>NW_028092750.1:463111-2907012 GCF_014824575.4 Sturnira hondurensis
CGGATCCGGCGGCATCGGATCCGATCTCCTCGGATCCGCGGGTAGGAGGGGGAGAAGGGGGGAGAAGGCACAGAAAATAGCATAGAGGGTAGGTAGAAAATAGATAGGGGGGAGGGCGAGAATAGTGGGGGAAATATAGAATCTAAAGAAGTTGAGACACGTGGTTATAAACTAAGGGGGGGGAGAGTGGTGGGGGAGGGAGGGTGGGGGTAGAGGGGATTGAAGGGGGGGAATAGAACAACTGTAATGGTATAATCAATAAAATATATTTAAAAAAATAAAAATTAAAAACATTAAAAACATTAAAAAAGCAAAGGAATAAAAAAAAAGATAATAAGCCTCAGAGTCTGGATTATTTTGAGAAACAGTTGAAACATTAAAGCACTTTTAAATGTTCTAAGATTATATAATATGAAAATTTGGTACACAGATAAACAGTATCTTAACAAATTTTATTGCACTGAATATTAGCTCTCTGATAAGGATACCTATAAATAGATTCATCCAACAGGGTTGTTGCAGATAAATCACATGTATAGGTTTCGGTATTTATTAATTGTTTAATTTACAAATAAGCCTTAGTGTAATGAGAAGCACATGGGACTTTCAGTCAGTAGAATTGATTTGAATAATGAACCTATAAATTATACTTCTTGCTTATGTGATGTTGAGCAAGTTACTAAACCCTCTGGGCTTCACTTTTCCTATAATGAGGATTATAAATGCACTACCTCATAGCATATTAAGAACTATCTAAGAGAGATGCCCAGGTTAGGTAGCTCGTTTGGTTAGAGCATCATTACTAAGTTACTAAGTTACTAAGGTTGCATATTCCACCCCTGATCAGAGCACATAGAAAAAGCAACCAATGGATGTATAAATAAGTGGAACAAGAAATCTCCCTCTCTCTCTCAAATTAATAAATAAAAAAATTTTAATAGTGACATAAGCAGTGTTTTTCTAAACAGCAGCATTCTTCACAAAGGTTTATTATTTACGTTAACCAATTAAAAGTCATAATACAAATAAACTATATTACAAATCCTATATCAAAAATGGAAACTAGTTATCCCAAATCTATCTGTTGTGTAAAACATGGTCTTCATATATCCTGGCCCTACTTTTGAAAAGCTCTGTGGGCATGCCTGGAATGAATGGTTGTTAAGGTTGCAATTGGCAAAAATGAGTTGTATAGTACGCTGAAATGCTTCTTAACAAGAAATATAGAAAGTTTAACTTCTCCAGGGGCAACAAATAACTCTCTCTCAAAATAGGTGTCACTCCGACTATAAAATTTCAGCCAAGGCTATATTCTAGTTAAAGCTCTATTGCAGACTTCAACTTGCGCTCAGCACTCTTGATGTTAGAGCTGATATAAGCAAATTAGCTGTGATATACCTATTTATTCTCTAGAGATTTATTGAAAACCAAGTTGGGTCCTCCAAAGGTATGCTGCATATCTAAGAAACCATGATAAAGTAAGGTTCTTACTGTTAATAATCTTGTAAATATAAAAAATGTAGGTCTGCATGAAGCATAATAAGAATGTGAAGGAAAATTTTCAAAATATAATAAAGCATTTGCTATGTCTTAAAGAATAAATAGGAATCTTCTAAGCAAATGGGCAAAGGGGTAGGTAAAAGGAAATTCAAAGGCCAAACAAATAGCCTGTGGACTCAAATTCCAACCTATTGGAGGAAATTAAATGTTTTTCTTGATAGTTCTTTTCTAAGAGCAGTAGGAAGTTACTAGATGGTGATCATGGCACAGATAGAAATAGTTCTATTTCATCCTTCTTTTACTCAAAGTCCATATTTCAAACCTTCCCACCATCCTAAAGAAGGATGGGTAATGACTCAGTAGCACAGAATAGATGCTAACACATCTGCTTTGCTCTAAAGCAAACTAATTTCTTTCCCACTTATTAACTATATCATGCCTAAACTTTACACATGCAACAGAATATCAAATGGGACATTTTCTCATCATGTTACTTTGGACTGGGACCCTGAATCTGAAAGCAAAGGGAAAACGAGTACCCAAAATTCTAAAGAGAGAACCCAGACCATCTAACATGTGGTCCAACAAGCAGACTTAGCCACCTGGAGGGCACAAATGACCAGGAATGCTTGACCACTGGAGAGGAGGTGCCAGAGAAAAAACATATGTTTAGCAAGAGCATTTCAATATGTTATATTTTCCCCTCCCCTACCCCCCATCCAAATTAACTAGGTCTCAGAAGTCTTGGTCTGTGTCCTCTAAAGTTTGGGAGTAAATTGGGCTTGATATCTGACTTAAACCTCCTGCCCCCCAAAAGTTTTAAATGCAAGAAGCTGTTCAGAGAAACTTGGAATGACAGAGAAAAGATGAGGTCACATTAAGAACACCTTGTTCTTTAAGAATTTCTAGAGACTCAAGGACAAAAATAGTTGTAGACAGTGAGAAAAACAGCCAGACATGAGTCAAGTTGAAGGGAACTCTGTCCAAGGTAGGCTCAGAGGGATAAGGCATCTCCAAAGACGTTGTCTGGAGTAGATAGAAATGGGCTGAGGGGGTTCCAAAGCACCAAAGCAGACAGCCATGAAGACTAAGCAATATATCAGAAACAAGATCCTCCAAGAAACATAAAAAAGGGCATGCCCAAAACAGACATGGCCAGTATTTTCCTCTATCACACAGAGAGAATGATACAAAGTAAAATTCTGCCAGCAAGAAAGAACCTTTCTGTTCTTCACTGTCTTCCCTTCTTTAGACTTCACCCTGTAAGAACAGAAGCCCTGTGGTGAGTAAAGGGAGGAGGAAGAGGGCCAACCCTGGACAACTTTACTAGAGCCCGCTCCTGGCCTCAGTTGTCCTAACCCAGGACAACCCCAAGCTGGGCAAGTGAAAAGGCTCAGAATTAAATGAGAAGTGGAAGTTTAAAATTAAAATGAACTTTTTTAGTACCTAATATAATGAGACTACCTATTAACACAAAACAATCATAAAATCTGTGGTTATCTTCTTGAGATTTTAGCTCCAGGGGAAATGGAGTGAACAGAACAATTCTAAAGGAAGAAAGAAAAGAAAAAATAGTTAAGTGGCTTTCTACTCATGCCCTACTGGCCCCATCATACTCAATATATCTACTTAATATAAGGTATTTCATGTCATTGTCATGAAACCCTATGAGTTAAGCATTATCATCCTGATTTTATAGATGATGAAACTAAGTCTTGCATAGATAAGGTAAATTATTGAGGATTGCCACCTGTAAGAGTGAATTTAAACACAGATTTGCCTAACTCCAAATTTGGCACTTAACATCTAAGCTATTTTGCTTTTGGATTATGCACATTACAAACTTAAGGTCCCAATGCCATTAAACAGACCTATCTGTGAAATTCCTGAATATTTTACTTAAAACCAATATTTCAGGAAAACAGTATGATAGAGGTGTGGGAAGAAAGAACTAGGAATAGCTAAGAAGCAATTCAAACCAATGTTGTAACTGAGCTGGTAGTATCTTCCCAAACTTCTGTTTATTCTCTAAGATACGGATCAAGTGTATCAATTTAACAAATATTTATTGTGGTCCTGTGATGTGCCAGGCACTATGTTTGTGCATAAAAACACAGAAGTGAACATGGCTTTACTCCCATTGGATTACAGGAACAGTCAACATTACAAACTGCCCGTGGCTGCCCAATCTGTGATGTTCCCTGATGTAAGTGTGTGCACACCAAGAAGAAGGGGACCTGACTCTGTAGCCAGAGAAAACTTCCTGGAGGAAGTAACCTGGAACCTGTGACCTGAAGGATGAGAGTGGAAAACAAAGCAAAGAGGACAGAGAAGCGTTTTCCGGCAGTGGGAAAAGCATAGGCGTGGATGTAGGAGAGGATGTGACAAGTTCAAGGAACTTAAAGAAGGTAAGAAGTGCCGAGTCACAGAGGGTGAGGGGCAGAGGATGAGAGGGGCGCTGGCAAGAAAGGAGAGACTTTATAGGCCATGTTGAAAGGATTTGGACTTTATCTAAAAGATGTATGGGGGGAAAAAGGAGACTGCAGCAAAAAAAAATTTATGAATTTACACAAATGCCTGAAATCATATAAACAATTCAACTTCTGAAAAACCTCTCCCTCTGAACTTTGTCCAAACCACAGCTCTGATTCAAAAATGGGGAAAATGAGAGGAATGAAATGAAGCAAAGTTAGTGAACGACTTGGTAAAAGCAGCTCTCCTTCTGCAGTGACACCTTCAGCTGGCACGTGCTCAGGGGACTGTTCAGTTCCACAGCAAGAACCACAGACACTCCAACACCCCAACAAAGAAGCTGGCTATGAGAACTTCTCAAATGGTTGGGAGTGGAATTAAAATGCCACTTCCATTCTGAATCACAGAAATAATTAATTTTACTGTGTTTACTAGAATAGAAACTTATTGGCTACTATTATTGATTATGCCATGCTTCAAAGCTTTGTGTATATGTGCATGTGTGTGTGTTGATTGTTTTGCTTGGTTTTGTGTCGACACAAAAAATTGTTGAACAGAAACACAGGTACAGGATTTTCTGCCTTGCCATCAGTCTAAAGCTCTAACAGCTTGTCCCTTATCATTCCTAACTTCCTTCGCTTCCCTCCACTTCCTTTGGGGCAGGGAGGAGGGCACTAAGGGAAAAGAAGGAAACTTGTATTTATTAAAAATAATTATTAAAAACTGTCATTTATCAAGCTACTCCTCATCAACGGGCACAATATTGGGTGTTTTGCATGTATTATCTAATCTCATTTAATCTTCTCAAGATCTTTTGACATAGGTGGTATCTTCATTTTTTAGCTGAGGAATGAGACTTGGGAAGATATACCTGAGCTCTTCCTAACTCTACAAGCTTTATACATTCTTAGTTACTCTAATGTAGATGGAAATAATGCTCAGCTTTTTAGAGTCAGTCTTGGATAGGTTGTGCAGGAATAAAATAAGCATACCCTTCTTCAGAACATGGACTGTGTTAACTTTAGAGAAGATGCATAAAATTCAAGAAAACTGCAAAAGTACAGCCTTACTCTTTATCCATATTCTTTAATTTTGATAAAGCAGAAGATAAAAAAATTTTCACTCCACAAATCTATTTTTCATTAAAAACAGACATTCCTTCAAGTAATATTAAATAGTGGGCAAGCAACCAAAATATATTGCCAAATTCCTTTCTTAATTTGCTCATGTGAAGCTATTTCTAATTTTTTCTGACAGCAAGTTTTCCAGGCTGACAATTGCTCAGCAATATTGCATTATAACTCATTCCCCAACCTCAAGAGCTTTTGCAATAGCAAACTTTGAAATTTCTGAACTATTATCATGTGAAAGATTTCCTCTTAAAGTGAGATTCATGCAAAAAAACTCATCAAGTAAAACACAGTGAACACTCACAGCATTTGCATTTCTAGTGATAATTATCAGATATTAGGTTTGGGTTAGCCTTGTCTCAGTTTACACAATGGTCTCAGAACACAGAACTTTTTGTAAGGTACATGTCAATGTAAGTAACAATCACGTAGATGTAAATAAAGTGAAACCAATTGGTTTGTGTATTATAATCCCCAACACTGATGTTTATTAATTTCTAAAATGTTTAAATACATTGAAAGAATAATATTCCTCAAGTAACCTGAAAATCCTCAAACCTAGGATTTAGCCTAGGGAATGGGATGGTGGTGAGACAAGATTTGAGGATCAAAATGGAAAACTAAGCACACAGAATTAAAAGTCATCTTTCTCTCTGGCCACTTTCAAATTTTTCTAGAATAAGCAAATGAAAACAAAGGGAAATCTATACCATTTTGGAAAGTGAGAGGACTATAAAGCAAATGAAAGTGGAGAGATGGAGAGTTGATGAATTTCAAATTAATCATAAGTTAGGGTTAAGCACCCACTAGAAAAATAAATGGGGTAAACCACCAGCATATGTCCTTGCTACCCTAAATTTAGAGCAATAAATCTATAGAGTAGCTGTTTGAAGAAAACATTAGTAGGTTTAAGGCCTAAAAAAAGTACCAGAGGAACAAGAACTTTAAGAAAGTAAAATTACTGTTCCAGAAATTGCTTCTGGCTTACCCAAGGCACAGGTGGGCTGCTTAGTAAATATAACAAAGGGTTGGTGTGGCTACCTCAAAACAAGAGCAGTCCTGGCACTTAAAGAGGTTGCCATCACAAAGACATCAAAAAAAAACTTTGTCCGGAAGATAAAGACTTTTATGTAGATGTTGTTAATTATAGCCCCCTCTTTATTCTATAACCATAATGGAACCTATATTCCAATGAAGGCAAAGTTTACCTGACAGATTCCAGTAAGTCACAAAATCTCTGATAGAACAGTCTCAAAAAGGAGTTAAATCCAAAGACCTACAGCCAAGATTGCTTTATCCAGCAAAGCTTTGATTTAGAATGGAAGGACAGATAAAGTGCTTCTCAGATAAGGTCAAGTTCAAGGAGTTCATCATCACCAAGCCCTTATTATAGGAAATGCTAAAGGGACTTATATAAGAAAAAGAAGATGAAAAATATGAACAGTGAAAGGACAGCAAACTCACAGTTACTAACAACCACACCTAAAACAAAAGCAAACCAAGAGGACAGCTAGATCAGGAGTGGAACCATAGAAATGAAGAACACATGGAGGGTTAGCAACAGGGGAGTGGGAGGAGGAGAAGGGGGGAGAAGGTACAGAAAATAGCATAGATGGTAGGTAGAAAATAGATAGGGGGGAGGGCAGGAATAGTAAGGGAAATATAGAATCTAAAGAACTTGACACACGTGGTTATAAACTAAGGGGGAGAAAATGGTGGGGGAGGGGGTGTATGGGTCGGGGGGAATGAAGGGGGGAAATAGAACAACTGTAATGGTATAATCAATAATATATATATATATTAAATTAAAAAAATAAAGTAAAAAAAAGGAGTTAGATCACCTTAGACCCCCTTTGTCAGGATAAGTTGAGTGTAAGAAAACGTGTTCTATTTTTCAACTAAAGAAGCACTTGCAAATATTAGAACTAGTACTTCCTTCATTAAATAGTTGCTTTAAAAAAAGAACATAAGCATTAAAATTCTAACTACAGGGAGGCAATATTTTAAATAAAAATTATGAGATCAAGAAATACACTTTTGGAAACAAGAAAAATTAGCAACACAACTTTGAAAGTGTAATTGGGACAATTAAAAGCTAAGCAATTGCTACAGAAATTGTATTTATAAATCAAAAGAAAGACTGGAGAAACTCTTTTAGCAGTAATAGCAAAAACATAAAGATGAAAATGAGGAGTCACTCCCAAACAATGAGCTCCTCACCCCCTCCTCAGCTTGTGCTAAGCAGCAGAAGCATTGGTTCACTGTAAGTGTCAATGGTTCAATTTCAGCAAGCAGAGACCTCAGAAGTCATCACTGCCATCTTTACAATAAGAACACGTGGGACAAATTGAGAATCAATGGCTTTCTTGGACCCATTAGAGATAATAAATTACAAGGAAAACCACCACCTCAAAAGCTTGAAAGAGGAGTACATCCAGGAACCTGCATCTGAGGTCTGCTGACCTGCAGCAGAAGTTGCTTGAGCCATGACCTGGTAGGAGCCCTTAAGTGATATTGCTGATGAATTGTTGGAGTCTGAATGTGAGCTAGTGGGACAGTAATAACAATACTTGTGAATGCATCATTAGAGGACCCCACTGCCCTATACACTAGAAACACCACAAGAAAAAATCCCCTTGGTTCTAACAGGAGGAAGGAAAGAGTAATCATTGAGATATGAGCACTCTTCTCTGTGACACTCCTATTCCCCAGGTGAAAAGACTTTTCCAGAGCCTTATCCCCAAATAGCGATCAGCAGACATGCCTCCTGTTCTAGCCCCCTCTAGAACTTCCTGTCTCCCATAGAAGAAAGACCCACTGTTAACATACGTTGGGACTTCAAGGAAATAGGTTAGAAATGGTGCATCTGGGAAAGGGAAGAAATCATAGCTGATGGTTTTCAAAAATTAATAACATACATCAAACCAGAGATCCAGGAGGTTCAGAGAACATTAAGCAGGACAAATACTAAAAATATCTACACTTAGGCATGTTTTATTTAAACTGCAGAAAACCAAAGACAAAGACACAATCTTCAAAGAAGCTGGAGGATGGGGACAACTTGCCTCTAGAGGGACAGGCATAAGAACTACACAAGCTCTTCATCAGAAATCAGGTGAGCACGAAGAAAATAAAATGAAATATTTTTAAAAGTAATACTAACCTAAACATCTATATTTAGCAAAACTACTTATTTAAATGTGAAAAAAACATAAAGTCTTTTTCAGAAATAAACAAAATCTGGGCTAATTCATTGCTGGTAAATCTGCCCAAAGAAATGTTAAAACAAGTTGCAGGGGCAGAATGAAAATGATATAGGTCAGATATTGGGTCCACATAAAGAGAGGAAGAGCAATAGAGAAAGAATAAGTGGAAGTACAAAATCTTATTCTTAACAGGTCTAAAGAGTATTTTAATAACGAGGTTCTTAGTGACATGCTCATCTTGGTGGAATAAAACGTCCCTATTTTTGCTCCCATTTTAATAACAAATTAGGCATCTGTTCCTGAGGAGAAGGGCCTCTGTGGGAGTGTGGAATCCAGTACCACACACTGGGGGACCAGGGAGGATCCTTGCTCACTGTGAATCTGGTTAGGCAAACGGAACCAGCTACAGGTAGTAAGCTGCAGAACTGGCAGGAGACAATGAACCTGTCCCAACCTTTCCAGGCCATGGTCAGGGAAAACCTGGAGAGTGCTCAACTGGGAAGATACCCAACAATGACAAGAGAGAGTTGGTGGAGGTCCAGCCTTCCCCAGGGGTGATTCCACCACATCTTTGGAGATACCACCACCACCACAACAACAAAAAATGAGTTTGAATGCATTGGAGAGGGTAAGAGGGTCTTTGCAAACAACACCTCCCTAACTCCACACCAAGGATATACAGCCTGAGGTCAGACTAGCTGGGTTGTCCTGCCCACATGGGAAAAAGAGTGTTGAATGAGTGTCCAACTACCCCAGCTGGGTGGAATGCTACTGGAGAAACCAACTTCTCTTCAGCAGCACTCAAAGTACTGATGTGGCACTTCCAAGACTGGAGATAGGGTACGGATAAGGAAGAGAAACATAAGAAGATCAAGGAGCATTAAAAGTATGGGGCCCCTGCTGACTGTATTCAGGACTCTGGTGGGAAGCCTACCCATGAGCCTCTGGGAGAACCTCACCCAAGGAACCTCCAATCCAGCTTCTAAGCACTCCCAAACCCCTAGTGCTAAACCCATACCACCTGCACTCTGTAGCCAACTTCTGTGTACTCCGGAGTGCAACAGTGAAGGCAAGTAACAATAAACAGAATGCTCTGACAAAGACAAGAGTATGGTCTTCAGGCAATGGAGAACTTAAAAATTTGGGTGATAGCCCAATTTCTGGAGAGAGAAAAAAAGAGGGATTTCTAGTGGCCAATTGGGTGAGTTGTAAAACCATAGAGGACTTAAAAGCTTAAAAATTCTGCCACAAGAGGGAGCAAGAAGTGTGAAGTAGATGTGTCAATGCAAGGTCAAAAAATACCAACAAATACAACAGAACCAACACACAGTCTAATCTGCCTGAAGGCAACTAGTAAAGATTTGAGAAGGTATCTTGTACTTCAAAGGAAAAAACAGCAATGCAAATCTACAAAAAACATGAAAAAAAACAAGGAAACATGCCATCACTGAAAAATAACAGTAATTCAATAACTGAGATTAAAGATACAAATTTTTGTCATCTAGGTGATAAACCATTCAAAATAGTTGTTTAGGGGAAACTCAAGTTACTAGAAAACACAAAAAGACAATTAAACCAAATCAGGAAAATAATACATAAACAAAAGGATAAATATAACAAAGAAGTAGAAATCATTAAAAAACAGAAAATATGGAGCTGGAGAATTCAATAAATGAAATGAAAATGCAATAGAGAGCATTTATAGCAGGGTAAAACAAATGGAAGATAAAATCAGTAATCTACATGATAGAAGTTTTGATATGATCTAATCAGAGGAGGACAATAACAAAAAGGAATTAAAAACACAGAAGAAAACCTATCTGATCCACAGAACTGCACCAAAAGTACAAATATTAGGAAAATTGGTGTTGCAGAGGACAAGAGAGGCATAAACTTTATTTAAAGAAATAATTGAGAATTCTCAAACCTGAGGAGATTCTGGATATTCAAGTTCATAAAGCTAATAGAGCAGCCTATTATTTTGATGAGAAAGACCTTCTCCAAGACACTTTATAATGAAACTATGTAAAATCAAGGAAGGAGAATCCTAAAAGCAGCCAGAGAGAAAGAGATTGTAAACTGCAAATGAACTCCTATTAGACCAAAAGCAGATTTTTTTGGTGGAAATCTACAAGCCAAGAGAGTGGAATGGTATATTAAAAGTGTTGAAAGACCAAATCTTGCCAGCCAAGAGTACTCTATCTGGCAAAGGTATCTTTAAATGTGGAGGAATAAAGGCTTTTTCATAAAAAACAAAAGTTGAGGGAGTTCATTACCACTAGATCTTTCCTACAAGAAATGCTGCAAGGAGTTCTTTAAGCTGAAATAAAAAGATGGTATTTAGTGACATGAAAATATATAAAAGTATTCAAGTACAGCATACCCATAAAGGTAAAAATAGAATTAGATTTATAAAACTCCAATTTCATAAAAAGATGGTGGTATATTAACCACTTAACTAGAGTATAAAAGTCAAAGGAAAAAGTATTAAGAATAAATATAGCTACTATAATTTGTTAACAAATACACATATATAAAGAATTATGATATCAAAAATACAAAAGGAGGGACTAAAAAGGTGAACAAAGTTTAGTTGCTATCAGCTTAAAATGGCCTATTTTGCCTACAACATGTTTTATGCAAGCCCCCTGTAACCACAAAGTAAAAACCTGCAGTAGATGTGTTTCCAGTGGAAGTGGGATTCTGGCCATGTTGCAAGGAAAGCATTCCAGGAGACCCACAAAGGAGGATGAGGTGATTAATCTTATCTGGTGATAAGATTAATTTGTGGCACCATAGTCAACCAAGTCCAATCTTCCTTCATCAGGCTCAGAAATAGGGCCAGTGTCCAGACATTTTGCACCATGCCAAGGTTTAGTCAATATTAAAGCTTAGCCCAGTCCAACTTTTACTACTATCCAGATAGTTTAGCTTGTTTTCTGGGGTGCATCTTGGCTGCAGCCTGTCTCCAGAGTTTACATGGTCAATGAGGCCTCAGGCAACTGCTAGTACCACTTGGCTGCTTTGGAGAGAACTCACGAACAAACATGGCTTCTCTCTCTAGGAGAGAAGGGTTGAGCTTTTGGTTACCTGAGTTATATTATCTGGGGCTTGGAAGGAGCAGGTTTGTTTTGTGTTTTTTTTTAACTAACCAACCTATTTCCTACACATTCACAGGCTCCTGATGTATATACCAATCAGTTCATTTCTTAGATCTTCCAGGATCTTCTAGGTTGCTTCCAACACTTGGCTATTGTAAGTTTTGCTGCTATGAACATTAGGGTGCATAGGTTCTTTTGGACTGGGGTTTCAGGGCCCTTAGGGTATAATTCCAGCAGCAGAATTGCTGGGCCAGAAGGCAGTTCCACTTTTAGTTTTCTGAGGAAATTCCATACTGTTTTCCACAGTGGTGTACCAGTCTGCATTCCCACCAACAGTGCACTAGGGTTCCCTTTTCTCTGCATCCTCTCCAACACTTGTTTGTTGATTTGTTTATGGTGCCCATTGTGATGGGCGTGAGGTGATATCTCATTGTGCTTTTAATTTGCATCTGTCTGATGGCTAGTGATGCTGAGCATCTTTTCATGTGTTTCTGGGCTTTCCATATGTCCTCCTTGGAGAAGTGTCTGTTCAAATCTTTTGCCCATTTTTTAGTTGGTTTTTTTGTCTTCCTGGAGTGGAGTTGTGTGAGTTCTTTACATATTTTGGAGATTAAGCCTTTGTCCAAGGTGTCATTGGCAAATATGTCTTCCCATATAGTTGGTGCTCTTTTTATTTTAAATGCTGTTTTCTTTAGCCATGCAGAAGCTTTTTAATTTGATGAGGTCCCATTTGTTTCTTTCCTTTATGTCCCTTGCTTTAGGGGATGTACCTGTGAAGATGTTCCTGCGTGCAATGTCTGAGATTTTCCTGCCAATATTTTTCTCTAGAACTTTTATGGTCTTCTACAACTTATATTTAAGTCTTTTATCCACCTTGAATTTATTTTTGTGTATGGTGTAAGCTGGTGATCAAGTTTCTTTTTTCTTTTTCTTTTCTTTTTTGCATGAAGCTGTCCAGATCTCCCAACACCATTTGTTGAAGAGGCTGTTTTTGCTCCATTTTATGCTTCTTCCCCCTGTGTCAAATATTAATTGGCTGTTAGAGACTTGGGTTTATTTCTGGGCTCTCTGTTCTGTCCCAAACCCTTATCCAAATCTACTTTGACTGCCTTTATTATTCAAAAGATCAGTGTTTGATTGACTTCATTACATAGACAAAGGATAATTTTATGGCAAAAAGACATTTATTTTCTCTTAAACTGATGCTAAATTTCTAAATCAATATTTTCTTGAAGATATTTATGCCTGGTCTTATGCCAGTACTAGGATGTTTTAATTATGATGGCCATGTAGTATTTTTTGATATCAAGTATTGTGATACCTCCATCTTTGTTCTTTCTCAAGATTGCTGAGGCTATTTGGGGCCTTTATTGGTTCCATATAAATTTTTGTAATATTTGTTCTAGATCTGTGAAATATATCATTGGTTTTTTAATAAAGTTACATTGAATCTATAGATTGCTTTGGGTGGTATGGAAATTTTAATGATGTTAATTCTTCCTATCCATCAACATGGTGTATGCTTTCACATATTTGAATTCTTCAATTTCTTTCTTCAGTCTTTTATAATCTTCTGAATAAAAGTCTTTCATATCCTTGGTTAAATTTATTTCTGTCTGTTTTATTTTTTGTCTTTTTTTAATGCTATTGTAGATGTGATTGTCTTCATAGTTCCCTTTTCTGATATTTCACTGTTCATGTATAAAAATACAACTGAGTTCTGGATATTTGGTTTTTTTCAACAATATTGATCTGATTTCTTGCTCCAAGAAATTCATATAAATAGAATCATACAATATTACTCTTGTTTATTGCTTGGTTAAATTTCATGGCTTAGTAAGATTCCACTGTATAGATATATTAAAAAATTTTTAAATGTATTCAGCTATTCATGGACATTTTTCTTGTTTGAGTTTTGGGCTATTTTAAATATAGCTACTATGGATATCCATGTAAAGTATAAGCCTTTGTGTGGACATATGTTTTTATTATTATTTGGTACTCACCTAGAATAGACATACTGAATTATATGCAAAGTGTGTGTTTCACATCATAAGAAACTGCCAAAATGTTCCTGAAGAAAGGGTTTTATTTGCTTCATATTCTGACAAATACTTAGTACAACCATTGAAGAATATTTTTAGCCATTCTAATGGATGCCTTATATCACAGTATGGTTTCAATTTGAATTTCCCAATATCTGACAGTGTTTATGTGGTTATTGGTGACTTATACCTTCTTTTGTTAAGTATGTGTCAAATCTGTGACTATTTTTAAAAATTGGGATTTTTGTCTCTTTTTATTCAATTGTAAAGAGTCCTTTATATTTTCTGGGTAAAATTCTTTGTCAGATATATGCACTGCCAAATTTTTATACTGCTCTCGCTTTTTATTTTCTTAACAATGTTTAAAAAATTTGTTTTTATACTTTGATGAATCCATTTAATTATTTTTTTTCTTTTATAATGTTGGCATTTATAGTCTACTTAAAAATCCTTGTCTACTTCCAGTGTTGCAAAGAGTTTCATGTATGTCTTCTCCTTGAAGTTTTGTGATTTTAGCATTTACATTTCACTCTATGATCTATTTCAAACTAATTTCTTCAGGCGGAGTAAAGAAAGGGTGAAACTTTTTCATGCACATTTTTATTTCCATATTGAGTTCTTTAAGAACTATTTGTTAAAAACACTTTTCTTTCCACACTGAATTGGCTTTTTGTCATAAATAACATGGATATATATACGTGGTTCTATTTCTCCACTCTCTAACCTATTTCTTTAAGTGTCTGCCCTTTTCTATTATCACAGTATCTTTTTTTTTTGCTTTTTAAATTTTTTTTTAATTTTTTATTTTAATTGTTGTTCAAATACAGTTTTCTGCCTTTTACCCCCATCCCAACCCACCCCCTCAGCCCTCCCCGTCTCCCTCCTGTTTTCATCCCCGCCTTTTTATTATCCATGTGTCCTTTATACTTGTTCCTGCAAATCCTTCCCCCTTTCCCCTGAAATTCCCTCCCCTCTCCTCTGTGGTCACCGTCAGCCTGTTCTCAATTTCAGTGTCTTTGGTTATATTTTGCTTGTTTGTTTGTTTTCTTGAATAGATTCCTATTAAAGGCGAGATCATATGGTATTTGTTTTTCACTGCCTGGCTTATTTTGCTTAGCATAATGCTTTCCAGTTCCATCCATGCTGTCACAAAGGGTAGGAGCTCCTTCTTTCTTTCTGCTGCATAGAATTCCATTGTGTAAATGTACCATAGTTTTTTTATCCATTCATTTACTGATGGGCACCTAGGTTGTTTTCTACATTTGGCTATTGTAAATTGTGCTGCTGTGAACATTAGGGTGCATAGGTTCTTTTGGATTGGTGTTTCAGGGTTCTTAGGATGTAATCCTAGCAGTGGAATTGCTGGGTCAAAAGGAATATATGTCAACACAGTAAAGGCCATATACAACAAACCCACAGTGAACATCATACTCAATGATGAAAGATTAAAAGCTTTTTCTCTTAGAATTAGGCAAAGAAACTTAATAAAAGGCATCCAGATAGGAAAGATTGCCTAATTGCTCTGGTTAGGACTTCTGGTACTATATTGAATAGGAATGGTGAGAGTAAGAACACTTATCTTGTTCTGATCTTATTGAAAAAGCTTTTAATCTTTCATCATTATGATCTCCACTCTGGGTTTGTTGTATATGACCTTTATTATGTTGACATATATTCCCTTTGTACTCAATTTGTTGAAGGTTTTATCATGTTGTACTCTGTCAAATGCTTTTCTGAATCTATTGAAATGGTCATATAGTTTATATCTTTTATTCTGTTAATGGTCATATTATTTATATCTTTTGTTCTGTTTATTAGGTTAATAATTTATATATTTTATTCTGTATCACATTTATTGATTTGTGTATGTTGAACCATAGTTGCATCACAGTGATAAGTCCCACTTGATCATGATGTATGATTCTTTAAACATGTTGTTGAATTTAGTTTGCTGATATTCGTTGAGAATTTTTTCATTTATTTATACTCACCAGGGGTATTAGTTTATAGCTTTCTTTTCTTGTAGCATCCTTATCTGGCTTTGGGATGAGAGTAATTCATGCTTCATAAAATGAGTTTGGGATTATTCCCTTGTCTTCCATTTTTCTTTGCAAAAGTGTGCCAAAATGGCTTTAATTCTTCTTTAATTATTTAATAGAATTCACCAGTTAAAGCCATCAGGTCCTGAACTTTTCTGTGTTCAGGGATTTTTAATTACTGATTCAATCTCTTTCTCATTATTGGTCTGTTAAATTTTCTATTTTCTTTGCTGATTCAGTCTTGGTAAGTTGTATGTTTCTAAAAATTTGTCCATTTATCCAATTTGTTTTAATGAAATTATTCATGATAGCCTCTTACAATCCTTTGTATTTCCATGGTATTACTTTTAATGTCTTCTTTTTCATTTCTGGTTTTATTTATTTAAATGTTCTATTTTTTCCTTAGTGTAGCTAAAATTTTGTCAGCTTTGTTTATCCTTTTGAAAAATCAACTGTTATTTTGCTGATCTTTTCAATTGTTTTTCTGGTCTCCATCTCATTTATTGCTGATCTGATTTTTTTTTCCTTCTGCTAATTTTGAGCTTAGTTTGTTTTTCTTTTTCTGTTCTTTGAGGTATAAAGTTAAGTCATTCACTGAGTTCTTTATGGTTTCTTAATATATGTCTTTAATGCTATCACGTTTATCTCAAAGCTGCTTTTGCAGTATCCCATAGGTTTTGATGTGTTGTTTATATTTTATTTCATGATATTTTGTTATTTCCCATTTGACTTTGTTTTTAACCCATTGGTTGTTTAGGATTGTATTAGTTTCCATACGCTTGTAAATTTTTCAGATTTCCCCTGCAGTTGATTTCTAGTTTTACGCCGTTATGATCCGAAAAGATACTTGGTATGATTTTAATCTTGTATTGTGGCTTGTAATAGGGACTGTCCTGGAAAATGTTCCATGTGTACTCAGAAAAAATGTGTGTTTTGCTGCTATTAAATGAAATGTTCTATAAATCTCTATTAGATCACTTCATCTAGCACATGGTTTAAGTCCCACATTTCCTTGTTAATTTTCCCTCTGGATGACCTATCCATGACTAAAAGTGTGATAATGAAGTCCCCTACTATTTTTGCATCATCATCTATTTCTCCTGTCAGATATGTTAGTATTTGCTTAATACATTTAGGTGCTTCAATATTGAGTGTGTATTTGTTTGTGGTTGTCATTTCTTCCCAATGAATTGACACCTTTATCATTTTGGAATAACCTTTTTTTTGTTTTATGTAACTATTTTTGGCTAAAAATCTATTTTGTCTGACATAAATATAGCTACTTTCTTTTGCTTTCCAATTGTATAAATAGGTTTTTAAATTTGTTTACTCTCAGCCTATGAGTATCCTTTCATCTAATGTGGATCTTTTGTTGGCAGTATATAGTTGGCTCTTGTTTTATCCATCCAGCCACTCTGTGACTTTTGACTGATGAATTAAATTTATTACCATTTGGTATCATTATTGATACATAAGGAGTTAGTAAGCCATCTTCTTAAATGCTTTCTGGCTATTTTTTTTTTAATTTCATTGTTTATTTTCCTTCTGTTTGTGCCTACATTTGTAAATTGGTGATTTTCTGTGGTGGTATGCTCTGTTTTTCCTTTCTTCAAATTTCATGAATCTGTGAGCACAGGTAGTTGAATATTAATAAATGAAGGTGCCCATCAGTAAATGAGTGGATCAAAAAACTGTGGTACATTTACACAATGAAATACTATGCAGAAAAGAGAAAGGAGGAGCTCCTGCCCTTTGCAACAGCATGGTTGGAACTGGAGAGCATTATGCTAAGTGAAATAAGCCAGGTGATGAGGGACAAATACCATATGATTTCACCTTTAATTGGAACATAATCAACAAAAGCAAAAAGCAAAGAAAATATAACAAGAGTCATTAAAATTAAGAACAATCTAACGATAAAGGTTTAGGGACTTTTATGTGGAGTTCATCAAAGTGCACACTAGAGGCTTACTTCGTTGACTCCAGGAAGAATAAACCTGCCAAAAAACACTCTTCATGGTTAATTGGGCTCAAATTCATAACCAGAAACCAGCAGCCATTGTTTGTAGAGACTCTCCCACATGACACATTCTAAGGAAAAACTGCACTGAGCTGCCTGCCTCCTAGACTCTGTTTCTGCCATCTGAGCAAACCCTTTATAAAGGAGCTCCTAGGCTTATAAATCAACCAACAGGATGAAGACCTTCCCTGGCCAATCAAGGCTGCACAGTTATGCCCTCATTTGCATTTTCACTGCCAGATAGAGCAATTCCATTCTCACCAATTAGGACAGTGATATTCGGACAAATTACACTGTGAGGATTTGGAGCCCTCATTTGCATAGAAATGAATCAGTCAAGGATGGGGTTGGGTAAGGGCTGCAAACACTCTTCTCTACATAAGCCAGCGTTATCTCTGACTCCAGTGAGCGTGCTTACAGTTTCCATCTAAGACTGATTGCCCCACTGGAGCTGCAACATCAAGGCTGAGCTGCAATACCAGGGTGGAGCTGTAACCCCCAAGCCTCCTCACCCAAGCTCTCAACCCAGCTGCCTCACAGCTGTGTTGTTCTATGGCTATGCTGTTCCATAGTGAAGCTATCTCATAGCTGTAATGTTCCACAGCCAAGCTGTTTCACAGTTAGGCTGTTTTCACTGAAGAAAGTCTCTTGCCTCACTACACCCCAAGGTGGGGACTCCTGTTGGTGTTGAATTGGTGACAACAACCTTCAGATGACACCTTGCATATCTCAAAGCAAACTCTGTTGGGCCAAAAAACTTATTAATGATGAACTGTCTTCCTTCCAGGTTCACTTTTTGGATTCTGGGTTCCAACAAAACTGGGATTATATCTATGATTTCTCTTTCGTGCTCTTTCCAACACCTGCACAGACCTGCACACACACACTCTCTGCCTAGAGTATCTACATATATGTATGATGGTGGGCACAAGGTGCATGAATGATTCCTGATCTTTCTGCTGCCTTCTCATTTAATTCTGTATAGCTCAAGTTAACTTTTTGCTATTTACAAAGCATTACCTTTATTCCAACGGCTCTATTGCACCTTTTTGTATTTTGGTCAAATGTGCCTTGAAATGAAAACCTTTGTGAAGCCTACTTATGTTGAATTGGATATTTTCAAAGCCAAAACTTTAAGTGTGTTGATAGTATCCATATGAATTTAAGCTTGCAAATTTATGAACATTTATTCATAAATGTACTTGGAAATGATCCCAGAAACAAGAAAAAAGTTACATTTAGATATAATCACATTTTAAATGAAAAGCTAGAATTCCATGATCTCTAAGCAACAATCTCTCTTCAATGATGTAGCAATCTAGATAGCTAGCTCTGAATTGATGAGCTACTTTATTCTGGGACGTGAGAGGATGGAAGGGAAGAAAACATTTATTGATGCAAGCAGATCTTTTCACACGCCAGAGCAATGGAAAGACCAAAGATTATCCATGTTAGATGCTGTGCCAACTCATTGTATATAAAACATTCAATCTCTCACTGGTGTAAAAAGGAGATATTTTATAATAATAGAAAATGACATTGCAATTATATTCCTTTCTTTTTTATTAGAAAGCTAAAAATAACCTTTCCAATATTTCACAATTTACCTGATTTACTCATTGAAATAACTCAAGATTCATTGTTTTGAAATGAGTAACAGAAAATAAGTGTCAAAGAGCATTCTCTAAGAAGGACATAACTATTTTTCTTTTAGGAAAGGTGGAACATTATGCAATTTTTAAAAATCACATGATTTCCAAAATGACTACATCTATACTATTTTGCCCCATTAATATTAAGCATTGGCATCGAAATAAATCAAAAGATGCTTTTGAGCATTGTAAATCTCTTCTAATGATACTTAGTATTACAAATAAAGGTAATTAAACTTAAAAACTGCTATGAACTTCTTGAAGATTAATGAAAAATCAACAGCCCCTTGTCTTTCTGCTTGTGTGCTGGGCAAAAGTAAATTTACAGGAGAGCCTAAAATGTCTTTATTTTTATTTATTTTTAAATTAAATGTATTGGGGTGACACTGGTCAGTAGGATCACATAGGTTTCAGGTGCACACTTCTGTGACACGTAACACATGACACATGAACTGTGAACCCTTTAACTAGCAGCCAGGGGTTTTCCAGGATGGACGCTGGAACCCCTCCTCCCCTGCCCCACACCCCAGTCTTTGATGTGATCCCAGCCATAAAGATTTAGAAGTTCTCAGGCTGCTTCATGTCACCCCTCCCCCCAGCATCTGACTTCTTGGTGCCTTTCTTTCCCCGAGATCACATTCACGGTGCGTTTAGACCTCCCTAAGCAGCGGTTTCCTTAGCAACAGGCTGGCCCTTTTAGCCGCTCCAACGGTGACAGCAATTTGGGCCTGCGTTCTCACAGGCCTTCTTACTGCAGTGCTCCTCTGTCCCCTGTGAATGCGCAAAGGTCAAAAAGTAAAGTCCGCGGTGTTTCATTCTTTCCAAACAAAGGGCAGGAAACTATGACAGGTTGGGGGAAGAAACACATTTTAACTGGAATATCTCATGCAAAAGTCATAATCTAAGGTATATATGAAAAGGAGCCATTTTCTCCAAATCTAACCTGAGGACAGAGAGGTGGAAGCAGAAATTACAAGGGACAGCGTCTGCAGGGCTGGCCACGTGGGAAAATAGTGTAAAGTCGGAATGAGTTTGTGGGAACACAGTAATCTGTTTAGCCCTTTCACTCGGCCCAGAATCTCAGAATTAGAATGGATACTAGGCACTAGTGCAAGACTTGGTATAAGAATTGGCTCTGCAATTTCCGATTCTGGGGCTTAGGTGCTGAAATGTTTTATTTAAAATTCACTTTTTAAGTTTTATACTTAGGATGTGTGCCCTTTTCTACATAGATATACTTCAACAAAATGTTATTTAAAGAAATAAATAATAAATAGTAAAATGAAATTCATATTTTAGGTATGATTTTTAGACATTTTTAAACTATGAAAAAAGAAACACTCATTGAGTCCTTTTACTGGAATTTAATGACATTAAAAGCCTGGAGACCATACTGTACTGATAGATTAATACTATATTTCTTTGCATAGAATTTGTAGTTTATTCATTTAGTCATCAAATATTTATTAAGGACCTGTTATATGCCAGGCAGTCTTCTAAGGTTTGGGGAGCACCACTGGACAAAAGAGATTTTTTTTAAATTCTCATTCCTCAATAATATATTAAATTTATATTTTTGCACATGTTCCCTAGATTTAAAAGATTGCAATTTTGTCTTTTAAAAATTGACAGCCAAGTTGATCTGGTGGAAATATTACTCAGAACCAGTCAAATAGTGGCAAGGCTAGTTTTCATTTGCGCAGCGGTTCTTGTCCGCCATTGTTGACATGATCATTTGTGCAATGACAAATTATCTCAGTTATTTCCCTGATGCCATTCTCCATTCGTACATCGATGGTTCCTAAATCTTCACTGTCAGCCGATGGTTGGTGGTGCCAATTCCATGCCTACAGGAATCCCCAATTTGGGGTGTGATGACTGAGGAGAATTTTTCCAGTCTAAAAAGCTCAATTGTGCCCTGGCTGGTGTAGCTCAGTGGATTGAGCATGGGCCTGCGACCCAAACAACCGAGGTTCAATTCCCAGTCAGGGCACATGCCTGGGTTACAGGACAGTTCCCAGCAGGGGACGCACGAGAAGCAACCATACATTGATATTTCTCTCCCTCCCTCCATCCCTTCCCCTCCAAAGATAAATAAATAAAATCTTTTAAAGAAAAAAGCTCAATTGTGATACAGCATGGCTGTGGAATAGCACAAATGTGGGACAACACAGCTACATGGTGGCCCTCGGGTGAGTACCTCCTCCAGCTGGAGAGCTCAGCTCTGCCCACTTAAACAAGACAGCTCTGCTCCGCTCTGTCCCAGGAGACATCTTTGGTGTTTCAGCTCCAACAGGGGAAACAGCCTTCAGTGGAAAGAGAAAGTGTGCTCCCAGAGCAGGAACGCAGCTGACTTACATAGAGAGAAGGCCCCCTCTGGTCCCTGATTGGTCTATCCTCATGCAGAGGAGGACCCCAAATCCTCACGGTTTGATTAGTCCTAAAAGCACTGTCCTAATTGTTCAGAATGGAGTCATTTTGATTGGTTGGTGAAGATGCTGATGAAGATACAGCTGCTCCACTCCCATGGAGGGGGCCAGTCTTGGTCCTGTTAATTAAAATACAATTCCAGGAACTCATTTATAAGGCATTTATAGGAACACAGCGCAGGTGGACAATTTAGTTCAGGCTTCTCCACAAATCAGGGCTTGTGTGAGTGGCCATTATTTAAAAATGGCTACTAGGCTTTTTAGGTGTTTTTTTTTTTTTTTCCAATTAGCCACCATGAGCCCTTTGTGGTAGGTATTTTCTTTCTCGGAGTCAACACTACCCTGATCCTTGAGTTCTAGATCCAAGCACCGTAATCTTTACTGGACAGCTCCACTTGGGTGTCCCATAGCACTTGGATTTAACCCGCCCAAAACTGAATTCAGTACCTTCTCACTTGAATCTGTTCTTCTTGGAGTTACCATGGCAATCAGCTGCACCATTATTCACTCATCGTCACAACACTGGAACCCAAAGTCATCCTGAATTCTTCCCTCTGCTACATCACCAGTGTCCCCAAGTCCTATTGATTCTCCTTTAAGCTCTCTTGTCATTGTCCACTTCCCTTCATTTGGTCATGCTGCAACCTAATAAAGGTCTCCTAACTGCTCATCCCGCCTCCCTCTTGCGTTCCCTCTGTAAATCATTCCTCAGCCAAATCCAATCAAGGCTTACGCAAGCAAACCTGATTGTGCCTTCCCCTGTGGTTATAACCCTTCATTGCCCCTGTGCCCTCAATGTTACCAGACAGGGACTGGGCCTGGAGTGGGTCTGCCTCAGGCCAGACTGTAGTACAGGGGTGTCAAACTCATTTTCACCAGGGGCCACGTCAGCCTCGAGGTTGCCTTCAAAAAGCCAGAATAATTTTAGGACTGTATAAATGTAACTACTCCCTTAACAGTTAAGTGAGAGCTCAGTGCTGCTGCTGGATAGAAACAAGGTGGTAAGGGGGATAAAACAAGGTGGAGGGACGAATTTGGCCCACGGGCCTTGTGTTTGCCACCTGGACTGTAGTGTGTGGGTGCTTGACTTCATGCAGAAAAAATTTCACAACATGAGTCCAGGTGATTTTGAAAATACATCTATTACATCTGCGGATGATGAAATGAGGAAAGACAGGGTAGAAGAAGAAACAGGAGAGAGCCTAGGCGGTGCTCTGCTTTGGCTCCCTAGAAATGTTAGAGGAAAGAAGTAAGCCAAGGCAGAGCTGCTATTAGCTCACCGCTAAGTCAGAGATAAAGGGGGACCCTGGAGACAGGATCAGGGGTTAAGCCATGGATGAGCTGTGACTGCCCACTGCTCCCCTGGCCACAGGTCTCCCGGGGGGGGGACCCTTCGAGTGTAGGAAGAAGTAAAAAGTCCGTGCCAGGGGAGCAGCATGGGCAAGCTCAACTCACACTGGATCTTTGTCCTGAGGGCTTTTTATCTTTCTTCTGCAGGTGAGAATCTTAAGGGAAGGCTTTAGCAGAATATTTGTCAGCTTTCCAGGTATGTTTTTAATATGCTGATCCACCAAAGTAAGCATTTGTGGGGGGTGGGAGGGGGATTGGGGATTATTCTTTGGTCTGTTATTACTGTTTTATTTCTATCTTGGGTTCGTCTGGCTCTAATTGGATTTTTGTTATTTGTTCGCCTGATTTTATCCGTTCTTGGGTTTAGCTGTCACAGATGGCATTAATTGGGTCTCTCTAGTCTCTATTTCTTAGGCCAGGGTGATTTAAGCTACATATTCTCTGGTTAGGAGGGAAAGGAATAAACCATTTGCTCTCAAGTGTCCTTGGTTAGGGAAGATAAGGTCTTGGGATTCACTAGCTGGCTGTAAGTTGTTCAAATTGTTTGGCCTCATTTAATTTTCTTGTCTCAGTTTCCCCATTCCGCCTGCCCAGGAATTTTTCTAGCTTCTTACTTATCTTGTCTCATCATGACATACTTTAATTTGATTTATGGGATTCATAGTCATTATCTTCTCTCATCAAGCCATACTCACTTCTTTCGACTTTAAGCCATACTTACTTCTTGAAGTTTCTTAATGTCTTACAAGCTTCTTATGGAGCCTTTGTATAAACCATTTCTTTGTCTTGGAACATATATATACCACCCATTATTCCTGTGTCCTTTGGGTTTCCAGGCAAGTTTCTTCTGAGACATATTCCCTGACCTAGCAAAACATGTGCTTCTCATGCGTGTTAAATACCAACCACTAATTACTCACATCACGTTGATAATGTACTGTTTCTCCCACCAGGGAGAAATTACTTGGAAAGCAGGGACCAGGTATATCCTGTTCGCTCTTGAACTTCTAACATCTAACTTATATTTTTAGCATCAAATGTGTTGATTGATTTGTTGATTGAATGAATTAATGCATTTTAGATGTTTAAAGTTCAATTTGACTTGAATAATAATAAGCTCATGGATTATTCCCCTAGAAGCTTCTTAGTGTTGAATTATTTTTTTAAGTAAAGGATGGGCTAAAAAAAAACTTTTACTCATTTATATGTTTGTAACAGTGGTCTCATTCTTGGCTTTCATATCAAGCTTTATGTTGAAACTAGTATCTCAAAGAATTCAGTTAACTGTTATTATTTGCATCTCCCAAATTTATTTCACTTGAAGGAAGTTTGCAGATCTTAGAAACTAAGAGTTTCTGAACCAGGTATTTCTCAAGGAAACAGCAGGAGCAGTGTTTGGGGGCCTATAAAAAGGAAAGGCTTAAATATTTATATGTCAGATAATATGGAACAAAATATGTTCATTTTTTTGTTAAATGGTTTAGTATGCTACATGGTTTTTATATCCTGAGGGGGGAAAATTCATTTCTGGTCTATCTGCATAAAATATAATTAGATGAGTAAACATTTTTTATTAAATTCAGGGAAACACCTATTCCCTGAGTGTCTTGGTGCATATTAACATGATTAATGTGTAGTAGCTTCAGCTAGCTTTCCAGAAGATATTGAAACCATTTAATAAAATATTTTCTATTGACCTTCAATAAATGTCAAGGACATAAAAGTACATTCTAATGCAAACCTCAGGGAACTTGGATAAAGAAATAGGATTCAAACATGTAATAGCACAAGAATAGAGTAATAAGTCTAATTCTTTGGAGGGGGAAGTTTGCTTAGCTCTCTATCTCACCCAGCACAATATAAAACATTCTAGATATACATAAAAATTAAATTTTAGGAGGAAGAGAAAGGAAGGAAGGAGGGAAGGGAGTGAGTGAGGAAGAAAGTGAACAGTAAATGCATGCTCTTAGTACTTTTTTTAGATTTGATTATATAAAATAACAGGTTTATTTATATTTTTATTCAGGACATCAGAAAATGTGACTTAAGAATGAAAAGTCAACATCTTGAAAGAATATTTGCAACCTATGTTATAAATAAAATATTAATGTCAGAATAGCAATATATAAAGAACCTACCACATTAATGAGGAAATTTTGATAAAACAAAATGTTATTATTAAGAAAGGAAAATTAGGCAAACCATCACAGAACTCTTCTTCTTGTCTTGAATTCACTCTAATAAGGCTTTTATACACTCTTGTCAACACTGAAACAAGGTAACCATTCATGCTTTAAGTTCTGCCATAGTCCAGTGGGGAAAATAAAAAACACTTTAGGAATTTCAAACTGAGAGCATTTGACACTGAGAATTGGTTACATAGGGATGGAAGATCTGAAAAACCAAAAGAGCGATGGTGAAACAACCCAGACATTTAACCTCAGCCAGAAGTTACGGCCATTCACAGGACTAGAGGAACCCAAGGCAGAGATGGTGTCACCAGGACCTGTAAGCCAGGGCTGTCTAGGGAAGCTGGCACCCACAAAGGAGTGCCTGGTGGTAGGTCCGACCCCAGAGGCAGAGAGGACCAGTCTTTCCCTCATGCTGCACTTACTTCCAGTCCTCCGATGTGTTATGATCTCTCTTCTCCAGAATAGTTTCTCTTCCTAGAATTCTTCTATCTTCTGACTAATGCTGGCTAACTCCTAATCAATCTTCAGAAGGCTGCTCAAAGTCCACTCATTCTAGGATACCTTCCTGAATTCTGTAACCTAAATAGACTCTGTATGAATACTCATGTTAACCCTCTATCACTGAATTTCATTCCAATTATTACAGAATTGTCTGCCTTCCTGGACAGACACTAAGCTCCATAAGGATACACACTTAAGGATTTTTATTCATCTTGCTCCCTGCTGTGTGTTTACTGCATAAAACAACTTGACCCACAGCATGGAGATTAATAAAACATAAAAAATGGTTGATTGAATGATTTTCCTGTTGGGAAGTGCTCTGCCTAGTTTAAGGAGTTGTAACTGCCCCCCATGGATAAGGCTGAGTGAGCGACCTCCAGACTGTGAGCCACTAAGGAGACAAAGCTTATCTCCCTGGCAGGAGCGCTGCTTCTGCTTCATCCATCTCTGGCCCCCAAAGCTTGGTTGATTCATCAATGACCAGTAAGACTCCTCAGAGGAGGGGCAACCTAAGCCAGAGATGATCACTTGGGAGGCCCTCAAGGAAGGACTCGAGGGGCTGCAGCAAAGAGGGGCTGATGGACCCTCAATCCCCAGCTATTCTGATATAGTCTGAGTCCCCATTTCCATCTGGGAGAAGCACTTTGTGGCTCTGATCCACTTACACCTAAAAACCTATGACGGGGAGGGCAGTGCAGCCCTTTGCCGGCTAGAGCGGGTGATCAGGCATAAGAAAGAATTTGCAAAGTCCTGTGAAGGCTGCTTTGCTAAGAGTGCCTTCATTCACATGATAAGGGTCCAAGCAGGAAATGAGTATGTCTCCCGAAGTTTTTGCAACCCCCTTACCTGACAGACACTGACTCAGACTAAGCCCTCACATATCTTTGAAATGTTATCTACTGTTTAATCCTTGATGTCTGACATTGATTGATGAGCTTTACCTATGATGAGTATTCCTGTGTATTACGAACTTAATAAAAGCTGTTGAGGAAGAGTTTCTTGGTCCTTCTCCTTTGAGAGACTGACCACCTTTCCTCCCCAAGTAGATTATGTCTTGGTAGTTTCATTTTCATCCATGGTGGATGGGGGTGCTTGCATGCAAAGTTTCTCCTACATTTTCTGATAACAGAGATTTAATACCTCCTCAATTTTCTTTTGAAAACCCACCATCCCCTCAGTATATATGAATCAGGCAGATCTGACTTCACCTCCTACTCTCCCCCACTGAAGTAGTGGGTGCATTTTTCAGGTTTGGTCTCGCAGTCCACCCTGCTGACAATGCAACAATAGTCAAATGACCACATTGTTCACCTGGTCTTGATGTTGGGTTTTTTCTGAGTGACTACTTTAAGAGTTCTGCTGCTGCTGCTGAGATTGCTGAACTGAATGGTAATCCTCAGTTCAGGCATCTATGAAAGCCTAGAGCTGGTGGTAATCACTTTGCCATCAAGAGGACAAAATCTGCCCCAAACACGAAATAGAGCTTTGATCTGGAGTGAGAGATGTGAATGACTGAGTTCTAATGGTAACATCCTTTGAGACTCTGAATCCTTTCATGCCTAAAGGCAAATAGACCCCTGAATTTCTAGCTGCATGATCCAACAAATTGTTTTCTGGCTTAAGCCTGTTTGAGTTCTGTCACTTGGAACTGAAGTATCTTTGACCTTCTTCTCATGTATCCTGATCTTAGTCCTAAAATCTGTGTCATCTTCTTGATGACTTAGGTACTATGACAAAGGAACTTATTTCTTTGATGTTCATTGGCTTCTGCAGGTACCATAATAGACCCTGGTGATACACAGGGACCAAGCTATATACAGATGATGGTACTGACTAGGACAGAGGTTCTCCAACTCTCAGGGCCAAAGCAGCACCAGGAGAACTAGCAACATCTCTTCTCCTCTTCTCCACCTCAAGATATTCCAATGGAGTACTTCCAAAGGTGGAGTTTGAGGATATGAATTATTTTTATGCTCACCTGAGAAAGTTTTTTTCATTGCTTGAAGAGAGAGAGGAAGGAAGAGGAGAAGGGAGAGAGAGAAACATTGATAGGTTGCCTCTCGTACATGCCCAGACCAGGGATCATAGATGCCTGAACTGGGGATTAAAGCCAATCCAGGCACTTGCGCTGACCGGCAACCAAACCCACAAGCTTTGTGTTATGGGATGATGCTGCATCCAACTGAGCCCCACCAGCCAGGGAAAGAATCTGGATTTTTTTAAATAAAAATCACAAATCATCTTGATCCAGGCTGTTTTCAGATTATACTCAATAAAACACCAGAAGAAAGAAAACTAAAGTACTGGTTGCAAAGGAAACACTAGTGTTATCAGGAGCCTATTGTGGAAAGGGAGCTTAAGCTAGTCTGGAGAAATACAAACTCCCCCCTGAGACCTGAAGAAAGCCTGGAAAAAGAGTGTGGCAGAAAGAGAGGGGAGAGTGAAGGGGAGAGTGTGTGCATGTAGGAAGTCACCAAGCACAGTGGCAAGGGCACAGCTGGGTTGCTGGTAGATGGCCACAATAGCTGAGGATGGGGAGCAGGGGCAGTGGCTGGCCATCAGGCAGCCACAGTGGGCAGGGGCCACATCCTGGAGGGCCTTGTAAGCTGTCTGAGGGGGTTGGTTACCTGAAGAGTAAGGAAAGCCAGTGAAGGGCATTAGTCTGAGAATGACACGCATTTCATAAATTGTTCTGAAATAATACCAAGTACTTTCATTTGGGTTTCCTCATTCTATCCCAGGGCTCTTAGGCTGCTGGGAGCTGTTCCCCGCCCTGCCTTTCCACGTTACATTACACTGTCAGTTCATTCCTTCATTTACTTGGCCAATATTCTCTGAGTGCCTTCTCCCTACCAGCCACTGTTCTACACAGGAGGGAAAGAATGGTGAAAAAGCAAACAATCCTTCAGTCCCTCACAGACCTTATACTTCCCTGAGATGGGTGGGGCTGGATATAGGCGAACAAACACACAAACAAGCAAACACACACTAATCAAGAAGCGATTTTGTAAATGGGATAAGTGCTGTTCCACTTATAAAAATAAAACAAAGTAACAGTATCAATGAAGTAATGGAGGAGTTTTTGAGGTGGATCATCTACTTAATTATGAGGATCAGGGAAAACCTCTCAGAGGAACTTACATTTTACCTGAAATCACAGAAATGAAAAGTAAAGGTCTGGACCAAGAGCCTGTGAGCAGGGAGAAGAGAAGTGCAAATGCTTAAGGAACACCGGGCGAAGTGGGACAGAGGGCTGAGGGGTGAGAGCACCCCAGATGGTAGAGGCTTCGTTGGGATGACAATAAAAATACGCATTTGAAAAACACCCAGGCCATGATCATGGAATATGACATGATAAAGAGACACTCTAAAAAACGTCTTAAAATCTAAAAAGAGAAAATTATAGCAAACTCGTGGTCTCTGCAGTGAATTTACATGGAACAATAACTGAGCCTCACTGCTGCTATAAATAAAAACGTCAATGTCTATTTCTGGAGGACGGTGTGTGCAAGAACGGACCTGCGGGAGGGTTCGCGTGCACGGGATTCACTGAAAATGTGCCTCTGGGAACAAATCCCCAGGGGAAAGAGGGAAGCAGGGCAGGGAATATGTGGTTTCAGGCCAAGGCCCCACTGAGTATTGCTTAAGTCTGATGAGGAAAAGAGGCTGGGCTTTCATACTCCCCACCTATGGCTACCTTTGGGCACTAACTTCCAGGCACTTCTGGACTCTCTGGGAGGCAGGGAGGCTAGGCAGTTCCAGCAGCCATTGGCCAGCAGAGAGTGGGCAGCATGAACAGCAGAACAAAAAGCACACAGAGGCCTCTGGGGAGTGGCATTAAGAATGGGGAGTGATGGGAAACGGAACAGAAGTAAATGCGACCTTATTTTGTCACCATAACAACATAGCCTTTGTTAAGTGCCTAATGACGGCCAGACTGTCAGGGCTGGGTCCTATTTGTAACTTACTGCGTCCTGAAAATATCTCAAGCCCATTTCTCCAACTCTTAAATTGCATGTCCAAACAAGCATGCTTAGCTATCTCATTTGGAACTATGCTTAGAACTTGTCATATGTTCTTGAAAGTATCATCAACATTTTCAGAAACAGTCTAAATTCATTCAAATTTGAGTTTTCTAAATATGACATGAAACCAGGCTTAGTTAAAAAAAATTGAGGTTGACTTTTAATATGCTAGCACTGGCTTCACCGAGTCGGTCTTGATAAATTCTAAGGACAATCAAAAATTAGAACTTATAAAAATTGCTTTAGGCAATGATTGTATAACTGGCATAGAAGTGTTGCATTGGACAGGGTGCCCCTTGAAGGAGGCTGCACTCATGTAGCACATTTATTTTATTAACAAAGGTGTCCTTCACTCACAGCTGTGCCTGAATGGCATCTTTTTAATTGAAGATGGAGACAGAATGTAGGTAATCAGTTCCACAGTCTGGAACATTCTAAAGAAATAAAGCAGTCGCCCATCATCCTGGCTTTATTTGATCAGTTTTGATACTACTTAGTTAAAAAAAATGTGGGGAGAGGAAAGGGGTCCTGAGGACTTTTTCCATTCATGCCTGACCTTTGAAATGGAAGCCTTAGTAAAAGGTGGTGAAGCAGCGTCTTTGACCTCAGACGGCCCCAGCACACTGCATGGGGCTTGCAAAGGACACCGGGGACCTTTGGGCTCAGGAAATTACTGGCTGTGTCAATGAGGAAATGGTGCAATAGCAGAGGTATGGGGCAAATTAAATCACAAACTTGGAAGACAGCCCCCACACCCATCCAGCCAGGCGTCTGGGTTGCCCCAACCTACTCTGCAGTTTCAGGAATAATTGATTATGGCTTCAAGGTAAAGTTTGTCTAAAGCCAAGTTAAATAGGTTCCAGTACCAACCTGGACCTATTCAAGGTTAAAAAATTGGACTCATAAAAAATTACTTTCACGGCTCAAAAAACTCTATTCAATTCCAAACACAATATTCATTCAGCTTACCCTCACTAGGTATACTATTTTTAATAGTAATAATTAGTAATTCTTTAGTGAGAGCAAAAAACCCAGTGCCATTAATAAATTAAATATATATTCAAATAAATGTTAATGTTTTATTTCATTTTTATCTTATAATGCTACTTTTAATATATTTTTTTAAAAAACTATCAATACAGCCATACATGAACATTATTTATAAATTATGCTGAACAGCTACGCCACTGTTCTGGATCACCCCAGCCATCCTGAGAACAAAGCCTGCTCATCTGCTCTGCCCAGGGGCCACCCCAGCCCTATGTAACATGACCCAAGGGATGAGCTCCCCTGGCAGGAGCACCAGGATCCCTCCACAGTGGTGACCAAACATCAGAAGTGCCTCCAGCCTCTGCAATCCTCCAACCAGAAGAACAAGTCTTGTCCCAGGATGACAATCTACTCCCCCACCCTCTGCCCTGCAGAGGTTATATCAGAACTTCTCTCCCAAAACTTCCCAGAACTGAACCCCCAGCAATCTTCACTTATTCTCAGAGGATGGCCTCTTTTATTAAACTATCTCCAGTTCCCCCAGCCAAAAGCACAAACCTGTCTGCACACATCCCTCTCTTCCTCTCCTTTTCTGTCACCACACCAGAACAAATGTGCCATCTGATTGAAGGCAGTTTCTCCCACCTGAAGCCTGGAAAGCATCGCCTCTTGCTTCATCAAAGACTCAGCTTCCTCATTCATCCCTTCTCTGCTTGCGTCATCAGTTTCTCCATCTTTGTTGGGCCATTACCACTGAATACAAACATACCCTACAAACAGAGCAAAACCAAAGCTCTCTGAACCCTCACATTTCCTACCAGTGGCAGCTCCATTTCTTTGACCACTCCACAGGGAAACCTAACATGTCTTCACCACCTTGCTTCCCTTCTGCACCTCCCCATTTGCCCTCCCACTCCTTCATTCTGACTTCTGGTGTCCAGTGACCATATGTTTCCAGATCCAACAGACACTTGTCTGTCCTCTTCGCTCCTTCAGCAGTGCATAACCCAGTTTGCCAGGCCTGCGTCTTGAAACATTCTTCTGCTTTCTGCTTCTGCAGTGGCTGTCTATTGAATTCCTTTCACTAGGATCCACTCTCCTGCCTGGCAACAATACTCTGATTTTGTACCTCTCTTCTTCTCTTGGTCCTTCCATTGCAGACAAGATGCCTGCTCCAGCCTTGGACAACCAAACAATAATAGCACGTAATGTTTACTATGTGCAAAGCATCTTTCTAAATACTAGAAATATTAACTAATACTAGTTTTATGAGATAGGCATTATTTTAGACACATTTTAGTCACAACAAAATTGAATCACGGAATAATTGACTAGTCTAAGTTCATACTGTAAATAAAAAAATTTAAAAAAAGAAACCCACGCCCTTACTGTTTCTCGTATTCCCTGACTATAATCATTAATTAAGGGATCGGGGGTGGGGGTGAGTAGAAAGAAGAAACTCACCGTTGGGATTTGTAAGTCAGAAGAACATAGTGTGACTATGTAGAAAGAGCCTGCCTAAGAATAAAGTGGGGAAAATGGAAAACAGAGCCAAAAAATTATAAATGACATCTTTTGAGCACTTAGATCTAATCATTCCTGAAGCTGGATAATCTTAGATTTTTTCAATTGCACAATTCAATAAATTAATTTTTTTGCTTGAGCTAACTAAGAATTTTCTTTTAGTCATCACTTGCCTCCAAAATGTGTTTTTCAGTACAGCACGCTTCCCATTTTCCCCCTACTTCTCAGGGTCTTCTTTCTCTGCCTCTGTTGCCGATTCCTCCTTCTCCAACTGACTACAAAACACTAATGTAGCTTCAGTGTCAGGGCAAGAACCTCTCCTCTTTCTCTCTCCACCCTCTTCCTTGGGAAGCTCCTCTAGCCCATAACTGTAAAGGTCAACTTTATGTCAGTGACTCCTAAATTCACATCACAGTAAGTTCTTTCTGGAATTCTAGACCCATCTGCCAAATGTCTACCTAACACCTCCAGATGGATGTTTAATTACTATCACAAAGAAACCTACCTTCTCCCAAACTCTTCCTCCCCTGCCTTCACTCTCTCAGGAAATGACACCACCATCTGCCCAAAGTCTAAGTCACCCCTGCGTCTTCCATTTCTTTTGCTCTCTTAATATATCATGTCCCCTGGGTTCTATTTCTAGACATATTTTTGTGCAAATACCAAACCCATTCATTTTTTCCATCTTCATTACCACTATCCTCGTTCACTCCTGCCCTTTTCTAATACATTCAGCCAGCCCACGGAAGCCAGAGTGATTTTTTTAATGTCATTTCCTTGCTTAAACATTTTAATTGGTCCCCTTGGCTCTTGGAACAACTGCTACGGCCTGTTTCTCTGTTCTTTAAGGCCCCACCTGATCTAGATCCTCCCACCCATTTCATCACACAGAGCTCTCCCCAAATTCTCAGTCCATAGCAACACTGGCCTGTCTTTGAGTCTCAAACACATCAATTCTTTTTTTACCCCTTAACCTTTCCACTTGCAGTTTCCTCTGCCAGCTCTTCATGTGTGGCATTATTCTCAGCCTTCCAATATCGACTTGAATGTCATCATCTAGAAGCTGTGACAGACTTTATCATTCTGGCCCATCTCCCCTCACCCCTACTGTGCAGTTCTGACTTCTACCTGCTCCCACTTACATTTCTTTAACCGAGGGATTTTCTCTGGCCACAGGAACAGGAGACTGGAAATGCCAAAGAATGCCTTCCTTAATGCCCTCCACCCTGAGCCACTCCCAATGAATAACTGACAGCTTTGGTTTTATAAATACCCCAGCTCCCTCTCCCCTTGGAGGACATAACTCAGAGGTCCAAGTTCAACACCATTTCCAGGAGTTCCCCTGAGGAATTCAGCAGCAACTACCCAAGTGATAACATGGTTGATAAAGCACTCTTGACTGGCTCTTTCCCCATCTTCCCTCACTTAGCCACTGTCTTTCTATAGTTTCTCAAATTACCTCCCAAATAAACTGCTTGCATTCAAATTCTTATTTCAGAATCTGTTGCTGGAGTTACTCACACCAACAGAGAGGCCTCTCAGCACCACCCTCTACAGAGGCCACACTCAGATACTCAAAATTCATTAGCTATCTTATTTTCTGTATAAAAACCATTGCAATCCCTAAAATTCTTGCTAACTCATTGTTCATTTTTTTCTATTGGTTTTTCTTGGAATGTGTTCATTTTCTCAACTATTGTGTTCCCCTTATCTCATCTAGTACCTGGCAAGTAATAGACACCCAGCAAATATTTGTTGAGTGAATAAATAAATGAGTGAACCAGGAGTACTACTTCTTCACTATCATGCCGGGTTGTCCAATACCTGTCTTTTTATTAAAAGACAGTTTTACTAAATTGGCTGGGGAAAAGGTAGGTTGTCTCAATTAGGACTTTTTACACTACCTCCAGCCATACAAGGTATTCAGAACACTGAAATATTATGAAATGTTCTATTATTATTAAGGGAATAAATGACAGAGAGGGACTACAATCCAAGTTTTGTAAATCCAAGTCTAGTGGGATATCTACTGCCCTTCACTGTTACTAACTTTGCAGGGTATAGGTCCAAGTTTCCTTTTCCAGTATGGAGATGGATCTGCATCAAAACTTTTACAGCTCTTGCCTGCCTGACTTTTCTTGTGTCTAAGTTATGCAATTGTCAAATGGTTGCCAAAGGTCAAGCGTTCAGCTGTGGTCAAAAAACAAAGCATTCATTATGTAAGACTAACTGACCTGAATGACAAGTGAACCCTTGGCCAGTTAACGAATCCTTCAAACAGGCCACAATCAGAATCTGTTTCCTACCTTTTAATTTTCTCTTTTCACTTTGCTTAAACACCCTTTTGTAGTTGTGAAGTTGACTTCCTTTCACAGTCAAATTCATATAACCACTATCTCCAGGACTCACCTCTAGAATACAATTTACCACAATCTATTTTTTCATTTCTACTAAAATGGTTCTCCCCAAAATCACTCATTAATTTCCAAATTAAACTACCTTCCCATAATAAATTGCCTGGCTACCTTGTTTTCCTAAATTTTTCCTTTTTCTGTTACACTGCCAAGGTAAGCACATAGTAGGTGCTTAATAAGTAGCTATAGTCTGGTTATAATAATGCCAAGATTGTGTCCTTATTCAGAACTTTTGAAGTTCAAGGCATGACCAACAAATTGATATCCATCGCCTGGTCCAACCACTGGAGCAGGCGGAGGGCAGGAAACAGGAAGGGCCACTGGAGGAAACAGGAGCCACCCAAGGTAGCAGGCAGGGCTGTGGTGTCTGGGTAACTGAGCTAGTGCCTTGTATGCACTCTGTCCCTGAAGCAGAGAGTCTTACTCCTGACAGCAGGTCCCTTACCCCTGGGCAACAGAGCCATGGAAGGAAGCATTGTGCTAAGCACCACAAGGCTAGCCACATGATTGGCTGGGAGAAAAGTCCTCCCACCCACTGCTGGTACTTGATTGGGGGTGGGACCAAGGAAGGCAGGCAAATAGGGAGAGAGGTCAGAATGGCAGCAAGAGAAGGAAGGGCCTTGCTCACCAATGTGCTAGATGGTGCATTTGTGGGACTTTCTGACCCTGGCAGCTGCAAGGCAGAGGGCGGCACTGGCCCCACAAGCAGGTTCCAGGAAGGAGCCTAAGGCCTGGCAGTGGCTGGGAGAAAAGCTGAACCACCTGGGTGACCACTTAGTGGCCACTTGTGGTTCCCAAAGGGTGGTGTGTTAAATGGGAGGAGGAACTTTGGACACTGCCTCTGGTTTTGGTCTGTCTGAGGATGGCTGGGTTTTCCTCAGGATTTTCCGGAGGAGATGGGCTTTGAAACAAGAGTCTGCTGTTCTCCCAGATCATCAGCATCTTAATAAAAACTTCCTTCCTTTCTCACCAGCCTCTGCCTCTAGAATTTGCCTATTGATGGCAGTGGGCAGTCAAATCCCACGTTGGTTCAGTAACAGAATCACCCATAGACAGCTTGGCTATAACATTTGCTGTGTGAACAGACATTATAGGAGACATAGGTGGAATGGTTGATGAGTTAATGGAAAGCCTGAAATACTAGGCAATCAAATATGGTCTTGACTACACAAACAAAAATGGCCACTGATGGTCTCCCAGGCATCTAACATTCTACTGAATGCTACAGGGGGTTAAAATACATATAAATCCGTTTCACACCCCACTCATGCATGCAAACTTTTACAAACAACTATCTAGTTAGAAAACATTTTGTAGTCGTTTTAACTTAAAAGTTTTTTGATCAAACTATCAATGTGAAAAGGAATGTGAAACAGAATGTAAATCATGTAGGTGGAGGAAATAAATATTGACATCCTCTTTTAAGCAGATGACTTATAATTGATTTGTAATTATATTGATTTCCTTTTAATCATTAGCATACTATGTGATAGTTATCTGAGGCTATTTCTAAATCATTCATTGTTTTGCAACTCTGGATAAAATGGTTATCTCAGTTAGAAAGAAGTTTTTGCCTAGTAAACATCTAGGGAAGATTAAGAATACAAATTCCAAGAATTATCATCATTGAAATGACTACCCTACCCAAAGCAATCTATAGATTCAATGCAATTCCTAGCAAATTGCTAATCATATATTTCAAAGCACTAGAAGATATGTTCCAAAAATTTATAATGGAACCACAAAAGACCCCAAATAACCACAATGATCTTGAGAAAGAAGAACCAAATTGAAGGCATCATGCTACCTAATACCAGAACAGCATGGTACTAGCATAGAAACAGACATATATGAAACAGACAAGAGAGTCCAGAAATAAACCCACACCTTTTTGGCCAATTAATATTTGACAATGGAGAAAACAAAATACAATGGGGTAAAAATAGTCTCTTCAATGAGAGTCTTGGGAAAACTGGAGAAATGCATGCAAACAAACAAACAAACAAACAAAAATAGACCGCTGTTTATACTATGTGCAAGAATATATTCAAAATGGACTAAAGATTTAAATATAAGACTCAAAACCATAAAAATCCAAGAAGAAAACATGGGCAGTAAAATCTCAGACAGTTTTACAGCAATATTTTTTTCTGATACTTGTCCTTGGGTAAGAGAAACAAAAGAAAAAAAATTTAAATGGGACTACAACAAACTAGAAAGTTTTTGCACAGCAAAGGAAACCATAAAAAATGAAAAGACAACCCACTGAATGAGAGAAGATGTTTGCTAATGATACATCTGATAAGGGGCTAATATCCAAAATTTACAAAGAACTTATGAAACTCAACACTAAAAAACCCCCAAACAAACCAATTAAAAGTGGGCAGAGGACCTGAATAAACACTTCTCCAAAGAGGACATACAGATGGCCAATAGACATATGAAAAAAATGTTCAGCATCACTAATCATCACAGAAATGCAAATTAAAACCACAATGAGATATCACCTCACACTTTCAGAATGGCTACCATCAATAAATCAACAAACAAGTGCTGGGGAGAATGTGGAGAAAAGGGAACCTTCATGCACTGTTGGTGAGAATGAAGACTGGTTCAGCCACTGGGGAAAAGCATGGTATTACCTCAAAAAATTAAAAATGGAACTGTCTAATTGGATCCAATGATTCTACTTCTGGGAATATATCCAAAGAAACCCAAAACACTAATTTTAAGAATATGGGCACCCCATGCTCATTGCAGCATTATTTACAATTGCCGACACTTGGAAGCAGCCCAAGAGCCTATAAGTAGCTGAATGGATAAAAAGCCTGGGGTACATTTACACAATGGAATACTACTGGGCCATAAAAAAGAAGAAAATCATACCATTTGCAACAGCATGGATGGACACAAAGAGCATTATACTCGGTGGAATAAGCCAGTCAGAGAAAGCCAAGTACAATATGATCTCAGTCATATGTGGAATCTAGTGAACAAACTGGACTAACAGGCAAAATAATGACAGACTCACTGATCCAGAGCAGGCTACTGCTGCCAGGTGGAGGAGGCTGGGTTGGGAGGAGGGGATTGAGAAAAAAAGAGAGAGAAAACTCATTGATGTGGACAAGAGTGCAGTGATTGCCAGGGGAGAGAGAGGTACATGAGGGAGAGGACGGTACAGAGAAGATAAACGGTGATGGATGGAGATTTAACTTGGAGTGATGAACACACAATACAGTGTACATATGATGACCTGTAGTGGTTTGCACTTGAGACCTGTATAATTTTGTTCACAAGGGTCACCCCAGTAAATTCAATAAAAATGAAAAGAAAAGAGTACCAATTCTAATGTCAGAAAGATTTAGTTTCTGCCCTGAATCTGCCACATTCCACATCTATAACATTGGATGAGCCTTTTAATTTCACAAAGACTCACTCTATATATATATATGAAAAGAAGTGTCTTTAGGCATTGGGATTCTGGGTCATTTTTTACAGTTTTATTGATATATATTTCACATAATGTAATATTCACCCACTTGAAGTGTACAGTTGAGTGGTTTTTACTATATTAACAGAGTTATACAACCATAGCCACAATCTATTTCTAGAACATTTTTGACAATCCAAAAAGAAACCTCATACGCACCAGCAGTCCTGCCCTATTCCTGCTCCCCAGCCCTGCTCCTGTTGGAGGAAACCATGAATCTACTGTTTGTTTCCATGTATTTGCCTAGTCTAGACATTTCACATTCATACAACAAGGGATCTTTTGTGACGGGCTTCTGTCCCTTAGCAAATGCTTTCAAGGTTTATCTTCATTGTGACATGCATCAATTTTTATTCTTTTTTCAATTGCTGGAAAAATCTTCATTGTATGACTACACCAATTTTGTTTATCCATTCTTCAGTGCAGAAATACTTAGGTATTTCTACTTAGGGGCTATGAATAAATCTACTATAACATTCCTATACAAACTTTTATGGACATATACATTCATTCCTCTTGACTATAGATCTAGGAGTAGAATTGCTTGATTATATAAAAACTCCATGTTTAGCATTTTAAAAGACTGTCTTACTATTTTTCCAAAGCGGCTTCCCCATTTTCCATTTCCACTAGCAATATACGAAGGTTCTGTAACTGAACACAAGTCTGGCTGCCTGCCAGTACCTGAGAGGCAGGTGCTGATGTAAAGGAAAGTGGTTTACTTTCAGGTGCCTGAAACCTGGAAGATGAGGACCCACATCTCAAGGCCCATCTCCCCCTCTGAGTGGAGGCAGGGGAGTTTATAAGAAGGGAGAGGGGGACAGAACAAAGAGACAAAGAGATCAAGGGAGAGGTTGCAAAGTTCTCTACGCGCCAACAGGCACGGTCTATTCCGATAACACCAGTGACGGTCCGGTGTGCGTCATCCTGGTTTAGTCGTCCTGGCTTCACATCATCCTGGATCCACGTCATCTCAGCTTCATGTCATCCTGGCTCTACAGTTGAAGGTCAGCAAATCTCCTGGAGCCTGAAGGTCTGAATCTACATCTTTTGAAGTTAGTTCCTAGGATTCTTATACAAACATTCAACAAAGGAGTCTTATACAAACATTCTTATGCTGTTTATCCTTAAGCTACGCATTAGTCAGAGTCAGCATTTACAGAAACAATGTCAAAAGACTGGTGGGATGAGTTACAGTTTCCTACCATTACAATTTTCCCCTCTTATAGTTCCAATTTCTCCACATTCTTACCAACACATTATTTTCCATAATTTTTATTTTAGCAGTCATCAGGGCTGTGATTTGATTTGCAATTCCCTAATGACTAAAGCGGAGTATTTTTGCCAGTTTGCATGACTTCTTTGGAGAAATGTTTATTCAAACCCTTTGTCCATTTGTAAATATGGTGATGTGTATTTTATTGTTGAGTTATAAGAGATTTTATATATATTGTGGATACAAATTTCTGGTTAGATACATGATTCAAAAATATTTTCTCTTGCCCTGTCTGGTGTGGCTCAGTGGATTGAGTGCCAGCCTGCAAACGAAAGGGTGACTGGCTCAATTCCCAGTCAGGACACATGCCTGGGCTGCAGGCTAAGTCAGGTCCCCAGTAGGGGGCACATGAGAGGCAATGACACACTGATGTTTCTCTCCCTCTCTTCCCCCTCCCTTCCCCTCTGTCTATTATAAATGAATAAATAAAAATCTTAAAAAAAAAATTTTCCCTCATTTTTTGCATTATCACTTCCCCTTTTTATGGTTATCTGAAGCCTAAAAGTTTTAATTTTGAAAAAGTCATATTTATCATTTTTGTCATTTATGCTTATAATGTCATATTTATACAACCATTGTCTAGCTGATGACCACAAAAATTTACACCTGTTTCCTGCTAGTAGCTTTATAGGTTTAGCTCTTACATTTAGGTCTATGATATTTTGAGTAAAATATAGATATTGACAGTGATATTGAATATCATTTTACTCAAGATAATATCATTTTATTGAATGATATTATACAATATGGTGTGAGGTAGGGAGCCAAATTTATACTTAAGTGTTTGGATATCCAGTTGTTTAAGCACCATTTGTTGAAAAAAGTAATCCCTTTTTCAATTTCTAGGCAGCCTTGTCAAAAATCAATTGACCATGAATGTTAGAGTTTATTTCTGGACTCCCAGTACAATTCCACTGATGAATATGTCTATCCTTGTGCAAATACCACACTGTTCTGATTACTATAATTTTCTAGTAGGCTTTGAAGTTGCAAAGAGTGAGTTCTATAACTTTGTTTTCTTTTTACAAGATTCCTTTGAGTATTCTGGGTCCCTTGAATTTCCATATGAATTTTAGGATCAACTGTCAATTTCTGCAGAACAACTACAACAACAAAATGAAAACAACAACAACAACAGCAACAACACACCCCTGAGATTTTGACAGGGCTTTGTTGAATCTACAAATCAGTTTAGGGAGGGTTGACATCTTAACAATGTTAAGTTTTCAAATTAACAAACACAGATGTCTTTCTATTTATTTAGATTTCCCTTAATTATCTCCAACAATGTTTGTATTAATAATTTTCAGTGTACATGTCTTACAATTCTTTTGTTAAGTGTATTAATAAATACTTTCCCTTTTTGATGCTATTGTAGATAAAATTGTTTTTAAGTTTTATTTTTGTATTATTCCTTGTCAGTGTATAGAAACACAATTGATTTTTGTGTATTGATCCTGTATCCTGATACATTGCATAACTTGGTAATTAGTTCAAATATTTTTAGTAAATTTCTATAAATTCCTATCTAGGAAATTATATACAAACTCATTTGTAAATACAGGTTATTGTACTTTTTATTTTCCAAATTAGATTACTACTTTTCTTGCCTAATTGCCCTGGTTAGAACTTTCAGTACAAAGTCTAACGAAAGTGCAAAGAGTATATTTCTCTTGTTCTTGATCTTTTGTAGATGCCCCTTATCAGGTTAAAAAAGGTTTTCCTGCTCTTCCTAGTTTGTTGACTGCTTTTTCATTAAAGATCTCAAGACTTTATCAAAAGCTTTTTATGTATCTGTTAAGATTATTCATTTTTGTCCTTTATTCTCCTAATCTAGCTTATTACGTTGATTTTAAGATGTTGAACCACTGCTGCATTTCTGGAATAAACACCACTTGTCATGATGTACAGTCCTTTTCATATGTTGCTGGATTTGGTTTGCTAGTATTTTGTTACAGATTTTTTCTGTAACATTCATAATGGATATTGGTATATAGTTTTATCATAATGTCTTTGTCTGCTTTTGGTAAAAGGGCCTAATAGGCCCAGTTGAAAAGTATTACCTCCTCTTATTATGTTTTAAATGTGTTTATAGAGCACTGGTATTAATTGTTCTTTAAATGTTTGATACAATTCACAACTGAAGTCTCTGGGCCTGGTCTTTTCTAAGTTGGAAATGTTTGATTACCAATCCAACTTTGCTTCTTATAAAAGTCTATTAATATATTTTATTTATTTTTGAGTCAATTTTAGTAGTTTGTCACATTATAAATTATTTATTTTACCTAAATTATTAATTTGTTAGCATGCATTTATTTAAAGTATTCTCTAAACTTTTTTTACTTTTGAAGGGTCAATAGTGATATCCACTCTTTCATTCCTGATTCATAAATTTCAGACCTTTCTTTTTTCTTGTTCAATCTATTTAAAGTGTTGTCAGTTTTGTTAACCTTTACAAAGAACCATCTTTTGATTTCATTGATTTTTCTCTATTGTTTTTCTGATCTCTGTTCTATTTATTTCTACTTTGTTATTTTTTTCTTTCTGCTTCCTTTAATTGTTTTGCTTTGTTTTCTTATTTCCTTAAGATGAATGATTCAGTTAGTGCTTTGAGATCTTTCTGGTTTGTTAATATATTTTTTAACAACTGTAAATGTCTCTATAAACACTGCTTTAGTTGCACTCCATGTTTTGGTACATTGTGTTTTTGTTTCCATTTGTTTCAAAATATTTTCTAATGTTTATAATAATTTTTTTCTTTCACCCATTAGTTATTTAAAAGAGTGTTATTGAATTCTCACATTTTAAAAATTTCCCAAATGTTTTCTGTTATGATTTCTTACTTAATTCTATTTTGGTTGGCAACCATATTTTACATAATTTCAAATCTCTTAAATACAGTAGTCCCTCTTATCTATTTGGAAACATGTTCTATGACTTCCACTGGATGCCTAAAACCACAAACAGTACCAAATCTTCTATATACTGTGCTTTTTCCTATATATACATATCTTTTCACTTAAAAGAAGCACTTTACAGCTTCTCTTTGAAATAACTACATCACCAGCATCACTATTCTTGCACTTTGGGACCGTCATTAAGTAAAATAAAGTTGATGTGAACACAAGCACTGCGATACCACCACTTTCGATCTTCTCACAGAGACAGCTACTAAATGGCTGACAGACAGGTGGCTCATACAACTTAGACATGCTACCAAAGGAATGATTCAAGTCCCGAGTATGAGCAGGACAGTGTGAGGTTCTATCACATTACTAAAAACAGCACACAAGTCAAAACTTATGAATTGTTTGTTTCTGGAATTTTCCATTTAATACTTTCAGACCAGGGTTGACCATGAGTAACAGCATAGAAAGCAGAACATGAATAAGGGGATGAGGGTACTGTATAATGAGGCATTTTGGATGGACTAGAATAGGATCTGTCCTGGAGAGTGGTGTATGTATGCTTGAGAAGACTGCTTATTCTACCATTGTAGGGTGACAATTTCCAGAAAGCTCTGTTGTGTGTAGCTTTTGAACTACAGATTTAGCAGATGTAGTTCCTTCTGCCTAGTTATCTACCTGCATTAAAGTCTCTCAATATCATTGTTAAATTGTATATGCCTCCCTTGAGTACTGTCAGATCTTGCTTCCTATGTTTGGAGCATTTTTTAGGTACACATGTTTTAATCATTTCATTTTTCTGAGGGACTATCACTTTTATCAAAAAGTGTCCACTTTGTCTCTGATAATACTTTTTGTCTGAAAGCCTAGTTTGAATGATATAAGTATAGCCACTACAGTATTTTGGAGTATTTTTTGCATAGATTTCCTATTTATGTCTTTCAATCTAAAATGTGTTGTTTGTAGATAGCACATAGTTGGATCATGTTTTCTTTCTCGAATCCATTCTTTCAATCTCTACCTTTTCATTCACACATGTAATTTATTTTATTTACTATGATTACTGATAAAGAAAAATTTATGTCAGCCATTTTGCTTTCTGTTTGATGTGTCATGTGCAAAACATGCAAAATATGGCTTGCAACCAAAATAGAATTAAGTAAGAAATCATAACAGAAAACATATGGGAAATTTTTTAAATGTGGAAATTCAATACCACTCTTAAATACTTTTAAATATTTTTCTTTATTTTTCATTTCTGTATTATTTCATGTTAAGTAGATATTTACTAGTGTTCCACTTCAATTCCCTTGTCAATTCTTTTACTACATACTCTCCAAAATTATTTACTCAGTGGTTGCCCTGGGAATTACTTTTTACATTTTCACTTGTAACAATACCAACAAAATGTCAATGGTATACAGTTATTTTGCTCTTCTCTAGCCCCTTCCCCTCCTTTGTGCTATTATTGGCATACGAATTACATCTTCATACATGTATGGACTTATAACAAGTGTTTTTATAATTATTGATTTATGCAGTTGTCTTTTAAATAGGTTGAAGAAGAAATAATTACAAACAAAAATATATCTATGTTATCTCCTATAATAGGAGTTGTTTACCTTTGTTGGAGTTCTTTGTTTCTTCATATGGATCTGAGTTACTGTCTAGTGTACTTTCAATTTAGCTTGATCTCCTTTCCTTGGTATCTATCTCTTGTAGAGCAATCCTGTAAGTGACAAATTCTCTATTTTTGTTTGTCTGGAAAAGTATTGATTTTTCTTTCCGTTTCAAGTAAGAGCTTACCCAGATTCAGGATTCTTGGCTGACAATCTTTTTCTTTTAACACTTTTAAGTTGTTACCTCTCTTTCTCTCTCTCTCCCAGTCTTCCTGCTTTCTTATGAGAAGTCAGCTGTTAATCTCATTAAGAATACCTAATACATGATATGTCATTTTTTGCTGCTTTCAGTATTTATTCTGTTTTTGTTTTCATCCATTTGAGTATGATATGTCTATGCATAGATCTCTTTGAGTAGATTGAACTTCCTGATTGTATTAATTTTTTAATCAGTCCTGACAAATGTTTGGTTATTATTCCATCAGACATTTTTTCTGCCATTTCTCTTTCTGTCATCCTTTCAGGATTCCTGTTATATGCATGGTTAAAGTTTCACATAAATCTCTGAGACTCTGTTAATTGTTTCTTTTTTTCCTGGTCCTCAGATCGGATCATTTCTATTGACCTTTCTGAAATTCATGGCTTCTTCCTTCTGCCAGCTTAACTCTTCTATTGCTTTTATAGTAAAGTTTTCCTGTTATTATATTTTTCAACTCCAGGGTTTCTATTGGTTCTTTTTCATAATAGCTAATTCTGTAATAACATTCTCTATTTAAAGAGACATTATTGTCATGTTTTCCTTTAATTCTTAAGACATAGTTTCCTTTAGTTCCTTGAGCAATTAAAACAGCTGATCTTAAAGTCTTTGTCTAGTGAATTTAACATTTGGTTTCCTCATGGAATTACTAGAGAAAAACTTAATCTTTGTTGAAAATTGGACTTTTAAAATAATATGTTGCAACAACTATGGTATCAATTTTCTCCACCCACCCACCACTTTTCTTGTTACTGCTGTTTTTCTCCTTGCTGATTATTTTCATCAACTTTTCTAGATTCTGTATTCCTTGAAGTGTAAGGCCTCTGAGTTCCCTGATGGTTTTATTTTAATTCTTATTTTTACTTTTAAATCTCACTTCATAGGAGCTCTCCTGGTACAGTATAATGTAGTGGTCAGCAAATAGTTGGTCAGAAGACTTCCTTCAATACCTTACTTGTAAAAACACCTACCCTTTGCCAAAGGGATCTCCATGAAAAGGCCAGTTTTCAAGCTTCAGGTGATTTACAAGATGGTCTTAGCTTTTACTTGTCACCCAGGGCCTCAAAGTCAGCCACAGGTGAGTGAACAGTGCCTTCTTCTTTCCCGGGTCTTACCTGCATTTGCACATGGGCAGCCTTTTAGATCCCCAGGAATATGTCTGAACTTTTGGGATTTACTACGATTGTTCCATTCTCCAGGATTTTCCTTTTAAATTCTGTGGGCAGGTTCTTGCTTTCCCGACTGAAATCTCAGCCTTAGAAAACTGACACGTTGCCAGCAGTTCGCTGTTGTTTTCATAATGTCCAGGGCAGGCTTCCCCTACACACACTCAGTCACACATGTCCTGACCCGAGTACTAGTCAAGTAAAATAACCACTACATGCTGAGAGAAGTTTTCTGCCATACTTCATGTTTGGACAGAATATTGACCTGATGATGGTGCTTTTAGCAAATCTCAAAAAGCAGTTAGATCTTTCCATTATCTGTGTGCTGCCAACTTTTGGCTACCACACTACTGAACTAGGGAGGGAGAGTAAAAGGAAATAGCTCCAAGTGAAAATGTCACAGACGCCACTGTCTCACTGAGCTTCAGTGTTTTTCTCTGACAGACAATATTCAGTTTGTTCTATGGCTTTGATTATTGCCAGACTTCTGCATTTGATTTTAGTTTACTGATTTTGGTTGTTTTGCTCAAATATGGGTAGGTTCAGAGGGCAAGTGAACTCAGCGAGGTCTTTACTCTGCGATCCCAAAAGTGAATTCTTTTATTTTCTTTAAAATGTTAGAAATTTCTGTCTTGTTATATTGGTTGACCAACTAAAACAGACACTCTCTCTGGTCTGTTTCTTTCATCCAAAGAGCAGGCCTCCTAGCTGCCATACATTGTAAGGGGCCACTGTAGGAGTGGATATAGAAATGTCTAGAAAATGTGCTAAAAGCACATATAAATATATCTATATAGATGTATATATATGTAGGTAGATAAATAAGTAGGTATGTTTTCCTCCCTTTGTTCTAATAACAACTTAAAGGAATGGCAGACTGTTTTGCCACGAAGGCTTAGGTAACAAAATTATCTGGAATAAACTGTGAACTGATAACAAAGTTGGACCAAAATGTTAAATAATTTTTCAAAGGCAGACAACTTATTAAGATAATCATAAAGTAACTTTATTTTTTCCCCTTTTGTCCACAGTCCTTTTAACAGGATCAAATAATGCTACGGATTTTTTTTTTCTGCCACTGAATGAGAATTCAGTTACCGCCTCTAGATACTTTACAGCAATAAAAAGGCTTATTATCAGTGTAAGTCACAAACACTCTCTCAGTTCAGTAATTAAAATTATGCAACCTAATTACCTACATTGGTCCAAAGTAAAGCTATCCCCATACCCCTCCCAAGCTAAACCTTATCGATAAGAAGACATCTGCCTCTAGAAAAGGGATTGCAGATAATTTTTCTCTTGCTCTCTTCGTTTAACCTCTCTCCTGTCAGCTGCTTATTGTGGTCCCCTTCTTTGAGGTTGAAGGAAAGGAGAGAAAGAAGTAAAGGGAAATAAAACCCTGTTACTTGACTAGCACCATGATAAGCTGCCTTCATCCAGCAGGTGGTTAGAGCTGAGTCTTTTCCCTGTGAGGCTTCCACATTTGTCTGGGTTTGTTGTGACACCCTTGCTCCAATGCTCACACTTCATCACCAGCCCTTCTTAGAACTATTTGCTAAAGGCCCCAGCTTTGAAAGAAACCCCCTACAAAGCCACTTGCTCTTCTATAGCTGCATCATCCTAAATGCCCTCATTTGCATAACCTTGCAAGCCAGCTACTATGGATAACCATCTTGTATTACTGTCTTTTGTTACCATTTATCTATTTGGGCATTATTTCTTGACCCTGAAATCAGATCGTGAGCTCTTACACTTGAAAATGATGTAGTATGTTCTCTATAACCTTGAAGCATCTTTATTATTCAACATCTGAGTAAATACAAAATGCTTCTTGCTCTAATAATAATTAATAGTACATAATATTTACTGAGCACTAAGTATTGCTCAAGCATACATTTATTTGCTTCCATGTATTGATCATTTTACACACATTATCATATGTACTCACCTTATGGGGCAGGTAAAGCAAACTATGGAATAGGCAGTATCTTCATGTTTTATGTAAAGACAAGTCCCCCTGAGACTAGGTAACTCATTTAAGGACGTATAGCTAGTAGTGGCAGAACCATGATTTTTGGCTCAAAGAGTCCAGATCCAAAATCCACACACTCACTCTTTGATGTTTGGTCTTCCTAATATCCTAGTGACTCTGACACTAATTTTTCGTGTTGTCTTGGATAAATCATCTCATTTCTTTCATCCTCAATTCTTATCTATAAAAGGAGGAAAACCAATTAGAATCACCACAGCCCACACTCCTGCTCTGTCATTCTGTGGTTCCATGAGCAGCCTTCCAATAGCATCGTTTCTACAAAGCTCTCTCCATTCAAATCCTCACACACAAACTGGCCTGATAATAATAATCTCCTCTCCATACCCATCACTTCACTTCGTCTGTACAGCACTTCCAGGCAATAACTAAATGTCCAGGAGTAGAGTTTCAAACACATGTGCAAAAAGAACAAAAAAAGTACAAGCAAACAAACAAAAACTCTGCTCTTAAAACTTCACCTTTTTACTGTTTCCTTGACCTTAAGATGCTTGAATTTGGCACGTAAACTTATTTGGCCTCATAAACCTAACAGCAGAACCAGGATAAATAAAAAGAAAAAAGTGTAGGACATCATCATCTGCTAATTCTTAAAGAGAAAATTCCTCTTTATCACTTTTTGCAGGACAAATTTTCTTAATAGTTAGTTACACTGGCTCTTTCCACACCCCTCCCCCCAGCCCCGTCTATCATCCTGCTCTCTCCTCTTGGGTTTTCTAAGTTTCTCCTTCCTTAATCAGTACACTGGTTTATATTATCCTTTAAAACATGCATCCTATTGTGCTAATCTGAACTTGACATGGAAAGCCTTGTTTGTGAGCTGTCTGAAGAGGACCAGTGGAGACCTTGCCAATAAGTAACAAAAGCTGAGTACATGCAAGTTTGATTTGTGTGTGAGGGATCCAGGATACAGGTACAGGTGTGATACAAAAATTCCTCAAGTGTGGCATGCAGGCTTATTTCTCTAGAAAACATAATTTAGTCTCACCAAATGCTTATCATTTGACAATAGGTTATAAATCAACCTGGAGAAGCAGGGGAGAAGCAGGGGAGCAGCTTGGATGTGATGCCACCTTCAAAGTCAGCATTTAGCCTAGACATGAGACACGGCATGGAATCGGCTCTATAGCTCAATGCCATTAGCAGGTCCATTAATGGCATTTGTGCATTTGGTCCATATCTTGTACGCATCTCAGCAGTGTCTGGCATGGATATCCACAGCAAGCTGATATGCAACAAGGCCAGTAAACACAGCTGGTGGAGTTTTGGGAATAACAAGTAAAATGCTACATGTCCATGTGAGACAAAGAGCTTTACTCCCCCCCAGGGATCCAGACATATCTTGACCAGCTCCATCTGTGTATTATTATTAGCATCAAAGGTCAGGAGCCTCCGCAATCTATGGTGAGAAAATAGTACTGGTTTTGCACAATAGGATAAGCAACACGAGTTTGAGTTTGTAGTCAGCTCTCAGTGATTCATTACTGCCAGAGGATGCTGTGCTTACCCAAACATCAGTTCAATTTGGCTTTGAATTATGTCATTTAGAAAATAGATTTATTCAATGTTTCCATGGTTACAACAGTGAGACAATGACCACACTGAGTCCAGGTCTTCTGACTTCCCACGTTGATAATCTTGCATTTTTATCTGATTACTTTCCACTTGTAAGCAATTTCCAATATCATTTGACATAATGAGAAACAAAATAGATACAGTTTCAAAGAGAGGAAGAAGAAGAGCTCTCAGCGTTCTCAGAAGAGTTAGATTAGATCTTGAAGACAATATTAGAGGGAAACAAGAAGATTGGCTAGAATGTTCCATGCAGAAGAAATAAGGCATATCTGTTAGTGGCTTTAATCATTCATTCAACTGTTATTACTGTTTAACATCAGTCACTCACATGATTGCAGGATTTGGAAAATCCATTTATTTCTCAAAATTCTGTAAGTCAATGAAACTTTCATATGCCATTCTTATTTATTCTCTCTAAAACAACCTAAGTCTGAATGTGGGATTCTGTCACAAAAACCAACTCTTTCAACTGTGCCTCTTGCAACAACCATCTTTGAAAAGGCACATGTCACTGCGTTGATGTGGCTAGAAGTCTAAAGTGCTTTCTGGAAGACTCTGAGGTCAGCAGAAAACTATCACCGTGATCCCCTTCTAGAGAGTTTTATACTCATAAAAATAATAAATGCTAGAGTAATTAGGTCACATTTAATAGTAATAAATACATTAGAAACTCTTCATGGTGAGAACAAAAAAATAACTGCTGATATATCCTAACAATTATCATTTTCCCACCTTCTCCCACTGAACAAGCCTCTTTCTCAATTACCTACTGGTTTTTCTATCTCCAGTAATAGTTGCAGTGAAAAACAAAACTTTTTTTAAAAAAGGAAAAAGAAAAGAGAGAAACTGACCACTTTTCAAAACTTCGTAACTTATTAACACCAACAAAATTCACACTTGATATTATTATTAATTTTTTATATAAGTATTAAAATCAGCTTTGGAATTTATTAGCTCAGTAGTTCAAACACATTGCTAAGAACACAGTTTCTTCTCATTGTTGGCACTGCACCCTCAACCTGCTTTCTTTCCATTCTGTGCTGTTTCTCATCATCACAACATGGCTGCTGCGGTTCTGTGCATCACAGGAGTCACAGAAATACTGGGGGGTAGAAGGGAAGAGAAACAGTTCCTCCAGTGTGAATATTTGCCAACAAGAAAAAGCTTGCCAAAAGTTATTCAACAGACCCCACTTCACGTCTCATTAGCCAAAATGACATTAATCTGAATGCTTAAATTATTCACTGTCAAGGGCAATGAAATTACCTAGAGTTGATTAAAACTAATCAGGATTCATCCCCTCCCTGATACGATAAAGCCAAGCTTTCAATCCTGCCTGCAGTGGGAATAAGAACAACCAGCAGAGTCTGCTCATTTGGTGGAGGCCGGATAAAAATTCAAAACACGGCAAGGTAAGATGGAAATCCAAGAGGTTAGGAGTCACAGAGAATGAATACGACTTGAAGTGTGGCATAGGAGCTAAGGTAGCAATGCATGGAATAATTAAAACCAGCAGCTGTGATAGAGTTTTGTGTTACTTAAGAAACACATACATAACATAACCTGAGAGTGAACACAATAGGCTACTTTTCGGTGAGAAAACGTAACTATGTTTAATTAAAGAAAGTTAACAATCTGTAGCATCGTGCTCTGCCACAGCTCCCTCCCCATCCAAGACAGGCCCCAACTAGATGTGCCATATGCCACCACTTCTAAGAACATTAAGCTACTTACGGGCCAATCTTTCATTGTTACAAGATGACCTCACATTGAAGATGGTGCTAAACAGCACTTCTAAAATAAAACCAATGTTGCCCATTGTTGGAGTGATCACCAATAGCCACAGAGGACCCCAACCCTAAATCACACATTTCAGTTGGAGTGAAAAGCAAATAAAAAGACCAAGGAAGAAAATAAGAACAGAAGATCATGAGGACAATCAGGAAGACGTCTGTATGTGAACATATCAACAACAGGTTTGTTTATAAGCATCGGGACTGTGGGCCAGTGTAGGTCTTGAGAAATGAATTAACTCTTAAATGAACAGAGGTTGTTTGATAGGCTGTTTGTCATGGTTGAAAGAACTTGAGCTTTAACATCAGACACATTTAGGCTTCATTCCTGGCTTTGCTGATGATCACTAACTTTGGACACAGGACCTAACCTGTGTGGTCATCAGCGTGCTCATATAGCCAGAGGACAGTAATACAGTATTTTTGGATGGCTGGAAAGAACGTGAAGACAATGTCTAACACAGCACCAAGCATAATAGCCAGCAGTGCTGGCAGTAACGGTAGTGTGAATGGTGTTGGTGACAGCAGTGGGTGGTGGCAGTAGGAGTAAGTCACATGATTGCTGTGTGAGCGATCATACAGAACATTTTTTTACCTATCATCAACTATGTGGAACTATCATATTATTGACTGACAAATAGTCTCCATATATCAATAAGAATTGTCTTTTTGATAAAATGTTCCCCTGAGAAATGCTGTAAAATAGGAAATGAAGACTGGAATACCTGCACAGTCACTCAGATGGTTGCATGAAAGAGGTAACAGACCATGCCCCCATCTGCTTTCGGACCAGAACGGTGGAGTGAGAGCACTGAGTGAGTCATTGAAATTTTCGTTCTGGCTTAAGAAGCAGTACAAGTTGTGATGTGAGAGATGAATTAGAGATATATTTTTAAAAAGAGGTAAATGTAACTAACAGGCAGTACAGCTACAGAACAGGAGACAATGAAACTAAGAGATATTTGTTCCACTTTTGCAAGCAAATTTTTCTCAAGGCAATAACCTCTCTTAGACTCATTATTACTCTCTTTGTCACTTATTAAATCTCTGCCTCCCAGCTCTGCCCTCTTCACTTTGGTAATTCATTAACAAATAGATATTAGACACAAGGTTGATGAAAGCAGAGCTGCCTCTGGCAAGATATGTAACAAATCACTGTTACCGAAAAGAGTGGGTAGAATAGCACAAAGAGACAAGGCTATAGAAATGCAATTCATAAAATAATGACATAGCATTCTGCAGAAAATATTGCACTTCATTTTATAAAATTATTATGCCAACCTCTCCAAATTTATATCCTATTATTTGCAGCTTAAATTCTTCATTACAAGCCCTGGCTGGTGTAGCTCAGTGGATTGAGTGCGGGCCTGCGAACCAGACGATCGCGGTTCGATTCCCAGTCAGGGCACACGCTTGGGTTGCAGGCCAGTTCCTGGCAGGGGACATACCAGAAGCAACCATACATTGATATTTCTCTCCCACTCTCCTTCTCTTCCCCTCTAAAGATAAATAAATAAAATTTTTAAAAAATTCTTCATTACAGTCGAGTGGACTACTACCAAATCCCAGGACTGCCATCTTGTTCAGTTAATAAAATCCTTCTTTTGGCAACTCCTTCTTTTGAGTCTCATCCTCCTGATGGAGACTTTCTCGGCCACCTCAGTCCATGCTGACCTCCCTCGGTTCATTTTGTTCTTGGTATCTGTTCTGGCCAGTAGACTTTGACCACATATATTTCTTTGTCCTATTGTAATTACCTTCCCTTTAAATTAGTGCCATTCTCTCAAGTCGATGTCTTGGAACTCAGATCTATGTCTGAGCGCCCCGAGAGTCCATGACAGTGTGTCTTTCAAAATGGTGTAGTGGAAATGACCTGAACCAAGTAATAAATTTCATTTTAAACTGTGTACAAGTCCAAAGCCAGAATGAGTGAAGTGGAAATATGCGTTGTAAGGGTCTTAAACTGCACATGAAATGGTAGATTGTGATGTTAAAGATTAATATTGTAAATACTAGAACATCACAAAAAATAAAACAAGAAGTATCATTAAGAAGTATATAGTGAAGATAAAATGACATAATACAAAATACTAAATTAGTCCAAAGAAGGGAGGAAAGAAGAAAAATGCAATTGTTCATAGCAGCTTTGTTCACAAAACTAGAAACCACCTAGATGGCTTCTAAGTACATTCGCACAATGGAATACTGTTGAGCAATAAGACAAACAAAGTGTTGATACACACAACATGATGTGTCTCAAATGTATTTGCTGAGTGAAAGAAGAAGGGGTAAGCTGAAAGGCTGCATACTGCATGATTCCATTTGTACGCCATCTGGGAAAGACAGAACTAGGGGAATGGAGACAAGACTGATGACTGCCGGGGTGGGGGCTGGTGCAAGGGGAGAAGTCACCTATAAAACAGCAGAGTTGGGACTGCTTCGTTACCTGATCAGCTTTTTATACCAAATACCAGTCATTGTTTTAACAGACTCATATTTCATGGAATTGTATTGGAAAATGCTGGTGCAGTAAAGATACAATTGGCTATGGGAGCCCAAGATACCCAAGTTAGAATCTCTAGTTCTTGCATAAATGTGACCTTGAGTGACTTATGAAACATCTCCAAGTTTGAGTTTCCTTATCTGTTAAACAAGAGTTTTTGTCAGGATTAACTGAACAGCGAATGTAAAATATCTTTTAAAAATATATTGATTCCTTTGCTTTCCCTGCTTGTTCTGAAAGGTCCCTTTTAATGTCAGCAAATCCTGGCACTATCAGCAGTCCTCTCCTTCCAGAAACCTAACCCACTGTTTCCATGTGCTGTGCAAAGCCAGGTAATGATACCCAAGTTAGTACAGTCACAATGTGTCTAATGCATTATTACCTGTGTCTTGATTGAAGATCTGAGGGTCTCCCCTGTGCATAACTCATGCATTCTTTTCTGAGATTTGTATTTTAGAGAAACCATCGATGGTTTAGCTGTAAAGGACTTTTGGAGCAAGAAGCAGGAACTAAAAAATCTTGGATATTAAAAATAACCCCTCAGAAGGCAGAGTGGCCTCTACTTGTTTATGCTCTCAAGCCCACGCTACACAAGCTGCCATCAGGAGCTTTATTATACAAGTGCCAAGCGAGACACTTGTCCCCACATAGCTCATAATGATTTGGGAATTTGAAAATGAGAAAGAAACGCTAAAGGCAATTTTCTGCAGCCATCTCTTCTTCTGTCACACAGAGACCGAAGTAGTTAGGAGGCTCCTGCAGTGGCTGAGGTGAGAGGCAGTGAGGACAGAACTAGAAAAGAGATGCTGAGCAAATGCAGGGCACAACCAAGAGGGAAACTTAGGGGAAGTTCTTGGTGCTAACTCTGCCTTAATGCTCTGATCCACCTGACCTCCCCTTGGTTCTTCTCATTAACATGAACTCTAGTATTTTAAGGGTGACTAGAAGCATAAGGACACCCTGAACAGAAAGGGAGAAGTTGGGAGAAAGCGCCAAATGACAGGAAAAATCAAGAAGTTTAGTTCAGGAAGGGTAAGTTTAAAGTGTCAGCAGGATGTCCACACAGAGACCCCAAGGAACCATTAGAGAGCAAGATCTGATGCTCTGAAGAAGGCCTGGGCTTGAGAGACATGTTAGGGAGAAATTCTCTGAGAAATACTAGTTGGAGCCATGGAAGTGGTAGAAATCATGAAAACAGAGAGAACAAAGAGACAGTCAGGGACACGAAAAGCACTTGCGAAGGATAAAGAGCTGAGGTCAGGGTGAAAGCTAAGAGAGGGAACATTCCAAAAACGCGGCATTAATCAACAGGATCAAATGCTGTTGTGTGTGACCAGGAAGTGAGGCTTAACCGAGCAAGAGTACTTTTTTCTCTAAATGCTCCATATGAAGACTACAGAGAGCCCTGGCTGGGTGGTCCAGTTGGTTGAAATGTCATTCAATGCACCACAATTTTGCAGATTTAATCCTGGTCGGGGTCAGGGTGCACAGAGGAGGCAACCGACCCATGTTTCCCTCTCACACCAATGTCTCTCTCGGTCTTCCTTCCTCTATCTAAAAATCAATAAACATACCCTCGGGTAAAGTTTAAAAAAAAACCTAGGAACTAAAGAAGGGACTAAAACATGGCACCTGGTTCTCTTTCAGCATGTTATTCACTGTGCACAGTAACCAAAGGGCGCAGCTCTCCCCAGGCTCAAGGCAGGGTCTCACACAGAGGCTCATACAGAAAAGCGAGTTCAACACAACTGCTGAGGTTAGGTTAAAAAGGGAAATCAGGCCAGGCAGAAAAAGGACAAGAAATCTGAGCTTCTTCCTCTTTCTAAGGGAACCTTGTACAGTATTTTACCCTGAGAGTTTGTTATCGCCTCTCAGGTAGATGTGAACAAAAGCATCAAGGATTAATTACCAATTTGATTCAACAGATGTGATCAATTATCTGTCAAATGCAAGGATCTTTGCTAAGGACCTAAAGCACAAGTTCATTCTTTCTTCATGGGACTTCTCATGGGCCCTTCTTTTTCAGCCTCATTATTCTATATTTATGTCTAGACTGTTTACCTTGTAGCTGGGGTTCCTATTCCACTATTTGCCTCCTACAACCCATCCTGCACAGTGTTGACAGATTAATCATTTTAAATGCCACGTTCATTATCATCGTAGAAGTTACTCTTTAGTAGTACTTAATATGTGTCCAGTGTAGCATAGACATTTTATATGTAATACATCACCTCATTCTTATCTGATGAGATGGGTATTATTATCCCCATTTGAGAGGTAACCAAGGCTTACTCATCTATACAGACTTGCTTAAAGCACTGTGTTTAAGTCCCTCCACAATTTAACCTACATTCTTAACACCTCCTCTCACTCTTCTTTTCTTCAAAACCTCCGTTCCAGTCAAACTGGTCCACTGATGCCTCCAGACATGCCTTTTCTCCACCTTTACTGTGGAGTGCATCTCCGGAGCCAAAAGAGAGCACCCATCCCACCAATGCAGGGCCTATGGAAGAGCTCACACACCTGACCAGCCAGCCCAAGGCTGTTGTGTAAAGCATATTCTGCCTCCAAGAAAGCTACAAGTACAGCTGATGCATTCAACTTGAAAACTGTAGCCATTCAAATCCCTCAAAGTCAGGGAGTAATGTTCTCCTGTTCCTTGGTTGCTGAAGCTTCCTAGTCCCTTGTTCCAGCTTCAGATCATTTCTGAGTCTCCAGACTATACTGCAGTAAATCCTGTGAATAAACTTGTACCATCATCTAGTCCAAATGGCTATCAAGGTCATATAAGCATAGACTCAAACAAGTATAGCAATATAATTGATAGATTAGATAGATAGATCAATAGATAGATAGATAGATAGACAGACAGATAGATAGATAAAATGTAGAGATATGTACATGGTACATAGACAGACAGTAGAGAAATAGATACATGGGGAGATACAGATGGATACATCTATCTGATAGACAGATAGATGATAGATAGATATAGAGAAATATAGAGAGATAAACTTTTAGCCAGGATTCTCCAAAGAAACAGAATATTTATACAAGTATTTATATGAATGCATCAAATATGTGTATTGATGTATGTTAATATATATGAATATACATATATGTATATACATAATATAAAGGAGATTTATTTTGAGACAATTACAGAAGCTGGGAAGTCCTAAGATCTGCAAACAGGAGCACTGACGCTATAATTTAGTCTGAGCTTAAAGACCTGAAAAGTAGGGCAGACAGTGGTGTAAAATTCCAGCCCAAGTGATGGAGAAAATGAGATAAAATGTCCCAGCTCAATAGTAAAACAGAAAAACACAGGTAAATTTCTTCTTCCTCCACATTTTGTTCTATTTAGGCCCTCAGTGAGTTGAATGATGCCCACCCACATTGGGGCAAGCCACCTACTTTACTGAATGTACCCATTCAAATGCTAATCTCATCTACAAACACCCTCATAGATACACTCAGAAATATTTAACCTGGGCAGTCTATGGCCAGACCATTTAACATGTTATATTAATTATCACAGGTAACTATAAAGTATGTAATCTAAATATTGTTTGTCACTTGTCTTAAACTGGGTAGCCACATGCATTCACACACACACACACACACACACAGACTGTAGAGTTTAATCTGTGCAGTGATCTTTCCTCAGAGGCTCCCTTGGCTCCTCCCCACAGCATTCCCACCTCTTAGAGGTCTACCCAGATTATCCCAGTTAAAATGAGGCCTGAGCTCTCTTCACACTGCTTCGCTTTTCTTCAAAGGCCTCATCCCTACCACCGCCCCTTCACCTCACTCAGATATAAGCTTATGAACTCGGGAAGGTTACCTGGTTTTCTCTGCTGTAATCTCAGAACCTAAAACACCACTTGATCACTAAAAAGCCCTCAATAAATATTTGTGGAGAGAATGAATATTGGGAAAATGACCTAGAGTAGTAAGAAAAAATAAAAGCCTCATTTGCAAATGATCATATTTTAATTTAATATACAATTGAATTTCATATCCAGTATCAAATGTTTAATTCTATAGAAATGAGTGAGACTACTAAGGAAAACATTCCTACCTTTTTCACCTTTTCAATCAGTGTGCATTTAACCTGGCCCAGCTCCACTGTTCACCTGGTGGCATATAACGGAAGTGTACAATTTCTTATAATGATGAAAATCTTCTGTAGGGTTGCCTGGCCACTTAAAACCACTTAGCCTATAGACTGGAACTGGTGTCCTGGCATCAAAGGAGGGTGACCAGACATGTAGCTGTCCTATTTCATGAAAGCCAGCAGGAGATGTTCTGGTCAAGACAGAGCACTCTTTTATGTGGGAGCCAACACCCTCTATCTTCAACATCCTGATCCTAGGAAAGCTGCAGAGACATCCATTTATGATAGGCTAGTCAAGATACATGCTGGATAAACAGAGAAAAGCAAGAGAAAGTCTGGATAAAAGAGTAATGGGGGGGCTGGCAACCAAATATAACTGCACCTTTTCTTATAGGATGTTCCTGCAGGTGTGGAGCCAGCCAGTTCTGAAGCGGGGAGTAGCCACTGGCCTGCCCTGGCCACATAAAGTTTGGCCATGATGCACCATGGCTTAGTCAAAGCCAGGCATGGGGGGAAACCTACTTCCTCACCTTAAAATTAAATTTTCTCCACAATGTATAACATCTCTTGGTATTTGGGTTTTTTACTTTATGAGACTTGGGGATAAAAAATCCTGAGTATAGTTGTCTTTGATTTTCCTCTCCCCTTTGTTTCTTACAGAATGAAGCCTCTGAATGTTACCTGGCAACAGAAATACAAGCCAAAATAAAGTGGTATGTAGTGAAGCTAAAACACATTCAATCAATCATTTACTTGGCACCTACTATATTCAAGACATGTAGTAAATGGACACTTAGAGTGATGGAACAAATAATTCTAGAAATCAGTACTTTCTCTCAATAATACATAATTTTTGAAATTCATTCCACTGTCTACAAATAAAATAGTGACAATTAAAATTATTAAAGGACATTTTTGTCTTTAAAATTAGCATTTCAATGAATATCAGAGGGGAAAATATGATTCCATACCATAGTTCTATCTTCTGTCTCCCTCAGGTCTGAAGGGGAAAGAAAAGAGAGATTGGAGAGTTTAGTGATATCCATGCCCAGGGTACTGGGGAAGTATACAAGAAGAAGGACTAAAGTCATAGAGTATTGGGGATAGAAAATGGTTATTGGAGTGTGCAGGCTGGAGTGTACAATGCAGAGTGGGTACAGGCTGGTATCCTCAAATACATGGGATGCAACACTCCCCTCCATGGACTAAGGCAACACTTGTGTGTCACAGCAGCCAGTGCTGTTGAAGCTGGAAGAGGATGTGAGTCTTCAAAGTCTTCAGCTAACGAAGGAGAATGCCTGATTCCCAAACAGAAACAATAGTCAGATTGGCAAAAGAAAGGGAGAAATTGTTGATGGTTTATCTGTGTCCTGTGAGATGAGAGAACAATTGTCTCTACTTGGGAGTTATAGGAAGATGGCATTCTTAGGAGAAGAGCTATGTTTCAGTTAAAATAGAAAGTAAAAGAGTGCAAACATCAGGCTATTAAGTGCTCTCTTAATGAAATAATATATAATTAAATTTCAATACAGTTTCTAAAATACATGTTTCAATTTTCAGTAAAATAAAGACTATGCTTTATTTTTTAAATGGAAAGAGTTAAAATGTACATATGATAAAATATCTAAAACATATATGTAATAATGAATCGTCTTTATTTTGTATGTATAAATTTCAATTTTTCCTTTTCTCAATTTGAGAATCCAATATAAAAGTTATACTTTAATGCAAATAAACTTTAATGAAAAATTGAGACCTCTAGTCAAGATGGCAGCATAGGTAAATACAGTTCGCCTCCTCACACAACCATATCAAAATTACTACTAAGTTATAGAACAATGATCACTCAGAACTGTCAGAAATTGAGTTGAAGTCTAACAACTATGGAATTAAAGAAATCACATCCATCCAGACTGGCAGGAAGGCCAAAGACACAGAATGGGCTCATCCCACATACATGTGTAGTGGATAAAAATTTAGGATGGATATCTTAGGAACAAGGAGTCTCAGCCCCACACCAGGCCCCCCTGCCCAGGCTTCCAGTGCTATGAAGATAAATCTTCATAACTTCTGGCTGCAAAAACGAGTGGGGATTGAGTTGTTGGAAGAAACTTCTGGAGTCCCAAGTTGTTCGTCTTAAAGAACCCACATATAGACTTATTCAGACTCATTCCCTCTGAGCTCACTCCCTCAGACTCACTCCCTCAACACCGGAGTAGATGCCTGAAAAACACCAGTGGTATGCAGGGAGGAATGAAATGTCTGGCATCAAGGTGAGAGCCTGGCATCAAGGGGACAGCTTTGTGTCCAGACAGAAGGCTGCAAGAGGCCATTGTCTTTTTTCTGAACTCACTGCTGCACAGAACCAAAGAGTCTACAGGCAGGCGCTGTATCTGAGACTCCATCAAGTCTCAGATTACCATTATTTGGCTACCATTATTTGCCCCACCCTGGAGATCCTCTGAGGCTCTGTCCCACTCAACTTACAGCTGTTAACAGTGTCTTTTCCATATGAATGGCTGGTAATTGGCTCATGCTTCACAACTTTCTAAATCTTTTCAAACAAGCAACAACTGGCCTCAGTGAACCCCCAGCCCCTGTACCTCTTCCCAAGTGTCCCTAGGCAGAACACTAGCAGCAGAAAGCCTGGATTCATAGCTTGGCTTCTCCTGGGAACCTCTAGTTTCAGCACAAATAGCAGCCATCACACATTGTTTTATAGCCCAGGAAGGATGGCTCCAGACAAAACACAGGTGGGTGTGGACCTTGCCTGCACCACCCAGGAAACTCCAGGTCCTGTGAACCCAGTGAACACCTACAAACCATGTCTGAGCACCACTACCCTGCCCCTGCACAACTAATCCTCCGTGGTGAATGGAGATAGGTGGCCAGTGGTCACAGCCAATCTTTCCAGCTGACTGGCCTGGGTAAATCCTTCCCATTGATTTGATTATAGCAACCAAGGCTCAACTGCAAGAAGAGGGTGTACTCAGCTCACACAAAAGGAAGACCTCAAGTACCCAGCTTGGGTGATAGGGGAAGCTGTGCCACCGGACCCTATAGGACATCTACTACATTAGGCCACACTACCAAAACAGAGAGTCATAACAGATCTACCTAATACATAGAAACAAACATAGGGAGGCTGCCAGAATGAGGAGACAAAGAAACACGGCCCAAACGAAAATAGATTAAAATTCTAAAAGAAGAGCTAGACAAAATGGAGATAAGCAATCTATCAGATGCAAAGTTCAAAACAGTGCTTATAAGGATGCTCAAGGAATTCAGTGAGGACCTCAACAACATAAAAAAGATCCAGTCAGAAACAAAGGATCCACTAATTGAAATAAAGAACAATTTCCAGGGAAATAAGAGTAGAGTAGATGAAGCTGAGAATCAAATCAATGATTTTGAATGTAAGGAGGCAAAAAACAAAAAAACAATCAGAACAACAAGAAGAAAAAAGAATCCAAAGAAATGAGGATATGTAAACAGCTTCTAGGACAACTTCAAGCATTCTAACATTCACATCATAGAGAAAGAAGAAGGGGAAGAGAAAGAACCAGAAACTGGAGATCTATTTTTAAAAATAATGAAAGAAAACTTCCCTAGTTTGGTGAAGGAAATAGGCATACAAGTCCAGGAAGCATAGAGAGTCCTAAACAAGATGGATGTAAAGAGGCTCAATCCAAGGCACATCATAATTAAAATGTCAAAGATTAAAGATAAAGAGAGAATCATAAAAGTAGCAAGAGAAAAGCAATTAGTTACCTACAGGGGAGTTCCCATAAGACTGTCAGCTGATTTCTGAAAAGAAACTCTGCAGGCTAGAAGGGATTGTCAAGAAATATTCAAAGTCATGAAAAGCAGGGATCTACTGCCAGGATTACTCTATCCAGCAAAGCTATCATTTAGAATTGAAGGGCAAATAAATAGCTTCCCAGACAAGAAAAAAGTAAAGGAGTTCATCATTGCCAAACCATTATTATATGAAACATTAAAGGCACTTATCTAAGAAAAAGAAGATCAAAACCATGAACAATAAAAAGGAAGTAAATACATATCTATAAAGAGTTGAATCTAAAAAACAAACTAAGCAAACAGAATCATGGATGTAGAGAGCATTTTGATGGTTGCCAGACAGGAGGAGGAGTGGGAAATGGGTGATGAGGATTAAGAAGTACAGATAGGGCCCTGGCTGGTGTAGCTCAGTGGATTGAGCGCAGGCCTGCAAACCACATGATCACGGTTCGATTCCCAGTCAGGGCACATGCCAGGGTTGCAGGCCAGTTCCCAGTGGAGGACTCACAAGAGGCAACCATACATTGATATTTCTCTCCTTCTCACCTTCCCTTCCTCTCTAAAGATAAACAAATAAAAATTTTAAAAAAGAAAACATCTTTTAAAAAAGAAAGAAGAAGTACAGATAGGTATTTACTGAATACCATGGGGATGTAAAAGACAGTATAGGAAACAGAGTAGCCAAAGAACATAAATGCATGACCCATGGACATGAACAATGGCATGGGGATTGCCTGAGGAAGTAGGGGGAGTGAGGTGAAGAGGGGCAATGGGAGAAAAATTGGAACTGTAATAGCATAATTAATAAAATATAATTTAAAATAAAAATCTTTTTAAAAAGCTGACAAAAACAAAAAATTTCTTTGAAAGCACTTATCATATACCATTCAAAAGTAATTTAATGAATTCTAAACTCAAAAAGAAGGGCCAAAAGGCTCACAAAATATGGACTTGCAAAGGAAGCCCATAAGTTTAAGCATGCAGTCAAGTTAAGCAAAGTTATGGAAAGTGTTAGAAATATTTCTGTAAAGAGATGAGAGGTAAAGAAAAGCTGGTTGAAGATGTTGCAATGTGTCTAACCCAGATACTGAGTAGGAGTGCAGCAAGGAGAAGAGTGATGGAGGAGCACAGGGGTGACAACGGTAGAAAATGGACAAGAGAGGACTAGAGGGGCTACATTGTAGGTGACATGTTGACAAGAGTTCAAAGTAAGGTTGGGACTATCTGGACTGGACATCTTATCTGTGGCAGACTAAATCTTCCAGGGGACCAGAGGCAGGGTGAGTTCCCACAGTGTAACCTGGCTAATAGACCACAGATTTTGTTTACTTTGGAATCCAAATAGAACCTCATTGAGATGCTGTGTGAGTGACTTGGAAGAGGGGTTCTGGGAATCGCAGGTAAGGGTGAGAAACCACCACACCTACATGCGGACCCTGCAGAGACAGTAGAGATAGGTTCAAGAATCAGCACCTCCCAGGAACCTCTGCTGTGGCTGTATGATACAGAGATCTGACAGCTGCACTGGTGACCTGCATGGTATCTGAGGGGTCCAGAGGCCCTGGGCTCCAGAGCGGGTGCCACAGGCCACAGGCTAAAAACAGGAGATTAAAACCAAGGGTCAACTTTGAATGCCCCTCAAATACCTATTAAAAATCAGGCAAAAAGTTTATTAAAAGGCATAAATTCATAGGCAAATGCAATAGAAATACATCATTCTCTTCCCCTCCCCAACCAGGAAAAGCCTGTATTTTCCTAAACATTCTAGTGAGAATGGTTCGCAGGAATGCCAGGCGCAACTGAGGGCCACAGTCCTGCAGAAATATTACAGGAAAGCTTAGACACTGGAAAGTGAGACTATAGCCCCATCCTCTACCTGCAGAAGATGACAAAACTCTTCTGGATAAACAGACCGGCCCAGTCAAACAGCCTGGCCCCATCATCCAGCCATAGCCCACCAGTAGATGAGCCTCGCACAGAGGTTGCTTTTATGAGTTTCATCCTCAAATATTAAATACCGCCATGGATCATCAGAGATTTGAGGAAAGCATAAAAAATGATAGAGACCAAAATAAACAAACAAAAGGCCTGAAGGAAAGAGAAGAAAAAAATTTTATTATCCCTAATGTCCTCATAGAGATAAGAAAAGATATTAAATCCATGAAACAGAACATGATGCTATTTTTGAAGAAGAACATTCCAAGAACAAGGAAAATTCTTGGAAATTAAAAATATGAGAGCACAACAAATAAAACACTTGGTATAAGAAAGCTAGCAGAAAAGAAGAGGGATTTTAAGGAGTAAAACAGAAAGAGACTTTTAAAGCATAAGATCAAAGAACTATGAAATTTAGAAAATCAGGCTATCCCAAGGGTTTGATACCCAGAAAGAAGAATTAATATATTAGTAATACAAAAGTGTTTACAAAACTACAGAGTATGAGTTTCCAGGTTGAAAGGACCTCTTAAAGTTCTAACATAACAAATGTTTTAAAATATTTATACCTTGGCTACCATTATGAAATTCCAGAACCTCCAGGATAAAAAGAAAAACTAACACACTTTCCCAGAGAAAGCACAAATTACATCAAGGGACGGAAATCAGAACAACAATGGCCTTATCAACTGCAATGAGGCTATGAATCAATTCTTCAAAATTGTAAGGGAAAATAATATTTACCTAGACTACTATACCTAGCCAAAATATCAAACAAAAACTAAAACAGCTGAAAATATTTTCAGATATGTAATGTGCTAGATAGTTTACCTTCTAAGCTATTTATCAATGTTTACTAAAACAAAGAAGTAACCCAAGAGACAGAATGACTGAGAATACAGAAAATTTGACAGCACTGGGGACAAAGAAAAGATTCTGAAACTATCAAAGAGTCTTTATCATATACAAAGAATCAAGAATCAAAGTATATCAGTCTTTTAAATAGAAATACTGCATGCTAAGAAAAAAAATAGAACACAGCCTTTAAAATTCTTAGGAAAAATAAATCTCAACCTAGAACTCTTCATTCAATCAGTCATGCCAGAGTCACTAAAGGATGGTTTGTACCACGCCACACAGGGTGAGATATTAGAACCCTCACTTCCTCTGTAGCCATGGGGATGCTAGTTGCTTCCACTATAAAGCCCAGCCTAGGAATCACCTCCACCTGCTACAGCATTTGCAAGCAGAGTGACCATATATGGCATAGGCTGTGCACTGCACTAGGGAGGTAGACTGTGGGATTTTCGTAAAGCATGATGTCACTGGCGCTCTCTGGAGCCGTTCAGGTTTGGAACTGGTCACATTCATAGCAGGAATGAAGAGATAAGCTTCCAGCAGTTTAAATTTGAAGATTNATGCTAGTTGCTTCCACTATAAAGCCCAGCCTAGGAATCACCTCCACCTGCTACAGCATTTGCAAGCAGAGTGACCATATATGGCATAGGCTGTGCAATGCACAAGGGAGGTAGACTGTGGGATTTTCATAAAGCATGATGTCACTGGCGCTCTCTGGAGCCGTTCAGGTTTGGAACTGGTCACATTCATAGCAGGAATGAAGAGATAAGCTTCCAGCAGTTTAAATTTGAAGATTACAAACCCGTGAAATGATATTGTGTCATATGTTTGGGAAAGAGCCAGGCAGCAATCTGCCACTTAATAAATAAGTTCAATCACATAAAAATAATGCTGCACAGCTATGCCTGCTATTTCAACATAAATGTGATCATATTTTCTCTCTTTTTACAGTCTACCAATTTTAAATACATGTGGAAAAAGTTTAAGCAAAGGTTTTAGATGCTTCAAAGAATTACTCATTCTGGATTCTAAAGTCCCACTGAACCTGTTGTCTATAACTCATCAGAAAAGCACGTTCAGGATGGGTAGAAATAAAAGTCTGAAGTACAGTGTTGGAGTTCACTGGATTGTGTTTCAGTGTATACCTCTCCAGGCTTGATGTCTAAATTAGCTAATCTGACATTTAAAACCACAAAGCAAAGCACACATCAATTAAATTGCAAATAAAAATATTTCATCAGAAAATTTCAGAACCTCAAAAGATATTTCAAACTATATCAGGATACTTAAAGGCCTTTAACTGAGACAAGAATTTCAAATGTGGAAGTTATTTCAAACAGCATTCAAGTACCATCATGTTAATGGATTTCTCAATTATTTAAATGTGTCTTCTATATTTTACCCTCTCCACCTTTTTATATATTCTGTTTTTACCCAAAGTATATGCCCTACCATCTAGACCCTACCCAACCAACCTTTAGGATCAAGTATAAACTTTAGCACCTCCCTCTAAGCTTTTCTTGACATTCTATAATTTTTGCTCTTGCCTGCTGCCTCATAGCACCACTAGTTTGTTACTAAGTCATAGCTAGTGAAGCAGCAAGTTTTATTTCTTCATTTAGGTTTTAAGCTTTTGGACTCCATGCATCCAACAGCACTTACCCAGCACTGAAATGCAATAGGCCCTCAGAAGATTCTGAGCAAGTATTTGTGTATATGGCAGGGCAGAAAAGGAATGATCCCTTCTTTGCATCAGGATAAAGAATTTCTTCAATTAAGAGCATGGTGTATAATCACAGATAGAAAACCTTGGATATAGTAGCTCCTGCCTAAACAAGAATGTCAAAACCATAACCCTATTTTTATACACATTTACACCATTTTTAGCCTATAGAATTCTATAACAATATACAAAGTGTCTGAAAAATGGCTATAGTTCTACTTACTACAGAAGCTCCTCACATACCACCCTTCTTGTTTTCTGTTATATTATGCTTTCCTAACATTCTTCCTACCCCTCTGGTTATTCCTTGTTATTCCTGGTTATTTAAGGTAAGAGCTCTTTTTCCACTTGATCTTGCAATGTGGGCACTCCTCTAGGGTAATTTTTAGATTCACATTTTACTCCACATTTCCTTCTGGGCCACCTTTCATCTAAGCCCCTGGTCTCAAACCCCATGGCAGTTCTAAAGTTTCCCTCTACAGCTCAGGCATCTTTCCTGAGCTCGGTCTAGAATATACATGCAACTGCCTTTTCGGTTTGAATGTCTCACAGTCACCTTAATGTAACCTACCCTAAATTGGATTCAAAATGTACTCTCCTTCTCAAAATAGAAGCAGCTTGGTGAATGGCCTCGCCGTTTACCCAGTACTGGAACTTTGCAGTTATACTTGAATTCCTCTATCATTCAGTCTCTCTTAACCAATCTGTAGTCAGATCCCCTTTTCCATAGTTGATCTATTGTCACTCAAATACATGTACCCATCCATCAATTCCACCACCATCCAGTCCGATCTATTGTTATATGTTGCCTAAATCACTACAATAGCTTCATAACTAGTTTCTCTGAAACCAATATGACCACCATTTTAATCCATCCTCCATGCAACAGCCAATGAAATTTTTTTACACAAATAAGATACAATACTTCTAGACTGAAAACCTCCCATTAGTTTCTCACTAGGCTTAGAATCATAGATATATAGTGGATGTCACAGTGTGCATGGAGGTCCCCCCCCCCTCACTGGGACCACGGCATACATTCCACCAGTGTCTGGGCAGGCAGCAGCTGAGAGCTCTGGGGTGAATCACTCTCCAAGACTTACTCTCAGATAAAGATGATCACCTCACCCAAGATCACACAGGCTTCCTCTGGGAAAGTTCTCACTCCTGGCTGGCCTTTAAGAAAGTGTAAAGACCCAGCCCTGACTGGTATGGCTCGGTGGGTCAGGTTTTATCCTGCAAAGCAAAAGGTCACCAGTTGATTCCCTGTCAGGTCACAAGAATGGGTTGCAGGTTTGCTCCCTGGGCAGGGCGTGTATAAGAGGCAAACTGATGAAAGTCCCTTTCTCACATCAATGTTTCTTTCCCTCTCTCTCTCCCTCCCTTCCCCTCTCTCTAAAAATAAGTAAATGAAATCCTTTTTAAAGAAGAAAGTATAAAGACCCAATCTTCTTACCTAAACTTGTGATAACTCTGAAGGGACTTCCCAGCTTCCTTATCATATGGACTAATATGTTTCTTAAGACTACGTTGTAGTCCAACTTATCCCTCTGCCTGGTTCTATTTTATTCACTCATCCACAAGTATTGATCCCTAGAGTACTCACCAATAAACTTCCTGCTTCTAATCTGTATCTCAGAGTATGCTTCTCAGGGAGCCTGACTTGTAAACTATCTTTAACCTGATCTAGAAGGTCCTACCTGATCTGACCTCTGCCAACCCTATACCACACTTCCCCAAGCTCTCTATCCCCCTATCACTGGTCTTCTTTCAAGTCTTTGAATATGGCATTTTTCCTCCTTCCTCAGGGATCATCACATGCCTTAGACTCTACCTGGAATACTTAATGCCAGCTCACCTCTACTTCCCATTTCTTCATCACCATCACCTCACCTCTTTGCCTAATTAATTTTTACACTATATTCAAATCTCACTCCAGCTTAAAGAAGCCTTCCCTTGTCCCCAAGACTAACTAGCTCCCATCTCATCAGCTACAGCCTACTATGCTTTTCTTTCAATGAATTTAAAGGTACTATAATAAAACATTTTGTAATTAACTGTGAAATATTTGTCTCCTTTGTTAGAACATCAGATCCACATCTCTCTTGTTAGATACTACATAGTGCTAGCACAGAACTTGGCACATAGTAGGCACTAGAAAAGTACTAAACCACCATGTGTATTCTGTTCAGTGATCAGTGACATCGCTGGAGCTATAAAGTCCAATAATCTGATGGTAATAAAAATAAATAAAGATATATAAAGTAGTCACCAAAGTCCCAGTCATATATCTATACAGAGGACATGTTTATAGCCTAGTCTGACCTCTTTTCCTCTCAGCCTCTTAACAGAGATTTTCAAAAGTTACATGAAAAACTGTAACTACTCTGCAAAATCACCAAAGCCCATCAGCAGAGAAATCCACTAAAAGAAACCTTCCTAGAAATGTGTTTGGAACAAAACGAGGAGAGAGTCAGGATTTAGTATGCATTAGGAAGAAAATTAACCCAAAATAAAACAAAATCCTAGGGAATCTTCCAAGTTGAGAACAACTGAGAAAACTAGGGACAGAAATACCTAAGAATGCTGGGGTGATGGAAAGAGGGATGTGGGCATACGCAATCCACTTTCTGTTTTTGTCATATGGCATGTGATCAGCTTGAATGTGGCTTTTTCACCTGTATTCAGAGTGTCGAAGTAGAAGATAATAATAAATCAGTTAACTACAGCAAGTCTGATCTTAAAATTCTTGCAATCACTAAACAAGCCGGGTTCTGGTTTCTTCTGAAATACAGCTCTGCACACTGGGCTTAAAGAGAAAGTGGGTTCCCACGGCCATAGCTGTCCTACCAGTCTTCACACTGCACGACTCTAGGAAGCAAGGAAGCACCACACCCATCACATTCACAGGAATTGTGTGCCCTGCAGTTGTGCGTGTGGCAGCCCTGCTCTTAAAATGTGCTTGAGTAATTCTGATGAAAGTTATAATTATATCTTTGGGATGCGGGATGAGTTAGCACATAGTTGTGTGGTGGTAACTGTTTCATCACCTGCCCTTCAGTCAAGTTTCACAGTAAATAAGCTTGAAAAGGGCTGGAGTCTGGAGCCGACTCAGGGTAGAAAACCCGGGGAAAGTCTGAGTCAATCAGCTCTGTGCATGATGGTACATGTGAAGCAAGTATGAAATGATTCATTGGCATTCAGGAAGGAAAAAGAGTTCCTGGCAAGATCTGGAATGTAACCGTGAAGACTGAGCCAAAGGATGGATGGAGAGAAATGTATGAAACCAGAAGCTTAACATCAAGGAGAGAAACCAGAGGTGGGCCATAGATAATTCCGGAATAAACCTTAGACTCAGAGGTAGCAGCTAGGGGTGCACAAAGTGATGACCCTGGGGCTGTACTTAGATGCCAGTGGATCTGGGGTCTGAGAAGGCTCAGAGGGGTTGCCATAGAGAGCAACTTTCAACCTTTCCCATCTCAGGGCACACACAAACTAGTTACTAAGCTTCTTCGGCACAGCAAAAAAAAACACATTATTTTTGCCAACCTGAAAAAAATAGGTATAATTTTCATTCATGTACAGCAGGCAGCTCTTGTTGTGTTTGTTGTTGTCATTTTTTTATTTGACAATCTAAGACAGGGGTGTCAAACTCATTTTCACCAGGGGCCACATCAGCCTTGTGGTTGCCTTCAAAGGGCCGAATGTAGTTCAACTCCTTAACAATTAAGGAGTAGTTATATTTATACAGTCCTAAAATTATTTGGGCCCTTTGAAGGCAACTGTGAGGCTAATGTAACCCCAGTGAAAATGAGTTTGACACCCCCGGTCTAAGAGACAAAGAGGTCAGTGCCCCTGACTCAATCGTCAGGGATTGCCTGTTTTGGAAACTCTTGCGGCACACAGGTTGAAAATCACTGCCTTAGAAGCCTGGCCATGGGGTGCTCCTGGAACTGCCCTCCCAGTGCTTTCCAGTGTTGTTTGTGCCTTTTCTGTGCCAGAGAACACTGTGGGCAGCTGATAAAAGCAAACCTCTGTCTTGAGCATCACACTTATTCCCTGAATCAGACATCTTGGCTCGTTCACAACCCAGATTGCCTTCTTCATTGACAGAGAAGTTGAACACAGGGACACTCTTTTTAAACCAAATAACCTGAACAATGGCCTCAACTATTCTCTCCCTTGGTGCCAAAGGCAGACTGAATGCAAGTGGAGCATCCGTGACTGGTCAGAGCGGGTTCCCCACTGCACCCACTCCTCCAGGTCCAAACACTTCACTGGAAGTTTCCTTGGCTATGATGGAGCCTCACCCTCATCACAGAGGGTTTAGCCAAGGCCTCCAGGAGAAGCGCAATGACCCACGGCCATTACAAGAGAGCCCCAGTGGACACACAGTCACCCCCAAAGAAGCAGCACCCTTTCAAGGCTCTCAACATTGGCGTCATGCCCACCTGCAGGCTTGAAAAGGCAGAGAAGACTGATGGGTGAGCACTCACAGAGGTGGAGATCAAGTCCCCACTGCATTCATTCTAATCTCTGTGGAACAGGAGTGAGCTGTACAGTGATAAGAATGACAAAGAAAATTAAGAAACCTAGGGTTGGAGAGAAGACTAGATGGGAGGATAAGAAGAAAGGCCAACAACCCCTCTCCTTCAAAGGCCAAGGCCCTATAGAGACTCTCACAGAATGTTCTCTGTGCGTCTCACGCCTTCCACTGCACCCAGCCAGCGGACTCTCCCAGCTGCCTGATTCCGAGGACTGCGCCTGAAGCCACGTTTCCCCTCATTAACTGTACCACAAAGATGGGACCGGCACCCGAAGCGGCGAGTCCCTGGCTCCATGGCGGCTGCTTTATAACTTATTATCTTATTTTCTATAGCCTTCGGCATGGCAAGAAAAGCTTCCTTTAATTATCAACAGGAATGAAGAAGCCACAAGGGAAACCGGAGCCAGAGAACTGCGGCTGCGCTGATTACACCTGGCTCTTATCAGCACCAGGGGGGCCAGGCCAGGCCAGGCAGTGCAGCTGTGGCTCCCAGGAGTGGGTGGGAGGGAGCGTGAAGGCACCGCTCAAGGCCTGTCCTCTGCTGCAGTGAACTCTCTGTGAGGAGGGTTTTTTTAGTTCTTCCTCCCTCCTTTTCCACCGACATCCATCGCCAGAGACAGAACATACAGACAAAGCGCAGCCTTTAGGTGCAGGGGGAAGCTTCGAGGTGTTGATGAAGGTAAGGGAAGCTATCCCCGGGCAGAGGTACCACCTAAAAGTGGTACCAGCCTCAGCCTTTGCCCAAGTACCAAAAATTATGATCAGAGCCGCCTTGTGAGCAAGTAGAGAAGGTGAGTGTGCACCAGGCGCACCGGAGAACACCTAGCCGACTCTGCCCTGCACACACAGTCCCTCCCTTTCAGGGTCCCACGGTGAATAAGAACTTGTGGGAGGGTTAGCGTCCGCGCTGCCTTCTCCCTGAGCATCTTCCCACGGCTGTGCTCTGACCAGTCGAACCAGCAAGAGCACTACCGGGACAGAAATGGAAGGAGACACAACGGGATCTTGATGGGACAGTGGGATCGCGACCACCCATCATTGCTTTCCTGGCCTCCCAGGCCCACGAAACTTCCCGAAAGTACTGCAGTATCTCGGGCATTTTCTGATGTTGTGCCCCAGTCCAGTTCTGTTGTGGAGAAGCATCTTGTGCCACACTTGTGGTCAGCCTCCAACGAGAAGAAAAAAGACGCCCCTTCATGCAAGGCAATGGGACTAGGCAAGAGGAGCAGGTGCAGAGAAGGGCCTGCTTGCGTGGGCCCCTCAGGAAGTCCACGCACACCTGAAAAGGCCTCCCGGACCTAGAAGACCTTCCCCTCAGAGAACTAAGCTGCCCCCTAGCGGAGGCAGCCTGTCCCACATGAGGACATCGTGGGGAAGGCTGGACAGGCAGGGACCTGGTGCGTGGGGGGGGGGGGGGGGGGGGGGGGGGGGGGGGTGANGGGGGGGGGGGGGCGGGGATTGTGAGGCCCTTGACGGCCCTGCACGAGGAAAAGTGGCCCCCCCAATGCGCTTGTACGAAAGTGGCGAACCATGGAACTTCGACAGTGAAAATTTCGGGGGACATTTTAAGCTGAAACATGTTTGTGGAGCTGCAGTGAAAAGAAAATGATAGAGTGGGGGGTGACACTTCATCACACTTCAGGACAAATGCTGAAACAAGGGGTCATGTGTGAAAGGGGTGACTGTAAGAGGAGAAATTCTTAAGGAAAAGAGAAAAGAAAAGAAACTTATTTATTTTATTTTATAAGAAGCTAAAATGTGATCGTCAGAATGCTTGGCTTGCTGAACCAAGGAAAATAACTACAAATTTGTATTGCATGAAAGTCTTTTCTAATAGGAAAAATCTGTCCGATAAAGTCCATTGAAGCATTTGGACAAACAATACCATCCAGATTATTAATACCACTGAATATATGCTCTTTATCCAAGACTGACTTCTTTGACTTTCCTTTTTATTGAATTTATGGGATGACACTGGTTAACAAAATCTTTCAGGTTTCAGGTGCACAGTTCCACAACACATCATCTGTGCACGGTATTGTGTGTTCACAAACCCAACTCAAAGTCTCCTTCCATCACGCTTATTCCCCTATACACCCTCCTCCACATCTGCCCTCCCCCTCCCTCTTCGCCCCTGAAAGTACTGAAGTAGGCTGCAGTATCTAGGGCAGTATCTCAGTCACCACACTGTTAAGACTGATTTCTTTCCACAATTTTTCTTTCTTTGGCCCTTTCTTCTTGGACTTCTTTCCAATTTTCAACATGTTCTAAACTTCCCTGTCTTAAAAGCAATCTCAACAATGACTGCTTCCTTCTACGGCACCACCATGCCACCTTCCACTCTCCCATAAAAGCCAAAAACCTTTGTGTACATGGTCTTCACTTACAACCTCCAGTTTCTCCACAAGTCATCTCTCCTTCCTTATTTCACTGCTTAATCCCCATCCTTCTGGCTTCTCTATCTTTGCTGCTTGGGAAATGTATGGTGTTTCCACATGCTCCTTTTCAGGCATTGTCCCTTGAGTTTCTTTGCTACACTTTAAACTGTGGAAAGCCCCATCCCTCCCCACCTCTTCTGTGATTCTTCCCTTTATCCTTTGTTGTGTCTTCCCCCAGTCCCCCTGCAGAGCATCCATATTCTCTGTGCATGGCTGTCCCTATGCTATAGCTGAAGTGTAACACCAGTCTAGAGGACAGCAATACCCATGCGTGCCCTCACACCCTTATGCTTTAGAGATACAGTCTCATGGTTTCTGATTCAGACAAAATATTCAAGAACACAGATCTTGGCCAGTGTCCAAGGAAAACCCTACACTTCACATCGCTGTCGTTTCCCTTAGCTTTGCTAGGACACACAGAGATGCCAATAACTGAGAAGAGACTTCCTCTGAGCATTCTGATCAGCCCTGCTTCTTTTACACTTTAACTCTGCCTCCCAAAATGGTGTGGCTTCGAAGATCGTGTAGCAGATGGCTGGGAGGGAGGGACACGACTGGGTTTTATTTGTCATCCCCACTCTCCATTCCCTGATTTTTAGAAATGAGTGATCCCTGAGTTTTAGTCACCGCCACCTATACTACATGGGTGATGGACCCCGTAAGTTCAGAAAACAAAGCAAAATGCACAAGCAAACAAAAATGTTGACAGTAAGTGTCTCCAGGGAGGAAACCAGGGGAGACTCAATGAAAGGGGTGGGAGAGAGATTTACTTCTCCCCAGAGTTTTTGTACCTTTTCAAATCTGTGTTGTGTACATGTATTCTATATCCAAAAGTAATTTTTAAATAGAAAATGCATAAAGTACTTTGTTAGACACTGCTGATCTAAACAAAGACAGATTCCTGGTCTCAAGGAGCTTATAATTTCTCTGGGGAGAAAGGACATTATTCTTTTTTAAATAGATACTTTATTAAGACCACAATGAGATACCACTTCACACAAGTCAGACTGGCCATCATAAACAAATCAAAAAACAAGTGTTGGAGAGGAGGTGGAGAAAAGGGAACCCTAGTGCACTGTTGGTGGGGATGCAGACTGGTGCAGCCACTGTGGAAAACAGTATGGAATTTCCTCAGAAAACTAAAAATGGAACTGCCTTTTGACCCAGCAATGCCACTGCTGGGATTATACCCTAAGAGCCCTGAAACACCAATCCAAAAGAACCTATGCACCCCAATATTCATAGCAGCACAATTTACAATAGCCAAGTGCTGGAAGCCACCTAAGTGCCCATCAGTAAATGAATGGATCAGAAAAACCATGGTACATTTACCCAGTGGAATACTATGCAACAGAGGGGAAAAAAAGGAGCTCTTACCCTTTGCAACAGCATGGATGGAACTGGAGAGCATTATGCTAAGTGAAATAAGCCAGGTGGTGAGGGACAAATACCATATGATCTCACCTTCAACTGGAACATAATCAACAAAAGAAAAAAGCAAACAAAATATAACCAGAGACATTGAAATTAAGAACAATCTAACAATAGCCAGAGGGGAGCATGGGAGCAGGGGAGCAGGGGGAGGGAGCAATGGGGGGAAGGGTTTTCAAGAACTGCTATAGAGGACACATGGACAAAACCAAGGGGGAGGGTGAAAGCAAGGGAGGAAGATGGGTTTGGCTGGGGTGAGGGAAGTGGTGTGGTAAAATGCAGACAACTGATGGAACAACAGTAAAATAAATATTAAAAAATAAAATTAAATAAGTAAAATAAAAAATAGAATTTTATACTGGTTCCCCCCACAAACTTGCTGCCTAATATTAACCAAGTTTCCTTACTTGTGACATGAGAAGACTAAATTAAGTAACCACCTATGTAATTTTATTAATTTATTAATTCATTCTATTTATCTATTCAAGAAAATTTTAGTGAGCACTATATTAGATGGCTTTTGCTGTGTAACCACCTGCAAAAGTTAGTGCCTTAAAACACCAACCATTTATTTAGTTCACAATTCAGCGGAGTGGCAATTTGGGTGAGGCTCTTTTGAAGTCTCTGCTTGCATCATGTTAGTTAGTGTCCCATTGACAAAATCAAGTCCAGCTCAGATCTAAAGAATGGAGAGAGAGGCTCAAACCTTGATGAGGGAACTATAAAGTCCATTGCAAGGGGCTATGCAAGAGGAAGGAGAGTAATCTGTAGCCACTTTTGCAATCAGTGACAAGCATGTTTTTGGTGCTAAATCCTTACCTTCACAGGGCTTACCGAGCAGCCTCTCTGCCCTGGAGAGCTTCTACCGCTAGCAGATGGTAAGTATGAAAACCTAAGCCTGATCCACTGAGACAGGTCATGGGGCAATTCTGAGGAAAACAGTGATTAAATCTGTAGCATGATTAAGGTTAGGTAAACACAACCTTCTAGAGAAAGACTACGTTGGCCAGACTTTACAAAATATTTGTTCAGTTTTTGTTAAAGTTTTGCCTAAAAATCTATTTGTAGACCCAATGACAGCCTTACTGGGTTTGGGCTCCTTAAGAGTTAAGGGAAGCAATGACTGTTAATTGATTTCCCTTAATGGGACTCATGGATTTTTTTTTTTTTAATGACAGCTTGTGGAGAAATAAGACATATGACCACTGGGAATGGCAGTAATCAATTCGTTAACAATGGGTTCTAAACACATTCAAGGATCCTAGCACTGGCCAAACCATACAGGGATAAAATGAGCCAAATTGCCATTCCTTCCATCTGGGAAGCTTGGCATATGGTTAGGGGAAAGGAAAAAAAAACAAAGAAAGATAGCAAATAATACCAGGTAGCAAATGAAATAAAGATGTTGAATCCACAGTTCCCTCCAAATATAGAGTTTCTCCAGCTGCTCCAGCTGCTCTTACACTGCCCACTCCCCCATTTCCTGCTGTGTCGAGTGTCCCAAGGGGAATCCCCCCTGTGCAGAGGAAACGTTGCTCAGCCTGATGTCACTGTGCTCCAGCACAGCCTCTCACACACCTGCTCCCCACCTCACACCCCTCACACGCCTGTCGTCACCCACAGAACACTCCCCCTCTACCCTGTGCATCAGCCTATAAATTCACATCCTCATTTTTCCTTTCAGATAAGACATCCTTCCCAAATACACACCCCCACCATGAGGAGAGAGGTCACTTTTTAAAATTATGGGAAATATGTGCCAGCAAAAGTCTCTAATTTTCCTCCTTTAAGGTAACTCTGAAGAGAAACCAAAGTCCCTGAGGATAATGAGACAAAAAGTGAAAGAGCTCAGAGAAGAGAGGGTGGCCTAAGGGAGGGAGCGCTTTCTGGGGGTCAGAGGGCCTGTGTTCTAAAGATGTTCTACAGATAATGTCGATACTTTTTCATAGTATAATTTGGGGCATGGGCATTGTGACTTTGACTTTCCTTATCTTTCCAATAAAAGTAATGAGTATTGTATTTCTCCCATCTACCTTCTAGAGTTGCTATAATTTGCTAATGTGATCAGTATGTCAAAGTATTCTATGAAATGTAAATTCCTACATCAATGGGTTAACAGCTCTATTTAAAACCAGGAGTGATCCTCAAAATACTGACTGACTGCTGTGCCTTGGCATGAACTAATCAAAGAGGACACCCAGCAGTCGGAGTGAACACTGACCAGCAGTGCTGCCAGCCCAGGCTCAGTGGGATCTACATCTCGCATAGAGGAGGAAGTGACAGAGCCAGCAACATAGGCACGTGCACAAAGCCTTCTGTGGGGCCTGCCCCCTTTCAAAAACATTGCCCTGGCTGCTGTGGCTCCGTTGGTTGGGCATCGTTAGGGAAAAGGAAATGCCGTGAAAGGAAATGCTGCCGGTTCGATTTCCGGTCAGGGCACGTGCCTGGACTGCGGGGTCCTCCCGGATGGGGAGAGTACGAGAGGCAACCGATGGATGTTTGTCTCTCACATAGATGTTTCTCTCCCTGTCTTTCCCCCTCCCTTACCTTCTCCCTAAAAATAAAATCTTTTAAAAATTTTACATATTAAGGCATACATGAAAAAGCAAGCAAGATCATAATACAATATTACTAAAATAAATTAAAATGTGATTTTAATAGTCACATTTTCACACATTTTTAAGCCTCATTCACTTCCTAAATGAGTAATGGCTGTCTAGAAGCTGTCATATAATTTTGCCTCTTAAACTGGCTCAATAGCAAGGGGCCAGCAACTACCATCCAAGTGCCTTGTCTTCGCAGATCCCAACTGCACCTCGTTTCCTTCAGGCTAATGATCAAACTGGTCTCGGAAAAGAACCTACACATCAAAACTTTTCTCATTGCATGTTACAGGAAATCAAACATACGACATTCTAAACCAGTGGGCTTCAGAGTAACCAATACCTGAGACATGTTCTCACATCAAGTAGAAATAGTCTGAATTCAGGCCCACAAATGCCTGAAAGCCCCTGCTGCTGGGCCGATGCAGAGCTAGACACAGCTGGCAAACTGATGTGCAGGACTCACCAAACGTCTGTCTGAATGAGGGATGAAGAAACCTCCCAGGGGAGAAGTCATTCCAAGGACGGGAAGGTCAAACACATAAGTATGGCCAATGGGGTCAGAGAAGGGACAGCTGTAAGGTCCGTAAGCTGTAATAGTGCTTGCGTTGAAAGTAGGTGGCTGCAGGAGAGGATTTGGAGCTTTTGTCTGTTAAACCTGAGCCCATACCTACGCTGCTTTGGGGACCCTCTAGGCCCCCATGTACACACCACTGCCATTTCACCCACCTCTGGGACTCTGAGCACCCAAGACACCAAAGGCTGAGCAAGGGACAGCAAAGCAGCACCCAGAGGGTGCCACTGCACCCAGGAGAAGCCCCACATGTGCCCAGCAGATGGCAGTGGTTCCTGCCCCAGGCAGCCAGGTCTGTGAGTGTCCACACACCAGAAGGAAATTGCCCAGTGCCCGGGAGACACCATATGGCAGTGGCAGGCAGGGGAGGGAAGCTCAAAGATAGGAATACACACTGATTATTGAGAATGTTGGCTTGGCCTCTTAGCTCAGGGCTCAGTCTGGGGACTTTGCCTCTTCTCCATCACCTCCCATTTTTTTTTTCAGTGGTTTTAAAGGCCATCTCTATGCCATTGACTTTAATTTTGTATCTTTATCTCAAACCTTTCTACTATGCACTCCAGACTCATATAGCCAACTGGCTAGTAGGCATCTATCTCCATTTGGGTGCCAAATGTAAAATGTCCAAAATTGAGCTCCTAATTTTATCCCCTCAAAACCATCTTTAACTTATAGCCTTTTTTATCTCAGTTGATGGGACTTTCATCCTTCCAAGGAATCAGGCCAAAATTCTTGCAGTCATTTTTAACTCATTTCTTTTTCTCACCTTTACATGCAACTCATCAGCAAACACTAAAATCTAGTGACTTCCTACTGTCTCTGTAGCTTCTTGCCTGGATCACTTCAATATATTAAGGCATGAAATTGGAACACAAATGCTTATCTCTCTAGTACCAGAAGACACAGGAGACAAACAAAAAAGACCAGCAATTTTGTTTCTAATTAAAAGCCTAGAGGTAGAAAATTCATGAAATGACCTCCTTAAGATTGTCCCTCAAGTAGAATTAATGGGACACGAGGCCTCCTCTCCTATCAAAACCCTACCACTGTGGCCCTGGCCGGGCATTTCTGTCCGGTGGAGCGTCATCCCAGTGCACCAAGGGGTTGTGGGTTTGACCCCCAATCAGGACACATACGAGAATCCACCAAGGAAAGCATAAACAAGTGGAAAAATAAATCAATGTTTCTCTCTTCCTCTTTCCCCAATCCTCCTCTCAAATCAATTTTTAAATTAGAAAAAAAAACCCTATAATTGTTTTAGGGTTTAGTATACTTCCACCCTCACTCGCACTCTTTCTTAACACTAGCCCATAGGGACCATTTCTAGACCTGAAACCGTAGAGCACTCACAGTACATATGGCTTGTCTAGCATTTGATTACATCCTGTCTTGGACTACGCACTAATCCTGTCACGGGTGTTAGTCCCGCTGCTGCAGCTGGTGAGCAATGAGGCAGAGGTCCCGCCTGAACCCAGAGTGAGATCTGATACGTCTGAGCACCCGGGCCTGTGTGGCAATGAATAGGTGCGGCCACTCTAAGTTATTTGCATATGAGGTTTTATTAGTTTTTTTTAACTTATATTTTTATCTTTCAAATATGGAGTTATTTTAGAATAGTTTCGGGTAAACACATACATGGTTTTTGCTGCAGGAGATTTTGAGCATGTGGGTGTGTGTGTGCCTGAATGGGTGAGGGAAACGGGAGCTAGGGCCACTGATGACGGACTTCAGCCCTTCCCTGTTCCCTGTGCAGCCTGTGGGTGCAGGTCTGAGCCCCATAGAGAGATCTGCTAGTGGGCCGAGGAATATTTTTCTTGAGAAAGTCTTGAGCCTGGGGAGCCGAGCTCTTCTGCTTTGCTGCCCATGTGGTAAAGAAAACAGAGAATGAGGAATACATGAGCCAAGCATGCTGCCTGCTTCTAGGGGTCTCAGCTGAGCGGGGAAGCTCAGGCCGGCTTGGGGCTACCAAAAGCATATTTGGATCTCATTTTTTTAAATAAATTCTAGACTCTTTTCAATGACAGCTGGGCTGAGCTATTTACTAATAGTTCACATTGGCAGTTCCCAGAGTTGGGCTGACTCCCTCCTGACTCTCCAAACCTGAGCACTTCTACCAGCTTCTCCCCACCCCCTCCTCTGCTCCCTCCTAGGCTAGTCACTCAGGGACAGAGCAGGGGCACCCTTGTTGGACACAGCTTTCCAGAAAGGCCCCGACAGCAGTGCTGGTTACTGGCTCCGTAAGCAGCAGGCCCAGGGCATCCATTTATCTAGAGCATCCCGGACTCTTAACATAGGAGATTCCGGTTAATCAGGTTTTTCAAAAATAGAAATAAGTAACAAGGGTGTTTTTAGAAACAGAGATATCAGAAGCCAAAGTAGGGGTCAGGTCCAATTCATAGGAGTGCAATTGGGAAAGTCATATAACCTCACTGAACTTAATTTATCCTAAAATTAAAAAAAAAAAATAGTCATTCGTAGTCTGACACCTTCAAGGGTTGCCAGAGTAATCAACTGAGATCATGTACATAAGAATGTTTTTAAAAGTATAATGAACTATACATTTAAGATATTATAAGTCATAAGATAATGTTTTAAGATTAAGAATGAATACAATCATTGGAATAATTTAAACTGTTTTAAGTTTACCTAGTAGCTGAATATATTTATAACAAAACATAGTTGATTAATGAGCCAAGACACTTTGCATCACTGAAATGCAAAAGGTGGCCTGAGAACTAAGCCTTAGCCAGGCGCTCATGATGGACACCCTGAGCATTTTAAAACCACAATTGGGAGGTTAGCTCACTACTCATAAAATAACAGGCAGCCCATGTAAGTCCTAATGTTTCCTCTCCTCTCCAGTGATTTCATCTCCAGTGACACTTTGTATCCTCCAAACACGTTTTCCATGTCGCTCGGCCTGCTCTGCAGCTCTCATTTCTGACTTTCCCCCCAGTTATGGCAGCAGAAGGACTGTCTCAGTGCCCTTGTCCCCTGATGCCAACATCCTCTGTGGGAGACCCAGCATTCCTCAGACTTCTGTTTCTTGGGCAAGGGATGGCCTATCGCTTTGTCTAACATCTCTGCTGTCGCATCTCCTACCCTTTAGTTTCGGTGCAGCATGGGTAACAAGCTAACACTCTGGTCCCAGCGGCATCTTCCACAAGGTCATCCCATGGGTGTCCAAATTTATAAAGGTCTGAAAGCAGAACATCCCACCTGATACTGATGTTGACTTCTTTTGTATTGTTATATGACCAGCATACAATAAAGTACATAGAACTTACCATATAAACAGGGGAAACAGGGTGTAAAATCACAGGTATCTGAGAAACCCGTCAGAGACACTGACGACAGAAGGCAAATGTGCTGTCATGTAGCTGCCACCTGAGCTACCTTTGTGGCCAACATGGTAGGTGGGTTTCCCGAGTAAGTGACATTGAAGTAGATTTGAGGAGAAGACTCTCAGCACTAATCCTGTCCAAGTCTGATTTTACTTTGGGGTTTCAATATTTAGTAGATTTGAACATATCTCTAAATAGCTTCTAGATATAAGGCTAAGTCATGTTTACTGACAAAAAATAAAAAAAATACAATAATAGAAATATTTAACAAGATAACACAAAGGACTGCTTTATAAATAGAGAAGCCTATCTCTTTGTAATACAAAGGGAAAAGTAGTCCATAAGTCTATGACCCAGACAAAAATTGCTGTCTTAACAACCTTCTTTAAACACATATTTTATAGGCAGCCTTTGTGTTGTGCTTTCTAAAACATGGGATCTTACTATGCATACTGTTATACGTTGTCAAGTATAGTAAGTTGTTTCTGACCTGAAGTTCAGCACCCACTGCCCAGTCCACGCGTCTTTCTCTACAGAGGTGGCAGCAGCGTGCTGCAGCAGACAGGCGTACAGGAGAAGTCAAGTTCACCCATCCCAGGACTCAGCCTCAGGAGAAGCCTGCAGCTCAAGAGCCCCTTGCCAGCATGTCCAGCATTTTGTAAACTGTCTGAGAAACTGGTGAAACCTTCTGACTGTCTACCACAAACTTGTAAGACATTGCAGAAAAATTAGATGTCAGTATGCACCAGTGTGTGTCTCCTGGACAATTACTGAGCTCCCTCCCTCTGTGAGCAATTGCTTCTCAGCAGTCTCTGGCGTGAGGCGCCTGCTGCCAGGGCCTTAATCACCTGCCTGTGAGCATCAGCCTGAGTTGTGTGAGTATTTCTAATACCACCCTTGAAACTCAGTGTGATTCTGGGACTGGGCATTGACGAGCTGGATTTCTAAAGCAGAACGACTAGTGTATAAACCAACGGGATGAATTTCTATGAACAAATTTATTCAGGGTCAGTATTTGATCTGTTTCTCTGGTTGATATGTTCACAGACCTTGAAGCTCCATGTGTCCAATTTTCTTCACCTTCAATATGAAATCCCTTTTTATTTTTAACAAAGAAACATTAACTTTTTAATCTCCAAGTAACACCCCTCACTCACACATACTTCCCCCCCCAAAAAAAAATTCATTCTCCCCTCTTGAACAGAGCACATGTTTCAATAGGAATGAAGTAACAAGAGATCCTTTTCAGGAAACATGTTAAGATAGGGGCTGTGTTAACAAAAGAAAAAAGAAAGAAAGAAGAAATTGATTCCCAGTGAATTCAGCAAAAGCAAGCCTGTGATTCAGCAAAAGCAAGCCATGGACCATTATGTTCAGTTCACAGACACGCATCTAATTGCAGCTGGAATAGGACTGCTCCCTAATCACAGCCTGCCCTGCCTGCCAGGAGCTGGGACCATGACTCACAAGCTAGTCGTTCTTTCTTTTTAGGAAATTCAGCTCCAAGGGAAGATCCCCATGCTGTCAAAAAGAAGCTACCTATGAAGAAAAATGAGAGCAATTAAGCCCTAAATCTGTACAAGAAACTTGAACAGCTGAGACTCTAAAATGAAGATGGAGATAATGCTAATGATTACGTTTTATAGCCTCAACCTGCCTTACATCTGGAAGAGGTCCAAAGCCCTCAGCAGGTTGTCACATTGATAGAAGCAACCCCTGCTGAGCTGCAGCTGCTTCTGGGGAAGAGCCGGCATCTGGAGAACATCTGCATATCAATCCCCCAAACAGGCAGAGCAAGGAAGGCTGTTGGAGTCTCTCCAAGGCACCCCTTCCACCTGGATCCTGGAGCCTGGGTCTTGGCTCCCAGCGTTCTGGGAGGCTGAGGTGCCCTGCTCTCTGTCTAATGCAGTTGCAATAAAAGCTTAGCTGTCTGTGAACTTTGGGGAATGAGCCAATCTGAAGAGTCAAGCTCTCCGGTCAGCTGAAGGGTTTGACACATTTAGGCACCAACTTTTGTTTTAACAATTACAGAGGAAAGCTTTTCTTCTTTTTTTAATCTTCATCCAAGGACATGTCCATTGATTTTTAGAGAGGGAGAGAGAGAGAGAAATACCCATGTGAAAGAGAAACATCCACTGATTGCTTCCCATACACTTCCCAACCAGAAATCGAACCCACAAGCCTTCAGTGTACAGGAGAACTCTCCATCCAGCTGAGTCACACTGGCCAGAGCCAGATGATTGGTTCTTTTAAAATGTATTCCTGGATTCTCTTTCTCCTTTTAAATTAACCATAAATTCTTAGTGCTACACCTTCAGTTCATCCAGCGTTAATCAACAGGAAAAGACTAATGATGCATCAATGGGGCTTTGTTATGGGTTGCAGAGGGGCATTCAGAGCATTCTTTCTGTATACTGCTGTGCATGTGCGTGCACACCACACACTCACTCACACACATACTCACACACAAGCTTAGGGAGAGGAACGGACCAAGGGAAGTGCAGAGAGAAATGACATAGTCACAGGAATGAGAGGACTGTAGTACTAGCTCCACCTTCCATTAACTAGCAGCGTGACCTTGAATTAGTCACCTCAACTCTCTGTACTAAGATGAAGGAGAACCACCAGATGTTCTTTCAGGTCTGGTCAGATGTCAATCTTGGTGATCCCTCAAGAAATATGTTACTCCAAATCCTTTCCTTCCTTTTACTCCTTTTTATTCTTTCTTTTCCTTCTTTTTTATTCCCTTTCTTTATTCCCTTCCCTTTTTATTTCTCCTTCCTTTATTCTTTCCTTCTTGATTTCCTTTTCTTCATCTCAAGCTCTTGTTGTCGCTTATGTGTAGTGTTAAAGAAATAAGCAGAGTAAACCTAAAATTCAATACCGTCCACATAAACTCCAAGGTGCAAGAGCTGTGCCAACACTGAGGTGTGCCTTTCCAATTAGATGGCATCAGAGGTCTTCAACCTCATTATGACTGTATCATAACACCCGTCAGAGATCAGACTGCCCCTATTTTCCCCAATACGTGGGAATGGCATGCATTGGGAAGTTAAGAGGAAGAGATCGTCGTGGGCCGAGAAGCCTGGGAATTTTGTTGAAAGCATGGTATGAAATATGTAACATTTGAAACAAAGGAAAGGGTAAAGGATACACTAGTAAACAGCAGTAACACAAAGCCCAGGGAAAAGATTATACAAGGACTACAGAACTCATAGGAAAATCTAAGTCTGGGGTCACACCCTTGGATGTACCTGGAGTAACCAAAGAGGTCAAGGCCCTGCAGTGTGGGCCAGTTTGTATGATAAGGAATTAGGTAGAAACTGCCCAATCCAAGTCTAAAGACCTCAGTTGAATTTTTATAAAATATTTATTGTATAAGACAAGTAAGTCATCAGGCAAGATAGGACCACAGGACCAGAGCTTGTGACCAACCATGATTCTTTAAATAACTTGCTCTTCTCTTCTTTCAAAAAAGCAAAGGAATAAAAATTATATTGCCTTCATAAAAAAAATAAGACAACTTAAGGTCTTGATGAATAAAACATGATGGGATTAAATCCTTTTCATGCTCTCTGCCTGCTGGAGCATTTTCCATTGTCCTTGTACAATAAAGTAAGTTATCACATTGGGAATTTTTTGCTCATCTTTAAATAGCTCCTTCACCTCTCACCCAGGGATGACAACCATTTTTATTACTTATGCATGTCTCCAGCTATGAAAAAAGCTATTTTCAGGAAGTCCCAACTGCCACAGCAATATTACTGTCTGTCTGAAGTGCATATAAATGTTGGGCAAATGTTGCAATAGAGAAGTTTTTATGCTGAGACTTTTTCTGATTCAGCAAAAGAAGAAAAAGTGAGAAAGAAAGCTGGCACCCTGAAGCTAGGAGGAAGTCTTGGCAGCCGGTGCTGAGGGTGACTACCAAAATCAGGAGCCGAAGGGTTTTGTGTATTCTCCAGTGGGTCCCCAGGAGGAACCAAGAGATAAACCAAACCATACTGCAAAGATCTGTATTGATAAACTGTGTTCGCAGTTACAGTGAAATGCCTCTGTCCGTTTGACTTTCCCTTCTGTCAGAAATGTGGTCTAGGAAGAGGGAGTTTTAGCCATAAGAATTTCGGGATGTGCATTGTAGAGTGAAATTGTCACCGCAGAGGGAGCTGGCAGCAGAGAGCTGAAGGCTGGAAGAACTGCATATTTCCAGTTATGTCGGCATGACCAAGACCAGGACGCACGTCAAGGCTCCACTGCAGCCCACTGAACACCCCACTGCAGGCTGCACACCCCAAGCCATGTTTCTCTGTGCACAAGCTCCACTGACCAAGCCCAGGGCTGGGCCCACCACTGAGAGGGGCTCGTGACTAATAACAAGTATGGATTTGCAAGAATACGGAATTGGACTGTGCGGTTAGATCAGCCATGAGAAACCCAGACTACAACCCCCAAGGGGCTCCGAGGCCACCTTCACACACCATACCAGCCCCTCACTGTGTCTTGGAAGTCTACTTGCTAGCAGCCTCAGACTGAGAGTCTTTCCCTGGAACTTGCTCAAAATAATTTTTTAAAATAAAAGTAAACTAAAACCAAGAACATGCCGTTAATCCACAGTGAAGCTTTCTCCTTCCAGAGAGGCCGGTGTCTCCTGGTCTGGCAGGAAAGAGGTGCCCTCATGCATGCGGTTAATCTGGCTCTCAGCCAGCTCATTCTGATACTGCTTTTAAATTTCATCCCCCATCATTTGAGGGGCTGGGAGTGGGGTGAGCCCTCTGACTCCAGAGTCACATGGCCTGAGGTAAAATTGCGGCTCTGCCATCTTCTAACCGTAGTAGCTCACTTTTTCTGCCTCAGTATCCCCATCTATGAAATCATGATATGGCACTGGAAACACAGCATGGAGCTGTTGGGAGAGTAGATAGAGGTTGGGCCCGTGAAGCACCCAGGACAGAGCCTAAGATACAGTCAGCACTCAGGTACGGTGGGCTTTTCCTATGCCCTGCATCTTTCAGGGTTTGGCCAGTACTTGTTTTGGGGGGATGGTGGCCCACTCACAGCCTCACAGCTCCGCTCTCTGTCACCCCGATGACAGTGCCAGACACTGTGCTCTCCAGAACCTCATTTGCTTATGGTCACAGCTTCTGCTTCTTTGACCACTCCGCCACGCCTCTCTCCCCTTTCTACACCTTTCTGCCCCTGGGGACCCTCTTCTATGGGACCCTTTTTCTTCCAGTCCGACCTCTGTCACCAGCTACTATGATTTAAACATCCGTATGAATGATGGTACCTCCAAACATCAAATCAATGATTGCAGCCTTCAATGTGAACAAGAGCTAGGCAGGCAGTATGGATGGGCAAAACCAGCCAGCCTGACAGTGAAGGAGGCAGTGAAACCCAACAACAGCATTGGCTCAGCCAGGACAGGTGGAGCATGGGGCAAACTAGAGTGAATGCTCCTACGAGGAAGGCAGCCCCCTCCCATGATCTGCCACACGAGAATGCACATTTCTGGAGAAAATAGGAATCCAGGATTTTTAAGCATTGGCAACTATTCATTTATTTTTAAAAAGCATAATGTAAGCCAAATAAAATAAGTCTCTGGGCCAGAGTCTCTTTCTGAGCAGTAAGGTAAAACACAACTCCCCGCTCAGGGCCCGTTGCTGGGGCAGCATCCTTCCTCCCAACTCCCACTGCGGCCCTGTCCTGTCCACTCTCACCCAGTGGATGCTTACACATCCTCCAGATCTCATCTTCAGCTCACTCCCCAATGCCCCATTTCTAGCCACTGCAGTATCACACCTTGTTATTTTTAATTTCCTATTTACATATCTGTCAGACTGTCAGCCTGACAAAGTCAGGCACCTTGTCTGTGTTCTTCTCCACCACATCCTCTCATTCCACAGAGTGCCTGGCACATGGGAGATGCTCAAATAATAACTGTGAAAGGAATAAAAAAAATAATTCATCTTTCCCTGGTTTGGACTCTCATTTCAGTCCTGAGTTTCATATGCATGTTTCCTAGGGTCCACCAACTGCCTTCACCTCAACAGACTCTCAGCTGACATGTACCACAGTTACAGTGGTTTTAAAGGTATGTCCACAAATTCTCCCTCTAAGAGAGGTGGCGCTTCATTTCCTTCCTTACTGTATGGGCGGGGCGCAGGACTGCTTCTAACAGACCGTGGCAGGACCTGTGCTGTGTCGCCTCCAAGAATAGACCATAGAAGGACTGTCTGAATCTGTTCAGGCTGCTGAATCAGAATCCCAGAAACTGGGAGGATTATCAACAACTGATATTATTTCTCACAGTTCTGAAGGATGGAATTCCAAGGTCAGGGTGCCAGCATGGTCAGGCGAGATTGCTCTTCCGAGTGGCAGATTTCTTGTAGTTTACTCACATGGTAAAAGGCAGTGAGGAATCTCTCCGGAGCTTCTTTTATAATGGCACTAATCCCACTCATGAGGGTTGATCATCTTCCAAAGGACCCACATCCTAATACCATCACCTTGAGGGGTAGATTTCAACATATGAATCTGGGGGGACACAGACCACAGCAAAGGCGATGGCTTCCATTTGGCCCAGGCTTTCTGCTCCTCCCTCTCTTTCCCTCATTTCCTCCTTCTCCCTCTCCTTCCTCGTCTCACGCCCCTTCTGCTTTTGCTTCTCTCTTTCCTCACTGATTTTGGGGCAGACATACTGGGTGCATCCTAGGATAATGTCCACGTGTCAAGAAATTCCGGCCTTCTGCCAACAGCCCTGGGAACAAGCTCAGAGGAGGCCCTGCAGACCCAGCTACTTCCTGAGATGACAGTGGCCTTTGCTGACAGCCTGATGGAAACCTCAGGAGACATCCTGAGCCCAAAGCGCCCAGCTCAGCCACTGTTGATCCTGTGCTTACCTGGGAAACTGCATGATAGAATAAACGTTTGCTGTTTTATGCTGCCAAGTTTTGAGATGCTTTGTTATGCAGCAGGAGATGAATACTAAAACATCTCAAAAATGAATTCATTATTACTTTTCTCCTCCTTCCCTGCCCCTCCCCTCCCTCCTAAATGTAATTCTTCTCTGAAGTCCCCAGGTTCTAACAGATCAATCTCTTCAACTCACTGAGGTTTACCAACAAAGGGTCTTCTTTGAGCCCTCGGTGATGCCTTGCACCCTGATCTTGTGAGTAGTCCAGCCCTGTTTGTAATGACACTGCAGTCTAGTTTGCCCATTCCTCCTTCTCCTCTCCGTTTGCCATTTTCCTACTTTACATTCTCCTTACTCTCTCCCTGGCCTCCTACCTGATTTCTCTGGCTCCATTTGTTCCTTTCTCTCTGATGCATCAGCCAGACTTCTCAGTAAAATTGTATTCAAACAGGTCATTTTCCTCATGAAAAAAGTTAATAGTTTTTCATTACTAGTGGAAGAAAAATCCAGCTGTCTCGGAACGAAAGTCTACCCTGAATTCTCTCTCCCACCTAAGTCCCACTGCCATTTTTCACATCTTCCAAGCTCTTGTAGCAAACCCGCCCTGAATAGCATTATAGTTTTGTGATGGTTTTTCCAATTATCCATAGCAGCTTAAAAACTACCCCCAAAACTTATAACTTTAGCAACCACTTCTGTTCATCATGATTCTGTGGGTCAGAAATTCAGGAAATATTTGATTGGTTTGTCCCTGACCCACACGACATCAACTAGAGGAATAACCTACTCCAAAGGTGACTTCTTTGCTCACAGGCAGGCCGTCTGGGTGCCCTTTGGCTGTTCTCTGCACGTCTCACCTCCTGGGCTTTTCCCACATCACTTGGGCTTTTCACCACATTACAGTCTCACAGTCACCTAGTTGTTCTCCTCTTTCATGGTGGTTATTTTCCAACCAGGAGGTATTCAAAACTGAACGTTCCAAGAGACTCAGGAAGAAGCATGAAGACTCCTACGGCTTATTCATGGGAATCATGCAGCAATCACATCTTCAGTGAACGAGCTTCAGTGACAGTGCAGATTCCAGCAGGGAGAGCTCCACCAAGGTGCGGTCACGGTGCAGTGTGGTTCTCTGATGGGGTGGATCATCTTTGAAGACTATCCCTGTACTCTTTACTCCGGGGGGAACCCTTAGGATAATGTGAAGACACTGGGAAGAGGGTTCCAGAAAGATGGATAATGACGGTTACTAATACACAGAGAAACTTTTGTTTTCCTGAGAACTCAAGAGCAAGAATTGGTGAAATACCCACAAACACACACAAAAGATACTTCCATTTATATTTTGATTAGAGGACAGAAAAGAAGCACAAGAAATTCAAAATAGTTTTTTTTCAATGAGATAAAATTCACATACCATAAAATTCACCCTTTGGGTTTTAAAAAGCAAACTGGGGGCAGAAATCTAGGAAATATATTCAAGGTGCACAGCTCACCCACCCACACACATACAACCTCTACACACTATTACAAGAGTTCATTTTAGATAGTGATTCCCCCAACCCAATCCATTTATACTCAGGATAGAAATGGACCAGATTTTTTCTCTGTGTTGCTAATCCAAACCTAATTACTCTTTAATACCCAACTGAGCCGCTTCTCATCTATCAATTCTCCCAGAACCACCCCCCACCCCGCCGCCACGCCACGATTCTTTTCCTTGCTGGAACACACACAGTCCCTGTCTCGCTCTCACAGCAGGTTATAAGTCATGTAACATTGCTGTCTTGTGTTTTAATGGAATCAGAAAAAGATGGGGTTGAAATAGCAATGAAATATTTTCTAGACCAATCCTTTTCTTTTCCAAAGAGAACAGGAAAGCTCAACATAAAATTGAATGACCTGAGTGAGGTCACACCAGCAGCAAAGGACAGAGCTGATCTCTAAGCTGTTTCTTTAAGGCTGTGTCCCCAACAGAGGGCACGTGTGTGGCTCCATCTTGTTTTTCTAGGGAGGGTCAAAACCTCTTCAAGAGTTAGAACGCGCCTTCCCCTTTTGTCTCTGGCACGGCACCCAGCAGGGTAAACATTAAAAGTCCAATGTGTACTCTGTGATTTGGAGGCCGAGGCATAGCATTTCTTTTAGTTCAGCTATAAAATTAGTTTAAAAGGATGATGCAAGAGTTAAACCACATTGCTAGCATTCTCTGAGACAGCTAAGGGAGACAAGACTACAGATCCCTGAGAACTGAATAAACTAGGGTCTAAACAGCAAAATGGTTTGTGAGCAGAACTTCTCCCAGGATGACGGGTCTCTGGCAAGTGGAGGGAGAACAGCAGCCCCTCCACTGAGTCCAATGTGGGGGTGGTGGCGGCTGTCACCAAAACACGGCTGTGCAGAGCAGTCTGGGAATTCAGAGATGAAAGCACACGTGGGGTACATTCAGAAGTACCTTGGGGACTCCTGGGGTAGATGGGAGCTAGCTAATTTCCCGTATCGATGGCGTGGATGTTTGTTGACTTACAATTAGAGTTACAAAAAGTTTAACTTATGTTCTAGATGTGGCCTTGTAACCATGATTCCTCTTATCCCTCTTCTACCATTGGCAGTGAGTATGGTTTCCAGCCATTTACCCAGCACAAGGACTGCTGATCAGTTTGAAGTCACTGGTCTAGCAGGACCAGTTATTTCATGCCAGAGCCTGTTCCAATTGGTCATTTGCCTGTTGTTATGATCTGGTGACTATGACCCATCCTTCAGTCACCCACCATGTTGGGTCCTATGATGCTGTATCTGTTCTTTCCTTGTCCTATGAGATGACAGGCACATTGAAGAGAGAGAGTGAGACAGCACAGCATCCTCAGTGGTGCCTGTGTAGATCGAGGAATTCTCAATGGACTTTTGTTAAGTCAACACAGTCAGCTATAGACAGACTTGGGTTCAAGTCCTGGCTCTGAACTCAAGTTCTGTGTGACTCTCAGCTAGTTAGTTATGCAACCTCTGTCAGCACAAATTTTCTCCTCTGAAAAACATAGTTATAATATGCCCCTCATAAATTTGTTATAATTAAATGAGATAAAATGCATGCAAAACACAGTTAATAAAGTACAGAACCAGTACAGAACCTGGTAAATAAATGAAGCTCTGATTATTTGGGACATGCTGCCTGTTCACCGTGAGCCATTCACCTCTATCTTCCCCCACCTTGAGGTGGATCAAATTCTAAAGGATGTTGAGGGCTGGAAACATTTCTGGCTCTCTAATACCAAGGCTCAGAGATGGGAGCCATTACAAACTTAACAATTCACATTAGCATCGATTTCTTCAACTGGACATACTATGAGAGGAGACATAGCTTGTGGTCCTCATGAAAATTCCTGTAATAAAGGAAAACCAATCAAAATGTGATTCCTACATGAGCCCACAGGGTGGCTGAGTCTTTCACAGAGCTGTTAGGATGACAGATTCAGTGTGGGCTACCAGGAAGGAGAGACCAAGGAAGAGAGTCAAAGGAGGGACACACTGGATTCTCTGTCATCTGCTGGATCCTTCTTGTTCCCATAGCTCAGACTTTCCAGAATTCTGACTTTTCACCTCTTTCTATTCAGGATGGATTTCCCGCCCCTGTCTCCCCACTACCCCAGAAAGGCCCTGAGTAAGCCTGAGCAATTTAGCTTCCTCCAGAGGCTTTTTGCAATTGAACACGGAGAGGCTCTTCCAGTTAGTGATGTTGCTCTGAACCCACTCCCTGGTTGAAACATCCAGCCTTGTGGGGTTTGCAGCAGCACCAGCCGCCTGGCTTCCCCTGAAATGCTTTCTTCGGTGGCTTCCCATTCTTAGCCACCCCAACCCTGTAATTTTCCAGATGACTTGAGGTTTTGAAAGCAAATGAAGCAGCAAAGCTGCTTCAGCTGCTAAATTCTTCCTGGATACATTCGGAAATGACAAAAAGCTGCCATATACAGTGATTCAGGTTTTGCAGACACTTTCATTTTCCACATAAAGTCAGGAGCTGATCCCTATTTCCTTGATGGTCATGATCAGCTCTGCACTGGGCACCCTGGGTAGAGAAACACACGCGAAGCCCCTCTGACCAGGCCATCACAGATAATACTACCTGTGTGGCACTTTGTGATGTACGGGGAACTTTCACAGGCATTAAACTCATCTGATTGTCGCAGTTAGTCTGTCCAGCGGGGTGGGCATTACTATCCAAAATTATAGTTGAGAGCACCAAGGCTCAGATATAAAGCAGAACTGAAACCACTTTCGATTTGCTGATTTCAAATGCAATGTCCTCTCCAGTAGCCCAGAGGCTTGGACTGAAACTCATGATCCTGCAGCTGATGAGGCCATTTCATTTGTAATTCTTCACTTGCTTATCTGTAAATGTTTTCATCTTCCCCACTGTCTCAATTTTTGATAATTAGATACTTAATGTTTTGTTCACACTGATTTCTTAAGTGGGTCCTCCTTTAACCTTAGTTATAACCTCTAGCAAGCCTCACAACAGACTCTCCATATTCTTTTCTTCAATCACAGAGAGACACCAACTCTAATTCATTGTAGATGCAAAGGGTGACTGCGCGGTCTCATCAGACATATGCAAGCATGGAGGACAGGGGACAAAACAGCATCTAAAATGGGGCAGATAATGCATCTCCAGCAGAGGGGGCAGACATCACAATGACATGTCCCCGCCATTTTGATATGAACTCTTCTTCTGTCATCAATGAGATGTCCCCTACAAGTCATGCGTCCTTTGGAGCTGAAGCAATTCAGCCAAGGGTGCAAATAGCCTCAAAGAGGGCGCCACCCACCACCTCTCCCTGCTTCCGCCGTCTGGTCCCTGCAGCTTCACTCCTGAGGCCTGGCAGAGGCCATGGGACCTGCAGCCTGCCAGGGTCCTAGCCCTAGGAGCCCTGAGAGAGTCAGATATGTCAACAAGCAAATGGAACAAATATGACCATAGGTGCCTCAGAGATGTTTTACCTCTTAAGTAAGTGAATAAGCCTAAGGGAAGTTTCTTCCCATTTGAGATTATACCAGGATCTAGGCTAGACAGACAGATACACAAATGATCATAGTAACTTAAGCATAACACATGTGGTTCCTGGTTATGGATCACTTCCCCTTTGTCGAGAACTGCTGTATGTGCCTTATCTCTAGTTCTCATAATAATCTGGGGAAGGGGATAGAGAGATCATCATATGACAGATGAGGAAACTGAGGCCAGGGACTTTCCCACCGTGGCCCCTCTGATCAGAAGTGGTGCCCCCCAGGAGCCTGTCCTTTCATGCAGGCATGTGTGCTTATGGCTACTGGAGTGACTTGAGCTGTGGCAGGCCCGCTCCGCAGCCAGCACAGCGACACAGGTGCTGGTGCTATAAGACAAAAGTAGGCGAGGTGGCTAACAACCCTGGGATCTCTCCTTAGCACAAGTTTCATTTCTGATCAAGTTTGGGGAGAATGAAGGGAGGGAGTAGAGATCATTTAGGCCATTTCTTTGACTCAATTAACCTACCTTTTCTTTCCAAACTATATTTCCCATATCCCTCATACATAAGAAAAGTGAATAGATTAAAAGATACATTTACCCCTAGATATCCCAGGATTCTTTGGTGGAGGGGGCAGGCATTCAATCCCCTTGATAATTTTCAAGCTTCGTTAGAAACACTTCTTTTCTGTAGATATAAAGCTAGGCCATAAAATTTCTGAGTAAATGAGGACACTGAAATACAATCTGTAATTCACCATCTGGCATCTGCTTAATAATGAGTCTAGGGGAAGAAAAGTTGAATTTAAAAAATTTCCCCAGATCAACCAACGTGATAGATAACTCCTTGTCCCTGGCCTCTGTGCTGCGGGACCTGACAGTGGCGGGTGGATGGAAGGACCTTCCATTCAATCTCAGCTCTGGCGCTGATCCATCATGCAGTATTGCACAAGCCACCAAGGCTCGCCTAAAGCTTGTATCAATACAACAGAGTTACCTCTCCCAACATTAACTTTTTCACACTTAGCAATGGAACAGGAAACACACTCTATCCACACAGCCATTACCTTTTTACTAATCCTTGTCAAGGACGGGTGGCCACGGCATCCCAGTTGGACCATGAGTCAGCAGGCCCGTGTGAATGGGTCTCAGAGAGTGCTATCAGGAACAAACGCTGCTGTAATGTCGGTGTTGGAGGTAACTCAAGTGGAGGGCCGCAGGTAAGAATGGAGAGGAAGACACCCACAGCCAAGGGAACTACCAGTACTGAGGTGCTAAGGACCAGCCAGAGTAACCTATTTAGATAATACCAAAGTATAAGACAAAGAAGAAAGTAGCCATGGGAACTTTGTTCTGCTGCATTTTCTCCCATTTATTTCTTCCTTTTATCAGCAGCAGTAGTTTTCAAATACCAAGAGGAACACTGCATGTGAAATTTAATAGATTCATCAAGGGCAAAGCAAGAAGTGGACAACAGCAGTTTCCCAAAAGCCACTGCATTGGTTTCCTAGGGCTTCCATCACAAACTGGGCAAAGTCAGGGGAGCATTGAGGGGTGGGGGTAAGAAATGAGGGGAGGCTCAAAGGAACAGAAATGTATCCTCTCACAGCTCTGAGGCCAGAAGTCTGAAATCAAGAGGTCAGTGGCATTGGGTCCTTCTGGGGCCCAGGGGAAAAATGTGCTCCCTGTAGGCTCCCAGCTTCTGGTGGTTGCCAACAATATCGGCTCTCCCTGGCTCATGGCAGCATCCTTCCAATCCCAGCCTCCAACTTCACATGGCCGTCCTCCCAGGATATCTCTGTGGGCCCACTCCTTTCGTGGGGACACCAGTCATCATCTATCTGACCTCATAAGGTATACCTTGGTCTTAACTACATTTCAAAGGCCTTATGTCCAGATAACGTCTCATTCTGAGATTCCAGGTGGACATGAATTTTGTAAGGACACTATACAACCCACTCACTACAGCAACTAAACTGTGAATCCCTTCTCCTTGGAATTCCTAGAGCAGGAGCCACGTGAAGGACCACAGAGAAAACTGGCACGGTCCTTTAGGTCCATAATTCATAATGTTTCTCATTCGCTTTGTGTCTTCTCCATAGACAATGAGATTCTTAATGGCAGGGGTAGTTTCTCTATACCAGTGCTTAAGACGGCATAGAGTAGGCGTCCAATAAACATTTGCTGAGTGAATGAATTTTCACAGGAACCAAATCTCTAAGCCCTGCACTCCTATGTGAACCTGAGATCACAGTGTTCCTACTACTTTGATGGCTGAAATTACTCAGATCATCAGAGTAGTTTCCTTTCTTCTTTTTTCTTTTTTCTTCAAGGAGGAAACAAGGAGCATGAATCAATCCATGGGAACACCCCTCTTAATGGCAGAGACCAAAAATTCATGTGACTCACTTGTGGCAATAGAGGGAGGGTCCTGTGATTTTCAAGTTCCTTGTCGCCATTTCCCCCTTTCTTCCTGGATATCTATTCTGGGCTTTCCCTTCTATTCCAGGAATTCCCCTGCAGCCTGCTAGATTGTCTGAACCTGAATTGTGCTTGCTTCTAAAACTCCCTTTCTTTTCTTGAAGGATTTTTGGGTGAGCAGTAGGAAAAAGAACCGCAGACCTGTCCCGAGAAGGAAAACATATTCCTAGCCCTTATTCCTGTGGGCTGAGTATTACAAAGGCAGAGTTAGAGTCAGAAAATACAGTAACTGAATTCATGCCTGGCTATTACGCTAACACAAAACATGCAGTTGTGGCTCAAAAAAGTTAACGGTCAGGAAAACAAAGTTCCCACTGGTATGATCCATGGTCAGAGCGTGTTCTCCAGTCTGTGGGTACCCACAGGCACAACACTGAGCTCATCAGAACCCTGTGCAAAACCAAAAACCAAGGGGGAAAAAAGGCAAGTGAATTGATCGATTCATCCCAGGGGCAAGTGCTTGGGAATCAGCTGTGCTCTCACTCCCTAGACGGGATCTTTCCTAATGAAGGAAGGGACTGGACTCCAAACCAACAAAGTCAGTAAAACTGGTCTTCAGTGAGTCCTCCCTCAACTTCCCAACTCTCATTCAACCCTGAGTCAACTCTCTTTTCCCAGCTTCCTTCCCAACCAAAATCTGTGCTCAAACTCCACAGACAGCCTAAGTAGTAATGACAGGCAGCAGTTTAAAACAGGGGCAGTCGGCTCTTGTAATCACCAGAATCATCAAGACTATGTGATTCTTTTTTTCTATTGATTATAGAGAGAGGGAGAAAGGGAGACAGCAAGAGAGAGAGAGACATCAATTTGTTTTTCTATTGTTGATACATTCATTATTTGCACCCACAAACTTGGTGTATTGGAACGATGCTCCAACCCACTGAGCTACCCGCCCGGCAATTGTACTTGATTCTTCATGCAGATTCCCAGGCACTGTCCTCAGATATGCGGAGGCAGCAGGTCTGTGGTGGGCCTGAGCAACTACACCATCTCTAGGTAATCCATGGACTCCAACAGATGCTCCAGGCTGGGGGACATAAACCTTCCCCACTATTCCTAACATCATGACCACTTCGGTAAACCCCATCTATTAATATGTGACACAATAGCAAGTGAGAGAAACTTTACAAAGAACAGCCCCTGCTGAAGGATGACTAAAAATTTCCATTTTGACACAACCTTGATCCAGAACTTCCTGAATCAGTTTCATTTCTAGACAGATGAGGGTCATTTAAAAGAAAATATTGGAATATAGAAGCCCCCATGAACCAACCTGTCCTCAGGAAAGACACCATATGAACTTCAAAATTCCTGAAAGCTCAAATGGCCTACTATGTACCAAACACTGGATTAGAATTTCCTCACATGTTCTTCCATTTAATCTTCACGAGAACACTGAAATGCCAGTCTTATGAAGCAGATCTCATCTGTCCACATTTTTGTAAGGAAACTGAGGGTCAGACATGTTAACTGACTTGAGCGAGACTGAGTTAGCAAGTGGCAGCATCTAGTTCTCTTCCAAGTTCACTGGTTTTCAGGCCCCAATGTGTGGTATTAGATCCCATAGCTAGCTTTAATCTGGGGCCCAACATAGCTTGGAGGCAATGACCTAGGTACCAAGTCAATGAAGTGAACTGGAGTTGAAATTAGACTGTTATGACTGATAACCTAATCCCCATAGATCGGCTTACTTCTCAAAATGCAGCTCCTCAGCACCTTTACTTTCTTCCCCAGGATAGGGGGATACAGCCATCCTCACCCTGCCCTCCTTGTCGCACCACACACCCACACAGAGATTCACCCTCTACTACAGATAGCTAAGCAAAGACTACAGGGTTCTAACAAAGGTGGCCGAATGCATTACAAGCCCGTAAACACTCCTTATCCTTCACTCAGGGAACATTCCAGCAGAATCTTTCAAGGATAGACTTGAGATAGTTTCTACCTACAACAGCTGCCCTTGAAGTTATGTCAGGATCCACCTGTATGAAAGAAAAGAGCCAGAGAAGAGCACAAAATGTGATTTTTCCCCCTGAACCCCACACCTTCCAGAAATAGCCCTGATCTCAAGTAATAAAGTAAAGATAACATTTCCAAGGTCTGGGATGGGGAAATAAGCAAAAAATAGAATGTTTAATCAATGCAAACATTCTCGGAATCTGAAACATCTGGGAGAGCTGGAGCGGCCGTGTTTGGAGCCGGAAGAGCGGGGGAGGGGTTAGAGACTTCTCATTCTTATCCAGTGTTTATCTAAAGCTGGAGCTCAATAACCTGCTCTTGACTGCTCCAGCAAGCCCACGTGGTAGCTCTTAATTTTTGTTACTAAATACAAAGATACCTCTCACTTAGAGAAAATCCAACATTCAATCATCTAACTTCACCAGATTAATATGAATTAGGGACTGATTACTTGTATACGTTTAGAACTGCCTAAGCATATATAATTCACAATGGCCCTAATGGGTTTAATGAGGTTCTTTTTAATGTTTTTTTTTCTTTTTTGATTTGTGTGTTACATCCCAGGAAACTTACTGCTGTTTAAAATATGGCCTTTTGCACCATGGAAGTTTAGTTCTGAGATGGATACTTCCCTGAAAGCAAATGACAGCCTTGTAGGAATGTTGGGGCTGACTAACTAGGTATCTACAAACTGATGTATTAGTCATTTCCCCCTCCCTGTTTTATATCATCACCTCCAGAATACTCTCGATGGTAAAGAAAAGTGTGTGATGAAATACATAAACCAACTTATGTGAACGGAGTGAAGATAACTCATGTTATGGCTCATATTTCTTAACCTGTCTTTCAACACAGATCTGGCCCAGGACATCAAGGTAAGAAGTAGCTGCAACCCCAGCCCCAAGAGAGCTGCATTTGCCCTTGAGGTGTGCTTTCATGGTTGTAGCAGACTGTGCTGTGCTCTGCTACAGCACTGGGCCCTAACACACAGTGAGTGAAATAGAGGAATCGTTAGAAGCATAGGTGCTTAATAAATGAATAGAAAATCATTATTACCACTGTCCCTCCTCTCCTCTGCCTCACCCATGCATTAGCTCATTGACCCTCCTCTCAGTCCAGGGAAGGAGTATTATCACCTCCATTTTACAAAGGAAGCCCCAGGAGTGCAAAGAACGTGTCCAAGGTCACACATGAGCAAGGCGTAGATGCAAGCTTTAAACCCTGATTTACTAGTCACACTTCTAACATTATACCACACTGTGCTTCCTTGATTACACATTCTTTCTCCTTCACCTTTGCCCCCATGACCCAAAGCCCTTATATTTAGATCTTTCGTCTTCAAGCCTACAACTCTTGTCCTAAGAGGGGTCACCTTCGAGGTAAAGGAAGAGCAGCAGTGACATGGAAGTTGGCATGTTTTCCTCAGGCCTGTGTTGCTCTACCCCTAGCACAGTATCCCAGACAGAGTAAGATGAGAATTCAATAAATGAGTCACAGTACAGCTAGTGAGGTGAACACCATTAACATCATCAACCTGTAGAAGCAAACAGAGGTAGAGAGAGGTCAGGGCAATTGCTTGCCCTGCACTTTGTGTCTGGCTTGCTGAGAGATCCTTCTACACCTTTATCCTGAAGGTCCTCACAGCCTCTGCTCAGAAGCCCAGTCTCCTCCCCGTCACAGCTGCTCACTCAGCTAGTCAGATGCTGCCCCAAATTCTCAGCAGACAACAGATGCACTTGGCCACTGGAAGACTCCATTCCCATCATGGGGTTGCTCCTATATTCTCTTTACTGTGCTTACATAAAACAGAGAGAGCAACTGAGAAATAAGGACTTTGAGGAAAAAGGATCAGTCCTTTCACTACAGGCATCTTCAATATTACAGAATAAATCTGTGACCATGGAATGGGCTGGGAAGCATAACTGTGTAAAGTAAATCTTATTTCCTCATTGCCTCTATTTTTAAATGTGTTATTACGATAAAAGCTTGACCTGAGGCTGAACAGACCATGTGTGGTATGGCAGGGGCTGAAATGGCAAAAGAGCTGTGGTGACCTAAGGACAGCATCAGGAATGCAGGCCTCCAACTCCTGGTTGGCAGGGGCCGTTCCTGTGCAGAATTCCCAGGGGCTGCCAGCTCCTTCCTGCCTCCAGGCATCTGCAGATCAACCTGCTTTCCCAGATCCTTGTATTTGTTCCCATAGTGGGAGATTCCCTGACTCCATTCTCAAAATTCCCAAGAATTTTGTTTCCTTCTTTCCTTTGTTGAGATATTTATAATGCTAGATGGAGCCTCAGTGAGGACCATACATGCACATTAGGCTTATACAGAGGGAGTAACTTACTATTCTAGCAATACAGTGTATTTGACATCTACTTGGAATGAAGGCTGCCCATAGGGGTGTTCCTATTATATTTATTTGTCTATCTATTTATTTATTTAAAAAAAATCTTAACCCAAGGACATTTTTTCATTGCTTTTAGAGAGAGAGAGAAACAATGATGCAAGAGAGAGCCATGGATTGATTGCCTCCTGTACATGTCTGGACTAGGGATTGAACCCACAACCTAGGCATGTGCCCTGATGGGGAATTAAACCTGTGACCTTTGGTCTACAGGATGATTCTCGAACCGATTGAACCACACTGGTCATAACTATTTGTTTGTTTTAAGGTTTTCTTTGTGATTAAAGGTGTCACTTTATGCTTAAAGGCAACAAAACATGTAGATTATTTTTCTCAACTGAAGGGTCAGTTAAGTCACTTCTGAATCTGATGTATAATTCTTAAGAAATTAACTCACATTCAAGTGTACAGACAAGTAGGTAGTCCTCAATGTGTTTCTAAATCTCCAGAGCACATAATACTTTTATTTGGTTCTATTAAAAGCTAAAATATTATTTAAGATAGTAATATAACCATCAGGTTGTTCATGGGCCATTTGCCATAAACAGGAAGTAAAGACTAAGACTAAAATGGACTAATAAGGATGTCACTTCTCCCCCAATTCTGAATAGCTCTTTAGACTTAACTTGAGAACTATGCTAAGCATTTTATTTTCATTAACTCACTGAAATATTCCAGCAATTTTTCCTGGTCTGGTGGCTCAGCTGGTTGGAGCATCATCCCATACACCGAAAGGTTGAAGGTTTGATGTCAGTTGGAACACATACCTAGGTTGGGAGTTCAATCCCCATTCTGGGCACACATGGGAGGCAACTGATCAATGTTTCTCATCTCTCTCTCTCTCTCTCTCTCTCTCTCTCTCTCTTTCATGTGTCTCTCTCTCTTCCACTCTTTGAAAGAAAGAAAGAAAGAAGGAAAGAAAGAAAGAAAGAAAAGAAAGAAAAGAAAGAGAGAGAGAAAAAAACATATCCTTGGGTGAGGACTTTAAAAATGGAAAGAAATATCCTAGCAATTCTATAAGGTCAGTATTAACATTCTGATGATGTGGTAACCCTTGATCATATTTTTAAAAGTAGAAATAGTATGTTTGGTTATAGATTATGCATTGTATTTTCCAGCCCATATACAGCTAAGAATATTTTACTAGAAATATGGGCTGAATTTTTGTTTGTACAACAAGGATAAATTTCTCAGATACTGTGCTGAGGAAAAGAAGCCAAGCCATAAAAAAATACACTACATTCTGTGTATATGAAATTCAAGGACAAGCAAAACTGATCTGTGGTCAAATACTTTAAAAAAATGATTCCTTTTTGAGGGTGGTACCAACTGAGAGGAAGAGTGTGGGGACTTCTCAGCCTGCTGGCCATGTCCTACATTTTGAACTAGACAGAGAACACACGTAGGTGGAAATTTATTAATTGCACACTTAGGATTAGTGCCTTCAATAGACTGAATGTTTGCGTCCCCACAAAACTACTCTGTTGAAACCCTTAATCCCCAGTGGGATGGCATTAGGAGGTGGGGCCTTTGAGAAGCAATTAGGTCATGAGGGTGGAGCCTCCTGATGAGCTTAGTACCTGCAGAAGCAAGCACTTGAGACCTTGCTCCCTCTCTGTCTCTCTCTGACCTTTACATGTGGGGACAATGAGAAGAGGAACCAGGAAGGGGACTCTCACCAAAAACTACTCAGCCAGCACCTTGATCTTGGATTTTCCAGCCTCAAGAAGCATGAAATACATGTCAATTGTTTAAGCCACCCTGCCTATGGTCCTGTTATGGCATTCCACACTGGCTTAGACAGTGCCATTGGCGCACTTTGCTGTAGGTGTGTGTTAACACACTTCTTAAGAAAAAGAAAAGAAAAATAAATATAGGCTTAGCATTCAAGAGTAAGGAGAGGACTAAGGTACAGATTTGGAAGTCGTTGACCTAGAACTTGATGAGACTTCTCAGGGAAAGCAGAACAAACCATGTAGGACTCAACTCCATCTGTTGTCCCCTGGTTTTGTGCAACTCACAGCATTTACTGCCAACTGCAATTGCGTTTGAGAAAGCATGTGGAATGAAAACACTCCGTGAGTGAATGAGGAGGATGAAAACCAGGAGAACATCATTGAAGGAGGCTCATCTTATCTCAGGAGCCCCGAGCATTGCCTGACAAGCATGCTCACTGGTACCTGGAGGGGATGTTAGTAGCTGCCTGGACAGAGGGGAAAACGAATGAGACAAACCACTGCAGCTCTCACAGTGGAGAGAATGAAACATGGTAATGTTTTTTTCAGATAGCAACCAGGAGAAAGCAGTTTTAAAGGTCAGAGGATAAATATGAGTCCAGGTCCTTGTCTAGAGAGGACAGGGCTGCAGGGGACGAGGGGCTGAAGCAAGGCCCTGGGTGGCCTGCAAAGTGGCCATATCCTAAGAAAGAGCAACAGGCCTTGGAAAGAGAAAGTAGGCACATGCCAAAAATGAAACCCCACCTTCTTCATACATTTGTCCTGACGACCAACTCAACTGGACAAAAAGGAAAAATAAAGAAAGACTGCATTGGAAACAAAGGAAACCACATGGCTGTTTCTGACTCATCCACTGTCAAAAGAGACTTCACCTTTAGGGGAGAGCTCTGTTAGGCTGTCATGAACCATCTGGGGGAAATGTGATCTGCGTCTTAGAATCTGTGTCCAAGAGAGGCCCCTGGAGCCAAAGTCTGGGATCTTTCTTTCTTTTTTTAACGGGTCACCTGCTTGAAGCCTTAACACTCCCATCACATCTTTCCCCAGGCAGAGGAGCTGCTAACTGCAAAAGCGAGGTCAGTGCAGGCCTGTCATGGAGCAGGTGACCCGTGGAGCAGCCTGGGAACAGGCACAGTCACGTGTGGCTCAGGACAGGACACTGTGTTTCCTCTCCCTAGCCATCTTTCATGTGGAGTATCTTGCAGCCCTTTGCAGATAGTTGATTAGATTTCCTGAGGCTCTGGGTGGAACGAGCATCCCAGAAGGCACTGACGTCAGTGTCTGTGTAAGAAGAAATGCTCACAGACTAATTACTTTGCATTTGGATGTATCACCTCCTTTCACACACTATCACACAGCAATTCCCCCAGGTAAGTAAGGGAGTGACCTGCTCTGTTCCTGGGAGGTTTGCATCTCATCACAAACTATTTCTACTTGCACTCATGTTGACACAGGGACCCTAGCACACTGGAACCAGAAGGAGAAGGGTGACTATGATAAAAGCAAAGCCATCCATGGACGGCCTGCCATGGAATCACAGACCTCTAGGGAGGGATGCGCCTTAGACATCAGCTAGATTTCTGCTATCCCGTGGGACAGTCCCTGATCACCTGGGGCCACTGAGCAGTTAAAGTGCGGGTTCCATTGAGATGTGCCAGAGTGTAAACCACACACTGGATTAGGAAGAGTTGATACAAAAAAGGATGCAAAATATCTCATTGATCATTTTTACATTGATTGTCTATTGAAATGATAATAATATGGACATATGGCATTAAATAGATTATTATAATTTTACTTGTTTCTCTTGACTCTTTAATGTGGTTGCTAGAAAACTCTAAATTCCCTATGGTTCTCATGGTATATTTCTCCGAGACTCTGCTAATGTAGATGACTACCCTCACTTTAAACAGAGCTGCCTCCTCACAACTACAGGAGGGTCTGATTGGCCACAGGTGAGATTGTTAGCAGAATTCGGATTGGAACCCAGAACGCCAAAGTGGTTTCCAGGGATGGGAGGTGGGGAAAATAGGGAGAGGTTGGTAAAAGGGCTCAAACTAGTTACAAGACTAACTTCTTAGAATCAAATTTGTAATGTGATGCCTCTAATTGATAACACTGTTTTGTATTTTGTATTTGTAATCAAAATACCATTTTTTCTGATTAAAACATTGTATATATAATTGAAATTTACTAAGAGATTAGAACTTAAAGGTTCTCACCAAAAATAAAATAATGATAAGATAAAATGTGAGGTCATAGATGTGTTAACTGGATGACAGGAATCTGGTCACATGTATATGTATCCCAAATCATCACTTTAAATTCTTAAAATTGTAGTTATAAATTACACCTAAACAAAGCTGAGGGATGGGGAAGAACATCAGGAAGGATTTTATCTGACTCTCCCTTTTGACTTTGGGAGAATAATTTGACTGAAGCTGTAATTTTCTCACCTGTAAAATGGGATTAGTGATAGCAGTTTTATAAACTCACATTGGGTGTTCGGTGAGAACATGTGCGTAAGCCTTAGCTTTACGTGTAGTGAGCTTTCAAGAACTACTGACTGAACCTCAAACTGAAGTATTGAGTCTTTCCGACGCAGAATTGTTTTACATGAGATACATGTGTCATTCTAATGAAAAAGTTAGTGCCACTCTTTTCATTTTTTTCTAATCATTCCTTCACTAGCAAAAAGGTGCTATGTTCCTTTAGAACCCTTTATACAGCCTTGTAGTATTAAAAATGCTTTCCTAAAATATGTCATATTTTGTCCATCTTCCATTGTCAGTTTTCCCCCTTTTCTTGAATTTAATCTTTATTTAAAAGTAATGAAACCAAGTACTAGGACTCATTTCCTAAACTCTGAAATGCCTCTCCCAATCCTCTCCTACTTGTGTTTCCTTTCTCTCTAGTGAGTGTGAAGTGCATAGATTATCATGTGCAAGCTGATGAATGTTTCTGAAAAACAGAAGAAAAGGTCAGGTTCACAGTCTCCCGGTGATCAAACACTGGGCATTCAGCAGAGAGGCAATGTCAATTACCTACCCATTGCATGTGCCTTTTAGTACTGAAAGAGTCTGTTGAGCTGTATAGCTTTATTTGTTGGAGATGTGTCAGAATTGCTCTGCATAGAAGGATCACTATGTCTTCCCAGTGTGTGAAATCCACCAATATGTACTACCACATGAAAGCCTGATACTCTAGAATTGCTCATAAGAGAGGCCATGATGACATGATTTCATGTAATTGCATGTGTTGGGGATGGGGGGGCAGTGGGTTGGGGTGAGGGCAGCTGGAGCCATAAAGCAAGTTCACTAGAGAAATAAGGAGAATGTTTCTCCTAAAGGCAGGTGGAGCTATTGAGTAACAGGGATAGGGAAAAGGATGAAAGAGAGCCCATTTTCTAGATGTGACAGGACATTACAGAGCTCTCCCTAAGAGCATGAAGTTGATTGTAGTCTCCCGATGAGGAATCAGAAATGCAGTATTCCACTGTGTAAATGTACCACAGCTTTTTTACCCACTCATCTATCTACTGGTGGGCACTTGGGCTGCTTCCAAATCCTGGCTATTGTAAATAGTGATGCTATGAACATGGGGGTGCCTATATTCTTTTAAATTGGTGTTGTGGGTTTCTTCAAACATATTCCCAGAAAGAGAATAGTTGGGTCATAAGGCAGCTTCATTTTTAATTTTTTGAGGTATCTCCATACTGCCTTTCACAGTGGCTGCCCCAGTCTGCATTCCCATCAACAGTGCACCAAGGTTCCCTTTGCTCCACATCCTCGCCAGTACTTGTTGTTATTGATTTATTGATGAAGTCATTCTAACAGGTGTGAAATTATATCTCTTTGTGGCTTTACTTTCACTTCCCTGATGACTGGTGACACTGAGCACCTTTCCCTATGTCTATTGGCCATCTATATGTTGTCCTAATTGGAGAAGTGTCTATTCAGGTCCTTTGCCCATTTTTTAATTAGGTTGTTTGTTTCTCTGATGTTAGATTGTCTAACCATTTTGATGTACATATGAAACTAATACAGACTAACACTGAATGTAAACTGTAATTGAAAAAAATTTTAAGGCTATATTAGATTCCATCCAGTGCTTCTACAGGGAGCGTCTGACTACCCACCTGTCCCTCCTCATCCTGATAGAAGAGCAGGGAAACCCTGATATTATGGAGTTGGAACCTGGTTTGATTCAGAGATCCTATGCTTCCTGGGCCCTGACAAGCACTGAATGAAAAAGCTAATCAACAGAATTCATGTTTGTGAACAAAGTCAGACTCTTTTTGTTGGGAAGAGGGGTTGTGGAAAGAAGTGTTGAAGAATTCACCTTTTCTGCCTGAGGGAAAGACAGAGACATGTCATCTCTGGGAGGGACTAGAGTAGGAGCAGGACAGAGAGGGGACAGCAACAGAGAGCTCTGGCCTCACATCAGCAGAGGGCCCAGCATCGGAGCACAAACAACAGAGGCAGCAGTTCGGCAGGGAAGAGGGATGACAGATGACAGTATAGGAAAAAATAAAACCAGGATTGGGTACTGGAGCACCTGCCATCAGGGCCTGGGACTGGGTGTCAATAGCAACCGTCCAGTGGGAGGCGCCCTAACTGGAAGAGCAAGACACTGACGCAAAGAACAGCATCAGGTGTGGCACAGATGGTGAGGAGAAGTCCCAGTGGGGTAGGACTGAAGGAGGACACAGCCAAGGTACGCACTGGCTTTGGTGGCATGTGTAGGACTTTCTTACACTGTTCCTGCATCACAGTCAGCTCTTTGTTTTCCTCTTTAAAGTAATTTAAAGAAATAGCCTGGCTTCTTTCCACTTTCCTTTCAGGCCCCTGTCCAAATTCTGAACTTAGGCATTCTGGCATCCAGCTACCCTTGCAATAGTTCCGCTGTACTAGTGTGCAAAAATTAGTAGTTTCCAGCTCTCTTAGATAAACACTTCATTTTAGAATCATTCCCTTGTTTTACTATCTTTGACATTAAGAAGTAGATATTTGCTTTATTACCAATGTTTTTGGACTAGTAACATCACATGTTAGGGGATGCCATCAGCTGCAAAAATTTGAGACATCTGCCACGTGAGCCTGGGTGTCTAAGGATTTTTTATTGCAATTCCAGAGGAAGAAAAACCTTTGACCTAGGAAAGGAAGAAAGACTTATCACATGAATACAGTAAAATTCAGACTACAGAGGAAGAACTGAACAAGCAGGATCATGGGCCCACATCTCTGAGGACAGGTGGGTAAGTACTGTAATTCACTGCTCTCCTTGAACAGGGGAAGTGTAGAAGTGGATGGTCCTCCAAATGTAAGGGAGTGATGCTATGGGAAAACAAGGGAAAGCATGTTGGAGACCAGAACAACACAGGGGATGCAATTCATTCAAATTCAAATTCTTCTTAATGAGTCGACATTTTGCTCTTTAAAACGTGCCTTACTCTTCTACCTACCCACCCGGCTGACTTAGACAAAAAACACAAGGGCCCATCTCTCATAAATGACAATGCTGAATAGTCTCTCTCCTTTTCTTCCCTCTCTGGCCTTGTCTTGCCCTTATTCATTTTCTATAAGCACATGGTTCATGAGGCTTAAAATAAAAAAAAGAAGAGAAAGTAACATTGGCCAGTGTGGCTCAGTTGATTGTAGCATTGTCCCATAGACCAAAATGTCACAGATTCAATTCCCAGTGAAGACACATACCCAGGTTGTGGCTTAGATCACTGTAGGGGTACATAGGAGAGGGCAGCCAGTCCATGTTTCTCTCTCACATTAATCTCTCTCTCTCTTTCTCTCTCTTTCTCTATCTTTCTCTCTCTCCCCCACTTTCTCTTCCCCTTTCTCCCTCCCTCCCTTCTCCTCTCTCTAAAAGCAGTGGAAAAAATGTCCTCAGGTGACATAAAAATTAAAATATTTTTAAAAAGTAGTACTTCAGTATGAAATCAAAATACTGCTCTCAAAAAGAGAATATGAAGAAGCAATATCTGTTTCCTTTAGCTCTCTTTCCAGCTGTCCTCTCCCCCAGTACAGCCAATAATATTTACGCTGGGCAGGTAGGAAAGAGCTGTCTATTACATCCTTTAGAAGGGAGAGGGTTCATACCTCTTCTCAATCTTTTCTTCCTTGGGTGTCTCTCTGTTTCTCTTTCTTCAGTATATCTTCAACATCCACTGTGAACATTTTCTGAGAAAAATGATGCTAGAAAATAAATTGCAAGTTGGATCTAACAGTATTCATTTCACTGCCTACTTTTACATTTTAAGATGGAAGGAGATCAGTCCTCAAATGCTACTATATGTTATCTAAAATGTCAAGTTTTCAAAAAAATTTAAGTTTTATTTCTTTTTAGAGAGAGGGGAGGAGGGAGAAAGAGAAGGATAAAAACATGGATCGGTTGCCTCTCATGTGCCCCCTAACAGAGACCTGGCTTGCAACCCAGGGATGTGCCCTGAGTGAGAATCAAACCAGCAACCTTTTGTTTCACAGGCTGACACTCAGTCTTCTGAGCCACACCAGCCAGGACTAAGATGTCAAGTTTGAACAAAAAAATTATGAGATATAAGAGAAACAGCTAGCATGGCTCAGTTGGTTGGGCATCATCTCATAGACCAAAAGGTCACGGGTTCAATTCCCAGTCATGGCACATGCCTGGGTTGCAGGTTTGATCCATAATCAGGGCATGTATGAAAGGCAACCAGTTGATGTTTCTCTCTCACATCAATGGTTGTCTTCCTTTCTTTCTTTCTCCCTTCCCCTATCTCAAAAAATCAGTAAGTATGTCCTCAAGTGAAAATAGAAGAAGAAGGAGAAGAGAAACAGGAAGACATGATCCAAACACATGAAAAGAAGCAACAAAAACTGCTTGTGAGAAGGCCTAACTATTTGACTTAACATGCAGTTCTTCAAAGCAGCTATTATAAACATGTTCAAAGAACTAAAAAATTCTATCTAAAGAATTAAAGAAAGGCACAATGACAATCTGTCATCAAATGGAGAGCAATATTAGATTTTAAAAAATCTTTAAAATAACCAAATGGGAATTCTGGAGTTGGAATATACAATAACAGGAATGCAAACTTCTCCAGTAGGGCTAAACAGTAGATATAAGCAGGTGAGAGACAGTACTAGAGAACTCAAAACTAGATCAATGGAGATCATGCAACCTGAACGTGGAAAGGAAAAGAAATGAAGTGAAATGAGCAGAACCTCAGACAAACGTGGGCAGTACTTAAGCTCTCAGACATCCACTGCACGGAGGTGTTAGAAAGGGAGGAGAAGTAAGAAGGGAGCATAAAAGTATTGGAAACAATAATTGCTGAAATGTTCACAAACTTGATGACAACACTAATCTATACATCTAAATACCTCAAAGAACTCAAAGTAGGATAGCTGCAAAGAAACCTATGCCAAAATATATTATAATCAAATGTTGAAAGACTAAGAAAAATCTTGAAAGCAGCAATAGAATGAATATCAATTCAATTCGTGGAAAGAAGCCCCAGTGAGATTAAGAGCTTACTTCACAGAAAAGAGCAATAGAGGCCAGAGGTCAGTGGGTGCCATGTTTAAAACACCGACTTTAAAAAGGCGACCAAAATACCACGTACAGCAATATTGTTTTTCAAAAATTAAGATATTCAAAGATAACAAAAACTGACAAAATTCATTGTTAGCAAACCTGTCTTGTAAAAAAAAAACTGAGAGAAGTTCTTCAAACTGAAAAGAAATGATGCCCAACAGTAACTCAAATCCACAGGGAAAAGCAAAGATGCCAGTAATGGTTATTATATACTCAATCATAAAAATACAGTATAAATGGATAGTTCATTTCACCTCCAAAGTGATTTTAAATGCAATTGTGTGTCTGTGTATATATATATATAATTTATTGTTGGGCCTACAAAATATAGAATTGTAACATATTTGAAAAATATCTGTAGGAACAAAGCTGTATGCAAGTAGGACGTAACACAGATGCCAACTCAAATCCACAGGAAGAAATTAAAAGAATCAGAAATGACAAATAAGAAGGAAAATATTTTAAAAACCCTATAAATACATATTTACACTTTTCTCTTAGTTCATTTGAAAAATAAAATATATAAAGTAATAATATCATCAAGGCATAGTAGGATTATAGATGTGATGTGCTAGAAAAATAATAGCCAAATGTGAGAGGGGGAATAGAGCTATGTAAGGGCAAACTTTCTCTATGTCATTGGAATTATGTTAGTACAAATCTGATTCTGATATATTAGCATATATTTTCTGATAAATTAACCATTTTACTCTAATCCCTAGGGTAACCATTAAGCAATTAACTCAAAATATAGTTTTAAAAAGTATTAAAGAAATTATGACATTACACTAGAAAAATCCACTCTAGGCAAGTATAGACACACAAAAAACAAAGACAAAATGGAATACGTAAGTCAAACTATGTCATTATGAGCATTTAATGTGAGTGAATTAAACAAACCAATTAAAAGGCCAAGACTGGCAGAATAAGAAAGAAGACAAGAGGAGACCCACTTTGAATTCAAACATAATGTAGTTGGAAAGCAAAGAGACAGAAACACTGTGTCATGCGCATGGCAACTCTAAGAAAGCCAGATTGGCTGCACTGTTTCTATGAGACAGAGAACCCCTGAGACAAAATAGACTTTAAAACAAAGAAACAATTTGCTAGAAAGTAAGAAGAGTCATTGTATACTTTTAAAAGACTCGAGTCATCAGGAAGATACAACAATTATAAATCTATATGCATCTAACAAGAGATCCCCAAAATACATGAAGCAAACATTGATAGAATTAAATGGAGAATATATAATTCAATGATAATACCTGAAGACTTCAGCCCTGGCTCGTGTAGCTCAGTGGATTGAGTGCAGGCCTGCGAACCACACAATCACAGTTCAATTCCCAGTCAGGGCACATGCATGGGTTGCGGGCCAGTTCCCGGCAGGGGACTCACAAGAAGTAACCATACATTGATGTTTCTCTCCTTCTCTCCTTCTCTCCTTTTCTCCTTTTCCCCTTCTCTCCTTCTCTCCTTCTCTCCCTCTCTAAAGATAAATAAATTTTAAAAATACTTGAAAACTTCAATACCCTACTTTGAATACTGGATAAAACAACTAACTAAAGATCAGCAAGAGTATAGAAAATGTAGACACACTAAACTCACTGAACCTAAAAATGACTATAGAACACTCTACCCAACATCAGAATATTCGTTCTTCTTAACCACATATTCTCCAGAATGGAACATCTGATAGGCTATAAAAGAAGCTTCAAGAAATTTAAAAGGATAGAACTTATACAAAGTATATTCCCTGACTACAACAGAATGAAATTAGAAATCAATTAACAGAAGTAAATGCGGAAAATGGACAAATATATGGATTTTGAACAACATACTCCTAAATAATCATTGAGTTAAGGAAGGGGTCACAAGGGAAAAGGAAAACACTTAGAGACGAATCACAATACACCAAAACTAATGAGTGTTTATGAAAATATTCAGAGTTGTAGATGCACATATTTTTCTAGAAAAGAATGATCTTGATTCAATAGTTTAAGTTTTGATATAAGAAGAAAGAAAATAGAAGATGGAGGTGTAGGTGGAAACACTGTGCCTCCTCTCACAACCAAGTTTAAAGTCAACAGTGTTTCAGTAACAAAAATGCAGCCAAAACACAGAAAATTGATCTATACAGCAGTCCAACAAGAACGAACTGTTCACCTGGTCCAGTAAGAGGGGCGGAGCCAGCAGCAGAGCAGGGCCGGGCAAGAAAAATCTCCCAACCCAGGCACACAGGCAACCGCGGGTGGATTCCAGGTGTGAGGTAGCAACAGGCAGACCCAGTGAGGGTGCAAGGTGGCAGGCTGACCGCAGTCACACAGTCGTGTGCAGATAAACCAGTGAAGGAGCGAGCAATGAGACTTCACAGGCCCCAGGCTGCACAGGCCCCAGCAGTGGGAAGCAGCAGAGGGGACAGCTGTTACCCCTCTCTGAGCCTGCCCCCACATATAGCATCACAACCCAGCTACTGAGTTGCCCCACCCTGGTGAACACCTAGGGCTCCGCTCCTCATATGTATCAGGTGCAAACAGACCAAAATATGGCTCAAGAAGAACTCAAAGCCCCAGAGCTGATAACTCTAAGTGACCAAGAAATATCCAGCCTTTCAGATGCACAGTTCAAAATACTGGTGATCAGGATGCTCACAGAACTGGTCGATTTTAGTCAAAAATTAGAGGAACAAATGAAGGCTAAACTAATTGAAATGAAGGGAAATGCACAGGAAACTAATACTGATGGAAAGGAAACTGGGATTCCAATCAAGGGAGTGGACCAGAAGGAAGAAAAAAAATGACCAAACAGAAAAATATGAAGAAACAAGAATTCAAAAAAATGAGGAGAGGCTTAGGAACCTCCAGGACATCTTATAAACACTCCAACATCTGAATTATAGGGGTACTGGAAGGAGAAGAGAAAGAGAAAGTGGAAAACTTATTTGAACACATAATAAAGGAGAACTTCCCCAATCTGGCAAAGGCAGTAGACTTCCAGGAACTACAGGAAGCTCAGAGAGTCTCAAAGAAGGGGGACCCAAGGAAGCACACACCAAGGCACATTATAATTACATTAGCCAAAATTAAAATGAAAGAGAGAATCCTAGAAGCAGCAAGAGATAAGGGGACAGTCACCTACAAAGGAGTTCCCATCAGACTGTCAACTGATTTCTCAAAAGAGACCTTACAGGCAAGAAGGGGCTGGAAAAAAGTATTCCAAGTCATGAAATCCAAAGACCTACATCCAAGATTGCTCTATCCAGCAAAGCTTTCATTTAGAATGGAAGGACAGATAAAGCGCTTCTCAGAGAAGGTCAAGTTAAAGAAGTTCATCATCACCAAGCCCTTATTATATGAAATGTTAAAGGGACTTATCTAAGTCCCTTTATCTTCCTAAGAAAATGAAGATAAAAAATATGAATAGTGAAAGAACAGCAAACTCACAGTTATTAACAACCACACCTAAAACAAAAGCAAACTAAGAGGACAGCTAGATCAGGAGTGGAACCATAGAAATGGAGATCACATGGAGGGTTAGCAACAGGGGAGTGGGAGGAGGAGAAGAGGGGAGAAGGTACAGAAAATAAGTAGCATAGATGATAGGTAAAAAATAGACAGGGGGAGGGCAAGAATAGTAGGGGAAATATAGAATCTAAAGAACTTGAGACACGTGGACATAAACTAAAGGGAGGAATGGTGGAGGAGGGGTGTGCAGGGTGGAGGGGAATGAAGGGGGTAATTAGAACAACTGTAATGGCATAATCAATAAAATATATTTAAAAAATTAAAAAATAAAAATCTTTTTTAAAAAGAAGAAAATAGAAAAAAACTATGCTCAAGGCAAAAAGAAGAAAATAATACTAGTGGAAATAAATGAAGAATGGAAAAACAATATAGAAAATCAACAAAGTCAAAAGTTGGTTCTTTGATATTATAAACAAAACTAACAAACCTTTAGCTATTGTAATAGACAAGAAAAACAAAAGTCTGACATTACTAAAATTAAGAATAAAACAAAGAACATCTCTACACACTTTGCAGAAATAAAAATAATTATAAGAGAATACTGTGAACAATTATGTGTTACCAACTTAGATGAAGTGGTCCAATTCCTAGAAAAACATAAATTATAAAAATTGTCAAGAAGAAACAAGAAACCAGAATGGACCAATATTGACAAGATTTAATTAATATTTAAACTTCCAAGAAAAAGAAGCCTAGATCCAGATGACTTCACTGTTAAATTCTATGACTTTCAAAAAGGAGTGAGTAGCAATCTTTCAATAACTCACCCAGAAAATAAAATAGGGAGGAAAACTTGCTACTGATTCTGTAAAGCCAGTATTCCACTGACACCAAAACTGAAGATATCCCAAGAAAAGAAAACCAACCAATATTTCTTACGAACATAGATGCAAAAACACTTGACAAAATACCAGCATACTAGTCCATCAACATATAAAAGAATGATCCCTTATGACCATGTGGGTTTTATCTCAAGAATACGAGATTGCTTTAACATCTGAAAATTAATCAGTGTAATACATGATATTAAAAGAATAAAGAACAAAAGCTACATTATTATCTCAATAGACACACAAAAAAAGCATTTCACAAAACTCAGCAATCTGTTATGATAAAAACACTCAATAAACTAGGCATCAAACAGAACTGCTCAACCTAATAAAGAATATCTATGGAAAACCCAAAGCCAGCATAATATTTAATAATAGTGAAGAACTGAATGTTTTCCCCTTAAGAGTAGGGACAAAAATGACTGCTCACCGCTATTATTTAGCATTGTACTTCGATTAAGCAAGAAAAAAAAAATAAAAGGGAAGGGAAGACAGCCGGCATGACCGTGTGCACTGGGAACCCTGAGGAACCACTAGTGGAAGCAACAAGTGCAGCAAAGTTACAGGATACAAAGTCAATATGAAAAAGTCTGCTGTATTTCTGTAAACTAACAATGAACAATACAAAAATAAAATTTAAAACTAATTTCAAATACAATAGGGCATAAAAACTGAAAAAAGGTAACAAAAGAACTGTAAGACTTGTATCCTGGAATTACAGGACATTGCTGGGAAAAATTAAAGAATATCTAACTAAGTGGAAAGAAGCCCCATGTTCATGGATCAGGATCCTTAATATTGTAGGATGGCAATACTCCCCACACTGACATGCAGATTCAATACAATCCTATCAACATTCCACCTGGCTTCTTTACAGAAATTGACAAATGTATACAGAAATATGATAACCTAGAATAGAAGAAACAATCTTGAAAAATAAAGCTAGAGGATTCATGCTTCCTTTCTCTTACCTTACAGAAATCAAGACAGTGTGGTACTGGCATAAAGAGAGACATGTAGATAAATGGAATAGAATCGAGAATCTGGAAATAAAGCTGTGCATTTATGCTCAATTTATTTTCAACAAGCATGCCAGGACAATTCAATGGAGAAAGAAAAGTCTTTTCAGCAAATGGTGCTCAAACAGCTACATATCTAAAAGCAAAAAAATAATGATAATAATACAGTAGAACTCTTTGCCTAAAATCATATGAAAAAATTAACTCAAAATGGGTCATAGACCTAACTGTCAGAACTCAAAAGTCTAAAACTCTTCGAACAAAGCATTAGGAGTGCACTTTCATGACCCTGGATGAGACAATGTTTTCTTAGCAGATGGAACACCAAAAGCATGAGCAACAAAAGAAAACGATAGATAAATTTAATTTCATCAAAATAAAAAATCTCTGTATTGCAAAAGAGACCATCAAGGAAGTAAGAGGAGAACCCACAAGATGGGAGAAAACATTTGTAAATCACATGTATGATAAGGGACTTGGGTCCGGAATATATAACAAACCCTTACTACTTGGCAATAAAAAGACAAATCAATTTAAAATGAGTAAAGGTCTGAATAGATATTACTCCAAAGATATAAAAATGGCCAATAACTATATAAAAAGATGTTCAAAACAAAATGAAGCAAAAATTAGCCATTAGACAAATGTAAATCAAAACCCTATGAGATGCCACTTCACACTCACTAGGGTAACTATTATCAAAAAGACAGACCATAATAAGCATTGTCCCAAATGGGGAGAAATTGGAAACCTCTTCCATGGCTGATAGGAATGTAAAATGGTACAGGCACTTTGGAAAAGTTTGGTAGTTTCTCAAAATGTTAAACATAAAATTACCAGATGACCAAGCATTTCTACTCCAAGATATAGTCACAAAAAATTAAACGTATGTTCACACACATAAAAACTTATACATGGATGTTCTGTCAGATTTGTTCATAGCCAAAATGTGGAAACAACCCAGATACCCATCACTGATGAGTGGGTAGAAAAAAACATGGTATACCCATATAACAAAACATCATTCAGCAATAAAAAGAAATGAGTTACAGATCTGTGCTGTATCATGGATGAGTCTTGAAAACATTATTCTAAGTGAAATAAGCCAGTTTTTAAAAATATATACTAGATTGTTTTATTTGTATGAAGTGCCCAGAATAGACAAACCTATAGAACAAAAAGTAGGTCAGTGGCCCCCTAGGCCCAAGAGGAATGGAGAGCAGAGGGAGATGATGAAAGTGTGTTTGCATTTTCTTTCTGGGATGATGAAAATGTTCTAGAGTTCAATTGTGGTCCTATTAGTTTGTTATGGTTGCCATAACAGAAGACACAGACTAGGTGATTTAAACAACAGAAATTTATTTTCTCATAGTTCTAGAGGCTGGAAGTCCAAGCTCAAGGTATCAACAGATTTGGTTTCTTCTGAGGCCTCTCTCTCTGGCCTCTGTGTCCTCATGTGTTAGTGTCAGGGGTTGTTGGTGCTCTCATTTCTTCTTAGGAGGATATCAGTTATGTTGAGTCATGCGAGCTCATCTCAATTAGCTTTTAAGGGCCCTATCCTCACATACAGCTGCAGTCTGAGGGACCGGGGTTAGGCATTCAGTTGAAGAGTTCTGAGGATACACAAGTCAGTCCAGAGCCCTGGGGATGGCCACACATCGAGAGCTGGGAATACAGTAACAACCTCTGAATTGTGTTGGCTGACTCCTGGGGCTGCACAGACAGTATGGTGGAACAGGGTTCTGAGCCATCTTGGGGAACCTGAAGACCCACATCAGTGCCCTAATCCTCCATATTGCTTTGTTGTGAATTATGTATAAAGTTTTGCATAAAATAGCATCATAGGTTGTGTTACTCAGAGGGAGCAGCCCATTAAATCATGACCATTCACTAATGTTCTCAGCACAGATGATTCTGAAGGATCTGTGGGTCCCTGGTAGGCTCAGAGGGCTGTGACAGTCTGTGGAGGGGATGGCGAGGATGAGTGATGCAGGGTGTGCACGATGATGGGACCACCACAGGCTGCCTATGGGGTCCCCAGGAGGGGTGGCCACAGGTGGCTCAGAGGAAGACTAGGAGCAAATGTGGACACCATGTCTCCTGGGCCCAGCACTGTACTGTACTGGGGTATTGGGGCAACCTTGATTTAACAAGCAAAGAGCTTTTCTCTGTTTGTTTCCTGTTGTTTGTTGTTTAAAACTTGATTCTTTACTATGTTTCACTGCTACAGGAGGAGTCCAGTGTGACCAAGTTGACTAAAAAGGTATCTGCATAAGTTAATGCTCACTCTGTGCATGTATGTGTGTGTGAGTCAGCCTCTCTCTCTCTTTCTCTCTCTCTCACACACATACACACACACAAACAATCAGACAGAGAAAACTTGGAGAAACACTGTTGTCTCTGGGCCCCGAGTCCTCTCTTACACTGCCCTTTCTCTCCTTCATCAAGAAGTCAGCTCTTAGACTTCCGGCCAAGATGGAGGCATAGGTGGAAACATTGTGCCCCCTCCCACAACTAAATTTAAAGGCAGCAAAGTTTTAGAAACAAAAACACAGACAAAACAGTGAAAATTGAACTGTACACAAGTCCGACAACAACAAACCACTCAGCCAGATCGCATCACAACTCAGCGACTGGGTTGCCTGGCCTTGGTGAACACCTAAGGCTCCACCCTTCATACATAACAGGTGAGAACAGACCAAGCATTATGACTCCAGAACAGCTCAAAGCCCCAGAGCCTATAATTCTAAGTGACCAAGAAATAGCCAGCCTTTCAGATGCACAGTTCAAAATACTGGTGATCAAGATGCTCACAAAATTGGTTGATTTTAGCCACAAATTAGAGGAACATATTAAGGCTAAACTGATTGAAATGAAGGGAAATGCACAGGAAACCAATAGTGATGGAAAGGAAACTGGGAATCAAATCAATGGAGTGGAACAGAAGGAAGAAAGAAACAACCAAACAGAAAAGAAGGAAGAAACAAGAATTCAAAAAAAAATGAGGAGAGGCTTAGTAACCTCCAGGACATCTTTAAACGTTCCAATATCCAAATTATAGGGGTACCAGAAGGAGAAGAGGAACAGCCACGAGTGGAAAACTTATTTGAACAAATAATAAAGGAGAATTTCCCCAGTCTGGCAAAGGAAATAGACCTCCAGGAAGTACAGGAAGCTCAGAGAGTCCCAAAGAAGTTGGACCCAAGAAGGAATACACCAAGGCACATCATAATTATTTTAGCCAAAATTAAAATGAAGGAGAGAACCCTAGAAGCAGCAAGAGATAAGGGGACAGTCACCTACAAAGGAGTTCCCATCAGACTGTCAACTGATTTCTCAAAAGAGACCTTACAGGCAAGAAGGGGCTGGAAAGAAGTATTCCAAGTCATGAAATCTATAGACCTACATCCAAGACTGTTCTCTCCAGCAAAGCTTTCATTTAGCATGGAAGGGCAGATAAAGTGCTTCTTAGATAAGGTCAAGTTAAAGAAGTTCATCATCACCAAGCCCTTATTATAGGAAGTGTTAAAGGGACTTATCTAAGAAAAAGAAGATAAAAAATATGAACAGTGAAAGAACAGCAAACTCACAGTTATTAACAACCACACCTAAAACAAAAGCAAATTAAGAGGACAGCTAGATCAGGAGTGGAACCATAGAAATGGAGATCACATGGAGGGTTAGCAACAGGGGAGTGGGAGGAGGAGAAGGGAGGAGAAGGTACAGAGAATAAGTAGCATAGACGATAGGTAGAAAATAGACAGGGGGGAGGGCAGTAATACTATGAGAAATACAGAATCTAAAGAACTTGTGACACATGGACATGAATGAAAGGGGGGAACGGTGGGGGAAGGTGTGCAGGGTGGAGGGGAGTGAAGAGGGGGAATGGGACAACTGTAATGGCATAATCAATAAAATACATTTTTTTTTTAAAAAAGAACTCAGCTCTCTCCATTCCTTTCGTGTTCTCTCTTACAACCTACTTTTTAGAAAATTGGATTCTAATTACTTAAAGAGACAGTTCAGCCCAGTGGAGTAAAAAGAGCAAGAAGTACAGCACCTGAAGATCTCCATTTGCTCCAGCAGCTCTTTCTCTGACCATGTGTATAGCCTTGGGGTTCTCTCACTGTCTCTGACCCTCAACTTTCTCATCTATAAAGTGACTATAACAGCATCAGCCGTTTTGTGGGGTTGTTGCGATGTTCTAATGAAATCACAGGTATGAAAGAACATGCAAGGCTCTAAATAAGAGGAGGCAGTCTTTCTTCCTCCAGGGTATTAACAACTGAACTCCTTTATAAATCTGTGGCCTGGAAGTTTAGCCCTGAGCCAGGAAGGTGGGGGACTATATGGGCTGAGGGCAGAGGAGTCCCAGAGTGCCCATGTAGGCAAATGCCTCCCATCCGCCTATGTGGAATACACCCTACACACGTGTTTTTTAATCCCTAAAACTACTCCAGACCTTCTGTTCAGGTCTCCAGTGTGCATTTTCGTACCATTCTTGCTGAACTCAGATGTGGAAAATTCCCAGAAAGAGAGTCCTCTCCTTGGCTGTCCAGTTTCAGGTTTGAAAAGCTGAGTGGACCACAAGGACCGCTGTTTCATCTGTTTTGCACCATCTGGTGGACTGTGCCTGGAGGTACAGCATCTGCCCTTCGATGGCCAAGCAGCTGCAGAACTTGCCAGGTGTTACTCCAGGGCAGGGGGCAGGGACGTTAGGCCTGGGTGATTGGGAGGTAAGTCAGCATCCATGGGGAAAGAGGCTCTAGAGAAAGCAACAGAAAGGAACAGACTCATCTTTCATGAAGAACCTTTCATAAGCTACAAATGACCAAATCAGCCCCATCCACCCTGGCACCCCAAAAGGCTGGCTGGTCAGTCTTATATCCATGGCAGTACTCGCCCTGACTCTTCCAGAGTGTAAGCCTCCTCAGGGCAGGGCTGCATCCTTGCCATCCTTGCACTCTCCCTTCCCCTTCCACTCCTGCCTCTACAAACACACAGTGTGTGTGCACATACTCACAGTCCCCACTCCCACCTGGCCTGAGGACGGGACTCTATAAAGGCTTGTGGCTACACTGAACTTAGCAGGCAAGGGTCTCTTCGGCATCAAAGAGCCTTAGATTTTAGAAGAGGCTCTATAACTTCCTGAGGTCGTGCAACCTTGGAGTATGGGTTGGTCCTCCTTCCTCCTTTTCCACCCCTTCCCCAGTGAAATGGGAACTCTAACACTCGGTGATGACACCATGAGATCACAGATGTCTTATTCAGAATCTGACTGATCCATCAGCAGACATTTACTGAGGGCACACCCTTTGCCAAGCACTGTGCAGTGTGTGTAGGGGAAATGGGAAAGAGTGAGAGGGGAAGCAGAGAGTGGGACGTGAGCTCCTGCACAGGCCTAACCAGGAAACAAGATAGACTCTCAAGACTCCAGAGCAAGCCAATAACTGGGATAACGAATGGGCCGCTCGACTCTAACTGCCCTGCAGGATGGTCTGTGAAGATCCAAGGAGGGCATGCTCGGGTGTGAGGCATGCCCACAATCTAACTGGAAACTTCAGCTGAACGCAGTGCCTTTCAGAGTGGCTGAGGCTTCCTAGGGGGTCTTGGTAATACTGGCCCTGGACAGGTTGCAGGTTTCTTCCAGGCTTGTTCGCTGCGTGATTGTTTTCCCCTATCATCTCTGTATTTTCAAATTCTATCCCTTCTTCCAGCTTTATTTCCCACCCTAGGAAAGGCTTTCCCAATCGCCCCAGGCTCACTGAGGTCTGATTCTCTGAATAGGTACACTACCTTAAAACTGATATCCCACAACAAAGCACACAATAATAATCTCTTTCCCAACATACTGTGTGTGCTCACTTAGTCTCCTAACCAGATTGTAAGCTCAGTTAGGCAAGAGGGAGGCTGTCTCCTCCAGAGGCCCCTAAGTTGTGTACACACAGGATGGACTCAGTGCAAGCAGATTCCACCCCTGTCCTCCAGCAGAGAAGAGAAGTGCCCCCTCCTGGCTGGGGAAGCAGCTGCAGCCAGGCTCCTGGGTGTGACTCAGGGAGTCAGCCAAGGAGAAGGGGAAAAAAGGCTGGCCCAGCTATATACTAAGGCAAAGATAGCCACTGCCAACAGGCTGTCGGTCTGACCTTTCCCCATTAAGACACTTCCCCTCCCACTCCAACCTGCGTGGTTTCCAGACTTCTTTTCCCATTCAAGGCAAGCTCTAAGATCCACTTCAGCTTGTGTTCACCTGGACTCCAACAAAAAGCAGAGACCCTTGGTGTGGTGTGCCTCCGGCCCCAGAACGCTGTCCAGAGACCCAAGGCTGCCAGAGAGTTTCTGTGGAACTCTCTTACGGACACTCTCCCAAAGTGTGTTTCACAAAATACTGGTCTTACAGGAATAACAAAAGTAATCGTAGTCAAAGATGTTTAGAAACATTAAGTTAAAAGAATGAAAACTGAATTTTGCTTTTTGTTTTGCTTTACTTTCCTGCAGAAAGTTCCAGAGACCTTAATGGACATGATAAGTCTCCAAGAAGGGCCTAGAGTGCATTGCTCCAAATGGATTTGGCCAGGGAATGGTTTTCCCAGGAGTGCTTCCCGCAGAACGCTTTCAGAAGGGCTGTTTGGGGCATGCCTTTCAATCTTCTTGAAAACTCCCCACAAAGTTTTCAGGACCACTTTGCCAGTCATTGGCTTTCTTTTAAAAATTATGGTATAGATACAGATACATGCATATAAAATAAATTTCTCTGAGTACCAAAGAGATTTATGATAGAAAACGCCATCATGGAGGATAAATACACCAAGAGAAAAATTTAAAACCATGGAAGAGTGACTAGTCTTTCAGTCCTGTCTGCACTTTCTGTTGAAAAGGAATGGGTCCTGCAGAATTCCTGCTACTTGGAGAGAACTTTCCAGATCAAATCTTGCCCTTCCCCCCCCCAAACTCACAGTTGTATTTCTTCCTCCACTTCCTCTCTTGAGCACCGCTGAGCACAGATCATGGCTCCCTACACAGCCCAGCGAGCTCCAGCCCTCTTCAAAACCCTCACTCTCAGGCCCACTAAATAGGTGCTTTCAAAATGAAGCCACAAACCCGCTGGAGAAGAGCCCAAGGGCTTATGATGAGGGCTTTACTCCTCACCTTCAAGTTGTTCAAACAGTACGTAATGGAGCTTATCCACAAAAGATGCCCAGTGGGTGGAGAGGGGGGAATAGAAAGAGGGATCTAAAGTTTGGTTTCCTTCTAGGGAAAATAAAAGGATTGGGTTACACAATATCTAAAGTCACTTCCAATGTGACTCATCAAGATAATTACGAAGGCTGAATTTAGACCAAAACTATTATCTTGGAAAAAAATGCCTGAGAGAAAGTTGTGCCAGTGATAAAGAAAGCCAAACCCACGGTCTATCTCAAAGTCACTAGGCTCTCTGTCCTTCTCACCTGTTCATATACCTTGCCCAGATGAAATAATATTTTTAAGGAAAGTAATTTGAGGAACTTACTGAAGGGCAGCCCCTGAGCAGGCTGGAAAGTCATAGAGGAAAAACATACATAGCTGTGCCCTTGGCCTGGAGCCAGCTCTGCTTGGCCCCTGCCCGTGCTCTCAGCTATTCCAGTCTGCCTCCCTACTAGGATTTTCAACTGAATGTGCAGTAATGTTTAGGGAAAACAGTAGTAAAAATATTAAATGAGATAATATGTAAGCACCCAAACTAAAAGATGTTAGCCATTGTCATTTTAAGTACTTAAATGACATACTTTTCAAAAAATTATAATTTCTAAGGCCTGCAACCAAACAAAAAAGAAAATGTAGAAATAGTCTTCAGTTTTAGCCATGGGATGATAAAGGCAGCTGTTCATTTACTAGGCACCAGGTAGGCTCTCCTTGCACAGGTCCATGCAGGATGTTGCCCCAGAGAGGCAACAGCCAGGACTAGAAATTACATATAGTCCGTGTTACTGTTCAATTCCTTAAACTTAAAATACTCAGCTCTAGGATCAGTCTATTTTGTTTAGCAAAGCCTATTCAATCTTTTATTATTTTCCTCCCTGGCAGTCACCATGCCCAAAGTCAGCCTCATTGCTGCAGTGCCAGCCATTGCCAGGGGCCTCCTGCCATCAGCCTTCCTCAGACCTGCCCAGTGCCACCAAGTCAACTGCCTAAAATTGCAACTTGGATCATCTTCCTCCTGTACTGAAAAACCTGCTCAGTCTCCCACTAGATATAGAATTAAATCCCAACTTCTCAGCCTGCTGCATGCTACACTCTGCAATATAATAATCCAGCTCCCCCTTTCCTTTCACTTCCAGTGGGTCCATTGGCCAGACCCAACCAAAAGCCCGAAGGACAGGCAGCCCATTCCTGCAGCCTCCTGCAGCACAGAGCAGCTGGAAAGGATAGGAAGGTGATCTAGAGGGGGAAAGAGAGAGTAACCAAGACAGCCATGAAGGTAGGCTTTTAAATCTGGACATGCAGAAATTACACCCAAAAGTACCTGAAAAAAGTAGGAATTCACATTCATATAATCTTGGGGTGGGCTTTCTAAGCATGACCAAAAATGACAGAGACTGGGCTTGGCCAACAACAAGATTATTTGTTGTTTCCAGACCCCGTGCCTCATATATGTAAATATGTAAATAAATACGAATTAAAGAGCTTTTTTAGATTAAAAATTCAGTAAGCGTATCATAAAAATCCAAAAATTTCAATTTCAGTAAGTCAGTCACATTTAAATATATATGTGTGACATTATTAAATTGGCAACTTTTTAAAATGAACTATCACCTACTATTGACCCAGGTGTGATTCAATGGGCAGGAGTTTCCAGGGATACAACTTCCTTGGGGTCAACAAATATCAAAACCCTTAAATCTTGTGTATGTGTGTATGTATTTTGAGGTTTATGTTACAGCTGTAGGTTTTAATAAACAGTTTAAGTAAAGCTATCGTCACAAAACATATCTAGTGAGTCCATTTCTGGGTTTAAGGCTTGTGAAAATAGAACATAAAATGCAAATAGTATTCACTCCTAGACATCTATAATCAAAGGCTGAATGAACATATTGCTTCTGGTCAAGAAAGAGACGTAGGTTGACACTCTTTGTCTCCTCACACAACCACAAAGAGAATTACAACTAAGCCTCAAAACAAATAACACCCGAAACCGTCAGAAAATCAAACTGTATGGAAGTCCGACTGTCGTGATGGGTGGGGTAGGACAAAATGGCAGCTGAACTACAACCTGGAAAAGATGGCTGACGTCAAACCAGGAAGCCAAAATGGCGGGCTTTGGCAAAACGGATATCCGCATAGCAACCTGAGCCTGAGAAGTACCACCAATGCTATATTGGCACTTTGTTCAAAGGGGACCAATCCCCAGCTCCCACGAAGAGAGCCAACCAAAATAAAACCCCACCACATTCCCTGCTTGGGTGCGACTTCTTCCGTCCCACTTCGCAGACCAAAGAACCTTGCCTGGGTGCGCAAACCCCAACAAAGGTCTATACTGCCTAACTTTGTGGTTGATTGGCATTTCTTCCTCGGCATAGCCTAAGAAAACCTTTCACCAACAACCAAAGATTTAAAGAAGCCACATTCAACCAGACAGTTTGGAGGAGCAGATATGGGCAGAGAAGCAAGGAGATGCGGTGTAGTGAGGAGAGGCAGCAGCAGTGGAATGGGCAGTCCCACATTTACATGTGGTGTATAAAAATCTGGAGGGACACCTTGGGAGCCAGCGACACCAGCCCTAAGTCAGACTACACAGCCCAGTATTCCAGTGCTGGGAAGATAAGTCTCCATAACTTTTGGCTATAAAAATCAGTGAGGGTTGGGATGGCAGAATTAACTGCCAGATTTTCAGGAAACTCTGCTTAAAGGACCTTCACAGTCTTGGAACATACGCAAATCCAATGATTCTGGGATTCTCCACCAAAGTAACAGCTGGAAGCATGCCAGGTTGCATAAGGAGAGTGGATAAAGTAACTGGAAATGGGACAAGTGCAGGTCAAACTTTCAGAAGCCAGGCAGTGGCACTGTCCCCTCTTCAAGCCCTCTTCCCACACAGAGGCACAAAGCAGTGAAGCTGGCTGCTCTGACTTGGTGATTACCTCAGGCTCCACCCCACACAATTTACAGGGGTCTTGTCTACAATAGGCCATGATACTAAGTCAGGGAGTCTAAGCAGCTCTATCTAATACACAGAAACAAAAACAGGGAGGCTGCCAAATTGAAAAGACAAAGAAATATGGCCAAAATCAAAGAACAGAACAAAACCACAGAAAAAGAATGAAGTGAAACAGAGATAACTGACCTATCAGATGCACATTTCAAAACACTGGTGATCAGGATGCTCAAAGAACTCACCGAGTACAGCAACAACATAAAGGAAGAAACAAAGTTTACACTAGCTGAAATAAAGACAAATCTACAGGGAACCAACAGTGAGGGGGAGAAAGCCAGGATTCAGATCAATGATTTGGAACATAAGGAAGAAATAAGCATTCACCCAGGACAGCAAGAAGAAACAAGAATTCAAAAAAACAAGGATAGTATAAGAAGCCTCTGGGACACCTCCAAACATACCAACATCCAAATCATAAGGATGCCAGAAGAAGAGAAAAAGCAAGAGATTGAAAACTTATTTGAAAAAATAATGAAAGAAAACTTCCCTAATTTGGCAAAAAAAATACACATATGAGTCCAGGGAACACGGAGTCCCAAACAAGCTGGACCCAAAGAGGAACACACCAAGACACATGATAATTAAAATGCCAAAGGTTAAAGATAAAGAGAAACCCTAAAAGCAAGAGAAAAGCAGAGTTACCTACCAAGGAGTTCCCATAAGCCTGGCAAGAAGTCATTCAAAGTGATGAAAAGCAAGGATCTACAACCTACATTACTCTACCCAGCAGAGCTATCATTTAGAATGGGAAGGCAGATAAAGTGCTTCCCAGACAGGTAAAACTAAAGGAGTTCATCATCACTAAGCCATTATTACATGAAATGTTAAAGGGATTTATTTAAGAAAAAGAAGAAGATTGAAACTATGAACATTAAAATGACAAGAAATTCACAATCATCAACTGAATCTAAAAAATACTCTCTAAGCAAGCAACCAGAACAGGAACAGAATCATAGATGTGGAGATCATTTGGAGGGTTATCAGTTGGGAGGGGGAAGGAAGAGAGTGGGGGAAAAGGTACAGGGATTAAGAAGCATAATTGGTTGGTACAAGATAGACCAGGGGAGGTTAAGAAAAGTACAGGAAATGGAAAAGCCAAAGAACTTGTAGGCATGACCCACAGACATGAACTAAGTGGGGATGGCTGGAGAAGAGGGGTTGCCGAGCAGAGGGCGCAAAAGGGGAAAAATGTGGATAACTATAATAGCATAACTAATAAAATATTGTTTTAAAAAACTGTCTTAATTCAGAGACTATCTGGTTTGGATTAAAGATCTTCTACGAATTTGCTAGGGGTAGTGAACATACTATCCAGTGTACAGATGATGTGTTATGGAACTGTACTCCTGAAACCTATGTAATTTTGTTAACCAGTGTCACTCCAATACATTCGATAAAAAGGAAAAAAACTTAAATAAATAAATAAATGCAAGAAAATGCCTATGGGAAGAAAAAACACTTTAATCCTGAAGAATAAGTTATGAATGTGCACAAAGACTTGACAATGAAGATATTTCATTGGGAAGAAGTGTTTAAAGTGGCAAAATGTTGGATAGATGCTAAATATCCCTAAGAAAAGGGTAGTTAAATAAATTACAACAAAATATTACAAAACACAACGCAACCATCAAATATGATATTCTAGAAGATTATGATATGAAAAAATATTTAGATTTTTTTAGATAAAAAGGAATTCAAAATATCTTGTGAGCAGTATAATATTGTTTATGTTAAAATCTACATTTAAAAAGCCCAAAAGATAATATAAAATGTTATTAGTGGATATATTTGGGTGACAAGATTCAAGTGATTTTCATGTATTTATTTTTTTGTTTATTTGTACTTTTCAAATGTTCTGCATGAAATGCTTTTGTATTAAGAAAAGCATGATAAAGTCATTATAAATTAATAGATAATTGTTTCTTTTATATGCAGAGTGATTTTACACATGATCCTGAACTACTATGTGATATCCCCCAGGCTGTGTGCTAGATACCTCCATCAGGCATATCCCCCGATAAGTTAGAACTTACTCCCAAATAAAATGTAAAACAATCATGATAATCTCCCATAACTCAAAGTAATTTTGTAAAAAAGAAGCAGTAAGAGATATAAGTGACTTCATCACATCAAGAACAGGTTACATGACCCCTTCATCCACCCTTCAGGGCTGCAAACTTTAGACCATGCTGCTTTGTACCAAAATGCCCAATGCCTACAAACCCCTTTGTGAAACTAAGCCACAGAAAGAAAGAGCCCTTGTCTAGCAGCTAAAGGCAAGCTGCCAGTTTATTTCCATCCTTCATCTGATTCTCAGTTGGCCAGCTAAGTGAAAAAGGTAACCAGAGACGGGGAGAAGGCCACTGATAAGAATGATAGATAAGTAAATAAAACATTTACAAGAGTCAGTTCTCTGTGTCTCAGACCCATTCGATGTGAGTCTCAGTGAATGTGCCTATTTGAAGAATCAATGTTGCATAAAAATGGGCCACAGGACAAAAAAAGTGACACAGGATGCAGATGTGCATGCCTTAAACATGGAACATGATATGAGGAGAAAGGACCTTGACGAGGCCTGCTCCTTGCTGGAGGGGTCCTAAGTCCTCCAGTCCCTCAAGAAGGCAACATTGTCTTTTGCTGTTTGAAAACACCTACCTGGTGACTGGGTGTAGAATGCTCGCATTATGTTCCTACTGTGACTTACAGAAGCCAATCAATTTCCATTTGTTTTACCTTGTTATTTAGTCAACTGTTTCAAAGGTAGTAAGCCCTGGGGACATGCATATGTGAAATCGATTCCTCTCCAAAATGGAGGCTAAGGCAATTATTTCTTCCTTTTGGTGTTCAGGTGCCATATGCTCCAGCAGAGGTCAGCTTCTGTCAAACAATTCAAGGACACAGAGAAGCCCCTCCCTCCTGACCTTACCACCTTCAAACACCTCCCCTTCTAGCTGATGGTACAGTGGAAAGAACCCCACAAACTAAAGTCATTGCCTGATGGCTGGGTCGAGTTACTTCATCTCTCTCTGCTTCAGTACAAAGGGATAGGGGGAAGGAGGAGTGTTTTGTAAGTAAAGTTATATGATAGAATCGAGCACACTATCTGACTCAAAATGCATGCCTGTGAGTGTATTTTCCTTCCTCTTTCTTGCTGTCTTAAGATCACTCCATTCGACCATCAGAGATAAGACAAGTATTCCTACCAGAGGCCCTGATTGGCTTAAGTTCACACTGAGATATGATTCACCAAAAATAGATCCTTCCTTCAAAACTGTTTCTAAAAAGATGAGTGATACAGGTGCCAGCGAGAGATGGAAGACAAAGAGGGAGGAGCTGTGGAAGGGCTAGCGTGGGGTAGGAAGAAAACAATTGTGTTGAAAACTTACTCAACAGCATCAGCTAGCATTTAGTTCCAGAACACCAAAATTGGGTGAAAATACATTCAAGTTCTGGGAACCAGACATACACAATGAATTCTAGAGGTTATATAAAATATTCTTAAGGTCAAAATCACCAAAGACATCAGAGGACAGGTATTAGGAGCCCTGGGTCCTTGCCCCAGCCTCCGACCCTGCAGGAGCAGAACACTTGTTAAGGGCATCAAACAAGGGTACGTGGTCCGAATCTCCATCCTGCCACAGATAGTGTGTGACCTTAAACAAACTGCCTAGTCCCATGAGGCCTCGTTTCTCCCATCCCTAAAGTGAGATAACAATGACTTACTGATAATTTATTGAACAGATAAATAAGATAATAAATGTACAACAGTTGGCACTATGTCTGCCAGTTTACGTCTTTGAAAAACGGGAATCTCTATTAATTACCATGTTATCCTAGGAAAGCACTTCTTCTCTGGACATCAGTTTCCTCATCTCTAGAGGGGAAGCAGGGAATTGAGAGGTAACCTCTAGGATCCTTGAAGAACTAAAACTTCCCACCCATCAGGTCCAGCCTCCCTCAGGTCAGCTGGACAGAGGAGCCAGCTGCTCGAACGCAGGGCCTGCCCCGTGGAACACGGTCTGAGGTCTAACAGCTGCTTCCATCACGTGAGGCAGGAGGACAATATGCCAAAAGAATCCATGAGAGAAAAAGATTCAGTCCAGGCCCATTTGAAGCCCAGACTTTATCAAGATCACTCTGAAAACAAAACGTGACTTCCTCTTTTTTTGTCCGAGGTCAAGCAACAAGAGGGAGACCACGCTGAGCTCAGTCCCTGGGGGATCCTGCAGGATCGCATAACTCTCCAGAATGCCACTTTAACTGATGTAAGTGTGAAGGAGTTGGAGCCCCAGGAATTAAATTTCTGCTGAAATACACATGTTTTCTGAGAAAAAAAATGAGCTCTTGACCCAGAGAATGCAGAGCCTTTTGGAAAACTGTTCGGAGCCTGATATCGAGGGTATCAGATGCCGCTGGTCTTTCAGGGCTCCCCTCCCGTTGGAGGCTCCCATGAGATCACACCTGGCCACACTGACCTCCGGGCAGAGGAGGGGGAGAGGGACACCTGTCTCAGCTTGTCTCACATGTACACACACACATTCCTAGGCCTGGGAACTTTTTCCCCCACAAAGACATGTTTTATGACTACACTTGCACTTTTATGACAAAACAATCCCACATTCATCTGAGAGGAAGTGGGGTCTAAGTAGCCTGGGAGACTAGACACCTGGGCTCTGCCAGCCTAGTCCTGTGACAGTGCCACTAACCCACCCCCATGCGGCTGGGGCTGGGCTTGTCCACCACCAGGGAGTCGGAGTGCATGCCCAGCCAGCGCTCTTTTTGTGACCGAGTCGGCTACAGTTTGTACTGGCAAGTATTTGCCTCTCGTTCCCACCCCAAGCAACCATACAATCTCTTCTGACTATACATTAGTTGTCATTTCCTAGAATTTTATATGAGTAGGATCCTATGGTATGTACTCTTTTGAGTCTGGCTTTTTGTCTTCAGCACAGTTATTCTGAGCTTTACCCATGTTGTGTGTATCAATCATTGGTTCCTCTTATTGCAGGGTGGTGCTCCATTGTGTGCACTTCCCACGGTTTGCTTGTTCATTCTCCTGCAGATGGAGAGGTATTTTGGTTCTTTCCTACTGGGGCAAAGCTGCTGTGAACATTGGTGTACAAAATGAAAAGAGTATGCGATGCTCAGAAAGCAGGTCTGGTTGCAAAGTCCCACATGTCATCTCAACTTTCCAAGCCTTGGTGTTTTCAGTACGAGAAAGGTGATACATGTTGTATTTTGCCGTGTATATGGCACACCGTGTTTTTGTGCTCGTTACATGCAAAATCAGTATATCCATTAGTATGCCGAGGCTGTGTAATCATCATATCCATGTACAATGCACATCCTTATTTTTTTTCTTAAAAATCTGGGCAAAAATGTGCATTATACATGGCAAAAATAAGGTGTTCCTTCCCAATGCCCTGAATTAAGTGGCACAACGCATGCAAAGGTTCTTTATAAAATATAAAAACCATGTATATGTGATATTAATATTCCCCTCAGTAGTTATTCATTCATAGTCAAATAACTGTGGGTTAAAGTTGATGGGTGGGTTTTGTGAGTGTGTGTGATTGTGTGTGAGTGAGTATAGATTGGAAGACACCCTGCTTGAATAGAATTGGGGGAGGGGGGTGCAATTAAGCACCACCATCCCCAAAGCACTCACTCTCCATGTGGGGCAAAAGTAGTAAAACACCTAGAAAGATGAATAAATCTAGACACTAGACACAAGGTAAGAAGATGACCAGGGAGGCACAGCAATCAGCACCTTGGAGACTTAGACCAGAAAGAGGGATGAAAGTGTGAACGGGGACAATTGGGAAGGCTTCATGGCAGATGTGAGGGTCATAGGGGATTTGAGGAAGTCAGGAAGGACATGGTGGGCAGTACATAATGACCAAGGACCTGCCCACACCCTATGTCCTGAGAGTATAAGGTGAAGCCAGTAGGAGCCCTAGGAGCACTCACATCTGAATCCTTCTCGCTGCAATAGCCCAAGTACTTAGTGAACTTCCCACCATATCCTTTCTCATCAGAACAGGCCTGCATCAAGTTAGTGCAATGCCCGATGGTTCAGTCCTGACTGGGCAGGACAGAGATGGGCTCTCGCAGCATCTTCCCGAGGGAGAAGGATGCTCAGAGAGCCTCAGCAGTTGGCCACAGCAGGAACCTCCAAAGGCCAGAGTGAGGGGGAGGTGCAAAAAAGAAGAACCGGTTGGAAATCTGTTTAAACAGCAGGTGAACTCCCAGATCTTCTCCCGCAGCCTGTGCAGCCAGGTGTTGCTTTCTCCCACCCGGGCAGACATGATGGGAGATTTACTCTCTAAATGAGTTGAACGAAGAAGACCTGGAACCAGGAATAGTAGGCACAGCTGTGGGCAGCAGTGAGACACTGCACAGAACACTGGGTGTCGGAGACAGGTCTGAGAAAAGGAACGGTGGGCAGCTCGCCTCCGCCTTGCCCTAGTTCACTCTCTGAAGAGTGGTGACCAGGCTCACAGGCTCCAGGCTGGAAACTAAGGAACTAAGGCCCTCATCGCTGGGGAAACTGACAAGCTCAAGCAAGGAAAGCAAAAACACCTAAACATATTAATGTTTCATCAATTTATCCATCTATAAATCATCCGGATTCTTACTTGAGTGCCCTATAGTGAAATCTGGTGATCAAGGACCACTGCCCACACACACACTTCTATTCCATTTAGCCCGGGAGGATGGCTGCAGGACATCTGAGAGTTGAGGAAAGCCTGTAACACAAAAGACAGACAAAGAAAGGCAATAAATGTAGAAGAAACAATGTTAAACATATTTAATGGAGCATAAGAAATATAAGAAAGAATTAAACCAGATCAAGATCTATGAAACAAGAATAGAATGCTATTTAAGGAAGAACATGATCCAAAAAGAGTTCTTGAAAATTTTAAAATATGCTTGCAGAAATTTTAAAAAACTAAAAGAATAGAAATTGAAGTTAAGAAATACAAGGCAAGAATATAAGAAAATTAGACAATGACTCCAAGAGGCAAGTGATATATACAGTAGGAATCAGAGAAAAAGAAATAAAATAGAGAGGTTAAAATTACCAATGCACTAGTGGAAGAAATTTTCCTTAAATTTCTCTTAAAAACTGAGTAGTTTCCACATCTAAAGGACCCACCAATGCCTAATTCAATCTCTGAGAGAAAAAGCCTCCCACAGTAACTCAGGTGAAATTAATTACATAATGCCCAGGTTACAGAGAAAGATTCAGAAATTTCTAGCAACACTAGGAGCTGGAAGACAACCAGGCCATTTAGTAAACAATCACTGCTCAGCCCCAGTTCACCCAGCTGGGCCTCTGCCAGCCAGGTTTCTCCTTTGCTAGCCAACTTCCTGGTAGAGTCTGTCAACAGGTGGCACAGAAGGAAGGCAGAAGTCCAAAGACTGGACAAGAATGTGGTCTCTCCTGTCTCCCTCTATTCCTATCAGTGTCAGCTCTGTAACAGCCCTCAGCCTGGCTCAACATTTGGTTCTGGAACTCCAGAACCAACCTCACGCTACTCTTCAGATGCTGCAGCATGAGCTGGCCACTCCTCCCCTCCGAGCTCTGGCTCTTAGAACCATGAGTTCCCCACCCCGAATCTCTGGATCCTAGTCATTCCAACCCTCTCCCTTTGTTGCCTTAGTGTGCCAGCTGCTTTCTGCAGTTGTTATGTTTGAGTTGCCTTAGTGTTCTCTTTCTTCAGTTCTCCAGCACCCATTTCACCTTCCTTATATTAAATTATCTCTTTAAAATGAATAAAGTGGTTTCTGTTTTCCGACTGAAGCCTAGCCAACATAGGACTTAATACCAGGAGTGATCCAGGTAACACGCCTTCAAAGAATTCTGAGATTTGTTTGGTATAATACTGATTCTACACCCAAACTACCCATCAAAGATGAAGGTGGAATAAAGACTTTCAGAAATAAAGGTTCTCCATAATGTGGACTCTCATGCACCCAGAAAACTACTTCATGAGCTTACAAAGGCAGGAAAGAAAACCATGAAGAGAGAAGACATGGGGTCTGGGAGAAGGTGGCTCCAACACAGGTGAAGGATCAAGGAAAGTTGGGGACAATGGTGGAGAGAGGTCTTAGGATGACAGCTGTGCCACAGAAGAGAGAAGCCAGTCCAGACGGGAGCAGGAGGAGAGAGGCTTCAGGAAAGAGTATTCACTTGACCAAAAAAGGAGAATGATAGATTCCATGACACACTTCTCTATATTGAGAGGTGTTTTATGATCCTGTTGGAAAAACTGAGGCTGACTTGGTGAAGGGCATCTGGAAAACTAATGCACACAAAAAAATATTTACACCAAAGAAGTCACCTGTTGCACAAGATAGAAAATGCCATCAGAATATACTACATTGTTCAGCTGTGAACACTATTAATTAACATAATCTCAAGAATGCCAACACAAAATAATAATTGGAATAAAAGGATCCAACAAGCCCACCATGGATGCAGGGCATAATGAAGACTGAATAATGCTCCCCCGAGATATCAGGCTCTAATCCCTGAAACCTGTGTTACCTCATTTGAATAAGGGAAGAGTCATTGCTGATGTGATTCAAATAAAAGTTTCTGAGATGAGGATATTACCCTGAATTACCAGGTTGGCCTTAAATGTAATCACATATATCTTTATAAAAGGGAGGCAGATTAGACAGACACCTGCAGAACAGAAAGCACAGTATGAAGATAGAGGTGGTGATCCAAGGAATGTGACCCCAAGCCAAGGAATGCCATAGCCACCAGAAGCTGAAAGACAGGAATGCATTCTCCTTGACAGCACCTGGAGGGAGGCAGCCCTGCCAGTACCTTGATCTGGACCCAGCATTAGGGACTTTGGACTTCAGTCCTCCAGAGCTGTGAGAGAATTTTTTTCTATCGTTTTAAGCCACTAAGTTTGTCAAAATTTGTCACAGAAGCCACAGGAAACTAATACAGGGATGTATGTGAGAAAGTAGATGAACTAGAGAAAAGTCCGTATGTTTGATAGTATGAACAAATAGGTTTTGTCTAAAATTAAAAAATCAGGGATTCCAAAATGACTGCAGAGTGGATGGATGTTACACTTACCTCCTTCTGGGACCAAACTGGAACTACAACTAAAATATAGAAAAATCCACCTGAATAACCAACTGAAGGCTAACTGAACTGAAATATTATAACCAAGGACTTACAAAAGAAATCACCTAGAGATTGGTAAGAAGGGCAGAAACACGAAAAAGGCTGGCCCCTGCACATAGGTGTGTGCTGTAAAACTCTCTCCCCTCCAGGAGTGTGGGGTCTCAGCCCCACACAGGGATCCCCAACCCAGACCAACAGAGATGGCAAGAGAAGCCAGCATAGCATCTGGTGGTGGAAATCAGTGGGGATTCAGTCCACATGGGAGACTCAGACGCTATCTTCTCAGGGACCAGCACTCCTGTTGTCACATCACCAGCCTGAGGAGTGCGGCCCTGTCCCCAACTGCAGACGAGGCAGCTATGATGCCGGGTTTAGCCCTGCAGAGGGGTCTGCTGGCTGCATTCAGCAGTGACTTTGGGGGCCCTCTTTTTCTGGGGAGGCTTTTGGTGAGACTCAAACAGTAACTACAGTGTGTGGCTTTGGAAAGAGGGCCAGATGCCCTCAAGCATGCAGCCGATGCCAACCTCAAGCATGCAGCCGATGCCCTTCCCCCAACATGTGGAGTCACTCGGGTGAGCCGATCTTGCTGAGTTCGGCCATGCAGAGGGACCACAGCACTGCTCAGAGTGGGGACTTTTCCCTAGGGAAGCTTTTGTCTGGGAACCAGATATGTGGGTGCTGGTGTGTATCTGCATTGTTGAGGGGGAGATCTGGGTAACTCCTATATCCCTTGTGAGTTCAGCCCATGCCATGGAAAGGAAATAAGTGCCACCCCCTTCCTACAGGCTTGTGGGCACCACCCGTAATGGGAGACTCTTTGGATCTCCCTTGGATACCCAGATCCTGGATACTCAGACCCACGGGGCTCAGTTTGACAAGGGAAAGGGAAATGACTCAAAGCTGGGACAGAGCATGAGTCCCTCAGAGACTATTGCCTGGGACTGGAACAAAGTGCTTAGCTGCCATTTGCAGGCTGGGACAGTGTCACCCCCAAGGGGAAACTCTTTTGATCTATCCCCTGAGCCTGGTGGCTCCACCCAGCTGAAACTACTCCTGCAGAGGGGACAGCTGGCCACACCCAACTTGAACCTGTGGTATGTCCCCTCCTGGGGGAACTAGAGTTAGAGACTCTGGCAGAAACTCAGTGGTTTGCTTCTGGAGGAGGGGCCGCTTTGCCCTCATTCGGTGCCTGACCACATTGTCTTCAAGCTGGGGACTCTCAACCTCGGTTATCCCACCCTACCAGGCTCACAACCTGTGAAAGAGTCTGTAGCCCACTCTACAGCTTTTCTTCAAAAGGCTCTGGAGAAGAGCCTGGCAACTTCAAGGGGAGACAGAATATCAGATAGATGGAAGTAGACTTCAGGAAGCTTCAGCTTTTTTACAGATCTGCCCCCAGCTCTAAGTGGAAGGAAACTAACCCTTATACACAGATTGGCCCCTCCCATACACACATAGACCCAGCAGATACGACCACGAACAATGAGTAGCATGGTTCTATAGACAAGTAGCCTGAGGTGATTTATATGCAACATCTGACCTGTACTTGAGCCCAGCCCAAGCAGACTCAGAACCAAAACAGCCAGGGATGGGCTTCATACCACATGAGAGCTAGACCCAACTAGACGCAAAAGCAGCACACCCCAAGGGGGATTCCAGCAGGCACCAGACACTGCTAAGAACAACTCTGCCTCAGAGGACAGCCCCTGCATAGTGTCTCATACACGGTGATCAGGGTTTAGTCTTATAGTCAGCCAGCCTGATTGCATTAATTCCACCCACAACAGGATCAAAAGCATTCAAGACTCAAGTACAACAGGAGGGTGCACATAACCCACAGGAAGCATTCCTGGAACACCAAGCTCAAGTGATCTGGGAGATTCTACCACTGAGCAAGACAAGACATCTTCATCACAAAGTCATAACAAGTTTGGGGGTCAGCAGACTTACATGATACCCAGAGAGAAGATGGAGAGACAAAGAAATATACCCCAAATGAAAGAACAAGAAAAATCCCCAGGAAAAAAAAATGAAATGCAAGCAACCAAAATACCAGATGCAAAGTTTAAAACAATGGTTATAAGGCTGCTCAAGGACCTTAGGGGAAGAAAGGATGACCTCAATGAGAACTCAAACAAAGAAATAGTAAGCATTAAAAAGGACAAAGAAACCATAAAAAAAGAACCAGTTAAAAGTGAAGAATACAATATCTGAAATGAAAAATACATTTGAGGGCATGAACAGCAGATAAGATGAAGCAGAAAATCAAACAAGCAATTTAAAAGATAAAATAACAGTAATCACCCAAGCAGAGCATCAAAAAAAAAGAGAGAGAGAGAGAGACAGAGACAGAGAGAATTTTAAAAATGAGCAAAGTCTAAGGGACCTCTGGGACAATATGAAGCATAAGAACATCCACATCATAGGGGTACCAGGAGATGAGAGTGAGCAAGGAATAGAGAACCTGTTTGAAGAAATAATAGCTGAAAACTTTCTTAACCTCATAAAGGAAAAACTTAACACAAGTTCAGAAAGCACAGAGTCCTAATGAAGACATTTCTAAAGAGGCACACACCAAGACACAACATAATTAAAATACCAAAGGTTAAAAACAAAGAGAGAATCTTAAAAGCAGCAAGAGAAAAGCAATTAATTAACTACAAGGAGCGCCCATAAGGCTGTCAGCTGATTTCTCAACAAAAACACTTCAGGCCAGTTGGGATTGGCATGCAATACTCAAAGTGATCAAAAAGCAAGGATCTACAACCAAAACAACTTTATTTAGCAAGGCTATCACTTAAAATTGAAGGCAAAATAAAGACCTTCCAAAACTTCCCCCCCAAAAAAACACTAAAGAAGTTAATTACCACCAAATCAGTACTGCAGGAAATGTTAATAGGGATGCTTAAGAAGAAAAAAGAGAAAAGAAATTGAGAGAGACATGAACATAGGAATAAAGAACAAAATAGCAATGAAATCATCTCAATAATCACATTAAATGTAAATGGATTAAACACTGTAAATCAGAAGACATAGGGTAGCTGAATAGATAAGAAACATGACCCAAATATACACTGTCTGCAAGAGACCCACCTCAGAACAAAAGATACACACAGATTGAAAGTGAGAAAATGGAAAAAAATATTCCATGCAAATGGTATTTTTAAAAAAATCTGGGGTAGCAATATTTATATTAGACAAAATAGACTTCAAAACAAAGGTAAGAGACAAAAATCACTGCATAATACTAAAGGGATCAATCCAACAAGATAATACAACCCTTGTAAACATACATGCATCCAACCTAAGAGAACCTAAATACATAAAGAAAATCTTGGTGGACTTGAGGAAAGACATCAACAGCAATACAGTCACAATAAGGAATTTGTTCACCCTTCTGTCATCAATGAATAGATATTCCAGACAAAAAAAATCAACAAGGCAACAGGGACCTCAAATGACTCACTGGATCAGATAGGTTTAATTGATATGTGTAGAACACTTCATTACAAAGCAGCAAAATACACCTCCTTCTCAACTGCACAGGGAACAGTCTGGAAGATATACTATATGTTCGTACACAAAATAAGTATTAACAAATTCAAAAAGATTGAAATCATGTCAAGCATCTTTTATGAACACAATAGTGTAAAACTAGAACATTGAAACACATAAAGCCTAAATAGCATGTTATTAAACAATGGATGGGTTAACAATGAGCTCAAGAAAGAAATCAAAAATTACCTCAAAACAAATGAAAATGAACACACAAGAACCCAGAATGTATGGGACACAGCAAAAGCAGTCCTGAGAGGGAAGGTCATAGCATTACAGTCCTACCAAAAGAAGCAAGTAAAATCTCATAATAACAATGTAATCCTACACCTAAGAGAACTGGAAAAAGAACAATAAACAAAGCCCAGAGTAGAAGGAAGATAACAACAAAGATCAGAGCAGAAATAAATGAAATAGTCTAAAAATACAATACAAAAGGTCAACGAAACCAAGAACTGGTTTTTTGAAAAGCAATTGAAAAACCTTGAACCAGGCTCACCAAGAAAAAAGAGAGATGACCTAAATAAATAAAATCAGAAATAAAACAGGAGAAGTAACAGCTGACACCAGAGAAATACAACAGGTGGTAAGAAAATAATATGAACAAATATGTACCAACAAATTAGACAACCTGGATGAAATGGATAAATTCCTGGAAACATATAATCTTCCAAAACAGAATCAGGAAGAATCAGAAAACTAGAATAGACTGATTACAAGTGATAAAATCAAAGCAGTAATGAAAAAACTCCCAGCAAACAGAAGTCCTGGACCAGATGGCTTCACAGGTGAATTCTACCAAATATTAAAAAAAAAAAAAACTAACATCTATCCTTCTTAAACTATTCCAAAAATTTCAAGGGGAGAGAAGCCTCCCAAGATGTTTTTACAAGGCCAGCATTATCCTAATTCCAAATCCAGTAATGGAACAGAGCACAGAGACCAGAAATAAACCTACACCTTTATGGTCATTTAATATTTGACAAAGATGGCAAGAGCATACAATGGAGTAGAGAGTCTCTTCAATAAATGGTGCTGGAAAAATTTGAGAGGTATATGCAAAAATTTGAAATTAGACCACCAGTTTATACCATACACAAGAATAAACTCAAAATGGATAAAGACTTAAATATAAGTCACAAAGCCAAACAATCCTAGAAGAAAACATAAGCAATAAAATCTCAGACATCTGTCATAGCAATATTTTTGCTGATATGTCTCTTCAGAAAAGAAAATAATAAGCCCTGACTGGTGTGGTTTAGTGGTTTTGGTATTGTCCTGGAAACCAAAAGGTTGCTGGTTCAATTCCCAGTCAGGGTACATGCCTGGGTTGTAGGTCAGGTCCCCAGTTGTGGGGGTGGGGGAGGTGTGGGCAACCCATTAATGTTTCTCTTGCTCATTGATGTTTCTCTCCCTCTCTTTCTCCCTCCCTTCCCCTTTCTCTAAATATAAATAAATAAATAAATAAAAATGTAAAGAAAAAAAACCAAATGGAACTCCATCAAATTAAAAAGCTTTTTGCACAGCAGAGGAAACCATCAAAAAAATTTAAAAAAATGAACTCACTGAATGGGAGAACATATTTGCTAATAATACATCTAATAAGGGGTTAATATCAAAAAATGTAAATAACTTATAAAACTTAACACCATGAAGATTACTCAATTAAAAAATAGGCAAAAGACCTGAATAGACACTCCTCCAAAGAGGACATACAGATGGCCAACAGACATATGAAAAAATGCTCAATGTCATTAATCATCAGAGAAATGCAAACTAAAACCACAATAAGATATTACCTCACACTTGTCAGAATGGCTGTCGTCAATAAATCAACAAAGAACAAGTGTTTGCGAGGATGTGGAGAAAATGAAAATCCTTATGCACTGTTGGTAGGATTGCAGGCTAGTGCAGCCACTGTGGAAAACAGAATGGAGGGTCCTCAAAAAATTGAAAATGGAACTACCTTTTGATCTAGTGACTCCACTTCTGGGAAAATATGCTAAGATTCCCAAAACACTCATTCAAAAGAATATATGCACCTCTATGTTTATTGCAGTGTTCTTTACAATAGCCAAGATAGGGAAGCAACCCAAGTGTCCATCAGTAGATGAGTGGATAAAAAAGCAGTAGTACATTTATGCAATGGAATACTATACCACCATAAAAAGGAAGGGAATCTTACCTTTGGTGACATCATGGATAGACCTGGAGATTATTATGCTAAGTGAAATAAGCCAGTCAGAGAAAGACAAATACTATATGATCTCACTTACATGTGCAATTTAAGGAACATGATAAACTGATGAAAAAAATCAAGACAGAGGCATTGACACATGGAACAGACTGACAGCTGTCAGAGGGGAGGAGGCTGGGAAGACTGAATGAACAAAAGTGAATGGATTAGCCAAAGAACATGTAACACATAGATACAGACAACAGTGTGGTGATAGCCAGAGGGAAGGGGGGTATAGGTAGGTGGAGGTGGGAAAAGGGGGTAAATGAGGATGGAGAGAGACTTTGTTTGGGGTGATGGGTGCATGATGTAGTGTGCAGACAAGGTTTTGTCGAGTTGTATACTTGAAACCTTTATGGTTTTGTGAATGATTGTCATCCCAATAAATTCAACTAATGGAAGGAAGGAAGGAAGGAAGGAAGGAAGGAAGGAAGGAAGGAAGGAAGGAAGGAAGGAAGGAAGGAAGGAAGGAAGGGAAAGTAAGTTAGAAAATGCTAATAAATGCAAGAGGTAACCATCCTAAGAAAGAGTTACTAAAATTGATCTGGAGACTGGAAATCAGAGATAGAGAAGGCTATTGCTAATTTATAAACAATAAATGATTTACAGTACTGACCTTATAAATGATATATAAAGCTTATATTAACTTTTAATTTAAAAGAACTTAAAGAGAGGAAACTTGACAAACAAATCCCATTTTAAAGAGATATTTTGTACATCCTTATTTCTGGACAGGCTAGGAAGAATACAAATAAAGGAGTGGAAGGGAAAGTAATTTCTTATGGCTCCTCTATGTTCCAGGCTCCGTGGATGGCATGGGCACCCCCATTCCTCCCAATGACCTGCAAGACATGTATGAGTTTTAAAGAGAGAACACTGAGTCTTGGGGAGCAAAAGTAACTTTCCTCGCTATCCCACGGCTCCATCTGTCTGCCTCCAAAGCCTTTGCATAGCTCTGTTGTCTTGCCTACCCTGGAGATGTGAGAGGTGGCCTCCCAGAGATCTCATGCTTCGGAACCTGACTGAGGAGGAGAATCTTTCTGCCTGAGAGAAAAAACATTTAAGGGTTCATAGACGTTGTGTCTCTTGAGTTTCATACATACTGAGAGGGTATTGATTTCTTTGAGTTTTTACCTCTTGGTTGTGTAAGAGTCTCTTAAATGCTAAGACCAACATGCCAGGTGAATATTATTTTCATGACCCCCATTTTACAAAATGCTAAGGCTTTGAGCAATCAAGCCACTCATCTAAGTAGTAAAAGCACATTTTGAAATCGGATCTTCAGCTACCACTTCCTCTGCTTCTTCCATCTCACTCTGTACTAACAAGCACTTGCTGAACTACACTTCACTGAAAGTGAACTTGCACTCAATGCCTGCTCTATGGGTTGGAGGGAAGGAGGCTAGGACAATGCTAATAGCAGAAAGAAATGAGGTGGAAAGACAAATAGGGTTCCAGAGAATTCACAGAGTCAAGTGATGAAGGTTGGCTATATTTCCATTGCTTTCCCAAGCCCTTATGAAATCTGGAGCCACAAACTGACAAAAAAAAAAAAGGCAATAGGCATTTCAAGGCAAGCAAAGTCCAGCTGGGAGCAGGACAGTCTGGCTATAAGCACTGAACCCAAGCCAAGAGAAAACAGAAAAAGTCTTCATCAGACAATCCACCCATTGAAACCAGAGCTGCCAAACCAGGGAGGGCTCTTTCTCTCTCTCCTGTTCCAATTAACAGCTATACTCCCAGCAACAGACATGCTGAATCACCCTCCAGTGTCCCACTGAGGGCTCATGAGGCCATGTGCTCATCTGTCCTCTGCTACCCTGGAGCTGTGTTACTGTCACAGGAGCAGATTCGCTCCCAAACAGGAACATTGTTATTTTACAGTGCAGAAGTCAGCAGGGTTCTTGAAGGAACTGCAAACCATCTGTTAACCATTTCCTACCTCCTCTCCCGCAACTGTCATCAGAAAATAGCTCTGCATGTTTAAGAAGGATCTTTTGGTCACAGCCCCTGAAGCCTCCATCACCAATATGAGTACATACTCAGAGAAGGTCAGTTGTCCAGCTGTTATGATGTCAGGTATAGCCAAATCTGAGAAGACAAACTTGATGTCTAAAACCCTAGCTCCACCACTTACTAGCTGGGCATCCTTGTAAAAGCCCTTGTAAAAGACTCTGTGAGCTCTAGTACACAACCTGTCCAACAGTCAAATCACAATGGCCCTGCAAGTGGAGAAATGCATAAGGAGACCACACTGAGCACTTGACCACATCCATGGTGCTCACTAGGTATTTGTTCTTCCTTTCTTGATTCACTTTCCTATTCAGATTATGCATCATCTTTTCCTTTCCTTTACTTGTGGAAAATTTTCCAGGAGTAGGAGGAATGAAATCTATTAACTCCTGGGTATAAGTGATCAACAGCTCAGCTTTTCTCCTTGATTAGAATATGACATGTCTGGAGGGGGTTGGATGAACTTGAAAATACCTGCCAAACTAAATGTGTGTAATTTTAATGGCACCCAGATATCAGAACCTGTGGAGGAGAGATGCAAAAAAGAGAGAGAAAGTAAAACTAAGGACCTGGGAAAGAATAAACACAGGCTGTATCATCTCCATAACTTTGCCTGGATACAGCTGTCTGCAAAACACACACACACACACAAACCCTAGAGTCAGTAGTGAAGAGTTGGTTAATTCAATGGAGAGATTCATTGATTTTTTTATTTTAAAAACTGAAGAGTTGGCCCCGGCTGGTATGGCTCGGTGGTTTGAGTGATGGCTTGCAAACCAAAGGGTCGCCAGTTCAGTTCCCAGTCAGGGCACATGCCTGGGTTGTGGGCAGGTTCCCAGTTTGGAGAGGCAACCACACATTGATGCTTCTCTCCCTTTCTCCCTCCCTTCCCCTGTCTCTAAAACTGAATTTTAAAAAATCTTTAAAAAAACAGAATTATTACTTTGCAGCTAACATTTATTGAGATCATACTGAATACAAACACAGGGCTGTCGTAACAAACCCTCACTACTAGGCTATTGTAATATCCATTTCAGAAATGAAGAGACTGAGGTATGCATACCGAGAAACATGTCTACTTAGGACATTTTAAAGTATACAATACAGTATCGTTAGCTATAGGCACTGTGCCATATGGTAGATCTCTAGGGCTTATTCATCTTATTAACTAAAAATTTATCCCCTTTGATTAATATCTCCCCATTTTCTCCTTCCCCCAGCCTCTGGCAACCACCATTCTACTAGATCTTATTTTAATGTTGTCTTGAAACCTCAGGAGCTTCCTGGGTGAGATCTGAAACTAGCCTCTCTACCTAGAGGGCAAGTGAGGGACCCAAGAGAGAGATGGACCACTCCGGATTGCTATGTGGCAGGCTTAATAAGCAAGGGGACATCTGACAAGACTTGTCTTGGGCAGCCACAGGCCTGTAGTTTGCTGCCTTTGCCTGCCAGAATCTTAAGTTTATAGAGAGACCTTAATTGGGCTCATTCACATGTACTGCTCAGGTGGTCTCAGCAACACTTTGTGCTCTCAAGGCTACATCCTTGGAATGGCTCCCAGTGTGGGAACGGTGGGCAGAATGCACATTCCAAGGACGAGGGGTGAGGAGCCTCCCACTGCCCTAGTCAAACTGAGGTCAACCACAGTCACATCCTCTTGGTGACTTCCTCCAATACTGAAGTGTTCTGATCACAAAAAAATTAATAATAATAATGAAGTAGACAGGAAGAAACTTTTGGCAGGGATTTATATGTTTATGGCATGGATTGTGGTGACTTCATTAATGTATACTTATGTCCAACCTCATCAAGTTATACACATTAAGCATGTTTAGTTTTGTATGTCAATTATATCTTAATAAAGTGGTACAGAGATGAAAGAAAGAAAAAGTGTCCAAGGTCATGGAGTATGTATACAACTGAGCCCAAAATTCAAACCCAGATTGTCTGATTTCAAAGAAGTAATTTAAATGACCTCTGTATTTCAATTCTGAATTTAGAACAATTACATATCAAGAGGTGAATTGAAAAAAAGTCATAATTTAAAGCAACAAACATTCCTAGGCAAACCTGCCTGAGACTCTTGATAGAAAAAGGAATGTTCTGGAAGCAAAGAAAGAATAAAAGAGGACCATACAGCACCATCAAGAGACATTTTCTTTGCCACACTTTCTCACACAGGAGATTGGTGTGAGAATGTGGTGTGATACATTCTCACATCATTTGTGAGAATGTGGCCACATCACATCATTTGTGGTTGTATCTATATCTCTTAATGCCATGTGAACTGTATATTTGATGTAATCAGTCTCAATAACCCTTTTGTGATAGAGTCATCATAAAGCCACAGGTTAAAAAACCAAAGCATTCAGGCATTGTTAGGGACATTATTATGAAACCACAGCACCGTAAAGGAAGCAATGTACCTAACAGGGACTCCTCTTGAAATTCCACCGCACTGAGTCTGCAGGCAGGTGAACCTCCTCGATTCTCCACTTGGTGACCGCTCATCACAGAAACACAGCTAATAAATAACCCATGCTTCTTACCTTCAGGACACATTATTTCTCTACTTTAATAAAATACCAGGCTTCATGTCCCACCCATCTGCTTCGAGCCATGTTCCCAAACGGGTGTGGTTAGAGGGGTGAGCATACATAGGACAAAACATGACCGCTGCCCCTTGGGCCTGGGCTGAGGCGTTGTCCTCTATGACAGTGTGTTGGTGGACAGGCACTAAAAGCCATGTCTGGGAAACAATCTGCCCTGCAAGAAGTAATTCTTCCCATCAAAGACATGGAATGAATACTAATATATACACAAACAAAGCACAGGGCCCTCCACGGAGAGCAGGTCAAGGGAAATATGAAGGAGTCATCCCACAGCCATGAAGCAGTGAGCAAGGGACTCAAAGGAATCAGTTAAAAAAGACCTGGTAGTGCCCTGGCTGGTGTAGCTCAGTGGATTGAGCACGGGCCTGCGAACCACATGATCGCAGTGCGATTCCCAGTCAGGGCACATGCCTGGGTTGCAGGCCAGTTCCCAGCGGGGGACTCACGAGAGGCAACCATACATTGATATTTCTCTCCTTCTCTCCTTCCCTTCTCCTCTAAAGATAAATAAGTAAAAATCTTAAAAGTGAAGCCTGATTAATTGTGCATATTAGTTATTAATCCTTTTCCTCACATTAAGGAGTTATCAAAATGTTGACAATGAAAGAAAGAATTGGAGAGAACTGAAACAGAAATTGGTTTTTTAGCCACTTGTGGTTAAACGTTTCCTACTTGAAAAGGAACAAAATTCCAGTCTATTGTTAGTACATACAACCATGTGTCACCCAATTATGGGACACATTCTGAGAAATGCTCCCTTAGGCAATTTTGCCGTTTTGTGAACATCACAAATACACTTACACAAACTTGGATGGTGTAGCCTACCACACACCTAAGAGCAATAGTCTATTGCTTTTGGGCTACAAACCTGAACAGCTTGTTCCCGTGCTAATTACTGTAGGCAACTATAACGTGTTACACTACTATATCACTAGGCGACAAGAATTTTTCATCTATATTTTAATCTTATGGGACCACCATCATATATATGCAGACCACCATTAGCTGAAACATTGTTATGCAGTGCATGACTATGTGTTGTTGTGCTTGAGTTACCTGTCTACCAGAGTATTTATAGTTCTAAATTTGTAGAGTGGTTTATGTCACCTGAATTAATCATACTGCTTCCTTTAAAGTCTCTCAAATGACTTCTGGCCAAGATGGAGGTGTAGGTGGAAACACTGTACCCCCTCGCACAACCAGTTTATGAACAACAAATATTTAAAAACCAGAACACAACCAAAACAAAGAGAAAATTTAACTATACTGAAGTCCGACGACAACAAACCATTCATTCAGACTGGTAAGAGGGGTGGAGTCAGTGGGTGGCACAGGAAAAAGCAGCGGAACGACCCAGGCACACAAGCGGCAGTTGGCAGATCCCAGGCCTCAGGTGGCAACGGGCAGACCCAGTGAGGACGCAAGGCAGCTGACTGACCACAGTCACACATTCATGCACAGATAAACCAGGTGAAAAAACAGGCAGTGAGATAGACTGCGCAACCCAGGGCCCCAGCGCCGGGAAATAAAACCTAAAACCACCAATTGGAAAAACTTGTGGGGGTTGAGGTGCCAGGAGAGACTCCCAGGCTCACAGAGAGTTCATTCGAGAGATCCACAGGGTTCTGGAGGGTACACAAGCCCACACATCTGGGAACTAGCAACAGAAGGGCCCAATTTGCTGCTGGGAAGCAGCAGAGGGGACTGAAATCCGAGAGAGCAGAAAAAAACGCCATTGCCCCTCCCTCACCCCACCCCCACATACATTGTTACAACCCAGAGACCTGGGCTGCCCCACCCTGGTGAACACCTAAGGCTCCACCCCTCATACATGACAGGCGTGAACAGACCAAAACATTATGGCTCAAGAAGAAGAACTGCTCAAAGCCCCAGAGCCAATACTTCTAAGTGACCAAGAGATAGCCAAGCTATCAGATGCACAGTTCAAAATACTGGTGATCAGGATGCTCACAGAACTGATTGATTTTAGTCACAAATTAGACAAAAAAAAAGGAAGGCTACACTAAGTGAAATGAAGCAAAATGCACAGGAAACCAATAGTGAAGGAAACTGGGGCTCAAATCAATTGAGTGGACCAGAAGGAAGAAAAAAATGACCAAACAGAAAAGAATGAAGAAACAAGAATTTTAAAAAAATGAGAAGAGGCTTAGGAACCTCCAGGACATCTTTAAACGTTCCAACATCCAAATTATAGGGGTACCAGAAGAAGAAGAGGAACAGCAAAAAGTGGAAAACTTATTTGAACAAATAATAAAGGAGAACTTCCCTAATCTGGCAAAGGCAATAGACCTCCAGGAAGTACAGGAAGCTCAGAGAGTCTCAAAGAAGTGGGACCCAAGGAAGAACACACCAAGGCACATCATAATTACATTAGCCAAGATCCCAGAAGCAGCAAGAGACAAGGGGATAGTCACCTACAAAGGAGTTCCCATCAGACTGTCAGCTGATTTCTCAAAAGAGACTTACAGGCAAGAAGGGGCTGGAAAGAAGTATTCCAAGTCATGAAATCCAAAGACCTATATCCAAGATTGCTCTATCCAGCAAAGCTTTCATTTAGAATGGAAGGGCAAACAAAGTACTTTTCAGATAAGGTCAAGTTCAAGGAGTTCATCATCACCAAGCCCTTATTCTATGAAATGTTAAAGGGACTTATCTCAGAAAAAGAAGGTTAAAAATATGAACAGTGAAAGGACAGCAAACTCACAGTTATTAACAACCACACCTAAAACAAAAGCAAACTAAGCAAACAGCTAGATCAGGAGTGGAACCATAGAAATGGAGATCACATGGAGGGTTAGCAACATGGGAGTGGGAGGAGGAGAAGGGGGGAGAAGGCACAGAGAATAAGTAGCATAGACGGTAGGTAGAAAATATACAGGGGGGAGGGCAAGAATAGTATGGGAAATATAGAATCTAAAGAACTTGTGACACATGGACATGAACTAAAGAGGGGAATGGGGAGAGTGGGTGTGCTGGGTGGAGGAGCATGAAGGGAGAAATGGGACAACTGTAATGGCATGATCAATACAACATATTTAAAAAATAAAAAATTAAAGTGAAAAAAAGTCTCCCAAATGAAAGCACTAGTTGTGGGCATTGATGTAGCTATGCAGATGCAGATATAGCTATAGATATAGCCAACAGGAAAACACAGAGACAGATTATAGATATGATATATTTATGGTATAGATGTATAGATGGAAATGGAGAGAGACAGAGAGAGAATGTCTGACTTACCTCCCCAAGCAGAATCCCAGAGCCCAGAGGTAAACCTAGGAAGCAGAGCGCCTTGTGCACTACTGACTGACGAGGTTTATTGGGGTCTGCATTTGCCCTCAGTCTCACAGGCACACATACAAAGTGCCGTAAACTACCAAAGAACTAAGGGGAAAAAACAGAGGTCATAACACAGAGCCATTTCATAGATCTCACCACAGCCCTTCGTTAGCCCTTATTGTCCACCTCAAAACACATAAATTCTCAATAAAATACACCACAAACCTACTCTTGGACTCAGATTGTTGAACAACTCTATATTACTTTTCTCCATCTAGTGTTAAACCAGTATTACTTTCCCTTGCAAGCTCCCAAGAACGTGTCTAAATTAAACTGTTTTATCATTAAAAGTATTTCATGGAAGTCTTACAGAATTTATTTCTCACTTTATGCAGGCTGTTTGCTAAGCTCATGGAGAAAGAACAGGTATCCCGTAAATGATAATCCTGGGAAGCCCAGTTAAGTATAAAAACCTTCAGATGGATTCCATACAGCTCGCTTATTATTACAACTCCAACCCAAATTTACACGGCAAAGAGAGCATAATATTTCTTTATTCCTTCAACACAGTATGTTAACAAAAATAGCTTAAATGCCAAATAGAAAAAATAATTCAGTAAATATGTACAAAATGGAAAAGTGTTAGAACCATGTGCCGTGGAACACCAGTTCTGAGAATGGCCTGCAGCAGTGCAGCCACAGAACACTGTTTGTGTGTGTGTGTGTGTGTGTGTGTGTTTGTTTGTTTGTTTGTTGCAGCATCCCCCATCTCCGTGACTAGCATTCTATCCATAGTCTTCTGCGGAACTCTTATGGAAATGACCAATATCGCAACCACTGAAATATTGATTGTGAGACTTTGTAGCAGCGCAGATGGAGGTCTTCTAGGGCTGCCATGAAAAACCATCACAGAATGGATGACTTAAACGACAAACATTTGTCTCCTCACAGTTCTGAGGCTGGAAGTCCAAAGCTATCTTAGTTTTCAGTTCAGTCTGTCTCCTGGTTGGTAGACAGCCACCTTCTCACTGTGTTCTCACCTGGCCTTCGTTCCTCACCTGCTTATGCTTGAGAGACAGACATCTCTGGTGCCATTGCCTCTTCTACAAGGACATCAGTCCTGTTATCAGGGCTCCACCCTTATGACATCATTTAATATTGTCACAACCTTGGAGGCCTTATCTCCAAAAACAGTTTCATTGAGGTGTAAGGCTTCAACACATGAATTTGGAGAAAACACATTCAGTACATGACGAATTATACCCTTCTTTCTTACATTAACTATGTGTGATACTGTGGTTTATAATAAATATATATTTGTTTATTTTCTGTAGTTCCTGGTTCATGGATCTCAAAACCCTTGGAATTTCCTGAGTGATAAAAGCAATGGGAGCATTTTCTGTTACAATGTTTTGTCTGTTGTCCCCAGTTCCTGAAATAGCTGCAGAGCCATAAATGTGAAACGAGTATCTTGATATTCCTAACAAGCCCCTTTCCACCACATCTGAGTTTATGTTAATGACATAACTCTTGGAAATTCCTAAAGGTTAGGGGAGGTGGTTGCCAGAGAACCAACCAGGAATAGAGGGCTGGCAGTCTCAGTCCCACCCTCTGATTTCCAGGCCGATTAGAGGGGCTGGTGGTTGAACCAATCCCCGATGGCCCATAAATCATGCCTCTGAAGTGAGCCTCTGTGAAAACCCAAAAAGAGGGCTTTGGAGATCTCTCAGGTAGGGGGACCAGAGCCCTTGCACAAGACACCATGCTGAGCCCCAGACTCCAGGAGGACAGAAGCTCCTTTGTCCAGAACGTCACTCTGTTATTTCCTCATTTGTCCATTGACTTGTATTCTTCAACGTCCTTTGCATAAACTGGCAATCTAATGAGTAAACGGGTTTTCTGAGTTCTGTGTGCTACTCTCACAAATCAATCAAGCCTAAGAAACGGTCGTGGTCAGAAGTGTAGCTGACGACCTACACTGGTGATTGGCATCTGAAGGGGGCTGTGGGACTGGAACCTCAACCTGTGGGACCAATGCTATCTCCAGGTAGACAGTGTCAGAATCGATTTGAAATGTAGGACACTCAGCTGGTATCAGAGAACTTCTTGGTGGTATGGGGGAAAATCCACACACATCAAAATTGTGACTAGAATCTTGCTGTGTTATTAGTTACATTAACTACATTGTTTAGTTACATTAACTATATTTAAATGTTTAAAGAAAACCCTCTCAACTTAACATTCTATATACAGAAAATTATCCTTCAAAATAAAGGAGAAATTAGGACTTTTTTAGACAAAGAAATTTAAGGAAATTAATTGCTAGCAAACCTAACTTGCAGCAAGTATTAAAAGTAACAGCAATTCCACTTCTAGGAACATATCAGAAGAAACACATGCATGCACCCCTATGTTAATTGCAGCATTATTTACAATAGCCAAAATTGGGAAGCAACCCAACTGCCCATCAGTAGATGAGTGGATGGAAAAGCTGTGATACATACTATCCAGCTGGAATACTATTCAGCTGTGAAAAAGAAGGAAATCTTACTTTACCTGGAGAACATTACAATATGTGAAATAAGCCAGTCAGAGTAAGGCAACTACCATATGATTTCACTTATATGTGGATTCTAATGAACAAAATAAACAAAATAAAAAGATTCATAGACACAGAAAACAGACTGACAGCTATTAGAGGGGAGAGGAGTTGAGGGCTGGGTAAAAAAAGGTGAAGAGATTAATTAAGAAAAAACTCACAGGCACAGACAACAGTATTGTGATTACCAGATGGAAAGGGGGTATGCAGGAAGGTAGAAGAGAGAGAGGAAAAACGGTGAGAAAAACAGAACTTGACTTTGGATGGTGAGAACACAATACATTATACAGATGATGTACTATAAAATTGTACACCTGAAACCTATATAATTTTATTAACCAATGTTACCCCAATAAATTCAATTTAAAAACCTTTTAAAGAAAAAGAAATGAGAGAAGTTATCCTTCACATCATAGGTCATCAGAGAAATGCATATTAAAACAACAATGAGCTTTCTAACTACACCTGTAGGAACTGCCAACGTCTGAAACACTGGCAATACCCAAATGCTGGCAAGAATGGAGCAATAAGAATTCTCATTCATTGATGGTAGGATTGCAAAATGGTATAAGCACTCTGGAAAATAGTTTCTCAGTTTCTTACAAAACTAAATATACATTTACTGTGTAATCTAGAAATCACATTCCTTAGTATTTATCCAAAGAAGCTGAAAAGTTATCTCCACACAAAACCTGAGAACAGATGTTTATAGTAGTTTTATTCATATTACCAAAACTTGGAAGCGACCAGGATATCCTTCTGTAGGTGAATGGATGAACTGTGGTCCATCCAGACAATGGACTATTATTCATGCTAAAAAGAAATGAGCTCTTCAGCCATGAAAAGGCATGGAGAAAACTTAAGTGCATATTAATATGGGAAAGAAACAATCTGAAAAGTTTATATACTGTATGATTTCAACTATATGAAATTCTGAAAAAGCAAAACTATGGAGATGCCTAAAATATCATTATTTGCTAGGGACTGGGGACAGGGGAAAAGAATGAGTAGGCAAAGCACAGAGAATTTTGAAGGCAGTGAAACTACTCTATAATGTGAGCACATGTCATTACACATTTGTCCAAGCCCACAGAATACACAACAGCAAGAGTGAATCCTAGTATAAACTACAAACTTTATGTGATTACAGTGTACCAGGGCAGGCTCAGGTACTATAACAGACGTACCACTCTGGGGGGGGGGGATGTTGATAACGGGGGAGGCTGTGCCTGTGTGAGGACACTGGGTATATGAGAAATTTCTCTGACCTCTCTGCTCAATCTCCCTGCACACCTAAACCTGCCCTTCAAAAAAGTCGGAAGAAAAAAGTTATTTGGGGAGAAGGAAAATAAAACAGGTCAGAAACTAAGATCTACCTAAGTAAAGAAAAGCATTGGAGAAGGAATCAGTGAAGAGTCCTGCCCTCCAGCAAACACTTGTTCGGCACCACAAAACCTGTCCCCACACGGGGCACAGCCACGCTAGACATTAGGCTTCGGTGCCGTGTTTTCCAAGAATGTTTAAAAGCACAGCCCGTTTTTTAGGTGCTCTCAGTGGAGGTTTGATCGTCTCCTCCCTTCTTGAGGTAACTATATTGGAGGTAATGTAATGCAATCAATATCCAAAGGGAAACTGGAAACAGAAAGAATCATCAAAAAAAGAAAAATGAGCAAACAGAGAAGCTGAATGGAAACTATTGGATAAGCTGATCATGTGTGATATCATAGAACAATTACATGCTCAGAATTAAAAGCAAAAATCTGTGGGGGGGAAAAATTGAAGACCAGAGAGATTGACTTCACCAAGGTCGCACAGCTGGCAAATGACAAAATTGATGTTCAAACCCAGATCTTACTTCACATTGCTGTAAATTACATATAAATTATGAGAATCCAGATTTTTCCCAAGTACACAATTAATAAGGAGACTTTTGTAATGTACAAGAACTACACAACAGAATGGTACTTTTGTGACCCTAAGGACTTTTTGCAGCTTCCCAAAGGATCTAATTCACAACCAGGAAAAGCTGATTAAAAAAAAAAAATGGGACACAGTCTGTGACAGTTGTTTCAAGCTGCTGTTCGTTGAATTACAATAAGGAGTCCACTTGCCAGCATGTTTCTTTCTAGAAAAGCAGAAACCAGACTGGGGCTTTTTCACGGAGTCAGGTTCCTCACTCCTGGAATGGCTAAGTAAGCAGTAAAGGCCTCAGAAAACAGCTACCGTCCCCCTGGGCATCCTCACGGTGACGAATCATGACAGCTGGATCACACCAGCTGGAAGACATCCCTCCCTCCTCTGAACCAGCCTTGTGCTTAATGTCTATACCATTCATCTGATACCACACATACCCTCTATTACATTTGTGGCAAGATTTTAAGTGCATTATTCTTGTTTGAATTCTGAGCTATTTGAGGACAAAGACCTACACATTATCTTCCAAAGCACCCTGCAGTTTATAGGGTGCCCAGCAGAGGCTCCACCAATGTTGGGGGAATGATTGTCTACTAATGAAAGGAAAGTTGTCCCAATAGTCAGGGGTGAAATTAGGCTAGAGGTGGTAGTTCAGAGGCATCTGAATGTGCTGTAATAAGGAGGGGAGGCTCAGGTTACAAGCACCAGAAGGAAAGCACATGCATGAAGACGTCATCTGTTCCTCTGACATGGCCACCTTCCAAAACTATAGTAACCTGACTAGTTATCCAGGTGTAAATATAAAAATTGAGGTAGTATTCATCTGTCAAAGTCCACTTTTGCTTTGTTGTAGATGAGCCTATAGATATGGCTAGATTTATAGGTTTGTTTGAATTTATCTGGTATTAGCACCAACTAATGATCAAAAATGTTGTATTGTATATGAGTGTTTACCAGCAAACAAAAGTGACACTGAAATATCCACAGTGCTGAATAATTTTTAAATATCTCATGTTTTCTCCTGGACCAACTGTTAACATTTGCAGTGGCAGTGCAATGACAATGGTGGATAAAACCACTGATGACTTAAAATAAATCAAGACGGGGGCACCAGCCCTGTCCTGGTGGATCACTTGGTTGAAGGACCATCTTGTACTCCAAAAGGATGCAGGTCCGAATCCAGGTCAGGACACATACTTAGGTTGAGAGTTCAATCCCCGATGAGGGCATGAACACAAGGCAACTGATGGATGTTTCTCTCTCACACCCTCTCTCTAAAATAAAAAAACCATGTTTTTGGGTGAAGATTAAAAATGCAGAACCAAACGCTACTTATAGTCATATTCTTCAACCCCCACATACTTATAAGGAGACAAAAATGCCAGTTTCTCTTCAGAATATCCTTGGTGAAGCAGGAGAAACAAAGTAGTAATGTCATTAAATTTTTACCTCAGACCTTTAGCATATTCGGGGAGACCCAATGGGGCAGATACAAAAAGCACTTCCAGCACAAACTGAAGTACAACAGTCATCTTGAGGAAAAGTACCTGTGTGGGAGTCTGAGCTCGAGCTGACCTATCTACGCAGCTCATGGAGCAGCATTTTTATTTTATTTTTTTAAAGATTTTTTTTATTTACCTTTTAGAGGGGAAGGGAAGGAGAGAGGGAGAGAAACTTCAATGTATGGTTGCCTCTCGTGAGTCCCCTCCTGGGAACTGGCCTGCAACTCAGGCATGTGCCCTAACTGGGAATCAAACCGTGATTGTGTGGTTCGCAGGCCTGAGCTCAATCCACTGAGCTACACCAGCCAAGGCCATTTTTATTTTTTTAAAAAAATGACTAGCCAAATGCTAAGCTTGTTTAGATCTGAGCAGTTGGCAAACATTTTCTTGAAGATAAACAAAGTAAGCCTGTCATTTAGAGAGAAACTGTCATCAGAATTTGCTGCCAATGGTAAAAATTTGAACTTTCTAGAAAAATAAGAATATTAGAAAACTTGTATCGGCCATGAGTAATAGCAGATACAACTTAGAGACATTTCTGACAAGGTTAGTGGTTAATAAATCTGATTTTCTTTTTAATAAAAGAAATCAAAAATTAGAAAACTTGCATGATTTGGTGAATTCATGTCTTCCAAATAACCAGTGCAGAAGAGATATAATTTCATGCATAAAGATTATTGACTTCAGCATAGACCAATAGATTTTAATTTCACAGAGCACAAAAAGTTTATTAGTAAGGCTTCACACTCCATATTGCACTAACTGTAAGGAACCACCACTTGTTAAGCTTTGGTGAAATATCAAGGAATAGTAACAGTTCTCTAAAACAGCCAGTAAAACACTCCCTTTTTCAACCTCATGTCTGTGTGAAGCTCCTATCAAATCTACTTTAAAAAAAACAGTGTACGATAGTAGATGGACTGTAAGAGTAGCATGAAATTGCCACTGTCTTCTGAGCAACAAAGGAAAGAGATTTGAAAAAAAACAAACAAAAAGCCACTCTACACATTCATTCTTTTTGAAAATATAGTCCTTTTTATTAAAATGTATTAAGATAACATAAGCTAATAAATATTTCTTTATTTTAATTTCTGCCTTAGTAAATATCAATAACTATATCCTGAATAAACAAAACTCTTAGGGTTACTCAAAAATGTTTATACAGTAAGAGATCAAAAAGCTTAAGAACTACTACTCTTGGCTATCAAGAATCAAAAGTGTATTTGAAACAGTGTGCACTCTGTGCATCTGAAAGCTTACCAATGGAAGAGAAAGAAGAGAGAAAAAATCACCTCCTTTGACATTCTCCCCAGATTCTCAACAAGTTGGACAGGACAATTAGCTGGGACAATTGGAAATATTTGCATATATACTGTGTGCTGGGTGATAACATTCAATTCGTTAATTTCCTGACACTTGTTAACTGGTGTGGTTGTGCACAGAATTCTCATTTTCCTGGGAGCTATATACTGAAGCATTTGGAAGCGGAGTGTCCTGATGTTTGCAGAGCATTCATCAATGGTATGAATGGTTTGAATGGTTCAGCACAGAAATGGTGTGTTCCCAGCGAGAATGTGATAAGGAGACAGGGTAGCAAGATGACAGCCCTTGGAGATATCTAGGTGGGAAATGGGTAGCATTCAGTACAGTTTTCAAAACACTATACTGGGTTTTTCAAAATTTCTGTGAATTTCAAATTTTTCTAGCCACAACCACACAAATTTACTTTAGAAAAGTGGTCTGCCACGCCACACTCAGGGCTTGTCCTGCCCTCCCTGGCCTCCTCTGGCACAGGCCGGCTGGGCTCGGGGAGGACACCCGGAGACGATGTCAGCACACGCCGCCAGCCTCATGCCTCCCAGGACACTCTGCCGAGGATGGGTTCTCTAACTTCCATAAGAGATACACACAAGGGGGACCCCCAAAACCAATTTATTTGTGAAAATTGTGTATTTATTCTTAAACGTTTACATTTCAGTCACCTTCAAAGTACTCTCCGTTTGATGCAATACACCTGTGAGGACATTTTCTCCACTGCACCAAACGATTTTTAAACTTGTCAATTTTAATGCTTTTTAGTGCTTCTGCTGTTTTGGGTTTAACCTCCTCCACATTGGCAAAATGTTTCCCTTCAAGGACTTTCTTCAACCCAGGAAACAAACAATAGAAAAGTTGCTTGGGGAGAGACTGGGTGAATAAGGAGGGTGGGGCGCTGGGGTTATTCTGTTTATGCTCAAAACTGCTGAATGCTTGGCACAGTGTGGGCAGGCACGATCCTAAATCACCCAACATTAAATGGGCAAATGCATTGAACGAGTCTTCAAAAACAATTCACTGAAGCCAAGCCCAGTATCTCACAACACCAGCTGGTGCACTGTTACAGATGGGTTCCTAGAACACTCCCCTAGTGGCGGAAGCCTGTACCACAAGGGGCCCACCATCAAGAAGATAATTCTGGTTTTGCGGGGATCCCCCCTCATATATCCATTGCATTCCTATCAAGCTTCCAACTCAGTCTTTTGCATGTACAGGGTATTTTGCAATAAAAACCTATTCACTACAGTACCCAAGTCTTAGTTTTCCCAAGCAATTCATGTGAAACCCCCAGAAATCATTTTTGCAACATTTCTCTCCCAATCCTTCTGCTGATACAATTTTTTCTCAGTTTACTTTCCTGGTTTGGTAAGGTCAAGCTAAATCTGTGCAGGAAAACTGAAGCCCCACAGGGCCCTCATTTATATCAGACCAGGTGGTTCTAGTACCTGCAAGGGGTGTGAAAATTTGTCCTGATGCCAGAAAATGCTCATGAAATCACTCTCACGACTAAATCCCTTCATGAATTTAGTTTCCTTACCATTTCTATCTTTTCTGTTAGACGGGGTTACAGCCATTCAAATTAGCCAGGGATCCAATTAATAGAAGCTTCAGTTCATTTCTTTCATTGAACAGACTTGTGAGGAGTGTTCTAGGAAACGTTTCATTAGTTCTCTAGGATTACACAGCATTTCCTAGAATCAGGGGAATATTTATTAGTAAGTTCAGGATTTAGATGGTTGTGAATGCTTCACATTTTAAGTATGTATGGGAATAATTTAATTATGTAATGGGACTAAGAAATATTTTATTTTAGCCCTGCCCAATGTGGCTCAGTTGGTTGGGCATCAATACTGCAATGCAAAAGGTCACCAGTTCCATCCCCAGTCTCAGCAGGTACCTGGGTGGGGCAAGTGTGAGAGGCAACTAATTGATGTTTCTCTCTCACATCAATGTTTTGCTCCTCCTCTTGCTCCCTCCCTTATAAGTAAGTAAGTAAATAAATAAATACATAATTCCTCTAAAATAAATAAATAAAATCTTTTTTAAAAAGAGAAGAAATTCTTTATTTTAGGTCTTTATTTCCGGTTATTTTAATATGATTTTGTTATGTCTGGGACTGGCTGTATTCTCCTCTTCTAGCTTTATATTGGACCCTATACAATATAAAGGAACCATTGGACCCAATCCCCACATTCAGCAGAGTCCACTGCAGAAGGCAAACAGGACAGGTGAGATCATCTCCAGGTGAAGGAGATAACACGGTCCAGGGATTCTCAGCCGTGAGGGCTACCCCATGCACTATAGGGTGGTTAACAGCATCCCCAGTTTCTAACTTGATAGGTGAAGATTCTATGACTTTCAATAGCTTGCAACACTTTAGTCTAGACTACTCTGAGATTAAGGCCCTCGGAATCAGATGCCTGTACCGAACGGGGCAGCTTTGTTGTTTTAGTGTGTTGACTGATAGAGACTAACACACACATGCATACACATACATGCACACACACACACCTGTCCTGGGAGCTAATATTTTACAAATAGAACCATAAAGTGACAAGGAATTAAACAACAGAATAGACCCCTGACAGAAAGTGCTCATCAAACCCGGGTAGAGGCAGGATCTTTTATGTGTTTTTCTTTCTAACACCAGGGCAGGGGAAAAGCGTGAGGCAGTAGCAAGAACACAGTGAGGGGGATTTGTGCAGCCACACAGAGAGCTCTGCCTCCAAACCTGGTGGGAGGGGTCGCTGCGCTCCCCGCACCTCTGGGTGTATGCCCTGATTCCGGGGCTGGTAGCAGTACCGTCATTCCATCAGGCAGCATGAGCACTGAGGTCCTGTCCCGGTTGTGTGACCTGGACATGGAGGTCACTGCTCTGGGTCTTCTGTAGAACTCCAGCATCTCCTCCACCTAGTTTCACCTGTGAGCAATGATTATGGGTGGGGTCCCAGTGCACTTTTGTGGGGTGAGGAGCAGTTCTGACAACAGAGCAGAGAATCCCCCCCAACAGTTTTGCTGCCCCTAAAATTAGAGCTGCCCTGGGTGGGTGGCTCAGTTGGTTGGAGCATCATCCTGTGCACCAAAATGTTGTGGGTTGCATTCCCGGTCAGGACACATACCTAGGTTTCTGGTTCAATCCCTGATCAGGGCATTGACAGGAGGCAACCAATCAATGTCTGTCTCTCTCACCCTCTGTCTCTCCCCATCTGCCTCTCTCTCAAAACAATGAAAAAATGTCCTCAGGTAAGAATAAAAAAAAAGCTAGATCTGATTGATCTTTGTTATGGTGTGACTAAGAGGACAGAAGTCACTCTCCTGCCCCAATGGAGTATCTGTACTCCATTCCTGAGAGCCTACCATTAGCTCCTCTTCTAAGACCATCTACTAAATGCTATGCTCTGAGAGAGATTACAAAATGAAGTCATTACCACCTTAGAGTACATGAGGGTATCTGATTCCTGGAGACACCCTGAGCATCCCAGCCCTGGTCATCAGTGAAAGGGAGTGTGGAAGGCAGGGAGCAAGGGCTGGAGACCAGGTTGGCCTGGAATTCACCCTCCATGCACAGCAGAAGAGGGGGTGCAGTCTTCACTGCACTGCCCAGTGCCCCATCCATGCCCTGAGGTCCTTTCCTGAGGGTGCAGTGTATTTTTGTGGAGAGGGGAGGGAAGAAAAGCACCACTGCCTTGAGAACCTAAAGGTGGGAGCCCTACCTACACCCACTGCATGGCTCATCAAGACCTTAGGCACATTGCTGTGCCTCTGGGATGAAGTTTTTTCATCTTTAAAATGAGTGTGCAAGTTTATGTAAAACCTCAAGTCATTTTAGGCTTGAATGTTGGACAACATTTGGGTCCTGATTCTCTGATGGCCTTACCCTCAACACAGCAGCCTTGTCTGCTCTGTCCTCTCCCCTGCAGAGTCACAGCATATGGCAGCAGGCACAGTGGGGGGTTCGCCTCTCTCCAGCAGTGCTGGTCTCTCTCCATGACATGGTGAAGCTCCTGGAGAGTAAGGGCCTTGCTTTATCCCTTTCTTTCCCAGGAGCCTGGCCTAGCAAAGATTATGTATGCAATGCAATCAATGACTGCTGAAAAGACCAGGTATAAAGCTCTGAGCTGGGATAAGATGTTATTTTTACCCCCTTTGCCCTAAATAACCAGGGGCTGCCCTTGCCAAGGTCTTCAAAGATAGTGTGGGAAACTACAGAACTGAAAATCTGACCCTTGCAAAACCTGTTTTGTTGTTTCTCTTATAAAAGAACACATTGCCTTTATTTTTTTTTAAACCAGGAATGAAATAAAAGCTCTTTCTCATGGTCCCAACTAGAATTGAGAGTGAAGGAAACTAAACTGGTTTGGGATGTTCCAAAATCAAACCACCAAACCCAGCTACACCAGTAATGAAGGAGGGGCTTAGCCCAGAATCAGCTATCCCTTTCCCCACGTGGGCCTAGACCACACCCATGCCTGGGCGTTCTGGCCCAGAGTTCTCATGAGGCTTTTGTGGTTCAGACTGCACCATAAACAATTGGTAAGGAAATCTGCCCTTCAGGTAAATGGTATTTGAGTTTATGCAAAGCCGGGAGCTCTGGGCCTCCGTCCAGAGAAGGCTGAACTGAAAGCTATCAACCTTCTTTGGTTCACCCATCATCAACTGGCCTCTGCCATGCAGCTGGTTTTAAAGAATCCAGGGAATTTGTACAAGGTCATTTCCCAGGCAAAAGGAAAGCAGCCAGGTGACTGACCAGCAGTGAACAAGAGCCATGAGTAACAATGGCAGAGTCTTCAAGCATGAAGGTTTGGATGAAGTTCAGATAATCACTCAGTGGTTGAAAGGCATTCTCAAAACCTTGTGGGTTCCAAATTTAGACCATTATTTGGCTGAGAACAAGTTGAATGAAGCAAGCTTCCTTGGATGGAAGCCACAGTTCCTATTCCAGGTTGGATCCTAAGACAGGCAAAAGATTAAAAAAATTAAAAGGATAAACATTAGCAGATAATACTGAATGGCTGGGCTGAACTAAAGTTTGAATCGATAAATGAAAAGACAGATGGAGAGAGGACTGACAGGCAGCTGGACTCAGGCGTAACAGAGAGATAGATGTCTAGATGTCTCTAGTTGTGTGGCAAGAAGCCGTTCTGGAGTATCCTATGTCACGACAATGAGTTAACCTAGCAGGAAGAGGAATTTGAATAAATTTGAATTAAAACCTCTGCCATGGTTTTAAAAAAAAGATGATGGACTAACGAAAGAGAGAGAGAGATAGGTAAGAGAGAAAGACAGAGAGAGACAGAGTTAAGAGGGAGAGAAAGAGAGACCATTCCATGGCCCACAGGCACTGCTTCCCCCCACCCCCACTGCCCCCAAAGCTAAGCCACAGGCCTAGCAGAGGCGGGGAAGCAATCTGGCGCCCTGTGGAGGTCAGCTGTACTTCAAGACACAGCTGTTGATCACACACCTCCTAATCCTGATGCTCATACGCTTTTGTCCAGAGCAGTGGCTCCCCAAAGGAGTGGAAGCTGCTCACCATCTACAGAACGTGCCTGGCAATCCGACGTTGGGGGAATGCTTATCATAGCTTCATGTTTCCTATTAACAAGAAGACCGTGAAATTGTTGTTAGTAATTTCTCATTTTGTAATATTTTATAATGGAACATATACTTTTATATAGGCTATCTTTCTTGACCCAGCCACCTTAAGAAGCAAACAGAGAAGGTTTTTGTTGGTGGCTGGTTGTTTAGCAGGCATTTCCCATTTAAAAGGCAAAAAAGACAGAGTCCTGTGGAAAGTGAGTGCCTTGAGTAGGATCACACAGCTGGTGGGCCTAGAGCCCAGGTCCCCCACCCTGGAGATCTGTTCCTTCATCCGTCACACTGCGCCTATGGCATTGGTGCCCACAGGGCCCTCGAAGGCGGCTCTTGGGGATGTCTGACCTGGAAGACATGCATAGGAGGAGTCAAAGCAGCTGTACATGTATTTTATTTTCCTATGTGCCATTAGTCTGAATCAAATCACTTCTTTTGCTGTGAAATTGGGGCTTCTTTTCCAATGATTTCCCCAGGACTAACACAGTGACAACTCATTGCAAGTATGAAGACAGAGACATATTCCACCCTCATCTTCTGCATCAAAATCAACTCATGTCTAATAAGTGTCAACTATATGTCAGCTACTAATAGGTATCTTTTGTCACTGATCCCTGCAATGACCTCAAAATGTAGCTTTATTGTCCCCACTTTGCAGCGGAGGAAACTGAGATATGAAATGGGAGAGGAACCTGCTCGGGGCAGCACAGCTACGGACTGCCTTGCATCATTGATGCCAGGTGGCAGTGAGTGGGAGCGAGTGCGTGCTCCACAGAAACTGAGAAGACAAAGTCGTGTCTGCCCGTGGTGCTTCTGCAAGTGTGTGCTCATAACTGGAGGACTAGAGAGGCACCTCCTGAAAGCTGGAAAGGAAGTCCCCAGTCCTCCCCTGCCCTACCCCCTAGGAGGGTGTGACAGAATGAGCTCACTTTAGATGAGGCCAGGGAGGAAGAGACTCAGGACAAAAGTGGGAGAGCTGGGGAGACAGCCAGTCAGCACAGGCTGGGTTTTAGGAAGAAGTTTGGGGAAATATTTCTTTAATTCTTTTTAATTTTTATTTTTTTAATTATAGTTTACATTCAGTATTATTTTGTATTAGTTCATATGTGTGATATCGTGGTTAGACAACAATATACTTCACAAAGGGCCCCCCTTTATTTTGAGTGCCCTCCTGACACCACATGTAGCTATTACAATATGACTTCACTTATATGTGGAATCTAAAGAACAATATAAGTGAACAAACCAAACAGAAAAAGACTCATAGACACAGAGGACAGACTTATGGCTGCCGGAGGTCTGGAAAGTTGGGAGCCTTAGTGAAAAAGAGGAAGGGATTAAGAAGTACAAACTGGCAGTTACAAAATAGTCATGGGATGTAAGGAACAGCGTAGTGGGGATAGTCAATAACATTGGGAAAGTTTGAGAGGGAAGCATGAGATTAAAGACAGCTGCACATTATGGAACAGGGCAAGAGCAAGAAGAAATGCCTAGTGCCCTGTAAGGCAGTACCTCTTGGTGCCTTGCTGCCACAGTTCAAATCCTGGCTCCCCCACTTACACCACAGGAAATCATAAGCAAGTTGTTTAACCTTGTTCAGCCTCAGAATAATAATGAAAGGAGTCACGGTGAAAATTAGGTGAGACAAACTGTGTAAAACAAGCAATCTTGGCATGTAAGCACTTAAACTGCTGTAGGAGACACTACCGTCATCCCTGGGAGCTGTTTGAGAGAGTTTGGCAAGGATGTAAACTATACTTTAGTGCTTTCTTAGATGTGGGACTTGTGTGTCCTCAGAATGTGTTGTCACAGAGAAAGGATCAAAGGAGAGTCGTTGTTTTACACAGGATGGTCTGAGAAGGGTAAAAATCAAACAATGACGTAAAGGAAGTGAAGGAGACAGTTATGCCAACAATTTAGGGGAACATCAAGCAGATGGAACATCAAGTTCAATGGTCCTTATGAGTGTTCAAGGACCAGCAAGAAGGCATTGTTGGTAGAGAAGGGAGTGACGGAAGAAGGGGAAGAAATGAGGTGGATCAATGGCCAAGTAGGGGGTCTGGTAACACCCTGTTAGGGGCATTGTCAGTGCCAGGGGAGGACAGACACTGGAAGGTTTTGAGCGAGACTTGACACTTCTTTCTCATTCTAATTCCTCACTCTGGTAGCTGCCCACATGAAGGACAAGCAGAGCAGAGGCAGGGAAACCCGGTAAGAGACTCTGAGTCTGAGGGCAGAGATGGTCCAGGTGTAGATGGACCAAGGCAGGCCGTGGGATTGGAGACTTGTGTTCAGATTTGAAGTCATTTTTAAGGAAAGGCCAACAGAGTTTGTTGGTGGATTGGCTCCAACACATACAGGAAAACGGGAGGAAAGGATGGCTCCTGAGATGTGGACCTGAGAAATTACCTGGGTATGACTGCCTTTGTCATTTCTATAATTATCCCCTATTGGTTTCCACACTGTTTGGTATTTTAAGACAGTGGTGTCATAAATATCCTTATACATTGACCTTTAAAAACTAGTAATTATTTCTGAGAAGTCGATTCTTAGAACTGGACTTTCTGAATCTATAGGTAGCACATTTTGCATTTTTAAGAAAATATTGCCAATTTCTTCCTAGAGAGCTTGTCATCGGCTCTAATCCCAACAACTGTGTGTGACGTGACTGGTGTCCCCACTGTTCTGTCTGCAGTGGACCTTTTAACAGCTTAAATAAATCTTTCCGTTTTCCAATCTGATGGGTAAAATACAGTATTTCAATATCCTTTTGTTTTCCCTGAACTCCTAGTTAGGGTCTTTCTACATGTTATTCACAAATCGTGTCTCTTTTTCTATTGTTTGTTAATTCTATGTTATTAGGTGATTTTTCTTATCAAGCTCTAAGAGCTCTTGATATATAGAGAGTAGTAACCCTTTTTTATATATTACACATGTATCTTTTCCATTTATCATCTTATTCAGAACTTTATTTATATCTTGTGCCATAATAAATTTTTAATTTTAACGTAATCAAATATCTCCATTTTTCTTTTAGGATGGCTGGGTTCCATAAAAAATTTAGAAGAAGGAAACAGTAGAACTCTATGTACTAGGAACTTTTTTTAGAAGTAAGGTTTTTGGTTAAGGGTTTTTTGGGGTTTTTTTTGTCAGACAATATTGTATTAGTTTCAGGTATACACCTCAGTGATTACATTCTATAACTTACTGAGTAATCACCATCGCAATGCAGAACTTTCTCCCAATTATTTTATGGCTCTTGTTTTGTTCTGGTTCTGTATTTCTTTTTGAGTCATCTTGGTGATGACTCAAAAAGAAAGAAAATTCTTTCTTTTTGGTGGTGTAAGAAAATTATTCATTTATGTAGGTTTTCAGAACTGCCAACATAAAGTTGTCCATAGTACTTATTTTACTTTTTAAATCATCGTTTTCTCTAGGATATATTTTCCTCCTTATTTCTCATATTAAATATTTGTATTTTCATAACCTTTGTCATTTACATTAGCCAGAGTTTGTTCTATTTTATTACATTTAAAGAAATATCTATTAGATTTATTAACCCCTTGTATTACCTTTAGGTATTCCACTTAATGATATCAACTTGCATGTTCTCCCCTGGCGTTCCTCAAGTGCACATTTCAGCTAACCTCTCGCAACTCTCTAGTTCCTCTTCGTTTTCGCAGTTCCTTCCCGCACACGCACCCTGCAGTGAGTGGCGTTTCCCTTGAGAATGACATCAGCATGTGTTTGACACGTAGTATTCTCGTTGTTGGTTCTTTGTTAAGTTCTGCAGTTTTAATTTCTCTGTTGACCCAAGAATTATTTAAGGTCATTTTGAAATTTAAAGCGTAGTGTTAATTTTATTTTATACTGCATTATGCTTCATGAAACTTATCCTCTGGTCAAATCCATGAGGGGAAAAAGGCATTAGAAGAAACCAAATGCATAAACAGCTGGGGGTAAAGCATACTGAAAATATATACACATTGAGCCACCTCTTATGATGCTGCAGCTACTGCTGCCAGCAGCAAAGCCGTGAGAGCCTAGGAAAGATGCTAAGATGCTGAGGTGCTGAGGTGCCCTTTGAAAGGACAACTTAGGAAATTCAGAAACTTCACTGGTTCATTTTTGAAATATGCATGTGGGTTTGGTCAGTTGTCTCCTCTTTCTGATCCTGCAGGTGAGGAAACTGAGCGGAGACTCAATGCCCTAGTGACCACGCTGCCAGCCTAGCTCCTCAGCTCTCCACAGAAGAGGTGTGGAGTTCAGAGCAAGTAACAGTCATCTACAACACAAGCAACACTGAGATCCCCCAAATGCCTGCAGCTCGTGTAGCTGCCACCTATGGACACTGAGGTAGAAGGCAGGCAGGAGAATGGCCATGGTTCAAGTGCCTATCATCAGCTTAATGGCTGGCATAATGGGAGCTGGCACAGACTCCTGGATATGAGGCAACTCAAAGTGGCCTTCTGCTATCAACAGTTTCCCATTGAAAGTTTGCCACGTCCCTTTCTAAGGAAACAAAAAGTCCTGTCAGGATGTCATTTTTAAATGCAGAACTCTGTGCCAGGCTCTCTGTGAGTGCGACCCAGAGCACAACCGAGGGCTTCTTCCCCTGGAGTGCTGGACTGAAATTGCCAGGCTCGCCGGGTCCGCACACACTGCAGCAGACCTCCCTTCCCAAGGCCTGGAGAGAAGCCCAGAGCTGTTTCCTGCCTGTGCCCCTTCCCGGGTCTCTGTGAAATTGCACAGCTGTGTGGTCTTCAGAAGTGCCTTCCCGTCTGCCCCAGACAGAATGGGCCTTCCACAGGTGTCTGGTGTCTGCACAAGAGCCAGTCGCACCAGGCTTCTGCAACCATTGGGACCTGGGTAAAGGCCACCACATCAAGGATACAGTATTCCGCCACCAGGCTCATCGTATCTGTCCAGTTCTCTCCCTCTCCCCCTTCATCACCACCACTTCCCACAATATCGCATTCCCCTGCAAAGTATCTTGTCCCTCTATTGCACAAAGTATCTTTCTCCTTCACAAAACTCAGCACCAACATCCAGGCTCCACAGGCTCAATTTCTTACCCCAAGTGGGCTAAGAAAGCATTTTCTTAGAGAAGGAGACACTGTCTTAGAGGGGAAACATCTCCTTTTACTTGAAGGAAGAGCTTTAAATTCAAGAAACAGGAATCAAGCAACTCAGCATTGAGTTTCTACTAGATTCAAGTTGCTTACTGGGGCAGGGTGGGGCTGGAGCAATGCAAAGGCTGGACCTGCCTTTGAGATGCATATGGCCTAGGCTGCCAGGGTCAGAGGAGGAAGAGGTCACTTCCAGTGGTGAGCTACAGGATGGGAAAAAGATGATTACAATGTGCCCAAGGACCCAGTAAGAGTCCCAAGCTAGGTAGCATCAAGTTGTTCTCAACTCATCACACATCACTCCACACGTAGGTTAGCAAGCAAGATGTTTTCCTGAAAGAATCATCACCATCCCTGAAAACAAAATGTAAATGGGTTTGACAGTGTGGATGAAAAAGGGGTCACATACTAAACCTGACAAGCTCAGGGGAGGCCTGTGTGGCAGTCTTGTGAACTCAGAGACCTAAAGTAACCACATAGGATGTCCTGAAATTAAAACTTTCTAACTAGAGCAGGGCATGGTGGGGAGTCATGTCCTAGGCTGGAATCTTCCCAGACAAAAGTCAACCTTCACCTTAATCGAGTCTGTCTATTGTCTTTTTGCATGTAAGATGCCATACCTTCAGAATGTCAGATTTCCTTTTTCCAGGCCCCTCAAAGTACAGGCACGACACCAGGGGGAGACAACAGCTGCCCTCGTCATTATCATGCTCATTGCAGACAGTTGGCTATCCTGCACCCACCTATATAAAAGTAGCATGTCTATCACTTTACTTTTTATCCATTCCCAGAGGTTCTCCACTTTGCTTTCTCCTGCCTCTCTAGTCTATCAATGGATTTCATGTACCTCACTTACATCTTCTCTTTTGATTGTAATGTATAAAATAAGGTGCATAACTCTTTTTCCAGAGCATTTTCTCAATCCATTAAGGTTTACTTCCCAGCAATTGTCATCATTTTGGCTCAAATAAACTCATAAAAATTCTTACAGGTCTGGATGTTTCTTATGTTGACACCCCCTTACGTCTTCCCCTTTGATTCTGATGTAAAAAAAAAAGTGATAAAACTGCCATTTCCAGAGCATTTTCTCAATCCCTTAAGATTTTGCTTCCTTGCAATTGTCGTCAGCCTGGCTCAAATAAACTCATAAAGATTCTTACAGGTTTGGACATTTCTTTTTTTAAAAAGATTTTATTTATTTATCTTAGAGGGAAAGGGAAAGAGAGAGAGAGAGAGAGAGAGAAATATCAATGTATAGTTGCCTCTCGTGCATCCCCTGCCAGGAACCGGGAACTGGCCTTCAACCCTTCAACCCAGGCATGTGCCCTGACTGGGAATCGAACCGCGATCGTGTGGTTCGCAGGCCCGTGCTCAATCCACTGAGCTACACTAGCCAGGGAAGTTTGGACATTTCTAACGTACACGGCAGTGAGAGGACAAGCGACATCAGAGCTGAAGAGTAATATCAAACGTCAAAGGAAATGGTAGTTCAGGGTCCATGAGTAAGCTGACCCATGCTCCTTGGAAAAAGACCAATAAATAGTCACAGTCGCTGGCCCACTAGTGATTGAGAGACCATTCCTCTAGGAACGCTGGAAGCTTAGGCTGCTTTTGTTTGCAGAGTCCGTGTGCTGGCGTGTACCCTTGGGGAGGTGAGACTGTGGCTACAGTCAATCTAATACTGCCCTCCCCAAACGCCATCTGTGAGCAGCGGGGATGGAGTCAGCAGTACCCACATCAGCAACTTCACAGGTATCATTTAATTTTCATCATCTTGAAGGTAGATATAACTAAATCTGAATTTACAAAGGCTCAGAGTAACGATGTCACAGAACATCACAGAACAACCAAGTGACAAATCTGGATTTCAACAGTGGAGCGGCCACCTCCAGAGGTGCAGAGCCTTACAATTGTGTGGGAGAGATAGACGCACACACGAATAGCTCAAAATCAAGGCCAACCATCCTGAGTATGTAACAAAAGACCAAACAATATGCATGAGATCTACAGGGGAGAGAAATGTCCATCTTGCCCTTTCTCTGCCTCATTGAATTGTGCACTCAGCATGCCACGGAGAGGAGAGCTGCAGCCAGTGGAGAGGACGAGTAGGGACTGACTCTACACTACCCAGAGCAAAAAGCAAAACCCAAAAGGATACATGAGGCACATCTAGATAAAAACTGCAGGTACATTCATTACTCAAGCGAAAAAAAAAACCAGAGTATCCTCTGGTATATGATGGAAAATGAGGGACCATTAGACTGGGACTTAGGAGAAGTGAGTTTGCAAGTTCCTTTCCCGTCAACTTGAAGTGCAGTCCAGAGCAATTACAGATGACATGTCGGCTCTCTAGGCTAGTCGTCACCTGAAGAAGGCTGGCTTCGAAGACAGGGTGATTTCCAAGTTCCCTCGCCACCATGGGCCCCAGGGTTTCAGCACGATGCCGCAGTCTCCACAGACAGCCATACGCAGAGCAGGGACCACCACTCAGTCTGTGCCCAGGTAGAGGGCCTGGCAGAACACAAGCCTCCTGCATTTTTTCCACCTGACCACATCCTAGTTGGCAGAGTAGTGCTACTGTCAGGCTGCCCATCAGATAGAGCATTCCACCTCACAGGTGGATGCATTTCAGTGAGTTGCCAATAAACTGCAAAAAATCCCTGCTTCTAGGATCAGATAGTCTGAAATAGCAGAAGTATTAACAGATTCCTAACTTATGATGCAGCTCCCCCATGGAACCAAAAGCAAGTGAGAATCTCCTCGCATGCTCAACTAAGAGTCCCAAGTTTTGGTATTTAAACTCCAGGATCCTCTGTGGCCTGAGTAAATGTAATTAAATCTAGGTTTTCCCCTACTGGACTTAATTATCGTTCACTCCATGATGGCAATAATAATACTAGTAATATGTTCTTACGTCAGTACTTTTCAGCGGTTCAAATGGCTTTGACATGCTTTATCTCACTTGAGCCTAATAACAAACATGCAGTGTAAGTAGGGCAAGTATTATTATCTCCATTAATACTAATAATAGCTAACATTTAGGTGGCCCTTTGCATTCACAAAATGCTTTCATACGTATTTTCCCATTGCTAGCGGCTGAGTTCTTGGACACCAGGACTGTGTCTAATTTATCTCTTTACCCTGAAGCACTGACACAGGCCCAGGCCCACAGATGCCACTTGGTACGTGTGTATGGCATTTGAAGTTAATGTGATTCTAGGGAAACTCCATCAGGTTGCTAGGCAGCTATGTCTATCTCTAGTACTCATACAGGGAAATTGAAGCTCAGGGAGTTTAGTGACAGGTCCAAAGTCACACAGGAGCATCCAGACTCAAAAAACAGTAGTTTCTAATTAAGTCCAAAATGTTATGCTCCCTCCCTTACACCACTGTTTGTTGAACTTTAACATGTAAATAGATCACCTGGAAGCCTTGCTAAAACGCAGACCTGATTCAGTAGGTCTGGGGCAGAATGTAGGTATGACGGTCAAACATTCAGACCTACTGTAGGAACCTACTGTAGGTGTGAATGTTTGAATTTAGAGATTCAAAATGTCTAACTAACTTCAAGGTGATGGGGGGGTGCTGATTTGAGGACCACTTTTTCTTTTTTTATTCATTGTTTTTTCCTTTTGTTGCATTTTTATTTCTTTTTTCCCTAGCTTTATTGGCTTATAATATTGTATAAGTTTAAGGTATACAACATAATAACTTGACATGCATATATAATGTGAAATGATTACCACATTAAGGTTAATTATAAGGTACATAAGTCCTGGAAATATAAGGTGCATCCCAGTGACTATCGTTAACAATACTGTCTTCTACACTTGAGAGCTGCTAGGAGGACCATTTTTTGAGAAGCAAGTAGACATAAGAGGACAAGAGCAAGACATAGAGGCCATCTCCCCATGTAACAGTAGGAATAGAATTAGAGGCCATTTCACTGGCCCCAGCCCTACCCAAGTCTGGCTGTAGACATGCACCCTCCTGACTCAGTGAAGCAGCACCCAGGGTGTTTTCCCACTTACCCTGCTCCTGTTCACAGACAAAAAAAAAAGGTTCTGAACCTCCCACATTTATAAATATTGAATCTTAGAATTTTTTTTAAAAAAGATATTTTATTGTTGTTAAGGAACATACACCAAACAGTGTAACTGGGGTGAAAATTGACTTCAGAAAATCTGGGTGGGTTCCTGTGAGGCCACCTGTACTGGTTCCCTTTGACCCTAGCATTCTACTGAGTTTATCCTTCTGTGCCACCTCCTGGTCCATTTAGCAGAGATTGTCTCTACCCTTTGTTTCAGACGAGCCCCACATTTCCTGGGCCCAGAAAATCCCCTCCAAGAAGACAGAAACAGAGCCGGACCTGGTCCTAGGTCGGGTCATGCCTGAGTACCAGAAATTCTAATCTTGCCAAACTGGAAACACCAGACAGGGCCACAGAAGCTGGTGAATGACCTCTCTGTGAACTCGATGTCTTTGTCAGTCATGCTGGCCTGGCGCTGACCTCAGGGAGGACACAGAGCTGTGCAAGAAACCAGCAGGTTCTCCAGAGAAAAAGAACCAATACAATGTATACATAGAGGGTGAGATTTATTGTAAGAAATCAGCTCACACAACTGGGGAGACAAGTAAGTCCCAATATCTGTAGGGTGAGTTGAGGAGCTGTAGACCCAGGAGCCAGAAGGCCTGAGAACCAGGAGCCTGACAGCAGAGCCAGTCCAAAGGCCAGCAGGCTTGGGGCCCAGGAGAGCCAAGGTTTCAGTCTGACTCCAAAGACAGGAAAAAGCTGATGTCCAGTTGGAAAACAACCAGTCAGGAAGAATTCTCTCTCCCTCGGGGGAAGGTCAGCCTTTTTTGTTCTATTCAGGTCTTCAACCAATGGGATGAGGCCTGCCACTATACAGACAACCAATTTAAATGTTAACCTCACCCCAAAACTCCCTCTCAGGAACACCCAGAATAATGTAGGACTTAATATCTGGTCACCTCGTGCTCAGTCCAGTGGATACATAAAATTAACCATCACACCAGGGCACCAGCCACATCCACATGTTGTTCACAGACAAAACACCAAAACTCCAACACACTCTGACATCTGCCACAATGCATGTCCTGCTTTGTAGGACTGCTTCCTTCCTAAAGGAATCTTCTCAATGTGACTATCTCACTACAGTCTGTGGGCATACTAGTTACCATTACCCACGCATATGCAGGAGATCCTAGCCCCAAAAGACCACCAGCCAGAAGGGAAGTGGGGCAAAGTAGCACATGCCCAAGACACGGTAGCCGATTCCGGTGTGGGAAGCTGTCCAAGGCCTCATGCAGAAGGACGGGCTTCAACCTTGTCTCCATCTCATTGCTATCCCTAAGTTCAACTCCCTTCTCTTCATGTAGCTCAAGAAAGAAGGGACAATTTCTCAAAAATCCGATGAGCATTTAAAAATGAGTATGACGTGGGCTCAGGAATAGTGGAATAATCTGCCCATGGGAAAGAAGTTGCAAGAGCAAGCATAGTCCTAGGAGGGGGAATGTCCCATGCAGGAAGAGGCCACACAGGGCAGTCCCCAAAGGTCCATGAAAATGTATGCTGGGTGACATGATCCAAGAAGCCCTCTTGGGCCAAGGTCCACTCTGGTCTGCATTGTCATCAGTCAGGGGTGCTCAGAAAAGAATTGTTGAGTTTCCTATCTCCAGCAGGTGAGAATAGAGAGTGCAAAAAAGGAGGGTGTGTGCACTAATGAATGAAGGGAAAAGGTGAGGTTTAGTCTTTAGAAGTGGGGAATGTAATCCTCACTGAGAAAGAGAAAAGGTGGCTCAGATACTCTGCTTGCCAACTCCTCCTGATTCAATAATGACACAGACTTGCGAGGATCCCAATCTTGGCCACAAGTTGCATATTGCCTATGTACAATGTGTGATATTCAAAATAGTATGCCCATTGTATGCCAGGCATAGTACTAGTTACTAGAAAAAAAATACAAAACAACATATTAATTTGTTCTATTTGAAAAAAGCTATGTAATTTCTTATATACATGACCTCATTTAATCCAAACAATTTATTTCTGGTTATATAGTGTAATCCCCATTGATATACAAGGTGTTTGAGGTTTAGAGAGATTAAATCTTTTATATGAGATTGTGAAAACAGAAGGTAACAGAGTTTAGTATAACTAAGACAAGTCTACTCATATCTGAAAGTGGTAGTAAGATCTCTCCATAGTGATCTTAGGGTGCCATAAAGAGTTCTTGGTGTGCTAAATATAAGATGATCTCGAGATCTCTAGCACCCTTTTCTATGACATCTTACCCAACTCATCAAACACCCAGGACTAAGAAGCTCCACCCTGATTCCCTCACCATCATTCACCAAAATCTACCTGCAGGAAAAGTTCCATTATTAATTATAGAACTGTTCACAGTGAATGAGTTGTTTGGGGGTCACCTCTCCTAAGGGTAATGATACACTATTTTCTTCCTAACAGCAAAATGAAGATCATTATCTCCCACTAAAGGAAAATATGGTTCTGAATTATTGAGAAAAGAATCAGGGCACTCTGCCCAAATTGTACCATATCTGCTCACAAGTCAAGGCTCCAAAAATAAACATATTCAGCTATTTTGACTAACACTTATTCTTTACTTACTTGATTATTCATAACTTACTATCCACTGTGTACCCAGAAATGGGATTCATAGGTAAATAAGACAAAGGTTCTGCCCCTAAGAACCTGAGTTTTACTGAGGGCTGAGACAGAGAGGCAATACAAAGAAACTTTTAGTCACCATTCAGTGCTACAATAGAATTATGGGTTACAGGAGACTTCTAGAAAGGTGTAATTAACACAGCCTGAGTGAAAAAGAAGCACAGAAGAGTGAAATTTAAGCCAAGCTTTATTTTTTAAATATTTTAATTATTTATTTTTAGAGAGAGGGGAAAGGAGGGAGAGAGTGGAGAGAAACATCAAAGTGTGGTTGCTTCTCACATGCCCCCTACCGGGGACCTGGCCCTCAACCCAGGTATGTGTCCTGACTGGGAATCGAAGTGACCCTTTGGTTCAGCCAGCACTCAGTCCACTGAGCTATACCAGCCAGGGCTGAGCTTTAAAGAATAAGATGTTTCCAGATAAGAGGAAGAAGAGTGTTTTAGGCAAAAGAAGCCATGTGAACTTCACGGAGGGGTGAAATAGTAGAACACTGCACCAAGGAGTAGAACATTTCCCCCACACTCTTTATATCATTGCTTGGCTCAAGGAGGGCCTACAGAGCAAACTAAAAGTCTTTATCTTTGACATATAAATTGATGAAATATTAAAGTATAGGATAAGCAAACGACACCTCAAAAGAGAATTATCCAGGAATTATTCCAAGATAGTAAATGGCAATTTACTAATGGGTGAAATGGACAATAGCTGCTAGGAAGTTATTGGCATTGTTTATATTGAAACTACATCAAGACTGGATTATTACCTTCTAATAGATAGTAAGTGGCAGACTGTACAGTTTAACACACAGCTGTGAGTATAGGAAACACAAGGTCAAATTGCATAACCTCAGATGATATTCTCTCAACCCTCAATTGTGAAGCACTGTGTGGTGCCTTATGTGCTGAGCACTCTTGTAGGCACCATGGGATAGGCAAAATGAGTGGAAGAATTAGGATCTTTTCTCCAACAGGCTACAGTTGAGGTCGTATACTTTCTTGAATCAATACTTGAGAATAGGTCATTGCAATGTGAGGCAGACTAGAGATGCAAATAAAGTTGAGAGAAAGGAAAAGTAACAAGAGATTGCATGGAGGAGCATGGAGGAGAAAGATTTGAAGAGGGAAAGACAGAAGGACAATCCATTCATGAGCAACAGACTGTCAGGTTGCAGAAGAGGACATTTTTCTGGCAAATGTAGGTAGAGTAAAAGAAACTGTCAGCCTGCAATAGCAGTTTATTTTAGAGGGTGATGAGTAGACCAGAAAACATAGTCCATGTTTTAACAAGTCCTAACTCACCGCCAGAGTAGTCTGGACTTGACTGCAGACAACGGAGAGCCATTCTAGAGTCTTCTCACATTCAGGTGTAAACTGATTGCTTACCTTGGAAAGAGTGGCTCAATTATTACCAAAGAAAGGATGAGTTGTCACTTTCCTAGGTGGCCCATGGCACAATTTGTCTTTATTATACTTTGGTAAGTGTAGTGGTCAGAATTCTCCAGAGAAACAGAACCAGTAAGATAGACAGATAGATGGGTAGATGAGAGAGAGAGAGAGAGAGAGAGAGAGAGAGAGAGAGAGAGATGATAGAGGTTTTTTTAAGGAACTGGTTCACACCCATTGAGGGCTGGCCAATATAGAATTTTCAAGGCTGGCCATCTGGCTAGAGCCCCACAGAGGAGTTGAGATGTGGTGGCTAGAGCCCAAAGGCAGTCTGGAGGCAGAACGCCCTCTTCCTCAGGTGACCACAGTCTTTGTATAATTAAGGTCTTCAACAGAGTAATTGAAGCTCACCCACATTACAGAGAGTAAGTAATCTGCCTTACTCAAGATCTACTTATTTAAAGGGGAATCTCATCTTTAAAAATGCCTTCATGGTGACATTTAGACTGGAGGTTGACCAAATATTGGGGTACACTGGCATGGTAAAGTTGACACATATAATTCACCATCACAGAGAGGAAACCAGGAATCTTTCTTATCCCTCCAATCTGGACTCCTCTGCTCAGTTGTCCTGGATTTCGGGAGAGTTCATAGCCTGTTTGGAATAGATGTTCAGTCTAACTTGAAGAAACTTTAAAAAGCAAGCACTCATTCAGTCTTAAGTGGTGCCAGGTCTTCTGCTTTAGCAGAAAATACTTCCCTGTCTTCCTAAATCCACTCTTTTTAAGGCCTGCTCCAGCTACACCTCTTCTATTTGAAGAGTGGCCCCAGGAGGCCCCTGGAGGCACCCCAAGCGCCCTGAGGAGGCACCCCAGGGAGGCGCCTCTTGCAGATTTTTCACTTGTCTGTAGAAAACAACCTAGCAAGACATTGCACATGAAACTTATGGTGTTAAGGCTGTTTGGTTTGGTACAAAGATTTCTGTCCAGCTCTCAGAACTGCATTTGGTGTATAATTCACTGTGGTTTGACCACAGTGAATGTCCTATGTTGGGAGAGGGATGACTTTCACTTAATATTAACCAAGCAGCCTTCTACCACTTCCTCTTTTCCATTGTTTCACTTTAATAAACAATGAAGTTAACAAGTTGTTTAAAGTTGGCAGGGCTCTGAAGCATTCTTCTAGGTATTCTGCCTCACACATGGCCCGGAGATTTTACTAATATCTCTTTAGAAAAATGCACACACATACCAAACACAGTAGACCCAAACAAACTATGCATTGTTTCTAAGTAATGGTCATAAGACATTTGATGTTTCTAAAAGGGAAATGTTAAGCAAAAATAAATAAAATTGTTTTCCTCAAAATTATTCAAGCTGAACAACAAAGAGGAAAAAGATTGAAGTCAGAAACACTAACCCACAGTGGTAACCCCCTCTCTAGCTGGGGAAGGAAATTCTGGTTAAAATGGTGCCCATCTCCACCAAACTCACACTAAAACATCACTGAGGGTGCACAGACACATGAAAATTTACTACACCACAACATAGGGCTTAGAGACAATGTAATATCAGACTCTGTTAGTAAGAACCCAATCAAGAGTTCTCCTCATGGCAAAACTGGGTTTTATGCCTTGCAGCAAGTAGGAAAAGACATCTTACAGAAGCACATGGGCCTAAGGAAGCCAGGCAGTGGTTCACACACTGAATGCTGGAGAGAGAGGAGAAACCCTGCAGGTGGTGCGTGCTGAGAAGTGCCATGCTTCCCAGCCTCTGTCAGTTCTGGGTACAAACCTAAAACATAGTGAACCATAAATGTTCTGAAATAAAAGAACAAGAAGAGATATGCCAGGTATGTGGCAATATGTAAACTAGGGATAGCTACAATCACATGTGGCAGACAAATTAGAATTCAGAGCCAAAAGCTTTCCAAAGAGGATTGTTACAGTGCTAAAGGGAAGTGTTCACAATGAATGTGTAAATGGACTGCTAGTGTTTAGTGTTAAGTTGAACAGTAAAATATTTTGGCTTCTTATCTTTACATTAAAAATGAAGCCTACTAGACACATAAATAAATATCCATTTCTTTAATCGCTTATAGAAATAGTTCAGCCTTATACTGAGAAAGGGCCTCAATGTTTCTGATCTTTTAGGACCAGGTGTAGAAGAAAAGGGGTCACATGTGAAACCTGACAAGCTCAGGGGAGGCCTGCATATGGCCCTACAAACTCAGAGACCTAAAGGAACCACATAGGATGGTCTGAAATTAAAACTTCCTAACTAAAAGAACGTTAGGGCAGCAGCCATGTCCTAGGCTGGAATCCTTCCAGACAAACACCTTACCTGAGCCTGTATGTTATCTTTTTGCATCTTTGGTAACACACCTTTGAAGTGTCAGATTTGCTTTTTCTAGACCCCTCAAAGCACAGGCACCAGGGAAAGACCACAAATCCCCTCATTATTGTTATTATGTTAATTGTTGACTGTTAACTCTCTTGTACCTACCTATGTAAAAGAAGTGTGTTTATTACTTTACTTTTTCTCCAATACCAGAAGTTTCCCCACTTTGCTTTCTCCTGCTTCACTACTTTATCACCAATAGATTTCATGTAACCCCCTTACATTTTCTCTTTTGGTTGTAATATACAAAATAAGGTGCAAAACCGCCATTTTTCAGAGCATTTTCTCAATCTGTTGAGGTTCTGCTTCCCAGCTATGATGGCCAGTTTGGCTGAAATAAACTCATAAAAATGCTTACATGTTGGGAGTTTCTTATGTTGACACAAGAAGCAAGGATAAGGACAAAGTTCTTATCCTACAACAGCAAGACCCATGCTTTCCACAAATTCTTGGTTTGAAAATTAGGACATATCTAAGGATAAAAGGCAGACACATTTTGTTCCGGGAGTACCTCAAGGGGAGCCCCCTCCATCATGCAGTGGTGCTTTATTAAAGGACCTATTCCCTCACCAGGGGAGCTCCAGGTGCTGGTGAAGTCATCACAATTCAAATGCCACAGAATGAGATGTCAAATACTCACTCCAGTGTGACGAGGAGCCATCCATTTCCATGAGGGAGAATGTGCCTCTGGACTGGGTATCTCATCACAGAGCAGAGGTCACACCTGCGGGTCACTTCTGTAAATCAGTGAGCCAGGTGCAGACTACAGAATAGACAAAGCTCAGCATCCTCAAAAGGAGCAGCTAGCACCCAACTCCAGCCTCATTCCCATGACATGCCAACACCATCCCAATACTATTAGATCCTCCCATGTACAAAGGAAGCCACAAATCCAGAGTTTTGTGATAATTCATGGATACCAAGATGCACAGTGTTCTCACATTTTAACATTTTTTAAAAAATCAGTATGTGTTTTACAGTCAATGATGCCTTACAATTATAATTGGCAGAAATTTTTTTCTTCCTTAGTACAATATAAAATAAAGGTACATCTTAAAATCAATTCTGGGATCTTAGATATCTTAGAGTCAATAGAGTATGGGATATGAACTCTCCAGATATCTAAATGTTGGCAACTAATTCAAGCAAAAACAAAAACAAAAACCACTGTGAAGGCCAAATAAAAATAACCACAGAATGGATGGATGAGTTACAGTTCAGAGTCTTTTTTAGAAAGACATTTTGATGTTCTCTTGGGAATTTTTTTGAGGGCAACTGGCAAAAATTTTATTTGTGCTAAATAAAATTGTTATAATTGATAGAAATGAACTGATCTGTCAAAGTCTAAGAAATTTGAGCCATAAAAAGGTCAAAATGTCTTAAATTATATGTAATAAGATTTAAAATATCAAAAACTTTACCATACTTGTATAGAATATGCCTTCTTGTTCAGTTATCAGGGAACATTTACTAAATTTAATCATATGTTAAGATTTTTTAAGTCACTAAATTGAAAAAATCTAAAATAGTCTTGCAGGGGTTAGCAAACTATAGCCCAGAGGCAATATTCAGCTTACCATCTGCTTCTGCAAATACAATTTTATTGAAATATAACCATTTGGAACACAGCTCATTTTTTCCCTTTATTCACTTATTTTTAGACAGACAGGAACAGAGGGAGAAAGAGGTAGAGAAACATTGATGTGAGAGAGAAACATAGATTGGTTGACTCTTGTATACATCCTGACCAGGGACAGAACCTGCAACCCAGGCATGTGCCCTGACTGGAAATCAGACCAGAGACTTTTTGCTTTGTGGGATGGTGCCTATCCAACTGAGCCACACTGGTCAGGGCACTTTTTTTTTTAACATACTGTCTATGGCTATTTTCCTCCTACAATGGCAGAGTTCAATAGTTGCAACACAGACCACATACCTGCAATGCCATCCCATCTGACTCTTTACAAAACTTGCTTATCTAAATCTAAACCAAAGTATGTTATCACGTTATTTCTAAAAAAGAAAGAAAATTACAGCAATGATTTTAATTCATGGGGAGAAACTAATTTAAAAACTAGAAAACACTTTCCAGCAATTGTATAAAATTAGAAATACAACTGCCAATGGCAAATTATTTGAATAAATAATAAGGTTCAAGCACTATACAACTAAACAAAATTTGGTAGTTAAAGTTGCCCTCAGAGTAAAACTCATACCATTCAAAACTTTTCTGGGACAACTCAAATAAACAAAATTATGAATGAAATAGGAGACATTACAACTGATACCAAGGATAGATAAAGGATCATAAGAGACTACTACAACCGATATGTCAACAAACCAGACAGCCCAGAAGAGGTGGTAAATTCTTAGAGGCATGAAACTCACCAAGACTGAATCAGGAAGAAATAGAAAATCTGAACAGGCCAATTACTAGCAAGGAGATTGAATCGGTAATTTAAAATCTCTTAAAGAGGAAAAGCCCAGGACCAGATGCCTTCCCTGGTGATTTTATCAAACATTTTTAAGGAAGAAATAACACTAATCCTTCTCCAACTTTTCAAAAAAATCCAAGAGAAGGGAACACTTCCAAACTCACTGTGTGAGGCTAGCATTATCCTGAGGCAAAAGCCAGATAAGGATAATACATGAAAAGAAAACTACAGGCCAAAACTCTCATTAAAACACTAGCAAACCAAATGCAGTACCACATTAAAAAAATCATTTATTATGAGGAAGTGGGATTTATTCCTGGGATAAAATGATGGTTCAATATATTGTTTTGTACTGGTATTAGCCTATCCATAGTGATGCCTTCAGCTAGAAATGTCTGAGGACACTCACCTGGGCCCATGGCAAGCACCCACAGATGTTTTCCCTTTTAGAACCAGTGCTGTGTCTGGTCCAGCCCTACAGTTCTTTTTATGATTGCAAAGACACACTTCAGCAATAATCATAATGGAACTTTGTGGGGGAAAGTAAGATTTATTGCTTAGAGGTCCTGGAAGGTATACAACAACCTCGGGCCACACAGTGAGGTCATAGGGGGAGAGAGAAAGAAAGGGAGAGAACGAGGGGGAGGGAGACAGAAAGGGAAGGAGAGAATTAAGGAGGGAGGGAGGCATGTGGGAAGCAGGAAGGAAGGGAGAGTGAGAGGTGGGGAAAGAGAGAGAGAAAGATAATGGGTCTATAGTCCTGCTTTTATTGAAGTCAATGGTGGGGTGTCTATTATTTCACAGGTTCACTCTTTATTAGCAAATTTAAACCATAGGAACAGAAATTAAAGCACAGGAAGGGAAAAACAAGCAAACATTCAGTTGTTATCTAAGTCAACCAGAGATCTCTAACATAAAGAAAATGTCAAGGGTAGGGCTACCTGGCTCTTTATCTGGTCTTATGGCTGGCAACATGCCTATTTAAGACAGCTGTCTTTAGAATGGATGTCTCTGCAATCAAAAACTGAATGTCATGAATTTGCATTACCATGAAAAATGTCAACTGTCAGGCACTTACACCACACATACACAAATCAATAAATGTGATATATCACATTAATAGAATGAAAAAAATCATATGATCATCTCAACAGGGACAGAAAAAGCATTTTAAAAAATTCAACATTCAGCCTGGCTGGTGTAGCTCAGTGGATTGAGCACGGGCCTGTGAACCACACAATCACGGTTCGATTCCCGGTCAGGGCACATGCCTGGGTTGCAGGCCAGTTCCCAGCAGGAGACGCATGAGAGGCAACCATACATTGATATTTCTGTCCCTCTCTCCTTCCCTTCCCCTCTAAAGATAAATAAGTAAAAAATCTTTAAAAAAAATTCAACATTCATTCATGGTAAAAATTCTCGACAAGTAAGGTAAAGAAGAAATATACCTCAAAATAATAAAAACTGTGTATGACAAGCCTACCACTAACATCATACTCAATGGCAAAAGAGTGAAAGCTTTCCTCTAAGATCTGGGACAAGAGTGGTTCCAAGGATGGTTCCCACCCTCACCACTCCTCTTCAGCATAGTACTGGAAGTCCTAACCACAACTATAAGGCAAGAAAAAGAAATAAAAGGCATCATAACTGGAAAAGAAGTGGAATTTTCTCTATCCACAGATGACATGATTTTTATATACAGAAAATGCTAAATATTCCACTAGAAACTTTTCTTACTAAATAATAAAGCTTTCAAAATTTCAGGGAAAGATCATTTCTGTATTGTTTAATATGTAGGAAATAAAGGAAAGTTACTTGGTGGGTTATTTCACCCAGTTCTACTTATTCCCTCTGACATCTGAGCACTCAAAAACACAGCTGAAACACCATCTCTATGATACAATATACAAGAAAATTTTGAAATAGAGGAGTAGTAAATTAATCTACCCATTATCAGAAAAAAATACATTTTTTGTTAATCCTTACCCAAGGATATATTTACTGATTTTTGAGAGAGAGGGAGAGAGGAAGAGAGAGAGAGAGAGAGAGAGAGAGAGAGAGAGAGAGAGAAAGAAACATCAATGTGAGAAAGAAACATCAGTAGGTTGCCCGCCATACATTCCACAACCAGGGATCAAACCACAACCTACTTATGTGCCCTGACCAGGAATCAAACCTACAGAGTGATGTTCCAACCAACTGAGCCACCCAGCCAGGGCCTGAAGGATACTTTTTAAATAAAACCTATTTTATTCCAGGAAGTCAAGAATGATAATAATATTTAAAAATCCATTAAAAGAATGTAGACTATTAATGAAAAAACTACAGTCTCTGACAGTGGTTTTGACTTGAGTACCCAAATAAGGCCCTTACTCTAAGAAGGAAAGAGAATGCAAAGATGTTAGATGACATAACATAAAATAAAAAATAGTAACCTGATAAATATCCCAGAGTGGGTATAAGGAAGNGAGAGAGAGAGAGAGAGAGAGAAAGAAACATCAATGTGAGAAAGAAACATCAGTATGTTGCCTGCCATACATTCCACAACCAGGGATCAAACCACAACCTACTTATGTGCCCTGACCAGGAATCAAACCTACAGAGTGATGTTCCAACCAACTGAACCACCCAGCCAGGGCCTGAAGGATACTTTTTAAATAAAACCTATTTTATTCCAGGAAGTCAAGAATGATAATAATATTTAAAAATCCATTAAAAGAATGTAGACTATTAATGAAAAAACTACAGTCTCTGACAGTGGTTTTGACTTGAGTACCCAAATAAGGCCCTTACTCCAAGAAGGAAAGAGAATGCAAAGATGTTAGATGACATAACATAAAATAAAAAATAGTAACCTGATAAATATCCCAGAGTGGGTATAAGGAAGAAGGTATCTTATCTAACTAGGTTAGGTTTGTAAGCCAGGCCCCTCATTCTTACCATTCCAGTTCCACCAGTCACCACTTTCCCCACCCCATCTTTCTTCCCATGCTCAAGTCAAGCTAAACTACTTGGAATGCCCTGAAAATGCCATGTTCTTTATATGGCACTCTGGATTTCCCTTTTTGGAAACCCTTTCTTCATTGGCAACTTTGTGATTATCTTTACCACTCACTTGAGACATCATTTTTTTCTGGAAAACCTTCCTCACCCAACCTCCAAAGGTATGACAGATGTTCCTTGTAATGGCCAATTGTCTCATATGGATCCCTTAATAACGTACCATATGTATTAGAAATGTCTGTTTTTCTCTTTTACAGCTCTTTTTTTTAATTGAGTCTATTGGGGTGACATTGGTTAATAAAATTATGTAGGTTTCAAGTATGCAATTCTACAATACATCATCTCTATTTTGTACTCTTTGTTTACCATCCCAAGTCAAGTATCCTTCCATCACCATGTGCCCCCCATTTATCCATTTCTACCTCCCACACCACCTTTCCCTCTGGCAGTCATCATACTATTGTCTGGGTCCATTGAGTCTTTCTTTTTTGTTCTTTGCTTAATCCCTTCACACATCTCACCCAACTCCCACTCCCCTTCCCTCTGACAGTTGCCATTGTGTTCTCTGTATCTATCAGTCTGTCTCAACTTTGTTAGTTTATTTTGTTCAATAGATTCCACACACAAGTGAGAGTTCTGGTCAAGATGGATGCATAGGTAAAAATGCTTTGCTTCTTCACACAACCAAAAGAATGATAACAACCAATTTTAAAATAATAAACAACCAGGAGGGCCAGAAAATCAAACTGCATGGAACTCTAACAACAAAGGAGTTAAAGAAACATTTATCCATTTTGGTAGAAGAGGTGGAGACTGGGCAGCTGAGCAGAGAGTATGTGCAGCAAGGCAGTGGACCACATGGTTGAAGAGGAGCTGGCTGAATGGGAAACTAAAGACTCAAAACCTCTGGCTGTAAAAACTGTGGGGGTTGCAATAGTGAGAGAAGCTCTCAGTCTCACAGGAGAGTTCATTAGAAAGTGGGACTAGAGCAGAGAGCAAGTGGCATTGTTCCCAATCCTTTCCTCACAGACGGCGCCACAATGTAGTGATGTGGTTTGCCCTATCCTGGTGAATACTCAAGGCTCCCCCCACCTTACAACATAATAGGTGCACTGAGACAAAGAAATATGGCCCAGATGAAGGAACAGATCAAAACACCAGGGGGGAAAAAGGCTAAGTGATGAGAAGATTGACAACCTTTCTGATGCAGAGTCCAAAATATTGGTAATTAGGATGCTGACAGAATTGATTGACTTTGGCAGCAAAATGAAGAAAGAAATGAAGACTACACAAAATGAAATAAAGCATGATATACAGGGAAACAACAGTGAAGGGAAGGAAATCGGGACTCAAATCAACAACCTGAAACAAGACGAAGAAATAAACATTGAACCTGAACTGAATGAAGAAACAAGAACTCCAAAAAAAAAAAATGAGGAGAGGCTTAGGAAACTATGGGACAACTTTAAGCACTCCAACATCCAAATCATAGGGGTGCCAGAAGGAGAAGAACAAGAGCAAGAAATTGAAAACTTATTTTGAACAAATAATAAAGAAAAATTTCCCCAATCTGGCAAAGAAAGTAGACTTACAGGAAGTCCAAGAAGTCCAAGGAGTACCAAAGAAATTGGATCCAAGGAGAAAGAAACCAAGACACACCATAATTATTAAGTCACTCAAGTTTAAATATAAAGAGCAAATCTTAAAAAGCATCAAAAGGAAAGAAGATGTTATCTACAAAGGAGTGCCCATAAGGCGATCAGCTGATTTCTCAAAAGAGAACTTGCAAGCAAGAAGGGGCTGGAAAGAAGTATTCCAAGTCATGAAGGGTAAGGACCCACATCCAAGACTGCTCTATCCAGCAAAACTTTCATTTAGAATGGCAGAGCAGATAAAGTGCTTCCCAGATAAGTAATGTTAAAGGAGTTCATTATTACTAAACTCTTATTATATGAAAAGCTAAAGGGACTTATGCAAAAAATACAAGAAAATCAAAAATATGAACAGTAAAATGAAAACAAACTCATAACTGTCAACAACTTAACCTAAAAAACAAAAGATAAGAAAACAACTTCAACAGGAACAGAATAAGAAAAATGGAGAGCACATGGAGGGTTACTGTTGGGAACTGCCCTGCCTGGTTTCAGGACCTATAATCCCTCATGGCTATGGCTGAATAAGGGACCTCGGGACTATCTGCCACTTGGGAGACAAAGCTTATCTTCCTTGTAGGGGCACCACCTCTGCCCCCTTTCTCTTCACCCTGCTTGGCCCTGGGCAGATGACTGGTTAGCCAATGATGGGTAAGATTCCTCAAAAGAAGGATGACTTAAAACAGGCACAGTCATGGAGGGGTGCTCAGGGAAGAACTTGGGGACTATAGAAAAAGGGGGCGATAGACCCTCACCCCTTGGCTTTGACATAGCCTGAGTCCTCATTCTGTCTGCAAGAAGTTTCCTAATCTCTTGGCTGCCTTACTTTTCCTGCCAGACCAAACTATGCTGGAGGTGGGTACAGCCCTGTGCTGGAAAGGTTGGGTTCCCTAGGGTAATCAGGCCTAAGAAAGAATGCATAAAAACCTATGAAACCTATTTTGCTAATACCGTCAATTTAAATGATAAGGGTCCAAGCAGGAAGTTTGTTGTTCCCCAACAACAAACTTTGTTCCCTGAAGTTTTGTGGCCCTTTAACTATCTGACCCTGACTCAGAATAAGCCCTCAAAGTTCTTCGAATGTTACCTATTGCTTAATCATTTCTGTCTGACAATGATTGATGAGCTTTACAAATACACCCTGTATTCCTGTGCAAATTGAACCCAATAAAAGCTTGTCAAGGCAAGGGTCAAGGCGCTCTCCCCTTGAGAGAGTGGCTGGGGTGCTCCGATGCTTTTTCTCCTCTTGAGAGAGAAGGCACACTGTCTTTTTTTTGCCACAGGACTTGGTAGCCCATGTGAACTTGTCTCATCTCATCCTTAATGCCTTGGACCCCAGGAGCTGGGATCTGCATCAGGTTATCAGTGGGAAGGGGGAAAGGGAGCATGGGGGGAACAAGAAGCATAATTGGTAGGCATAAAATAGACAGGGGAAGGTTAAGAATAATATAGGAAACAGAGAAGCCAAAGAACTTCTTTGTACAACCCATGGACATGAACTAAGGGTGGAACAGATGCTGGAGGGATGGATGCAGGGTGGAGGGGAGAAAAGGGGGATACAAAAATTAAAGGGGACAACTGTAATAGCATAATCAATAAAATATACTTAAAAAAGATTCCACATATAAGTGAAATCATATGGTTCTTGTATTTCTCTGACTGGCTTATTTCACTTAGCATAATAATCTCCAGCTCCATCCATGCTGTCAAAAATAGTCAGATTTCCTTATTTTTTACAGTTGAGTAGTATTCCATTGCACCCAATGCTGTGTGTAAATGTACCATAGCTTTTTTTATCCACTCATCAATGGATGAACACTTGGTCTGCTTCCAAATCTTGGCTATTGTAAATAACACTGCTGTGAATATAGGGGTGCATATATCCTTTTGAATTAGTGTTGTGGGTTTCTTCAGATGTACTCCCAGAGTAGAATTGCTAGGTCATAGGCAGTTCCATTTTTAATTTTTTTAGGTATTTCTATACTACTTTCCACTGTGGCTCACCAATCTGAATTCCCACCAACAGTGTGAAAGGGTTCCCTTCTCTTCACATCCTTGTCAATACTTGTTTGTTAATTTATTTATGGTAGCCACTATGACAAGTGAGAGGTGATATCCAATTGTGGTTTTAAATTGCAACTCTGATGACTGAGCATCTTTTCATATGTCTATTGGCCATCTGTATGTCCTCTTTGGAGAAGTGTCTATTCAGGTCCTTTGCCCATTTTTTAATTGGAGTGTTTGTTTTTTTGGTGTTGAGTTGTGTAAGTTCTTTATAAATTTTGGATAGTAACCTCTTGTCAGATGTAGCATTGGTGAATATGTTCTCCCATTCAGTGCCTTAAGGGTGGTTACCTACTGACTCTCATGGCTCCCATTCAACATTGTATCCCCAGCAGCTAGCACTGTGCATGGAATATAAGAATATATGAAAATGAATAAAGTGCTTGTAATTTCAAATAAGACAAGGTTCCTTTCCTCAAACAATTCAGTCTGCTGTTTACAAAAAAAAAAAACAACCCATAACTGTCAGTTTGTCACTCAAACTGACAGAGTGAAATATGAGAAAGAAAGAAACCCATAAAAATGCCATGGCAGCCAAAAGTGTGATGCTAGATGATGGATATAAGACTTGAGTTCCTCCAAGACGGTTGAGAATGTCCTTCTTGAGGGTCTCCTAGATAAGAGTACAATTCCCTCCAGGTATCCCCAAACCTTGAACTGATCAGCAGGAGTCAGTGCCAGCCGACGTGGGAACCTGGGAAACAAAGAGACCCACTCTGCATGAAGAAGCGAGCACTCTCTAAGCCAGATCATGGCAGCAGCCCAGGGAGCCAGAGCAGCAGAATGAGCTCCCTTGATACATCAAGTTCCCTCTTCTCTCCCTTTCTCTCCCACCCTGTTTTTAAGTAAATCTCTTCTCTTCTAAATCTGTTTCTCCTCCTTTCTTCATTCCTATCCTGGGGTTGCGGGGGGGGGGGGATGGTAAGAACCCCTTCACTGGTAACAGATAGAGAAATAGATCAATAGATACATAGGTAAATAGCTTGGCAATTACCTCTGTTAGGAAAGAAAGAGAATCAGATACTAAATAAAGTTAAACCAACTGTTGGTACTCAAAGAAGAAAAAAGAAATAGCCATGGGGTACCAACAAGTCATGACTTTATTCTTATTTTAGTTGAGGTCTCTAGGATAACTGTTTTTCACTTTCATAGTATGTTTTCCTGCCAATCTTCTCAAGACAACATTCACTCTGAGATATTAGGTATACAAATACAAATCTTTATTTCTGGCATATATGCCTGTCATCAACTCACATAACTACCTACCAACTTCTCACATTTTCCACTAATAAATAAATCTTTTTTACCTTCATATTAGTCCATGTAAACACATGATTGTCACTGTCAAAACTTTCACTGTTGCTGTGGCTCTACTTAAATTTAGTTCCAAAAACACGTCAGAAAACCCACCCACTACTTTTGTAAAAAGTTGTGCTTTGATCTCCTGAGGCTGGTCTCAGAAAGAATCCTCACAAAAGACTGTATCCTTCACTGCCTTGCTTAGAGAATGGGGACTTAGTATTTTTAAGGTAGGCAATGACCATTGTAGGCTGCAAGATGAGAGGTCTTAGGTAAGTCATGAAAAAATAAATAGAACTGAGTTTCCTAAAATATAAAATGATAGGGAACTCCGCAATGATGAAGGCATAGGTAGAAACCCTTCACTCCCTCTCACAATTGAAGGAGGATAACAACCAATCTAAAATCAATAAACAACAAAAAGCACCAGAAAATCAAACTGCATGGAACTCCAACAACCAAGGAATTGAAGAAAAAAATCAACCAGAACAACCAGACCAGTAAGGAAGGCGGACTCAGAAAAACTATGGGGAGGCAGCTGAGGGGCAGAGCTGTGGGGGAGGGACTGACTTAAGGGGAAAACTGAGACTCACAGCTGACTGTGGGTTACAGCTGGGGTTGCCACAGTGGGAGATACTTCCAGTCTGATTTGAGAGTCTGTTGGAAGGTGCACTAGAGATGAGTAGGCAAACTGCATTGCTCCCTCCCTGGCTCCTCCCCCAGGAGGAGCCCCACCCCCTTACAACTAAGGCCCCACCCCCTTACAACTTACCAGGTGTGCCAAACAAACAAATATGGCCCAAATGAAGGAACACAGCAAAACCTCAGAACTAAACGATGAGGACATTGCCACCTAANCACTTTCATAGTATGTTTTCCTGCCAATCTTCTCAAGACAACATTCACTCTGAGATATTAGGTATACAAATACAAATCTTTATTTCTGGCATATATGCCTGTCATCAACTCACATAACTACCTACCAATTTCTCACATTTTCCACTAATAAATAAATCTTTTTTAGTTTCATATTAGTCCATGTAAACACATGATTGTCACTGTCAAAACTTTCACTGTTGCTGTGGCTCTACTTAAATTTAGTTCCAAAAACACATCAGAAAACCCACCCACAACTTTTGTAAAAAGTTGTGCTTTGATCTCCTGAGGCTGGTCTCAGAAAGAATCCTCACAAAAGACTGTGTCCTTCACTGCCTTGCTTAGAGAATGGGGACTTAGTATTTTTAAGGTAGGCAATGACCATTGTAGGCTGCAAGATGAGAGGTCTTAGGTAAGTCATGAAAAAATAAATAGAACTGAGTTTCCTAAAATATAAAATGATAGGGAACTCCGCAATGATGAAGGCATAGGTAGAAACCCTTCACTCCCTCTCACAATTGAAGGAGGATAACAACCAATCTAAAATCAATAAACAACAAAAAGCACCAGAAAATCAAACTGCATTTGATTTTCAACAAAAACCAAGGAATTAAAGAAAAAATCAACCAGAACAACCAGACCAGTAAGGCAGACTCAGAAAAACTATGGGGAGGCGGCTGAGGGGCAGAGCTGTGGGGGAGGGACTGACTTAAGGGGAAAACTGAGACTCACAGCTGACTGTGGGTTACAGCGGGGGTTGCCACAGTGAGAGATACTTCCAGTCTGACTCGAGAGTCTGTTGGAAGGTGCACTAGAGATGAGCAGGCAAACTGCATTGCTCCCTCCCTGGCTCCTCCTCCAGGAGGAGGCAGCACAGCATAGAGGGCCACTCTGCCTGGGTGAATACCTAAGGCCCCACCCCCTTACAACTTATCAGGTGTGCCAAACAAACAAATATGGCCCAAATGAAGGAACACAGCAAAACCTCAGAACTAAATGATGAGGACATTGCCACCTAACTGGTGGGGAATTTAAAGCCCTGGTAATCAAAATGCTCACAGAACTGATTGAGCTTTGTTGAAAAATGAAAGATACCCAAAATGAAATAAAGCAACATATTCACGAAACCAACAGTGACAGGAAGAAAACCATGATTCAAAGCAACGATTTGGAACAAAACAAAGAAATAAACATCCAACTGGATCAGAACGAAGAAACAAGAATCAAAAAAAAAAAAATGAAGAGAGGCTGAGGACTCTCTGGGACAACATGAAATGTTCCATTATCTGAATTATAGGGGTGCCAGAAGGGAAGAACAAGAGCAAGAAATTGAAAACTTATTTGAACAAATGAAAACTTCCCAATCTGGTGAAGGAAAATGGACTTCCAGGAAGTCCAGAAACTCAGAGTCCCAAAGAAGTTGGGCCCAAAGAGGAACATATCAAGGCACATCATCATTAAGTTACCCAAGATTAAAGACAAAGAGAAAATCCTAAGAGCAGCAAGAGAAAAGAAAACAGTTACCTACAAAGGAGTTCCCATAAGGCTATCAGCCGATTTCTCAAAAGAAACCTTACAGGCAAGAAGGAGCTGGAAAGGAGTACTCCAAGTCATGAAATCCAAAAGACCTGCATCCAAGATTGCTCTATCCAGCAAAGCTTTCATTTAGAATGGAAGGGCAGATAAAGTGCTTCCCACATAAGGTCAAGTTAAAGGAGTTCATCATCACCAAGTCCTTATTATATGAAATGTTAAAGGGACTTATCTAAGAAAAAGAAGATCAAAAATATGAACAATAAGCAGACTGGTACAGCCATTATGGAAAACAGTATGGAATTTTCTCNTTGAGCTTTGTTGAAAAATGAAAGATACCCAAAATGAAATAAAGCAACATATTCAGGGAACCAACAGTGACAGGAAGAAAACCATGATTCAAAGCAACGATTTGGAACAAAACAAAGAAATAAACATCCAACTGGATCAGAACGAAGAAACAAGAATCCAAAAAAAAAAATGAAGAGAGGCTGAGGACTCTCTGGGACAACATGAAATGTTCCAATATCTGAATTATAGGGGTGCCAGAAGGAGAAGAACAAGAGCAAGAAATTGAAAATGTATTTGAACAAATGAAAACTTCCCCAATCTGGTGAAGGAAAATGGACTTCCAGGGAGTCCAGGAAACTCAGAGTCCCAAAGAAGTTGGGCCCAAAGAGGAACACATCAAGGCACATCATCATTAAGTTACCCAAGATTAAAGACAAAGAGAAAATCCTAAGAGCAACAGGAGAAAAGAAAACAGTTACCTACAAAGGAGTTCCCATAAGGCTATCAGCTGATTTCTCAAAAGAAACCTTACAGGCAAGAAGGGGTTGGAAAGGAGTATTCCAAGTCATGAAAGGCAAGGACCTACATCCAAGATTGCTCTATCCAGCAAAGCTTTCATTTAGAATGGAAGGGCAGATAAAGTGCTTCCCACATAAGGTCAAGTTAAAGGAGTTCATCATCACCAAGTCCTTATTATATGAAATGTTAAAGGAACTTATCTAAGAAAAAGAAGATCAAAAATATGAACAATAAAATGACAACAAACTCATAACTATTAACAAATGAACCTAAAATAAAAGAAAAACAATGAAAACAAAAACTAAGCAAACAGCCAGAACAGGAGCAGAATTAGAGAAATGGAGATTACACAGAGGGAGTTCAGTGGGGAAGGGGAAGGGAGGAATAGGTACAGGGAAGAAGGAGCATAATTAGTAGGCATAAAATAGATAGGGAAAGATAAAAATGGTACAAGAGACAGGGGACTCAAAGAACTTATATGTACAACCCATGGACATGAACTAAGGCGGGGTGGGATGCTGGAGAGTTGTGGGGCAGGGTGGAGGGGGATAGAGGTGGGAAAACTATAATAGCATAATCAATAAAAAATAATTAATATGTAAAATAATGATTTAACCAGATTAGTGTTGCCAAGGCAAGAAGGCAGACTCAGAAAAACTATGGGGAGGCGGCTGAGGGGCAGAGCTGTGGGGGAGGGACTGACTTAAGGGGAAAACTGAGACTCACAGCTGACTGTGACTCACAGCCGCCTCCCCATAGTTTTTCTGTGAAGAGTAAAAAGGAGAATGAAACTGAGTTCCACCAAGCTCACCTGAGCACCAGGTGAGGATGAAAGTGGGTATAGAAGACTAAAAAATGGCTTCACCAAAAAAGTTTCATGTACAGTCATGGTAAGTTCTTATATATTGATTAAATCTTTGTCAAATTAGGCCTATACAAAGGGGAAATGTGGATTAACAGATAACTGTTCCCTGAATTTTGCTACTCTTTTATTTCTCTTCTTAAGCACTGCTGAGTTCTGAATGCTTGTGTCCCCTCAAAATTCAAATATTGAAATCCTAATGTTGAAAGTGATGGTATTAGTAGGTGGGGCTTTTGGAAGATGCATAATTCCCCATGAATGGAATCAGTGCTTTATTAAAGAGGTACCAGAGAGAACTATGGCCCCTTCCATCAGGTGAGGACACAATGAGAAGGCACTGGCTCTGAACAAGAAAGAGGGCCCTCATGAAAACATAACCATGCTGACACCTTAGTCTTGAACTTCCAAACTTCACAGACTAGGGCAAATGCTTCATGGTTTGGATTCTAAGTAAGCCTCTTCACATGAACAAGTATAAAGGACACATGGACAATAACTAAGGTGGGGGGAGGGAATAACTAAGGAAATGGGAGGGAGGTGGGGAGCACTGGAGGGGGGTAGGCAGGGTTGGGAACATAAGACAGAAAACTGTACTTGAACAAGAATTAAATTTTAAATAAATAAATAATAAATAAATAAGCCTCTTCATGAACATTCAGCTGGCCCCATGTGAAGCTCCACTATTACATTATGGTGCAGAAAACTAGGTAATGATACCATCTACAGATTCGTTGGTAAATGCTGGAAACAATTGCATTCACCTTTGATCCTGCCACAGATCACACCAGCATTTTTTACTGGTCTGGAGATAATGCTTTACCCCATCATGTCTCAAACTTGCATAATGCACAAGTCCTCTGTAAAGCAAAGGAGAAAGGGAACACAGTCCCAAGTGGTGGAAGGCCAAGGTGTGGCGTGGGCTGCCTGGCAATGGCTGCAGACAGACATGGCCCATAGGCACATGGAGCAAAGCACTGTATCCAACTGCATCAGGATGACCCTATTCCTTTGGGGACATGAGTTATTCCAGGTCTTGAACCTTCTAGCATCCACTACACCCTCAGGTCTGAAGTCATAAAAGTGTAACAGTAGCAATAGTTAGAGAAAATTGTGTCATTGACATCATTAACATCAAAGAGATGAAACTTGCCCCCTCAAACAATATTTCTGCATCTTCAGTTCTTATACAATGGTCTACCATTTTTATGCACTATGTTCTGTGGGGGTACAGAGGGTTCTAGAAAGCAACTTCCCACAGACAGATGAGATATGACACTCTAGCCCTCTTTCTTAAATAGTTCTAGAATGCTGACAACCAGGTTCTTACCTTCGATAAATATGAAGGTGGGGAAGCCCCAGGGGCCCAGACCTGGGAGGTGAGTGTTTAGGTATCTCAGCTATGATGTCTGCTCCTGAGCTGACCAGGTAGCTACAGGTAACCTCAGAGCACCTAGAGAGCCAGTGGGTCCAAATCCCACTGAAAGAGTAGGAAAGAGGGTGAAGGCACATAGGCTGTTTCCCAGGGATCCATGTGAGATTATGGATAAAAGGAATGCACCAGCAGTGCTGCACATACCTGGTGTCCACATTGCCATTGGCCCATGACTATCATCCTGGGATGTTTGATGATCTATTCAGGTGAGTGGAGCTCCAAAGAGCAGGTGCTTGGCTTGAATGCCATTAAGAGAAAAATGTCCATAAAGAAAAGTTGGAAGTCCTGGCAAGACAACCAAATGACAGCAATCTTATCAAATGAGAAATATGAAGTAAAAAGCACCCACAAACTCCAAGTGCCACATGAGCTAAAAATGATTTTGTATTATTTATTCACTTTTCAAGGTGGAGTGATTACAGTATGATGAATACCATTTGTTATTGTCTGTGGATTTCTTTTTAATTTTGCAAGTGTGATATTGCTAGCTTAAAAGGGTACCATCTATATCATGACAGGAAGTTGTTAAAACTGGTTGAAAATAAGAACCATACCTGTATTTTATCTAAAGGTTTTCTCTTTTTTAAGCCCTGGCTGGTGTAACTCAGTGGATTGAGCGCAGGCCTGCGAACCACACGATCGTGGTTCAATTCCCAGTCAGGGCACATGCCTGGGTTGCAGGCCAGTTCCCAGCAGGGGATGCATGAGAGGCAACCATACAGTGATATTTCTCTCCTTCTCTCCTTCCCTTCTTCTCTAAAGATAAATAAATAAAATCTTTAAAAAATAAAAATAAATAAAGGCTTTCTCTTTTTTTAATTTAATTTTATTGTGGTAAGAATAGGTGCAATATTTGCCCTGGCTGTATAGTTCAGTTGGTTAGAGGAGCATCTCATATGCCATGGTTGTGGAGGTTGCCAGGTGGGTTTGATCCCCAGCTGGGGGACATACAAGAATCAACCAATGAATGCATGAATGAGTGGAAGAACACATCAGTATTTCTTGCTCTATGTTTAAAATTAAATAAATAAATAGATGGATAGATAGGTAAATAAATAAATAAATAAATAAATAGTAGTGAAATTGAAATCACTACATACAGGGGTGGCAGGTGAAGGATAAATGTAAGATCTACCGTCTTAATAAAATTTTAATTGTGTAATACACTATTGTCAGCTTGAGGTATAATTTTGTGCATCAGATTGCTAGAACTTATTCAACTTGTTTAACTAAAAATTTATACAAGTTTTTGCAGAATATGGAGAAATCAGACCCCTTGTACACTCTTAGTGTGAGTGCAAAATGGTGCAGCTGCCTTAGTGTGAATGCAAAATGGTGTGGCTGTTCTTCAAAACATTAAAAATTGATCCAGCAATCCTACTTCTGGGTATTTATCCAAAAGAATTGAAATCAGCATCTCAAAGAGACATTAGCAGTCCCCTATTCACTGCAACACTATTCACAATACCCATAATGTAAAAACCATCTAAAGATTCATTGGCAGATGCATGAATAAAGAAAATGTGGTAGATACATACAATGGAGTATGTATCCTTTATTTAGCCAAAGGCCTTCCTATACACAAATAACTACCAATTAGAAGATGCAGTAGAAAAAATGATCCATAGGAAAAATAACACAGCAAAAATGTACCTGTATGAGAATACAATGAAGCCCTGGCTGGTATAGCTCAGTGGATTGAGCGCGGGCCTGCGAACCACACGAGAATACAATGAGAAATGTGCCACTGAATGATGCCAAAGAATGCTTAGCTCAATAAAATGACCATATGCATTCTTGAAGAGGATGACATCACAAAGGTAACCCTTTCTGCTAAATTTATAAACCTAATGAATAACAATGGGAATTTTCAACAACACAAGATCATATGGAAAATAATCAAAAAGAACTATTATAATTGTGAAAAAGAAAGTTAGTGAAGAGGAAATAGCTTTACCATATATTAAAATCCATTATAAAGTTAGCATTAAATAGTAATGTTCGTATATGAACAGATAGTCTAATGTAATAAACTAGAAAAACAAAAAATATCTTCAAGTATTAAAATATAATAAATTATGAGTTATTTCAAGTTAGTGGTTAAAAATTAAGGAGTGTTTAAATAAATGGTTTGAGGACAACCATCTTGGGGGAAAATAAAATTGGCTCCATATTTCATAGCATACATCATAAAAATAAATCTTAGATCAGAGATTAAAATCTTTAAAAATTAAAACCATAAATAGTACTAGAAAAAATATGGGAGAATTTTTTATAGTAACCTCAGAATGGAGCCAGTTTTCCTAAATATAATACCAAGTTGAGGAGTCATAAATAACAAGACTGAGGGAAACTCTGCTTCTGGCCATGATGGTGTAACTGGTACTACATTAGTGTCTACCATTCGCAACTGTAACACGGGACAGCACATACAAAGCAACTCTTTTAAGGCCTTGGATAATGGGTAGGACAAGTCTGCAATTTCTGAGATAATGGAAATTCAAGAGGTAAGAAGAACCTGGCATCCCACTGAGCTGAGACAACAGAAATCTGACTTCAGAGCAGTTGAAATGGCTTCTACAGGGAAAGTAACAAGAGAGAAATAAAAATGCACTGAGTTGGGAAGCTGCTCCCAAAATCTGTGTTGGGTACCTCTATGGTGAGGGCTAGGCTGTAACTGAACAAGACAATTCCATTTCAGTCTCACACGATAGCAAGTCCTTCAGGTTTAGAGTAGGACTGAGAGTCCAGCTGCTGGGTTCTGCTAAGGTAAGAGCAGTGCCAGGGAGTTCTGACTCTGCTGGAGTGAAGAATCTTCATCAATAGCCCACCATCAGGCTGAATTACCAGACCAGCTTTCATTAGGAATAAAGATGATGCCCTCGTGTAAGACATACTCCAGGCCTTCCTGGAACCAACAATGCCTTCAACCAAACCCTGACAATATCTTTTTGGAAGAGAGACTTTGAAAGTTGAAATACATCTTGTCATAGGGGACTACCAAAATTTCTTGAGGCTTGGGAAATATCCACCCAATTAAAGCACAAAATCAAGATTATACACATTCGAAACAATCATCCAGGAATTTCACTGCCTCAATAATAATAATAGAACATTCCCCAGTAATCTTCAGAGAAAGATAACAGAATACAGAGTCACTACAATGTGTTATTCCAAATGTCTAATATTCAATTAAAAACTATTAAGTACACAAGGAAAGAAGAAAATGTAACATATCACCAAGGAAAAAGATAATGTGTAGAAACCAAAACCAAGATGGCCCAGATGGTATAATTAGCAGGCAAAGACTAAAGAAGTTGTGACAGACTATTTTGTAAGATGGCTGCACCAATATCTCCATCCTTCTTCATAGTGACTGTGCCACTTTCTCATGGTCTGAACTCAGAACATTTTGACAAATAGAATGCAGCAGAAGTGACATTATGGGACTTCTTAGGCAAAACTATAAGAAGCCCTAGTAGGCGTATCCAACCTGTGGTCTGCAGGCCATCTACAGCCCAGGATGGCTACGAATGTGGCCCAATATAAAGCTGTAAATTTATTTAAAACCTTTTTTTTTTTTTGCTCATCAGTCTTCATTAGTGTTTGTGTACTTAATGTGTAGCCCAAGACAACTCTTCTTCCAATATGGCTCAGAGATGCCAAAAGGTTGGACACCCCTGTTCCCAGCTTCTTAGAATACTCATGCAATTGGCATCCTATGTGAGTTCAAGCTACACAGAAAGGCCACATGTAGGTATATTTGATAACTCTAACCAAGCTGGCAGCCAGCTGGCAGCCAGCACCAACTATTAGTCATGTGAGTGGGTCATCTTGGATATTTATCCCAGTTAGTCTAAAGACAGAGTAGGGGGAAATATCCACCCAATTAAAGCACAAAATCAAGATTACACACATTGAGGGGGAAGACTGGAGAAAAAGGAACACATCTTTAGGGACCTATGAGAAAACAGAAAATGGTGTAACATATGTAATAAAAATTTCAGAAAGAGAATAGAATCAAATAGGGTAGAAAAATTATTTTAAAAAATAAAGGTTGAAATTTCCCAATTTGATGAAAACACTGACTTGCAAATCCAAGAAGCTCAGCAAACTCTAAGCAGGATGAATATAAAAAGAACCATTCTTATGCAACAAAGATAGTGTCTTGAAATCACCCCTAGTTAAGGAACATAGTTAAGAATGACTACTAACTTATCACTGAAAAGCAAGGAGGCCAAAATTTAATGAGATGACATCTTTGAAGTGCTTACTGGGAAAAAAAAAACTATCCAGAATTTTATATTCAAGGAACATTTATCAGATATTCTGTATGTTGTTCTCCAGGGTGTTAAATAGGAAAAAAAGCATTGAACAATACATATACTATGCTGCCACATGGGGTAGGGAGAAAGGGGAGCCAGCTCTAGAAGGATACACAAGACGTTGATTACATTAGTTGTTTGCAGGGAGAAAGGGAGAGCTGGAAATTGAATGGGAGAGAAACAAGTTTTTCACCAAATAACTCACTGTACCTTTTACATTTTCAGTCATGTTAATGTTTTTATAAATCAAAATGAAGATGTAAAACTTGACAAATTTTTTAAAACTCCAGATATCTAAAATAAACAGAAAAACCAAAAACTTCCAGAAAAAAAATTTTTACAAAGTAGCTGACCATCAATGTAATGAAAATTAAACAGGCATCAAAATTATCACCTGCAGCACAAGATGTTAAAAAGTAGTAAAAAAGCTATTGCCATGATCTATAGAAAAATGACTTTGAATAAGAATTCTGTATCTGAGCAAGCTCTACTAAATGCAGAAAAATAAAGATGTTCTCAGCACATAAGAATTCAGATAATGTACCAGAGACCCTCTCTGAAAAAAATGACTTAATGACTTACTCCATGAAAACAAACAAGCAGACTTCTGGCCAAGATGGAGGCATAGGTGGAAACACTGTGCCCCCTCCCACAACTAAATTTAAAGACAGCTAAGTTTGAGAAACAAGGACACAGCCAAAACAGTGAAAATTAAACCGTACAGAAGTCCGACAACAAGGAACCATTCAGCCAGACCAGTAAGAGGGGCAGAGTCAGCAGTGGAGTGGGGTTGGGCTGGAAAGACCTTGCTGTCCTAATGACCCAGGAGCAGAGGCAAAGGTGGTTGGTGGATCCCAGGAGTGGGGTGGCAATGGGTGGATCCAATGAGGGCGGAGGGCGGCTGGCTGACTGTGGTCACACATTTACGCGCAGATAAACCAAGCGAAGGAGTGAACCATGAGACAGACCGCTCAGGCTAGGGCCCCAGCGGTGAGAATTAGAGCCTGAAAGCACCAACTGGAAAGACTTTCTTGGGGTTGAGGGGCCTGGAGAGGCTCCCAGGCCCACAGAGAATTCATTGGAGAGACCCACAGGGTCCTGGAGAGTACACGGCCCACACACCCGGGAACCAGCACCAGAGGGGCCCAGTTTGCTTGTGGGGGGCCACAGAGGGAACAGGGGTCTGGGAAAAAGTGGAGCAGAGCAAAGCGCCATTTTTTCCCTCTCTGACCCCGCCCCCACATACAGCGTCACAACCCAGCAACTGGGTCACCCAGCCCTGGTGAACACCTAAGGCTCCACCCCTCAAACATAACAGGTGGAAACAGAGCAAACATTATGACTCAAGAACAGTTCAAAGCCCCATAGCCAATACTTCTAAGTGACCAAGAAATAGCCAATCTTTCAGATGCACAGTTCAAAATACTGGTGATCAGGATGCTCACAGAATTGGTTGATTTTAGCCACAAATTAGAAGAACATAAGAAGGCTAAACTGATTGAAATGAAGGGAAATGCACAGGAAACCAATAGTGATAGAAAGGAAACTGGGACTCAAATCAAGGGAGTGGACCAGAAGGAAGAAAGAAACAACCAAACAGAAAAGAATGAAGAAACAAGAATTCAAAACAATGAGGAGAGGCTTAGGAACCCCCAGGACATCATTAAATGTTCCATCTGAATTATAGGGGTACCAGAAGGAGAAGAGGAAGAGCAATAAGTGTAAAAGTTATTTGAACAAATAATAAAGGAGAACTTTCCCAGTCTGGCAAAGGAAATAGACTTCCAGGAAGTCCAGGAAGCTCAGAAAGTGCCAAAGAAGCTGGACCCAAGGAGGAACACACCAAGGCACATCATCATTACATTAGCCAAGATCAAAATGAAGGAGAGAATTCTAGAAGCAGCAAGAGACAAGGGGACAGTCACCTACAAAGGAGTTCCCATCAGACTATCAGCAGATTTTTCACAAGAGACTTTACAGGCAAGAAGGGGCTGGAAAGAAGTATTCCAAGTCATGAAATCCAAAAGACCTACATCCAAGATTGCTCTATCCAGCAAAGCTTTCATTTATCATGGAAGAACAGACAAAGTACTTTTCAGATAAGGACAAGTTCAAGGACTTCATCATCACCAAGCCCTTATTATATGAAATGTTAAAGGGACTTATATAAGAAAAAGAAGATAAAAAATATGAACTTTGAAAGGACAGCAAACTCACAATTATTAACAACCACACCCAAAACAAAAGCAAACTAAGAGGACCACTAGATCAGGAGCAGAACCATAGAAATGGAGATCACATGGAGGGTTAGCAACAGGGGAGTTGGAGGAGGAGATGGGGGGAGAAGGTACAGAGAATAAGTAGCATAGACAGTAGGTAGAAAGTAGACAGGGGGAGAGCAGGAATTCTATCGGAAATACAGAATCTAAAGAACTTGTGACACATGGACATGAACAAAAGGGGAGCAGTGGTGGGGGAGGGGTGTGCAGGGTGGAGGGGAGTGAAGAGGGGGAATGGACAACTGTAATGGCATAATCAATAAAATATATTTAAAAAAAACAAAACAAACAAGCAAATTGTTATTTGCCTAAAAGGAGGAAGATATGGAATATATAAATAGTGGTTACTGGAAAATCTAATAAAAACCTATACTTAAAGCTAGTAAGTATTGACCTGTAACTTTAAAATTTTAATATAAATCTGGCTTTAAAATTCCAGGTGATAATTTGGGACATGATAAAATTGGAAAAAGCAAAAGATGTGGCATGCTAATTAATATTTTTTTTAAAGATTTTATTTATCTGTTGTTTTTAAAGAGAGGAGAACAGAAGGAGAGAGGGAGAGAAACATCAAGGTGTGGTTGCCTCTTGCACACCCTCTACCAGGGACCTGCCCTGCAGTGCTCAGTGGATTAAGTGTAGGCCTGCAAAGCAAAGGGTCACCAGTTCTGTTCCCAATCAGGGAACACTCCTGGGTTGCAAGCCAGATTCCCAGTAGGGGCCTCATGAGAGGCAACCACATCTTGATGTTTCTCTCCCTCTCTTTCTCCTTACCTTCTCCTCTCTCTAAAATAAATAAATAACCTTTTAAAAATAAATAAAAGCCAACAAATGGTCTTAATCTTAGGTACGGGGGAAATTTTACAAATTAGAGGGTAATACAAGAGAGAAATTTATGCCAACAGAATGAAAATACAAATGAATATTTTTTCTAGAAAAAATAAATTGCTAATTTGTACTCAAAGTGGAAAATCCAAATGAATCAAAAAATTAAAATATAATGAAGAAGCCCTGGCCAGTATGGCTTCTTGGCTGATTGGAGTGTTGTTTCATTCACTGAAAGGTTTCAGGTTTGATTCCTGGTCAGGGCACATACCTACATTTCAGGTTTGATCCCTGCTCAGGGCACGTGCAGAACAAAACTAATAAATATTTCTCTCTCACATCTATGTCTCTCTCCCCCGCCCACCACCCCGCACTTCCTCTCTCACTAAAAATAATGAAAATATGTCCTCGGGTAAAGAGAGAAAAGGCTTTTTTTAAAATAGAGGAAAAGATTCATTCTGAAAAACATAATGGTGCTTTGGAAAATAAATTATAATGACAATTTGATTTTGACAAATCAAAAATTATGCCATTACAGTTTTCAGCATTGGTGAGTGCATGGATGAAATACTCTCACAGACTGTTCAAAGAAGTCATGTAAAAAAGGATGCTATTTCAGCCTCCATAAAATTTTATGTGCTTACCTTCTGGCCCAGAAATTTCACCTTGGGAAACATTCTACAGAAAGAGTTAGACTTCTGACCCAGATGGAGATGTAGGTAGATATACTCTGCCTCCTCGAACAACGAAAAGGACAACAACAAACATAAAAACAAAAAAATAACCAGAACTGCCAAAAAATCAAAATGTATGGAAGTCTGATAACCAAGGAGTTAAGAGGATACATTCATCCAGACTGGCGCACCAAGACAAAAATATATGGTCCAAATAACAGATCAAAACCCCCAAAATAGAACTAAGAGGTACAGAGACAGCCAACCTATCGGGTGCAGTGTTCAAACACTGGTAATCAAGATGGTCACAGAAATAGTTGAGTGTGGTTGCAAAATAGAGGAAGAAGGGAAGGCTATGCAAAGTGAAATAAAGGAAAATGCACAGGGAACCAACAGTGAAGGGAAGGAACAGGTACTCAAATTAATGTTTTGGAACAAAAAGAAGAAATAAACATCCAACTGGAATAGAATGAAGAAACAAAAATTCAAAAAAATGAGAAGAGCCTTAGGAACATATGGGGCAACTTTAAGCACTCCACCATCCGAATCATAGGGGTGCCAGGAAGAAAAGAACATCAGCAAATTGAAAACTTATTTGAACAAATAATGAAGAAAAACCTCCCCAATCTGGCGCAAGAAATAGACTTCTAGGAAGTCCAGGAAGCTCAGAGAGGCCCAAAGAAGTTGGACCCAAAGAAGCACATACTAAGGCACAGCATAATTACATTACCCAAGATTAAAGATAAGGAATCTTAAAAGTAGCAAGAGAAAAGGAGACAGTTACTTACAAAGGAGTTCCCATAAGACTATCAGCTGATTTCTCAAAAGAAACCTTGCAAGGAAGAAGGGGCTGAAAGAGGTATTCAAAGTCATGAAAGGTAGGGCCCTGGCTGGTGTAGCTCAGTGGATTGAGCGCGGGCCTGCAAACCACACAAAGTCATGAAAGGTAAAGACCCACATCCAAGATTACTCTATCTATCAAAGCTTTCATTTAGAATGAAGGGCAGATGAAGTGCTTCCCAGATAAGGTCAAATTAAAGGAGTTCATCATCACCAAGTCTTTATTGTGTGAAATGTTAAAGGGGGTTATCTAAGGAAAAAAAGATCAAAACTATGAACACTAAGATGACAACATACTCATAACTATCAACAACTAAAACTAAAAAGCAAAATCAAACTAAGCAAACAACTCAAACAGGGAAAGAATAAAAGAAATGGCGATCACATGGAGGATTATCACTAGGAAGGGAGACAGGGGGGGAAGGTAAAAAAGAAATAAGAAGCATAAATGGTAGGTACAAAATAGAAAGGAGGGTGTTAAGAATAGTATGGAAAATGGAGAAGCCAAAGAACTTATATGTATGACCCATTGACACAAACTAAGGGGATGGGCGGTAATACTGGTGGAAGGTGTGGTGCAGGGATGAGGGGGATGAAGGGGAGAAATAAAGGGACAACTGTAATAGCATAATCAATAAAATATATTCTAAAAAATTAATAATAGTAATAAAAGAAAGGGTTAGATGTGCCCAAAAAGGCATTGAAAATGATATAGAATAATTTGTAACATTGAAAAAATTGAAACAAGCTAAATATCTTCTCATTAGGGAATTCACTATAAATTTTCGACATTAATTATATAAAACAGCTTTAAAATAATGTCTATCTCTATATAATTACATTAATATGTCTACAAAATGTTTTTGGAGAAAAAAAGCAAATTATGGAGTAATATGTGCAATGTAATCCCATTTAAATTTTAAAACAATGAGATCATTATGTAGAGCATTCACCAAACTATAGGAAAGAATCTCTGGGAGGCCAATGTGAGAAACAAAGTAGGACTTTTAATTTTCATTTTCTAATCTAGCATCCTTCAAATTTTTCACAATTGAAAATGATCACCTTATACAAAGCAATTTAATGCTTTAAAAAGAATTATTAAAACTGTTGTGACTGAAAAGGTACTTTCTTTAATTGGGTACCTAACCTGATCTATTTCTTCCTTTCCATGTTTTAATAGCCAATAGAAGATCTATAAAAAAAAGAACAAAGAGATCCAGTGAAGAATTCTGTAGCCAGAATGATGTAGAACACAAGAGAGAATACATGAGTAGCCAATCACAGCAATGAGAGAGGTGACATCATTGCAGATACTACAAATGCTGGAAGGAAAGAAGGGACAGTTGTGGACAACTTCATACCAATGAATGAGACAACTGAGATGAAAAGGATAAATTCTTCAGAAGATAAAAACAGAGACTGCCTGAGGACTGGGCAAGAAGGGAGGGCTAGGATGCAGAGAAGCTGGGGGGATAACTACAAAGAGTCGCAAGAAAACCTCCATGGTTATGGGTGAGTTCTTCATCCTGATTATGGTCATGGTTAGCTATATGTCATGTAATGTAAGTCAATTATATCTCAATAAGTATGTGCACTCTATGTTCATTGCAGCATTATTTACAATAGGCATGATTTAGAAGCAGCCCAAGTTCCCATCACCATGATGAATGGTTAAAACAGCTGTGGTACATTTACAAAATGGAATACTACTCAGCTGTAAAAAAAAAGAAGAAAATTTTACCCTTGGCAACGGCATAGATAGATCTGGAGAACATTACGCTAAGTGAAATAAGACTATCAGAGAAAGACAAATACCCTATTATCTCACTCATATGTGGGATCTAATGAACAAACAGAACTAACAGGTAAAATAGAGACAGACTCATAGATAGAGAGCAGTCTGACAGCTCTGGGGAGGGTGGAGGTGGGTGGAGAGAATCAGGATCAAGCAAAAAAGAAAAAGAACGCATGGACATAGACAGACAACCGTGTGGTGATTGTGGTGAATTGTGTGTGCGGGGTGTGGAGGTCAAAAAGGGTATAGGATGGACAACTGGTAAAAGAAAAATACAATAAAAATGAACTATTTTTGAGTATGTGTAAATACTTAAAATTCCTGTGTACAGTTCTCAGCCCTTGCTTATGTTAATATAGTGGACATTGTGGCTGCTCAACCTGCATCCATTCTTTTCTTCATCATTCCCAAAAGAACTCCAGTTTTGTGCCACAAGAGAAGTTAACTCCATCCCTGTTTTCTGAAATGAACCTTATTGGTCTATTGATCTTCACCTCCTTAGCAGTAATAGTTTTAGGAAATCACAATAACGTCATTAAATGCAAGGCATTTTCCTGGTCAGGGTTTGGTTCAGGCACAAGCATGTGCCTCAACTGAGTCCAGGAAGCCAGAAGAAGTGTTCCAAGGGCTTCTGGAATGTGTTTTCTCACTCTCATCAGTGAGCAAGCAGAAGAGACAAACCCTCCCTCTGGGTATGAATACAACAGAAGGACGACAACTATTGTGTCCCCATAAGGGAAATAGCTGAGGGACAAAACCAACCCACCGAGGGGAGTACACCTAAGGGAATACAGAATAATGAAAGCAGAGCCATTACAATAAAGTGAACCTGAAGCCTGAGATACTGACTCTTCTACACAACAATATCCTGTTGTTTAAAGCAAGTTTGAATCAGATTCTGTTACATCCAGCTGAAGATGTCCTACATTATACCCTTGATCTCTCAACTGCACTTACCTGTTTTCTTCTTCCTGAAACCTTCTCTTCCCTGGCTTATGTTGACTGCACCCTCTCCTCTTTCTGGATTCACCCATTAAATCTCCTTAGTAACCACCTCTTCCTCTACCCAACCATCTAACGTGTGATTTCCACACTGTCAAAAATCTCAAACACTTCCATGGTTTCTACACCCCGACAAGGGCCAAATTTGTAACTCCAGCTCAGATTCCCTTCTGATGGCTAGATCCATATATTCAACTGTCTACTCAAAATCTCCCATTAGACATCTTAGTATCTTGATTCAGTTCAAAACAGAAGTCATCATTTTGCATTCACACACACAAAAACTCTCTCCCACTCAGTAAATGTCACCCTGGCCCGTCCAGTTTAAGACAGAAACCCAGAAACTATCTCTGAAACTTCCCTGCTTCTCTCTCTTCACTATGCACCCAACCCCAAACATCCATCACCTGGCCCTACTGACCCAATATCCTGTGTGTCTCCTGGATCCATTCCTTTCTCTCCAACCATACCACTACTATAGTCCAAACATCATATTATCATACATCTGCGATTAGTGTGCACAGTCTACCTCGGTTCTCAACCAATCTATTCTTTATACTGTAGTACAAAATATGTACTTTTTAAATGCAAATCTTACCAACAACACTCACTTTTTTAAACCTTTTCAGGGTCTCTCACTGCCTTAAGAAAGAGTTGAAAAATCTTAACATAGGCCACAAAATCATGCTTAATCTAGCTAACTCCATCCAACCTCTGTGGTCTCATCTAACATCACTCTTCCTCTCCCTAAGTTTCACCACATTGGACACTGTTCAGTTCTCTGGGCCTATCATACTGCATCACTGGATGGCCATGCATGTGGCTCCCTCTTACCAGAAACTGCTCCCACTGCACATACTTCACAACAGGGTTGAGTAACTAGAAGGCATCAAACGTGGAGCATGTAGGCCATGACTGGTGATCCCTAGAGTTGTACGACCTCACCCATGGCCCTCACTGGCCCCATAGTTGCCAGACTACCTCTTGGTTATTATTCAGATTTCAGCCTAAATACCTCCTCATATAGAAAATCTTCCCTGACCACCCTCCTAGGTTCATTCTGATCATGTCTTGAATTTTTGAGTTGCAACACTTAGCATGTTGGTCACTATTTGTTTATGCTAACCTGTAACTGCCACTCAAGCAAACTAGTGATGTCAACAGAGGATGGAATATAGTGTTATACATGAGAGTGTGGTTGGACCTTTTTCCTCCTAACACATCAAATGTCTATTTAATATTTAACATAGTTTTTCCCTATCCCAGATGATATTCTTGACTTAGACATAGTGTAAAGGAAAAAATAAAACAACATGGATAATGCTTTTAATTTTAATAACTCGGTTTTTAAATTTGCCATTTCAAATAGTTATAAGTCCTAAAGAGTATATATGTGCAAATTTCTGTTCCCTCCCTAGCTCTCCCAGAAAAAAAAAAAAACACATGGAAAGGCCATAACTATGCAAAGCCTTGTAATCCAGACCAAACACCTCACTAATGGAGAAACAACTATTCAGGAGCACATAGATGCCCTTCCACTTAAGTGATGCTTTATGAAGTTAGGTCTTGTAGTATTTACCAGGTATACATCCACTACATTACATATTGATGGGGAAAGGCATAAGCTTAGAATTTCCCCAGAAGTTTTGAGGAGTGAGGACTTGGGACTCCTCCAGTAAGCAGCAGTAATAGCTGTAACTCTAAAGATCTTTTCTTTAAGTAGAGAGAAAGCCAAGAAAGCCATTGTACCCTCCCAAACTCATCAAAGCAGCCATTGTGCTCCTCCTCCCCTTTTTCAAGGCAAGAAATTAACCTCAGTCAGAGGTTGAGCCATGCCCTAGCGAGAAGCAAGGCTCAGCAGGAGCAATTTCAATGGGACAACAAAACGGACACAGACAAGGGCAACCTTGTGGGGTGTCCCTAAACAGCCAAGGGTGCTGTTTAGGTGTAGTATTTCAGATAGCCAGAACAAACTGAAGGAGCCAGCAGTGATTACCAGAAGAAGTAGAAAATTTCCCAAATCCCAGCTCTCCTAAATATCTGGGTGCAACCTGGCCTGACAACCAACCCCAAATCACTGATAGCAATAGGGACAACTAAGCTGGAAGAGAAATGCCATTCAGGAGAGCCTGGGCTCCTCCCTCCCAACTCTGGTCCAACAGTCAGTTGGAAAAGTTTTGATCAATTGAAGGCAGAGTTTTCAGGAACCTGAAGAGAGAAACATGCTTTCTACTCTTTTCCTAAATATACTTATATATCTGAATAAAGTGTTTTAGTTTTCTCCTACACAACACCACTTATTAGAATTGTGTTCTCAAGAGTCAGACAGACCCAATATTGAATGAAGACACAACTTCTTAATGATGGGGCTTCCTTGAACTTCACTCTCTTTGTAGGTACAGCATGCATAATAATAGCTGTGTTACGATTAAATGAGATACATTCAACCTGGAAAGTCCTGTAGATACTCACATAATGGTGAGTCTAGCTAAGAGTCCAGCTGTAAAGAAAGGAGCGTGGGGTTGTGGGGATAATAAAGCTGGTTCACAGAAGCAGCCAGAGAAAACTTAGAGAAGGCCAGTGGCAGTTAATGGGTTTAGAAGCAGCATTTCCCAAAGTTTGTTCCAAGGAACACTAATCCTATAGGACATTAAAAGTAATGTCCTATACTCATCTTTTAAAACGCTGTCTGAATAACATACTCAAGAAACATTAAATTATACAATTTAAAAGCTTTCCTATTGTAAAATTTCTGAGTGACTTTAATATGCTGATGCTCATGGAAAACCATGCCCACAAGAATGCAGTTGAGCATGGAGTCCTTTTTTCTTGGTGCATTTTATAGGGCAGTTGCCTCTTGGAGCTGCTGGTTTAAATGAGTGGATCTCAGGGTCCTGTCTGGTAACTCCTTCTTAAACCAAAAGCTCAGAAGCAACTTGCTCATTCAGCACTATCGAACTGTCCATGTAAGCAGCATCCAAACGCGTAGCGAATACATCGACGTTTATTTGAGTCAAACTGACAATCTGGGAAGCAAAATCTCAGCAGATTGAGAGAATGGAAGTTTTGCAGCTGATTTTATGCATTAGAATAAAATGAGAAGAAATCGAGAGTACTGACCATGACATCTATTCGTGGAAGATTAAGGAGATGGAAGAAAGCAAAGTGGGGGAAATCTCTGGGATTGGATAACTAGACAGTGTAGAGGAACACACAGTTCTTTTACATTGGCTGGTACAGGGTAGTGAACAGCCAACATTTATAGCACAAATGCAGGCGACAAGCAACAACCAGGAGATCTGTGGCCTCGATTCCAGTGCCTGGCAGTGTCAAGAGGTCTGGAAAATGACATTTCTCTGATATTTCAAAGGTATGTTCTCTTCCATGCAAAAAGACAATAAACAAGCTCATATAAGGTCAAGACTGACCTTTGCTGAGGCAGCCACAGGCTTAGAATGTGACTAGCCACCACAACCTGCTTTTATTTAGGAATTTTGTGTTCAGACCACCCTGTGTGGTTACTTTCCACCTTTGTTTGCAGAGCGAACAGAGACCATGCTGGTCTCCCCAGGCTTGCCAGCATCATAGAGTTCCCAGCGACTCTGACTTCTTCGAGCTTCTAAAAATGATTGAGAACTGGGGAGAAAATTTGCTGGGTCCAAAATGAAAAATGCAATAAGAAATATGAAACAGATATTTAAGTAAACATGTTCAAAATCTAACATTATGCCAAATAGTCAACTGCTATTGAACACATCATATATCATTACATAAAAATATATTTTTCATGGGCTGTGGGTGCATCACGATATGTTTGTTACACTGTGATTTGGGGGCTCCATTAGAATGAGAACCTAGCAGTTTCCAAGGCTGCTGGTGACCTTGATAAGGGCCCTTCCTTTAAACCTCATACATACACCGTGTGATGTACAAACAAATGCACACACACCCTGGGACTGAAGACATTTCAACTAAGAACCGTGAGTGCAGCAGTCAGATTCAGCCACGTAACAGTGAGGTTGTCGGGGTCCCCCTGACCTTCCACAAGCCCACAGTGCCCAAGGACTCTGTGGGTTTAGATCCTCAACCATGTGCCAATTCTTTTTGGCAATAGCCACAGAACCCTGCAGTAAGTGCAGCTCCTTCTCGGCAAATCTACCACCACCCTGTGAAAATCCATTCAAGGCCCCTATTTTACAGCGGATGGCTTTGCATTCATGGTTTCTCAAAGGAGCTGTGGGTTTCAGTGGTTCTTTCCAATTCGTGGCAAAAGGCAACATTTCAAGGGGTGTGGGGAAGGGGTATGAGAAGGACTGAAGCTCTTCTAAAAAGGTTTCATTTGTTTGAAAGGAGACAGGCTAGGAGAGGTACAAATCCTCAGAGCTGTGTGGACAGAGACTGAGGGACAGAATGCAGCTCCTCGCACGTGGTTCGGGTCCCTCACTCCAGCTTGGGGGAAGCCAGGCTGAGAGGAGGATTTCGTGCATGAGGACAACTGAGTCGTAGGCCAAGTGATTCTGTATCTCTGTGTCTTTCTCTAGGGTCTGGAAAGACATCAAGACTCATAGAACAAGTCTAAACAATCAGTCCATTTTTCTATTTCTGGGAGAAAATAAAGAGAAAGAAGTTATGACTAAAAAACACCAAAACATTGACCCTCCCTTCAAATCAATCTGTTTTTCAAGGTCTGTTCAACATCATAATAAGAAATACTCTTTTCTCTCTTCTAACGTTTGAGTTGAACAGTGTGGCTCATTTCTCATTGTTTTCCGCATTTCTAATGTCTGCTATGAGTGATCTAAACATCAAATGAAAAATAAATGCCCCCCCCAATGGGCACACAACACACCACACACACACACACACACACACACACACACACACAGAGGAAACTGCCCTTCCTTTGTTAATCTAACAAGAGAAACAGTTACAAACAATGAATTACAATGCAAAAAATATGGAAAGAATCAATGAGGTATTAAAATTTGCTCTCTGAAAAGAATAACACTCCCCGGCTCCACATCTTTTGAGCTAAATGTCCCATCAGAGTGACTGCCCTGATGACATTTTCATCCTTAAGGATTTCCCCGCTTCCTCTGAAGCTCTGGCTTTTTCTCTCCCTCTTCCTCCACCTTCCTACTATTGTCACTAGAGAATACAAAGTGACATGTGTGAGAAAATGCTTGCCTGACGACCAGAGAGTGTGTTTCCTTTGCATTCCATTTGGATTTCCATTTATTGCACTAAACTTTCTTACAATTAGTTTTTTAAAAGGGCTGAGAGAGTTCATTTCCCAAACAGCTGACAAAAACCATGTTCCATGAAAGCAAGCAAAATGGCACTTGGTGACCATTTTTGCTACCATTATAAAACCCTGACAGTTTACATCGTGACTTTGCATTCTGTACTTTATTATTCTGATAGAGTCATCAGAATATGTTGATACTCCCATGATACCCATCCAGAGTCGGGAACTGGTTTATCTTAATTGCACTTTAGCATAAGCATATTAAATGCAACTTGATTATAAAATGCATTTGGATTGCCATAATAAATTTCTTGGCAAGATTTCCAAACATCAAGTAAAGAAATCTATAATCTCCTAGTCTGGCCCCTTTGCTGACTTGCCAGGTAACTCTGTACAAAAGTTATACATCCCCTCTCCACATCCCTCATTCTCAGCCAATAAACTAGTAATAACAGACTTGTGTAGCACTCAGGAATGGCTGCAAGACACTTCTTTATACTTGGACAGCATTTTGCACATGACAAGCTGGCTTTAGGTTAAATATGTCAGATTGATGCCTCAGCATGATTGTTGGGGTGGATTTTGTTTTTATTCTATTTCACAAACTCATCGGCATCATCCATCAGTCTTAGTTGTTACAGGTCACAGTTCAGCCATGTATATCAGAGTGCAGAGGACTTCCTCACCAAGGTGTTTGAGGCGGGACCAAGAAGCCAGAGAACACTCATGCTCCTCCGGTATGCTGCCTACCCCCAACTCTCACACTCCCCTGGGAGACTTCCGAACAATAGACTAGGCACCCAAAAGTGTCAGAAATAGACAAACGCAACCTCTGTCTGCTGGCCACAGGGAGGAAAAATGCTAAGTAAAAAAACAGGTCACAGACGATTTCGTTTTCTTCACTGATGAGGAGTAATGCTCACTACCACCGGGGAAATAGAATCCCTTTGTTAAACCAAGGATCTCAAAGTAACGCCATGTGTTATCTGATGTACCATCTGATCTGTCCTGAAGTTAGGTACAGATGCTACTCTGCCCTCAGCACCGGGGCAGAATACTTAAGGAACTGCCTACAGCTTGTTTCCCCCTCAGGCAGTAACAGGATGGGATATAGAAGGGTATATGGTACAAAACGTCCAAATGTGCCGGACATGCTAGTCTGCGAGCTCACCAGCTAAATTACCGGTGAGTGGCCTAGACGACAAACGTAAGTAATCTCCCTAAAAGACATCCTGAAACAATGGTCAATCTAACGGAGCCAGGATTCACAACTTTTCTTTTTTAATGTAAAAGGAACCTCTCGTTGTTGGTTGGTTCGAGCGCCCTCATGTGTCCCCGCAGCATAATGCCCTTCCAGGTCTGCCGAAGGGCTATTGCTAATGGCAGATTCAATGACACAGATCACATCTTCTTCATACTTGTTTCAGGAGCCTTGTGCGAAACTGAAGACTTGCGGATTGCCCTAGGACTATGAATTTGTCCTCCCTGATATAAAGTGACATCCTAACTTATACCTGGAAAAAAAAAGAGAGAGAGAAGCCAGTGAACACCGGAGTAGAGGCTGATTTCAACTTGCCTGCTCTGGTTTAACCATGTTAGATCAGCCCATCCATTTCTTATTCCTCCTGCCCCTCCCCCACCCCGAGGGGCAGCGCTGTCGGCACACATACTCCTCCTTCACCGGTGCTCACGCGCCTGAAGGACCCCAGCTACTTCTGCAGTAAGCAAATCTCAGGAGACCTAGCCCCCACCTCCTCAGTTGGGTAAGCCATTCTTCTCTCTGGATCCCACACTTCCTGTGGAAAGACGGGGCAGCAGTTCTTCTCGCAGGATGAGAAACATCTGCAGTAATGCCTGGCCTAGAGTAGATACACACCCTGTAAATGTTAATTGAATCCAAACCTGTAAACTCGATTCCGACCCACTTGCTGTATTGTATTTCCAGAAAACAGACATTCTTCCTCAAATGTAACATTCATGCATTAAGAAACAGCTTGGGAATTCATGGAGCACAGAGAAAGGTCAAACATTTCCCTGCATTTCCCACAACACCTGCCCTCTTGCCAGGCACTCAGTAACCCTCCACAAACCCCCCCTCCCCGGGGGCAGGGGGGAGAGGGAGTTTGCCCTCCTGTTCTATTCCCTCACTCTCTTTCTTTAGCAGAGCTTAAAGCAATTTAAGGCCAGTAAAGGGGCAAGGATTCACACAGATAGTTGAGACTGCACACAAAAAAACCTAGTATCTTCTTCATATAAAATGGAAATGAAATTTTTCCCTCATCTTCCTCCTCTCCCTTCCTCCCTTTTTTAGGCTAGGAAGGCATGACTCAATAATCCAGCATGCAGTCAGACCAGAATTCCTGAAAAAGAATGACAATGTCACTCCAACCTTGGTCTCTGTATCAGACCAACTTAGATGGGTCTTGTGCTCTGTTAACAGCAAAAGAAATATTTACACACCACACTCCTGGTCTCCTCCAAGCAAAAAGGCATAGAGCTGTTCACTGCTTAACCTGGAGCTAGACAAATGCAACAAAGCCTTGGAGATTTTTGGCTTAATCTTCTCATTGAACCCATACCAACCTTGCATGGGCACAGCCAGCGCATCACCCTCCCCACCCCACCCCAGCTTCAGGTGTTGGCAGCTTCTCCCACTCACTTCTTTACACTTTCCTGACTTCAGGGCAGTGGCAAGCTCCCCTCCCCTACTGCCATGCACCTGGGGGCACCTCCAACTCAGAGGCAGGGTTGGGAGGGCTCTTCATCTATCTAAAGCCCAGTCAAGGTTTTTGTTTGATCAGTCCAGTCAGCTACCTTGACAGAATGCCAGACAGTGTCTGCCTAATGGAGGTGCTAGAGAGTCCTGTCAACTGAAAGTCAGAACCAGTAAGTGAAGAAGGAATGTACATCATCTCCACTGTCATGAAACTGGGAAAAAGCTTTTTCCCAATAGCATCTTTAGGTTAATTAAGAATTTCCATTTCATTTAAACTAACTCTCTTATTTGTCCTCACTTCCTTTCTTACTGCTACCATAGTTGTCCAGGGTCTCATCAACACATTCTGATATTACTGACTCTTCCTATAACTTCCATTCTTTTCTTCCTCCAAACTATCCTAAGTAGCACCAAAAGATTTCTCCAAATGATAATCTCAACACATCATTTAACAATTTCTACTCAAGAACCCTTACTGGCCCCTGTTGCTTGCAGGATAAAACCTGAACTCTGAAATCTGATATTCAAATTCCTTGGTATTCCCTCACACCCACCCCATCCCCAGGAGAAGTTACAAAGGAACTGGACATCCCCTACACAGTTCCCAAGACTCTTTTATCATTGCTATATTAAAATTCAAGACAAAACTCAATGACTGTGGACATTCGAATATCCATGAACTCCGGGAAGAAACCTGACATTGGGTATCTCTGCTTAGACTCCAGCTATGTTTTTTGATGTTCTCAAACACACTGACATTAGTTATATGCACACCACTACAGCTGACCACTATTGGCTTTCCTCAGATGGCAGCTTATCTGTTTGTCACTGGGAGACACTTTGCACATCCAATAATGAACGTCCAGGCACACGACTGAAAGGTAAAGAAATAAGGAAGAACGATAAATTAACGTCAGAGAAAGCACAATGCGCATCCTGACACTTGTGGGACCATGTGTTCTCTATGAACACAAGAGAAAGAGAATGTGGAAGGCAGGGAGGAGGTCTCTGTCACTTCATGAAGCCTGTAGGCCAACATGGGGCAAGTCCAATGACAGAAACCAACAGCACAGCATTTAACGGTGAAGAATGGTGAAGGAGGCAGAGAGTGCTGAGGAACAGAAACCAAGATCCTTGGGGGGAAATGCATGCATTTATCCTCTTCCTCTTTTTCTAGAAGAGAACATTCAGCTCTTGTATATATCACCATACATCTGCCTAAAGCAATGAGATGAGCCACTGAGACTTCCAGATCATGACCTTCTTTAAAACAAAAGTATCATGGCTTTTCCTGAAATTCTTAAAAGGCACTCTTTCCCTTGCTGATTCTCCCTTGAAGATCCTTGAGTGAAGCCTTCCCCACATCTCTAGCCAATGTGGACCATGTCTTTTCCTTACCACGTGAGGTTTTAACTTCTTGAACCTCCAGGAGATAGGACTGAGGTTGATCATCTTTCAAACTTGACTGCAAGCACCTCAATGACAAGAACCATTACTTTTCTTTCCTCTGTATCTCTCCTCTTTTACTCTCCCAACTGACCTCTCGTGGTCTACTCACTCAGCCTAGACCATACCTGAGAAATAGCCATTAGGTTAGTTAATAAAAATGGAACTGTGCTGACTGTATCATGGAAACTGGAAATTTATTTCTTTTTTTTAGATCTTTCCTTTACCTATTTTTTTTCATCTCTCTGTGCTTTCCAAACAGCCCTTTTATTTGCAAGGGTGGCTACAATCACTCAGCAAGACCCCTCCCCACACACCCTCCCCACACACGTATAGAGCTGACTGTAGTGAATAGAGTTGGCTCTCTGTCTCCAACCTTTGTGCGAGGTTTTAGCACTTAACCCGAAACCACTGGCTGGCTCTGTTTCTTTGAAAGATCATCCTGCCTGTGTCTGTGTGAATCTCCAAATGGCCCTTTCTCATTTACCTGAAAATGTTTAAGGTTTTTTTGTTTTGTTGTGTCTTTGTTTTGCTTAATCCCACACTGCACCCAGTCTTTAGAGACCACCTCTCCCCCCTGGTAAATCCTGCCCTGGATGATTCACCTCCTTCACAAGTCAAGGACAAGCTTCACTATTGCCTACAGCCCACTTGTAAGAACATAGGAGCTTCCACACTAGGCATGACTTGGGATGCCGCTGTAATTTCCCCATTAAGTTTAGAGCTTATCCGTCTTCTCTCCTACACATTCTGGGCTTTTTGTACCTGTTCTTCCCAGTCCTGCCACCCCCATCCCTCTCCCAACCCCCAAGAAATGAGCTGGTTTCCCCAGTGGGTTTAGATTCCCATGGGCCAGCTTATTGTTTCAGCATGACTATGAAGTTGCTGGGCTTGAATGCACACTTCATTCGTTTTCCAGACATTCACGAGGTCTCCCTGCTGAGTGTAGTGTGTATAGGTGTGCGTGTGGGTACCTATGATAACTAACAGTCCTGGAGTTTGCAATCCTGCTGGTGACTAGAGAGATGGAGTCACGTTTCATTGTGTTACTAGAAAATCATAGTGTTAGAGGCCCAAGGAATGCTGGACCCCAACCTTGACTTTTCACAGCTTCGGAAACAAAGGCAGAGCAAGGTAAAAGGAACCAGGGTCATAGAACTAAGCAATAGGGAAGCTGGGGTCACAGCTCAGAGCTGTCCCTGTTCATCAGGGCCCTTTCACTCATGTATGTCCCTCCTTGAGGGCTCCTAGATGTGGGTGAGAACTCAGGATTCTCACACACAGCCAAAACTGCATCACAGACATGTGAACATGTATACGCCGAGAAGATGGGGAGGTAACATGTATGTAAATTACAACACAGAGAATGTGCGATTAAAATTAGAGTAAAACCTCTCTAACGGGGTTGAATAAAAATGTAGAGAGCACACTCCCCATCCTGCCCTCACTGCCCATTCCCATCCCCCACAGCTCATTTTTTTTTAAAAGATGGATAGGTTTCCAAAGCACCTTGCTGAGATTGTCCTATGATTTTCCTTTAGTTCAAGCAATACAAAGTTATCCTTTAATTCTGTGAAAATAGCTTTTTCACACATCTGTGCACACACAGTCACACACACATATGAAACATTGGCAGCAGGTACTTTTAATTTGCTGGAAAATATTTCTAAGAAGTCAAATAGCTCCAGCCCAATGAGCGTGCCCTCCGATTGGCTAGCCAGACCAGTTGAGAGACCTGATTGGTCGTTGATCCTAAGGACCGATAAGAACGGCTTATAAAACCCCTGGGTGCAGCTCCTGGGCCCCCAGTTTGCAAAAGCCAGAGGTGCAAGAAGCAGCGACTGCAGCCACAGCAGCAGCCACAGCAGCAGCCACAGCAGCCGCGGAAGCGTCAGCAGGAGCAGCATCAGCAGCCACAAAAAAAAATCCTCATCAAATCCTCACCTAAGCTTTCAGCGTATCCAGATCCACATCTTCCCTCAAACCGGGAGAGGAAAAGAGGAAAGGGGGGGAGAAAAAAAAAAACCCAACAACTTAGCGGAAACTTCTCAGAGAATGCTCCAAAACTCAGCAGTGCTTCTGGTGCTGGTGATCAGTGCTTCTGCAACCCGTGAGGCGGAGCAGAATGATTCTGTAAGCTCCAGGAAATCCCGAGTGGCAGCTCAGAACTCAGGTAAGCGGCAAACCCAGGACCGGTTTCTCCCCCAAAGAGCTGTCCTCATTTGCCTCTCGCTTTTGCAACTGTGTCTGTGACGGCTGATCTTGATAATAAATGTGTTTCATGCCTGATGGCAATAAACTGCCGGTGTGATCCAATAGCCTTAGGAAGTGGAGCTCCTTTGTTTAATAAATTGCACGCAACTAACTAACGAAGAAGCTGGGCGCTGTGCTGAGGGTATTTCATTGCATAAGCCTAGCCTGATTGCCTGAAATCTGGCACGTACCCTCTTGGGGGGGAGGGGGCGGGGAAAGGCTTGAATGTTGGCATGCTTCAAAGGGCTCTCTATACTTTCCAAAAGCTGAAGCTGATCTTAAGGTGAGACATGATTTGGCTCATGCCCCTCTTTCTTCACCCGTGAGACCCTATAACTTGACTTCCCCACCCCTTCAGAGAACACACCGAAAGCTCCCCCTGCAGGCTGATTTACAGAACCGGAGCCTCAAGTCTGACAAATCCAGAGCAGATTCAGAGAAAACCCTACACATCCCACCCCCAACACTGCTCCTTCTCTTCCTCCCGGCTCTCCCTTGGGCTCCATTCAGTCGCTCTTGCAGCCCGTGGCCAGCGAGCCCCTTGAAAAGGGCTGTTTGTGAAATGTAGCAGCTGTTTCTCCAAGGGGAAGGTCTCACTCTGCCCCAACTCCTGGAGCAGTCAATTGTGTGTAAGGTTGGCCTTGCAAGGAAAAGAGTCCTTAGGACGCCGGCATTGACACTTCTGCCTTTTGCCTTTGCTCATCCGCCTTGCTCCTCATCCATTGCTGCCCTCGCTCCCCCAACTGGCAGCAAATATGGGCTCGCAGGTGTCCAAACGCTGCAGACGACGCTCCCCTCGCAAGAGCAGGTCCCTGCCGAGAGAAGGGCTTTGCTTCACTTCCTTTTGTACTTAGTTGCTATAGAGATGCAGTGATTCACAATTCGAGCTTGCCTAAAACAATAGAAACCCCAATGCATATTAAAACTGCTTAAAGCAAAGTTATAATTTGAACCCGTAGAAATATATAATTAGGGAAATGACTTGTAACATCCCAGAGGCTGCGGGTGGTGGGAGGGGGAGGGGGAGTCTAACTGAACCATGCTTTTGATCTCGGAGGAGAATCCTACGGTATGAAGGCCGCAGATCATTTCTTGCAGAGCTGCCTGCCAGAACACCCCCCTTCTGTAGGAGAGAAATTACTTTTATGGGATCTTATCCAGAATGTAGAAAGCCTCATGCAAGTTCTTTGCGGTTTTCTTCCAGTCTTGCACAAGGGATGCTTTGGCCCTTTTATTCCGCACCTGTGTTTCTCTTTTCTTTAAAAAAATGGCTTTTAACATGAGATACATTATATATACCTCTAAGCACTGTCCTGTGGTGGGGGGCTGGGATGAAACAATAACGGATCAGACTCCTTTCTGCCAATATGAAGGTAAGTTAAAAGCCCTAATTCGGAAGGGACTCCTGGCTAATTCTTCTCTGCCATTTAGACTAAAATTCCACCCTTATTACTCTGGAGTGCCTTTTTGGGAGCCAAATGAACTCCCTGGCCTTTCCACCTTCTCACCCAGAACCACCAGCCACACTGCTCTTGCCTCCTGTGCTTTCGGGCTCTGAGTGGTGCCCGCTGGCTCTGCAGAGCTGCTCCTAGCTCTGTGCGTGCCCGGTCCAGTCTTCCTCTCCAGCCACCCACACCATGTGGCTGTGGTGAGACAAGCGCGTGTGTCTCAGTGGGAAAGCACATTCCGTCTCCTACATGTGCCCTGGCTCTTCCAAGCCAGAGGGATCTGCCTGCCCCACCCTTTCTCACCACAGCTGCCTCCTCACTCTGAATGGGTCTATCTTCTGGCCCCATCACAGACATCTGCAATAAGTGCTCCTGACCCCATGTCCTTGAGTTTTCCCAGCAGACCAACTTGACCCCTTGGGACCACCTCACCGTCTGACCCAGATCCGATGGCCTTGTCTCTTTCAGCTGAAGTGGTCCGCTGCCTCAACAGTGCACTGCAGGTTGGCTGTGGGGCTTTTGCATGCCTGGAAAACTCCACCTGTGACACAGATGGAATGTATGACATCTGTAAATCCTTCTTGTACAGCGCTGCTAAATTCGACACTCAGGTAACAGGACCTTGACCTTTTACTCCCACTGGCTGCTGGTCTTTAACAGTGTGTTAGACTATTGTTCTTAGGAACCAGTCTTATAGGGAACCAGCCCTCCTTCTTAGCCTCCCCACTCCAAATCCTCATCTCCAGTGTGTACACACACACACACACACACACACACACTTTAGGCCTGGATATATGTTGTGCATAAGACCCCCACCCACCCACTCTAAGACCCAGTTGTAACATGCTGACAGAGGCTGTCTGACAAGGGAGCAGTGATGAACAGAAAACCTTTGCTTCTTCAGGAGGAAATAAAAATGTTCTTCTAACAAAGAAGTTATATGACCTAGCATACCAGCTTATGGTTTGAGTTATCAAAGTCTCAATCACAAGAATACAATGGCATATCATGGCTATTTTTAAGCTGCAGGGTGGTTGTTTATGGTTTCTTTCTTTTTTTCCTCTTCTCTTTCATTTCATTGCTGTGGAACTCCACTCTCAAGGTAGTCTCAGGGAGTAGGGACATTTTTTATACTGGCTGTGCATACAGTTTTCTCATTAAAAGGACAGGCAGATGGCCATAGACAGTGCCAAGAGCCCCCTTAAGTTCCACACGTTGTATGCCCTGTCCTCTGCCATCAGCTTGAGCTAAAGCTTTTCCTCCTGCCCCTTTCCTTCGCAGGGAAAAGCATTTGTCAAAGAGAGCTTGAAGTGCATCGCCAACGGGGTCACCGCCAAGGTCTTCCTTGCCATTCGGAGGTGCTCCACTTTCCAGAGGATGATTGCTGAGGTGCAGGAGGAATGCTACACCAAGCTGAACGTGTGCAGCATCGCCAAGCAGAACCCCGAGGCCATCACGGAAGTCGTCCAGCTGCCCAATCACTTCTCCAACAGGTATGAAATGAGTCCACTCTTCTGCAGTGAGGGTGGAGGAGGGAGTGGCTGGCTGGCAGAGCCAGACACAGGAGGGGGGTTCAATTGCCACAGTCATACTCTTATTTTAGCTTGCAGCCTTCCCAGCTTTTGCAGGAAAAATGTGTTTGTGATTGGTTGTGACAGCTCAAGCAGGCCGGGTTTATTTTTTTCTCTGTTATAGGCAAAGTCTTCCCATGCAGCTAATAGAAAGCTTCGTCTGCAGCATCCCTGGGTACACTTTCATGGTCAGTTTCTTGCCATACGCCTGAAGGGAATTATGGAGTTTATGGAAACAAGCTTTTGAGACATCAAATTTGGCTGAATGACTGTGCACAGTACAATTGGCCATTATAAAAACCCTGGTCAAATGTCATAATGCAGTCTTTTAAAGCGGCACACATTTTGAATCCGCCCCAAGCCCAGTCAGGCATTTCGCTTGGTGGCCCAGAGCAAGCCACCCTTTCCCTGGACTGCTGCTTCCTCTGTGAGAGGTGAAGTGGCTGGATGGGATGACACTCACGTTCCCTTCCAGGCCAGGGTTTACATCCCATTCCTCTAGACGGAGATTTCCTGTGACAGTGTTCTGGTGACTGCCCCAATCACAGGCTCATCCTAGTATTCTAATGCCACCCAAAGCCACTGTGCTGGTATTACCCCAGCATCATGCTTTTGTGTAGCCCTAACACACTGTCCTCACCAGCCCAGAGTAAACACCTAGCACGGCTGATGGCTAACATCCTCATTGCATCACCTCAAAAGGTTCCCAGCAAGACTTGGGCTTCCCCATCTGTGACCAAGTTAACAGAAGTGACGGTAGGGCTAATGTGGAAGTATAGCAGGGGCAATGCCAGCCAGCGGTCAAGTTAGGCCTACTGTGATGCCCCTGACCCTGAATTAAAATTTGACTCCCAATCCCAAAGCATTATAATTGTTTGACTCTCCAACCAAGTCCACACGTATTAACAAGGATCAGTCCTGTGTGTGTTATTCTGACCACCTGAGAGCTAATGTAGACTGACCCTGATTAATTTCCTAGCCACGTTCTGCCACCCTTGTTCAGAAAGTGGCCACAGCCTAGTCCTTCCGGGGCTCCCCAGTGGTTTAGGCACCTAGAAGATGAGAAAAGTAGAGCCTCCTCAGGGAGAGGTGAAGCCCCGACACTAAAGCCTTGTAAAATGTCTGATTCCTTCTGAACTACAGGTCAGTGCTCTTCAGAATCTGGTATCAGTTTGCAAACTTAGTTTGTTCAGTCCTTGGAAGCCACTCTGTCATGGGTTCTAACTGATTTCCTCAAACCAAAATCAAATCTAGCATTTATCTCAAGTGGCCTGTCTCTTTATGTTGACCTTGGTCTTAAAATTCTGTCCTAGGAAGATTCTTATTGCATCTGGGGAGAAAAAAGAACCTAGTTAATTGCTGGAGACACCTTTCACCATAAGGAAGAGAAATACAGAATTCTTAGTCTGATGTGGGGCTACAGAGAAGGGATGTTGTTTGTGTAGTGGCTGGGGGACAGAGATATGTTAGCAGAGCCATTATTACAAGCTTAGCTCATTAAGGATCTGGTGACAATTCATGATCTGTAACATGGCATGAAAGCCATTTTGAGGTGGTACTAAACTCTCTGTTTTAACTGAGGCGGCATCTTCCATCATGAAGGGAGAGGTCTTTCAGAAAGGATGACTCAGATTCTGGACTGGTGGTGATCCTGCCCGTCTAAGAAGAAGCTAGTACTCCTTTTAATCAGGCCAGTATTACTTTCAATAAGTGTCTGCTCATCACCTCTAGAAAATGGTCACAAGGAGTCTTGCTATTTCTTACTTTAATCTTAAAGGAATCACAAATATTAGGAAAGTGGGAAAAAGTGGTCACCCCCTGGGAACCCAGGACCTGCCATGTAACTTTTACCTTTCTCCAATTATTTCACTTCCATGGGCTAATATTATTCCTGCTGAGAACTGTCGAGATTTCCGGTTCCATTCTGGGCTTGATGGGCTCTATTTAAGCTCCTCGCCCTCCTGAAACATCCTGCTTTCCCAGCCTCTGTCCCACCACAGATCCACGCCAATGCACGCCAACTGGCACCGGACTGCAAAAGGAAGTAGTTACAGGTTCATTCCACTTTCCTGTGACTTATCTAGCCTGAGACTTGGGCCTGGGAGAATCCAAAAGCCTGTAACTGGACCAGGAGCCAGAACAGGGAAGTTTCCCATGAACGACATGTACTGAGAAGAGAAAGCATAGCTGGGGTGTCCCCTGGCTGAATTTGCAAACGGCACTTCCAACCAGGAGGAAAGCAGGCAAAATTGATCAGGCAGGTTGAACAGGGGGAGGCTCGGGAAGAGTTAGACCAATCCACATCCAGAGTGGGAAAACTGACAAAGCTTCCAGCTCTCTAGGGCACGGATAGGGAACAGGAAACAGAAGAATAATATTGATCAAGGGAAACAAAGGACTATTTATAAACCTCACACAGAACGTTCCTAGGCAGTATGTGTGTATTTGGGTAAGCATGGCTGAAACAGTAGCTATGGAGAATATCTGATCTTATTCTTTCACAAGAAAAAAAGTTAGCGATGGAATTTTTAAAGTAGGAAGGAAGAAGCATACTTTTAAAAGTCCCTCTAGGCAGGGTGGCCCAAACACTTAGCCTGCTGGGTCTTTGCAGCAGACCCCACCACCCCCCATAAAGATGAAGAAAGAAATCTCAAATAGTTCTAACTCTTCCTGCAAAGGTAGGCCTAAGACAGAGCTTCACTGTTTGTCTTTTAATTGTTTGGTTTATTGCTTATTTGTCTTTTTTGTTAAATTTAGAAGGAACATATATGTCAAGTCACCAGAAACATAGGATGTCACAGCTAAAGATGACCATAGAGGTTATCTAGACTAACTGCCTCGTTTTACTGATTAAAGAACAGAGGCCCAGAGAGGGGAGTGACCTGCTGAAGGTCACACAGCTGGTGAATGATAGAGTTGGGCCTAGAACTCACATGGCCTTGAGCCAAGCTATTTGATTTCTACTTCAAAAATGGCAGCCGGGCTACATCCACAATCCAAAAATAGAATATCAAGAAGAATTGAATAAATGTGCCCTGGGGTGAGAACAGTTGGATTTGTGTACATTCTCTCCTCAAAGAGAAGACACAGCTTACTTGGTGCAAGACAGTGCTCACTAAATTAGTGACAATTGCTAAGGCAACTTTTACTAGAGACACAATCTCTTCACTACTCTCATGTAATGGCATATAGACAGGAAAGGTCTATCTCACTGACTCACACAATTCCAGAGGTATTGACCTTATGCCTTATGCCAGCTCTTGATAGAGATGCCCATGGTTAACCTACGGCTCACTCTGGCAAATGAAAAGGCTGACAGATTATTCCCCACACTTGGAGGAATGGCCTGGAGCCATGAGCATCTTCTACTCCAGGCTTCCTTAGCCTGCCCTTGTGTTAATAAAGCTCCATGAGAGGAAGCTAAGGGTAGATTTGGGGGGGGTCACTAAGGGCAACCAGGCCAGCAAAGGCCATTGTCAAGAAACACCAAGTGCAGATGTTCCACCTGGGCTAGCAGAAAAAGCAATAGGAAAGGCAAAAACCCTCAGAGAGGGAGAGTAGGTTTGATGAAGTGGGGCCAGAACGACTCAGCTGGCCCCCAACAGGCCAGGCCAGCTACAGAAGTTGTGTTTCCTTCCTGGTGTCAGACAAGAGCTTTCCATGTTGATCTAAGGAAAGACCATCTTCTCCAGCTCATTTGGGAGGTCATCTGGTGTGAATAGTTCTTTCTTGAAGTGGAAGGTTTAACTTCTGAGTCATAAAGTCCATACTGGGGGACAGGAAAGCAAGGATCAGAAACCTCATTCTCTAGGATCTAAACACCCTGTGAACTGGACACAGAGGTCCAGGAGACCCATGACCTAGCAGAGCCCACAAGTAAAGAGACGCCTGGGAACCTATGTGAGTATGCAGACTTCTGAAGCTATCGATACAAAGTAGCTCATCCTCAGTTTTTCCAAAACCATTTTTCTACCCACTTCCCCATCCAAGTGAGATCTGCTTTGACTCATATGCTCTATAGTTCCAAAGGTTTGGAAAATGTGTTTCTGTGCCAGAGAACCCCAATTTGAAGAACAGCTGTATGTAACTTCTCTGCATGGGAAGAATGGGGCCAGGACTGTGTCTGAGACCCAGACAGGACACTTCTCCTTCAATCTTCAAATTCATTCTGCTCACTCACAGAAGGGTGACCATTTTCATTCATTACCCATATTCCATACTATTTACTCTTCATCCTTGAAAGGGCCTCTCTGGGGGGGTTAAGTTATTCTGGAAAGATGCTTGATTCTGTGCTCTGTGAGGTGACATAAAAATAAACAGCTTTCTCTTCGCAGAAGCTCTCATGGCCCCAGTGACCCTCAGTTTCCTCCAAGGAAAGGGTCTCTCCACAGACACTCTGCAAATACCTGTCATCACCACCTCAAAATGGAGCAAACACATCCCAACTCAAATTTGAACATACCTGGACTGTCTTCCCAAAGCACAGGATGAATCATTTATATGTTGTAAATATTAGACAGTATAACTCTTTCTGAGCCATGACATGTAGCTGCAGTGGTCGGGATGCTTGAAGAACTCGCACCAAAGATGAAGGTGATTTATACCCAGCACAGAATTTGGAGTAAAACTTACCAGACCCACAGATAATTTTTCTTGTAGCAATCACACATTATGGGAGAGAGTTATATTTTTAAAGCTCCATTGCCTCTGTGGCCACAAAATTAAATCAACAGATCAACAGTGAGTGGGCAATATTGCCCTATGATGCTGGCACAAGAGGAATACAAAGAACAAGGACTCAAACCTTGCTTTCAATAAGGTTAGAGTCTGATCAGGAAAACAAATGCATCAAATGCTGACCTGTGTGATGCTAACCTAATATCTATAAAATGTCCCCTCCCCCCCCCAAAAAAAAGAAGGAAGGGGCCAGTTAAAGCTAGACCAGTAAGAGAAGGCTTCCTGGAATCATTGAAGCATGAACCATTAACAACCACTGATCGTTCCATTGACATGTCCTCGTTGCCTGGGATTTGGCCCTCTCACTACAGTATACCTTCAGGAATTTTGACACTGAAGACAGGAGATTCCTTTAAAGACAGAAATTCAGTCTGAATATGTATTCATATGCCCATATACCTGGCATACACCAAGAAGTAGGAAAAGTGCAAAGAGGCATCAAAATAACCACACATTTATGGGTAATAGCTATTTTTAATTTTTATTTTATTTTTATTGAATTTATTGGAGTGACATTGGTTAATAAAACTACATAGGTTTCTGGTGTACAATTGTATAACACATCACCCTTGTATACTGTATTGTGTGTTCATCACCCCCAGTCCAGTCTCCTTCCATCACCATTTATCTCCCCTTTACCCTCTTCTACCTGCCCCCAGCCCCCTTCTCCTTTGGTATCACCATGCTGTTATCTGTGTCTATAAGGTTATTTTGTTTGCCTGGTTGAGTTTTTTTTTCTTAATCCCTTCACTTTTTTGACAGCATGGGTGGACCTAGAGACCATGATTCTAACTAAAAGAAGCTAGTCAGAGAAAGACAAATACCATATGATCTTACTCATATAGAACAAAATAAACTAATAAAATCAAAACAGACTCATAGATAGAGAAGAGACTGACAGCTGATGGAGGGGAGGGGAGCTGCAGGGCTGGGTAAGAAAGGCGAAGTTCCATGACTTTTAATATGTGTTGAGTGTTGGGCTCAGCTCATGATAGTTGACTTAAGTCCTTCTTCTACCAGTATGTGACCTTAGAAAGTCACTTCAGTTGTCTCGCCTACAAAATGATATGATGAAATAGTCACTAAATGATCTCTCCACTCCCATCTAGCCCTATAATTCTGTTTTTAAAACTTTCATACATTGCTGACAGCCTACTATCCAAAGTCAAGTCCCCGAACCCTAAACATGGAGATAGACCTGTCTTGCACTGTGTGGTGAATCCATGAAGCACTCATACTAAGAAGATGGCACAAAAATCGGAAGACGTCTGCTATCTATTTGGGTTCACCAAGTCTGGCCATTCAGGATGGCATCGGCTGGAGCCCCACGCAAGCCCATCTCACCTGTTCTCACCGATGATGTGTCCCATTTTCTCTTCCCTACTGCAGATACTACAACAGACTCGTGCGCACCCTCCTGGAGTGTGACGGGGACACTGTCAACACAATCAGAGACAGCCTGATGGAGAAGATTGGGCCCAACATGGCCAGCCTCTTTCAAATCCTGCAGACGGATCACTGTGCCCAAACACAACCACGAGCTGACTTCAACAGGAGGCGCACCAGTGAGCCCCAGAAGCTGAAAGTCCTCCTCAGGAACCTCCGAGGTGAGGCGGCCTCTCCCTCCCACACCAAACGCACCTCTCACGAGAGTGCATAACCTGGGAGAGGTGTGCACAACCTCACCAAACTAGCATCATTGAAGGGTGTTCACACACCAACTTTGAGTGTACTGTGCCTGCTTTGATTTTTTTTAAAGTAGTTCCTATTTTCTAGCCCCCTTAAAGAAAATTGCATGAAACTAGGCTTCTGTCACCAATATCCCAACATTCCACCATGGCAGCATTCCCACAAACAGAATTCTCTGTGATCTCTCTGCCTCTCCTCAGGAGGAAAGACCCTCTTTGATTCCTTTCCTATACCATGTTTCTTCCCAGCTCCCCTCAAAACTACTCTCAAACACACAACATTCATGTAATCCCCCAGTCACTGTAATTTGAAGATGTGGATCGCTTTAGAATGGTTGTCCCAGTAGAGTTAGCTGATAAGAAGCAACTTAATTTAAATGCATGTCTTAAATGCTCATAAAGATGTTAAATGGAATTCGTGTTATGAATCTGTGCTGGCCATGGACGAATATGAATGTCATGTTTGAATTCTTGATCTCTCATGAGCTAGTGTCTTAATGGTCTTGATCCTCCAATGTCTAATTTCCTTTCCGACACATTTACCAAATTGCTCAAGCCTGGCCATCCCCCCAGGCTTTGAGCCTGCCTCTTCTTGCATCTTATGAAAAACAAAAAGCTAACATCTTTATGTACTGTAACTGCTCAGAGCTTTAAAAGTATCTTTAACAATTGTCTTAAAACCAGAGAATCTTAAGGTCTAACTGTGGAATATAAATAGCTGAAAACTAATGTACTGTACATAAATTTCCAGAGGACTCTGCTTAAACAAAGCAGTATATAATAACTTTATTGCATATAGATTTAGTTTTGTAACTTAGCTTTATTTTTCTTTTCCTGGGAATGGAATAACTATCTCACTTCCAGATATCCACATAATAAATGCTCCTTGTGGCCTTTTTTATAACTAAGGGGGTAGAAGTAGTTTTAGTCAACATCAAAACTTAAGATGGGCCTGTATGAGATAGAAAAAAACCCACAGGTTTATCTGAAGGACCCCAGGTAAGATGTTAATCTCCCAGCCCACCTCAACCCAGAGGCTACTCTTGACTTAGACTTATCCTGAAACAGCTCTGTCACATCCAACTGGGAATGACAGGAACCAAAAAGAACATCCCTTTGGCTTGGACCACTAAGAGTGCAATAAGGCCTACTATACCTTGGGACGTGGCAGTTCTGGACTCGCCACCTTTCATCAGTGTCCAGTGCTCTGGCAAACTGATGATTAGGTGGGAGACTTTCCATGCAACCGAACAGGAATGAGTCAAGGAGCCTTTGGGTCTTTAGTTTGGGGGACTTGGGGCTGAGGGGGTAAAAATAACCCTGGGCTGTCCAGCCTTAATAGACTTCTTTTACATTTTTGTCCTGTAGCACGCTGCCTGCCAAAGTAGTCCTGGCAGCTGGGCCATCTCTGTAGGATTACAAAAAGAAAAGACAAAGAAAGAGGAAGGAAGGAAGGAAGGAAGGAAGGAAGGAAGGAAGGAAGGAAGGAAGGAAGGAAGGAAGGAAGGAAGGAAGGGAGGAGAGAGAGAGGAAAGAAGGAAGGAAGGATGGAGGAAGGAAGGAAGGAAGGAAGGAAGGAAGGAAGGAAGGGAGGAAGGGAGGGAGGGAGGAAGGAAGGAAGATGAGCTGGTGGTTGGATCATTTCTGCCATGATGTTTACAAGATGGCGACCACCAAAGCCAAGTGATTAACCTATCTATGAACAACAGTAGTTTCTCAGGGTCACTGTCCTTGAACCCAACAGTCCATTATGAGTGTCACTGCCCAGCAAGGTCAATGTTGACAGAGGAGGAGGGAGCAGGGGTAGGACTGTAGGGGCCACTCCAAACTCGCTTAGGTAGAAACTATTGGTGCTTGACTCTCACTAGGCTAAACTCAAGATTTGATCAAATCGAGTGATAGGGATCCTGGTGGGAGGAGGGAGGGCACATATCCAGAAAAATGAAAAGCAATACAACTTTACCATAAAGCCTTTAAAACCAGTACCGTGCTGCTCAAGGACCAAGAGCGACTGCAGCAGACCCAGCAGCAGCAGCACAAGCATTGCTGCCTTCGTCCCCACACAGCCTCTAAGCGTGCTGACATCAGATTGTTAAGAGCATTTTTATACTCAGAACTGCCCTATCCCCAGGTCCCCAAACATATGGACACTGCCTTAGCCTCTTGGAAATCAGGTAGACCGTACTCTAAGTTGACTCTCCCCCTCCCTCCTTTCCTCCCCCACCCCCCAGCCCCAGGCAAGGCTGACTCCTCCCAACCAGAAAAGCTCTTCAAGTGTGTGTGCTGTGTCCATTTTGCAAACCCACAAAACCAGGACCCCAATGAGACAAGTAGTACATGAGTATTCCTAGCAAAATTCTTACTTCAGTCCCGAAGATTCTCTTTTTTTGCTGTGACCTCTTCACACCATGGTAATCCCCCTTTTCTCCCCACAGTGATATTCATATATGTATCTCTAATACATATATCTACACACCCAGAAAGAAGCAGTTCCCACAATGTTGCTAGTTTTTTGCTTCTCTTGCCCCACCCCACCCCTCAACTGCCCCGAAACCTCCCAAGCTTCATCTTGTGTTCCCTGCACAGAGTGATTCGGGCTGACCTAGACCAGTTTGCATGATTCTTCTCTTGTGATTTGGTTGCACTTTAGACATTTTTGTGCCATTATATTTGCATTATGTATTTATAATTTAAGTGATATTTAGGTTTTTGGCTGAGTACTGGAATAAACAGTGAGCATATCTGGTATATGTCATTATTTATTGTTAAATTACATTTTTAAGCTCCATGTGCATATAAAGGTTATGAACATATCATGGTAATGACAGATGCAAGTTATTTTATTTGCTTATTTTTATAATTAAAGATGCCATAGCATAATATGAAACCTTTGGTGAATTCCTTCTGAGATAAAAATAATAATAAAGTGTTACATTTTATTGTTTTTCCCCCAATGTCTTTCATTGTTATTCTTTAACTTCTTGAATGAGACTTTCCAAACATGAAGTTAATGGCTAGTTCGTTTCTTAGAAGTCATTCATTGACCCTAATCTAAAGCCTAAATATGTAAATGAACATTGTTTAAAATCAATGTTTTCCCAATTTCCTTAAAATCATTTAGTGGCTCCCATTACCTTCAGAATAAAATTGCAACTCCAATTTTTCGTTCTCTGGGAAAAAGCTGTATGGTCTACATTCTGCTCAGCTCCCCACCTCAGGATTCGCCTTTCCTCCAGGTTAATGAACTCTACCCGCCAGCTGTTGGTTCTGGAAAGGTTTCATTCCCTCTCCTCACAGGCCTGCACGGAGGCTGCTCTCACACTCTAGAGGGCCTTGTCCTTCACCCTTCACCAGACTGGAAACACCTTTGCTTGTTCACCACCGCATTCTTTGCACCGAAACAGCACCCAGTATACAGCAGACCCTGAATACTTGAAAGGAATGATTCAGAAAGAGTTGAAAGAGGGGACAATTGAATCACTGTGACAAGGGATGCAGATAGCTCAGTGATGACGAGGGTCCAGCTCCAGGGTCAGACTTCTTGGGTTTGAATTCTGGCTCTGCCACTGTTTACTTATGATGTCAGGTATACTTAATCTCAAAATATATCAGTTCAATTTCTTCCTCTGTAAGATGAGGATGGTAATAACCTTCTAGAATGTTATTAGAAGGAGATAAATAAGCGAAGTGCTTACATCTCCAATAAGCTGTAATGCTTAGTAAGTGTTGGCTGATATCATCGTCACAAGTAGAAGGGATGAGAACAAAAGGAGGGGAATGGAGAAAGATCCATGGGTGAATGACATTTCGTTGGGTCTTGAAGGACAGTCACAAGTTCAGTCTCAGAAAATGGGGGAAGGGGAATCCTCTGGTATAGTTTTTCCAGGTAGCTTATTTTTTTAATGAGTGGATTTACTAGCAGATTAATTAGTGGTTCATAATTGGATGGATGGATTTCCCCATATTTTAAATTCAACTGGGAACATTTTTCTCAATATCATTCATTTCTAGCTCTGAACTGCATTTTCCCAAGTTCAGGTGTGCACAGGACAGTTAACAAACACTACAAAAGATATCACTTTGAGGCCAAAAATGTGTTGCATTTGCTTTTGTCTGACCTGGCCAGGGAAAGAGACTACATTTATTTAATTAAGATCCTTCATCCCCAATCTTAATCTGTGTCTCTTTATACAGAGAGGCTATATCTTATACTACAGGGTAATGGTCCAAAATGTAGACCTGGGGTTTCTATGAACTGAGTTCAAATCCTCATTCCTCCAATAACTAGGCAGCCTTGGGACAAGTGTCTGATATCTTCACACATTAAGGGTTTTATTACCTATGAAAATATCTCTAGGAAGCAGAGATAAATTATAGGCCCTACCTCTTAGAGGGGTTGTGAATATTAAGCAAGTTCCATGCAAAGCATTTGAAACAGTGTCTAGCATGTAGCAAGTGCCCCCAAATAGTACATATTGAGCACTGAGAAAATGCAATGATTACCATTTACACAAATACTGTCGCCATCACTTAGATTCTCCTCCCACCCCTGACACGGGTTTTGAGGTGCCATTTTGGATGGAGGGTTTCTATTTTCTTTAGTAGATCACTAAACATTACTGTTTAATCAAGATTTACAAACTGGAATGCTAAAATATTGCCACTGATCAAAAGATGGCAAATTATGATGTATGAACACCTGCATCCTAACACCAAGCTTAGGAAACAAAAGAGCTGGCACCATCTCTGTGCGCGGCTCCTGGAACCCTTTACATGTTAACGGTCCACGGCTGGACCGTTTGGAAACGCCATGGCTTCAAAAGGTAGAGTTTCTCAAATTATTAAAACATACTTTAAAATATTTTTAAATTCCTATCAGCCTTTCAAAAAGTTCTATCCATTTTTCAAAAAAGATCATGGAATGGTCTGTGAGTCTGATATAAGAAAAGGAAAAAAGGCCAGGTCCCATGGAACCTACAAAAATGCCACACCAGCTATCAACGTAGCCCCAGAATCAATTCTCAGATTTACTGAGGATACAAGTCACCCAAGCACCTCATTGAAATGCTTTTGTGTCTCTGGGTGAGGCCCCAGAGTCTGCATTCCCAACATGCTCCCAGGTGATGCTGATGCTGCTACTCCATAGAGGATGCTTTGAGTAGCAAAGTCTCAGCTGTTTCAACATAACCGAACCAGTTGTTCAATGCTAAGGACCTTCACGCAGCCCACTGCAAGACTGTCGCTACAATGCAAGTGCCATCGTTTCACATCCTTGCTATAGTAGCTTCCCATTGCCTGGAAGACAAAAATTAAGCATCCTGACTTCAGAGTTAGGCCCCTGAAAATCTGGGTCCTTCTCTCCACCACCTTCAATTCTATTAATGTTGACTTCTCATTTTCCCTTCAAAGACACTATGATCATTTCTGCCTCATTAACTTCCCATATATCATTCCTTCAAGGTTTGGACAATATTCACAAATCAATAAGTGTGATATATCACATAAACAAAAATGAAAGATAAAAATCACATAATCATATCAATAGATGCAGGAAAAGCATTGGGTAAAATTTAACATCATTTATGATAAAAACTCTCAGCAAAGTGGGACTAGAGGGATCATACCTCAACATAACAAAGTCCACGTATTTCAAACCCATTGCCAGCATCATACTCAGGCAAAAACTAAAAATGTTTTCCTTAAGATCAAGAATAAGACAGGGATACATACTTTCACCACTCTTATTCAACATAGTACTCTATAAAATTAATAAACATATCCTTGGGTGAGAATTAAATACATATATTTAAAAAGTGTGGTACATTTACACAAAGGAATACTACACAGCCATAAAAAGAAGGAAATTTTACCTTTTGCACCAGCATGGATGGACCTGCAGAGTATTATGCTAAGTGAAATAAGCCAGTGAGAGAAAGACAAATACCATATAATCTCACTTATGTATGGAATCTAATGAACAAAATAAACTGACCAACAAAACAGAAACAGACACATGGAACAGGCTGACAGCTATCAAGAGGGGAGGGGAAAGGGGGCAACTGAATGAAGGAAGGTGCGGGAATTAGTCAAAGATCGTATACGCATAACTCAAAGACACAGACAACAGTGTAGTGATGGCCAGAGAGAAGAGTGGTAGGGGCTGGGTGGGGGCAGGCAAAGGGGGAAACATGGGGACATCTGTAATAGTGTCAACAATGAAAATAAAGAAAAAATTTTGAAGATAATTTTGAATAAATGGAAATAGGGTACCATCCCTGTCACATTCCCCATTTAATTGAAATGGTTTTAATATTTGCCTATTTATAATAATATTTGTTGCTGCCTTTTTCATAAAAATCTTTTTCTGTACTTCAGTATCTACTTCTATTTTACTTAGTATTTTAATGATGGCTGACTCCTATGAGGATTTGTTCAGTGCCTACTGATAGGATCACAGGATTTTCTTCGTTAATCTGTTGTGTAATGAATTATGTTAATCTATCTCCTGATATATGACTATACTTGCACTCTTGGAATAAACACTATTTGGTCATAGAAATACATATATTTTTCTATCCAACCCCTTTTCATTCACCAAAGCCCATGTCATCATGGCCTTACTCAGCATGGCCAAGCTCATAGCAAATTGCACTGCAGACTGCTGCAAGGAGAGAGGACTTAGTCATCCTTACGTGCTTAGTGCTTAACACAATACTGTCATGCACTAAGCAATTTGTGAATGGAGGAAGGAAGGAGAGAGGGGAGAAGGAGGGAAGGAAGAGAGAAGGGAGAAAGGAAGAAAATCTTTCCACCAAGAACAACTAATCCATGACTTTTCCTCCAGTAGGATGCTGGGGGATGGAGGGCACGTTGCCATGGTGAGTAGAGAAACCAACTCTAGGTGCCATGTCTGTGTCTTGACGTCTGCCAGCTTGTAACAAGACCACGTTAACTGTATTTCTTTCCAGCACTAGCCCTCATAAATCTGTACACTTGCTGTTATGTTCTCCTTGTAACCCAAGTAACAGAAGAGTTGTCAACTAACATGTTTAGATATTTGCTAAGTCTGTGCAAGGCATCAGACTAGAGAGCTGAACCCAGAATGAATATGACCATCTACTAGTCAAGGTACTTCATGTTTTCTTGTGTTTTGTCATGTAGTTATTGTTATAATACTTGTGACTTCACTAATTCTTCTTCCCTACATACAAGTTTCACCATGAACTGCATTCTCCATGGTCTTTTGATTTTTTTTTACCTCAAGGAAAAACTTGAGGGCCCAAGTGAGATATTGGCTAAGCCCACCCTACCACTCAACTATGAAATACCAAGAGAAATGCACATCACTCCTTTTTTGCCAATTGAAGCCCTGTTATTGAGTAAGTATCAACTGAGGACCCATGTGCTACTTGGCGCTATACCTGGATGCAGTGTATAGCAGACTACACTGAGAAGTCACTAATCCAAATTATTGCTTACCAATTAAACACATCTCTTTTCTCTGCTCTGTACTAAGGGATTTGTGGCTTCCAGTTGAGGACAGAATGCTATTCTGAACTCCAGTACACTTAAGTCACACTGCAAGTATATTCTGCTGTAGAAAAACCAGATACAATGCATGTCCCACAAGAGACTGTTGGTGATTCCAACATTGGATCAAAATTTTGGAACTAATTCCAATGACAGCCTGCTGACCAGTCTTGGGATTTCTCGCAAGTACAATCACTCTAGGCCGTGGCTTACTCCTTCCACACAGGCTCAGTTCCTCTCCTCTCATCCCCTATCCATCAGAAGCTGCTAGGACTAATGACAGTGGTAGCCCACTACTCGTTGTTAAATCATTCTGGAACTCATGACAAATGCTGAAACCAAAGAGTACCAAACTCAGCACTGAAACATAGCCTCTTGTGGGGTAACGTGAGTTCTCTTGCTAGAACTCATACAAGTTCTAGCAAGTACAAGCAAGCACCAAGTGCTGAAGCATTTTCTTTCTTGTCAAAATGTGATGAGTACAGGGTTTGACAAGTTCTAAAGCCAGCGAGTGTGATTGTATTTGGAAATCATGCAGCTTACTAATCCCTTCATACTTTATATCCTGGTCATCCAAAATCACCAGGTGAGATCTAACCCTCTCTGATGTCAAGCCCCTTCCACCCACCATCCTGGTCAGATTGCTTTGCTTTATGTCCCTCCTTCCTGCGTTAACCTCCTACTTCTCTCCTTCCAAACTCTGCCCACTCCAGGGTAAATACAGCCTACTACATCTTCACCCTCTCTTTTAATATCCTCTTCTGTTCCTTGTCTTAATTGAACCCTGGCTCTTCAAAGAACATTGTCCCCTGCAATCTTCCCAAATGATGGCTCACTTTTCCAAATCTTTGGAGTCCACATACTTCTCCCATTGCTGCTCCAGACTATGATTCTGCCACTGTCTATAAAATTCTAGACAACTGAGGCTTTGGCTATTATGATCTGATTGTTTGTCTCCTCCCTAAGGAGCATTTATATGATGAAATGCTAACTCCTAAGGCGATAGTATCCAGAGGTGGTTAGGTCATGAGGGTGGAGCCCTCATGAATGGGATTAGTGTCCTTATAAGAGAGACCCCAGAGAGCTTGCTACCTTGTGAACACCTAAATCTGCCAGCTGCCTTCCAGCCTCCAGAACTGTGAGAAATATATTTCTGTTGCTGATAAGCCACCCAGTCTCTGGTATTCTGTGATAGCAGCCCCAAGAAGGACATAGGCCATCTGGCTACAGCACTCTCGTCCTGTCTTTGTCACTGTTGTCTAGCCCCCAAATACCTTAGAATCATGTTGACAGGCATTGCCTCTCATATATAGATAATATTGGTAACAGACTCACGGTTTCCCCTATCATTCTCAAGTCACATCATCAGTCTGGACAAATTCAACATTCATGAACCCTGGCCAGGTAACTCAGTTGGTTAGAGCATTGTCCCAATATGCCAAGGTTGTGGGTTCAATCCCCAGTCAGGGCACATATAAGAAGCAAACAGTGAATGTATAAATGAGTGAAACAACAAATCAATGTTTCTCTCTCCCCCTCCCCCTCTCTCTCTAAACTCAATTTTAAAAAAAGAAAAGCACATTCATGGGAATGCTTCACCCAGGGCTCAAACCCTTAATCCTCTCTCAGCCCCACCCCACATGTGCACCTGGAATCAGCAGGCGCACACCACCAGGGCTGTGTGTGGTTTACTTCACCAGTGATTTTTTTCCAACTTCCAGTATCATTTATTTTTCCCAGAATCTAGATATAATTAATTGTAGCAAGATAGTCCTCAATAGTATTGAAGCCTCATTTCAGGTTCTTTAAACTAGCTCAGCATTTATAAATGTGAATTTTATATCAGACCAGTTAAATATGCTGAATATTACTCTTTCCTGAAACTGGCACAATTCTGTAATCCTATATCCAAAATTCCTTCCAACTGCAATGTCCTTTCCCTTAGAGCTAGCTCTCAGGCTCATTTCCTTGCACTGCACCAGTCCTTTAACCTTACTCCAGCCTCCATGCCTTTGACCCTTCTACATCCTCCCGATCTTTCAAACCCCTCCTATCACCGTCCTCTCCCTGCACAGCCTTGAGCCCATGGTTAAGCATGTCAACCATGCAATTGCATTGCCCTCAAATAGCTTGCCCCATCAATCTCCTGTCATAGTCAACTGGAAAAATCCCAACCCTGGAGTCTGCCTTCTCAGTCAGATGGAAAAAACCATAAAGCCATACACAGATCTGGTGTCACTTAAAATGTGTCAGCTTTACCTGGATGGTGTAGCTCAGTGGACTGAGCCTGCAAACCAAAGGATTGCAGTTCGATTCCCAGTCAGGGCACTCGCCTGGGTTGCTGGCCAGTTTGCAGCAGGGGACACACGAGAGGCAACCATACATTGATATTTCCTTCCCTCTCTCCTTCTCTTTCCCTCTAAAGATAAATAAATAAAATCTTTTTAAAAATTTGTCAGCTTTAAGTTCATCAGGACCCCCAGTGCTGCCTGGGGATCTTCTTTTCCATCCCTGTTCAGCTCCCTTTTCTACTACCCATAGCAATGATTAAAACCTTCTCCAATGCATTCAAACTTCCCACCCTACCACCTCTAATGCCCAGAAGAAAACCTGGCCTACTCCAGGCAGCATAGAAACCATCCCATGGAAACTCCCTCAATACTCTCTTCACACCCATTCTTTTTTTATTTTTCTTGCCACGCAAGGTACAGAATTTCTTGTCCCGTCTCAGAATACTGAATCCTCTTGAGTTCTGCATCCCAATCATTCCCCCATAGGGAGGGGTTTCGGGGCCCTCAGGTGTGTCACCTCTCCCATAGCAGCAGCCTCTCTCTCCCTCTCCGCTTCCGCTCTGAGTCATCGCCCCTGGTGCGTCAGCTGCCACGCTATCTTCCCCATGCCTTCACAATCAATATTCTTTAAAGAGACATCTGCATTTATTTCCTACATTTCTTCACCTTCCATTCACTCTTTAACTCTTTAGACTCTGGCTTCCACTTCATTGAAATGACTCTGCACTAGGAGAAAATACCTCTTCTTGTTAAATCCAAAATTCTAATCTCATGTTATTGATCTGCACCACTTAGCGCCAATGAATGCCTGTCCTCCTTAAAAGATCGTCCATGGCAATGATTTTTCTTTCTATAAATGCTCCATCTCAGTCTCTACATTCCTTCCCATCCCTTAAACACCAGAGTTCCTCAGCTTTCTGTCCTTGCCCCTCTTTTCTTCTTGCTCTACCTATTCTTTGTTGGAAGCACCATGTACCCCCAGATTGTAATTCTTGTTTATGAGTTAATGCAAGGTGGGGACCCCCCCAAAACAACAGAATTATCTGTTGAGTGGGCCCCTTGTGGTATCATCTGGCATTGTTGTGAGAGGCTGCATTCGGCGTCAGTGAATTTTTGTGCAGACTCTTTCAACACGTTTGCTCACTTCATGAGGAGTGATTTACAAGTGCACCTTCCTACACCATGCTGAGTGTTCAGCAGTTTTTGACCAAAACGGCATGACCCCTGGGGCCCTACCCCTATTCACCTGATCTTACCACAAGTGACTTTTTTTGTTTGTTTCACCAGATGAAAAAGTCCCCAAAGGGAAATGTTTTGCTGATGTGGAAGAGGTGAAACAAATAAACAGCAGAAGCACAAAAAGGCATCAAAATTAACAAGATCAAAAACTGTTTTGAGCAGTGGAAAAAAACATCTCAATATGTGTCTTGCATCAAATGGAGAGTACATTGAAGGTGCCTGAAATTTAAATATATAAGAATAGATTCGGTGGTGGTCACTGAGCAGGTTGGACTTTTCTCTCATTCGTGCACCTCCCTCGGTTTCCTCAGCAAGCATGTCTGATAAACCTGATATGGCCGAGATTGAGAAATTCAATAAGTCAAAACTGAAGAAGACAGAAACTCACGAGAAAAATCCAACTGCCTTTCAAAGAAAGGATTGAACAGGAGAAGCAAGCAGGCGAATCATAATGAGGCCCGCACCACCAATATGCACTGTACACTGCACAAGCATTGCCTTCTTATTTTACTTCTTTCAGGTGTTTAACTTGGTAAGCTGCAAAGAGGTTGGATCAGTTTAAATGACTGTGCTGCCCCTTTTCACATCAGACCTACTGACAATGAAGGCCGCACCTGCCTCTCCCATCTGCCTCTCTAGCTTGCAGGGAAGGAAAAGAACTTGTATGTTGGTGAATGAAGAAGCTGGTGGGACGACAGTGAAATCTAGAGTAAAACCAAGCTGGTCCAAGGTGTCCTGCAGGCTGTAAAATCCAGTTTAATCAGAGTCCCATTCTTTTTGTTAAAATGATTTTAATTATTGGAATGCACAATTTTTTAAATGTGCAAATAAAAAGTTTTAAAACCTGAAAAGAAAAATATATATATACACACACAAATTTTTATAGATAAATTCTGGGGGCTTGGGGAGTCCCCGCTCATAACTCTAAAATTCTGTATTTTCCTTAAAAACTCTGCTAAGCTTCCCCCACATCCAACTTACATCCAACTGGATATTCCCACTGTGATATACTATAGCCACCATAGATATCCAAACATAACATACCCAAAACTGAACTCTTCAAACTCTTTCATTCTTCTCAAAGACACGGGTTCCTCTTCTGTGTTCCCAAACTCATTGAATGGCATCTCCATCCACCCAAAATACAGGCACCATCTCTGCCCCCTCTCTCCTCAGCCCTGTCAGCAAATAATAAGCATTAATTCCCCCTAAGTATCTCTCTAATTTGTCTGCTCACTCACATTCATGTACCTACTACCTTGGTTTGAAGCCCCTTCTGAAGAGCCTCCTAAACTCCCAGATTCTAGGAATACCCTGCCTCTGCCTCTAAACCCATTCCCTAACTTGAGGCCAGAAGACACTTTCCAGAGAGTAAATCTGATTCTGTCACTCCACTGTTTGCAAACCATCAAGGGCAACTCTGAGACATCAGGAAAAGATGCGTGCTGCCCGGTAAGTAATATGAGATGGTAGGTACCCTGGCCACCTCTCACTTTTCAGCCTCATCTCTTGCTAACCCATTTAGCCCCTATTCTTCCCCTCACTGTGAACTCCAGCCATGTAGGTTGTACGATTTCACACATTTATCCTGCTTCCTTGACCTTTGTTAATGTTGTGGATTAATCCTGCAATAATACTTTCTTAGTACTATTCTATCAGACAAAAGCACACAATACATATTTCCATGTCTGGCTAACTGCTATTCATCCTTTGGGACTCAGTGAAATTATCACTTCCTCCAAGAAGCCTTCTATGATTACCTAAGACTGAGTTAGGTATTCTCTCTCCTGTTTTCAAAGCACCTGGTATCTACTTCTTTACTAGAGAGTTTAAATTGCCTGTTGACATGGTCTCTTTCCCTCACTGGGCCATGTGCTCTTTGAGAGTCAGGTCAGTGTGTGCCTTCAAAGCTTATGACTACTGTACAGCACAGTGCCTGGCACATAATAGGCACCACATACTTGTTGGATTTAATTCAATAAGAGTGTGTCATAGATAAATTAATTTAAAATGTGGCCATTGTCTTTCCAGAAGGTTTTGTTTGGGACAACAGCAAAGCACATGGGAGGCACACATTGCCCCTAGCACCTACCAGCATACACACTGTGGGAGGAAAAGCGGCCAAGGGAGCGAGAAAGCCAGTTCCGAAAGGGCAGATACAATGGGTCATTGCAGATGAAAGAGGTTCAAGACATGTACATTTTTACTCATCTAACTGGAAAGATTCTGTAAACAATCATTTCCAGCACTGATCAGCGTTTGAAGAAGGCAAAGCTGTCAAACGCTACTGTTAGGAATACAAAGTGGAGCACCTGTGGGAATATTCTGTCAATACGGGTACAACATTTGACAGCTTTCCAAAGCCTTTAAATGATGAATTCCACATACAGAAATGTAGTATAAGAAAATATCCATATATAACATTTTACTGCAGGCATATTTACCACCAAAACTCTTCTGTTAAAAAATAAACAAAAAATTATATATACAATAGATTGATTCAAAAAATTGTGGTGAAATAATACTTAGTCTTTAAAAAGGATACAAAACAAAAAAATTAAAAGGATACAAAGAAAAAGTTTTAAAATATAAGTGAAAAAGTACAGCAGAATATATGTATACTATGATCTCATTTTTGTAAAAATATTTATATATATGTATATATACACATATACCTATGCTTATATGAAACTAAAAGGTTACAGAGTTCCAGCCAACATGGAGGCACAAGTAGAAACCCTTCACTTCCTCCCACAACCAAAAGGAGGATAACAACCAATCTAAAATCAATAAACAACAAAAAGCACCAGAAAATCAAACTGCAGGGAACTCCAACAACCAAGGAATTAAAGAAAAAATCAACCAGAACAACTAGACTAATAAGGCAGACTCCTCCAGTTGGGAGACTCAGAAAAACTGAGGTGAGGTGACTGAGGGGCAGGGCTGACTGCAGAGCTGGGCAGAGCTGTGGGGGAGGGACTGACTTAAGGGGAAAACTGAGACTCACAGCTGACTGTGGGCTACAGCGGGGGTTGCCACAGTGAAAGATACTTCCAGTCTGACTCGAGAGTCTGTTGGAAGGTGCACTTCCAGGCAAGGAAAGCAGGCAAGCTGCATTGCTCCCTCCCTGGCTCCTCCCCCACAGGCAGCACAGCATAGAGGGCCACCCTGCCTGGGTGCATACCTAAGGCCCCACCCCCTTACAACTTATCAGGTGTGCCAAACAAACAAATATGGCCCAAATGAAGGAACACAGCAAAACCTCAGAACTAAACGATGAGGACATTGCCACCTAACTGGTGGGGAATTTAAAGCCCTGGTAATCAAAATGCTCACAGAACTGACTGAGCTTGGTTGAAAAATGAAAGATACCCAAGATGAAATAAAGCAACATATTCAGGGAACCAACAGTGACAAGAAAGAAACCATGATTCAAAGCAACGATTTGGAACAAAACAAAGAAATAAACATCCAACTGGATCAGAATGAAGAAACAAGAATTCAAAAAAATGAAGAGAGGATAAGGACTCTCTGAGACAACCTGAAATGTTCCAATATCTGAATTATAGGGGTGCCAGAAGGAGAAGAACAAGAGCAAGAAATTGAAAATGTATTTGAACAAATGAAAACTTTCCCAACCTGGCAAAGGAAATAGACTTCCAGGAAGTCCGGGAAGCCCAGAGAGTCCCAAAAAAGTTGGACCCAGAGAGGAACACACCAAGGCACATCATCATTAAGTTACCCAAGATTAAAGACAAAGAGAAAATCCTAAGAGCAGCAAGAGAAAAGAAGACAGTTACCTACAAAGGAGTTCCCACAAGGCTATCAGCTGATTTCTCAAAAGAAACCTTACAGGCAAGAAGGGGCTGGAAAGGAGTATTCCAAGTCATGAAAGGCAAGGACCTACATCCAAGATTGCTCTATCCAGCAAAGCTTTCACTTAGAATGGAAGGGCAGACTTCTGCCAAGATGGAGGCATAGGTGGAAACACTGTGCCTTCTCCCACAACCAAGTTTGAACACAACAAAGGTTTGGAGAACTAGGACACACCCAAAGACCAGAAAACGGAATTATACGGAAGTCCGAAAACTACGAACCGTTCAACTGGGATGGTAAGAGAGGCGGAGCCAGCAGCGGAGCTGGGTTGGGCAGGACAGATCCCCCGACCTAGGCGCACAGGCAGCCCAGAACCAGTCGAGGTGCAGGGCAGACTGACCTCGGTCACACATTCACGCACAGTGAGACAGACCACACAGGCCCCAGGGGGCAAACCCAGTGGTAGAGGGCTGACGGCGGTGGCACACTCGAGTGCAGTGGAACGAAACGCGTGGGCCTGGTGACGGTGGTGGCTGCAGCGCCGGGGCTGTGGCTGCAGGCAGCAGACGGGAAGCCATTGTCCCTCTTTGACCCCGCCCCCACATACAATGTCACAACCCAGCGACTGAGTTGCCCTGTTCTAGTGAACACTTTAGGGCTCTGATCCTGCTATGGAACAGGCAGGAACAGCCCAAAAGATGGTGCAAGAAGAACTCAAAGTCCCAGAGCCAATAACTCTAAGTGACCGAGAAATTGCCAGCCTCTCAGAAGCACAATTCAAGACACTATTTATCAGGATGCTCACAGAACTGGTAGATTATAGTCACAAATTAGAGGAACATAGTCACAAATTAGAGGAACATATGAAGGCTAAACTAATTGAAATGAAGGGAGATGCACAGGAAACCAATAGTGATGGAAAGGAAACTGGGACTCAAATCAATGGAATGGACCAGAAGGAAGAACAAAACATCCCACCAGAAAGGAATGAAGAAATGAGAATTCAAAAAAATGAGGAGAGGCTTAGGAACCTCCAGGACATCTTTAAACGTTCCAACATCCGGATTATAGGGGTACCAGAAGGGGGAAAGAAACAGCCACGAGTGGAAAACTTATTTGAACAAATAATAAAGGAGAACTTCCCCAGTCTGGCAAAGGAAATAGACTTCCAGGAAATCCAGGAAGCTCAGAGAGTGCCAAAGAAGTTGGACCCAAGAAGGAACACACCAAGGCACATCATAATTACATTAGCCAAGACTAAAATGAAGGAGAGAATCCTAGAAGCAGCAAGGGATAAGGGGACAGTCACCTACAAAGGAGTACCCATCAGACTGTCAGCGGATTTCTCAAAAGAGACCTTACAGGCAAGAAGGGGCTGGAAAGAAGTATTCCAAGTCATGAAATCCAAAGACCTACAGCCAAGATTGCTTTATCCAGCAAAACTTTCATTTAGAATGGAAGGACAGATAAAGTGCTTCTCAGATAAGGTCAAACTCAAGGAGTTCATCATCACCAAGCCCTTATTATATGAAATGCTAAAGGGACTTATGTAAGAAAAAGAAGATGAAAAATATGAACAGTGAAAGGACAGCAAACACACAGTTATTAACAACCACACCTAAAACAAAAGCAAACCAAGAGGACAGCTAGATCAGGAGTGGAACCATAGAAATGAAGAACACATGGAGGGTTAGAAACAGGGGGGTAGGAGGGGGAGAAGGGGGGAGAAGGCACAGAAAATAGCATAGAGGGTAGGTAGAAAATAGATAGGGGGGAGGGCGAGAATAGTGGGGGAAATATAGAATCTAAAGAACTTGAGACACATGGTTATAAACTAAGGGGGGGAGAATGGTGGGGGAGGGAGTGTGTGGGTGAAGGGGAATGAAGGGGGGGAATAGAACAACTGTAATGGTATAATCAATAAAATATATTTAAAAAATAGAATGGAAGGGCAGATAAAGTCAAGTTTATCTTCCCACATAAGGTCAAGTTAAAGGAGTTCATCATCACCAAGTCCTTATTATATGAAATGTTAAAGGGACTTATCTAAGAAAAAGAAGACCAAAAATATGAACAATAAAATGACAACAAACTCATGACTATTAACAAATGAACCTAAAAGAAAAGAAAAATGAACAGCTGGAACAGGAACAGAATCAGAGAAATGGACATCACACAGAGGGAGTTCAGTGGGGAGGAGAAGGGAGGAATAGGGGGAAAAGGTACAGGGAAGAAAGAGCATAATTAGTAGGCATAAAATAGATGGGGAAAGATAAAAAACATGTAGGAGACAGAGGACTCAAAGAACTTACACATACAACCCATGGACATGATAATGTGGGGGTGGGGATCCTTGAGGATTGGGAGGGCAGGGTGGAGGGGGGATAAAGGGGGGAAAATTGGGAAAATTGTAATAGCATAATCAATGTAAAATACTTTTAAAAAGAAACTAAAAGGTTACATAATAAAATGCTGATAGTGACTGCTTTTGTTTCACAGAGTTACTTGCCATTAGGCTTTGTTTTCTGTGGGGTTGGGGGGTTTAGAGTCTTCCGTATTTTTACAATGTATTATTTTTATAAGATGAAAATTAAAAATTAAAGAATCAAAACTAAAATGCAGGCCTTAAGCAAATTAGTCACTTATTACTGTGAAACTACTCTACGTTGACCTTAATGAATCCAAAATATTGATACCATGTTCTCACCACATATAGTTATATAAGTGGTCTCATTAACATAGTCAACTCCCTTTAATTCCCAGCTGTTCATATATAAATCCAATCATTTTAACATTTAAGAGATATGTGTGTTTTTCAAGAAATTCACCAAGTCACGCAACTCAAGGTCAAGGCAATTTATGCATCATGCAGCATCATTCTCCAGATCCTCCTAAATGCCAGGCTCTGCACTCATCACAGTCCAGGAACATTAACCCCCCACCACCCCTACAAAATAGTAACAGTTTGTAATTTTGTCTTAATCTTCTGTGAGTGAAAAGCACTTCTCACCAGGGTGCACGTTTGCTGTTCCTTTCCACAGGACGATGAAGCCACCAGGACAGCATATGATTTTAGCTGTTTTCCCAAATAGGAGAACCGATCCACACCTGATCATTGCCCCTGTCTCACTTTCTCCTTAGCCCTATGACCAAAGGCAACCTTCTGCAAAGCCATTTGCTTTAGGGGAGGTTCTCTCTGCACTCTGGGAACAGAGCAAAACCAACCGTCCAGCTCTTGATTAAACCATTCCACAGTCTTCATTATTCCACTGAATAACAAACTATTCTGTATTCTAATGAACTAAAATGACTTGCCTTATTAGACTCTAGAGGAGAAATTGCAGACCTGGAAGTGAAGTTTTATGAGACCCAAAGCCACTCTGTCATAAACTGTCAGAGAAACAGCAACCCCCAAATCAGCACTATGGCCTGACAGGTGGGGTGTGAAGTCAGTAAAGAAAGACACTGGAACTCTGCATATCTCATATAACCTGGATAACCTCATATGGTTGTCACACCCCAAAGGACTATCCATACCCCTTCCCCACACCATGCGTCTTTTAGGAACATTCACAGAAGCAGAATTAGCAGGAGTGCCAGCTCTGTGGCTGCTCCCCGCTGCAGCAGCGCCCACATTCCCAGCTCATCACCTTGACTTTCCTGCAAAAGCCCTGCTTTGCCAGCCCACGCTCTGGGCCTCAGGCTCAGGGGCTGTGGCCTGAGTGTCTACAATCCTCCAACCTCTCTTGACCCCTCTGACCCTTCTCAGCAAGTCCTGCTGGGCTCCAAAGGCCAGTCCTCATCATCTCCGCCATCTGTTTCCTTTCCCAACTTATGAGCTCCCTCCCTGTTCTCCTGGAAAAGCAACACGTTAAGTAGCTTCACTGGGTTTTTGAATCTTGTTTGAACAATGGTAGACTCGGTCTACTCAGATAGTGGAAATGATCTCCCTGGAAGATAAATTCATGGGCTATTTACCAGAGTAGCTTCAGGGGCTTGGCTGAGAGCCGGTGTCTCCTGCTGCCAAAACCTCGTTTCTCCTTTCGTTCCCCTTTCTTTTCATTTAAGGTTAATGTTCCTGGGCTTCTTGAAACAGGTGACTCAAGCTATGTTAATAAAGGCAAGTATCTTCCATACCTGGAAGATAGCATCTTCCATGACTTCAGCTCTCAAACACCAGGGAGAAGAGGAAAAAGTCCTTTTAAATGACCACATCCTCTTAATCACATTCCAAGGGAGAGACCACTTATCTTGATTTTAATTTTTCAGTTTCCTTTCATCTCTTCCTCTAAAACTATGGCTCAGAGAAAGATCACCCATGAATCACTTATCAAAAAATATTACTAACATTCAGTGGGAGCCGGCTGGAGCAGACTGGGGTGGGGGTGGCAATAGTACCTGTGATTACACTTTATATACTGTAAGCCCAGGCAATTCATAAACACAGAACTTGAGCAAATTCAAATTTTAAAGTTATTTGAACAAAGCGTGGCCTGAAGTTCACCTCTCTTAGTGTCCTCTGGGGCAGCGGGAAAGCTAATTGAGCAAAATGCTTAGGCTAGACAAACTTTGGGAGAGCGTGTTTAACTAACTTAGGAAGTTAAACTGCTTGCAGTCTCCAAAGAAGTTCTGATTTAAAACAAGTCACTCTTACCTGTTGCTTTCAACCTTGGTTGGTCAATACATTTCCCATGATATGAAAGTCAAACTTCTAGAGACTTGGCTATTGCTCAGTGTTGCTCAGGGTGACTGATCCATGAACCACCTGTGCCAGATGTGCCTGGAGTCCCAGGCAGGTCTAGGCTCTGCTTCCCATTGGCTTTCCATCATCTCAGCCCCTTCTCTAGCCAACCTTCATAACCTCTGCTGGAGTTTAGATTCTGGAGTCTAGAAACACAGCAAAAAATTTCTGGACAGCTGGGTACATATAGGTGGTCTAGTCGACTTTGACCTACAAAACACTTGGATCCAGGGACTGAGCTAAAAAAAAAAAAAAAAAGAACTGAAGAATCTTGGTCATCCAATATCAGAGGCACAAGTATTGCTACCTGGACAAAGCAGTAGCATTTTCAGTTACTAAAGAGGAAGGATGGGCCAAGGAGACTTCTAGATCAAATGCTAGGAATTGAAGCCAGGAGCAATGACTACATCTTGTTAGCAGAGGTTCAAGTCCAAAGACAGAAATCCTAGAGCAAAATTAGAACCCAGCTACAGAGCAGGTGATCAATAAATATAGAAAGAGTTGTAGTTAGCAGCAAGATGGATATGATGGGGTGCTGAGGTATTCTGACAAGGGGGCTTATGACCAAACACCACGGTTCTTGAGCTGGTACAAGATGTGTCCTCACAAGCACACAAGAACATCCACTTGACAAGAGTGAAGGAATACTAATTAAGACCCCAAGCTACTCCCAACATCAGGTCACCCTGAACTCAATGTGAATCAGGATTTTCTATAACTACACCTGTGTTAAAGGTACAGTGCCCCCATGGCTAGAATTTATCATCATGGGGAGAGAGGGGAAGGACACAGGCACTTGGAAGAGGAAGGAGCTGACATCACTTTATACCCCCCAGGCAGAGTATTCAAAAGGGAAGAATAACTCATATTCACCCAGTGTGCAAGTTCCAGCTAACAAGACACTCGGGCCGGGCCAGGCCCAGGGGAGCAGGCCCAGGGGAACAGGCCCACGCGCAGAGGAAGCATTCTCATTGCTCTGGGCAGAGCAATGGCTAGGCAGGCAGTTGAAGCAGAAGCAGGATCTCTTCCCTCTCTCTGGTTTTCTCCACCTTGTCGGAGTAAATCAGTATTTCAGGCAGCATGAAGTGACCTAGAATTCACATGTTTTGAGAACTGCTTGGAGCACAGGGCTAGCTGCTTTCACACACGCTATTCAATCATCCCAACAACACTTAGGAGTGAGTTTGTTTTAACCCATTTTGAAGATCAGAACACCAAGATCCAGAGAAGTGAAAAGATCTTCCCAAGAATTTTCCAGACGATTTCTCATGCTCAAAGCACTAGTCACACATTTTTCAGAAGCCTCTTCTTTTACAGCAGAAAACAAATCATATAAAGACTTCACTGTTTTCTGATTTAAAAAAATAGGCTATAGAGTGAAATACACACGTGTACATGCAAACATGGAAAGCCACAGCCTCAACCTTGTATTTAGTTTGGAAAAAGAGAAAAGAACTTCCTGTGGACATTTTTTTGGTGCACCCAAACTTGTGGGACTTGAACTCTGAAAGAAAACTGTTATGATTAAAACATACATCAGATCTGCATGCATGGTTCCCTAAGTACCAGAGCCCACTCACCTTTGAACCCAGTTCCATCCAAAACCAGCCCATGCTTTTGCTATGACACCTGCTGCATTGCATCACTCATGTTTCTTCTGCTGGAGGACGCCTTCCCAGCACCCTCCACTTGTTGGGATTCACTCAGACTTCAAGACCCAGTTCAATTCCTACCTCATACTGGAAACCTCAAGTGAATCATTAGCCTGCACTACCCTCTTCCTTCTAACCTTAGAGTAAGAAGGGGCAAAACTAAGCAGTCAACACTATAAGAGGTGTCTGAGGCCAAAATCAGAGCTGGCACAAGTCTAGACGTCAGGAAACTAGAAGGGAATCCAAAGACAAGTTACAGCAGGCAAAATAAACCTACAGCTAGCCCCAGGTCTAATTAGCAGGCCAGGCAACAAAAGACAATAGAGCTTTACAGAACACACCAAGGAGGAAGAGCCCCTGAGTTGACTCCAGGGTCGGAGATGGCCTGCACTAACAGAGAGGCCAAGTGTGGGAGCAGGTGGTGGCCTGGCCATTCCAGAGTCAACCCTGAGGCTGCCCATGAGAACCAGGCATCTTCTGCCACAGGGGAGCTTTGTCTACCCTCAGAGGAAAGCAGCCATGATTTCAACCAACGCACCTCACCCAGAGGCAGAAAGGAAATCCCCAACAGGATTTTTTTTACAACTTGATTTTAGGATGGGGAATGGCACTGCTGGTCCCCAAGTTTCTGCTACTACCTCCACACCCATGCCGGAAACACCTTTGGTTGTGGAGTAAAACATCATGGCTTAATTTAAGGATGATTCTTAAGACTCTATCAACAGAGAAAAAGAAATAGTGTGTTCCCCAGAAACAGAGTGTGAGGGGCAGGAGAGCATGGCTTTGGAAGGGTCAGAAAACATGGCCCTCGTGGCAGGCGAAGGGATGTGGAAGGTGCAAGCGGAGAAAGTTGGACGTTTCACAGATTCCGTGTTCCCTTCATCAGCACTGCTCCAGACAGTCTCTTCCATCTGATCCAGTCGGAGCCAGCATGGGGTGGGGTGGCGAGCAGGGCCATCGGTCAGTATTTGGTAGAGGCTGCATGTGCCCTCTCACGCCCTGGGGGCCACTGCATGGGACCTAAGAAGCACACAAGACAAGTACAGGAGAAAAGACACACTCTCGACTGAGTTAAGAGCAAGCCGGCACTGAGTTTGCAACCTGGACACATCCACAACAGTCTGTCGTGATGTTGGACGCGTGCCAAAACCTCTCTGTACTTTCATTAGTTCATGAGCAAGATGCCTAATCTCTGTCTCATAAGAATGCTGTGGAAATTAATGACCTTGTTAAACAAACTTAACAAAACTGATGTAAAATTTCTTTGTATACCCTAGAGATGCTGTAAAGACCAGGTGATCTTATTTAAAATACAGATGTGTATTTCCATTTATATGAGCCAGTATAAGAGCATTCAGCTTTACAAAGCAGTGGCTATTTGGTTATTAAAAAAAAAAAAAAAAGGAGGGGCCAGGGAAGACAGGGAGCTTTCAAGGTTTCTACACTGAAAATAGCATTTCCTATATGTGGTCAAAAATTAACATTAACAAAAATTAACATTAACAAAAATTAACATTGGTTCTAGATTTAAATATCAGCAACCTTTATTGAGGGCTTAGTATGTATGTGCTAGGTGCCACACTAAACATGTATCATCCCAGCCCTGGCTGGTGTAGCTCAGTGGATTGAGCTCGGGCCTGCGAACCAGAAAATCGCGGTTCAATTCCCAGTCAGGCACATGCCCGGGTTGCAGGCCAGCTCCCAGCAGGGAACTCACCAGAGGCAACCATACATTGATATTTCTCTTCCTCTCTCCTTCCCTTCCCGCTAAGATAAATAAATAAAATTCTTTAAAAAAACCATGTATTATCCCATTGAATCCTCACAGCAACCCATTGAAAAGGTTTTACTATCGACCATTTCACAGATTAGAGAACAAAAATGCTGAGAAATTAAGTAACTAGCCAGAAAGGTAGTAGCAGAGACAGGATTAGAACCCCTGGATTGCTCTGCTCCTCACCCGTTTCTCCCCGCACTGAGCCGTGCTGCCTCCCCAGCGACTCTGTAGACCCCACAGCACATGGAGTGTTTGCAGAGTATTAAACGCCAGACAAACCAACCTGGGAGAGCAGCTAAGGGAGAAGAATTAGAAATCTAAATGCCTATTCATGTTAAAAACAATAAAATGAGATGAATTATCTATAAAATTAACAAGTCCACAGGAAAATAACATGTGATGTGTAAAATTCTTACTTGCCTTTGCCCTTCCACTCAGTTCACTCTGTAGAGAAGGGAATCCCTGCCTGAGACCCCCCCTTCTCAAACCCTAATATGCTGCCCACCCTTAGACAGGTCACTTCCCTTTTCCATAAAACTATGGTTCAGCCTTGATGGGGTAGCTCTGTTGGTTAGAGTGTTGTCCCAATACATGAAGGTTGTGGGTTCAGTACCCAATCAGGGCACATAAAAAATCAACCAATGGCCCTGGCTGATGTAGCTCAGTGGATTGAGCATGGGCCTGTGAACCACACGATCGTGGTTCGATTCCCAGTCAGGGCACATGCCTGGGGTGCAGGCCAGTTCCAGCAGGGGACACACCAGAGGCAACCATACATTGATATTTCTCTCCTTCTCTCCTTGTCAGTGGAACAATAATTTGATACCTCCCTCCCCCCTGTCTCTCCCTCCTCCCTCCCTTCCTGCCTCTCTCTTTCTAAAATCAATCAATAAAAAAGTCATGATTCAATAAACTCTGACAGAGAGCCACTCAGCGTGGGACACCGAGCAAGCGGTTCATTCCAGCTGTCAAGTTCTATGGCTCTAGGAAAGCACCTTGGAAGCATAGAGTGCAGTGCAATTTGCCTAGTGTAAATTACAATGTTCAGTTCTTTCCAACATCTAACTTATTGCTGAGGACAAGAAGAACTGAAAGTGACTTTGGCCTATGCTAAATTTGCTCCTCATTGCAAACCTAACAAGCCCTGACTATAACTTTCCTCTCTCTGACATCTCAGAGACATGATCATTAACACACCATGCTCCAAAGGGAGCAATTGCCTCTGGCCCCAAGGGGAGCTGATGACCTTGAGCTTCCCCCAGCCCACATGGTATCCACCTGTTTCCTCTCTCTCAGCCATGCGGCTCTCAACACACTACCTAAAGCCCCAAAGCTGAGAACAGTGCAACCCCAAGCCCTATAAGTGGAGCTGAGTGCGGTCAGCTCTCAGAGCAGAGCCAGAATCCTCCTGTTCCAGCCTCCAGAGCCAAACCAGAGACCATGGGGGCTCCTCCAGGCCATCTGTGGACTCCATCTCACATCTCAGCCAGGAAGTATATAATGTCTGGGAGGGAAGGGGGGGCATATTGCACTCCCCAGACAAGGACTATAGAGAAAGTCAGAAAACCAAAATGTGACCATCCCCAGAGCCAATACCACCTCCATGACTTTGTCTGAGCCAGCCTCAAGCTTTTGAAAAATAGGCAGCTGCCCATTCAGTGGTCAGATTTTGGGGATACTGAGAAGGGCCCCACACACACACAATGAAAAAGACTGTCTTCCCTACCAACTTGCTAATGTCTGAAGATGCCAGAGCAGGATGACAGCTCTGCTCACAGGCTTACAGTCCATGGTCCCATTTTGTCCTGTCCTGCCACACTGTCCTGAGGGCTGCCGCTGAGCCAGAGGAAGTAGTCATTATAAGAACAACAGGTCCAGGAGTGAGAGTTAAGCATGGCTTGGAGTTCCCACACTGCCTTCTGCCCCCACACCAGGCTACCCTTCCCACAAACCATGGGACCCAAAAGTATAAAGTATCAGGCCCTCTGCCTCATTCACTGTGATTGTCTTAGACTTTCTAATTCTATCCTTGCTGTGGCTGGTTTTCCCTGACTGCTCCACTTAACATCCACTCAACTTCTAACCTTTTCCTTTTCTTTTTTGTTTCTGGTCCTTGTTACCTTGGACTAGATAATGGGATTCTGCTTCCATGGTAACAGGGCAGGGGAAATACCACACATAGGCTTTGCAATCGGACAGTGGAGTTTCAGCTTTGCCATTCATGAGCTATGTCAGCTTCAGCAATTATCTTAAACTCTCTAATCTTCAGTTTCCTCATCTGTAAGATCAGGTCACTAATACTGGCCACATAGGGTTATTGGGAAGATAAGATAAACTAAACTATGTAAAGTCCATTCAATGTGAGACCTATCAGGAAATCACTTCATAAGTTTTATAAATGTCTAATCACTATTCCGTATACCTGAAACTAATATAACATTGTACGTCAACTGTAATTGAAAAATAAAAAATTATCTCTAAAAAAAGTATTTAAAGTCCAGAGGCTGGTCGGGCCTCAGAAATGGTCAAACACATCCCTAGCTGCTCCCAATCCCAAGCATTTTAGGAAGTAGCCCTGGCATGAGTCAACCCAGCCCAGTCCTCTGGACACAGTTCGGGGAAAGGGGAGGGGGAGAAGGACAGCAGCCAGGCAGTGCCAGGGAAGAGATGGATGCTGTCATCAGATCCAAGGGGAGTACAGGCACAGAAAGAGGAGGTGAGGCCAGTCACAGTGCTGGAGGGGGGCCCATGGCTTGGGTTGAGAGGGAGGCAGGGGTGTTTACAGCTTAGTCATAGTGGTACTATCCACACAATCCTTTAGGGAGGCACAGGAGTTCAAAGCAAAGAGCTGAAGAGAACGTGCTTAAAATAATATCTGGGAAGAATAATAGCTTATGCCCTGTCAGCTCCATACATCTCAAGGTTTCCCTTCTTTTCCTGAGCAGAGAATGTTTGACAGAGGAGAAGCAAAGGTGAGGGCACTGGACCTTGGAGGAAAGAAAAGAGAAAGGCATCCAGAGGCAGGAAAGGCTCAGAAAGGAGAGGATGTAGCCCCAGAGATAAACTGTCAGAATCTCAGTTTTCTATTTCTTTGGAAAGAACTGCAAGTTTTGTTTTGTTTTGCTTTTTAGCACCAAACAGTAGATGCATCTTTTGTGCCCACTATCAAGCACAGGACATATATGGATGAATAAATAAATACCACTTGCTTTCAGACTCTCAAAAGACTCTGTCCACCCATCACTGCCCTTAACCCCTGGCCAGCATCCTGACACCATGCCACATGAAACCTGACATGGGCTGCAGCACTTGATGGAGGCACCTGCCAGGCACCACCGCATCATCTGCCACTAGACCAGCCACTTACACCTATACTTCCTTGCTTTTTCATTTCCTGGCTCCACACCCAGCCCAAGAGGCAGTCGCTGGTGTCATAGTTAGAAGGGAAGATGCTAGGACCAGACTGTATCAGCTCCAATCCTAGTGCTCCTGGTTGTATGAATTTGGGCAACTTACATACATTCTCTGAGCCTCAGATCCTCCATCTGTAAGAGGGGAGATGGCAGCTCCTACCTCATAAGGTTGTCCCAAAGGTTAAGTAGTTCAATATAATAGATAACACATAAGTGATTAATATCTGCTTTCAACCTTTTCCATGGCCTGACAAACCACTGGGGACTCTTCGTGCTGGGTTTCTGAATGCATCTCCCCAGTAGGCCGTGTAGTCTACACACCACTTCAGTGCAAGCATCACCTATTGCTTTAAGTAAGAGGTAGAGCCTCCACCAGCACTTGGACTGCACACAGCAAACATCTGGCGCATGCAGAGCACTTATGCTCAGCCTCGCTCAGCCGTAGGTTTTGATCTGAAAATGGGAGCAGACCAGCGGTTCCTAGTCTTTTCTGCATTATGCATACCTTAGAAAATCTGATGAAAGCAATCAATTCCCTTTGAGTCTATAGTACAGATTCTACACTAAGAACCTCTGGACTGGATGATTTCTGAAATAAAATTTTAGTTCTAAAACTCTGTAAAACACACATGGACAAAGCAGGTTAAGAAAATCAGGTAACACGTGAAGAATGACATTCATCTGTTACACACAGTTAAGTCTATGCTGACTATTAAAAAATTTTTGTCTGTATCTATCCAATTTTCCCAAAACCGTGTATTGAATAGACTACCTTTATCCCATTGTATGTTCTTGGCTTTCTTGTCAAATATTAATTGACTATAAAGGCATGGGTTTATTTCTGGGCTCTTTATTCTATTCCATTGACCTATATGCCTGTTTCTATGCTCGTACCATACTGTTTTGATTACTATGGCCTTGTTATATAGCCAATTATTATAATCTTGAAATACCTCTACTCTATTAAATGTCATCTGTCCCAAAGCCCCAATACCTCTCTGCTCCTGTTATTCTGGCTACTATGGGCTATTCCCCAGATCCTAAAGACTTCCTCATCACCTCACAAAAAGGGTAAGTACCTGACACAAAAGAAGGGCATTTGGAACCCTGGGATGGCATCATTTTGATGAATTAGTACCTGCTATTTTGAATATCATTCCTGGTATATAGTAAGCCTTCAAAAATGGTGCAGACAAAAATGTCCTAGGAGATTAGAGGATGTCAGAAAAGTTGCCTAGAGAAGGTAACTTCTGAGCTAGGCACTGAGTTGGTGTAGGATGGGGAGAGCATGGGGAGAGGAGCCCACTACAGACACAGTGGTAGACATAGAAGAGGCAAGGCATGAGAAGCACTCAGTGGGCAACAAGGGAGCCCCTCTAGGTGAGCATGCAACATCCATCGGGAGTTAAGATGGAATAGCGGGTAGAGGTTAACCTTTGGATGACCTTAAATGGCCAAGCCAGGGAGTTTGAAATTTGCCCATAGTGCAAAATCAGGCCTATCCTAAAGGGAAGAAGAACTCGACTCTTAGCTGAGATTTTTTCCCCCTAATCTAGCCTCACCACATTATTCAGAAACTCCTTAACCTCACAGAGTGAAATTAAAGATTCAGAAACTACAGGAATGTATACAGTGATAACAGATTCTGGTCAAAAAGCCCAGGGACTTTGAATGTGTCCTGTTTCTACATCATTGAGCATCTCAGGTGTCTAATGCCTTTTCCACCTCCAGAATTACTTGGCACTAAGAGAATTTAGGCTCTGTATATGATTTTCTCCTAAAATTTTTAGACTTGGGGGTAGACACAGGAGTTTCTTTGACTAGCATACAAATGATCACCTACCTCCTAGTTCCCACTTGTTCATTTTTCTTAGTATTAGTGTCAGTAAAAATGTCCAGTACAAGCAGCCACTTTTCTCTCCCTTTGGCTCAAAGCAGTTGATAAGAATGCACAGCTAGTAGCGACATCTCCAGGTTTGGCTTGGTTCTCAGTTTTGGGCATAATGGATATGAAATGGGAAAAATAAAAAATACTACTGGATGGAGCTGTACCTTTCATACTGTAATATGCTCCTTATTTCCATCCAAAGTACTCAAGACTGAAGAGAGAGGAGCAAAGAGAATGGTAGGGCAGAAAGGCAGAGAGAGAAGAAAGGAGGGTAAATGGGGGGTAATAAAAGAGGACAGGAGCAAAAGAGAAGGAAACAAATCAATAAAATTAAAGAGTTGAATAAACAGGACTTCCGCCAAGATGGAGGCATAGGTGGAAACACTGTGCCTTCTCCCACAACCAAGTTTGACTACAACAAAAGTTTTGGAGAACTAGGACACACCCAAAGACCAGAAAACGGAATTATACGGAAGTCCGACAGCTACGAACCGTTCAACGGGGACGGTAAGAGAGGCGGAGCCAGCAGTGGAGCTGGGTCGGGCAGGACAGATCCCCCGACCTAGGCGCTAGGCGCAAGGGCAGCCCGAAGCCAGTCAGGGTTCGGGGCAGACTGACCAAGGTCACACATTCGCGCACAGTGAGACGGACCACGCAGGCCCCAGGGGACAAACCCAGTGGTGGAGGGCTGACAGCGGTGGCACACTCGCGTGCAGTGGAATGAAACGCATGGGCCTGGTGACAGTGGTGGCTGCAGTGCCGGTGGGGGTCGCGGCAGCGGGCGGCAGAGGGAAGCCATTGTACCTCTTTGACCCCGCCCCCACATACAAAATCACAAACCAGCAACTGAGTTGCCCTGCTCTGGTGAAAACCTAGGGCTCCGATCCTGCTACTTAACAGGCACAAACAGCCCAAAAGATGGCGCAAGAGGAACTCAAAGTCCCAGAGCCAATAACTCTAAGCGACCAACAGATTGCCAGCCTCTCAGAAGCCCAATTTAAGACACTATTTATCAGGATGCTCACAGAATTGGTAGATTACAGTCACAAATTAGAGGAACATATGAAGGCTAAACTAATTGAAATGAAGGGAGATGCACAGGAAACCAATAGTGATGGAAAGGAAACTGGGACTCAAATCAATGGAGTGGACCAGAAAGAAGAAAGAAACAACCAAACAGAAAAGAAGGAAGAAACACAAATTCAAAAAAATGAGGAGAGGCTTAGGAACCTCCAGGACATCTTTCAACGTTCCAACATCCGGATTATAGGGGTACCAGAAGGGGAAAAGAAACAGCCACAAGTGGAAAACGTATTTGAACAAATAATAAAGGAGAACTTCCCCAGTCTGGCAAAGGAAATAGACTTCCAGGAAATCCAGGAAGCTCAGAGAGTGCCAAAGAAGTTGGACCCAAGAAGGAACACACCAAGGCACATCATAATTACATTAGCCAAGACTAAAATGAAGGAGAGAATCCTAGAAGCAGCAAGGGATAAGGGGACAGTCACCTACAAAGGAGTACCCATCAGACTGTCAGCGGATTTCTCAAAAGAGACCTTACAGGCAAGAAGGGGCTGGAAAGAAGTATTCCAAGTCATGAAATCCAAAGACCTACAGCCAAGGTTGCTTTATCCAGCAAAACTTTCATTTAGAATGGAAGGACAGATAAAGTGCTTCTCAGATAAGGTCAAGTTCAAGGAGTTCATCATCACCAAGCCCTTATTATATGAAATGCTAAAGGGACTTATATAAGAAAAAGATGATGAAAAATATTAACAGTGAAAGGACAGCAAACACACAGTTATTAACAACCACACCTGAAACAAAAGCAAACCAAGAGGACAGCTAGATCAGGAGTGGAACCATAGAAATGAAGAACACATGGAGGGTGAGAAACAGGGGGGTGGGAGGAGGAGAAGGGGGGAGAAGGCACAGAAAATAGCATAGATGGTAGGTAGAAAATAGATAGGGGGTGGGTGAGAATAGTGGGGGAAATATAGAATCTAAAGAACTTGAGACATGTGGTTATAAACTAAGGGGGGGAGAATGGTGGGGGAGGGAGTGTGCGGGTGGAGGGGAATGAAGGGGGGAATAGAACAACTGTAATGGTATAATCAATAAAATATATTTAAAAAATAAATAATTAATTAATAAAAATAAATTTTAAAAAAGAGTTGAATAAACATTTGCTGGCAGATTAAGAAGTAGACATAGGGGTCTTACATCCATGACCCCAGCCTAACTGGACACTTCAAACCATGAAGGCTCCTGCCTTCAGGGCTGCAGACTATGTCCCAGCACCCCGGACTGGCAGGTGGGTGAACACAGGTCTCAGAAATGGCCAACAGACCAGCCTGCAGAGGATCTCTAGCCCATTGGCTGCTGCCAAGACACCCCCTCACAGATCAAGACTCCTACCCACCTGTTCTTCCAAAAGCCCTGCCCTGGCCAGTGTGCCAGCTCACCAAGTCAAGTGGGGAGCAGGTGGGGCTCCCATCTAGCACGCTGGAGTTCAGTCAGGATGGCAGAAACAGAAGTACCAGAGGGTGAGAGCAAGTCAAGCTGAATCTAGAGGATGATGGTGATGAACCCCTAGGACCTGGAATCTGTCTTCAGATCCAGATATGGGAGATAAATCCAAGAGCTGGGAGGCATGGTGAGGCAGTAACAGAGGGGAAAGCAAGACAAGCAGCAAAGTGAGCATAACAGAAAGAACTACCATCACGGGAGCAGCCTTCAATTTTATGTTTAGCTATGAAATGAGGAGCAGGGAAGGTGGCCTGGTCTAAACTCACAGGATTGGGCACATATCAGGAAGATTAACTCTACCCTGCCTTTCTAGGAAGGTCAACACAGTCACAGTTACTTGTCCATGTGCACACATTTTTGTGTGAATACATATGCATACACACACAGTCTGAACCTTGGCACCTCTAGTTTTAGACCATTAACTCCTCATCCAGAGATGACTACAAGCTACCAGCTGGAAAAATATATACCCTATGTCTTGATTTAATATCCACCACCATTTGGGGACTTTAGAGTAGTCTCTTTTGTCTAGCCCTTGGATTTTTTCCACTGTCAAACTATGGCTGATGTGAGCTAAACACCTGGTGGTTTGGAGGATAATATGAGAGAATGCATTGTGAAAGTACTTTGGAAATCATATCTATTATATCAATGTAAGAGATTGTATTATTAAAGCAGCTCTGTGGACTACTTAGGGTTCAGTTCTTTCTTTTAAATCCAAACTAATCCCAAGAACTAAACCAATGGCAACACATTTATGATTATAGTCAAGGTATGAATTTGGATTCCTAGATCAGCTCACACTGACTTGATTCAGGTTCTTCTCCACCTTCATTGAGTAGATTTGACACCTCCACCTAGAGGGGGAAAAATGCAAAACACACAGTCATGTTTGAATTTAACATGAACACTGAATAATCTTTTCATGGAATATATATATATATATATATATATATATATATATATATATCCATGCATGGGACATATTTATACTAAAAATGTATCCCATTTACCTTAAATTCAAACTTAAATGGGCCCTGCATTTTTGTTTGCTGAATCTGGCAACCTTATTTTATTCATATATTGGCTTCTTATCTCCTTCTGAACCCAACCGTTTTCAGTATAGCAATAATCTTGGCCAACGTTAAAACAGAAAGGGAGACATCAGCTACCAATTTCATTCTTCTTGAAAACATAGAATGTCTTTGTATCTATGTGTTGATTTTATAAATATAGTTCAGTATTTTTCTCAAAATGATACTTCAAAAGCAAAAAGCTTAGAGCTTAGAAATCCTCGCTCCCCAACTCCCTTCTTATCTTCACTCCCAGGCTCGGCCTCTCCAAATAACAAACACTGATCTCAAAACAAAAAGAGAACAAACAGAACTCTTACCTGTTCCAGCACCAACTTTAACCTTGGCTTCCCAGATGCACCTTAGAAGCATGGAATGATTAGAATATTCAAATAATCAGACCACACCCCAGCCCTATTACATCACAGTCACTTGGGGTGATTCTCATCCATCAGTAGTTCTCAAAGCTCTCCCTGTCTTAATATGATCTTAATGTGCATCAAGAGTTGAAAACCACTCTTAGCCTTTACATCTCATTTTCAGAACAAGTCTGAGCCCCTGAGGAAGTATTAGGGCAATTCAGGAATCAGGTGGTTGGGAAGGGGAGGAAGGCAGCAAAAAGAAATAAGATCTGTTATACTCTGTCTGTCCTCTAGTTCTGAATTTTGATTTGTTCTTTCTCCTCCTGTTTTACTCTGGCTGCAACCACATTTGCCATGAAGTAGATATATGATCCAAAGCTTGCCATCAGGTCTCCCCAATATTAGCATATAGATTTAAAATATAGGATGAAAATATGAATAATAACTAACACTTTAAGAATATATGATATGTTTTATCTTCACAATCACAGGTCACCCACAGTATAAATAAGGAAACTGAAGGTCATAACATTTAAGTGAACTAAGGTTCCCCCTAGTCAGTTATATAGTCAATTATATATACACTACTTAGTTGTGTATATAAGTGGTCCAGCTAGAGCCAAGATCAGGTGTTCCTATGACACAGCAATGTGTCACCATGTACATCTGCTTAAAATGTGACCTGTCCAATTCCATAATCATTCACTGTATTATAACACGAAGGGTGACTCTAAAGGACAGCTGTACCCAATTGTCACAATCTAGTCTGGCAGATCTAGATGGCTTCCCCAGAGACTGTTGATAGAAGTACCAAAGATGAGAGTTCTACAACAAGGAGCCTGATTTGGGGACAAAATTGCCCCTGAACCTGGCGGAAAATCCCATTTTTTTCCCCTACTACTATGGCAGACGTAACTTTAAAGGGGTTAAATGGGGTGGGGGGTTGGGGAGGGAGTAATTATGAGCAAGGGTCAAAGACATGTCACGCAGACAGTGCCCTCTCATAGCTACATCATGCTCAGCACGTCTCAAACTCTCCCCAGAACCGTTCCTCTCCCATAATAGCTTCTAGCAGTTCATTTCAGCATTTTTCATGTGGTAATTCTAGCCAAAGGCCTGGAACTTATTTTATAGCCACACCCATTCCCTCACTCCCTCACACACAGTAAGTCAAGATATCCTGACATTTCACATCCTAAAGAGTTCTCACATCTCTCTCCCTGAATGTCCAACCTTAGCTACCCCAAAGTCAGTCATCGAACCTCAGCTCTGTCCTCCACATTGCCACCACAGTGACCACTCTAAGAGGCTAATGTGACCTAGAATTCCCCATCTTAAAACACTTTAGTGGTTCTCCGCTGCTTACAAGATGAAGTTTAAATGCTTCAGCACAGGACATGAATCTTTTCATGACCTAGACTGCCTATTTCTCCAGTATCACTCTACCATTTCCTGCTGTGTTCACTCTGCTTTAGTAAAATCAAGCTGCTTGTAGTTTGTACCTTATGTCATCTGATTCCACACTAGTATGTCTTTATTCATGGTGGACTTTGGCCCGAACCATCCCCTCCCCACTGCCATGCCTTCTTTATTGGGTAGCATTCTCCCAGTCTCCAAGACTCACTCAAGTGTCATTTCTTCTAAGAAGGCTTAACTCAACAGCCAGCATGGGTGAAGAGCCCCACTTCTGAGCTCCCATAGCAACGTCTGTCTTAGCTTTTATTATATTGTACAGAAAGTGTCCTATCTGCCTGTCCGTGTGCTCTTCTCCCTCAGAGGTCATAAACTGATGACCTCCAGGCTAAATGCAACCCCAGCTTTCTTTTGTTTGTGTGCGGTATGTCTTTTTTAACTCTGTATGATGCTCAAGTATTTAACAAACAAGTAAAACGATGTTCAACTTCTATCTAAGACATAGTAACAAAGATCAGATTAAACCTCCTGCCTGAAACAATCAAATCAAGCCAAACAAAAAGACAAAACATGAGTAAAAGTTTTCGAGAAACTGGGCATCAGGTGATGGAGGACAGCAATCCCCAAAAGGTGGGAAACCAGTGAGGTGAGCCCACCTTGGCCCCAGTGTGTTGCCTTAAGAGGGTTTCCAGATCAGATAAGGAGGGGAAGGGAAATTTTCCAGATCCCAGTGCACTCCCTGACCTGAGAACACTAAGCTGACCAAAGAGGTTAAAATTCACAGAATATCAGAGAGGAGAGAGGTGCACTGGGAAAATACTCTGCATATCTGCAGAGGGTCCCCACTGAGTATTCAGAGGAATACTGATCAGCACAAGCTTTTGAAAAGACTGCCTAAGGCCAGGGAAAGAATAACCCAAAAGGATTAGGAGGAAAAGTACCCAGTAATCACATAAGGCCAAAAATATCACCTATTGCCAACAGTCAGACTGGAAAACCTTAAAATTCACAATGCATTTGTTAGAGAACTCATAAGGATCTTGCCTCAGTAATGTCAAATAATTAGCCCTAGATGGAACCTTACTCTCATACCACTTAACAAATCTTAAAAGCCAGACACTAAATGAATTAAAATATTTCCAAGAATATCAACTATGTACTAGAACAAAGGTTAAGAACATTTGTAAAAATACAAAGGTATCCAGCCTTCAGTAATGTAAAATTCACAATGTCTGCAACCCAATAAAAAATAACTAGGCATGCAAAGACACCAAAAATATGATGCCTTATGAGGAGAAAAGCCAATCAATTAAAAACACTCCAGAACTCACACATAGGTTAGAATTTGTAGACAAAAACATTAAAACAAACATAATCTATAACATTATTCTGTACATTCAAAAAGTTACATAGCAATATAGAAGCTACAAAAAAGACAATTGTAATGTTTACAGATTGAAAACTACAATGTCAGAAACTGTAAAATATGTAGTATCAGATTAGTAGTAGCTCAGACATTGCAAGGTAAAAAAGAGAGAGAGAATTTAAAGACATAGTGGTAGAAACTACACAAAAAGGAACACAGAGAGGGAAAAAGGGAAACAGCATCAGCAGGACTGGGTTGGTTGTACTAACATACATGTTGTGAAAATCCCTGAAGAAGGAGAGAGAAAAAAAGATTTTAAAAATTAATGGCTGACAAAACTATGTTCTGTTATTTTGAGCAACAAAGTAAATTAAGTAGCATTGGGTTACAACCCACAGTACAAAATAAATATCCACCAGTGAGTCCATAAGACCTCAATAAATAATTGAATAAGTAAATAAATGGAAGATAATAGGTAAATCACAGAAGAATTCTAAATGATTTACTTTTAAAAATTGCTCTTAAGGGGGTGAAGGGATTGTAAGGGCAACTTTACAGTGGAGAAATTTGAAAACGCGGCTTTATATCCCAACCAGGTGATTGAGTGAGAAGTCACTTTTAGAGTGCCTATTGTTGACCTGGGTGACGCCGACTCGTGGCCTTCCCACCAACAACACATAACCTTAGACTGACCATGGGATAAACATTACACAAATATCATGAAGGATATTCTACCAAATACTTATCTAGTACTCTTTAGAGCTGACATGGCCATCAGGAAAAAAAAAGGAAAACATGAGAAATTGTCACACTCAAAAAGAGACCAAGAAAATATGACAAACAAACATAATATGATCCCAGAACAGAAAAACAACATTATGTAAAACTAAAGAAAATGGGAATTAAATATGGATTTCAGTCAAAATTGGTTCATTAATTATGACAAATGTACCATACTAATAGTAGGTGTTAATAATAGGAAAAACACATTGTAATTTTTATGTAAATCTAAAACTATTCTTTTTTATTCTAAAATAAAAAAGATAACAGCAGATTTCTCTTGGAAATAATAAAGGCAAGAACACAACAAAGCAACCTCTTTTTAAAAAACTAGAAGAAAAATATTCTTCACTTAGAATTCTATACCTGACAAAGTTTTCTCTCAAAAACAAAGGTGAAGTAGAGATTTTTTCGATATTCTAAAGTTGAAATAATTTATCACTAGAAAACCCTCACTACAAGAAATGTTAAAGGAAGTTCTTTAGACAGAAGAAAGTAAAACTACATGGAAATATGGATCTATGCAGACAAATAAAGAGCATCAGAAATTATTACTGTGTGTACTAATATGTAATGGTTATCCTATTACTTAATATCTTTGAAGGTAATTAACTGTGTAAGTAAAAAGTACAATAATGTATTGTGGGTTCAGAATGTACACATAATTAAAATGTATGACACTGATAGAATAAAGGCCAGGAGGGAAATGAAATGATCACAAGGAAGATTCCTATACAGTACCAAGTGGTACAGTATCATTGGAAGGTAGACTGTGATAAATTAAGGATGCTTACCATAAACCCTAGAGCTGTACTAAAATAACACAACAATAAGTTATAGCTATAAATCAACAAAGAAGATAAAAATAAATTATACAAGTAGTCAAGAATCCCCCAAAAAAAGGCAGAAGAAGCAAGGAAAGGGGGAACAAAGAACAACTGGGATAAACAAAACATATAGCAAAAGGGCACACTTAAACATATCCACAATCACATTGAATGTAAATGGTCTGAACGCCCAAATTGAAAGATGTAGTATCTCTATCGCTTCTCAGCCTCTTGTCTAAGATCAAGCATAGTATCTGTTCTTATTCGTTTAAAAGATATAGTATCTAAATGAAATTTTTGTTTGCTTTGTTTTTAGTTTTCCCACTTTTTAAATTATAGTGACATACAACATTACATTAGTTTCAGGTATGCAAATAGTGACTGGACATTTACATAACTAATGTCTCCCCAATAGGTCTAGTGCCCACATGATACCATACATACTTATTACAATATCATTGACTATATTCCTGTTACATCCCCATGGCTATTTTTGTAACTGGCAATTTGTACTCTTTAACTGAATGGGTTTTTTAAATGGCTCAACTATATGCTGCCTGTAATAAAACAGGCAGACAGGATGGAGGTGCATGTGGATACAACTCTGCCTTCTCACACAACTGAAAGAAGGACAACACATTTAAAAACAAAAAGCAACCAGAACTGCCAGAAAATCAAACTGTATGGCAGTCCAACAACCAAGAAATTAAAGAAGAAACATTCATCCAGGCTGGTAGGAGGGGCGGAGACAGACAGTCAGGGTGGAGAGGACACCAGCAAGGTGGTGGCTGGCAGAACAGGTGGTCCCACATTTGTGTGCGAATAAACTAGGAGGAGTAACTGGGGAGTGAGATAGACCATGCAACATAGGGTGCCAGTGCAGGGAAGTAAAGCCTCAAAACCTCTGACTTAAAAAATCTGTGGGGTTGGGGCAGCAAGAGAAACTCCCAGCCTCACAGGAGAGTTTGTTGGAGAGACCCACAGGGTCCTAGATCATACACAAGCCCACCCAAATGGGAATCAGCACCAGAAGGGCCCAGTTTGCTTGCGGGTAGTGGTGGAAGGGATTGAAATCCAGCAGAGAGCAGAGCAAGCGTCATTGTTCCCTTTTGGACCCCTCCCCAACATAAAGCATCACAACCCAGCAATGTGGGTCACCACACCCTGGTGAACACCTAAGGCTCCACCCCTCACTACAAAACAGGTGCATCAAGACAAAAAAAATGGCCCAAATGAAAGCAGAGATCAAAGCTCCATAAAAAATACAACTAAGCAATAAATATTTAGCCAACCTATCACATGCACAGTTCAAAATACTGGTGATCGGGATGCTCACAGAATTGGTTGAATTTGGTCTCAAACTAGATGAAAAATGAAGGCCACACTAAGTGAAATAAAGGAAAATGTACAGGGAACCAATAGTGATGGAAAGAAAATTGTGACTCAGATCAATGGAGTTGGCCAGAAGGAAGAAAGCAACACCCAATCAGAAAAGAAAAAACAAACAAGAATTCAAAAAAATGAGGAGAGGCTTAGGAACCTCCCGGACATCTTTAAACATTCCAACATCAGAATTATAGGGGTACCAGAAGGGGAAGGGGAAGAGCAACAAGTGGAAAACTTATTTGACCAAATAATAAAGGAGAACTTCCCCAGTCTGGCAAAGGAAATACACTTCTAGGAAGTCCGGCAAGCTCAGAAAATCCCAAAGAAGTCAGACCCAAGGAGGAACACACCAAGGTGCATCATAATTACATTAGCCAAGATTAAAATTAAGGAGAGAATCTTAGAAGCAGCAAGAGAAAAAGAGGCAGTTACCTACAAAGAAGTGCCCATAAGACTGTCAGCTGATTTCTCAAAAGAGACTTTACAGGCAAGAAGGAGCCAGAAAGAAGTATTTCAAGTCATGAAAGGCAAGGACCTCCATCCAAGATTTCTCTATCCATCAAAGTTTTCATTTAGAATGGAAGGGCAGATAAAGTGTTTCTCAGATAAGGTCAAGTTAGAGGAGTTCATCATCACCAAGCCCTTATTATATGAAATGTTAAAGGTATTTATCTAAGAAAAAGAGGTAAAAATATGTACAGTAAAATGACAGCAAACACAATTATTAAGAAACACACTAAAACAAAACCAAACTAAGCAAACAACTAGAACAAGAACAGAACCACAGAAATGGAGATTACATGGAGGGTTAGCAACAGGGGAGGGGGAGAGAGGAGGGAAAAGGTACAGAGAATAAGTAGCATAGATAGTAGGTAGAAAATAGAGAGGGGGAGGGTAGGAAGTATGGGAAATGTAGAAGCCAAAGAACTTATATGTACAACCCATGGACATGAACTAAAGCAGGAAAATGTGGGTGAGAGAGGGTGTGCAGGGTGGAGGGGAGTGAAGGGGGGAAAAATGGGACAACTATAATAGCATAATCAATAAAACATATTTTTTGAAAAAATTAGTGCTTTGATTGAAAGACTACGACCTTTACACTTAAAGACCAAAAGGCAAAGATTTCCACTCTCACCACTTTTATCCAATATATAGAAGGTTCCAGCCAGTACAATCAGGCAAGAAAAAGTAATGAAAGGCAAAGGCATCCAGATTCAAAAGGAAAAATGTAAAACTGTCTTTATTTGCAGACAACATGATCATATATATAGAAATCCTATGGAATCTAAAAAAAAAAATTAAAGGTGACTAGAACTAATAAGCGAGTTTAGTAAAGATACAGAATTTAAAAATCAATTTATAAAAATCCATTTTATCTCTATGTACTAAAGGATCATTAGAAATAAAAAATTTAAATATTATTTACAATAACATCAAAAGTATTAAAATACTTAAGGAAAAATTGACAAAAGATATGCAAGATCTATATACTAAAAACTACAAAATACTGATGAAAGATAATAAAAACACCTAAATAAATGGAGAGATATATCATGTGCACAGGTGAGAAGACTCAATGGGGTTGGGGTTTTTTTTGTTCATTTTTATTTTTATTTTATTTATTTATTTTTAGAGAGGGAGAAGGGAAAGAGAAAGTGGGAGAGAAACATCAATGTGTGGTTGCCTCTCATGTGTCCCCTACTGGGAATCTGGCCTGCAACCCAGGCATGCGCCCTGACTGGAAATCGAACCAGCAACCCTTTGCTTCACAGGCCCATGCTCAATCCACTGAGCTACACTAGCCAGGATTTCAGTGTTTTTAAGCTGTGATTTCCCGCCCCCCCCCCATATTGGTGTACTAAATCAATGAAATCCTAATCAAAACTCCAGCAGTTTTTTAAAACTGATGAATAACACAAATTCATATAAAATCCAAAGGTCCTAGAATCAACAAAGCAATAATCTGGAGTTATCTTTTTGAAAAGTACTTTAATTACAAGTTAAATATTTTGCTAGACAGTTAGGCAAGTTAACTATTTCTTCTTGAGTAAACTGTGATAGTTTGCGTCTTTCAAGAAATTTGTCCATTTCATCTAAGTTGTCAATTCATTACCTGTAGAATCAACTCTCTCACACCTGATATTAGTACTTTTCAATTTCCTCCATTTTTTTCTAATTGGGTTAACTAGAAGGTTACCAATTTCATCCTCTCAAAGAAGCAATTCTAGAAATTAAGAATAAATTTGGAGAAGTAAAACTAAATAATTTCAAGACTTAGTATAAGGCTACATCAAATAAGGCAGTGCAGTACTAATGGAAAGACAGGCAAAGAGATCAATAAGACAGAATAGAGTCCAGAACAGACCCACATTTTGTTCAGAGAATTGAATGCTGACAAAGGTATGACCAGTTCAGTCAAAAAGAGGATAATCTTTTCAACATAGGGTACTAAAATAATTATATATATCCATATGCAAAAATAATTTCAATACATATCTCAAACCATGTACAAAAGTTAGCTTAAGATGGATCACAGATTTAAAATGTAAAATCTAAAGCTATAAATCTTCTAGAAGAAACTATAGAGAAATACCTCTATGACATTGGATTAGGCAAAGACTTCATATCTACAACAATAAGAACTTATACATAAAATAGAAAATTGATAAATTGTACCTCATCTAAATTTTAAAACATGTATGTATCAATTATATTTTTATTGTCTATATTATATGATGTTTAGACATCTTTGCAAGCCAGGTTGGCTGGGGAAAGACTGCCTCTCCCACGGGTACGTAATTCCTAGAGACACTAAACAACTTGCTAGTGAGCCCACCTTGCACATACAATCCAGTCAATCTCATATCCAAACCCCCAGTCACCTCCTTTATGTAATGCCAAGCTATTACCTTCTCTGCCCTAAATCAACATAAGGCCAGTCACCAGATAAGAATAGTCATACACCCCAAAGCCTGCTGGAATTATTCAAACTAGCCAGTCCTAAACTATTTACCCTGCCTTGCCTTTCCCACAGAAACCCCAGGGCAGACTATAGCCTATCTTGCCCTCATGCTTTTCTGGCCCCTGACTGACCCAGGTACACCCCTGTGGCCTGCCTGGTGTGCTGTGCCTCTCATTTCTAGGGGAACTGCAAATAACAATAAACTTTTCCTTCAATGCCACTGACCTCTCCTGCTGTTAGTCAATTGCCTTTATAAATTAAGACCTAGGCACTGATCAATCTGCTCTTCAAAAGACTATGTTAAGAAAATGAAAAGAACAACTACAAGACAGTGAGGACATATTTCAAAACATATATCTGACAAAGGACTAGCATCTAACTTAAAACTCCTAAAATTCTCCAAACTCAATAATTTAAAAGTTTTTCAATAAAAGAATGGGCGAAGGTTTGAACATACTCTTCACCAGAGAAGATCTATGGAGCACAAATAGACACATGAAAAGGTATTCAATATCATTGGAGATTAGGGATATGCAAATTAAAATCACAACAAGAAACCACCACACACCCACTAAATAGCTAAAATTAAACAGGCTGACCACACCAAGCTCCACTCGCTCCACAGATTTTAACAATCTCCTCAGGCTTCCAGCAGGGGAAGGGAAAAAGAACCATTTGTAAGTGTGCCAGACCAGTCTTCCTAACCAACCTGAGTCAGGGAAATGGAGCAACCCACTCTCACCTGAGTAAGTGAAGAAGTGCTGAGACACACTTGTGAAGTTCAGAGTCAGAGGCACAGGCTCACTAACAGACTTCAGCCTGGTCACAGGACAGCAGAATACTTCCCCTCCCCCAACCCCTGGTCACCATGATACAGAGGAGATCTGATCAGATCACTAGGAAGAAGTAGAGAGAGGCCAAGCGGCTTTAGGAGGAGTTAGCTGGTTCCATGGTAAACAGCCCTGGACGGGATTGGCTGAAAAGCTGAATGCCTCCAGAGTGCATGGAATTATGGGCTACAAGATTTGAAATAAAAGAAGGGCTCTCAAGGGACGGCTCTGGCTCTCTCTGCCTCTTGGGCTCTTTTCTTCGAGGATGCCTGGATGATTGTGCTGTAGCTGCCTGCGTTTCCCAGCAGATGGTATTCTGGATGGGAGCAACTCCAGGCACAGCCTAGGGCTCAGCTGGCCTGGCAGAGGGTGGCAGGATTATTCTTCTTTGGGTGTCCTAGAGAGGATGAGCTCTGAGGCAGAAATCTGCCATTCTTCCAAAATCATGCAGTTTTTGTATCTTATGTTGTTGTAGTTTGTAAACTAACCCCAATATAAATAAGATCATTAAAAGTGGTGGGGGGAAAATGATAGGAAAACTCAGGTGTAAGAGTTTAGCCTTAATAGATAGGCTTAAGTGACTACTAATGTTTGTGGAAAGCTGTTACTCCAAAATTGTGAACCATTTGAATAAAGGCTCCTTTCCTTCATCGCTAAACCTTTGCTCCTGGAATTTTGCCCAAACAGTGGCAGTGGGCAGCAGGACCCTACTCACTGTTCCGTAACAACCACATTCCCAAAGGCCTATTTACAGCTGTTCCTTTTACCCAATAGATCATGTCCCACTATCAAAAAGGAATATTTACAAGTTATATCAAAAGACAAAAAACACAACTGGAAGAAACCTCAGGACCAGGCATGGAAGAGATGTTGGAATTATCAGACTGGGCATTTAGACCAACTATGAGGAATATGCTAAGGGCTCCCATGAATAAAACATATCGTGTAAGAAGAGACGGGCAATGTCAGCAGAGATAGGAATCCTAAGAAAGGACCAAGTATGGTATAGCCATGCAGTGGAATATGGTGCACCTGAACAAATGAATACACTACTTATCTCACAATGAGGAAAATCTCATAATGATTAGCTGAGTCAAAAAGGCAGACAAAAAAAGAGTACATGGTGTATGATCCCATTTCTACAAAGCTCCAGAAAATGCCAATGATTGTATAGTGGCAGAAAGGAGATCCCCAGTTGCCTGGGGAAGTGGGACAGGGAAGAGCAGGAGGCAGGACCTCCCAAAGGAAACTAGGAAACTCTGGGTGATGAATGTCTTGACTATGGAGACGGTATTACTGGTGCAAACACCGGTCAAAACGTATCATATTCTATACTGTAAAGTATGGAGTCCATGGTGTACTATTAAAAGTAGGAGCATTTACATAACAGTCCAGATTTCCAGACTCTCTTGAAAAATTAGAATATTTAGTAGCACAGGACCCAAGTTCCCACATGGCAACGAGCAGCTTCAGCCAGGTAGCAGCCAGCCTCATTCGTTGGTTTGCCACAGACACAATCAGTCCCCTGTTTTTCTCATATATATGCTATTTTCTTCATTCATTATTGTCCTGATCTCCACAAACACATAGACACACTAGTGTTTGAACCCTGCCCCATCTTTGTATTTTTAGCATTATCATAGTGTCTGAAACATTGTAAACAATCAATTGAAATTGGGTTTCCTCTCTCCACCTCCTTATGACTCATTTCCAAGTCAGAAAAATTTATTTTCAAATCTCCTCAATCAAGAAGTAATATTCATCTCACTTATTGTTAATAGGGATGCAAAATGTCACAGACATGTGGGAAGAGTCTGGTCATTTCTTACCATAAGTTACAGCAGGCATGTTCCTGGCTACCCACCCAGCTGACCTGAGTACTTGCACCCCCATAGAACCTGCAGGTGAATGTTTATGGCAGCTTTATTCATGATCACCAAACAACGGGAGCAGCTAAGATGTCCTTCAATCAATGAGTGGAGGAGCAAGCTGATGAGTCCACACAATGGAATCTTCAGTGATTTTTTAAATGAACTATCAAGCTGCAAAAAGACATTGAGGAAGCTCAAATGCATATTGCTGTGTGCAAGAAGGCTGTATGATTCCAATTATAAGACATTCTGAAGAAGGCAAAACTATAGAAATAGTAAAAATATAAATGTTTTCCAGGGTTCAGAGGGAAGGAAGGGGGATTAAATAGGTGAATCACAGGGTGGGGGTTAGAGTGGATAGAATATTCTGTGTGATATTTTCATGGTGAACTGGTGACGCTATGCATTTGTCAAACCCATAGAACTTTTTATGGCACAGTAATCCTTAATGCATGCAAATTTCTCAAAAATCATTTAGGAGGTGCAGAGGTACCACAATGGAGTACTTGATATGACAAAAACAATCAATTTTGCAAATGTATGAAACAACCTCATGGAAGGGGTTGGGGAAAGATGCTGACAGAACAGACTTTGTAAATAAGTGAAATCTGTAAGGCCAAAAGCAAAGTAACCATAAGAGGCACTGTGCCCTAGCTGATGACATTGTATCCCATGAAGTATAGATAAACCATTCTGAAACCATTGTAAGTGTATATAAGAATTGGACAATTCAATAAATGGGTGGCAGATGGTTGGAGCCAGACCATCCCTGTCGGAGTTGGAGGTTACAGATAACCAAGGGAAGGAGCTTAAACTGTTCTACCTGGAAACAGAGTTGGAGAGATCAGTATGAACAAATGTTTAGCTTAATACAGATACAAATGGGTAGGGGCAAAAATATTTATAGATATTTGTATATAACAGGGGTGTATACACGCAAATTTTTTCTTGCTTTGTCATCTCACAAGGCTTAGAAGCAACACTTCATAGCAACAATACGCGTAGAACCCAGGACTTTCCTGTCAGGACACCTTGCTACTTCCCTATGGCTATTGTATCTTTTTTCCTGGAGTGTACCTTTGAGATAATCTACTGCAATCCCCTCTTGTTTCTAGATAAGAAAATAGGATCCCCCCAAAAAGTTTTCCAAAGTCTTACAGCCAATTAATGGAGTATGTCCTGGAACTCCTCGCTGTTATTCAATGACTGTCATTTACCAGGAAATTCCCAAAGTATGGGGTACCTGTGTATCGCATTTTATAAACCAGGAGAGCTTTGGAACTGCTCTTCCTCCTAGACATTTCCAATAGCCCTTAGGGCTAGAAAGCAGTGCTGGGGATTAATTCACCACAGTTCCATTTCATATTCATTTTAATAAAAACTGATTACAAGTTTTTATTTAAAAAATTTGCTTTGACAAATTTGCTTTGACAGGTGTTGCATTTTCTAAGAGCATAAAGGAAAACCTGAATGGATTAGAGTTTGTTAACATTAAGCTCTTTAAAATGAGCAAACAGAACAGAGGACATTTCAACTTGGCCCAAAACCAAAAAAATAAATAAAAACTGATTGACTGATGTGCTTATCTCCTTATTTTTAAGTTTCATTATATAACAAGGGAAAAATCATCTCAAACTTTCCTGGCCCTCACCCTTCCTGCTTCTCTTTGCTTTCTTTATAGTTAAGCAAAGACACTCAAAAAGCTGGCTCTTAAAAATGTCTTTAGAGAAAGAGCCTGGTTGTGAAGTTGGTGTTGCACTTTGCTTTCTGCTTTCTCCAGCTTTCCAGATAGTAAAACTCAAAATTCATACAAATGGGTACTCTTCTCATCATCCCACTTTGTTTTGCTCCATTGGAAGTAATTACAATAATTCACAATTACCCATAAATCACCTTTTTCCAATGGCACCACCTCTCTGCTCCACATGTTCGTAATGTAACTTGAGAATAATGTTTTCCCCAAAGTCTTGCATCAACTGACGCCCTGTTTTACCCCATTTACTCCCCACTCTCCTTCAGCAAGCTGTCCAATTCATCCAAGCTCACACCTCTGTCTCCCTCTCCCACCCTACCCCATCTCTCCATCTCACACTTGAGTGCTCCTGCACACATGCACCTTGCTCACAATTGCATTCCCAATCTAGAGGTATCCAACATCCCATGTGTAAACCCTGCCTACCCTCCAGGCCTTGCAAATGTTTCATTTTTTCCGAAAACAGCCCCTGAGTTGCACTACTCTGCTAACCCTAAGGAAAAAGAAGCTTAGTTCTGCGTAACCTCTGTCTTCCAAGGACCTGGTAATGTTCACTGACCCCATCTCAAAGATACTAGGTCAGTTCATTCCACGACAAGCAATTTGATGGGGTGGAGAATGTTGGTGTGACTCTCTGTCTCAACAGTACATTATTAGAACGTAAATCACAGGTCACTCTTCCACAGTCTCAGTCCCCCTATTCCAACTGAGAGGAGAGGTGGGTGATAGGGGGAGAAATACAGGGAAATCTGAGTGTCCTCGAGTGAAAGGGCCCAGGGCCGAAGTACAGACAAATTCCCTAGGTACCATGTGTTCATAATAGAGTTTACAGATGCATTACAAAGTGATACACCTGAAATGTATGTGATGTCATTAACTAGTGTTATCCCAATAAATTTCATATAAATAAATAACTTAAAATTCTGACACTATTCAATAAAATAGGCTCTCTCCTCTTATCTTGATGAGTATGCCCTCATGAAAATAAACTGAAAAGTATGGGTACAGCTAGGGTTTCAATGACTGAAAGTCAGAAAAATAATGACAATAACTGAATAGTGTTATTACTGTCCTCAGGTACCCTGTTGCTGACTTAGAAATGTAAGAGGTTGTGAGGGCAATCTGGATGCAACATCTGTCACCCCAGTGATCTCTAGGGTTGATTTGGCTGATCTGGCTGGCTGGGCGGGTGTCCCCTTCCTCCCTCACCGATCCATGTGTGTCCCTCCCAAAGCTGCACCCTTGGTCGAAGAGGGCAACTTTCCAACTAGAGGAGAGTACCCGTCTTCAGTCAAGGGTAAATGAGTAGCTGCGCTCCCCTGATAGAACCTCCAAACGAGCTCTCAAGAAATGATTAGTAAGAAAGTCATACATGGCCCATTTATTATTTATCTATTCCACAAACTTTATTATTCTTTTAGTAGAACAAATGTTGTAATTGAGATTTTTACATGTTTTCAATTCTATTGATATAATAATAATAAATAAAACTTTGTATTAAAGTTTACAAAATTCTAATGTATTTTCAATAAAAGCATAAAGTAAATGACCAAATTTTTTTAAATGTGCATGATGTTTCAAAAACTATTTCTTCTAAAGCTTTCAAAATTGACCTATTAAAATTAAAAGAAAAAATCCAACTTTAATTAAAAAATTCAAAGTTTCTATACAAATTATTTAAGTAAATCTGGCTTTAATTTTTTAATGTAATTACATCTTGCTATGACATATTTTATAAAAATAAGCTTATTCCTGACTCAAGGTCCATCTAGTTGCCAATGAGTAATTGGTATCACATTTCACAATGTTATGTCCGAACCCTCACATACACAAATATAAGGGTATTTTTGTTTAAAATTGCAAAACATTCTTCAGCTGCCATGAGCAACAGTTGCAAATATTATGCTAATCCATGAATAATCCTAAAACCACAACTTAAACCTGAAGAGGGACAAGAAATGGATACTGAGTACTATTGGAAAATGCCCAAATCTATTGCATGCATGCTGAGAAAATTGTTTGACAAAGTAATTTTTTTTGCATTTACGTAAGTGCTCCCATCACACACATCTCTCATTCACCTAGCAGCACCCTGCTCCAGGACCTCAGAGATGCCTCAGAGATGCTTCACAGCATTTTGCGACAATTTATTTCAGTTGTAAGACTTAGCGAAGGAGAACTGGAGAAATAGTTTCCTGGAGTCAGTCATGAGAACAAATGTTTAGCTTACATTTCATGCCCAGCATTGAGCACCAAATCCCAATTTGTTTTTGTTTGTTTGCTCATCATGCACAGGACTAAAAGCAATATTTTATGTGTGGTATCAACCCCAAAATAAGAACTATTGGGTTCATGAAACAGGAACATGGCACCATAAAAAGGGAGCATTCAGAATGTAAGAAAAGAGCTCTTGAAAAGCATAACAGCAAAATTTTTTAATTCAACAAAAATATTGAAAAATAATGTTTAGGAAAGATCCCAGAAAGTAGAACAAACAGAGAAAGAGGAAAATTGGTGAGGTAAGAAAGGAAATAAGAGGATCAATCCAGTGTATACAGCAGCCAACTAACAGGAGTTCTAGAAAAACAAAACAGAAAAGTCAGCAACAATGATATAACAATAATAATTTCTAGAACTGAGGAATGTGAGTTTTCAGATTGAAAAGCCCACTTAATAAGCGGTTCAATGAATTTTTTAAAAATTGAGGTGTATCACGTGACATTTCTGAATATCGGGGACAAGAACAGAACCTAAAAGTGTGTGGAGAATAAAAATATGTTCCTTTAAAAAAGATGTATCAATGTCATTAAAATTTTAGCAATGCCCTGCCAAGTATGGGTCCATTGGTTGGAGCATCATTCCATAACCAAAACACTGTGGGTTCAATTGCCATTCTGGGCACATGCCTAGGTTGCAGATTGATCCCCAGTCTGGTGTGTATGGGAGGCTACCAGTGGACATTTCTCTTTCACATGGAGGTTTCTCTCTTTCCTACACTCTCTTCTTTCCTCTCTAAAAGCAATAAAAAAAATGTCCTCAGTGAGGATTTTTTTTTAAATTAAAAACTTTAGCAACATGTAGCTAGAAAGAATGTAGCTATATCATCAAACTGTGAGAGGAAATTTATGCTAATCTAGAAGTATGTCCCTATCCAAACTATCAGTCACGTGTGTGGGTGAAATAAAGATATTTTAGACATTCAATATACCCCCAAAATTGTTTTCTCACATACCTTTCCCAAAAGCTACTGGATAGCCCACTCTTCCACAGTAAGGAATTAAGCAAACAAGAGGAAGACACAGACAGGGTCCAAGTAACAGGACTCCAAAGCACACGCCAGGGGAGAAGGGGCCCACAGCAGGCCACAGAAGAGAAGTGCAGGATGGCATTTCCGCAGGGGGCCAGACAGAATGCAGCTGGACTGAAACCGTGAGGGGGTCTCCCAGAAGAAGGTCATCAGAAAGAGTAATGGAACACCTGGAATATTTAGAGGAGGTTTTCTGATTTGTTTCAGAGGAAAATTTGGGAAATTTAGTGACTGGAACAAATATAACTCAGCAAGTAAAAACGTGAAATACTTATCCCTGGCTGGTGTGGCTCAGTGGATTGAGCACCAGCCTGCAAACCAAAGCGTTGCTGGTTTGATTCCCAGTCAGGACACATGTCTGAGCTGCATGCAGGCCAGTTCCCCAGAGGGGGTGCATGAGAGGCAACCACACACTGATGCTTTTCTCCCTCTCTTTCTCCCTCCCTTCCCCTCTGTCTAAAAATAAATAAATAAAAAAATTTAAAGTCATTTAAAAGAAAGAAGAAATGTTTTCCTGGCATATTATGTAGCTAGCTATGATCATGGTAGTAATAATGGAAACACTGAAAGAAGGATGATTTAACAAAAAAAAAAAAAAAAACTATGAGCAAACCATATTGGAAAAGGAGGAGAATAATCAGAGAGAAAATGTGTGTGTGTGTGTGTGTGTGTGCATGCACGTGCCTGTGTGAGTAAAGACAATATATCAGTGAAAAAAATTAAAAATACTGATATAATCCTGGTATTTGGAGAAGGAAACAAGAAACAGGTAAAAGACTTAAGAGTGTTACCTCAAAAGTGTGAGAACTAGAAATGAAAAGAAACTGGTCAAAGAACTGCTGGGGGGGTGCTCATTTTATATCTAATACTATTTGTTGACCTTTTAAACCATGTACATGTTTCTCTTTGATAAAATTCACTTAAAAATTAAGTTGCATGGGAGGGAATGTGTGGGTTGAGATTGTTTGTGACAGATTGTGAAGCAATTCTAGAAAAATGAAAGAGTGAAATGACCAGAGGTTAAGAGTAGATTGTTTCTCAGCATTAAAAAGTCCACTTTAGATTCAAGGCTATGATTTCAAAGTGAGACTAGCCCTTGTGATTATATGTTTTCCCCCAAGCTTAGGTACAGACGCTAAGCAGAAAAAGAGTTGCATGTAATTATCATTGAGCTTTGACCAAGTGAATATGATAAAGTAAGAGTGAAAAGGGAATCAAAGATAAGTCCAAGGATTACAATAATTGAACATGGACTTGGGGATAGGTAAAGAGAGAATGTGGACGGAGGGGATGAGGGGCAGGGAAAATGTGGTAGGACCAAAGGGTTGCAGGGTTGGAAGACTGGAGGTCCTTGGTGCTGGGCTACAAGAGAGAGTGAAAGAGGGAGCAGTGTAGGTGAGGAGTCACAAGACAGAGACTGTGAAGATGTTGCAGTTATCGGGGAGGATGAGGTGGGGGAGTGAGTGACGGAGGAAGGGCCAAGGACGAGACAGAGGAGAGCTCAAGGCAGTGGGGAGACAGAACTCACTTTGGGCAAGTGGCCATGAGTAACAAAAGGGAAAAACTGAGGAGATACCTGTTGATACCCACAATGGTGGCTGTCACCTCATAGTTTATGTCTGTGATTTTTAGGCCCCTGAGTTTGTAAATTCAGGATGAAAAGAGCTCTTTCACCCCGTCTACAGCAAACCCTGTACATATCTAAGGGATAGGTTTGGGGAGTTTTCTGAGAATCCTTGCAGATGATGACAATGATGCCTTCAGTTCAGAGGCCCTTTAGTGGTTTTTAACGTCCTAAATAATGAGGTACAAAGTTGCTGTCTTTTGTTCCTTTGGGGGACATTATTGAGTTCTACTGTGTATCCACTCCATCTTATACCCAAAGATGGATCAAAGCCCACCCATATAGACCCAGTGCAAGTCCAGGAAAGCCTAGTGCCAAGTCCTGTCTTCATACCCATTCATACCACACCGATTCCTTCACTCTCTTTCTTAGCTCTCCAATCCCATGATTCACCACTGCACATCCCAATGACCACGCTGGGCTCTCCTACTTAGGCCACCATGTTGTAACTCTTCAGTGTACTGTATCCAGTTATTGGGTCTTTGAACCTGAACCACGGCCACCTCCTATTTTGGAACATCCTCAGGAGGCCAGGGCACTCGCGCATGTGAGTTATGGTGAAAGTTCATATCCTGTCTCAGACACTTGTCTTTTTTGTCACATTTTTACTAAACAAGGAAGATGTGTTGAAAAAAATAATAACTAAAGGGTACTATAGTCCCACTGATTTTAATTCTACAATATTATTTTTCTTCTGGGAATAAAGATGAAAACAAATGATCCAAAACTCTTGCCCCAGGATATGTGCTTACGTTCCATGTCTCCGTCCCCAAAGATAGTCCATTGTTTTTCATCAAACAGCATGTCTCAGCATCCGTGAGCGTGTGCCCAACACTGTGCTGGGGGTGGGGTTACAAAAGTTAACAGACACCGTGGGCCCTCTGCTAACCCCCTAACAGTTAGAGATTACAAGTTAACTTTAGTGCGGATTTTCTTTGCGTTTGGAATTGAGGTTTTTCCACTAATGATAATAATAATAATACTTTTTGCTCTATGTCCTAATTTGATTAAATTAACAAAAATTAATCCAATCAAAACTGTGCTGTCAACTATCTCAAAATCTTTCTACAATTTTATAATTAGCTAAGGATTTTATACAGCCTAACAAGAAAGTTAATCATTTTAATATTAAATTTACGACTTTTCTGATGATTCATTCAAGGGCATTTTAAATTATTTTCCCAAAGAAAGATATTTAACCAATCAATGGGATTTAAAAAAATATTTCATTGATTTTTAGCCTTTTACATATCTTATTTCCCCAGCTAGAACTGGAAGTATTTTTTAAATGTTCCTGATACTGTTCACAATTCCCAACCTCATGCTGGGTGAGTGCATGTGGAGATTTGAAGAAAACTTGTTTTGTCTGCAGTCATACAATCTTCAAGAAAGGTATGGGGACATAATTATTTTCTTTAAAAGCTTCATGTGTTCAATCTTGTAACTGCCCAATAGCTATGTAAGAGAATGTCCTTAATCTTAGAAAATACACACTGAAGTAATTAGGAGTAAAAAGGCGCAATGTCTCCAATTTACTCTAAAAAGTTCAGGGGGGAAATATATCTATATGGCGGGGGATAAAGCAAAAAAGCAAATGGAGAAAATTGTCAACAATTGGTGAATCAGTAAAGAAGGGTATATAAAAGTTTCCTGTCCTATTTTTGCAACTTTGAATTTACATAAAAATTAAAATTTGCCCCCAAAAGTCAAATTCTAGAAAGAAATATCCCCTGGAGTGGAAAGGTCCAACTTGCTGCGAGCTAGGAAGCAAGAGGGAAATGTCTCGGAGTGCTGAGTCCCCGATGGGGGACAAGGTGGGGAGCCATCAGTGGTTTCAACAGGGAGAGAGCCCCCATGGTAGACAAATGTTCGCTTCTGCTGGGCTGGGTTTGGCTCTCAGACAACTCACCAGTCAGACTTCCAGGAGCCCTGGGAAGATCTCAAGCACACGTGTCTGAGCACTCTCTAAGACTGCTTCTGGAAGCTCTGCCCAGCCTGAGACAGGTCCACCCTCCAGACACTGTCCTATGGAAAAGGAAGTTCGGAGAACAATGAGTTATAATCACAAGGGAAATTAGATGGCTGGGAAGCTGGGAAACAGCTGACATCTGCCCTGAAAGCAATTCAGGGTTAGCTCCCCTCATGCTAGGCTGGCCCCTGACATCTCAAACACTAACCGAGTCTCCCCCAGTAAGTCACCACCAGATGCCAAAATGTGTCCACTCCTACGTTCCAGCTTCTGTGCATTGATGGGAATTGACAGTTCAGAAACCAGCATCTTGGTACCTTCTGCAAAGTATTCTGGCATCCCAGCTCCTTTCTGATGTAACCTACAGAGCTGTCCTACAGGAACCTGTGAAGCCTAGGGTGAGCTTACTGTCCAGTGGCAAGGAATTAAGTCAAGGAGCTTCAAGGAAATGTACAGATGCTCAGAGGAAAGCAGGAGAATGCTGGGGCCTGACCACAATGACAACGTCTGAGTCAAAAGTCAAAAAGTCATTCACATGCTGGGGGCCATTTCCTCCATCTCACCCCGACCCCGCTCCGCTGGAAGTCAATTCTCCACAGTGCACGGTGAGTCAGGCGTGAGTACTTTGATTACAGCTCGGCTGATGTCATTCAAGAAAGCAGGGGGGTCACCCACTGCATCAGAGGAAGAGACATTTGACTGAGGCAGGTCCACCCTTCAGCCCTCTGGGGAGCCTGACATTTCCAGGACACGGAAAACAAACTTCCTCTTAAGAAGGAATATGCTCTCAGTGTGGGAAAAGAGAGAGAGAGCGAACAGAGAGGGTCAATACGTACTCACCCTTGGCTGAAAGCCCACAGTCAGGGAAACTTCTGTCCTTTTCAGAAAGGTGAAAGCATTGAACTGTCCTCTGGGTCGACAGCAGTTCCAAGTCATTGCACGTACGCAGAGGAAAACGCAGTCATGACTCCACAGAGCCAGCTGTGCCAAGTAACCTTCTGACTCCCTTTGAGCTGAGCTCTTTCTTCTCTCAAGGGTTAACACTCTGAACATGTAACAACTGTCCTTCAAGAGGCTGCTGAGTGTTCGGCACCAGAGCCATCCTTTGTGGTGGGGAGAGAGGATTCAGATACAGTAGGGCCAGTAATGTACGCTATTTTGTCACTGCAGCGAACATTGAGTTCTCTGCAGTGGGTGTTATTTGAACCTCAACAGTCTTGTGCGGAGGTACTACTATTTCCTCCACTTTATAAATGAAAAAGCTACGACACTGAAAGATTAAATAATTTATCCAAAATCAAACAGCAAGTGGATGGAGGAGCATTGCTGCCCAGTAGGACTTTCTGCAATGATCAAAATGTTCTTTACTGCCCTATGCAATGTGATAGCCACCCACCACATATAGTTCCTGAGCTCTTGAGGTGTGATTAGTGTGACTGAGACACAGAATGTTAAATTTGCATTCAATTTTAATTAAATTTCCACAGCCACCTGTCACTAGTGGCTACTACATTGGACAGCTCAGATCTAGGCCAACTCAGAATCAGTGTACTTAACCATGTGCTAAATTACAATAAATAGGGTTGACCCACACTTTCTTATAAATGATGGCAAGCCAAATTCATCAACACCATCCTTGAATGGGGAAGAAAGGCACCATGTGCCTGGACAGCCAAAAGCAGTAGCAACTTCAAGGGGCCACATTGGAGTTAAAGATTGCATCACAGGGAGTTAAAATACTCTCTCTGATTCTTTCCTTTACAGCTGAGTAAGCTGAGGATTAGAAAGAAGTAACTCACCCAAGTTTACACAGCCACAGTCACAGACAGCTGACAGAAACCCCTTCTGACGAGGGTCCTTACTCGGCTCTGTGATTTCTCACTGCACCCCCCACCCCAGAGCCCATCTCCATCCTCAGTGTTGACTCCAGATTACCACCCGAAAAGAAATACGAAACCTTTTCATTGGGCCCTTTCATACTATTCTCATTAAACCATCTCACTTGAGAGCAGTTCTTCATTGAAAAATGGGCATTTGTCTTCTGAGGGATGTGTGTCCTTTGTTGTACGAGCTGTACATTTTCCAAAGGCTCCAGGAGATCCAGGGGAAGATAAACCTCGGCCTACAAGAGAAATGTTATTTAGTACTTATTAAAAAGGAAAAATGTAAATCTGTCCGTGTTCACCACCCCTGTGGGAGAAGCACGGAAGGGAGTCTTGTTTTCACTTTGGATTTCCTTCTGGTGAAGGCAGGGCCTCTTCGGTGTGGTCTCCCATCCTGGTCAACACTTCCCTCCCTCCCTTCTTCTTTTTTTTTAAACCAAGTTGTTTTTTAAGATTTTATTTATTTATCTTTAGAGGAAAAGGGAAGGAGAGAGGGAGAAAAATATCAATGTATGGTTGCCTCTCGTGAGTCCCCTGCCAGGAACTGGCCTGCAACCCAGGCATGTGCTCTGACTGGGAATCGGACCTCGATCTTGTGGTTCGCAGGCCCTTGCTCAATCCACTGGCTGCACCAGCCAGGGCCCTTTCTCCCTTCTTAAAGGGCCCCAACTCCTGAGAGCACCCTTCCCCTGCTCAGCCCTGGCATTCCACTGTGACAACATTTAGAGATCCATCAGCACAGGGCATTAATTCCCCTTTCTGCTTTTGGTCAGCACAGTCCTGTGCACATCTAACATGCTGGACACCTCTCACAGGCCTAGCCCCTTGAAAGGGTAGAAAAGGCAGACTCCCAACACCTACAGACATCTACATGCATGATAATAAGGCTTTCCATTCTCCTAGGAGGCATCTTGTTGTTTCCCAGTAGTGCCTCTAATCCCTCCCAACATGTACATGTACCTCCCCATCCCACCCCGACCCTGCCGCCATGCCACCGCCACCACTTTATTGGGTGGAAAGAACCATGGAAGTTTGGGGTTTTAAAGATTTTATCTCTTTATTTTTAGAGAGAGAAGGGAGGGAGAAAGAGAGGAAGAGAAACATCAATGTGAGAAACAAACATCCATCAGTTGCCTCTTATACACACCCCATCAGGGTACTGAACTCGCAGCCTAGACATACGCCCTGCCCTGGAATTGAACCTACGACCTTTCACTTTAAAGGATGACACCCAACCCACTGGGCCACACTGGTCAGCGTGGAAGTGTGGAATTTTAAAGGGCATTCATCTAGCCCCCTCATTGTGTAAATGAGGAGAATGGCAGTTCAAGAATTTCAAGTGATCCGTTAAAGATCACATTGCTAATCAGTGGCAGCTAGGAAATCAACCACAGGTCCCCTGAGGTTCCACAAAGAGCTATTTGTTCCCCATTACCACTTGCGCACATTGCGTTAGGTCTGGGTCCTGACTTTGCAGCTGATTTCCTGTGTTCCTAAGGCTTTCCATGCTTCAGTTCCTCTGTCTGGAAAATCAGGATTAAAGCGTCCGTTAACACCCCTCACGGAGACGCTAGGAAAATCAACTAACACTGAAAATGAGAGTGTTCTGCAAAGTGGAAAGCACTAGTTTTTACATTTTTCTGACACTTTTCCCATCTCAGATTTATCTTCTAACAACCTCCAAAGCAGGGTAGTGATTTTTTTTATGTGGTTTTAAAAATAACCTCTCAGAAAAAAAAAACTGAGACAGAAAGACACATGCAAAACTCATCTCATAGATGGGTTGTTTTTCACCTGATGGAAATGCCCAAGTTGTGAACATTTTTGACAAGAAAGTTCCCATGAGAGAGGATATTGCTGGGGAGTGTGAGGAGGAATTGTCCCCCGAGGACCATTAGTCACAACCGGCCTTTCCTAAAATCACCCTACATGAAAGAGAAAATGAGGTCCTCATTTTCGAGCTGCTTTTCAGTTTGTGACAGAACACAACAGACACAAAGGGAAGTGCTCGGCTGGTCATGATCTTGACTCTAGAAATTAAGTCCTGGGAATTTTCTGATGGTGTTTTGTTTTTTCCTTCCCTTTCAGTCTGTAGGAAATAACTAAAGTTAGAAATAGGGGTTCCTGAGAGGTATTCTGATGGACTTGGGGGGCCAGGGCAGCTCTGGGAGATCGAGTACAGGCTGTTCCCAAGTAACATGAAGGTACACAGACCTGATGCTTCCAAGCCCTGGGTCCCAGTGCCCCTCCCAGACCAACTCCAGCCTCGCAGCAGCAGAGCGGTGGCTGTTTCCCGATAAGTAAATATATCTCTAGGCCTTTAGTAACACCAGGTTGCATGATCCATTTATTTAGAACCAAAGTTTTATTAGTTTTCCCTTGTCAGAATTTTTTTTCCTAAAGAAGAGTACGGATTCACTTCAACCATAGCCCTTAGGGGTTTTGCAATCTCCTACTTACATTGGTTGTTACATAACCTAAGTTTCAATACCAATCTTCACCTGAAAGCAAATATTTGTGAATGTTAACCTGGACTTGGTTTCTCTGTGCAGAATACTCCAATACCATCCTGGAGACTTGGCTGATGACGTCACAGAAAGCGTTTGGAACATGGGGCTCCCGACCCAGAGGGCCCATATTTCCATATCTGTAAACTGGGATTTGTCTCACGTGATGTGCATCTGGATGCTGGGATACTGGGTGCTGACACCTGGCAAGGGTTCAGACTGATTCATTCCAAAGCCTCTGAAAAGCCCAGTACAGTGTCTTGTACAGAATGTACATACTCAGTCAACAACAGGAGCTGACATATAACGAATGTTTGCTCGGCAATGGGCACCATGTAAAGGGCTTCCATGTGTTATCTAATCTACCAACAGGTCAATAATAGAGTCATTATTAATAGCCCTACTTCATAATAGATGAGGAACTGAGGTACAAGAGGTTATGTAAATTGCTCAAAAATCACACAGCTAATTAGTAGTGGATCTAAGGTCTTTAGGAGCCAAACTCCCAAACCTATAGAAAGCAAAGTTTGTCTTAAAACTACTGTATTTCCCTGGTTGGTGTAGCTCAGTGGATTGAGCACTGGCCTGTGAACCAGAGGATCGTGGTTCAATTCCCAGTTGGGGCACATGCCTGGGTTGTGGGCCAGGTCCCCAGTGTGGGGGTACACAAGAGGCAGCCACACATTGCTATCTCTCTCCCTATTTTTCATCCCCCTCCTTAAAATAAATAAATAAATTCTTAAAAAACAAAAAAAAAACGAAAAAACCACTGTACTATATACTGCCTCCCAGGCAACAAGAGATACCACCCTTTGGGTAAGATAGCATACCACCTTCGAAGACTCAGCTGTTTTGGGTGTGTTTTGCAAAGTTGGTTTGTGTCAGATCTGTGTGAGTTAGGTTGTACCTCAATAACTGCACACCTCCAAAGTCTCAGTGGCTTAACACACAGGTGTTTGCTTCATATTGACTTGTGCCCATTTCTGCTGAGAACCAACCCATTGGCCAGATCTAGTCATCCAGGCCCAGCTGAGCACTGGGGAATGTGGAGGAGTGCGTGGACTATTTAGCAATGACAATGACAATCAAGTCATAGCAGTGATGATCAAGTCCCTTGAAATCTGGGCAAATGACTCCCTTTCTGAGCTGCAATTTCCTTATTTCTTAAGTGATATAATTATGCTCTTGTCCCTCCAGGTCCATGCCTGCATATTTTATGAATGTACCAATGAATGTCCCTTACAGAGGACATGTACCAAGACTACACTGGCACCCTTGGGAGGTACGGAAACATCTCTCGATGTGATGTGAAGCAAGGCTGTTCATGGCACAAGTCAAGTTCAATGTTTTGCTTGGATGGAGGGCCTGGGGAGACTGTTTGCCAACCTAACGGAATGGGGTCAGCAGTTCATGGCAGCTCCCAGGCCTTTGGAGATGTTGGGAGCTTTTTTGTTGGTCTTTACACCTAATAAAAAGCAATTTCCTCTTTTCAAAAGGCACATTTTTTTCTGTTTTGGAAGATTAGTGGATTTCAGTTTCTGTTTAGTTTTTGCCTTTAAAATTGAAAGGACATTCTCTTTTGAAGCTGAAGATAAGGGTAACGAAAGGACATGCAGATTAGCCCAGGCCACGGAGCAAGACAAGAGCAGAGAGTAGGGTGCAAGTCCTGGGGATGGGCCTCCTCCCCAGGCAGGAAGTCATTCTGCGATAAAAATCTTTGCCAATGGTTCATGATGAATGAGTGTTAATAGGCCCAAACATAGATTTTATATCCTTTTAAACACACAAAGGAAAAGGAACCTGGTAGAGTCATTTTTGGCCTGACCTAACACATAAAAAAAAAGTGCCAGCTGAGGCACGAGTCTGAACCAACCCAGGGAACAGTCATGCTCTGCTCTTTCCGCGAGTAGTGCAATTTTACCTTTTTCAGAAAGGGGACTGAGGGCAGGTGTGTCACAGTGGGCCTTTCCGCTATCGGCTCTCTCCAGACGGGAATGCAAACCGCTCACCACCAAGGCTGTGTCCACTCTCTGTGTTCTGAATCCCAGTCCGTCATGCAGGCCCCTCAAGAAACATTTGCACACCGATAAGGCCAGCCTGGAAAGGACAAAAAGGAACAGGATGCTGTCCCCATCCTCTCACCCGACTACAAGAATAACTCCCAGGTATGTCTAAAGGCCAAGATGCTTAAACCTCTCCCTTCTCTCTTGCCCCAGGTAACTGGTCGCCATCCTTGGAGCGTTGCTCCCACAGGTTTGAGGAACAGCTGGGCTGACCCACTCGTAACCCAGGGACCCTGACAGTATCCATAAAGTCTTACAGTAGCAGAGTCTGAGGGCTCAGTGCTCCTCCTTTCCCTAAGCGCTCCTGTCACGTAGCAGTGAGGGCTGAGATTGCACTGCTCTTCATGATTTAAAACTGCTTCCTCAAACATCCAGTGTCTTACTTAGATCTTCACAACAAACCCTAGGAGCAGGTATGGGGTGGATGAGATTATCATTCTCATTTAAGACATGAAACCTATAGCTCAAAAAGTGTTGAATGGGTAGCTAGGCTTGCCTGATGTTTACAGCCACTGAGTATTGCAATTAGAATTTAAACAGGATGTTCTCGTCCCAAATTCTAGTCCCTCTTGGCATTCAAATGGGTCCTTGCTTGGGTGTCACCAACCAGACTTTCCACTGCTGAGAGCACAAGAACCCTAAAACCTAAGGTAGTGCGCAAGTCCCATACATAGAGGCCATATTTCTCATGTTGGGGAGGAGGCTGCCTGGAAATAATTACAGGAGTAAAGAAAACTGAAGGCAGAGCTATCCAGGCCCTGGGTCCCATCCAACCCTTGGGCAAGAGCTTGTTCTGGCTGCTTGATGACTTGACTTCGCTGGGATATCCAATCCACCTGCTGGCTCCTCCAAGTTGTAGGGGACTATTTTACTGGGAGAAATGTAAGTTCATTGTCAGTGGTCAGATGCTTAGGGACTCTCATAGTCAATAGTCTATTCTCTCAGGAATCCATGCTTTCAAAACCCCAGAGAGCATCAGATTACAGGGTTTGACTGGTGACAACTGCCCTAGGAGCCCCCTCAAGCCTTGAAGCTCGAGTTCCCCTCCCAGGTCCCCTGGCCTACACAAGACAGTCGCAGAGCCTGCACAGAGCTCACAGACACCCACTGTGCCTACTCCAAAACTCGGCTGAGGAACCAACAGGCAGCTCTGCTGACTGCAAGCTCATTGTATAGACTGTGGTTCTCTGGACAACACTGAGAAAATCACTGAGTAGGTTAGAGTGAAGAGGCACGGGAATGCCACCTTCTGCGTGAAGCACTCATGCTCACAAGGGTGGGCACAGGTATCATCTCATCAGATCCCACAAATTAGGGGAGTGCAGGAATAGTTGTCTCCACTTATTTTAATCCTCACTCAAGGATATGTTTATTGACTGTAGAGAGAGAGGAAGGGAGAGAAAGAGAGACAGAGAGAAGCATTGATGGGAGAGAGAAATGTTGTTTGGTTGCCTCCTGTGTGTGTCCTGACAGGAAATTGAACTGGCAAACTTTTGATATACAGACGAAACTCCAACCAACTGAGCCACCTGGCCAGGGCAGCTGTCTCTATTTTAGAAGCAAGGAAATGAGGCCCAGAAAGTTAGATGGGCCCCTGGTTCATGGTGAAGCTGGAGCTAGAACCAGAGGCTCTCAGCTCTCCCTTCAGCCCCTCTCTTCTCTCTTGACTCTTTCATTGTTCATTTATTCATCCATTCCACAGAAAGGCGCTGTGACCCGTGAAAGAGGGCCTCACAGCACAAAGACCTCCGAAGGCATTGGCTGCCAGCAGACAGGGCCTCCAGCTTTGCAGCTCATAGTGGGTGAGAATGTCAGTTACCCTGCTGGGAGACTGGGATGCTGGGTTCTTCTCACCATCTCTGCTCTCCTCACCCACCCCCCATTCAACCTTCTTCTGAAAAGGGCTTAACATTCAGGAAATCTTTTACCAAGATAAAACAGGCACTACTCACTGAGGGTTAAATCTAATACAGCCCTATTTCTTTTTTTCCCTTGTGGTCTGATATAGACCACAGCACTTAGCCTTCCTGTTGTCTACTTTCAGCTGTCTCATGAAGAACACTTATCACCGAGATTTAAGTATGAATGAGAAGCTGATGTCCAGTGAGCCCTCTCTAATGTAGCTGCACTAACTGTTAAGATATGTAAATATTTCCCAAAGGGTTGGGGTAGGGGGAAAGCCTAGTAAAAAGCCACTTGTCTGACCTCTCCCAGAGTCACCCACACTTTCCATGACCTGGCAAGTAAAAGGTGAACCCCTGGACCAAGGGACACTCAGAAACCTACTCCAACACAAAGATCCATCCTTTCTGATTGGCTGATGCCTGCACATAGGAAGTTCAAAAAAATCATCATCATCACCTTATAAATCAGAAAAAACAAGTCTAAGAGGAAGAAGCAGCTCAAAGGTCAGCTAGGTAGTTGCTAAATTATTGAACTATAATAAGATCCTGGGTCATAAAGTCATTTCCAGAAAATCACAAAAGCTCTTTTCTTTAAACATGTCACTTACCCCATTCGGAAACTTTTGACTAGTACCTATTTCCTGTTTTGTTTTGTTTTGTTTTGTTTTGTTTTGTTTTTAGCTTCTCTGCCTGCCTTTCAGGGGTCATCTCAGCCTGCCCCCCCCCCACCCTGACAGGTCCCAGATGGAGCCCTCACTGCTGCTTGGTTAACTCACACACAGGCCATCATCAGCCCCATCCCTGAGCCTTGCTCATGTCCTTCCTGGGTCTGTAGTGCCCTCCAAAATCCTTCAAGATAAAGTTCTTGTCCGTCTTGTCCAAGAAGCTTTGCCCTACTGCCCCAGTCTTCGTTGGTCCCTCTCTCTTTTGAGTTCCTGCAGCACCTATAGTTTAGATGATGTACAAGTTCTGTTTAGAAGGTATCCAGCCATTTAATATGAAAAATAGAGATGTTTACTGGAGAAGATACAAGCTACAAGAAACCTAGTACATAGGACAATGACACCTGAGTCCCCTTCAAAGTAGGCACCTCGGGACCTCACACAGTTCTCCCAGTTGCCATCAGCTTCCCCATCAAATTTTTCTGAATCTCACTAATGGTCTAAAATCTCTTCCCTTTCAAAGGTGATTTTAGTTTTGGGAAAAGCCAGGAGTCACAGGGCACCAAATCTGGACTATAGGAGGGCTGAGTCACTGGGGTGATTTCATGTTTCACCAAAAAGCTCTGCATGAGGCATGATGCATAAGCAGGCACATTGTCATGACGAAACTGCCAATCACCAATTGCCCATAGCTGCAGCCTTCTGAATCACTTGAACAGTTTCTGTGAAGGAGTGTTCAAGCTTAATGCAAAATTTGACTCAAATTTGTTGTTCTACTCACTCATTTTGAATGTGTTGGCCACACAGTACACATGCTCACTCAATCGTGTCTTCACTGTCTATTACAGCGAAGTCCTCACTGTTCACGCATGCGCATTCCAGTCCACTCTCCTTGGCTGTGAAGTTACACCAATGTTGCACAAACCACTCTCATTATATTAACTGGACTTTTTCTGGACAAGCCTTGTAAGCTTCCACTGCCCTGTGTTATTTTCTCCTATTTTGTTCATGTTGATCATTTCTCCTCAGTTACACCAAAAGGTCAAGAATCAACCCCTAGCCTTCTCCTAAACCCCAGAGCACTGCCATAAAGCCAACAACCTATAATGGCGTACTCTGTCTTCATAATCTGCAGAGGACCCTGGCCTAGACCCATTTGGAAGACAGAGTGGGGCATTTTCCATACCTGAGGGCACACTCATGCATGCAGCTAGTACTATTCCACCCCACAGATTGCCAAAAGACCCTAAAACCTACCTTTTAAAGAACCCAGAGGCTACAGAAACCACCAGCCTAAACTCAGACTGTGACACTGGCCTGGGGGAGAAATACTAAAACCTGCCTTTTGTATTCCCAACAAAATAATTAACGCCTCATTTGCACCTTCCTTCTCTTTGGAGGGGTGCAAGGCAGGAGGGGTCCTAAATTCCTTACTTTCTTCTTTTTTTTCTCTTAATCCAGAAAGCCTCAAATGAGGAAAAGTTTCTTGTGTAGAAGAGTGAGGCCCAGGACAGTCTGCGAGCTTCCCTTTGGAAAGGCTTGTGTAGATTCTTAGCCAGCCTGACAAAGAGAGGATGGCGGGCCCAGTTAGGTCCAAGCTGATGGCCTCAAAATGTCAAACAATCATAATAAAGGCACACTTTAAGACAGCAAATCTTAAAACAGAAGATGAGGGGAGAGCTAAGGACAGCAGCAGGTAGAGGAACACAGACACCTCACCAATGCAAGGTGTCTGTAGAGATGGAGAAAGCTTGGGAGCCTCCTGAAAGGCAGACGCCTGGGCCCCACCCCAGGGCCTCTGCAGGAAGGCCCATAAATCTGTAATAAACCATTTTACTCTTTATCCAATCGCAGAGGTTTCCCCAACCCCATAAATCTGCATTTTAATAAGCTCCTCAGAATACCACTCTTTGAGAAATAATATACAAAAAGCAGGAACCATAAAAGGTATTGTCTGCATAAGAAACTTTCAAACTTGTAAGAATTTTTATGCATTTATTTGACCCAAACTGATGACAATTGCTGGGGAGCAAAGCCTCAACAGGATGAGAAAATGCTCCAGAAAATGGCAGTTTTGCACCTTATTTTATACATTACAATCAAAAGAGAAGATGTAAGTGGGTTGCATGAAATCCATTGGTAATAGATTAAGGAGGTAGGGGAAAGCAGAATGGCAGGGGTGGGGCTGAGGGGAACCTCTGCGATTGGATACAGAGTAAAATGATGGACACATACTTCTCTTACATAGGTAGGGGCAGGATAGCAAACAGTCAACAATTACCATGATGACAATAGCAATGAGAGGAGCTGTGGTCTCCCCCTGGTGCCGTGCCTGTGTTTTGAGGAGTCCAGAAGAAGGAAATTCGACAAAAGACAACAGACAGTCTCACTTAAGGTAAAGACTGACCTTTGGAAAGATTCCAGCCTAGGACACGATTGCCTGTCCCAACATGCTTTTAGTTACTAAGTTTTAGTTTCAAACCATCCCAAGTGGTTACTTTCAGTCTCCAAGTTTGCAATGTGCAATTCACATATTTGCATACGTGCAGGGCTGGTTTTCAGAGGGAGCACTCTTTGCGTGAACACTGGTATACCAGTATTTGTTCAGCTTTATGCCAGTGCTCTGGGGTTTAGGAGAAGGCCAAGCATTGGTTCTTGACCTTTTGGTGTAATTGAGGAGAATCAATCAACATGTATCAAATAAGAGAAAACAACACAGGGCAGTGGAAGCTTCTATCATCCAAACAGTAGGTGCTAACTAAATATTAGGGTGGTCAGTGATGCAGGGAGAAGGAAGTGCAGAAATGAAGATTTTAGTTTTAATTTGCCAAGGGAGGGAAAGTGCTGGGTGCAGAGATGTGCACCAGCACCAGCCCCAGCCCTGAAGGGTCAGGGCTTGAGTCTTTATCGGGTAAGGGGCTGGTTGTAGAGCAGGATGTTTCCGTTGGTCTTGTACAGGCTGCAACTTGTCCTGATGTTATCTTTGGGTGCAGGATCGGTGATCACTGGAGTCTGGTATGTCCAGTTGTGTGAGTTCCCCCCAGAGCCTCTGCACCTCCAGGGCACTTCCTGTAATTTTCTAGTCCTGAGGATAAAGGATCATAAAACAATTAGGGTCAGTGTACTTGCGCATCTAACAAGTTCCAGGAGAGAGGGTCTGAGAAAAGGCCTTTCGTCATATTACTATAGGAACTCAAAAGAGAGAGGAACCAATGAGAACTGGAGTGGCCGGGCAAAGCTTCTTGGACAATATGGACATGAACTTCACCTTGAAGGACCTGAGAGAACACCGCAGACACAGGAAGGACATGAGGGAGACCCGGGGATAGGGCTGAGGGCGCCCCATGTGGAAATGAGCCCAGCAATGTAGTGTTCGTTCTGATTGGCCAGGGCCTGTGCTGTGCCCGTTAAACATGGTGCTCATCAGCCCTACACGGGCACATTAAAGGCAGACGAATATCAGCCACAGTAGATCTCAAAAGTATTTAAGAGCCTATCTTTGTACAAATGACAGATTTACAAATATGCACAGCAGAAGAGTTTATGCAAATGAAACATTTGGAAGCTACTTAAATGTCCGGAGGAGATTTTTGTTTCTTTTTATCATGGCTTTAACTGAAATATTTGACGATTTATGAAAAGTAAAAGAAGGCAGCATATATGACAATGTTTCTGTCTAAGAGGCCAGAGTCAGCTCTTGGCGCATTGGCCACTTCCCTCAGTACCCCACGTCTGAAGTGAAGCCAGCCACCGTGTCTGCACTGCACGCATGCTAGGGAACCCAACAGCACTCTCTGCCCTGCCCTCGCCTGGCACTCCCCAGGGTGGGGGAGCTGCCCAGCGCCCGTTCTCCTTCTTACCCTCCTCCGTTTATGTTCTACCCCTTGCTTTTCTGCCCTTCTTTGATCTGACCCTCCCTTGAATCACCGTGGTCGGGTTCTCTAAACATCGCTGGGCCTTGGAAAAATTGCACTACAGAAGCCAAGCAGATAAATAAACTCTGATCCTACGTCTCAACGAGATCAAGCTTATTAGTCCCAAGGGGATGTTTATCTTGGATATGTGCAACTGCAGATCCAGGGTCATTATTTGGGGGGCTGCCAAGTCAGTTCATGGCCAGGCTACAGGGAAAGGGGCCAGTGGGAACAGTGCTGGCCCAGGACCCAGGTTGAACAGGTCCATGAATAGCATCTCTCTGACTCGCCTGGCTTTTGTCCAACTGAGAAATGAGACAAAACCTCTCTCTGAGGGGACACTAAGTTACCAGCTTTATGGCTGGTATTACTGATACATGTGATAGTACAACATGTGACTTATACATGGAACAAATAGGCTTCCTAATCCGGGATCCCAGAATTGTCCAGGTCGGACTAGCTGCTCACAGAAAACCTGCTAAAACTCTCCTGGTTTTAGCACCGCAGGGTTCCCAACCCAGGAAACCCCTCGGCTGAGCAAGCCAGGACAACAGGTCACCGCAGCTGGGCCAGGGCAGTNGGGGGGGGGGGGGGGGGGGGGGCGGAGCGGGGAAGATTGCACTTCCTGTGGACAGCTCCCTCTGTTACCCAAGTTCTCTTTCCAAACTCACCAACCAAATTAAGTCACTAGAGGACAAGAGTATTAAACTGGTGGTTCTCTCAGCACATGGAAGGGAGGAAAGAACATTTCTTCCCAACACCCAGTACACATAATTAATATGACCAACACAAACGAACCCTTGGCAATCCAATGGGGATTCGTTGAAAGTCTGAACTATAGATTGATTTGAAAAGAAGGGAGGTGGGGGTGGGTAGGGTGGAGGAGAGTAATGGGGGGATAAGGGGGACAACTGTAACTGAACAATAAAAAAAGTGTAATTTCATGAGTTTTATTCAACTCATACTAGTCTTTTAAAGGTACCATTTAATAGTCATTGTATTGTAATAAAACTTACATGCTATAATGATGCCTTGTGGTTGGTAAGGCCGAGTGATCAGTTACTGGTGAGAAGTAATATGTGTTATTTCCTGTCTGAGCAGTCAAGTCCCTATGCAGCCATCAGAGACCCCTTTCCACACCACCGTAGTCACCAGAAGGGTTCCAGGCCACCACTGCTCTGAGTGAAGGCACAGCAACGTGGGGGCAGGGTCTCCAGCGGACCTACAACAGATGTGTATTGTGAGAAATGAATCTCCGTGGTTTTACAAGACTGAGATTCAGAGGTGCTTGTTACTAAATCATAACCAAGCCTACCGTGTATCATAGCAACTTCCTAAAACATGAAGAGAAAAAAAGATTGGAAGGAAATTTTAATAGTGATTGCCTCTCTGAGGTAGAATTTAAGGTCTTTAATTTCTGGCTCTTAATACTTTTTGTACTTTCAAGTTTGTTTTACTCATTTTTTATTTATAATTTAAAATTTTTAAACAAAATCAGATGCTGTTGAACTACTTGCTTTAAAAAAATAAAGAGCAATGTTTTAAAAGTATAACACTTGTTTATATGCAAACCACCTGTCATGTTACTAGTGTGAATCTCAATTTTAAAACATTCTTATTTAAATTGAATTCAAATGTCTACTCCATACCACACATATGAAGAAATACCTTCCCCCAAAACTTCTTGAGATGTCTATAAAATTTCCTGATTGCTAAGGAATGATAAAGGAATTTGACTAGTTATGTATAATGCCCAAATATTTCCATCAATTCCTAACCTGAAAAGGAATTCATAAATATTTGACTTTTTTTAAAAAGGCACCAAGAAGTCTATACTTCAAGTACATGAAGTACATGCTTCTTGGCATTAGAGACTTTCTATCCGTTCCTTTCCATCTGTGAGATGCATGAGAGAAAGGGAAGAGAAAGAGGGGGAGGTTCTGCAAGGCAGAAACTGCATGCTGATAGTTAACTATAGGAGCAAGCTGTTCAAAAAGGTGGTGGCCAGAGTCACTCCGAAGATCTCCATGGGCCGTGTGGTTGGTGAGAGGCAGCTGCTGGCAATACCCCACCACCCAACATGCACACTTGTCTTCCTAACCCAAGAGTAGTGGGCTCAGTGCTCCTTGGCAATAATAGACGTAAAAGATTGTATTGATTTTAGGTGTACAACAAATGATTTGACATATGTATATGTTGCAAAATGATTACCACAGAGAGTTTAGTTAACATCCATCACTCCATGTAGTTATGCATTGTGTGCATGTATGAGAGCTCTTAACATCTAATTTCTTAACAACTTTCAAATACATAATAGAGTACCATTAACTGTAGTCTCCACGCTGTGCATTAAGTGTATCTCCAGGACTCATTCACTTTATAAGCAGAAGGCAATTCTCATCTTACTTCTCAGTCTACTCTCTCTCCCTTGGATCCTCTTCAGTTTTCCCTCAAACCCCGGGTCCTACCTTTCCTTCCTAAAAGGTGAGGGCAGCTCTGCCTCCAGGAGAAGGAAGCAGGTGGACCTGCAGAGCACAGTGTATGCAGCAGATTATGAAAAGTCTGTCAGAGAAAAGTTTTGGTGGGGAAGCGCCAATTCATGTTCAATGAACAATAATGACTGTGGGCTAGCAACACAGTCCTCAGAATCACAGAGACCTAGATTCAAGTTCTAGTTCTTCAGCTCTCTAGACATATAACTGAGCTTCAGTGTTCAGATCTATAAAAATAACAGTACCTGCCATGATGGCCAATTGGGAGAATTAAGTGCATTAATGCCTATAAAATTCTTTGCTCGGGTCCTGGAACATGGTAAGTGTGAAGTTGGCTGCTGTTACAAATCCTTTAAAAAGCTCCTTCATAGCATAATGTTTAAATACCGATGTCAATAAAACATTACCTGCAGATAGAGTGAGCACTATGTTGAATACTTCTGACTTTTTTAAGTGTTTTTTAAGAGGAGAAAGTAAGTTAGCCATTTTCTCCAATACTTTTATGACTATGTTCTTGTGTTTGAATTCTGTTAACTGTGTCTGAGGTACCGCACTCCTGGGAGGCAGAATCCAAAACCCCAGCTTCCCTCCCCCCCTTCCCTCTTTCCTTCCTTCCTTCCTTTTCTTCCGTTTGCATTATTGAAAACGATATTCTTTTTTATTGATATTAGAGAGAGAGGAAGAGAGAATGAGAGAGAGAGAAATATTAATCCACTTTTACTTACTCATGCATTCACTGTTTGATTATTTTATGTTGCCTGGGTGGGGATCAAACCTGCAACCCTGGTGCACTGGGCCAAGGCTCCAACCCACTGAGCTCCCCGGCCAAAGCAACACTACCCTTCTTTAAAAATTAAAAACTAATTTCAGTAGTGTCAAAGTAAGCTTTTAGAGTGCAGAGTGGGTCTGAGAGCATTTGGGGAGGGATACTTTAACCTTTCCTTTTTCAGTATCTTTATACAATTTATCTGGATTCTCCATGAAGAACAGATTTGCTAAGAAACTAACATGGCAGACTAGCCTCCTGAAACCAGCAAAACTTTCCAATGATTCAGGCAGAAGTAACTAGCTTTGACTGACAAGGCAAATTGCACACACATCATTTCAACACATTTGTACTGAGCACTTGAGTTACCTGTACAGACAACCTGTCCCCCACGAAGATTTATGAATCTGTGGTCCTTCCAAGTTTATGCTCTTTTACACAGAGAACATTCAGATGAACGATTTAAGAAGCCCCTTGTTACCTGGCAGATAACCCATCAGTGTTCATGGGATGGGGAGAGGGGAGGCAGAGACAGGTGTTCCTAGAACATGGAACGTGCCAGTTTGTGAGGACTCTCGAGCAAGGAGACTGGCCAGTTAAAAGGACCAAGCAGGAATGGAGAGAGACATTGTACAAGATCTGTAAGCATTTAGAGCCCAGGCTAAACGTCATTTACTAGTCTGAGTTCACCATTTTAGGGATGAGCCAATTACCCAAAGTCACACACCTACTGAGCAAGCCAGGTCCTTGACTCTTCATCTGGTGCTAGTTCTGCTGCACCACATGCACACAGGAAACGCGGGCACTCCGACCAACTGCCAGTTCAAAAGGATTCACCTCAGTCTTCCAGCATGCACCAATTCTTTAGGGAGCAAAATATTCCTAGAGAAACAGAGCTCTAGTGAAGATTTGTCCACAGATATGCCTGAAAATTCTGGGGAAATGGACCAAAGTACACTTGATCTTCAACTGGCCTGACCCCACTTTGGATGGCGGACTCTGGAACTCAGCTTTGCTGTTATTGAACCTAACACAGCCCATTGGCCTACAAATGTCTGACAACTGCAGCCACCTCCACACTGTCAGTGTCCTCACCCTGTCGTAACCCTCTCGAAGGACCGATGCTCCAGCACCCAGCCAAGGCTGCAGGAAGCGGTGTGTCCAGTCCAGACAAACTCTGTGACCGCTCAATAAACCCTTCGTGTCAGTGCGGGTCACAAAGTGAGATTTGGGGGTGGGAAGGGGAACACTCCATATTTCAGGCTCATTACTTTCATCCTTTATATAAACTTTGAAAGCCTAGTGCTTGTCAGACCCTCAGTGTAATGATCGCTTTAGAAAGAAGATGCAAATTGATACATGGAGGTTACTTTTGCAGCGTGCAGATGGGGCACGCTGTCTGTATTTGTGGGGTTTTGTTTGGGGGGTTTTGATAGATGAGAAGAAAGAGAGGGGAGCAGAGAGGAAATGGAGGAAGGGCCTTGAAGGAGCCTAGAGACATAAACAAGCATAGTTTGTGCCTTAAGATAAACAGGAACTAACATGTCTACTGTAAGTGAAAAGTGACCCAGGCCTGGGTCAGTTTGTATCCGCGATTATGATTCAAGGAGGCGTCAATTTTGGCCTCACTGCTTATTGAAAAACAACTCTTCACACAAATCAGTAGCAAAAATACAAACAATCCCATTTAAAAGTGGGCAGAGGAACGGAATAGACAGTTTTTCAAAGAAAACATACACATGGCCAACAGGTAAATGAAAAGATGCTCAACACCATTAATCAGAAAAATAAAAATCAAAACCATGGTGAGATGCAACCTCACACCCGCCAGAATGGCTGTCAGCAATAAACTGACCAACGGCAAGTGCTGTCGGGGATCCTTCTGCACTGTCGGTGGGGAGGCAGACTGATGTGCCCACTGCGGGAAGCAGCATGACTTCCTCAAAAAATTAAAAATGGAACTGCCTGTTGACCCAGCAGGGCCACTTCTGAATATATAGCCAAAGGAACTGAAAACAGGGTAGCACAGAGCTACCAGCGCACCAGGGTTCATCACATGGCTCATGACAGTCCAGACACGGGGACAATGAAGTGTCCACAGCAGGCTGATGGATAAACATGTGGTGATGGAATAGTATTCAGCCATGAGAAAGAAGGAAGTCCTGTCATTTCCAACAACATGGATGGACCTGGAGGGCATTATGCTAAGTGAACTAAGTCAGACAGAGGAAGCCAGACACTGCCTGGTACCACTGTCGGAATCTGAAAGAGAGAGAGAGAGTAGAAGAGGGGTCATCAGGGCTGGGGGGCAGGGGGGAACCGAGGGAGGTTGGCAAAGAGTACGAACTTTCAGCTATAACATAAATAAGATCATCTAATTTTAAAACATGGATCTAATGCAAAGCATAGTGACAGTAGTTATATNCAACATGGATGGACCTGGAGGGCATTATGCTAAGTGAACTAAGTCAGACAGAGGAAGCCAGACACTGCCTGGTACCACTGTCGGAATCTGAAAGAGAGAGAGAGAGTAGAAGAGGGGTCATCAGGGCTGGGGGGCGGGGGGGAACCGAGGGAGGTTGGCAAAGAGTACGAACTTTCAGCTATAACATAAATAAGATCATCTAATTTTAAAACATGGATCTAATGCAAAGCACGGTGACAGTAGTTATATGCTGCATTATGTAATTCAAATTTACTGAGAGTAGAATTAAATACTCTCACCACCACCCCCTCAAAAAAGAAAGATCTGTAAGGTGATGGATGTGTTCATTAACTAGATGGAGAGAATCGTTTCACAATGTATATGTATATCAAATCACAACTTTAAATGTCTTATAATTTTATTCACCAATTATACCTGAATAAAACTGAAATGTTTAAAGTTAGATAAACAATGTCTTTTCATTTTAAAGAAAAGTGATTCTTAACTCGCTCATGTTTTTAAAACCTTATACAGGTCTAACCCGACATGATCAGAGATCACAGTGGAAAAGCAAAACCCCGTGCTGGGAAGGAAGCAGTCCCTCCGGCTGAGCTGAGGTCCAACTGCCCCACCAGGCAGGGAAACGCAGGGCTCCCTGTAAAACTGTGAAGGCAGGATTTGAATTCCATCCTAGATAAAGTCTGTGTTGAAGCTTATATTTTCAAAATGAGCAAAAAAAATCACAGTTTACTTTTTAAAAAAGTACTAGTTGCAGTGTGAAGAGGGGCACAGAGAATATGTGTGAGAGCCCTAGAAAATAATGGTTCCTATCACAGAAGAACTAGTCATATTGACTAGAGAGCTACGAAATTCCCCAGCAGATCTGCCTTTTGAGAGTGTCCAATAACAACCACTTCAAATAAAAGAAGAAGAAAACTAGGCTTTCGGTGGTGGGCCCGATGTAGTGTGTACAAGATGTTGAATTATAACATTGCATACCCAAGACCTATATAATGTTACACCCCATAAATAAAAGAATAAGTGTTTATGAAATATTGCCATAAATATGTATTAGGTACTAAGTCCAACTGAAAAATATGGTCTGGAACAGCACTGCCCAGCCTAAGCCAGCTGTGTGGGACTGCATGCTAGGGTCTAAGGTGCTGTCCGCATGAAGGCAAGAGAAGCCATCCTACCCCAGGTCCCAGATCACAGGCAAACATCAGGAGATGCATCAGCGAGGGGAAAGGCACAAGCAAAGGCTCCGACATCAGGGCTAACTTCTGGTTTCTGAGCCTGGTACTTGATCCTCAAGACTCATACGTGCAACCTCTATTAACCAGGGAATTCCTTCCCTACATTTTGTTACTTCCAGCATTATGAATCTCACCTGTGATGGTTAATGTTCTGTGTTGATGAAACTGAGTCTCAGGATGCCCAGATACCTGGTTAAATGCCATGCCCTGTTGTGTCTGTGAGGGTGTTTTCAGAAGAGATTAGACTAACTAAAGTTGACTGCCCTCCTGCAATGTGGGTGGGCCTCATCCCATCTGATGAGGGCCCAAAAAACAAACAAAAAAAGAGAACTGCCTCTTTTTGCCTCTCTGTTTAAGGTGAGGTGTCAGTCTCCTCCTCCCCTCAGATGGGATCTTGTACCATCAGCCCTCCTGTTCTCGGGCCTTCGGGCTTGGACTGGAGCTCACACCAGCTGTTCTCTGGCTCTGAGGCTTTTGAGCTTGGACTGAACTACAACACTGGCTTTCCCAAGGCTCCAGCTCACAGACAGAAGTTCATGGAACTTCTCAGTCTTCATAATTGCATGAGCCAATTTGTGTAAGAGGCTCTCGCTCTCTCACTCTCTCTCCATATGTATAAACAGCTGACCCTTAAACAACTCAGATTTGAATTGCACAGGTCCACTAATAGATGAAGTTTTTTTCAATTGACCCACAAAGTTCAAAGCTGTGTTTTTAAAGAGTCAACTCCAAGGTTGGGAATCTGTGTGTGTTGCCACCCTTCAAGGCTAGGCAGGACCATGGTATTCATGCAGACAGAATATTCACAGAGCCGTTGGGATGTCTGACATGCCTTTATTCACGGGTGGGTGAGTCATGCATGCTGCAAGCTGCGTGTCTTCCTGCATGACTCATGTCATGGCCCTTGGTCCCAAGCATGGCACCCACCATGGCACCTGTTCCCTTTTGTGTCTCTCATCATCATCACCCCCAGCAGAAAGTCCCTACCTGTTTAAGTACTAGAGGGGAACAAAGCCTGCAAGATGCCAGACATTACATAACATAACACAACTCTGCGCATGTGAGCCCACTTCATGTTATGGGAACAGTTTATCGGACCCAGTCTCGAGGCTCTGAGAACACTACTTACCAGGCCCCCTGCATGGCTATGGGAGCAGTGTTCCCCTTAGCTACCCAGACAGCTGGGGGAGGAAACCAGGCTGCCTCCACTTACCTACACTGTGTACTTGGAGGGGTGCTTGTGGTTCGATGTGTATTTTCAACTGTGTAAGAGGTAGGCACCCCTAACCCCCACATTGTTCAAAGATCAACTGTGTGTAGCTAGCTAGCTAGATGATAGATGATTAGATAGATAAATAGAGATTAGATAGATAGATAGATAGATAGATAATCTCCATGGTTCTCTGGAGAATCCTAATACACCTTCCCAAAGTAAAATATAAAGCACTACATTTCCCAGACTACCTTGCAGCTGGTTATAGACAAGTAACCAATCAGATCTACACAAAGCTTGGACAAAGAAGGGGGCTGCCAGTGCCGGGGCTGAGGGCAGGCAGATAGCTTGGNATAGATGATTAGATAGATAAATAGAGATTAGATAGATAGATAGATAATCTCCATGGTTCTCTGGAGAATCCTAATACACCTTCCCAAAGTAAAATATAAAGCACTACATTTCCCAGAGTACCTTGCAGCTGGTTATAGACAAGTAACCAATCAGATCTACACAAAGCTTGGACAAAGAAGGGGGCTGCCAGTGCAGGGGCTGAGGGCAGGCAGATAGCTTGGGGGGCAAACACCAGAATCACAGCCAAACACCAGGAGATGCAGGAGATGAATCAGTGAGGGGAAAGGCACAGGCAAAGGCTCAGACATCAGGGTTAACTTCTGGTTTCTGAGCCTGGTACTTGATCCTCAAAACCCATACATATGACAAGTGTGGGGTGGAGGTATCTGGTTCTGGGACAACTATGGGGGACTTTCTGGATACAGTCTGATCTGTGTCAGGTTGAAGGTGGAGGTGGCACTGGAATTTTTGCTAGAACAGCTCCGAGGTGTGGCTCTGTAGGGTAAGTGGAGGCAGCCTGGCTTCCTCCCCCACGTGTCTGGGCAGCTAAGGGGAACACCGCTCCCATAGCCATGCAGGGGGCCTGATAACTAGTGTTCTCATAGCCTTGAGACTGGGTCTGATAAACTGTTCCCATGACATGAAGTGGGCTCACATGCGCAGAGTTGTGTTATGTTATATAATGTCTGGCATCTTGCAGGCTTTGTTCCCCTCCAGTACTTAAACAGGTAGGGACTCCCTGCTGGGGGTGATGATGATGAGAGACACACAAGGGAACAGGTGCCATGGTGGGTGCCATGCTTGGGACCAAGGGCCATGACATGAGACATGCAGGAAGATACGCAGCTTGCAGCATGTGTGGCTCGCCCAGCCATGAATAAAGGCATGCCAGACATCCCAATGGTTCTGTGCATATTATTCTGGCTGCATGAGTACCATGGACCTGCCTGGCCTTGAGGAGTCACAGCACAGGCTCCCAGCTATGTTGTTCCTGGATGTGTTGTTCTTGTTCTTGGGTGTGTTAATCCAGTGTGGCTATCTGGCCCTCCCAGAGATTTTGTAAGGTACATAGCATTCTTTTTCATAAATCCCCTTCTGCTAAAACTAGCTACAGCGGATTCTGTTATTTGTAAGTAAGAGCCTTGATTGTTAGAAAGGACAGCCTACCTGCCAGGGCTGGGGCTCATCAGTGTGGAGCGAGGCATCTGGGCGGTGATCATCCTCACGCCAGGGGCTCACAGGAGAGTCCTGCGTCCCCCTGGACCTCTCTACCCACCTGCTCTGGGGGCATGAGAAATGCCCTCAAATGGGAATGAAGCCTTTCTGTCTGTAGTCAAGAATAAGAATCAGAATGCAGATGTTTGGGGTACAAGTGACACTGACTTAATCTCAAAAGACATTCTTAAAAGGAAAGCAATTATTCTTCTTTCCCTTTTTAAAAAAGATTTTATTTATTTATTTTTAGAGAGAGGAAGGGGAGGAGAAAGGTGGAGAAACATCAGTGTATGGTTGCCTCTTGAGCACCCCCTACTGGGGACCTGGCCCGCAACCCGGGCATGTGCTATGACTAGAAATCAAACTTTAGTTTGCAGGCTGGTGCTCAATCCACCGAGCCACTCCAGCCAAGATGGAATGCGATTTTTTAGAGCATGTTTGAAAATGGGCTAGTGGGAGGAAATGTGAAGCAAATGAAGGATGGGAGGATGCCCTTCCTTTGAAGGACAGACAAACCAAAAGAGAAGTCAGGAGCACCAAACAGATTTCATCTGCTTCCCAATGTGGCCTGAAATGTGAAGAAAAAAACTGAAAACAGATACTTCAACGTGTTAGTAGCTGTTATCAGCAGGTAGGATATGAGCAATACTTTTTCTACATCTTTTTGTTTCTGTTTTTTGAGGGGGTAGTTTGTTCTGTTTTGTTTTGTTTGAGAAGATAGAGTATTTAATGTGCAGCTAAACAAGTAGCCATCAGGTGGTGGCGGTGGGTGTGAGCACATTAATCAGAGCTTCCAATCTTAATCAAAGTAAACTTAAATTGAAACATAACAAATAGACAAATGCTAGTTTTCTATATAATCTTGGAGGGAAGAATTATTGCCACAAAAATATAAAATCTAGAATCCACACAAGAAAATATTGGTGAATGTGATGCTATGTTTCACTTTTTCTACATCTTTATAATTTCACTTCCCAAAAGTTCCATAATGCATCCCCAGGGCTTTTATAACAAGATTCTATGGCAGTATTTACTAATAGGTTGGTCTAAGTCTAACCACACTCAAAACACCCAGCTATTAACTGTGTAGACTCAGATGAGTTCAGAACCCTTCTGAGCACTGGAAAGGACATCCGAGTGGGTGTGCTGCGTCGCGTGGAGAGTACTTTGAAGGTGACTGAAGTTTAAACACATAAGAGTAAATATACCATTCTTTTATGAATTCCAGGGTTTGGGGGGCCCCACTTGTGCATTTGTAAAAAACCTTATCTTCTCTTCTGCATCTCCTGGAGTTTGGCTCTGTCTTCCAAGGTGATACCTTTTATTGAAAAAAATTTCCTACCAATGTGCCTATGGTCAACAACAGTTTTCTACACCCTAATCCAAGGGTATTTGCATTTTAACAGAGAATAATACTTTTACTCACAGGTCATACAGATCCAGGCAAATTGTAGACGTAAAAAAAATTAACAATAAATGCTAAAAACTGAATATTACCATTTCCATGTTATAGATTTTTTAAGTTATACTATGAAAATTTTAGGGGTGTTGCCAGAGAGCAACCCACTTGCGAGAGGCAGAACTGAGGTCCCAATGACTGGTAGACTCTGCACTGCATGGCCCCACCCCTCCGAGTCAGTCACTATGGCCTCGGCCTCCAGACCTTTCATCCTCTCCTTACCCCACTAGAGTTATCCCTTTCCCCCAACACGGCGACCAAGGAGCTTCATTGTCTTCCCTGTTCCCAAACGGAAGACTGCTCTCAACTCTTTTTTTGTATAAGAGTGTTCAACACTAGTAGATATTATCTGTCCTGTAGGTTGTACACGAAAGAGATTGAAGGGATCACAAATAGGAAAGCAGTATGGAGATACCTCAAAAACTTAAAAATGAATCTGCCTTTCGACCCAGCAATCCCACATCTTGGAATATATCCAAAGGAACCCAAAACACTAATTCATAAGAATACACACGCCCTTCTGTTTATTGTAGCATTATTTACAACACCCAAGATATGGAAGCAGCCCATGTTCATCAGTAGATGACTAGATAAAACAGCTGTGATATATTTCCACAATGGAATACTACTCGGCCATAAAAAAGAAAATTTTACCCTTTGTGACAGCATGGATGGACCTGGAGAACATTATGCTAAGTGAAATAAGCCAGTCAGAGAAAGACAAATACCGTATGATTTCACTCATACGTGGACTCTAATGAACAAACTGAACTAACAAGCAAAACAGAGGAAGACTCATAGATGGAGAGCAAATGACAGCTGGTGGGGGGAGTTCGGGCATGGAGGGATTGAGCAAAAAGGAAAAATGGCTCATGGACATGGACAACGGTGTGGTGATTGCTGGGGGCATAGGGGACTAAATAGTAGTGGAAAAATACAATAAAGATTAAATAAAAAATAATGATAAAATTCATTTTAAATATAAGACTGGAGCAAGAAAGAATTCCTCCAAAATCCCACCACATTTTCTTCCTTTTATTGAAACTGACTCTGCCAAGCTGCCTAAAGATTAAGAATAGAGATCAAAATGTAAATTCTGGGAGCACTGTCTCTCACATATCTCCCAGAATCCCTGCATCTAACACATTGGCAAGTACATGATAAGGCTTCAGTAAATACTTACCAATCCCCCACCCCTTTGAAATGTTCTATGGGGTAGTGTAGAATTCCAAAGCTTCTTGCATGGTGGTACTGGAGCTCCCAGGAAGGAGAGACCTGTGCGGGATGAAAACCCAGGTGGACCTATGCTCCCAACTTGACTTAGACCACTGACAAAATAAATGAAAGGCTAGGAAAGTCCCGTTAAACTTTGGGACTCCTTGCACAGTCCACGGGCATGTGTGGAAAGCCTCCCACGAGGCCAGCATTGTGAGAGAGACTGAGAGTAGCAGGGTAAATAAGACAGGGACCCCACTCTAAAGAAGACTTATCAAAAGATCACTGTTTGTGTCAACATTAAATGGATCCCATCCTCCCCAATTCCAAGGAGAGGGCATTTTGAAACAAAAAAAAAAAAAAAAAAAAATCCAATAAAATCTGTTGCCAACTGGCTGAGACTTGAGGGCTTTTGAAGCCACCATACTGCTTAACCAACTTCTGGGAGCTTTCACTGGTTTGGCAACAGAATGGAGAAGAAATAGACTTTCCTCAAAGAAGCCTTCCTTGTGTTGCTTACCTTGGCAAGATGGGCTTGGTTTCACTTTAAACTGGTGGGGAAATCACACTGAAATTTGAGCACTACTTCCTCCCTTATTTTAAGAAGTGGAGCCCATCTTCACTCCAACCAGAGTAGCAATAAAAATCTAGTACAACTCCACCAGCATGCGACCAAAGCAAGAGGCACTCACATCGTACAGCACAGGAGTGAGGCCCACGCTTCCAGTGAGAGAGGGCTGCAATTGTGAACGGGAATGATGGCACAAGCTCAGGGGACATTCAGAAGGCAGAGGAGGAGAAAGTGGGTTGGGAGACAGGAAGCAGCCACATTGGACACCCTCTTTTCAAAGGCTTCCATCTGCAATGCCCTTTCCGGGCATGGACAGAACTCACCAATTAGGTACAGACGTACTCTCCACACAGTTGCTTTGTCCTGGTCTTTCAATGGCTACACAATCCCTCAGTAAAGACTTCTTCTTCTTCCACTGCAAGGCAGTGTCTGATTTGAAGAAGACTGGAAAAACTTTAGGAAGACATTGGAACTGCCCCGCAGTCATGCTGCAGAGCCCGGGATGGAGGGGCATCCATTTCTTACCCTTCAATATTCACTTGCACAAAGCAGTCACCACAAGTTAGCAACAGCTGCCTGGACGAGCCCCGTGTCCCAGAGCAGGAAGACTAGACTCCCAGGTAATCCTTCATTCATTAATAAAAAGAGATATAAAGAATAAAAAAGATCTCTCCCACACCTGGGTTATATAAAATATTGTGGTAGAGACAATGGTGCCAATGCAAATTACAACAATAGCTACCATTACTGAGTGCCTGGCACTGCATACTCATTATTTAAGATAGTCCTTCCAATATCCCCATGAATTAAATAATATTATGTTGCCCAAAACTGAGGCTCAAAGTGGAAAGCATCTTGTCCAAGGCCCAGTGCTCCTACTGATGTCCAGGTGAGTCTTCCCCTAAAGTCTTTCTGCTTTTTATCATACCAAATGCCCACATGTGTACAAACTCCAGAGGACTCCAGGCAGAAGCAGTCTCAGGGCTCAAGGAAGGCTTCCTGGAGAAGGTTTCACCAAAAACAGATCTTAAAGGATAAGTATGAATAAGTCAACGGAGCAGCAGGCAAGGGAGAAGGACCGTCTTCACCAAAGAGACAATCTAAGTCAAAGCAAGATGCAGGCAGGAGATCTCCGAGGCAGATGTGTGAAGAGTGGATCTAACAGGGACAAGATTAGAGGCAGAGAGAAGTCAGGAAGCCATTAGAGCAGCAAGTTGAAAATTAAAAAAGACCTGTATTAGGGTGCTCATCACAGGAATAGAGATGAGGGGACAAATTCAAAAACTAAGTAGAAAGAAAACTTGTTAGGTCTTGGTGATTGTTTAGATGTGAGTGAGAGAAGGGCAAATGTGGCTTTCAAGTCCCCAGGAAGAGAACTGGTTTAAAAAAGATGCGCCAAGAGCTGAAGAGGTGGAGCTGAGGCATCCACAGGAGCTCAAGCCGAGCCTCAGAGGTGCGTGCATATCTGGCGTTCCCCAAAGAGAGTGGAGGTGTCAACATCTAGGAGGCAGCCAATGCCCTGGGTGCAGATGAGTTCTTCCAGGAGCCATGGCAGCAAGCAGAGGACTGGGCCCCAGGAAACAGGGACACTGAAAAAGCAGACAGAAGAAGAGGAGCTCCTGAGGAGACAGTTTATAAATGATTGGAGAGATAGAAAAAAATCACCAGACTGTAGAGTTCTGGAAGCCCACAGCATCCTAGGTTAAGAGAGTGAGGATCACCCACAGTGTCAGATTCTGAATAGAGAAATCGCAGGACAAAAACCTGATGGGGTGTTGGATGCTACTATTAGGAAGACATGAGTGTCATCAAAAAAGCAGTGTTGGTGGCCATCTGCAGGAGATGGGAAGTGGTCAAAGGGGCTCAGAAATCAAGGGACAGTTTGGGAAAGCTGGTGTTTTTAGAAGGAGAAAGAACAAACTGTGTGTGCAGACTGAGAGGAAGGAACTATTAGGAGAGAGAAAGCCTGGGGATAGTAGCCAAGATGTGGAGGAGGGGAGGGACAACTAAGGCAGCAGTGCCAGCTGTGAGAGGAGAGGCAGCCAAGGCCACTGGCAAAGCCCTTGCACCTTAATGTGAAGCACAAGTAAGCTCTAAGACTGAAGGAAACAGCAAGGGACGTATAGCTGTAGATTGAGTTAGAAAAGTTTATAAGAAAGCCATGCCTTTTGGCCTCAATCTTTCTTGGTAATATAGGAAGCAAGCACCTGTGAATTTGTAGGATGTTAATGCACCCAGTTGTGTGATTAGCTCCAGCAGGACTCAGGAAGCAGGAAATGGGGCGGGGAGAGGTGGGCGCTTTGCAGGAAATTCTGGGAGATGCTAAATGTTGGGAATCCAAAAGTAAGCTGGAGAAGCTCCACATGGGGCAGCCCCAGGAGATGACAAACTTCATTTTAGTAGAATCCTACCTCAGCCTGATCTTAGTCCTGAAGGAAGATGACATTCTTAGAAATACCCTGTCCCCAAGCAAGTTGAACTTAGTCATGCTAATCAGAAGCTGCTCGCTCTGGGTTAGCCATTTAAAAAGTATTAAACTGAGAGGGCTGGTCAGATTCCAGCCGACCCCACAGCACGGGAGCTCCACCCTCCTGGCCTCTGTAGAATGAGTTTGCTTATTTTCTGAGCTGGGGCCTCCTCAAGGTGCGCTTTAGGAGATGCATTACACTTTGCCCTTCTCCCCACCTCATCTGGAGCTCTGTTTCTCCTCCAATAAGAGGAAACATTTCTGCCTCAGAGTTTTTAAATCAAACTCTTAAAACCAGGAAGTTCCATGCCTCTCAGCCACCCTAGACCATGAACCAACCGTGCATGCCCCTGTGCTCCCAGCTGACCACCCACTTCCTGCAAACCTCCCTCCCAATGCTTCAACAATTCACCCCCTGGAAACCCCACCTACATCTCTGAAAGGTGCTCCCTCCCCCAATGGACCTCATCGATGCTGACTCCTGCCGGGGACATGACTCTCCTTCTACCCTTTAGGCTGCGGAGGGCATGCATTTCCATGCCCCATATTTTAGATCTCTCCCAGCATTTCACTGTCAGTTTGATCCTCCCTTTTGACTTTCATGCTGCGTGTCTCTACCACTCTCTGCCTCCATACACGGCACTCACCTCCTGACCAGGTCAGTCTCAGGGCACCCCTCAGACTTTGCACACTTGCTCTCTAGCTTCTCCCCACCACTAAGCACCGCCCTGATCCTGAAGCACAACCCTCCCAGCACCCTGGCCTCTTGTCCCCAGGTCCTTTTTCCACACCAGGATTGCCAAAATCTCAGCCTCCTAGGCTCTAGGGCTCGGCTCCGGGGAAGATACTTGCCTCTGACACTCCCTGGCTCTCTTGTTCCTGACCCTACACTCCAGCTCCACAGAGCACCCAGGCCCTTGGAGGTCTTCTCCAAGTCTGTGCTCACATCTCCACTCCACCCCCTCCTCGTCTAGTCAGACCCTCTGCGGCAGAACATCAACCCCCTCTTGCCCTCACCTCCAGCTTCTCTGTCCTTCCTGGTACATGCTCATCTAGCGAACCCCACTATCCCAACCAGCCATGTTCCCCAGGTTTGCAGAGATAACTAGAGAAAATTCACAGCTGGGAAAATTTGCCATTCCAAATGTATCGTTTCCATTCTCAGTTTACTGCTCCAGGTCAGCTCTCTGCCCTCACCTCTGCAGTAATGATTCCAACTTAAAAAAAAAAAAACTAACCCAAACCCTAACTTTAACACTCTCCTTGGACCATCTCCCTAACAACGCCTTCCCTATGACAACACGCCATGCCTCTTATTCTACTGAGGAAACAGACCCCCTGGAGTGGGAGCTTTCCCAGGTTCCCCAGTGCGTCTGGGTCGACATCTAGCCCTCCTTCTGTGGACCCTTCATCCACAGCTACTCCATCCATCTACCTCTGCTCCAGATCCTGTGACTGCGATATTCACTCTCTTCCTTCTTTTCTGGGCTTTTTGTTTCTATCCTTCCCCTCAGAATTGAGCTCATAAATACTCCTGAGCCTCTCCCATCTTAAAAAAAAAAAGGTGCTATGACTCCAGACCCCCCTTCCAGTGGATGGTCTTCATAGACCAGTTGTGTAGTATACACTCCTCACTTCCTATCTTTAATCAAAGCAATGTATAGGCAGAGTTTCTGAAATCAGACAATGCTATAAGGCTCAACAGGTTGTGGGGAAAAGGGGACTCTAGTTCACTGTTGGTGGGATTGCAGACTGGTACAACCACTATGGAAAACAGTATGGAATTTTCTAAGAAAACTAAAAATGAACGTGCCTTTTGACCCAGCAATTCCACTCTTGGGAGTATATCCTAAGAACCCTGAAACACCAATCCAAAAGAACCTATGCACCCCGATGTTCATAGCAGCACAATTTACGATAGCCAAGAGTTGGAAGCAGCCTAGATGCCCATCGGTAAATGACTGGATCAAAAAACTATGGTACATTTACACAATGGAATTCTATGCTGCAGAAAGGAAGAAGGAACTACTACCCTTTGCAACATCATGGATGGAACTGGAAAGCATTATGCTGAGCGAAATAAGCCAGGTGGTGAAAGACAAATATCATATGATCTCACCATTAACAGGAATCTAAACAAACCAAACAAGCAAGCAAAATACGACCAATGACACTCAAATATGGAACAGGCTGTCAGGGCCCAGAGGGGAGAGGGGAGAGAATCATAGGGGAAAAGGGAATGGACTCACATGAACAAGTATAAAAGACACATGGACAATAACTAAGGGTGGGGGGTGGAAAGGGGAGGGAGGCGGGGAGCATGGGGTGGGGGGCGGGCAGGGTTGGGAATATAAGACAGAAACCTGTACTTGAACAAGAATTAAATAAAAATTATATATTTTTTTTTAAAAAAGGCTTAACAGGACTGTAAATATTTTTCCACAACCTCCATTTTTCTAAATAGCACATGTAAACTCTATTTTAACATTTTAAATTTGGACATTATCTTTTGTCTTTCTACTGTGGAAGACAAATGTTCAGCCCTCTTTACCAACCCCTCACCACTCCTCCCCGGGCCCACAAGCAGCCCTTTCCCTCTCCCCATCCCCCACATATGGTTATATCATGATTAGTGGTGAAATTATTATTCAACATTTATATGAATGTCTATATATTTTCATATATTTAGTGTACTATGATTGTGCTTTTCCTTGTACACATTTTGTTTTCCGTAATTGCCTCTTTTTAAAAAATCTATCCTTCTATGTATTTGCCTATGATTGAGCCCCACGCTTTCCAAAAGAGCGGTAAAACTCTTGGTAGAGTGACACACCCTGGGAACTCTGCCACGTGGGGTGTTTGTCTCACATAACGCTCCACCCTCACTTTCACATGGAAGCATCGCTCTTCAGGCTGTGGCCCCACCGTATCCTGGGCTTCCCTTCACCATCATCCCTCTAACCTTTACCTTCGGTTTTATTGCCCCTGATTCCTAGATTCTAAGTCTTCCTGTTTCTTGGTTAATACCCTCATTTTGATAGAGAACATCCTACAGTAGTTTTCTGAAAAAGGATGCAAGGAAGGCATTTTTGTTTTTGTTTTTGAGACCGTCTCCATCCTCGACTGGTTGTTTTGTTAGGACCAGCGTTCCAGGTTGAAATTATTTTCTTCGGAATGCTGAAGGCACTACTACGCCCATCTCCAAATTTTGGGAAGCCTCATGCCGTTCAGATTCCTGGTCCCCTGGGTACAAGCCGCTGCATTCCTCTCTGGCAGATTTCAGAAAGGCCTCTCCACCGTTAGGGTCCTGATCGTTCACAATAGCACGCCTTGTGTGAGGGTTGTTTTTCACCCATTATGCTAGGCACTTACTGGTCCCTATTAAACTAGGAAGCCAGGACATCGGAAACTTTGTTCCAATTTCTTTGATAATTAATCCCCGGTTCTCTTTCTTCTTTCCTTCTGGAGTTCCTAATAGCCAGATGTTGGACCTTCTGGACTGATTCCCTACTTTTCCTACCTTTCTTATTTTTCCTAACTTTGTCCTTTTGTTCCGCACTCTGGGAGGTTTCCTCAGCATTATCTATAGATAATTTTTTAATTTCTGCTCTCGCATTTTAACTTCTGAAAGTCCCTTTTTATTCTCTGAATGTTTCTTTATATAACATTCTGTTCTTATTTCATAGTTATATTTCCTCTTATCTGTTGGATGATGTTAATCATTGCATTTTAAATTTTTATCACACCCCCTACATTGTGTCTTTGTTTTCCCATTCACTTATTTGTCAGGACCTCCATTCTACCCATTCTAATCTTTGGTGATTCTTGGTCTCTTCTTTTCAGGCCTAGTGGTGAGACATTAAACATTTGTTAGAGGTTCTTTCAGCATGGGCAGGACTAATTGCCTGGTGAGCTTCAGCAGAGCTCAAGGGGACCCTTCTATTCTGTCTGGCCGTTTGCCTGGGGCAGGACAATGTTCCCAGAATGCCATGGCCAGTCTCCTCACCTGGCTGCCCTGTCTGAGTGGACTCAGCAGGAGAAGGGGCTAAGTGAATCTCACCATTTGGGGTGCAAAACTTCACTTAGAGCCCATTTCCACACATTGCCTGAGAGTCAGACTACATCACCATCTTGGGGGTAGGGGTGGAGAAGCAGCAAGTTGAGAGGCAGTTGCCTGGTGGCCTGAGGAGAGAATGAATATGAGTACCCCAGTGGTCTTCATACAAACTTTCCACCAGCCTTTCTGGGTTTCGCCCCCTCCTAGTCCCTCACGGTTCAGAAGTGCCCGGTTCCTATGACTCCTAAGCCTTTCAGGGTTTACACGACAAGAAAGGGCAAGCTCCTTATGATTTCACACCTACCCCACTCCCACAGTTGGGTGTTAGCTTTCTCTGAAGGACAAAGAGGAAAGGAGAGAGGGACGGAGGAAAAGCGGGACGTGAAGGAGGGGGGCAGGGAAGAAAGGGTGGAGGAGGCAGGGAAGAACATTCTGAGCATCTGTTACGCACCCTGCCTGTGCTGGGCTCTTTACATAAAGAAACGTATTGTATCCCAACAACCTCTCAGGTGGGCATTGTATCACCACTCCCATTGGATTCTTGAAACATTGCTCACAGAGACTAGTTAGCAGGCCCAGGGTCACACAACTAGCAAATGGCTGCATTCAGACTCCAGGCTCTGTGATCCCAGAGACCCATGCTCCCGTCCCCCACCTCATGCTGAGAGATACTCACAGCCCTGGGGTCTGCAGGCCCCCCAGAGCCATGAGGAGCAGGGGCCCTCCCCTGCCTCACAGCCCTCTAGGGCAGCCAGCGGAGCATTTCACCTTCTCACTGGAAAGGGACCAAGGCACTGTATTCTCAGCTGCTTGGGCTGAGATCTGAAGGCCAGACCCTGGCACTGACGTCACTCGGCGTGCCCTCCACTGCCACCAGGCCGTTTATGCTGGCACATCCAAGAGCAAGGCTGGCGGGAAGGGGAACAGCCCAAACAGGATTAATAAGAGGCAGCTGGGATTTAAAAGCCTTCTTGACAATGTAAAGAAACGAAGTCAGATGTTTTTGGAACAGGCTTTTAAACGAACTTGTCCAGCTCCTCATCTCTCAACTGCCACTTCCCCACTTCCTCTCGGCTCACTGGAAGCCTTTTTTTCTGTTGCCCTTTTCAGCATAATGGATGATAACCCCACTGGCTAAGGCCAGACATTGGCCGGAGGAAGTTAATGTCCCTGAACTGCACCCATGGCAAACCAGAGAAGCAGCCTCTCTCTCTCCTCTCTGCTCACCCACCAAGCACCCTCAGCACTTGTCCCACCCTCGTCACTGCCCTGCGGGGCAGAGGCGTAGATGTCTGGGTGGGTAAAGAGGAAGCAGAGAAGCCACAGGGAGACCCAGTGGTGAGCAGTACTTCAGAGCGCTAGAGAGCCTCGGGTGCTGGGGGCCCTTGCTAAGGAGGCCTTTGTGATGCAGTGTTCCAAGGCATCTGTCCCTGGAACTTCATAACCAGCCCTCCACCCCACAGGCTGCATTGCACCCTCTCCACCCTCCTGGATGCCCTGGCAGAATCGGCCAGCAGCCCTGCCACCAACCAGAGGTGGCATTGTGGGCAACGTAAGCTACTACCAGCTACCGATGGTGATACACACACCGCCTGGGAGTTGTCCAGGAGCACGTGGCTGGGTCCCAGGAGCCCCAGTTTACCCTGTTCATGCCAACAGCCAGAGCTGGGTGGCAGAGGTGTGCTGGAGCTGCGTGTGGGTGAGCAGCACAGAACCAGAGAAGCCCGCTGTCCGTAGGCTGCGTGGTGAGCTGGCCTCAGCACTCCTGGGGCACGTGGAGATCTCATGGAAGTATATCTGTGACTACAAGCTGACACTGAAGCCCTGTGACAGCCCCATCTTGATTATGAGCCAGCACTGAATCCAGTGGCCAACTGACAACAGATCCCCGAAGTGGTTTTTGAGCATGTGGGGGTTCCCGTCTCTATATGCCCAGCCAGTGGGTGCTGGCTCTCCTTGCCACTGGCTCCCCAGCTGGTTTTGTGATGACTTCAGGCCCTGGGCTTGCTCTGCATGCACCCACCTTTGAAGGTTGCTCTCTGCCTCAGGGTGTCCAGCCGCTAGTTTGTCTGGCCTGGCCCTCATCAACTACCTCATGGTGCTGTCACAGCGCCAAGTGTGGCACCATCCTACTTAGTGCGGTGGACAGAAAGAGGGTCACAGGTATTAAGGAAACCTCCTGTTGTATGGCAATGAACTACAAAAAGGAAATGACCAGAGACCCAGTCGCACAGAGAAAGTTAACAACTACCTGATGGGAAGAAGACCATGCTCCGCGGCCAGAGGCCCTCTTCCATCCATCCTCATGAACCTGGACAGCCCTGGCATTAGTAACATGTGCTTCAGCAGCATAACAAACTGCAACACCATTCGAGGAATTCCTTCTTCTCTAATACCCTTGCTGGGGGATCAACTGCATTCCTGGTTTAAACGAGTGGCTAGTTAACGACACAGCAAACGCCGCGCCTGCCAATACCCCTGTGCAGGTTATTGCTCCCCCAAAAGGAAACATCGGTGTGGACGGGAGGCTCGCTGCTCACGTAGCTGCCTGCCCTCTGGGACATGCAGATCACTCACTGCCACAGAACTGCAAGGAGTCGGTCCCAACATGGTTCACCAGAGATGCTCCTGATTGAAGACAGAGTTTTGAGTGTGGGGGCCAGAAAACTTAGGATATTGTGTTTCTGGAAGAACAGAAAATGTGTCCATGGTTGGGATGTCTATTCCTCTGTTGCATTTCTATAGTGGAAGAAAGTAACGGTGAAGCCATCCAGCAAAGAGTGTTTAGAGAGTGGGACTGAGTTAAATGCTAGAGGAAACATGAAAAAATAAATAAAAGAGGATGTGGACAGAGGAGGTGGGCAGGGATTATCCCCTCTGTGCATTAGCCTAAAGGCCGCACTGGATACCACAGCAGAGGCTGGTGTTACTGAGACTAACACTGACCTTCAGGGACTGGAAAAATCACACTCAGGTATTTCAGGTCCCCACTACACGCTGGGCAACGTGGTAGGCATTCTCACATGTTCTCATGCCCACCCTCACCCAGCCCTGCCCGGGCCGTGTTTTTGCCACCCTGTTCCCAACCCTCCCCACCTGCACGAGAGAGGTCGCACTGCTTCCTCTGCAAAGCCTTCCCTGGCCAGCTCCTCCCTTGGGGGTCTCTGAGACTGGGACCTGCTGGAATTTTCTGTCCACTCTTCGTCACATGATGTGTGTTGAGCACAGTCTGCCATATATACTAGTCCACGATTCCTAAGCAGGGCCCCATGAAGGAAGTCAGTGCCAAAGAACACCCTCCCCCGTGAAGAGCCGGCCTGTTCTCGCCTTTGTGACAACATCTTTGGAACTCCTCATGCTTCCTTCTTTGCCCACTGGGGAGCTCCAAGTTCAGGGATGGCCTAGTTAAGGTTACAAGTTCAGCAAATTAGTGTCTCTGTAGGGAAGGAACACTCAATCTGAGACCCAAACTATGAGTGAGAATTAGCCAGATGGACATTGGAGGGAACGTCCTCCTGTTCTGCAAAAGCCTCAGGTGCCAAGGTCCTGAGGCAGAAGAGACGATGCCCAGGGTGGCCGGAGCCGGCTGAGTGAAGAGGACAGTGGCATGAGCAACACTGTGGAGTGGGTTTCAGACTCTCTGAAGTCTCTGGAGAGAGGAGGAACTCCCTCTGGTCTCCAGACACTGAAGCAACTCCACCCACTTTCCCAGGAAGCTTTCTGCCAGCTTCAGGCCACTCGCTACTGGAGGCTCGGGCTGAGGTGCACCAGACCCAGGCAGTTACATAATCCCCAGTCAGGCTCCCAGAAGCCTCACAAAGCTGAGCTTTCAGAATAACTGCAGCAAACGAGCCCAAATAATACGTGAAATTGTACCGGGCCTGCCGCACCCAGAAGACACACACAGGATGGGAGGGGCGAGGCGCTCCCCAGGCCAGCCCAGACACCTGAGATCTTCTCACCACCAGGGCCATTAGGAAGAGATTAAGATTAAATATACAGGGTGACTGCAGGGCATGAGGCCAGAGTGTGACTGGCAGAGAGGACGGCAGGGCTGCTAACAGCCTGTTCACTCGGGGTGGCCACTATCTGTGCCACAAGCTTTGCCTGCGTCACTCTTTTTTTTATTGTTGAAGGACAGTTGTCTCCATTCCATCACCCCCCACCATCCCTTACACCCCAGCCATCCCCACCTCCCACCCCTTTGGCTTTGTCCGTGGTTCCTTTATACATGTTCCTTGATGACCCTTCCCCCTTTTGTCCATTTTTTGGTCCATTTTTGCCCCCATTATCTCCTACCCTCTCTCTCCCCACTGGTTATTCTCAGTTTGTTCTTTATTCCAATGCCTCTAGTTATATCTTGCTCACTTGTTTAGTTTGTTGATTAGGTCCCACTTACAGGAGAGATCACAGGTATTTGTCTGCATCATCTCATTCAGGCTCACACTGTGCTCCCGAAGACACCAGGCTGGAGCTGTCCCACAGCCTGCCTGGGTCCGTGCAGTATTGGGCCCTGGACAGTCCTCTTGTCCCCAAGCCCAGGCCATGGCCACCAGGCAGAGGCTGCAGTCCTCTGGGAGACAGGTGGCATTCTGAAGATGGCTCAGTGCGAGGAGTTCTCTAGATCCCTTTTTTCAAGCTTCCATGGCAGATATTTTTAAATATTGTATTTATTTTTAGAGAGAGGGGAAGGAAAGGAGAAGGAGAGGGAGAGAAATATCGTTGTGCAAGACATACATCAACCGGTTGCCTCTCACACACCCCACCCAAGGGACCTGGCCTGCAACCCAGACATGTGCCCTGACTGGGAATCGGACCAGCAACCCTCCAGTTTACAGGCGGGCACTCCATCCACTGAGTCACACCAGCCAGGGCCCATGACAGATTTTAAAGTCTCTCAATCCCAGTCCCAATCCTCATCTAATGGCTTAGAGAGAAAGGAAAATAAGACTCTGAAGACAGAGTCCCGGGGAGGGTGGTGGAGGGAAATCACACAGAGCAGCCGGTCCTCAGCCTGCCTGTACCAGCTTCCCCAGCAGACTTCGTAGGGTCCCGCTGCCTCTGTCCTCCTCACCCTGCCTCTACCTGGCCCTTCGCCAGTCCCACCTCCCTTCACACTCCTGGGGAAAAAAAAAAAAAAAACGAGGCTATTAGGCAGGAATGCTGTCCAGTCGAGTCCTGGACCCTCACAAACTCACCTGCCTCTCCCCACCTTCACCGCAGCTTTTCATCACCAGCCTGAGCAGAATGGACTCCCCTTTTCCAACCCATGCAGAGCCCCCGAAGATGCACTCACAATCCTGCCTCCTATCACTTCTCTAGTTTTGAATTCAGCCTGACCCTCCCAGCGTCTAATCTTACCCATGTTTTATTTAAAACATCATTTAACAAACCCAGTGTCCATCCGCAGGTGAACGGCTAACATCTATATTGACTGTGAAATTCTGGAAGGCCAACCACAGGGTACCTTCCATGTCTCAGAGCCCCAAGACCTAACTGGCACTTATCACACAGTAGGTGCTCAATAAGAGGGTGGGAAATGAACTACAGGCCTCAAGCATTGGGTTCATATTCCTGGTCCCACTAGTCCTGTCCCTTCTGTGAAAATCAGAGAAAAATGGGCAAAGAGCCAGTGCAAGGCATGATTTAAGGGGGATGGGAGGGAGGGAAGAAGGGGGGACTGGAAAGGAAGGGGTTGGGGGCGGGCAGAGGAGAAAGGAGGGAAAGTGCAGTGGGGGGCTGTCTGCAGAGCTGGCTCCGTGAAGATGGGCTTTGGTTGACAAATCCAGTGTCATCTCTGCGACCCGGAGGATCTGACTCCGCGATTGATTCATTACTTTGGGGGGCAGCCAAACACCTCCCCACTCCCCTAGTAGGCAAGATCTAGGACAGATCTTGTTGCAGAAGGAGAGGCACTCCGGAGTCATCTTCCCGTGTAATTACCTGTCCAATCAAATCCAGGCACTCAGCCATCCTCCCTAACCGGCCGAGGGCGGAGGTGCATGGCGCCTTTGTGAGCTCGCAGCCGCTCAGATCAGCAGCTGGACTGTGTTTGTTTAGTTGGGGTTTGGGGGGGAGGTGGGTGTTCTTTAAAGAAGGGAGAGAAAGGGAAGAGAGGAAACTGGGTAGATGCTGAGAGATCAGAGTGTCCCTGGGGACACTGAGCACCAGGGGGAAATTACCTCCCTGATGACTCAGAAACAGGAAGTGGTGACCCAGAGGCAACCCACGGAGGGGAGACATGCACACGTGTGATGACTTCGCTTCCTATTTTTATGAATGCGGGGGTATGCGAGTGGGAAAGGAGGGGGAGAAACATCAAAGCGACAGGGCAGTGGCCTCCTGCGTGTTCTTGCTCACATCCTCCCATCCCCAGCCCGGAGCCCTGCACTCTGACGCAGGACCAGCACCTACGACAGCTTCCTCTCTTTCACCCTCGGGCTCTGGCTCATGTTGAGCCCTTCTAACCAAAGACAGAGCTAGAACTGCAGGTAGGTACCCTCCAACCCGCAGAAGTCACCAGGCTGCTGATGGGAACTCCCTTACCAGTGGGTTAAAAGAAACTATGATCTACAACTGGGCACCTCACTGGGCACCATGCCCCACACCATCCCTGGGAGCATGGGGTGCTATGTGGAGCAATAGTCGGCAACTGGGCAGAGTGAAGATAAAGAGACCCCAGAATATACAGTGGAACAACCAGAAACTCACCAAAATACCTGGCTGGTTTGGGGGATCATGGAGGACAAACTTCGGAGCTGGGGTACTGCGTACAGGACTAGGTGAAAACTGAGGACCAAATGGCCCTTCTTGCTTTTCCTTCCCCAAAGTGAGAATGAAAAATCCTAGGCCCAGGGAACATGCCAGTTTTGTCCCATGAGACCAAGCAAAAGAGTGGCCTCACCTCTCAGGCTCTGCCTAGGTCCCGCCCACCCTGCCTCCACCATGACAGGGAGCACCTCTCTCCCCAAAATGCCCCAGCCCTGAAGAAGCTGCCCTGCTTGTGCTGGGGCCCAGGTGGTGGGGAGCCCCAGCAGGTGGAAGGAAGTCCGGGGACGGTGATCATCGTCACCTGCGGGGCAACTGCCCTGCCGGCTCCCTCCTCTCCGTGGGAGCTCAAAATGAAACCGGCAGCCCCCGCTGTACATTTTGTGAAGGGGCCAACCCACAAGAATGGGGCATTTCAGGCCCGCCAGCAGACTCAGAGCGGGCCGCCCTGTGTTTACCCATGCTTGGCCTTCTCTACTATCTCTCGTAGGGAAGACCTAGCCACGAAAAGGCATAGTCCACTTTCTGCGCAAGCAAATCTGTGTCAGCCAACCATATAAAAAGGACAAGCATCTCAGCCCAATCTGCAACTAAATGGTGGCCAAGATGTGTGTCTCCAAAAAGTCACCTTAGAGGGAACTAGAAAAGGAGGAGACAGAGTCCAGTCTCGTCTCTAGAAGGGGCCCTCTGGTCCTAGGGTTATTTTGTCCCCCTGGTACCATCACATTGTCCCTAGATCTTCGGGCCCCTCCTCACCCTGGTGGCTTGGCCCCCCACTCCTCACCAGGAAGACGCCCGCCAGGAGCATGGTGGAGGTGGTAGCTGGGTCGCAGTGCCTGGAGGACCATGGCACCATCACAGCACTGTGAAGGGGGCTCAGGACAAGGATGAGCTGAGGAGATGCCTTCACTGGGACCCTGGAAGGTGTCTCCTCTGTGTCATCTTGTCTGGTCCCCACACTAATCCCACGGAGTCTTATCACTGAGGAAACTGATGCCCAGAGAAGCTGGTCACTAGCCATCAAGCTCAGGACGAGTATGAGCAGAGGCAAAGCTGGACCGAGGCCCAACCGTGCTCTTTCTCCAGCACACTCTGCTCTCTGCAGCCGGCCTGCTGGACCTGCAGACCTGGGGCCGTGCAGGAGGGACCTTGGGGACCTGCCTCAACCAACCCTGCCTCGGCTCCTGTCACCAAACCCACAATGTGAAATCGGACCACTGCATCACCTCTTGGGATCTTAAAAGGGTTTTAGAGCTTTCACTCAATTTATCAACACAGAGCAATAGGACTTCCGATGCTTGACCTAAAAAATGAAAAGTAAATAAAAATCAATTTTAACAAAAGATCCTAAATCTGTATACACCTAAACAGATGACTGGTTGTCTTGAGCTGGGGGCTGGTTTGAGTGGGGAGTGACTGCTAATGGGAGCAGGTTCCTTTTCGGAATGATGAAAGCATTCTCAACTTGGGCTGTGGTGATAGTTTCACAACTCTGCGAATATGCTAAGACCCATGAAACTCTAGGCTTCAAGTGGGTGAATTTGTTAGTTTGTAAATTATAGTTGAATACAGATGTTTAAAAAGTAGAACCTATCCTTGGGGAGTTTGAAGTGTAATCATACTATGAAGACACGTGCATGAGGACAGGCTACATCAGATAGCAAGAGGCACCAAAGGAGTGCAGAATAAGAAGCATCAGTTCTAGTCGGGGCATTGGAGAAGGTAGGATCAATTTTATTTTGGTAGATAAAAAGGAAAACTTAGTTTCTCCAAGATGGATTTGCAGGTTGGGGGCATGAGGACGTGTGAACATGTGAAGCATGCCTGAGAAGTGGGGAGTCAGCAAATGGACCCCTGTTTCTGTCATGCTGACACAAGATGACTGGCAGTACTGTACCAGCAGCTACTGCAGTGACACACAGCCCAGAACTTCGTGGCTAGGGCAACAGCAACCATGGAGCTGTCCGGTGAAGGTTCCATTCCCAGTCAGGAGCACGGCTTCTCTCTGCTCCACAGTCAGCTTGTGGTTCCTCAGGGCTGGACAGCCCAGGAGGGCCTTGCACATCGTCTGCCCCTGGGCCAGGGTGGCTGCCACAGGCGAGCTGCTGGATGTCCCTCTCCTCATGGTCTGTCATACTGCAGGGCCTTGTCTCCTCAAGAGCTCACATCCTAGGACTTCCGCCAAGATGGATGCGTAGGTGGAAACACTGAGCCTTCTCCCACAACCAAGTTTGAATACAACAAAGGTTTAGAGAACAAAGACACAGCCAAAGAACAGAAAATTGAACTATACAGAAGTCGGACAACAACCAACCGTTCAACCTGACCGGTAAGAGGGGAAGAGCCAGCAACAGAGCAGGGACAGGCAGGAAAGATCCCCTGACTCCAGGCGGAGGCCAGGGTAGCAGCGTGCAGGCAGCCAGAGTAGCAGGCGGACCCAGTGAGGGTGCAGGGCAGGCTGACCTCGGTCACACATTCGTGTGCAGATAAACCAGCAGAGCAGTTAGCAGTGAGACGACCGTGCAGGCCCTAGCGGGCGAACTCAGTGAGTATACAAGGTGAAGGGCTGACTGCAGTCACACATTCACGTGCAGTGGGACAGCCGGTGCGGCCCCAGCTGCGGGAGGCAGCAGAGGGGACCGCCATTGCTCCCCTTTGATCCCACCTCCACATACAGCATCGAAACCCAGCAACTGAGTTGCCCTGCCCTGGTGAACACCTAGGGCTCCGCTCCTCATACATAACAGGCACAAACAGTCCAAAATATGGCTCAAGAAGAACTCAAAGCCCCAGAGCCGATAACTCTAAGCAAAAAAGAAATAGCGAACCTCTCAGATGCACAATTCAAAACACTGGTGATCAGGATGCTCACAGAACTGATTGATTTTAGTCACAAATTAGAGGAACATATGAAGGCTAAACTAATTGAAATGAAGGGAGATGCACAGGAAACCAATAGTGATGGAAAGGAAACTGGGACTCAAATCAATGGAGTGGACCAGAAAGAAGAAAGAAACAACCAAACAGAAAAGAAGGAAGAAACACGAATTCAAAAAAATGAGGAGAGGCTTAGGAACCTCCAGGACATCTTTAAATGCTCCAACATCCGAATTATAGGGGTACCAGAAGGGGAAAAGAAACAGCCACAAGTGGAAAACTTATTTGAACAAATAATAAAGGAGAACTTCCCCAGTCTGGCAAAGGAAATAGACTTCCAGGAAATCCAGGAAGCTCAGACAGTCCCAAAGAAGTTGGACCCAAGAAGGAATACACCAAGGCACATCATAATTACATTAGCCAAGACCAAAATGAAGGAGAGAATCCTAGAAGCAGCAAGGGATAAGGGGAAAGTCACCTACAAAGGAGTACCCATCAGACTGTCAGCGGAATTCTCAAAAGAGACCTTACAGAAAAGAAGGAGCTGGAAGGAAGTATTCCAAGTCATGAAATCCAAAGACCTACATCCAAGACTGCTCTATCCAGCAAAGCTTTCATTTAGAATGGAAGGGCAGATAAAGTGCTTCTCAGATAAGATCAAATTCAAGGAGTTCATCATCACCAAGCCCTTATTATATGAAATGTTCAAGGGACTTATCTAAGAAAAAGAAGATAAAAATTTGAACAGGGAAAGGACAGCAAACTCACAGTTATTAACAATCACACCTAAAACAAAAGCAAACCAAGAGGACAGCTAGATCAGGAGCGGAACCATAGAAATGGAGATCACATGGAGGGCTAGCAACAGGGGAGTGGGAGAAGGAGAAGAGGGGAGAAGGTACAGAGAATAAGTAGCATAGATGGTAGGTAGAAAATAGATAGGGGAGGGCAAGAATAGTAGGGAAAATATAGATCTAAAGAACTTGAGACACATGGACATAAACTAAAGGGGGGAGTGGTGGGGGAGAGGGTGTGCAGGGTGGAGGGGAATGAAGGGGGGAAATAGAACAATTGTAATGGTATAATCAATAAAATATATTTTTTTAAAAAAAGAACTCACATCCTCAGGGAAGCCGAGCCAGGTGGTCCTGCCTGGCAGTCAAGACAGGAGGGAGCAAAAGCGAAAGCTACAATGCATCTAAGGCCAAGGCCCCGAACAGATGCAAGATCAATTCTACCAGATTTTATATGTCCAGGCAAGTCATAGGGTCAGTCCAGATTCGTGACGGAGGGGACTACACAAGGTACAAGCACAGAGAGGCAGGATTCCGTGGGTACGTACCACAAACACCAAACAGTAAACCACACCTCGAAGAGCTTAGTGCCCAATCCTCGGGCTATCTCGAAAGGCATGCAGAGGGGAAATCGGCCTAGGGATGTAAGATGGGGAACAGAGCAGAGATGACATTGAACAGGAAGCCAAGGAGTTTAGATTCCATTCAAGACTTCTTAAAGTGCAAAAATCCCCAGGAGAAGTGATATTTTAAGCCTCCACCAGCCAAGATCTGGAAGGAAGTTGATTGTGTACGCAGGTAAGACAAACCAGAACCCGAGCCCCTCTGAGAAATCAGAGGGTCGCATGCACTGTGTTCCATCACCTACGTGCGCAGCACCACCTCTCTGTCCAGGGGTGCAGACCGCAGCTAAGGGGTGCCTGCCTGTGCCCTGCAGTCACGACACACAGACACACAGACACACACCACAGAGGGAGAGAGAGACTCTGCTGGGTTGTCAGCCTTCGGGCCCTGCTCAGCTCCCCTGCCCCTGCTTTGTCATGGTGTGACTCACTGTCGACTGTCACGTGGAAATGAACAACAAAGAGAAAACCCAGAACTGCAGATCCAACTTAACTAGTTACCTGGATAATGATGGTTCCTTTTCTGACCATCTCTCTCCTCCCTGTAAAACCCAGGGGACCAGGAAGCCTGAGCCTGCTTGGGCCCCCAGTTCCCCTGAAGGCCCAGTTCACCTACAGATGACCACCTGAGGCCCCCAATGATAGAATGAAACTACAAGATGTTGCCAACAACACCTCACAGTGCAGCCCACCCATGTTCACCAAGGGGCAACCCAGCTTTTCTCTTCCAAAGACTCTGAGTTCCCTCCACAGTCACCTCCTCAACATAAAGCAATTCCTGGGAAGAAACAAGACACATGTAACATGGGGACCATTCCCACGTATGTGTCTCAGGAACCCTAGTGAAGCACCGTGAGTGTCCCTCCACTGAGACATTGCTCCCAGGGTGTTCTTATCAGGCCCGGAGTGTCCCATTCAAAGGGGAGCCAGCAGCACTCAGCATTCCCTGGCCCTTCCTGCTGCTGTGCCTCCTGCCCAGTCCAGCATCCCAGGTCTCCAGCCATCTTCCTAAAGCCCCCAGTTTCCCACCAGAACACCCATCTTTGAAGTGTCCTTCCCCGCCCCCAAAGTCTCCCTACGCCTCTCAATCACCCTTTCACCTCCAGTATTAAATGAATTCTGGTTCCCGAATCAGAAGGATTTCAGCTCGCCAGGCGCAAACGGACACAGAGTTACAAGAAGGCTCTGGCGGCATCCCAGTGAGCCCAGAGAACAGACTGGGAGACACTGGGAGGCGGCGATGGAGCAGGGTGTCAAGGCAGTTTTCCCATCTAAGGAAAAGTGGGCCAGGCAGAGAAAGGGATGAGGGAAGGGTACAGACTGTACCTGAACGCCAACATCGCCACTCCTCCCACCCAGCCCAGTCACAGCACTGCAAATGTCAGCCACCTGAGCACAAGAATTACTGATTGTACAGTCTCGTGACAACAAATGAGAGCCACACGCCACACACACAAATAGGTCATACCTCACGTTCCCACCATAAACCACTCTGGAACACCCAGACGTGAGGGATCTTTCCATTTGAAATCACTTCTGACGTCACTCACCAAGTCTGACAGCCCTAACTTTCCACTAAGACAGTGGGCACTACCCCCTGGCCTGGGGAGCCCCAGGAAAGGCCAGCAGATTCCACCAAAGGAAAAAAGAGGAAAAACAGAGAACAGACTGGGAGACATTCACACTTGACAAGCAGCACCATCTAGAGGATGTATAAGGTAAAGCTGTTGTTCTGGTTAATACTTACCTTTGACAGTGAAAGCCAAGTGCTAACCTCGGCCTGACCACATTGACAGCAGCCCAGCTCTAAGATGACCTGTGGCCCTCCTGGGCAGCTGTGCCCAGGGCCAGGCATCCACCCATTCAGCAAGTCGGAGCAACGCAAAGCCCAGAAAGCGGCCGATAAGGCACAGTAGAGAGCAGGACAAACACTGCGTGGTTCCACTGGCACACAGCATGTGGAACAGTCAGACTCCAAGAACCAGAGAACAGAGTGGTGGTGGCCAGAGGCTGGGGGTTGAGGGGGGCGGGGGAAGCTGTCATTCAGAGGCTGCAATGTCGCTGTTACACGAGGTGAACACGTTCCAGAGATCGCTGCGAACATTGCTCCAGTGCTTAACAAGACCAGACTGTGCACTTAAATATTTATCATTTTCACAATAAAAGAAAGAGGAAGACAGTGTAGAGGGGATTCCAGCATGGGGGTGGGGTGGGGGACGGGCCAGCAGTGCCTCTAAGGGCACATCTGCGCTCCTGGGAGAACAAAGCATTGACAACCCCTGTTCCCAAGTTGTAATAGGTGGACATTTTTTTAATTTGGGTGATAAATAATTCCACATTCAAGCAACTGATTTCAGTATTCTCTTTGGAACTCTATAACCTGTTAGTTTCAAGAGGATATGCGTGTTATGTTACTTTTATCCAGAATTCCAATTCCACCTTTAGGAGGCAGAGCCCTTTCTCTGGGGTTGGAGGAAATGTGCCCCTAGCATGAGCACAGGCGACCTCCTGCAGCCCCCTCAGTGACGGAGCAAGAGAGGATCCCCAGGGATGGGGCACCTGAGGGAGTTGGCGGGTGGAGACAACAGACCCACTCCCTGCAAAGCCTATCTGGGTCATTAAAAGGAGACTCCAAAACAGCCATTGAATCCACATTCTCATTTTAGTGACAAAAAAAAAAATGCTGAAAACTGGTTTCTGGTCAAGATGGCAAAGCAGGTAAATGTGGCACATGAATCCTCCCACAACCACATCAAAATTACAACTAAACCACAGAACAGCCACCACACAGGACTGCCTGAACTCTAGCTGAACAGAAGTCCTACAAGTAAAGACAAAGAAGAAGCCACATTGGGACTGGTAGGAGGGGCAGAGACCTGGAGCAGGCTGGTCCCAGACCCACATGTGGTGGGTAAAACTCAGGAGGGATATCTCAGCTGTGGAGTTCCTGCCCAAGGAGGGAGGGGTCCCAGCCCCACCCCAGGCCCCCCAGCCCAGGGTTCCCGGGCCAGGAAGAGAAGTCCCCACAGCTTCCGGCTGTAAAACCCAGCAGGCACTGAGGCTGAGGGAGATGAAGGGCTTCTGGGGTCCCAGGCAATTCCTCTTAAAGGGCCCACACGGACTTACACAATTTACTCCCTCTGAGCTCCAGTCTGGAGCAGCAGTTCAAAAGGCACCAGGGACCTATGCAGATGAACTGAAGTGTCAGAGCAAGAGCTGGAGGGACAGTTTTCTCCCAGAGGTGCTGGCAGAGGCCATTGCTCCTTTTCTGAGCCCCCCTCCACAGAGTTGACAAGGGGGTGCCATGTCTAAAACTCCACCAAACTGACTCACACTGTCTGCCCTGCCCCGTGATTTCCCAAGACCCCACCTCACCCAGTTTGCAGGCCCACCCAAGCGGTGTCCTGTGGCTTTTCTCTGCAAATAGCCTGTCTTGATTCATGCCTCAGACTCTCCTAAAATCTGTCAAACAAGCAGCATCTGGCCTCAACACACCCCATACCTCCCACTATGTAGTCCCGGGCCTGGCATTAGTGGCAGCTGGCCCTGGCTTGCAGCTTGGCCTCTCTGGGCACCTCCACATCTCGAACAAGTAGTGACCATCTGCAGATTGCTTTTGTAGCTCATGTCAGGTGGCCCACCAGCAAAACAAAGGTGGTGACTGACCTTGGCCTATACTTCCTGGGAGGCCCGAGAGCCAGCTCACCCAGTGAACAGCTGGAAACCACATCAAAGCACCACCTAACCACCTCCACAAGCAACACACTCAAGGGGTGGACTCAGGGGGGCACCAGTACCCCACTGAAGTAAGTCCTGTTCTGTGCACTGGGCCCCTACATAGCTGGTCCTCCACTATGGACACGGTCATGTCATATAGCCAGTCTGTCTGGGGTTAATCCCTCCCATTGAGGTGCCAACAGCGATTAAGGCTCAACTACAACAGGAGGGTGTGCACAGCCCACATGGCAAAATGTACCCAGCGTGACCAGCTTGGGTAATGGGGGAGGCTGTGCCACTGGACCCTAGAGGACACCTACTATGTTAGGCCACTCTACCAAGCTAGAGAGATATAGCAGATCTACCAAATACATAGAAACAAACACAGAGAGGCAACCAGAATGAGGAGACAAAGAAGCACATCCCAGATGAAAGAACAGACCAAAGCTTCAGAAAAAGAGCTAAACAAAATGGAGACAAGCAATCTACTAGACACAGAGTTCAAACACTGGTTATAATGATGCTCGATGAACTTAGAGAAAGGGTATATAAACTAAGAGATGACTTCAACAAAGAGATAGGAAACATAAAAAGGGAACTAGAAAATAAAAAACAACCAGTCAGAACTGAAGAACACATTAACTGAAATGAAGAATACATTACAAGGAATCAACAGTACAGTGGATAAAGCCTAGAACCAAATTGGAGATTTGGAAGATAAGAAAGAAGAAGACACTCAATCAAAACAGAAACAAGAAACCAAAAGAGTGAGGATAGTACTAGGAGCCTCTGAGACAACATCAAGTGTACCCTCATTCATCGTAGGGGTACCAAAAGGAGAAGAAAGAGAGCAAGAAACTTAAAACTTATGTGAAAAAATAATGAAAGAAAATTTCCCTAATTTGGTGAAGGAAATAAACATATAAGTCAAGAAAGCACAGAGAGTCCCAAACAAGATGAACCCTAACAGGCCCACAACAAGACACATCATAATTAAAATGCCAAAAGTTAAAGACAAAGAAAGAATCTTAAAAGTGTCAAGGGAAAAGCAATTAGTTACCTACCAGGGAGCTCTTATAAAACTGTCAGATGATTTCTCAACAGAAACTTTGCAGGCTAGAAAAGTCCAGCAATAAATATTCCAAGCGATGAAAAGCAAGCACCTACAATCAAGATTATTCTACCCAGCAAGGCTATCATTTAGAATCAAAGGACAGATACAGAGCTTCCCAAACAAGAAAAGACTAAAGGAGTTCATCACCACCAAATCAGTATTACATAAAATGTTGAAGAGTGTTCTTTAAAAAGTATAAAAAGATTAAAAATATGAATAATAAAATGGCAATATATATATCTCAACAATTGAATCTAAAAAATGAAATAAATGAACACGCAGAATAAAAACAGATTCATAGATACAGGAGACATTTTGATGGTTGCCAGATGGGAGGGGGTTAGGGGACTAGGTCAAAAGGGGAAGGGATTAAGAAGTACAAATTGGTTGTTACAGAATGGTCATGGGGATGTACAGTACCACATAGGGAATGCAGTCAATAATATTGTAATGACTCTGTATGGTGGCAGGTGGGTACAAGATTTAATAGGGTGTAATATGTAAACAAATTACATAATGTCTAATCATTGGGGTGTACACCTGAAACTAATATAATAATGTATGTCAACTGCAATTGAAAATTTAAAAATTATTTTTTAAGAAAACTGAAGCTCTGACTTCCTTGTGTGCTTTTTAAAGTGGGTGTTATTAGTATCCGGGCATGGTGAGGCCGACAGACCAGGAGACGATGTCACTGAGGACAGTTTGCTCCTCGCAGTTCCCAGAGGAGGAAGCAGCTGTGCCAAGGGTAGGGAGGGGAGAGGGGTGTATAGGGAGGCATCAAGGTTGGTCAGGAGGCAGAGGGGGCTGGAGAAAAACATGGGCGAGACCTTTATTGTTCAGTTTTCCAGAAAAAAACTGGCAAAGCAGGGGAAGGCTTAGGATTGGCTAATTAGAATAATTTCATGGGCTCTGAATCCTGGCACCTGGCCCTGGGACAGTGCCAGAGCTGATAAAGGAGGTAGTTGATGGAATGGGTTCTGGATTGGCTGATCTGCACACACTAGGTGTGCTCTCAGGTGATTTCTTTACTGTCTCTAGCAGTTGGCTAGCCCTGGGAGGGGCAGTCCCTACAGAGTCAGCAAGCCAGCAGACATTAAAGCATCAGAAATGCATGGTTAATAACCCCTGGGCACACAGGGGGTTTAATACATGGGACCCATGACTCTCACTCACAAAGGTTAGCTGGCAGTCAGCCCCGCTGGCCCACCCCACACCCCATCTGCCTGTCCTTCTGTCTCACAAGCTCAAGATATTTTTTCCTAAGGAATTTGTTCATTTGACTTCAGGAGCCTTCTCTGGCTGATAGTTCAATTTTCTCCTCTTAGAGCTCCTTTTCAAACAAGATGCTCAATACACACAATCACACTGCTCTCATCTGGAGCTCCCACCATTCATGCTAGGCTTTACCTAGACCTTTTAGGACTTGGTGAACTAGCACACAGTGAGGCGGAACCCCTGGAATGGCTCTCAGTGTTCCTCTGGGGCTGGGCAGGATTGGAGAAGGCTGCTCTGAGCAGCTCCAGGAACTGGCAAGAGCTGTCCCTAGAGGGTCAGGCCAGCCTCTGCCATCACAGTTCTAATGAAGAGTAACAAAATGTCCCCTCCCACCAGGAACAAACCCCAATGCCAGGAAGGACAGGACTGTGAGGTCCAGGCATATCCGCAAGCATCACCTGGGAGGCACAGGTTTCAGTCACAAGACTCCACCACCCAGATAGGTAAGAAGAGTGGGACCGACATTGCCAGGTAGCCAGAGCAAGAAGCTGGGTGGAAGTGGGTTCCCAGGGCAGGTAAGAACCTCCTCACCCAGCACAGTACCTAACCAGGTACTCAGTAAATACAAGCTCTCAGTAAATGAAGGGAGTGACAAAATATATATATAGAGAGAGGCTCAGGCCGTGGAACTTGGAAAAAGATCCCTATTACAAGACCAAGTTCATAATCAAAATGGAAACATGGGTAAATATGGCCTGCTTCCTCACACAACCACAGCAAAATTACAACTAAACTACAAAACGAATATCACCCAGAATCGTCAGAAACTCAAGCTGTGTGGAAGTCCAACAACCAAGGAATTAAAGAAGCCACATTCACCCAGACACGTAGGAAGGGCAGAGATGTGGAAAGGTGCAGAGGTGCAGAGAGGCACAGAGATGTGGAACAGGCAGCCCCACACCCACGCGTGGTGAATAAAAATCAGGAGGATACCTCGGGAGCAAGAGATCCCAACCCAACAGCAGACCACCCAGCCCAGGGTTCCAGCACCAGGAAGATCAGTTGCCATAATTTCTGGCTGTAAAAATCAGTGGGGGTTGGGGCAGGAGAAAAAACTGCAGGATTCTCAGGAGTCTCCTCTTAAAGGGTCTACAACAGGCTTAGGACTTATGTAGACTCACTCCCTCTGGGCTTCAGCACCAGGACAACTGCTGGGAGGGCACCAGTGGCATCCAGGGAGGAATTGAAGTGATTGGCATCAGGGCAAGCCCCAGGAAACAGTTTCCTCCTGGACAAAACTCCAGAGGCCAGACATCAACATTTTCCCCTTTCTGAGCCCTCCCCTACCCAGAGCCACAGAGCAGGGACGTGAGTTGCCCTACCCTGATGATTACCTAAGGCTACACCCCATCCAACTTACAGGTGCGCTTTTCTACAATAGGTCACAATACCAAGACAGGGAGTCGAAGCAGCTCTACCTAATACATAGAAACAGGGAGGCAGCCAAATTGAAGAGACAAAGAAATACAGCCCAAATGAAAGAACAAATCAAAACTCCAGAAAAAGAACTAAACAGAATGGAGATAAGCAATCTATAAAATGCAGATTTCAAAACACTGGTTATCAGGATGCTCCAGGAACTTATTTGGGTAATTCAACAGCATAAAAAAGACCCAGGCAGAAATGAAGGTTATATTAAGTGAAATAAAAAAAACTATAGGAAACCAACAATGGAGGGGATGAAGCTGAAAATCAGTCAATGATTTGGAATATAAAAAAAAAAATAACATTCAATTAGAACAGCAAGAAGAAAAACAGTCCAAAAACAAACAAAGATAGCCCTGGTTAGTATGACTCCATGGACTGAGCACCAGCCTGCAAACCAAGAGGTCACTGGTTCAATTCCCAGTCAAGCACATGCCTGGGCTGCAGACCAGGTCCCCAGTAGGGGGCAAGTGAGAGGTAGCCAATCGATGTATCTCGCACATCGATGTTTCTCTCCCTCTCTTTCTCTTTCCTCTCCCCTCTCTCTAAAGATAAATAAATAAAATTTTTAAAATCCTATTTTAAAAAATAAACAAGGATAGGCTAAGGAGCCTCTGGGATAACTTCAAATATACGAACATCTGAATCATAAGGGTGCCAGAAGAAGAAGAAGAAGAAGAGCAAAACATTGAAAACTTATTTGAAAAAATAATGAAAGAAAACTTTCCTAATTTGGTGAAGAAAATAGACATACAAGTCTAGGAAGCACAGAAAGTCCTAAATAAGAGAGACCCAAAGAGGACCACACCAAGATACATCATAATTAAAAATGCCAAAGGTTAAAGATAAAGAGAGAACTTTAAAAGCAGCAAGAGAAAAGAAGAGAGTTACCTACAGGGGAGCTCCCATAAGACTGTCAGTTGCTTTCCCAAAAGAAACTTTCCAGGGAAGAAAACAAGAACCTACAACCAAGATTACTCTATCCAGCAAAGTTGTCATTTAGAATGGAAGGGCAGATAACGTGTTTCCCAGACAAGGTCAAGTTAAAGCAGTTCATCATCACCAAGTCATTATTATATGAAATGTCAAAGGGATTTATTTAAGAAAAAAAGACCCAAACTATGAACATCAAAATGGCAATAAATTCACAACTATCAATAATTAAATCTAAAAAACAAACTAAGCAAACAAGCAAAAACAGAAATAGAATTATAGATATGAAGCTCATTTGGAGGGTCATCAGTTGGGAAGGGGAATGGAGAGAATGGGGAGCAAGTGCAGGGATTAAGAAGTACAAACTGGTAGGTACAGAATAGGGGGAGGTTAAGAACAATATAGGTAATTGAGTAGCCAAAGAACTTATATGCACGACCCCTAGACAGGAACTAAGCGGGGGAGTAGTGCTGGAAGGAATGGGGTATACTGGGTAGAGGGGTTAAAGGGAGAAAAATTGTGACAACTCTAATATCATAATCAATAAAATATATTTTTAAAAGGCCAAGTTCATATATCATGGTGGAGAGGAAGCCGTGGGAAATAAGGCAGAGTTCTGTGGCTGGAACATATGGCAACACTTAACTATGTGTCTGTGCATGCTTGTCTCTGTCTGTGTGTCTGTGTGTCTACCTAGGTCTGGGGGCAGGGGACTGTTGCAGAGCTGAGCCCATTAAGAGGGCTCCTACCTGGCATGGAGCCTGCAGTGAATGAGGCTTACTCTGCAGAGAAGTGCCAGCAGGGGAAGTGAAGAAGGGTTAGGGCTGGTTAGGGTTGGCTTTGAGTTAGGGTGGGATTAGGGTCAGTTTCAAGTTAGGGCTGACAGAGGAATAGGAGGGGGCGTGGTAAACAAACAAACAAAAAATGCCAGCAGCAGGTGTTTCCAAGAGCATAAGGAGATCATAAGCATCTTCAGACTTGATTGCTCAAGGGGAGGTTGAACCCCCAAAGCCACATTTTCCTTCTCCGTAGGCCTGGTAGCCCTCGATTCCCAGTCCTCAAACCCATGTCGCTGTCCCCAGTGTGGGAGAAACATCATTCGATTCTCAGTTAACCCATGTTTGGGTGCCATCAGGACCCATGCCACTGAGCATGCATGACACAGAGCTCTGTGGGATCAGAGGGTCACTGGATAAGTCCCCTTCCACTGTCCCACAACTACACAGGAGCGTGCACACATGCAGGCAAGCACACCCACGTACACGGCACTGTCCAAGGCCCCACTCATTCCTTTGCACTACTGAAGCATAGTTACAGTGTACAAATGCATCTTAAAAGACATCACAGTCAGTCACTACTGGAAGTCCAGAGGTCATCTTATCAGAAGTAGATGTGAGGGAGAGCGTCCCCCTGGTCCCCAGCCTCCCATCTCACAGCACATGTGCCATTTTTGGCCACCTAAGTGCTCTGGTCATTGTGCCACATTAAACCACTGGAAATTTGTTAGACCGATACTAGGAACAGGGCTGATTCCTGGTCCAGACTTAGTGAATGGGCCTGTCTCGAAAAGAAAAGAAAAAGATACTAAAGGTTAAAAGGGAGAATTCCTTAGAAGGGTCCTCTTTTCCTCCAAAGGTCCCAAGTGACTGTGACAGGGCCTGGAAGCCCCAGACAGCCAGCTTACTTTAGGTGGGATCTACATTGCAAGTGTATGTATTTATATGCCTTATAGCCGCTGCTTAATTCCCTTTGCTCTCCACAGAGCGAAATCCACTGTTCCTTTAGAGCCCCAATTCATCCTAGTGAAGGAAAGGGAGAGGTAAATGCAGAGCAGCAAATTCCTGAGACGGGAGGTTCTCTCCTAAGACGACTGTAATGTGAGGAGCAAGACTGAGATCACTTTGTCAGTGACCCCTCCCCCACCAGGACCTGCCCCTTTCATGCACAAACCCTGGAAATTCTGGATTTAGTCTTACTAGAGGAGAGACCATGCCTTTGTCGTGGACTCAGAGGTAAGAGGCACAGAACTACTTACTACACTGTCTGTTTTTATGCCAGTACCACACTGGTTTGATTACTGTGGCTTAAAACACAATTTGAAATCAGAGGTGTGGGATGTCTCCAGCTTTGTTCTTCTTTCTCAAGTATTTGAATACTTTTGATATTTTAATGCACATCAAGGATCTAAAGGCACTTTGTTAGTTTAGAAATACACACTGCATAAAGTAGTTTTCTCATAAAATGCTCATTTGGGGGGTCATGTTTTCAATGTGGAGATACTGGGAAAAGAGGAAGGACTTTTTTATTTTTTATGAAAAATTTTTAACTTTGAAATTAGAAAGTAGGAAATACTTTTACTTAGTGCCTGTGTTTCTACACACCCTCCCCTAGGGGCAGGGCGTGAGTGTTTCTGCAATGAACACGCCCCCAGGGCACTGCTGGGCTCTGCTGGCTGCCTTCACTCACCAGGATTCCCGTGTCATTGTGCCTTCTGGCCACCCTCAGCGTGGCCTTTCGCATCAGAGAAAGAAGAGCAAATAGTTACCAGATGCCAGGCACGGAGGCTAAATGCTGCACACAGCTTCCCGGCTCAGCCTTCCCACTACCCTGTAAGGGTCGGTATCACTTTAAAGGCCAGGAAACTGAGGCTTAAACATTCACTCTCTCCAGCCCAAGATCTCACAGTGAATGAGGTCAGAGCCTGATTCTGGCCAAGGCCTCCAATTCCCGGGCCCGCCTTCCCAGGAAAGGAAGGTGAAAGGGGGCTGGATTCCCGACTCACTGGTGTCGGGTCTCCAGGACCCTCAGCTGAAGAGGTGAACATGGGGCCAAAGTCCAGAAAACGCTAGGTGCACCCAGAAAAGGAAAGGCCATGGGGATGGGAAAAATCACTTCTGGCAAAATGAGGTTTCAGGGCAAAAAACGAAACAGGGTGTTCCCCAACCCCAGCCAAATGTCAAAGGAGGACAAGGGGAAGACTTAAAAAGAATTTTCTAAACTAGGAGTCAAGGGAGCTGAGTTCTAGATCTGATTCTGCTTTAAAACAAACCAAAACAACAACAACAACAACACCTCCTGTGGACCCTGCACAACTAACTCCCAGACCGTTCAGAAGGCTGGGGACAGGAACCCGTATCTGACTGTTGGCAACACCTGGGGGCTTTCTCGTAAACACAGATTCCTGGTCCCAAAGGCAAACCTGCTCAATACGGTTCTCTTTGGGTGCAGCCTTTTGACGTGCAGCCCAGGTTTGAAGGTCCCTCGACTAGACACCTCCCCGGCGGCTTCCCGGCCCCTTCAGGGCCTCTGGCTGGGTGTCCTGGCCTAGTACGCCAGGCACCTCGCTCCTGGGAGCCAAGCAAACCAAGCCGGTGCATGACACAAGTTTACCAGCAGGGGGCAGTGCCGGCTCAAAGTTTCCCCAAACATCTTCTGTCTTAAGTTTTTCATCCTGTCTGCCCTACAGTGTTGTTTCAGGACTTTCCCCCCCTTTTTTTAATAATTAAAAAAAGGTACCAAAAGTTACCCATAACCCCATCACTTGTTGTTTGAATTAGAAAGTACACTCACCTATCCACCCTCCACACACACAGTTAGTGATTTAACATTGCATTTGTACTCTTCCTAACTTGTTCCCAAGTTTAAACACAAACCCATTGTGCATTTACACACATCCACACACAAACTTTTTTAAAATGTGGAATTATGATTTTTTTAGTTTACAACTCAAATTTTTCACTTAAAAGGTGAAAAATTTTTTTAGTTTACAACTCAATTTTTCATGCACACCTTCTTTCCAAATCCACATACTTTTAAATGTCCACATGCCATTCCATCACATCATCGCCAAAATGTCTATTAATGACCAGTGAGGCTCCTGCAGTTTTCAGTTACGAACGCAACTCCAGTTACCATTCATCTCTGTATGATCACGTATTCTTTCTGCAGAATACGAACTCGGGCTTACGTCCGAGGATAGATACATTTTTCTCATTTTCTGTAGATTTGTTTTTTAAATCAAGGGTTAAATAGCTTTAAAATATATTTCAATAACATAAACAATAAAAATTATACTAAGTACACACAGGCCAAATTTTTTTACTTCAGCATGATTGTTGATGCTGTTATAATAATTAGTTTAATTGACGTTATTTTTCCAATTATGAGCATGTTTGAGACAGAAATTTTCTCATGGTTATTAACCATTCCACGAGTATGGAACAATATTACTCACAATATTTCACCATCAAAATAGGTTTATGTTGCTCCAGCTGGTGTGGCTCAATGGATTGGGCACTGGCCTGAGAATCAAAGGATCACGGGTTCGATTCCCAGTCAGGACACATGCCTGGGTTGCAGGCCAGGTCCCCAATAGGGGGCACTCAAGAAGCAACCACACAGTGATATTTCTCTCCCTCCCTCTGTTTCTCCCTTTCTTTCAATCTAAAAATAAATAAAATATTTTTTAAAAAATAGATTTTTGTTGTTTTTTATGTCTTACCCAAGATTTTAAAAATTATAAATATTTACATCTCTGTAACACTTCTTACATTAAAATCAGGAAACCAAATTCACAGGCCCTCAGTCTCACCGTGATGCTGAGATTACTTCTAATAAAAATTACAAGACAAAAATTTCACCCTGCTTGCTGGGGTCCAGACTTTGAAGCTTCCTCCAAGCCCTTCTGTTCTGATTCGGTGAAAAGGGGTCATTTAGTTCAACTGTGCCTGCCTCTCCCACCACACATGGAAGCCGAGTTATTGTCAAACCAGACCAAGGTTCTAGGCTTCAGCAAGTCGCCAACTTGAGGCAAAAGTCTAGATGCGAATGTCAATCGAGAGACCCTTTGTTTAAAGGGCCATTTGGAAGGTTAAGAATTCTTCACACACAAAAAAAGTTTTGTTGAATGTAATGCCATTAACTCAAGGGCAAGCAGCCACAAGACTCAAGGGCAAGTAAGAAAGGGCTGGATTTGCACCCTTTGGTGGTGGTAAGGCACAGTCATGGCATTGAGACTTCAAAACCTGCAGCACCTTCTGAATGCCCAGCAATGCAGGCAGGGGTCATAGAACAAAAACAAAACCGGAGTGCATAATTTTGAGCAAGAATAAAATGTGGGTGTGTAATTTCAAGAGGAAAAAAGCATGAACAAGTTCTGAAGAGATTGGGCTTATATCTAAGCAGATTAAAAGTTATATGGAAATTTAAGATGATACTAAATTTTGCAAAAATATCAAAGACTGGTGGGTAGCAGAAAGCCTCGGAGGCAGCAGAAGCTGGCTTGACTTCTTCCTAAAGACCTGGATCTGGGGTGTGTTCCCCTGGAGGGAAGCACAGTCCTTCTGGTCACCTGCGGCCTCAAGTCCTTCATAGCTCGTGACTCAGCCACACGTGGTTCAGCCTCACAGCTACGGCCTGGCATCAGCTTGCTCACTGAAACTCAAATTCCTCCCCTACCATGGCATTTAATTACACAAGAGTAAAATAAAATATACAAGGGTAACACACAAGAAGTAAGAGGAAATTTAGATTATAGTTCAATCTCTTTTATCATCACTTTGCTGTATAGTTAATTTTAACCATTTCTCTTGCACATAAATCTTAAAAAGTAATACTCTCTGGTCAACTAGAAATATATGCCTACAGCTGCAACAACAAAAAAAAAATAATATGAGGCCTGGCCAGGTGCCTCAGTTGGTTGGAGCATCATCCCAAACACCAAAAGGTTGTGGGTTTGATTCCTGGTCAGGGCACATACCCAGGTTGCAGGTTCAATTCCTGGTTGAGTTGCCGGGGTGCATACGGGAGGCAACCAATCTCTCTATCTCTCTAAGATCAATAATCATATCCTCAGTTGATGATTTTTTTAATTTTCTAAAAAAGAATAATGTGAGATTAAAACCAATGCTCCAGAACTGAGGAAGCTCTCAAAGGAAGTGGTAAATTGGCCAGCTCGGAGGCAGGTGGTAAGGAAGCCTTGGGCCAGCCCCATGACTGCACTCGCTGAGTGCATGTGGTGTGATTCAGGTGGGTCTGAGAGACAGTTGTGCTGACTGATGTGTCTAAATTAAGCTCAGACCAGGTGGAAGGGAGCTCTAGTACTGCTTGGTGAACTAATCTTGGGAAGCAGATAAGTCTCCAAGGCAACAAAAGACCTACAGGGGGAGTCAGGGTTGCTACTGGCTCAGGGACAGTTCTTTCAAGTAGGCCAACTCCTGCCCAAAACGGGGTCTGCCTGGAAGGCAAGGTTTAAATATACATGATGGGCTGCAGGCAGGACGAATTTTATGAGCTGTAAGGCAGGGCACCTGGATTTTCATTATCCAAAATTAGTTCATGTGAACATGAAATGATCCATTCCCCCTCGTTTTGCTCAATTAATCTACATACTTGCTGAAAGCCATGTGGCTTTCCTTATTAAAATAAGAAGTTTCTAAGGTACAAGGGAGCAGAATGGCGGGTTAGAGTCATTCTTAGTAAACCTTGTGTTTCAAGGGGCCTTGCACCCACACAGGGTGGGGGTTCCGTTGAAGCCTGGAAAATGACAAAGGCAAAAACATGCAAGTGAAGTCGGATGCACTGTGGAGTTGTTGGGGAGAGAGGAGAGAGGGGGAAAGAAGCAAGGGCACAACAGGAAGAAGCCTGTTACCCTGTCGCCGGGAGGTTCACTATGTGATTCAATTCATTTTCTTAACTAGTAAACTCATTTCCCTTTAAAAAATAACATTGAGCCCTGGCCAGGTGGCTCAGTTGGTTGGAGCATCGCCCAGTTCACCAAAAGTTTGCGGGGCAGTCCCAAGCAGGGCACACATCAAGGTTGTGGTTTGATCCCCAGTCAGGGCACCTCTCTCTCTAAAATCAAAAAAACATGTCCCAAAGTGAGGATTTTTTTTTTTAGATTTAGAAAAATAATGATAATGATACAACTTCTGGTTCATTAGGATCAATCCTGGTGCTTTGTACATATTTTGCACATATTTTGGAAGATTTATTCAAGGTATTTTTTCTTTTTTAAAAATGTTATTTATTTATTTATTATTAGAGAGAGGGGAAGGGTCAGAGAAAGAGAGGGAGAGAAACATCAGTGTATGAGAGATACATCAATCAGTTGCATCTCACACACCCCCAACTAGGAACCTGGCCTGTGACGGAGGCATGTGCCCTAACTGGGCACTGAACCAGCGACCTTTCCATCTGCAGAGCGGCGCTCAGTCCACTGAGCCACACCAGCCCGGGCCATTAGGGGTATTTTATTTCTTGACCTTATTACACTGCATATAGTTTATTTTGACTTAATTTATCTTTGTTGCTAGAAGATATTAATGTAATTGGTTTTTTTACACCAACTCTACACCTAGCAACCATCTAAACTCTTATCAATTCTAGGAAATGATCTGTAGAATCATTCGGACTTTTTTATGTACACAATTATACCACCTGCAACTCACAACTATTTTGTTTCTTCTTTTCCATGATTTGTATTTTGCCTTTTCTTCTTCCAATTATTAGTCTCTTTATTTCATTTTTCAACTGAAGTTTACCTTCAATATTATTTGTGTTCATTTCCATCACCTGCCTTTCACTGGCGTTCCTGCCCAGGTCAGGACGCCTCGCCCAATGCTGGATGCACAGGGCGCACGGAACACCTGTCTCCCTCCCAGCGTCATGGGGCTGGTTTCCCACGTTGGGTCTTCGCCTTTACACTGTGAGGGTCTTGTGAATACACTTTCTCAGGTTATGAAAGTTTCCTTCCATCCCGAGTTTGCAAAGGCTTTCATTGTGAGTGTTGACTCAGAATCATTTCTGAATTTACTGAAGGGACCCATTAAATAATAAATTCCACTCACTGACATTCCAAGGTTAAAAGGCGCTTGCATTCCTTGGGTAAATGCAGGACTCGCTCTTGACTCATAAATGTTCTGGAATAGTTTCTGCGAACTGAGTGACTCCTTCCCTGAGCAGTTGGAAGAACTCTGCTGTAGTCCGTGGGACTGCTGTTTTCTAGGGAGGACAGTTGCCTTACCTACTAACCGAGGCTTGGTCTCAAAGCCGACCCACCTACATCTACATCCCAGCTTTGCCTCCACGAGCCACGCCACCACAGGCAAGTCCCCTAATCTGTGATTTGGTATACTGATCTACAAGTAGGGGTGAGTCCTAACACCACCTACAGGAAATGATTGACCACATCGCAAGCATTTAGGGTCGCGCCCATACTAGAGGCAAGGGCATGCATTTGCTACTACTATCACTGATTCAATTTTTTAATAATTACAAAAATCACTTGAGTTTTCTGCTTATTCTTTTCAGTTGTTTTAATTATGATAAACAACATAAAATTTATCATCCTAACCATTTTTAAGTGTACAGTTTAATAGCATTAAGTACATTCAGTTGGTACAACCATCACCACTGTCCACCTCCAGAGGTCTTTCATCCTGAAAAACTGACACTGTCTCCATCAAACCCTCACTCCCCACCCCCCACTATGCCCAGCCCTGGCAAACTCCTAGTGACAATTATGTCACTTTTTGACTATTGTGAATAATGCTGCTACAAACGTGGTGTGCAAACATCTCTTGAGATCTCACTTTCAATTCCTATATAGTCAGAAATAGAATTGCTGGATCATATGGTAATTTTTTTAAATCTTTGTTTATTCATTTTTATAGAGAAAGGGAGAGAGAGAGAGAGAAGCATCAATGTGAGAAACGCCAACCAGTTGCCTCCCATACAGGCCCCAACCAGGGATCAAACCTGCAACCTAGGTATGTGTCCTGACGGGGAATCGAACCTGCAACTTTTGTTGTACAAGACGATGCTCTAACTAACCAAGCCACCCAGGGAGGGCTATTTTTAATTTTTTTAAAGAACCCCAATAGTGCTGTTTTCCATAGGGCCTTACATTCCTATCAACAGTGCACAAGGATTCCAATTTATCTACATCCTCATCAGCATTTCTTTTCTGTTTGTTTGTTTGTTTGTTTGTTTGTTTTTGGTTGTCAAATGGTCTTTAGTAGAAATATTTTCCTTTGTAGCTCTTAATTACCTGGCAACAATAGCACCAGCTATTGTTGTCTGTGCCATCGTGAGGGTGGCAGCCATGGCCAGTGCAGCCTGCAGACTGGGCCATCCCCCAGGCCCCTTCAATGGGTCCAAGGAGTCCCCTCCCTAAAGATCAGCGCCACATCCATTGGGCAGTGTTGACGATGTAGTCAAAAGTGACATTTCCACTGTGCTTCATGGGGTTCGTTGGGTTTTTGTTTGTCTGTTGTGTTTTGTTTTTTCTTTTTGTTTTTCATTTTGTTTTGTTTTTCTTCTTCATCACATTTCTTGGTGGAAATCTGAGGGTTTTGGCGATCAGGGCAGAGGCAGAAGATTCGACCTCAATCTGGGCCTGTCTGCTCGGCCTGGTCAGTTTCACTGTAATCCCCAGACCCTTCCAATCACCGGGTGCTCTGGCACCAACCTTTTTTGGAGACAGACCCAGGGGGCTGATCTTGAGGGCAGATGTGGCACCAGCTTGCCCACTGGTGCACCTCAGGTGTATGAGTTTCATTTGGTTGGGGTCAAACTGGGGCAGCTGATGTCACATGAACCTGGATGCGTATGAACAAAGAAAGTTGCCCCTTAGTGTCCTCCAAAAGTGGAAAGCCAAAAGCACCAACACTTTTTATTCTCTTGGTGATTGTATCCATCGGGATGCATGTGGGTGGTATCTCCTCTGGTTGATTTTCAGTTCCTTAATGATTAGTGATGTTGAGCATCTTTTCATGTGCTTATAGGCTATTGGCATATCTTCTTTGGAGAAATGTCTTTACAAGTCCTTTGTCCTTTGTTTAATCAGTTTGTTTTATTTTTAAGGCAGAGACATTGTTTTCGTCTTTGTTGATTTAGGAGTTTTCTATATATTGTACAAACACAATTTTTTCTAGAACAATTTTAATGAGGTGCAACTTGTCTATTTTTTTCTTTTATTGACTATGCCTTTGCTGTTATAAGTTTTCCATTTACTCTGGAATCAGTCGGAATATATTGTATTTTTTCAAGAATGTGACCACTTTATCTGTTTCCAAAATTACGGTATGCTGGTATTATTTTACTAATTTCTGCAGCAAATGTGGTTATGGTCCCATTTTTTCATTCCTAATTCTGTTTGTTTGTGCCTTCTCTTTTTTTTTATTGGTCTTGCAAGAGGTTTTCTAATGCTATTAATCTTTACAAACAGCATTTTAACTCTGTTGACGTTATCTTTCGTATGCTTGTTTTCTATCTCATTAAGTTCTACTTTCGATCTCTTTTTCTACTTTCTTTAGAATTCTCTGTTCTTTTTCAAACTTAAGATAAATGCTTAGCTCATTTATTTTTAGCCTTTCTTCTTTTCTATTACAAACACTTAGGGCTATATATTTTCTTCTATGTTCCACACATTCTTCTTGTATTCTGTTCAGTTGTAAATATTTTCTGATTTTACTTTGATCTATTCTTTAACACACAAGTTTTTACATTATTATTTAAGAGTTATAAATAACATGTGACACTAGGAATAATAGTGACAGAGAATACAACTCTGGACTTAATTCAATCTTCTGTGGCTACAGATTTGAAAGCAGATTAGTACATAATGAATTAACAGTCTGACAGAACTAATTTACATAATTAAGGCAAATCTAATGAGAGCAACCTTGTCTCATTATCAAGAATAATCTTTCTTTGAGATTATTGTGATGGGAGAATACTGCCATGCAAAATTTCAAAAAAATCTTAAGTGTGCCAAAAAAAAAGTGGTCTGTCATGGGCATTTTTCAGATTGTCTCTGCTTTCACTGACTCCGAGTTATTTTGTAAGTCTGCCAGTTAAAGAAATTTGATAATGTTGCAAAATATTTAGTGGACAGAAATGCAAGTTAGTTAGGTCCAGTGGGATGCAGTTGATTATTGACCCATCTTGCATCTAAGGTGAAATTCATTTCAGCATCACTTATCTGCGTGTGTGTGTGTGTGTATGTGTGTGTGTGTGACCTCTGCCCATGGTTTTGTTCCTTTACATAAGTACCTCTGTGAATTGTGAGTCTTGAAGGCAGGCCCCTCCACTGGACATCTGCATGCACTTCCATTGAAACACTCAGGCACTGCAACCTGTAAGCACTTTTTAAACTAAATTATTAGCTTGATGTTCAGACCATACGATAATGTGAATAAATGCAGCAAACATGTGAGTGCCAGTTTCACACATGACTTCTCAGGTAACTTGTGTTCATTCTCTGCCATTATTAGCAGATTAACTTGCCACATCCTCAAGAATACGGGGCTTTTCTAACTCACACTTGCACAGGGCATATCGAGTCTGGGGGTCCCAGATTTATGTCTTCTATTAGATGTTCTCTGGGTGGGCCTGAAGCTTTATCGCATGTGCCCAGTGCCATAAAAACTCAAGTTCACCAGGCTTTAGCAATGACTCCTGAGTGAAGACTGCCTCCAATTTTCTACTTACCCCTTCAAGGTTCCAACACATTTGGGGGCTTTATCAATTTATTATTTTATTTTGTTTACTTCTGAGGATTCTAAACTTATTTTACCCAGAACTATCAAATGAGATCCCTACGAGAAGTTTCTGAAACACCATAAAACCCTCACCCGTGCAACTGAGGAACTAGGCTCATCTGACAGGTGCTGCTGTAGCTCAGGCCCAGCGTCATTTCCCTGCGTCTCTCCCCTGAGGTGGGGGATGTCTTAGACCTTCTGAGTCTAGGGTGCCGGGGCTCAGCCCCACTCTTCATCCAATGGAAGGGGAAACTGTGTCTCAAAGACTCAGTGTGGGTCACCTCCAGCCCAGCCCAGGACTCAGGTTGGAACCCAAGGCTTGTGTTTGTTCCCATCACTATAAACTGCCCACCCACACATGACATTCAGGAAATGTTTCTTGGACAGATAAGCATTGGGTCCATTTAATCTCTCAAACTCCTAAATAAACGTAAGTATTTTGTTCATTTTTTTTGTTATGTTTTAAAAACTGGGCTATTAAGTTTTTTTCCTCTCTCTTTATGAACTTGAACTCTAACTTAGAGGAAAGACCCACCTACTGGCTCTGAGATAGGAGGGTGTGGATGGAGGCCTCCAGAGGCCTCAGCTGACCCTTCTACCTGTAAGACCTGGCTGGCATGCAGTGGGGACCAACAGGACAGGAGAGGAAAAGATGGGAAAAGATGAGCTGGATCAGCAGTAACTTCTTCTAAATGACAACAGGGACCCACGGAGAGTTTCCAAGCAAGAGTGACCTTATTGTCATCATGCTTCAGAAAATGCTTCACATTACTGCGAGTAATGGCGACTCAGATGTGGCCCATGCTCTGCCGCTGGTATTTCTTGTTTGCACTTCGAATATATTATCTCAGTGGATCCATACAGAGAACAAGTACACGTGGATGTGGTCTGTGTTGCTCATGTTGTTAGAAAAATTTACTTTCACATGCATTTTCCCAAGTAATTTTTACAGCCGCCCTTAAAGGCAGAGCTTGCAGAAGCTGACACCTGCTCAGACTGACAGAAGGATGAAGCAAGCAGGGCAGAAACCAAGGGCAGGGGCAGCTGGGGCCAACTTAGGAAGCATGCCCTGCTGAACGATGTGGCTATGCCTAGAGAATGCTTCCTTTTGTGTAAAGGGGGCTGGGCGAGGCCACATAGTCCCAGCATATGTTTGGTGGGAGGAACTTAGGAAAACTTTCTGAAAGCAGCAGAGTGACCTCGTGTGCGGGGGAATTCTGGTGGTGCAATGGGGTGAAGCAAAAATCTCACTGTTGTGCCTTTTGATATGTTTTTATATTTTTTGAGCCACATGAATGTATCCCTCAAATTTTCAAATCAAGAAAAATTCATGTTAATAAACAAGTAAGAACAATTGTTTAAAAGATTGTCATTCATCGACTGTTTTATCACATGGCAACATGGCTAGTTCTTGCAATTGTCAAGAAAGGTCAAAAATTGAGATTTAGGATTTTTTTCACCTTTCCTAATTTAAGAAAATGTTTAAAGTGACAGGATTTAAATGCACAGAGAAGTGACAGTAGAAGTATAAAAATTCCCATGTACCCTTCAGTAAGTTTCTCCAAATATTAAGATCTTATCACATTTGCTTTATTTTTTTCTGTGTGATAGATACATACATACATAGGTAGATACACAGAGAGATGTTTTTTATAAACTGAGAATTTGGAAGACTGAAGCCTTTTTCTCTGAAAACTTGCATGTATATTTCCCAAATATATCCATTCTCTTACATAACCACAGTGCAATTATCAAAATCAGGAAATTAGCATTGATACTCAGATTTCACCAACTTTCCCAATAATGCCCTTTATCACAAAGAAAAATCCTGGATCATGCTTTGCATTCAGTTTTCATGTCTGTTCAGACTTCTTTAATTTAGAACAGTTATCCCATCTCCCCTTTGCTTTCACAAGCTCGACAATTTTAAAGATTATAGGCCTGCAGTAGACTGCATTGTCCAAAAATGGTCAAAACAATATTTTTAGTCCCACATGCGCTTTTATAACCTTATTACTCTCCATTAAGAGGTGGGGTCTCATTCCCCTCCCATTGAACTTCAGTGGAATCGTGGCTGCTTTGACCTACATACAGAGCATGGCGGAAGGGATGCTATGTGACTTCTGAGGCCAGGTCATGAAAAGGATGTAGGTTTAGCCTGGTTTTCTATCTCTGCCTCTACAGCTTTTTCTCTCTTTCTATCTCTCCACTTGCCATTGGAATCCAGCCACCGTGCTGTGAGTAAGCCACGCCAGCCACAAGAAAAAATAAAACATGAATGTTTCTGCCAACAGCCCCAGCCAAGATCCCAGCTGACAGCCAGCCAGCATCGACCACCAGGTAGCCAAGAGGATGAGCCTGCAAGTCTCCCCAGCCCTCAGACTTGGGACCTCACAAGGAGGCCCTGACACACTGGAGCAGAAGCAAGCCATCCCTTCTGTGCCATTTCTGAATTCCTGGCCCACAGAAGCCACAAGCATAGTAGGTAATTATTTTATACCAATAATTTTTCAGGTTATTTATTGCACAACCACAGTAACCAGAAAAAAGCCTGTTTTATTTTATCAAATGTCCCTCCATTTCTATTTGTCCACTGTCACATTTGTTTTTCAATATTGGCTTATTTTTAATATTGGCTTAAATTCAAATTTTTCAAATATCTTATAGTCCAGGTGATGACTTTTTAGGTATAACACTAAAAAACACAAACCACAAAAGAAAACTAAGTTAGATTTCATTACAATTAAAACCACTCTGTGAAATACATTGTTAAAGCAATGAAGAGACAAGCCATAGACTAGAAGAAAATATTTGCAAAATGTACGTCTGATAAGGGCCTTGTATCCAAAATATACAATGAACTCAAATCTCAACAATAGGAGAACAAACGATCTGATTTAAAAATGGGCAATAGATCTGAATATACACCCCTCGCCAAAGAAAACAGAGAGGGGGAATAAGCACATGACAAGTTTCCATTTGCAAATTGTAAGTAGAACCAACAATGATCTACCTTTGGAATGGCTAATTAGCCAAAATGAGGCACCATTAGAAGAGCTAAAATCCAAACACCGACAATATCAAATGCTGGTGAGGATGTGGAGCAAACAGGCACTCCCACTCATTGCTGGTGAGTATGCAAGATGGTGCAGCCACTTTAAAGGACAGTTTGGTGATTTCTTATAGAACTCAAGATACTCTCACCAGATGATCCAGCAATCATGCTCCTAAGTACTTACTCACGTGAGTTAAAAATCATGTGCACACACCCCTGACAGGTGTGGCTTCATGGGTTGGGTGTCCTTCACGAACTGAAAGGTTGCCAGTTTCATTCCCAGTCAGTGCACATGCCTGGGTTGTGGGCCAGGTCCACAGTTTGGGGCATGTGATAAGCAACTGATCAATGTCTCTCTTTCACACATCCATATTTTTCTCCCTCTCTTTCACCCTCCCTTTCCCCTCTCTAAAAATAAATAAAAATAAGATCTCTTTTAAAGGAAAACCATGCACACACAAAAACCTGCATAATGATATTTATAGCCACTTTACACATAATTAGCAAAAACTAGAAGTAACCAAGATGTACTTCAATAGGTTAATAGGTAAACAAATTGTGGTACATTCAGAAGATGGAATAATATTTAGCAATTTAAAAAATGAGCAATCGAGCCCTGGCTGGCATAGCTCAGTGGATTGAGCACGGACCTGTGAAGCAAAAGATCACGGTTCAATTCCCAGTCAGGGCACATGCCTGGGTTGCAGGCCAGTTCCCAGTGGGGGACACATGAGAGGCAACCACACATTGATATTTCTCTCCCTCTCTCCTTCCCTTCCCCTCTCTCTGAAAATAAATAAATGAAATATTTTTTTAAAAATGAGCAATCGAGACATTGAAGAACTTTAAATTCATAGCATTGGGAAAGTAGTTTGACAAGGCTTCCTACTGTATATTTCCAACTACATGACATTCTGGGAAAGGCAAGACTGTGAATGAAGGCAGTAAAAATATGAGTGATGGCCGGGGATTTAAGGAAAAGAAAGGATGACAAGGTGGAGCACAGGGGATGTTTAGGGCAGTGAAACTAATCATTATAATACTGTTATGGGGGGCCCTTTTTTATTATACACTTGTCCAAACCTATAGAAAGTACAACAAATACAAAGGATGAACCCTAATGTGAACTATGGACTTTAGTTAATAATATATCAATATCATTTCATAAATTATAACAAGTGTACCACTCCGATGCAACATGTTAATAATGGAGGACACTGTTATGAAGTGGTAAGTATAAAAATTCTTCATACTTTTTGTTCAGTTTTCTGAAACATTAAAATTTCTCTTTAATAAGTGTATTCATATAAAACCATCAAACAAACAACTGAGTCAAATATACCATCTCCGAAGAGCCATCAGTTGGTAATCCTTGCTTAAAAGGAAAAAAGCAACAATTACTATACAAACAAGCCCCATTTCCAAAAGAGAGACAGATGTAATCAGTAGCCATTAACAACTACAGTAGTTAATAGCTGAGTCAAAACTAGAACTCGGGCCTTTTCCAATGCCAAGTTTTCTTCAGCCCACCTTGCTGCAACATTTGGGTCCTCAGTTGAGCTAAGGACAGGCTCCAATAAAACTTGTCTCTGAAAATCCCACTTGGTATAGCAACAAGAAAAATAAAGTACCTAGGAATAAACCTAATCAAGGAGGTAAAAGACCTGTACTCAGAAAACCACACAACAGTGAAGAAAGAAATTAAGGGAGACACAAACAAATGGAAGCGTGTACCATGCTCATGGATTGGAATAATTAACATCATCAAAATGCTCATACTATCCAAAGCAATTGATAGATTCCATGCAATCCCTATTAAAGTACCCATGACATATTTCACAGATACAGAAAAAACATTTCAGAAATTTATATGGAACCACAAACAACTCTAATATCTGCAGCAATTTTGAGAAAGAAGAACAAAGCAGGAGGGATCACAATACCTGATACCAAATTGTATTACAAGGCCACTGTAATCAAAACAGCCTGGTACTGGCATAAAAACAGGCACATAGACCAATGGAACAGAACAGAGAACCCAGAAGTAAACCCAAGTGTCTATAGTCAATTAACATTTGACAAAAAGGGAAGAAGTGTAAAATGAAGTAAAAATAGCCTCTTCAACAAAGAGTGTTAGGAGATCTGAACAGCTACATGCAAAAATATGAAACTCGCCCTGGCTGGTGTAGCTCAGTGGATTGAGCACGGGTCTGCGAACCACACGACCACAGTTCGATTCCCAGTCAGGGCACATGCCTGGGTTGCAGGCCAGTTCCCAGGAGGGGACTCACAAGAGGCAACCATACATTGATATTTCTCTCCTTCTCTCCTTCCCTTCCCCTCTAAAGATAAATAAATAAAATCTTTAAAAAACATGAATCTCAATCACCAACTTACACCATACAAAAAAATAAATTCCAGGTGGATAAAAGACTTAAATATAAGTCCATAAAGTCCATAAAAGCCCTAGAGAAAAACACCAGCAGAAAAATCTCAGACATTCCACACAGCTACATCTTCACTGATATGTCTCCTAAAGAAAGGGACATAAAGGAAAAAATAAACAAATGGAACCTCATCAAATTAAAAAGCTTCTGAGAGACTTCTGGCCAAGATGGAGGTGTAGGTCTCCATCTGTGCCTCCTCGCACAACCAAAAGAAGGACAACAATTTAAAAACAAAAAACAACCATAACCAACAGAAAATCAAACTGTAAGAAAGTCTGACAACCAAGGAGTTAAAGAAGACACACTCATCCAGACCGGTAGGAGGGGCAGAGATGGGCAACTGTGCAGAGAGGACTTGTGGCAAGGCAGTGGCTGGAGGACCAGGCTGGGCAAGGTGGTGGCTGGCCAGCAAGGCCACCGACCACTGTTGGTGGATCCAGAAAGGTGGCGTCTGGTGGAGCAGGCGGCCCCACATTCTAGGGCAGATAAACTGGGAACAACTGGGGAAGCGAGACATACCGCACAACCCAGGGTTCCAGCGTGGGGAAATAAAGCCTCAAACCATTGATTGAAAATACCTGTGTTGAGGCAGCAGCAGGAGAAACTCGCAGCCTCACAGGAGAGTTTGTTAGAGAGACCCACAGGCTCCTAGAACATACAAACATACACAAGCCAACCCACCTGGAAATCAGCACCAGAAGGGCCCAATTTGCTTGTGGGAAGTGGGGAAAGTGACTGAAATCTGGCAGAGAGCAGGGCAAGCGCATTGTTACCTCGTAGGTCCCTCTCCCACATACAGCAACACCATGCAGCCATGAGGGTTGCCCTGCCCCAGTGAACACCTAAGGCTCCACCCCTCACTATATAACAGGCACATAAAGTCAAAAAAAAAAGGGGGCTCAAACGAAAGAACAGATCAAAGCTCCAGAAAAAAATACAACTAAGGGACAAAGATCTAGCCAACCCAACAGATGCACAGTTCAAAACACTAGTAATCAGGATGCTCACAGAATTGGTTGAATTTAGTCACAAATTAGATGGAAAAATGAAAGCTATGCTAAGTGAAATAAAGAAAAATGTACAGAAAATCAATAGTGATGGGAAGGAAACTGGGGCACAAATCAACAGTGTGGACCAGGAAAATGAAAGAAACAACCAACCATAAAAGAATGAAGAAACAAGAATTCAAAAAAATGAGGAGAGGCTTAGGAACATCCAGAACATCTTTAAATGTTCCAACATCTGAATTATAGGAGTACCAGAAGGGGAAGAGGAAGAGCAACAAATTGAAAACTTATTTGAACAAATAATTAAGAAGAACTTCCCCAATCTGGCAAAGGAAATAGACTTCTAGGAAGTCCAGGAAGCTCAGAGAGTCCCAAAGAAGTTGGACCCAAGGAGGAACACACTAAGGCACATCATCATTATATTACCCAAGATTAAAAATAAGGAATCTTAGAAGCAACAAGAGAAAAGGAGACAACTACCTACAAAGGAGTGCCCATCAGACTGTCAGCTGATTTCTCAAAAGAGACCTTGCAGGCAAGATGGAGCTGGAACAAAGTATTCCAAGTCATGAAAGGCAAGGACTTACATCCAAGATTGCTCTGTCCACCAAAGCAACCTTGCAGAATGGAAAGGCAGAAAAAGTGCTTCCCAGATAAGGACAAGTTAAAGGAGTTCATTATCACCAAGTCCTTATTACATGAAATGTTAAAGGGACTTATCTAAGAAAAAGAAGATAAAAAATATGAACAGTAAAATAACAGCAAACTCACAATTATTAACAACCATACCAAAAACAAAAGCAAACTAAGCAAACAACTAGAACAGGAACAGAACCATGGAAATGGAGATCACATGGAGGGTTAGCAACAGGGGAGTGGGAGGGGGAGAGACGGGGAAAAGGTACAGAGAATAAGTAGCTTAGATAGTAGGTAGAAAATATACAGGTGGAGGGTAAGAATAGTATAGGAAATGTAGAAGCCAAAGAACTTATATGTACAACCCATGGACATGAACTAAAAAGCAGGGGGTGGGGAAATGTGGGTGGAAGGGCAGAGGGGAGTAAAGGGGGAAAATGGGACAACTGCAATAGCATAATCAATAAAATATATTTTTAAAAAAGAAAAAAATTAAAAAGCTTCTACATGGCTAAAGAAAACAGCATTAAAATGAAAAGAGAACCAACTATATGGAAAAACATATTTGTCAATGATACCTCAGACAAGGGTTTGATCTCCAAAATGCATGAAGAACTCACACAACTCCACTCCAGGAAGATAAAAAACTCAGTTACAAAATGGGCAAAAGACTTGAACAAACTCTTCTCCAAGGAGGACATACAGAGGATCCAGAGACATATGAAACTATGCTCAGCATCACTAGCCATCAGAGAGATGCAGATTAAACCACAATGAGATACCACTTTACACTGGTCAAAATGGCCATCATAAAGAAATCAACAAGTGTTGGAGAGGATGTGGAGAAAAAGGAACCTTAGTGTATTGTTGGTGGGAATACAGACTGGTGCAGCCACTGTGGAAACCAGTATGGAATTTCCTCAGAAAACTGAAAATGGAACTGCCTTTTGACCCAGCAATTCTGCTGCTGGGATTATACCCTAAGAACCCTGAAACAGCAATCCAAAAGAACCTATGCACCCCAATGTTCATAGCAGCACAATTTACAATAGCCAAGTGCTGGAAGCAACCTAGGTGCCCATCAGTAAATAAGTGGATCATAAAACTATGCTACATTTACAAATGGAATTCTACTCAGCAGAAGAAAGAAGGAGCTTATACCCTTTGTGACAGCATGGATGGAACTGGAGAGCATTATGCTAAGTGAAATAAGCCAGGCAGTCAGGGACAAATACCATATGATCTCACCTTTAACTGGAACCTAATCAACAAACGAAAAAAGAAATAAAATAAAACCAGAGACATTGAAATTAAGAACAATCTAACAATAGCCAGAGGGAGTGGGCAGGGAACAGTAGGGAGAAGGGTTTTCAGGAACTACTATAAAGGACACATGGACAAAACCAAGGGGGAGGGTGGAAGCAAGGGAGGGAGGTGGGTTTGGCTGGGGTCAGGGGGGTGGGGAGGGAGTGGTGGGAGAAAATGCAGACAACTGTAATTGAACAACAAACAAGTACTTTAAAATAAATAAATAAATAAATAAATAAATAAATAAATAAAAACTTGTCTCTGTTCCAAGCTGTGTGTTACTACAGGATAAAGTCCACACAATAAAAAAATGATCATCACTTCTGAAAATGAGCTGGTACAAGTTCTAATGAAGCACCAACTGACTGAGCATGATCAAGAATGCCTGCCCATGCCAGACCCAGAGGCTGCCCAAGTAACCCGCCCCTGTCTGTGGAAGGCTNGGGAGAAGGGTTTTCAGGAACTACTATAAAGGACACATGGACAAAACCAAGGGGGAGGGTGGAAGCAAGGGAGGGAGGTGGGTTTGGCTGGGGTCAGGGGGGTGGGGAGGGAGTGGTGGGAGAAAATGCAGACAACTGTAATTGAACAACAAACAAGTACTTAAAAATAAATAAATAAATAAATAAATAAAAACTTGTCTCTGTTCCAAGCTGTGTGTTACTACAGGATAAAGTCCACACGATAAAAAAATGATCATCACTTCTGAAAATGAGCTGATACAAGTTCTAATGAAGCACCAAATGATTGAGCATGATCAAGAATGCCTGCCCATGCCAGACCCAGAGGCTGCCCAAGTAACCCGACCCTGTCTGTGGAAGGCTGGTATGAGACACAGCTGGCAATGCCCTCGCAAACTGTCATTTTACTTTCTATGCCTTTGCCTCAGACTCTTTATAACTCATAAAAATGAACCATGATCCCTACATCATTTCAAAGAGTGTAGCTTTTGCTCTGGAATAAGAGTTCTGAGTGCGTGCATATATGTTTAGTATACCTTTTATTTGTGTTTGACCACATCACAATCTGCCTTTGGAAATTACAACAAATCTGTAAAGAATAAAACATTAATGTTTTACATGTGTCCATGGCCTTGCATCTTAAAAAAGCACATGCACGTTTTTTCCAGCATGATCCTCAAATAAACACAGTGATACCAGTTACTATGCCCATCTATGGGTACGCTAACAGAATTCAGAGTTATGTGACTTAGCCAAGTCCCCACCCACCCACCCCCACCCCCGCAAATGCTGTAAGCCAAACTTAAGGTTTGGTCTTCAAAACTAACCATCACATACCTCATTGTCTTTCTAATCAATTCATTAGCAAAGGACCTGTCTCGGGCAAAAATATAGTGTTGCAAAAGGAGAGATGTGGAAAAGAGCAACGGCCCCAAACTTTCTGCCCCTGGAGCCCGGGGGCAGGTCTGAATCCTTTTGAAGCCTTACAGAGCAAAGTGTTGCAAGACCAGCTGCTCCTGAGAGTTTGTGGGAAAGGCGGAGTCTCAGGTCCCACGCTATCGAGTCGGAACCTGCATTTTGGAAGGTCCGGGGGAATCCAGAGGTGCCTTAAAGTCTGAGAACTCTGGAACAGACACTCAACCCTTCGGAGTGGGACGAGTTCTCCAGTCAGAACTGCCCCCTCTTCAAGTGAACATCGGAAACTGAGAGGTGGGTTGAGCCAGATAGCCGCGCGGTCCAGTAAGCTCGGGTGTGCGGGTTTGAAAAGGGCCGTCTGGTGCCTGGAATTAAACAGACACACTGGGCGGATGCGGCTGGGCGTGCAAAGACGGCTCAACGGGGCAGCTCTAGGGGACACAGTGAAGTGTGATGATGCTTTTGAATGGTGGCCCTAGGGCGGCGCGGGTGCCCACCTTAGAACAAAAGGCAGGCAGTAAACAGGCAAGGGTTGCTTCCTAAGCTTGTCCGCAAAACACTAGATACAGGCTCCCCCGCGCCTTCAAATGGCAGGTAGATGGTTTGCAGCAGGTCTCCCACCAGACCGGGGGCGGGGGCGGCTTGATGCTCAGTCGTGGCTCCTGGGCTAGGACCCGGACGTCGCCCACCGGATCCAGCAACCTCAGGACCCGGGTCCCAGCGCCGCGCGGCGGAGCGGAAACGGCCAGCGCACCGGCTGCAGGAAAGGTGCGGACTGCGCGCGGCGTCTGCAAAAGGAAGGGAGGGAAGTAGAATTAAGCAGTCTCTTCCGAGCCAGCCTGACGTCCAAGTCTCGGACGGCGGGAAAGCCCAGGAGTCCTCCTTAGACGAGCATAATGCAATGTGTACTGGCTAATACAGCCCTCAAGCCAGTGCTTAATGGATACTGGTATCTAGAATCGGGTCAAAATAAATATTTGCGTTTCTAAAAGTGGGTCTAATAACATAAACTGTTAAGTAAATAATAGTGCGAAGGGAAATCCGGAACCGGCAGGAAAGAACCAAGGTCGGAGACCAGGGAGCTGGGCAACAGAACAGTTAGGCTCCCTGGGAGGGCGCGCGAGAAACGCCAGCTTCTCTCCTCCTCCGGCCTGGAAAGGTGGGAGAGGGCCCGGCCTCATGGCTCCGAGCGCCCCTCGGAGCGAGGGCACCCCAGCCCCCGCCCCGGCGCCGGCGGCCCAGCGCCGTCAACAGCGCGAGGTGTCGGGTTGCCGCTGGCGTTTGGGCCGCAGCGGGAGGCGCTGGAGTGACAGCAACTGCCCGGGGTCGAAGGAAAACCACACACACACACACACACACACACACAAACACACGGGCACGGGCCCGGGCCCCGACCCCACCCTGCAGGACGAGGTGTCCGACGGGAAGCGGGACGCAGCAAAGGGGACTCCAACGTCTCGCCGACCCGAGAACCGCTCCAGGGAGGTGGCCGAGACCGCAAAGCTCCTCCTGAATTTCTTCTCGTTCCTGACAGCGTCCTCATCCTTCGCTGTGTCGCGCAGGCTCCGCCACCAGGACTCCTCTGCGGGCTCCTCTGCGGACCTCAGGGCGCGAGGTCCGCCCCGCGCTTTCCCGCAGTTTTCGGAGCCCGCGGTCCCCGCGGAGCCGGGCCGCGGTGAGGGCGCTGTTCCGGCTCCCGTGGAGTCTGGGCTCCTCTCTCCCCGCGTCAGAAGAAGCTAACGAATGGAAACCCGGGGGTTTCTTATTGTGGGGTTGAAAAGTGGAGTCTGGCGGCGATCAGAACTCAGCACAAAGAACCCCGGCTCTCCTGCCTTGGCGCGCGCTGTGACCCGCAGCGCGCCGCCGCAACGTGCAGCCGGGACGGAGAGCTCGCGTCCTCGTGTCCGCACCGGCGCCGACGGCGCCGGCTGAGCGCGGACACTGCCGTTAGCAGGGGCAAGTTTCTCTGAGACCTAGAAAGTGAACAGGTTCTTTTTCTACAGAGTATTTGTGTGAGTGTTTCAATGCATATTCCTAAACGTACACTTAAAGGTGTGGCTATTCTATTAAAATAATAATAAAAGAAACATAACATGTGGAAACGCAAAATATAGGTAAAGTTTATACAAATATTTTGTCGCTTTTCATATTAAAAATGAAACCATCCAGCAACTGCCGCCTAGCCGGCGAGCCCATCGTCTACACGTTCTGACTCCTTGTGCCTCTCTGATTTTGCCCCCGGATTCTTCCCCAGGAAGACGTCTTTGACTAAGGGGCTCCCTCCCTGGGAGCTCCCGCTGGGTTTCCCTGGGGGAGGGGGAAATTGACGTGGGGGTCTCTATCCCAGCGCTCCACTGGCTCAGGGGCTGCACCCCAGGCAGCCAGCTGGCCTCCCTAACTACAAACGCACCTGATTCGGGGTTGGAACTTATTCAACCGATGCAAAGGGGATGATTAATTTATATCATCAGTGGGCTGATTTCAAAAAATGGAGGTACTGTTTCAGGCTAAGCCTTCATACCTTCATTACAGTCAAGTTAAATAGAAATTAGTCCTCTTCCATGGAATTAAAATGGGACTTAGACCCCTGGCTGGTACTGCTCAGTGAACTGAGTGCCAGCTTGTGAACCTAAGGGTCGCTGGTTGGATTCTCAGTCAGGGCACATGCCTGGATAGGGGGCCAGGTTCCTAGTCGGAGACTTACAAAAGGCAAACACACGTTGGTGTCCTTCTCTCTCTCTCTCTCTCTCTTTCTCCCTCCCTTCTCCTCTCTCTAAAGAAAATTAATAAATAAAATATTTTTAAGCATTTTTAATTTTTTTAAGATTTTATTTATTTATCTTTAGAGGGGAAGGGAAGGAAAGAAGGACAGAAACATCAATGTATGGTTGCCTCTCGTGAGTCCCCTGCCGGGAACTGGCCTGCAACCCAGGCATGTGCCCTGACTGGGAATCAAACCGCGATCGTGTGGTTCGCAGGCCCATGCTCAATCCACTGAGCTACACCAGCCAGGGCAAATAAAATATTTTTTTAAATAATTAAACTGGCACTTAGAGAATCTCTACCAAGACAGAGTGTGATGTCCACAGTACACTAGGGCAGTTCACTTTATTGCGAGTGCACAGCAGGAAACAGCAAAGCTCTATCCTGCCACCCTCTTCCTCGCACAAGAGACTAGTGAGGGTCTCCCCCATCCTGCCTTGGATCATTTTTGTCATTTTTAAATTGGGTTGTGGGTTATAAAATATGACGAATATACAAAAATGTGTGTAAAATGTATGTGCAAAACCTAATGAACTGTTGTCGAACAAACACTAGGGTAACAGCCACCCAGGTCAGGACTCTCTCCAAAGCTCCAACAAGTCCCCTCTGGCCCGGTCCCTTACCCAGCGGTAACCACCGCTCTGACTTCCATGGTGGCCATTTCTCTGCCTTTTCTACATATTACCTAAGGATGCATCCCTTCACAATATGCTGTAGATCAAGTCGGTCTGTTTTGAAAACTTTATACAAAGGAATTCACTTAGTGTTCTGTTCCGTCTGGCTTCTTCAGCCAATGTATGTCTTTAACATTCTTTGCTGTTGTGTCTATCTGTGGTTTATTTATTTTCACTGTTGTATAGCATTTCACATTTATTTTTTTACTTATTATTTCTTATCTACAGTATTCTGTACATATTCTTCTGTGCCATTCCACACCGGAGTGGTAGCACAATTTGTTTTACTGTTGGTGGACCTCTGTCTCATTTTCATCTAGGGATCTTGCACATGGGGCCTCTTGCTCAGGGGGCCTCTATAAATCCTTGACACACTGTCCTCTAGTGCACATGTGAGCACAACTGCACAGGCTTTGTTCTTGAAAGAGGGATTTTGGTTCTAGAATAACTGAGCTTCCAGCTTACTAGATACAGTATTACCATGCAGATCTCCAATTTCTACTCCCACCAGCAATACACAAGCTTAGTCAGGCTTTTCAACTTCAGCCAAGCTAGCCTGTTGAGAATGGATCACCTTTTCTTCTGCTTATGGACCACTTAGATTTCTTCTTTGTGAAAAGAAAGTCCTTTGCCCATTTTTTCTCTTCTAGTGATTAACTTGGAAGGATATGTTCTATGTTCCAGATCCAGCCCTTTGCCATGATGTGCTGAGACCATCTCCCACTCTGGCTCACTGTTTCATTGTATGAAAATCTCTCCGGCTTTTGATGAGCAAAAGGTGGTCCAGTTTGCCAGGTTTTCTCTTTGTAAATTGTGCCTATTGTAAGAAACTCCTCCCTGCCCCCCAAACAAATATTCTTCTATCTCATTTTCTTTTTTATATGTGTTAACATTTTGTTTTTCACATCTAATGTTAGCAGTGAGGTTTTGAGTCAGTGCCTTACAACTCTAGCTGCACAGGCCCTCGCCAGGTGGCTCGGTTGGTCAGAGTTGTCCCTTAGACCAAAAAGCTTGCAGGCCATCCCACATGAGGTCACATATTGGGAGCAACTGATTTATTTTTCTCTCGCATCGATGTTTCTGTTTCTCTCTCTCCCTCTCTCTCTCCCTCCTCCCTTTCCTCTCTCTCTGAGATCAATAAACATACCCTCAGGTAAGGACTTAAATAAAGAGAATCAACCAATGAATGCAAAAATAAGTGGAACAAGTTAACATTTCTTGCTCTCTCTCTCTTCCCCTTCCTCTCTCTCTAAACAATCAATAAAAATTAATAAAAATATAGACAAATCAACAACAAGTGTTGAAGAGGATGCAGAGAAAAGGGAGCCCTACTCCCTGTGACATAAGCCCTGTGACATATTACTGATTATATGTGTCAAGGTCACACTGCTGGTGGGAATGCAGACTGGTACAGCCACTGTGGAAACCAGTATGGAATTTCCTCAGAAAACTAAAAATGGAACTGCCTTTTGACCCAGCAATTCCACTGCTAGGATTATATCCTAAGAATCCTGAAATACCAATCCAAAAGAGCCTATGCACCCCAATGTTCATAGCAGCACAATTTACAATAGCCAAGTGTTGGAAGCAACCTAGGTGTCTATCAGCAAATGAATGGATCAAAAATTATGGTACATTTACACAATGGAATTCTACTCAGCAGAAAGAAAGAAGGAGCTCCTACCCTTTGTGAAAGCATGGATAGGACTGGAGAGCATTATGCTAAGCGAAATAAGCCAGGGGATGAGGGACAAAAAGCATATGATCTCACCTTTAACTGGAACCTAATCAACAAAAGAAAAGAGAAAGCAAAATATAACCAGAGACATTGGAATTAAGAACAATCTAGGCCCTGGCTGGTGTAAGTCAGTGGATTGAGCGCGGGCCTGCAAACCACACGATCGCGGTTCAGTTCCCAGTCAGGGCACATGCCTGGGTTGCAGGCCAGTTCCCGGTAGGGGACTCACGAGATGCAACCATACATTGATATTTCTCTCCTCTCCTTCGCTTCCTCTCTAAAGATAAATAAATAAAATCTTAAAAAAAGACATTTCTCTATAAAAAAAAAGAACAATCTGACAGTAACAAGAGGGGAGGTGGGAAGGGATAATGGGGGGAAGGGTTTTCAGGTACTACTATAAAGGACTCATGGACAAAACCAAGGGGGAGGATGGAAGCAAGGGAGGGAGGTGGGTTACGCTGGGGTGAGGGGGAGTGGTGGGGGAGAAATGCAGACAACTGTAATTGAACAACAATAAAGTAATTTAAAATAAAAATAAATAAATAAACAAACAAACAAACTTCTACTTGTCAGGTGTTTTATGCCACACAAGGCAAATACTGTCAGGATTCTGGTTGTCTCCACTGTAACCATTGGTTTTTCCTGGCCCCACACAGCCCAGGTGGGGAAGACCCAAGCCAACTCATCTTCCAAAATGCTCCAGGGTAGCCAGGCTCTCAACTCTGCTCTCAAAACCAAAGGACGCAGACCAAGGAGCACAGCCCCTCCTTGGCCTCATGTGTCCCCAGGACGATTAGAAAACAGCGCGGAGGACGTCATCTCTCCCCCTTGCCTGCTCCCCGACCCCACTGCGCCTGAGGTGGAAGTGAGAGGGGAAGCGGTGCCCCACGCCCCTGGCTGCAGGGTGCGCAGGACCGTGCACACAGTGAATGCCCCTCCCGTCTCCAGAAGCCATTTCTAGGGTTAGGCAGTCTTTGGGGACCAAGAGCGAGCGTCACCTAGCGAAACCCACCGTCCATCATCACTGCCTTTGTGCCTGTGCTCCACCCCACAGGATCATCTCCTCTAGAAACAGAGGTCCCCCAGAAATCCAGGGAGATGGGGAGCGCCCTGGGGAGCCTCTAGAGAAAGACTGCGCCTTGGAACAAGCCCTGTTCACTGGGGAATGGGTGGTGCGCAGACTACACGCAGTGAGGCTTCTACAGGGGAATCTCCCAGTGATTTCCATCTTTCTGGCAGATTCTGAATCCCCTCTGGAATAACTAATGCCTTTTCCCTCTTCCGCCTCACCTCACCCCAACAAACCTTATACCAAAGAAACCAGCTGAGAGTCCTGCAAAGGATCTGCTACAGTAATGTTTTAGTACTGTTACAAAAAGGGAAAATTTGGAGAAACCTAAGTATTTCACAAAAGAAAACTAGCTATAAAAATCCTATGTATACATAGGATAAAATATTATGCAGTCACTCAAACCCTTATAGAGGAATGTTGGATGACATGAGACATTTTTTCATAATATAATGTTAAGAAAAGAAGGGGTTAACCCTGGCTGGTGTGGCTCAGTGGATTGAGCACGCACCTCCAAACCAAAGGGTTGCTGCTTCAACGCCCAGTCAGGACACGTACCTGGGTTGCATGCAAGGTTCCCAGTAGGGCGCCCATGAGAGACCACTACACATTGTTGCTTCTCTCCCTCTCTCCCTCCCTTCCCCTCTGTCTAAGAAATAAAATAAATAAAATCTCTTTTTTTAAAAAAAAGAGGAGGTTAGAAACTGCATATCCAATCTCTATGTCTTTAAAAAATTAATTATACATTTATGCAAAAATAAGAGTAAATGGATATCAAAATCTATTTTCTTAGTAATGGGATTAGAAGATGTGTGTGTGTGTGTGTTTCTTTATTTTCCTTTGTTTCCGATGAGTGTATGCTACTTTAGAATCTAGTTAATTTGGAAGAAAGGAAGGGGAGAGCGGGAGACATTTTTTCAAAATTGCTGTGACTCGCTGGGGTGAGGATGGATATGGCATCAAAGCTAGTTTCCATGTAATCAACTCAGGCCAAGTCTGCAACCCTAGAAAACTAAGTGGAGGCAACTCCTGGAGTAACTCGAGCCGCATGGTAAAACAAACAAAAACCTGCTGCTTCCTGTTTTGAGAAGACAAGAACTTCTTTTTAATCCCAATTGTCCTCATATCAATCCCATATTCCACGGTGCTGCCCAGAGGTCAGAATGAAGGAAAAATTAAATGTACTCCGGATTCCAGTTGTTTTGTTTTTCCTGCTCATCCCCCAACTGAATAAACCCACTCCTGAGAAATCAAAGCCAAGCCATTTTCACTGCCCTTGGGGGCTGTTTGGCACCCCCTGCTGTCTCCCAGGGAAGCTGCCAATCGGCATGGCTGAGCTGGAAAGCAGCAATCCCCCTGCCTCCCAGCGCGCCCCTCCGGCCCTGGGCCCCCTCACCACAGCTGGCCCCTCTCGAAGACTCGCGTCTGAGTCAGCAGGCTCATCTCCCAGGTCTCAGCCAGCAGAGGTGGCTGTCACCCCACACTCTGCCCAATTGCCCCGCCAAAGTCACCACTAAATCTGTGTTTAGGTCCGAGACATGACCTGACAGCAGCCCTTTTCACTGATTTGGGTCCCTGCTGCTTTGGCCCTTCCTTCCCTGGTTTCCAGGCCATCGCCCACACGGGGTTTCTGGTTTTCCTTTCTGAAGCCTCCTTCATGGCTCTTTCTCCAACCATTTTTCTCTTGACTTTTTAATTTTAACGATTTTCAAATGTGCCAAAAATTTGAAAGAACAGCACCATGAATACCCCACATATCCTTCATCAAATTATTCAATTAACCATTCACCAGCGGTTACCTTTTTGCCACATTTGTTCTCTCTCCATATGGATTTTATTGAAAGTTCTACCCTTCGTGACTTTTCACCCCAAACACTCCCAACAAAACCACTTGGCTCTGAGCACATCTAAGAATATTAATGTTATTTGTATGGTATCATCTAATACCTATTCAAATCCATGTTTCCCCAATCGTTCCACAAAAAAAAAGTCTTTTTATGTTTTTTTTTATCTGGTATTCAGTCCAAGCTTTCGAAATGCATTTAGTGGCAATGTCTCTCTGGTTTCTTCTAGTGTAGAACAGCCCAGCACAGTTTTTAAAATGACACTGACTTTTTGGGCAGCATTAAGACCATTTGGTTTGTGAATGGTTCCTGTTCTGAATTCCCAACCTCTTAACTTTTGGGCCACCAGAGAAATTGATTTTGGACTTCTTTTCTTCTCCATTCACACCCATGCTCTAGTGGTCTCACCCAGGAGTATGGCTTTAAATAGCATATTTAAATAGAGCTCTCAAATGCATTTGCTCAGCCTAGGTCTGTCTCCTAAGTTCTGGACTCTAACTGCATACTGGAGGTCTCAGAGATGTCACATACTCTGTAACTGAACTCCTGGTCTTCTCCATAAACCTCCGTAAAACTTCCTCTGTCTGTAGACTTGCCTTTTTAGTTGATGGCAACTCCAAATTTCCATTTCTCCAAGAAAAAAAAAAAACTTAGAATCATTCTTGACTCCTCATTCACTGTATCTTACACTCCACATCCAGTCTCTGGGCATCCTGTTCACTTAATCTTCAGATTATGTTCAGAATCTGACCCCTTGTCACCACCTCCTTTGCTTCCACCCTGGCCCCACTGTCATCATCTGTTGTCTAGGTTATTGTAACTACCTCCTGACAACTCCCCTCCTTCCCATTTCTGCTCTGCTGCAATCTGTCCTGGACACAGAGACTACAAGTTTCTTCCAAATTCAAGTCACGGTCACTGCTCTTCCACTCAAAAGCTTCCAGTGCTCTCTGTGTCCCTCCACAGTAAAAGCCAGAGTCCACCCCTCACCTAACAAGGCCCCCTTACCTCTCGGATGCCATCTCCCACTGGTCCTCTTCCCCTCCCCTCTTACTCATTCTACTCCATCTATTCTTATTTAACACACTGATTCTCAAATATGCCAAGTAGGATCTTGTCACAGGGCCTTTGCACTAGCTGTTCACTCTCCCTCAGCATCTGAATGACTCCCTCCCTCCATCCCCTTGGGTCATCACTCAAGTGCCCTCTTTTCAAAGAGGCCTATTCTAACCATGCTTAAAATCATAGTTGGGCCCTGGCTGGCATGGCTCAGTAGACTGAGTGCAGGCCTGCAAACCAAAGGGTAGCTGGTTGGACTCCCAGTCAGGGCACATACCTGGGTTGTGGGCCGGGTCCCCGGTGGGGGGGTGTGTGAGGGACAACCACACATTGATGTATCTCTTCCTCTCTCCTTTCCCTCTCTCTAAAAATAAATAAATAAATATTTTTAAAAATTGTAGTTGGCCACCTGTGCATGTGTCTATGTGCACATAAGCACACTTCTGATCCCCGGAACCTGTTTGTTTTCTTAACATCTATTTGTTTTCTTCATAGCAAATATCAGCTTCTAACATGTTATACAATTTACCTAGGTGTTACACAGAGTGTTTATTTTCTCTGCCCTCACCTGAGTGCAGAAAACAAAGTGGCCTGAGAAGACCTGAGCAAAGACCTGAAGGAGCCATGAAGGCGTCTGGACAAGGAAGACAGTGGTGTGGGTACCGAGCTGTATAGGTACACAAGGAAAGCCCATGGAAGGCACAGGACCTGGTCACCACTTAGTATCGGCTGTTACCAATATGCAGTCTACCCCTTCTTTCAAAGTGGAGAAGTAAAGCTGAGGATTCTAATGGTTTATTACTAAGTCACTTATACTTATGAAAGGCTACTTGGCAGGGACACTGGGTAAGGAGGTAAATAGCAGGACCTCACTAGTGGACCCAGTGAGGATCCTGGCTCTCCCAGGCTGAGCGAAAGCCCTGCTCCCTGGCTCCCAACCGTGTGCTCCCTGCCACATTGTTCAGTTTCTCTGGGTGTGTTTGTAAAAATCAGGGAGGTGTTTGATAAAAATAATGCCTAGAGGTTCATAAATTAATGGTCAGACATTAATTGTTGGTGTAGCCACCCTCCTGGGAATCAGACAGAAAAGAGCAACACTGTTAGGACTGTCAACTTTGCCCGCCCTCTTCCCCTCTGCACTAACTTGGGCTGACACTCTCTCTGTCTTTTATAACAAGCACAGTTTTGACACCTCCCTTCCGGTCTCAGTTTCCAGACCCCCAGAGAGATCAAAAGGAAATGCAAAGGAACACTTTAAAGATTTGGATGCGTAACAGTTGTCCAGCCTGGTCAGAATCAAACGCTCTACGTCCTTTTCTTACAATTCCCCTCTCTCCAATCTTTTCAGGTTTCCAGGACTTGAGAAAGGAGGATGTATTACCAGCTTTTTGGGGGGTGAATTTGTTTCCCACCCACGCTCCAGTCTACCCCAAACAGGCCCAGGGCCCTAGGGCTGCAGATGTGCTCAGCTCTGCTCCAAGCTTCTGACACCCAGGCCCTCCCCGGAGGGAAACCCAAACAACAGAGCAGAGACCAGAGGGGCCCTGCTAAAGAAGCTGGATGAAGGGCTCATTGGCACAGTGGGAGCCTTCTGGGCATAGTCACTTGTGTAAAGTGGACTTGCTCAAAACAGGAGACCTTCCCTAGGTTGGCGTTTAAATGAGCTGTCCTATTCTCTAATGCATCTGCCCAGCGTCAGTCTGTCTGGGAAGAGGTGGAAAGGGGAAAATGCACTTGGTTATCAGTATAATTTATCTACGTGACACCAAATATCAACATGCCAGCTGCGCCTGCGTGCTCTGTCTTTATCTGGGCAGCTGCCCCTCCACAGCCACATGCACATGGAGTGTGCCCACTGGGGAGAGGGTAATGGACTGGCTCCTGAGGCTCCCCAGGCCCTGGCTCTCCACCAGCACACCAGCCCACAGGCCCTTTCCCATGGGTTTTTAGGGAAGCATCCACCAGTTCCCTGGGGGAGAGATCTCAAAAGAGTTTCCACTTTCTTTAGTATTTAACCAGGGTTAATAATCATGGAAACCTGTAATTATATTACACACTAAATTGCTTATATGCAAGCCACCCCCCTCCGAATGGCAGCCCCACAAAAGGCTGTGGACATGGGTACAGCCTCAGGTGAGACAGACTATGAATTCCTCAGGACCCACAATTTTGCATAAAGGCAGAGGATTCTGAAGGAGGGTGAGATACCCCATTCACCCTCTCATCCAGGTGGCCCGGGAATCTGGGAGGGATGGTATTTTACTAACAAACTCGCTTTACAATTATTTTCTTCTCCTCTAGTCCTCACTCACCTTAGATTGTTTCTTGTTTTCCTAAAGAGTTTAATTTGTATTCTAAAAATTAAAGGCACAAAATGCAATTCATTTATATGTATTATATAAAACTTTTTAATTGAAAGAGCAATTTCAGAAGCCTAGTGTGGCTGTAGCAAACAGCAGAAGGACCTGGATGGTGAGTTCTGGGACAATAGGTTGGCAACTTACAACTATGTTAAAGAAATAAAGAAGATTTTGATGTTAAGCGTTTTTCTTCTGACAATGGACACCCCACACACATGCACCCAGTTAAGAGGTGGTCCCATTTCTGTGTTCACTGGGGTGCTGACATCTTTTACCTTTGCAGGAAATAACAGTATGATAGCACATCTTTTATAGCAACTTGCAGCTTAGTGACCTCTTAAGGAAGGTGCGGCTCAGAACCCTGGACTCAGCCTCCAAAGCACCCAGTGCCAGACCTGTCACGCCCTGTCAGTAGGCAAATGGCTATAAACAAGTTACTGGACCCCTGTGCCTCAACATCCGATCCCTGAAATTGAGATAACAACGTCTGTCCGACTTATCTCAAAAGGACATCAATGAGATCATGGATGCCCAAGCTGAGAGGACACCAGATACTAGAAAAAGCCCGGAGAGGGTCTGTCTGACTCTCAAGGTCAGGCAGGGTGCGTGAAACTCCTGTGCCGGGCCCTGGGGATGCAGGGATGGCTTTGGATGTATGCCGAGGGCTGCCCATTCATTAAAGGGGAGCTGCGCGGTTGCGGAGCAGAGCACCGAGCTGCAGCCTGCGCGCAGGGCTGGGAAGCTTTCGCAGCTCCTCGGACACCGGGCTTCACATCACCGGGATACGGGAGTCCTGGAACCACAACCGAAACTGCCTTCCCGCGGAGCAGCGGGGAAATCTCTGGCGGGCGCCCCCCCCCGCCCCCCAACACACACACAGCTGCTGGGGCTGAGAGTTTATTTGTCCAGGGCTTGGGGCGCGCTCGCGCAGCCTGGCTGCCGGGCGCTATCAGCAGGCGGGCGGTGGGCGTTGGAATGTTAATTGAGTGGAGCGGGGGCGCCACACAGATAAGCGTCGTGGAGCAGCGCCTGGGCCACCCCGCCCGTGGCCCAGACAGGACAGCCCCACCGTCTCTGGGGCCCAGAGGACCGTCTTCTTCACTCTGGACGAGCAGCGGGCGCATGAGCTGGAGGCGTAGGGCGGCGGGGGGTGGGGGGTGGGGCTGACCTGTCTCCACGGAAGGCGGGAATGGGGATTGAGAAGAGATGGCGGGAGATATGGAAACACCGGCTGATTTTCAAACAATGAAAGACATCCCTGAACCTGCTCCAGTCTCTTCACCCTCGCTCCTCCCGTGAACCCCGGCATTTTCACGGGTTCACAGAGAGCTCCTCTGAACGGGACCGCAGGCAAACGGTTAAAACCACCCCGGGATAGTGGTTTGGGGAGGAGGCAGATTTTTAGATTCTTAATTCACACCATACACTCAAATACACTCCTAATAAATAAATGGAAATGAAACCATACAAGTCCTAGAAGAAAATATGGGTGAATTCTTCTGTAGCCTCGGTGCGGAGAAAGGTTTTCTCACTACGACTCAAATCCAGAGGCAATAAAAGAAAGATTAATGCATGTGACATTTAAAATTGCAAGACCAAAAAGCACAGTATAAAAGAAGTCAGACGACTGACAAATAGGAATAAAACATTTACAACAGACAACCAGTATCGCTGACATGTGGAAAACACTTAAAAATGATAGGAAATGAGAGAAGGATACTATTTGGGGTTTGAGGGGTTTTCATTTGTTTTATTGTTGTGCAACTATTAATCCTCTTTTTTGTTTTGTTTTGGTTTGGTTTTTGATTTTTAAACGTATTTTTAAAAGATTTTATTTATTTCTAGAGAGGGGAAGGGAGAGAGGAAGAGGAGAGAAACATCAATGTGTGGTTGCCTCTCACATGCCCGCCCCCCCCCCCACTGGGCACCTGACCTACAACCCAGGCATGTGCCCTGACTGGGAATCCAACCAGCAACCCTCTGGATCGCAGCCCACTCTCAATCCACTGAGCCACACCAGCCATGGCTGGGTTTTATTTTTATTGTTGACACGATTGCAGATGTCTCCGTTTCCCCCCTGGGGCCCCACCCCCCTTCTTTGTGGCCATCACCACACTGTCCTGTTATGACTTATGCATATACGCTCACTGACTAATCCTTTCACTTTCTTTCATCCAGTCCCCCCCTCCCCTCTGACAGCTATCAGTCTGTTTCATGTGTCCATGCCTCTGTTCCTGTTCTGTTCGTCAGTTTATTTTGTTCGTTAAATTCCAACCACATAATAGCAAGAACATAGAGTATTTGTCTTTCTCTGACTGGTTTAATTCATTTAGCATATTAATCTCCAGGTCTATCCATGCTGAAAAGATACAGTTTAAATGTACAAATACGTTTTTGTATTTGCATGCATATTATACTTGTCAATGTATAGGTACATACATACCCATATGTATGTATTCCTTGATTATATAAAAATGTTTTATCCCACTCACAATTAGAAAAAAATCAAGTTAAAACAACAACGAGATACCATTTCTCACCTATGAGATTGGTGAAAATTAAAAGTGCTGCACACTCTGCTGACCAAGCTATACTGGGAGGCAGGTACTCTCCCACATTGCTAGTGGAAAGCAAAACCTGCAAACCCCTCTGGAGGGGAACTGGACAATGCCTTAACAGCTGGTAATGCAATTATCTTGGAACCACAATCCCACTTCCAGAAACATGCTCTGAGCATATGCTTCTAACAATGCAAAAACACGTCATTCATTATCTTATTATTATTTGTCATTGCAAGATCCTGGGGAAATCCAAATACTCATTCATAAGAGAGTGGTTGAAAAAGCCATGGCATATTCACACGGGGAAGTATTAGGTAGCTGTACAGAAGGATAAAGAAGTCTGCTTGAACCAACAGGGGGTGGCTTTTAGGATATGTTGTTAAGTGAAAAAAGAAAATTGTGGAAGGAGTGAGCTGGAAGCAGACCCTATTATGAAGTTAGGGCCTGTGCTGGTGAGGAGTTCTTACCTGTGGGACAACAGGTGTGCCTGCCTTGTGGCAGCAAAAAAAAAGAAAAAAAAACAAAAAGTGCTAGTGGTCAACCAGTCTCTTAAAGGTGATCATCAGATCCATATCACAGATTTTAATGATGAAAATATCATTGTAAGTAAAAAGCCCTCCTTCACCAAGGGGGTGAAATCAGACACAGTAATGGCAGCCTACCAGGCAAAGATGGGCTTGTGACATGCCCTGGCTTCTCCTCTCTTCTCCCCTAGCAGACCAGGTACTCCTGGGTGTCCTAAAATGGTGCCACAGACCTGTGCATCCTGAGTGCCTCATACGTAGGGTGAGCAAATGTCCTGGTTGGTCTGGGACAATGTGGTCTGTGCCTGACCTCCTGTCCAGTTAGTGCGTCTCCTCTTTTAAAAATACCCAGGCTTAGCCCTGGCTGGTGTGGCTTAGTGCGTTGAGCACAGTCCTGTGAACCAGGGGTCGCTGGTTCTGATTCCTAGTCAGGGCACATGCCTGGGTTGTGGTCCAGGTCCCCAGATGGGGCTTCCTAAGGGGCAACCACACACTGATGTGTCTCTCACTCTCTTTTTCCTTCCCTTCCCCTCTCTCTAAAAATAAATAAATAAAATCTTAAAAAAACACCTAGGTGTAGATGGTGTATTATATGACCAGCTTTCTCTTAGGTAATGGGCACTCAGAAAATATCTACTGAGTTGAATGGAATAATTCAGAAAAGACTGAAGTAATAGTTTCAGTCAATTTTTAAAATATGTAGTGAATTTTTTCTTAGAAACAAGGATGCTAAGAACTACATAAAGAAGTAGAAAGAAGCACCATGAAAGATGACCATCAAGCAATGGCCCTTACCTCAGACACATTCGTGTGTTCTAACGGAAAGGACAGTGTACTGAGCATAAGGAGACATGAGACCCAAAACAAGCCCCTTACCTTTTCTTTGTCTTGGTTTCCTCATCGGTAAACTAGAAATCATGACTGTCGAGCATACAGTTATTTGGAGACTCAGCGAGGTAAGATGTGAATGTGCATTACAACTCAAAGAGGAAACTATACAGAAAATAGTCCAGTTCTTTATGCCAAAGTGTTCCCAGTTGTTTTTGAAATCTTCCTTTCACCTCTTGAAGGAATTGCAGTGGGAGCGGGGATGGCAGAGACGAAGGGAGGGGCTTCCTGTCCGTGACACAGGAGTGTGTGTGGGAGAAAGAGAACCAGCATCCGAAGCGAGAACACCTGGGTTTTCCTCTGCAGTGAGGTAGCTGTATGGCTCTGGACCATAAACAATCTCTGTGTTCTTTATCTGTAAAATATAGATAAATAGGCTACAAGAAAAAAATAGAGAAGCCATCATTTAAAGGAAATTGTTCTGAAGAGAAAATAGAAAATTCAATGAGTTGTTTTGAAAGAATTTTCTTTAAAACTCTAGTCATGCACTCTGTGGACACAAGGTGATGAAAATCTGTGCCATAAATAGTGAGAGACTCTTGGTGCCCCGGGTTTGCATAGACATGAAATAGCTTATTTTGAGCAAAGGGCAGAGGAGTAGAGAACACATAGATATTCTGGCAGCTGTGACACCCTGTTCAAGTAGCAATCAGAAGCCTAATATCAACATACAACTCTTAGTAAATGTCACAGCTTTATAAAAAACAAGAAAGAATACCCATATTTTCCTACCTTGTCATATAAAGAAGGAGGAAAAATAGGGAAATAGACACACATTGGCTCATCTGTACAAACAGCACAGGAAAAGATAAGAGAATAAAATTGGGAGTCTGTAGGAAGCAGGAAAGAAGGTTAATGGAAAGAACGGAGCAGAAAGGATGAAGGTACAGTTGCCACTTTTCTGAGTTAATGTTTTTGCAAAATTTTTACTCTAGAATTCTGTTAATGTTTTACATACTCAAATCATAAACAAGTTATGGCAATGTTTTTACCTGGGTGCCCGCAAGAGACCGTGGGAAAGCAGCAAGTGCCAGGACGGAGTGACACAGTCTGCCAGCCCCAGGTGGGCCAGGCACCTCTGGGCCAGTCCCCACGGTATCTGGGGACCATCCCCAGCCAAACCAGGCATATTCCTTTATCCAACCAATCCCTACTGGAGACCTACTAGGTGCTGGTTCCTGGCCTAGGACACAGCTGCGACAACAGACTCAGAGTCCTAGTCTAGTCTAATGGGACCCTCTGCTCAGATTACGCACATCAGAGAGGGTAGGTTTCCTGCAAGCCCCCAGGGCCCAAGCTGTAGATGTGTATTATTAAATTTTAAAGGGGAAATCCTTAAGTTTTAGGGAAGTCTGAAAGCCACAGGGAGGAGGGAACACTTTTGTCAACTATGGATGGGACGTTTCAAAAATATTGTGCACAAATGTCCTATGATTGTGCAAAGTACCACACTGGATGGGGGTAATTTAAATCCATCTCCTGTGCAAGGATGGGAAAAGATAAAAGGCCAAGAGCCCTCATTTCCTGGTACTTAGAGTGTGGTCTGAACTGGCCCACATAGGCCCTCAAAACACTGTTTGTGGACCTAGTACTGGTGTAAGCATTGCATTGTGTGACCTGAGTTGAGTGAGTCAGATCCACTCACCCCAGCAAGGCTGCTTCATCTCATTTTAAGAATAGAGATGACAACGTCTCCACTGGCAAGCAAGAAATGAACGTCACACACACACACACATACACACCCTGCCTGACACCACACAGTCTGGGCCACTCAGCATCCTGCCTGAAACATAATGAAAGATGATCAGCAAGCAAGGACACTCATCTCGGGCATATTAGTGTATTCTAATGGAAAGGACAGTGTACCGAACATAAAGAGACATACATATGTGACACAAAATAGGTTCCTTACCTTTTCCTTGTCTTGGTTTCCTCATTGGTAAACTAGAAATCATGACTGTTTTTCTGCTTGGTTGGCTAGCCTAGCTGCTTCCTTGCTTCTCCCAGACACTCAGGCTTGTCAAGTTGGCAAGTCACTAGCGTATACCTCCCCGCAGACAGGGCAGTCCCTAAAGCTGCTGCAGTGCCTTGGAAGGGGCAGGATCAGCGCCATTGGTTCTATTCTCTTGGGGGCGACCCTCAGTGCGCCCATGAGCTGGAAAGAAAGGAAAATGCAGATGGGGACCCGGATGGGGTGACTGACACCAGGGCCTGGCCGGTTTGACCTGACAGCTGAGGTAGATGACGGCAGGGGGGCAAGTCCTGCCCAGGGAAGAAAGCGCTGGGAAAAGAAACCCCAGTGCAGAGTCGCCTGTCTGCATGGCCTCCCTTCCTGCAGGGATGGTGGATCGGGATTCAGTGCCCCTCTCCTGGTGTGCCCCTGGGTACCGATGTCTGAGCCAAGGCCGCCCATTTCCTAACGAAGATTCCTGTTTGCATCCTTCGGCAGAGGTGGGAGGTGGGGGTAGAAAGCTTTTTCACATCCAAAAATCTCATCTCATCCTTGCAGCAAAGCAGAAAAGAAAGGTAAGGCTGGGACACGAGAGCTGGATTTGAATTTAGGGCTCCTGATGCCAAGTCTCTCCCAAGGTGTCCTTCCTACTATGACTTCATAGAGCGCAACAGTCCGCTGCAATCCCGTCATAGAATGAGGCGCTGGTGTGTTCGAAGTTTACCATTCCTATCTGGGTCCGCCCACAGCCCTAGCTTGGAAGGTGAGGGCCCAGCCGAGCTACTGGAGTGGAAGGGGTGAGTGCCTGCTGGGTCCTCTGCATGGAAACATCCTAAATTGGCTTTCAGTCCATGCGGGGTGGTGGTTGTAAACAGCCCCTACCAGTCCTTCCCCGGCACCTCTGCCAGGAGGAGGATGCAATTGGATTGTACTGTCTTGCTAGGAAGTCCCAGGATGTTTTGTGAGCACTAAAACATTTGATTAATTGATGTTTATTTTACATATTTATCCCGAGGAAATAATCCAAACTGTTAAGAAAGATGAAGTCACAGAGGTGTTCCCTGATCCTTACAATGTCAGAAAATAGGGATATCATCTAAAAATATAAACACAGTCTATTCTGGTCTATCTATAACATGAGCTGTTATATTTTCACTTAAAATATATCTTTAAAAACTCTAATAAAGCGCTGGGTGAGCTTATGATGTAAATTTAAAATCTACAGCTCCACATATACCCACACGTGCAAAGTATGGAGAAGGAAGTGCACTAGAATGTCATCCCTGGATGGATCATTTCTTTTCAACTTTTCCTTATTTTCATTTTTCCAAAGTGTACATGACTTTTAAAATCAGAAAAAAAATAAATGTAAGTAAATGTATGGGTCATTGTAAGATTTTGACATCTCTGAAGACAAAGGGATGTCTCTTTCCAAAAAGAGGTGGTGGGTGCTGTCTTGGCAAAGCTGGAGTCCTCGGCTCCCTGACACTGGTGAGCTGGAGCACCTCGGGAAGTCACTTAATCTCTCTGATCCTGATTTCTCTGGGGGGTGGGGCGCTGGAAACACTGGGGTATAGCTTTGATATAAAGATTAAATGATATGACGTATAAGCAATCATAACTTGGATAAATCATCCAGTTTGCCAAACTTTTACATAAAGTTTTCCAAGGATTTATTCAAGATTTTTTGCAGCCACTAGCCCAGGCAGATGAGCCCAGTTTACCTGGATATCAGGGATTAATAATGCCCAGGCAGTTTTTATAATAGTGCATTCGCCTTAAAAGGTTTATTTAGGAAATATTTGATCTAAAATCCCCAAAAGAACTCTAGTGAGATCTCATTTTGACTTTTAAATATGTTTAAACTCCTGCCCTGGCTAGTGTGGCTCAGTGGATTGGGCACTGGCCTGCATGCAAACCAAAAGGTTGCTGGTTCAATTCCCAGTCAGGGCACATGTTTGGGTTGCAGGTCAGGCCCCCAGTAGGGCATGTAAGAGAGACAATGAATTGATGTTTCTCTCCCACATCAATGGTTCTCTCCCTCTCTTTCCCCCTTCCTTCCCCTCTTTCTAAAAATAAATACATAGCCCTGGCTAGTGTAGCTCAGTGGGTTGAGTGCAGGCTGTGAACCAAAGGGTCGCCAGTTTGATTCCCAGTCAGGGCACAGGCCTGGGTTGCAGGCCAGGTCTCCAGTAGGGGCCACATGAGAGGCAACCACACATTGATGTTTCCACCTCTCTTTCTTCCTCTCTTTCCATCTAAAAAGAACAAAAAAAAAAAACCTTTAAAATAAGTAAAAATAAAAATAAATAAATAACATCTTTTAAAAATAAAATATTTTTTAACTCCTTACACTGTGCTGAGACTACTGACCCACTCACGTTGTCTTGACTGAACCATGTGGCATGAGGAATTACAGCAGTGGACACTTGTTCATGGTTTCGTGCACTTTATCTCAATTAACCCCCACAATCATCCTCTGATGGGCACATTGTTATCTCCAGTTTCGATTCAGTTAAAGCTCAGAGACAGGAACTCTGCGCAAAACCCACAACTCATGCAACCCAGAGCAAGGCTAGACTTGTTGACGCCACCTGGCTCTGATAACCATTCTGCCACACTGCCTCCCTCCCTCGGTCAGAAATTCTTTTATAAGGAGTTAATGCCCATCAAAACTCCTCGACCCTTGAATAGTGCTGCGTTCGTATTCACACTCGTGCACGCACAATCAACTAAAGGCAATCAACTTTAGGGGGAATAAAGGTGGCGGGGAGGGCGGGGTTGCAGGGGAGAGAATTTCGGACTTGGGGGCAAGGTGAGCCCTGTCTAGCACCTGCGCGCGGGCGGGGCTTTTACCTTTGCTCCTCTCCGCCCACGGAAGGAGCCTGCTAAGAACCTGCGGGAGCCCCCAATACAGCTCCTTTGCTTTTTCTTTGCTCTGGGGTTGACACGTTCCACCTGGGAAGTGTCGGGTCCAAGCTCTAAGCGAAACATTTCCAACCTCCATCCAGGTCAGGGCAGGTCAAGACTCGCTCCTCCGCGATCCAACCTCTGCCCCTTGGAAGGGGCTTCCCGCCGCCTGGCCCCGCCTGGCACCCACAGAGACTCCTGCCTTGTACCTCCATCGTGCGGGTGCGGCCGCGATCTCCACCTGAGTTCTCCTGCAACGGGATCGGAGAGTTAAGCTACCGCTAGGCCGGAAGGACTGGCTCGGGTTGCAAAGCCAGGGCTCCGTCCCCCATCCTCGCACATCCTATAGGAAAGTCCCCGCGGACCTGGGGTTGACCTCGGAAGCTCGCGCTGGTACCGTATTCACTGAGATACGAACTTTGCGCAGCACTATCTCTTCCGTTTTCCCCTCGCTTCTGAGAATGGTCGATACTAACCAAACCTTCCCAGAAAGTGGCTCGGGGCTGCAGGAGAACTTAGAAGAGCGCAGGAGGAAAGTGCTTGGGGAGGAAGATGCTGCTAGGTTAGCACGTGGTTTCTGCAGGAACCAATGAGAATCGGCAATGTCCTCACTCAGCCCTGGTCACCCTTCCCGTAAGGGTGGCCCAGAGGAAGGCGCAGTACGGGGACGCTAGGCGTCAGCCCCAGACCTTGGCTCTGCAGTGCTAGCAGCGACCAGACAGGAGGGGCAGGACGCTGCGCTCTACGGAGACTGGGGACCCGGGACGTCCCAGCCCCGCTCCTTCCCACCTTCGGGATGCTGCAGAACCCCGCCGCCTCCACCCCATTCTCGGTCAATGACATCCTGAGCCTAGAGCGCGAGCAGATTGGCCTCGAGGCCTTGCAACTCCAGGGGACACGGAGGAGCCCCGAAAGCTCTCAGTATCTGCGACCAGTCCCAGAACCGCGAGAGTCGGAGGTTCCCAACACCGGTAGCTGCGACGGAGGCAACAGAAGGCAGGACGGGTCAGAGCCCCCTGGGGATGCCAATGAGCTGGTCGCAGAGGTGGACGCGGAACGGGTGGGTAAGTACACGTTCAGGTCTTGACACCGGCGGGGAGATCATGAGAGTAGGGATGGGTCATTACCGCCCGGCGTGTGGGAGGACAGCGTCTCCTGTTCTCCTCAGTTCTGAGGGCCTAGCCCTGATTTCCCTTCATCTGAAGGGTCCAAACGCAGGCTCTGAGACCCCTCTGCCACCCCACCCCCCACCCCCCAGAGTGCTTCACCTCCCCTAAGGATCTTAAGGGCGTACTATTTCCACAACTTCTTCTCATGTTCCCGCAAACACATCATCCCGCTCACAGCCACAGCCCCAGGAACTCCAGCTTTCTCTTTCTTATATCAAAGTCTGCTACACCACCTTAGCTGTGTTTCCCACTGCCCACCTTCCCCGCCGCCCGGAGGCTCTCTGCCCTAACCCATCGGCCAAAGGTGTAGCCGTCAGAACAGCTGGACGCTTGGGGAAAGGCAGCTCCCACAGCCCTGGGGTCAGTCCCAGGCCGGCCCTCTCTGGGGCGTGCTAAGTGGCCTGGCCAACCAAGTCAATCCTTCGCCTGGTTACTCATCTCAAAAGTGAGAGGTGTGGACCAAACCAGGTGGGGTCCAAGTACCTGGGCGAGAACGCTCTGCTGAGTCTGGTGGTGAGCTCTCCGTATCTGGGAGCACCGAACGNCACAACTTCTTCTCATGTTCCCGCAAACACATCATCCCGCTCACAGCCACAGCCCCAGGAACTCCAGCTTTCTCTTTCTTATACCAAAGTCTGCTACACCACCTTAGCTGTGTTTCCCACTGCCCACCTTCCCCGCCGCCCGGAGGCTCTCTGCCCTAACCCATCGGCCAAAGGTGTAGCCGTCAGAACAGCTGGACGCTTGGGGAAAGGCAGCTCCCACAGCCCTGGGGTCAGTCCCAGGCCGGCCCTCTCTGGGGCATGCTAAAGTGGCCTGGCCAACCAAGTCAATCCTTCGCCTGGTTACTCATCTCAAAAGTGAGAGGTGTGGACCAAACCAGGTGGGGTCCAAGTACCTGGGCGAGAAAGCTCTGCTGAGTCTGGTGGTGAGCTCTCCATATCTGGGAGCACCGAACGTGTAGCTCGGGATTGAGCTGCTTGGAGAAGCCAACGCCGCGGGTCCCCCTGCAGTTTTGATGCCTGGTCTCTGAAGGCCCAACTGGTGCTGGGGCAGCAAGGCCCCGTCCCTGTGTCTAGCAGCAGAAAGGGAAGGGGCGGGTTGGGGGGAGTCGTGTCGCCTAGGCTCCAGCACCCGGGAGGCTTGTGCTGGAGAGGCTCAACCTTCCAAGGGATGAGAAAGTCACTCTTCCTCTGGGTCAACGTCTGCGTCTGGGTCCACAGCCTCCATGCGGGTCCACAGCCACCTGAGAGGCACCTGGAAGGTCGGGTCTCCTCTGCCAGACAATGTCATGGCCCCTCCATTCAAGGCACAAAGTGACCAATAAAAAGACTATTTCGAAGTTATTTGTCGATTTGCAGGCTTATTATTCACCGACTCCAGAGCCTGAAGAACATTAAACTTCACTCGGTGGGCAAAGAAGCCTGCGGGTTTTCTGCAGCGGATCCTAAACGCTGAATTCCCTCACGCTGCTCCGGCAACTGGGCTTCACTTCGGCTCCCAGCGAGAAAGGGTCACACTTTTCGGATCACAGCGGTCCCCTGGCAGGGGAAGGCACCCCCAGCACGTTCCTCTTCCGCTGCCGTGGAAGTGGAGAAGGGTCCTAGCCCAGCGCCGGGAACTAAGCCCAGGGCAGCGATCCCGCAGAAAAAAGACCTTCCTGGGTTACCTCTGCACGCCCCATCAGCCCCCAGCAGACCCACCTTGCTTTCAGGGTCACAGGGCGAGAGAGGTTCTGAAGTGTGACCAGAAGGACACCCGGTGCTGACACCGGGGCGGGGGGGGGGGGGCGGCCTGAAGATCCTCGGCCTGCGAGGTCAGTGACTTTCCAATAGGGTCCTGCTTGTTTCACAGAGTCGCTGAAGGTCAGTTGTTACTTTTTTATTTTCTACGAAAATGAATCCTCCTCACTAGTTTTCCTCTTTGCGAGGAGAGATATCCTCAGTTTTCCTGAGCACAGGCTTCCCTGAAGGAAATTTTCACTCCTCAAACTTTAAATGCGAAGCAGCCCATCCCCCAGGAGATGGTGCCGGCGCAGCCGGGGATTTGCAGCCTGGTCCCAGCGCGCACCAACTCTAGCGAGGCGCGTCCCGCTCCGCTGCGCCACGAGCTTGCATCCCTCCGAGTTCCTTGTTTACTCCTGGCGTGAGTTTCCAGGAAAACTCTGCGTTTCCTCTCTACTCACCCTTCGGTAAAAACAGAGCTTAAGTCGAGACAGCCGGGAGGCGAGGAAAAGGGCAGGAAGGTTGCATCTTGGCCGGCTCCGAGCACAGCATCTCGCAGCTGAAGTCTTCTGCCTTGGTTCAACCCGCTCAGCTGGACCCGACTGGGTGTGCGCAGCGAGGGCGCGGCCCGTGGGGAAGAGAAAGTAGGGCGAAGCCAACCAACGCGCCCGCTGGCCACAGAGACCCCAAAAGAGAAAGAAGCCAGTTTTTAAAAGAAACCCAGACGTGGATCTCGACTCTACCTGTACCTCCAAGAGAACCTCAGTTTTTCAGCCAAGAGTCGGAATTCAAAAAATGTTGCTTAATTTTATTTTGTTAATTTGGGTTACGGAGTCTTGCGTCCAAAAAATATGGGGCCCGTCCCTGGTGCCGGTGGAGCACTCGATGACCAAAAAGACGAGGGTGCGGGCCAAGGCTGGGTGAAGGCGGCAGACACTAGAGACACCCGGCTTGGGGCCAATTATCCCGAAACGTGTGCGCAACCACGGTGGGTAGATAACCAGGCAGCCAGGAACCTACAGCAAGATAAGCGAATCACCGGTCTCTCTCTCGTCCCTCCTGTCCCCCTCCTCTCTTCTTCCACCGAGGGCAGTCCAAAGTCAGCCCGCATCTGGCAGGCCCCCTACGTACTCTTGATCCTTGCAGCAAAAGCTTCCTCAAACTCAACCACACTTTAGAATAGAAATCACATCAAACCGCTCTCACCCCACCACACACACACACACACACACACACACACACACACACATTCTAAGAGGAAAATGAAACTGTCTTAGACACTTGATTGAGAGTCTCCATTTTTGGAAATGGCTGCACACTATATACCAGGGACCACAGAATGTCGCAATTTCTGTGGGTTCCAGCAGGTACAAAGCGTCTGAGCTGGGGCAAAGGAACCTCCAGGCCAGCCCAGGACGGGAGTGAGCTGTCAGCAGAAAGGAGAAAGGGGGCGCGCAGTAAAGGCTACCCAGGGAGACGGGCATCCCTCTGAAAGCCGTGAAAGAATTGCTCGTGTGAGCTGTGGGTCGGATGCTGATGGTGTTCTGTTCTTTCCTGTGCGTTTAGAGTCGGGCCTCCGCGCAGCCTCGCCCCTCCGCGGCGGGGCCCGGGTGCCGGAACGCTGCGCTGCCGGCAGCAACGGCGACGGGATGTGTGCGGAGCAGCCCAAGGCGCGACAGCGGCGGAGGCCGCGCGTGCTCTTCTCTCAGGCGCAGGTGCTGGCGCTGGAGCGGCGCTTCAAGCAGCAGCGGTACCTGTCCGCGCCAGAGCGCGAGCACTTGGCCAGTGCGCTGCAGCTCACGTCTACGCAAGTCAAGATCTGGTTCCAGAACCGGCGCTACAAGTGCAAGAGACAGCGCCAGGACAAGTCCCTAGAACTGGCGGGCCACCCCCTGGCGCCGCGCCGGGTGGCGGTGCCCGTACTGGTGCGGGACGGCAAGCCCTGCCTGGGTCCTGGCGCGCCGGCCTTCCCGGGTCCCTATGGCGCTGCCGCGGCGCCCTATTCCTGTTACGGTGGTTATGCGGCAGCGCCCTACGTCGCAAGCTATAGCGGAGGCTACTCGGGCGCACCAGCTGGTGTCGCACCACCCACGCCCCTGAGCAGCGCGGGCCTCGGAGGAGGTGGCCCGAGCGTCAGTCCGCAGGGCCATCTGCCCGCCACACTGCAGGGTGTCCCGGCCTGGTGAGGCGCCCTAGCTCAGACACACCCATCAGTGGGTCGCGGCAGAGAAGATGGGGTGCCGCATTGGAGGGAAGAGGCGACCCAATGGCGCTTCCCCCTTGAGCGACCCCTGGGACTCTGAATGGCCCCCTACGAGCCTTCCGGCTAAAGGCCTAGGAAACTTCTTCCTCTCAGAGATCCAATGCGGGGCCTTCGCCAGCCTCCGCGAAGCTGCGCTGGAGGGAGGAGGGGAGGCGAGGGTGGCAGGGCAGTGCTAAGGCAGGTGACTTCAGGTGTCAAACCCAGGGGGTTGGGGCGTTCTTTAATTTTGGTGCTGCAGCCCCGGCCATTTAGAGAAGACTGCGGAGGAAGGATGCGCTGGAGCCTGGATCCTCCAATTAAGGGCAACAGGTGGGGGAAGGATGAGAAAAAAGGGTCGGGAGAGGGAAGGGGGATGGAGAGGCAGCCACGGGTCAGGGAGAGGAACTGTAGTGGGGTTTAACCCTCCTCTCCTCTGCGCCCCTGGAGACCCCGGATTAGCCAGCGGAGCGCTCTTTTCTGGGCACACACTTACTCTCCACGAAGTACCCTCTGGTTCTTCCCTCCGTATCAGTGCGTTTGATCACAGCTAAGAATCTCGAGGAAATAAACGAAACATAACGTGTTCGTGTTCGCGTGTGTGTAATCTATTAGAATTTACCGACCTGTCTGTTACCACGGAACAACCTCGAATTTAAGTAAAAAAAAAAAACGAGGCGCGGGAGTCGTGAGCCCTCAGTACATACAGACACTCTAGGGAGACCTACTGGGCTTGGCCCTGGAGCGAAGGGACCTGATTTCCTCCCTCCCTCCTCCGCTGCAGGTTTTCTCTCAGAGCACAACAGGCTTCTAAGTTCTCATCTGGAAAGGAGGCCTCCATTTGGCCTTGAGTCCTAACATGAGAGGTAGGGAGCCTGAACAGTGGGGGAAATTATGACTCCCAGACCCAAATACGTCTGGAATCATGCAGCCTGAAGACTGAAGAGAAACTCGTTTTATTCACAGGAACACTTGTCTTCGGCAGGCCCTAGTAGAAAAATCAGGATTTTTAAAATGATGTATTTTGTCAGTGAAGCCTCTGGTTCTTCACCCGCTGGACCGCTAACTTATCAAAAGTTAAACTGTATTATTTAATAAATTCTAATGTTTAATTAAATGCAATGGCCCAGCACGTCCACATTCCTGAATGTACCCTGGTGGTTCTCCCTGATGTGGACAAGGGAGATTGCTTGGTCCCTCGTCGACGATGCCTTTTTTACGTAGCTTTCATCTCTTAAAGTTTATATGTTTAACCTTGGGACACGAGTAATTGTTTATATTTTTTGTTTACTACCATTTCCTTACATTGTTTTCTCCTTTTTGCTTTCTCTCCTTTCACGCATTGACTTGCATGACATTTTTGCAAGGTTCTAAAATACTGTACATTAAGTTTAAGGTCCTTTGTTGCTACCTTGTGGGCAAGGGCCTGACCCTAGAGGCCATCGCAGTGTGGATCTGGCAAAGTACTTGGCACAGAGTAGAGCGTTAATACATGCAGTCCCCTCACCCTCCCACCCACTTCTGACACAGTGAGCAGTCACCAGACATGGGCTGCTTTGAGCAGCACCCCCCCACTGCCGACGTATCACCTGGGAAAGCCAGGGAGGAGGAGCCATGGCTGTGGCTATATGCAAGGCTGGGAGTGAAGGAGAAAGAGGCTTAGTCTTGTCATCAGTAACTCAGCCATCACTGAACATTTCCACTAGGGACACAAGAGAAAATAAAACTTGGCTGTTGCCTTAAGGAATTTATTATCTAATTGGATACCAGAGACTGACAAGAGAAAGGTATCTAAAAATACAAGGTGGTATATGCCGCCTGTCAAATAGGCAGACAATGAGCTCCCTAGAAAGAAAGGAAATCTGGTGTGAGCGGGGTGCTCCAGGGAGGCGCCCCCAGGGGGTGGACTAAGCCTGGTGATGAAGGGCCAAATGGCGCCATTTCCTGGCCGAGTTCCTGGAAGGGCCTGGGACTCAGGGATGCGGCAAAGGGAATGGGCCACGCAGAAGCCAGCGTTGTCTTTGATGGTAGTTGGGCTACAATTCAAGGCTCGCTCTTGGGGATTTGTAAGTTGTATTTAGTTGGGGTGGGGTGGGGAGAGTCCACATTCCTGAAGGTGGGGTGTTATTGGATAGAGGGGTGTTGTTTTTCTGTCCACCCGAGATCACTTTAAATGTTCCGTTGACCTGCGACACTATCTGTTTGTCCCTCCAGATTACTGTAGCCTCTATATTTGATGGTCTGAACAAAACAGAATAAATGAACCTATAACAGAATCTTGCACAAGTGCGCTCCATGTGGATTTTCATTGAGGGGAGCTTGGAAGTTTGAGATTCACAGGACAAAAGGAGAGAGAAGAAAAGAACTCGCCTCTCCCGTCTCCCCTTTTCTGCCCGTCTCCCCTTTTCTGCCCGTCAGGATCACTTTGAAGCACACTCCCGCTCCCTCCGGCCTGCTCACCAAGCCCACCCCCAGCTGCCCATCTTCCATCCGGTAATCTCCCCTCTGCACTGAAAGCTGCCCCTTTGTGTGTGAATCCTCCACCCCAGCTTTCACCAGGCTCTGTGAGCCATCAGCCTCTTATCTGCATCGTTCAGGCCCATCACTCCAGTCACCTCTTAATGTTCACAAGTTCCCCAAATGGGAAGTAATTGACCTCTAAACAAAACAAAAAAGCTCTCAGAGAGATAGCAAAGGTTCCTTTTGGGACTGTCCCAGGGCTAGGGGTCTCACCTAGGCCAGGTGGATAAGTCAATAAAATTGCAGACTTCCTGGCTCCCTGCCCTTCCTCCCCCCCTCCCAGCCCCGTCAGGCCAGCCTCGCCCCACACCATCCTCACGTCAGGCAGAGCAGGGGTGGAATTCTAGATTTCAGAGTTGTCAGAGATTGCTGGTACTTATTTTTTATAATTTTATCATTGTAATGATGTAACTCTGGGGAGGGGGGGACATGCTTAAATCTTTTAAAATTCCATTTGAAAAGCATTTACAATCCTGAGTTAATACCTGCTCTTTAGGTATATTAGCCCACTAACTTGCCTTTTTTCTTTTTGACAAAACAATGGAACTCCCAGGCAGCAAAGCTGTGTGCCACCCCCTGCATCACCTTCCCCTAAAGAGGCTTCTTCAGAGAGATGGCAGGTGGTGAAGGAGCACTGAGCCAGGAGCTGCTGGACCTCGCCCCATCCGGGTTCCACCAGCGACCCACTGTGTGACCCTGAGCAAGCCTTGTAACCTCTCTGGGTGCAGTTGGATTTACAAAATTGAGGGGGTGGAGCTCTCGTCTGTTATTCTAATTTTGAGTGGCACCCTGTTGATTTCAGGTGCCTTTATCTTTTACAATGCAGTAGCATAGATTATACACCCACACGACTACATTAAACATAGGCACGGTTTAAAGAATAATGGTAAAGTGAACACAGCTGAAACCCCCTCTCCAGGCAAGAAACGGGGTGCCAGCTCCCCAGCAGCCCTCTCCCCATGCCCTCCCCAGAAAGCAAACCCTTTTTCCTTCCTTCCCCTCAGAAGATACCAGCTATTCTGACTTCTGAAATAATCATTTATAGGCTTCTCTTTATGGATTTATCCTTACAGGCACATGCCCTAGCGATACAGTTTAATTTTGCCTGGTTGTGAATGTTACGTATCTGTGGCTTGCTTCTTTTATTCAGCTTTGTGAAACTGAGCCCTCTGTTAGTGTGGAGCTTTAGTTCGCCCCCTTTCATCACTACACTGCACCCCGTTGAATGCACGTGCCTCGGTGTGTGCATTAGCTGAAAGTGCCCTGGTTTCCAGGAGGGACTATAACACAGAATGCTGCTAGCCTTACCTCTCCCACAGGGACAGCTAGCTGTGTTCTTGGGCTGGAGTGTGTGCTGGCCTCCCTGAACTGACTTGCAGGACAAGGCTCCAACCTCCGACAAGTTTCTGTTTCTACAGCAAGCAGACCTACCTTGGCACAGCCTTTTAGATTCTACCTGATTTCACTGCATACTCACCACCTCCATCTGAGGCAGAGTCTATTACGGTCCCCATCCTCAGCCAGGTCCAAGGGCCAGAACTGGGACAAGACCCCAGATCCTTTGCCTCTCTGGCCATGGGTCACTTCCACTGAACACTCAAAAGGAAGTTCAAGACCTCACATAAATCGGATGAACCTTGAGTGACACCATGTTCTTTATTACCCAAGGGGAAGATGTCTGAGAGGGGTGGAAACTTTCTGGAAAGCACCCAGGGGGGATGCATAGGAACCAAGAGGCCAGAGAGGCTGGCTGGGGGCTGGGTGAAATACAATGGTACCTTCAGGTATTGGGGGGCAAATAGTATTTAAGGACTCTGGCTTTTGCGTCTCTCTTGCACATTTGAGTCTATGTTTTCCTCTGCACTTTGAGCCCCCGGAGACCCCGGCCAATGCACACTTTCAGCAGGCCCACTCCTGAGAGTGGGGAGGATTCAGCCCTGAGCTGTTTGTCCTCAGCAGTTCACCTCCCCCACCGCAGGGAGAGCTTCGTGGGAAGTCTCTCTGCTTCCTCCCTGACTCTGTTTAGACTCCAGCCAATCCCCCCACCCCTCAGCCCAAGAGCAAGCTGTGGTCTTAGTGACACAGTCCAGATTCCACTCTGAGAGAAGCAGATATGTGCAGCAGCCTGGCAGCAAGCCTCAGAGCACTTTCTAAGGAAGTCCCGATGGGGCCTTCCTTGTAAGCCAGTCTCAGTCAAATCCAGTTTCTTCCCTCTGTGCCTCCCGCTTCCTCCCATCCCATCACCAGCCCAGTTACATTGCTGCAACCCTAGGACCCAGGCAACTGGAATCCAAAATTAAGACTTGAGTGGGCAAAGGTGAGTGTTTCCTTTAATGGCTCCTGTCTCTGGGCTCCCCAGTGCCTCCCCTGGATGTTCCCTATGGCTTAGGTCCCCCCAGAACCTGCTCCTGGACCAGCTTGGACATCCCTATCACAATGCATTTACTCTCCGTCCCTGTTGTTCTTTCTTAACATTCAGCCTCATGTCTGTCTCAGACCCCAGCGCATTTCCAACACACCCCGTTCCTGTCATGGAGCAGGGACTCAACACCCCTGTTCCCACGTGTCGATTGGTTGAATGAGTGAGTGGTCGTTGACTGGCTTCCTTGCATGGAAGGAAACCACAAAGTCTGCATTGAAGACCCACTGGCTCCCACCCGGCTCCTTGGTGGTCAGAATCCTCTGGACAAAAAGTCCTCTTATATGTGGATAGGATCTGGATTCTGGCAGGGGACCCCTGAGCCTGATAGCCAGGTCCCCAAGAATTTCTGTCAGCCAGCAGTTATGGGCATGGTGTTCTTCCTGGTGTTCTTCCAGCCCTTCTCCTGTGGGTCAACATAACTTTAATTAGCAAGTATGAGGAGCAGTGCATCGATCATTGTGGGGGAATATAAAATCAGTATTATTTTTTAAAATATTTATGGGATCAGAAAGACACAAGCATGCATACAACAAAGTCCTTGTCCTCAAAAAGTGTATAAAACCGGGGTGTGACAAGCTCCTACACGGCCAGATATGCTATCGGAGAAACTATAAAAGCTGTAGCAAACACAAAAATCCCTCCTTCAGTTCACTGAGCATCTACACTTATGGTTTCTACCAAGAAGATGCTTATGCAGCGGAGACACGTGGCAGAGGTATCTGGCTATCATCCAATATCCATCTCCCCCCTTCTCCTTTAGTAATACAGTTTCAGTCAAGCATACAGCCTTCCACTGAAAGAGTACATTTCCCAGACTCCTTCGCGGCTTAGGGGTAGCCAAGTAAGTTCTGGCTAGAAGGATGTAACCAGAAGTGCTGCGTGTGAAACTTTCACGACCTAGCGTTCAAGTGCAACAAGCTTCCCTCCACTTCCCTTCTCTTCCCACTGCTCACTGGCTGGAATACAGCTGAAATGGTAGCAGCAGCAGCAGCAGCAGCAGCTCTCTTAGAGCAAAGTAACGGGATGGAAGGAACCTAGGTCCCCAGCACCATAAAATCACCTTATCAGCTCTGTTCTGCTTGCACTCCAACTAGCATATGAGAGAAAAATAAATGTGTGTCTTGTTTAAGCCACTGTTAGTTTGGCCTCTGTTGTGGCAGCTGAAATGTATCTCAACTAACAGAAGACACAGGCAGGCAGTTAGAAGATCAGCTGATGCAAATACAATCGATGATTAAAAGCAGAAATAAATCCGGCCAAAGTGATCTGGANGCTCCTGTCTCTGGGCTCCCCAGTGCCTCCCCTGGATGTTCCCTATGGCTTAGGTCCCCCCAGAACCTGCTCCTGGACCAGCTTGGACATCCCTATCACAATGCATTTACTCTCCGTCCCTGTTGTTCTTTCTTAACATTCAGCCTCATGTCTGTCTCAGACCCCAGCGCATTTCCAACACACCCCGTTCCTGTCATGGAGCAGGGACTCAACACCCCTGTTCCCACGTGTCGATTGGTTGAATGAGTGAGTGGTCGTTGACTGGCTTCCTTGCATGGAAGGAAACCACAAAGTCTGCATTGAAGACCCACTGGCTCCCACCCGGCTCCTTGGTGGTCAGAATCCTCTGGACAAAAAGTCCTCTTATATGTGGATAGGATCTGGATTCTGGCAGGGGACCCCTGAGCCTGATAGCCAGGTCCCCAAGAATTTCTGTCAGCCAGCAGTTATGGGCATGGTGTTCTTCCAGCCCTTCTCCTGTGGGTCAACATAACTTTAATTAGCAAGTATAAGGAGCAGTGCATTGATCATTGTGGGGGAATATAAAGTCAGTATTATTTTTTAAAATATTTATGGGATCAGAAAGACACAAGCATGCATACAACAAAGTCCTTGTCCTCAAAAAGCGTATAAAACAGGGGTGTGACAAGCTCCTACACGGCCAGATATGCTATCAGAGAAACTATAAAAGGTGTAGCAAACACAAAAATCCCTCCTTCAGTTCAATGAGCATCTACACTTATGGTTTCTACCAAGAAGATGCTTATGCAGCGGAGACACGTGGCAGAGGTATCTGGCTATCATCCAATATCCATCTCCCCCCATCTCTTTTAGTAATACAGTTTCAGTCAAGCATACAGCCTTCCAATGAAAGATTACATTTCCCAGACTCCTTCGCGGCTTAGGGGTAGCCAAGTAAGTTCTGGCTAGAAGGATGTAACCAGAAGTGCTGCGTGTGAAACTTTCACGACCTAGCGTTCAAGTGCAACAAGCTTCCCTCCACTTCCCTTCTCTTCCCACTGCTCACTGGCTGGAATACAGCTGAAATGGTAGCAGCAGCAGCAGCAGCAGCAGCTCTCTTAGAGCAAAGTAACGGGATGGAAGGAACCTAGGTCCCCAGCACCATAAAATCACCTTATCAGCTCTGTTCTGCTTGCACTCCAACTAGCATATGAGAGAAAAATAAATGTGTGTCTTGTTTAAGCCACTGTTAGTTTGGCCTCTGTTGTGGCAGCTGAAATGTATCTCAACTAACAGAAGACACAGGCAGGCAGTTAGAAGATCAGCTGATGCAAATACAATCGATGATTAAAAGCAGAAATAAATCCGGCCAAAGTGATCTGGAAAAGCACCCTCAAACCGAAGGGACTTGAGACAAACCCCCGGAAGGGTGAGTGAGTTTTGGTGGGTGGAGGGGAAGGCTGGGGGCCACATAGGGATGTAGCCCAAAGGGTGTGGGGACCAAGGACTCTGTGAGGGCAGCAGTCTGGATGTCTCCACCGCCCCAGTGTTCCACTTGTCTGCCTTCTCCTCTGCCGATGTTATTTGCTCTGAGGCTACACTATCATTTCTAGGCAAGCAACTCTGAAATCCCGTACCTACAGCTCCAGATCCATCCTCTATCCTGAATTCCCGATCCGATCCGAACTGCCTGCTCCTTCCTGGATCTACGTGCACGTTACCCAGATAGACAAGTCGATATAAAACTGAGCCCATCTCTCTCTACCTACCTCCTGCCAAACCTGCTCCACTTTCCACATCCCCTCTCCTGTGCACACTGCTCCATCCTGCCTGCGACCCAGGCTGACACTCCACCGTCCAAGTTCACTCTCTCCTGTTCCCCACCTGCCCTAGTTTACGTTTCCACTGCTACCAGGTCCAGTCATCACCTCTCAAGATCGTTCGCAATTGCCTTCTGTCAGTCCCCTGCCTCCACTCCCTTCTCTCCAGGCCATTTCTCACACTGCCATAGGATTAAAAAGAAAAAAGCAAACTATTCTTTTTTCCTTGATGAAGATACTTTCAAAACACAGTCCACATTCTTTAATCTGACACCCGAGAGCCTCCAGAATTTGATTCTTACCCCCATTTCCAGCTGTTCCCTGCTGGGTCCTCCCACACGCCTCCCTCCCGCTGCCGTCTGCCAGCTACTTGGCTCTCCTGAGTGAGCTAGGTGTGGCTCCCCTTATGGTCCCTGAGCCCCAGCTCAAGGCCACCCTCCTGGGGGAAGCCTCCCCTGAGTGAGGAGCTCAGGGTCTCAGGTCAGCATGTTCTGGGCTCTCACAGCTCACGGTTTATCCCCTGTTTACCACACACTTCACTCCTGGATTGTAGCTGGTTGTTTCTTTAATTACTCCCCAGTAAGACCACAGGCCTCTTGATTGAAGAGATGCATTTCACCAATTTTCTTTATTTTTATAAATTTGTCAGCCCTGGCTGGTATAGCCCAGTGGATTGAGCGCGGGCCTGCGAACCACAAGATTGCAGTTCGATTCCCAGTCAGGGCACATGCCTGGGTTGCAGGCCAGTTCCCAGCAGGGGACTCACAAGGGGCAACCATACATTGACAATAAATAAATAATAATAATAATTTTAAAATTTTGTATTAAAGCATAACATACAAAGTACCACATTTTGCCATTTACAATCTGCTTTTTTTGCCCAAAATTTTGAAGGAAGAATAAGGATGCACATTATACATAGGTAGCACTAATTCTGTATCTGTATAAATGTTTTAAATTCTTTTACTTATGCTTACGTGTTAAAAGTGTAACTCTAGAAAGCAATAATGATATCTGGGTGCAAAATAATACCCTGGTATATGGTAATCAGTTTTGTTGAACTTAGGATGAACTTGTAAGGAAAGTAATTTGGGCCAATGATTCAATGAAATGAAACAAAGAAAGACATATTGTTTCCCACAGAGTAAGATAGACGGTGCCAATTGTTATCCACTTGATAAGACAGATGATGCCGAAAAATAGCATTAAAAATTTAAAATAAAAAATTTTTCCTGAAAGTTTCAGCCCAAAACGTGGGTGCACGTTATACATGGCAAAATACACTGTATCGTATATAGCAGGGGTGTCAAACTCATGTTCACCAGGGGCCACATCAGCTTCACGATTGCCTTCAAAGGGCCAAATGTAACTTTAGGACTGTGTAAATGTCACTGCTCCTTAACAGCTCAGTGAGAGCTCCGTGCTCTCCGGGTTTCTGCCGCCAGATAGAAACAAGGTGTCGGGCCGGATAAAGCAAGATGGAGAGCTGGGTTTGGCCCGCAGGCCTTGTGTTTGCCACCTGTGATATATAGTTTATGTAGACCCAATTAAATTCCACAAAGTGAATTTCTCATATCACCAGCACCCAAATCACAAAACAGAATGTTAACACTGCGCCCCCACACCCACCAGATCTCTTGCACCCTCTCCTTGTCACCTGCTCTGAGGAAAGCTACTGGTAGCTTGACTTCTAACACCGTAGATTAGCCTGTTTTTGAACTTCACCTAAATGGAATCCTATGGAGTGTACATAGTCTTTTGCCTGATTTCCTTCACTCAACGTCATGTTTGTGAGATGCACTCGTGTTGTGCAGTAGCTGCAGCTTGTTCATTCCTCTTGTTTCCTTGGTGTGAATGTACCCCAGGGGATTTGCCTTCTCAGCTCTGGGTGGACGTTTGGGCTGGTTCCTCTCGGAAGCTATTGCAATGACCACTGTTCTGAACATTCTTGCTCATGTCTCTCTTTCAGTGACTACATGGGCACGTTTCTGTTGGGCAGATTCCAGAAGTGGAAATTCGGGTTGTGAAGTAGGCATATGGCCTGCTCTAGTAGATCCCACTATTTATCCAAGTGGTTGTATTCATTTCCATTGCCACCAAGAGTGCTTGGAAGTTCAGTGTCCTCCATCTTCTCATTGCCCCTTGTCAATTTCTTTTTTTACCCCTCTGTTCTTCCACTTCCTTGTCCAGAGCCCGGCAGTGCGGGTGGATAAGAAGTGCTCTGTGCGTGTTAATACAATGGCCTAGTGGAGTGGGACCATTGGAGGAGCAGTGTGGGACAAATTTGAAAAGATGTAGAAAGACACACGTGTGTTTCTGAAACTCGCATTCAGTGCTCAGTGCCTGACTTGCAGTATATCATTGAATCACCATAATCATTCTCTAAATTCCAGGGTCTAAGCAGTCCAATAAGCTCCAGATAGGAACCTGAGGCTAAGAGTGATTAAGAAATGTATCCAAAATCACTGCCCCTACAAACAGAGGTAGAGCCCTGACTGGCGTGGCTCAGTGGGTCGGGCATCATTCCATTGAACCAAGGGTCCTTGGTTCAATCTCTGGTCAGGGCACATGCCTGGGTTGTGGATTTGATCTCCGGTCAGGACAGGTGCAGGAGGCAACTAATGGATGTTTCTCTCCCTCTCTTTCTCCCTCTCTTTCTCCCTCTCTCTCTGAAATAAATAAATAAAACCTTTAAAAATAAACAGGTAGAATTGAGCCTCCAAATTTCATTGAATTTCCATTATATCCTATTTTTCATTTCATACATACTATAGACTGCTGTTCCTTACTGTTTTTTAACCACCTGTGCACACAGTTATGTTTGCTCACGACTGAGCATCCAGCGCCTGCCCTTGGACTGACTGTGCTATCTTTCTGGTCCGGATGTCTCCATCCCAACCTCAGAGAGAGTTGTCCCAGGGGAAAGATGTGGCCCAGCAAGCACCTTCAGACCTTTCAGATGCCTGAGATCGCAGAGATTCCTGTGGGGCCTGCTGTCCACCCAGGGACACCTGCATTCAGAGTTGGTCCTTCAGACACAGCTCTGTTATAGGTTATAGGTTATAGGTTCATTCATGAAAGCATTGCCTGTAGCCCCAGAACACGCAAGTTGGAGACCAAGACACCGAGGGTGCAGCCCAAAGCCATGTCTCACAGAACTTCAGCTGCCAACCAGGGGACACCACCTCCTCCAGTTTCCCACAGTGGAGAAAAAGAGATGCTTAGGACTCCAAATGCTTAGGGCTCCACCCAAAGCTCTCGCTTTAGGTCTTGAGCAGTATTTCAGAGTTTTTTCTCAGGTCAGGTCCTTTGCCTTCCAGTTTGGATACCAGCAGATGGGCACAGACAGAGGGAGACAGTCAAATAGTCAATTCAGACCTCCCTAGACACCAGGGAGGTTGACCATGGTTTCTGTGTGACAAATACTAATGGTGACATTGGTGATGCTGGTGGCCACAAGATGCAAGGGGTGCTTTCCAGCACACCCTGTCCCGCATAAATGCTGTCTCATTTATTGCTGTATGTGAGAGGTTTATTTTCACACAGCCAAAGAAATGAGGGAAAGTGAAGGCCCTGCCCAAGGTTACACAGCTGTAAGTTAGGGTGTAAACATAAGCCCACTGACCCGGTTCACAAATCCTCCATCCTGGTTTGAACTTGTGTATCTGCATTATAACTGGGTGTAGAGGATCAACTCTGGAGGGCTGGTAAAGCAGCATGGCTAGTGAATTAGCTGCCCCCTGGCCGTCCCATACACCTGCTGTCCTGGCTCTTGCTCGAAGTCCCTGAAGGAAAAGGGATCTAATCTGATTGGTTCTTGATGGAGAGCAGAGGTTCTGAATGGGTTCTGAGTTGAGCACTACTTTGAGAACAGATGCCGCTACATCTGCCGAGCTCTGGGTTACTCCTACCACGGATCAGCTCTGCAGTGGAAGGTGAGTTGCTTCCTCTCTCCTGGCTTCACCTTCACCTTGGGCAAAATAGGGTTCGTTAAAGCATTGGTGAACTGTGACTCTCTGGGGTGTGAGTGACAGGAAGCCAACTCACCCCAGCACCAGCAAAAATCTCAAGGCCCACCCAGCTGCACAGCAGCAAAGCTGCGGTGAGACTGGATGAAACTGGGGCTCATCCTGCATCCCGCCACCCCCTCTCAGGTGTGCTCCTCTCTGCGTGGTCAGCGTCACCATCTGCACTGTGTTGGGCTGCCTGAAGCCACATCCACAGCCGTCCAGAATCAGGTGCTTCCCACTTCAGAACCAGAGAGGAAAGAGCATTCTCCTGCCAGTTCCTCCTCTTGGTAGGTATAGTGAGCACCAGGTGAGATGGCAAGGAGGGATGTTTTTTGGAAAAGTCAACCTCAGCTGTCAAATACCTCCCCCCTGAGGGTTACTCTGCCCCCACGGGATTCCCGTGCTGGGAAGCCTCATGTGCATGTCTCCGGAGGTTCTGAGAAGAGCAGGACTTCTGGAACAGTGTTTGCACTCCCTCAGCCTCAGCCGTGCTGTGACAAGGGCGCCTCCATGTGCCATAAACTTAAAGTGACCCAGACTGATCCTTGCAGGACAGGTCTCCTCCTGTCTCTGGGGGTCATGTTATCCTCTCTGAGGTAACAAATGGAAAGCAGGGGCATCTGAGAGAGCCCTGCAGCGGAAGGCCCACCACTGGTGCTGCCTTTGTGTTGTGTGACCTGCCTTGGAGAGGTAGAATTTGTCTCTGATTTCCGTCCTTGTGCACTGTGGGACTTCTACCATTCTCTGATGCAATCCCATCAAACCTGGCCCTTGAACAGTAGCATCTCTTCACCTAGAGGTGAATAAATGTGGCGATGCCACTCTTGGGCCTTTGTACCTCCTGCTTGATAGAGCACTTTCCTCCCAACCCACAGAGCAGAGCCAGGCTGGGGCGCACCTGTGGGCTTGCTCCCAGGCTAGGCTTGCTCCCAAGCAGTAGCAACTGGTGACACAGAGGGGCGTAAGAGAAGAAGTTACCTGGCTCCACCCAGGGAGGATGAAAATTGCCAGAGGCTGATGTGCACAGACAGAAGGCCGTAACTATGGGTCTCGGCATACATACATACCCACTGTCCCTGGGGCAGCTGGCGACACCCTGATGCCATCCACAAAGGTCTCTAAACCAGCAGCTGTCCTCTGCCGACTGCCCTAGCCTTGTTTGGGCCTGCCCACCCTTCTGTGTACAAGTGGTAGGCGGAGAGCACACACCTCAGGACTCCCTTGGGCTCCCCGCCAGTCACAGATGGCTCTGCTCCTGGGATGCCTGCTTCTCTTCCCCCTCAGCACCGCCCCACAGCTCATCCCCCACAGTGAAGGCATGGAGACCCCGCCTGCAGGATGGCTGCATATCCAGATGTAGTAAATCCAGAATTCATCTAATGATGCTATCCAAGCAGAAGTTGACTTCATACATGTTCCCTCTTGCTTCTCCAGCATCTTGAAGCTTCAAGGTCGATGGTGGAAGTGTTTATAAAGCATGGCAAGGGTGCACTGGCCAGAGGCCTGGCCTGCAGCCTCCTCACTCTGTCCTGGTAGGACTGACATGTGACATGTCAAAGTGACATGACCCACGGGAGCATCAGGGACAATATTGGCCACACCTCTCCTTGATCTTGACACTGATACTTCACATATACAACCACATTCAATCCACAGGACATTTATTCCCAGTGACCAGCTGTTGTCACTGTCTCTCATCAGAGGAGGTAACTTAGGCCATACATCTTGAAAATGGCAGAACAGGGACTTAAACTTGGCCTCTTGGAGCCCAAAGCCCATGCTGTAGCCCCCTGACAACTTTTTCTTTGCACCATTTGCTGAACAGGCCCACCTGCTCTTGCCTCACTCTGACAGCCCTGGGTGACCTCAGAACTTCCCTCCTGATTCCATGTGCAATCTGTCGTCATTTCCACCAGCACTGTTTTCTAAGCGCAAATCTGAGCATATTACTTCTCTCTGCTCCAAACCCTCCAGGGCCTCCAGGTGCCCTGCTGTGTAAACTCTCAATGTGGCTGTCAACGCTGCTTCCCTTCCTCTTCCTCTCCACCTGCTCCAATCCCCTGCTATGTGTCCAGGCCCCTCTGAAGGCCTGCCTCCTCCATGAAGCCTTCCATCCTGAATCAATCAGTGTTTGAAAGTGGGTTGAAGAGGCTTTTTATCTACTGATTTGCAAACCAGGTTCTGAAACACGGAACAACCCTGGGGTAAACAAATGAATGCTGAGTGTGTGCGCAGGGGCAGGGTCCCTAGCTCCTTGCATTCTGCACCCAGGGAGATGGAGATCATCATCCTCGCCTCTGCTCAGCAGCTGCAGATTTCTGTTCACCTGTCATGTATTTGCTGTCTGTGTAACATCTCATCTGCAAAGGGTCCTGCTGCTAACGCACTAATGTATAATTATGTATTATATTAACATAACAATAATAGTATAACCCAGTCCACTCTTCTAATTTCATGGCTAGAAATTCCTACAGCACTTGTTGTGCACTGTGATTTGACACCTAGGGCTTATGATCTTCTGCAAGTTTAATTGTCTTTTCCTAGAGATGCCTCTCTCCTCAATGAGGGTATAAACTCCTCATGGGCCAGGACCAGGTCTTGTACTTGGTCATCCCCAGAGATTAACAAGGTTAAGAAATGTTTATTTGTTGTGACTACTTATTGTCTGCTGAAGATACATTACTAAAGACATAGAGCCATGCAGATACAGCCAAAGCCCCACCCTAGTCCCTCCTGACTCCATCCGAGGTGACCACTTCCCAAGAGAGTGCATAGCCTTTCTCTGCTTTTTATATCCCACATATAAACACATACTTATGCTGTGTGATCTCCATTCCTGCCTTCTGATGGGTAAGCTCAGAGACACATGAGAAGGAAGCTGCCTTTCAGCGTGTGCCTCGTTTCCCAGTTGGACTCGGTGCTCTGTGTGGGCAGACAGACAGCATGTTCTGTCACCCCCTAAACATACTTCTCCCAATGTATGTCACATGCTGATTCCAGGGACAATTTCTGCTCATGCCTTGAGGATGCAGTGTTGTTTCCTCTGTGGAGACCCTGGCAGAAGTGAAACAAGCAAAAAGCAGGATCACCAATCTGTTGAACAAGCCAAATCCGGGCCAACCTGCTTGGTGTGCGTCTTGGCTTTGACACTTACTAGCTGAGTGGTTACAGCAAAGTTAGGCAACCTGTCTGTGCCTCAGCTTCTTTTTCTGTAAAGATACAGTTGTATCTAGTTATAAGGTTCTTGTGAGGACTGAGGTACTGTAAGAAAAGTACTTTAACAATGTATTTTAGGTATTCAGTGTCAGTGACTGTGGTTTTGGTGTCAAGATACTCTGTATTGCTGAGGTTCACTGGTTTAGAAAGACCTGTTTCAGGGAGTCCCCATGAAATGCTAGGTCATGCTGAAAGGACTGGGTGTTACATGTGTCAGCCTCCCCCTGGGCACTGAGCCCTCACTGGATGAGGTAGCTGAGTCTGTCCTTCAAGACCAGGTATCTTGAGACTTCCAGCCAAGATGGAGGTGTAGGTGTACTTTGGCTCCTCACTCAACCAAAGAAAGGATAACAACCAATTTAAAAGCAAAAAACAACTAGAACTGCCAGAAAATCAAACTGTATGAAAGTCTGACAACCAAGGATTTAAAGAAGAAACATTCATCCAGACCAGTAAGAAGAGAGGAGATGAGCAGCCTGGAAAGAGAGAACATACAGCAAGGCAGCAGCTGGCAGACCAGGAGTCCATTTGTGTGCAGATAAGCCAGGAGGAATAACTGGGGAGTGAAACAGACTAACCAACCTAGGGTTCCAGCAGGAGAAACTAAATCCTCAAAACCTCTAGCTGTAAAAACCTGTGGGGGTTGCTGTGGCAGGAGAAACTCCCAGGCTCACAGAAGAGTCTATCAGAGAAGCTCACACACAAACCCACCCATCTGGGAATCAGCACCAGGACAGCACCCCAAGGGACACAATCTGCTTTTAGGAAGCAGGGAAAGTGATACAGCACAACATACAGCGCAACAATGCAGCAACATGGGCTGCCCAGCTCTGGCAAATACCTAAGGTTTCACCCCTTACGATGTAACAAGTATAAAGACAAATAGAGCCCAAATGAAAGAACAGATCAAAACTACAGAAGAAGAACCAAGTGATGAGGAGATAGATAACCTGTCCGATGAAGAGTTCAAAGAGTTCAAGAGTTCACTGGTAATCGGGATGCTCACAGAAACGATTGAGTATGGTCGCAAAATAAAGGAAGAAGTGAAGGCAAAAATAAGGAAAGATACACAAGGAAGCAATAGTGAAGGGAAGAAAACTGGGACTTAAATCAACAATTTGGAATAAAAGGAAGAAATAAGCATTCAAATAGAACAGAATGAAGAAACAAGAATTCAAAAAAATGAGGAGAGGCTTAGGAACCTCTGGGACAACTTTAAACATTCCAACATCCAAATTGTAAGGGTGCGAGAAGGAAAAGAAGAACAACAAGGAATTAAAAACGTATTTGAACAAATAATGAAGGAAAACTTCCCCAATCTGGCAAAGGAAATAGACATGCAAGTCCAGGAAGCTCAGAGAGTCCCAAAGAAGTTGGATCCAAGGAGGAACACACCAAGGCACATCATCATTATATTACCCAAGATTAAAGATAAGAAGAGAATCTTAAAAGCAGCAAGAGAAAAGAAGAAAGTTACCTACAAACAAGTTCCCAGAAGACTATCAACCGATTTCTCAAAAGGAACTTTGCAGTCAAGAAAGAAGTGTTTGAAATCATGAAAGGCAAGAACGTACATCCAAGATGTTCTAGCCAGCAAAGCCATCATTTAGAATGGAAGGGCAGATAAAGTGTTTCCCAGATAAGGTCAAGTTAAAGGAGTTCATCATCACCAATACCTTATTTTAGGAAACGTTAAATGGACTTAGCTAAGAAAAAGAAGACCAAAACCACGAACAGTAAAATGACAACAAATTCACAAATATCAACAACTGAACCTAAAAAAACAAAACCAAAAACAAACTCAGCAAACAACTAGGACAGGAACAGAAACAACTAGGACTAGGACAGAAATGAAGATCACATGGAGGGTCATCAGTGGGGAGCCGGAGGGGAGAGAATAGGGGGAAAGGTATAGGGAATAAAATGCATAAATGGTAGGCACAAAATAAACAGGGGGAGGTTAGTATGGAAAATGGGGAAGTCAAAGAACTTACATGTACAACCCATGAGCGTGAACTAAGGGCAAGGAATCCTGGAGGGAAGGGGTGCAGAGGAGGATAAAAGAAAGAATAAATGGGACAACTGTAATAGCATAATCAGTAAAATATACTTTAAAAAAGAGAAAAGATCAACTATCTCACCAGGCCTCCTTCCTGCTCTTGGAGTCCCCATCCCCAGCCACCCTTTCTACACTCTCTCTCCTGCCCACGACTCAGATGCCACTGAATGGCTCTGTCCCTGCATGAGGGAGATGGTCATCAGAAATGCGCAGGGCCCCTTGGCTCGGTGGACCTAGTGTGGGGAGCCTGGAACGAAGCTCAGTATGAGAGACCAGGGCCCACCCCCAGCCCTGTCTGTTAGACCCCCTGGTCAGGCTCAACTCCCCCTGCCACCCTCACCACCCCCCCAGCCTCCTCCTGCTGGGGTCAACCTGTCCCGGTCTCCAGGGAAGAAGCCGGGTCATCCTGATGAGAGGCTTCATGAACAGGTGTTTGTCTTTCTTTCTTTCTTTCTTTCTTTCTTTCTTTCTTTCTTTCTTTCTTTCTTTCTTTCTTTCTGTTTAGAGGAGAGAGGGAGAGAAATATCAATGTATGATTGCCTGTTGTGTGTCCCCTACTGGGAACTGGCCTGCAACCCAGGCATGTGCCCTGACTGGGAATCGAACCACAATCCTCTGGTTTGCAGGCCCACACTCGATCCACTGAGCTACACCAGCCAGGACTTAACAGGTGTTTATAAAAGGCCTGATCATGCCCAAGGTCAGTTCACAGAAACCACATGCTCACAATGAGGGCTTTGGCTGTGCCTGCAACATTATTTTAAAAATACATTTATTTTTTAAAGTAAATTATAGCAATTACCTCTGCATTTTTAGACTGTTTAAAACAACTTATTTTAAAAAGTCACGTGTTTTAGTAGATAGAAATAAAACCACCCTACAATTTGAGAGACATGGGTTAAAGTTCTGGCTTAGTCACAAAGGTGTTGCCTTAGATGGGTCATGTTGATTCTCTGAACCTCAGTTTCTCCACTTCTAAAACATTGGTTAAGGTCTCATAACATCCAACTCTGTGAACTGTTACATGGCAACACCATAGCGCATCCTGGTTCCAGCCACTCCCCTCCCTCCGGCAGGCCTGTCCCCCGCTGCCTGCCTTCCAGATGACTCTCCCTTCTCCCCTTACCCCCGGGCCCCACCAGGGGTATGGGAATCTGGATAAATACATGAACAGGATGAAAGGCCTTCCTGATGCTCAAGGCATTTTAGACCTCAGGGACCTGCGGGGTGGTCCAGCAGGGTCTGCACTCACCCCCAAGCCCCCACCCCTGCCCCCCGTGCCTGCATGGCTGGCCCTGCCTTTCCAGGGCTCTGAAAACACCAGCAAGCCTTGCCTGCCTTGCCCCTCACAGGGGCAGGACTTGCCTCAGGCCAAACAGAATCCCTGGCCCAGGGACTCATTCCCTTCCCCGTGGTCTGTGGTTGTGTCATCTGGAATAATTTTCAGGAAAGGTCTGAGCCCATTAGTTGTGAAAGAAACAACCGCCCTGTCCCCGGTCTCCAGGGAAGAAGCCACGTCATGCTTGTCAGACTCGTGAGTTTTTACCTGCCACTCAGCTCCCTGCTGGTTCTGACAGGAGGCTGTTCTGGGAACAGGTGTTTTTTAAATGCCTGAACATGTCCACTGACATGTGACAGAAACAAAACACTGGCAAGGGGGCCGTTTTCCTTGTGAGACAGTCTCTCTGGGTCCCCAGGCCCTGTCTGTCCCGGGGTCACAGGTCTCTGAAGAGCCATACAGAGGCCGAGCCCCCAGCACCTCACCCACAGGGATGGGCACCCACCCTTCCCCAGAAGCTGGCTCTACCCCCCTTCTCAGATGATCGGCCACCCGGGGTACCCTCATTTGGGGGCACCACTTACAGCAGCCTGCTCAGTTCTATGGGGAACCCTGAGATCTGGAGGGAGTGGGAAAGAGCAGGTCTCAAATTGCTCCTGACAGCCAAGAGATGTGGGAAGGTCAGAGCCTCTTTCTCTAGACAAACAACCCCCAGTGTGTCCCCCTGGTGGCCTCTGTTAAGCTGTCGAGCAGACCAGGCACAGAGCAACCGTGGCCACCCAGTGAGTGTACAGGGAAATCCCTGTGGGCGCACCCCCACAACCTCGGCTCTCCAGAGATGTACAACTGTGCAGGGGTAGGTGAGCAGGGTCACTGTCACAAAATACTCTTACATTGTCCCTATCGCCCAGCGAATCTTCCCTGATGGCTCTTCTTGGCTGATGAGCACGGGAGAGGGGCAAAAGGAGGTTGAGCTGGTATCTGCTGGCCCAGTTTCCCAAACCCTCACCCCCTTGGCTACACAGGAAGGGCCTGCAGGGAGAACTGGCATAAACAGCTACAAAGTTTAGAGGAACAGACCTGGTTTTTTTTTTTAAAGAAAGATTTCATTTATTTATTTTTAGAGAGAGGAGAAGGGGAGGGAGGGAAACATCGAGGACCTGGGCCACAACCCAGGCAACGTGCCCTGACAGGGAACTGAAGTGGCGACCTTTTGGTCCGTAGGGCGGCTCGAGCAAGACCTGAAAGCACGTCAGGATAGAGGGAGAGGGGCCTTTCAGCAGGTACAGGGCTTGAGACATGAATGATCTCAGAGTAAAATAAAGGGCACAGGTGAGCGCCCTGACTAGCGTGGCTCAGTGGGTTGGGTGTCAACCCACAAAGTGAAAGGTCACTGGTTTGATTTCTAGCCAGGGTCAGGGCACATGTCTGGGTTGCAGGTTCAGTCCCCGGCCAGGCTACGTATGATGATGTTTCTCTCTCACACAGACATTTCTCTCCCTCCCTTTCTCTTTCTTTAAAAATAAATAAATAAAATCTTTGAAAAAAGGAGGGCTGGCAGGTAGAGGCACGTACAAGTCTGGAGTCCCTCAGAGCAAAAATGGAGTCGATCACCTGGGTCCACAGTAGCTTCTGTCCCTCCTTCAGGCCCTCTGCTCAGAGCCCTGGGCTCCTCGCCACTCAGAAGGGGCAGGGGTCCTTGGACCAGCAGCAGCGGCAGCACCTGGAATTTGTTGGGAGTCAGACTCTCAGGGCCCAGCGAGACCTACTGAGGCCGAGCCTGCATTTGAACAAGGTCCCTGGGTAACTTGTCTGCACCTCTGAGCCTGAGGAGCATGGGCCTAGCCACGCAGGCTGCTGTCCCCACCCCACCACCCTCAGACTAGTTTTCCTGGGCTCTGGGCAGGGGTCTGACCCTCCTCTCACGTCACGTCTGTCACACCCTGTGGCTCTGGACTCTGCCAACCACCAGCTGGAACACAANGACCAGCAGCAGTGGCAGCACCTGGAATTTGTTGGGAGTCAGACTCTCAGGGCCCAGCCAGACCTACTGAGGCCGAGCCTGCATTTGAACAAGGTCCCTGGGTAACTTGTCTGCACCTCTGAGCCTGAGGAGCACGGGCCTAGACACGCAGGCTGCTGTCCCCACCCCACCACCCCCAGACTAGTTTTCCTGGGCTCTGGGCAGGGGTCTGACCCTCCTCTCACGTCACGTCTGTCACACCCTGTGGCTCTGGACTCTGCCAACCACCAGCTGGAACACAAAAGTCTGCCTAGTCCCTGCCATTGTGTACCTAAAGGTAGCTTAGTGTGTCACCAAACACACAGAGCATTGTCACACCAACACGTGGCAATAATCTTAGCCCAAATGCCACCTGGGAAAATGTAGGGCACTGAGCGATGTCAGTGGGGAGCCAGTACTTTGAGCGACTCCAGGGCAGGCGCCTGTGGTCCAGGCTGACTCTGTAGAGGATGGTTTGATTGTCCCTCTTTTCATGGGCTCAGCCTATCATGCTCCAAGGGAGAGGAGAGAGAAGCAAGGAGGCAGGGCAGGCTGAGTTAGGCATCTGTGAGAGGTGACGGGACAGCCCAAGGCCAGGTGTCTTCTGCACCCCAGTTATGTACCTGGTGAGCGGACGCCGGCTCTGGAACCAGGACAGCCTAGGTCAGAGGTGAGAACCTGGGCCCAGTACCTTCAGGCTCTCAGCATCTGTCTCCTCATCTGTTTAAAAAAAATGATCCCCAGTGGGTCACAGTGCAGATTATCACCTACACTGAGCCAGTAACAAGGGTGCATTCATTTGTCAGTTTTCTCTCCCCCTTCCCAGTGGGTCAGTTCAGAGTATAAAACCTGTTGGCTTGACATACTCATAGATTGCACAATGATCTCCCAAAGCATTGCTAGTGCTGACATCATGTCACGTATTACCACTTCTTCTGTGGTACTGCATCCATTTTGCATGTGGAAACTGAGGCAGGCTCAGAAAGGTTAGGTAACTTGCCCAAAGTCCCACTGCCAGAGCCTACTCTATTAACCACTTGTCCTCCTTCCAAAAAAAAAAAAAAGGCAAACCTTTTCCTTGGAGTTAAGGCACCCCGAACTCCACGAAGCTGCCTCCAAAAATCCTTTCTCCACATGGGCTAAACAGTCTTCAATTTTACTGCAAGAGAGGACGTGAGGATGGGGAACAAACAAACCCTTTCTAATGAGATAGGGACCTTGCATTTGAGTGACCCAGGCCAGCCTGGAAAGGTAACAAAGGGATGAGTATGAACTCCAGCATCCCTGAAATTCCCAGAGCCGAGGAGGGTTTGCTCCCATCCCGCACTCCCACCCGGGAAGCGGAGTCAGGAGGACTGGCACTGTGCCGAGGTGGCCTGTTTGAGAGTGAGGATGGTAGGCATCCCCCCTGAACAAATCGGGACATCTACTCTCGCAGAAGCCCATCCACATCCATTAGGACTGGGAATTGGAACGGGGCGGGGGGAGCTGGGGCTGGAGGGTCCCAAGGGGAAGAGATACAAAAGCAAGAAGGCCACACCCCAACCAGCTCCTTCATCTGGGCCATGAGCAGGGAGCCTCCAGAGAGCTAACTCTGTACACCTGGGTGTGTACCCTGGCAGCTGGGCCACCAACTGAGTTAGACCCGGGGGTACCCTTCAGCCTCTCCGGCCTGCATCTGGACATCATTAACTGGGGCTGCCACCTTCTCGGCAGTCTTGTAAACCTTGTTCGCTGGTGGAAGGCTTATAGCCCTTTTCATTGTGGTAGTAGTGGCCGTGGTGGTCGCCTCCTCTTTTTTCTTTCCTTTTCTTTTGGTCTTTCTGAATTAGCAAAGCCAACGCCAAGCACCTTCCTGGGAGACGCACATCCCGACGACACATTTATGTAAAGCCCAAACCTGGTGTGGCAACCCCAGGAGGCGTTGAAACATATTTTAAAAGAAGTATGTGTGCTAGGAAAGTGATGTAGCCTCATGAGCATTTTGTATGAGTCGTGTTTTTTATTTTCTGTATTTTATGATACTTGGATGTCTTGGGGCCTGTCAGAGTCAGCTACTTCCTAGAAATAGCAAACAACATGGCTAAAAGCAAGACTTTGCTATGCAAACCAAAGAATCCTGAGTCCACACTCCTACCCATCTCCTCTCTCTAGCTCTCTCCCACCTGGCCAATATTCCTGCTGCCCCAGATCACCCAGGGCCAGGTACCAGATAACTGGAGAGTGCCCCAGAGCTCAGAGCCTGCTGACATCCAAACTCTCCGATCGCAGCCTGCTTATCCTGGCCCATTCCTCCCCACAGAAGCCACAATGAGGCCTGTGCCCATCCTCACTCCTCCCCCTTTCTCCTCCCCACCCTGGGGCTGCCCCTTGCCACCCTACGTAGTGTGTTGTGATACTTGTTTCCAGGGACCCATGAGTATAAACACATCTTTCTTCACGGCAGTCATTTCTGTGTCTACACATTTTACCTACCACAATTGCTTAAAACAAACCCCAGGTATATTTTGAAACGTGCTTGTACAGAACATTCTATAAATGCACCCCTACTTCCCACCCTGGAGGATGGCCCTGGAGGCAGGTCGGGTGGGTAGGTGGCACCAGGGACATGTTTGGGCTACAGGTTTATGGGACTTCATTTCCACTACGGTTCTTTAGTCTCTGTAAATCTTAGGTTCTTCCCAGAAAAACAAGAAATTTTATTAGATGATCCCCAAGTCCATGGTAGTTCTAAATGTCTTTGGATTTAGGTGGCTTTTAAAGTATGTAATGGAACCCTGGCTGGTGTGGCTCAATGGATTGAACGACGGCCTGTGGATCGAGAGGTAACCAGTTCAATTTCCTGTGAGGGCACTTGCCTGGACTGACTCAGTTGCGGGTGTGTGAGAAGCAGCTGGTTGGTGTATCTCTCACACATCAATGTTTCTCTCCCTCTCTTCCTTCGCTGCTCTCTAAAAGTAAATAAGTAAAATATTTTTTAAATGTACTGGAGTAATATACTCATATATATGCTAATGAGATAATATGAAGTTGGAAGGAAAACAGGATATAAAATTACACTTATCCTACTGGGAGAAAATACACAAAGAAGAAGCTTAATGAAGGGATGAGATTATGAGTCAAAATGTATATTTAAAAAATGTTTAAAGAGACCAGAGCTGGTAGCCCTTCTCCCATTTCTGCACCTTTTATAAATGCCCGTATGAGTTTCCAGGGGTCAGAAGTCCAAAATGGGTCTTACTGGGCTAAAGTCGAGGCACCAACAAGGCTGTATCCCTTCTAGAGGCTCTAGAGGAGAATCCATTTCTTGCCTCTTCTGGCTTCTAGAGGCCACCGCATCCCTGGGCTCCCACTCTGCTCCCCCAGCCACTTCCAATGCCAGCAAAGGCCGTGTGCCTTCCCCACCTCCCCTCACCCTAACCTCCCCTCAGCGTCTCATCTCCCCTGACTCAACTCTCTGCCACCTCTTCGACATGCAAGGATGTGCTGATTATATCAGCCCCACCTGGATAATCCAGAATGACCTTCTCATCTCAAGGTCAGTTGATTGGCAACTTTAATTTCATCTGCAACTTGTTCTTTGGCAGAGCACAACCACAAATTATGGGAATTAGGGGGGAANAACCTCCCCTCAGCGTCTCATCTCCCCTGACTCAACTCTCTGCCACCTCTTCGACATGCAAGGATGTGCTGATTATATCAGCCCCACCTGGATAATCCAGAATGACCTTCTCATCTCAAGGTCAGTTGATTGGCAACTTTAATTTCATCTGCAACTTGTTTTTTGGCAGAGCACAACCACAAATTACGGGAATTAGGGGGGAATACCATGGGGGGAGGGGCAATATTCTTCTCTGGAATTCTATTCCATCTAAAGAAGTCCCCCCACGGCCCTTTTTGTGTCTTCTTGATTGTCCTTGGTCATTTCTCCCAGTCTAAGCTGCATGGCGCAAGGAAGACACAGCATAGGGAAGAGCACAGACCTTACTCTGGGGCCTGCCTTGATCCTGTGCTCCCTTAGGAATAAGGAATGCTGCCAGCCAGCAAGATGCCTCATGGTACCTAAAGCCGGCAGACATTTACTGAGTACCTTCCAGGTGCCAAAAAACTATGCCGGGTGTTAGGAATAATGTAAATGTGAGGATGATACAGTCCTGCTCAGAGAGCTTACAGTCTAAGGGAGAAGAGGACCCATCTACAGAAACATCCAAACACACAGCACAAAAGGAAAGACATGTGAGGGCAGGTGCTGTGGGTGCATCTGTATTCTGAAGGCACATTGGAGATCGGAGGAGGTGGCAGTGGGAGAGGGGGGCCCAAGCTCATACCCAGATCTAATTTTTGTATTTTTATTATAAACTAGTACATGGAAATGCCCCTTGTTCTGCTTTTTCCTGTCCTATTTCCAATCTGCTATTTCCATCTCACTGATCAGCAGGAACCGAGGTTTTGATATCTTCCCAGATATATTCTATATGTTAAAATGCTCAAATGTAATACAGTATACTGATAACTTGTAACTGTTTTTTTACACAATAGTTTCATTCTATAACTTTTCTTTTTGCAACTCAAATTAGTCTCGGACCAAACTGAGGATATTTTCACAAGTCAATACAATGTGTGTTTGTATGTTTCTAGGGTAAATCCCTAAGCACAGAATACATGTGCATCCCAGGTTTAATTTGGATGGATTTTGCCATCATTCAAGTATAAGAAGCTGATTTACTCTCCCTCCAAACTGGTGTGGGAACAACCGTTCCTCCACCAGCCACCAATGCTGGGTATTGTCCATCTTTTGAGCCTCTGCCAATCTGGGTGGGAAAAGGGTATCTCAGTGTGGCTTTGATTTGCAATTCTCTAATGATGAGTGTGATTAAACTCTTTTTTTCCGTGTGCCTGTTTATGTTTTAAATGTTGAGGCCATCTGGGATTTATTTTGTTAAAGAATAGAACTTTATTTTTTTCCAAATGGCAGTACTAATTATTAAATAATTCACAGTTCCCCCACTGATATGAAATGCCACCTAGCTCTAAATTTTAAAAATAAAAAGAGGCCACCTCAACATAACCCTCACACCATATACAGGTATTAATCTGGAATGAGGCATGAATTTGAAGATGAAATACAGAGCCTTTAGATGACGACACAGGAGAGCATTTTCAGCACCTACAGATAAGCAAGAGGTTCTCTGACAAGACAGTCAGCAAAATCTGTAAATAAGAAATTTACAAATTGGACTCTACCAAAATTTAAAAGTTTTGTATTGTGAAGTATCCTGTTAAGTTTTTTAAAGGCAAAATACAGACTAGGAGAAAATATTTGCATTCCACATATTCAACAAAGGTTTGCATACAGAATATACAAAGAACTATTAAAAGTCAACAGCAACCCCCCCAAATTAATTATAACACGGACAAAGAGCTGAACGAACATTTTACCATTAAGTCCGCATGGATGGCAAAGCAGCAAGTGAAAAGATACTCAACATCACCAGCCACTTAACACGCTGATGTCAATTTCCTGGTATTACACTGTAGCGCAGTTATATAATGTCATTATCAGAGGAAGCTGAGGGTACTAACTTTGCACATTTCTGTGAATCTATAACTATTTCAAAAGTAAATGTTTAAAATTTTTTGAAATGAAAAAGAAAAGAAAATCATCTTTACCAAAGACCATCCCACTTCACAAGCTGCTTCATCCACAATAGCCTACTTCCTATCTATCCTTCCCACACAATATAACTATCCTTTAAAAAAAGTTTACCGTCCAATGAAAGTTTCCTGAGACCAGGATTACAGAAAAGTTGCATAAATAAAAACAGTTTAAAAGATAACCAACATACCAGATTCACCAGCTGTTAATATTTTAACCCACTCACTTTATTATACGAGATGCATCCATCAGTATCATTGTTTCTGAATCATTTGTAAGTAAAATACATCGTGGGACCTAGTCCCTGCATACTTTAGTGTTTATTTTCTAAGAATATTCATTTATACAGTGACAGTAGTGTTATCAACCTCAGTAAATTTAACTTGGATTCAACACTTTCATCCATCACTGCTATCGCACTTTTCATCAGTCGGTCCATAGCGTCCAGTACCGAATCCAGCCTGGGGTCAGGAACTGCACTTCGTTGGTACACTTCTTTGAGAACCTTAGTAGATGCAGCTTCGCTACCAATTTCTCCTTGTCACGGGGCACCCAGAATTCCCACCTGTAAATTCGAATGGTGGTTGTTGCCCACCTATTTTTTGTGAGTAAAGATAGATGTGTTAACAATCTATTGTATAAAAACTAAGTGGAGGACTTCTCTTCTGCATCATTATTCCCCGAAAGCGTCTAAACATTATATCGTGGGTTGAGACAGAGGAGACCCGGTTTGGTTTTCGCTCCCAGCCGGGGACAACAACATAATAGAGGAAGAGGCCAGCTGGGAAGAGAAGGAATTTGGGAAGGAACCTCCTAGAGCAGGGGGACCCGAATTGTGCGAAGGCCTCCCCTTTCCCGCCCCCTCACCTGGAGCACTGGGCGGCCAATCGGCGGCGCAATCCAGGTCTCCCCGGCCAATGGGAAGTCGGCGCGGCGCGCGCCCCAGGGCTATAAGCGCGCGCGGGCGGCGGAAAGTGAAAGTGGGGCGGCGGCCGCAGGCGCAGCAGCTGGTCCGCCTCCTGGGTGCAGCCGAACAGGCAGGATGCTCAGGGCCCCGGAGCCACGGCCCGGGCAGGCGGGGGCGGTCACCCAGGCCAGGCCGCTTACCTCCTTCCTCATCCAGGACATCCTGCGGGACAGCAGCGAGCGGCGCGACGGCCACACGGGCAGCCCGCAGCCCCGGCCCCGGCCCCCGCATCAGCGGGCCGCGGGGCGACACCCAGAGTCGGAGCCCCAGGGGAGAAGAGAGGACGCTGGAGCACCGGAGGATGATCCGACCCCTCAGCCAGGCGCTGCGCCCCGGGAGGCCGAGTCCCCGGCGGAGAGGGAGCCAGGTAAACCCGAGAGGCCTGGGAGGCCGGGCTGGCCCGGGTGGGGTCCGGCAGAGATCGAACCTCCTGCAGGCTTCGAGGGAGTGCGGGCGTGCCGGAGTCGCGCCTCCCGGAGCTCCGGCTGCAGAGGTGAAGGGCCCGCGGCGACAGGCGGAGGAACTGCACCGCCTCCCACCGCCGGCGCACCCCAGATAATCACCCTGAGCCCCAGCGCCCAGGTGGCGCAGGGTGTAGACTCTCCTGCCCGGTGTTCCGGGCTTCTCGGGCTCAAAAGCCTGAGCGCACGCAGCGCTACTGTACCCCCCAGACCGTGGGGAACCAGGTCGGTGGAACCCCGACCCTGTCGCCCAGCCACCCCGCGACTTTTGATCGGTGCCAGCCCCACGTTACCTCTTCGCAGCTGCAATAACTGATGTATAACAACTAATCATAATCACATGAATACGTTAGGATTTGCCCAGCAAAGAAAGACCCCCTTCGCTTCCCAATCACGGGAGTTGCCGCTGGTCTTCAGGATTCAGAACATCCTTGGGATATTTAAAGTAGACTTACTTCCTTTCCCATCTCTCCTTAAGAGGCATTCTAACGGCTCGTTTTAGGGGGGAAAAAGTTGGTGTGGCGGGGGGGGGGGGGGCGGGAAGCGGATCAAAGCCAGAAAAGGTGCTTGGATAGCCCCCACAGCCTCTCCTGGTCACACAAGCCCCCTCTTGCCATGCGGACGTTAACACCAAATGCCCTTGGGTTCTTCACGAGGCACTTTATTTCTTGGTGTCTTCCCTGCCTCCTTTCTCCCACCCCCCTCAGTACGCACACCCAGAACCCCTGCTTCATTCCACTGCACGGTGCAGCAGGAAGTTCCTCCACTAACCGCCTGTTACTTTGGGTTCCTGATGGCTATTAGAAAACTAACACATAGTACAATTATGTGCTCACTCCCCACTTCTGAGAGCTGCTTAGTCATGTGAAAAAAGTGAGATGTATCCAAGATGACAGTGAGCTGTTTGTTCACTCACTGAAGAGATAAAGGGCGGACTGAATTCTGTCCTCTTCCCTGCTAACATGTAACTTTTTCCTTCCCCGCCCTTCTTCCCCCTCTTGTTTCCAGATAGGCACATGGAGACTTACCTGTTGGACTGTGAAAACACTTCAGCCACCTCCCCAAGCTTGCCCCAGGCTCCCAAGCAGCCACAGAAGCGCTCCCGAGCCGCCTTCTCCCACACTCAGGTTGTTGAGTTAGAGAGGAAGTTCAGCCACCAGAAGTACCTGTCAGCCCCTGAAAGGGCTCACCTGGCCAGGAACCTCAAGCTCACTGAGACCCAGGTGAAAATATGGTTCCAGAACAGACGCTATAAGACCAAGAGAAAGCAGCTCACCTCAGACCTGGGCAGCCTGGAGAAGCACGCCTCCTTGCCAGCCCTGAAAGAGGAGGGCTTCTCCCGGGCCCCCTTCCTCTCCGTGTACCACAGCTATCCTCACTACCCCTACCTGTACTGCTGGGGAAGCTGGCACCCGGCTTTCTGGTAGCTGCCAGCTCAGATGACAGCCACCCACGTGTGATCCAAAACTGCCTTCCCCAGGCGGTCTTTCCACAAGGCCAGAGGGGCCAGGGCCAGGGAGGGCTGGGGAGCAAGAGACATGCAGACCAGAACTGCTGGAGGTTTGCATGGAAATTCCAGAGTCTCCACTGGTGGGCCAGGGGAAGATCTGGACCAGTGAATAATTCAGTATCCAAACAGTTCCCCCAACACGTGACGTAGGTCTTTTTTGCTTTTAGAGACCTGTTTGAAGTGGGGAGGGGTCAAGTCGAGTGGTTTCCAGCACTTGACTTTGATTTTGTACGAGCGGTCCACAGTGCTTCTGAGGATTTCGTTCCTGTAACTTCGTTCTCTGACGTAACCAAGCAGTGACTCTGAAAGATCAAACCTGAGAAAAGACAGCCAAGATGAGGATGTCACCTACTGAATTAGACTTAAGTTCAATTGGCTTACTCATTGGCTTTGGAATGTGACCAAGGTTTGTCTTCGTCCCCCGTGGGAGAGGGAAGTAGAGGATCTCTCTGAGAAACCAGTCACACTCAGCACACTCTGCCTTGGCCTATGGAGGTGGGTAGGAGGACATGAAAATATAAGCTGCTTCTTGTTCCTTTTTCAAGAGTACACCAATTTAAGTGTTTGTGGTGCGGCCCAAGTAGACCAAGAAGCACTCGCCGTGGGTTTAAGGCAGGCTGTATAAACAGAACACTACTGTAAGGAGTAGGCTTAGGCCCGATGAGTCTCCATATGTCCAAGACAGAAGCCAAAGGAAAAGTCTCCACACTGCTGCTGGGGACATTGCAGTTTTATTAGCAAAAGGTATTTAAAAACAAACAACACCCACCAAAAAAACTCTTCTGGATCTTTTGCCCTGGGCCTGAGGATTTAGAATGAGGAGGCTCCTGCAGTTCTCAGGCTGTACAATGCATACGGCTTCATGACAGACCACACAATTCATTCTTTACGTGCCTTCCTTATATTTTTTGTTCCTTTTCCACAGCAATCACCCACAGAATGAATGGCTTCTTTTCAGTCCAGACTTTTAGTCTGGCTGCACCTAACATATGTCTTCCTTATTTAGCCTGAGATCTGGTCTATTTTTGCCCCCCAAACTTTATCTTTCCTGGGTTAAAAAAAAAAGGAGGGGAGGCCAGATTCTGAATTGGCCAAAAGACATGCATTTTTTGGTATCTAACAATTCTTATTTTTTTTCTTTTAAAAATACACGGCATTAAATCCCAAGTCCTATTTAAAGATTTGACAGCTCCAGAAGGTCACTGCTGCTTTTATAGGACTTTCTGGTGGCTGTTGTTAGAGTTCAAAGTCTGACAATTCTTTGGGATCCCTGCAGGCAGAGGAGGTAGGAGTGGGTTTCACACACAAGGAAAACCGTGCAAACGCAGGGTCGGTACCCGGTACCGTTGAGCAGCTCAGTGGAAATCGAGGGCTCAGGGGAAGGTGGGGAAGAAGAGGCAGCCTGGGCATTAGGGAGCCCCATCCTTGATCAAGCTGATGGGCCTAGAGCACTTTGCAGGAAGAAGCTAGGAAAACAGAAACAGTTTTCAAAACACAACATCATTGTGACTTCCATTACAAAACAAACAAAATCTGTCCAGATGTTTTGGGAACTGTGTTTAATGCCTATTTAAAAAAAAATGGGTCCCCAAAATGAGACACCTTGTGACTTCAGAGAGAAGGAGAAGAGGGCGAAGGAGACTCGTGTCCACTGTTCCGTTTTCATCCCGTTGTCTCAGGTGACCTGGGAGAGGGAGACATCAGAATGAGGAAACCAGCTGCTAATGAGGTGCTCAGTCCTGGAAATCTCTTGATCCCATCACTTAGTTCTCTTTAGTGAGAAACCTTTCGATTTCCTATTAAAAGGGCCAATTTACTGCTGGTGGCAAAACCGCCAAAGTAGACAGGAAGCTGGCCTGTTTCACCCCACTTTCTATTGTTCAAGCTCCACAGTGAAATACTGTACAGTGCCCGGTGCCACTGACACTTGTCGGGAGTGTGGAAGGCAGCATGGCCCAAATCCTTTCCTTCTGGTCACGTGTCTGGTGAGATGGTGCTCCTCGCTCATTCTCTGCTCAGTACCCTTTCCCTACCTTCTAAATTTAATTCTTACAACCTGCAATTCTGCAAGTGTTGAACATTTTACTGTGCTATGAATTGTGTTGCAAAAAAAAATAAAAGTCTTTGTTTAAAATTACTTGGCTTGTGCATCCATCTGGCCTTTCCCTGTTGGAACTAGTCACTCGGCTGTCTGAACTGGCAAAACAGCATGTGAAGAGCTGGTGAGCAGGTGTCCGAAGGGGAGCTGGAGGGTGCCCCAGACCGCACCCCCCACCCGGCCTGTTTTCTATCCTGTTTAATAAGTTAGTTGGGGTTCTCTACATGTGTAACAAACTCTGCTTCAATCTGTAGCATATCAAGACCTGTGACTTGAAGTTTAATAACCTACCCTGACCAAACTTTATTTTTCTATGTACTTTTTGCAACATGAGTGTTTTTAAAATAAAGGACTGTGTCTGTATTAGACATATCTGTGTGAGGTTTTGTTTCTTAAAAACCATGTTATTGAGTGTATGCAGGTCTTGTTACCATGTTCTCCCACCCTCCTGCTGCCTGACCGATCCGTGGAGAACACATCACCAACAGCAGCAGCTCAGCTGCAGCAGACAATGGCCATTCTTTTAGGAAGGCTCTGACCTCTGCTCCCAGTAAGTCCTGTGGAGGGGACAGAAGTTTCTGTCTTCAGTTTAATAATCGCCTGCTCTGGGCCAAGAATATCTTTTGTTTAAATAGAGAACATGGGGTGTTTACTTACCTTTCCTGAAGACCCCGGCAGGAACACGTAGGCCATAATAATTCTTCTTTGAGATGCCCCTTCCTTCTCCGCCCGGAGCCCTCACATTACTACTGTCCCCAGCCCCCCAGCCCCTGCATCTCCCTGAAAACGCCACCTTCATTCAGCAACACCGCTCAATCAAAGTCACAAGTATTGAAAATACACTTCACATAAAATATATAAACAGCACATCCGTCCTCTGCCTGTACTTCCACCATGCCGAAGTCCCGCCAGCAGGGTGTCTCCTGTACCTATTCCCTTAGAGAATGGATGGACTTCTGGCCCCCTCCTTCAAGGAAATAGAAGCATAAAGAATAAGGTACTTACTCCAGGTAAAACATGTCACGATTTCCAAGTTGGCTCTAATCCTTTAAGCACATTGTACACACAGGTGGGGCCTCCCGTGGCATGCTCACATCATGAGACCTAACTCTGCACAAGTCTGCAGCCATCGGCCCTCCCCGCAAGGCCCGTAGCTCTCAAATTACAAAGGCTCGGCAGTAAATTAACAATGTGGATTTTTTTAAACCATTAAAAGTAACTAATCCAGGAAATTAAACAGAAATCTCTCCTCTCTGAAGCAAGTTCTCGGCCTGCTCTTCCTTGACCCTCTTCCAACTTTCCCTCAGCGTCTGATGATCCCACGTGGTATCTCCCAGCAGCCTTTGCAAGCTGCCACCTTCGTGGTCTTCAGAATCCCTTTGCAGTCTGTCTCCCAGGCCACTTCAGGTGCAGATTTCTAGAGTCACTGCAGCTTTGTCACTGGTGGCCCCATGGGAACCTCCCCAGTTCTCCTCAGGAAGGCCATCACTGTCAGAAGGGAAAGAAATGCCAGAGATCTACACATGAAAAAAACTCTCCCCGCCCCAAATACAAAGCAACTCATTTTTCTAGGGTGAGGTTAATACCATTGGCCTTAAAGTTGACCTCAGAAGGAACAGAGGCCGTGAGGAGAGTCACTTGGCTTGAGTGCCCCATGATGGAGGGTTGCATGCAGGTGGTTTATTATTTTTAAAAGATTTTATTTATCTATTTTTTTAGAGAGAAGGAAAGTGAGGGAGAGAAACATCACTGTGTAGTTGCCTCTTGCACACCCTCTACAGAAGATCTGACCCGCAACCCAGGCACATGCCCTGACTGGGAATCGAACCGGCGACCCTTTGGTTCGCAAGCCAGCACTCAATCCACTAAGCCACACCACCCAGGGCAATTTATTATTTTTTAGAGAGAGGGGAAGAGAGAGAGAAAGAAAGGAACATTGATGTGTGAGAGGAACATCAATCGGCTGCCTCTCACGTGCCCCCCACCGGGGACCTGGCCTGCAGCCCAGGTATGCGCCCCGACCAGAATGAACTAGAGGCCCTGGGTTCGTATGCTAGTGCTCAACTCGTGAGCCACACCAGCCAAGGCACGTGCAGATGGCTTACTGAGAGTGTGCTCAGCTCAGGAGATCTGCCCAAGAGGAAGTGAGGATGGTGGGGCCGAGGAGCAGAAGAAGCTGACCCAGCCACGTAAGGGCGACCGAGGCACCCAGTGCTCTAAGAAGCTCCAAAGCCAGTGTGTCCCAGACTGAGGGGAAGGGTCGGCCCCTGTGATGCCAGCCTCAGCCATCTCCAGAAAGTGGGAGTAACCTGAGGCAGTGTAGTTCTGTCAGACAGGACAAGGGTCTCAAGGTTTGGGCCGATTTTACTAAACACTATTCTTGATAAATGTGAAAATGTAGCAGGATTCGGCAGAGGATGAGCTTGACCTGATCCAGCAAGATAAGTGTGACCAACTGCAAAGAAGAAGCCAACATGCTACCAACCAAACAGTCTGTATAAGTAATGGCTAAGGCTTCCTTCAGGGAGACAGAGTTTTGGATGTGAGTCCTCTGTCTCCTTTATTTGCTGCAAGTAAATAAAACTCCTAATGTCAACCCCATCTCAATCTTTTTTGTTTTTAAAAAATTATTCTGAATTGATTTTTAAGAGAAAGATAAGAAGGGAGAGGGAAGAGAGGCATTGATTTGTTGTTCCATGCAGTGATGAATTCATTGATTGATTCTTATGGGTGCCCTGACCAGGGATTGATCCTGCAACCGTGGTGTATCGGATGACGCTCTAACCAACTGAGCCAGACGGCCAGGGCCACACCTCGTTCCTGAATAGAGCAGCACCCCAAGCAGCAAACCCCTTGAGGTGGGTAACAGTTTCTTTCTGGGTAAGGCCTGGACACCAAGGGCCACAGCTGTCAGTCATTAGCATCAGTACTCCCAGCAGCTGGTGGGGAGAGTGCATCTCCCCCATATTGGGGGCTCAGTGGAGCACCACGGAAGTCACTCTAGGACCTACTCCTTTCCTTGATTGCTCCTAGGACCTTGGTCACTCTCCCATGGCCACGGTTGCTGCCAGTCTCTGCCGTGAGGAAGTCTCAGTCTGGAGCGTCCAACAAGGCTCCGAGCTCCGAATTCTGCACTCAGACACCCAGACTCTGTTCCTCCCGCAGCCACCATGAACGTGTCAGCAGGGCTTGTTTTTCCAAGCCCAGGATTATTTACTGCCCAAGACAAGGGGCAGGAGCGACAGTTCTGGGACACAAAGAGCCCCTAGTTTAGTCACAGGCGTGGCCTTCACACAGACTTTCCCAGACAGACTGCCTGTCCAAAGTCTGCAAGGGAAAGGAGAGAACACTTGGTTTCCATGCACTGCCCTCCTCTCCACTCTGCAGAGGCTTCATGCATGACCTTGACTTATTCCCCGAGTCTGCTCTGGGCATGATATGGGGTTTAGGGTACGTTTTAAGCCAGAGCCCCTGTGTGGCCTCTTCTACCTGGACCGTTTTTGCCTGTTTCCAGCCAATCCAGTGATGGGCCAGGCGCCTCACTGAGAAGGTGATGGAGTGACAGAAAGAAGTCCCATTTTCTCCTTGGAACGAGTGTAGAATACTTACAGATTTTTTTTAATGCCTAGCAACCATCGCAGTGCGTGGGAAACCAGTGCTGATTTTACTCTGTGGAGGACAGAAGTCCAGCAGCATTCAATCTTATGTACAGGTGGTCCCCGCAATCCCTCGCACAGCAGGGTGACCCTCGGTCCCACGGTGTCAGCCCTGCCCACACGTTGGAGTATCCCGGGCGTCCTCACAGAAACCCACAAAGGCCCAACCCTATTGAACACCGATGGCACTACAGCCTCTGCAGGTAGGGCTCAGGCATCAGTATTTTTTAAATACTGATGTCCAAGGTTACAAACCACTCGGTTAGCCTGTTCGTGCCTGGTTAGCCTGCTCAGCCTCACAGGCGCCAGGACAAAAGAGCTACCCGGAGGAGCCGGAGAGCAAGAAGCTGGGGGTGGACTTTTTTGTGGGGGGAGCATGCTCATTCTTTTTACAGAGAACAGATGTTCAGCTTTTCTTACTTTCTTCTCAAGCCTCCTCCTCTAGGAATTTCTGACACCATCAAAGGCCTTCTGTGATCGCAAAAGCCTGGCTTCTTCCAGGTAATCCCTCACTCAAAGCCGAGGGGCCCAGACGGCCTGGGTGTGTGGCTAACTGGTGATTCAGAAGCACTTGCTCCCGTCTCCAACCCAGGCCCAGCCAGACTGACAGCGAACCCTGCAGTGGAACACAGAGTTGATTCCAACCTCCACTCTGGTGTTTTCTTGTCTTTGAGGGTTTGGGGTTTTTTTTGGGGGGGGGATTATTATTATTGAGATATAATTTGCGTATAACATTGTGTTAGTTTTAGGGGAACACTACAATGATTTGATTTTGTGGACACTGAGAAGTGGTCACCACCACAGGTCTGGTTGCCGTTGTCCTCACACATCCTGGAACTTCAGGGCCTGTTGGTGCCCCACTGGGAGCCACAGTGTCATTTAACGTCTGTCAATGAGTGTCACACTTCCCTGACGACTCATCTATCAGGATTAAGTAGTGTCTTAGCACTGACATAACATTTACACTTCCTTCTGCCAAACTGGCCATATGACACGCTTTGGGTTTCTCCTAAGTGTGTGTGCAGAGATGGGGCAGGGGGAGGGTGGCTCCCTGTGGGGGGAGGGATATGCTTAAGACAACACCGCTTTTGACTAAAATTTGCATGCAGCGAGTGCAGAGTTGGCCTCAGAACTGCAGCTCAAAGCCAGAAAGCTTGAACTTGACCTAAACAACATCTGAAAACAAGAATGATGGACATGAGCTAGCTCCAGCGAGTTCTTCTGTGGAGCAAAAAGCGGGGGCTATCCACGACGTGAACTCAGGGGTGGGCAGGGGATGCCATTCTGTCACAGAAAAGTTTGGAATCTCTTCTTCACTCCACACTGAGAGCTTGTTTATACTTAGATCCTCGATGAATTTTTTCCCCTTCAAGGAAGACCTGACTCAATAAAGGCTCACATGCGTCTTGCAGAGTGAGGCATGAACTGGGTCCCAGGGGTCGCCCAGGCCCAGGTGCACGAGGGCTACTGACTTAGTGGAAGCAGAGTGCCACTCAGAAGGCCCACAGCTCCTTCCTGTGGCAGAAATGGAAGTCGTGGAGATATCATCGGCCTGAGCGATTTCTGAGTTGGGGTAGAGAAGTGAGGTGTCTACAAGAGGCTGCACACTTCCTCTCCTTGCTCCCCCGTGAGGTGTATGAATTGGCAGGTGACTTAGTAAGGGAAGCTTGGGACGGAGGTAACAGGGTTCTCTGTGTGACCCATACAAAGGACCTCTCTGGGCTTTTAATTTCCCTTATCTTAGTAATGGGTGGGAAAGACCCCCGGTAAATGTAAGTTGTGCCAAGAAATTCCACTGGAAGGAGCTCTTCAACTAGAGGAAAGGGCTGGGGTGAGGGCTGGGGCTGCGGATGAGGAAAGACTCCACCAGATGTCGAAGTCCTGCCGTCCTGCCGCCTCTTGTTTCCAGAGCTGCGACTCCAGAAATGCCTTTCCGACCTTGACTGAAGTCGGGTACCCTGTGGCTGGGCCACTGCTGCTCTCTCTTAGGAGCCAGTTCCTCTGTGTGTGAAGAGCCAGGCGAGGGAGGAAGACTGAACGGGGAAGGAGCTGGACGGGTAGTTTTCCACGCCTGTGAAGCATCTGTGCGTGTGTGAGTTCACCCACCCCACCCCAATGGCTCGGGATTGACCCCTGAGTGGAGAGATGGCTTCACGTCCTAGGGATTCAGTTTTATTACAGAGACAGATGGAGGGCATGCCAACTTTGGCATCACAAAGGAACAAAAGCTGGACCAGGATCTGAGGAAAGGTTTTCTCATTACCACCCAAATACGTTTTATAAAAGCCTGTGGCAGGCACACGCCCCAGAGGAGCAGGATGGGTTTTCACACAAACAGGGTCAGCTTCCCACACGGAGAAGCAGCTCAGAGGAGAGCGAGGCACATGCTACAACAGGAGGCCATGGGGAAGGACTTGAGAGAACCAGGAGACCATAAGTCCCTAAAAATCCCACTAATTCGATCTTGACCAGCAACCCAAAGGGTCCTGTGTCTGAGCAGTGGGGCTAGCATCCCGCCCTACTCCTCACCGAGCTGAGAGAAGTTTGACACTGAGTGAGTGAGTGAATCCACACCTCAACGGGAGCACCAGGTTTGGTTCCCAGCACCATATTTTGAGGTGAATAATAGCAAGCTCAGAAAAGCAGGCTTAGGATGGTCTGTGGATTTGAGGTAGTCACATGAAGAAGAGTTGAAGAAACTAAGAACGTTCAACCTGGAAAAGGGAGGTCAGGGCCCAGGCAGTCAGAGACAAGGGTTAGATTTCTCTGTGTTGCCCTAAGTGGCATTATCAAGGTAACACAAAGCTCAGATCAGCAACCTGTGAAAAATCACTGGCCAATATATGGCCTCTCTCACGAGGAGGCGACCACTCTTCGGTGAGGTGGTCATGAGGAGGATGGACATGTCTGGTATGGCTCTAAGAGCCTTGCCAGCCCTGGGGGTCTATGATTCTAGAGAGGAGCACTGGGTTCTATCCTGTCTATCACCCACTAACTGTGAGGTGGGGGCAGGTCTCCCCAGTTCCCCGAAGTTTCAGCTACTCCTCTACTGAGTGGAAAAATGAATCCTTAGGGCAGTGAACTGGATCGAGGCAGCCCTACAGGCCTCACCTCTGATTCACCAGGGAAACAAACAATTGTGTGATTGCAAGAGTGATGGGGACCTATTTACTGGCAGACTGACACCTGCTGATGGACATCTGAAATGCCACGCCCGCAGAATCACTCTTGAACCTGAAGAGTCTGTCTCCAGGTAAAGCAGGAATATTCCTGGGAGAAGGAATGAATTAAACTTGATAAATAATTAATCACCGAATATGAGTAAGCTTATTAACTTCAACCAAGACAAGTTGTGGTGCTGACAAGGAATCAGTGCAAAAGACAGAGAAAAACATGAGAAAGAATGCTGTGGACTTGGAAAGAAAAAATAAATTTCTATTTCTGAATTTCATCTACATTTAGTCTTGCCCATACTGATTGCTTTATTGCTCTGTCTTACACTCAGGACTTAAACTATTGCATTCTTTTCCTGGAACCTTTTGACTTTAGACCTCAGATATGTATATTGTTGCCTCACAAATGGATGCCCCGAGAGAGGTAACAATATTGTTCTAGAAGCAGAAGAACAGAGGGATGCTGAGTTTTCTCTATTGTACCATTCACGTTTTCTTCCCTCCAACTCAGAAATTAATAATCCAGTAAATATGGAGGGGACAAAATACCTTTATATTTTTATTTTAATTTTTAACAAAAAATGTCATAACTCTAAGCCCTTTACCTAAATCAAGAATTGCTTAGGTGTCTCTGGAATGCATGGATAAAAATAGCATGGATTTTAGCTTTGGGGCTCACCTGAGTCTTGGTTGTACCTTTATCTTAGCTGTATGACCTTAGGTGAGTTATTTGACCTTGTTGAGACTCAGATTCTTCACCTTTAAATGGAAGTAATAATCCCTCATTTGCTGAGTTTTTCCCAAGGATTAAGAGAGACAAAGCTAGCATATATTAGGTCATCAAGAATTGTCAGCTCACTGCTGTTTTTGAGAAAATGTCTAAACTTTATCCAAGTGTGTACATAAATTTTTCACACTATCATAAAATATCTGCAGTGGTCACTTAACATATTTCACATTAGCTTTTCCATGAAGCTACACAGCAAACAGTATTGCATTTTAATTTTTGTATTTTTGATATGCCAATGAGTTAATACTCTACAACATAAAACCACCATATTATTGGACATTGGAGTTGCAGATAGATAGATAGATTGATTGATTGATAGATAACAGGGGAAATGCACACCGAAGTTCCACAAAAAGAACTGAAGATGATTCTCCACCACTTGGTAACCTCTTCTGGGCTGACCTGTAACGCCAAGGGATCCCAGGTGGGATCTTTCCCACAGGAGCGAGACCATGTCTCCTCAGTTCAAACCATTAGAGGCAGAAGACTGGTGACCAGGGCTGCTTGCTTCCATGCCCAGAGCTGGATTGCACAAATACAGGCCAAATAAATCAACAAAAATAGCTAAGAGGCATTTCTAAACATGCCCAGTTGCAGAAATTTATGGCTATTCGCTCTTGGAAAAAGGTTATTTCAGATAAGCCAACTATTTATACAGAAAACAAAAATGAAACCTATATTGATTGGTTTTTAGTCGACCGTCCCCAGTCCTGGGAGAGCACAAGTGGGAAAAGGCTGACTCGGCCACCTCGCTCCTTGCCAGGGTCTCGCCCACTAAAGTCCTCCAAACCGTGGGCTAGAGGGCCAGCTTCTGAGAATGCTGATGTCCAGGGTTTGGTGACCATGAAGATCTTTCTTTTTTTCTCCAGTATTCTTTTATATATATAAAAAAGAAAGACTCCAAAGACATAAACGTTCCTGAGCTGGCTGAGATTTCTTCCGAGGCCAAGGTCGGTCTTTGAGTACTGTCAGGAAGGCGGGTGGCCCATGGTGGAAATCCCTCTCACAAGGACAGTAAGACTCTCATCGAATGGATCCAATGGCTCCGCTGTTCAAAGGCTGAGTGAGTGACCTTAGGAAAGCTGTTCATGTCCTTACACCTTAGTTTCATCACCTGTGAAGTTTCCTCTAAGGTACCTTTCAGAACCTCCAGGCCCTTCCTGTTACCATATGTTGGAATACATTTAAATGTAAAAATCAAGTTTGCATAGAGGATGTCATACAAGTGGTTGTGTCTCACAATGTCCAGCCCAAGGCAAGTAGAGTTAAATGAGCACAATCCAAAGAAAGAATTTTCTTTTGTGGTTTTAGAGACTGAACAAAGAAAGGATTTTTTTTTTACAATTGTTAATAGAATCAAAGAAAATAGTGCTGCTAGAGTACTTTGAGATTATAAAGGACTCTTTTCTGTCATATGTGTAAGGGCTTAGCTGGGTCCCCTGGGCTCTTTGAAACTGGTGAGCTGAGTACAGACCCCCATGGTGCCCTGTCTGAATCCAAACCTCCAGCCAGGTGCTCGCGAACCCCCAGGAGCTTGTTTCACTCCATTCCCCCCGGCGTTGTCTCTGCTCTTCACTGCAGAAGTGAAGCTCAAGTCTTCCTCCCGTCCCTAAAGCAGAACACCGCGTTCACACGCAGCACTCGCGAGTGCAGGGGACTTGACTGAAAACGAGCCGAGGTGGTAAGAGACAGAGCGAGCATCAGGCCACAGCCACAGGGAGATATTCGAATAAAACGCCAGAAACGCCTTATCTGAAGTTGCGAGATGTCTACTGGTTGTTTCCTCAAATGTGGACCTCAGTCTAATTTCAGCAGCTAATTCCTCCTTTTTTTCCCACTTTGCTTCCCTCTCTCTTTCAATGCTCCCTCTTGGGAACAGAGTCGTCCCACTCTTCCAAGCAGGGCATGTCACCATTGTTACTGTGGTCTCAGCTCATGCCTTCATACCTGGCCAGACAATGGAGATTTTTTTCCAAAGAACTCTCATGCTTAATAATAATAGTAATAAGGACTTCCCAGCCAAGATGGAGGCGTAGGTGGAAACACTGTGCCTCCTCCCACAACCAAATTTACGGACAACAAAGATTTAGAAACAAAAACACAACCAGAACAGAAAGAAAATTGAACTATATCAAAGCCTGACAACAATGAATCATTCATCCAGACTGGTAAGAGGGGCAGGGTCGGTGGCAGGCAGAGAGGGGTCTCGGCAGGAAAAAGCGGTGGTTGGCAGAGCCAGGTGCGGGGAGGAAATGAGCAGACCCAGTGAGGTGCACAAGGCTGTTGGCTGACAGTGGACACACATTCATCCACAGATAAACCAGGCAGAAATGGGAAGCGAGACAGACCACGCAACCTAGGGCACCAGCGACAGGAAATAAAACCTAAAAGCACCGATTGAAAAACGTGCAGGGGTTGAGATGCCAGGAAAGACTCCCAGCCTCACAGGAGAGGTCCTTGGAGAGACCCACAAGGTTCTAGAACATACACAAGCTCACCCACCAAGGAACTAGCACCAGAAGGGCCCAATTTGCCTGTGGGAAGCGATAGAGGGGACTGAAATTTGAGAGAGAGCAGAGCAAGTGCCATTGTTCCCTCTCTGACCCCACCCCCCACATACAGTGTCACAGCCCAGCAACTGGGTTGCCCTGCCCTGGTGGACACCTAAGGCTCTGCCCCTCATACCTAACAGGCACAACCTCACCAAAAAATTATGGCTCAAACAAAAGAACAGATCAAAGCCCCAGAGCCTATACTTCTAAGCAACCAAGAGATAGCCAACCTATCAGATGCATGGTTCAAAACACTGGTGATCAGGATGTTCACAGAACTGATTGATTTTAGTCCCAAATTAGATGAACAAAGGAAGGCTATACTAAGTGAAATGAAGGAAAATGCACAGGGAACCAATAGTGATGGAAAGAAAATTGGGACTCAAATCAATGGAGTGGACCAAAAGGAGAAAAGAAACAACCAACCAGAAAAGAATGAAGAAACAAGAATTCAAAAAAATGAGGAGAGGCTTAGGAACCTCCAGGACATCTTTAAATGCTCCAACATCCAAATTATAGGGGTACCAGAAGGGGGAAAGAAACAGCCACGAGTGGAAAACGTATTTGAACAAATAATAAAGGAGAACTTCCCCAGTCTGGCAAAGGAAATAGACTTCCAGGAAATCCAGGAAGCTCAGAGAGTCCCAAAGAAGTTGGACCCAAGGAGGAACACACCAAGGCACATCATAATTACATTGCCCAAGATTAAAATGAAGAAGAGAATCCTAGAAGCAGCAAGAGATAAGGGGACAGTCACCTACAAAGGAGTTCCCATCAGACTGTCAGCTGATTTCTCAAAAGAGACTTTACAGGCAAGAAGGGGCTGGAAAGAAGTATTCCAAGTCATGAAATCCAAAGACCTACAACCAAGATTGCTCTATCCAGCAAAGCTTTCATTTAGAATGGAAGGACAGATAAAGTGCTTCTCAGATAAGGTCAAGTTAAAGGAGTTCATCATCACCAAGCCCTTACTTGAAATGTTAAAGGGACTTATCTAAGAAACAAAAGATAAAAAATATGAACAGTGAAAGGACAGCAAACTCACAGTTATTAACAACCACACCTAAAACAAAAGCAAACTAAGCAGACAGCTAGATCAGGAGCTGAACCATAGAAATGAAGATCACATGGAGGGTTAGCAACAGGGGGGTGGGAGGAGGAGAAGGGGGGAGAAGGTACAGAGAATAAGTAGCATAGATGGTAGGTAGAAGATAGACAGGGGGAGGGCAAGAGTAGTGTGGGAAATGTAGAAGCTAAAGAACTTATGACACATGGACATGAAGTAAAGTGGGGGAATGTGGGGGGTGATGTGCAGGGTGAAGGGGAGTGAAGGAGGGAAATGGGACAACTGTAATGGCATAATCAATGAAATATATTTTAAACAACAATAATAATAATAGTAATAATCCATTTGCATTACATATAAAATTCAGAATGTTAAAAACTTTCAAATGGAACCTTTAAGGCAACTTAAAAATATCTTTTCCAGCGGTCTTAGAATGGCTTAGGTGGGACCCAGAGGTAAACAGCAAATGATTAATTTAGAACCTCTGATTATGTAAGGCTCTGAGCAAGGCCTTGATAAGTGAAAGAAGTCAGAGACACCAAATGAAGGCAAAGGGCCCAGAAGGGCCACCACAATTCTGACCAAGAATGACATTGAGGGACTGGCACTACCCAGCCCCAAGACTTACTCTAAAGCCACAGATAATCAAGACGGCGAGGCTGTGGCAAGAGAACAGAGACTTGCATCAGTGGAACAGTTGGAGAACCTGGAAATCGTCCCACACAAACACAGCCAACTGATCTTTCACAAAGAAACAGCAAAGGGAATTCAGTGGAGAAAGGCTGGTCCTTTCAACACGTGAAGCTGAAATGCATTTTCATAGGCAAAAAAAATAAAAAAGAGAATCTAGGCACAGAGCTTATATTTTTCACAAAAATCAAAACTGATCACAGACCTAAATATAAAATGCAATACTACAAAACGTCTGGAAGAAAACATAGGACAAAAATCTATGTGAACTTGGGTTTGAGGCAATTTGGGGGATATAATACCAAAAGGATAATCTATGAAAGAAAAAACTGGTAAGTTAGATTTTATTCAAATGAAAACCAGGAACCCTGGGAAAGACACTGTTAAGAGAATGAAAGGCATGCTAGAGTCCTAGAGAAAATATTTGCAATCATATATCAGATAAAGGACAAAATATACAAAGAGTTCTTAAAACTTAACATTTAGGAAAAAACGCTCAACTTAAAAATGGACAAAATGTTTGAAGAGGCACCTCACCAAAGACATGTAAATGGCAAATAAACATATAAAATGATGCTAACCATTATCTGTCATCAGGGAATTGCAAGTTGTAACATCAACGAAATACCACTACATACCTATTAGAATTTCTAAGACCCATATGAGCAACTGTAAACCTACTTTTGCCTTACCCTGTACACATGGCCAGCAAGTGCTTGAAAAGATGCTCAATATCATTAATCATTAGGAAAATGCAAATCAAAACCATGATGAGATTCTAGCTCACATCCATTAGAATGGCTACTATCCAAAAAAAGATAGAAAGCAACAGGTGTTGGTGAGGAGGTAGGGAAACTGACATGTGCATTGTTGGTGGGAGTGAACATGCAGAGCCTCTGTGGAAAACAGTATAGTAGTTCCTCAAAAAATTAAAAGTACAGCTACCATATAATCCAGCCATTCTATATGTATGTATCGAAAAGAATTGATAGCAGGGTCTCGAGAAGATAGTTGTACACCCACATTATAGCAGCATTATTCACAATAGCTAAAATGTGGAAGGAACCTAAGTGATAGATGAATAAATAATGAAAATATCTTATATATGTACAATGGAATACTACCTTGCTTTAAAAGGAAGAAAACTCTGTCACATGCTGTGATGTGGATGAACCTCGAGAACATTGTGCTGAATGAAATAAGCCAGGCACAGACACAACACAGCAATGCCATTGGCATTCCCCCAACCTGTCTCTCGTGTCAACAGTGCTTGGAAGGAACAGACCCGACTCCCCTTGTCCCAACCTCTTCTCCAGTGACCACCTTTGAAACCATCTCAGCCATCCTCTCCCAAGGATATACTTATTGAGAGAGAGAGAGAAACGTCGATGTGAGAAAGAAACATGTATTGGTTGCCTTCTGAACACACCCCAACTGGGGATCAAACCCAAAACCTAGGCATGTGCCCTGAGGGGGGATCGAACCCACAACCTTTTGGTGTATAGGATGATACTCCAACCAACAGAGTCACTGGCCAGGGTGGCACTTAAGTGCTTTGTGCCGTATCACAGAGGAGTCATAAAGACCATTAGAAGCTGTTCTCTGGTGGGCCCTGCAGTTTTCATGGCGGCATAGGGATTGGAGCTGAACTCTGAGGGTTGGGGAGGACCAGAATAAGTGGACATGTGGGAGGGGAGCAGTTAAAATAGGAAAAACCTGGGAGCCAAAGCTAGAAGAATGGCTCGGCTGTGTCCTCTGGCGTGGGGAAGCTGCCCTGGGCCTCGGCCCCCTGACGGACACACCTCTCCTCTCCTCCACTCTGCTGGGTCCTGCCGAGTCCAGAGCAGGCAGCCTGCTTGAAGAGTGATGCTCCCATCTTTCCGTCACACCAGTGGGGAAAGACGTCATGCCCACTCGCAAACCCACAAGTACTTCCAAGACACCAAGGTAAACAAAACATAGCCACTGGAATTCTTCAAAGCGTTGCCATAAAGGAGGTGACACTGGACGTGCTGCTCTGTCCGAGTGGTGACACTGGACGTGCTGCTCTGTCCGAGTGGCATGCCTGCTCAGCAGAGAGACTCTCACTCCCTGCCTGGGTGGATCTGAGTTGGCAATGCCCTTTGATCAGATGGGGGTCCTCAATCTCCAGCCTTTCTAGAACTTGCCTTTTTCTCTACTGTATTAGACCCACCCACTTCTCCCTCCCAACCCCAGGCTGTGCTGCTGAAATCCAAATCCCAGATTCTGTCTCTTTACTGAAGAAGCAATCCCCCTACATGCCTCCTGGAGACAGCTGCCCTGTGACTAGGAAAGCCAAGCGTTTGTATCTCATCACAAGAGCCATCCAGAGGATCTTTACCTGGAGGTATACTTTGCTTAGCTCATATTCTTCTATGAAGTAGGTGTTTCCGTTAAATCAGGTGGTCTCTCCCCACCGTTCATCAGAGTTGGGCACATCAGCGCTCTTCCTCAGTTTTAGGCCTCAGCAAAATCAGAAAGGCCGACCTTCAGTTCCACCTGCTGGTCACTCACAAGTTGGGATGAGCACCATCACCCTGGTGGCCCCAACACCCTACCTACCTAAGGGACGTTCTCAACACGCCCCACAGGCCAGGCTTTCTTCAAGCTCCACACTGCTCGTGGTGGGCTTATCTGCAGAAGGAAGGCACGGCTCTGGGGGACTCTTTCCTAGATCTCAGCCTTGTCTGCTTCCTCCCCTGTAATCCTGACAGCCTTGTATCCGTTGTGGTGTTTGCACAGAGAGACATTTGGGAAGGGCCATTCTTGGAGATGAGGACTCCACTTGAGTCCCATTAACTGCCAGGCGGGGCGCTGGCAGCTGGCAAGGACGAGAAGACAAATAAGATGCAATCCTTGCCTTCCGGTTGAGAAAAGTTAAATAGTAACAGTGAATGATCCAACGGGACAGAATCGTGTTTTTCTCTTTTAAATAGTATTGTCCGGGAAGACAACTGGTGATCTAGAAAATCCTTTTTGTTGTAGTTATTTTATGATTCTCTGATAGATTTGCATTCATTCATTGAGCAAACAGATGAAGTACCTACTATATGTTGTGTATTATGCTGGGCATTTGATTTGCACTAATTTATCTCTTGGGTTTTAGCAGATTGGAGCAAGGGGCGCAGAACAACCCTAGCTTGGCCCACAAGGACAAGGCCCCACACTTTGTGCTTGTTGATCTGAGCTTCCAGCCAGCCAGGCCGCCCAGGCAGCGCCAGGAGATTCTACAAACACAAAGACCTGCCCTGTTTGAAGAGTCCATGTGGGATCCTGAGTGTTTAGGGAAGAAAGTCAAGCACTTATCTCCAGTTCAGTCCCTAAACAAAGACAAAGCAGAAGTAGAGCTGAGATGTCCCGGGCCCCAGGAACGCCACATTCACAAGGCCCACGTCTCCCAGGCTCCCGGAGATTGCCGGCACCCCCGCCCCGACCCGGGGAAAGTAGCCAAGTGCGGACAATGCAACATCAGTCCTGGCAAAGGACCTTGGCAGGGCTGCACTCCGCTTTCAACACACTTGCGTCCCCTTTTAACAACAGTGTTTGTCAAGAGCTCTCAGCTCCCACGCACCCAGGCCCTCGCACTGCCGGACTCTTCTCCGGCTCCCCCGGGCAGCAGCGGGGGCATCAGCACAACCATGAGCCTCGGCCTCAGCTCCTCCTCAGCAGAGCCAGGGGCCAGCTGCCCCTATGAGCCCAGCAACTGCCACTGGCCTGTGCTTGACAAGCCAGCACCTGCCGTTGTGCGTCAAGGACAGAGGCTCTGTGCTGCCCTCTCCTCCCCAAAGAAGACATTGACAGCGCAGATTGCCCCAAAACTCCCGGGAGCCCTGGACAGGAAGAGGGGTTCTCAGGGGTTCAAATCTAGTTTCCTCCACCATGCCAATCGAAACACAATACCTGGAAGGGGAAAGCAAGTGAATCCTGGCCATGATGTTGGCTGTGCCTGGAGATTTTAGTTCAAATTCCTCCATGCTCCTCAGACGGATGCTTAGGGTCTAACCTTGGGGACGGGGCATTGTGGGTATTTTGATTTGGAGTGCTTTGGAATAGAAGGGAACAGGGGGTTAGAGAAACAAGCATCTGGGAAGTTTATAGTCTGTTTGCTGAAATACAAATATTCCCATAACTCTTGCGTTTCCTCGGAGAACATGCCAACACAGCAGCCCTCGGATCTAGAAGAACAAGAGAAACCGGAGGCCTTGGGCTCCAGGAGGGCAGGGCTCCTCTGTCACTCTTTGTGAGTCTCTTCTCGGGAAGGCCAGATGGAAGAAAACCACCTCCACAGTAACTAGTTACAAAGCTGGCTCAAGATCACTCTGTCGGTGTTAGATCGTGATAGTCCTTCTTCTACCAGGGGTGTCCAACCTGTGGCCTGCGGGCTACATGTAGCTCAGGATGGCTGTGAGTGCGGCCCAACACAAAACCGTAAATTTACATAGAACATTATGAGATTTTTTTGTGATTGTGTGTCATGGTGTAGTTAATGTGTGGCCCAACGCAACTCTACTTTCAGTGTGGCACAGAGACATCAAAAGGTTTGACAACCCTGTTAGACTTTAAAGATTATTTATTTATTTTTAGAGAGAGGGGAGGGGAGGGAGAAAGAGAAGGGGAGAAACATCAATGAGTGGTTGTCGCTCACGTGCCCCAGTAGGATCTGGCCTGCAACCCAGGCCTGTGCCCCGACTGGGAATTGAACCCATGACCCTTGAGTTCATAGGCCAGTGCTCGATCCACTGAGCCACACCAGGGCCTGTTAGACTTTAAATGCAGCAACTAAAGCGATGTTGCCAATGTGAGACTTTCCAGAGACGGTTTCCTTGTGTGACATTGCCTCTTACCGGGAGTGGAGGACTCCTCAGATGAATTGCAGAGATAAGCCGTGTCCTGGACCGGTGTTTGAGGTGCTTGATCCTGCCCAGCACCACTCATCCTTAAATGCCTCAACTAACACCTGTTCACCTAAATGAGCAGGGCTTCCACTCCAGCGCAAGTGTCTGCAGCCTTGTCGTGGACACCAACAGAAGCCAAAGTCCTGAGCTTTGCTCTTCTGACCTTTGAAGGAACTAATCTAAACAGTGAATGCCTACCTTTTTAAGGCACTAACTCCTCGTGCTTCAAATAGCACCACGGTAGTTTGATGTTAATGATTGGAATTTACAAGATAATTGTATATCTTTAAATTGTCTTCAGATAAATTACCTTTTAAAAATATCTGTGAAGAAGCTGGAACAGATATAACTAATGAGATGTTATTACTATTATCGCCACTATCATTTTCATTTAACGGGGAAGAAAACTGAGGCTCAGGGGGCGGGGCCCGCTTTCCCACTATGGAAGGGTTGGGGCCAAGCCCACAACTCTTAGTTCCTGAATCTTATTCTAGCAAATGACTAAAGGAGACAATCCAACCTGCGTCTTTGTGAAGAGGATACTGAAACTTCATGCCAAACGTCTTCCTGTTCCTCTTCCGAAGACCTGCTTTAATTTCTACAGTGGATTCCACGCCACCTCTTTTCATTCCTGAGGAACATGTCTGTAAATTTGCCCAGTTTTACAGTCACGAAAATGCTGCCTGCTCCAGCCAACAAAGTTAAAACCAGAAGCCCCTGCTCAGAAACTGTCTTCTTAAGCAAATGGCACTCGTCCCCTCTCTACGAACCCTGCCTCCAGCGAGCCCACACAAGGAACGACTCACTGAAGTGAGGGGACCCTTTCCTTTGGCAAAGGAGGAGGAATGACAAAAGCAGACCATCTTTGTACATGTTCTGATGAACAGGTGACTTCCTGCTGCGTTTGCCTAATAAAACCTTGCTCCAGGTGAGCACACTGGGATGGAGTGTTTTATTTGCGTGTCCAACCCGGGGCATTGAAAGCAGGAGCACCAGTACACGTATAAACCTCTTTTCAAAGCCACATGGGAAGGGAGATCTCTAAGTAGAACAAAAACAAGTCCAGACTGAGAAGTTATTCTGAATGGTATTTTACTGGTGAAAACCATGAGTTTGAACCCCAAAAGTGCGTTAAAAGTGCTCTTGTCACCGTTGAGTGCTTCATTTCCAGTGAGCTAGGAGCAGAGGGAAGGAGGCATCCCAGCGACCAGGGAAGGGCTCAGGGAGATATTTGGAGGCTGGATCATAAGCAGAGAAAAGGAGAAGGACTCAAGGAAAGGACGTGCACAGGGGGCTGTGGCGACGCAATGGCGTCTTCACTCGAGGCAGCGCAACTCTGACCAGGGCATGGGGTGGAAAAAGGAAAGCAGACTTCAGGACAAATCAGTAGAACTTAGTAACTCCTCAGCGTGGACAACAGGGAAAGAGGCTTCAGACTCAAAATCCACACCGGGGTTTCTCCTGATGTAAAGAAGTGGCAAAGATTTGGAGGTTTGATTGGAAGTGGCATTAGAATGTCCCGTGCCTCTAGTGAGCAGTTAAAGAATTCTGCTCCTTGGAAGGAAGGCTGGAGCCAGAGCTCCACCTCCTGCACCCAGAAGCATGGAAATGGATTAGGCTGCAGGAGAACAAAGTATGCTTTTAACTAACATCTCTAAGGTATGTGTTATGTCATCAGCACTGTGCTTCACACTTCGAAAGAATCCTTTGATTTCACCCTCACAACTGCATTAGGTAGACAGAGTGCCAGTTCTTGTAATTTTCCAAAGTCACTCAGTAGATAATCCAATAGTGCAACCAGGATTAGAAACCAACTTCTCTGACTCCAAAGTCATCGTCTAAATACAAGAAGAGAGGAACTGGCTGGCTGGTCTCGACCAAGGGAAGGATGGAGGTGAGGTGGGCTTGTCTGAGCCAGCTACAAGGAGAGATTGTGGAAGGCTATGGGAGACTGCCCAGGCCAGAGGAGATGGGGTGGGGTGGAGGCAGAGCCCTCCACACCTGGCCAGAGCCTCTGTGCCAAGCTGGGTGCCAGCCAGGCTCCTTTTGCTGAGAACACATGTCCAGGCGAGAGGGGTGGACCCATGGAATCGAGGTCATCTTGATCCCCTGTTTATTCTCTCTCTCAGCTGCTTCCTGAACAAACTTGCTTAGCTCACCCAGTCCAGTCTTGCGCACTTTTGAACCAATCAGCCTCCTCCCCAAACCCTTGGACACTTCCTATCTACTCTCCCAGACTGGTTCTGCTGATGAGCCAGACTCGTGGTCTCTGCTCTGGACCTCGTCCTTCTTCTCTGAGTGGAATGAGGCAGCGAGTGGGGCCTGCAAATTAGCGACACGGGTGTCTCAGACGAGCTCCAAGCCCAGCCTGGCGAAGTTGGGAGGTGAGGAAAGTGTGCCTTTCTTCATCTCCTCCTTTTTGACTTTTCTCCCAAGTTCCGTCAGGCCCATGCTTTTGAGCCAACTTATCTGGGGGTGGATTCGGATTCCTCATGCCCACTTCATCCTTTATAAACCTTTAGCAAAATTCTCCCTCAGGAAAAGATAGGATAAACTCATTTACCTTAATCTATAAATGACTGGCAATGGCCTTATAGATTAGCTTTACCAGGTGTTTAACTTAACACAAAGCTATTTGATTTGTGCCAAAGGAATAAAGTTTCTAATTATAAACACCTGAAAGTCAACTCAAGGAGGAATATTAAAGAAGAAAACTAAGGCAACTTTCAAATTATAGCATTTATATTATATTTCCTGAATAGACAGCTTGGGCTTGTTAGGCCTGTCATGATAATTTAAATTTTTACTTTAGAAAAAGCACAGTGAAATTGTTAACATTTAATCATCCATCAGTTTAGTCAACACAAAGCTTTATCATGTAGGAAATTTATATCTCCTGAAAAATATGAAGCAGAAAACTGACTCAGCAAAGGCTGGAAGGAAACACAGTCCCTGGCTTTTACGAGTTCACCATTGAGATAGGAACGTGTCGGGAACGAGGAACCACAGGTCCCGATCCAGACTTAATGAATCCGAACCTGCACTTTAACAAGACCCACAGGTGGGTTGTGTGCGTACTAAAATTTAGGCAGCACTGATTTAACCTATTTGAGCCTAAATTTTCTGCAAAATTAAGTTTCAACCCCTACATGATGATATTGCTCTAAAATCTCAGGATTTTATGAATGAAAGGAAGAGAAGAGATAGCCACTGTTTCCAAAGAACCCAGCAAATGGCCTTCTTTTTTCAATCCTCACCCGAGGACATGCTTATTGATTTTGAGAGAGAGGGGAAAGGAGTGAGAGAGAGAAAAAAACCCATCAATGTGCAAGAGATACATCGACAGGTTGCCTCTTGTACTTGCCCTGACCGGACCAACCCTTCCACCTCAGTATGTGCCCTGACCAAGGATTGAACCCTTGACCTTTTGGTATATGGGACGATGCTCCAACCAACAGAGCCACACTGGCCAGGGCCCAGCATAAGTCTTTTGATGCTCTGTCTCACAGTGAGATCCCTTGAGCCAAGCCCTGTGGTGTCTTGTTGAGGTGCTGGAGGGACAGAGGCACAGTCCGAGGATGTTCTCTGAGAGTTGAGTGTCATCAGCTTTGCAGAGGCAGTCACACTGGGAGCCCTTTGGGACCTCTGAATGTCAGCCTGGATGGTGTTTTGGGGGTTACTACCTCTGAAAGGCTAAGAGTGTTTGGGAACCATGTGAAGAAATGACCGAAGCTCTCTGAAGATCTGAGAAAGCCTGTGTCAGAAGAAAATAAATGGGACTCTAATTAGAAATATCCCCATAAGGAGTGTGGAAATGCAGCTGGGACTGTGACCTTCAGGAAGGTACTTGTCCTTCTTGCTTCTGCTTTCTTGATCCCTCAAATGATCCCAGGAGATGCATTTATTTCTAAAGCTCCCCTGGGGGACAGGACGATCCCTTGATGATGCAGCCGCACAGGGCAGCTCCCCTTCTGAGAGGCCACCGCGCTTCACGGGGGGATGGCCCGTTGGAGCCCCAAATGGGCTGCACCATGCAAGGAGCTGTGGTGAAGGGATTCTCCTGGGCGGCAGAAGATCGACCCTCTCTTTCTGGTTCCTGGCCCACTCAAATACATCCTGCATCCCATCTGTGATGACAAAGTAACTGACTGCTGTTTTTTAAAAATAACATAAAACTGCCCTGGCCGGTGTAGCTCAGTGGATTGGGCAGGGGCCTGTGAAGCAAAGGGTCACTGGTTCGATTCCCAGTCAGGGCACATGCCTGAGTTGCAGGCCAGGTCCCCAGTGGGGGACACATGAGAGGCAACCACACATTGATGTTTCTCTCCCACTCTTTCTCCTTCCCCTCCCCTCTCTCTAAAAATAAATTAAAAATATTTTAAAAAATAAAATAAAAATAACATAAAACTATTATGATTCATCCATGTATAGGAGCTCTTGTATGTTTGTTAAAAGTTTTAATCAGCCATAATCCTTAGATAAACCTCATGGGATGTGACAACACCAGTGTAAAGAGAATATTTGTCAAAGGGGAGGTGGCGTGGGGTAGAGAAGCCCATTCACCAGAAGACCCAGACTTGGGTCCAGGGATTAGCCCTCAGTGACCTGGAGCCTCGTTCACTTCTGAGACTTCATCTGTGCCAGGGAAACCAAGCTGCATAGCTCTGCTAGCCTTTCTGTGCTAGAATGTTTAGCACATCAGCTTTATGACCACATCCCAAGCACTGCCTTTCGTGTTCTCTCTTTTCTGAGAGCCTTGATTCCACCAACAGTTTGAAAGCACTGTGGGCAGAGACCCTGTGTGTCACTGCCTCCTGTACCCACTGAGGTCTTGCCAGAGCTTAGGGGGTGGCAGGGGCCAAGCAGGTGATTTGCAGAGCAAATGTGTGAAAGAATGGACTTGAATCTGTCTAAACTCTAGCCCATCATTAAACTGCACAAAAATAAAATATTTCCTCCAACTTGATACAATCTAGGTCACATAATAGGAAACCAGTGGCACCCCAAACCCTACAAAATCCAGCAGTGCTGGGGATTCTTTGTCTTATAAATGCTTCTGTGTCAGCCAGGGTTCTGGGAGGAAGCATGTGGCACTCTCGGGAAAGGCCATCTGAAGTTTAGTGAGGGAGCTGTGCGTGAAGGGTGGGAAGGGTTTAGGAGAAGCAGGAGAGGGGAGGCAGTAGAAATTTGCAGGGAGCAGGAGCAGAACGGGGTGGAGTGGGGGGCTCACCAAGCAGAGGCTCACCCCAAGGGGAAAGTGGGGAGCAGGTGCTGGGAACCAGCCTGGAGAGCAGGAGGGAGAGGCACTGGGACAGGACTTCCGTGGGAGGGCATGGCCATGTGGCAGAGAGGCAGCTGGGAAAAGCAGCCCCCAAATCTTGTGTTGCTCTGGCCACCCTGACTCCGACACCTCCAGATGGACCGTGATGTCATAAAATTTCTTTCAATTATAATCCCCTTTCTACCCCAAACCCCAGTGTAGGGTCATAAAATATATTTCTGAAAGAACAAGGACAGTGCTGGGATTTTTATTTTAATGAGATTGTGTGATCAGGAAAAGCAAAGCAAGGAAGTGCCAGACCCAACCACCAGTAGCAAGAGCAATCGTTTCCAGGCGCACGCAGCTCAGAGAGGCTCCCAGCTTGGGGCAAGTGGAAGGACCCCTGGTGGGCCATTGGGGCAGTTGTCAGGGCTCCTCCTGAGAGGGAGTTACCTCTTTTCTTGACTTCAGCCGGCCCCAGGAGTTCTGGATTTCGGTTCGCAAGATCCTTGTAATACATTCCCAGTATTTCTTTCAATGATATGTGCTGTTACCAGGTCTCTGCCCCTCTTTGCTTAGCAAATCGAGTTCTGGACCTCTTTCTGGAATCACGGGGCCAGTCGGCTCTTCCCATCCCACACTCACTCCCCCCACTCTGGGCGTCCTTTCTGCTCGGGATAGACCTGCAGGCTAAACCCCACCGAGCGGCCTGTTCCACTGCGGGTTCTAAGGGCGGGTGGGCAAGGCTGAGGGGCAGCAGATTCATGTTTAAAGGGGCTGCTGTTAGTACCGCCGCTGCAGACACAACGGAGAGAGGAAAGAGGGAGCCCCTTTGGAGAGGAAAATACAGAGTCAATACTATGAACATGCTCTCCCCATTGTGCCCACAATGCATCCACACACCTTGAAGAAAAACAGGACGGCTGACATGCCCCGCCCACCTAGCAGCCCACAGAGAAAACAGACGCAGTTAACCGGAGCCCACTGTTTACACAGGCCAAACAAATGGTGCGGTGTGCTGCACACACCACGCTGAAGCTGCTTTCTTACCCTGTGCTTTAACCATGAAATGCAGGCTACTAGAAAAATTTCCACATCAGTACATAGGATACTTCCTCCTTCTCTGTTTCATTTTGTTCGTTTACAGCTACATTGTTTCATAGTATTGATGTACCGTAGTTTACTTAAACATTCCCTCACCAGGGGGTAATTTGGGTTGGGTTACCAAACTTTCTGGCCTTTACTGGCAGTACAGGTGATAAGTAGTCACTTGAGCTATTTCATTCTGCATTTGTCCTGTTGCGAGCGATGCTGAGCATCTTTTTGAGCATTCAGGAGTCGTGTGTGCTTTCTTCCAGCTATCAGTCTGTTTATGTTCCTTTTCCTGTGTTTTTCATTGGTTTGTTGGTCTTTTATTATTGATAGAAATCTAATATCTAAATGTAGGGCCCAAAAAGCAATGGACTTAAAGCTTGATAAAGCCCACACTCACTATTTCTGAACTAAAATACAATGTAACTGTGTTTTGATTATAAATTAACTCCACTGTCTTAATATACAGGACTTTGTTTGAGTTCATAAATTTAGCTTAACAGAAAATATGTACATTGCTAAAACCAGCAAACTGCATAGACACTTACGACTTGAACCTACAGGAAACATTCCCCATTATTTAATTCTGTTGCTTCATTGTGTAGCTATAACCGAAAGACATCAAGACCAGCAGCCTTAGTTAACAGAACTGCCCCAGTGATCTTTGTATTCTACTTTAAAAAAAGATATTATTTATTTATTTGTAGAGAAAGGGTAGGGGAAGGAGAAAGAGAGGGAGAGACACATCCCTGTGTGGTTGCCCCTCAGGAACCCCCCATCTGGGGCCCTGGCCCACAACCCAGGCATGTGCCCTGAATGGGAATCGAACTGGCAACCCTTTGGTTCACAGTCCAGTGCTCAATTCACTGAGCTACACCAGCCAGGGCTATATTCTACTTTGTTGCTCCTTTTAATCTGCTACTTGGAGAAACCAGAGTTCCCCATCCTTGGGCAAAATCTTCTTTGCGTGAAATATGTGAAGAGCCAGCACCAGGAACCTCCGACAACAGCCCAGATGAGCTTACCTCAGCCCCGCTGGGCATTTCCGGCTGCTTCCTCTACTCTCCCAACCTCGACCTTCAGCTCCTCTGAAGGGAAAAATTTGGCAGCACTGGGTAGACAAACAAATATTTTGCATTTCTCTCGAGTGATAGATGAGACAGAACAAGGCAGCAGGGCAGAGGTGTGGCCAGAACTTTCCAGAGCCCAGCACTGCACTGAATCCTGCCATCCAAGGCAAACACGCAACTGAGAGAGATTTGGGGCCCTTGGCCCTTTCCCTTCACGTCTGATCCCCTATAAAGTAGACGCAATATTTGATGAGAAACAAAAGATTTGAGCAAACCAGATCATAATCACGTACTGAGAAGAGAAACAGAAGCTTAATTGTTTAGCTCCTGGATTAACAAATGACATGAGCTATAAAACTCCACATGCAAGGCCTCTGGCCTCCGTAGGGCCCACGTGAGTAAGGGTGTGCGAGGGGGACCAGGGGCCAAACTGCAGGAGGGATCAGCTCATTCCCCTGTGTTGTTCGGGTGGTCTCAAAAGAGAGGGGCATGGCTAGGCCAGTAGGAGAGTTGGAAAGGATGCCCTGATGGGCCTGGTGGAGTTGTGCCACAGGGGACAGAGAGTAGCAGCCCACCTGGGACAGCTCAGAGCAGTGCAGGGACAACTGCCTACACGGTCAGGACTGCCCTGTGCTGCGGGCAGCTTGGGCCCCACCCAGAGCTCGGGCTGGAGGTGGGCAAGTAGGTGCTCAAGTCCAGCCTGCCTGTGGCTAGCCAAATCCCATAGAGAAAGGACTATTTTTGCAAAGGCACCTGCCGGGCTGCACAGAGGCAGGCACCTTTCTCTAATTCAGACAAAGGTGTCCTGCAGACTCCTGACAGACTGGGAGCTTGTTGCAACTGTAGACTCTCCAGGCCTGCCCCCGAAATACTCCCTCAGCCTCTTTCCATCAGCAATACCCCAGGTGACTTGCATGCTCATTAGAGTCCAAGAAGCACTGACCTAAAAAGCACAAGAGACACATTCCTTTTGCAGAGGGGAACCGGATCCACAGGAGAGAGCTTTGCTTAGAGGAGAGGTGGGGCTGCATTAGGGCTCCTGGGTTTGGGCCCTTTCCCGGCTTTCCCAGACTAATAAGCTTTTATTATCACTGATCTGTTTTATCGTAGTAGCACAGCCAAGGACACAGGGCCTGGATCCCTCATTATTTTTAGAGTTCAGAAGTTCCTGGAATCCTCAGGACCTACGGCATATTTTTTCAATATCCCTGTTCACTTCCGAATGGGGGTCTGAGGAAGTGACCAGAACCATGGCACTGCCCTGGCCCGATCTTGCCCGGAGCTCCTCAGATCCTAGCTCGACTCAGGGCAGGACGGCATCAGGCGTGAAGGTGCATTCATGTGTGAGTGTCACAGTGCACACACATTCACACATGAGGGGAGGGTGGGTGTGCCTGCAAATCTTGCTCATCTGTTTGTCTTTTCATTTAGGCCTTTATCACTCCCCTGTGGATCTGAGCCACCCACTCAGCCTGTCACACAGTCCCAAAGGGCCTGCCCACTAATTTTCTTTGCACTCCTTATCTGTGCTGATTGTACTTCTAAACTTGGAATGGCTCTCAGCTTAAGTTGTTGATACATTTTCCTCTCAGTCTCTCTCTCTCTTCAATCACTTTACTCATTACAGCTAGAGGATACCCAGCCTATGGCAATAGAGAGAAAGGCTTGAGGCGAAAGTATCAGAGAGGGAATTCAGAGTCAAAAAGCCCAGTTACAATGCCAGTTACAATGCATCAGTTTGCAGGAGCAAGCAACATCCCACAGTTTAACTGTGGGTTCACCACTTCTCCAGAAAAGCTGTTTTCTCCTCAGTATTTTCTCATTATCTCTTTCTGTTTTCTTTCTCTCATCTTCCTACTCCCACCTCCCTCCTCCCCTCTCTCCTCCCCCTTTCTCCCACCCTCTTCCACCCTCTTCCACAAGGGAGAACTTCTTTTTTTTTAAGATTTTATTTATTTATCTTAGAGGGGAAGGGAAGGAGAGAGAGAAATATCAATGTATGGTTGCCTCTCTTGTGTCCCCTACCGGGAACTGGGAACTGGCCTGCAACCCAGGCATGTGCCCTGACTGGGAATCGAACAGCGATCGTGTGGTTCACAGGCCTGCGCTCAATCCACTGAGCTATACCAGCCAGGGTGGGAGAATTTCTTTTGTCTTCTCTAAGCTGATTGTGACTTCCAAGCTCTCCTTTGTGAGTCCAGGAAAAAGAGAGTTGGTGCAAATCTGTGTCCACAGCAGGCCTTCCCAGCACAAAAGCCTCTTCCCAAACAGACCCTCCTGGTCTGCTCTCCTCCTGGTCATGGGGGATGGTTCCCTCCCTCACGACTCCCTGAGGCTGGAGACCAGGGAGGTGGCACTTGTGCACCGAAGCCACAGGCCCTGGCCAGCTGGCCCCGGGGAGGAAGCCACTGAATTCTGTCCCCACTCAAATGCACCTCCTTTCCTCTCTCTCCCACTCTAGCCATCAGTAAGGCAGGCAGAAGATGTAGAAGAGTTTCCACCAGATTCCTTTCTATTAAAACAAAAAGCGGGAGGAGCAGCTACTTTCTCGCACTGAGAGAGCAGAGGTGGCACCCAAAGTTTAGGAAAGTTAAGGTTTTACGTTGTGATGCTGGAGAAAAGAGGTCGAGCCTGTGCAGGGAACAGAGCAGGGTTGTGTGGCTTCGTGACTTTCTTTCCACATGCCCAGGCTCACAGAAAAGGCAGGCTTTGTCCTACCCTTGTCCTCTCTCTCTCCTCCCACTCACTTTGCTTCGGAGTAAGAATAGCCCCCACCCCCACCCCAACCCCAGAGGGGTTCTGGGCCCATTAATAACTACGTTACAGGGACTGAAAAGAGAGCAGGGAGAAATATGCCAACGAAAGGAGGCTGGGACTAGCCCAAGCCATGTGTCTCGTTATTTCAGCCTGTCACTTCACCTCTCTGAAGCTTTATTCTCTTGGATATAAAATGATGATGTTGCCAGTGATCCAGTCCACCACACAGAGATATCAAAAGAACCGTGTTAGGTAATGTATGTGATAGAATTTTTTTAAGTATCGATTACTCTTAAGAAATCAAGTAACAGGTTTAAGTGCTTTGTGGATACAAGTTTGAGTAAGAATTCTTTACCAAACAGTTTCCAATGAAACTACAGAGACAGGACCCACAGCGTATTCTAACAGCAAAACAGACAGGGCCGGGGGAGGTCGAAAGGAACAGAAGAGGGGACAGGTGCCAGCAAGTAGCTGGAGACCTACAAGCCATCCAAATGTAGAGCAAAGAGTGAATGGAAGGTCTCACTGAACAGATGGGAATTTTCATGGGTTGAACTGTGTCCCCACAAAAGATAGGTTGAAGTCCAAACCCTGAGGACCTATTAGAAAATAGGGTCCTTGCAGATGTAATTAGTTAAGATGAGGTCACACTGTGTTAGGTCCAACAGGACCGTGTCCTCCTAAGAAAGGCAGAGAGACACATGCACGTGCGTGAGGAGAAAAGGCCACGTGGTGCCAGAGTGGCAAGTGCAGGGATGCAGCTGCCAGCCAAGGAGAGCCGGCCGCCACCAGCAGCTGGGACGAGGCAAGAAAGAGTCCTCCCCAGCGGAGGTCAGAGGGAGCACGCCCTGCAGACACCTTGACTTCAGACCTCTGGTCCCCAGTGCGGTGAGACAACACGTTTCTGTGGTTGTAAGGCCCCTGCTAGCGCCGCTCTGTCAGAGCAGACCCAGCAGACGGACCTGGGAGCTGAGCAGGCCCTGTGAGGTGGGCTGTATCAGACACAGTGGGGAAGAGAGGGAGACTCTGTGGGGAGTCAATCATTTCTCTGTGGGCTGTGGTATACTGGAATGGTGTCTGCGTTCCTGGGATAAGATCAATAATTTCTGCTTTGACTATCTACTGATCAGAATTATTATAACTTTACTACCTAGTATATTTGGTTTGGCTGCACAAACTCTTTTTAAATGACTTCTCCTTGCCCATTATCTATTTATTGCCCATGAAGTATCCTGCTGACCCTATTATTTTTAAATCCATGTTTAGTTTTCACGTTTATTGATATTCAGTTCTTAGTGGTACCCAATTTCCTGGTAAATTTTGACATTTAGCTCTGATGCAAGCAGGACCAAACAACTTAATATGAAATCCCTAAAAGCACTGTAAGTTCTGTTTGATACTCAACACACTGTGCTTCCAGGAAATCCTGTTCCCTGAAGAAGCTGTTATGCTCCACTGGGTCAGTGTCATACCTCAAGAAGGATCTAAGAGCCGTGTTTACACATCCAGCTGTCATAGATCCAAAGTAGCCATTAGTAATGAATAGGTCAATAGAATAGCTTCAAATGTCCCTAAATACATATTTGCAGGATAATAGGCTATTGGGTGAGGTGTTCCTATTTTAAATAAACCCAGCTTTTGCAGATGAAATTCTGCTAAGGTTACAAGCACGCTGGGCAAGGCTTCCCCCATGGCTGTGTTACCAGTTAACTCATCACGGTGGTACGTGATCGTGTCTTGGCATTCTTCGGGTTCCCTAAGAACAAGGCAGAGTATGCAGCCCTTATTCAGCGCAAGGCTCAGGATGCTAAACAGTGTGGCAAGTTTTAGAGCAGAGGCTGGACTTAGGTGTCCCCAAAGGTGAGTGATGGCTTCTGTGTGCTCTTCTCATTGTTTCAGAAAGTCCAACAGAAGTCATTCATTTACACTCAAGTAACCACTTGGTTGAATTTGAGCATCAGCTATGCATATAAAGGTTAAGAGTTTAGAGTCTAGAGCCAGACTGCCTGTCATCCAACTCACTAACTCTAAAAATCATGTTCAATTTATTCAACCCCTTTGAACCTCAGCATCCCCATCAGTGAACAGAGTGGGCAACAGCATGTACCTTGTGTGACGGCTGTGAGGCTTACCCGATTTGAAGTACAGAAGGCATTCAGGGCAGGGCCCAGCGTACAGCAGGTTTTCGACGAGTGATCATTCTGACTTTTGATTTGTAAATAAATACGTGAATTCCAACCAGATATGTTATGCTAATCAGAAACTTTACTTGGAAATGGTATGTGTCTCAAATGAATTTCTATAATTATTAGAAATAACTTATTCATAAGACATCTCTTAAAACCTGGTTTGTATAAGGGAGAAAGAAGGAAGCATTAGTGGTGAAAATATTGAAAATCGCGGTTTTGGCGCTTTTTATAAAAGATTATCTTGTCTTCATTGCGTTGACAGTGTCCAGATGCATAAAGGAAAGACCCACCCGGAAAACCCAGTCCCTGGAAGCCGTGTAACCCTAACGGGATAGTGACAGTCACTCAGCAACGGGCCAGTCTCTGATCCCAGCTCTCTCCATGTCCCATTAAAATATCCTAGGAGAGTCAGGAGAATACAAACATGAAAATGAATCTTGATTGACACATACTAAAATCTGGCAGGAATCTCCACTAGATAAGGCAGGTGGAGGTAAAGGGAAGAAAACACCTACCCAGGCTGATAAGGAACTCAGAACGGAAAGCTCCCAAACTAAAAGCCACGCTGCAGGGAAGAGCCGCGGCAGGGATGCTGTGGACAGTGCTGCCATCGTCGTCGTCGGAGATGAGAAAGTTTTCCTGTGAGCCCTTGAAATGGAGCCAGGTGCCTCGTGGGTCAGGCCTGCGTCCCCAGCGCAGCCTCTGCGTTCTTCTCCCCCGTCGTTGCCACATCATGTCGATAGTAACTGTTTAGAAGCCTAAGTCTAAATCTCAACTGTGGGAACCGCATATTGGTCCTGTTTGCATCTCCAATGCCTGGCAGAACGCCAGGCCCACAGCAGACACTTGTTACACGTGAGTGAAACTGAACTGTGCAAACTCGACTCAGTGTTGGGCTGAAAGTGAGCTGTATTCTCTGCTGAACTTTCCCGGACTACTACTTCTGTGGTCTGTCAAAAGAAAAGAACTTCTTTACTCATTTGGTCAGTGAATAACTTATCTACTCATTTAATTAATGTCTTCTGAGTTTCGACCATGCCCCAGACCTGGTGCCTGTTCAGCAGATATGACTTTTTTCTTTGGAATCCAAGCAGATCCTAGCATGACTCACTTCTTTTCTAGGTTCTTAGAAATGCTTCCTCGAATAATTCACTCGAGAACTTTCCCTAAGATCAGTGTCAGGCTCATTGGTCTACAATTTGATCACCATACCTTGCTCACCATTTCAAAATTGAGAACAAGCCACAGCTGCCCGCCTCCAAACTTCTGACACTGGTCTCACTGTCCATGAGCCTCGGGCATCACTAGCAACAGCAGCTGGGCCATCTCAAGTGTGCACGCTCCATGGGGCACAGGACACACATGTGGGGGCCTAAAGACTTGCCACCTCTGAGAGCAGGTACCTTGTCTTTCCTCGCCCAATTCAGTTTTAAATGCGCTTACAGTTTATGTAGGAAGATTGTCTTCTCTGACAAGGACAAAAGAAAGGGAGCTTGGTGGAAAATAGAAACTGACAGTCATGCTGCCTTGGTGACCTGAAGGCAGGTCACTACTTACCCAAGCGTGGAGACACCAATACTGAAGTTGGCGTTTGCCCAAAGGGAGGGTGAACTGCGGCAGGAATCGCCCTCTTACTATAAAATAATCACATTCTACATAAGTAGAAGTAGATGAGCAGAATTAGAAAACTGAACAATATGTATGAAGCCACAAAAATTGTTAGAAAATAATTAGAATTAGGAAACCGGACAAAACATATGAAACAGTTGTTTTCAGTCCCCAGTCAGGGCACATGCCTAGGTTGCAGGTTTGCTTCCAGCTGGAGCCCATACAGAAGACAGCCGGTCAGTGTTTCTATCACACTGAGGCTTCTCTCTCTCTCTCTCTCTCAAATCAATAAACATATCCTCAGGTAAGAATTAAAAAGAACAGGATTTAGGAGTTAAATGACCAGATTTTGGAACTGGATCTGCGTGAGCTGGAAGAGGTACACAAGGTATTTATCATTTCTTGATTTCAATATTACCCTTCCAAAGCTAAGAACAGATAATCCTAAAGCGCTCCCAGCGAAACAGATCCCTTACCTTCCAGAGGAAATGCTCCCACACAAATACTGCGCTGCTCTCATTCCTTAGCGTGGCTCATCTGCTTTCTATTCGTAACTTCAAAAGTCACATTGGTAATATTTTAATACCCAGTCATATTTGGTTCAGTAGATATAATACACAATAATACCTCTCTATCTAACTCTCAGTTCTCTTCATCTCTCAGTTCTCCAGAATAGCACTAAGGATCAGATAAGAAGTTTTGAAAAAAAGAACACAGAAGGAGCTCTGGTCAGCCCATTTAATGGTCGGGAAATTTTCTTAAAACAAGAAACCTGTAGTCTTACTTAGGGTTAATTCTGGGGGTGTGTTACATCCAAATACAATAAGATTAATTAGTTGTTCTCAAATCCATGCTAGATAATCATCGGCAAATTAAAAGGTACATTGACAAACCAATTACAAGGGAAGAGATAGGCAAATCGTAAAACACAGGTGTAGTAAAATACAAATAATTCTGGTGTAGAAAATAAACTGTCCCCCACACACACTGTGATAGGCCCTGAGGGAACTACTGCTTTGGAGCTGAGCACAGCTTCTGCTGCTCTAAGGGACAACCGCTCCGACGGCCGGACGCCTGGGTGGGTTCTCCCGAGACTCAGCCCCTGGCAGTGCTGGAGAGCCGGTGTGTCCACCACAGTGTATTTTCCTTAGCAGCTGCTTCACACCCATGAGGGCTGTGCTCCCCACTGCACCGCAGCTCTGAGTGTGGCCTGGTCACACGCCTCTCCCTCCGTGCCTCCCCTACCACCTCTCCGTCCATGTCATGTGACTAGTGACACCACCTTCACGTCAGTGTGGTTCGGGTGAAGGACCCAGGCGCCCAGGCAGAGTCTGGTGCTCAGCCACCGCAAGGGGACTGAGTGATGCCAGTGTCTCGTGTGGTCCAGGACGGGCTTGGGTGGTGGGCGTAGGGAGCCCTGTGTCTCCTTCCACACCTCATTCCATGCTCGGACTCCTGCTCTTCTCCCCCAGATTTACTAATCCTCCCCCTACACAATTAAAATAATCTCTGAAACCCTATTCGTTTCCCAAGGTTACTGGAAAGGTGGGGTGGCTTCTCGCCATCCCCAGGAGAAGCGAGGTCCTGCAGCTCTCACGTGTGCTTAATATTTATATTTCCTTTTCTCTCGTCTCCTACGTCCACACCAAATGGTTGTCTTAGATTACATATTTTGGTGGAACGCATCGTTGTAACTTTTTAGTTTCCCATAGGCCATTGGGTGCTTCAAAATGCCTTAAGAAATACAATATGAGTTAGGGAGTTATGGATTCAAGCTCTTCCACAGGAATATTTGCACTGGGTGCTTTTCTAAGACAAGCTATTTTAAAATGGAAAAAAGAGAGTATTAACTTGTCGAAAACTCTTCTGTAAAATTCTGGGACCAGGCGGCATGTCTGCTGCGTGCCTCTCCTATGGCCGTGGGGCTGTGGGAGGTACAGGGCGCCACCGTGAGACAAGCCGAGAGTGTTAACATATTTCATTTGTCTTTGCAGAAGTGTGATAAGAAAACATGTTTTCACCTTGGGAAATTAAAGAAAAAGAAGACAGTGACCCATGTCCCCAGCACCCTGAGGCAGACTGTGGGCGGAGACTTCAGAAGGGCTGTTGGGGCACAGGCCCGCGCAGAGCCCGGCCCCTGCGGGGGAAGTGCGGCTCTCAGTGCCAGGACACGCGAGCTGACCGGCGGGACCCTGGGCAGCCCGGCGCTGAGCGGGGCATTTACAAAGGAGAGCAAATGGAGCCTATAGAATTTGCCTCCAAAAGTGCTTCAAGATACTATATCCAAAGTATGAGAAAATTTTTTTAAAAACCCAGAACTATTCCACGGATCTTCTAGTTGAATGACAAGCACTGAGGAAATGTGCCTGGTGCCAGTCCCACCCACTGACCAGGGGGGAGACAAGCATTCTTAGCCCATCGCATGTGACGTAACCAAAGCTTCAAACAAGGTGGGTTATGAGAAGTTGCAAAGCTTTATCTGGTCGCACCCAGCTTTAGAGATGGCCTGACACTTCTGAAGAGCATCGCCCAAAACAAGCGGCGAGACGGGCCTGGTCGTTTGGGCAGGCGCGAAAACATTCACCCACCTTGCGCAGGCGAAGTCCTCGCTGTTCGTCCAGAACAAACGGCAGCCTGAGAAAAGCAAGCAGTCGTGCATATTTGTACTGGAAATTCTTAACAGGTGCATATTATTTGTGCAAGATAGGTCCCAAATGTTCCCACTCCACGCAAAGTGCCCCCGAGGCACTTTGATGCTGGGCGGCACTCTCTTTTTGTGAAGTTGGGGGGAGGGGCTGCTTTTCATTCCAGTCACAAGAATTTTCAGTTAGTTGGGGTTTTTAAATTTATGCCTGCAGCTTCTAGCTTTGAATATCAAACTCCGTGCACCTTAAATTAAAAAATATATGTTTCTTCCTTTATTACTTACTGGTTTAAGAGAGAAAGAGAGAGACAGGGACAGGGACAGAGAGAGGAAGGATGGAAGAGAAAGCTCCCACCTCGGTGAACCCTCAGCGAACACCTGTGGAAGGTCTTACCTGTGTTAAGAACCTGCATGTTCTTGCCTCTGGATTCACCAAGATGGACAAACTTCTTAAGGAGTTCACATGCAAGTAGGTGCAGGTTACTCATAGTTAAATCTTAGAAAAATGTAAAATACTCAATACTTTGGTTGGTTAAAAAAACCCAGACCTGCTATCCACACAACTCTCACTTCATCTCAGCCGGGTCTGCTCAAGGAGTAAGGGAGGCCACAGTGAGCTCCAGACCCTAAGATCTAAAGGGGAGCTCATTTCCCGATGTGGGTTATCACGGTGTCCAAGCTACGAGGATATTCACAAAAGCAAAGGTCCTTATATGTTTATCTAGTGAACATAAGAAAAGGTTCACTAAATAACTTCTCACTTAAAAATCTGTGCCCTTCTCACTCAGCACTGTGTTCAGTTTCACTCTCTGGGTTGACACCTTGTTAGTCAGTCTTTTCCAGATCTTTTTTAAAAATATGTTTCATTGCTTATGCTATTACAGTTGTCCCATTTACCCCCTTCATTCCCCTCCACCCTGCACATCCCTCCCCCCCACATTCCCCCCTTTAGTTAATGTCCATGTGTCATAAGTTCCTTAGCTTCTACATTTCCCACACTACTCTTGCCCTCCCCCCTGTCTATTTTCTACCTACCGTCTATGCTACTTATTCTCTGTACCTTCTCCCCCCTTCTCCTCCTCCACTCCCCTGTTGCTAACCCTCCATGTGATCTCCATTTCTGTGGCTCTGCTCCTGATCCAGCTGTCCTTTCACTGTTCATATTTTTTATCTTTTTTTCCTTAGATAAGTCTCTTTAACATTTCATATAATAAGGGATTGGTGATGATGAACTCCTTGAAATTGATCTTATCTAAGAAGCACTTTATCTGTCCTTCCATTCTAAATGAAAACTTCACTGGATAGAGCAGTCTTGGATGTAGGTCCTTGTGTTTCATGACTTGGAATACTTCTTTCCAGCCCCTTCTTGCCTGTAAAGTCTCTTGTGAGAAATCCACTGACAGTCTGATAGGAACTCCTTTGTAGGTGACTGTCCCCTTATCTCTTGCTGCTTCTAGGATTCTCTCCTTCATTTTAATCTTGGTTAATGTTATTATGATGTGCCTTGGTGTGTTCCTTCTTGGGTCCAACTTCTTTGGGACTCTCTGAGCTTCCTGGATTTCCTTGAAGTCTATTTCCTTTGCCAGATTGGGGAAGTTCTCCTTTATTATTTGTTCAAATAACTTTTTGATTTCTTGCTCTCCTTCTTCTCCTTCTGGTACCCCTACAATTTGGATGTTGGCACATTTAAAGATGTTCTGGAGGTCCCTAAGCCTCTCCTCATTTTTTTTGAATTCTTGTTTCTTCATTCTTTTCTGTTTGGTTGTTTCTTCCTTCCTTCTGGTCTACTCGATTGATTTTAATCCCAGTTTCCTTTCCATCACTTTTGGTTTCCTGTGCATTTTTCTTCATTTCACTTAGTGTAGCCTTCATTTGTTCATCTAATTTGCGACCCAAATCAACCAGTTCTGTGAGCATCCTGATCACCAGTATTTTGAACTGTGCATCTGGTAGGTTGGCTATCTCTTGGTCACTGAAAAGTATAGGCTCTGGGACTTTGATCTGTTCTTCTGTTTGAGCCATAATTTTTTGTCTTGTTGCACCTTTTACATATGAGGGGCGGAGCCTTAGGTGGTCACCAGGGCAGAGCAGCCCAGCCCAGTTGCTGAGTTGTGACACTGTATGTGAGGGTGGGTTTAGAGAGGGGCAATGGCGCTTGCTCTGCTCTCTCTCGAATTTCAGTCCCCTCTGCCACTTCCCACAAGCATATTGGGCCCTTCTGGTGCTGGTTCCCGGGTGGGTGGGCTTGTGTACATTCTAGGACCCTGTGGGTCTCTCCAAGGAACTCTCCTATGAGGCTGGGAGTCTTTCCTGGCACCTCAACCCCCGCAAGTTTTTTCAATTGGTGCTTTTAGGCTTTATTTCCCGTCACTGGGGCCCTGGGTTCCAGGGTCTGTCTCACTGCCCATTTTTTGCCTGGTTTATCTGCGCATGAACGTGTGTCTGCGGCCAGGCAACAGCCTTGCACACCTCACTGGGTCTGCTCATTTCCTCCCTTCCCCCGAGTCTGCCAACCACCGGTTCTTCCTGCTGCGACCCCTCCGGCTGGCCGCCAACTCCGTCCCTCTTACCGGTCTGGATGCGTGGTTCATTGTTGTCGTACTTTTGTACAGTTCAATTTTCTGTCTGTTCTTGTTGTGTTTTTGTTTCTAAATCTTTGTTGTCCTTAAATTTGGTTGTGCCAGGAGGCACAGTGTTTCCACCTACGCCTCCATCTTGGCTGGAAGTCTCCAGATCTTTTTCAACATCAACACAACTCGGTTGCCAACCAGATGGGAAATCTTCCTGACAGAACTTATACAGTCAGTGAAGCCATTGTGAGAGAACTGCTCAGTCACATGCCAGCTGCTGAAATAAACTGGTCAACGGGAGAAAACCGCAAGAATAGGGGCATAAAAATGATTCCCAAAAAGGATGTTCTGAGTATCCCTGAAATAAGAGAACTTAAAACAAAAACCAGTGAAGCTCTTGCATGTTTTTCCAGAAATGATCCTTTTGTAACTACAGAATGAAACTCAAACAAAAAGTGGAGGCCACTGTACTAGGCCAGTGTAGACTTTTGCCAGAAAAACCTCACACTCCAAAGAGAATAAATATGTGTGCCATCCTTTGTTCCTTCTATGAAAAACAACAACAACACGGTTTTAATTTAACTGTATGTTTTATATACAAAATAAGATAAGCTTATTTTTAAGAGTTTTAGTTAGATTCTTCAAGGTATAACTTCTGTCTATCATTTTTCAAACTGGGCATTTGTTCCCAATTTCAGGCAGGTTTTGTAACCACGATTTTCATTCAGGAAACTGACCTGTAAGGGCCGGGCTGCGGGACAGAAAGGACAGCAGACTGTGTGAGGTCGCATGGCCGCCCTGGCAGCCCTGAGTCACTCGACTCTCTGTCAGTCAGGATTGCTAATCGCTCTGCAAAGAGGCGAGGAATGCGCTTTGCCCTCAACATGGCCTTTCAGTCGAGGAAAGACTCTGACGGCAGGAGAAGTAAAAGACGCTGAGGAAAGATCTTATGGAAGAACAAATAAAATTTGTTTTCCCTTCAGTTTAGCTAAAGAAATGACATGTCTCAAACTGATTGTAATCCTAAACGTGCATTCCAGGGATAAGACGTGCCTGTTTTAAAGTGTGCTCTGGTGCAATTAAGAGACACACTTTAGATGGGGATTAAAGGTGATCATTCTGTTTGGGGTTCTTGTTTTAGAGTGCGTACACAGAGGAAACTGTACACCCAGCACCATCGCCCCTGCTGCCTCCTGGCTTCCAGCAAGTGACAAAACGAGGCAAAAAGGGATTCCCAGCTGCTATGGACTGAATGTTTGTGAGTGTCCCCCACAAATCCATATGCTGGTGCCCTAACTTCCTATGTGATGGCGTTTGGAGGTGGGGCCTTTGGGAGCGATTCAGGTTAGATGAAGTCATGATGGGAATAGTGCCCTTAGAAGGAGAGGAAGAGAAACCACCAGCGGGCTCTCTCTCCCTTCCCTCCCCGCGTCCCCACCAGTCAGGACAGAGAGAAGATGGCCATCAGCCAGGCAGGAAGTGCGCATCACCAGGAACCAAGTCTGCCAGCGCCTCCACCTTGGGCTTCCTGGCCTCCTAAACTGTGGGAAATCAGCGTTGCTGTGTGAGCCACGCAGCCTATGGTCCTTTGTTGTGGCAGCCCAAGCTGTCTGAGACACAAGGTCTCCGAAGCAGCTTTGGTTCTTGATGGAAGGTTTTCCAGGAGGCCACGATTTCTTCTCACACACATGTGAAGGAGACAGCAGTATCTGGAACAAATACACTAAAGACGTCCTGTCTCACTCCGAAGGACAGGGCCTGGCTGCCTCTGCACCTCAGAGGATAAAACCTCCGCTCCATCACCTCTAGGCTACAGCCTTGGCTCTGGAGACCACTACTCATGTTGCTTTGGGTCATTTCAGGGACATGCTGGGGAGAGGGAGGGGCGGCCACAGGCCTTCCAGCCTGGCTCAGGCTCCATGCTGCCTAGGCCTCCAGCCCACCAGAGTTCTTGCTCCTCAGCACTTACCATGAGGAAAGTCCACCCAGGTCTGCCTTCAACGAGTAGTACATCCTTGCTGATGCTGCGCTGGTGACAGAGGGCGCCCAGGATGGGGGTGTCGAGAGTGAGTTTCCCCAGCAGTCCCCGTTGGCCAGTCCACATGGGGCCGGTCCGCTGTGGCCCTGTTACATTGGCCCTTCCCTCCTCCTGCGTGCAGCTGTCCTCAGCAGCTGCACCCAGGGCTGGCAGCAACTCCTGGGCCATGAGGATTCTTGGCGGGCCCATCTCTCTCACCCTCGTGCTCTCTGGGACCCCTTCAAGGCCCTGGGACTGGGCCACATTGCTCATTCCACACGCCACCAGACAGTAGCTCCCGGCAGGGCCTCCATGCAAACCTCATGGTGACGGCTGGGCTGTTTGTCACCTTCAGTCTTTGTACAGAAGATCCCACCAGCACTGAACATGATTCACTAGCTCCAGCCTCAACAACTTGTTCCACCAATGCCCATGCCCCAACTGGTAGCAGCAGCAGAGCTTGGCCACTGGGCCAGAGGCCCCTCCCCCCTACCCTCACGCTTGACAGAGCCCAGACTCCCAGCTAGGTCAGAATCCACACTCTCCCCAGGCCCACTGGCCTTGCCCTAACTAGACTATTGAACGATGTCCTCACTAGCATCTCTGACTACAGCCTTTAGGGTCTCTCATTTATTTTCCACCCAACCTCAGTTACTCATTCTTCTCCATGTTCAGTAATCTTTAAAGATTCCCCATTATTGACAGTTTTAAATCCAAACACTTTAGTAAGACATTTAAGACACTACCCAGAGGTGTCCAAACTTTTGGCATCTCTGCGCCACCCTGGAAGAAGAGCTGTCTCGGGCCACACATTAAATACACAAACACTAATGAAAAGGGTTTTAAGTGTATTTACAATTTTGTGTTGGGCCTCATGCATCGCCATCCTAGGCCGCTGCATGTGGCCTGCAGGCCACAGGTCGGACATCCCTGGGACTACGTCATATCAGGGCCAGACCCAGCTCTCCCAACTCACCTGTCGCTGTACTCTACCTTGTACCTTGCATGCAGTTTCAGTGGGACACTCAGAGTGTGAATTCTCTCCCAAGAAGGCCCAATCTTACTACCATGAACATGTTTATTCAAATTCAAGTTCAAAATTTATATTCTGCAGTTAGCCTTTCCTCCCTCTTCTCAATCTGAATCCACACTCTGTTTCCCCAACTCTTGTGACACTTTAATAATTAATAGATGACCCCAAATTCCAGTTTACGTGGACAGTCCCAACTTACGCTGGGTGTTCCTGTTTATTTTTAATGATTCTTTCCTCTTGTCCTCAAAAATTCCAAATTAGGACAATAAATTATACGCTCACTCCATGTATTTCTAGTTCTTCTTTTCTAGTTATTTCTGTACTTAACATAGATGCTGAGTAGTATATATTTAAAGTGAATTCTAGCCCTGGCTGGTGTAGCTCAGTGGATTGAGCTCTGTGAACCAAGGGATAACGGGTTCGATTCCCAGTCAGGGCACATGCTTGGGTTGCAGGCCTAGTTCCCAGTAGGGGACATGCTAGAGGCAATCACACATTGATGTTTCTTTCCCTCTCTTTCTCCCTCCCTTCTTCCCTTCTCTCTCTCCCTCCCTTCCCCTCGCTCTAAAAATAAATAAATAAAATCTTTAAAAACATAAAGTGAATTCTAGCTGTGCCTCAAAGGGTAAGTATGATTTGAAAAAGCAGAGAGTAGAAACATTTTAAAGATTATTACAGTGATATTAGGGATAATACTAAAAGATCCCATTACATATATGTGTGTGTGTGTATATGCTAATTTCAAGTGCATCCCAGACTTGACCAGTGGATTTCCTGATCTCTTGGACAAAAAACACACAGGAGGTTCCCGAATGTGAATTTTGGGCTCTGGCTGCGGCTGCTCCTCAAATGCTGAGAGCAGCCCAAGAGGAAGCAGAGTGGTCTGCACACAGACCTTCCTGAGGATGTGCTTGTGAACGTGAAATAGACCCAGTGAAGCCGAGGCAATGAAACAGCGCTGCTCTTAGTCCACGGTGAAGCCACCCAGCTGTGAGCGTCCATAGACCAGATGGCCACTCGGTATGAATGTTTGAAAGGTTATGTCTGAAATAGCCAGTTAGCAGCTCCAACTTGGGGTGCACAGCTCTGAAGGGTCATGCAAACTTCAGAACTCCCCATAGGGTTGCCCATGACTTCTGCTGGGACCACACCACAGCTCAAGGTCTCCTCTGCCCAGGTGCGGTTCCAGCTCCCCAAGTGCCAACTACTAACCCTCCTGCACACTCATCAGGCCAGCATGTGCTTTCAGGGAGCCCAACTGGCAATGCTGGTCAAAGAAGCAGAAGGCAAGATTAATGATTTCAAGACACAATTTAACTGAAAAGATAAAATATATATTCACAGAAATAAATGACAACAGTAAAACAGAAATTATAAATGATAAGGGTCTTGAAGGTAGTCACCATATCTCATTCATTTGAGCATCTCCAGTGCCCACCAGCAGTCATGGTCCCCTGGGCTGTTTGTTGGTCAGATGCACAGAAGGCAGGATGGCAGATGAAGGCCACAGTCACCCTACTTAAGGAGGGCTGTGCCTTCAGGGGAGCACAGGTGGCTGTGGCGGCTGGCCGCTAGGAAAGGCTGCACTGAGAGTGTGCCACGTCACCAAGGCACTGACACAAAGCAGAGAGACAGACACACAATCCGATGTATAGGAGAGAGATCACTAGGACCCTGGGTTGCACGATCTGTCTCTCTCCCCAGTTATCTGTGCGTGCACAAATGCGGGACCTCTGCCTGGTCAGCCAGCCACCTTGCACATGGTGCCCCACTTCTCAATCCCCGCCTCGCTGGGTCTGCCCATTGTCACCCCAAGCCCGGGGTCTGTCAGCTACCGCCTGGGTGCCCAGGGTCTGCCCGGTGCTGTCTTACACAGCTGGGGTGCCTTGCACGCCCGGTGTCACCGCTTCCTGTGCTGTGACCCCTCTCCAGTTGTCCCCCGGACTTCACCCCACCTACCAGTCTGGATGAATGTGTCTATTTCAACTCCTTGGTTTGTCGGACTTTTATACCATACAATTTGCTCTCAGTTTTGGTTGTTATTTGGTTTCTAAATTGTTGTTGTCCTTATTTTGGTTGTTCAAGGAGGCACAGTATGTCTACCTACTCCTCCATCTTGGCCGGAAGTCTATAAATGCTGTTTGAAGCTGCTTGCATTTTTGCAAGCTCCACAAGTGTACAACTGTTGCATTGTGTGTGTACCTGTGTGTACTAGAGACACAGAGAGGAGGCCTAAGCCATGTTCTCACTGTGAATCCAGTGATGTCCAGACACCTGTGGGAAGCTGGGCACTGACACCTGAGTCTGGCTCCTCGCCCTCAGGACCAAGACCTTCTATAACAAGAACCTCCCCTTGACTCACCTGGAAAGCATATTATAAAACATGAGGAAATCATTGGAGGGTGGGCATGGTGAGGCAAAGAAGGTCACTGCACTGTCTGGGGAAATGGCTGGTACTGGGGGAGGGGTGATTTTTATTTTAAACACCTAGAGGCTTGCACTGGAAGCGTTCTCCTGATGGGTCTCTAGCAGCTGACTCCGGAAGCTGAGGGTTGCTCAGCCTCAGTCCTCACCTAGAGCCCAGAGCTTTGCAGTCCTTTTCCAGCTCAAGGTTGTAAAGAAGGCAGTTTCTACACTTGCATTTGCCTGTCAGAGCACAGAAGAAAGGTGTCATAAGGCCACCACACAAAGACCATAGTTAGCTCCTCATGATCTGGGAACCCAATGTTGTCATGGGACTGTGGAAGGGCATCATGGCAAAGATGACGAAAGCTGCCTGATGAGGTCACAGCCACCGAGGAGGAGCACAAAAGGGTTCAATACAGATGGCCATTCTTGAGCCTGTATGAGACCCCAGGAATTCCAAAGGACCCAAGGAAGGCTTGAGGGGTTGGAATACCAAACGTTTGGAGGAAATTAAGTCAAAGAAATACTGCTGTGGACAACAGTGTGGTGATGGCCAGTGGAAAAAGGGGTTGGGGGAGGTGGGGTGGGCAAAGGGGGGATAATGGGCACAGAAAGAGACTTTACTTTGGGCAATAGGCACACACTGCTGTGTGCAGACAATGTTTTGCTGAGTTGTACCCTTGACAACTGTATGGTTTTGTGAACCGACATCACCCCAATAAACTCAATAAAAATGAATACTGCTTTGTTGCAAATAGGGTGACTCTGCTATACTCTCCAATACCAGATGGTAGTTCTTGGGAGCAGAGGTACGTGTGCATGGCTGGACTCTGAGTTCACAAGGGGCACTTCACATCTGGACAGCTGGAAGTCCCACTCCTGGCTGCTTGCATCTGGAGTGGAGAGAGAAGCAGATGGTGGCTCCTTTGTAGGAGTGCTCATCAGCTGCGCCGGGAGAGGCATTTCATCATCTTCATGTCCTGGAGGTTCTGGGCCTGAGGGCGTTCGGAATAAGTAACCAGAGGCCAAAGGGGAAACAGCCTGCAGGAGGGCAGAGTAAAGGGCCGTCCACGTGATCGCGGTGCTGAGTGCCGAGGGGTGGTCCCAGGACCAGTGTTGGAAGTCTTGCCGTGACAGCCACACTCAGTCAGTCTCGGACACTGTTCGTGGCACTTTGGAGTATTTTTCTAGGGGGTGGGTTGTTCCTAGATACACTAGAGCTTATGTGTTATTGTAACCATTAAAATAAAGACACATCCACGTGGTCAGGCAAGACAGACATGACTGTGAGCTCAGTGACGCACCCCCATCCCGTCCTTCCCTATTGCTGTCGTTGGGGTCTCCTCCTGAGCTCCGTGTGCACAGAGAAACAATGTAGCTACATACCTCACCCCCTTTCACCACCAACTGATGTTATAAAACTTCATTTTGTTTTAGGAGGGCTTTTAAAAATTTGCGTATTGTTAACTTTATTTTTTACTTAAAAAATAGGTGTCTTTGAGACCTTTCCATGTCAGAAGTTTTCTCATTCTTTAAAAGTCCGTTGATATTGCATCATGTAAAGACTCCACAACTTTTAAATAGATCCCTGTCATTGTAATGTAGATGGGACACCATATTTTGCTCTTGCAAATGACCTGGCAACAGTGGTACCAAAAGACACGGGTCACACAGCTGCACACATGCACGTCTGTCCAGAAGACAGATTCTTACAAGTGGAAAAGGACATGCAGGCCTCTGATTCTGGTAGATGCTGTGTGTCTGAGTGCAACTTATTTTGGAATTATTTTAGGTTTACAGAAAAGCTGCAGAGATAACGCCAAGTTCCCACATACCCCCGACGACACTGTATGTGTTTTATATACATACATAGACAAGTTTTACAGTCAACTCCATGTTTTGCTTTGTAGTTTTAAATTTGGTGAAAAAAAACTCATGATATTTGTTGTTATTTTTTGCTTTCATCTTTTACATTGAATTCCTTAATTCATCTAAATTTACTTTGGTATATGATATAAAGTTTAGGTAGTGATATAATTTAAATTTTCCCCTGTTTAATGAAAATTTCCAAGCATCCTAGCATCTTTCACTGACTGATTCTTCTCTTATCTCCTGGTTTGTGAGTCTGCCTTTATTACATACAAAACTTTTATTCCTTTGGGGTTTTTTTGTGGGCTCACTGTTCTATTACTTTGATCTGGCTTTTAAGTATTGTTGTTTGAGGAGTAATTTCTTACTTTAATTAACTCACTACTTTTTCTGCTGTTTTATTAGCTGACTTTCTTGGCTAAATAGGGAGGTCATTATACTGTTAATAGTAGTGACTTTGTATCCTTTTAAAAGAATTTGTATTGCTCTTGCTTTCGTTCCTTGTCTTCTTCCACCAGCAAGAACTGACACGATGGGAAAGGAGGTCATCAAGTGTGCACACAGAGGGGCCTCACCTTAGAAGACAGGACTTCCTCTCTCCACGGGGCCAAGGGGGAAAGGCAATCAGGTTCAGAGGAGAGGCAGATGGGAAGGTGGGGAGACCAAGACCTTCCCATCTGATGGCTCGTGTTTCTGTGGATTAGGAGGCAGGTCGTCCTCTTAGACAGTGTGGGTGCTGAGGGGGAGGAGGGGATGAGCAACCTTGGGGGAGTAAGTGCCCTCAGGGTAAGATGCAGGTTTCAGTTAGGATGAGAAGGTAAACAGAGCACTGTGAGAAGAGGCTGAGGACAAGGGGCGCATGCTGAAAGGGCTCTGTGGGAATGTTTAGGAGTAAGAGGAGTGGCAGAAGTTTGGTTGTGGAGAGAAGGGTCCAGCATCAGGGGCATCAGAGTGTCAGAGGGGCAAGTGGTCAGGGAAGCACCCAGCTGGGCCGGACCAAGGTCGACAGAGCTGTGAGGCAAGGGCAGGTGGTTGGTGCAGAGTTCCCAAAAAGAGTGGTGTCAGCATCCCGGGGTGCACAGGCAAGTGTGGAGCTGAGGGGGCCGTGTCACAATGGGAGTTGGTTATCCTTCTAAGGGGGTCCTAATCCAGGGCAGATGACGAGCAACAAACCCTTGTTGTATGTTAAAACTCAGCAGGTCCAGGGCTTCCAGTGATGGCCAAAATGGGTGTGCTCACCACTGCCTGTCTCTGTCACTGGTGACAACAAAAATTCTGTTCCCAGTCAAGATGGCGCTGTGGGTAACGGAGAGCCTCCCGCAACCACATCAGTATTACAACTAAACTACAGAACCACCATCAATCAGAACTGCCTGAACTCTAACTGAATGGAAGTCCTACAACTAGGAATGTAAAGAAGGAGCCACATCAAGACTGGTAGGAGTGGCAGAGATGAGAACAGGCTGGTCCCACACCTACGTGTGGCAGCTAAAAATCAGGAGGGATATCTCAACTGTGGAGATCCCACCTGAGGAGCAAGGGGTCCTGGCGCCCCCCAGTCCCCCCAGCCCAGGGTTCCAGGAAGAGAAGTCCCCATAACTTCTGGCTGTAAAAACCAGCAGGGATTGAGGCTGAGGGAGATGAAGGGCCCAGGCAGTTCCTCTTAAAGGGCCCACATGGATTTACACAAACTCACTCCCTCTGAGCTCCAGGGCAGCAGCTCAAAAGGCACCAGGGACCTACAAGGATGAACTGAAGTGTCAAGGCAAGAGCTGGAGGGATAGCTTTCTCCCAGACAGAGGTGCTGGCAGAGGCCATTGCTCCTTTTCTGAGCCAACACAAATCCCAAGCTCACTGTTATACTTCATGAGTGTAGAAAAGATCCAAAGAGGCACAGTAAAATCTGTGAGACCTGAACTATGATATAAACGTCTGGCCAAGTCCCATGCTACATACACTCTGAGGGGCACATGTGTGGGGAATATTCACATAGCACAGGCAAGGCTTTGGACGCCACACTGACACTGGACCCACCACCCACAGCAAGTGAAACAGAACTTGCAAGCTGAACATAATCAGGTTGCTTGCCTGCTGATACAAAAAAACAAATGTGTATATATTGTAACATTCAAAGTGTTCAGAATACAAGTTATAATCACTGAATGACCAGGAAAATGTAGTCAATTCATGGAAACAAAAAATCATTGAACAGATGCTAACCCTGTGATAACCTTGATGCTGGAATGATCAGACAAAAGCAGAATTTAAAGCAGTGTGATAACCCAGTGCCATGAGATGCAGGGATACACTTTTGACAAGAATGTAAAAACAGATGTTTCATTAGAGAACACTATTTTAGTAAATCTGGAAAGTGTAGAGCTAAAAATTATAATATGTGAAGTGAACAATTCAATGGATAGGCTCAATACTAGAATGATGATGACAAAAAAAAGTATGAGTGAACCTGAAGGTAGATCAATAGTAATTTTCTAATCTGAAGAACTGAGAGAAAAAAAAGAGTTTTTAGAAAAAAACAAATCAAACTTTAGGGACTTCTGGGATGACATCAGAAGTTCTCACATTCATGTCATTGGTGTCCCAGACTGAGAAGACATTGGTACAGAAACAATATTTGAAGAAGTAAAGGTGAAAACCTTCCAAATTTTGTAAAAAAAATATATAGATTTAAAATTTCAAAAATATTGATGATCTTCAAGTGAGAAAAACTCAACAAATCTTCAAATTGACAAAAATAAATTAGGAAGGGAAAAACATTGAAAACATTCAGATAAAACTGGCACATGGCATACACCAGACGCAGTCAAATGGCAGCCGATCTCCCATCAGGAGCCATGGAGGCCAGAAGACAATGGATAACCCTCTAAAGTGCTGACAGGGAATTGCCACCGAGGCTCTATATCCTTTGAATATACCCCTCCAGGCAAAATAGAGACAATTTCAAATGAAGAAAAACTAATGATTTTTCACCAGAGGACCTGCTCTTTAAAAAGGAATATTAAAGGAAGTTCTTTAAGCTGAAGGGAAAAGATAACAAAGGGAAACTTAGGACTTCAGAATAAAGAAAGATGAAGCACAACAGAAAGTCAAAAAATCTGTATTAAAATAATATACTCTTTTTCTTGTCTCAAGGTCTTGAAAACGTAAATGACTACTGAGAGCAGAAAGTATTTTATATTGTTTAGTGCAACTGGAATTATCATACATTGCTGGTGGGGGTGCAATATATGACACAGTCGCTTTGGAAAACTATTTGGCAGGTTCTTATAAAGTTAAACGCATACTTACCATATAACCCAGCAATCCCATTCCTAAATATATACCCCTAGAGAAATGACCATTACGTTCACACAAGAACTTGTGTGCAGATGTTTAGAGCATCTTTATTCATAACCCCCAGAAGCTAGAAGCAATGTAAATGCCCTTTGACTGATGAATGGATAAACAGTTTGTGGTGCATCCGTACAAGACAATAGTCTACAATGTCTATGCCATTCTCAAAAGGCTGTGACCACAGAGGGGGAGAGCAGTATGCCAATGGCTGGGGAGGAGGGAGAAGGTAGCTACTCGGGGGCAACACAAGGGGCCATGGGGAGGGATGGAACCACCTCCTACCTCGATCTCAAAGATGCTCCTGTGCCTTCGCATTTCTCAAAACTCAGAACTGAACGCCAAAAACTCATTATTCTTTGTTAATCTACAAATTTTAAAAAATTTATCAGTCTGTTAGTTTCCTCGGTATGACACGTCCGTTCCCTTAAGTCACTGTATATATTACTAAAAGCCGAAGGCAAGTTGGATTCTCTTAAAATTAAATATTTTAAAACTCAGCAAGAGCTTGCTTTTACAAAGAATCTTACTGTGAATTTTCTTGCAAAGCAATCTTGGTTAGTACATCTGACACTTGCTACTATTTATGTAACCTGGACTTTTGAATTTCATCATCGTCTATAGTAAAGTGAATATGCAACTGCGATGATTTTTCAGGACATTCTTTTGGGTTTGTTTGCCTGTTTGTTTGTTGACAGCTCTGACCTAGAGCAGATAGGGAGAGTGGTTCTCACAGCTTCCCCAGCACCTCCACTGGAAGAGGAAGAGTCAGAGCACTCCTGGGCAGCCAGGGTTCCCCAGCACCTGCCACTGGGGAACCCCAAGTTCTCTGAGTCAGTGAGGTGGACACTGAGAGCTGGGGCTGGGGACACCCGGTACACAAGGACACGCCCTTTGTTAGGCTGTGCTGGCAGCTAAAGGTCACTGGGGCCAAGCCCAGCTGAGCCCAGGGCCACAGGCCTCCTCCCACCCTGCCCGCCTCAGAGCTCCCTGATGTCAAGGGCAAACAGCAATGCCATGCGAAGGAGGAAGTCGCCTTTGTCTCAGCCTGGTGCTCAGTGAGGTATGTCGGAGATGACACCTGCTCAATGACCCAGGTAAATCAGAGCGCTGTATTCTGGCTGCCTCCTAGCCCCACGGTTAGCTCAGGTGCTCTGCTCACGGGGGTGCGCATCCTGGTCACATTTCCTCAGTCCTCACTGTCCCAAGCTGTGTTTCAGGTCAGTAATCTTCCAGAAAAATTGCAGACAGCTCTGCCTTTGCCCCTCCTAGGAAGGTGTTCCTCTTTTGCGCAATAATTTCCTGAAAAAACAATGGTGCAAATCTCATTGTTAGCGGTCACGGAGCATAATAAATGTCCGGGAGAGTTCCCCAGAAAGCAGGCCCCTTCTACAAAATGCGGTCTCCTTTTGTCTCCCATCTCACATACACATACACACACACACACACGCACATCTATGCACTTGCCTGCTTCCCGGGCTATCAAATCCTTCTTGGTACATGGTGGGGACTTATGTCTGCTAGCCAGGCAGTTGTCACTCTTCTGGTTCCTGAAATCACCTGTGCCTTACAGCAGTGATCCTGGGAGGTATGACTTGAACTTATCTGCTGGATTTCAAAACCATCTTGGGGAGGTCCAAGCCCTTGACAGAGAATTTCCTCTTCTCTCTGTAGCACAGCTGCTTCCGCTGAACTCCCAGCTGCACCTGGCATTCCCGCCACTGCAGAAGGCAGCGCCTCGACTCAACGTGTCGGGAAGACAGACTTTAGAAAGCACGCAGTTAGGAAATAAGAAGAAATGGTCAGATTGTGATACAAATGTCCTTTCATGTTGCCCAAATACACCTAGAGTTTATTTTCTGACTCCAATGTTCTCACTTCAACTGGAAAGGATCCAGTAATACTGCTAAATGAAAATGTTTATGTATAGATACACATATATAGCTAAATGTTTAAAGTTAACTGTGAATCAAATTTAAACGGTTAATTACCTTATTACTGACAAGGGAAAGAGTGTCCACTAGTAAGAAAGAGTCCCTAGAGGCCGGTCCAATCCCTTCCCCACTCTCCCCCGAACTCGCCCGATGCTACCTGAGCGAGCTGTTGAAGGAGAGTGACAGGTCCACAGGCCTGAGAGGCAGCCCAGACCCTGCCCTGCCTGGGGTGCCAAGCCCTGAGGACTCACGAAAGCACCAGCCCCAGAAGCAGAACCGTTGGACAACCGTGTAGGTCTGAGTCCCTGAGTCCCACTCCCACATCAAGTCAAAAACGCTAAATTTACCCACGTCCCCCATCAGGCCTGCTTGGAACTGCAGCTGCCCCACCCACAGGACATGCTCTGGAGCTGACCACAGGGAGGCCAGGCTGGGGTCGGCCAGAGGACGAGCCTCTCCAAAGGGACGGAGCCTCCCACCCCGAGGTCCTCCTCCAGCACCACCCCCAGTGTCGCCTCCTGCCCTGAGGAAGAGACAGGGATGGGCCTCAAACCCTCTGGCACCCTCTGAGGAGCCATACGGAACAGCCCTGGGCAGTGCCCTAACGGAAGGGGGCTGGGCCATCCAGCGTGTAGTCCTGCCCCTGCTGTTTGGGGTGGCCCTTGGGGGCTTTAACTCCCCCCACACACTTTTGCAAGCTCTGGTCACACCGGACCCAGAGAAAGCCCTGAAGCAGCAAAGGGCTGCTTCTTTGGTGAAACGCACACAGGTCACAGGACCTGCGGTCATGAGCACGTGTGTGATGTCCCCACACGACTAGATGGGAAGCTCCTTGGGTGCAGAGGTCACACGAGCAGGAGGGAAACCAGGCAAATGGCTCCGCCTGCAGAGGAGCGTGATTTTGACCAAAACCTTGAGGCTCTCTGCTCTCTGCTCTTTTAACTGGATGACACGTTATCCATCCCTTCCTCCCAGGCTCCCCCTCAAAAGTAAAACCTTCAGACCATTTATAGGGCACAGTCATCAGATAAGGAAATAACACAAGAAAGACAGGTGTCTTCCCTTGTTCACCAAGGCCACAGCTGTGCTGTCCCCACCTTCAGGCTGTAATAATGTAAGAACTGTGAGTGAGCAAATTGCATTTTTGTCCATTAGGCCCTTTGCTGATGCTCATTCTGCCCATCTTTCAACAGCAGCATCAGACCAGAGGGCCACAATGGCCATGGACCGATCATTTCAGCTCTCTGGGCCTCAACCCCTCAACTGTGAAGCAGAGACGGAAACAGTGCCAAGCTCACAGGGGTAGCCTGAACATTACGTATGCTGCCTTCTGAAAAGGGGTTGGTAGATGGAAGAAGCTACTCGAGCGTCAGCAGTGATGTTGGCAGGCTCGGCTCAGGGGCTCCCTGCCCCTGTGGCCAGCTCGGTGCCCAGTGGGACAGGGCCTTCCTTCTCGGGAGCCCCCAGCTCAGGTTTCACACCATGCAAGGGCACGTGTCCCAGATTGTTCTGGCTGAGCATTTACAGAGACATCGTGGGTCTCCTTTGGTGTCCCCCACGGGCAACAGTGCCTTGCACTTGGCACTTTCACAATGCTGTCAGGTGGCAGAGACATGGCTATGCCAGGCCAGACCTGCGACTCCCCTCCCGGACCCTCTGCCTGCCCCCACTGCCCACCCACTCAGAGCACTGTCCTCCAGTTTGCCGCACGCTCCCCATGGGGCTTCCTCCAACCCACTCAACACCTGTCATTCTGGAGTCAGTATCACTTGCTCTTCTGGGAAACCCTTCTAAGGCCCCTCCACCCCCACGTTCCCTACCTATTTCTTTCTTCTGTGTTGACCAGGGCCGGCACTGTGCAAGGTGCAGGGGGCGCTGGGGCGAGCCTTTCAGAGTTGACCCTTCCCTCGTGGACTGGACACTCTGCTGGCAGCAACGGTTTTCCTGCAACGTCACTTCCTGCTTATGCCTGGTGTAGACGCAGCCTGACAGCCAGATCGTGAGGAAGGCTCTTTGCCGCACTCCCCACCCCAGCAAAACAACATGAGAATGTGTCAAAATAGTTTATGCCTCCACTCTTGGCTGTAAGGCAAAGAGATACCCGGGGAAATTCCCAAACTCTGAAGGACATTCAACCCAATGACAAATTTAAAAATTAAAAAAGCACGAGCATGATTTGATGACTTATCAGATACAAAAGGTTTAGTTCAAGGCTTCTAGATGAACACAAGTTAATGCAAGTTCTTTTAGAAACGTTTCCAGTTGAAAAAAGAATTCTGATACAATAAGTGTCCAGAGGCTGGCTGACAAAGGTCTCCAGTTTGCCAGGTGAGAGATGAAGTGAATTGTGTATTCATGAAAATCAGATGCCACCTTGTGGCCAGAAATAGAAATGCAGGGATTTAGCGGGGCAAAAGAATGGATTGCTCTGGGAATCGCACAGTCCTACAGAACTACATGCCACAAGCAACGTGCTCTGTCCCAGAGGGGACAGTGTATGTCCACAGTTACCCTCAAAACCCTTCTTTTCTCTACCCTATGATGTTCTCGCAGACATAGTCTTTAACTCCCACTCACAACACTACAAGACTACTAGAGCCTGCCCTCTAATCTATAGGGCTGGCTGCCACCTCACCCTAAATCCACATTAACCCCTGAGAAATTCTCAGAAAAATTTTAATCTCTGAAGAGCGAAGGTGACATCACAGATATGTTCAAGGACATTAAGTGAAAGGCAATTTCATTTCATAAGCAAAGAAAATCTCAGAGACAAGCAAATGGATGCTTCAATAAAAGTTGCTGAAGCATCAGACTTTTGGCCAAGATGGAGGCATAGGTAGACACATTGCGCCTTCTCGCACAACCAAAATAAGGACAACAAAAATTTAGAAACAAAATAACAGCCAGAACTGACAGAAAATTGAACTGTATGGAAGTCCGGCAACCAAGGAGATGAAATAGACACATTCATCCAGACTGGTATGAGGGGCGATGCCGGGCAGAGAGGGGTCCTGGGTGGCAAATAAAGTGGTGACACCGGGCGCGAAAGGTGGCAGCAGGAGGACCCTGAGTGTGCAGATGGCACCTGGCAGACCCCGGGCACAGGGTGGCAGCTGGCAGACCCAGCAAGACAGTGACTGGGAAGTGGGGTACAGTGCGCAGGGCCTCTGGCTGACTGGTGGTCCCACATTCACACGCAAATAAACCAGGTAAAATTGGGGAGTGAGACAGACCCACAACTCAGGGTCCCAGCACCAGAAAATAAAACCTCAAAACAAGGATTGAAAACACCTGTGGGGGTTGAAGCACCAGGAGAGACTCCCAACCCCACAGGAGAGTTCATTGGAAAGACCCACAGGGTCCTAGAATGTACACAAACCCACCTACCCAGGAATCAGCACCAGAAAGGCCCAGTTTGCTTGGGGGAAGCAGCGGAAGAGACTGAAATGCGACAGAGAGTGGAGCAAGCGTCATTGTTCCCTCTCTGACCCCGCCCCCACATATAGCCTCACAAATCAGTGACTGGGTTGCCCCACCCTGGTGAGCACCTAAGGCTCCATCCCTCATATGTAAAAGGTGCAACAAGACAAAAAAAAAATGGCCTAAACAGAAGACTAGATCAAAGCCCTAGAGCAAATACAACTAAGTGATGAAAAGATAGCCGAGCTATTAGATGCACAGTCCAAAGCAATGACGATCAGGATGCTCACAGAATTGGTTGAATTTGGTCACAAATTAAATGAAAAAATGAAGGCTACACTAAGTGAAATGAAGGAAAACGCACAGGAACCCAATTGTGATCAGAAGGAAACTGGGACTAAAATCAATCGAGTGGACCAGAAGAAAGAAAAAAAAGACCAAACAGAAAAAAAGGAAGAAACAAGAATGTAAAGAAATGAGGAGAGGCTTAGGAACCTCCAGGACATCTTCAAACTTTCCAACATCCAAATCATAGGGGTACCAGAAGGGGAAGAGGAAGAGCAAGAAATCGAAAAGTTATTTGAACAAATAATGAAGGAGAACTTCCTCAATCTGGCAAAGGAAATAGACTTCCAGGAAGTCCAGGAAGCTCAGAGAGTCCCAAAGAAGTTGGACCCAAGAAGGAATACACCAAGGCACATCATAATTACATTAGCCAAGACTAAAATGAAGGAGAGAATTCTAGAAGCAGCAAGACATAAGGGGACAGTCACCTACAAAGGAGTTCCCATCAGACTGTCAGCTGATTTCTCAAAAGAGACCTTACAGGCAAGAAGGGGCTGGAAAGAAGTATTTCAAGTCATGAAATCCAAAGACCTACAAGCCAAGATTACTCTATCCAGCAAAGCCTTCATTTAGAATGGAAGGGCAGATAAAGTGCTTCTCAGATAAGGTCAAGTTGAAGGAGTTCATCATCACCAAGCCCTTATATGAAATGTTAAAGGGATTTATCTAAGAAAAAGAAGATAAAAATATGACCCATGAAAGGACAGCAAACTCACAGTTATTAATAACCACACCTAAAACAGAAGCAAACTAAGAGGACAGCTAGATCAGGAGTGGAGCCACAGAAATGGAGATTACATGGAGGGTTAGTAACAGGGGAGTGGGAGGAGGAGAAGGCGTGAGAAGGAACAGAAAATAAGTAGCATAGATGGTAGGTAGAAAATAAGACAGGGGAGGGCAAGAATAATATGAGAAATGTAGAAGCTAAAGAACTTGTGACACATGGCCATAAGCTAACAGGGGGGATGGAGGGGTGTGCAGGATGGAGGGGAGTGAAGGGGGGAATGGGACAACTGTAATGGCATAATCAATAAAGTATATATTTTTTAAAAACTATAGCATTTTCCAAATACAAAAAAAATGAAAATAAAAAATAGAGAAATGAAAGAAGGGACATCACTACAGATCCCATGGACACTAAAAAATAATAAGAACTACTGTGAAATTATATATCCATCAATTTAATAACCTAGATGAAATGGACCAATTCACTGAGAGAAACCATCCACCAAAACTCACACGAGAAGAAACAGTCTGAATAGTCCAATAGTTACTAGGTAACTCGAACCAATCGTAACGTTCCAAACGGAGGGCGCCAGGCCCAGATGGCTGCACTGATGAATTTCTATCAACACTTAAGGAACACTATACCAGTTCCCTAAAACCTCCTCCAGAAGATAGAAACAGAGGGAATACTTCTTAATTTCTCAAGTCATTCTGTGAGGCCAGAGTTGCCCTAACTCCAAAAACCAGACAAAGACATCACAGGAAAAGAAAACTACAGAGGAAAAATCTCTCGTGAACATAGATACAACAGAAATCCTCAACAAAATATTAGCAAATTAAACCCCAAAATGTGTAAAGAAAACTGTATACCACGATCAATTGGTATGTATCCCAGGCGTGAAAATCAATTTGAAAATTAATTAATGCAACCCATCATATCCCCAGACTAAAAAACAATCATAAGATCACATCAACAGATGCAGAAAGAGCACTTGACAAAATCCAAACCCATTCACGATTAAAACCTCCGGTGAGCAAGGAATCAAGGAAACGTCCTCAACCTGGTCCAGAAGATCTACAAAAAGCCACCACTGCATCCTGCCCCAGGGTGAGACTCAGAGCTTCCCCACGGGAGCCGGGTCAGGGTGAGGGTGCCCCCTCTCACCGCTCCCTCTCAACACCACATCGGAAATCCCAGCAAACACAGTAAGACAACAAATAAAATCGATGCTAATTGGTAACGCAGAGATAAAACTGCTTTTGTTCACAGATGATGTAATTATCTATGGAAAAAATTAAAAATTGGCAAAAACCAAAATCTTCCGAAACTAGTAAGTGATTATATCCGTGTTTCTGGGTATAAGGTTAATATACAAAGTCAATTATTNCCCTCTCAACACCACATCGGAAATCCCAGCAAACACAGTAAGACAACAAATAAAATCGATGCTAATTGGTAACGCAGAGATAAAACTGCTTTTGTTCACAGATGATGTAATTATCTATGGAAAAAATTAAAAATTGGCAAAAACCAAAATCTTCCGAAACTAGTAAGTGATTATATCAGTGTGTCTGGGTATAAGGTTAATATACAAAGTCAATTATTTTCCTATATACCAGCAATAAACAAGTGGGACTTTAAATTAGAAATACATACAATTTACATTGGCCCCCAAAATATAATATACTTAGGTACAAATCCAATGACCTATGTAGAAGGTCTATATGAGGAAAACTACAAAACTCTGATGAAATGAAGAAAAAAAACAAATAATATTCATGTATAAGAAAGCTCAACATTGCCAAGACGTCAGTTTTTTCCAATTTGATCTATAGATTCAATACAATTCCAGTTGAAATCCCAGGAAGTAATGTTGCGGATATCGACACACTGATTCCAAAGTTCTCATAGACAGGCAAGGACCCTGGGTGACAAAGTCGATATCCAACCTCAAGATTTACTACATATAAGCTACAGTCATCAAGATAGTGTGGTTGTGGTACTGGCATAAAAAGAAAAAAGAGAGAATCATGGAACAGAATAAAGAGCCCGTCAACTACCACATTTAAAATTTGGACTCCCAGATACATTTCTCAATTTGAAGAATAGGTCCGCGCTTACTCAGTTCTCTGGCTTTGCGTCCTAGAAGTAATGTGATTGGGGGAATGTGGGGTCTTTCTTTTGTGACAGTGTGGCCATGAGGTGACACATCAGGCTTCCAGTGTCCTGTTGACGTGGCTTCTCTAGGAAGATCTTCACTTGTTCTGAGTCACCTGTCACAATCATGATGTGTCACTTTCCATAGTAGCTGGGACATCTGGGGACAGCCACCAGCACTCTGCTGAGAGGACGCGAGTGCCACCTTGGGAGGGACAGCCTAGCCCACTGTCCCCTGAAACGCAACAGTGAGAAGAAGAAAGATAAATGCAGGAGATTCTGGAAGGGGTTTGGCCTTTGACCTGCAGCCACTAAGGCTTGGGCACTGCCTTCAAGCGCCCACAACAGATCCCAGCTGCTGTCAGGGACTCGCTGCTGGAAGCACTACTGCACAGCTGCCCCGAACGGGCACGGGGCCCAGAGCTTCATGGATGTCTGGGTGCTCGCTGTCACACCGGCCGTGGTGGCTGCCTTGAAGGGAAGAGGTGGGTAGAAGAAGAAATGTGAAACAATGCCGGGAGCATCTGCTCCTGCCAGTTTGTGGGTTTGGGGAAGTGGAGGCCGGCTCTCTGCTGAAGAGGGGGGACGTTCCCTCCACGGGAGCCTTTCCGAGGTTGGGTGGGCTGGTGACAAACACACACCCCAAGATTCCTATTTTCAGCTGGAGGCAACTGGGTGAGTGAAATATTGCAGCAAATCCTCTTCCTTCCCCTGACTGTGACCATGTAAAATTTGGAATAATGTGAAAATTTTAATGAAGATACTTGTGCCTTTTTTTGTGCCACAATGCCTTTTTTTCTGTAGCACTGGGCTTCTCAAGGTTTTTATGGGCAAGGCTTTATATTATAGTAGGCACTTCCAGTAGCGAAGGCCCTTGACAACAGAAATACCTGAGGACTCAGCAATGTCCACACATCAACAGCCTCGGGCCCACCACTGAACACCAGGGCCTGGTAGCCGGGGAGCCCCAGGTGCCGGCCGCATCCGCGCTCCTTTCTCCTCCTTCGGGCGCTTCTAGTGATCACACCCCTGGTGTCCTCTGTGACCCTAATAATGAAGCTCCATGGCCCGTTCACAACCTTTAGGGAGGGGGCAGGGTCCCAGGGCCAGCTGTCCTGTGCCACTCTCTCTTGTGCGTCCCCTCAAGCTCATAACGTAACACCTGGGACATCATGAGCAATGGTACTGAGAAGACAAGCATGCTGGGAGGAGCCGTCAGGAGGAAAGAATGTTCTGAATGGAAAGAAGGGACCAAATCCTGAGTCTGTTATTCATCATGGTAGAAAGACTTCACACAATAGGGATGTTTTAAGGTTCATGGTGTCCCAGTGAGCTACAGCGACCGAAAGCCCTCACTCACAGTGAATGTTATCAGATTCTTACTCTCATGATTGGTCTGATCCAGGAAAGTGAGGGCTATCAGCATGTTGAAGAGATTATTTTTACTGATTCGACTTGGGTAGATAACAACGTTCGTTTGGCCATGCTATCTTGAATTTCCACCCTGACCTCTATAACATAACGCTTTTGTTTTTAAGATCAGCAAGTTTCTAAAAGACAAGTTTGCAAAGGATATCTTACAGTGAATACCAATACAAGGACACTTTTTGTGGGTAGAATGAAATAATTCCTTTTCTCTGGTCCATTTCACCCACTGAGCACCCAGTGCTAAGTCAGCACACCCAGAGGCTCAAGCACTAGTCCTGCAGGTCACTAACTAGTCCTGCAGGTCACTAACTGGATGGGCAGGTCACTAACCAGTTGGGCACACCCTTTGATCTGCCTGGTCTGCAGTTTCCTCCTCATCCGTAAAATAAAAGGGCTGGGCCAGAGGACCTGGGACCGCTCCTCCGCTGGAAGAGCCCGGGATAGGACTGCTCCTGTGCAGTCTCTGACGTCATGCAGGTACGCTTGCATGCCTTTTGTATAAGATGAGACAGAGTTTTCACAGGCCCTTCAGCCTACCTGCCACGAAGAACCCCTCGCTTTCCTTTACCTCTCACTGTGCTACAATGAAGATAAAAACCTGGCAAGCCGGTTTAGGAAAGCGAGGGCTATCAGTGCGTTTCACGTGGCTGCCACACGTTTTAACTGCCGCATCTCTGTGCAATGGTAACTGAGTGAGAACAGTTGGTCTGTGTCGAACCCTGAGCCCAGCACAAGGCCTGAAACAAAACGGGCCCACTGCGAGCCCGCAGCCTGGGGAACACAATGGCAGCAACAACCTTATTTTCACATTGGACACAATGTGGCTTTTCTGTGGCATTTTCTATAGTAGAATCTATGTGTCTATAACATGTAAATGTGTACAGACATATGTATGTGCTTTATTTTTGGACTAGTTTTTGGTTCACAATAAGATGGAGAGGAAGGTACAGAGAGTTCCCATACACCCCCTGACCCTACCCAGGCAGAGCCTCCCCCATTATTAACACCCCCCACCAGAGTGGTGCACTTGTCACAACTGAAGAACCTACAGTGACACAGCAGTCACCCAGAGTCCGCAGTGGACATTGAGGTTCACTCTTTCGTGGAATGAATTTCATGGGTTATAACAAATGTGTCCACCAATGTAGTATCATTCAGGGCAGTTTCACTGGCCTCAAAGTCCTATCCATTCCTCCCCTCTAACTCCTGACAACCACTGATTGACTTTGCTTTCCCCATATTTAGGCTTTCCCAAAATGCCATATAGTTGGAACCATATAGCATGTAATCCTGTCAGATTTCGGATTCACTTCTTGCACATAGCTCTATGCATTTAAGGTTCCTTTGTGTCTTTTCATTGCTTGACAGCTCATCTCTTTTTAGTGCTGCAATACATCCTATTGTCTGGACGTACACAGTTTATTTATACACTTGCCTACCATAGCAATTAGACAAGAAGAAATAAATGGCATCCGTATTGGAAAGGAAGAAGTCAAACTGTCTTATTTACAGATGGCATGATACTGTATGTAGAGAACCCTAAAGATTCCACCAAGAAACTGCTAGAACTGACAAATGAGTTCAGAAAAGTAGCAGGATACAAAATGTTTAATATTCAGAAATTAATTGCATTTTTATATGCCAATAATGAACTAACAATAAGAAAAATTAAGAAAACAACCCCATTCACAATTGCTTCAAAAAGAATAAAATACCTAGTAATAAACCTGACCAAGGATGTAAAACACCAGTACCTAGAAAATTATAAGACACTGAAGAAGAGGTAGAAGAAGATACAAATAAGTGGAAGCACATACCATGTTCATGCATAGGAATTAACATCATTAAAATGTCCATGCTACAATCTACAGATTCAATGCAATTCTTACCAAGATGTTAATGATGTATTTCACAGAACTACAACAAATATTTCAAAAATTTGTACGGAACCACAAAAGGCCCCACATAGCAATAGCAATCCTGAGAAAAAAGAACAAAGTTGGAGGAATCATGCTGCCTTATATCAAACTGTGGAGGCAGAGGCAGACACTCTGTGCCTCCTTACACAATCATAAGAAGGATCCAAACAAAAAACAAACAAAAAACGAAAAACACCCAGAACTGCCAGAAAATCATACTGTATGGAAGTCTGACAACCGGGGTCTTAGAGAAGCCATATTCATCCAGGTGGGTAGGAGAGGCAGAGACAGGGAGCTGGGGCGGCAAGGAGGTGAGTGGCAGTGGAGAGGTGGCAGCAGCGGCCATTGGAATGGGCAGTCCCATGTTCACGTGTGGTGGATAAAAATCAGGATACCTGACAAGAGAGCAATCCCAGCCCCAGGCCAGACCATGCAGCCCAGGGTTCCAGTGCTGGGAAAATAAAGCCTCATAATTTCTGGCTGTAAAAACCAGTGGGGATTGGAGAAGCAGAAGAAAGTGCTGGTCTCTAGAAGAATCTGTTTAAAGGACCCATATGGTCCTAGAATATATGCAAACCCACCCACTCAGGGAAACCACCACCAGGATAGCAACTAGAAGGGCACCGGTCACATACAGGAAGTGGGTGAAGAGACTGGAAACGGGGCAAGTGCAAGCAAGCCACCAGTTGTCAGGCAGCGGCACTGTCCTCTCCCTGAGCCCTCTCCCCAACACAGAGCCACAAAGCAGTGACGCAGGTTGCCCTGCCCTTCCAGATATCTAAGGCTTTACCCCATACAACTCAACACATGCACCAAGACATGAAGTCAAAGCAGCTTTACCTAATACACAGAAACAAACACAGGGAGACTGCCAAATTGAGGAAACAAAAAACATATGGCCCAAATGCAAGAACAGAACAAACCCCCAGAAAAGAACTAAATGAAACACAGATAGCCAACCTATCAGATGCAGAATTCAAAGCATGTAAGGTTAATGTCTAGATCATCTGGTAATAGAGACGCTCAGAGAACTCATTCAGTGTGGCAAAAGCATAAGAGAAGAAATGAAGGTTGCACTACGTGAAGTAAAGAAAAATTCACAGGGAACCAACAGTGAAGGGAAGGAAGCCAGGGTTCAAGTCAACAAATTGGTACATAAGGAAGAAATAAACAACCAGAACAGAATGAAGAAACAACCATTCAAAAAAGGGGGGGCAGGGGGGAGGGAGAATAAGAAGTGGACATCTCCAAAAGTGCCAATATCTGAATGATAGGTATGTCAGAAAGACAAGAGGAAGAGCAAAAAATTGAAAATTCATTTGAAAAACTGATGAAATAAAACTTCCCTAATTTGGTGAAGGACACAGGCATACAAATTTAGGAAGTGCAGACAGTCAAACAAGTTGGACCCAAAGAGGACCACAGCAAGGCACATCATATTTAAAATGCCAAAGGTTATAGAGAAAATATCAAAAGCAGCAAGAGAAAAGCAGACAGTTACCTACAAAGGAGTTCCCATAAGACTGTCAGCGGATTTCTCAAAAGAAACTTTGCAGGCAAGAAAGAACTGGCAAGAAGTATTCCAAGTGATGAAAAGCAAGGACCTACAACCTAAATTATTCTATCCACCAAAGTTATAATTCAGAATTGAGGGGAAGATAAAGTGCTTCCCAGACAAGGAAAAGCTTAAGGAGTTCATCATCACCAAGCCCTTACTATGTGAAATGTTAAAGGGACTTACTTAGGAAAAAGCAGCTCAGAACTATGAACATTAAAATGCCAATAAATTCACAATTGTCAACAACGGAACCTAAAAAACAAAAACAAACTAAGCAAACAACTAGAACAGGAACAGAACCATAGATATGGAGATCACATGGAGGATTATCATGGGGAGAGGAAAGGGAGAGAATGGGGGAAAAGGTACAGGGATTAAGAAGCATAATTGGTAAGTACAAAATAGATGGGAGAATGTTAAGAACAGTATAGGGAATGGAAAAGCCAAAGACCTTATATGCACAACCCAGGGACATGAACTAAGGGGTGGGGGATTGTGGGAGGGAAGGGGGATACCAGGCATAGGGGGAAAGGGGGGGAAATTGGGGCAACTGTAATAGTATAGTCAATAAAATATACTTTAAAAAAGTAACTATACTATAAGGCCATAGTAATCAAAACAGCATGGTACTGGAACAAAAACAGACACATAAGTCAATGGAACAGAATAGAGAGCCCAGAAATAAACCCACACCTTTAAAGTCAGTTAATATTCAACAGAGGAGGCAAACACATACAGTGAACTATGGATAATTAATTTAATAAATGGTGTTCGGAAAATTGGACAAATAACATGCAGAAAAATAAAGCTAGACCACCTTTTTACACCACACAAAAGAATAAATTTGAAATAGATCAAAAACTTAAATGTTAGACCCTAAACCATAATAATCCTAGAAGAAAACATAGGCAGTAAAATCTTGCACACTGCTCATAGGACTATTTTTCTATCTAATATATATCCTCAGGCAAGGTAAACAAAAAAAATAAACAAATGGGACTACATCAATCTCATTGTTTTATAATTTGCATTTCTCTGGTGGCATGCAATGTGGAGCATCTTTCCACCTGCTTATTTTTCATCTGTGTATCTTCTTGGTGAGGTATCTGTCATGGCCTTTGGCCTGCTTTAAAATCAGATTGTTTGCCCAGGTGTTGAGTTTTAAATGTTTTGTTGTATATTTTGAATAACAGTCCTGTATCTGATAAGGTTTTTGCAAATATTTTCTCCCAATCTGTGGCTTATCTTTTCATTCTCTTGACCATGTTCTTTGTAGAGCAGAAACATTTTATTTTGACAAAGTCCTGCTTATCAACTATTTCTTTCATGGATCGTGCTTTTGGTGTTGTATCTAAAAAGTCATTGCCAAAATCAAGGTGAGTTATCTAGATTTCAGCCATCGTTATCTTCTCATTTTATAGTTTTGCATGCTGCATTTAGGCCTGTGATCCATTTAGAGCTAATTTTTGTGAAGCGTGTAAGGTTAATGTCTAGATCATTTGGCATGTGGGTGTCCAGTTGTTCCAACACCACTGTGCTGCTGATGCAAACACCGGCCCACAATGTCTGCGTCATTATGGGTGAAATGAGACATTCACACGAACTACCGAGTCCGGTGGAGGAAAAGGGACAGCATGGCTTTTCTCTCAAGGGGAGCAAAAGCTGCAGCCCTTTCCGTGACTGGCCTTTACTGGGTTTCTCAGCACATTACTGATGGTTCTCATTTACTGGGCACATGTTGCTTTAGGTGGTTACCTTTCACAGAAAACAAAGGAGCCAAAGCCACTAATCACATCACAGAAGAGGGATATTTGCAAATGAAAATGACAAAAGTTGTTGAACCAGTTACACTCGTCCTTGGAAGGTTTAGCATGGATTTTAGGAAGTTACTTTGCAATAAATGCTTGCCACTGGGGGCTGAGCCCACATCAGGTAGAATGGTCTCTTCCATCTCCCCCCTTGTTTTTAGTTAGGACCATTATAGATCTCACAAAGCTTGCTACTTGCTGGTCTCTCACAGGACCCTGGGAAAATAATTCACAAATGGGTCAAAGGACACAGCATTATGACAATCGGTAAGCAACCAGCAGTTCCAAAGACCCACATTCTCAGATTGAGCCCATCAATCATTGTCAGGCAGAAATGGTCAAACAGATAATGTTACCGAACAAAGGGTCCGAGGGGGAGGCAGTACTTGGCCCACCGAGGGATGCCAAAAACTGCTGCAGAAAACAGGGGCCCCTCCCAAGGACGATACACTAATATCTATAGGGCTCTTCTGTCCGCCGCCAATTGGAAACGCATCTCTCAATGCCAGAGATTTGTGAAAAGGAAACAAAATGTTTATTTAACGCTATTTAGGCCTAATGCCTTCCTTAAAATATTAAAGTCTTTAAGGGTATACACCTACACACACACACACACACACAGCGCTCCCTTCTCCCACTGTCCCAACTCCGGGTACCGTAAATCAGGAAAAGAGCACACGTCCGTTTTTCAGGTCGCTGGCACGTGAGCTGTGTCGTCTGTCTGTCCAGGCAAGATCTCCAATTAATCCAAAGTCATGTGGCACCTTTCACTGGCAAGAGTTCTTTGTACCAAGTTCCAGTCAAAGTCTCTCCTGCTTTCCAGGCCACTCAGCCAAAGGGAGCACGCCAAAGCCGTGTGGGCCTCTTCTACCAAAGCCGCGTCTTTCTTCTTCACCTGGCCGCAGGGATCTCCATTCTGGCAAAGCTGCGTGGTCTTCCCTTTCACCTGGCCAAGAGGGGGTCCTCACTCTGCTAAAGCCACATGGCTCTCACACAGGCCCTGTCTCAGAGAAGCAGCCCCCAATTCCAGCCTGGGTAGCAGCCACTCACTTCTCCCTGGCCCAAAACTTGGCCACAGCTATTTAACATATCTATGAAACCAGTTAAAGGTTATAGATATGTTAAATGACCATTCCAGAGGTTAGCTGCAAAACTGTTGCTATGCAAAACAGCTCTCAATGGCCCTGCTCCATTCGTCCCTTCCCCCAACTGACACCTGGGGGGGGGGGTGAGGACATCCTAATATTTCCTCCAATATTTCTGTACACTTTGAGTTCTGGACACCATTCCAAATCTTTTCTGGGCCCCCCCTTGGCTGCACCCTGTATCAATAACATTCAAAGAACTCTGAAGGCCTACTTTGAGTCAGGGTTAGATAGCTAAAGGGCCACAAAACTTTGGGAAAACAAATTCATTTCAGGCTTGGACCCTTGTCACTTAAATTGAGGGTACTAGCAGAATAGGTTTCATAGGATTTTATGCTTTCTCTTAGGCCTGATTGCCTGGGGGAACCCGCCCTTTCCAGCACAAGGCCACACCCACCTCAGCATTGTTTCAGGTTTAGGTTGAGCAGGAAGTAAGGCAGCCAAGAGATTAGGAGACTTTTAATGCCGACAGAAAGAGGACCCAGGCTATGTTAGAGCCAAGGGGTGAGGGTCCATTACCCTCTTTTTCTACAGCCCCCCAAGCCCTTCCCTGAAGGCTTCCATGTGATCGTTCATGTCTTAGGTCTCCCCTCCCTTGAGGGATCTTACCTGTCACTGGCTTACCGACCAAGCACTGGGGGCCAGGCAGGGTGAAGTAAAGTGGGCAGAGGCGGTGCTCCTGCCGAGAAGATAAGCTTTGTCTCCGCAGTGGCTCAGGTCCTCAAGGCAGAACAGACCCGGATGAAGCAGGTCCCTTGGGCTCTTACTCAGCCTTAGTCATGGGGGATTACAACTCCTGAAACCAGGCAGGGTGGTTCCCAGCATCTAATCTCCCCCCTTTTTCTACTGTAAATGCAGTTGTAGCTGTTAAGCCTGTGAAACCTACTATTTGCTGTTCGCGAATGTGATCTCAAGAAAACAACCTTTAGATATACCATAAAGCACACATAAGGATTAAAACAGAGGGGCATCCAAGGGCTGCTAGGACCCAAACTTGTAAATTCAGTCCATTGAAACAGTTTTCAGGGTTCAACCATTGAACATTATGGGGCACCAAGGGGGTGTTTTCCTCTGCAAGGGCGCTTGAGCCTCAGCCCCTGTCATTGGGGCAGGCCCCATCCTCCTCTGTTGGAGGACCCAGGCCTATGAGTGATGGTGCGAGTGTCCATTTTCCTTCTGGTTGTTCAGGGTCAGCTGGGCCATCTGGTCTGTCAGTCAATTGGTTCTTGGCTTCAGGTAGCAGAGCTTGGTGTCTGTCCCGCTCATGATAAGGCTTTACTCTTTTGGCTGGTAGGCAGACAGGACCTGTAAGGATGGAAACACAAACATACCCTCTTCCCCAAGTTGAGAGATCTACAGGGCCTGGCCGAGAGCCATCTCCCAGAGAATCTCTATTTAAAACCTAAAGATAAGATGACTTTGGCTCCTTCTACTGGAAAGGTTTCTCAATTGGAGTACAAAGTGATTCATCACAATCTAGAAAATTTAGGTAAACATGGCTAATAAAATCAAATTCTTGGGGGGAAGGACTCATGACTCCCCCTTTTTGTGTTTTTTAAGACGATTTCTAAAAGTATGATGAGCCGGTTCTACAATTGCCTGACGAGTTGGATTTTAAGGTATTCCTGCTTGATGTTGGATATTCCAATGCTGAAGAAAAACCTGAGTAGAATGGGCAAGGTATCCTGGGCCATTGTCAGTTTTCGTTTGCTGAGGCCGTCCTACATAACTAAAGGCCACAGGCCAATCGGCTTGTATATTTTCAGCAGATTCTCCTGTTAAAGCAGATGCATGTAGGGCATCAGAGTAAGTATCAATGGAAATATGAATGTATCTGAATTTTCCAAAGGGAGCGTAATGAGTGACATCTGTTTGCCAAATTATTTGAGAACCTAGTCCTCGAGGATTAGCTCCTGTAGATGGAGGTGCCTTGTGAAGGGCTTGGCAATCAGGACATCCCTTAATAATTTGCTTAGCTTGGAAAGACAGGCCCCCTGCTGTTTCTGCAAGCTGCAATGAGTTTAAGCAACAAGTTAACGGCCCTGTTGTTCTCAGGACCTGGTAGCTCCTAGGTTCAGAGTTTTCAAGGAAAGTGGGAAAGATGTGGGGGGAGGTGCTCTGATTAAATATGTTTTAGACAAAAATGGTTGCGCACCGAGGGCCTTTTGTGACTCGATTGACTAATCATTCCCTCTGGGAGAATAGCCAGTTCTTCCCCAAGGAAACGATCAGTGTTTACAGGTACTGAGTTAGAAAATGGTACTTAGTCTTCCATGGAGAAAGGTTAGTTCTCCCCGGGAGACAGTATACCTACATTTCATTTTTACAATAAAGGTCACAGTTCTGGCATAAACAAGGAGGATTTTTAACATTTCGTTAACACATCACAGCCCCCCATTCCACTTACAGCATGCTTTAGATTGACAAATTAATGAACACATTCACAACTTTCAGAAACAGTTTTTTCTCTACTGGCAAATACATTTACTTTTAAAAAATTGGAGTTTTGACCTGCCCTGTTTCCGACCTGGGCCAGTTCACCCCTCCTTAGGCAACCTGGTGCTCCCCGCCCCCCACTCCCGGGAGGTCACCATATTGACCCCCCCGCCCCCCCGCCCCGAACTTACTGCCGACACCTGATCAGCATAGCGCACTATAGCCCAGAACTCCTGGGCTCAAGCCATCCTCCTGCCTCAGCCTCCTGAGTAGCTGGGACTACAGTTGCGTGCCACCGCGCCCAGCTGGTTGCAACTGCGCTGGCAAGTCCGGAACTGCACCCGGTACTGGGTGCAAGGGAAGGGTCTCCACCGTCATGCGTGGGGCAGAAAGGGAGGCAAGGGAAACCAATCTCTCTGTGCCACTGCCCGTCCCCAGCAGAGAGACCCAGCCCCCTCTCCACTCGCCAGGAGCATGCACGCATGCGTGAGCGGCTGCAGCCCTGCTGCCATCTCTCCCGCACACCTGGGCCGCTGCCGAGCCCACCGCGCGAGATGAGAGACCCAGGCCGGGGCGGGAATCGGGAGAAGGGCCTAGCTAGAACGCATCGGTCCCCTCTCTTCCATACTTCCAAAATGGAAAGATCCCTAATCTAGGAAACATTCAGCAGCCCTAAAATGCTGCTCAACCTAAAACATTACTCTCGTTCCTTAGAGAGCCCGTTCCCCAAGGTTGAGGGTTTGCAGAAACCTTCAAAGAAATTTTTTAACAAATAAAAGAACCTTTTCTGAAATTCTTTCCGCCGTAAGCATGGCGATTACAAAACCAGTCTCGATTTTGCTTTCTCTCCACCTGCACCTTTAAATCCAGTATAAGGCGGACGGAGGGAAAAGGCAAAACTTAAGGGCCCGCAAGAGGCAGCTTAAAAGAAAGAATTCGCTGAGATGCTTGTAAATTGTCCTGTAACTAGTTGATGTTTTTAAAGCGGATTAAAGGGAAAATCTTTGCTCTTTCTCCCAAGCCGAGACCTAGTTGGGGGTTGTGCTGCGGGGGTCGGTTTGTGGGTGTTTTTACAGTGTTACTGCCAGCACCCTTGTGGCTCTTAACTGCTCAATCCGTGCCCACAAGGTTGTGGCAAAAGCTTGGGAGAGGGAGCAAGGCTCCTGCTTGCGAAAGAAGGTACAGCTGCAAAACGGTCGCAAGAGAGGGCGACCCAAGAGGAAAGATCCTTTTCCTCTGTAATCCTACACACCCCACGACATCCCGGAACAGCACTCGGGGTCGGCAGCCCTTACCTGGGCTGACGCGCACACTCCAACCAAGCTGGTGTGTCATCCATAACGATGATGGCTCCTGGCCCCTGGGTCCCTGTTGGTGGCCGCCAGCTGGTGTGGACACCGGCCCGCAGTGTCCGCGTCATTATGGATGAAATGAGACATTCACAGGGACTACCGAGTCTGGTGGAGGAAAAGGGGCAACATAACTTTTCTCTCAAGGGGAGCAAAGTTATGTTGCCCTTTCCGTGACCGGCCTTTATTGGGTTTCTCAGCACATTACATGATGGTCCTGATTTACTATGCATAGGTTGCTTTAGGTGGTTACTTCTTACAGAAAACAGGAAAAGGAGCCAATGCCGCTAATCACATCACAGAAAAGGGATATTTGCAAATGAAAAGGGTAAAAGTGGTTGAATCTGTTACATTGGTCTTTGGAAGGTTTAGTGTGGATTTTAGGAAGTTACTTTGCAGTAAATGTTTGCCACTGGGGCCTGGACCCACATCATGCAGAATGGTCTCCTACATGTTGCTGTCACTTTCTCCCTGTAGTTCTGTTGATATTTGCATCATCACCCTTGGTGCTCCTATGTTGGGTGCATATGTTTTTACAAACGTATCATCGTGTTGGACTGGCCCCTCTATCATTACGTAATGCCCTTTCTTCATTTTTTATCTCAGTCTGTTTAAAGTCTAGTTTTTTTTCTGCTGAGTATAGTTACATCCACTTTCTTTTCACTTCCATTTGCATAAAATGTTTTCATCCCTGCACTTTCAGTCTGTGTCCTTACATCTGCTGTCTGTACAGGCAGCATCCCAGCTGTACGCAGGATGCTCTTAGACTGTTGCTCTTTACTGCCTCACACACAAAACGACACTGGACACTGGCATATGTACGGGAGCCTGTTCCTAAATTCATTGAACAATGACGCCCTTTAAGGTTTTGAGCAAGTAATGTTTCTGGATGGGGCCTGGCCCTGAGCGGGTCTGCTGAGGGTCAGCTGCAGTATGTGGGTTCTTGACTTTGTGTGGGAAGGATTCCACAACACGAGTCCAGGTGGCTGTGAGGGTGCGTTTATTAAAGTTGGGGACAGTGAGACAAGGACGAAGCAACAGGAGAGCCCAGGCTGGGCTGGGCTGCCTTAGCTCCCTGGGAAGTCAAAGAAGAGGGGGATTTGGGGACAGGTTCAGGGGGTCAGCCTGGGACAGGCTGCCCATTGCCTTAGAGTTTGGGAGACACCAGCCTGTGAGGAAAGAAGTGGGGGGAGAAGAGGGAATGGCACAGGCTGCTCCCCAGAGGGAGAGTGCAGGCTGGGTCCTTCGCCTGGAGGCTTTTATCTCCTGCAGGCCGGAATCTTAGGGGAGGCCTCAGGGGACACTTTAGTGGACTACTCACCAGTCGTCCAGGTGTGCCCCTTTAGGGTCATCCTCAGATTGGTAAGTGATGAGGCAGGTGGTGTTTAGTCATTGCAAGTGGTTCTGGCTTCGTCCACCTGGTTTTGCCGCTTTTCTGAGCCTGAAGTCGAAACACAACTGAGGCCCAGATGTTGTCTCCAGGGAGGAAAGTCTGGGGAGGAGAGGGTGCCCTGGGGGCCAGGCCCTTGTTTTCCCAGTTTTGACCGCTGCCAGGCACTGGGACGTTCGCCCTGGTGACCATCAGCACCTGGCTGTAAACTGCTTGGCCATCGTGTTCAGCCATGTGTCTCACTGTCCCTGTTCCACTCACGAGGGAATTTTTCTAGCTTCTCACTGTCCTGTCTCAGGAAGATGGTGAGTAGGCCTCCGGAAGCAAGGGCAGGAGTCTCTCGGGCTGGTGGTGGTGCAGGGAGGGGCAAGCGTCGAGATCTGGGAGATGTCCAGCAGGCGGCTGGACATTTAAGTCTGGAGCTCAGGAGAGAAGTTGGGGTGCTCCGGCCACATGCACGAATTGTCTTTCCATAGAGCCGGCTGAAGGTGCAAAGACAGATCAGCACTAGAGCTGAGGAGACAGCAGGGCCAAAGGCGGCCCCTTCCAGAGCAGCCAGCCATCCTGAAGCTGGTGGGGGGAGCTGAAGAAGGGCAGGGAAGTGGAAACCAAGAAAGGGGAGTGGAAGTGGGAGCTATTAGCTAAGGGCCCAGAGCTCCAGCGAGGTGCACGCCCAAGGAGAGGCCACTGGATTTCGAAACAAAGCACCATTTCTCCACCTCCACCTGCTATTCCCCCAGCAGGCCTTCCTCCTGAGGCCACCACTCCCGTCAGACAGATGGCTGTCACCTGCCTTCCTGTCACACTCAGTCCCTGTTGATTCCACCTGTGCGCTCATCCATTACACATACTCTGTTCCAGTCTCCCTGCCTTTCCCTCAGTCGCCCTTCTTCTGGACACTTTCACTGTGACACCAAGGGTCTGGCCCCCTCCGTGTTCATTCTCCACTCCGCCCTATCCACTTCTGCCAGATGATTCTTCCTGACGCTGAGACGCTGAGTGCCTGCCACCATGCCCTCTGTTAAAGACCCTTAATGACTCCCCATTACCTACCAATTAAAGGTCAACCTCCTTACGATGGCAGTCTGGCGAGGGGACCCAACGCCCCTTTGTTTTCCTGCCAGGAGTACCGGCCCACCTCTCCTCCCTCCCAGTGGCCGTCTCCTCTATTGGGTTGGCCAAAAATTTGTTTCTTTTTTTCTGTAAGATGGCTCTGGGAGCACTTAGTTGTCTTTAACTTCACTCGAAACAATTTTGTTAGATTGTGTTGTGACAGCTGTCGTTATCAATTTGCATTAAAAAACATCAAAATCAGAATTTTTCTGTAGCCAAATAAAATACTAAAGATGGAAGAAAATAAGCAACATTTTTGACATATTATACTTTGTTACTTCAAGAAAGATAAAAATGCAACTGAAAATGCAAAGAAAGATTTATGCAGTGTATTACACGGTGAAGGTGCTGTGACTGATCGAATGTGTCCAAAGTGGCTTACAGAGTTGTGTTCTGGAGATTTCTCTCCGGATGATGCTCCGGGGGCGGATAGACCCACTGAAGTTAATAGTGACCAAATCAAGCCATTACTGAGAACAGTCAATGTTGTACCACACAGAAGACAGTGGCCACACTCAAAATACCCAAATCAACCAAGTTATTGGTGAAAATGAAAAATGTGTTATTTTACGGAACAGACTATATAGACTTTTTGGTAGAGCCAATGCATTTACAGATCCAATGCATTTCCAACACTGGGCTTGGAAAAGAGCCCTGATTACAGCACTTGTCTGCTTCAGCGGTATAGATTCCTAGGTTTGCTGACTTCCAGCTAGCAACATGACGTTGCCAAATGCAGATACGCATGCGAAGCTCCAGGGGGGTTCGCAGGGGGTGGAGGGACTGCTCCAGCTCACCTCCAGAGCGTAGAGCCATGAATGAGATGGATGACCTGGCTAGTGGCATCATGTTACTCTGATTTCTACAAAGACTAACTGGAACTTTAAGAAAACGCAAGCATCCCAGAGTCTGTGGGAAGGGCTAGGGCCTGTAGAAGTCCCACAGGCAATCTCAAGAACACACAAAGAACTCTACGGGCAGAACCTGATGCTGACCATAAAGCTCTCAGGTTCTAGCTTCCCCTTCCCAGAACTTCCTTTTCCCCTCCATTAACACTCCTCCACCTCGGCGGGCAGGCCAGTGTGTGTACACGGCTGGCCATGTCTGTGCGCTCTGGGTGGCGACCCTTTCTTTTTCCTGAATAAATCCTTTATGGAGATGAAACACTTAGTCAATATTAATTTGCAGTCAACATTTCCACGGTAGCCTCCAGGGCCGTCTTGGTGGGGCTGGGTCTCCTTGCCTTAAGGAAGTCTGTGGCTTCCCTCATATTCTTCTGTGAGGCTCTAAGGCCTGAAAGGACAAAAGCCACCTTCTGCACTTGGCTCTTGTCCCCACAGTGCCAAGAACAGCACTCTGCTCTTGGGAGGACTTCAGATTCATTGGCAGATCGACTTCATAGGGCAGGGGAGGAGGAGTGTCTGCTGAGCAGATGCACACACACCCACTGAAAACAGCCCCCCCCACCTGCCTCCCACCCACCCAAGTGGGAGGAGCAACTGAAGGCACAAGTCAGCTTTGAGAAGAACAGGTTGGTCTTGGGTAAAACTATGAAGCAGGAAATATATCTCCAGCCTTGTGCACCCTCTAGCCAGCGCCCCCTTCCCACGTCCTGGCACCCTTGCCCTTGGCTGGCTCTCAGCCCAACCTCAGTTCTGACCCTCCACCCTTGCTAGAGCCTCCAGTGCCAGCAGGCACTGTTACCCCAAAACTATGTGCAGGATTAGGACCTGACCCTGGCTTCTCAGAGAGCTCCAAGACCTCCCTCTGCCAACTCCCGGCCCAGAAAAGGCTCAGTTCTCTGCCTTGCACTGTGAGCTTTAGGAAACAGGTGTGGTTTCTTGTCCCCCGAGGGGTTGCCTCATGGAGGGACCCTTTGGGACTGAGGGTCACAAAGGGGCTAATTGGTAAGTACGTGAGAAGCAGGTATGAGGGCAGCATGCACCTGGGCGTCCACATCATGCACTGCCGTGCGTCACACTCAGGCGCCCACACTGGAAAGAACGGCCGCTACACTCCCTGGCACAAGTCACAAAGCCAGGCGGCCTCGGGGCGCTGTCCTGGGGCGGCAACGTGACCTCTCCAGGCTGGCCGCCATGGCACTCGGCTTCCATTTGAAAAGAGGGCAGAAAGCAACCTTTCTGTCGATGTCACAGATCCTGGTCCTTCCTGTGTGGGCCTGGAAGAGGTGCAAGCCCCAAGAATTGGGTGTTTCTCTCCATCCTTCCTCTTCCTTCAGCACTCCCACCACAGAGCCCCACCTCATCATAGACCAAGGCTGTGTCTCTAGCTCTGTGTCCCAGCTGGAGCAGCACATCAGAAATCCCCCCGCCCCCCCCCCCCAAAAACACACATTTCTCCCTTCGAGGAACTGGCAACAGCTGAGAGGTGGAATCAGCGATTACTACGACAGGTGTTTAAGAAACTAGACTTGCTCATCCTGGTACACGGTGCACCCAGCAGGTAGGAAGCAGCAGTCCATTAGCATTTAAAAGGCACAATCAGCCTCAAAGCTACTGGCACTACCATGTGTCTCAGATGCAGCCTTCAGGGACTTTGGAGAACAGGGTTTAGAATAAGACACCAGCGGTAAAAAAAAACAAAAAAGAAAGAAAGAAAGAAAAAGAAACAAACCATATAAAAGGATGTAGGCCAGTACAACACTAAATTTTAAAAACATAGTCCTGGGTTGAACATTTATCCCATTTGAAAAGGAAGTCAACCTTTTATTTGAAAATAAAACTCTGATGTACAAGTGGCTGAATCTCAAACCCTGGTCTGAGCGGAAGAGCTTTCACACGGGTGGACACGGCCTCGTGCTTGCACATGCAGGGCGGCAGGGCTGGCCAGCCCGTGGCCCGGGATGGCGATGGATATGGCCCAACAAGAAACCGAAAATTTACTTAAAACATTTTCTCCCTGCTCCCCAGTTTTTGTTAGTGTTTGTGCATTTAGTGTGTAGCCTAAGACAACTCTTCTTCCAGTGTGGCCGAGAGATGCCAAAAGGTCGGACACCCCGGAGTGAGGACCGTACTCAGTGGCGTTGCCTGGCTGCAGACATCAGCCCAGAGACACTGACCGCCGAGCGCACTCCACGGTGCTGCGAAGCTGGCCATCACTGGGGCTGGGGAGAACACATTCCTGTTTAGCACTTCACAAGGACAAAGTCAAAATCCACAACTGCACCGAGGTCTGCACAAGGCAACAGGACACACTTCAGAGCAGGGCTCAGGGCAAGTGGGGGAGATAAATTCCCCCCCAATAAACGACCACTTGTATTTTAGCCTTCCTTCAGCCCCAGGGAGACCTGGAGGGGAAGGCGGGGCAGGTGGCCGCTGCACCGTGAGAGGGACGTCAGGACGGGACCTGCCACTCTGAGCCCAGGGCTCTGAGATGCACCCTTCACCTCCGCTTCTCGAATCTGCCCACCCGAAGGAGTGTTCCCAGAGCAGCCAGCAGCTTTTCTATCAAAAACAAAATCCTGTAAGAAATAAACATTTTGCAACAATGTACCAAGCTTAAGTAGACAAAGAGGAGTGGTTGGATAATTATTTTAGAATCCAATCTGTGGTTTTTCCAGCCGCAGAATCTAACACTGACACAGGCCATCTTTAGAGAGATGTAAACACTTCCCAAGGCAGCGTGGTCCCCGAGGGCTTTTGTATCCGAGTGGGACGGATGCTTGCTGCCACTGGTTTCCACTGTAGGCGTTAACCCTGAGGTGAGACAGGCCAGCATCTGAGCCCCAGGCCCAGGAGAAAGGGCCCACTCTCCTGTCCCTGATGAGATGCCGAGGACTGGGTGCAGGGCCCCAAGATGCAAACTGTCCCGGTGCCACCGAAGTTTCTCCCAGAGTTACAGGAGCCAGGGCTGAGCCTCAGGGACACACCCAGGAGTGTGCCTCCAGAACCTGTACACAGCTGGGCTCTGAGAGGGAGCCATCAGGCCTTCCCCTCACAGCCTGGGAGCCCATGGAGAGCCCTGGCCAGAGGGAGCAGGCTTGAGTTTTCTCTGTGAGTTTTCTCTGTGATCATGTGGCCCTTCAACATGGCAGTTAGGCCTCAGGGTCTAGCTGACCTGGACCCACAGAGGCTGAAGATGCCCCGGGGTGTCCTGACTTGGGGACCGAGGCCCTCAGCAGCTGGGCCCTGGCCAGAGGGCTGGAACTTGGTCGCTGTGTGTGGGGAGGCTCTGTGGCAGGGGACAGACAAACGCCTAGATACACTTGCTGGGTTTTTTAAAATCTCTAAAACTGACAGGGAAACAGATCGGGAGTTCAGTCAGAACACACACAAACAAGAGCCACTGAAGTGCCTGAGTCAGAAGGTGGAGGCAGAGAGAAGTCCTAGGGGAATAGGACTCATCCTGCCTACAGGCGGCCAGTTGCGGGCATTTCAAGGGCTTCTGAGAGCTGGCCCAGGGAGGCCGCATTCACGCCAGCAGGAAAGGAGACGGCCTCAGCAGGTGTAAGACGGTCACTAGGGACCACTGTCCTCCAGTGTGGTGCCTGTCACCGGCACGTGTGCGTGCACACTGCAACAGAAAGCATCCCAGAGCCAGGCCTCTGGTCCGGAATTTTAAGGAAAGACAAAAGCTAAAGGCACATGAAGGTAACTGCATGGATAAAAGAAAGCAGCTGGAAGATACATGTTATTTTGATTGTTTTTCAAGGGAACTTTTCTCCCCCATCAAAAGAAAAATTCAAAATATAAACTTATATTTATTATTTTACATTCATTATTTTGCATTCAAGTGACACTTCCATTTGGGGGCTGACCACTTCCTAGGCCACTTTCAGAGATTACTTTGGTGCCTTTTCCCTCTATCCAGTGGAAGAGTAAAACCAACTCTGCAGTCCCAGCTGCCACACTGATTCACACACGCGCGCACACACACCCCAGAAACCTGCTATACAGAAAAACAAAGAACAAATGCCATCCATCTACTTTATACTGTGTCCTGGAACTTTTACATCCGTAATTTTTGTTTTGCTTTTAATGTTCTCAGTCACTGCACATCTTCTTCCCTCCCATGACCCTGCAACTCCAGGGGAGGGGCCGGCCACACTGAAGCAGAAAAGCTGCACTCCCGAGGGGAGGCAGTGCCCCCTTCTGAAGCCTCACCCCACCTGCCACCACCTCGGATGTCCCCACGGAGGGCCTGCATGTAAGCAGCTGTCTCATCCGCCCCTCTCAGGCACCGTGGAGCGGAAGGCCCACCCTGAAAACAGCCTGCAAAAATGCTTTCAGGGCGAGGGTGAGGCGGTGCAAGCAGGCGGGGAGAACCTCTTAAAAACACAAGATGCTGGACTCACGGCCTTCGGCCTGCTCCTTTAGTATGGCGCTCGACTCTCCAGCTTGCGCTTGGTGAGGAAGTATTTGAAAAACTCGTAGACGGACCAGGAGATGGCAGTGGAAGGCATCTGGTACAGCACTCGGGCCTGCATGCCCTTGAAGTAGCCGGGCAGGCCATTGAGCTGGTACACCGTCCGGAAAGCGTTGGCCATGCCTGACAGCCGGCCGCTGATGTTGGCCAGGTTCAGGGCCATGTTCTCCTGAGTGTTGAGAAGGGTCTTACAGACGTCCAAGGGGGTGGTGGCGGCCGCGGCCAGGGCCCCGGCCAGCCCGCCTGAGATGATGTGGGACTGCGGGTTGTAGCGTCGGTGCGGGTTGACCTGCTCCTGCAGGAACTCGTAGGTGATGAAGTGGATGGACTGGAAGGGAATGTTCATGGTCAGCTGCGTGGTGTAACTCCGGTAGAAGGCCCTCAAGCCCTCAGTCCTCCAAACCGTCCGGACGCAGCTGAGGGCTGACCGGTGTGGCGAGTTGTACATCTGCATGCGCTGCTTCACGACTGTGGGCGGGCCGCAGGGTGCAGCCAACAGCAGGCGGTCAAGGGGCAGGTGGTTGGTTTGGCCCCACCCCGTCGGAGTGAAATGGGAAGCCAAGCCACAAAGAGAAACAAGCAAGTTTAGACAGGCTGGTAACAGGTCCCAGAGACAGCACACTCACAGCCCCAGCCTGAGACCACACAGGGCCAGCTCCAGGCAAGCCCGGCCCCAGGCCAGTGAGGGGCTCTTCCCTACCGTTTCTCCAGCCTGAATCTCGTTTATGGTGGTCCCGACACTGAGCCGCCACTTTCAATTCCCTGACCTGAGCTGCCTGGGGCGTCATACCCACCACAAACCTTAACCCCGCCCCTGGCCCTTCTGCCCTCCTCTGTCCTAACACATCTCCTGGTCACACGTCCTGTCTTGTCTGTTCTGGTCTTTGCCCCTGACAGTGTCATTAAGCTTCTGTATCACAGTGCTCCTGCCAGAGACACTAGAACTGAGTCACCTCCGGTGAAAACGCCCACTTTGTTAACACAAAAGTATCTATGGACCAGAGACCATGAGACAAATGAAGGCCAACTGTGGTCCCCTAGGCGTGGGTTGTGATCACCCCCACACATTGCCAAAATGAACACATACGGCGTGTTTTTCTTTATTGTTCAAGAAATGAAGTCCTTAAATTAATATAATGTCAAGGAGAGGAGGTGGGAGTTGAACTCATTTCTCCTTTAAAATACAGAAGCAAAATTCTCGCCTAGATGACCTGGACTAAGTGGTCACTGACCAGGTCGGGGCCTGTAGGAGTCGCCGTAAACACACACAGAGAGGAGCCTGCCTCCCCATTGGGCCCGTCACATCCCTGAAGGACAGGGCAAGTCCCCTGTCTACTAGGGCATGGGAGGCAGCGGGGAGCCAATGAACAGAAAAGCTTATAAGACTAAAAGTGTTGACATTTTTTACTTCTGATTCTCCCTTCTGGAAAGGGGCCATTTAGGGGGGTAGGTGGAGAGAGGCCCTCGTCTTTGGAGACTACCCTGGCTGACTGCAGGCCCAGGACCAGGTCCCAGAACTCTCGAGGTCCAGAGCAGGCGGCCAAGGGCCTGGGGACACAGCAAGGCCGCCAGTGCCTGGGCCTGCACAGCTGACAGCTGTCCTACTGCCCCCAACTCCGATGGAAACAAAAAGGATAATGTGGGAGGAGAAAGCTACAACCAATCGGCCAAATGCTCATTCACGAAGCAGAGGGGACTCTTAACACTCTCGTCTCTAGGTTCACAAGTGTTTGAAATTTACCATAATCTCAAATTTCTTTTAAAAAAGCAAACTGCATTTTGCCAGGACCCCCTAAATCTGTCTAGGGTTGAAAGGCTAGGAGGTGTGTGCACACACGCACGCACAAAGATTTCAGACCCACCCAAAAGAACCCCCGGGGGAGCTCATCAACACAAAGTCCCCGTCCCCACCCTCACAGGCGGATTTAGGTGGTCCGGAGTGGGACCTGAAAATCGGTGTTTCTACCGTGCTCCCCAGAACGCTAATGGCTGCGATTCCCCAGGCCGCACCACGCACAGCCCTGTTGAAGAGAACAGGGCCGCCCAAAGCTCGAAAGCCAAGGCCCCTTCTCGAGACCTTTAATAAAATGTGGTTAAAATAAATTCCCCTGCTTATTCTGCCTGGGAGCCAGGAATCCACTCACCCGATCTCCTGTCCCCCACCCCTCCTGCCCCCTGACACCCCTCCTGCCACTCCCTGGGACCTTGGAACATTACCTTCTGCTGGATTCATTACTGCATCGTGGAGCAAAGTGGCCAGACTCCCAGCTATCCCTGCAAAACAAACTCCAGAAAATTACCCTCTGGGACCAGGCGTTCTGAGAAACTTCCTGGAACCTGAAAATCAGACAGAACCCTGGGCACACCTTTCTAAGAAGCAAAATTTGCTACAGACACCATCTGGGGGAGCGTGGACTTTTAAAACCCTAAAGGGATCATGGAACTATTAGATAAAAACGGGGAAGGAAGCACAGGGGCAGGTACCCACGTTTTCTCCTCGCAGAAACCTCATTTTCTCTCTGGCAGTCAATCCCAGGCGAAGGTTAGCCCCTCTCACGCTGGATGGCACCCAGGAAGCGGACTCTGGCTTTTCCCACCCTCTAGGTGTTCATTCTAGCTCATCCCTCACCTCTGTCTAGAGACGGACTCACTCAGCGGCTACGCTGGGGCCTTCAGACAGAATGACACCGTGTATACGGCAGAGAGGGAGAAAAGAAATCTTTAAGAAAATTCTTTAATAAAACCTGGGCACTTTAAAGCAAATGGGCATGGGAAGAGAGTGCCAGAAAGACCTGCACATGGTAGATTTTCAGAGTTAATTTGCGACGATGACTTGTCTGAGAGATGGCAGTCCAATCATCTGGTTTCAAGAACCAGGAATTTCAAAAGCCTGACTCAGCCTGGAATTTTGCTTTTCGATTCGGGTTTTTTCCCTCTGTGGATCACGTGCCCAGTAATTCAGGTAACCGCTGGAAGGCGAAAGGAATGAGGAACAGCGGCTTCCGAAATACACCCCCCCCTTCCTCCACACACACTTGTGCTTGCCCCCAGAAAGGTCAAAGTGCCACCACACACACCACAGGGAAGCAGTCATGGCGCAGGGCAGAACTGGGTATAAACCAGGTGCCATCAAACCTCAGTCAAAGGGTCCCCAACCAAGGACCTAAGCTGTTCCACGGGCAGTTTCTGCCAACAGACAGCCACGGGCTCGTGGGTGGCCTCAGAGGGGCTCTTAGCGACCATCTCATTAAGTGCAACTGACGCCCAGTTTTTGAAAAGCAAAACAAGCGTCTGTAAATCAGCCAGGTATACTTATTATTACCCAGGTTGGCTGATGGGAGGTACGCGTTTGGTTCTGGGCAGAACAGGAAGAGAAGGGGAAAAAATTGTTACTGGTCACATCCACCTCTCCGTGGCCAAATGATTAATTTTGTTCAAATAAAAACACTGTATCATCCCACCCATGGTCCCATTTCACACCCAAACAGAGACCAACAGAAGCCCAACCCCACAGGAGAAGCCAAAATAACCGTTCAGCTGGACCCAGGAAGACATGCCTAGGTCGGAGCTGCCCGCCAGACTCAAGCCCCCACCCACTCCCTCAGAACCACCAGAGAAAGCCCTTTCAGCCCTTGATCGCAGAGAGAGGCAACTCAGACAAACAGAGGAGCGTGGGGCGAAATTCCCATATCCCCAGAAGCTTAAGGCGGGAAAGGTCGTCTGCGCTGGAGCAAATCCTTTGTCAGCCATAAAACTTCTTGACCTTTTAAAGTTTAGTTAGATCTTGACGTTGTAGAGACCTGTTGAACCAGTTTTTAAATAGTCTCAAAGAAGCTGTCCAGATAACTTTTTTTTTTTTGGAATCCAGCATTCAAAAGTTTTCGTTTCTATTCAGGGTGTTTTTTTCCTAGATCTGATCATTATTAATGGCTTTAGAATGTTAAAAAAAAAAAGAAAAAAGAAAAAAAAGAAACGAAAAAGCCACACAACAGTGAAAACTGAAACCCCTCCATCACCAATCTCCCCTGGCTTCAGAAAGCGAAGATGGGGGACGGAAAAGGCGTGTGTGTATGAGTGTGTCTGGGTGTGTGCACACACGACTCTACAGTTCTTTATTCAAAGCAAGCGTGGCGGAGACGAGGCAGCAGGCTGCTGGGTCACAGGGAGAAGACCCTGGGGAAGGTCTGCTGAGGACAGAGCTCTCTAACTCCAGACAAACGCTTTCTAATACCGTTGGCTAGGTGGCTGTTTCCTTGGTGATGGAAAACGGCATTTAAAGTCCTTTTCATGTTTTCATAGCAGGCAAAATACAGGGCGTGGGCCGGCCCTGCGCCCATCATCATCACGTTGAGGCCACGCAGGGGCCTCCAGAAGCCTTCAGTCCGAATGATCTTCTTCAGGGCTCCATGGACGCTCGTGTACTGGGCTTTGGGATCTGGGTTCAAACTCTGCATTCGTGTCTGCGGGGAGCAAGAGAACAAGAAACACGTGGGTGTTAATGAGGGCGCTGAGGAGGGCAGACCCAGAGAGAGTGAGAGAAAACAGCCCGTTTTCATAGTTTCACAGAATATCTTGGTGAAGAAAACACTGACTCCTTCCTGGATCGCTCACTCCTTCCCGGGCCTCTCTCCCAGACACAAACACACCCACAGGGATTTTGTTACGCCCAGCAAAGGGGGGAAAGAGGAGGGGCGAGGGGCTGGGCTTGGAGAAGGAAGACCTCTCACAGTGGCCGGTATGGCTCAGTTGGTTGGAGCAAGACTGAAAGGTCATGGTTTTGACTCCCAGTCAGGGCACATGCCCAGGTTGTGGGTTCCATCCCCAGGCAGGGTGCGTATGAGAAGGCAACCAATCGATGTCCCTCTCTCTCTAAAAGGCAATGGGGAAAAAATGTCCTCGGGTGACTGCTGATGAGCCCCTTACCCCCTCTAGGCTTCGGGGTCCTCAATTCAAAAAAAGTCACAAGGATGTAAAGTGCAGCATAGAGAACAGAGCCAATAATACCATAATAACTACATATGGTGCCAGGTGGGTACTGGAACTATCGGGGGGACCACTTCATAAATGATATAAGTGTCTAACCCTATACTGTACACCTGAAACTATACACTACTGGATGTCAACTGCAATTGGTGGATTAAAAAAAAAGAAACACAGAGTTTTCATGGGCATCAAATAAAACAGTGCATGTGAAAATCCCCAATAAACTCAGAGACCTAGTCAATTTTAAGAATCTCGCACTATTACCATAACCCTGTGGCTGCCACTCTGGTTCTGACGCCTCCCGTGCCCTGGCGGATCTGAGACTCCAGGCTGGGAAAGCGCCTGCTCAGCCCGACCCTGAGGTCTCCCCACCAGGCTCGTGCTCGGGGCTGGCATGTTCGCGGTAAGTATTTTTGCCATGAACATCTTTGTGACGATCATTTCCCCACCACAACTAACTGGCCATGAGGCAATTTTGCCATAAAGGCTAAAACTAACAAAAAATAAAGCAGGGGCGTTAACACAGACACAATGAAACACGAAAAATTAAAAAGACTTTATTGCAAACAATGAAACCACGGTGTCTTCCATGTCTTTGGTATGATACGTTTCTTGGCTTGTTAATTCACCTCCTCATTTAGCATCATGACTTTTCCTTCTCGCTACAATCTCTTCCTTCATTGAGGGACGTCTGCGTTTCCACAGAATCCACAATGTTCTTGGAGACTGTTGTGAATGAGGTAGCAACCTCTTTGATATTTGTGCAGCTAGATAAACTGTTGGTGTTGAGGGGTGCGAAGGCCGAACATGGTCCCCGAAGTGTCTGCGAACTGATACGTCATCATTTTCTGGAATAGGATGTCATCCGGCTTCACACAGAATTTTGTCATCTGTTCTGGCACGTGCTTGTCACCATCCTGTGCCATCGCCCACTGTTTTAAGACCGCCTGGGCTACTGGTCACTGTGTAAACCATTAGGAGGGCTGAGATTTATGAAATCTGAAACTGGGAGTAACTCAGAGAACTTTGTAGATGGAGAAGTGAAACCAAACTCACAACTAGCTTAATTAAACGCGTGAAGCCATACTGTCAACTAGGTGTGCCAGCGCAAACGTTTATGGCAAAAATACCTGGAACCACCCTCATTTCCTCTAAATGCTTTTTCCATTTTGTCTTTACAAGACGGCATCTAAATATAAACAGCCCTGTTCTTAATTTCCCCTATGCAGCCCTGACCCCCTGCAGCAGAGACCCGGCTCTCCCCACCCCCGTTAGCGTAACCAGGTTGCCCAGGTGCTGGAGCAGGCGTGACACTTAATCTTACATGTCGCCCTGGTGAGGCCACACTACCCACACGGGCTCCAAGTGTGGTCAGACACTAGGGGTCGCTGGGAAGGTTACTGTTTAGACTTTGGGTAAAGCGGGTTCCCCTCCACAGGGCGGGCGGGCCCCCACTGAAAGCCTGAAGAGGAAAATATGAAGTGCCTCCCCACCACGCACGCCCCCGAAAGGAAGAAAGAAAGTCTAGGCAGCCTGTGGACTTGAGCTGCAACACCAGCTCTTCCCCGGGTGTCCAGCCGGCCTGGAGGTTTTGGACCTGCCAGTCTCCACCATCACTAAATAAAGGGAGAACCACTAAATAAAGGCCTGCCCCGGTCCCTGCACTTTTTAATTACAACCTCCATCCAGCCTGTGCAGTGAGAGAGGCGCCCCCGGTTATGCGCGGAGGGGCCAGGGAGAGGGGCCATGGGGGAGGGCACAGTGTGTGGAGGGGGTGGCAGCAGAAGGCAGTGGGGCACATGGTGCCAAGCCAGTGCCACCACTGAATTCTAGCAGCGGCTCTTCGAGTAGGTTCCTTAATCGGGGCGGGGAGGGGGGAGGGGGGTGGTGTGAAGTAATCCCCAGAGAGCCGTTGGCAGGCTGCAGTAATGATGGGAAACACCTGCTACGGACAGGCAGCCAACAATGACCAAACCCTCTCCCTCTATGTAGGCAAAGGCCTCAGGAGGTTCTCTCCCTTACAGAGCTGCTTCCGTAAACTTACAAGGGAAAGTTCAGCCTGATTTCTCACCTCCCCTTTTTACACTTAGGAGTGAGGCAGTTGGAGGAGATGTTACTGAAGCAAAGCGCACCACCCTCCTACGGGGAAGAGGGTATCGAGGCACACTCGGGGGACTTCTCCATCCTCGGCGGTGGGCAGACCATGTTTAATGACACACGCCTAAAACAGAGGCCAGTGGCCCGTGAGTACGGAGGACCCAGTCAAGGCCCACCTGGGCCCATCACAGCCGTGGTGGCTGGGTTTGGGGCCAGAGCCTCTTTTGTCCTGCGGCACCTTTGTTTCTCCCACCTGCCTGCAGGGAGCACCCTCTCAGGGTCGGACACCAGGACCCAGACCGGAGAAGCAGATAATGAAAAAGGAAAGTGCGAGATAAGGGGAGAATGACGCAGACCATCCAAAGTGCCAAGAAGCAAGCTCAGAGGAGCGACTGGGAGGGACCAAGCTGCACCATTACAATCACAGCAGACTCTCAGCAGAGAGGCCATGAGGGGCCGGAGGCAGCTGGGTGAGAAGTGAGGCACGAGGGGCCAGAGCCAGAAAGGAAACCATCAGTTTAGCTTCTCTTTCTCCCGTGCAACTGAGAGCTGGGCACTCCGCATCCACTCGAGGACCGGAGAAGAAGAAAAAACCAGGGGTAGCTGGAGAAAACTTCACTAGTGGGGGGAGGCATGAACAGCAAAGCGTGGTCCAGCCACACAACGGAGGTCCATCCGGCCTTACCAAAGAAGGGCATTCTGTCACCTGCTCAGTGACATGACACACAGCGAAAAGAGGCAAATACTGTTCGATTCCACTTACTTGAGAGGCACCTAGTGCAGTGAACTCACAGAGACAGAAAGCAGAAGGGCGGGTGCCAGGGGCTGAGGAGACGGGGAGAGGGCAGTGAGTGTTTACGGGGGACAAAGGCGTGGCTTTGCTGCTGGCGGAGTTCTACGGAGGGAGGGTGGGGATGGGAGCACAACACGGCGAATGGGCTCAGGGGCACCAAACTGCACACTTCGCACGGTTAGGATGGTACCTGTGATGGTATGTGCAGTGTACCTCAATTTTCTTTAAAAGCCAGGGAGAAGGTAGAGAAGAGGAAAAATAAAATAAAGGAAGTAGGATGCACAGAGAGAGGGCAGAGCTGGGGAAAAAACAGTAACAAACAAAACAAACAAACAGACAGAGACAGAATTTCACACGGCACCTTTCTTTCCAGTCCTGGGTTTCAGTTCCTGCCCAGACCTAGCTGCACGGCTCTCCCACTTCCTTATAATAAATTCCCACTCTCTGCATGTTAACTCGCCTCTCTTAAAAAGTCGCAGTGCACATGGGCGCAGAAAAGGCTCCCGCAGGCCCTTCAGGAAAGCAGCCCATTGAACTTGGTTTAACAAGGCCCTTCTTAAATGTTTGTGTCTTTAGCAATGGAAGCCTTGGCTCATTCAATGACCAGTTCCACCTTGCAGAATGTACTTGAGAAAGCACAGCTGTAGCCAACGGTGGTCCAGGGAAGCAAGAAGCACAGGGCTCGGCTCCAGGTGTCGTCGGAAGGACCCCCGGCAGCCCCCGCAGAGCAGTCCGCAGGAACAAGAGCAGCGGGAGGACAAGGCCTGAGAAGAACGTGGACAGAGGCAGCGGGAGCCCTTGCTGCGGTGTTGCGTCACCCCACACAGGTTGCATAACTGCTGCCCGCCCTCCAAACGGAGGGAGGAAAGCGCCCTGGCCCAGAAACCAGGAAGACCCAAGCCTGTGGCCTGCATCTGCCACTCACTGTGGGACCTCACTGAGCAGGTCCCTTCTGGCTCCAGAACAGTGACGCCACGCCGCCCATACAAACTCTGTATCTGCATTGAGCTGGCCCCGGCCCAGAGTAGGGTTGGCAAGCCAGTCCTCAAACTCTCTCGTAGGAAGACCAAACAGAACTAGCCAGCCTTGCTGGCCTGTCCTGGTATTGAGAGGGGGGTGGGGGGGAGAGGATGGAAAATGCGCATGCTGTCCTAGGTGAGCTTGCACGATCAAATGACAGGAGCCCAGAGGGCCCTGGGCACAAAGCACATCTAGCTTCAGCGCCTGCCTTTTCAGATGGGACACTGGGGCCCCAGCAGGAAAGCCACTTGCCCAAGATCATACAGATAAGGAGGGACGGATCTGGGATCTGGGATCTGGGCCAGGACCAGAGCAGAAAAGCGACGGGAGCAAGCTGAGCAAGCTGAGCCCCGCAGGGAGACCTCAGACCTCCTCCGATGGCATCCTGGCCGATACCAGCCCCGCCCAGACCCTGCAACCTAACTCTGCCAGGGTCTACCCCCCACCCCGACCTGGACAAGGCTGGGGATTCCCAACCATCCTTTCTGAAACTTCTCAAAATAACAAACAAATAATAGTATAAAAGACTTCCCATACCAAAAGTACAACCCAGGAGGCACTTCAAGGACAAGGAGAAGGCAACACAAAATCTGCCCACTGACCCATTCAAAAGCATCTGTGTAGGGCCTACACTGGGGCAGGTGAACAGGGGGCCGGGGCATGGGTGAGGCTCCCAGGTCCCGTGAACAAGTGAAGATCCAGTGCAGCGAGAGCCACAGATCCCCCCCTCCCCCTGCCCCCTGGGGACCAGAAGGCTGGCCAGCAGTTCTGTTCCAGACTTTCTCTCAGAGACAGGAAAGAAGGTCCAGGCTCCTAGACAGTGCTACAAAGATGCCAAATAATGTTAGCATCTGCCACCCAGTAGCTGCTTCAGAATCAGAAATCAAGTTGATAAGCTTAATTCTACCCTGTCTGCCAGCTGTTGCCAAGCAGCACGGAGTCACTAAGTCAAACCACAATAAATGTCTAAGCCGGACAGCAGGGCCCGACCCAGAGTCACTGCCTCTTCTGAACCCTGCAAGCTGAAGCTCTCCCAGGGCCCATCCACCATGGCACTGTGTGCCTGTTGCACTGGGGTCTGCTGATGCGCCCGGCCCCAGCCACGACCACCCAGGGCAGACAGCGCAGGGCCAGAAAGCCCATTCCCACGAGGCCTCACTCAATGAGACACCACCCACAGATTACAGCTAAGCCGGGAGGAAGAGGCACTTTTGGCACAGTGCTTTGTGGGAGAAGACTGTTTTCTGGAAGAAAGCCACGGGTCTCACTGAGGGCTTGACAAGCCTTGTCTCAGTCTCCAGAATCCTTGGAGGCACAAACCCACATCGAGGAGAACCGGGCACAGGAAAACTTCCAGCACTCAAGTTCAAAACCACCTGCGCTGACTTGGAACCTGCACCCGATAATACTCATTACAGAAGACGGACTCCTCGTGGTGCTTCCAACAGTCATGGCCTGGCCCTTGAAGACACAGGCAGAAGTCACCCAACAGGAGGCACCAGGACACCATCCAGCCTCATCCCCACACACATAGCAGCCACGAAGGAAGGGCTCCATGCAAGAGGTCCTCAAAGTGGGGCCGGCGCTCCCAGCACGCCACAGCACCGCCGAGGGTAGTCACAAGTTCAAATGTCCCAGTCACATCTCTTTACATCTCCCAAACTGGCAACAATGTGCTCGAAGAGAATACACTTCGTCTTTCTCTTCCTTTAACCAAAAGGAAAACCCGATCCTCTTGAAGTTTCAGAATCAGCAAGAGAAAAACAATTCCTCAAAAACAGTCCTTGCCCCCCAGTAAAAGGGGGCGCTGGGGGATGATTATGCATCGGAAGCAAGTGGCAGGCATGCAGGGCAGTTCCGGGACTAGGCGTGTGGAACACCCTGCTGAGCCATGACCTTAGAGTAAGCAAAGGGCCGGCTCAACAGAGGATCGGGCCGAAGGGCTGTACAGAGAAAGGACGAGAGGTGGCAGGTAAATAGCAGCAGCGCCAATCTCCTCGACTCTCGCAGGGGTCCCGGAAAGCCCTGAGTCTCCAGGTCACCCTGATGCTGGGAGGGCGGGAGGGAGTGGCTCACACAAAGGAGAACAGACTGTCAAGGCAGCTCAGCCTTCTCACCTGTGTCCCCCGCAGGCCCAGATGTCACAAGTCACTCTTTGAGAGGCCCACTCCAAGACACATCATAATTAAAATGCCTAAGGTTAAAGATAAAGAGAGAATCTTAAAAGCAGCAAGAGAAAAGCAGTTCATTACCTACAAGGGAGATCCCATAAGGCTGTCAGCTGACTTCTCAAAAGGAACTTTGCAGGCTAGAAGAGATTGGCAAGAAGTATTCAAAGCCATGAAAATCAGAGACCTACAGCCGAGATTGCTGTACCCAGAAAAGCTATCATTTAGAATGAAAGGACAGATAAAGAGCTTCCCAGACAAGAAAAAACTAAAGGAGTTCATCATCACCAAACCATTATTATATGAAATGTTAAAGGGACTCATCTCAGAAAAACAAGATCAAAACTATGAACAATAAAATGGCAATAAATATATACCTGTCAACAATTGAATCTAAAAAACAAAATGAGCAAGCAAAAAGAACAGAGACAGAATCATGGATACTGAGAGCATTTTGATGGTTGCCAGATGGGAGGGGGGTATGGAGGGATGGGTGCAGAGGTGAGGGGATTAAGAAGTACAAATTGGTAGTCACAGAATAGCTATGGGGATGTACAGTACAGGACAGGACAGGGAGAAGCCAAGGAACTTACACACATGACCCATGGACATGAACAATGGTGGGGGGACTGCCTGAGTGGAGGGTGCTGGGTGGGGGGGGGCATGGGGGAAAATCAGGACAACTGTAATAGCATAATCAATGAAAGATAATAAAACAAACAAAAAAAAGAAGTCACATTGGCCCTTCTGAACAGATCAGCCACGCTCTCACATTCCTGTCACCTGCCGTCTCTGAGGTCGGGCCTGGACAGCACAGGGTTCACACCTATCATGAACACTCTCCACACACAGTCCTGAAACCTTCACGGCCCATTAGGAGCAGACATAAGGGAACACTGCTGTTTCTAGCAACAAAATGACCAAGTGAAGAACCTTCATCATGAATTTGGCAGAAAACACAAAGTCCATCCAACACAACCAGAACCAAGTTCCTTGACCCCCCGCCCCAGGAAAGAAGCCTCAACAGCACCAAACACCACTCCTCCGAGGAAGAGGCCGCCGTGGGGGGAGTCAGACCCCAGACCACAGGCAAGCCGGGAAGGGTGGCAGAGGAGGGGCATTTGAGCGGCCCCAGACAAAGGGAAGACACTGCAATAGATAAGGAATGGAGTTATTGTTACAATCCCTTCTATACCACTGGATTTTTTTACTGTGTGCATGGTGACTTTGGAACCCCCCCCCCCAAAAGGCAAAGAGAGCACAGAGAAGAAGAAGAGAGCAACTCCGGCTGAGGAGGGATGTGAATATGCTGATGGGTATGAAAACAGGGTAGAGTGTTTTGGGAGGTGTGTGGGACGCAGAGGTGAGGCACGGATGGACGGGGAGCCCTGGACTCTGGAGGGTGGCTGAGCACAAGATGGTCAATAAAAGTCTTCTTTTACTGACTTTTATTGAGAAAAGGGAGAAAGGCAGGTCGGGGCTGGACTACGGGAGGCCCTGCACAACTTGCTAAGGAGTTTGGAATTTACTTAATGGTCAAGTGTTTTCCACGGTTACCTAATGCAGAGGACACCGGGAGCCGGGAAGAGCTGAGCAGCGAGACCAACCAATGGGCTCCCGGCGTCAGGGAGAAGGGAGCGCCAGCCTCCCTTCACCGCACAAGCCCTCCCCACGGGTCTCTTCAGAGCTGTGGCTGCCTGCAATCCCACTGTGATGCCCGGGAGGTCTCCATCCCCACCCTCAGGCAGCAGCTTACCTCCCTGCCTGCAGTTGAACCATTTCCATATTCTTTATCCTACGAGCTAAACCTGGTCACTCCTCCCCTTCTCTAGAAAATTCTACAGCAGAAGGAGGGAAGGATGAAAGATTGTGCCTGGCTCAGGCCCAGTGTACCCAGGACACACTCAGTGTGAGGCCCACCCAGAGGATTAAACTATTTCAGCTCTACAGGTGGGCAAATTCCCAAGCTCCCCCGTCACAGAGATATGTGGCATGGGTGGGATCGGTGACCTCGCCGCGAGACCAAAGGACAAGCGGAGCTGGGCTGGAGGCGTAACAGAACCTTGCAAGAGCAGCAGGGGCCTTGGTCCTAGGGTCTAGTCCCACAGACTGGCAACTCACAGACTGTGTGACCTTGGGCATGCCGACCTGCTCCTCGGAGCTCAAATGCCTCTACTCACAAAACACCCATAATTAAATAATCACATAAGCAGCTAACTATCCCCATTTACCAACAAGGAAACTGAAGCTTAGAGGGGATGAGCAACTTGCCCCAAGGTCACGGAGTGCAGACAGAATTTGGAAGCCGGGCATCTGGCCCCAGAGCCAGGCCCTGAAGCACAAGGCCACACAGCCTCTCACCGAAGGGTGGACTGGAAGGGGTCACAGGAGATCTCCAACCTCTTCTACGACCCGCTAAGGCACTTGCACACCACCCCCTGCATGCTTTCTGAAGAGGGAGTAGGCTGGACTAGGTCAAAGTCAGCTAGACTCCCAAGTCGATCAGCTCCTGATGGGGCCTGTCTACGTGGCCCCTTCAAGCAGTGCGCACTTACTTACAGTCACAGGCACAGTGCCACGAAGGTCACAGCTTCACTGCTTCCTGACCCCAGTCATCAGCCTGGCCACTGGTTCCAGATGAAACTGGCTGATTCAACACACACCCATTCTCTCTCCTTGAAAAGTGCACGAACCATCTGCCCACCCAGAGTGAACCATTTGCCCATTGATGGAGGCCTGGCACTCCACCAGTACTCAAGGGCTAAGACTGAATATGTCAACAGCCAGACTGCTTGAATTCACTGCTAGTGACCTTGCCTTCCCAGGCCCCCCAACGCAGCAGCTTTGTCCATGGCATTGGCTTCTAAACACCCCACCAAGAGGTGAGGACATGATGTCAGAGGCAGAACTGAAGAGATCTCCTTCTCAAAGGCACTGCATTTTCCTGGCATAGGAGTAAACTCGTGACAGCATCATCACACCACGTGGAAGACCAAGCTTTAATACAAGAGTTCCCTAGAAGAACATGAAGCCACCCGAGCACCAGGATACCTACCAGATGAAGAACAGAGTCTGGGGCTGTTCCAATCCTCCACACAATCGCTGTCCCCTGCTCCCTACTTCACCCGAGCAGCTCTGCCTCGTCTGTCTTGCATGGTGGGGCTCCCTATGGGCTTCCGTCTGCTTTCAGAGTTCTGCCACCCCCCTAGCCTCTTCACCCCTGCTTTGCTTTGCTAGTGAGCAAACAGTTACGTGCCCTGTACATGCTCCCAGAGCGGGTCACTGCTGAGCCAGGATCCTAGAGCACTCCAGCTCCCAGACCCTGCCCACCGGACCATCCTTCAACCATAGTTTGCCGAATAGCCCAACCACAGATCTCTAAGAAACCTCATTCCCACCTACCCACCCAACGCTCAGACAGTTCCCTGGGCTCGGAAGTCCATCTGTTCACTCAACAATTACTTGCTGACTTTCTGTTCCATGCCTGAGGCCGTTTTAGGACCTGGACACGAAGATGGCCTCCGTCCTCAACCACCTCACCATAAAATCCTCTTATGTTTTGCAGCTGGGTGCACGTGGAGAAGTCACTAAATAAACTGCGGCTCCCTCACCCGTGAAAACTCTTGTCTCACGTGCTAACTTCGATGGATGAATGACCAAGCGACCAACCACCCAGCCACGTCAAGCACCTGGTACAATACAGTACAGTATAGTACAGTAGGTGCTCCACAGACGTTTACCACCATCGTGACTATTTCCAGACAGGCTCCTGTATGTCCCCTGAACCACCACCTATGCTAATACAAATGGCTCTGAAATACTGAGAACCACCACCAAAACCAGCTTGCTGTTGCCCAGCAAGTGTGGGCTTTTTCCCCTGCTTGCTGATAAATGGCCGTGTGACACAAAGGATCTCATTACAGGTTTGAACTGAATCGCTAGATTGCAGAATAGGACAGGCACTAAACCACACAGTGGCCCCCAGCGTTCCAGAGGCAGCTACCAGCCACAGGGCGCTGCTCCTGCTCCTACCTGTGCACCTTTGCACATTAGCAGGCGTGTGGTTGGACCTCTCGGACCCTGGCTCTTTATCAGTAAATGCATAATGGCACCTATTTCCTCAAGACTCCACTTAGGAGTATTAAAGGAAACAGTGAATGAAAAGCCCCTTGCCTGGGAGCTGGCACACGCCTGCTGTTGCTTTTATCATGGTTTGGTGGGGGGTTTTGCATAAACAGTGACTTCCTAAGATGTGTCACATTGACTCTAATTCCTTCATAAAACTCCTTCTCAGGGATCGGGCCTGCTGGGGAGCGAGCCCCCAGCAACCCGCACACCGAGACTTCGGGCGACTACAGCCACTGCCACCACCTCTTGAGCAGCCCCTTTTGACAGGAGGGAAGCTGAGGCCCGGGAAAGGGAGGAGACTTGCCCACAGCAGCCCCACAAGGGACTCTGTCCCCCCACCCCTTCCCACAGTCACCTCTCTTCCCTCCCTTGTCTAAAGGAGTGCGCCAGCCGCTTACCTCGATCCTACTTGTGTAACAAAGGAAACTGAGACAGCTAGAGAGGTCGGGGAAAAAGTCACCTGTGCCAGGTTTACACAGGCACAAGGGGCCCAAGATGACAGTGCTGCAGAAGCTCGCTCACCTGGTCTGACTGCTCAGCGCCAAGGGCAGTTCTGCAGACACTGAACTGGTGCCAGGCTGAGGCCGGACAGGGACCTAAGTACCAAGGTTCCCTGACATGGACAGCTGACTGGCGTCCGTTCCCAAGAGGTCCGGCTATTCAAGGACTCACTGGCCTCTAAACTGTCAGAAACAGCCAGATGGGGCTGAGCTGAGCTATCGTGCAGCCTGGGCACGGGGAGTTCTCCGTGGGCTCTGCTCCCTTCCCCACGCTTCCCTCACCCGCAGGACGGGATGTTTCCAAGAAGTGTGGCTCACTTTCCCGACAGGGATGATCCCCCGAAACGTGCACCGAAATGCATGCGAGCACGACAGAACGGACAGCCCTGTTCTAAGAGCCAGAGACCCGACCTCCCATCAGCTCTGCCTCCAAATCCTCGCAGAACTCCAAGCGGCCCTTCCAGCTGGCCGGGCATCAACAGGAATTTCCACCGGTGGGTACACGCACGAGGGCAGGGGACTTCTGTTTTGTTCACCCATATAGGACAATTGCCAGTATCTGTCGAATGAACAAATGGAGTTAATAGGCTGTCTCTAAGAAAGTTCTTTTCGGCTCCTAGCATTCTAAATCTATGACACCAGTAAAGAAGCCCTCGAAAAACAAGTGCGTGCAGGTACGTTTTGTTTGGAGGGAACTGGATCTCTATATCCACACATCAGCTTTAAAACACCCGCATAAAAAAAAAAAATTCCACCCTTTCGGAAAAAACTGGAACCCTTGTGCACCACTGGTGGGAGGGTAAAAGGGTGCGACCCCTACAGAAAACAGTATAGAGGGGCCTTAAAAAATTAAACGGAGAATTACCCGGACCCAGCAATCCCACTTCCGGCTACATATGGAAAAGAACTGGAAGTGGGGACTCACAGAGACAGTGGCACACCCATGTTTGTAGCGGTGGTATTCACACAGTCAAAAGGTGAAAGCAACCCGAGTGTGCATCCGTGGGTGAAGGCATAACATGTGGTAGATATGTACCGTGCAGTATTACTCAGCCTCAAAAAGGAAGGAAATTCTGACACCTACTTAGGCAACTCGGCAGCCATTATCCAAAAAGCCAGGCATCATATGATTCTACCTATTCCCAGAAAGTTAGAATGGGGGGTGGGGTACCAGGGGCAGGGGCAGGGGGCAAGGGGACTGTTGTTAATGGGCACAGAGTTTCAGGTTGAGAAGACAAAAACGTTCTGGAGATCGGCAGCCCAACAATGTACATGTGCTTACTAATACTACTGAACTGCATACTTCAAAGAGGTTAAGAGAGTAACCCTCAGACAATCCTAAAGCTAGGCAACAGCGCCTTCCGCATGCATTTCACAGTCCGAAACCCTGTCACAATCAAGTAACTTCCTCGGTTTCCTTTATCTCCTCGGTGTCTGTCTGTTTTCGGCAAAGGCAGCTGGGGGCTGGGGGGATGGTGGTCCCAAACACGCCATGCGATCCCCTGGACACAGCAATATTTCTGGCTGCAGATCCTTCCTCGGAAGGAAGCACCTGGAAGGTCAGCCCGGGGGCTCTTGGTCGGAAGGTCACACTTTAACGGGAAGCAGAAATGCTTAAGATGCAGACTTTGAATCCCTGCCCTTTCCCACATACTGTCCCCACACCCCTACGGTACTCGCTGCCCTGTGCCACCCAGAGGTATTTTCCCAGAACCAGGACTCCAGCTGCCCAGACAGGGACGTAGCTGCCAAAAACCAGCCACCAGAGCCAGGGAGCAGAGGAGCCCCGAGCGCCAGGGGTAACAGCGCCCCTGGAACCTACGTGGACAGGCCCGGGGAGCTGCGCCACTCAGAGGGCCCAGGCACGGCTGGTTCTCAAGTCAAGTGTGGTCCTGCCGGCCTCTGCAAGCCCGGCGCCTGCACCCTTCACAGAGGGCCACACCTTCCGAGGCAGGCCCCACTATTAGCCTATTATCCACAGGAAAAGGGCTTTTCAAAGCAGCCCTGTCGCCAGCCTTCTATTGCTCATTCCTCTACTTGTCATTACATCGGGTGATGTGTCTGCAGGCCTGTCTCCCATTAAAGTCTGAGAAACACACACAGGAAAGGGCAGCCTCGTCCATCGGTGGTCTCGGCCCCTGCACGACGATTCAGCTCACACAGGCACTGCAACAACGGTCCAGGGCTCAGACACGCACTAAACTTCTCCCACAGGCATTTACAAAGCAGGCCCTGGGAGCCCCTTCTCCAAACGGCTCTCCTCCTGGCACGCATCCGAGTTGCGAAGTCTGGTGCGCCTGCCCATTTTCTGGGGTCTACCACCTGGGGTACAGCCAAGGACGTAAGCCCCATCGGGGCCGGCTCCAGGGCTCAGGGAACACTAGTGAACTCAGTGGATGTCCAGGCAAATCTCCCAGATATTCCCGAAGCCAGATTTCCCATAAACACAACTGCTCCATTATCTCCGTAATGCTGGACGATGTGCCTGGAGGCAGGGCCTGGTCACAGCAGGAGGGGACACTCTCCTGCTTTGTTCACACACCTTTCCTATCAGACAATAACAGGAAAGACGATAGAACACCAGAAACCCCAGGCCCGATGTTCCCAGGGTCTATGGGGAAAGACCCCAAAAGGAAGCATCTAAAGAGTCACTTTTTCAGACTCTGGGATCCACTTGCCTGTACAAATAAATGTTTACAGAAACAAATTATTTCACAAGTTTTTTTGGGTGTCATTTTTAAGTTTTACTGGAAGCCAACAGGAAGGGCAGGAGCCCTCAGTCCTGGGTGAGATCTCGTGCTGACTCAAACCCTTGACCTGGAAACAAGAGCTGGGGTGTATGATCTGAACCGCAGCCGTCTGATGACGGATTTCAGAAGAGAGGGTGCCTGGGACTCAGGTGAGGCACCAGACTGCAGTAGCCTCAAGTCGGTAACTAGAAAGTTCCACCAGAAAGTTCTCCCGACTCAGTAAGTGTCAGCACATCTTCAGGGGTGCTGGGAGCGAGCAGAGTGAGCCCAGGTCCCGGCCTTCGAGGAGTCTTTAGTCTAGTTGGGGTGAAATGAGTAACCCAAAAATCATACAAATAAATAATGGAGAACTCTAAACGTCCTGAAGCAAAGCAGATGGAGGGGCTGCGACAGCAACGGCAGGGGACCTAGCTAGGTCAGATTCGGGGAGGGGCCCGAAGGTGACTTTGAAATGGAGACCTGCAGGCTGGGGGCAGTAGGGCAGGTGAAGCGTGGGAGCCAAGGGGCTCCTGGGGACACAGGTAGGGCACGTGGGATGCAGACAGAGGCCTGAGAGGCTGGTGTCTCTGGCAGCCTGCTGAGTCCCAGGAGGTGAGTCTGGGAAGGGCATAAGGACACAGAGACCATGCTGATCCCTAAAGACCGTGGCCTTCAAACTGTGTGTCTGTCTGCCTGGTCCTGGCCTCCCACCTTGGATTCGTGAGCAGAAAAGGAAGGTGGGAAACAATGAGGTAGATGAACCAAGACGTTTCTCACTGCGAAACCTAAGGGAGCAAAAACCGAAGGAGCGATGGTGTTCCTGTCACCAGGGGGGGAGATGCTGCTGCGGGCCTCCCCCAGCCTGTCACTCCCACCACCGCTACCCCAAAACTCTGGGGCACCCAGCCCAACCCCATCTGTGCTGCGGCGGCAGCGCTGAGTGTCCGACCTTGGCCATGCCGGCTGACCCCCTCGATGACTCAGCTTCCTGGAAGAACACTTGTAAAAGGTCCTCCGTCAGGAAGGAGTCAGAGAGTTATAAACAGGGCCTTCCAGAAGTATCTGCTCCCAGCTCCGGTAGATTCCAGGGTGGGGCTCTGGCCAGTCAGCATTTCTGGAATTGCCTGAATGAATGGTCTGCAGTCTTTAAGTGCTGTGGTTGGAAGTTTCAAAAACTTAAACAAAAGGCCATTTCCAGTCAGGCACTTTGGGGTGCAGGGTCCCAAATGGTCTATCAGCAGCTGGGTCCTCTCCCTGCTCCTCAGCCCCAGGTAGGGTTGCAGGCGGGGGTCTGCCCAGCTTCCTCCCGGGGGGAAAAAAGGTGTCTGTAAGTCTGCACTACACACTCAAAGTTGTTGTAACTATTTCTAGAAGGGCTCCATTTGTCCCCTAAACCAAAATCAAAAGAGTGTGTCTCCACTCTGCCCGGTGGCTCAGTTGGTTGGAGCATTGTCCCATACACCAAAGGGTTGCAGGTTCGATGCCCAGTCAACACACATAGCTAGGTTGGGGTTTCAACCCCCGGTCAGAGTGTGTACGGGAGGCAATCTACTGATGCTTCTCTCTCACATTGATGTTTCTCTTCTCTCTCCCCTCCTCTCTCTCTAAAAAAAAAAAATCAATAAATATATCCTCAGGTGAGAATTAAAAGAAGAAGAAGGTGCCCCAAAGGTACACTGCTCCATGGGGAAATAGGGAGTGAACATTTTAGACCTGGAAACTTCCTGGGAGACGGTTGAATTTGAGTTCTGCCTTGCCATTCCACAGACGCAGAAACCGAGCCTCAGGCCAGCTCCCCCCAGGGCCGAGCGGCTGGCAAGCCTCTAGTCCTCCGGACCTGACTATAATTCACCCCTCAGTGGAAACCCAAGTGTGATTCCTGAGTTCACACAGAAATGGCCCGCTCTGGCCTTGCTTCTCCAGGGCCCCCTCCTGGCCCTCCGCACCCAGGAACCCGTGCCGTGGTTCTTGGGCTGACAAAGCCGCTCCCCGTCCCTCCAACTCCGGCTGCTCGGAGATCGGGTATCTGTTTTCAGTGTAAAGCGGCTTCCGGTAAAGGCCCAGCTTTGTGGTAACTTTCCGTTTTTAGGGTCTGAAAGAGAATTTCAGAGACTGTCTTGTGATTGGATTATCAGAAAATACAAAAGACCGTTGGAAGAGACACTCCAGGGAGGTTTATTAAAGCTAATTCTTTCCCAATGCCAGGAGAAGCGTCCCTGGCCAGCCCCCTCTCCGAAGCCCTGGCAAACAGCACTAATTCCAAGGATAAGTGGACCCGGTGGCCACCTAGGATTGTACTAGCTCACACCCCATCACAACAAACTGGGTATCAACCTTCTTCTCCACCTTCCTCCAAAACCGGAAAGACTTGTTTTAGAAGCAAACAAGGAGCTAACAGCCATTTTAACTTGTCAATGTATTTCTGGTTGTCACTCTGTTGTTTTTATGTTTCTGAAGCTGGTATTCTTGAAGCTGTCCTGACTAACTGGGAACCTTCCGTCATTTCCAAAGCAAATCTAGTTGGCGTGTCACCCTTCCTGGCCAGCATCAGTGATTGAGAAGTCCGGATACAAGGTGAAAAATTCAAACCCAGTGACACTACAGGAGAGCCCCCTAGTCTCGCACACACCTTGGGTATTCAACCCTTTCACTGGCAACCCCTCTCTCCTAACGGGGTGTTTTCTGTGGGTCGCTTAAACCAGATCAAATCTTTCTCTTCTGTTCTGTCTGGGTAACAGCTCAGTATTGTCTGACGACACTGGAAAAGGCCCACACACGTTCCCCCTAAAGCACCCGGCAAACAGGTTTAGTAAGGAGGACCTCTTGTGACCTCCTGTAGAACGGGCTGACCCCCAGAGCCTGCCGACACAGACATGGAGGGCTGGCCTTGGGGTCAGCCCATTCTCACCCATATCACCGGACTTCAGGAGGAACAGGACTTTGGGAGGAGCAGGACTCAGTTCCCCCAAGCTGTAAGATCCAGGAACACCTGTCTGAACCCAGGACTGATACAGGAGCCGGGAGGAAGATCTACAAGAGCCCAGTTTCAGGCCCTTCATCTCAATCCATGGAGACCAATGGAGAAGCTCAGGGGGCCGAGGCCTCTACCTTTCATAGGAGGGTTCACCAGAGACATAGCTGAGCAGTGCCAGAACAGTGCCACAGTCTCCAGCCCCATCCCTGTCCTTGGGAAAGCACAGTGGTCACCTACACAGTCTGTCAGCTCTCGTTTGTCACTCTGTAAACCGGTTTTGGGGGGGGTGGGTAAAGGTCACGCAGTCAACACCTGAACCTCCACAAATCACACAGCTGCACTTCCAGCGGGCATGTGCCACTCATGTCAACCATTAGTAGGGACAAATTATGAGCAGACGGGCCTTTGACACAACAGCTCTCTCCCCTTTCTCCTCACCCCACTTTCCTCTGGTCTTGGGATCAGCAGTGAGTGTCCCCACCCAGGGCAGAGGCCAGGCTTGTCTGGGAGCCAACACAGAGTTGTCTGGTGGCCAAACAGGGAGGTCAGGATGGGGGGAGAAGAAGAAATGCCAGAAAAGGAGGGCAGGTCCCCCCAGAGGCCCTAGCATGGTGACCCCAAACCACAGAACTTTCTCAACTGATTCCGCGGTCAGAAGACTCAGAGCAGAACCCCAAAACCAGACTGTCGTGGAGTGCAGGTATCCTGATGATGGTCAGGCCCCTTGGGGTCAGGCCACGGCATTCTGGGGGACAGAGAGAATCATTCAGCTTGGTATGAACATCCACGTCCCCCTCCGTCTAGATGTGGACGGTGGGATGTCATTTCCTCGAGGACCCCTTCCTGGACCCCTTCCTGAAGTTCAGGTCCCGTGGGGACAGGCTCATCACTGCCCTCCCCGCCAGATGGGTACCTCGGTGAGGAGAGACCTCAGAGGCGTTGACTGCCTGGCTCCCTAGTGCCTGCTACAAGTTGTCCCACGACTTTACCCCACTCCTTGGTTAACTGAGTCGTTCAGTGAAGACCAGGGGATGACGCTGCATTTCTGCAAACACCTTTCAACTCTGTCTGAGTAGACAGATTTCTCTGAATCAGGCCGACACAAGCCCACATCTAGCAAACGAGCTGTGGAGACAGTGACTAAGGGAAGGCAGGCTTGTCTCTTCTGTTAAAACACACCCAGGGCTTGCCCCACCCTCACACACTCGCACAAACAGGGGCATCTTCTGTCCTCTGGAAAGGCTTCCCCACCTCTCCAGTCTGACTTCCTGGATCTGATCATCAGCCGGCCACCCAGCTCCCCTAATCCAGGTTCTGGCCAGCACTGGCCCTCTGTGGGACACCCTCTATTCCAGGGGAGTGGAACACCGAGCGTCCCAGGCAGTGCCTGGCTGGTGAGCTTCCTGTGGGCGGCCATGTCCCCCCTGCACTTTCCTTGCATGCTGCCAGGCCGGGCCAAGGCCAGGCGCCAGCAAACCTCTCAATGTGGGCGGCACGGGGAAAGGAAGACCAGGGACCCCAGGACAAAGGCATCTGGGTCCTACCGCCTTCCCCTCATACTTTGCTATGTCAGGATCATGAGCAAACAAGGAAAACAGGGACGGGAAGGACCAAGGAGGACTGTCCCCAGCCTCGTGTGCCTGGTACTCAAAGGGGCAGACTCATTCAGCAAGTAAAAGGGAACATACAATAATAACCCTACCGGAGGGGACTGGGCCCTGACTGCTCTGGGCACACTGCCGTCCTCCTGACAGCGGCCTAGTCCTTCACCAGCCTCAGCACAGCGGCTGCGTCCACTCCTCCCACTGCCGTCCAACACTGTCAACTGTAAGTGGACTTCTGAGCATGCTCGCAGTATAACTTGCTGATTACCCAACAGATGGGAGGCACTGTGTAAGGAGAGAGGGTGAGTGCCCAAGGCCACACAGCTGCAGTGACTCCTCCAGTCCCTGGAAGGGGAGCCTCTATTTTCCATTCCAATGAGCTACCCTCACCCCTCTAACAGGATCCAATTGGATAATATCTAAATTCCACGGCCTGGCACCTAACCAACGCTTTACAATTTTGAAGCTGTGTTCACTGCAAACCTGGCTGCATTTTCCTCCTAGATGTAGTTAGCGGGCCTGAAAGGGGCGCGAGACAGGCACTGTTACTCTTCCCTGTTGAAGAAGAGAAAACTGCAGCCCAGCAGACGGAGCTCTGATGTACCGCTCTTCCCAATGGGTCATTTTACGCTGTGATCTGGAAAGAAATCTTCAGGCCAGTCCAAACTCAAATCATTACACTGAGTCCAAAACTGACCCCTAAAATATGAGAAGGTGCAATAGCAGAGAAGCCCTCCAGCAAAGCCAAAAACACTCTATGGCAATACCCACTTGTCATCATCCCTTTGCCCTCCATACTGGAGTATTTGACCAAGAAACTCCTGCTGATACGTTAGGGCCCTAGGTTCCATGCCCTGCTCTGATTTCAGACTGGCACTCCCTCCACTCCAGCCCTCCCTCCCTTCCAAGAACACAGCTGGGGCCCCATGCTCTCCTCTCTCAGAACCCAGCTCCAGGGTTCTGCCTTCATTAACATCTGACTTCGCACCCCAGCACCTTATTTGCTTGCTTCTACCCAATTCCCTTCCTTGGTTCTCCCCTTTCAGCTCTGGTGTAGCAGAAAGAGGCTTGAGTTGGCCAACGCATGTTATTTTGCTGAAGCTGCTTTCCTATCTAGGAAATGAGACAGCTTCTTCCCACCTTCAAAGGAGAAGTAAGAGGATCAAATGACAGAACATAGGTTGAAACAATCCAAAAAGTTGCAATACACAATTGCAACAGCAACATTCGTGCTTACCCAGGCATTCAAGTAACACCACTTCCAGAAATGACGATAGTAGCTAATACTGACTGAGTGCTTATCATGTACCTGACACTATTCTTTACTTCCTAGGTGTGTCATAATTACTTCCCATCGCAGCAAGTGGGTACTGTTATTATCCCCATTTCACAGGCGAGAAAAATAAGGTACAGAGGGGTTTTGGCAACCTGGCCAGGCGCCACCCCGGGAGGTCTGGCCCCGGCACTTGCACAGCCGACCTGAACCCTTCTATTCTGAGCTGTGGAGCATGCTGCCTCTGCTGCGACCTGCCGTCCTCTGGGCGGGGGAAAGCTGATGAAAGCCACCCACAAACGTGATCCCACCTGGGCTTCTGAACAGCCCCATCAAGCAGGTAAACAGATGACAGTATTGTAGGAGACGGACAGTCGTCTGTCAGACACGGAGACACCAGCCCGGAGGAGTAGCTCGCCCAAGCTTTCAAAGCTGGTTAATGGTGGGACCTCTTAACTCATGGGCCTTTCACTCCCTCTGCCCAGTCTGGAGACCTTTCTAGAGGCTACCACACCAGCACCGACCTGATACGCACATGGCCCCCCACACCAACCCCTGCCCACAGAAGCCTCCAGGGCAGCCTTCAAGGCCACGCCAGAGTGCAAAAGCTGTGGCTGCCAGTGGGGGGCGGGGGGTGGGGCTGTCAGGTCAGGGGCTTCTGGCAGCCAGACCCCAGGGGCAGCAGATTTCTGAGCCTCCCACCGGGTGTGCCCGATGGGTGCAGAGGCTGGTGGCCCCGAAGGAAGTCCTGTCAGTGACACAAAGCAGGCCCCCAACCTGACCCAAAACGGCCAGACGTTTCCTAAACCTACCGTGCAGCAATTGCTTCCACCAAGCTGCTGCTGGGATTTCTATTTCAACATGTTTTGTTTTCTCTTCCGAGAGAAAGCACGAATGTGAAACCACAACACCTTGTAGTAACCAGACAACGGCCCTTCCTGCCTGTCTGGGATTACGGGTAGGGTCAGAGATGTTTGCAAAGTCATCCTCTATGAACCAACTTTGGCTTCCAGAGTGACTAACAACCTCAGGAGTGAGGAAGGGGTGGGCAGCCGTAGAACTGAGGGCCCCTGTCTGTGATGGGACAGGGAGGGGGAGGGGTGTCGGTGACTAAAGAGTGCCCAGCTGAGAACCCGAGGGATGGTCCCAGCAGGCTCCGGACCTGACGGCAGACTGAGCACCCCAGGGTCCAGGCAACTCCGGCCTTACACCCACTGAAAAGTAAATACCAAGTTGTGCCTTTCTTTTATTTTAAAGGACCTAGTTCTCTCACCTAAGCTCAGGGTCTAATTACAGGTCTAATCACACTCTGGGAACGGGGACTTACTTGTGTTACGGGCGTCTAGCACGAAGCCCAGCAGGAGGGGGCTCAGTGCCTGTGGAGCGAACGCAGTGGGTGGACTCACAGTCTCATCCGGATACAACTGTGGCTTGGGGGTTTGAACCCAAAAAAGGGACAAATAAAGGGCAGAAAAATCTTTTTTGTGGCCAAGACACATCATGGAATCAACAAAAACAACACAACGAATAAAAACAAGCATTTGTTTAACAACAGTTTCAAAGCATTTTTCTTCACATCTCTTGAAAACAACTGTGCCTCCACTCACTCAGCCCGACCCACAGAATACCTTCCTGTGACTGGCTCTGGGGACCGGCTGTGCTCAAGAGTCGGTGGGGGGACATCTGGGCCATGCAGCAGTCCAGGGCTTACCCTGAAGGCAGCAGGCAGGGAGACTGTGCCGGGCTGGGAACTGCAGACCTGGGGCTGCCCCTTGTCCCCCGCCCCCAGGCTACACTACACCCTGAAGAAGGGGCTGGATTTTCCTTGAACGGGACCCCAGGTTGATGTTGAACACCACGAGCTGGCCCCTATACACAGCCTGACAGTTTTTAAAGGCAGAGAGTTGTGTCCCCCGCGAACCTGGCAGCAGCTCCTTCCCACATGCAGTCAGTGGGCAGGACGGGCACCGTCGCTCTGCCCCGCGAGGTTCTCCCTTTTCCATCTCACGGCACACGTACACTAATCACTAAAACCTTGGGGCCCCCCCAAAAAACTATCGTATATTTTTGGCTGATCTGACAAAAACAAGGTATAATTTTGATTCATTCACACCAGACGGCTATGGTTCTCTTGGCTGTTGTCATTTTTTTCTTTGACAATCTAAGGGAAAGAGGTCAGGGCCCCTGACTATTTAAATAGTCAGGTACTGCATGTTTTAAAGATTCTTGTAGCACACTGGCTAAAACTCGCCGCTCCAGCCTCTTTGAGGAGAGGAAACCTCAGCTGCCAGGAAGCTGGAGGGCTCTGAGGCCGCAGTGAGCGGGACCCGCTCTGACACCATCTGTGGTGACTGAGTGACCAAACACTTCACTGAGCAACTACTAGGCTCCACGGCCGTTTCTGGTGAGGGGAATGCACCAGAGGGAACAGACTGCCAACACTCCTGCCCACTGACAGCTTACCGGTGGAGGGGAGCAACACCATAAACAACATAAGTAACATTACAGAAACCAACAAAATAGGTAAACAAAATAAATAACATAAGCCTAAGTGAAATCAAAATAAATAATATTACTAATGACTGTAAGCGACTGTAAGCGAATGGCGCCGTGCTTCAGAAGGCGCTAAGTGCTGTGGAGGACAACAAAGCCGTGCCAGGCCCCCGGCAGCACGGGTCGGGGCAGGCGTGCCGCGTTGAATCTGGGCAGTCGGGCGGTTGTCAGTGAGAAGGAGGCGACAGGTCCCCGAACAAAGGCTGTAGCAGTGGGGACAAGGGGAAACCGACAAGTTCAAAAGGTGTCACAGAGGCAGGACCAGCCAGGTCTGGGAAGCACGTGGTGAGGAGAGGGGACGGGGAGGGCGGGGAGAAACTGAGGACGCCCACCACGTGTCTGAGACAGGGGCCCAGGCCTAGCGCAGGCCGAGGGCAGGTCAGGGCGTCCACACTGGACGGGCCGGGGTCGAGCAGCCAATGAGGCAGTGAAGTGGACATGTCGGCGAGGCAACTGGATACCCAGCTCCCACAGAGACCGGACCAGACACCCATCTGGGAGTTATCAGGACCCAGGCGAAAACTGAGACGTGTGTCCTGGGGAAGAAAAGAGGGTGGAGAGCAGCACTCTGAGGAGGTCCAGAGGCTGCAGAGGGACCCAGCAGTAGCCAGACTCCAAGGGGAAACAGGGAGCCACAGGGCCCGAGGCTCCCCTCACAGAGCGGTGTCTGGGCAGCAGAGGGGCCAGGAGAACAATGACTAAGCTCATCTTGGAGAGGCGGGGTGATGGGCACACACGCCAGGGGCCTGGGGGCGACAAGGGGAGGGAGACCCCGTGTCAAGATCTTTCTGTAACATCTATTATTTTAATGACAGAAAAATAAAAAGAGCAATAAGCCTTTGTCTGTTTCCAGGAAGAAAGAGGGTGGCCCTTAGGGCCCATGGGGCCAAGGTGAGCTGCCTGTGGTTTGTTTGTTCATTTCAGATGGGACAGATAAATGACTCGGACCTAGAGAAATGATTTTAAGAAGGAACCAATGGGGTGGAGCGAGGCAAAAGATACTGGGAGTGGGTGCCTCAAGAGAGAGACGACCAAAATCGCTACCTCCACGGGCATTTATGGAGAATGTGTGCACCCAGACTCTGCGTGTGTTGCCTCATTTAGTTCTCCCAACAACCCTGTCAGGCAGGCGTTGGCAACAACGGGTTCGCTTTTCACACAAGAAAACTGAGCTCCCATGCACTGCCCTTCCCTACCCCCAATGTCATGCAAGAGGAAGAAAGCACCATCTTACCTTCTATAGGAGGAGGGGTGGGGGTCAGAGGGCAGTGACAGGAAGATGACTCTGATGGGTTCATCTATGAACTAGGAAGCAAGATGCCACAGCCACACATCGGAGGCTGAAAAAAGTGCAGGGGATGGGCTTCAGAAGCAAGAACAGGGTCTGAAGCCGCTGTGGGGGAGGACGGAAGCCTGACCAGAACACCTGTTAGGACGGACAGTGGGCCCAGGGCACACAGTCACCAACAGTCTGTTCCGGGCTGGGGTCTGGGCCGGCCAATGTTGGAACAAGCAAAGAGAGAAAGGGCGGGCCTGTGGCAGCAGTGATGGGCCAGAGCCCAGGCCAGATGAGGCTGACAGGACAGGGTGGGAGGGGGAACCCGGCCCAGGGTGACAGCAAGAAGGCTGTGACCCGGCTTTGAGGTGTCCGAATCCAAGATTTCAGAGGCGGGAAGGCTCTGGGTTAGGACAGACCCCAGGAGTTAAAGAACGTCCACCTGAGGGGCAGGGAGATCAGAAGGGTCTGAATGTGAGTCGGAGAGGAGATGTTCTCGGGGTGATGACGGGACGCGTGGGGAAGCACTCTGTGCGCCACACCACAGTGTGCAGAGAATGGAGAGCAACTGCACCCCGTGGGTGACGAGGGTGATGACGCCGACACCCTGACAGCACTCCCTGGAGGCAGGCACAGTGCTAAAAGCTTTAAGGATGTAGCCCTCACAGCCACCCTGGGACATCGCCGCCCTCTTTCCCCCTTTTTACTGCTGGGGAAACGGGCACAGCCAGGTACGAGACCTAAGTGGGAACTGGGACCCCGTCCTGGCCGGCTGGCCGTGTGGCTCAGGGACCACGCTTGGACCGTTCAACCTCCTGCCTCTCGGCTGGAGGACTCAGGCCACACTCTCAGGTGAGTGGGTGACAGGAAAGTGAAAGTGGATGGCAGGAGCCCCAGAGGCGAAGGACAGGTTCACAGGAGGATGGTGGAGTAACAGAGAGAAGGAAGTGGTCCCACTCCCACCCTGTCGTGGACCAAAAGGCTCCTGAGTTGATGGCAACCGCCTCCCCCCGGATTTTTATCCGACAGGGAGACAGAAGCACCACTCAGAGCAGCAGGTGGGGAGCTCGTCACCAAGAACTCCCACAGGTGCAGTGGGAAACAAGGGAAGGAGGAAGCATCGGAAAGCTGGGCCCGGACAAGAAAGCAGAAGAAAATTAGTATCTGCACTTCCCAGATAAGGAAATTAAAACTCAGGAAAGCTGAGTGTCCTACCCAACCAGGAAGTCAAAGACTGGGCTCTGAATCTCCCCAAGGTAGTTCTCTGACGGTGAGAAATCCCAACCTAGAAGGCATTAGAGGAAAGGATTACAGTGAAACAAGACAAAGTGATAGGCACATCCCTCCTGTGAAAAGTGCGTGCTGTGAACATTCAAGGTGGGGGAGGGGAGGGGAAGGGGGAGGAACAGGGGAGGGGGAAGGTGGGCTCTGGGTGAGGCTGAGCTCCCCAGCCTCCCAGAGTGCTCTAGCAAATGTGCCTGTGGCCAGCACCCATGGGACCAGACTTCAACTTGTGGAAGATGAAAAACAAAGAAAATTTCTTGACAGGGAAAGGTTGGGTATTAGGGGAGATCGGAAAAGACCCAGAAAGTTCTAGGGTTCAGAGTTCAAAAGAGACTTTTCAAAGGCTTCATTCAACACAAGCCAGTTCATCCAGGGAGCTAAGGAAAGGCAACCTCCTGAAGGTGGAAAAGAATCAAGACCCAAGCCTGTCCGAACGAGGAAGCAGGACACAGCCCTCATGAAGGAGATGGCCACGGGGAGCAAAGCCACACCCAGGTGGAACCCAAGGGAGGGGGCCCTACACAGAGCGCCGCTCTCCCCTCCACGCAGCAACCCCCAACACCCACCTGCACACCCCTGCGTGGTCGCCGTCACCTAAACCCCCCATTAAACTCCACATGACTCTCTCTACGGAGGAGCGGATGTCACCTGAGGCCACTTTCACCACCCGCTATAATGCTAGGGGTGTCCCTCCAAGACCTCTGCCCAGCCTATCCCTCCCCCACTTCCAGGCAGAGGAGGCCGGCCGCAGGCAGAAGAGTGGCCTCGTGGGGCCAAGTGCTGGGTGAGACCCCCACTCCTTCAGTGGCAGCCATGCAGGCCTTGGCTGGGTGGCAACTCTGGGTGCCAGCACCCAGCCTGGGACTTCAGGACACACATATTAAGACTGACACTTAACAGTGCTCCTTTTCTGACTCCACCCCACCCCCCAAATCCACCTTTTAGAAGAAGAGGAGGAATCTGAAGGAGACAAGATAGGGGAGTGATTATAGTTAATTATAAAATCACTATAATTTTATCCAAAGAACTAGAAAAATGTGGGATCTCACGCCCTTTTGAAGTCCAATGGGATCCACCACAGTACTTAGTTTCAAAAGCAATGAAATGGGTGGGACAGGACTCCGGAAGCTGCCTTCCCCCTGCTGAGCAACGTCCACCTAGTCAACCTGCACCGATCGGGCCGCCGGGCACAGACTCAGAAGCTGAGGAACGCTGGGCCGTCCTGACGCCTGCCTGGCGCAGTGCTGCTCAGGGCTCAGCAGGGCCGGCTGCAACCTGCCCCCACTCCGGGGCCAACCCAAGGCTTCCAAATGGCTCAGCACCTTGAGGAGAGAATGCTGTCAGCCATCCACCTGCACCCTAGCTGGGAAGGAGGGCTCTTCCTAGCAGAGTTCAGGGCAGCCATTTCCCTGACAAGCAAAGCAAGAGAAGGGCTGTGAAAGGGTCAGCGGATGTTCCCTCGCTTCAAATCTTTCCTGTTTCCTGTGGGCCCTGCTCTCACCACCTCGAGGGATTCAGCATGGCCTACACGGTGTGCCTAATCTGGCTGGAATTTCCTCCTCCACCCACCTGGCATTCTCCCCACAGTCTTGAGCACTCCAGACCAGAGGTTCTCACATCCACCCCAAGTGCCGGTCTACCTGCCCCTCTGGAGCACCAGGAAGAAGGTCATGGAAAACCTGCTGCAAACCCCACATAGAAAGGAGCAAGGACTTGCCAACCGTTTGGCAGAAGCCCCAGGGAGCCCCCATGCTCTGTCCCTCCTCCCACTGCGGGGGCTCAGAACCAACAGGACAAAACATGCAGCCACGGGTCCCTGGAGCCTGGCCCTTCACAGAAGGGCCAGTGAACATTCACATCCCGTGAAACCAGGTGAGAGAGGGAGACCCAGGAAGGGGCAGCCCAGGCAGATGACAGCAGGAGCGCGAGATATTGCTCGTCCTCAGGTGCAGTACAGTTCACACTCTGGGGGCCAAAAGAGCACTTTCCACAGCCACGCAGGGACACATGTATACACAAAGCCCAGGCAGAACTTCGTGGAGCAACCCTTTCCCTGACTGCATGCCGGGCACTGCATCCTGCACTCTCACCAACCCGTCTTTTTTTAAAGGATCCTGCAACGGACCACGACCCCCACTCTGAAAAACACAGGTTCTGCGAGTGACCCTGGGAGTGGGGCAGGACTTTATTATAATTTGAAGCATTAGCAAGGCTAGCTGCCTTCACTTATGACCACAAAACCAAGCAGCTTGCTTACAATCTGCAGCCCCCCCCACCTAGGATAGAAAAATCCAAAAAAGAGGGCCCACCCCACACTCTTACTTGATGAACAACATCAAAGTCAAAAATGCGTGCCTTAGAACAATTAAAGAAAACTTTTTCTTCCAAGGCACATTTTACATTGATGTGACTTCAGTTGACAAAATTATTTAAAATTTCAAATAACATAAAAGAGGACAATGGGTATTCTGTGCTCATAGAAAGGGGGGCAGGTTAAAAGGGGGGAGAAATAGTGAACTGGTCCACAGCCCCCACTTTATCTACCAGTGGCGAAACTAAGGGACAGAACAGTGCCTAAGGCATGAAGCAAGTTAGGGGCAGGGTCTGAAACCCAAACCAGGGCTCCTGAGTCAATCACTCACAGTCTCCATCATCCAAAACATTTAAAAACACAGTCAAGGTCTCTCCCAGTGAAGCTCTGCCCCAGCTGAAGCATGGATGAGTCCCTGGTGCCTCGGGCTGGGCACAGATAAGCACGCTGATCTGGGCAGACCTGGGCACGGCTGCAGCCCTGCCGGCGTCCTGTCAGGGTCTCACAGGCTCAATTCTCTGTGCCTTTCGTCTCAGCTGAAAAAATGCAAAAGAATAAGCCTTCCTACCCCTTCTGAAAATGTAGCGAAAAAAGAGAGGTGCTTCAAAACCAAGCCTGCATGCTTAAAAACAGAAGCAGCCCTGTGGGTCATTATTCAGAGTCAGAGTTAGAATCCCGGACCCCAGAAGACCTTACGCATCCGCTGACCCAAGGCTTCATTTTCCAGTTAAGCCCCCTAAGGTGAGAGCTGGATCAGCTCCTTCTGCCACATACCATGTTAACCTGTCCACTGGAGAAAATAGCCACAGAAAGTAACACTAAGTACACAGTGACATCTGGGTCAAAAATGAGGGGCAGCGAGGCAACAATTCAAACATGTGAGACGAATGCCTCCTTAGAGTGTCCAAGGGAGCTCAAAGGGCATGACTAATTTTTACTAGTCCTCAAGAGAAGCTCAAATGATGCTCCAAACCAAACTCGTAGCACAGAGGCCAAGGGCCTCGAAGGGGCATAGCTCCCTAATGGAACACTCACTGCCCCGACCTAGTGGGTCCACTGCCTGCTCAGATGACACCTCCCTGCTCCTAACTTTCCCTGGACTCTGTCCAAGGCACTTGAGACAGCAGCTTCAAATAGGGGGAATTTCACTACACAGGAGGGATTCTTTCCTATAAAAATGCAACCTGGTATCTGTCCAGGGTGTTTCCTGGAGGAGCCCTGAAACACTAAGAGACAAGATCTGCCCCGTCCCCTCCTAACCCTGGCAGGCAAGGACCATTCCTTTAATTCCCCACAGGGACAATAAGGGTCAGAAGGGGTGAGGCTCAGAGCCAGCAGTATGCCCGTGCCTTCTCTCACTGGGCAGGTGCCTCTCCAGCCACGGACTGCCAGCTCTGAGAGCTGCCAGGTCCCTCTGAGTTGGACATTCTGGCCTTCAGGCAGCTCATGTGGGGCCAGCCTCAGGCATTCGAGATAGCTGGGGGCCGGGGGGCTTTGTAGGCCCTGCCTTTCACCATAACTGCCACCTAGAGAGGCCCCCATCTTCCAAAGCACAGTGGGGTTGCAGTCAGAGGAGACAGCTGGAGCATGAGCCTGGGGAGCTTAATTCATGCACCTCTCTGTGCCCGGGGTTCTTCACCTGTTTATTACCAGGGTTGCTGTAAGAATTAGACAAGTCATGCCCACAAAAGCAATGTGTCAATAGTAGTAATACTTCCCTGCACTAACTAGACTATACTTTGGGCACTCTGTGTCCTGTACAGGCTGACAGAGGGCAGCTGTCTGTCAGACAGACAGTATCTACCTGGCTAAAGCTGCCTCCTTGCAGAGACGCATTAAAAAAAAAAAAAAACTACCTGGGGAAGCAGTTGGCGAAGTGAGTGTCTGTTACACAACCCACAGTCAGCTGTACAGCAGCGCACACTCTCCCTGCTCGCCCATCTCCCTGCTCCAAAAAGAGAAGGCAAATAAATGTCTTTACAGGTCTCACTGCCTCTCTACTGTTCGGTTGCCCAAACTCCAGGGAAAGAGGTGCAGCGCCCTAAGGAAAGGTGATCACACAGGGTGCCGCCAAACAGGCACCCTCGAGAGCTGCCAAGACCCTGGAGAAGCCCTGCCATTCCAGCGACCACCAAAACACCCCAGGATCAAAAGCTACACGCCAGGGCCCGAGGGCACGCGGCCCGTCAAGGGCCACGTTTCTAAGCGGGAGCGTGGTTAGCGCTCCCGGGCTGCCAGCTCCCTCCGAAACGGCGCACGTGTGAGCAGCCCGCGCCACCCATTACCGGCGGCGGACTCCTCTCGCTGTGCCTCGGGCAACGGGCGCACTAGCAGGAGCCGTGATGAGCCTGGACGCCAAAACCCTCGGATCGCGTGTGCTGGCATGGTAAGACTGTGCAAAGCTGCACCGATCGCCTCCCTCGAGAACCACGCACGCACGCGCGCTCTCCTCTCTGCTCGCTCCGTCGCTAAAGTCTCCTCGCGCCTCACCTTCACTGAGTCTACCGGGTACATGACCGTGTGCTCCAGGATCCCGGCCATCGCTCCGGCTGTCATGTGGGTGGATAAGGAGGCGCTCGTCGGCAGGTTCTCATAGTCCTCCGACCCGGCGTCCTTGCTGCCGCCGCCGCCATCTCGGCTGTCCCCATCCATCCTGCACCCCACAGTCTGGCTCCCCACGCTGCCGCAGCGCAGCTCCATTCGCCAGCTCTGCGGGCCGCGGGAGGCTGCAGGAGGTGGGCAAGGAGGGGGAGGGGGCGAAAAACTTCACTTCTTAAAGTGTGAACCACCTCCCGGGTGCTGCGGCGCCTGACGCCATGGCGGGCTGGGGTGGAGCGGAGGGGCCTGAGACACCAATCACTGGAAAAGAAGAGGCTGGCCGCGACCGCGCCATTGGTGTGGGAGCCGGTGGGGACCCGCCTCCCTGTGTGACGTCACTGTCCACTGCAAATTTCCAAGCAACCGGACGGGGGCGAGAAGAAACGTTGGGGTGTCCCGGGAAGTTGTAACACCTCTAGGGTGGTGCTGCCTCTCCAGGGGCAGGCTAGGGGCGGTCCCTGGAGAGGGTCAGCCGGGCCACAGAGGGAGTACGCGTAGGGCTGGAGAAAGAAGGGGAGCAGCGGCTCAGGGGAAATAGGTTCCCAGAGCCGAGGGTTTTGCAAACAGTATTGCTGAGTAAGCGCTGGCATTCCTAAGGCCTGGGGGTGGGGAGGAAGTTACTGCAAATGTCACCATGGAGCAGTTATGGTGGCAGGATGGAGGTGAAGGAAGAGGTAGGGTCGCACGTGGGAGGGGAGTTCTAGAAGTGAGGACAAGCTGCGCCATAGCGGTGCAGCGCTGGGACTTACACTCAAGGTCCTGTGATGGGCTGCTTGGCAGGGGGAATCCCAATTTATTTGAATTTGTTTCTCTCACCTCAAACACACAGTAGAAAGCTAAATTTGTTCCTCCCCTTGTTCTCTCTCGCAAAGAGGCTAAATCCACCCTGCCCTGGCCTGACCAGGACCCTAAGTCATAACCAAGATGGAGGCCTTCTGGGCAGGCACCTCCAGACCATTTTCCTTGGAGCTGATGTGCGTGGAAGGTCTTCAGAGGCTTGATCCCCAGTTAGGGCTGCAAAGTGGTGGAGAATACACCTTGCAGCCTTGCATCTATCTGCCTGTCTTCTAAGACTCTGGTCTTCCAGTTCTTAAACTCATTACCCCAAGCTGGCTTCTTTATTTTAACCTATTTAGTACTGTCTTGCTCCATCTGGGGGAAGGGGAAGGAACCAGAAAATAAGGGACTGATCGTTTATGGAAGTCACCATGAAAGCATAGTATTTGCAAGCCTAAACATACACACATGTTCTGGGGCTGAAGATTTGGCCCTATCCGATTGACTTCTGCCACGCCAGACACCTTATCCAGAGAAAGCTTCTGGTTGGGAAAGCTGGGCCCCAAGATATGAAAGGGAGGAGACCCTGAGAATGCTGTGTCCACACTTTGTCCTCACTCTGGTCCCAAGGTTCAGGTTACAACAACCCTGGGAGCACTTGGGAATTTGAGGTACAGTGATGTGAACAATAGAGGTGTCAAGGCCTAGGGCTCCCATTGCCCCATTTTTGGTAGCTGCCAATAGTGGCTTACAACATGAGTGTGAGGATGTGATAGACAGAAACAAGCTTTGTGTTTAGTGTTTGCTAGAGAAGAGTGTCCTTGCTTTTGCCAAAAGTGTCTCTCTTCTTTTAATGGTAGCAGCATGGTTTGGTAAGCTGTACCTCAGTACGGACGCTGGGGCCTGCCCATGGTGCTCTCGATGTTCAAAGCCTGGCCGTTCTGCCAGTCCTTTTTGAGCAATGACACCAGGAAATTGACAGCTAAGTGGCTGTTGTACACAAGCTCATCATCTGTCATCTTCACATGGCCAACAGCCACGGCCAGGCTGGTACCAGGCTGCCACAAGTTCTTCATGTGGAACTTGATCATGGATTTCACTCCATCACTTTGTCCACCATGTTTCCACTTTGGGTGGGAACCTGTCAGCCTCGTTCAGGCCTGGGCCCAGGATTCCTAGGAACTTGCTTGATCAGAAACTCTAGAGCTGAAAAGGCATCATACTTCATGGCCAGCTTCTGGACCAGTTTCTTATTCTTGCTGAGTTTCTTCAGCACCTTGATGTCCACATGGGAGATGCCCACGTGGGGGATGTTCACGGCCTCGGCCTCATCACAGTGCTGCTGGTCCCCCAGAACGCAGCCGAGGACTTGAGGTGGGGAGTGGACTTAAGCTGACAGTGCCTGGGAAGTGTTTGTCCTTCTGAGGGTCACAGTTCTTCAAGCTGATCTGCAGCTCCACCATCACTCCAAACTTGGGCCACTTATGCTGGTTCCTATGCGGGACTTCTAGCATTGCCTTGTACAGGGTGTTCAGGGTACACAGGGTGTCGTGGGAGACTTTGCTGCTCCTGGTTCCTCACACCAGAAAAAGAGCCCATAGGAGATTTTTAAGAAACATTGAGCCCTGGCTCGCGGTGTGGCTCAGTGGATTGAGCACTGGCCTGAGAACCAGGGGGTTCAATTCCCAGTCAGGGCACGTGACTAGGTTTGCAGGCCAGGTCCTGGGCGGTGGGGTGCTAGAGGTGACCACACACTGATGAGAGAGAAAGAGAGAAAGAGAGAAAGAGAGAAGGAAGGAAGGAAGGAAGGAAGGAAGGAAGGAAGGAAGGAAGGAAGGAAGGAAGGAGAAAAAGCTGTTGATACTCATTTAAAAGTAGATACCCTTTAACCAGTACATACTAACCCATTATCCTGCTTCCAGAAATGTGACACAAAACCCTGAAAATTCATGAGGCTATTCTTCAAAGCAGTATTTATAGTCATAAATAATTGGAAGTGACCTATATGTTCAACTAGAGAGAGATGGCTAAGAGATGGCTAAATTATGACTCATATTAGAGAAATATTGCAGGGCCTTTAAAAATTGTGGTTACATTTTGCAACATGGGAAATGGTGAGGATGCATATCAGGTTAAAAAAAAGATCTCTTAAAAGTTACATTTACAAAAATGTAAATATTGCATCAAAAGAGTGAAATGGTTACAATGATAGTGATATAGGGTTGCAAGTAACTGTTTTCCCTATTTTTCATACTTAAAGGATACTTTCATTATTTTTATAGTTAAAAAATGAAAATGAATGATTCTTTCTAGGATATAATCTCCCAATGGATGGGAAAACCTCTGCACTTTGCCCTGGTGATATTAGTGGAGAGAGGCCACCTCACGGGGGGTTCAGAGGACTCCTAGCAAATAAGAACATGCCCATAATCTTCGAGGACATAAGATTTTTTTAAATTTTATAAATAAATTTTATAAATGTTTACATTTTTAAAATGAATGTGAATCCAGAAATATTTAGAAAACCTTTGGAATATTTTTACAAGCAATATTTCCTCACCACATGGGGTAGGTGTGGTGGTTTGGCACTGAGCATCCATCCTAAACCCCTCCTTGTACAGCAGTGCCCAGAAAATTTCAATCTACATTTCTCAGACTCCTTTGCAGCTGGGAGTCTAGAGTGACTTCTATTCTGCCAACTAGATGGACTAGGAAGACCTGGGAGGTAGAAGGGAGATAGAGGCCACCTTCCTATTGCTTTGATAGTCCGCTGCCTAGCAATGTCCTAGACACGTCCTTGCATGAGGAGCAGCTGGGGTGGGCAGTGGCTTCCCTACTGCGTCAGCACTGCAGGGTCTGGTCACCACGTTCTCGGCAAAGGGGCCATGGGGGCAGCAGCGGTGATGGTAGCAACCTCCTGATTCCTGCACCGTAGCTTCAGTAGATGGCCTTCCTCACCTGGGTGGTGGAGGTTCCCTTGGGAACCTTGTGGATCTGAGAGGCATCCCCAGAGGCCCAGCAGAGGATCAGTTCCTCGTCCACACCAACGATCTTGTGCACAGTAGGCGAAGCCTGCTTAGAGATGGGTGACGTCCCAGACGCTGAAACCCCAGGCTCCCGTCACACTGCCAACAAGGAGGGACCACAGCAGCGATCCTCTCCTATGTGTGGGGCCAGGAGACTCAGAAGGACTTGCTGGTCCCGCTGGAGTCTTACATCAAGTCCCCGAACGTGGGCGTTGTGACGATGTCATTATCCCGCCCTAGCCTAACCGGGAGCCAAGTTCCACTTAGAAAAGGGACGCTAGGGAGGGTGTCTGGTGAAGCACACTGGCCTCTGAGTCACGACCCTTTAGGCCGCTACCATTCACTAGCCGTGTTCTTCTGGCCCATCTGGTAAGCACGCTTTCTTGTCCGATGACCTCGGGCACTGATACTCAACTCGAGGCAAATAAAATATAGAAAAAAGTGGGATAAAATCTCTTGGTGCAGTATATCATTTGGAGGTATTGGGAGGAAAGAAGAAAGAAAGGAATTATGGGTGCAGAGGAAGAGGCCCTGGCCTTCCCCAATCCTATTTTTTACCCTTTTCAGAGTAATTGCTCTAGACCGGACATCTACCTGGCCTCACAGACATCTTCACACCCTACCCAGAACTTAACCCGTCTCCCACTGGGGCCCCAGCATTCCTCTGTGGGAGCAGCTTGGCGTCCCGGAGCACCAAGTGGTAAGGCCCTGGGGCGGGGGCGGGGCTCTCCGCCTTTGTTTTCCTCCACAGACGCCACCCACAAACCCAGAGTTTTAAGTCTAGTTTCTGTTGGGTGGGGAGGGCCTCAAGGGCCTCTGGACTTGCAAGTCTCCCCTCACATACAATCCTGTCATCCTAGGATTCCTTGGTTTCCCAGGGACAGCACTGTTTTTCCTAAAAGCTTATCTTTGTGTCTCCCGTTGAGGAAAAAAGAAACAGAGATGAACAGAGAAGAGACAGAGCCAGCCCCACTCCGGGGCCCCAGGACAAGTGGGGAAGGGGTAGCAGGTAGCCACAGCTCACTCACCAGGTGTTCTTTACGGAGGGTGCTGACCGGCCAGGGCCGGAGCTGGGGGCTGAGGGCAGTGCTGGCCACTTCAGAACCCAGTCGTCCTGTGGGACTAGGCCGGGCCCCACTGCTGCCAGTCGGTCGGTGGACTCCTGTGCCGTCCTCCTCAGGAGCTGCCCCTGCACTTTCACTGGCGAGAACCAACGATTTCATCTGTCCCCTCGTCCCATCAGCAGTCAACCTGTCTTGGCACTGCTCTCATGTCCACTCTCATTCAAGAGTCTACCCCTACGGGGCGGCTAAAGGCCCCAGAGGTGGACAGAGGGGGTGGCAGAGGAGTGCTGGCACCTCAGTGAAGGTGACGCATTGGCCAAATTCTGCGCAGGGTGTGACAAACCCGTGTGTTCCTGCGGGTGGGCCTTGGGCCATCCTGAGCCACCCACCCCAAGAGCTTACCTCCGTCAGCTTCTGCTCTCCTCACCTTTCCCCACAAATACACTCGGTTCTCTAATATGGAATCCTTCTTCCCTGCTGCATTTCTTAAGCTATGGTCCTACTTCTCCCCTGGTCCTGGAATCCCTGAAAGAACCCTCTCCCCTTGCCAGTCTCTCCTGACTCACAGTGTGCTCACTCACGGAGACTCGGTCTGGCAGGTTCTCACTCCTGCTCTTTTTAAAAGGAGCTCGTGACAAGGTTACCCATGGCATGAATGCTCAACCAGCTCACTCCCCGAGTGGGACCACATGACCCCTGCCTCCTCAGGAATTCCTCTCTCAGTCCTGCTCTCCTGCCCCTCCCACAGGCCCCTCCACCTCCTTCTCCGCCTCTCCTTCCACTGCACACCCTGTGCTCAGAGCGCCTCTCCTCACTTCTCCTCGGGCCTCTGTCCCACTCCCATGTCCCTGTGACCAACCACCCCTGGTTCTGTTTCAAATCCTGAGCCCTCCTCTGCATCCCAGCCCCACCCTTCCGTGGGCCTCCCAGACAGCGCTACCCGACTGCTGCAGCTGAACCGAGAGCTCAGAAAGTGTATCAGTGTCCAAGGGCTGCCATTGCAAAAGACCACAGACCCGCTGGCCTGAAGCAACAGACATACTCCCCTGTGGCTCTTCAGACTACACGTCCAAGACTGAGGTGTCGACAGGCCCATGCTCCCTCCAAAGGCTCTCGGGAGGATGCTCCCTTGCCTCTTTCTACCTTCTGGCACCTCTGGGCGATCCTTGGCATCCTCGGCTTGCAGGCGCACCACTCCGATCTTTGCTCCTGCTGTCACATGGCCTTCCCCCTGTGTGTCTCTGGTCTATGTCCAGACTTCCCTCCTCTCATAAGAACATGTGTCATATTAGATTAGGGGCCCACACTATGCCAGTGACCTTCTCTTAACTTTATTATGTCTTCAAAGACCCTATTTCCAAATAAGGTCACATTCACTTGTTTCGTGCAGTTGTGAATTTGGAGGGACTCTTACTCAGTCCTATGAGGCAGAGAAGCCAAAACTGCAGACAAGAGGGCGGGAGGCCTAATACCTCTGTCCCGGGCAACGTCTCTGCCCAGTTCTCCCTGCAAAGGGAGGGCTCAGGTCCAATGGTGTGCAGGGACCCCTACAGCTCTATCTTTCTGATCTAAAACTGAATTCGTGCCATCTTTCCTTGTAATTGGCAATTTCTTCTAATGACATTCTTTTCTGTTATCTGGCAACCAGCTGGCAAGCTCAGAGTCACTGCTGCTTCTCAGACCCTATTAGCCATGCATAGATTTGGCCCCCAAGACAGTGTCACTCATGGCTGTGGTGATGACATAATTTATCCCAACTGGGGCGCTTTTTAAGAGTGAAAAGGGACACTGTTGGTAGTCACCCCAGAACAGAGGAATAAAATGAGGCTGTCTTGAGAAAATTAGGACAAAAGTTCACACTACTTACAGCCACCCCCTACTGTCTATCCAAAAACCATTTCCCTAAATCGTTGCCCTGTCCCCTCCTTATGTCCTCCTCCAGGGGAGGGCTCCCCAAGTCTCCATCTGTCGAGATGGTACTCATTTCTCAGCTCAGGTGGTTCCCCTCCCACAAAGCTTTCCCTGACCCACAGGATGTGAACTGAACCCGCCACTCCTACACGCATCCGTATGGCCCTCGCCACCTCCCACCTCAGGCCACGGCTCTAGAGGCCATGTCTTTCCCGTCCCAGCATATTCCAAGTTCCTTGAGGATATAAATTGAGTAAACAATACATATTTATTAAAGGAGCAAGAGGGCTTCTGGTCAAGATGGTGGAGGAGGTAAATGCAGTACTGATTTCCTCCGAGGACCACATCGAAATTACAACTAAACGACAGAACAACCATCTTTCAAAAGCACCTGAAATCTAGCTGAACAGGAGTCCTACAGCTAAGGACATACGGAACAGCCACATTGAGACTGGTAGAACGGGCTGGTCCCTCACCCATGTGTGGCAGTTAAAACTGAGAGGACTACCTCAGCTGCAAAGGTCCCACCTGAGGAGCAAGGGGTCCCAGCCCCACCCCAGACCCCCCAGCCCAGGGTTCCAGGACCAGGAAGAGAAGTCCCTATAGCTTCCAGCTGTAAAAACCAGCAGGGATAGATGCTGAGGGAGACAAAGGGCTTCTGGAGTCCCAGGCAGTTCCTCTTAAAGAGCCCACACACAGACTTACACAATTTACTTCCTCTGAGTTCCAGCTCTAGGGCAGCAGTTCAAAAGGCACCGGATGCCTACGGGGAGGAACTGAACTGCCTGGCTTCAGGGCAAGAGCTGTGGGATAGCTTTCTCCCAGACAGAACTGCTGGCAGAGGCCCTGTTCCTTTTCTGAGCCCTCCCCCTACAGAGCCTGCAGGCAGGCGCCGTACCTGAGTCTCCATCAACCTGGCTCACACTGTTCACTCACTTCTGGTGATTCCCTGAGGCCCTACTCTGCACAACATGCGGGCCCACCCACTCTGCTTCCAGTGGCTTTTCCACATAAATGTCCTATCTTGGTTCATGCTCTAGACTTTCCTAAAATCTCTCAAAGGTTCAAAAGCCTCAAACAAGCAGCATCTGCTCTCTGCATGCCCTATATCTCTTATTAAGTGCCCTCCCCCCCGCCTGGCATTAGCAGCAGCCAGACTCTGTTCACAGCTTGGCCTCTCCTAGACACCTCCAAGCCCCACACAAGAGCAGCCATCTACAGATTGCTGTAGAGCTCATGCCAGGTGGCCCTGGGCAGGGCACAGGAGGCAGCTGACCTTGGCCTGCACCTCCCAAGAGGCCCCACAGCCAGCCCACCAAGTGGACAGCTGAAGAACCAACAAACCACCTCCATACCAGACATACTAAGGGGCAGACTCAGCAGGCACCAGAGCCCTGTTGAAGTTTTGCTCTGTGGAGTCAGCCTGTATAGCAGGGTCTGCCGTAGTCTCAGCTGGTCCTCACAGCCAATCAGCTTGGGGGTCAATCCCTCCCACTGACATGCCAACATCAATAAAGTCTCAACCACAACAGGAGAGTGCACACAGCCCATATGGGGCAGGGGCTCACCTGGAGCATACAGGTAGAATGACCAGGGACACTGGGCCCTGCAGGAGACCTACTATATAAGGTCACCCTATCAAGACTGTGAGATATAGCAGATTATTTACAATAGCCAAGATATAGGAGCAACTTAAGTGTCCATTGATAGGTGAATGGACAAGACAGAGTGATGTATATATACAATGGAATATGACTCAGCCATAAAAAAGAATAAAATCTTGCCATAAAAATCTTACCTAATACGTAAAAACAAACAGGGAGGCAGCCAAAATGGGGAGACAAAGAAACAGGTCACAGATGAAAGAACAGGAGAAATCTCCAGAAAAAGAACTAAATGAAACAGAGGCAAGACAGTTACCAGATACAGAGTTCAAAACAATGGCTATAAGGATGCTCAAGGAACTTAGAACTTCAATAACATAAAAAAGTACACAGAAACCATAAAAAATCAGAAATGAACAAAACTGAAATGAAGAATACACTAGCAGGAATCAACAGCTGAATGCATGAAGCAGAGAATTAAATCAGTGATTTGGTAGACAAGGTAGCAGAAAACACCCAATCAGATCAGCAAAACTCAAAAAAAGTTTAAAAAACGAGAACACTTTAAGGGACTTCTGGACAACATGAAGCACAACAACACCTGCACCACAGGGGTACCAAAAGGAGAAGAGAGAGAGAGAGGGATTGAGAACCTATTTGAAGAAATAATGGAAGAAAACTTCCCAAACCTGGTGAATAAAAAAAGACACACAAGTCCAGGAAGCAAAGAGAGTCCCAAAGAAGGACACAAAAAGGTCCACTCCAAAACACACACATCATAATTAAAATGGCAAAGCTTAAAGACAAGGAGAGAATCTTAAAAGTAGCAAGAGAAAAGCAGCTCATTATCTACAGCATAGTGCCCATAAGACTGTCAGCTGATTTCTAAAAAAAAACTTGTAGACCAGAAGGGATTGGCACAAAATATTCGAAGTGATGAAAAGCAAAGACTTACTATGAAGATGACTCTACCCAGCAAAGCTATCATTTACAATGGAAGGGCAAATAAAGACCTTCTCAGATCAGAAAAAGCTAAGCGAGATCATCACCACCAAACCAGTATTATATGAAATGTTAAAAGGTCTTCTTTAACAAGAAGATCAAAAATACAAACTATAAAATGGCAACAAATACATTTCTATCAACAATTACTTTAAATGCAAATGATTAAATGCTCCAATCAAAAGACACAGAATGGCTGAGTGTGTAGGAAAACAAGACCTTTTCCTATGCTGTGTACGGGAGACTCAGTTTATATTGAAAGACACACATGGGCTGAAAGTAAAGGGATGGAAAAGATATTTTATGAAAATGGAAAGAAACAAAAATTCTGGGGTAGCAGTACTTGCACCAGACAAAATCAACTTTAAAACAAAAGCTGTAAGCCCTGGCTGGTGTAGCTCAGTGGATTCAGCGCTGGCCTGCGAACCAGAGGATTTCGGTTCGATTCCCAGTCAGGGCACATGCCTGGGTTGCAGGCCAGTTCCTGGCAGGGGACGTACGAGAGGCAACCATACATTGATATTTCTCTTCCTCTCTCCTTCCCTTCCCCTCTAAAGATCAATAAGTAAAATCTAAAAAAAAAAAAAGCTACAAGAAGAGACCAATAAGGACCCAGCTATTTCACTTCTGGGTATTTATCCAGAGAAACTCAAAACACTAAATCGAAGAGATATATGCATCCATATGCTTATTGCAGAATTATTTACAATAACCAAGATATAGAAGCAACTGAAGTGTTCATTGATGGGTGAATGGACAAGACAGAGTGATGTGTATATATACAATGGAATATGGCTCAGCCACAAAAAAGAATAAAATCTTGCCACAACAACACAGATGGACCTAGAAGGCATTGTGTTCAGTGAAATAAGAAAAAGAAAAATGTCATATGATTTCACTTACATGTAGAATCTAAGAAACATAATAAACCACAAGAAGAGTATAAACAGAGTCATAGATACAGAGAATATTTTGATGGTTGTCAGATGGGAGAGGGGTTGAGAGGATGGGTGAAAAACAGGTGAAGGGGTTAAGAAGTGCAAACCGGCAGTCACAGGACACTCATGAGGCTTTAAGTGCAGCACAGGGAACACAGTCAGCAATATTGTGCTAACTAACCGGGTGTGATGTCAGATGGGTACGAGACTTATCAGGGTGATTGCTCGTAAGCTATACAGCTGTGTAATCGCTGGATTGTACACCTGAAATTTACATAATATTGTACATCAACTGTAATTAAAAATAAAGAATTATTTAGAAAAAGGAGTAAGAGTTTCCTTCAAAAGATCTCCATATCCCTCTATAATAGCATTATAATAATATAATATAATATAATATGGCAGACGTGTATAATCTCCTGGAAATTAAAACATGTTGCACCTTAGGTCCCAAAGCTCTGGACACAGTGCACAGAGAAAAGAGGAGAAAAGTGGCATTTTCTCTCCTTCCAAAGGGCACATCACAAACACTAAACTAGGGTGCGTCTTTTCTTAGGGATACAGAGTTGCAAAGCACAGGCACGGGTGAGACCTAGAACACGACGCAGTCTGTAAGTCCCATCTCACAGGTGAGCGAGAGTGGTCCAAGAGGTCAGGTCATTTGCCCAAGGACACAAACGTGGTTAATGGCAGAAGTGGGATTAAAAAATCCCACAAGTCTCATTCAGTGCTCTTTCCTTCACCTACCTTTGATATAAACTTAAGGCTGATAAGATTCTTTTATTGCTGTCATTAGTGTTATCTCAGTGCCTACTCGGTAAAAATCAACAGTCACCAATTCTTCACCTTGGCCAAGTTCACCTGACGCAGCGCGTTAGCAAAGGGGAGTTTTACACTGAGCTCTACACATCGTTAATGAGTTCGTTGATCACAATCGCAAACAGTGGACCCTTCGAACAGCTTAGCTGCCATACTTGCAGGATCTTGTGTAGCCAGCTCAGTGTGGGAGAGGTGCTCTTTAGGAGAATGGGGGTGACATAGCATAAAAGTAAAAAGCATGTGCTTCAGAGACAGACTGGGATTCAATAACCAAATGTCTGCTGTTTCGAGAGTTGCTTTGTCAGAAATAGCTTCTTTATGATCTGGAGCACCAACCCCTGTGATGTTCTGTTGAGGTTCCCTTTCTGTTTTCTCTGCCCATGGCATCCTGTTATGCATGGAACATCTCTCAAGTGTGGACCTCCATTTCAGGTGCTGTTGGAGGTGCCCAGGGTCATTATCAAACAAAGCAAAGGCTGAGTTAGCAGTGGGCACCTCTCAGATGAGGGAGAAGGTTAACCAAGGATCACCACGGAGTTACCCATGTCCACAGTTCCCTTCAGAATGAATGGGAGCCGGGAAGAGCCCTGCGCGTGGCCTCAGGAGACAGCCAGGTCTCCCTTTTCTCAGGCTCCCAGCCAGCAAGCCTGGCTGCTTTGTTGAGAGATGGGCATGCACATCTAAGGCTCTCAACGTGATCATGATGGAATAGGCTGGATGTACCTCTTGCCTAAGTTAAAGGACCAGGCTGTGGGGAAATCCTGACACGTGCAAACTGTGAAGTCCTTATCTCTGCTTAGTTAGTTACCAGAGTGCCGTCCGATGTAAGAAATACAAACTCAGTTTAGACCAAATTTGGGAATGTACAAAATCTGTCTGTGTCAGCAGCATGCAACGTAGAAGTTTGTCCCAGGAAATAGGCCTACCTAGGACAGGTTACCAAAACCCAGGGTATTCGTCCGACATAATGAGGAGTATTTTTAGGCTGGCTTTTTAAACTAACTAGCACTGACACAACCAATTTGGAAAACTGTCTGACAGTGTTTATTGAACCTGAACATACACATAACCTCTGACCCAGCAATTCTACTCCCAGTGTATACCCAGAGGAAATGCATACTCTGTGTGTGCCAGAAGACATGCACAAAAATGCTCACGGCAGCCCAATGTGTCCCAAATGGAACCACCCAAATGTCCATCCAGAGAAGAATGCACAGACAGACGGGAGTGCACGATGGTGTGCGATGCGGCAACGAGGATGAATGATAACCAGCCCGAAGCAACAATACAGAGGCACCTCACACACACAGTACTGATCAAAAGAAGCCAGACACTAAACGTAGACCAAATATCTCTTTTTACATAAAGATTATAAGCAGACAAAACTGCACGTCAGCGCTGGAAGTCAGCGCAGTGACTTCCTGTGACAGCAGAAAGCATGAGGAACCTTCTGGGATTCCGGTTGTGTTCTGCCTCTCCACCCGGGCGCTGACAACACGGGTGTGCCCACTTGGTGGGGATTTGTGAGATTCCAACACTTCCCCACATATAAAAGTCAGTACTTAATTACAAGTGTGGAAATAAATATTTTGGAGGGGAAATACAATATCTCGTCATGTATATTTTAAAGATTTTAGTTTCTATTTGTTTTTAGAGAGAGGGGAAGAAAGGGAGGAAGAGAGGGAGAGAGACACCAGTGAGAGAGGGGAACATGAATTGGTCACCTCTTGCACGCCCCCAACCGTGGGGGGCCTGGCCCACAGCCCAGGCTTGTGCCCTGACTGGGAATCGAACCGGCAACCTTTCCATTTTGTGGGATGACGCCCACCCAACGAGCCACACTGGTCATGAGGCTACCTCCTGGTGTATCGGCGAGCCCTGTAGATGACAGATCCAGAATTAAACACCCACTCATCTGCTTTGCTCTCTCCGAACAGTGAGGGTGAGGTGTCTGTGGAAGCAGGGCTCTGGAAAACTCACTGAAGAACTCTTCCCCCACCAACACTTTAGAATCAGATCTGGAATGACCACCACCCAGCCCTCCAATATTATCCCCTAGTTAGGAACAGAGGAATCCTCACATCCCCAACACACACCTGTACTCCTCCTTGCTACCCCGAGCCACTCATTGTTGCTCAAGGAGCAAGCAGCCTTAAGGAGGCCCTAGAGCCAAAGCCACACTTTCCGAAGCCGGCTCTCCCAGGCCCTGCAGAGTCTAACCCCGGCCTGTCTTGCCCATCTCACCTTCCTCACTCTCCAGGCCTCTTGCTCAACAACAGGCTGCAGCCACACACTCTGTCTGACTCCCTCCTCGGGGCTCGGTACTTGCTGTTACTCATACTGTGCCAACTCTTCCATAGTGGCTTTTTATTTTTTCAAATATCAGCTCTAAGTCAACTTCCTCAGAGAAAACAATTTAAACCAGTCTCCCATCATTAAAAAAAAAAATTATAACATCCGGTGCTTTCTTAAATTATCTTACTTGTTTGTTTTATTTTCTCTCTCCTCCCCCCGCAACATACAGTAAGCTTCAAGAGAATAGACATCAAGTGTCATGTCTTTTAGCTTTGTCCCCAGTGCCTAGGACAATGCGTGGTACAGAGTGGGCTGTCACAAAAAAGATGCAAAAGAATACATAAAATGTCACTTCCTCCAGGAAGCCTTCCCTAACCCCAACAGTGCACACACATTTCTCCCCCTTGAACTTCTCAGGGATGTGTGTGCTGCACCACCCACATGACAATTAACCATTTACTACCACCTACTGTGGAGTTTTTTCAGCACATGCTTTCTTTGTCTTCTTTCTAGGTCTTAAATCCCTAACGAGCAGAGTCCCTGGTGTTTGCTCCTTTATGTCCCCAGAACCTAGCAAATGGCAGGAAAGCCAATAAACCTGTGTTCAATTGATTAGGAAGAAAACAGAGCATAGTAGACATGGTGAACTTTGAAGTCAGAAGTCCTGACTTACTACTTCCTACTGAGCTTTATGTCCTTGGAAAAATTACTGTGCATCTCTGAATCTAGTTTCTCAATTATAAATGGCCACAGGAATCATTCACAGGATTAAAAGAGAAGTTATAAAAATGATACATGGGTCAGTTCCCCTTTAGTGTTTGACAAATGTTTGTCACCTCTTACTCTAGCTGTGGACATACGTCCTAGCATATTCATGTTCACCAGAGATTTTCTGTCTCTTAAGAAGCAGTTGGTTCTCCTTTTTGGTGTTCTTTCCCCCCACCTTTTCCCCCCAAAAGTGCAAGGATATAAAATCTGGGCAGAACACAACTTACTCGACTTAATTTCAATGTTATAATAAAAAGGACCTATCTAAATTCTCACCAGTTGTTTCACATTCACAAAAGTAACTTCAAGAGCTACAGCAATCTCTCAGATCAGAGCCGGTAGGCCTGGTACAAAGAAAATGACAGTATAGCATGGCCCCACTGTTCAATGACAGCAGTGTGCTCACTGAGTCCCTCCATCTCTCTCTTCCCGGTGGTTGAATCATAGTAAATAGTGACAATCTGCATAACCCTGGAGAACTTTCAAGTACTGTCGTCACACACCGTATCTCAGTGACAATCAGGGCTGTTATTAGGGAGTAGGATAGAGACACACAGGCTGCGTACTATTATCTTACAGTTGAGTTGATTTGTGGCTGTGCCCCGAGAGGGCTGGTTAATGGGGCTAATATCAGCAGGAAGGGAGGTGTGACACGGGACTCTGTCCTTAACCGAGTTTGACTCAACTATTTTTTTTTAATCAGCTACTGAAAATAAACATGGAATGCAGACTCATCAACCTCTTAGAAGACACAATACTAGGAAGACCAGCTTCTTGGAATGCTGAAAGTCAAGGTTGCTTTTAAAATCTCCAGAAACAAAATTTTCCCCTCAAATCCTGGATGTGCTGGGAGGACAGAGCACTTCTGCACGGGGAAGACTCCACAGACACCGCAGTGTGTTTCCCAGAAGCCCGGTGCGAGCTCTGCCTCTGGCGCCCTGCACTTCGACAGAGGCTGCCGCCCCCCAGGCCCCATGCAGGGGCCCCTCCCCAGGGAAGCCACCAGACCTCACACACTGGCTTCCTGTTGCTCAAGCCGGAAGCCCTAGAGTCATCCAGATGTCCTCATTGTCCTTCTCATCAAACAGGCCATCTATCAGAAATCACATTGCCCCGGCCGGTGTGTCTCAGCTGCTTGGGGCATTGTCCCATAATCCGAAAGGTTGCAGATTAAATACCCAGTCAGGGCACAAACCTGCGTTGCAGGTTTGGTCCCCAGTGGGAGGCAACCAATCGATGTTTCTCTCTCACATCCATGTTTCTCTCTCTCTTTTTTCCCTTCCCCTCAAAATTATTGAGTATGTCCTTGGATGAGGATTAAAAAAATCATGCCACCTCTACCACCAGGGTGGGTGGTAAATATAATTGTACTTATTATTCATTAATGTATAGTGTAGTTTTTATTATTTATAGTTTTATTTATGCCTTTGTCTGTCTCTCATCAAGAGCATGTAAGCTTCTTAAGAGAGAAATCTTTGTCCATCCCACTGTGCCTTCCCAGAACCACCAACCGTCAGTATTCATGTTTCATGAATGGACGAGTGAGTGAATGATGGCGAGTTAGACGCCCCACTTTTGAGCTCCGTATCCCCTGTAAATCTCGTATCCTAAGACTTAATACACTGGAGTGTAATTGGGGCTTATTTCTACTTAAGAAGGTATCTTTTAATCATACATTTGCCCATGAATAAATTCTAGCTGTCATGTCATGGTTTACTCGCCCAACCACTTCAGTGGGCTACAAGCCACAGGGAGCCCCGGCCGGGCGGCCGGGCAGCCAGGCTGCCGGGCTGCCTGCTGGGCTCGCGGGCCCTGGCACTGGGTCCTGCACAGAGAGCAGCACGTTTCGTGAGTGCCAGGCGCAATTCTGTGTTTCCACAGATACTCATTTGTCCCATCCTCACAACAGCCCAGCCAGGTGGGCTCTGATACTGTTTCTGCTCCGTAGACAAGGAAGTCGAGGGTCTGAGGAGTAGGAGCCGTGCCCAGCGGCACACGGTGAGGGGCGGATTCTGGAATCTGATCCCGGAAATCTGGCTCCAGAGCTCAAGCTCTAAGTGGCTGCACTGAACTGCCTCAGCTTTATGAGGCACCCAATAAAACTTGATCAATACACGAATTAATGAAACTCGGCTGCCAAAAACAGGCGGTGTGTTCTCAGGCCGTGTTAGGAAAGGGCTCAGATAAGAGAGGGGTTGGTGCCAGAGGAGAGTCCGGGTCAGCCCCGTGCAGGATAATTCCCACTTAAAGGGAGATCAGGACATTCAAGTGGGTCCGAAAACCTAAACCGTGATGGCAAAGTGTCTGGAAGCAGGCATTCGGGACCTCCCTTCCTCAGGGTGGTGGGAGGAGGCGGGCAGTCTGATCCTGTGGCCCCAGGCAGAGCTGGGCAAACCACGGGAAGGCAGGTTTCAGCTCACTGTGTGGAGGAGCCGTCGGGAACGTACAAAGACTCAGGGTCTACCCGCAGATGAACGGATAAACAAAATGCGGTCTGCACATAGGAAGGAATATTCCTCTTTCTCAGAAACAAAGGAAACCCTGACACATGGTACAGTGTGGATGAATCTTAAAGACATAATTTTAAGTCAAATAATCCAGTCACAGAAGGACAAATACTGTAGGGTCCCAATTATTCAAGATACCTGCAGTCATAAACATCACTGGGACAGGAAGAGCAGGGGCGACCAGGGCCTGGGGACACGGGAAACGCGAGTTGGTATTGATGAGTAAAGGGTGGGCGGTGCACAAGGTCTGAATGGGTGGGGGAAAGGCTGCCCAATAATGTGAGTACACGTAATGCCACGGAGCAGGACATTAAAATGGTTAAAACGGGAACTCTTATGTTACACATATTGTACCACAATAAAAATAAATAAAATGTACTGCACGCGAGAGTCTGGGACGGCAAGCCGGCCCCCCTGGGCAGTGAACAAGTGGAGGTGGACAGCAGGGAGAGCACACGGGCCTTCCTGAGTTCAGGTGAGAACTGGACTGGAGGGCCCCAAAGGTCCCTTTCAGCTCTCATTAATGTGTGCTGAGACTCACAGTGCGAAGGCTGTCTCACTGACTCTCCGTCACTCCGTGAGGTCGCCATCATGGTGCCCGTCAGGGAAGCCAAGGCTTAGACGTCTCAGGTCACCCACTCCGGCCTCCTGGGTACGAAGTGTGAGGAAGGAGAATGCGGACCGCAGGGACAGGCCTGTGCTCTGGAGAACAGAGTGCACGCAGAGGGGACCTGGAGGCGCTGTGACAGGGCCCAGGTGTCCCGATGCTGTCTGGGGCTCCTCTAGGCCCTCTGCAGCCACACACGCCCTCCCTCCCAGCCCCTGGGGGCCTTCCTGGCCAGCCACAGCGGCCCTGAGCTGCCCTCGGGAAGGCCCGCGGCAGACCGTGCCTGAGCGTGTGGGTGCGGCCTGGCCGGCCAAGGAGAGGCCTGGAGCCTGCACCAGCTCGGCTGCGCCACTACTGTGCCTGCAGGCTGGACTTTACCGGCTAAGAAACAAGTCACCTTGTTATTTCCATCACAATTTCCCACGTCACAGCCTCTGTGTTCCCTCGCTTAAAAGGTGGTAAATGATGGTTTGACAACAGAAGCTCTTCATAGACCAAAGCCCATTTTAACTTTATGGGCACTGTGCTTTATACACGGCATGGTCTTTAAACCCTTTGAAGCAGAGTCTAGACCAGAACCACCCAACACAGATACAGGATAATGCATACCACACGTGTGACTTTAAATGTTCTGGTAGCCACATCAAACAGGTAAAAAGGAACAGGTGAAATTAGTCTTGGCAATATAGTTTCATTATTGCAAGGCACTCAAAATAGTTATTAATGAAATATTTTATGCTCTTTTTTCATGCTGCCTTTGAAATCGGTGCATGTTTTGTGCTCGAAGCACGTGTCGGTTCAGACAGGCCACCTGCCAGTGCTGCCTGGCCACGTGGAGCCAGGGACCAGCATGCCGAGCACTGCGGGTCTCATCCCCTTTTTCAAAGAGGTTGATGGTGAAGAGTCGGAGAGAAATAAGGCCAGGTTTTGAGGTGAGCTGGGTCTATGAGAGTTTTATTAATGTGTGGTGCATGATCACGTATGCCAAGTATGGGGGATAAAGAAAGGAGGAACTAAAGATGAAAGCAAGAGAATATAAATAACAGAGGCTCACCCAGGAGACCCGGATGGAAGGGGAGCGGGACGAGAGCGTGTGAGGGGCGGCAGTGTCCGGGACCCAACACTGAGTTGGTGTTGGTTGGGTTCTTCTTGTGTAATCGTCTAAAATCATTTTACTCTTTTTATGGGTCTTCATTTTCATTCTTATCTCCTTCTCCCCACCCCTGCTCTCCTTGAGCCGAGACTCAAGTCCCCTACTAGTCTGTCCCAAATGCTGTCCCTCCACTGTGTGACCCAGAGTGAACCAACGTTCCCAGTGACTTAGGTCGGTTTCCTCCTTTGTAAGAAGAGGCAGTTGGACCATTCGGGTTTATTCATTCATTCAGTTGGTCAGTCAGTCAGACAGTAAGTGTTGAGTGCCTCGTGTGCACTGAACACTGCTCTGGGCCCCATCTGATCGCCACTTCCTTCGATTCTAATGCTTTGTGTTCTCCTTGACTTCCGGTGGTGCTTTCCCTGTAGCCGTGTGCTGGAAGTCACAAGCTGAAGAGTTCTATTCCCAAAGGAAGCCAGAGGGTCCTCCACAGGTTAGAGCGTCCCTGCTGGTGACAGAGACAGGGAGGAGAAAAAACGATCATTCACAGGGTGGGCCGAAGCCATGTCCACTTCCTGTCCCCACCCAGCACCCCACCAAGAGGGGTTTCCTCAGGTTCCACAGCCCCTGGACCCGGCATTGGAGGTTTTGACCACCATCTGTGTAGACTCTTTGTACTTCCTACACACCACAGCACGGAGAGGGCGGGGAGAACAAGTCACAGAAGTTCCTGCACCGATCTGTCTACGAGCCCGACGGGGCACTGCTGCCAGTTAGTGCTTAGGGGCACTGTGGGGTCTTGTGGGGGGGGGGGTGTAAAACAACCAAACTTACAGAAGAAGATCAGATTTGTGGTCACCGGAGGCAGGGCTGGAGGTGGGGGAGTTGGGTGGAAGCACACACTGCCTGCTACCAGGTGTGTAAGTGCCACTGTGGGGTACGCACAGCTCGGCCACTGCAGTCAACACTGCTGGTGGTACACTTGAAAGTGCTAAGAGACTAATTCCTAAATGCGTTCATCGCACAGAAAAAATAGTTCTGTGGCTAGAGGAGCTGTTGGACAGCAACTAAGCTTATTGTGGGAAACACGCAGTGTATGTAAGTCAAGTCACTGCGCTGCATACAGTGTTGCACGTCATTTATATCTCCATAAAACTGGGGCAAAAAAGGGCTGTGAAGTCAGTCACTCTCGGAGTCACAGGAGAGTCACACACAGAGAGACCTGCCGGTGCAGAGACGAAGACAGAGGGGAGGCCTAGGTGCCCCGTCCCTTCACACCCTGGACGCCAAGTCACAAGTGCCACCCAGGCCAGCGGTGTGCCAGCCCTTCACTGCCATTGTCTGGACGATTGTGTAAAGGCCCTTAGTCGTCTCGATGTCAGGAGATGCCTGGTTCCTCTAGTTTCCCTGCTTCTGGCTCTGTGTCCCTGGGCCACCGCCTGGGTCACACTTGGGTTCTGAAGAGGACTGCCCACCGACAGAGAACACGCCAGGGCGAGGCACATCAAAGCCTCACAGGCAGCTTGGCATTCCAGTCCCACGTGTTAACCTCGTGTGTGTGCTTGATAAATACGAGGCAGGCCCTGACACTTGGAAGCACTCCCGGGGCACCACCGGAAGTGGGCTTGTGCATCTGGACGTCTCCAGCCCACACCCTGGACAGTGTGGTCAGCCACCCGATGTTCATTAATGCCACCAGCTGGAAGTGGCTGTCCCCCTGATGGCCACACCCAGATAGTGGCTGATCCACCTGACCTGTCATTTTTTAAGCGCGTTGTTAGTGCTGGACACTGGGCTGGGTGTGCAGGACACCATTCCCCACTCTCTTGGAGCCTCTGGTTTTGTTTGCCAACGGCAACTTTCAGATAGATTAAAACAACAGCCTCTTCCTCTATTCTCTCAAGCCCCAAACCTCACCTGTTTAAAAAATAAAATAAGTGAAGGAAACTTCTGTAGCCCTGTCCTGCCTGCCCTGAGGTCCTGCTGATGCGGAGGTTGTCTTGGAGTGAGTGGCTTTGCCTGACTGGGCCCTTCGGGAAGCCCAGCGCCGTCTTTGCCGGACAGACCATGGAGAGAGGGCTGCAGAGTCTCTGAGGTCAGGGGAGGACCTGCCAGGAGGCAGGCGGGAGCGACAAGAAGTTGGGTAGGGTCTGTCCCGTGGGATGCAGGGCCCCTAGGAGACAGACCCCACCCAAGACCCCAGCCATCATGGAGGCCCCACAGATCCAGCTGAGTTCAGATGTTTTCTCTTTTGGTTTAATTCTGTCAGAAGGGCCTGCTTAGCATCTCAGACCAAGTTGTGCAGCAGGCCCTCGGCGTGGCCATCACTCGTCCACACACCCCAGCGAACCTTCCAAGACATTCTCCAGGGCAGACCCCAGCCACGCTTATCTCCCAGGGACTTGCCAGGTCTTTGGGGTCGATTAGGGGAAGGGTGGTTCAGCCAGTATCAGGAAACATCTGGTCTCAGGCCAGAGACACACGTATGAAGCAAGATTCATCAAAGCGGTGGCAGTAACGGTGAGATAAGCCGGGGGGTGACCTGCCGAAGTGAGCACGCCCATCCGAGAACCCAGGGCCAGTAAAGGTTCTTAAAGGGGCCTCACAGGCATGGTCATTTCCCGTTGGCTTAGGTTGTTCAGAATATTTAATTGTATGATTGCGGCTTAAAGGACAGGCGCTGACTGTCAGACACTATAGCTAATTAAGGGCATGGCTGGCCAGTGGAAACTAATAGCATACGTTCTTTTTATGTTCCCTAGGAAACAATTTATAAAGGGTAGCTACTCTACATAGATCATTTAGAAGCAATGCTCACAGGTGTTGATGAAATAAAGCAGGGCTGCATAAGAGTTGCTTGATGCTAAAATACAAATTCCCCAGTACCACTCCCAGAGAGGCCGATTCAGTGGGTCTGGGGCAGGACCCGGGACTCTGCATTTTAGCAACTTGCCACAGCCCCCATCACCCCTGCACTCCCATCCCTTCCCCCGCCCCACCACCATCCACACCAGCTGATTTGGCTCTGCACTAGCAGAGGACCCCACTTTGAGAAAGTCTGGGAAAGGGCCCTGGGCTTCTCAACCGAAGCCTAGATTTGGGAATAGCCGTGTGACCTTAGAGAAGGCCCTTTGCCTCCCTCTCTGGGCCTCCCTTCCCGTGTCTGTAGAATGAGGGACCTGTTCTTTCAGGCTCTTTTCTGCATTCCAGGCATTTAGGCATATTCACAATGCCCACCCAGGGCTGTGGGGGCTCTGGGTCTCCTGGAACAGGAACCCACCCTCTGACTAAGCCTCACCCTAAAGAGGATTATGGACAAACTGGAGGGAAGGGGATAGGAGGATAGGGGAGAGGGGAGGAGAGGAAAGGGGAGAAAAGAAGAAAACAGAGTCTCTCCAAAAAGACTACAGGCGCCTCATGCCTGCACTGGCATAGTGGCCAGCTCCCGGGCACCTGTGCCTGAAGGTATGTTTACCGTAAACCAGAGGCCGGAACAGGGGTCAGATCTGACCTGGTTTACAGTTTAGTGCCTTGCACAGTTCCGGGCCTGAAGGAGATGGGAGAGGAGCACCTGACGGGGACACATTCCCAGGAGTGCTGCCAGCGGCGTGCCACCCACTCTTCCAGCCGCGTGTGCCGTTTGCAAGGACATGGAGCTTCCGGGGCGCAGGGCAGAGCAGGAGGCGCTGTCCAGGCCAGAGTGGCGCGTGCTTCTGGGGTTGTGCCCATGAGCTCAATTTGAGACAGTAGGCACCGGGGAGCAGCAGTTCTGCTCCACTTCTGTGGGCTTTCAGACTACATCTCGCTTCTTTCACTCAAAGATTGTGCCAATTTTTCTTAATTTTAACTTTTTTCAATAACAGTTGACATTCAATATTATATTAGCTTCAGGTGTACCACATAGTGATTAGACATTTACAAAACTGACAAAGAGATCCCCCTGATAAGTCTGGTACCCCACCCGGCACCATACATGGTTATTACAACATTATCGACTATTTTACCATGTTGTACTTCATATCCCCGTGGTTATTTTGTAACTGCCAATTTGTATTTCTTAACCCCTTCATCTTTTTCACCCGGCCTCCCAACCCCCACCCCCATCTGGCAACCAAAAAACAAAACAAACCAAGAAACAAAACCAATTTTTTAAACAAACCATCTAGAAGAAAATAAATAAATGACAGCTATTTCAAAACCAGCAACAGAAGTGTGCCCTGTGCAAATCTTCCCATGTGGTTAAATGTGCTGCTACAACCTCAGTGAGGGCTACACAGGACACGTCAGAATGGGGTCAACCGATCACAGTTGTTAGATGTTGGGACTGGCCCAGTGCCTGCCCGATGCTGGAACAAACATGCCTACGGCAAACCCCACATACAATTTATTTCTTTAGGAAAAAAAATTCCCTAAGTGGGAATGTTCTTGTCAAAGAGTCTGAATCTTGTCAAACTTTTCAAGATACCAAATATTCTGAGATTGCCCAATATACCTCCCAAAAGGTTGCATCAACTCATGCACAAATGAGTCTCCTTCCCCACACTGGAGCCAACATCAGTGTTTACGTGAAACATAAAACAGGTTGTCTGCTGGCTGGGCAAAAAATGGAATCTCATGGTTTGGATGAGCCATCGGCCACAAAGCTCCATTGCCACGTGTTCAGGGGACACCTCTGGTTCTTCTCCGTTGGTTTACTGTTCATGGGCTTCCTTCTGTCTCCACTGAAACATCCCTCTTTCTCTTACTGACTAGTAAGAGCTTCAGATTCATGATAGTAACCCTTTTTCACGTGTGTTGTTAATACTTCCTTTTTTGCTTTGCCATTTGCCTTTACATTTTATTTATTGTATTTGGTATACAGTTATTTTTATCCAAACATATTAATCTTTCTTGTTTTAAATTCTGTCTTTGGTGATCTTTTCTTCAAAATTTATATAAATTTCACCTATATTTTCCTCCAGTATTTCCCGATTTTATATCTGAAATTTTTTCTAGTCTGAAGGCTGAGATGGGACTCTGTTTTTCCCAAAGTTAGTCACTTCATGAATAAGTCCTCTTTTTCCTACCGATTTTAAAGGGGACCTTAATTATATACCAAACTGAGTCTGTTTCTGAACTTTCTGAGTCTGTTTTAATTGATGTGTATTCTTTTGCCAGCATAATGTTAATTATTGTAATTATGGTATATGTAATTTCTAGTATTATAGAAAGTCCTCATTATTTCTTTTCTTTCTTTGTTGAAACACCAGCTTGGTCTTACTTACATGTGTACAAATTCCTCCAGAATCATTCTGGCAACTCTGCTTTTTTCCCTTTACTTCTAACAGTATGAGCATTAATGGTTTTTCTCTTTTTTCTCTTCTAATTCCTTTATTATTCATTCATTCATTCATTCATTCATTCATTCATTTTCGCCACCACTGAGAGCCTCCCATGTACTATATCTGGCTGAGGAGGAAGGGGGCACAGCAGTGAATATAAATTAAGCCACTCCGAGTCAGCAATGGACAAAGATGGAACTGGCAGAGGGGCCCCCGGGCGCTCAAGAGTTGTCCAGGGGTCCCCCTGACTTTCCTTAAACCCAGACATGGTCTTGGCCAGGAGAAGAGAGAAACCATGTAAAGAAATACTTACCGGACTAGACAAGACATTATAGATTATTTTTTTGCTGTTCTAATCATATCACAAATAGCCAGCGTTTAAACTCCTCCAGATCCACACCGTCAGAGGCATGAATGAAAACCTCCTGTGCAAACAGAGAGCTAGAGAAAGAGATATAATAACATATGGGTAGGAGTAAAAGAAAGAAAACAGAATATGAAAACTGAGAGGAATGCAAGATACACAAAATCGAGTACAGAAAGTAACCTTAGAAAAATTATCCATGGTTTTCCTTTGCTCCCTTTCATTCATTTTTTTATTTCTGTAAGCACAAAGGCCAAATGTTTCCAAGCAGACACTGAAAATTCTCAGTCTATCCCTTTATCAAATGTGTGATGCCCAGAACTTGCATGTCGGAGAGCGACTGGGCAGCAAGCTCTCAGAGCCGGCCTCCGCTGTGAGGGTCGCCCCTGCAGGGCTGCACTGAGCGGGGATTCTGCAGACTCTGCCTGGCTGCCACCTGACTGGGCCCTGCCTCGCCAAGCTCTTTCCATGTTTAAACAGCCAAATTATTAGAAGCTTCTTGCAACTGTAAAGTCAAACTCTATCTCCCAGTGTTTCCCCCGCCTCACCCCTGCTTGGTGCTGCCCTTTGGAGACGACACAGGCCCTCGCTGCCCTGAAAGCAGCCCCCAGGTCCCCTTCAGTTTTCTCTCTCCCGGCCTTGCCCTTCCCAGTTCCTCAAACTAGTCCTCTTAGGACACAGGTCTAGAGTTCTCCACAGCCTTTCTCCTCCGGATATGCAGTTCCAATAGCCCGCATTTCTTTGAAAAGCGAAACTCTGAAACTCATATGACTCTCCAGATGCCATCTAACCTGTGCAGTGGGTTGGAAGAAGCTCACTGCTCCCTGGGCACTTTTTAAATGAACCCACCTAAGCTTCTGTGTGTGCTGGAGGTGACAGACCCCGGCTTTTGCTAGCTGGCCTTGTCACCAAAGGAATGGCTTCAGCCCTTTTCATATGAGCGAGAGGACAATGAACTCCTAACAACAGGCTTTGGTGAAATTTTGGAGGAGGCTTCAAAGCCAGGAATTGGGAAACAAAAGGCATTTCCATGTAAACACTCGAGAACCCTTGTCGTGGAACGTGGGGACTGTGGAAGCCTCTGTGCTCAGGGGTGACTGGTGCTGTCGAGAGGGAACCCGGTGAAGTTTCCAGCTGGACATTCGGAGCTTGCGCTGGAGCACAAGGGAGGTCACACAGAGGAAGGGAAGGGCCACTGAGCTGCCTCAGGGCTGGCTCTGCTCCGCTTTTGGGAGCGGGGACAAAGTGGGCTTGCATGAAAAGGTGGGCTTTGAGAAAAAGGCAGGCTTGCAGAATTATCCATCTCAAGGTCAAGGGACTTCACTTGCTAGCTGCACTGTGTGGTGACTGCGTTTGGTGCCTGGGCTGCGAGGACAAGATGTCCTACTGCCCATCACCACCACCCCAGGAAGGTCCTAATACAGCGGCAAACATTGATCAGCTGCACATCTGCGTGAGTCCTTCAAGCAGGAAGCTAGAGGAAGATAAAATCAGCTGCCTCGAGGTTTTGAGTAGAAAGAAGGTGGTGACAACATTTTCGCATGAGTTCCTCTGACCACCTGGTCTTAACTTGGCTTGCTGGCCACCTAGTGCTTCCTGTGCCTGGGCCCAAGTCCCTGGGGTATGTCACAGAGCGGGGGGCCCGTCCACTCAGAGCGAAGATGCCGCTGGCCCATCGGTTCCAGGGACCTCACTTCAGCACAGGCCTCTGCCCGGCAGACTGAGCATTTAATAGCCCCATTGTCACCACTTTTCAGTGTGACTTCCTGTTTCTCAGGACGGGTCAGGGGCAGTGAGAGCTGACATTTCTGTCTTGTTTATGTCTATGTGTGTGCCAAATGGAAATTAAGACACAGGACTCCAATTACTCTGCATCTAGGACCCTTGGTATCCTGGGATCTGAACTTCTGACGGACCCTCCCTGAAGCTTCCCTCTGATTCACAGACAGCTTCATCCTGGGGTGCCCCCCTTCACTCACTTTTGCTCACCTGGGAGCAAGGCCCTCAGCACCCCAGCAGGCTCACAGGTATGGGCCCGGGCTACAGTGACTCCTCTGAGGAGCCATGGCCCCAGGGTACACTGCAGCAGTGGGAACTGGCAGCCTCCCTACCTGAGTCTGATCCTCTCCTGCTGCCTTCAGGTGGGAAAAATCAGGCATATTCACAAACTGGCCCTGCATGAAATCTAGGCCTAATTACAGAGCTTTGGACCTCGGTTTTCTCTGTTACCCCAATTCCTGGTGCTGACCATAGTCAGTTAGGTCAGGAACTAAACGCTGATTTTCAGGGGAGAGTGGAGGCGGGACAAGGGGTAGGGGAAGGTGCACCCTCATGAGCTTCTATTGGTAGAAGAGAAGCTAGGATCTCCCAGAACACAGAAACCCCTTCAACTAGTTTGTTGTCAGTGGGCCCAGCCCACCTCACCTTTTGGGGGGGCATTGTTTTCTATTAATTTGTCTCTTATTACATAAGATCTATTTTGAGGTAAACTACATATGTCCCCTTACACAGCTAAGTTAAGTCACTGAAGAAATACAAAGCAGCCTAACTTTTGCCACCATGTAAGGCAGAGAGAAGGTGTGGAAAAAGAGGCACTTTCTCTCTGCTGCAGCCAGCTGGAAAGCAGGTCTCCCTCCTCCAAGTGCACGGCCAAGTGCAGGCCAATGGTTATAAAGCATAGAGGAAGGAGGAAAGATGGCAGCATACTGTGCTCTTCCTTTGACTCAGGCTCAGCCCGAAGCCCCAGGACCCTCAGATGTGAGGGGTGGGAGTGGGGTAAAAGAAACCACTCTGAGCTTCCACTTCCCTCCTCCATCCACCCTTCCCTCCCCCATCCACCCTTCCCTCCAGAACTCTGAGCAGTGGTCAGAGGACACAGTCCTTGCCCTGCTCCCTCGTCACCCCCAGCATCCTGGAAGGTTTGGGATGTTTGCTGAACTGTTACCTTGTACTGTTAGTTTTTTATTTCTATACAGATGCATCTTGGAGCTATTACAGGCCTTGGAGATATTACGGGCCACCACAATAAACTGAGTATCACGATAAATCGAGTCATAAGCTTTTTTAAAAAGGTTTTATTTATTTATTTTTAGAGAGAGGTAAAGGGAAGGAGAAAGAAAGGAAGAGAAACATCCATCAGTTGTCCCTGGCCCAAAACCCAGGCACTTCGTCCCAACCGGGAACCAAACTAGCAACCCCTCAGTTTCTAGGACACCCAACTCACTGAGCCACACCAGCCAGGACATGACACCATCTTGCTGGTGGAGGATCTCGACTTCCATTTGCCCAAATCCACAACATCTATGAAGCGCAATAAAGCAAAGCCCGAGGAAACAAGGTCTGCCTGTATCTAATCTCCCAAAGTCAGTGGTGTCTGTCACGAGTCCTCCTTGTGCTCCAGATGAAAACTAAGTTCTTAGATGAATAAACAAACCTCTGAGGTTCCTGCAGATGAGCTGGGCCCCTAGGGGATGTTTCCAAGCACGGGCAACACTGGGGAAGCATTTTGGAAAGCTGCAGTCGAGGATTGGGCTCATTTCTCTGTTCTGCTCTGAACACTTACTTACACCCTGGGTTGGAATAACCCTGCAAAGGGCATTTGTGAACTGTGCAAGGATTAAAAAAATGTTTCAGTATGGCAAATTCCAGGCAAACGCATGTATTCCCTCTCCCTCCTTCAACAAATTCAATTCACGGCTGATTTAGTATCATTTATACTCCACTCATTTATTACATACCACCCCCTGCCACAACCATGATAATTTTGAGGCAAACAAAACACATCATGCCATCTTGTTTCTAAGTATATGTGTGTCTCTGAAAGAGAAGACTGGTTTTAATAACCACCTGTGTGCCATTATCAAAGCGCTCCATCTTTGGGGCTGAGCCTGAAGGCTGATGGGCTCCTTTTAGACAAGCTTCTGTCCGGCCCCTATTAGCATCACAGGGGATGTCAGGATGTCCTGGGGGTGCTGAAATCCTGCTTCAGGCCCACCAGCACTCTCCTGCCTTTTCCCTGGGGGGAGGGGGCCCAGCAGGCTTCTTTGCACACAATAGATTTACAAGCCAAACTGGTTTGAGATTCCAGCTCCCTCACTACCTGGCTCTGTGGCCTTGAGCAACATACCTAAGCTCTGTGTGCTTCAGTTCTCTGGTCTAAAAGCTAAGACAATTAATAGCTCATACCTCATAGGGTGGTTCTAAGGATTAAATAAAAAGAAAACGAAGCTCTTGAAACAGTACCTGGCACCTAGGAAGTACCATGCGTTTGCTTTTTCCTTTGAATCATTCTTTGCTTAGTCCATGCACCATTTCCATGGACACCGACTACTCCCTGAATTAAGTGACAAACACCAACAACCCTTCAGACATACAGAGCAGTGTATTTCTCAAAGCGCGTCCACGCGCATTAGCAGGTGCGGTCTTGCCGTAGTCTGCGAGGGCACCAGGCCGGGATCGGCCCTCCTCACATCGGGAAGGGCTTGGAGCCAAACCAAAGTTCTAACAGCTGGGAATTAGTGAAGCCGGACATAGCGCACCTGTGTGTTCTGTCATCATACGTGAGGCAAAGAACATTTAACGATGTAGAAAGCATCCATGCCAAGTTAAGTGAAAGTAATTAAAATATAAACCTACTATGCTTTTTTCCTCTTGTGATATATTAATACTCATTACAAAGACTAGAAAGGTAACATCAGAATATTAATGTTTGTCATTTCTCAATGGAGCAATAAAAAGTCATTTTCTTTTGTTCTTTCTGGTTGGATTTTCTGGGTGCTACCTAATGAACATGCGTTGCATTTACAGTAATGAAAGATTATTGTGTTAAAACAGGATGCATAATTGTATATGTGGGGTGATTCCGTTATGTAAAAGATATGTGAAAACAGCAAGATGCTAAGGGGAGAGTTGAGGGTGATTTTTTCTTTATATTTTTCAGGTTTTTCCAGATTTCTTACTCTGAGAGCAATACATTGTTTTTAGAAAGATGGTTCAGCTAGGGAAATTTAGGCACAGGCGGGCAGGCAGGCTCTCTGGTTCCACGCACATCCGGCCCAGACTAAAGCAGGTGTAGTCAGTCCTCCCTAGAGATGCCCTTTGGGGTTCATCCGTCACCCGTGACTTAAGGCTCGAGGCTGTAAGTGACTGTCGCATAACTTGAGAGTGCAGTCTCTGAGCCTCTCCTCTCATTCCTGACCAAAGCACAGTGAGAAGAAGCCACTGGAGGAGGGGAGAACCTGGCCGCAGGGCCCCATGTGGGTCTGGGACCGGGGTGGGGATGCTCGGCACCTGGCCAGCAGCAGGGGCAGGGAGGCTGGGCCTCAGCTGGGCCACGCCGCAGCTGGGCCTCTGCAGATTCCAAGGCAGCCACCATCTGCCCACGCCAGATGCCGGCTGTCAGGGAGGAGGTGGCCCTGCAGGCAGATGTGTCTGTAAGTGATAGCAGGCAGCCCACCCAGACCAGATATTTGGGGCCTCCCTGATCTACTTCCCCAACAAGTGCGTCTGGAACAAAACCAAGTAGAGACAGGGATCAGAAAAGAAAAAGGAGAATGAAAGACAAATTATTTCCCAGATAAAGTGGTTGGATTTGATGGTGGCAGCAGGCAAGCTGGTAGGGTCTCACGGGCAAAACTGGGGCTCAGAAGCCACAGACCAGGAATCTCTGCTTCACCCACTGCTTAGACTGTGTGATCCAAAGCGCGCACAGCCCCTTCCCAGGCAGTGCCTCTTCTGCGAGAGGCAAGTGTCACTACGAGGGGAAGAAGGTTTCCGCCCTCCTGGGAGGGGGCTTACCGGTGCACGTCTGCCCAATACCCACGGAAAGAGTGCCTAGCACGTCCTTCCTGCACAGGCCTGTCACGAGCCAGCTGTCTGGGCAGCTGGTGTCCCTGCCACCAGACGCACAGGCAAGGAGACAGCGCCCAGTCTGGTGCTGTGACTCCGGCTCCCGGCCTGGCCTTGCTGTGTGTGAGAGTGCAGGCCAGGACAGGTCCACGCAGTCCACTCCAGAGGGCTCAGTGGCCCACGGCCACCTTCCAAAAGGCCCATGCTGCCCAGGAGGACATTCATATACCTTTCCATTGGCCTTGGAGTAAAGCAAAATTTGGAGACTTTTCCCCAGGTGGAACAGAAGCAAAACAAAAGTATCAGTGGCCTATGGCCATTGAAAATGTACCTATGGCCCTGGCAGCTCTAGAGACGCCCCCACTCTATTTGAAGGAAGTTACTTACCTGACTTTGGACAAAGGGGAGTCTCTAGCAGTGATTTCAAGACAAGAATGTGGAAAGAGAGCAACGGCGAGGATTTGGATAGAGGGAAAGAATGATTCTCCTTACCCACTAGCTTTCTAAGGTTACTTCACGGGTTGTTATCAGCGTGTAATCCCACCAGACCCTCCCACGGGCCTCTGTCCAGCTTTGCAGATTGATTCAGCTTTAGGCGTACCCTTGGGGCCCAGCACTGGGCAAGGTGAGGAGGAGGGTACAACAGAAGAACAGGACTTGGTCCTGGTGGCCCCAATCCAGAGGTGTGATAAAAGCCACACCGTGAGCTGACCCTGACCAGGGGGTGGTCCTCTGTCTTAGACTGTAGGCAATACAGGGCGACCGACCACCCAGTGCCAGGCCTGGGCCCTCTGAGTGTACATTAATGTCCTCCTCCAAGCAACACCAGCTGGGCCTTTTCCAAATGTACCTGGCAATGCTTATATACGTCCTACCCCAAGGATAGCATAGGGCAGAGTAGCTACTGGCACCCAAAATCCACAACAACAGCATGCAAGTTACTTGGCGGGGTGTCAAGGCAGGCCTCACGTGCTCCTGTCCACCCCTCATGTGCTGGGTGCCATCTTGTAACTGGCAGTATTTTCTCTCTCTCTCTCAAAGGTCTGGTTCAAGCCTTACACCTTCTACTCCTCAGTGACGTCTCCAACTGCTCTTCCGATTCCTAGTCAGCATTGTTGCACTAGAACTGGTTAATCACTCACATTCTGTGTTTCATACTTACATTTCTATTGTAGCCCAGAGGGTGTAAGAGGTGACACTTTTTTGAGTCTCCCAGCTGACAGTCCTGCTCCAAGAAAAGATTGGTGAACCCCATTCTAAGTATGTGGCGATTCTCCACGGTGTGTCACTTCACTTCCTGTTAAATGAGCCCCAGGATCACCTGCTCAGCTGCTTCTCAAATACCTAATGAAGGCCATGGCCTGCACCACCGCCCGTGCCAGCTAGGTGTCTGTGTTATACGGCTCAAGCCCATGTTCACGGGCAAGGGTGTTAGATAAGTCGAGAGTCTCAAGGTCTGGATGCTTCCTGCTAAATGTTAAAATGCAGCATGGTATTTTGCAGATGCAGCTGTTAATCAGGATGAGCTTGATGGGAATCCAATCAAGGACCCCAACCCGGGATCAAGTGTAGCCAACTTCAAAGAAGAAATCAATAGATAATTAACCAAATGGTGCATGTGAGTAATGTCTGAGCCTCCCTTCCAGGACGCATCGCTGTGGGGGTGACTCTTCTGTCTCCTTTACTTGCTACAAGTAACTAAAACTACCCAACAACAGACAGTGTCTTTCTTGAATAGCGCACCCCAAGCAGAGAACCCCTTGAGTTTGGCAACAAAAAGATTATAATTAAAACAGGCATGATTACAAATAGTAATTTGCATAGTCAGTGATAATTCCAGCCAGACAATGCGTGAGATAAATATCATCTTTGTGAGTAACAATTATACCAAAAAACAGAAACACATCCAAGAGATACCACACATCCAAGAGATACCACATCCAGTGGGCTGAAATCCACACGCCCACTTCTTCTGGGAGAATAATAAGCAAGCCATGAATTTTCTTTCTACTTACACATCTGGTCCCCAAACTAAAGGGTTGATGTGTTTGTCTTACTATACTGTTTAGAATGATAAGCTGTGTATATCACGCGTATGAAACCGAAAAATTACATTGCGTGCTACAAAGATACATTTCCATGTAGACCTCTTCATCCAAGACAGAAATATATAACTGAACAATAACTGAACAAATAATGAGTCACCAGAATAGGAGTGAACTCAAAAGCAAAGTGAGAATTCCGCCCCCCTCGCCAAGTGCAAAGTCTTTGTGCTCCATGTACTAAGTGCGCTTCCTTCTTACATCCGCTGAGGGGCCGTGAGTCTTGGTAGGAGTCTGAAACAGAGACTCTAAAATTTACTTTCAGGCCCATAAACGAAAGCTCCATATCCCCAACATAACATTAGGTCTTGCCATACCTGGCCTAGTGTAGTTTGGATGTATTAGTCACTTACAACGACTTTAAAATCAAATGTCCAGGAGCCAACCAAGCAAAGCAACCATGGCTTCTGTTTACAGTGAATAACTGTAGAGAACGGACGTGTGAAAGGATACATTTTAAGTGCTTCAATTTATTTTTTAAGTATGCAAATAGTACTTGTGTTGCTGTTTCCTGTGGCTGGTCTAACTAATTATCCCAAATTGGTGGCTTAAAATAACACACATTTATTCTCTTTAACTGGAGCTACGGAGGCCAGAAGTCTGACATCAGTCTCACTGGGCAAAGTCAAGGTGTCCGTCCAGGCCAGGAGGAGCACTGCAAGCTTTCAGGGGCACATTTCCTTGCCTTTGGCAGCTTCTGGAGGCGACCTGTATTCCGTTGTCTCCCACCACCGCACCCTCCTCTTCCATCCCTCCCATATCCTATCTCCTCCTCTACTTGTGGCCTCCCTCTTGACGGACCGTGCATTTAGGGCGCACCTGGTTAATCCAGGCTAATCTCCCCATCTCAGGCTTCTTGCGTTACCATACCTGCAAGTCCCTGTTACCATATAAGGTTGTGCTCCCAGGTCCCAGGGGTTGGGACCGGGGCATCTCTGGCAGGGAGGATATTACTCAGCCTCCCGCACTGCTCCTCGAACCTCCTCTCCAGATGCCGTCCTTTACAGATGGAGAAAGACAAAACTCCAGACCGTGGGGCCACAATCACAGTCTTGAGTCGTGGTGGAGCCAGTGCTGGGTTGGCAGCGAGGAGCCCAAGTTTGAGTCACATCTGCCACCGCCGTGGCAGGGTAGCTGGGGAACAGTCCGCCGTGCTTTGAAATCCTGGTTCTGACTTACAAACCAAAGTGCCTTTGAGCAAACCGCTGAGCTCACCTGGGGAGCAGCGGCCCTCCAAGGCCCGGTCCCTGAGATGAAGTGACTGGCTGCGCGTGGAGCACACGGCAGGGCTGGTGTTGGGAACCAGCTGCTGAACCCTGCCTGCCCTTCCCACCCCAGCCCACACGAACCAAACGACACCTGTGGGGTTTTTTTATTTCTAAAAGTTAAAAGGATCTCACAAATATAAATTCATATGACAATCACGGACAAGGTCAGTTCAGCCCATCCTTTGACCATTTTCCTCCTAAACTGAGAGCCAAGTTTAGGCCATAGAAAGCAATGTCTCCTCAGTCTTTGGAGGGGTAAATGGAGTTCACATATACAGCAGTTTGGGGAATAAAGGGTGCAAAGGGGTGAACGAAAAAGAAAGAAAAGAAACAGGAGAGAATATGGGCTTGTGGGGTTTAACCAATCAAGAAGGGTTATCAGAACCCACCCTGCCCCTGCCCCTGCCCCAGGGGTCCCGGTGCAGGAGGTTCAACGAGGCCAGTCCTTGGGTCCCTGGAGGGTCCCTGTCTGTGAGTCAGACGTTACAAAGAGCACCCCACCTGGCTCTGATGACAAACACATAGTAAGTACATACGAATCGAGATAATGTTTGTGTGGCGTCCTGTAGGTAGGCACCATGCCTTATGAACTTCAGGTGGCATCATAAACGACTGTCAAGAGACACAGTCAGGAGCCAACTCACACCAGTCTGCACCCAACTCCAACATGGACACGCCTCTGGAGCACCATGGAAATGCAGGTGACTGAGAAAAGGAATGTGCAACCAAATTACGCAAACAGGCCCCTTAGGTCTCCCAGCCTCATTTTTTCCCAGAGCACCCAGGCAAGCACTTCCTGCTGCAGGACGCCCCAAGCTATGTGCATTCTTGCCCAGCTGCCTGGAAGGCAAGGAAGCCTGCTAGATGAGTCAGTCCCTCCTCTCCAAACCTCCAGGTGTCTGGTTTCAGTCAGTCCTGCAAATTCAAACACCAGTTCTTGCTTGTTTCCAAGGAAAATGGCTTTGAAACAGCTCTGTGGTCAGGGCATGAATGTGGCAGGATCAGAGGCATCCAACTCATTCTTCCTGGTGCCCTGAGACTCAGGCAACCCCCCGGCCCCCACCCAGGATAAAGCTCCAAAGGGCTGGGAAGCCGAGGACTGCCTCCCCTACTGCTGGGCCCCACTGGGCTCATTCCTGGGTGTCAGTCCTGTTCTCAGGAACAAATCAGAGTTCTCCCGAGGGTCAGATCTCTCGGTTTGCTTTTCTGGCTTTGCTCCAGCTGTTTCCTGGCATAATCCTAATCCCTGGCCTCGGGTCCCCACCTTCTCATGGAGTAGGGTATGCGACTGATTACGAATAACTATTTGTGCCTACGCCCCTCAGTCTGCAGGTAAGGAAGGGAAGTGACTTGGCAGAGGCAACACAGGTTGTTGTGTGTGAAGGTCTGTGTGTCTTTGTTTCCTCAGCTAGTTCCTCAGCAACTCCAGTGCCCCAGCCGAAGACACTTGTTGATGGGGAAGACTGACGAATGGAGCCCAGGACTGGAGGGCCTGGACTGGGGACGAGACGTCAGGCGTTCCAGACTGTGAAGCAGGTGTGAGTGGGGGCCCTGGGCAGCTACTTACCAGCTGGCCACATGCGACGAGTTTCTTGACTTCTCTAAGCCTCCCCTTCTTCAACTATAGGATGGGGCTGACAGTATCTACTCCCTCTGGCTGGAGGAATTCATAAGATTTAATAAGCCTGATATGCTCAGTAGACACCAGCTTCTTTTTGCTGTAATTATTATTGTAATTAGGTGGGGCAACCACAGGGTGACCAGGGAAGGCAGGGAAACAATGAAAATGTAGTGGACAGATGTGGTAAACCAGGAAAACCAGTCCCTCGCTACTGCTCCGGCGGCTGGGGTCATGGAAGGACTGGAGGAAGCGCCAGTGGGTCTGGCGGAGAAGGGGAGGGGCACAGGGCCATGAAGTGTCCCTGGTTCTCACGCAGAAGACCTTTGGCCCAAACACCTGCAATTAGCCTGGGAGCCCCACCCTGTCCCCAAAGCAGGCAGGGTTGCCCCTCCTCGCTTCCACTCCCATCTTCAGTGGGGGTGCCACTTTTAGACACCTCTGTCGCAGTGCTCGGTGTTCTTGCCGAGCAGGGTTCACCTGGGAACAGAGGGGCGCAGGTCAGGGGCCACACTCCGTGTGAGTTCCCTCCTAAAAGGGGAGCTCCCCGGGCAGCTGGCACCTCCAGACTATCTGCTGCGACTCTGCCAGGTCCAAAAAAGATGCTCAGAGAACGGGGGTGCGCGAGGCTCAGCTGGGCCTTGGAGACAAGACGCCAGGCACTCGGGTGGGCGGGCCACCCTGCCCGTGGAAGCGAAGGGCTGCCCACATGCCGCTTTGGCAGAATTCCCTTCTCGCCCTGCGAGAACGTACCTAGTAGCAGAGTGGCTGGTTGCAAGGAAATCTCATCTCTGGGCACAAAACTTAGGTGAAAAAACCTAGGTTAAGCTCCCTGGTGGCCCTGGCTGACACGGGTGGGGTTCTTTCCAAAGTGGGGCCCTCTCCCAGGTATCAGTCCTGTGACCAATCACGATGGGATTGCCTCCTCAGTAAACCTCCGATTCTCCCTGGGAGAGTATGAGCTGATGATTAAGCAGAGGCTACGACCAAACCAGACGGATCTGCCCTTTTAATGCAGGCGGGGTGAAGAGGGATAGCCCAGAGCAAGGGCTGGGCGTTCGTTCCGCCGAGCCAAGACTTTGTTGGCTCAGACCCTGGGCTGGAGACAGTCAATAGGACTTGCCTTTTCCTAGCTGTGTGATCTCGAGGAAGCGGCTCAATCTCTCAAAGTCTCAGCTCTCTGATCGGTGAAATGAGAATAACCATACATGTCTCAGAAGCTGTGTGCAGACCTTGTACTGTGAGGAGTCACTGAAACACCCTGACAGGACAGGTGTGCTGTGGGAACTCGGTAAGCTATTGTCCGGCTATTGCGAACATTAATAAACAGAAACCTCATCTGAAGTGGAGTCAGGAAGCTAAGGGAGCTCTCACACACGTGTCCCTCAACCCACACTATGACCTCATCCGGAAATGGTGCACCTGGCACCCCGAGCAGGAAATGACAGTAATTCAGTACTTCAGCGAGGGAAAGAGAAGATTCCTCCTTGCCCCGAACCACTCAGACAATGGGAGACTACCATCACTCACCCAGTGAAAAGTCACTATACCTGCAAAGTTCACTCCGCTCCCACGCATTCTTCCTTTACAACAGCCCCTCCCAAATCCATGAAGGACCGTCCTCTCCTTAGCTTCTCTGGACTTGCACACGGTTCACCATTAGACCACGTGTCCCGAACTGCAGTTCTCTGTTGCTCCCAAATAAGCCCATTTTGCTAGAGAAATATTTGGCTATTTGTTTAAGGCCAACATTAGCAGAAGCGCCCCGAGGAGAAGAAGAAGGTAACGCTAATAGAACAAGGGGATTTCCCTTTTTCTTTTCTTGAAGTATAATTGGCAAACAAAATCTTACTAGCTTCAGGTTTACATCACAGTGACTTGATATTTATATCTGTTACAAAATGATCCTCATCATAAGTCTAGTTACCACCAGTCAGCACATGAAGTTATTACAATGTTATTGACTATATTCTCTGTGTTGTACATTATATCCCCATGACATTATTTTATAATCGGAAGTTTCTACCTCTTAATCCTCTTCACCTATTTTGCCTGCTCTCCAACTCCTAGCCACCTCTGGCAACTACCGGTTTGCTTCTTATATCTATGAGTCTGTTTCTGTTTTGTTTTGTTTCGGCGGTGGGGGGGGGGGTTGTTTTGTTTTGTAGATTCCACATGCAAGTGAAATCATACAGGATTTGTCTTTCTCTGTTTGACTTATTTCACTTACGCAATACCCTCCAGGTCCATCCATGATGTTGCAAATGACAAGATTTCACTCCTTGTATTGCTGAGTAATATTCCATTGTATATACACACCTCATCTTTATTCATTCATCTATCAATGGGCACTTGCACTGCTTCCATATCTTGGGGACCGTAAATAGGGCTGCAATGAACATAGGGGTGTTATATATCCTTTTGAGTTCGTGTTTTTGTTTTCTTCAGATATATTCCCAGGAGTGGAATCCTGGATTGTAGGGCAGCTCTCTTTTTCATGTTTTGAAGCATCTCCATACTGTTTTCCGTAGTAGCTGACCAACTTACGATCTCACCAACAGTGTACGGGGGTTCCCTTTTCTCCACGTCCACACCAACACTAGAACAAGGGCATTTTTCGGGCTGGGGTAGCCTGAGGAAGCATGAGTGGGTGGAAGGCCTCCTCCCTTCCATTGGGGGATTTCAAGCAACCAAGGAAGAGACCTACATCCGGGGCTGGACTTCTGGGGCCTAGGCTGCATCCAACTGGGTGGGAATGTGTTCCATCTGACAATGGGTAACTGGGACTGGGGGGCCCCTGCTGTGGGGGTGGGGCCTCCGGTGCCCTTGTATGAGGATAGCAGTTTATCGGCCTGGTCCCCACCCAACCCCAAAAGTCTCCCCAGAAGAGATAGGCTCGACTCATCAGTCTCCCTCCCACCCAGCAGGTATTTTTTAGTTTAAGATAATTGTATACTTTTTCCATTTACACAAATAATAAATGCTTATATTTGAAAAGTATAGAAAAATCAAAATAACATTTACAATTACACCAAGTCTCACTACCCAAAATAACTTTAGTGCATTATTTTTTGTTTTTTTAATAACATATCAAAATATAATTTTATTCTTCTTTCTCGCTTAAATTGATTCATAAGCTTTTGTTATTACAGACTTTATATACACAATTTTAAAAGTCCAGAATTTTACACACAATTTTTAAAGTCCTTTGACTGTAATTAGATGATGTGTTTTTATGTAATGTCTCTTGCTTGTTAACACTGTTTCCAACTTTACAGTAACATAAATTGCATCACATTAATATCTCTGTATGCTGTGTATTCTGTAATTTGAATTACCTATCTAGATTAAATCCCCAAAGTGGAACTCATATAGTTGAGTTCCCCAAAGTGGAACTCATATAGTGGAACTCACTCATACAAAGTGACTTACACATGTATTAGGCACCTCAAAGTGTTTTCCAGTTTTTTTTCTTGTGAGTAATATATACTTATATAAAAAATGTTGAAACAGAGAGCTAAGTAAAATGAATGAAAAATTATGAATGACCCACCAAAATAACCACTAAGGGCACTTCATATATTTCCTTCCACATTGTTCCAGGATTATTTTATAAATAAAATAGCATTTTAACCTAGTTTTCCACACTTTAAAGAAGTCTTCCGAATGTGCTTTTCAAATGCTGTGCAGTGGCCATTGTGCGTGCATCATAATTTATATCTTCTTGGTGGTAATTCGGGTCTCCCCCCAATGCTTCATCGTTGTAAAGGACACAAAAGCAGACGCTCAAAGCCCACTTCATTCATGAGGAAGGCCTTACCTGAGTGGGGCCGCAGAATCACAGATCTCTGGCACTCAGGTGCCTCAAGAGATTCACTCATGGCCACCCTGCAGCTAGATTTGAAATCTTTTCTATGCCCATGTTACTGATGAGGCAGACTGCATTAAAGAATTTGAGCGGCTGGACAAGTTCATAAATCTAGAAAGTATCAAAGAACTGAGTGAGACCTAATGTGTTGGGTCCACTGCTCCTTCCACGCATGATTCAATTTGATCATTCATAATTCTGAAACATTCCTGGTTTTTGTTGTTGTTGTTGTTGTATTGAGTGTTTTGAGAGCCTGAGGTGCCCAAGATGATATTTGCTCCGGGAAGCCTAAGGGGATTGATCTTTTACTCATTACCAGCCTGAGGTAAGGTCTCTGTAGGTGTGTCACAGCTCTCTGACCTTGACCCTACCCGGTCGAACGTTTCCATGAAGATGCACAAAGCAGGATTACAAAAACTTGAGGAAGCACACACCTAATATGCTGAATGGCAACAGCAAGGTTCTAAACTCACAGACCTAAAGGATGGACCAAACTCTTTCTATGAGGAAAAAATTAGGGTTTCTCTTCTAACTTGTGAAGCACTTGTGAATAGCGCCCCCTGGCGTTGTGCCCTACGGTGGCTCCCTGTGCTACACGGTTCCCCAGCGCTGAGTGGGGGGACTTAACCGCACTTTCAAAAATTTCAGTTCTCCTCATTTCTGTTATAGCTTCCTTTTCTTTTCTTTATTTTTTATTTTTTAGGCTGTATTAATAAGACGTTAGGATTGTTAAAATTTTTTCATGACCCTTGTTACAGACAGTAAGGCAAACTTTATTCAAGGGGAATTACCATAATGGGGTGTTGTAGTAGGGAGAGGGAGGGGCTCAACTCCGAACCCAAAAAGGACGCGTGGAAATTTAGAGCCAAGGAGCACAGTCAGACGTTGAAAAATTACTAACAGGAAACAGTGTGGGTAACAGGGATTCCTGCTAAAACAACCTGACAGCAGTGCCAGCGTGGTGAGACGCGGAGGGATAAGGAATCTCTCAGAAATCAAGGGTGAGGGATTTTTGCTATGCTGACCCAGCAGAATTCTTACTAAGAGTAGAGTAAGCAGAGACGAACACAGAAACAAACAAACAAACAAACAAAACAGAAGAGAAGAGAAGTGGGAGGAGGCCAATTAGACTTAAGACAAGCCGAGAGTCTCTGTTGGGTCCATACTTGCAGAGGGATCCTGGCCCCCTTGAGTGTACCCAGAGAAAGCTAACCTGGATGACAAAAAGCCAGGGGAAAGTGTTATGCTTATCTTTCAAAAGACATTTACTGAATACCTACTATGTGCCCGTTGAACAGTGTGGACAACAAAAACTAGATTCCTGTCCCAAAGAACCTCACATTTCAGTGGGAGTATAGGAGGAGACTGAAAATAACCTAGTATCTGAAAAAATAAGCAAGATAATTATGGTATGAAAGAAAGAAAGGAGGGGAAGTGGTGGGGATTTGGATATAATCTGTAGAGCAATTAACGAGGTAGAAGACAATCAGGAGTTTGGTGTGTCATGGAAACAGAGGGGAAATTTAGAAAATGAGGGAGAGCTTGGTTGTGTGAGGCGCTGCTGAGAGCCCAAGGTGAGAGCAGAGAAGAACCACAGAAGTTGGCTAGATGGATGCCACCTGTGACCGCAACACAAGAACAACTTTGGTTGGAGTACTGAGAATGGGTTGAAGAGACAATGGGAAGTGAGAAACAACCCTTCCCAGAAGTTTTGCTGTGAAAGGGGAGCAAAGAGTAGGATGGTAGCTACTGGAGCATATAGAGTCAAGGAAAGATATATTTTAAAGGTGGAAGGTATTAGGACATAACTATGCGCTAGTGGGAAGGATCTAGGAGAGGGAGGGAAGGTGATGATTAGGAGAGAGGGAAGATAAACACAGAGACATAATCTTTTAGACAGCAAGTGGAGGTGGGTGCAGAGCACAGGTGCAGGGCTTGACCTTTGGTAAGAGCAGGGAGACACCTGGCTGGTGTAGCTCAGTGGATTGAACGCCGGCCTGCGAACCAGAGGATCGCGGTTTGATTCCCAGCCAGGGCACATGCCCGGGTTGCAGGCCGGTTCCCTGCAGGCCAACTCCCAGCAGGGGACGCACGAAAGGCAACCATATATTGATGTTTCTCTCCTTCTCTCCTTCCCCTCTAAAGATAAGTAAATAAATAAAGTCTTGTTTTTAAAAAAAGAGCAGAGAGACAGAGTGCTTACAAGGAAGGCATTGTAACTGGAAGGAACAGAAAAGATGAGTTCAGCTGCCAGTAGGTTTGTAGACTTGCTGATAGGAAGATGTCAAGTGCTTCCATATTCTTAAGGAAGTTTGGACTGAAGCCGGGTGGGGCAGAACTCAGGTTGGAGAAGAGAGGAGAGATACAAATAACTGGCTTGGAAGGCGGGACTCCACATGGACTAGGGTAACGTAGCGGGATGATTGGGCAAGGGGAGTGCCCATCGGAGGTTTGCGCAAGTCTCAGACATTGGCTCTGGCAAAGTGAGGCAACAAATCTAAACTGGAAGAATAGAGTTTTACATGGTCACAGGAAAATTCAAAGGAGCCGAGTACCAGGGACTAGCTTAGCACTGAAGATGACAAGTAGGAACTCACAGTTGGCAGTTCTCGAATGTGGCTGTTGGGATGAGTGAGTTCTATCCCTCCACATTCAAATTCTAGGGAGAGGGCATCGGATTGGCTAGATAGAAGCAAAGAACAATTGAACTCAAAGTCTCACTGAAACTGTTCACTGGGGGGTAGATACTTCATTCAGCAAAATTGTGATGTTATTATACAAAGAGGAAAAGGATTCTGGGCAGACAAAATCAGACAACTAGTATGTGTCATGAATTACAGTGTAGCCTGTAGGTTGTGTGTTTTTCTCCAGCAATATTCAGCCTCTTTGGGGCAAACTCAAAGAAAGCGGGTCGTTGGCATTGAGCTAAGTAAGCATTGTGGATTATAGTAATTAGACCTTACACAATCATGGGAGGGGCCAGGGAAGTAAAAGTCCAAATTTGGAGCTAAAGGATCGGAGGAAAAAACCACTTACCAAAGCCCTGTCATGGGGCATGAGTGGGCATTTGCAGGAATCCTGGAAGCTCGCCACATCCAGCTGCTGCAGCAGGACCACAAAGGGCTAGTGTAGGAGCCCATGGACCAATGTCAGGTCTCCATAGCTACAGCCTCTGGCTCTGGGGTGGGCCTGGGGTCACTGTTGGTCATCAGGCCCAGCAGATGGGAAGAGAGACAGAGAGGGGGAAGAATAAGTACAAAGTGGAACCTCTGGCACTTCTGTGTCTGCCTCTAAATCCCCAGTATGTATAAGTCATCAATTTAAAATTATGGCATGGTAAGTGTAATGGTCAAAAAGACCAGCAAAGAAATTTAGGGTGTTTTTAGGAGAGTGACTATAATGATGGACCATAGGATCCAGAATATGGGGATCACACGAATTGGAAGTCTCAAGGTCAAAAAAATTTTTGGACTGAGGATGCTAGAGTAAGCGAGCTGTAAGGATAAAAAGTGATGAAGCGGGAATTTGAGATTTCAGCTGTGGTGTGGTAGCACAATCGTGATAAGGAGGTCTCAGGTGGCGGGGGTGATGGAAGAGTCATTCATGCGGATGTTGAACTTGCAGAGGGTGGTGGCTGGGAGTGGGCCACAGAGACATTCGGTGGGCCTGAAGCTGAAGTCCGCTGTGAGGGTGTGGCCATCCATGGCTGGCTAATCCTTAGGCACAGCGGTAAAGGTAGGTGCAGACCAAGCTTGAAAGAAACTGGAGAGTCTGAAGCAGAAGGAAGAAAGTGGCTTTTTAATGGCAATACGGAGCAAGGAGAGTTCCCACCCACTTCATGGCCCAGAGGTGCCTTCCCCAGAGGGGAAGACAGACTATCCAGACAACCCTGCAGGGGAGCCGATGTCCTGAAGGGCGCGCCACACTCTATAATGAGGCAGAAGGTGCCTTCTGGGAAGAGGTGAAGACACAGGAGAGGGGACTTACCACTCCCTTTCCAAAGGGCACAAAGTCATAAATGTGCCCCCAGTGAGGAGGGGTAAGAGGTGAGGCAGGTTAGGGATTATATTAGCACTTTCCAGTTTCTAGTGTCGGAGATCCAACTCAAACTAGAAAAGGAAAAGAAACTGAATTCAATTGCTCACACACCTGGAAACCCAGCGGGGAGGGAGGCTGGCTTCAGTCCTGGATACAACACGAGTCCCAGGGTGCCCTCTTTCAGAGTCTGCTCCACTCTCCTGGGCGGCTGCGTCCTCGGACAGCCTCTCCCCACACAGCAGCGCCTGGCGCCCAGCAGCTCCAGGTGGGCACGGCCATCAGCATCTGCCTCTTCCCCCATCTCATCAGTGAAGTCCAACCTGGACCCAGCGGTTAGTGCGGGGACATCTCCAAGTGGCCGGGCCTGGTGGGCGTAACCCACCAGAGCCACCTGTTGGCAAGTACGGGAATTGCTCTTCACGGGGAAAACTGCGACGCAGTCGTCAAGAGAGCAGGCTACTGCAGGGCCAGGGCTCCGAGTTCCCGCCAGGTACACACAGCAGGATGAGGAGGGGCGTCAGGGTGATGTTGGATCACTCCCGAGGCTGAGATTTAGACTTCTGGTGGTCGCTGAGGGAAATAGTGACACGAGGCATGATGGGGTTAGCACTGATAACTTCTTAGGGAAAGTGGACAATCTTTCTTTGTTAGTCTTGACGACCTAAAGCACCGGAATGGGGCCTTGGCCATAATGCCATCTAGCGCTGTGTCATGGTGCAGCGGGGAAAGCCAAGGCGCAAAATGGCCTCTTACCGTTGCTCACCTGAAGTCTCAGGAAATTTGGTGCCAGAGCTCAAGAGATCTTGGCGCCACATGTCACAAACTCTCACCAAAATATCGACATATTTTGTTAGATTTGTCAGAACATCAGATTTTTCGATAGCCCCTCTGCACAATTTGAAGAACTGACGTCTGGGAGAGGGTGGAGACATAATCCACGTGACTCCAGTGCAGAATCAGCACCAGGGTGCAGAAGCTAGAGGAAAGTTTTGAGATAATGATTACAATTAGAACTGTCTAATGAGCCCTGGCTGTAGCTCAGTGGATTGGGCTCAGGCCTGCAAACCAGAGGGTGGAGGTTCGATTCCCAGTCAGGGCACATGCCTGGGCTGCAGACCAGTTCCCAGCAGGGGACACCCAAGAGGCAACCATACATTGATGTTTCTCTCCCTCTCTCCTTCCCTTCCCCTCTAAACATAAATAAATAAAATCTTTTTAAAAACTGTCTAATGAGGAAGAAAGTGTTTATGCAATGACTCAAATGCCTCTAGTCACAGATAGTATATTCAAGGCTTCTATTTTGAATGTGAAATCAAGTAGCTCCCAGATTTAAATTCCATGATTTTATAGTCAGGAAGAAGAAATAATCATCAGCCAAATAGTGCAGTGGCTAAATGCTGTCTTCAACATCCTCTCATCTCCCTTTTTGGACTCCTTTTTTTCTTTCTCCAGACACCTCCATCCCACCCACCCCTAGGAGCCCAGTGTTTTTGCTAGGGGAACTCAAAAGTTAAAGATTTTAGCTTCAGTCATAGTTGATAGGCTTAAGTGATTAATGCATATTCCAGGAACTGGAATGCAGGACTACTGACTCCGGGAGGCTGACAATTCAGTCTCCAGCGTCAGGGGCTCCCGGAGTGATGGAGATGGTATCTGAACATTGTGTTCTAGGGAAGACTAAGATAAAGAATTGTTGATCAGCAGATAAAGAAGTACTAGGAAAATCACCAAGGAACTGAAACTCTTATCCAACTAACCTTTTTTTCCCCAAACCACTTACCTACCCTTTCTTCTTATAAAAATGTCAGCTTGAGATGAGATACTAAGGTTTTGGGGGCTACACTGTCTTCTCAGGTCACCAGCATCTGAATACAACCTCCGTAAGGATTCAATCCTTGTCTCTACTGATTGGTTCTGGTCGTGACGGGCAGCACGAACGCCGACCTTTCTGGCTTCACTTTCATGGCACCTACTGGATTCCACCCAGGTCTGCCTTTGGGTGCAATGTCCCTGATGCAAGATTCTTCCTCTTTCTCATCCAGATGTCCAGGATCTGACAAACAGCCCACTGTCCATAAACAGCATGGAGGTGAGCTAACCCCGTGAATGTCAGCTTTTGAGATACTGAGCCCTGTTCAAAGAACCATAAAGTAAATTATAGTCTGCACCATACTTTTTAGTCATTTTCATTTCTTAGCTTCTGCATTCACTGTTAAATGTGTTTTGCCCCCTCCAATCAGATTGTTAGGAACCTCGGGCAGGAGTTTTACGTTATAATTCTCTGAATCCCCCACATAACTCGGTATTTCAGTCACAGATTAGTCGATGTAAATCAAGGTGAGTAAGTTCTATTCCTGAGCTCTTCCCTTCACTTGCCCAAACCCTACAGACAACCGTCTATAAACATCAGGCACTGGGATGCCGACAGTGTATGAAGGTCAGCAGGACAGGGCCCCTGCTCCAACTGGGGAAAATGTGTGACAGAAAATACCCACTAAGGGCTGGGCACCTGTGATCACGGCGTCATGGTCACAGGTTACTCTTCCCCCAACCACATCAAGCAAAGGTGATTAGATTTGTTTCAGAAGAAAACTAAGTCCCGGAAAATGAGAGCCAAAACTCAAATCCAAGTTAGTCTGGCTCCATGCTGCCTATAAACAAACAAAATACAATCAGAACAATTCAGTTTTCTGTAGGAAAAATATGTTTTTTTCTTTTGGGGACCACAGGGACAAAAGGATTCTTTTTTACCTATGATTGGACCCAGAGAATAGAGCAAAAATGCTGAGTTTATCCGAGGAGGACGCTAACATGGAATTCAGCAAACCAAGGATAGGCATGGTGTATCTTATTAGGTGGAACTCTGAGCGACTCTGTCCAGACACGTGCTGGGCGGGCCCTGCAGAGGTAACCCAAACCGCCCAGGGTCTGGCCGGCTGACTGCGTGGCGGTGGGGAGCCACAGCTCGGGTGCCATCTAGTGGTGAGTTCAAAGCTTTGTTATAGTCCCTGAAAAGGGATCTGGTGCCCCCATGCCTTCATGGTGGGTGAAGAGCTAAGATTCAGTCAGCTGTAGTGTGTGGATCCTGAATCCTAGGCCCAGAACCCATGGTAGCATTCCCCAGCCCCCAAATATTATTTGTTGCCTATGTTGCCTCAAGAGCTGTATCCCTGAACTCAGTGGCCTGTCTCAGCCTATACCTTCACCTCCCAGGCTTTCCAGAAAAAAAATTTGAATGCTTTCTATACTCTTTCTCTTTCCATTGGCATTAGTCTCTCTCTCTCTCTCTCTCTCTCTCTCTCTCTCTCTCTCCCCCCGGCACACACACACACATACTACATGTTATCAGGATCATTCACCAGAGAACCTCTCCAGAGGAAGCTATTCTGAAAAACAAGATCCAGGCAGGAAAAATCCAGCAGTCTAGGAAGGCAAAAGGATGAGGACCACCAAGAAAGAAAATGCTGTTCTTACGAAAGGAATCCTCTTAAACAGAACCTAGGAAGCTGGGCATCCTCATCAGCCTCTCAGGGTACCAGGCCACCTTCAGGGCTCCCTCCTTCTCTCCTCCCCCTTCTCTTTGCCTGCAGTGCCGCATCTGAGCCCCCGCCCACCACCCCCTCCCACAGAGCAGGCTGTTGTGCAGAGCCTGGGCCTGGAAAGGAAGGGAGACAGGTGGTTTCGGAGGTCCAGAGGTGGGGGCTTGACCTGGTGTCAGAGGCCATGGAGAACGTCCATGACACTGCAGGAGATGTTCTCCAAATGCCACTGGGTGATGGAGTGTTCTCTGAGCTCGTACCTGCGTCTACACTTGAGTCACTCAGTTCAGTCATTCACTATATAAGTGAATAAATAATGCTGTATGTTTTGTGAATGAATATATTTTTAATCTAAAATATATCTCCATTCTAGATTTTGTGGTTTGCAGGATAATCCATCTTAAGCCCCAGAATCTGTGAATATGTGACCTCATGTGGCCAAAGAGACTTGACAGCTGTGATCAAGGTTAAGGACTTTGAGTTGGGGAGAGTGTCTTGGATTATCTAGGTGGCCCAATCTAACTGCTTAGGTCCTTTAAAAGCAGAGAAATTCCGAGACTATTGAGCTGGGGGGTGGGAGGGGCACAGCAGGGAGAGAGAGAGAACAACAAGTTTCCAAGAGAGATATGTTGTTACTGGCTTTGAAAATGAAAAAAGGGGGGATCCAAGGAATGTGAGCAGTTTCTGGAAGCTGGAAAAGCAAGGAAACAGATTCTCCCTGTAGTCTCCAGGAAGAATGCAGCCCTGTGGATACCCTGAATTTGGCCCAGCGAGACCTACGTCAGACTTCTGCAGAACTGTAAGGTTGTTTGCACTGGTTTAAGCCACTAAAGTTGTGGTGACTTGTTAGAGGAGCAATAAAGCTAATGCAGGAGTCTGTCTTGAGATCTCCAAGTTTCATTCAGCATCAAAGCCAGAACTGCCTTGAGCTATGCTGACCCTCAGAGACTTTACTCTGATAGGGCCATGTTTTTTGGATGTTGCTTGAGGATCTGGGAGAAAGGCATCGTTTCAGTTGGTAATCTATTTGTTCAGAAACCAAAAGATCTACGCTGTGCCACCTAGGAGGCCTGCAGTGAATGTCTCCAGACTCCTCTAAGAGCTGCATTGGGGGCTATGGGGAGTAGCTTCTGGGCCCGCATCACTGGCCTGGATGCACTATAGAAACAGAAACACTCACAGGAGTAGGTACAACAGGGAGGGCACGAATGGACTGTCTCTACCAGGAGGCATTGGCGCCTAAAAAATACTCACTGAATCAGAAGGTTGTCCAAACCTCTTTAGTACAGTAATTCCATTCTTGGGATTTTTTTTATTTGAAACGAATTCCAAAGATACTACATAAAATGTATATGGACATTTTTATAAGATTATCTATTGTAAAAGCAACAACAAAGGAAACGGTCAAAATTCCAACATAAGAAAATCTTTAATGAATTACTATTCTGTGCCAATACAGTACCATTAAAAATGACAATTATTCATAAAATGGAAACATGAGAAAATGTTCTTATTATGCAAAATGAAAATAATATATTATAAAATAGTATTTATTCCATAACCCTTTATTGAGTACATGCTATGTGACAGGGATTATCCCAAGTGCCAAGTAATTAAGGGAGTCAACGTACACACACTCTCTGCCGTTCTGAGGCTCACCATGACTGCAAACATGTGAAATGATTACACATGTGGAGGAGATGTAGCGAAAAATGAAGAAGGTGTTATCTTAAGGCATGGTAAATATTCTACTCAACCTTCTTAAACCGTCTTTTCCATTAATAATCATTATATTAAAGGATAGGCAGGAAGAAGTGTAACCCTCTGGCCCTAAGTCCCAGTGCAAAGTCAGGTGGTGGCAGGCTCCTTGCTGGGGACGCAGGGTCTGGATATCCTGGCGAGGAGCACAACAAACAACAGCATGGCAGGTCAGGAGGCCAGGCTCCTCCCCAGCAGGGGAGCAGAAATCCAGCTGTACACACAGGTTTGCCGAGGTGGGGCCAGCTCTGGGGCCACGCTGGAGCCTGAGCTGACACCCCCTGTGTATCTGGGAAACTTTCACTGCACTAGGCATGGCCCTGAGGCACGGCAACACCTGTCCCCACCTGTCTCCTCCGCTGCTGAGGGGTTAACTACGAAAGCAGATGCTCCATTGCTCACGGTTTTGCTGCTGCTGCCGGTGCCGGGCCAGCCACAACAGCTAGGCCTGACTCAGTGTTCCGGTGCGAACAGGGGAAGGCAGGCAGGGTCAGTTTCTCAAGCACCTTTCTAAGACCGCAGCTGTGGGAGCTGTGCTGGGCTGTCGGCCAGCTCAGATGACGTCTGAGCAGGCACGGTGCCTGGCCACTGGCGTGTAGCCTGGAGACACTTCTACGATGGTGCTGGGATGAAGAGCACTTGGAGGAGTGCACAACTCCTGAGGTCTACTGTAGCCACGTCACTGTCCTTCTTCCTCGCTTCAAAGTAGCTCTGCTTCTTCACTCATCCTCCCCTCCTTCCCTCCAGGCTTGAAAAAGGAGGAGTCTTCAAAACCACAGTTAGCTCCCACCCCACAGCCAACAAGATGGCTACTATGGAAAAAGCCAAGTATGGGCAAGGATGTGGAGAAAACCGCACAAGACTCTCGTGCACTGTTGGTGGGAATGCAACATGGTACAGTGACTGTGGAATACAGTATGGCAGTTTGATGAAAAATTAAAAGTGGAATTACTCTATGATTCAGCAATCCCACTTCTGGATAATTATTGAAAAGAACTGAAAGCAGGGTCTCAAGATATTTGCACGTCCGTGTTCATTGTGGCATTATTCACCATAGCAAAAATGTGAAAACAGTGAAAATCAATGAGTGACTAGATAAACCGAATGTGGTGCATGCATACAATGGGATGGCATTCAGCCTTAAAAAGGAAGGAAACTGTAGCTCAGTGGCTTGAGCTCAGGCTGCGAATCAAAGGGTCGCCAGTTCGATTCCCAGTCAGGGCACATGCCCAGGTTTCGGGCCAGGTCCCCAGTGGGGGCCATGTGAGACGCAACCACATACTGATGTTTCTCTCCCTCTCTTTCTCCCTCCCTTCCCCTCTCCCTAAAAATAATAAGGAAGGAAATAGAGATGAAACTGTTAGCCTTACTTGAACAAGGTAACCTATTCAATTCAATTCAAGGGGACATTATTAAGCACCTATTCGAGAAAATACAGTGTGAATCTCAAAGAGGAATGAATTTGGAGGCAGGGCCGGGAAGCACTGCAGCAGGATGGGGCCACACCTGTCTCAGCCTGTGGAAGGCGTGGGAGCTACCGTCTGCTTAGCTCTGCAGAGCCTGGGAGGAACAGGCCACAGGCATACAACACGTGTTTGTTGAACTGAACTCACATTTGCTCCAGGCAAGCAATACACATGGGAATAAGACAGCAGCAAAGACCAACAGCAGTTAACCAAACACTGGCAGAGTGACAAAGGACTCTCACTGGGGAGCCTGGGGAGGTTAGGGACAACTTGACCATAACACAGCTGAAGAGTGGCAACTGGAAGGATGAGTAGAACTTTTTTTATAGGCAGTTAAGAAAGAGGAAATTATTTCAGTCATAGGAAACATGTGTAAGACACAAAGGCATTAAAATAAGGAACAAGGGGGGAAATTGAGACAACTTTAATAGCATAAATAATAAGATATTATTTAAATTAAAAAAATAAAGCCCTGGCTGGTGTAGCTCAGTGGATTGAGCGCAGGCCTGCGAACCACACGATCGCGGTTCGATTCCCAGTCAGGGCACATGTCTGGGTTGCAGGCCAGTTCCCAGCAGGGGACTCACGAGAAGCAACCATACACTGATATTTCTCTCCTTCTCTCCTTCCCTTCCCCTCTAAAGGTAAATAAATAAAATCTTTAAAAAATAATAAAATAAAAGCTATTTTCACTGGAAAAAAATAAAATAAGAAGGGATTGGGGAGCCAGCAGGTGGTAATGTGTGTCAGAACACAAGGAACATGTGGGGAGGTGTGAGGACCTGAGATTAAACAGCTGGAGGGGTCTCAGTCATGGCCTTGGGGTCCCACGCTAAGGAGGTGGGTGTGAGGTCAACCTGCCAATGACCTCAAATCACCCCACTGATTCCCACAGTTGATTTGCTAGGAATTTCAACTCTAACCTAGAGGTGAAGGATGCTAGGAAGGAGAATGGTATGTTGGCTGAGGTGAGGAAGGAACACAGAAGTGTCGAGGTTCAAGGGGTCTAATCAATAACCTACTGCTTCCTGCCCAAGTCTCAACGATTTGAGAAATGAAGCAAAAACTGTATGAAAACCAAAATATCTTTTTTGCAGGTGAAGTTGCTAGTGAAAAATGCGGCCTATACCTAATCCAAACAGCATGGTTCATGAGCTGATCCCAGTGGTCAGGGGATGACAGTACTCTGCTTCACCAGGCCAGGGCATGCTTTGTGATCCAAATGGACTGTGTGAGAGAGGCATATTCCTTTGGAAATTTAGAGTGCTGTTACCAAAACCAGAAAAGCGTGTCCTGTCATCTCCTACGTGTGTATATTTAGTGATTCATATCCCATGTGACCCCTTTTTAGGGTACACTTGGTCAGAATTTAGGGCTTGAAAAAACACCCGAATTCTGGTGTTACTTTGAACAAGTTACTTGCTCTTTCTGCATCTCGAATGCTTGCTATCCCTAACAAAACACCATAAAATAAGAATTCTCTTGGCCCATTCCCTGCCTTAGGAATGTTGGGCTCATAAATGACATCATGTCTGTAAAGAGCTATGATCTTCTTAAAGACAAATGCTGTATAAATATATATGATTATTAGCTAGGTCACTTGAAAACTAGTTCGTGCATGAACGTTTGGACGTCAAACAGGACTTCTTGCTTCCAAGGGCCACCTGCTGCCTTTGTTTTCTGACATCTAGCACCTCACAATTGCCTCCTCCCAGCACCCACATACTGCCTGGGGGGACAGTGTAGCCATTTAGTCTCCCTGGAATAATGGGTTAAAACATTTGGAAAGCAAAGCCAGCAGAATTCCAAGCAATTGCTACTTTGGAGGGTTTTTAGAAAGATAATTAAAGAGAAATCCTGTTTGGGTTTTGAATACGGATGGTTGTTCATCTGCCCTAATCCATTCACTAAGGTTCCCACATGAGCAGTTTTAAAGGAACCTGGAGTTTAATTTAAAAAAGAAAGAAAGAGTTCCCCTCCCTTACATCTGATGTGATGAGGGGAAGAGGAAGGAAGAGAAAGGGGGTGCAAAAGGGGAGAGCAGAATTGGAATGGGAAGCGCTGCTCCTAGTTTTCTCTTTTGTCTCTTAGATATCATGATTTCAGACTTTAAAAGGAAACGTAGAGGTCAACCTAACCACAGAAACCACTTTGGGTTTTTGGGGTTCTCTATTCCATTTTAAAAATTATCTGTGGATGATGAGGACCAATGATGTAAACTCGATTTTCTAAGCTTAGACAGTCAATCAGTAATGATTGACTGTCTTCGCAGGGACGAGGACCTGCCTCCACCTTCCCCTTTGGTGCTGTTCACATTTAACCCCTCAGTCCCTGTCCGTTTTAGGAGCTGGAGCAAGTCATTTTGCTTCTCAGACCTCAGCTGTCTCATTCATAAAATGTAAATGAAGCCTAAGCTAATGAAAAAAGGACAGCTGGGAAATACGCCCTCTTGAAGTTCCTTCTAGTTTTCTTTTTTTTAAATTTTTTTTTATTTAACTCTTGTTCAAGTACAGTTTTCTTTCTTGTATTCCCAGCCCTGCCCCCACCAGTGCTCCCCACCTCCCTCCCATCTCCGCCCCCCACCTTAGTTATTGTCCATGTGTCCTTCATACTTATTCATGTGAGTCTATCCCCCTTTCCCCTGTGATTCTCTCCCCTCTACCCTCTGGACCCAGTCAGCACATTCTGTATTTCAGTGTCTTTGGTTACATTTTGCTTGCTTGTTTGTTTTGTTGTTTAGATTCCTGTTAAAGGTGATATCATATGGTATATGATATCCCTGATATCACCTTCTAGTTTTCAATCGACTAGTCCACAAATATTTTTTTATATTTTATTGATTATACCATTACAGTTGTTCTATTCCCCCTCTTCATTCCCCTCCACCCGCACACTCCCTCCCCCACCATTCTCCCCCCCTTAGATTATAACCACGTGTCTCAAGTTCTTTTTTTTTTTAAAGATTTTATTTATTTATTTATTTATCTTTAGAGGGGAGGGAGAGAGGGAGAGAAACATCAATGTATGGTTGCCTTTTGTGCATCCCCTGCTGGTAGTTAGCCTGCAAGGAACCCGCCTGCAACCCAGGCATGTGCCCTGACTGGGAATCGAACCGCGATCCTCTGGTTCGCAGTCCCACGCTCAATCCACTGAGCTACGCCAGCCAGGGCTCAAGTTCTTTAGATTCTATATTTCCCCCACTATTCTCGCCCTCCCCCTATCTATTTTCTACCTACCATCTATGCTATTTTCTGTGCCTTCTCCCCCCTTCTCCTCCCACCCCCCTGTTTCTAACCCTCCATGTGTTCTTCATTTCTATGGTTCCACTCCTGATCTAGCTGTCCTCTTGGTTTGCTTTTGTTTTAGGTGTGGTTATTAATAACTGTGTGTTTGCTGTCCTTTCACTGTTAATATTTTTCATCTTCTTTTTCTTATATAAGTCCCTTTAGCATTTCATAGAATAAGGGCTTGGAGATGACGAACTCCTTGAACTTGACCTTATATGAGAAGCACTTTATCTGTCCTTCCATTCTAAATGAAAGTTTTGCTAGTCCACAAATATTTTTAAAGACCTAATGGCAAGTAATGGGCTAACCAGGCTAAAGTAATTTGAGCAAGGGCTTTATTTACCTCTCATAACAAAAGGTCAAGCAGCAGATCCAGTAGCTGGTATTTGTTCAGTGCCACGGTGGACAGGAGTAACTCCACCTGCCTATTACATCAGGTTTAGTATCGGCTTCTCGTCTGCGTTACTGTCGCCGTGTGGTCACAGGAAGGCTTCTGTAGCCCAGATGTCACTTTTCCCCAAACCTCCCTTTAATACTTAAAAAATAACAAATGTAATGAGGCACTTCGATCTTGTTCTTTTGCAGACACCTCATCAAACTGAAGATCATTCCCTATATAGTTGATGAAAGGTTTCGGGTTGTTTCTTTTCTTTTTTTTTGTCTAAATCATGAATGAGAGTTGAATTTTGTAAGATGTTTTTTCTACATTGAGAGGATATGAATGATATGAATTATCTCCTTTATTCTGATTTTAAAATTGAACCAACCTTGCATTTCTTGCAAAAATTGCATTTAGTTAAACTATCTTACTCTTTGTAGATATTGTTAGATTTGATTTGCCAATATTTTGTTAGAATTTTTTTATCTATGTCTCTAAAAGATATTGATGTGTAATTTTATTTTGTTCTTATTTCTTGGTGTCAGGATCATTCTGACCTTATAAGTTAGAAAGTGTTCCCTTCTCTATTTCTTTGAAATAGTTTATGTAAGATTGGTACTTCTTTCTTTCATACATGGTTGATAAAATTTACTAGTGAACCCATTTAAGCCTGAATTCAGGGGTGAAGGGAATCTTAAAAACATAGAGCTATTTAGATGTTCCATTTTTTTGTACATCAATTTTGGAAAATTATGTTTTACAAAAAATCTTTTCATTTCATCTACATTATTGAAATTATCAACATAAAGTTGTTCATAATGTTTTCTTACTCTTTTAACTTTTGTAGGATCTCTAATGATCTTCCTCTTTTATTCTCAATATTCATTGTATTTTCTTTTCTTTTTCCCGATCAATCTCACTAGGAATTTAACTATTTTATTAATATTTTCAAAGAAATAACTTGTAGCTTGTTAATTTTGTCTAACTTATTTTTAAAAATTGTTTTCCTTTCTTCTACTCACTTAGGGTTTAATTTCCTTTTCTTATTCTAACTTCTTAAGGTGGAAACTTAGATCACTGATCTCCGATATTTTTTAAATAAAATATGCTTTTAAAACTATAAATTTCTTTGTAAGTATTGCTTTATTTACATTCCCTGAATTTTGATGTATTTCATTATCACTCTAGTTGAAATGTTTTCTCATGCTCTTAGAACTGTGCCTGGCATAAAGTACTCAAGAAGTGGTATCCCCTATTAGCTTAGTTTTTTTTTTCTCCTATGAGAATAAGTAGATGAATCACTCTGACAGTTGTATTACTTTCCTTCCGAGCCTCTATTATTCCCACTGCCTGAAGCAATACTCCTTCATGTGGGCCCAGACTTCCTCCTTCTTCAAGTCAATTCCTATTCATCTTGTAGGTGTGACCACAAACATTATTTTCTCAGAGAAGCCTTCCCCAGACTGAGGTGGTCCTTTCATGTACTAGGTTGAATAATGTCCCCCTAAAGTTCACATCCATCCAGAACCTGTGAAACCTGTGAATGTGATCCCATTTGGAAATAGGGTCTTTGCAGATGCAATTTCATTGAGAAGAGGTCATACTGTATTATAGTGGGCCCTCAATTCAATATGACCCATGTACTTATAAGAAGAGGAAAATCGGTACACAGAGACACACAGGAGAGCATCATATGACCACAGAGCCAGAGATTGGAGTGATGTGTCTACAAACTGAGAAATGCAAAAGATTGTCAGCAACAACCAGAAACTAAGGAAGGATCCTCACCTAGGGTTTCAAAGAAGTGTGACCCTGCCAACACTGTGATTTCAGACTCCTAGCATCCACAACTGTGAAAGAATAAATTTCTGTCATTTTAATCCACCCAGTTTGGGGTATTTTGTTACAGCAAACCTTGGAAACTGATACACCACGTTACATATTTTCATCCTTCCTTATACTTTTCTTTCCTACTCTTATCAAATAATTACTACATATGAATTATCAGGAAATACAAATGGGGTAATAATGCTAGTCTGGCATTTCAGTGGAGGCTTCCTTAAGAGAGACTGTCATAACCTAAACCATTATGTCAAATGGTAAGGACTATGAAGGGCACATTCTTTTGAGGGAGTCAGTGGCCAACTACTTCAGCTTCTCAGAGCTAGCCCTAAGCCTAATGTGTAAGCCTCCAAACGGTTTCTAATGTGTAAGCCTCCAAAATGCTCAATTTTTAAAAAAGCAACAGATTGCCTTAGAAGGGTCCTGAGGTAGGAGTCAGAGCCATTGGTTCTGCTTTTCTCTTTGCAGGGGACCGGAGCAAGTCACTCAACCTCTCTGGGTTCCAGGTTCACTCACAATGGAGGTGGTTTGGACTGGACAGTTCCTGCAATCCCTTGAGCTGGAACATTCTGTGGTTTTATGATTGCTATGTGGAGCAAGAGGAAAGAGACAGTGTTTAGTTCTAAAGCACAAGGCTCCTAGTCACTGCTAGCCTTCTTCCGTGAAGAGTATCTGAATCCAGTGATGAAACATTTCCACAAGGAAGAGATGACCCAATCTGGTGCTGGCCCAGGAAGCATCCTGCTTAAAACATGTAACTACTAGCGCTGTCCACGCTTATTTTACTTGACAAAAAGTAGTGGAGTACCTCTGGTCGGGTGTCTCCGTTGGTTGCAGTGTCTTCTGTACACCAAAATAATGCAGGTTTGATTCATCAGGGCACATACCTAGGTTGCAGGAGGGGGCTCACATCTAGGAGGCAACTGATTGATCTTTCTCTCCCCCCTCTCTCTCAAATCAACAACAACAATAATAAAGGTAATGGAATAGACCGTTCTAGGGCTCGGCATTTAAAAAAAATTTTAAGTGGCTAAGCTGGCTGGTCACTTCCTTTTTCTGGAAAGCAGTTTATTCACCTGTAACAAAAGGGGGGAAAGGGATAAAAAACATGATGATTCTCAAGGCCTCTTCCTACTCTGTGACTTCAAGGTAGTTTTTCCTCAAGCTAGAGAGAGAAGCCTAAGTAAGTATCAGATCGTGGAGTCAATCTCAGGAACCGGTGCTGTTCACCTTACTCGTTCTTACAGCCACTGCCTATCTTGGGGCTGTCCGCCCTCCCCAGCATAAGCGCTGATGTGGGCGATGTTTGGCTCTTACTAATTATGTGGACTTCAAGAGATTCATTGAATGACCTTGTCTCTTAGTTTCCCCCTCTGTAAAATAGGTATAGCTACTGGCAAAGTTGTAAAAATATCCAGAGTTGGGGGAAAATATCACATGATGAGCAAAAATGCCTAGTTCTTGTTAGGTTTTAAGTGATATTTTCCATCATCCTTAGGAGCACAAAGTAAAGATAAACTACTATGTCATAAGTACATTGCGGCTCACTGACAACCAGACGACCAGAGCAGGGGGTAACCAAACCACAGTACTGGCTACTTCCGAGACGCTGCTCTCACTTTGGCCATTCACTGCACCAGGATGCGGCCCTGCGCTTACGCGGAAGTGCACTGTAAGTGACGCTAGTCTAACAGCACAGGCCCCGCCCCCGACGTGCGCGCTCCCGGCGCGACGGTGACGCAACGCAGGTGAGGGCGGAGGGCGGTGTGGCTGCCAGTGAGGGGCGGTGCCTTCGGACCCGGGGCAGTGTTGCCGCCCCCGCCTCCTCTCTGTGGAGTCTGCGATGTGCTCCGCTCGCGGCTCTCCGCCCCTGGGAACCCCCGCCGCCGAATCAAGGGCTGCAGAACAGGTGAGGCGGGCTTCCCAGCGCGGTCGTGGGGAGGACGGCCGGCCCTGGCGGAGACTGTTGGGCCGTGGGGCACGGCGGGGGCGCCGAGAGCCGCCGACGAGCCCTGTGCCCGTGAGCCTCCCTGCTCCGGCCGCCTGTCTTGCCTGCGTCCTTCCCTGCCCACACCGCGGGGCCACATCCGGGCGCCCGGGCAGTCTGTGCCCCTGACCCTGGGCGGCAGGTGCTCTCCCCAGGCCCTAGGAGGAGAAGCCTGGCGTTCGTGTTGTCGCGCTGGCTCCGGTGACCACGCTGGCTTTTCCCTCTAACACGCAGTGTGGGTAGATCCGTCCCACACTGGGAAGGAACATGACAAGGAGAAGGGGGATTCAGCTCCGAAGATCAGTGAGTGGTTCTCGCCTGGCGCCTTATTATAACATTTGCACGCTCAGCGTCGTTTTTGCTTTGCTCTACTTTTACTGAATGTCATGCTTTAGATTTCTCCTTTGAAAATATGGGCGACAAAGTCAGGATGAGAGCAGTGTTTCTCAGACGTGAGTAATGCGTGGACACCTTTTAAAGAACAGTTCTGTAGAATATGTCCCCAAACCAGTTAGGTGAACACCGGTGCAGGGCATTTTCAGACAACATGTTTCATTATTAGGAAAGAAAAGAGATGCTTTACAACTCAGCAACTTCTGCGCTCGAAGATAAACTAGAGGTTGTTAAAGAATTCTAAATAGGGACTCAAGTCCCTAGTTTAATTTCATTTTGCAGTCTTGACTGTGTCCTGCCTTGCATAACGACAATGCCTAATTCTCCAGCCCGGGAGAGACCTAAAAGAATCATATTCTTTATGTTATCTTATATTTGGTGTTATCTTATACTTGATGTTATCTTGTCCATCTGTGTCTCTGCTAATCGTTTGACACATTAGCAGAATTGTAAAGTGGAATTCTAATTTGTATAAGTTTATTCCTGTGTTCACCTGCTTTCTGTGCTTCTGTGTCTGCTGCTTATTGAATTTGTGGTTTACATTCTTTTAGCCCTAGTGGTAATGCATGTCCTCAACCCTTGTGTACGCAGTGTAGAAGGAAGAAACAGACATGAGAATTCATCCGAGCATTTATATGTTATATGTTTATTCTCTACATATTTATTCAGCATGTTTTTTAAAAAGTGAACAAAGGTGCAGAGTGTGGGAAACCATTAGAAAGTGTAACCATGTAAACTTTGCAAAGAAGAATACCAACCTGCACCTTGAAGGAGGTGTAATGTTGAGAGCAGGACATATTAGGAGGAAGTGACATTAGTAAAGGCCTGACACAAGAAAGAGAACAGCTTGTGGGGCAGAGAAGAGATCTGCCTCACTAGACCAGAAAGATGTTATCTGGGGCTGAAGGGAGAGCAGGGTGGTGAAATAAGATGGGATCAGTGGATGGATGGAGGTTTCAGGTAACAGGAAAGCAGGTGTTGGCCCCACAGGCTCCAGAAAGTTCTTGAGCTGGTCATATGTTGAAGGTAGTGTTTTACAAGAGTTAATTCAGAAGGGTGGTGTTCACAGTGAAGGCAGAAGGAGGGGGACATGCCTAGAGGTCTGTGTGGTGATGTCTTCTGTGGTCATGTTAGATGTGTGGCTTCTTTGAGGATGACTTGATGGGACCTGAGGAATGATACCGTCCGTCAGCAGATAAGTGGGAGTCAAAGTTAAGAACTTGGTGACTCTGGTCAGTGGTGATACCCCTCTTGGACCTGGCAAACTTGGGAAGTGGTGTTAGTTTCTGTCAGAGATTGTGACTGCACACTTAGACTAAATGTGTTTGTGATGACAGCCATCATTAAGCTCAGGATGTGGAACTGGAACTTGAGGAAAGTCAGAGTTGCATATTTAAGAATCTGCACAGGTGATTCAGAAAAAGTGTGACCAGAAAAAGATCTCTTAAAGTGGGGACCAGAATTTTCCAGATGAATAGGGAGAAGAAGATGTTTGGGTAAGACTTGATATTGAAAAATATATTTTTTATTTAAAATATTAAAAAAAATATCGATCAGCCCAGCCCTATGTGGCTCAATAGATTGATCGAGTGCCGGCCTGTGAACCAAAGGGTTGCTAGTTCAATTCCCAGTCAGGGCACATGCCTGGGTTGTGGGCCAAGTCCCCAGTAGAGGGTGCTTGAGAGGCAATCACACATTGATGTTTCTCTCCCTCTCTTTCTCTCTCTCTTCCCCTCTCTCTAAAAATAACTAAAATCTTTAAAAAAATAAAAATCTTTTAAAAAAGGAAAGTATGGCCCTGGCTGGTGTAGCTCAGTGGATTGAGCGCAGGCCTGTGAACCACACCATCACGGTTCAATTCCCAGTCAGGGCACATGCCTGGGTTGCAGGCCAGTTCCCGGCAGGGGACTCACGAGAGGCAACCAAACATTGATATTTCTCTCCTTCTCTCCTTCCCTTCCCCTCTAAAGATAAATAAATAATTTAAAAAAATAAATAAAAAGGAAAGTATGGATTGTAAATGCAACTACATGCATTCTTCTTAAAACAAAGAATGAATCAAATTGTTTTGATGTATTTTTCCCACAACTGAGTGCCACAGAGTCTCCTTCACTTCACCTTGGTCTCTCACTCTCTCAAACACAGTTACTTACAAAAATCTACCGAAGTGTTTGTGGCTGACTTTGATTTTTCAGGGTCCCTTGTAACCTTTGCTACTCATATCATTCTTTTTTAAAGCATCCATCATGTCATCACACCTTTTCTTACTCAGCGGGTTAGCTCTTCCAGAGTCTTATTTGTCTGTGATTTTGTTTGCATATGATGAGAATTTGCTAATGTCTATCTTATTGAATTATGCCCTTTCCACCACAGGAAGGAACAATTTCACTTGGCAAGTGATTTATATTGTTTTCGTTGGTTATCTTAGGACTGTCAGTGAGAGAAATAGGTGGATTTTACTTCACTAAGGAACGTTCCGCCAAGGAGGGCTGCACTAGCTGAAATCGGAGTGCAGTGAATGCATCTCTGTGATGATTGATCGGTCTAACACAATGTAGGCCTTTAAAACACATCACATTTTTATGTCATATTACTAAGACTTTGCCTCCCTAAACTTTGGAGCCAAGATTCTTAGCTCCATATACAATGAGTTTCCATTTTAAGGTCAAATTACCATATTATGTACTGCTGGGTAATATTCAGCCATACTTTTTTTCCTAAATGAAAGTAATTACTTCAGCAATTTGTAAGCTGCCCTACTTTCTTTCTGTCTTTAAACACAAGTTTTGTAACTTACAAAAATATGTTTGTCCTTTTTGTGGAAATCCTCACATATCTCAACAAAAAGTCCTAAGACAAACACCAGATTAAATAACGCTTGTTCAATTTGCTGTGGTCTTTCTAACAGTGCATCTTCTGTTTTGAAATGCATTCTCTGTTCTCCCCCTTCCAAAGTCAGCCTCTGATCTTCAGGAATCTGTTCCTGTTTATCAGCCTTCATCAGCTCTTCTCTCAGCTCTTGTAGTCCGAATAATGTAATAGTGCCTTCTCTTGTACTCTTATTTATTTCCTGGGTATAAGTATGTTCTCTGTAACCAGTCTGCAGACTCCTTGAAATCCAGAGTCAGGTTTGTTACTCCTCGGTGCCCTTCAGTCACTTCATAGTCCTCATTATTGCATCATTAAAGGCCTTGCTTCCCCCAGGGACCTTGACTTTAGGCTGTTAACTAAAGCATTTTTTCTGTCGTTGTTTTTTTTTTATTTTAGTTCAGCTGTCACCAAAAAATGTTCCAATCAGAATTTCTATGTCATGAAGAGTTTTTAAGCTAGATTTTCTTTATCTGTCCTGAAGAGGATTTGATGCTGGAAACTGAAGATGTCAGTCAAAGGTAGCTTTTTAAAAATAGTTCTGTTGTCTTATGATAAAATTAATACATGCCCTTTAAAAAATATAGGCAAGCCTAGGGAAGAGAATAAAGATGATCCATTATCTCACTACTCAGAAATAACTAATCACTGTTAACATTTTGGTTTTTTTCCTTCCATTTGCCCCCTCTTATCTATGGTGTAGTTTTTTCATTCCATATATCATGGGCGTTTTTCCATGTCAATAAATAGAGAGCTGGATGATCACCTTTAGTAGTTACATCGTATTCTGTTGCGTAAATGGCCGTGTTTAACTTAGCTCATCCCTTGTAATACACATTAGTTTTGAAACAGTGTTTTGCTGTATTATACACAATACTATGATGAACATCTTTATACATATTTTAGTTTTACCCTGTTGTTTTGGAGGGTGAATTTCTGGAAGTGTGATAGGTTGAACAGAGGATAAGTATGTTAAAATCGCCATGTCTGTTACTACTGTGCCCCCAGAAGACTAGTACCTATTTTGGTTCTCCCCAGTGACCTTGCCCTTCCACTCCCTTGTCAGCCAAGTGTCAGCAGTCTTTAATCTCTATCGACCTGATAGCGATAAAGTCTTGTTTTTATTTATATTTCTCTAAAAACTAATGAAGCTATTTTATCAGCCTTTTATTTTTCTTATTGCATTAGTTTCCAGTTATCCTTGCTCACTTGTTCCAGTGTTTCTTATGTATTTATTTTACGAACTTTTTATGTGTAAGGTATATTTACATTTTGTCACGTATGTTGCAAGTAATTTTCCCAAGCTTTGTGTATTTGGGAAGGGATTTTTATTTTTAAACATTCAGAAGTCTTTAACTCATGTGTGGATGTATTTTCTTCTTCTTTTGTGGTTTGAAACACTGATATTGTAGAAAAGCATTACCTACTCCAAGATCATGTAAATACTTACCGTATTTTTCGGACTATAAGATGCACCCCTCCCCCTCAATTTGGGAGGAATAATAAATAGTTGTTAATGCTGCTGTTGAGTTCTGTTTACATTTACATTGGTGAAATATTATGTTATTTATGTTATTAAATATTTTGCCACATTTTTTGCTTCAACTTTTTTTTCTATTTTCCTCTAAAACCTAGGTGCATCTTATGGTCCAAAAAATACGGTACCTACATTTTCATCTTACATGTTAATGGATATTTTTAATATTTAAATCTTTGAGCCATTTGAATTCTGATAAAGATAGAATGTGGTAATCTCACTGTATTCAAATGCTAAAAGTAGCTACTTCATAAAAACATTAAAATTCATTTAAACTCCTAGGTAATTGACATACTTTTCCTTTTTGCGTAAATCTTTAAATCACAAATGTTGTTTGTCCTAAGTTTTGTGTCTGTGATACAATGTGGACACCACACTAAAACCTGAACTAGTTAAAGGGATTTTTTCGCCTTTGCCAGGTAGGCTTTACTAATTAATACTCTGTGCGTGTGTGTGCACATATACGCACATGTATGTATTTTCCCCTCTACTGTGTTATAAATGTAAGAGCTGGATCCGTGTCTGATTCATCTATGTATCTCCCATTCCAAGCCATCAGGGAAGCAAACAATGGTTTTTCACCGCTTCTGTGATAGGCACTGGTCACTTTAGAAACAGAAGACTAAGGGGCCGACCCTGCCAGTGAGGGGCTTGCCATGTGATGAGAACGTCAGCCAGCCACAAGTGTAATACTGCAGCCCGCTGCTGGGAGGAGCAAGTACTTTGGGGCAATGAGGATTAGGGAAGTCCTCACAGAGGAATTGTGGCTGACATGTGTCATGAGGATTACATAGGAACACCGACAGGTGGACCCAAAGGAGTCATTCTAGAAATACAAAGGAATGCAAGGCATTTCAGTGGCTCACAGCTTGTGTTTAATATGGCTGGAGCATAGGGTACATATCTATCTGCCTGTCAGGGGATAAGGCTAGACAGATAGACGGGCTATACCAGTGCTAATGCAGAAGCAACTGCTCAAAATAAACCCTTCTTAACAGCTTCAGTACAAGGATAAGGTGCCAGATTTTGTGTGTTTAGATTTAAACATCCAATTGATAAAGAACGTAGGTATTTCTTGGATTGGACCATCTTTGTGATTTTTCTTACTTCCTGGAACAGGAGGGTTCTGACTCTGGGAGGACCCCGTTGTTTCTGTAATGGTGGAGGAGGACTGACTCCCAGAACACTGCCTGACCTCTGACCCTTCAGCATGGGGAGGTGAGTAATGGTGCCTAATTCCTGCATTGGAAAACCCAAGGTTTTGGTGCCACCAAAACAGGTTTTGAGAGGGGGAAAAAATCTAAATTCCAAGTGAAAATTGTTCAGAGTTGTGCTATACTTCTGTTTTATACCTTTGTTCTTTCAGGGCCCCATGGGACACCTGTCACAGAAAGAAAGTCATAAAGCCAGGTGGATTCTACAGGGGTTAATGTAGTTATCGGAAAGGGCATGTGTGTTGGTGTCTGCGAGGGGTTGTATTAAGCATAGGATAACTGTCTGTAAGTCTCAGGGGTGTGGGGAAGGGGTCATAAACTCCAGGTACTGGCCCAGGAGTCCGCATGAAGACTAGAAACTACAAATGGAAAATTCTATTAGGTTAATAGGATACCACCCCCTTCTGTGAGTCCATGGAGTGCTCTTTAAAGGGAAGTGTACAGAAATTAACTGTGCAACCATAGACTGTATCCTAAAGTTAGCAGGGTTTTTAAAAGCCTAATAAAGTCTCTCTTCCTGACATAAAGAAAAGTGTTTATTTGCTAATGTGTCTCAGGAACATTTTGAGAAAAACAGAATATGTATAACTCATTTATTGACTTTGTTTTGAGGATGTTGTTAAAAATACTAATTTTTCATGTAATCTTCAGGGAAAAATTTGCCTTGGAATTAAGTGTTAAGAAAATCTTGTTCCTTCTAAGCTATTTATATATTTTTAATCTAATGGGCAATGTGTTGGCCATGAGGATGCTCAGCCACCTGATAACATACATTCATATGTACTAAATTGTCTTTTGGTTTTATCATTCTTAAACCTGATTTTATTACAGATTTATATATGTATGTTATTGAACTCATTCTTGTAATCTGTCTCTAATATTTTGGAACAAAGCAGGATACAGATAAAAATCTGCATGATTCTGTCAAGAAAGGGAAAGCACAGAAGGGCTTGATTCTCATTCATCTCATTTTACAATACGTTCATATGCTGCTTGACCAGGATGTGATGGAGATACACATCGTTAGCCATCTCGTCACTGTGCAAACTTCACAGAGTACACTTACACAAACCTAGATGGTGTGGCTACTACATATGCAGGTTGTAGGCGATATCCTATTGCTCCTAGGCTGTATGCCTGTAAGGCATGTTACTGTACAAAACAACACAAGATTGAACCAGGCACAAGAAAAAGTGATGCAATCAAGGAATGCCGTAGACACGAGATGTATGAGGCTGCTGTCTTCAAAACATGGGAGACTTTTTTATATAAATAGAAAGAGTACGCGCTAAAGTAATGACGAAGCCCTGACTGGTGTGGCCCAGTCGGTACTGAGCCTCATCATACTGCAAAGCGGGAGGTCACTGGTCCTCAGTCAGGATACTTGCCTGGGTTTCAGATTTGGTCCCCAGTCGGGGCGCATGTGAGGCAGCCAGTCGGTGTTTCTCTCTCACATTGACGTTTCTCTCCCTCTCTTTCTCTTCCCCTGTCTCTCAAAATAAATAAAAAGAAGTCTTTTTAAAAATGAAGTAATGATAAAAAATACAGTATAGTAAGTACAGAAACCAACAACATAGTCATTTATTATCATCATATATTATGTATTGTACATAATTGTATGTCCTTCACTCTATATGACTGGTGGTACAGTAGGTTTGTTTATGCCACCATCACCACAAACATGTGAGTAACATGTTGTTGCACTATGATGTCACTTTAAGGGATTGGAATTTTCAGCTTCATTATAATTTTATGGGACCACTGTAATATACGCAGTCTGTCGCTGACTGAAAGAAACGTCATCATGCAGTCCGTGACTGGAATGAGTTACATAGCGAAATAGCGATATAGGTGACGCTGGGCTATGTAGATACCTATTGTCAGGGACGTAGGGACAGCTCAAACTGTATGGCTTGCTTTTGGATCAGCTGAGGTGAAGTTTAGAGCAGATTGCTTTAAAATCTGTCTTTTGAAATTTCAGGATTGGCATCTCCTGTCTTTTTCCTGCTTCCTGGCATTTTAGCATCTCTCCTGTGGGATGTCCTCGAATTCTGAATACCAATTTACGCCAAATTATTGTTATCAGTATTCTGGCTGCTGCTGTTTCACTCGTATACTTTTCTGTTGTCATAATCCGAAATAAGTATGGGCGACTATCCAGAGACAAGAAGTTTCAAAGGTAAGAGAAAAAAACATTTATTTTCATGATAGGATGTCATATCTTCATTTCATGGCTTCAAGAGTTTGGAATTGGGGGGAATTTAAGGCGGCCGTGGCTGCATGAGACAGATGCTGTGCTGAGTGGAGCATGGCATAAAAAGTAAACTGTTTGAGACTGTTCGATCATTAACCACCAAGCCACATCGTAAGAGGATTTAACATAAGCTTCTTCTGTGACATCTTTTAAGTGGATTTTTCAGTTAATGTTGATAGTTTGGAAATAGTTTTACTTTTTAGAACTTGTTTGAACTTCTTTAAAAAAATAATGACTGTATATCTGATTTAGATTATCTTTATTGCCATCACTAGTTTTCTTCTGACTCTTTAATTTGGCAGTTGGTATATGGATGTTACTGCACAGCTTAGAAATCACTGATTTGGTATTTGTTTATTGCACTGACTCTTTTAGGTTTAGGATGATATCCTCTGTTTCAAAGTATATGTCTGTTTCTGTGAACAAGGTACTTGGCACGAGTTACAGACATCGAAGCTACAGACACCAATAACCCCAACGTGAACTATGGCATCGTGGTGGACTGTGGTAGCAGTGGGTCTCGAGTGTTTGTCTATTGCTGGCCCAGGCATAATGGCAATCCTCATGATCTGTTGGATATCAGACAAATGAGGGATAAAAACCGAAAGCCAGTGGTTATGAAAATAAAACCAGGTATGTAAGTGATAACCAGGTTCTGTCCTTTTGGCCTCTGTGGTATCTTCCACATTTTTCCCTTTCATCCCCACAGTCGTTACCCTAATTCAGAGCTCACAGCAACCGAATTGGTCTCCTTGTTTTACTTTTTTTCACTTCCTTTTCTCTTTTCTATCCTCCTTGCATAAGGTGCCTAACACCTTAATACAATATCAAAAACCATGTCTTTCTTTTGTCTCCTGCAGCATGTACCATAGTTCCTTATTCATGGTGTCTGCTCACATGTTTGCGAATTGACGTTAACTATGGAAGGACTCTTATTTTTCTCTTTGGTAGCCATTGGTTTTTATCCTTTTTATTTATTTTTTTAAAGATTTTTATTTATATATCTTTTAGAAGGGAAAGGAAGGAGAGAAGGAGAGAAATTACAATGTATGGTTGCTTCTCATGAGTCCCCTGCTGGGAACTGGCCTGCAACCCAGGCATGTGCCCTGACTGGGAATCGAACCGTGATCATGTGGTTCGCAGGCCCGTGCTCAGTCCACTGAACTACACCAGCCAGGGCCTGGTTTTTATCCTTAATGACAAAATAATTTCAGATAATTCATGGAAGTCTGTATTCTATTACATTGGCATGTTTGTCATTTTAAAAATTGCTGCCCCAGTGTATTTCTAATCATCTAGATTATTTAATAAGGATGACCATAGAACTTAGAAGAGCTGAGCTCATTATGTCCAGTTCTTAAAGATACTGCAATTTCTAAGTCAGTGTATTATAGAAAAATTGGGATGTGCCTTCCCCAATTTAAATCAGTAGTTTTCGCCCGGAAACTACTCATAGTTTTGTCTATATCTACATCATTTCCATGAGCAGCACCCTTCTTTATGAGCACGAGGAATAGAAGGTATCAGGAGTACCTTGAAGTAGGCATTTTATGTCTTGATAAGTTGATAATCACTAATTTAAAACAGTGAACCATACATCTTAGAGATTCGGCACTTTAATTTTATCTTGCCAAATGATTTAGAGAGTCAAATATTAACATACAAACAATCCAAGGAACTTATCTTTTAAAATATTAGAGAATATTGTTAAAAAATAAGTATCATAACTTAATTATCTCCTATTTCAAAAACAAGTGAAAAGGAACTTCCGTTCTAACACGATAGAATATCTGCCCTCATAAAACAATTCCTAACCGCATAGACTGTGGGCCTTTGAGCCCTGCCTGCTCTTCCCTGAATATTCAGGCCCCACTTCCTTCTCCGGGGAACCCTGATGTTTGGGCAGCTAGGCAGCAGCATAGTGCTCAGAAAATTCAGAAACTCCACTTCATCTTTCACGATAAAGAGAGGAAACTTAATCTGATTCTCTTATACAAGAGTTATTTTGATAACAGAGTACACTTTTGTTAACAAAGTTCATTTTTTTCTCTAAGCCTTAGTGAATTACTTAATTTTTACTTCTTTTTTCTATCCCTGGAATTTTTTAAATTTTTTAAAAGATTTTATTTATTTATCTTTAGAGGGGAAGAGAAGGAGAGAGGGAGAGAAATATCAGTGTATGGTTGTCTCTTATGTGTCCCTTACTGCAAACTAGCCTGCAACCCAGGCATGTGCCCTGACTGGGAATTGAACTGGTGACCTTTTGGTTCACAGGCTGGCACTCACTCCACTGAGCTACACCAGCCAGGGAAATCCCTGGAATTTTTATGTATTCCTAATCTAGAATTATTTTCAGGGTTAAAGTAATATTGATGAAATAAGAAATTCACCAGGATTTTAAAAACTAAAACTCACTAAAGCATTTTGCGTTTCATCCAGCCTCACATACCAGGTTCCATTAGTGATTGAACTACTCTCATGGAGTAGGATGAACACTTCCACACCTTGGACTTTCCCTTTGAGAACAAAGGGACAGCTACACCAGCATCCCAGGGTAGACACCAGACCCTCCTTAAGATGTAGCTTAACTTCATTCTCTCTGATGCTGTAGGAAGTGCTTTAAGTGGAAATTCAAGAACCTTTTACAGCTTTTCTCTTTCCTGAAGTATGGTCTGTCATGTATAGCATTAAGGCAACACTCTAGACATTTTATTAATAGATCTGGATAGTTTGGGGCTTAATGTCCATTGAAACAGTATTGTATATGAAGTCAAAAAAAGACTGGCTTTTAGTCTTTTTTCTGCTCATTGCTTTGACAAATTACTTAATGTTTCTGGGTCCACAATTTCCTAGTTTGTGAAACAAGGAAGTTTTGGACTTCCAGAATTCCCCTCATCTGTAATATTGTAGGCTCAGTGACAAGTAGAAATATTCACTCAGTACTCGTTCAGCAAGTATATACTATTTGCTAGACCCTGTGTTAGTGCTGAGAATATACATTTGAACAAGATAGTTTATGCCCTTGAGAAACTTGCAGTTGAAATGAGACCAGCAAGTAAATAGGTGATTTGGACAAGGCAGTGAGTGCTGCAGTGAGAGGTGAGCACGGGAGGCAGAGAGAGCTCGTCTTCAGGGTTCTGTTAGGGAGACTTCCCTCCACAGAGGAAGTAGCTCTGTGGGTGAGGGGAAGTGGGTCGGGAGGCAGTTAAAGAGAAGCTTCTTCCTGGTGGAGGCAGGAGCCCTAAAGCCAGATTGTGATACGTTAACAGAAATTCTATTCAGTATGGTTGAAGCCACATGGAAGGAGTGTGGGAGGGGATAGGATGGGTGAGTATGCAGGGCAGGTCATGCCATTCTAGAGTTGTGCTTTATCTGGAGGGCATTGAGGAGCCCCAAGAGGATTTGAAGCCAAGAAGAGACACCTTTTGTGTAAGGAATGGTCAGGGAATTTCATAACTGGAAAGTAGGATGTGTAGGCTGGTAGAAGGTAGAGGTATTCAGAAGAGATGAGAAGTGGAAAAACGTGAGAGGAACCCAAGAGAGGCAGTCGATGAAACCCAGAACACATGCTGCAGGGAGGGAGAGGGATACCGGCTGCAGGATACCGGCTTGAGCCACTGAACAGCTAGAGAGAGTGGTCACTGAGATAGGCAGCAGGCGGTAGGAGCAGGTTTCTAGTGGACCTTGAGTTCAGATCTGCATTTGTGGAGTTTTAGGGGGCTGTGAGGATAAGCACATGGCGTTGTCTGGTGGACAGTTACTATATACTCATCTGCAGGTTGGGGAGATCTGGGTGGCTGCTGATAAGATATATCCAAAACTTATTGATGGTGATGGCAACCACAGGAATAAGCTTGCCTGAAGAAAGTGGGAGCACATTTCCCAAGGGCAGGGATGAGCTCCTGTATATTCAGCTCCGAGTGTCTGACACGTAGTAGGTACTCAATGAGGCCTGTGACTTTGGTGAGTGAGTATAAGAGAGCATAGCACTGAACAAAGTGCCATCATTTAAGGAAGAAAGACTGGAAGCTGTGCCAGGTGGGTGGGAAAAAACTAGGAGAGTGTGGTGTATAGCTCGCATTGCTCTCAGATTAGCCACACCGAAGAAGTATAACTTACCAGCTAAAATATATGCTTGTTAACAGAGGCGTCCTTCTTTTGTAGGCATTTCAGAATTTGCTACCTCTCCGGAGAAGGTCAGTGATTACATTTCTCCGCTGTTGAACTTTGCTGCAGAGCATGTGCCACGGGCAAAACACAAAGAGACCCCTCTCTACATTCTTTGCACAGCTGGAATGAGAATCCTCCCTGAAAGGTGATCCTCCATCCCCACAGGACAGTCCAGGCTGGTGACGGTGGCGGTTTGCCTTCCTCCTTCTCTCCCTGTTCCCCTCCTCTTCCTCCTCTTCCTCCTCTTCCATCCTCATCATCATCATCAAAAGGAAGGCATGAAACATGAATTTTTCAGATGTGGAATAGTGTCAGAACTATTCCCTGAGGTGGAACTCACAAAATATCTTTTAATATATTTGTTTATGATAGAAAGTAAATAGTAAACTATAAAGTTGTCATTAAAAAACCGAGTTTTCATTTCATTAGTTTAAGGATTTGTAGCTTTAGATCTAGGAATCCCATAATTCACAAAACTCTTAAAAATTTCTTCCTAAAATAAACAATCTTTTCAATGAATTGCTTTGTTTCTAAATTGTTTCATTTTCATATAGATATGCCAGAGTCAGAGTAGGGTTTTTTTTCTCCTTTTAAAAGAAAAACTTCCTGTATAATATTTTGAGATGTAAATTTTTCATTGTCTTCCAGCCAGCAGAAAGCCATCCTGGAAGACCTTCTGACTGATGTCCCTGTGCACTTTGATTTCCTGTTTTCTGACTCTCACGCTGAAGTAATTTCAGGGAAACAAGAAGGTTGGTATATTGGTCTTCACCTTAAAATTTGGGGACTGTTGCCTTAAGTCCCCGGTATCCCCCTATGTATACTTTATTAATTACTACTAACATCTTAACATTTGGAAAACCATAGCTTTGAAGTAATATAATTTTTTGAAGATTGTATTTATTTATCTTTAGAGGGAAGGGAAGGAGAGAGGGAGAGAAATATCAATGTGTGGTTGTCTCTCATGCGTACCCTTCTGGGAACTGTCCCTGCAACCCAGGCATGTGCCCTGACTGGGAATTGAACCTTTGGTTCACAGGCCTGCGCTAAATTCACTGAGCTACACCAGCCAGGGCATGAAGCATTATAATTTTTAAATGGCAAAATTAGTTTCTTACATGGCTGGCCTTTGTATTATACAAACATTAAGTCATTAAAAATATAATTCAGCCCTGGCTGGTATTATATTGATATTTCTCTCCCTCTTGCTTTCCCTTCCCCCTCTAAAGATAAATAAATAAAATCTTAAAATATATATAAAAATTAATTTTGTCTTCACCACACTTGGGAAACAAATTTGGACTCATTGTGATAGAAAAGTTTTATGTTCTTTGCCTAAGTTATATAGCTTTCTGGAATTATGATAATTACTGTTATTAGAATCTTATGTTGACTTTTTCTCTAGGAAGGAGAAATTATTCTTGACTTTGAGAATACTGAGAAAATACTAATTATGTTTTCAAAGAAATAATTCTTTTGAGAGATAAATGACAAGTCAGTGATACTATTTGGGGAATAGCTTGCTAGAAATGAAGAGAAAAAAGACACTTGAAAATCATCTAAAATTTTAGCAAAGACCTCTTTGAAAGACACTATAGAGAATACAAACTTGGGTGAAGTTCACATAACGCAAGCTGCACAGTTAATCGCTGTATGAGGTACTGTTTTAGGTACTGAAGGAAGATAAGGAAAAAGTGTCATAGAAATTTGAAATAGGAAGATATTTTTCTAGCTAAGGGCATCGTGGAGAAAATGACATTTGAACTGTGCCTAACGAGTAGTTATAAATGTAGCATACCAGAGCATGGTGTAGATGGGGCTCTGAGAGGGATAGGAAGCACATCCCAGGCAGAAGAAATTATTTGAGTTAACACAGGTGGGAAAGGCTGTACTATGGCTGGAGGAACAAAACTATTTTAGCTTAACCGGGTTATGGGCCTTTTGAAAGGTGTTAACAGTAGTAAAAGTTGGATAGGTCTTGGTGTCATCATCATAGCAATGTCACTTTTCCCCCCTCTCCCTTTTGATTTACAATCAGACATTCATGACCAAAACAAAAATAAAAAGAGAAACACTTATGCACAGCACACCAGGGCACCCGAGAGATGGACCCCAAGTGGGTGGACTGAACCTTAGGTGAGGCTGTGGAGCCAGGCGAGTGGTGACAGGGCTGGCAGCAAACTAGCATGACCTTCCTGGCAGAGAAGGTGGAGGATGAACGTGGTGAGTGAGGGTCTACCTGGGCACGCATGCTGCAGCTGGAGGAACCTGTTCCTGTCGCTGAGAAGACATCACAGTATCTGAGGGAAAGGGAAGAATTAGCAAAGATAACTGAAGGAATGTGTTACCTGCTATCTGCTGCAGGATTCTTGCAAAAGGACCTCCTGTGGACATCTGAGACAACCCCTACTCAAGGACACCCCTCTCTGGTCTGTGGACCCAAAGTACCAACACCTGCCCCAACTGTGTGGCCACCCTTTTCTCCCTTCTCAAACAACTTTTTTTATGAGCATGCTCCCAACCTACTCAGCTCCAATAAGGGAAACCAAGACCTTGTGCAGTAGTAACCTTCTGGAAAATAAAAGTCTCCTATTTATAAACCTGTTGAACTGTTAGAATCAAAACGAACCAAGCTGCACCAAAATAGGACAGGTGTTCACCACTTGAAATGCAGCAGCAGAGTCAGTTTTCATCAGACACTTGGAAAAATCACGGTAATGCGGTATAACAAAAAGAAAAGGACAGTTTTATAGTACTCAAACCCAAAGACACTGACTATTGTGATCTAATAAAGAATGCAGAAATGTGAAGAAATTCACCAAGCTATGAGAAAACTCAGGAAGGCAATGAAATGATCTCAGGAATAAAATTAAAGAACAGAAGGAGTACTTTACCAAAGAGATTGAAATTCTAAAAAAGAACCAAACAAATTTCTGGAGTTGAAGAACTCAATAAAAGAGATGAATAGAGTGCTAGAAATAAAGCATATCAGATGGAAGAGAGAGTAAGTGAGCTCGAGGATAGAAATATAGAAATGTTTCAGGTGGAAGGTGAGAAAGAACTAAAATTTTTAAAAAGTGAAGAGATCCTACAAGAACTATAGACTCCAGTAGAAGAGCTAACATAAGATTAATCAGTATACCAGAAGAGAGGGAGAAAGCAGCAGAGTGTATTTAAATAAGTAATAACAGAACTTCCCAAATCTGGGGAAGGAACTGAAGTTATAGGTCTACAAAGCTGGTAGAACACCCTATTATTTCAACACAAAAAGACCTTCTCCAAGACACATTACATTAAAATGGTAAAGAATTTTGAAGGCATCCAGGGGGAGAAAATACAGTAACCTACAAAGGAAACCCCATTAGGCTGTTAGCAGATTTCTCAGCAGAAATTCTAAAGGCCAGGAAAGAGTGTATGACATACATATTGAAAGTACTGAGAGAGCAGAAGTGCAGGTTAAGGTGACTACATCTGGTAAAGTTATTCTTCAGACATGAAAGAGAAATGAAGGCTTTCCAAGACAAGGAAAAGCTGAGGGAGTTCACCAGACACTAGACTTCCCTTACAAGAAATGTTGAAGTCTTTGAGCGGAAATGAAAAGACGAAAGTAAACAAATTTCTGAGTAAGAGTAAGAAAACTAACTTTTTTGATAACATATCAAACAATTATAGCATGAAAGTTAAAGGAAAGCATTAAAAGTTATTGTAGTTACTCTACTACAATTGGTAACAATCACAGCGTAAAAAGGTAATTGATGACATACAAAAATATAGAAAGGGAAGGTAAAAAGATGGATGAAACCTTTATAGGCAAGGTGAATTGCTGTCAGCAAAAAAAAGGACTATTTTCCCTATGAGATACTTTATGAAAACCTTGTAACCATAAGCTAAAATCTAGAGCAGAGACACAAAACAAAACCGAAAAAGGAGACAAAACAAGTCACCATGGAAAACCACTAGTTTACAAAGGTGGAAAGAAACAGAAGGACAAAGACAGTGGAGAGACAAAATAACTAGAAGGCAAAAGAAAAATGGCAGCAATAAATCCTTACATGTCAGTAATCACCTACAATGAAAATGGGTTGGACTCACCAGTCAAGAGACACTGGCTAGATGGATTAAAAATAAGCCCCAAATATATGCTGCCTGTGGTAGACTCATTTCTCCTCCAAAGACACTCAGGCTCAAAGTGAAAGGATGGAAGATGGTGTTCCCAGCAAACAAACCAAAAGAAGGCAGGCATAGCCATACTTAAACAAAATAGAGTTCAAGACAAAAAGGGTAAGGAGAGAAAGAAGGTCATTATATAACGATAAACGGGTTAATACATCAAGAAACTATAACAGTCCTGGCTGGTGTAGCTCAGCAGATTGCGGACTGGCCTGCAAACCTAGGGGTTGCTAGTTCCATTCCCAGCTGGGGCACATGCTTGTGTTGTGGTGTTGTGGGCCGTGTCCTCAGTAGGGGGTGTGTGAGAGGCAAACAATCTGTTTCTCTAGCACATTGATGTTTCTCTCTTTCTCCCTACCTTCCCCTCTCTAGATAGATAGATAGATAGATAGATAGACAGACAGACAGACAGACAGATAGGCTGGCTGGCTATGACAGAAATACACAGACTCCAAACACCAAAATTTAAGGCCTGTCTGGAAAAAATCCATTTATTGTTATCATAACAAGAATGGTTTCTGCAACATCGGTGTAACCTGGCAGCCAAGGTGGGTGGACTAGAATGTGCATGGGTGAACAGCTCCAGCTCCACTGTACTTGTCAGTGGGGGCCGTAGGTGCCATTGAGGAAGCCTATGTACTGTGTGGCCCTCACATTCAAAATGAGTGAGTCGAACAACAGATTTGCATCAGATTTCACGCTAAGCTCGAACATTCCTCCATGGAAACTGGATGATTCAGAATGCCACAGCTGTGGGCAACTGATGATTGGCAGCTTCGTCACGACAGCGCGCCTGCTCATGCATCATGTCTTGTGTAGAGGTTTTTTGTGAAACATCAAATCACCCAGGGTACTCAGCCGCACTGCGGCCCAGATTTGGTGCCCTGCAACTTCTGGCTTTTCCCAAAACTAAAGTCACCCTTCAAAGCGAAGAAGTTTCAGACCATTGATGAGATTCAGGGAAATCTGAAGAGGCAGCTGATGGCTATTGGGAGAACTGTGTGAGGTCCCAAGGTATCTACTTTGAAGGAGACTGAAGCGTCATTGTCCTGTGTCCAATGTTTTTTGTATCTTGTGTATTCTTCAATAAATGTCTCTATTTTTCATATTATATGGCTGGATACCTTCTGGACATGCCTTGTTTATTAAGCAAATATTAGCAGATCTTAAGGGAAAAATAGGTAACAATACAGTTACAGTAGGGGACTTCAGTACCTCACAATCAGCAGTGCATGGATTGTCCAGGCAGAAAATCAGCAAGAAAATATTGTGACTAGACCATAGCTTAGAATAAATTGACTTCCTAGACATCTGCAGAACATTCCAGCCAATAGCAGCTGAATATGTATTCTTCTCAAGTGAACATGGAACATTTTCCAGAATAGACTATATGAATTTTAGCAAATTTTAAGGAGAATGAATCCTGCCAACTATCTTTTCTGATCACAGGTATAAAAATTAAAAATCAGCAACAAGAGGCAAGTGAGAAAATCTACAAATATGTGGAAACTAAACATTTCTAAACAACCAGTGGGTCAAAGAAACTAAAAGGAAAATAAGAATTATCTTGAAACAAGTGAAAATTGGAATATAACTTGTCAGGTATTATGGGGTGCAGCACACTCTTCTAAAATATCAAGGTGGTGGGAACACTCCAAAACTCAGTGTACAAAGCCAGCATTATCTTGATAAAACCAGATGAGGATACAAGAACAGAAAACTAAACTAATATTCTGGATTAACATAGATGTAAAAATCTCAACAAAATGTTAGCAAACCAATATCAAGAGCACATTAATCACCAGGACCAAATGAGATTTGTTCCTGAGACAAAAAGCATTCAGTATATGCAAATCAATAAATGTGTAATACATCACATCAATAAAACAAAAGGTGAAAATCACACTATCTTTTAATAGACACAGAAAAAAGCATTACTCAAAGTACAACAGTTGTTTATGATAAGAACCCTTAACATACTGGGTATATGTCAACGTAATAAAGGCTGTATGACAACTAGCATTATATTCAATGAAGAAAAATTGAAGGTGTTTAAGATCAGGAACAAGACAAGGATGCCTGCTCTCATCACTCATATACAATATAGTACTGGAATTCCTAGCCAGAGCAGTTAGGCAAGACAGAAAAAATAAAGGCATCCAAATTATAAAGGAAAGGGTACAGTTGTCCTTATTTGCTGATGAGATATACATTTATATATAAGTATATATAAATAAATATATATATATATAATCCCGGAATCATCCAAAAATTGATAAATCATTGAATTAGCAATGTCCATAAAGTAGACATCAGAAATCAGTTGTATTTCTTTACACTAATGATGAAGCATCTGAAAAATAATACCATTAAAAACAAAAATATTTAGGAATAAATTTAACCAAGGAAGTGAAAGAGCTGTACAATGAAAACTGAAAGAAATTGAAGACAAATGGAAGGACATTACATATTCATGAGTCAGAAGATTTTATATTGTTAAAATGTTCGAACTACTCTAAGCCATGTACAGATTCAACACAATGTCCGTCAGAATACCAAAGGCATTCTTCACAGAAATAGAAGAAACCATTCTACAGTTTGTGTGGAACCACAAACCCAAATAGCCAAAGCATTCCTGAGGAAAAAAAAGAACAAAGCTGGAGGTATCACACTTCTCTATTTCAAACTAGACTACAAACCCAGTATGTTACCATTACAAAAAAAAAGACATCAGCCAGGGAAACAATACAGAGCTCAGAATTAAATTCCTGTTTATACAATCAGCTAATAAGGGAACCAAGAACACCCAGTGGGAGAAGGAGACAGTCTCTTCAACAAGTGGTGCTGGTTGGTCAGGGCACATGCATGGGTTGTGGGCCAGGTCCCCAGTTGGCAAGTGAGAGGCAATTGATCGATGTTTCTTTCACACATTGAGGTTTCTCTCCTCTTCCTCCCTGCCTTCCCCTCTCTCTAAAAATAAATTTTAAAAAAAATTTTAAAAGGTGCAGGGAAAACTGGAGAAACACATGCAGGAAAATGAAATCAGTCCCTTATCTCATACCACTCACAAAAAGTAACTTAGTGAATTCAAAGATTTAAACATAAGGCCTGATACCATAAAATTTCCAGAGGAAAAACTTAGGGAAGAAGCTCTTCAATACTCACTTGGCAATGATTTGGGGGGCATGACACCAAAAGTGCAAACAAGAAAAGCCGAAATCGGTGAATGGGATCACATCAAACTCAAAAGTTTCTTTACAGCAAGAAGAACAGAATGAAAAGGAACCTACATGATTGAAGAAAATGTTGGCAAACTGAATATTGGGTAATGGGGTTAATATTCAAACTATATAAAGATCACATACAACTTAGCAACAACAAAAGCAATGCAATTAAAAAATGGTCAAAAGAATGAAACAGACATTTTCCAAAGAGGACCTCACAATGGCCAACAGGCACATGAAAAGGCAGTTCAGTTTCACTAACATCAGGGAAATGCAAATTAAAGCCACAGTGAGACATCACCTCACACCTGTTAGAATGTCTCTCATCAAAAAGATGAGGAAACAGGTGCTCATGAGGGTGTGTTGTATAACATAAGGGTTTCCTTTTCATTAGTGGTAATGTAAATTGGTCTAATCACCATGGAAACAGTATGAAGGCTCCTCAAAGAATTAACAATGGGTCTACCATATGATCTAGCAATTCCACTTCTAGGTATTTCATTCCCAAAGGAAATGAAAATAGGACTTTGACACAGTATATGCACTCTTATGTTTATCACGGCATTATTCACATAGCCAAGATATGGAAATAACCCAAATGCCCATCACCAATCAATGGATTCAAAAGATGTGGTGCATATGCACAGCAGAATATTACTCTGCTGTGGAAAGAAGGATATCCTGCCATTTGCAACAATGCGGGTGGACCTTGAGGACATTATACTAAGCTAGATAACTCAGAGAAAGACACGTATGTATAATATCACTTATTTTTGGCATCTGGGCTGGGGCAGGGAACCTGTAAAGACCAGAATAGCCCTGGCTGGTGTGGTTCAGTGGATTGAGTGCTGGCCTTCAAACCTAAGGGTTGCTGGTTTGATTCCCAGTCAGGGTGTATGCCTGGGTCCCCAGTAGGGGGCGAAAGAGAGACAATCACACAATGATGTTTCTCTTCCTCCTTCCCCCCTCTCTAAAAAATAAATAAAATCCTAAAAAAAAAGTAAAGTGATTACCAGAGGATGGGGGGGGGGGTCAAGGGTAAGATTGATGGTATTTAAGGGTACAAACTTGGGATGAGTGATAAATAAGCCGTAGAGATGTAATGCACGGTGTGGTTGACCCTTGAGCATTGTGAGTTTGAACTGCTCAGGACCACTTAACAGCGATTTAAATTCAGTGTATGATGAATATAGACAATATTATGCATTAACTATATAATATAAACATCACTGTAAGGGCAATTATAATACAATATACTCATGTGTCAAAGTAACACATTGTACACCATACCTACAGAGGGGTTAGATGTGTCAAATTTATTCAATTAAAAAAATGGAGAGGTCTTGAATTGTCTGGGTGGGAAGTTCGGACTCCATTCTGTAGATCAGTTGGTTTAGTAGCAGAAAATCGAGTGCGTTGAGTACAAGAGTAGGGGCTGGAAGATTAATTAGATCTCTACACAGCTTAAATCAGGATAGTAATGAAACTGGGTACAGATTGGATGTAGGAAAAGTAAAAAGAATCAGGTGTGGCAAATGAGTGAGAGTGAGGAGTAAATGGGTAGGGAAGAGAAGAGTCCAAGTTGACTTGTTTTATAAAATCTTGCGCCCTGTGAAAATGCGGTTCAATTCCCAGTCATGGCACATGCCTGGGTTGCAGGCCAGTTCCCAGGAGGGAATGCACAAGAGGCAATCATACATTGATATTTCTCTCCCTCTCTCCTTCCCTTCCCCTCTAAAGATAAATTTTTTTTAAAATCTTGCAGTTGGTAGGTTTAACTTCATGAAAAGTAAAAACTCCAGTATTTGAAAACAGTCTATAAATTTCTAAGGAAAACTAGCCTATTCACCCTGGCTGGTGTGGGTCAGTGGACTGAGCTCTGGCCTGTGGACTGGAAAGATTTACAACTCAGTTCCCAGTCAGGGTACACCCAGTTGGGGGCATGGTAGAAGCAACCGATCATTCTTTCTTTCCCTCTCTTTCTCCCCCCACCTCTATAAATAAACAAACAGGTAAATAAATAAATAAATACTAGCTCTATGTAAATGATATAGGACTACAAATTGTGAAGTTGAGAGTTCTTAGAAAGCCACTAGGAAAAGATATATATCAGTAAAAATGTGTTATTTCATATGATGTTTTCATGGGTTGTCAGGGAATAAAATAAATGAAATGTTTGCACAGACAGCATTGATCAGAGTTATACACAATATTTTAAAATTCTATTCTTTACCTTGTGCAATGTCTATAGGTGTGTATGCTTGGATCGGCATTAATTTTGTCCTTGGGCGATTTGAGCATATTGAAGATGGTAAGTACCATATTTCCAGCTAATTCGTCTAACTGGAAGTTATGGCCCTTTCTGTCGGTTCTAAGGGCTAGAAAAGGAGCCAAGTGCCGTGGCACAGCTAAACGTGTAGGATGGAGTGAGAGAAGCTGCTGTCTCACACAGATGGGTTATAGGTGGGAAGAGGAGGCTGGGTTTGCCTAGAAATGCTTGAAATGCACCCTGGAAACAATATGACACCTCCAAAGATCCCAGTTCTCTGGATGTGTTCCGCCCCCACAGATGTGTCTTGTTCTCTGCAGATGACGAAGCAGTGGTGGAAGTGAACATTCCTGGTAGTGAAAGCAGTGAAGCCATTCTCCGAAAAAGGACTGCCGGTATTCTCGACATGGGAGGCGTGTCAACTCAGATAGCATACGAAGTCCCCAAAACTGTAAGCTTTGCCTCCTCACAGCAGGTATTATCTGTACAAGTTTTCTTCTTTTTGATTTGGTTTCATTTAACATGTTTCCGTCCATTTCTGTTTTGTTTTCTGAGTCTGAACACATCTTTACTGTGCTTGCTGAGGTACCACCTTCTCAACCAGGAGAAGCAGACAGGAGGAAGCCAAGGCAAAGCTCCCCTAAGCCGTTTGTGTGTTCATTGAACTCAGCTGGTTTGTTTTCTGAACTCACATGGAGTTTTTCTTTGGTATACATGTCAGTCACATACTTGAGTTTTGTTTACATTTTCTCTCCAATTACTCTTTTCTCAACAGGGATTGTAAAACTTAAATAGAGTAGCATCAGATTTCCTAAGTTACAATTGGGGAAAATACTTCTTATTTTTTTATGGCTCAGATAGTTTTTGACTTTTCTGGAAAGGATTGCTTCCACATTTCTGAGCTCTGGTTCACTCTCTCTTTCTCGGTCCCCTCGTGCTCCCTGTCAGTGTAGTTTCCCAGTCGGCTGTGGCCTGTGTGGAGAGCGGCGGAAGGGTTTCCAGAGGCGCTCCTGAGTTCCCACGGGCCCTATCGCGCTCTGTCCATTCTGCTGTGCACCGGTGCCACAGCCCAGTTTCCCGCACTTTTCCCGAGTGCAGAGTGGTAGTTAAGAAAAACCGGTGCGTCATCAGCTTCTCCTCACTAGTTGTGTGGCCTGAAGCAAAGTCACTTCTTCGATCTGGTTTTCCTCCAAAAATGTGACTGCGAGTACTTCTAACATAGAGTTACTATGAAGTTTTATAAGATAGTGCATATAATATATCTAATGCATTGCTTAGGCACTTCGTGTTTGCCCAATAAATGATACATTAAACTCCTTAGAAAAATCCTTTGTGAATTCAAGTATTGCAATCTGTGTTTCCTAATTTCCATCCAGACATGCCCCCAGAAACTATTACATTCTGTAAAAAGTCATGTTATTCCCTTCAAAATAAAGTAAAAATATATATGAAACAAGCTTGGAAAAAAATACTGAAAAGTCAGGATTAAAAATTTCCCGTGAATGCATCATCCAAAGAAAGCATTATTAGCATCTTGATTTTTCCCTATTCATAGTTTTTTTAAAATGTGGTTTTTGTGATATTAGTGTTTATGCAGTTTCGTGTCCTTTATTTAACAGTGCATAAGTGTGTTCCTCCATGAACTTGGAGGAACTTAGGATAAATTACTAAATCCTCCTAAGAGTATGACATCCAGCTTTTTTTGTCCCAGAATTACAAAGGACATCTTTGTGTATAGAGATTTTTCAATGTTTAGGATTATTTCCAAAGGATAGGATTCCATAAGCAGATTATTAGGTTAGCAGATGAGAACGACATTGCCAGCTTCCTTTATCAGTAAGTTGTAACGATATCATAGATGGGCAGCGCATCTGAAATTTCCAAAGTCAGAAATGTCGTTATATTGATTTGGGAAGGATGCCTAGAAGGAAATAAAGAAGCAGAAATTTTTGCTCCATTTAGATGAGAGTCTTTTGACATTTTTCTTTTTAAAGAAGGTAGTTGTTTTTGTATTGCTGAAAATATTAATTTTGTTATCCTTACATCATCAGGAAGAAGTGGCTAAGAACTTGCTGGCTGAATTTAACCTCGGATGTGATGTTCATCAGACTGAGCACGTGTACCGAGTCTATGTGGCCACATTTCTTGGGTTTGGTGGCAATGCTGCCCGGCAGAGATATGAAGACAAGATATTTGCCGACATGATTCAAAAGAACAGGTAAAGCACCTTTCTTGGCTCAGCAGTCAAGGTCAGATCCATGTCTCTCCTTCTAAAAACCCACCCAGCAAAGCAGGAAGACCTCAATCAGCAGAAGCCTATCAGTGCTATTAGCTTTTTATTCCTCTGACTGTTGAGCTGGGAGAGGACATGGAAGGACTGCGGAGTCCTGCCCTCAGCCCCACCCCCCGCCAGACTCCAAGGAGGCTCCCTGGTGGATTGGGAACTTCCCTCTCAGGACGTTAGGTAGCTCAGAGCCCTGGGTACTGCATGTTGTTTTCACTGACGTGTTTATTTGCCTGCCTTTTGCTCTGGACTGTGGTGTTTTTTAAGGTTGAGTCCATCATTTCTCTGACATGCGCTACACCACTCAATTTAATGCTATTTTGGCTTAAAGAATACTGAGAACTCACAGGCATTTGTGAAGAATTTGATATCAAATCCATCTAGATTTTTACTTTTTTCTAAATTTTTTTCTCTTTAATATTTTTTGACTAACTTAAATGAAAATGCCATTTAGTCCCCTTATATTCCCCTCCCCCCAGCAATCACCACACTGTTTTCCATGTCCATGAGTCATTTTTCCTTTTTGCTCAATCCCTCCTCTCCCTCACCTCCCCCCTCCAGTAGCTGTCATCTGCCCTCCATCTATGAGTCTGTTCCCATTTTCCTTGTTTGTTCATTTGTTCATTAGATTCCACATGTGAATGAAATCATTTGTCTTTCTTTGACTGGCTTATTTTACTTAGCATAATGTTCTCCAGGTCCATTCATGGTGTCGTGAGGGTAAAATTTTCTTCTTTCTTCCAGCCAAGTACCATTCCATTGTGTAAATGTCCCATAGTTGTTTTGTCCACTCATCTGCTGATGGTCACTTGGGCTCCAGATTCTTTTTAAATCTTGCTAACATCAATTTGACAGCAGTTTTCTGGCAACTCGCTTTTACCATATTTTTCTAAGACATCTAACCTAGTTTTCACAGGACACATTTTCACTCGTTACTTATTTTTCATCACATTTCTTCTGCATATAATAAAAAATCACAGGCACTAATGGCAAAAGTGGGGCTGGCACCATGCAGTTAGTGGGCACTTAGCAGCAGTGAACTAGGACAGAGAGCAGCTCGCTGACCACAGGCCCTCAGTGGTGGCAACACCAGGCTGTAATCAAGGAACGGGAAGCATGAGGTCCCCTCACCAGGTAGTTGTTTCCCTGATTCTGTTAAGGTATCTGCTCTATGAAAGTATCTATTGCAAATCGCCAGGTGGGGCTCCAGTGGGTCCTTTCCTAACTTAATCATCCTGGAACCCTCTGTTCCCACAGAACACTGGGCAAGGTATTTGCTCCACAGAACACACTTGGGAGGCACTGACTTCAGAACACAGTTTTTTATCAGTCTCATGATAAAGTTTCTCTTTGTGCCATAGACTCCTGGGGAAGCAAACTGGTCTAGCTCCGGATACTCCATACCTGGACCCCTGCCTCCCCCTAGACATTAAAGATGAAATCCAGCAAAACGGGCAGACCTTGCACCTGCGGGGAACAGGAGACTTTGACCTGTGTCGACAGACTCTCCAGCCTTTCATGAACAAAACAAATGAGACACAGACTTCCCTCAACGGAGTCTACCAGCCCCCAATTCACTTCCAGAACAGCGAATTCTATGGCTTTTCTGAATTCTACTACTGCACTGAGGATGTGCTGCGGATGGGAGGAGACTACAACGCTGCCGCATTTACTAAAGCTGCAAAGGTAACCTGCAGAGGGACCATCACCTGTGCGCTTTGGGAGGCTGGGGTGCACAGTGGCAGGCCTCGTCCTCCCTTCACCACAGAGGCCCAGGTCAGAGAAGGGAGAGGAGGAGGACGGAAGGTTCTCATACTGCACCTTGGGGATCCTGTCCCCTCGGTTAGGCGAGGGGAGTGGTCAAGCAGGAGCCCAGACTTCTCTATGAGCTGACTCCTGCCCCACACCCCAAGAACTGCCCTGGTCACCAGTGGCTCCCAGGTTGTACTGCTGCATAGTACTGGGAGCGTTACCTGACAGTACTCGCCGCAGCCTTCCAGGACTTCTGTCTCAAGTTCTCCCTGCCTTTCTGAGTCTCTAGGGCTCTCTTAAAGGTTCCCCCCTCATACCCTTTAAACCTTGGTGATCCCAGACTCCCACTCTTGGCCTTCTGCCTTTCATGTTGGGTGATCTCATCCATGCTTGTTATTTGCTGCTCTCTCTCAAGGAGAGGCTGCGGTCTCGACCCAACGCAGCGCCCGCTTGCTGTCCCAGCATCACATACACCCACCGTTTCCTCCCTGCTCTGGTCCATCTTGCTATCAGTTAACGGTGTCACTGAACATCCAGTCCCCGTCTTGTGTTCATCCATCCCTTGCTGGACACCCCTGTACAATTAAGCACGTTACTTGGTGTCATAGGTATTTCTCAGACCCCTTCCTACTTTCTGTCCTAGTGTCGTCATCCTAGTCCAGGCCTCTGGCGGTCCCGGCACTGTCGCAGGAGCCTCTCGGTTGTGTTGCATCTGGGCTTCCTCCATCATTCCTCTCTCAGCTGCTCCCAGACTGTGTGTTAGAACCCAGATGCAGTCACCTGCCCTGCTGTTTAGAACCTTCAGCAGCTTCCTTTCCCTTCTAGGGTGCATTTCAAATCCCCCCTAGGGTGTCATCTTCCCACCTGGCTCTTTGTACTGTGATTGCCTCACACGACCCCTGTTCCCCTCACTCCTGTGCTGCTTCCACCTCATCTTCGCTCCTGGTGGGCCCTGGCTCGGAACGCCCGTCCTCTCCCTCCCCCATCAGCCACAGTGCTATTCCCGTTCCCTGTCAAAAGTGTCTCAACTTCTCTGAGCCTCCGTTGCTTCATCCCTTAGACAGAGATTAGAGTAGTAGCCAGGTAAGTGTTGCTACACCTCTTTGTCTTCTCTCAAAGACAGTCTTTTGTAACCATCCCGGTGTCCCAGAGCCTCTCACTGTGCAACTACACAGTGCTGCTCGGTTGGAGCTGGCTCAGTGCCAACTCACTTTTCCGAACGCCTGTGCCTGGGACATGAGTCATGGAAGGAGACACTGAGCCATTTTCAGGAGGTTGGTGTGGGCAGTGAAATTCTCTTTAACAACCACTTCAGCAGAATTTTAAGACAAAGAACTGCATTCTTGCCCTGACCAGTGTGGCTCAGTGGGTTGGGAGTAGTTCCACCAAGTAAAATGTCACTGGTTCATTCCCACTTGGGGACACGTGCCTGGGTTGGGGGGTTGGTCCACAGTTCAGGGTGGGTACAGGGTGTTTCCCCCGTCTCTCCCTCCTTCCCCTCTATAAAAATGACGTAAAATTTAAAAAAGAATGCACTCTCTGGTGGGTAATATTCCCTGAGTGGTCTGTGTCGTGTCTTCTTGGCACACACGTATAAGTCATACTTCTGTCCTAATTGGAAGGATGTGTTTATTATGAATATGAGTTTGGTGAACCCTTTTTTAGTAAGAAAACATTTACCGATGGTTTATTTTGGGTAAAATTTCTTTCAGGATTATTGTGCAACAAAGTGGTCGCTCTTGCGGGAGCGCTTTGACCGAGGACTGTATGCCTCCCACGCAGACCTCCACAGGCTGAAGTAAGTCGTGGGCGGGCAGGCCCAGGGTGCGTTGGGGAGACCAGGCTTTCAGTACGGCCCCCGCTCACCACGCCCCGGCCCAGCCTGCCTATCCTCGTTGGTCACTGTTGCTCCTCATCTGTCCTGGCCTCCTTTCAAACAAGATGGCAAACAGTTGAGGCCGACATACTGCTCCACACATAGTTTTGCTGTTCTTTCCACCTGGAATTGCCCTAGTCATCCTTTGCCGTTGAAATCCTGCCTGGACATCAGAGTCAGGGCGGGGGCTGTCTTTTTTGTCCTCCTTTGCCCTTCCAGCCAGAGCCTTCCTTCTCCCTGAGCCTCCAGAGCCCTCAGGTTTCTGCTGGTGTTTGTCATTTCTGCTTTGTTTCTAGGTATCTGTTGCTTTTCAAAAATCCTTCCATTATAAGTTATTTAAGTGCATTCACCATTATTTGTTATTATATCTTATTACTTGCTTAACCCAATGCTTTGCCAAAAGTAAGTCTCTGATAATATTTAGAATCATAGGAGAGCTAAAAAGGACCCTCCTCTTTTCTTATTTTATAATAAAGAAACTGAGGTCCCAAGAAGTTGGAGCTTGTTTGGCATTTGCGGAATAAGTAAAAGATAGAATGGCAGAGGCAACATCTGTCATGGCATTGCATTCAATTACACTGAGACTGAGTTTTGTGAGCTGATTGATTCGGACAGGCAAACTGTTCCGTGTTGTGAGGCAAGGGACATAAGCCATGTAAGTGCATGTGGAACGCATGTGATGGTTGGGCTGCTCGGGGCTCCGGCTTCAGGAAGCCTGTGCGCCCGCACTGGTCCCAGGGGGGCCTCTCTGTGCACAGTTTGTCTGGACCGGTGACTCAGTGCCGCCTCTGTGCTCGGTGCCTGCAGGTATCAGTGCTTCAAATCCGCCTGGATGTTCGAGGTGTTTCACAGCGGCTTTTCGTTTCCCGTTACCTACAAAAATTTAAAGACCGCCTTGCAAGTTTATGACAAGGAGGTTCAGTGGACCCTTGGAGCAATCCTTTACAGAACCCGCTTTTTACCCTTAAGGTATGGACGTGAATTTGGTAACAAGAATCAAGCACAAGATGCTTTTCTTCAGTTACGATGCACCATGGCAACTGCGGCCTGCGGGTGTCTGGTGCACTCCGGGTAGCGCCGGCTGCGGACAGAGTCGCAGAGCCGGACAGAGTCGCAGAGCCGTTGCCTTGACTGTGCCCTCGCCCGCCCCGTCCCAGTGGTGCTGCACCAGGGCTTGGTTATTCTCGAGTGCAACCCTCCTGACCCTGGACAGAGCGTTGACTCCTGGGTTTGTGGGAGTCGAAGCCTTTGTGGCTTTGGAGCCCTCAACATACTGTCTTTAATGCTAATAGGTCACACAGGCAACCACTGTACTGAAATATGTTTATGAAAATACTACAGAAAACACATTCATGGTGTAGTGATCTGTGCCCTTTATTAACACGTGAAATAACAAGGTTTGGCAGCAGGAATAGTGCCTTCTGTAATTTCAGTGTGGTGATATGTGTCTGTGTTTTAAGACATCTGCAAAGCACCACAGTGTGATATGGAAGGTCTGTGAGTGTCACCAGGAGCAAAGTCGCAGGTCCTGCCGACAGCACAGTGGTTTGCTGGCTACATCCATGTTCCGTGGAGACCCTGCATTAGTCAGAGACTGACTCAGGTTCACAGACCCACTGTCAGTCGACCCCCCACAGGGGGACCCTGCTTCACTGATAAATGAGGTCTTAGCTTTTTGGGTTCCCCCCTCATTTAACTGAGCTTCTCCAAGCAATACATGGAGCTGGTTCAACTGCGAAGATTGTGGGTAATGGGTGGTACTGATCAGAAACGTGGTTTGTCCCACATTGGCTTCTGAGTAACTAGCAACATGCTCACAGTTCTACATTTCTCTGATTTCTGTTATAACCAAGTTACGCTGGTGGTAACTGCTACAGACCAGTGAGTACGCTTTCACGTGGGGCCTGGTTAGCGCTCACAGCTGTCCTCTGTTAGGCCGGATTTAGAAGTTAGGAAACTGAGTCTTGAGACAGGGTTAGTTTCTGTCCACCGAGCTGCATCCTGACCCATGTCCTGTGCACTGGGTCACACTCCTTGCCCGACCAGTTCTCTGTTACCTCTCACCTGGCTTGTTTTTGTTCCCTTGTGGGCAGGGATATCCAGCAGGAGGCCTTCCGGGCCAGTCACGCGCACTGGCGGGGCTTCTCCTTTGTCTACAATCACTACCTGTTCTTCGGCTGCTTCCTGGTGGTCCTGCTCGCCATCCTCCTCTACCTGCTGCGGCTCCGGCGCATTCACCGGCGGATGCCTCACAGCGGGTCGGCCGCCGCACTCTGGCTGGAGGAAGGCCTTCCGGCCCAGAAGATGGGGGGCACCTTATGAACCGGATGCGAAGGGGAGAGCCTAGGACGTCTGGTCTCTAAAGGAAAAGCCATTCTTGCCTCAGGGTTTCTTCTCTTTATTTTTGTTTGGTTTTATTTTTCCTTTCCCTTTTTGTTCCTTGAAACAAAAACAAACTCTGTTGTTTGTGAATTCTGCTGTCCTGGAACAATTGCATTTAGGCCTGTTTTGTACACAGCTTTAAATTGAGAGGTAGGGAAAAGGGAAAATCACTTCATTTGTGCTGCATAGGATATTTGCCAAAAATTACAAAGGTTTTTGGTTTTTCTTTAAGGTGTGCTTAGTTTTAAACAGATGCACTTTGATATTGGAGGAAAGTGGCAAAAATGTTGTCTGTCAGTGGAGCCAGGACTGAAGGGTGATACTTTTAAAGAACCAAAAAAACCTACTGAATGAAATTAAAATGATTTTTTTCCTCTATCTTGAAAACTAAAGAGGATATTTAGTTTTTATTTATTGTTTAGGTCTGTCACTATGTGTTTTCTTTGCAGATTTAAAAAATAAAAATCTTTTATATCCAAAATAGAGAAAACTAGTTACCAAGAGGTCACTATTTTTCAAATTGATAGTGAAGAGACCTGAAAAATGTGAAGTAATGACTAGAGTGCTGTGTGTGTGTGAAATGATAATGAAAGCAAATGAGGGATACAGTGTTCTTTTAAAAACACACACTTCAGAATTTTCTTTTTCATTTTACTTTATTTTATTGTATTTTATTTTATTTGGAAAAATCCATCGCCATGATTGTATTCTTTGATCACAGGTAATCAGTTTCTTCATCTTTCAGTGTCCTTAGAACACTCTGTTTTTGAATGAGCTGGAAAATTTGTAAAGTTTCGCTGATTTCAGAATCACTGGAACTTGAGCTTATGCCAGCTGACAGGCACGTCCATGTTTCTTCAGAACGCATTTGCTTGTTTAACTGTGTTCCAGTTTGCTCCAACTTAAGGCTGGTACCCCGCCCCCCAGTTAAGAATCATCTGGGCAGTGTATTCGGAAGAGCCCCCCTCAGCTCAGTGAGCTCCCTTCACCACTGTTGTGGTCGAGGCCGTGTGGGCACCGCCACCGAAACCTGCGCTGAGAAAAGGGGCTGAGTTTAACACCCAAAAGAAGCACACGCTGGGAAGAAAACAAGGTTGACATTTTAAATAAAAAATTTTAAAAGACCAATGGATTGGCATACGTGAGGTCAGTTGTTTTTCACCTGTTCGTTTAGTTTGGAACCACCGGGAATTCGTACCTTTTTAAAGTTCTTTCTGCGCACGAGCATGTGTGCTGTTTAACTTCAGGAGAGTTAAATCCGCCTAGTTGGTAGCAGATGTGCATTTTGAGAACCATCAGTTGCTTTTTAAAAACATTGTTGATTAGAGAAAGAATTTAGATTCTGAATTTCTTATGTAACCAAGGGGGGGAAAGTGGGGCTTTTACCTTGTTTATTAATTACTTAAAACCATGGAATACTGTGCGTTGATGATTTAAAAGATCACAAAAATTTTAAAGATTTTACCTATTTCTAGAGAGAGGGGAAAAGAGGGAGAGACACGTCGATGCAGGAGAGAGACATCAGTTGGTTGCCTCTTGCACGCCCCTGGACTGGGAGTTGAATCGGCAACCGTTCGGTTTGTAGGATGACTCCCACCTCACTGAGTTATACTGGACAGGGCCGAAAGGTTACAGATTCATCAAAGTGGAAGTTCTGTTATTCTCCTTAAAGTGAATATTCTAACAGTGAGAAAATTGTTGGTAGAATATTTGCCTCTCACATACCTGGAGGGTAGGAAGAGCTGTGTGGTGTTACAGGGACTCACGTGGCGAGTCTCGTTTCAGGGAGGGTGGGAACAACGTCCCTGTGAAGAGCCAGCTTCTGGAGCGCTGGTCTGTGGTAGTAAGTCCTTGGTCCCTGGCAAACACTGTTCTCATCAAGACCCAGCCACAGACGAGCTGTGTCACACACACCCGGACACGGCATGAGGGCGCATGCTTCTCGTCGTCGACGGGTTTGCTCTGTAGCCTGTGGGAGGCGTTAGCGGTGAGGAGGAAGTAAGTTTCCACTTTAGCTTCTCTTCCACCAGCCATTTGGTGTAGGGAGACCCTGAACGGTAGAGTAAAGAGTTTCAAATGCCTTGAGTATGTGATTTTGCCTTTAAAATCAAGGCAAGGATAAGCCAGCATCAGCACAGGTTTAAATAGGCCTCGATTAAGACTTCCTACCACAGCCACTTGTCGAATAAAGAGGGCCAGTTGGGTCCAGCTCTGTGCTGTTCGGGAGACAAACCAAGGAAGTTCTGCTTTATGCCCGGCCTAGGGATCCTCTCCAAGGGCCCGCCTGCTCTCCAGAGGACATCCCAGATCAGGGTCCCGGCCCGAACAGCCTTCGAATTTGCTCAGTTTAGTGCCAGTGTTCCCCTGCCAAGAATCCTCTGCAGCAGGGAGTTTGACAGACTCGCCCACAGGGAAAATCTGGAAGACCCTGAAGCTGAGAATGGTGTGTCGATTCGTCAAGGGTAGTTGGAGACAAAGAGAGGGAAGAATGTGCAGCAGACACCATGGCGTATAGAGCCTGAACACTTACTGAGTGCCCCTTCACAGAAGACGTTTGCTGACCCCTGTGCACACAGTGCCATTCGAGAAAGGACGCACAGCAACATCCTCGTAATTCAGGAAGGGAGTTGACCACTCATGGGCACAAAGAAGAGGGCAAGAGAAGCGGACTAACTTCCATTTTAAAATACTCATGCACCAGAATTTCACTTTTCTTCTAGATTATTTTCAAGATCACTTTTCTAATAAACCAGGAAAGCCCCTCCCCCCCCAATGTATAAAATGCTCTTCAGGAGGGTTCACTGTTGAAACATCTGCAGTAGTGAGATCTCGCCTTGTTTTTCATCACCTTATGCCACAGGAGATAAGAAACCAGGCCAGGGTGGGCTGACGTGAGAGGTGAGCCAGGGAGGAGCTCCATTCAGGGGAACTCACGTCCACTGAGGGCTGTCAGCTGAATAGTTAGCAAAAAAACGGGGGACGTGCTGAAAGCCTTGTCAGAGGAGAACGTCGGTGCTGGGCCTCTGCGCCGCTGCGTGCACCCCTGTTCAGGCCTCCGGAGGATGTGCCTGAGCCTATACAGGCCACTTAGGGAAATCATGGTAGAAGGACAGACATGCTATTTTGCACCAGTGGTTTTTGCACACTTCCACCAGAGGCTGCTGGCTCTGCGCAGCACCCCCAACCCGGGGTCAACCAAAGAGGCTGCTGTGGCTCAGCCCGGCCGCCCTTGGGGGCGGAGGAGGTATGTGTTCACCACCCATTTCCCCACCTGTTCAGTGCACTCGGGTTGGCAAGTTCCAGATGAACAGATACATGAGTTCTAGACTCGGGCCTGCACAGAGCAGTGTTCCTTATAAGAAGCATGTGTATCACTTGGCAAGGAACACAAAAAGGCAAGTGTGTTTTCCAAGCTTTAAAAAAATCATCAGCTTTAGAATTTTGTGTGGTAATGTGCAATGCAGCAAAACTACCTACAGGTAAATAATTCAGTTATATCTGTGTCAGGGTTTTTTTATGAAATTAAATTTTCCCTTTCAATAATAAATGATGTGACCAACCAAGGAGAATTGTTTGGTTAATAAGATTATGTTTTACAGTTAGAAATGACAGAAACTAAGGGAGCCTAAGTGTGCTTTATTTAAATGATGTTTTCCATTCAAGGGAAGAAGAATTCCCTTTGGGGGGGTGTGATGTCCTGTCACTTTCCGTTTGGGGACCCTCACCTCGTTACCCTTGCACATCAGTGGGTGTTGAGAATCAAAATGAAAGTTCATCCATGTGAGCTTGTGTTCTTGTGATTTAAACGGATTTTTCTCTGATGCTTGAATCTTGTTACCTGTTACAGTGCTATGTCAATTCTAAATTCATTAAAATAAATTGTCTGGGTCTGGCCACACTGCGTTCCCTGTGTCTGATGTGCATGTGGTGTCGCAGCACCGGGCGTGTTGGGGGGAGGGTGTTCGTTGGTCCTGCAGCCCAGACCCCAGATGTTCCACAAGGAGAAACACCAAGGGGTGTGCCATTAAGCCCGTCGCCGCAATGAAGGCCATACCTGTTAACTGTGTGCCGAAAGGAAGGGAGGGAGGACCAAAGGGAAGGAAAGAAGGAAGGGAGGGAGGGAGGCAAAAAGGAAGATGAAATGAACCAACTTCTATGGATTTTATAAATAGTGAAAACAAAAGCTGACTTGCTATTACACCATTTTTCATTTCAATCTAAGCTGAAAGCCATTGGTTTATTTCCAGAGAAATATGAATCTTGTAATTAATGTTACTAATAACTCTCAGAAGCTAGAGTTTTCTCAGCTGTTCGGGAATATATAAATAGAGGTTTCCCTGGCGGAGGGAGATGGGGCTGGAAATAGATGATGGAAGCGATGGAAAGGGGAGGGGAGCAGCTGTTAAGAACGACAGAAATAAGAGCCCGAGAAGAGTGTGTGAGGTGAGGGGGCAGCTGGACGAGACAGGAGTGCAGGAGCAGCATGAGCACCGCAGCACAATGTCCGGCCCCTGACAATGGAGAGGCTGGGAGGGTAACAAAGGGGACTTTCTCTAACATAGGACTTTGCTCTGGAGGGTAAGGACGTATCTAAGGCATCCGAGGACACCCCACTTGCTTGAATAGTCGGTGCCTGTGTCCAACCACTGCCTGTATCAGCAGATCTGAAAGACAGTGGTTGTAGTTTTTGTTTGTTTTTCACTGATTTCCATGTGTCCCATGAATCTGGAATTCACAAGGGGGTCCTTTTTTTTTTTACGACCCTGAAATGCTAATGGTTGCACAAAGGGGCTTGTGGTCTGGGAGCAGAGAGGTGACTGTCACCTCTATCAGAGACAGACTGTCTTCTTATGGAAAGGTCCTAAAAAGGTTTGGAAGTAACCTTTGATCCCAAAGCCCAGTTTGTCAGACCCAGCAATTTGCCTGGGGCTTCAGGGTCAGGATGAAAGGCAATCCCCTGAAGCCTCTTCCCAGCCCCAGCTCCTCGGGGAGCCCGGCTGCCTCAGTCTGTGATTGCGCCTCCTCCCAAAAGCAGACTTGATCTGTGGAGGCACTTTCATGTGCTTCTTAACAAGGTTAGTTCTCCTTTGCGGGTGTGTCACAGCCTCTGTCTGTTAATATATCCGTGAAGGTTGACTAGGACCAGCCATGGCGGGACCAGGGCTGCTTTGGCCTTCTATCCGTGCCCTGCGCCCTTGATCCTGTTTGACAGGTGAATTGCATCTGGGCTCCAGACTTCACGGCCACTTGAAGGTTTCTGTCAACAGCCTGTTGTGTGGAAGAGGCCCAACGAAGCCCAGACAAGAAAACCAGGCCCTAGGAAGGGTTTCTGCTTTGGGAACAACACAGCCCCCCACCCCCGCAGAACGTGATGGTGATCAGCACAAAAGACAGGCTTCCCCTTCAAATATATAAACTCAACAAAAGGGAGGGGAAAGGAGATTTTTGGTGCTTTCTCCTGAAAAAGGAGTGGGAAAAGTGGGTTTTCAGCCAGGTCATCAGAGGACAAGAGTGTCACCCTAATTCCCAGGGTCAGACGTCCTCTTTCATTGTGCTAATCCACAGAGTACCCACGCTGGCTCTAATTGCTCTTCTCATAGGTTCATAATCAGTAGTTTCACTGCCCCTGTCACCCTTTTTTGTCTTCATGATCCTCAGTTGGAAGTGGGCATTTTGGAAAACTGAGTCATCCTCTTGGTGCCTGTGCAGACATGACTTCCGCACCAGGACCCAGACGCAGCACCTTCTCCTGAGAGTCTCCACTCCGCCTGGCATGCGCTGTACTCCTTAGGTTATAGATTCAGAGAGACTGAAACTCTTCAGCGTTTAATGGGCTCTACTCAGCCTTGTAATGTCCTTTATTTGGGTCGTGACAGCACAGGAGAGAGTTTTCTGGAATTTCCTGGCTGTTCTCCGTAAGGTTCAAGTGACATTTTTAAATGCTCTGCAGCCTTCTGTGGCTATGCTGTCCATTAGTGTCTGCACTGTCCCTGGACTTTCTTGAGCAAGCCCGTGGCATGCTAACTTTCTGTGTTCCTATGCTTATAGATAATGCAACAAGGATCACTTTGTAGCACACAGTGCTGCATATTTATTTGTAGTAATCAAAACCTGGCCTCTGCCCTGACTAGTGTGGCTGAGTGGTTGAGCGTCGTCCTAAAGAACTGAAAGGTCACCGGTTCGATTCCCAGTCAGGGCCCATGCCTGGACTGTGGGCCAGGTCCCTGGCTGGGGCCTCACGAGAGGCAACCAGTCAATGTTTGTTTCTCCCTCTCTTTCTCCCTCTCCTCCTCCCTCTCTAAAAATAAATAAAATCTTTTTAAAAACCTGGGTTCTTTGTCAAATCACTCTTTAGGTCCCTAGGGTTTGCAAAACAAATGTTTCACAAACCCTAGGGACCTAAATAAAACAAATATTTTATTCTCCATCTTCTTGGCCGATTGCAGAGTTCTGTGCAGTTTTAAAGCCACATGCCATTGTGATGGGAAGAGGGAAATGGAATTCCCAGCCTCCCTCTGTCATTGGTCCACTTCCCTCCCACCATAAAGTTTATTAAGGGAGTGTTGCATTTTAAAGCTAAATTTAGAAAAAGCATAGGAGAACCAAATTTACTTCAAGTGCTTACTTCTTAACCCATTCAGTCTTGAAAAAAAGTGGGGGGAGACAGAGTTAGGTCGTGATGAGTATGCGGCAGCATATAATCGGTGTTTTCTGAAGCCCGGCATAGAGAAAATAATTTCTGTATGTCGATCTTATTTTTAGCATAGCTTCAGAATTGTATTCACTCTAAATTGTCCCTAAAAACTAGTTGTTTGGGAACCTGGCCCCCCAAAGCTCAAGTGTAGGGGGAAAGGATAGATTTAGCTACATCAAAAATTCAAAAGCTGTCACAGCCACAGCTAACAATGGAAGACCAAGAAGGGTTTTGCAGTGACTAAAATTGAAAAAGGACTAAAAATATTATATAAGATTTCTTACAAACCAACAAGAAAAAGGAAACCAAAAGGAAAATGGGATATAGCAAAAGGTATTGCTAGGGTGGCCAGTGATGTGGGCTGTGAAAGGTTCACAAAGAGAATAAAGCGAAGGGTTTAGTTTACTTTCCCAAGGGAGGGGAAGGGCTGGGTGCAGATTTCCAGCCCCAGCCCTGAGGGGTCGGGGCTTCGAGCTTGTATTAGGTGAGTGGGGTGGTTGTGGAGCAGGATGTTTCGGGTGGTCTTATGCAGGCTGCACCTGTCTCGATGTTATCCACGGGTGCGGGGTCCAGTCGCTGGGGTCTGCTGTGTCCTGTTTTGTAAGTCCCTAGAGCCTCTGTGCCTTCAGGGCGCTTCCAGTAATTTTCTGGTTCTGAGGATAAAGGCTCATCAAACAATTGGGGTCAGTCGTGCTTCACGGGGTCCAGCCAGCTCGGGAAAGAGGGTCTGAGAAGGGACTTTTGTCCTATCAGGTATTAATAGGTGATTCAAAGAAGGGCAAATCCAAATGCTTAACAAGAAGCTGTAGAAGAAAACGTGAAACTGAGAACTTGGCTCATAGAATCACTTTAATGGAAAGAGACAGTAATAAATATACAGCCTCTATGTTTTTAAAAAAAGGAGACAAACTGAGAAAGCCAGAGCACTACCTTCTGTCCCTCAGAATGGCAGAAGTTAAAGTGTTGACAATGCTATGGGGACAGTCACTTATGTGTTGCTGGTGGTGGGGTAAACCGCTTAGGCACCCCGGAAGCCAACTAGCAGCACTTTGAAGTTAGCTGTGCACGTGTCCAAGAGCCAGCGTTCCCCCAGCGGCTCCCCTCCGGGCCCTAGGGGACCACAGAAGGATGCTCTGTGCAGTGCTTGTGTGAGTTGCCACATTGTTGGAAGCAAGCAAGCTCCGCGTTAGTAGAACCTGACAGATGCATACCACTGAACACTGTGCAGCCTTCGACAACGAACACGAGGTAAGTACAGCCAAACGGGTGGGTCTTAAAAATTGTGTGGAATGTGTAAAGAAATGGGATCTGTAGCATAATGCCACTTAGAGAAGTGCACACAGCACTGTGTGGCATGAGGATATGCATATTTCAACCATCAAACACTAACACAGATGTTATGGGGCACACAGGCTGGTTTTGAATGGAGGACAGAGATGAAGCTGGGCTTGTTTTAGGCTGACCAATCGCACCTGTTTGACTGAGGCTTTCCTAGTTTGGGCACTGAAAGCACCACGTTCCAGTGTGCCAGCATAAAGGTCCAGCATAAAGCCTCGGTTCAAGGCCCACGGGGACGGCTGGTTACCCCACCCCCAGCCAGGGTCGCAGCCTTGGAAAACTTAATTCAGATGAAAAACAATTCCACTTGTTGGGTAGAAACCCATCCAGCTGGCTCTCTATTCCACTCAAAAGAAGAACCAAAGATGTCTGCCATGGCCTGTAAGGTATAGAAAATACACCTCCTAACCTCTCTGACCACGTCTGATTTCTCTTCCCACACAGCTGCGACTCCAGCCCCGCCCCTCCCGGCCCTCAGTGACCCGCTCTCCCGGGGAGGCCCGCCTGACCTCCTACTGAAAACCGAAGGCGCTTGTTTCCACTTCTACCCCTGCCCGGCACTTCCACCGCCTCTGGCTTGCTCTGTATTCATTATGTTCCCTGTAAACCCTTCTGCTAGAACATATCCCGGTGCCTGGCTCAGGGTCTGATACCCAGGAAAGGCTCACTAAGTATTTGCAGAACGTAAGGAAAGTGAAGTGCCTGGACGGAAGGGGTAACAATGGCCTGAGAACTGAGGAGCTGGCTTAACTGCACCGGGGCCCGGGGTGCGGGAAGCAGCGCCTCCTCATTGGCGGGAAATAAAGTGCTTCTCAGGCAGAATCAACAGAATAGCACGATAATGGCTTCTGCGGTGCCAGGTGGGCTGATCTACCAGCTTTAGTCACCCACGTAACCCTGAAGAGAATGTCGTGCGCGCGGCAGTGCATCCTTTATTCTCACGCTGCAGGGGGGAGACAGAGGGCGGGGGGGGGGGGGCGGTGGCGGCAGGTGCGCAGCTGGCGCCTGGCTCCGTTCCCTAGGACGGCCGCCGTCCACATCCAGCGTGGCCAGTCCCGATTGCGATGGGCCATAAGTGCAAGCTGCACACCAGACAGATTTCAAAGGCTTAGTACAAAAACGGGAAGTAAAATATCTGTTTATGTTGGTGAAAAGACGAAAATATCTTGGCTCTATTGAGTTAAATAAAATGTTATGAGTACTGTCACCTGTTTCTTTATACTTGTTTACTATGGACACTACAAACTTCTGAAGGGTTAGTGCTCACATTGCATTTCCGCTGGACAACGTGGCCCTCGGAGCAGCGGTGGCAGCAGCATCTCCGAGGCCCGACGGAAATGCCCAGTCTCAGCCGGTCTCAGGCCGCAGCCAGGTTCTTGGCCGCCCGCAGAGCACTGAGGAGCGCTGAGGAGCGCTGCTCTAGACCAGGGGTGAGCAGAACCTTTCTCTAAAGGGCCGAGTAGGAAATATTTCAGCATGGCGGGACCACGTGACTTCTGTCTGAACCTTACTTCACTATGCTTTTAGAGTGGGAAATGAGTCAGAGCTCATATGCAAATGATAAGTGTGGCTTTGTTCTAATAAAACTTTTTCTTTACGAAAAGCAACTCATGGGCCAATTCAGCCCACCGGTGGGAGTTTGCCCCCCCACCCACTAAAACACTACACAATGCTGGGCCTAATGTTATGGAAGGACCTGTTGCCCCCAGAATACCCTTCTCTGCCTTTCATTTCCTTCCAAAACCCTCTTAAGAGTTCCAGACCCTAATTTCTGTTTCCTACTAAATATTACTTAGATGCCCCATAGGATCCTAAACCTCTTGTCCCAGAAGGAACCCTCCCTGCACACCCTCTCTACACACCAGCGGGTTACTGAGGTCAGAAACCTGGAATTCACCCTGTAGGGTTCCTTTCTTATCACACTCTTTCTCCATCTAATCAGTCACCAGTCAAGTGCACGCTCTGCCATTTTTTTTTTTTTTTGGATATATGGGTCCAGGTGCAGCTCAGTCATTCTGTCTGGATAGCTTCTCCCCAGAGTCTGACCCAGGGCCTGAGGGGCAGGTCTGGGGCACCCTCCCCCACTCCCCGCCCCCATCTGGCAGAGTCAGCTTCTGTCCAGCTGCAGAAAGAGATGTCGCCACCTGGTGGTTGCATGTGGGCACTGACTCGCTCTCTTTCTGAACCTGAACTGGAAGTAGTTGTCGCTATAGCTATCCGTGCCCAAGCGCAGAGTCAGGAGGCTTTGACTACAAATAATAGCCAAGATCTCTTCAAGGGTCTTAGGGTTTGCTAACCACAAACAAAACTAAGAAATGTGCAGAGTGTTGTGAAGGAGAAAGAAAAGTTAAAAGTTATCATGGTAAAATGAACGTTCTAGAGAAGAATCACTCTCGCATTCTTAGCCTCTGGACTTGCTGGTGGGATAATGGATGCCACAGGGTCCGGATGCATGACCATTCTTTCCTAAGTTTTTCAGAGGGCCACCTGTGGGGTTTATATACCTCTCCAGGCATTGAGGCACAACTGAAAAGTTCAACAGTTTAAGCCCTCGGGCTAAAGTAAAATAAAATACATTCCCCGAGCTGCAGCCCATTTATTCTGACTCCGTTTTGTCAGCTTGACTCTACAGACTCCATTGTAAGTCAGCTTAGCTGTACCGACTCCATCTTGTTTCCTTCGCTCATTTCTTGGCAGAGAGCAGAAGAATGTGTAACACAACCAGGTAGCTCCCCGGATGACGGATCGGTGTCTGCCCCCAGGCTCTTCCTCTTGGTGCCTCCACAGCCTGCTCACCTGAGCGACACCTGAAAGTCGAGGCTCAGCACGACATACTCACCCCTCGCTGTTGCACAGATGGGTCCTAACCTCGGTGGTGAGGAGTGCGTGGCAGGCTAGAGAAAAATTACTTCGAATCAACAGATTAGAAGAGGAGGTATATTCATTTCTGTGGCTGCTTAACAAATGACCACAAATGGGTGACTCAAAGCAACAGGAATTTATTCTCTCCCAGTGCTGGGGCTAGAACTCCACAATTGAGGTGTTGGCAGGGTCCTGCATCTCCCCAAGGCCCCAGAGAAGAATCCTTCCTGCTTCTTCCAGCTCCCAGGTGTGGCCGGTGCTCCTCCTCAGCACCCCTGGCTGTGGCAGCATCGCTCCAGTCTCGGCTTCTCCGTGGCCTTCTCCAGTCTCTTTTGTGCCTTCAAATCTCTCCTTATCAGGACACCAGTCATTGGATTTAGGGCCCATTCTAACCCAGGGCAATCTCATTTTAGTCAACTACTTCTGCAAAGACTTGATTCCCAGGCAAAGTCAAATCGACAGGTACTGGGGGTTAGTTAGGACTTCACATCCTGCAGGGCACACAACAGTGTGCCCTGTTGATCCTTCAGGGCACACTCCGAAACATCATGTGATCATTATTAAGCACGTTAATACTAGAAAAGGACAGTAGGAAAAGGAAAGGCCAAGAAATATATAATTCAGTACCTCAGTATTACAAGAGAAAAACCATAATATCACATCACTAGACATAGGAAAAGTGCATGATAAAAATTCAACATACTTGCAATAACAAAAAATCTACTTGCAAACAAAGAATAGAAGGGAGCACCCTGACCCTGTTAAAGGCAGCACCGGGGCAAAGTCTTGAAGGAGGCAAGGGAGGAAGCCCAAGGAGACCCAGAGAAGTTCCCACACAAAGGAACTTGTGCAAAGGCCCTGGGGCACTTGAGGAACAACAGCTTGGGCAGTGGGGCTGAACCAGAGGAATCAAACGGGGGAGGGGGTCTGAGGAGTAGAGGTTTGGGAGAAGAGAATGCAAGAGTTTGTGGGCTTAGCGTACAAAACTGGCTTTCACTCTCAGTGTGATGGGAAGCCACCACAGGGTGGTACAGAGAAACTCGAGAGTTGAAGATTTTAGATCTAGTTATAGTTGATAGGCTTACGTGATTAATGCACAGGGAAAACGGTTATTCCAGGAGCTGGAATGTAGGACCTACTTGTCTCCAGGAGGCTGACAAGCAATTCAACCTTTGTGCCCCAGGGTGTCTGAGCCATTGTGTTCCAGGGAGGAAACATACATGAAGCAGATAGAAAATTATCCATAAACAGAGAAAGAAATACTAGAACAATCACCTCCAGACTACAACTCTTATCTGATTAACCCTTTTTCCAACCCCTTACCTACCCTTTTCTTCTTCTTATAAAAAGTTTGGCTTGTGATGAGACATTAAGATTGATGGTTTTTAGGGTATATAACCTTCTTCCTTCTCAGATGCCCAGCATCTGAATAAAGCACCCAAAGAGATTCAATTCGTATCTCTACTTATTGGTTCTGGTAGTGACAGGCAGCAGGAACGCTGACTTTTCCAGTTTTAGTTAGAGGGGTGACAGAATATGGTCAATATTATCAAGCCTGTGGGCTTGAAAATCAACCATTGGGGCAAATGTAGAAGGAAAGAGATCAACCGGGCTCTTTCAATAATCTCAGTGAGATGACAGTGGAGGAGGGGAGGGCTGGTCTGGGTCTGGAGATCCCGTGGAGGCTGAGCCCATAAGCACTGGAGTGAATCAAAAATCAGACAGCAGGAAGGGTGGTCAGTGTACCCTTCCTGATGTGAGCAGATTTGGGGAGAGGGTCAGGGGCATAGTTTGGGGCAAAACACAGCCGGGGTGTCACTCAGACACCCAGTGGTGAGGTTCAGCACAGAGTTGGACCCAGAAGTTTGAAGAGTATGGGAGAGGGCAGGCTGGAGACATTTGGGAATCATTAGACCCAGAAGCCTGGTGGGGTCACTCATGCTGAGCCCTGGGGTTTTCCGGTCATTAAGAAGTCATTACCATAAAAAATTTACCTTTAAGACAGGGAGGCGATTTGGGGAAAGAGCTTGGAGTCTGCAGAGATGCTTCTGGGATGGCAGTAACAATGTTCCAGTTTTTGAGCTGGATGGTAATTGTATGTGTGTTTGCTTTTAATTAGCTCGTAATGCTCATATTTGTATTTTATGCCCTTCGGGGAAAATAGGTTATATGTCATAACTTAAACATTTTTTAGACAGATAGATATCTGCCTAATAATAAAAACAGGGAGAATGAGACAGAGGGCCAGAAATTATTTATGTTGAGCCACAGGGAGCTGCTTTTTAAAAAATTTATTTGTCTATTATTATTAGTTATCATTATTTTTTACTTCAGCTCAGGAACATCAGTGATTCTTTAAGAGAAAATGATTCCAATTCTCAAGGTAGAAGCTGTGTGGAGAGAGGAGCCACGTTCAAAGACGGATGCTCCTGCCTTGGCTGGAGCATCCCCACTGTGGTCTCCTAGCAACCCAGGAGGCTGGTCGCCTCTGACCGCAGCGCTTCCCTCGGCTGGCTCCTCTCTGCACAATCACACCCAGTAACAATGGAGCAACTTCCTGTCTTTGGCGCACTGCACATTTCCCCTCTTTTACCTTCTCAACAGCTCTGTGAGGGAGGCGGGGACGTTATAACTATTGTTCGATGTACAAGAAAGAACATCGAGATACAGAGCTGGGAGGGGACTTTGTTTTCTAACTCAACCCCTTGTTTCCTGAGGAGAAAACCTGGGACTGAAACCCAAGCTGCCGGGCACTCCTGGAGTTTCTCTACACAGGTCTGTCTGTCGGACACAGGTCTGTCTGTCTGGGGAAAGTGGCTCAAGAGACTAAAGCCAGCCAAGCCTGGTGTTTCCCCTGCCTCTCCTCCAACCTCCTTAAAATTGTCAAGGAAAAAAACGAAAAGAAAATCTTGTCTTCTCTACAATTAATAATACTGTTTATGTGTATGGTAAAAAAAAAGAGAACTATCTCAATTTTTTTCCCGATCATGTGGTCTGGGAAAATATTTGATATTAAAGCTGGTTTAAATTTAATTGATACCTTTTTAAGTTATAAACATAAAATATATGTTTTGCCTGGGTTTGCAAAAATAAGTCATGTTATTTAGCTCTTTTGCAAAATTTGTCAAGAAAATGGTTTGGGTAGTAATTGGCTTTAAAATTTCATAAAATTGTTAAGAACTAATAAATAATTCCCAGTCAGGGCACATGCCTGGGTTGCAGGCTGGTTCCCTGCAGGCCAACTCCACGAAAGGCACGAAAGGCAACCATACATTGATGTTTCTCTCCCTCTCCTTCCCCTCTAAAGATAAATAAACAAATAAAATCTTTAAAAAAAGAACTAATAAATAGATATACTAAAATAAAAAGGTTTTGATAAAGCTTTTCAATAATGATTATAAATATACCTAAACACAGTTTTCCAAAGTCTTTGGTAACTTAGAACTTTTTAAAAATATATTTTATTGATTATGCCATTACAGTTGTTCTATTCACCCCCCCTTCATTCCCCTCCACCCTGCACACCCCCTCCCCCATCAGTCTCCCCCCTTTAGTTTATGTTCATGTGTCTCAAGTTCTTTAGATTCTATATTTCCCCTGCTATTCTTGCCCTCCCCCCTATCTGTTTTCTACCTACCGTCTATGCTATTTATTTTCTGTACCTTCTCCCCCCTTCTCCTCCTCCCACTCCCCTGTTGCTAACCCTCCATGTGATCTTCATTTCTATGGTTCCGCTCCTGATCTAGCTGTCTTAGTTTGCTTTTGTTTTAGGTGTGGTTGTTAATAACTGTGAGTTTGCTGTCCTTTCACTGTTCATATTTTTTATCTTCTTTTTCTTAGATAAGTCCCTGCAACATTTCATATAATAAGGGCTTGGTGATGATGAACTCCTTGAACTTCACCTTATCTGAGAAGCACTTTATCTGCCCTTCCATTCTAAATGAAAGCTTTGCTGGATAGAGCAATCTTGGATGTAGGTCTTTGGATTTCATTACTTGGAATACTTCTTTCCAGCCCCTTCTTGCCTGTACGGTCTCTTTTGAGAAATCAGTTGACAGTCTGAGGGGAACTCCTTGGTGACCGTCCCCTTATCTCTTGCTGCTTCTAGGATTCTCTCCTTCATTTTCATCTTGGCTAATGTAATTATGATGTGCCTTGGTGTGTTCCTTCTTGGGTCCAACTTCTTTGGCACTCTCTGAGCTTCCTGGATTTCCCGGAAGTCTATTTCCTTTGCCAGACTGGGGAAGTTCTCCTTTATTATTTGTTCAAATACATTATCCACTCGTGGCTGTTCCTCTTCTTCTTCTGGTACCCCTATAATTTGGATATTGGAACATTTAAAGATGTCCTGGAGATTCCTAAGCCTCTCCTCATTTTTTTGAATTCTTGTTACTTCATATTTTTCTGTTTTGTCATTTTTTTTCTTCCTGCTGGTCCACTCCCTTGATTTGAGTCCCAGTTTCCTTTCCATCACTATTGGTTTCCTGTGCATTTCCCTTCATTTCATTTTGTTTAGCCTTCATCTGTTTCTCTAATTTGTGACTAAAATCAACCAGTTCTGTGAGCATCCTGATCACCAGTATTTTGAATTGTGCATCTGAGAGGTTGGCTATTTCTTGGTCACTTAGAATTATCAGCTCTGGGGCTTTGAGTTCTTGAGCCATATTTTGGTCTGTTCGTGCCTGCTACATATGAGGAACAGAGTCCTAGGTGTTCACCAGGGTGGGGCAACTCAGTCCCTGGGTTGTGATGCTATATGTGGGGGCGGGGTCAGAGAGGGGAAAATGGTGGCCCCCTCTGCTGCTTCCTGCCTCTGGGGCCAGCGAGGTCTGTCTCACTTCTCGCTCCTTCTCTGGTTTATCTCCATGCAAATGTGTGACCACGGTCAGCCTGCTGCCTTACACCCTCACTGGGTTCGCCCGTTGCTACCCAACACCTGGGATCTAACCACGGCTGCCGGAATGAATGCCTGGGTCGGGGGATCTTTCTTTCCCGACCCTGCTCTGCTGCTGACTCCTTCCCTCTTATTGGTCTGGCTGAATGGTTCGTTGGTGTCAGACTTCCGTATAGTTCAATTTTCTGTGTTTTGGCTGCATTTTTGTTCACTAAAGCTTTGTTGCCTTTAAACTTGGTGGGAAGGCACAGTGTTTCCACCTACGCCTCCATCTTGGCGGAAGTCTGATCCATGTAAGTTCTTTGAGTTCTCTGTTTCCTATACCATTTTTTACCTCTCCCTGTCTATTTTATCTCTACCAATTATGCTTCTTCTCCCCTGGATAGAGCAATCTTGGTTGTAGGTCTTTGGATTTCATGACTTGGAATACTTCTTTCCAGCCCCTTCTTGCCTGTAAGGTCTCTTTTCTCTCCTATGCCTCCCTTCCCCCTCCCCAATGAAATCCCTCTATGTGGTCTCCATTTCTCGGATTCTGTTCCTATTATAGTTGTTTGCTTGGTTTTTGTTTTCATTGTTTGTCTTTTCTTTTAGGTTCATTTGTTGCTAGTTGTGATTTTGTTGCCATTTTACTGTTCATATTTTTTATCTTATTTTTCTTATACAAATCTCTTTAAGACTTCATATAATAAAGGCTTAGTGATGATGAACTCCTTTAACTTGATCTTAACTGGGAAGCACTTTATCTGCCCTTCCATTCTAAATGAAAGCTTTGCTGGGCAGAGTAATCTTGGATGTAGGTCCTTGCCTTTCATCAGTTCAAAAACTTCTTTCCAGCCCCTTCTTGCCTGCAAGGTTTCTTTTGAGAAATCAGCTGATAGCCTCATGGGAACTCCTTTGTGGGTAACTCTCTCCTTTCCTCTTACTTCTTTTAGGATTTTTCTCTTTGTCTTCAATCTTGGGTAATTCAATGATGACCTTGGTGTGTTCCTCTTTGGATCCAACCTCTTTGGGAGTCTCTGGGTTTCCTCAGCTTCTTGGAAGTTCATTTCCTTCACCAGATTGGAGAAGTTTTCCTTCATTATTTGTTCAAATAAGTTTTCAATTTCTTGCTGTCGTGCTTCTCCTTCTGGCACCCCTATAATTCAAATATTGGAATATTTTAGGTTGTCCCAGAGGTTCCAAACTCTTCTTCTTTTTTTAATTCTTTTTTCTTCATTCTGTTCCAATTGGATGTTTATTTCTTCCTTTTGTTCCAAATTATTGATTTGAGACCTGGTTTCCTTCTCATCACTGTTGGTTCCCTGAATATTTTGCTTTATTTCATTTTGGGTATCTTTCATTTGTTTTTTTCATTTTTTGACCAAGCTCAAGCAGTTCTGTGAGCATTTTGATGACCAGGGCATTAAATTCTCCATCAGATAGACTGGAAATGTCCTCATCACTTAGCTCTCTTCCTGAGGTTTTGCTCTATTCTTTCTTTTGGGCCCTGTTTCTTTGTCTTGACGCATTGGTCTGGTTGTTCCGTTTGACTGTTTCTTTAGCTCCTTGATTGTCAGAGTTCCATGCAGTTTGATTTTCTGGCACTTCTGGTTGTTTATTGATTTTAGATTGGTTGTTATCCTCCTTTTGGTTGTGCGAGGAAGCAAAGGGTTTCTACCTACGCCTCCATCTTGGCCGGAACTCCCATATTTTCTAATTGGATGGATTACTAGAGTTCATGGAATAACCGGATTATAGAAATACTGACAAGTAATAGGATAAACAAAAACTGATTGTGAGACAGAATAAACTGCAGATAATTGTAACTTTTGTGACTTTTTGTTTAAAATATTGCTAATTTTTAATCTCTTTGTTTTTCTGACATAAAGAAACTCGTTTTTTAAAAAAATATTATTTATTTATTTATTTTTAGAGAGAGGGGAAGGGGAGGAGAAAGAGAGGAGAGAAACATCAATGTGTGGGTGCCTCTTGCGTACCTCCCACCAGGGACCTGGCCAGCAACCCAGGTATCTGCCCTGACTGGGAATTGAACCGGAGACCCTTTGGTTCGCAGGCCCACATTCAAGCCACTGAGCCACACCAGCCAGGATAAAACTTGTGCAACTTGGTAAATTATACTTTCATAAACAATACTGAGGCACTTTTATCTTTCTCCCCACTAGATATCTCTGGTGTTCAGAAACTCTTAATACATAAACAATATTATTTCCATGATGATATGTCTATTTACATAAATCCAAAAGGAATCTGATTTCTTCATAATAGGACACCCAAAGTCGGTTTCCAATTGTGATTTTATTAAGGCTTTGACTGAAATGTCACATCTGAAAGAGACATGCCTAGACTCTACATGACAACAAAAGTTTTAAAGAATGAAGTTTACTTTGAAACTGATAAAAGAAGCTCCTTGGAAAGTGGCCTTGTACCTTCCTTACTCATACGTTGCAAGAGAGTCTCTGCAGTTAGGGAGCGAATCTAAGAATGACAAGGAAGAGCCTCAAGACATTTGGGGAACCTCGAGACCTTGAGAAACTCACCCGAAGTTACAGATGTTTCAGGCAAAATCTGATGAGGACTGGACGGCTTGGCTTTTCTTCCCTGTGTGGCTAGTTGAAGCTCAACCTGAAAATCCCTGTACGGTTCCAGCGAAGCGCACAGAGAGCGCCTGTGTGGTCAGTGGCTGCCCCTGCTGCGTTTAGCTGAATAATCAGGCCAAGTTGAAACTGCACTTAGTGCAGTCAATGAATTGGTCTTGATTTGACTTTTTAATAAAAATGAGGGTAACTTTAGGGAGAGAAATTGGGTTTTAATAAATTCCCCAGTACCCAGTTATAGACATTAAACTCCAGTTCAGTTCATGGCTTTATTCAGTTAATTGCTTCAAAGTTTTATTTTTCACTTTTGCAGAGGCAAGGTCAGAACAAAGACAGTAGACCCGGTGCAGAAGGTCACCGAGGCAGAATACTCAGGCGCCTGACAACAGGCATGAGAAACAGAAATAAATAAAAAGAGGCACATGGGCAGACGGCGAAATGGAATCGTGACTCGGCATGAATGAGGGCCTGGGGGCTCCCCTAAACGCCTCCTGACTGATCGCCATTTCCCCACAGGAGCCTCAGATACGATTGACAACAGGGAATACGCTCATTGACTTTTAATAGACATGGGAGCCACATACTCCATACCAAACACCAAATTGACTTAAAAGTAATGCAACCCCACAACAGTCTTGGTCATAGGGGTAACAAGACAAATGCAGCAGCAAGCTTCCCTCCAGCTTTTAGGACACCATCCCTCCGCTGGGCTGGGACTTGCTCTGTAAACTGCCCACCCAAGTAACCTTTCCTCCTGGAAGGCAGCAACTCCTCCCGCAGGTCCCACCAGAGCATGCGCTCCAACTCCATGCTTTCAACCTGTTCAGGGAACCAGAGGGAAACTGATCCTTCCTAAGGTCCACAAGCAGACAGATGAGACTTCAGTGAGGAGTAACTACTCATCCACACATACTTCAGCATCTCTCCAAGACTTTAAAGATTTCTGTGTTATTTATTTAGAGGGGAAGGGAGGGAGGGAGAGAAACATCGATGTGTGGTTGCCTCTCACATGGCCCCCACTGGGGACCTGGCCCGCAACCCACACATGTGCCCTGCCTGGGAATCGAACCAGCGACCCTTTGGTTCACAGCCCACACCCAACTCACTGAGCTACACCAGCCAGGACACTCTGGCTAAGACTTTAATCACTGTAGCCAATGAAACTGCCACTGCACTTGGTAATATTCAGAAATACCAGGACTGTCTAGCTACATTTGGCTTATGCAATTGAATTGCCTTGGACTGCATGCTAGCAGAACAAGGAGGAGCTCACATGGCCATCGACTCCACTTGTCTTACTAACAGTGACACCTCCACTCAGGTGAAAACAAGCATCGCAGGTCGGGCAGCAGGCTACCTGGCTTCAACAGACCGTCACACCCCTCTCTGTGAGGGGACTAACTTGCACATCTATAGTCATGGGCACCTCAAACATCAGGTCCATATTAGGAGAGATTTTAAATTTAGGTTTAACTATTCTTTTCTTTATCATCTTGTCTTTATTGTTTTGAAGCTCTTTATAAGGGCTCGTTTTTCCCACACCAGAAAAATTGTAGCTACTCAAAGTTGCCTCTAAAAAAGGTATCTGCTTTTAACTCACAAGATTTTGTTTTACAACAGGCTCAGGTTTTTCATCCCCCCCCCAAAATTCAGAGGATATCAATAACTCCATAGATGTAGAGAAAAATATGACAGTGGGGAATTTTAACAGGGAATGAAAACTGTACATCACTCTGACTTGCTATGAAATAGAATTAGAATAAAATGTGTCAACAAACTCGTAGAAGATTCACGTATTAAAAGTTTCCTTGTACGTATTTTGTAGACATCAGCAGTGGCAGCGCCTGCTTAACCAAGGAATGACATTGACCACAGGAAATGGGGCAGGTGTCAGTGATTCACAGTGGGACCAGCAGAAATGCTGCCTGCGCGCCCTGTTCCCAGATGTCGGCAGTCAAACCGCAGAGGGAGCGTGCATCTAGGTGATGAGCACACAGCAGGTAACACAAACCACTCAAGAGCAGAGCTGGGAAACTGTGTGTCCCCAGACATTCCTGAGTCCCCCTCTTCCCATGGTTCTCTGTCAACTAGCTAGGACACCTGCGATACTAAGTTGGCCTTTGAGATGAGAGGCCCCGTCTTCCAGGTGGCTGGCCCCTGGACAAAACCACTTCCCTGTACATCAGCGCCTGCCCCTCCAGGATTGGCTTTTGAAGTGGCAGGCAACAGGACCTGTGTTCAGTGGCTTGTGCAAACAGTCAGGCTTGTGAAGGACTCTGTCCAAGCCTGTACTGTGGGGTTGGACACATAGAAGGTGGGGTTCCTCATGACCATCACCTCAGGAAGGTGGGGTGGTTCCAAACTGTGGTCAGCTGTGCACCAAACAGTAGTGTCAACGTCTTATACCCACCTGGTCTCAACTTGGCCTCCTGGCTACCTGCTAGGTTTCTATTCCTGGGTCTAAATCTCTATATTGTCTGAAGCTCAGGCTGCTGACACCGAACACCATAGACCAGACAGCTTAAACACCAGACATTTATTTCTCACAGTTCTGGAGGCTGGAAGTTCAAGATCAAAGTGCCTGAAGATTTGGATCCTGGTGAGCACCTACTTCCTGGCTTCCAGATGGCAACCTTCCTGCTCTGCCCTTGTACCGTGGGAAGAGAGAGAGCTGTGGTCTCTGTTCCTTTTATAAAGCCACAAAGCCCATCATGAGGGCTCCACCCTCATGACCTCATCTAACTCTTGTTACCTCCCAGAGGCTTCAACAAGACACCATCACACTGGGGCTTGGGGCCTGGAGCAGGGATTTAGGGAGACACGATTCAGTCTACAGAGGTGTTCCTGCCATTTTGGTGACTAGCTCTGCTGGGGTTTGGGGACTATTTTTCTGATCCATAATCCCTCTGGACCTCTCATCCCCTCCAGATACTTACGATAAGGTAATGGCCCTGTGGGCTTGTCCTGGGCCTTCTGCGGCAGGACTGGGGCCTGGTGGGCGGAGCAGGATTCATGTCTCCTCCCCCTCCCCGCGTGGTGCTGAACCGGACCGGGCCTGCAGAGCCTCGTGAATGCCCTGGCTGGAATGGACAGTCAGGCTGTGTCCTCAGTCAACCCCCAGTGACCTGGGCAGGCCGCTCAAAGGCTTTCTGGGAGACAGCAAGGCTTTCCTGGGCTGCAGCCTGGAGCGAGGGCCCTGCCAGATGCCAACACTTCATTGCAGAAAAGCTTCCGTTTTGCCTGCACCCTGCTCCCCGCCCTGTTTTGGCTGCACCTTTAAGACAAGGTGGTCAGAACTGGCAGAAACCAGATGTCTGGAAATGCAATTTGAACCGGTTTTTTTTTTTTTTAACTTTTTTTCCTGTGAATGACCGTGCTAGATGAGTCTCCCTTTTAGCGGGAGGGGGCCAGTGGGAACTGAGATCAGCAGCAAACCTTAGGTGGGCAAAGCCTCTCTTCAGAACCTGCCCCATGTTCTGTGCCTTTGCCAAGTGTCCGGGTCCGTCCTATGCCCTGCCATACGCCACCCGCTCCCAGATGTTCCGGGGCTCCTCCCTGAGCAAGGATTACGCCGGTTTCCAAGGTCTGTGTCTTTCTTTCTGTGCCACTCAGCCTGGAAAGCACCGCTGTGCTACCCTCGCCTCACGCCCCTCCCCGACCCTCCAGTCCTTGGGACCTCGGCTCACTGCCCCTGGCCAGGCATTTTGAACGAAATCTCCTGTGACTTTGTATTGCTATTTGATTTCTATGCTACCTGTCCCAAATCGTAGTCTAAGCCCCTTGAGTGCTGCCTTAAGCTTTCTTCCTACTGCACCCAGGGAGCCAGGGGGGTGTGATGCCACTCTAGGTGCTCTGAAGAGTGTTCAGGAAATAAGGAGACAAGGCACACGAGGGAAGAAAATCTTTGCGAAACACATCTCTGACAAAGGGCTGGTTCCAAAATACACAAAAAACTCAAAACTCAACGATAAGGAAACAACCCAATTAAAAAACAGAGGAAATGTCCGACAGGATACCTCACTGAAAAAGATAAGCGGGTGGCAAATGAGCACAGGGAAAATTCTCCACCCCCGAGTCGTCAGGGCAATGCAGACTGAAACAACTCGGACACCCAGCACGGGTCTCCGGGAAGGGCCCACCCGGACACGGACGCCGCCAAAGGCTGCGGAGAACCGAGGGCCGGCAGCGCCCGTCCCCTGGCCCCCTGCCAGTGGAAATGCTGAGTGGGAAGGCCACTTCGGACGGAAGGCAGCTTGGCAGTTTCGTACAAAGTTAAACACTTGTTCCCCCTCCCGATTACTCTGCTTTATGTGACTTTTTTGTAACTGTTTTCATTGTGGTAAAATACACATAAAATTTACCATCTTAACTATTTCAAGTGTACAGTTCAGTGATTTCAAACACACTCGGAATGTTGCGCAGCTGCCCCCACCGCCCATCCCCAGTCCTCTCTGACAGCTCACGACTCCAGCGCCTCCAACTTGTGCCACGGATGCTCGGGACCCATCCAGCAGTAACACCCCCACCGTCAGCCCCCACCAGTCTGTTTTCTGTCTCTGTGAATTTGACTGCTCCAAGTACCTTAAGTAAGTGGAGTCATACAACATTTGTGTCCTTGTGAATGGCTTATTTCAGTTAGAACAGTGTCCTCAGGGTTCATCCACGTTGTAGCAGGTATCGGAGTCTCCTCCTCTTTAAGGCAGAACAAATACTGCATATTGTGTGGACATGCAAAGTAAACGAAACATGCTCTTACTATAAAATCCAGCAGTGGCACCATCTGGTAGTTTGCCAAATGAGTTAAAAACTTACAGTCACACAAAAACCTGCACGTGAAAATTTTAGCTGCTGTATTCATAATTGCCAAAGCTTGGGAGCAACCAAGATGTTCTTCAATAAGAGAATGAAAAGGAAAAACTGTGGTTCATCCAGACAGTGGAATTATTCAGCAACAAAAAGAAATAAGCTATCAATCATGAAAAAACATGAAGAAGCTTTAAATGCATGTGGCTAAGTGAAAAAAAAAAACAATCTGAAAGGGTCATACACTCTAAGATTCCAACTATATGACATCCAGGAAAGCCAGCGACGGAGGCAGTGAAAGGGCCAGTGTTCGCCAGGTGTTGGTGGGGGTGGGGAGTGGTGACCCGATGGAGCCCAAGGGATGTTCAGGGCAGTGAAATCAGTCTGCTCAACGCTGTGAGGATGGATACACATCATTATACATCTGTCACAACCCACAGACTGAAACGCCAAGACTGAACCCTGCTGTGAACTGTGGACTTTAGTTAATAATAATATATCCATATTATTTCATCAGTTGTAACAATGTACCACACTACACGGTTCACGGTGTAAAGGGGATATATGGGAGACCTCTGTATTTTCTACTCAATTTTTCTGTAAACTTAACACTGCTCCAAATGTAAAAAAAAAAAAAAATGAATGGAACAAAAAGTGGTGAACTTGAAGTGACATTTACACCTCTAGGTAAACTGACTTAAAACTAGAACTTCACGTGTCTGAACTCATTTCAGCCTTACAAGAATTCTGTGAGGTTCTCTGCATTTTACAAGCGAGGAAACTGAGGCCCGCACAGGCTCAGTGACATGCTGGGTTCACTCAGCTGGTAAGTGGTGAAGTTGGGGTTCAAACCCAGGCAGCGGGGCTTCAGTGACCCTGCTGTCAACCACGCGTTGGCCCGTGTCACCCTCCCCCAAACTGCTTTCATTTTAAAAGAAGAGGATATGGTGGTGGGGGGAGGTTGGGGGAAGATGGGAAGATGACGTTTTAAATCAATTTTATCCTAGAATAATTTACATAAAATCAAATTCACCGATTTTAAGCGTCCACTTTCTCCAATTTGGGGAAAATGCACACACCAAAATGAACACCGCCACAGGCAAGAAGCAGATCACTTCCATCACCGCGCAAAGCCCCTTATCGCCCCTCCCCAGGCAAACCCCAGGCCCCCGTCGGCCTCCGCCCTGAGAGCTGCTTTCCGCTGCGGCGATTGAGTTTGGATTTTCCTAGTCTTTCATAAAATAGAGTCATACCGTACGCTCTTTTCTGGCTGGCTTTTTTTTTTCGCAGCATAATATTTTTGAGATTCAACCATACTGTTGCGTGTACAGGTAGTTTATTCACCAGCGACTGATTTCTAATGGCAGGGTTTCAGAGGTGACAACCCGCTCCTCAACCCGCTAGTTCGATTCCCCATCAGGGCACATGCCTGGGTTGCAGGCCTGGTTCTTAGTGAGGGCCACGTGAGAGGCAACCACACACTGATGTTTCTCTTTCTCTCTTTCTCTCTCCCTTCTCCTCTGTCTAAAAACAAATAAATAAAATCTTTTTTAAAAGTCAGGTTACTGTGGAAAACGGACCACCTTTCTCCTGTGCGGAACGTAATGGCCTTGCCCTGATCTCTCCCTCAGAGAAGGTTATGGGACCCTTTGAGCTCCCCAGATAAATTGTTTTGTACCCTTGAACATGCTGTTAAATATAAAAGCATGTGCTTCCTGAACGAAAGGTGGAGGGATCCTACCAGCCCCTGAGGGCCGCGTGCCACTGTGCCTTCTTAGCAGATATGGGATTCCCCTGGGGGCTGGAGGATCTTGGTCTGGATCTGGTTCCAGCACTGCTGCCAACCTGCCGAGGGGCCGCGGTCCCGTCGACAGCTTTCTGGGTTTCTGGTTCCACGTCTGTAAGCAAGATGCCTTGGACAGAATGTTTTCTCAAAACCTGTTAGTTTTGTAACTTGGCCCTAAAAACTGCAAACGCACAATGCAATGTGAGACGTGGGCCACGAGGGGGCGCTGCCTCCTAGGAGAACGTGTGCGTTGGCCCCAAGCATTTCTATAAGGCGTCCACACACTTTAAAAAGGTTGTGATAGAACGTTATGGTCGTCACATCCTGGAATCCGTCCTAAAGAAGTCACCCCCGTGGGCCTGGACGGGGAGGGGGCGGGCAAGAGACTGCCCGCCCCCTCCCCTCCAGCTCTGGCTCACCCAGTGCCGTGCCCTGGTGCAGGGGGAACGGCATTTGAACCCAGGTCCTCTGACTGCGGAAGCATGCTCTGAATCCACCGTGTGGTTTGGGCTCTGCGACGGCGCAGGACCTGAAGATGGGTGGTGGCACATCCGAACTTACGGACACAAAGCCTTCAGTCATGATTTTATCTCACCCAGAGCAGAGGCCTGCTGCCTTCCTCAGGTGGCGTCCCAGGTCTTCGGTTCAATTCAGCAACAGCACGTCGATGAGCTACCCTGAGCGAGCCGAAGCTGAAGACTCATTTTTCTCTTGGGATGGACATGGTAAAGCAGAGACGGACTTGCTGGGACTTGCAGTGTGCGGCCACTTAGTACTTGCAGGACTGGCCAAGTACACTTTTAACCTCCCCAGCTTGACCGCTTACCGGCTTTGTGGCTCCGTGGAAATTACCTGGTGTCTCTGAGACTTGGCTTTCTGCTCCAACAATTAGTGGAAACCGTGTAATAGCTGCTCGATCCATGTTACTCTCCAAAGGACACGCTGGTAAAAAGCTGTAAGCAACTGGCCATCTAACAGTAGGGAAATGATGCCCTAGAACCAGGTCTTGTTAGACCCTGGACAGTCCAAAACCATGAAAAGCACATTGAAAAATGCACACAAAATGAAATAGTTAAAAATTGGAAAAGCTGGGTACAAAAACTATCTGCTCTGGTTTAAAAAAATACCCCGAAGGGAGAGCGCCAAAACGTTAGGGGTTTACCTACTCGCGGGTTTTCCACGAGGAGTTTGCTTTTTTTTTTCTCAGAATCAGGCAAAACATTATTACAGAGTTCATTTCGTTTTACGCCTTATTGGTTAATGCTTTAGCGGGAAACCTAAGACTGGGAGTGGAGGGTTAGAGAAAAGTGTGAGGGGAGAGGACAGAGTCTGTTCTACTGGCTTTTTTTTTTTTTTTACTTTCATTGTTATGGCTTTAATTTCCTTTAAAAACTTTCTGTAAGTTAAAATTAGCATCTTCACAAATACTAGCAGAGTCACCAAATGTTAAGACCAAAACAAATAACAACGGAAAACCCGTGATTACTGAAGAGGTTGAATGTTTTATTGTTAAACGTTCTCGTTTTCCTGCAGGGCTGGCGCTTCACTGCCTGAAACGGTGCCAGGAGAGTTAGTGAACTGCTAAATTGAGTTTGGTTTATCCTGTGACACCGTAACAACCACACACACCTTTCCTCCACTGCCAGTTATTTCCGATGTAAAGCTGATTAAGTGCTTTGACCCCAACCCAGAGACTGATGTAAGAGAGCTACAATATTATACAAGGCTTAAGATAACAATGTTATCCTTGAAATAGCGGCACATGATTTTTCTAACTAGACCGCACCACAGATAACTTCAGGAATCCTGAGTGTTTCAACAGTAGCCTCGCCTACAAATTATAGGGTGTCGTGAAAAAGATGCTAATCGTGTTTATCAGCAATCATTAGAAAGTTAAAGGGTATTTTCTCCCAACAGCATTGTTGTAACTTCTGTTTTTCATTGGTATGAGTAAAAGTTACTATTTTAAAACGTCTGCCCATTACATAGTTGTTTAAGACTACTATGCTGGACTCAGTTATTTCACCCTGCTTTGCTTAGGGGCTGCCATTTCCACTCTTCAGTGGATTGTAAGTGTGTCTCGGATACTCCTTCACTGGTGGGTGCTTCTGGCTCTGAAGGGCACTGGGTGTTGTCCTCACCAGCTGGCCATCTGCGTAACAAGATGTGTTGACAAGTCCGGGAAGTTCTGCAAGAGCCTCACTAATTTCTGTTACTTTTCCTGTTAGAAGAGAATAGAGTTCACCAGCAGCTTTCACTTTCCAAAGCACCAAACTCGTCTTGTTTGTTCAATTTTGTCCCAATTTCAAAACTAGAGTAAACAGCACCCACCAAAGCTCCCTGTGCACAATTGAGTATTCCCTCTGTTCCAGTACCATTTTCTGTTGTTAGCTATTCATGTTTCTCTGTGAATTTATGCACGGAGGGCAGATTGGGGCCAGTGTGAAGGCCCCAGGGCCCCTGCGGACAGGGCTCAGTGGGTGTGGGAGCAGCCCACGGGCTGCAGGCACAGCCTGTTCGCTCTGCACTATGTTCACAGCTCCACTGGCATTTATTGAGCATTTGCTATGTGCAGACTCTGTGTAAGGTGTTGACGGAAGGCAGAGCAAGAACTAGGCATTGCTGGGCAGACAGGTAAGGGAATGGTGTGTGCAAAGGCCCTGGATGTGAAACAGCGGGCTTAGAGAACAGCACACAGGGCCTGTGGAGGAGGAGAGGATGTGGCTGGGAGATGAGCAGGCTGGAGATGGACTGTCAGCTGTATCAAAGGGTTCAGATTACATCCTGAGGGCCCCAGAGGTACTGTGGGGGGTTTTTTTTAGTTGAAATTATTATTGAGGTAATTGTAGATTCACACACAGTTGTAAGAAATAATACAGGGAGATCCCTCATACGCTTTGCCCATTTCCCCCCAATGGTGACATTATGCAAAACTATAGGACAACATCGACACAGAGGCGATCCACTCATCTTACTCAGATTTCCCATTTTACCTGTACCTGTGTGTACGTGCGTGTGTTAAGTTCTCTATAACTTTATCACCTGTGCAGGTTCTTTACCACCTGTGCACCCCCACCGCAGCTAAGACATTGAACAGTCCCAACTCCACAGGAACCTTCACAGACCCACCCACCCCCCTCCTGCCTGCCCCTCTACTGCCCACTGGTCCAGGGGATCGACTCAGTGAGCTGGCTACGCAGGGGGGCCCTGAGAAGACCCCATTTCTAGCTGGCAGACTTCACAGGCATTGGGGTGGGCTGTGAATTAGGTGCCACGTGTGGGGCTTGCTAGGTTAGCTGTGGCCATGAGAATGTCCAGAGGGCCAAGATGGTCCCAGTGGGTCTGCAAATCTAGGGTGAGGAGAAGTCTGAGCTGAGACCGTGATCGGAAATCCCAGGTGTGTGGGTTTGCTAGGGAGGGAGTGGAGTGAGGGCAGCGGGCTGAGGAAGGAGCGAGGGGAGGGTCCAGACCAAGCTGCTGACGGTCCACTTCTGGGTTCTGTCTGCACAGAGGCTCACAGCCTGGAGCCTTGCTTTAGAGCTGTCTCTCCCCCAAACAACCTCCACCACCAGTGGCTCTGACTGGTCCCAGGGATTGTGCCTCATTGGTCACTGTGGAGCCGGAGGGCAACTCCTGTTCTTCCCCTAAGCCACCCCAGGTAAGGAGGGAGGGAGGCTCAGACTCGGGTTCCCGCCCGTTGCCCTCTTCCTCTCATGCCTCCCTGGGCCTGGCAGAGGCAGTGGCCAGCTTCCTGAAACCAAAGCCTTTAACTCACAAAGGAGAGAGTGGGTCCTGGGGAGAGAGAGACTCGGCAAAGGCCAGAGATGTGACCTGCACGAAGGGAGGCTGCTGTTTCACGTTCGGAACCCACTTTCCCCCTTGAGGAGAAACCCAGGAGAGATGGATGAAAGTTTCTGAACTCCTTCATTTTACCAGTTTCTTAAAAGATTTTATTTATTTATTTTTAGAGACAGGGAAAGGGAGGGAGAAAGAGAGGGAAAGAAACATTGATTGGTTGCTTCTTGCACACCGACTCCCCCACCCCTACACACACACCACAAACACACACACAAAACCCAGGCATATGCCCCTACTGGGAAAAGAACCCACAACCTTTTGGGTTCAAGTGGGCATTCAATCCACCCAGCCTCACCTGCCAAGATCATTTATCCGTTTTTAATGAGTGTCTACTATGTGCCAGGCAGTGCTTGACTCTCTTGTCAGGATTAGTCTCCACCTTAATGTTGGTGAGAAGAACATCACAGGCTAAAATTCAGCAGCATGGAGGAGGTGAGGAGTAAAGGAATCTTCTAGAGAAAAGACCCGCCCCCCGCTCCTCACCGCCCACTCCCGCCTCCCCTGCCCAAACTTCTCAAGCTTCCGAAACCAGAGCGGGAAGAGCCTCCAGGCGCCGCACCACTAGCGCGCAGTCTCGGGACACAGCCTTCACCCGGAGTCACCGCTCTCGGATTACAACAGGCCCGGCCAATGCAGCGGCCGAGCTCGGGGAGGGGGTGTGCCCGGGGCGGGATTTGCTGTCCGACTCCAGTTAAAAGTACCGGGAAGAGAGTGAAGGAGGTACTGAAGCTCGCGGCTCCCAGATCTCCAACTTCGCTCTCTCCAACCGCCGCTCTGCTCGGGAAAGGGGCTCGGCGGCGTGGGCGCGGACAGGGGCCACCGTGCAAAACCTGGCCCCAGCCAAGCCAGGGCGGACCCCTTCTACCAAGTAAGAGCGATGCTCCCTGTTGCCTCCAGGGAGGGCAGCGGTTCGAGGGGAAGCTAGAGCGTCCTCGCGGGGTCTGCAGACTCCACTCCCCGCGAGGTAGTCTCTTCACCGTGCTTGGGGTTCCCGGGCCGGGACGGCGGCACACGCAGTGAAGGCTTTTCGCTCTGAGAGTTTCGGGGCATGCAGGCCCGCTGATGCCGCTTCCCACTCCGGCGGACCCACCCAGCCCCACCTCTCTGGAGCAGGGTCAGACGATGCCGATGGCGCACCCCAAGGAGTGGGGCGCTAGGTTCCTTGTCTGCCTGGGGCGCCTGCAACCAGGCAGGACAGTGCCAGTCCAGGCTTAGTGTGCAATAGGTGCCCAGGGGAGGCAGCGACGGGCCAGGGACACTGGGGCTGTGCTTGTGCCCGGAGCTCTGGCTCCGAGGGATGTAGAGACGGGGCTCGCACTGAGCCACAGGTCTGGAAATGTTCGGCCCACTAGACTGGAGCGGGGTGTGGGTGTGGGTCACTGGGGCTGAGCCTGGGAACTTCAGGGCCCAATGCATGGAATTGGGTTTTCTCCCCAGCCTTCCAGTAAGGTCTCGGTTGAGCGCCCGAACCCCCTGAGTTCTGTGGGTGGAGAGGTGCTCTTCGCACGCCAGGCGTGCACTCCCAAGTCACTTTGGCTAACCCAGGGACCTGGAAACCTCTCCTAACATTATGACAGAGAGGCCCTGAAGTAGGAAAGAGCCAGCACAAACAAACCCGTGGGTCAGGTCGTGCGTGCAGGATCGCTCCGAGGCAGAGCTAGTCCTAGTCTTGCGAGACACTCCTGCTGTCCTCAGTGACGGCAACTTTTACGCAGGCGCTTAGGTCACTGCGCTGGGGTTTAGCGGCTCGCCTGCGGTGTCGCTGTACAAAAGCGCGGCGCGGAATAGAAATGATTGGAAGAAACCAGCGGGATTGAGATTCCTTTCTCTCTATCATCCCCACCCCCGGTAAACGTCACCAAATACCAGCGAGGGCGAGGTGAGGGGACGCGGCGGCGGGACTCCGCAAGGGAAGGGGACTAACTACTGGTGTCTAGGGAACCTCAAGCCCTGATGAGAGGCGAGGCGTGCACGAGACCGGAAACATGCCCCAGATTAATTTCGTCCTCTAAAATCTCGAAACTGCGGAGACCAGTCCAATCGTTTCTTTTTGCGGAAGAGGACAAATGCTGGAGGTCAAGGCCACTGGGTTAGTCAGTGTGGGTCTCGAACTCCTATCTCTTACACCACCCCTAGCCTGTCTGTCCTGGAAGCCCCCAAGCCTATTTATCACTCTTAGTGGAATTATTTAGTATTATTTGTGGTCTATTGTGAACTTCATGGTCAGGGATGGCGTTTAGAAAGAAGATGAAATGTTCATTTTTCTCTGGTCAATTCCCAGATGAAATGACTGATGCACTGGCTGTTGACTTAGCTACTTAGTCATCTCCCCTACCCCCTTGTCCTATTCCCCTTCCTGGTCCCTAGTGTGTGTCCCTGGTGTGCCCATGAAACTCATGGCAAAATGCACACACGCACCCCACGCACCCCTGGGAATTGAGTCTCAATGGTATGTGTGCGAACGCGCATCTGAATCCCTAGGACTTTGTGTTAAAAAGTGACGTGGTGTAAGGCCACTTAGCCATAAATGGCAAAGCTGACTGTGAAACTGAGGTGTGGAGACAGAGCCTGCGCGTGCCCCTCTGCCTGCAGCACAGAGGAAAGCCCGGTGCGCCGCCTCGCCCTGTCTCCTTCGCAGCTGCGCTCCCCACCGGTCTCCTTCCTGCTTTCTCCCAAGGCCATCGATGGCCATCGGTGAAGCTTTGTGATGTTCTAGAAAATGCTGCATTGTTTATTTAAAATGTATTTTTCTGAAAAATTTCAAATATGCACAGTCGTGGAGAGAAGGCCCCAGTGCCAACAGCTAGTTTCCCACCCTCGCTTTGCCCATCCCTTTCTCTCTTTTTTCACTGAAGTATTTCAAAGCAAATTCCAGACATCAAATCATTACATCCCTATGTATTTCAGCGAGATCTCTAAAAATATAGTATTAAATAAACATTACGTGATTATTTTACTTAAGAAGATTGATTACCAGTCATTCTTTGAGATCATTTAATACCCTTCGCTTATGGGCTGTCTCTGTGGGGGTGGAATTTCTAGGTGAGACCACATCAGCAGCTTCAGAAGCTTCCTTCCTTCTCCAGTTTTGGGGCTGGAGTCTAGTCCCTCCCCGGGCCTGCGTGCTTTCAAAAGAACAGCTGGTAATCACTATCGCTCATTTCCCTGGGGGGAAAGACCTCTTGGTCAGTCTGCATGGCAGTGTCACATAGACCCACCGGTGCCTGGACCCTGGGCGGGCTTCGAGGGTCAGATGGCGTGGCTGGAGCCCGCCCTGCCCCAGGCCACTGGGCCAGCAGAACTGGCGAGTGGGCAGAAGAGGCAGAGCCGAGTGGATGTCCCTGAGACGGGCCTCAGCACTGCACTGCTCAGCCTCTAAGTCTCCAGCTGTGTCCAGGTTGAAGCAAGTTTTCAGACCTTGCCCTAGACATTCCTGCGGTACCTGCTGGCGAGCAGAGCACGGTGCAAGGGTGGCAAGGAACACACCTGACCAGGCGTGCCGGCTGGTCTTGCCCCACCACCTGTACCTTTACAGAGGCACCTGTACGGAAACCTCTATGTGTCAGGACCACCCTTGCAGAACAACCACTGTCCGAGGGCAGCATGACGGTGACAGTTCAGATAAGACTTCTGCTCAGAGTTTAAAAAATCCTTTGTGTTGCCCTCGGCAGAAACAAGCTGCCAAGGGCACGCTGTGTGTGGCAGGTACAGGTGTGGAGGGAGAACTAACTGGGTGGCTAAAGGCTGTGATCAGGGTCACAGCTAATAAGTTCTTGCCCATGGGTTTTTGGTCCCCTCCCCTTGGAATACCTTTAACATTATATTATCATTTTATATGTGGATGACGATTTGTTTTTGCTTTTCCATTGTTGAAACCCCTGTCAGACCAGCAGACACAGCTGGCTACATGGACATCCTGTGGCCACCATTCCCACATTGCTGCCTTGATGTGTCACCAACATACTACTAAGTGTCCTCTCAGGAGATCATGTCACTTGCCTGCAAAGCATGTGCTTTATGAGAAGATAACTTACATCGATGGCTTGTGAACAGCTTAATTTGCTCATCTCCTTTGTATTGCCCTTGAACTTGGATCCATGAACTCCCACCACCGCCAGCCTTGTCCCGGGGACGACTGATGTCCTGGCATAAGCAGCACAGCCTTGCAGAGCGCCTGCAGGGCTCAAGGGTCAAGACAGCTGCTCTCCTAAATCTCTTTCTAATGCTTTTATAAAACCAGTACAAATATAAATTTCAACAAAGTACATTTTTAAGGTAAACTCCAGCCCCCTGAGAGTGTGCATAGGTAAATGCCACCAGTCCCAAGCATATATCTAGACAGACCTTTGTTTTTATCCACGAAGAGAGAACAACTGTTCTCAGGTTACCTGGGCTTGCTCCAGCAGGCCTGTGAGGGTAATCTTTAAAATCCTTTTAAGCTGCCTTGAATCCAGGTGGTCTGTCTGAGAGCAACCTGCTAAACTTGATGTTTAGGTAGCATTTTAATGACTAAGAAGAAAAAACCCAAAATTTAGACATCAGTGCAGCCCTGTGGGGTCTTTAATCCTTTTCAGAGGTACTTTTGATTTTTCTTTCTTTTTTTTTAAAGATGTTATTTATTTATTTTAGAGAGATGGGGGAGGGAGGGAGAAAGAGAGGGAGAGAAACATCCATGTGTGGTTGCCTCTAGCACACCCCATCCTGGGGGTATGGCCTGCAACCCAGGCGTGTGCCCTGACTGGGAATCGAACTGGCGATGCTTTGGTTCTCAGGCCTGCGCTCAGTCCACTGAGCTGCACCAGCCAGGGCCATACTTTTGATTTTTCTTAAATTGATATTTTCCATGTGTTTTTCTTTTCTTTTTTTTTTCTGGCAGCTCTCAAAGCCGTGCCCACCTCCCTAGCTACGTGCCAACCCTCCGTCATCTGTCACCACAATGTCAGGCCCGTTCCCAGTGTTGTCCGTGGCAGCAGAGTGGCCACTTCCCTCACTGGGCTCCCTTCTCTTGGTCTCAACCCACATGAGACCGGCCTCAGTGATGTTCTAGAGCTGGGGTTGGTGGATTTCTTCTCTAAGCGCCAGACAGCACATGTTTTAGGTTTCACAGTTCATGCAGCCTGTGTCGAAGCTGGTCCACTCTGCTGTTCTGGTGAGCGAGTGGCCAGAGACAGCCAGCAAAGACGGGAGCTCGGATGTGTTCCGGTAAAACCGTATTTCCAAAACCTTCATTTCCAGATGTGGCCCACGGGCCACTCTCCTGCTCCTTTTTTATTGGCTCTATCTTCATTCCCAAAGGAAAACCTGAACATTTCTTAGCACGACAATCCCATTTCCTCAGTGTCCTCTGCTTGTTTTCCAACTGCACCTCCTCAACGTGCCCTCACTCCACCTACTCACCTAACATTTTCACTCTTCATCTTGCAATTCTGAACCCCCAAGGCTCCCAGAACACCCTGTTCTTCCCACCCTGCTCCCCACCTATCTGTCAGACTCAAACTTTCCCTCGAAACCTGCCCGGGTAGTGACTATCGAAAGCTTTCCCCGTTCCTCATCCCCAGTTACAGTCACTGCTTCCTAGTTCTACTTCCGTGCCTGTTTCTCGGCCGTCATTGCTCCTCTACATACACCATGAACTCCTTGGGAACCTCTGTTAGATTCATCTTTGATTTCCGCTGCCTCACACAGTGCTTGTCATGTATTCAGTGCTTAATAAATAGGTCCTGCTGAACTAAAGAGTGACTTACGTAGATTTTTAGTAGCTTAATTGAGATATAATGTGCATACCATACAATTCACCCATTTAGAGTGCTCAAGTCAGTGGGCTTTAGTGTACTCACAGGTATGTGCAGCCATGACCATGATCAGTTTTAGAACAATAAAATGGCAATAAATACATATCTACCCATATTGAATCTAGAAAACAAAATAAACAAGCAGAACATAGAATCATTGATACAGAGAATGTTTTGATGGAAGGGGAGTCAAGGGGATGGGCAAAAAAGGTGGCGGAATTAAGCAATACGAATCGGTAGTTACAGCATAGTTACAGGGATGTAGAGTACAGAATAGGGACTAGAGTAGCCGAAGAACCCATATGCGTGACCCATGGACGTGGTCTGTGGTGTTGGGATAGCGTCTGAAGGAGTGGGGCAGGGCTGGGTGGAGGGGCGCAAAGAGGGAAAAATTGGGACAACTGTAATAGCATAGTCAATAAAATATAATTAAAAAATTATAGCCATCCTAGTGGATGTGAAATGTTATTCTATTGTGGGTTTGATTTGCATCCTCCCTGCTGACTAATGGTATTGAGCAACTTTTATGTGCTTACTGGCTACTTGTATATCTTTGAGGAAATGTCTATTGAAGTCTTGCGTCCACTTTTAAATTATTTTTCCTTATTGACTTGTAAGAGTTTTTATGTTTTCTGAATACTAGTTTCTTATCAGGTATATGATTTACAAATATTTTCTCTCATTCTGTGGGTTGTCTTTTCTTTTTCTTAATAGTGTCTGTGTTCTTCCTCAGTTCACATCACATGTACTGCACATTTATTATCTGCTGGGCACAGGCATGAGATGTATGTGCCTCTGGGGGTTCAGGGTCTTCGGGGGAAGAAACAGCAACGGTACAATAAACCCTTGGTTAATATGCCCTTGTTCTCCCCAGCACTGCGGCCCTGGCTCAGAACCATTGCGGCAGTGCCTCTGATGCACTGAAGTTTTTGACTTTGATGGAATATATATATATATTCCATATGTGTGTGTGTGTGTATTCATTTTGTTGCCTGTGCTGTTGTTGTCTTATCTAAGAAGCCATTTCCAAATCCAAATCTAACAGTGGGGAATTGCAACCCACCCCACCAGTCCTTTGACATTGTTCCTGCAAGTGCTGACTTTGACTAATATGTGGATAGAGAGCATGTTTGTATGAGAATCCTCAGAACTAACGTTAAAAGATACATACTCCAACCTTCAGGCACCCCTGCTCTGGGAGATTTGCTGACCTCCAAGTGTAAAGCCGGGATGACTAAACCGGAATGATGCACACTGGCCCATCAGTTGCCTGATCAGAATGGACTGTGCTCGTCTGCACGTAGAGAACTTTGCAACCCCCTCCCTTGATCTCTTTGTTCTGTTCCCCTCTCCCTCCTTCGAAAAGACTCCATCTCCACTGAGAGGGGGAGATGGGCTTTGAGAGGTGAGTCCCCCATCTTTTCAGGGAGATGAGCTTGGAAACATGAGTCCTCCACCTCCCAGGTGGCCGGCACCTGAACAAAGCCTTTCCTTTACGTTGGCACCTGTCTCCCGACCACTGGCTTTTGGAGCGGCAGGCAGCTGGACCGCATTTGGTTACACAAAGTCGTGAGTTTACCCTTACGTTTTCTTCTGAGAGTTACTTCGAGAGTTTTAGGCTTTATATTTAGGTGTTTGAACCATATTGAATTAATTTTTGTAAATTTTGTGAGCTAAAGGTCCAACTTCTTTCTTTTACATGTGGCTACCCAGTTATTTCAGCACCCCCCCTTTTTTTTTGCAAAAACTATTCTTTCCCCCACTGAACGGTCTTTGTAGCTTTGTCCAAACGACTGGTCATAGATATCTGAGTTTGTCATTGGACTCGCAGTTCTATTCATCGGTCTCTCCGTCTCTCCTTGTGCCAGCACCACCGCACCGGTACCTGTTGCTTTGCTGCACCTGTTGAAATCGAGAAGTGTGAGTTCTCCCACTTCGTTATCCTTTCTCAGAATTGTCTTGGCTATTCTTGGTCCTGTGTGAATTTATAATCAGCTTGTTAATTTCCACAAAAAAGTCAGTTGGGAGTCTAATAAAGATAGTGGTAAAGATGTGGTTTAATTTCTTTTCTCATTTTAACAATATTAAGTCTTTCAAAAACAAATAGTATTGTCTTCCAATCCAGGAACGCAGTATGTTTTCCAATTTATTTAGAGCTTCTTTAGTTTATTTCAATAATGTTTTGTAGTTTTCTGAGTATAAATATTGCATCTCATTTGTTAAATTTATTTCTAAGTATTTTAGTTTTTATATAATCATAAATGGAATTATTTTCTTTTAGTTACATTCTTGAATTTTTTGAAAATATATAGAAACAGTTCATTTTTAAATATTGATCTTGCATACTATAACCTTACTGAATTCCTTTGTAAGTTCTCATAGTCTTTCAGTAGATTTCTTAGAATTTGTTATTTATTCATGAGTAGATGCTTGTTTTAAATTTTTTTAATTTTTAAATTAAGCTTATTGTGATGGCATTAGTTAATAAGATTATATAGGTTTCAAGTGTACATTTCTGTGATACATGATCTGTACATTGCATTGGGTACCTGCCATCCAAAGTCAAACCACCTTCCCTCACCCTATACTTGGCCCCCTTTATGACCTCTCACAACTTCCCTTTACTACTAAAAGGAAGTAATAATCCCTTTACTACTTCCTCCGGCAATTACCATACTACTGTCTGTGTCTATGAGTTTCAGTTTTATATCCCACATGTTAGTGAAATCATTTGGTTCTTAGCTTCTTCTGACTTATTTTGCTTAGCATGATATTCTCCTGGTCCATCCATGTTGTCGCAAGTGGCAGTATTTCATCTACTCTTAAGGCTGAAGAATAGTTTTGGCACTCGGGTCACTGAGGCGAGAGCTCAGTGTTGGGGGTTGAAGCCAGTGTATGTCATGCTAAAGACAACGGAGGCAAGTGGGAGCCATGCCACGCCATGCCATTCTAATAAGGATCTTAGAGTCATTCTTAGAAGGAGTCCAGAAAAGCCTAGTGATCAGTACGGGCAACATTGGTCAGGTCCAGCGGTAGCTGAGAGAATCTGCTTTCCCCAGCAAGAGCGGGAATGTACAGGGCTCCGTGTATCTGGCACTGCGCTCTGCATGCCATTGTCTCCCGGAGCGATCGCCAGGGACAGCGCACCAGCTGGCACTGTGCAGCCGAGTCCGGCCAGCTTTGGTGATGTGGCAGTTGGTGCTGCTGCTATTACTCACTGGGCTCCTGGGAAGNTTGGTCAGGTCCAGCGGTAGCTGAGAGAATCTGCTTTCCCCAGCAAGAGCGGGAATGTACAGGGCTCCGTGTATCTGGCACTGCGCTCTGCATGCCATTGTCTCCCGGAGCGATCGCCAGGGACAGCGCACCAGCTGGCACTGCGTAGCCGAGTCCGGCCAGCTTTGGTGATGTGGCAGTTGGTGCTGCTGCTATTACTCACTGGGCTCCTGGGAAGAAGACAGTGTTTCTATGGACAGCAGAGTCCCAGTTCATAGGCTCCTAACGTACTTTCGGACAGCCCCACTACCCTTCCCCTGTGTAGGCAAGCATTTCCAGACGAGTCAAAAGTGTGGCCTCTGTACCAACCGCTCCTTCCTTCTCTGGGTCCCGGATCTGGGCCTCATCTGAGAGGCTCAGGCCTGAACAAATGACTGTAAGACCAGGTCACATCATGTAGATGAGAATCTGAACTGGAAAGCTCCTGGAGCACAGCAGGTGTGCAAAGCCAAGGGCAAGTCCTGCTATCACTAATGGTGCCTGAGGCACGAGAAAGGACAGGAAAGGCTAAAGGAAACCATCACTTAAGAACTGGAAATACCATCTCTTAAAACAAACAAACAAACAAACAAATACATTTGTATGCTCCCTCCTGTCCCCTCCCACCCAGTATGCTCTTCTTGTTACCAAACCAATGTGGGGGTTTGTCTGCCCACCACTACCAACAAGCAAATTCTAAAGGTAGAGAATGGTGGGAAACAAAAGAGGTTTTTATCCAAATGTTGCATGATCTGGGAGAACGGCAGGCTCTTGTCTCGAAGCCCATCTCCTCCAGGAAACCCAGAGGAAAACCCAGCTGTCCCCATCCAGACCAAAACCAAAGGCGGGACTCAGAGTTCCTTCTCCCATTTAAAGTACCATCTTTGGGAACCACAGCCAGCCACTGAGTGGTCATCCAGGCAGCTCAGCGTTTCTCCTACCCACTGTCAGGCCTCAGGCTCCTTCCTGGAACTCACTTGTGAGGCTCGTGCTGCCATTGGCCACTGTGGCGTCCAGGGTCAGAAGGTCCTGTAAATGCACTAGCCAACACATTTGCAGGTTGGGTAAGAAGGCATCATTTCCTTCCCTTGGGTTTATATATAGTTTTGCATGTGGAAAGGGCCAGGTGCTTCCTCAAAAATATGCTCAATTAACTCCCCAAACTTCCGCACACTCCAGGGGTCCCCATCAATCAATTCCTTCTTTTTCCCAGACTAGACTGACAGGTCTCTTCGGTCCAGCATCTCCCACTGATGCCATTCTGATCTCTATGGCTGATCTCTATGGCGCAAGTGCCTGCCTTCTTTGGTCCCATCCCCAATCGGTTACTGAAAGCGGGTAGGAGGGCTTTTCCTCCGTCCAATTTGCTTGATAGCTTTGCACATGTTCAGTGCAATGCTTCCTCCTCCCACCATCTTGCCTAGGTGTGGGGAGTCTGCTGCTGAGAGTGGGATGCTATGCGTGAGGGGGTAGAGGGTTCGCTAGGCACCAGTTTGGTGACCAGACACCACAGCTCTGCCTGCTGCCTACATATCTCCTCCAGCGGCCCCTCCTGTTTCCTGCCCGCTGCCTTCTTCCAGTGGTCTGGCTGGGCGGTCTGTATCATTCTTACCCATACAGTTCAAGTGAGCCCCACCTTGCCACCTAGGTGTCTGCCTGGACAGACACATTCCCTTGGGGGAATTTGCACTCAAGGGAGCCCATGGCTAACTCTGCTTCCTCCCCGGAAACAATGATTGGATTGCTTGCCAGTTTCGCATACCATTCTGACCCTGCCTCCTGTTCCACTGCTGCTTTTATGGATTTTAATGTTTCCTTCAAAGTGGCACGGAAATTCACACCAGTTTGGCTTCTGATTGTTAACTCTGAGAAACCCTGTGTCTGGAGAGTTTGTGTGGGGGTGGGGGGCAGGAAAGGGTGATTAAAACCTGTTACCCAAGTGGTGTGTTAAGAGTGGTGGTTGGGCCCTGGCCAGCCGGCTCGGTTGGAGGGTCGTCCTTGTACACCAAAAGGCTGTGGGTTTGATTCCCTGTTGGAGTATGTTCGGGAGGCAACCAATCGATGTTTCTCTCTCTAAAATCAATAAATGTATCGTCCTGTGAGGATTATACATACAAGCATTTAAAAAAAAAGTGGTCAGTGGGTGAAACTCCTCCTGGAGTTTGTTCAGGTTTTTGCGGTTTTGTAATTTGAGCAGCTACCCCTCACGGAGCATTGCTGTGAGTCCGTCACTGCACTGGGCACTCGGGACTTCTTATGGAAGCGGTATCAGTGGGGCCCGAAGGCTCTTCTCCATTTGCAGAAGCCAGGTTTGAATCTGAGAACTTTCTCAGTGCTGGCATCGTGTTCTTTTAGTTATGATGTTATCCTATAGTCAAGCCATGTCTCCATTAAAAAAAATTATCTATCTTTAGAGAGAGAGGATGGGAGGGAGAAAGGGAGAGAGAATCATCGATGTGTGAGAGAGACACTGATTAGCTGCCCTTTTGCACACGGCCCAACCAGGGACCGGGCCCACATCCCTGGCATGTGCCCTGACTGGGAATAGAACTGGTGACCCTCTGCTTTGCAGAGTGATGCCCAACCAACTACGCCCCTCGAGTCAGGGGCATGTCTCCATTTTCTTAGGGGTTGGGGTTGGCTAATTTGAACCAAGGGACACCTCATCTCACTCAGTTTCCTCTGCCGCAGCCATAATATTATCTTTAAGCAGCGGCATCAATTTTGGATTTCCCCTGCCACTTCTTAACGGGCTGTGTGCTGTAGAGATGAGAAAATTGGCCGTTTCTCTGATCCAATCCAGGAGTCGCCAGCAGGCACGTTTGAAAGTGTTTGGAATTGTACCTCCAGCCTCGAAAGGAAACAGCCTGGTCAGGAGATTCCGCCCGGAGCTGGAGGTCCGTTGCGGGGAACCCCCATCAGTCTCAACAAATTATTCCTGACAAAGGCCGCTTTCTAGAAACTGAAAAAAGTTCAGCTTTGTAGGCCTGCCTTCTTACTTTTAAACTGTGCTCTGTGGCCAGAAAGAGATGAGACTGAGGCGGGATCTTGAGCCAGGTGACAAATGACCCAGCCCTGGCCAAGCATGGTGTCAAAGTAGATGATCTTTTCTGATGAGGTTCAGAAGGGCCCTCTTGTCTGCTACCAAATCCCCATTCTCTCAAGACAGCCTTCCTCCACAAAGGAGTGTGTGCCACGTGGGGTCAGAGAGCACCCGGACCATGTGGGGCCAGCTGGGGAAGGCCCTCTGCCCTGGGCTCTGAATGAGAGCCATTCATTGCTTCTGCTGGTGGAGCAGGAGTCCCTGGTGGCCTGAGGCGGGGAGAGTCTGATGGGGGAGACAGCTCCCACCCCACCTCCTGACCCCAGATCGGGATGCCTACGGCTGGCAGAGAGAGCTGAACCCTGCGCTCCACTGTTGAGTGAACTAAGCAAGCGTCCCTTGCATCGCAGGCCACTGCTCCCGACTGGGGGGTAGCATGGTTGCTTACATGTTGCGTCCCATTAGGATAGCAAGCCAGTTACTGGGTGCTGCAGAGCACAGGGTGCGTGGCAAGTGATGGGAGGAATGAATCATTTCCTGCCCAGCAGGGGCCTCAGAAGTAGCAGGGCTGCCACTCACATCTGGAGCTGGAGTCAGGCCTGCTTCAGGACAGTCCTGTGCCCCAGAGAATGAGATTGGTGGTCGTGGGAAGGGGAAGACTGCTTTTTGCCAAATGCATGAATGCACTGTGCATAAATAGTGTACAATTTTCATATACACTATTTCCCCCCTTATCTGAGTATGCCCTTATTGTTAACTGGGACTCAGTCATGTTGGGCTTTTATTTTTTTTAATCCTCACCCGAGGAGATTTTTTTCATTGCTTTTAGAGAGAGAGAAGAAAGGAGAGAGAAAGAGAATGAAAGAAACATTGATGTGAGAGAGAAACATCGATTGATTGCCTTCTTGTACACACCCAACCAGGGATTGAACCCACAACCTGGGTATGTGCCCTGACCGGGAATGGACTCCGCGACCTTTTGGTCTGTTGGATGACGCCCCAGCCAACAGAGCCATATCTGCCAAGTCACACTGGGTATTTTTTTTTGACTGGGCCACAGAGTAAGGTGTCAGTGGTAAGAGGCCAGTTAGTGATAGTGTTTAAGCATATTCTGGGGAAGTCTACAGTCATTTGATTTTCAGAAAGTTTTGTTAAGCAGACAGGTTCTACAACAGAGTGCCTTCTTCAGGGAGATGATGAGGTGACTCAAATAGGATTGCTTTTGGTAGGGAGAAAAACATTTGAGTAGCCCCAAAGATATCTTGAGACTCAGAGATATTTGGGGGAGCAGGCCTTTCACACCCATTCCTAGGTTGAATGATTCCGCCATCAAACCAGTAACTTAAGAAGAGGACCCCAGAAATAATAGCCATGGTACATGTTCGTCTTTTCCTTTTAGAAGCTTTTTGGGTCAAAATTAAAGGATTTTCAAATATTCATCCATGATCAGTACAATACCATTCCTGGAATCATAGAAATTATTATTTCTAGAATGTACTAGAAAGTTCCTGGAGTAACATATGCTTCAAAACTAAAGATGTCCTCCAACCAATGATCCTTATCAGACAATTGAAGTAGCACTGTTCATAATCAACTGAGAAATCTGAGCAAACTCCAGGTTTAGGACCTCTTTCTCCCTCTCAGCTCCAAGTCCTCGCAGGGCAAGGGAGAATGTGTTGACTTAAATCCTGCTTAAAAGTCTTATTTGCAGACACTGCAAATTCCTCCCATGGAACTCTTAGCACCTGCCTAGTTTATATAGCACAAGTAAAGACATCTCTTTATTTAAGTAATTAAGCTTTTCTCCAATATTATGTAATATTTGGACCAAATATTAATTTCAAGTTTTCAAGTATGCTGTTGCAAGTGATAGATCCAGGAGGAACTACCTAAGCTCATCTTTGGGAGTTTCAATGGATGGAACTGAATGTAAGAATGTCTTCAACTCTTTAGCCAAAGCCCCGTGAGAAAATACTGGCAGAGATCATTGACCACCTTCCAATAAGCCACAGTCACCCTCCTCTGGCACACGCTGGCTCTTACCCATGTCAGTCCCACACTGTACCCCCCGGGTGTGATGGCCCACTCCTGAGCGAATTGTGTGAATGCTTAAGACGTCTGCTGCCGGTCTTCACAGCTTACTCTCCCAGGTGGGCCTTTGTCCTGTGGATGGTTCCCCGGCATGCCTGCAGAGGTGGTGACACCGGAGCTTGGTCTGGTATGACTTCAGGAGTTACAGAAGTGTTGGCTGTGCCAGGGTTGAGGGTGGTCCTGGAATGGCCGTGATGGGTGGCAGTGCAATCTCAGTGGCTAGACTCTGCTTCCGTTGCCCGTGACCTTGGAGGTTTTCACAGGTAAATGTTGAGTATAGATCTTCCTGTTGTCTAAAACCTCTCCCAGCTGTGGTTTCCTCCAGGCTCTTTGATGTCGTTAGAGAAATACAGCAGTCTGAGCCAGGACTGACAGTAGGTGTGAAGAGGAGAGAGAAGGTGTCCCGCATCAATCCAGATGTCACCAGATGTTTAGCAGGGTTGAAGGTGCATCCACCTTATTTGTTTATTAGAGACATAGTACACTCCTGTTTGCTTTTCTTTCTTTTTTTAAATTTAAAATTGAAAACTTGTATGAGAGCTCTGTGTTCTGCTGTTTAATTTTATTTTTCAGTTACAGTTTACATTCAATACTATTTTGTATTAGTTTCAGGTGTACAGTGGGTAGGCAATCACACACTTTACAGAGTGTTCCCCCTGACATGTCCAGTACCCCCTGGCCCCCACACAGTTATTACAGTATTACTGACTGTATTCCCTGTACTGTAATTTACATCCATCCCTATGACTGTTCTATAACAACCAATGTGTACTTCTCAGTCCCGTCACCTTTTCATGCAGACCCCTCTGCCCTCCCTCTGGCAACCATCAGTCTGTCCACTCTGTTTGTAATAAATGCCTGACATGTACTAGGCCAGGGCCCACAGCAACCGCCCCCGCCCCTTGCTTCCCCGCAACTGCAGCAGAGAGAGAGCATCTTCAACCAGGAAATGGCTTGACCTCGCCTGTTTCGCAGGCGCCTGCCCTGGGCGCGGCTCCAGCACAGCTGGGGCTCTGGGGAAAAGCCAAGCACAACGTCACGGGCTTTTCCTGAGGGGGTGGGGAGGCTTGGTCACGTAAATCATGCGCCCTGCCGGGCTCACGTGTGCAGCTGCTGCCCCAGCCACAGGGCCCGAAGCTCCTATTATGGACAGGAGAGTGTGTCCGGCCCCAGCGCTCCGCAGTTGCACGTGACCTTGCCTCACCCATCTCTGCACTTGGCGTTGGGGCTCGGTTATAAATGCAATCCTCAGAGTCGCAGGCGGCCCGTGCTGCCAACACGCTGGTGAACCAGATGAGCGGCAGGGGTGAGACCACCCTGGACAGATTTCCTCCGGATCCCTCCAGCAGGGCTGAGGAGGGTCCGAACTCAAGCTCAAGCTCAGAACCGAAACTGGTGCTTGAGGGGAGTGGGCGAGGCCTCAGGTCTGCCGCGGTGGTAGAATGAAGGTCCCTCGTTGAAGGGCGCGGCCTGACACTTTGCTCTCCGTCTGCTGGAGCTCTGCTTTGGACGTTGGCTTCTACCTGCTGGTTTTTCCTTTCAGAGGGCTGCGTGAATTTGATAAAGTCGTAAGGGAAAGACGAACATTTAATAGCAAAAGGGGTAACACACATGGAGAGATAATTTCCCAACATAGCCATACAATCTACCAGGGAGCATGGGGAAATAAAAGCCCAACTAGTAACCAAAAAAAAAAAAAGCTATTTAAAACAAAACACCTTTTTCTGCTTATCAGTGGGGTTTGAAAATGTGGCCACAGGTAGAAGGTTGGAGGATGTGGGGAGCCCGTGTCCTGCTGTGACATGAGCACTGGCTGTCTGAAGGGCCGTTAACACAGTTTCACAAAAGTGTTCCTTTTTCACCAGCCCTCTGACCCAGCAATTTTACTATTAGGAATTTATCCCAGGATTATGGACAGTTTAGTTACAAAGATATTCATTTCAACCATCTTTATGGCAGTAAAAAAATTAGTAATAAGATGATAATGAAAATCTTGTAAAAGAACAATGAGGCATAATGTTTGCAGTGCACTGGGAGGTGTGACGAGTGTTTACAAAGCACTGTGTAAAGGATGCTTCTAATCTGAGAAAGCAAATACGTATGTACAGAGAGAAGGCCAGAGGGGCATACACTACAATGTTGCTAACAGCCATCTCTGAGAGTGGTGTTGCAAATTACTTTTACTTATGGCGTTCTCCATCTTCTTATCACCAGCTTGTATACCTTTGGCAATAAGAAGCAGCAACAACAAAGCGCCATAAAAAAGTTCCTTTCAGAAGAGCCGAGAAGCAGCTGGGTGTAATCATTTACAATTCCCCAGAGTGAGGGGTAGGAGAAGGCCCTACTAAAGAAGCAAAGTATCAGGATCACCTTCCTAGAAAGATTTAGGAGTTGGACACTGGCCATTCCCACTAATTGGAGACTCCCCCAAAGATGGGTGGAGCAGCCTATAGATATGCAAATCCAGAGATTAAGATTGTTGTTTAATGAAGAAACACTTTTGACAAATTTCTTTCTAAGATAAGAATAGATGACCCTGAGGCCTCTCAGCTCTCATGTGACAGAGACCATGGGCGGCAGCGTCACCAGGCTGAAGCGGGCTCAGCCGCCCACTGCTACCGAAGGGCAAACTCTAGGGGCAGAGGCTTGAGAAAAAGGAAAAGGGTTTTATTCAGACGCTGAAGGATCTGGGAGGACGAGGAAATTCCCGCCTCAAAGCTCATCTCCTCTACAAACCCAGGCACCCTCCACAAGACCCAAACAAAGGCCAGTGCCCAGAATTCGTGCTCCATTTTAAAGTCACCACCCTTTACAGCCTAAGGTGGTTTGCCAAGTGGCCATCCAGGTAGCTTAGCTTGCTTCTTGCTGCTGTCTGACTTCAGGCTCCCTCCTGAAGCCTGAAGTACGTGGTGCCAGCACTGCCGTTGGCCGTGTGGCCTCTTAAGGCTGTAAAGTTCCGTGCTCCAGGGCTGGAGAGTGTGCAAAGGCAACTCGAATGTCCCACCAGGTTAGCACACGTGAGAGAGATTTCCTCCTGGAGGCTGTGGGGCCACATGACTGCTGAGATTTCGTTGCCCACAGAGAGGACCTGCCAGTGCACCATCTGAGTGCAGGTCCCAAGAAGCCAGCAATGAGCAAGATGCGTCTCTTTGTTCCCTGGGTTTATATTAGTTTCGGGTGTGGGACAGACCAGGTACTTTCTCAGAATGACCAGTTGCCATATTTGTCCGGGTATCATGTGCTCTTTTTAGCCCAAATTTTTTTTGGAAAAAAATAAGGATGCGCATTATGCATGTGTAATTCTAATTCTGTATCTACATACTGTAAAATGAAATAATATTTTTCTGAAAGCTTGGGCAAAAAAATGTGGGTGTGCATTATACATGGGAATGTAAGACTTTCCCATGTTTTGGGTGGATCCACCTCCCAACCAATCCCTTCATTCCCCTGGCCAGAGTGACAGTCGGCCCCACAGCTCCCCCACCCCGCCCACCCCACTCCACCACCATTTTCGCTTCTACTGTGCATGTGCCTGCCTTTCCCTGGTCCCTTCCCCAGTCTGGTACTGGGAGAGAGTCAGAGGACTTTCCCTCTCTTATCTAATGATCTTTTAAAAAAATATATTTTATGGATTATGCTATTACAGTTGTCCCATTTCCCCCCTTTCTTTCCCCTCCACCCTGCACACCCTTTCCCAGCCACATTCCCCTCTTTACTTCATGTCCATGTGTTTTAAGTTCTTTAGATTCTTTATTTCCCATAGTATTCCTGCCCTCCCCCTGTCTATTTTCTACCTACCGTCTATGCTACTTATTCTCTGTACCTTTCCCCCACTCTTCCTCCCACTCCCCTGCTGATAACCCTCCATGTGATCTCCATTTCTATGGTTCTGCTGCTGATCTAGTTGTTTCCTTAGTTTGTTTTTATTTTAGGTGTGGTTGTTAATTGTGAGTTTGCTCTCATTTTACTATACATGTTTTTATTCTTCTTTTTCTTAGATAAGTCCCTTTAACATTTCATATAATAAGGGCATGGTGATGATGAACTCCTTTAACTTGACCTTATCTGAGAAGCACTTTATCTGCCCTTCCATTCTAAATGAAAGCTTTGCTGGATAGAGCAATCTTGGGTGTAGGTCCTTGACTTTCATGACTTGGAATACTTCTTTCCAGCCCCTTCTTGCCTGTAAGGTCTCTTTTGAGAAATCCGCTGACAGTCTGATGGGAACTCCTTTGTAGGTGACTGTCCCCTTATCTCTTGCTGCTTCTGGGATTTTCTCCTTCATTTTAACCTTGGGTAACTGAATGATGATGTGCCTTGGTGTGTTCCTCTTTGGGTCCATTTTCTTTGGGACTGAACTGTCTGAGCTTCTTGGACTTCCTGGAAGTCTATTTCCTTTGCCAGATTGGGACAGTTCTGTTTTATTATTTGTTCAAATAAGTTTTCCACTCGTGGCTGTTCCTCTTCCCCTTCTGGTACCCCTAAAATTCGGATGTTAGAGAGTTTAAAGATGTCCTGGAGGTTCCTAAGACTCTCCTCATTTTTTTGAATTCTTGTTTCTTCATTCTGTTCTGGTTGAATGTTTCTTTCTTCCTTCTGGTCCACTCCATTGATCTGAGTCCCAGTTTCTTTCCCATCACTGTTGGTTCTCTGTGCATTTCCCTTCATTTCACTTAGTGTAGCCTTCATTTGTTCATCTCATTTGTGACCAAATTCAACCAATTCTGTGAGCATCCTGATCACAAGTGTTTTGAACTGTGTATCTGATAGGCTGGCTATCTCTTGGTCGCTTAATTGTATTATTTCTGGAGCTCTGATCTGTTATTCCTTTTCGCCATTTTTTTTTGTCTTGTCGCACCTGTTACATGTGAGGGGCGGAGCCTTAGGTGTTCATGAAGGCGAGACAACCCAAGTCTCTGGGTTGTAATGCTATATGTGGGGCAGGGTCCAAGAGTGAACAGTGGCGCTTTGCTCCTCTCTCTGTTGTACCTCAGTCCCTTCCGCCACTTCCCCCAAACAAACTGGGCCTTTCTGGTGCTGGTTCTCAAGTGGATTGCCTTGTGTGTGTTCTAGGACCCTGTGGGTCTCTCCAACGAACTCTCCTGTGAGGCTGGGAGTCTCTCCCTGCACCTCAACCCCCACAGGTATTTTCAATCAGTGTTTTGAGGCTTTATTTTTCAGCGCTGGGAACCTGGGTTGCACGATCCATCTCACTCCCCAGTTATCTGCAAGTGAATGTGGGACCACTGCCCGGTCACCTCGTGGTTAGCCACCTCGTGGTTAGCCACATCACACACGGTGCCCTACTTCTCAGTCACTGCCTTGCTGGGTCTGCCCATTGCCACCCCACACCCAGGTGCCTTTCGTGTCCGGTGTCACTGCTTTCTGTGCCGTGACTCCTCTCCTCTCTGCCTCTCGACTCCGCCCCGCCTACCAGTCTGGATGAATGTGTCTATTTCAGCTCCTTGGCTGTCTGACTCCCATACAATTCAATTTTCTGTCAGTTCTGGTTGTTATTTTGTTTCTAAATTGTTGTTGTCCTTATTTTGGTTGTGCGAGGAGGCACAGTGTGTCTATCTATACCTCCGTCTCCGCCGAAAGTTCTTATCTCATTATCTTGCTAGCCTTGTGCATGCACAGAGTAAACACTTCCTATTGCCACCATCTTGCACAGGGGCAGAAGAGCACGTGCTTGGTTACCCAGGCAACATGGTCCCATCCACAGCGACCTGGCTTGCTTTCCCAGGACCCACAGGAGTTTGCATCCCCTGCCCGACCCTGGCCTCTGCCTTCCCTGCCCTCAGCACACTCCCAGGTCCAGACAGGGTGTTGGTGCCAGTAGGAGGCCTGGGCTGGACTGGGTGAAGCTGCCAGGGCAGTGGAGCGCGGTGGTCAAGGACAGCCCAGGTCAGCCCACTGGCCTCTCTCAGTTCCTGGTTTGCCACTTACCACCAGTGCAACCTTAGGCAACTTGCCCAACCTCTCTGTACCCCATTACCCTCCGGAGGATAATAATGGTGTTTATTAAGTGAATGAATGCAGTAATATTTCCCCTTTTATCTTGTTTCCAAATATTGGTGGGTTTTTTAGATATTCTTTTATTGTTGGTTCATAGCTTAATTCTACTACAGTCAGGCAACATATTCTGTGTGGTTTCATGGAATGTGGTGAGACTTGCTTTATGACCCAACTTAGGGTCCACTTGGGTCAGTCTTGCATGTAGACTGGAAGTCTGTCTTCAGTAGCTGTTGAATACAGTCAACAGAACCTTGTTGATTAGATCGTGTTTGTTGACCACATCATTCACATCCTCAGTGCTCGGATATTTTTGCCTGCTTCTATCAGTTACTGACAGAGATCTGTAGAACCTCCCACTGTGCTTACAGATTGCTCAGTTTTTTTCCTGTTAAATCTGTCAGTGTTTATTGCATACATATTGAGTCTATGTGTACAAATTAAGAAGAATTGCATCTTCTTGGTGGACTGACTCTTGCAGCATCACGAACTGTTCCTTTTGGTCTACAGTAATGTTTTTTGTCTTAAAGTCGACTTTATCTGACTTTGTAAAAGCCTTCTCTGCTTAACGTGTGCATAGTGTAACTTTTTCTGTCCTTTTACTTTAAACCTCTGTGCCTTCTGTAAGAAATAGAAAGTAATGTTATTTTATTAAATAATCTGACAATCTTTGTCTTTTTATTGGAGTATTTACTTCATCTAATTTAATTCTTGATGTATTTAGTTTTAAATTCACCATCCAGCTATTTTTTAATTGTGACAACTGTGCTGTGTTACTTTTTCTCTAGCTCATTACTTTAATTTGGGATTAATCGGTATTTTTTTTTTACAATTTCACTCCCCTCCCCTGTATTAACTTATTCATTCTTTTTAACTTCTTATGACGGTTACGTAACGATCACACCATGCACCTATTAGACTTTCTAAAGCACGATGGAAAATAGTACTTTTCCGATTCCAGACAGCGCAAGAACCGAGAAACAGTGCCCTAGTGCTGTTGGTGCTGATGATACATACACAGGGGTGGGCAAAAGCAGTTTTACAGTGGAGAGTTCCTGAAACGGAGTTTATCTCCTTTTTTATTGTTGGCGCTGTTACGGTTGTCCCCCCTCTCCCCTCCCTTTGCTTACCTCCACACAGCACCCCCTACCCTGGCCTTCCCCCATCGCTGTGTAGCCATTGGCTATGCATATACGTTCTTTGGCTCATCTCTTTCCCCCCTTTTACCGCCCCCACCCCCTTTCCTCTGAGATCTGTCAGTCTGTTCCATGTGTCCATGTCTCTGGCTCTGTTTATCGTTCTATGTTGTTCGTTACATTACACATGTAAGTGAAATCATATGGTATTTGTCTTTCTTTGATTGGCTTATTTTGCTTAGCATAAGAATCTCCAGGTCCATCGTTGTAAAAGGTAAATGTTCCCTCTTTTTTACAGCCACCTAGTACTCCACTGTGTAAGCTACCACAGCTTTTTATCCACTTATCCACTCACGGGCACTGGGGCTGCTTCCAGATCTTGGCCATCGTAAATAACAGTGGTATGAACATAGGGATGCATGTATTCTTTCTCATTGGTGTTTTGGAGTTCTTAGGGAATATTTCCGTAAGTGGGATTGCTGGGTCAAAAAGCAGTTTCATGTTTAATATTTCAAGGAAACTCCACACTATTTTCCACAGAGGCTGCCCCAGTCCGTGTTCCCACCAGCAGTGCACTAGGGTTCCCCTTTGTCCACATCCTCACCAGCACTTGTTGTTTGTTGATTTATTGATGGTGGCCATTCTGGCAGGTGGGAGATGATAACTCATTGTCATTTTAATTTGTGTGTCTCTGATGATTAGTGATTCAGGTTCTGTGGCCATTTTTTGATTGCATCGTTTGCCTTCCTGGTGTAGAGTTGTGTAAGTACTTTATATATTTTGGAAATTAACCCCTTATCAGATGTATCATTGGCAAATATGTTCTGCCATACTGTGGGTTCCCTTTTTATATTGTTGGTGGTCTCTTTTGCTGTGTAGAGCTTTTTAGTTTGATATAGTCCCATTTGTTTATTTTTTCCGTTGTTTCCCTAACCCGAAGAGATATATTGGTAAAAATGTTGCTATGGGAGATGTCTGAGATTGTACTGCCTATGTTTCCTTCTGGGATTTTTATGGCCTTGCAACTTACATTTAAGTCTTTTATCCATTTTGAGTTTATTCTTGTGTATAGTGTAAGCTGGTGGTCTATTTCATTTTTTTGTGTGCATGTTCAATTTTCCCAGCACCATTTATTTTTATAATTAATTTTTTTATCCTCACCTGAGGTCATTTTTTCATTGCTTTTAGAGAGATAGAAACATCAGTTGCCTCTCATATGTACCTCTTATATTCGACAGACCAGGGATCAAACCTGAAACCTAGGTATGTGGCCTGAATGGGAATCAAACCTTCAATCTGTTGGTTATGGGATGATGCTCTAACCACCTGAGCTACACTGGCCAGGGCCCCAACACCATTTACTGAACAGACTGATTTTACTCTATTGTATGCTCATGCCTCCTTTGGCCATACAGGTATGGGTTGATTTCTTGACTCTGTTCTGTTCCATTGATCAGTAGCTCTGCTTTAATGTCAGTACCATGCTGTTTTGATTACTATGGCATTGTAATATAGTTTTATATCAAGTTCTTATGCCACCTCCAACTTTGTTCTTCTTTCTCAAGATTGCTGAGGCTGTTCAAGATCTTTTTTGGCTCCATATAAATTTTTGGAATATTTATTCTAGATCTATGAAATATGCCAGTGGTATTTTAAAAGGAATTGCATTGAATCTATAGATTGTTTTTGCATAGTATGGACATTTTAATGATGTTAAATACATGAGCACAGTCTGTGCTTCTCCTTGTTTGTGTCTTCCTCTATTTCTTCAGTGTCCTAAGTTTTCAAGTGCAGGTCTTTTTACTTCCTTGGTTAAATTTATTCCTAGGTACCTTATTTTGTTGTTGTTGTTGTTGTTGCCATAGTAAATGGGATTGGTTTCTTAGTTTCTCTTTCTGATAGTAAATTATTTGCCTTCATTTCATTTAGCTCTTTTTCTGGAGAGTCCTCCTGCTCTTTAATTTGGGGCTTGTTTCTTTGTCTCCCCACTTTAGCTGTCTCTTTGTGTTTGTTTCTATGTGGTAGATGGACCTGCTCTGACTCCTCTTCTCCATGAGGTGGCCTTATGCAGTAGGCATCTCGTGGGACCCAGTGATGCGGTCTGCTTGGTCTCCGGAGCTGGATGCTCTAGGAATGTCTTTTGTGTGGATTGTGTGGGCCCTCCTGCTGTAATTGGGTCTTGCTTGCTGTTGGCTCCTTCATGGGTGGGATCAACCCTCAGGCTGGCTGACTGACAGGCTCAACCCTGACCACCACATCTTGCAGGCTGTTGTACAGGTGGTGACAGACCAAAACAAGACAAATGTAAACAAAACAAAATACCACAACAAAAACAACAGCAAGAAAAATGAATCGGAAAAGGAAAGAAAATAAAAGACAAAAGAAAAAACAATAAGAACAGGAAAAAGAAAAATTATGAAAGGAAAGAAGGGAGAAAAAATGAAGAATAGGAAAAGAAATATGGGGGAAATAGGAAAGAAAAAAATGAATAAAGAAGGGAAAGAGAAAAATAAGGTATATGAAAGGAAACAGAGAAGAAAAGAAAATAGCTTTCTAGACAAGACAGTTGAGGAGGAGGGAGTGACTAAAGGGGTATTGTCCTGGCGTACGCTCTGCACCCCAGGAATGTAATGCGTGTGGAAGGGCTGGCCCAGAAGAGAAGATGTTTGGTTTTCACAAGCCAAAGACGTATTGAAGTGTAGAAGGCTACTGTATGTGTAGAGCTGAGTTCTCACTGGCCGTGAACACGAAGAAAAGGACTTCCAGGGCTGTTCTGGGTTGCATGAGACTTGTTCAGGAGACATCTGCAATGCCTGGGTCCTGGTGTGAAAAGATGGAGGAAACTGCCAGCTGGTCCAAAACAAAACAAAACTGGAATCACGAGGTCCGTGCAAGGGCAGGACGCAGTCTAAAAACTACACTGAAACCAAAGAAGGTGAAAACTACACCTGAAACACCATAAGAAGCAACCTGATCAGCAAACAAACGGCAGAAAGAATTTAAATGTCACAATTCTGATGCTCACAGGGCCACCTCACGTGCCTCCCCTGCTCAGTCTCCCCATTCTAGTAACCAGTCAGATGTTGGCTTGGACAGAGACGGCTTTGGGCTCTCAGAGAACACCAATTTTTTTACCTTTTCAGATCTCACATACCAGAATAGACAGAAAGCGTGCTGCGGGATTGCCTCTGAAGGCTGTTTCGGGGAGGTCCTCACGGACACGAGTCTGTTCAGGCCTTCCTGCAGCAGTAAGAAGGCAGAGGCTGAGGAGCTGGGGGAGCAGGCACAGAGCCTCTGGCCCTCTCCACTCAGGAGCGGGGACTGAGGTTTATGTAGAAAGGGAAAACAAAACGATTTGCATTTTGGAAAAACATCACTGCAGTAAACTATCCGTCCTATGTTTAACTCGAATACCTGCTGTTCTGCCAGAAGACAATTTCTAGACTAGCTCTGAATGGGTTATTTTTCCTGCTCTTCCCCAAGTTCCCCAAACTCTGAAGCCAGTGTCTAGCTTCTCCAAAGAAAAAAAAGACGTGTACATAATATTTAAGATGCTGAGTATTTCATAGGAAAGCTGAATGCTGCTGTAAAGGGCTCTTCAGTCCTTGTCTTTTAAGTGCCCTTCTGATGAATGGAACCAGGGGAATTTCAGGGGACAGGGACAGGATTTGTTGGTGATAAACGTGTAGTTCTAGTCTTTCTGCATTGAGAAGCAGTGGTTGGGGCACCTTTAAAGGTGGCTGACCACACCTGTTTTCCTTCATGATAATGCATTTATCATCGCTTGTGAGCCTGGACTTGTCCCCAGAGGTAACTGTTAATAAATTTGAAATATTAAGGGCTTATGAAGGTTCTGATGTTCAAAACTACACTACTGAATAGTAGGCGGGAAAGACTAAGCTTGCTGGTGCAAATACCTTGACGGAGAGATTTCTGATAAATATACAAAGAGGTGAGTGGACATGTGTGTTATATCCTGTGTCGCCTCCTCATGTTGACGTTTGATGAAGATCTCAATTTACATGAAACTTCTACAGCAGAATCAAAGCTCCTCTTAGGGAAAAGTCAAGTTTCTAGGCTAAGCAATCTTACACGAATAGTACCAAAGCTTCACCACGTGGTAAGAGAACACACTCTATTAAAAATGTTAAATTATCTGAAAATTAAAATGTGCAAGCTGTCAAGAGGGCATAAAAAATAACAAAGGTTAATGCTTCTTGGGCACGTTTCTCAAAGGGCTCGCCGACTGTGTGAATGGTTGACTTTCGTTTGTGGGACTCGACTGGCTGGCGACTCCCTCGGAAAAGTGCGCCGTTGGGTTGTGGCTGCGGGTCACTTCCGCTGGCCCGTGTGAAGGCTCCATCAGGGAGGAGTGCTCGTTCACTGGGTTTTAGTGGATTTGTGTTTGGGGCTCTTCCACTACAGGGTCCAGCAGAAGTAACACCTGCTTCGGTGTGGTTGGTAGGGTACTAATATGGGTGTAATAATTTATAGTTTTAATTTGAACATTTCACCTAAAATGTCACATGGTGGGTGTACTTGAGTGTGCTATTGTTGTTACAGAATTACATGCTTATGATTGTGTAATAAAAAGGGGTGTTATCTGTGCTGCACCCTATGTATTAGAGTAAAACTCTAATAAAAGAGACGAGGTGTGTTAATGCTGAGCGGGCTGGTTTGGTTTGGCTTCTTTTAGTCGGGCTTTCTGAACGCCAGGACGTTACGTGATAAATCCTGAGCCTGGGGCCCTTCAACTCTAAAATCTCTGTGAAAAGCCAAACCAAAGTACTCTCATTGCCTCTTTTCTAAAAGTTCACGAAATATATTACCAGTTCACACTTTTCATAAAGAGGGAAGATTAGTTGCCTACTTTATAATAAAATAACTTCATTCTTATTTTTAAAGCTGTGTTTTGGATAGTATAAAGAACAGTAAGGAGAGCCACTTCTTACGGCACACTGTAGCTTTGTAGTTCTCAATCTAAACTTAAAATTGTACATTCTCTTTGGAAGAAACTACAAGCCACTGTGTGCGCAGACTCCACGGCTAGCTGGACGGCCCCCCACAGCCTTTACAGCACGTTGCGAGTCTCAGCCATTATCACCTTCCTCCTGAGTTATTCTGAAATGATTCTTTTTCGATACATTTTGGCTGCAGTGTTGTGGTAGGATAATACGGATCATCTCTACTTCTGTATTTTTTTATTTCTAGACCTCAGCCCTTTCCGCCTCTCTGTGAGATGTACTCTATGTAGTCATGTACCCTGTATTAATATATTAGAAATCTACAAATCTGTTTTGTATTTTTTATACTGTTAGATACTTATAATCAAAGCTTTTCCTGGGTGCCCAGCCAGTGTGGCTCAGTTGGTTGGAGCATCATCCCATGCACCGAAAGATCACGGGTTCAATTCCCGGCCAGGGAGTTGGCTCCCAGCACCAAACAGAGAGGGGGTCCTGCTGCCCACCACCCATAGGTGAATTCAGGAGGCACAGGTTTGGTGAAAAAGGAAAGGAATCTTTTATTCAAAAGCTATGCAATTTTGGAAGGATGGCAGGCTTCTGCCTCAGAGCCCATCCCCTCTAGAATGTCCAAAGAAAAACACCCTTGCCCTCTGCCAGACCAGTTCAAGGCTGTGCCTGGGGTTTCCTTCTCCCTTCCCTCTCTCTGGAATTTTATATATATATATAAGTTTATATATATATAATTTATATATAAATAAATATATATGTGCATATAAAAAAATATATATAAATATACAAACCCAAAAGTATGTTTATATATATTTATATGTGTATATACATACTTTCACTAGATTAGTGAATAAATTCAATCTTATTAGAAAAGAAAAAAGAAAAGAAAACAGAACAGAGTTCACCTCAGCAGTTGGTGCTGCTGGAGGCCCCTCTGGATGTGCGGCTGTGAAGCTGGCTGGTACTGCTCCGATGCTGTCCGCAGCTGGCCACTTGGTGAGCTTGTGCCCAGCCTCCTAGGAGATTCGCTGTCCACGTCTGGCCCTGGGCAACCTGTCTGAAGCTACGAGTGACCTGCAGTGTGTGGCTGCCTCTGCTGGGCCTAGCTGCACACGGGAAGGACCAAGCTGTGCTCCAAGGCAGCTTTTCCCAGAACAGGGCCCAGGGGCGGGTCAGCGCACATCCCAGGGCACCTCAGGATCCATATCTGCCTTCTCCTGCCTGCCAGTCCGCTGACAGGCTTAGTCACTGAACAGACTCAGGCTCCCGTTGAACTGGGAGGGTGGGGCCGCTGCATCTCCCATGAGGGGGAGGCGCCATTCAGAATTCAGGGAAGATGGGGGTTATGTTCCCACCCTACAGCCACACATCTGACTCTGTCCTGGACTTTTCTCCTGACCTTGGCAGGTGGAGGTGCCTCCAGGGCCCAGAGGATGAGCCTGCTTTGCATCTTTCGCTTTGAATGTCTCTGCTCTGGGCCACTCTCCCTTTCCCCATGGAGTTGCACTCGGCCATTCCAGGGCTTAGCAGGGCTGATTCAAACAGTCTCCCGTAGGGGTGCTATCCGTGACCTGTAGGAGGGAGCACACTGGCCTCTCCTTCCCAGACGATGCAGATCGAACTCGCTGGGGAGCTCAGATCTGCCCCTTCCCAGTGCAGCCACAGAGCCCAGCACTCACCCCTCTGGCTTCCAGACAGAAGCCTCTTCCGGAGAAACAGTCCCCAAAACCCAGTTTCACATGGCTCCCCAGCCCCCCGGGCCACCAAACCAAGCAGGAGTAGTGCCTGCTTGGTGCTCCGATGGGTCTCTCCATGTGGCTGGTCACTGCGGAGTGGGGCCAAAGTTCCCAGCTCTCCCCGGGGCTCTGAAGGGCCGGCCCAAAGTCTGGCTCCCCTGTGCCCTCAAACTGAGCAGGGCAGGGGGAACATCCCAGCCCTGCAGTGTTTGGCTGTGCCAGGAACCCAGCAGGATGGGGCAGACTCAGAGGTTCAGCAGGTGGCGGGGGAGGGCACTGCACTCTAGGTGGCCAGATGGACTCCCTTTCCCAAGCCACACAGTTTAGTCACCGACCGGCTGTCTGCCCAAAGCCCTTCCAGAGAATAGAGTGTTCCGTGAAGTCACTGCTGGGCGTAGTGAGCAGAGTCCATGCCCCAGCCCCCGCAAAACCTGAGCACAGATGTGTGACCTATCCAGCAGTCACAGTGCGACAGAACAGACTCAGTGCGGGAGGGGGGTGAACGATATACTATTAGCGAATGGACCCACCCTTGTGCTCCGGGGGTCCCCATCCGGTACTAGGTTCACCTTGCCTGCCACCAGGGAAAGACGTCTCTCAATGTCAGAAATTGGTGAAAAGGAAAGGGATTATTCATTTAAAGAGTTATACAAACCTAAGAGTAATAATGTCTTCATTGAGATCCCAAACTCCTTTAGAACACCCACAAATGCGAAACGCTTCCTTCCCCCTCTGCCCAGTCCCGGGTACCGTATCTCAAAAAACAAAGTAGAATTCCCTGGTTCTTCTCTGCCCAAGCCACATGGTCCCAAAAAATGCCACATGGCTGCCGTGCCTGGGTTCAAATCCCAGCACCAATCTCCCTCCACTGCTCCATTTCCAGCTCCTCCCACAATTGGCCACAGCTGGGGCATTCCCATATTTTTCCACGTTTACTGGGCTGCCATAGTAAGTCTGGGCAGGTGTGGCCCCGTGGTGTGTAGCCAATCATCTCCAAGCTCTCAGGCAGGCTCTGTAACCAGTGGGAGTTGCCTCCCAGTTACATTGTGGGTTGAAGTCACTCCCATCCCCCTGGCTCAAAGCACAGCTACAGCTGGGCTATAGCCATTTAACATATCTATGAAACCAGTTACAGGTTATTGATATGTTAAATGATCATTCTAGAGACTATCTACAAAACTGTTGCTATGCAAAACAACTCTCAATGGCCCTGCTCCATGCATCCCATCCCCCAGCTCAGATTGGTGGGGGTGAGGACATCCTATATATATTTTTTCTAATATTTCCCGGACACCCTGAGTTCTGGACCCCATTACAGATCCCTATTTGGGGTCCCCCTTGGCTGCAGCCTGTTACAATAGACCTGAGCAAACACCCCAGGCTGACGGTACAACAACAACTTACAGGAGCGCTGCCTCCCTGGGACTGTGGCCCTCTGCGTCTTCCAGGCAGACAGAATCCCCCCTGATTCCCGCTGCCCAGTGCTATGAGGACTCCCTTTCTTCCCGTCTCTGTTGCTCTGGGTTGGGGATCCCTGTGTGGGGCTGAGACCCCGCACTTCTAGGGGGAGGGACTTTGGCAGCCACGAAATCCTTCCAGCTTCTCGGCCGCCACGCCTACATGAAGGGGCGCACCCTCTCCACGTCTCTGCTCATCCCACGAGTCTCCTCCTGGCCTCTTCTGAGCATCTTGCTATAATATTTCAGATCAGGTACATTTCAAATGGTTTTTTTAAGTTGTTTGCTCTGTAGTTTAGCTGCAAGTCCAGCCCAGGGCTGGGAGCAAGTGTATGGAGCTCGCAGCTACTCTGCAGCCGTCTCGGACATCACAGCCCCCGCCCCTGCCCCCGCCAAGTTTATTCTTGTATTACTATTCTTTACTAATGATTGTATTATTTACTTGTATTATAGCTGAAACCTACTTTTGCCCACCCTGTATTTTAAAGCCCACAAGTCGTTCTAACCTCTTTCCTAAGGTTGATCTTCGTCCCTCGGTTCCTTCATTTCTCCTGCTCCTCCACTAACATCTTCGATCAGCTTTCCTTTGGCCCGAAGAACTTCTTTTGCTATTAACATCTTGTGGATCCTCTGATAACAAATTCTTTCCATCTCTTTGTTTGTCTGAAATGTCTTTTTCTCACCTTCATTCTCTCCAGCAGTTACAGGATTCTAGGTTGACTTCTACGTTTCCGTCCCTTTGAAACTGTCGTGTCCGTATCTTCCTTGTTCCCTTGTTTTCTGTTGAGAGCTCAGCTCGTGGTCTTACTGTTGCTCTTTTGAAGGCAATGCTCCTTTTGTACTCTGGCTGCTTTTAAGATCTCCTCTGCCTTAGATTTTCCACACCTCACAAGTGGTTTCTATGTAAACTGTACTGCTTGGATCGATCATCTGTCATCAGTTTATATACTTTTTGGCAATTATCTCATCAAACAGTTTTCTCCTGCATTCTTTTGTCTCCTCTCAGGGGAATTCTATGTGGATGTTAGAGCTTTCTAACAATAGAGCACAGCTCTGTGCTCTAACTTGAGGAAGGAACAGACTCCTTTCTGAAAGCCTGGGGATGATAAACAGGTCAGACCTCCTATGTTGGTTTTCCAGTCCTGGGGGCCTGCCAGGAGCTTTGAGCAATGACTTAGCTTCCCAGCCTGTGGGCCAATGCCTTGCGACTGACAAATGCTGGAGGGCAGGTATGCTTCCTGTCTCTCTGGATTCTTGGCCCCTGAGTCCTTTGCTGCCTCAGGAGCTCTCTGGTGTTTTCAAACATATGCTTTTAGAGTTTATCTGCCTTTTCCAGTTGTTCTTGGCAGGAAGGTCTATCTAATACAAGTCTGCGGAAGCCAGAGCCACGTGATGCTGGGTGTAAGTGACAAAGAGATGGCTGCTGCCCCCTGGGCTGCGTCTGGTAGAGCCCAGCCCAACAACGGTGCGAGGCCCAAGCACAGTGCTGTTTTCCAGGACTCGGANCAGGTCAGACCTCCTATGTTGGTTTTCCAGTCCTGGGGGCCTGCCAGGAGCTTTGAGCAATGACTTAGCTTCCCAGCCTGTGGGCCAATGCCTTGCGACTGACAAATGCTGGAGGGCAGGTATGCTTCCTCTCTCTCCGGATTCTTGGCCCCTGAGTCCTTTGCTGCCTCAGGAGCTCTCTGGTGTTTTCAGACGTATGCTTTTAGAGTTTATCTGCCTTTTCCAGTTGTTCTTGGCAGGAAGCTCTATCTTATACAAGTCTGCCGAAGCCAGAGCCACGTGATGCTGGGTGTAAGTGACAAAGAGATGGCTGCTGCCCCCTGGGCTGCGTCTGGTAGAGCCCAGCCCAACAACGGTGCGCGGCCCAAGCACAGTGCTGTTTTCCAGGACTCGGAGAAGGCGCTCATTCTGAACAGTAGACTCTGGGAAGGTGTCCTTGGGGAATGGGGAGGATCGTGACATTGGCTACTTTGACGGAGCGGGCGGGGTGGAAGGAGGCACCATTGGTCTGGGTGGAAAAAGTTAAACCAAACACAAGAGGATATGATGGGACAGGTGACGTGGGAGGGGCTGGAGTGGGGGCAAGGAGAGAAGTGTCCCTGGAGCTGAAGCTAGGAAACGCAGATCCATGCCAAAGGGAAAGGCGGCCCTGTCCCAGGTGGACTCTGGGTGTTTTTATATGTGATGGGGAGCTGCTGACGTTTCGGTCGCTTGGCAGTGCCCTGCTCCGGCTTCGTGTGCACTCACGGTGCAGCTCAGGTGAAGAACCCTGGCCTTCTCTGGTTCCTAATTTTCTGTTTTGCAAAATAAGAATTGTAATGGTACCTCTCCCATCACACCTCAGGTGGAGGGGTGCAGATGAGCTCATGCATGCAAATGTGCTCTGGTGGGAACCAAGTGTGGCCAGGGGACCATCGCAGGAACCCTGTGACTTTCAGGCCTTGTTTGTGAATCACAGGAGGATGGCCAGACGTTTAGTGAACCTGGAGAGCCTTCCAAAGTCCTCAGGCCTGACTGTCCCCTGAGCCCTGTCCTCTCCACCCCAGCACCCACCCTGGGGACTGGCACCAGGCACTGCCTGGCCTTCTCCCAGTTAGATCATTCCTCCCGGGAAGCTCTGGGCACTTATTCAGCCCTTCCTTGATGGTGCTGGGCCATGAACTGAGGTGTCGATTAGCCTAACTCCCCGGACCTGGTTGAAAGGACCTGTATTATGTCACCCTTTCGTTTCCACCTACCAGTCCTGCCTTTGCCTTGGGTGGGGGGCCCCACAGCCCTAGTCTATTTCCTTCTCCATGAGACACACCTGCAGTCCCTTTAAGAGAGTTTTCCTCTCTCTGAATTATGAAAGGGCCAAAACACACGAGCTAAATGCTTACCTCTTGATATGACCTGACTCCGGAACTCAGAATCAGGCTCTATCTGGGGGTGGTCCATGAACCTCTGATATTCACTCTGGAGGAGCCAGAGAAGAAAGCCTGACCCTAAGAAGTTTGTGACCCACTTGGGGACATGAAAGTATCTGGGAAGGGTGAGAAGAATGTCCAGGTAATAAGGCCACCTGGAGGCAGAGAACCCTGGAGGCTGCTTCAGCAGGGATGTTGCCTGAGGACGTGGGGTTTGAGCTGGGCCTGGAGAATGAGAAGGTGTAAGAGGCGAGGAGAAAGAGGCAGTGTGCTGGGTGCCCTGTGCCTGCCCTTTCGACCTGCTGCCCCCACCACCCGCTGCGTCCGGGCGCCACTCATAGACTCCCCCAGTGGCTTGGGTTTGCCCAGTAGGAAGCACCAGCAAGGGATGGGGGTGCTGGAGAAGAGTGAAGTCAGGTGTTTATTGCCCCTGCCTCTGTTGCTGTGGGGTGGCTCTGAAACTCTTCACTAAGGCCACAGTTCTAACCAGGTATCCCTCTGAGCTTGGCCCCTCCCTCCCCAGTTTCTCCAGCCTGGGGGTGGTAACAGCTCTCCTCTATGGCCAGATAGTCTCTTAAAACACTCTCCTCAAATTAACAAAGCAGTGTGCTTTATTTCCTCTGAGGAACCCTAGTGGGGGAGAGGCATTTTTGAGCTCAGGGAAGATGGGTAGGCAAAGAGGTGGGGCGCACAGGCCTTTCTGGCTGAAATGAAAGGTGGGAGACGAGAGGAGGTTGTAGTCTAGAATGTGAAGGGCTTTACATACTAAGCAAATGAGTAGGAAGTCCACAGACGTTGTGTAGATTTCTGTAACCTGCATGTCTCTTCTGTTCCAGGAGACTCCTGCCTGTGGCCCCACAGCACCCACTACCCACTCCACGAGGCCCTCCAGCCCGAGGATGAGTATGGTGATGTGGGGGGGCTCCTGCCTTTGGAGCTCTTTGGCTGTGTTCTCCTTCCTCTTCATCCACACTGTGGCACAGTACCAAGAGTACCTTGCGGGGAGCTGGCCCTACTACCCGGAGTACTTCCAGCAGCCCGCTCCTGAGTACCACCAGCCTCAGGTGCCCGCTGATGTCCCCAGGATCCAGCTGCGCCTGGCCGGGCAGAAGAGGAAGCACAGTGAGGGGCGGGTGGAGGTGTACTACCAAGGCGAGTGGGGCACCGTGTGTGATGATGACTTCTCCATCCACGCTGCCCACGTCGTCTGCCGGGAGCTGGGATACGTGGAGGCCAAGTCCTGGACCGCCAGCTCCTCTTATGGCAAGGGGGAAGGTAAATGCGCTGCACTTTAGAACTAGTGCTGGTTTCCCCCGGGAACCCCAGAATGGGCTTGCATGCAGTGAGTCTAGTGAAGGAATCTGCAATTACTGTCAAGTACGAATTACTGGTAATAGTCCACCTGGGCAGCCTGATGTGTTTGTGCAAGAAGGCAGGAGTGGAGGGGTGCCCGTGACCAACAATCCTGCTTTGCCCAGACCCTCCTGGATTTAGCCCACAGAGTCTGGTATCCAGGGCCCACCGGCCTGGCTGAGGACTTTCGACAGGGGCTGTAGTCAGTCTGTGCTCATCTCCCCCAGCACTGTGCCTGCCTGGGGGCTGAATCAATCTTGAGAGCCGTGCCTTTCTCCCTATCGCCTTCCAAGGGGCTCCTCTTGCTCTCTCTCCCAAAGGCAGCCCACAGGCCAGCCCTCTGGCTCCGCATGCCCTCCCGCTCCGTCCTTCAGCACACACAGGCCGTTTGAGCCTGGCCATTACAGGAACGGAGCTGCTTTGGGCCTTTCACTTTGGTTGCCTATTCTTCCCTCCCTGGTTGAGATATGAAGGCAGGTGTTAAGAGCCTAAAACCTTGGGCTCAGCCCTATTGCCGACCTAACTAACCTGTCCTTTGGAGGAAGCGCCTGTCCCCTTTGGCCTCCGTTTCCAGTGTGGAAGTTGGGCTCTCAAGAACTTTTGAAACTTTCTTCTCCCCTGTCTTTTTCCTTCCCTTCCCCTCTCTCTAAAAATAAGCAAATAAAAAAATCGAAGGAAGGAAGGAAGGGAGGAAGGAAGGAAGGAAGGAAGGAAGGAAGGAAGGACCGACCCCTGACTGGTGTGGCTCAGTTTGTTGGGAATCAACCCACAAGGCGAAAGGTCACTGATTCAATTCCCAGTCAGGACGCAGGCCTGGGTTGCGGGTTCAGACCCTGGGTAAGGCGTGAACGAGAGGCAGCCAATCGATGTCTCTCTCAGACACTGATGTTTCTCTCCCTCTCTTTCTCCCTCCCTTCCCCTCTCTCTAAAAATAAATACATAGAACACCTTTAAAAAAACAAAGGACTTTTAAAACTTTCATAATTTATCATCCTAAGTGAGAAAATAGACAAGTGTGAAGAGCATTATTGAAAAAAAACAAACAAAAAAGAAAAACACAACGGAAGCTGAGAGTTGCCCTCCCAGAGTTGGGGCAGCAGGTTGGCTGACGACAAAAGAGCTGCCCTGAGTCTCGCTCTGGGCTGATGGCGTAATGCCAGGCTGATGGCATAGGAGCCCCTGGGGGCCCTGACTCCGGGCACTCTGGGTTGGGGTTGGGCTAGGTCTGGGATTCACTGAGTTAGATCATTGTTATGCTCCCTTCCAATCCTGGCTTTCTGTTACTCTAGAAGTCATAGGAGAATGGAAATCTCATATCATACATGTCTAACTCTGTGCTATTGAATAAATCCTGTCGGCGCGACCGCACTTAAGGTGAAACGCTTTTTGACGCTGACTCTGGGTTCCTTAGCAGGGACGAGAGCTCATTCCTTAGCAAAAACTTGAGTTAGCAGCTGCTGGGCTTTTCAACCCATGGCCCATTTTCTTTGCAAAGAACTCCAGATGCTTCTCCATGTTCGCACATCTCTATTTATTCTGCTGGTTGAGTGATCGGGGGATAAGGTCAAATTCGTGCTTTCTGCTCCGGGCTGTCTAAACCTAAATATTTTATAACAAGTACTTTTCAATGACCACAGGTTTTTTTTCAGTGACAAGTTTATTTTATTTCTACCCAAACATTAAATTTACCTGTCATTAGACAAGATGGGTGTGGTTCCCCCCACCCTGCCCTGCGCTCACCTGCCGTGGAGTGGATGCAGGGTTGCTGGAGAGGTGGTGATCTGGCTCAGACCGTGCCATTCGGGGATGACAAAGGGAGAAAAGTTCACCGGAGCAGAGGGATTAAAATCATGATCCAGTCAATGTTGCTTTCTCACACAGATGTTTCTCTCTGTCTCCTGTTCCCTCCCTTTCCCTCTCTCTGAAATCAAAACTAAAAAAAAAAAGAAACAAATCAGGGCCCTTGGAAGGTACTGCACGGAGGAGCTGACGGACAGCGGCATTCTAGGACCAATGGATTGTGGGCCTCTGCTGAGCTTGCAACAGAGAAGGAGCATGCTAGGAAGATGGGGTAGGGACGTGGGTGCAGGGCGGGAAGGAACAAATGGAGATGGCGAGGGGTGTGATTATTGGTAATGCTAAGGTCTAAGCCATGGCCATGGGGTGGTGGCTGACATAGGGTGGAGGAAAATCATTGGAGAGAGGAGGACAAGTGAGGACGAGTCCGAGAGGACAGGGAGGGTTCTCTGTACGATGCTGAAACCGTCAAGACTTGGGAAAGAAGCATGAGAGAACGGAAGGGAGAAAGAGTTGCTAAAATACTTGTAACCGTCGTGTCTCCAGGACCCTGAGGATCATGCTATCTCCCAAAGTGGTACTTGGCTTCCATCATGAGAGCCCTTTTAAATACGAATGTATTTGAATTTCATCAGGATAGACTTTTTAGCACTGGGTTCATAGTAAGAACTCAGTAGTAAGACTGTACTTTCAGGGATCATTTCTATAATTTGTAAGAACTCAGTAAATATTAGCTGATTGATTTATGTTGATGTGGGAGAGTGTGAAGAACAGTTGGCAAATGGCACTTGGCATGGTGACCAGGGAACGTGACCAAAGCCCTGGAGTGTGCTCCCATGGGGCTCCACCCGAGAAGAGGGCTCTGATGAGCTGGGGGTGCTGCAGTGGCACCTGTCTGAGGCCACCTCCCAGGAGTGCTCGCTGTCACCTGCTCCTCTCAGGTTTAAGCTGTAAGCAGTGAAGGCAGGGAGAGTGCCCGCATCAGCCTGGCCTCTCGGTGGGTCTTCTCACCCAAGGTGTCTCTGAGCTCAGAAACGTCCTGAGCCCTGGCAGCAGGTTCTAGAGGCAACAGCTGCCCCACTTCTCACCCTCTGGGCGGGTCTCACAGCCACCTGAGCCTAAGACAGTGGCTTTCCTCTATCTGTCTTCAGATCTGAGATCAGATCTGATTCCTAATGCACCCCCACCCAAATTCTTCAGATCAGAGTGACAAAGCCAGCAGGTGACCGAGTGAGGCCCCGAAGGTTCTAACTTGTCTCCTTCCCCCTCCCTTTCCCTCTCTCTAAAATCGGAAGTAAAAACAACAATAATAAAATCCCTGGCTGGTGTGGCTCAGTTGGGCGTCATCCTTCCAAGACAAAGGTCGCCAGTTTGATTCCCAGTAGGCGGAATGCCCGGGTTGCCCAGTTGGGGCACATGTGTAAGGCAGCTAATCGATCTTTCTCTTTCTCTCCTTCTCCTTCCCTTTCCCTTTCTCTAAAATAAAAAATAAAATAAATAAAATAAAATCATGGTCCACGGAAGGTATCATCGCCCTGACAGAGCCCAGTGGAATGCTCTGGCATTCAAGTGGAAATTAATTTATAGTCTTTTTCTTCCAAATGGTCTGTTACTTTACATTTCCTATTAATCTCCTTTCCCCAGAAGCATTTCTTCTTTGTTTAAATATATTTTATGGATTATGCCATTACAGTCCCATTCCCCCCTTCACTCCCCTCCACCCTGCACACCCCTCCCCCACCATTCCCCCCCTTTCCTTCATGTCCATGTGTCACAAGTTCTTTAGATTCTGTATTTCCCACAGTATTCCTATGGGAATAGGAATACTATGGGAAATAGTATTCCTATAGAATAGCCCTCCCCCTGTCTATTTTCTACCTACCGTCTATGCTACTTATTCTCTGTACCTTCTCCCCCCTTCTCCTCCTCCCACTCCCCTGTTGCTAACCCTCCATGTGATCTCCATTTCTATGGTTCAGCTCCCAATCTAGCTGTCCTCTTGGTTTGCTTTTGTTTTAGGTGTGGTTGTTAATAACTATGAGTTTGCTGTCCTTTCACTGTTCATATTTTTTATCTTCTTTTTCTTAGATAAGTCCCTTCAACATTTCATATAATAAGGGCTTGGTGATGATGAACTCCTTGGATTTGACTTTATCTGAGAAGCACTTTATCTGTCCTTCCATTCTAAACGAAAGCTTTGTTGGATAGAGCAATCTTGGCTGTAGGTCTTTGGATTTCATGACTTGGAATACTTCTTTCCAGCCCCTTCTTGCCTGTAAGGTCTCTTTTGAGAAATCCGCTGACAGTCTGATGGGAAGACTTTTGTAGGTGACTGTCCCCTTATCTCTTGCTGCTTCTAGAATTCTCTCCTTCATTTTAATCTTGGCTAATGTAATTATGACGTGCCTTGGTGTGTTCCTTCTTGGGTTCAACTTCTTTGGGACTCTCTGAGCTTCCTGGATTTTCTGGAAGTCTATTTCCTTTGCCAGACTGGGGAAGTTCTCCTTTATTATTTGTTCAAATAACTTTTCCACCTGTGGCTGTTCCTCTTCTTCTTCTGGTACCCCTATAATTCAGATGTTGGAATGTTTAAAGATGTCCTGGAGGTTCCTAAGCCTTTCCCCATTTTTTTGAATTCTTGTTTCTTCATTCTTTTCTGTTTGGTTGTTTCTTTCTTCCTCCTGGTCCACTCCCTTGATTTGAGTCCCAGTTTCCCTTCCATCACTATTGGTTTCCTGTGCATTTCCCTTCATTTCAATCAGTTTAGCCTTCATATGTTCCTCTAATTTGTAGCTAAAATCAACCAATTCTGTGAGCATCCTGATCACCAGTGTTTTGAACTGTGCATCTCAAAGGCTGGCTATTTCTTGGTCACTTAGAATTATAGGCTCTGGGACTTTGAGCTGTTCTGGAGTCATAATGTCTGGTCCGTTTCACACCTGTTATGTTTGAGGGGCGGAGCCTTAGGTGTTCACCAGGCCCGGTGACCCAGTTGCTGGGTTGTGATGAGGTATGTGGGGGTGGGGTCAGAGAGGGGGAAAAATATTGCTTTGCTCCGCTCCGCTCTCTCTCAGATTTCTGTCCCCTCTGCGGCTTCCCACAAGCAAATTAGGCCCCTTTGGTGCTGGTTCCCAGGTGTGTGGGCCCGTGTACTCTCCAGGACCCTGTGGGTCTCTCCAATGAATTCTCTGTGAGCCTGGAAGCCTCTCCCAGCCCCTCGACCCCGAGAAAGTCTTTTCAGTTGGTGCTTTCAGGCTCTAATTCTCGTCCCTGGGGCCCTAGCCTGCAGGGTCTGTCTCACTGTTCGCTCCTTCGTTTGGTTTATCTGCGCTTGAATGTGTGACTGCAGTCAGCCAGCCGCCCTGCGCCCTCACTGGGTCCGCCCATCGCCACCCCATGCTTGGGATCCACCAACCACCTCCGCCTTCACTCCTGGGATGGTCAGTCGGACCAAACGATCTTTCCTGCCCGACCCTGCTCCACCACTGACTCCGCCCCTCTTACCAGTCTGACTGAGTGGTTCATTGTTGTTGGACTTTCGTACAATTCAATTTTCACTGTTTTGGCTGCACTTTTGTCTCTTAAAGTTAGCTGTCTTTAAATATAGTTGTGGGAGGGGTCACAGTGTTTCCACCTACGCCTCCATCTTGGCCAGAAGTCCCAGAAGCATTTCTTGAAGTGAATGAGTGGGAAGGATAAAATGAAGTATTGCTTCTTATTGACTGGCTTTTTTGGTCCAAGGTTGAAGCCCCAGATGCGTGCCAAGTGCCACTGCCCTAGCAGCTCTGAGATGGCTTCTGCGCCCTGTGCCCACAATCTCCCTGCCCCCAACGGGCAGGGCCAGCACTGGCTGCTTTGGGCCAGGGCAGCCTAGTGGATGGGTACTTGGCAGCCAGTGAAACACTGTCGTGAAATCAGGCTGTATCAGACTACCATGCATGGGGATGCAGTCTTGGACTAAGTAAAAATTTACATTCCCACCATCTAAGAACAAAATAACCAGTGAGAACATGTGGAGGGTAGAATGATTGGGGGTGAACTGAAGCTCCTTAAGAAAGCAGTCCTTTGGGGTCAGCTAGTTCCCATTTGCACTCCAGGGGCTAATTGCAAATGCTCCTTATGAGAAGTTAGGCAGACCTGGGGAATGTTTTTCAGCTCTTCAGGCTGCCTTTGGCCATGCTGTCTGGCTCCCATCCCCCTAGCACGGGTAGTTCTCTCATTGCAGATGGGAAGGGGCGCTTCTTCTCTGCACCACCTCTGGTACTGTGGCTACAGGATGTTCCAAGGAAGAGGCCGTTGTCACACACGGGAGGGTCTTTTCCGTTGCTGGTACTTAGCAAGACAAACACTGGTTTGTTGTTGAAACAGCCATCGGTTAGGGAGCATATGTTTCAGTGGAGCTTGATGGCTTGCAAACCGGGCCAAATTGAGAAACCAGTTGGAAAACCTCAGCCCAGATGTTTTCAATAAGCCCTTTGTTACCCTGGATGCATCCAAAGTGCTCCCTTATTGGGGCCCTGGACGGCCGTGGGTCACAGGGGACGCAGCGGGGGCTCGATGTCCATGTCCGGAGACTGGCCCTGCACCTTTCAGAGCCTCGGGGCATCCTTGGTTTCCTCATCTCTGTGGTGGGGGTAGTTTCATTCCCCTTGCTCCTTGCATTGTGGAAACAATGGTATTTCCATTGTTTTTCTGACTTACTGGGAAGAAGAAAGGAAAAGGGAGTTTGAACATATGCTAGGAACACAGATTATCTCACTGAATATCCATGGCAACCTGTTTGCTGGGTATCATTGTTTTCACTTTAGAAATGGGAAGCAGGCCTCTTGGGGTGGTTGACTGAGTCGTGTAGGCCCCAGGCCTGCGAGAGAACTCGACCCAGATTGTCTGCTCCCGTTATATTACAGAGTTCTGCACGGAGCCGTGAAAAAGTGACAGGTTAGATTTTGTTTCCTTTCATTTGGCAGCGGCACTTGTAAAAATCACTTTTTGAAAAACCTTGTAGCACTTTAACTTTTTTTACTTTGAATTCTGGTCAAATACACATACCATAAAGATGTGCTGTCTTTGCCGTTTTCCACCGCACAGTTTGATAGTGTTAAGCGCATTCACGCTATCGCCATCACCCTGCCACACCATCACCCTGCCACACCATCACCCTGCCACACCATCACACTGCCACACCATCACCCTGCCACACCATCACACTGCCACACCATCACACTGCCACACCATCACACTGCCACACCATCACCCTGCCACACCATCACCCTGCCACACCATCACACTGCCACACCATCACCCTGCCACACCATCACCCTGCCACACCATCACACTGCCACCATGGTGGCACACCCACCATCCAAAACACTTTTCGTTTTGCAAAACTGAAACGCTGTCCCCGTTAAGCGACCACTCTCCACCCCCGTCCCCCATCCCTGACCCCCCCTACTCTACTTCCTGTCGCTGTGAGTCTTTCTACTCTAGGAGCCTTGTGTAAGTGGAATCGGGCAGTATTTGGTTTTTTGGAATTGGCTCATTTCATTTAGTGTAATTAACTCAAGATTCACGCGTGCTGTGCGTGCATGAGTCAGAACTCCCTCCCTTTTCCAGGCTGAATGATATCGCACTGTATGGATGTACCACGTTAGGTCGATGGGTACTTGGGTTGCTCCCACTTCTTGGCTATTGTGAATAACGAATGCCGTAAGGCACACGGGTTTGCTAATATCCCTTTGCGCCCTGCTTTCCATTCTTTTGGGTAGATACTTAGAAGTGGAAATTGCTGTATTGTATGGCAATTCTATGTTTAATTTCTTGAGCAACTACCATGCTGTTTTTAATGGAGGTTGCACCATTTTACATTCCCAGCAACAGTGCATAGGGGGTCCAATTTCTCCACGTCCTCACCCACACTCATTATTTCCTGGCTCTTTGAAAGTAGCCATCCTGATGGTTGTGGGGAGGTGTCTCATTGTGATTAACCCTCTAACATTTTGCCCAGTGAATCCTCACCTTAGTGCAGAGGATTAGTGCAAACTGGATAAAGGCCAGGAGGGGAGCCCATTTGCACAAGGCCTCCCAGGCAGATGTGCTGCTGCAACCCAGCCGTACCTGCACCTGCCTTTGGAAACGTAGGGAGGTGGCCCTGTGGGTTAGTCTCTGAGTCAGTGCATGGAAACATCAGGAAGTGAGAACAGACCAGGGTACCAGGCTCTGGGGGTAGCCTTGCAGAGTAAGTCACCCTGTCTGAGCCAGAGCTCCATGTCTGTGAAGTGTGAATAGTGATGTTACCTCATCCTCTTCCCTGAGGGGTGGGGAGGTCAGGGGAGGGAACACGTGTGAAAATGCCTTTATGAAAAGCCTCAGCAGCAGGATAGCTTAGACTTTCCCTGGAGGGTCTAGTTCAGCCTCCGCTACAGACGGAAGGTGAGTCTGGCTCATGCCATAGTCAGTGTAGCTAAAACCGTCATCATCATCACTACCGTTTTTTTGGCAACCATAGGCTGACAATACACTAGGCATATACCATGCATTATCTCTAGTCTGCACACATTCCAGGACTCAAGTGTCATTATGATCGCCACTTTCCTGGTGAGATAAAAGGGCTTTGACCAAGGTTACATAGCTAGTAGTCAGAGGTCAGAAGTCTGAGCCAGAAGTCAAACTCAGCTTAGTGTGCAAAGTCCCTGCCCTTTCCCCTATGCCCCGTGACACCTGGGCTCAGCCTTGCTTTCTACCCTGATCACATTCAGTCAATGTACTAGGTCCGTCTGCCAAGGGGATCCAGATAGATGGTCTAGAACTCTCTGCAATATCTTGATATACCGAAAATCAATTGATGACCACACACAGCTGCCAAGATTAGAGAAAATCTCTTTCCACGTACAACATTGGTGTCCCCAAAGATCCAAACTTACTTTGACAGAGTGCTTGGTTTCTCTCTCCTCTGCTCCCTTCAGGGCCCATCTGGCTGGACAATGTCCACTGCACTGGCAAGGAGTCGACCCTTGCAGCCTGCTCCTCCAACGGCTGGGGTGTCACCGACTGCAAGCACACAGAAGACGTGGGTGTGGTGTGCAGTGAGAAAAGAATTCCCGGGTTCAAATTCGACAATTCACTGGTCAACCACATAGAGGCAAGTTATGTGCTCCCACTGACTCCTTCATGTGGATGTTTTCTTTTCTCCATGTAACTCGCTTTTCGCTTTCGGATTCCAAGAAGTGTGTGTGAGCACTAAGGAGGGGGCCCAAGCCCACGTGATCTGGTGGGGGGCGGTGTTGAGGGAGGATTTCTTGAGCAGGGGATGCCATCACTGGGGAAGGGCTTGGGCAAAGGCCCAGAGTCATGGAGCTGTGGACTGGGGATAAGCNAGACGTGGGTGTGGTGTGCAGTGAGAAAAGAATTCCCGGGTTCAAATTCGACAATTCACTGGTCAACCACATAGAGGCAAGTTATGTGCTCCCACTGACTCCTTCATGTGGATGTTTTCTTTTCTCCATGTAACTCGCTTTTCGCTTTCGGATTTCAAGAAGTGTGTGTGAGCACTAAGGAGGGGGTCCAAGCCCATGTGATCTGGTGGGGGGTAGTGTTGAGGGAGGATTTCTTGAGCAGGGGATGCCATCACTGGGGAACGGCTTGGGCAAAGGCCCAGAGTCATGGAGCTGTGGACTGGGGATAAGCAGGTCAGTGCTGCTGAAGAAGACGTGGATCCGGGGGTCGTGAAGTGCAGCTAGAAAAGAGGCATGAAAGGCCTTCTGTGCTTTGCTCAGGAGCCTGCCCTTTGGATCAGGAAAACGTATCAGTTATCAATTGCTGTGTAACAAGTTACCCACCCCCGACCCCCAGATTTTTCAGCTTCATTCAACAAACTGTTATTATCTCATACAGTTTCTAGAGTCAGGAGTCCAGGGGTGGCTTAGGTAGTTGATTCTGCTCAGAGTCTCTCAGTCTTGCAGGCAGGCTGTCGGCTGCGGCTGGGAGAGGCTCTCCCAGGTTGGCTCCTGCAGCTGTGGGCAGGCTGTGCTTGCTTTCTGGCTGTCAGCTGGAGCTCTCCAGTCCTCTCCACGCAGCCTCTCCACCGCTGTCTGAGTTTCCTTAAGACATGTAGTTGTCTTAGGACTTTCTCAAGAGTATGGGACTCAAAAGAGAAAGAGAAGGAGCAAAACATGGCAGCCACAGTCCTTCCTAAGCCGATCTCGGAAGGGCTGTCCCCTCAGTTCTGCTGTGTTCCACTGGCCCCACAAAACAACCACGTACAGTGTGGGAGGAGACTGCCCGAGGCCGCGAGGACAGGAGGTGGGGGTCACTGGGGGTCACTGGGGGGCTGTTGCAGAGGCTGGCCACCTCAGGAGAGTGGTTCCCAAGTCCAGCTGGGGGTCAGAACCCTTTGAAAATGCAGATTCTGGGTAATATTTATCATGTTGAAAGCTTATGACTCCAAGCTTCATATCTAAATTTTTAACTTAGTGTTATATATCTTGAAAATTTTATCATATTATCAAAGACTCGTCAAACCATTATTTTTATTAGTTGTCAAATATTCTATCTTATGAATCAGCTGTAATGTAGTTAAACTTTCTTGCTTATTGGACAGGTATGGATCAGTAAATACAGAATTATAACACATACCATTATTCATAATCTTTAAATGCATTTTTTATGATTATTTATTTATGTATTTTTAGAGGGGAAGGGAAGGAGAGAGAAGAGAGAAGTATCAATGTATGGTTGCCTCTTGTGCGTCCCCTGCTGGGAACTGGCCTGCAACCCAGGCATGTGCCTGGCTGGGAATTGAACCTCAATACTCTGGTTCGCAGGCCTGCGCTTAATCCACTGAGCTACACCAGCCAGGGCTTTGACTGCACTTCTGATGGCGTCAGTAGAATTTATGGCAAAAAGTGGAATTATGTAATCATGGTTTTAAATCGTATGTATATTTCGAAGTTTCTCGATATGGATAAACGACCAGAGGAAATGTTTTCTAAGACGCTCGTTCCCGTTGTGTGTAGAGGTGTGATTCAGTCTCTATGACGAGGCACGAGCTGGCGTCTAAAGCAGAGCCTCCTGCTGTGGGGCCGGCCTGTCCTCTAAGCCCCCTCACGCGGTTCCGACGTGGCCCCCTGATCCAGGGCAGCATCTGGGACGGCAAAGGGCTTCAGACCCTTCTTCTGCATTTATGGCTTCATTTCCGATTTATCTTTTTCAACGAGTTCTCCACTTAAACAATGAAATTAGCAAATATTGATGCTGATTGCACCATTCATGTGCAGGGAATGTGGGGCTTAGGGCCAGCGGGTAGGCAGCCAAGACTTCCTCCTGAAGGAACATGCTGGATGTCACCCCCGAGGGGCAGTGGGCGCTGCCAAGAGTCCAGGCCAGGGAGCTGTGCCCATGGGTTAGCCTCCAGCTGACCGTGAGTGACTTCATGTCGCCCTGTTTGGGCTCTGGAGGAAGCTCGACCCAGACTGGTCTTCATGTTTCCCTCCATGACTCACGCCATCCTGCTCTTTTTCATACGTTCCCAGGCCATGCTGGGACAGGATCTCCAGCCTTTTCTAGCTGGTGGGATGCAGCACTCTTCAAATGCTGCTATTTTATTAGGAATAACTGGGAGACACTGTTACAGAGTGGTTGTATTTTAGTTAGTGCTCCAGGTACTGATGACAACTTTGCTTTACCATGAAGTTTATGACTTGGGCTTTTCCAACCCGGTTTCACACTTTTCACTGTCACTCTTTATAACCTCATACAGAATAATCAGCACCCACATACGTGTTTCCCATTTTTCCAATGAGATTGGAAGCTCCCGAAGGGCAGGGGCTCTATCTATTTCCCCATTTTACCCAATAGAAATAATGCTTGGTACCTAATGGGAACAATATCTCCCACTCCCAGATTTTCTTCTTCCCAAGAATGCAGGTCAAAGGTCATTATCCCCTAAGGCGAAGAATCTCCCAAAGTAAAATATCAGACTAAACAGTGATGAGAGGTACATAGAAGCAAATTATTCCTTTATAGCATTGCCCTGTCTACTAGGACAATGAGCGTATTTATAGCATTTTTAATGGACCCCATTCAGCCTACAACCTCAGGATAATCCACTTTGACTGTCAAGTAGAGGTCCAGGCTTCCAGGTATAAGAAAGTCATTGATGATTTGAAGCAAAAGAAGGTGGCAAAACCCAACATGCCAGTGGGTTTCACCACTAAGAAAAAAGTGATTCTGGAGAAGGACTCTGTGGGCATCACTTCAATGGAGTTTTGGTGACTACCTCTACAGGTAGTTCTCATGCTGAGCATTTGAAGGCGAGATAAATGGGCGGGTTTTTTGTTTTGTTTTGTCTTAAGATTTTATTTTTTTTAAGATTTTATTTATTTATCTTTAGAGGGGAAGGGTAGGGAAGGAGAGAGGGAGAGAAATATCAATGTATGGTTGCCTCTCGTGGGTCCCCTGCCGGGAACTGGCCTTCAACTCAGGCATGTGCCCTGACTGGGAATCAAACCAAGGTTGTTTGGTTCGCAGGCCCGCGCTCAATCCACTAAGCTACACCAGCCAGGGCAAGATGGACGTTTTGAAAAGCAGAGCCTTAATCATGTAGCATAGGCAGAGGAATGACGGAAGGAATATGTCGAAGAGTACTTATTCTGGAAGGGCTGAGAGCCCATGATAGGAAAGCTCGGTGCCTGTCTGTCTTGGACACTTGCTGGGCATTCACTGCTTGCACATCACAGTCCAGGACGCCATCAGGGAAAGAAAATTTGGCCCTTGTCTTCCAGCCCTTATAATTTGAGAAGACAAGATACATGCCTTCGGAAAAACTGGAAGGTTATTTCAGAGCGCGGAGCCTAGTTCCTAAATGAATTTCCAGTAACCCAGAGAGGATGACCCGGGGGTGGTCATCTGAGTTGAAGGGGGGCCAATGACTTCCACAGTCTTCCAAACTCCACATTTTCCTGGAAGGTCCCCCCTCACCGTCACACAAATCTGACTGGTTCCCGTGGGCCAGCCTGGGGGCTCCTGGTTCAGTCCCCGACACTCAAGGGCTTTTCAGCTGCCGAACAGTTTTCAGGGCCTCTTTCCTGTGGCATGGGATGAAAGTAGGTCATGAAAGGGCCCGGATACCCGGACGTCTGAGGAGAGCCTTTGAGGGCTGCCAGAGGCTTCTTCTGTCCTGTGGCTAGAGCCTGTGCCCACCTCAGAGCTGGCCTGATGGCCAGGGAGCTGCCCAGCCCACCTATAGGGGATTTTTGTGGGATGCCGAGAAGCTTCCCTGAAATACCTCGTGTAAATAGCCCAGGTCAGTAGCTGAAGTCATGGAATCACTCCTCTTGACTAAGGAAACGTCTGTTATTAATGTAGTGCATGGAAGGACGAGGTGTAGGTTTGGTGGACGTGCCGTTGGGGGAGTCATGTGTACATGCTGATGGTACCCAGGACAACTGCTGAGCGGTCAGTGTGAACACAGTGCGTGGGCTCTTAGGCGTCTCCCAGTGCTCCGCTCCTGCCTCTCTGTCAAGTATCAGGAATTTGCATGGAGATTAAAATGAGTGCTGATCAGATTCTTAAGAGACAAAACTAGAAGGGATTGCTAGAATAGAACACTATGCAGAGAGATTCAGAAAAACCTCAGTAGGTTGAAGCAAGAGGCCCAAACTGTAACATATTAGGGATGAACAGAAGGTCCTACATCAAGGTTCATGGGGGGAAAGCCACAGAGCAAAAGCTGGGGAGAGTGACCGAAAACTGTCGCTATCCCCAGAGGCTGACTAACAGCTCAGCATAAGCTGCAGGTTGATGTGGCTGCTAAAAAGTGAACATAAATCAATGCATTGATTAAAGAGTAATTTTCCAAAAGTCTTTGCTCTTTGGACGAAGAAATAAGTGCAGGGGTCAGTTCTGGGACCATCTCTTAACTGCATCTCCCAGGGGAGGGACCAGCAGGATGGGGACAGGTCTGGAACCCACCTCATTTGAGGAAGTGAAAATGCCGTGTCAAGAAGAGCACCGTGTGGGGAGGGACATGGCAGGTCTCTCAGATGTTTGAAGTGCTGCCGTAGGGACAATGCTTGTGATTTGTATTGGTGCCCAGAATTAGGATGGGCTATCCATTTTAGCCCTGCGTAAAAACTCCGTCACACGGAGGACCGGCCCTTTGCGGTGCACAGGGTTGCCCCATTCACTAGGTCACTGGAGCAATCAAAACAGGAGTAGGATGGCTTCTGGCCAGGGCAGTCGCAGCCAGATTTCTGCACTGGGAAGGAAGCGGATTAAGGTGATCGCCAAGCTCTAAAACCCCTTGTAACTCTGTGTTTATGAAAATGCACCCAGCCCATACAGCAGGTGCCCACTGTGTTGGCAGTGTCTGCCACTGTGTGAATTGGTGTCTGTCTGTCTGTCTGTCTATCTCTCTCTCTCTTTCACACACACAGAAGGGATGCCAGTAGTACGTATGCTGTGTGCTCACCTATCTCCCTGCTTCTTCCCTGGCTACTTACAACCTTGGCCTTGAAAGCAAGCACAGACTTCTTACCCTCACTCTTCTATTAATACATCAGTGTGTGAGAGCCAAAGCCCTTTCTCGAGTTCCCCTAGTTTAGGGCTCATACATTCAAAAGTGGCCAAGAGTGGAGTGAGGTCACTGTGAAGGGTCAGTTAATGCTTTCTCTGTGTCTCAGGACCCCAGCGGTCAATGAATAGACTGGTTCAGTCTCGCAGGTGTGGCCCTTCTCAGGAGCACACTGGAATTTCTGAAGCCGAGAGTGGAAGAAAACTGTGCATCAGTCTAGACCAAGTTCATCCTACTCAGGGATGCCAGAAGCATGAGTCACTAAGCCCTGGGGCCTGACTGATGGAATTTCACTGAATGAACTCCCTGCTTCCAGTGAACTCCTTCTGCACCCTCCTGGGGCATCCTGGGGGCCCCTTGACACTTCCTAAATTCCCTTCTAAAGAAGGGAGAGAGCACCCTTTCTTTGTGTGAATGACCCCACCAAGGGAGAGTTCACAGGTGTGGACCCTGAGCTACCTGTTAGCCAGCAGCTAGGACACTGGGCAAGACCACTGTCATCTTTAAGGTGAGTGGGTTGAATTCAGACCCTTCTAGCTATGAAGGTCTGTCCAGAGTGGCAATGGCTTCTCCATCAGAATGGCACTGCACGCACTCATTATTTAGAAGGTGGTTTTAAATATTCTGCAGGGGAAAATCAGATGATTTCTGTAAAAGTACTTGCAGACTGTGCAGTTGTTCCTACCATTGCCCTACCAGCCTGGGTTCATTTCACCCAGTAAGTCAGCCAGGCAGAGTCTCAGTTCTCCCTTGTCTGGCCCGGGCTGCACCCTCACCTTATGCTGTGTGTTCTAAGGTTGAGACCCAGAGTTGCAGGCAGGACACCTGAGTTCCGGTCCAAGTGGAGCCTGAGACCTGCAGCCATCTGTCTGGAGTGACGGACCCTTCCAAGGGTTCTGGGCACCTCCCTGTCAGAAAGCATTCTTATAAGGACAGTGTGTCTCAAATCTTAAAACCACAAAACCTTACAGAGAGGCAAGCAGGAAAAAAATAAAATAAAATAGGAAATACCATAGGTTCCAAAGGGAGACATCTGTTTTAACCCTAGGAAACAGAGCTCCAACCAAACCTCCCAGGGTTTCGAGGTTCTTTCCTGGAGAGGCTTTGTTTCCTGTCTGTGGCGGGTAGACAAATCGGGAAAAGCATTAGATAAGGAGAGATGACAAACCCAGATACCCTCTAGGCAGAGCCCTTGGCTGTTTTGTGAATTGTACGTCATGTGCTCACAGAAATCCGTGTGTCTGAGGCCTGTGTGGTTACCTCAGGAGACAGTGGGGTCTTTTTTTTTTCCCCCACCTCTCCACCCCTCCTTCTTCCCCACCCACTTTAAAATTTTTTTTTTATTTTTTAAAAAGATTTTATTTATTTATTTTAGAGAGATGGGGAAGGGAGGAAGAAAGGGAGGGAGTGAAACATCCATGTGTGGTTGCCTGTTGCACACCCCATACTGGGCATATGGCCTTCAACTCAGGCATGTGCCCTGACTGGGAATCAAACCAGCGACTGGCCCACTTTTTCAAAGGCGCTTTTGCAAGTGCAGTTAGGTTACCAGAACTGATTGGCAGACCCTAGGCTGTGAGATTAAGGTGTGGCTTAGGCCCCAGGGGTCCCGCAGCTTCAGGGCCTCCCTTGGGCCAGCAGGCAGCCCAGGCAATCTGGAGGGTCCAACAGAGGCTGGCCAGGGCAGAGCAGGGAGAACCAAGTGGCCCTGTCCCCATGCCCTCACATCCTTCTGCAAGGGTGCTGAGACATGAAAATACTTTTTCTTTTCTCTCTCTCTTTTTTAATCCTTACCCAAGGATATGCTTATTGATTTTAGAGAGAGAAGAGGGGAGGGGGGAGAGGGACGAGAAGAAAGAGAGAGAGAGAGGAACTTTGATGTGAGAGAGAAACATTGATCAGTTGCCTCTCGTATGCACCCTGGCTGGGGACCCAACAGACAGCCCAGGTATGTGCCCTGACTGGGAATGGAACCTTCAGCCTTTGGTGTATGGACGACACACTCCAACCAATGGAGCCACCCAGCCAGGGCAAGCGTTTTCTTCTCTTAACCACAGGACTGAAGCTATTGGGAAAATTTTAAATTCTAGGATTCCAGGTTTTTATTAGTCACAGACAGCTGCTAAATGCTTCAAAGTTTTTTTCCCCCTCAGGAGCAACCTTATCTCACCAGCATCTGTGGCTTTTGTGGGTGGAGGCCCAGAGCCCAAAAGGAAATAACCATCACTACAGATGCCCCGCACCCCCAGCCAGGGGTTGGTCCCCCCACCAGTGCGGAGGTGCAGCAGGTCGCACTGGGTGGTTTAGGAGAGGAAGGGAGGCTGTGTTCAGCTCTGTGCCGTGTAGAAGGTGGTCCCTCCGAGCCTAAATACAGACCTGCTTCCACCCGGGGCCACAGGGCAGCTGGACAGTCTCCCTCTGTGGCAGGAGGAGAAATGGTCACAAGTGGGCAGTCTGTGCTGGACTCTTCAGCAAGGGAGTGAAGAGCTCCACCAGGAGCCCACAGCGGCTGAGCCCTGGCCCTGCCGAGCTGGCCAGCGGTGCCGGGCCCGGCAGAGCACGCATGACATCCTGTCTGGGGCTGACATTCCTGTTTACCAAGGGCCTCCCTGTGCTCAGGCTTGCCAGCCACCACAGCGGTTCTAAGGTGACCCACTTTCCCAACTAAAATGGGCCACAGTGTCTGAAAAGCAAAAGGGCATTTATGCAGCTAACACAACAAAATGGTGTGAAATGGTGTCCTTCCCAGCCAATCTGGGAGTTCAGCAAGGGCACATCTTTCCAAAGCATAAATCCCATCATCGCTGTTTGTGAGATGAGATAAATGATAAGTAGCACTGTCAATTGTTTCAGACGAAACGGATGTGTGAGCAGCATGTACCCACACTGGGAACAGTGTGGGTAGGTGGTAAACTGGGTGGCAGTTTGGAAAGGAAGGGGTCAATGGGGGAGAAAGTGTGAGGGGTGCTCTGTGGAGGGAGTGGGGCCGGGCTGGCCGGGCTCTCTGTCCTGGGGTCTGCGGCTGTGGCTGGGGCAGGCTGTGGTGTCCAGTCTGGCTCGGCAATGGGCCCCCGGGGCCCATTTGAGTCACCTCAGCCAGGCTGGAGGGGTCAGTGCCCAGGAGTCTACCTGCCCCATCCCCAGGAGGCCATTGCCAAGGCAGCTGGGTGCTGTGTCTGTTCGCTCCCTGTTCAACACAAGGGTCAGCTGGGCCCAGACCCTCCGCCAGGCCCTGGGAATGAGGGGGTTAAGGAAATGAATGGACAGTCTGGTCCTGAGGGAGCTTGCTGTCTAGTAACGGAGATGGACGATTTCACACATCACTCCTTTGTTACTGTGGTGATGACGGCTCTGAGAAGCATCCAATACCCCACCTGGGCGTGTGGTGGCCTGTCAGACCTGGTCCAAGTCTTGCCCTGTCTGTGGCCTCAGCAGCTGGGTCAGGGAGCCTGGTGACTGGAGCAGGTGTCCCGCCAGCTTCCTGCAGACAGCAGGGCCTGCCTGCTGCCCAAAGAAGCGGCCTCTGTTGCCTACCCAGCGTTTCAGGTTGGAAAATAAAACAGAGCACCCGATTTTCCAGCAGTGTTGCAAAGCTTTTGATTTATAGAAGGGCCCGCACAGAGTGCGCTTTTTCCTCTGGTGGCTTAGCACGACTGCCCCGCCCCGCCCCGCCCCCTCCGGCCCCACTGGCCTCCTTCAGTGAGCGGAGGAATAGGTGTGGTGGCCATGCCTTCCCTCTCCCCTGTCATCCTCCAACACAAGTCATGGNAGCGGCCTCTGTTGCCTACCCAGCGTTTCAGGTTGGAAAATAAAACAGAGCACCCGATTTTCCAGCAGTGTTGCAAAGCTTTTGATTTATAGAAGGGCCCGCACAGAGTGCGCTTTTTCCTCTGGTGGCTTAGCACGACTGCCCCGCCCCGCCCCGCCCTGCCCCCTCCGGCCCCACTGGCCTCCTTCAGTGAGCAGAGGAATAGGTGTGGTGGCCATGCCTTCCCTCTCCCCTGTCATCCTCCAACACAAGTCATGGGCGGGAGAATGTTACAGGCCATTCCTCCCGTGAATTCCCATTTTGATCATCAAAAGGGGGTAATTGCCGCGTAGCCAGAGTCTTCTAACACAACGTGCCTCTTACGCTTGACAAATGACACCCACGTAGCTGCTCGTCTAAATGTGGGCTGAGGTCAGACCTGCTGTGAATTCAGTTCAACAACTGTTTATTCACATCAGATTTGGTGGGGGAGGGGGGAGTGTTAAAAAGCTCCCGTGGCAGGAGAACGCCTGGGTGAAGGGCAGACATTCTCCTCGTCCATCCATAAGTTGCACGGGGCGGGGGCGGGGGAGGCGGGGGGCGCTGCGCTGCGAAGGAAGGCAAGCGCTGCCTCGCTGTTTATTTTGCATTAAACAGGAAATAAAGGGAGTCTTTATTGAATTTTTGGCTTGGGAGCCCAATGTTTCTAGCTAAGCTGAATTCCTGTCATTGGATTTTTAGAAATTATTATTGGTTCATTCCAGAAATATTTGAAGACACACTATGTGTCTGTAATACAGAAATGAAGGAGGCCCAGTCTGTCCTTGAAGGACTCACAGTCCCGTGAGGCAGCAAAAACCCACGCACAGGTAAAGAGCCGTGTAAGACAGTGTGGCCAAGGACTGAGTGAGTGGCTCAGAAAGCACGTGTTGGAGGGATAAAGGGGGAGTCAAACCTGCCTGAATGGGGTATCTGGCAGAGGGGCTACGGGGGGGTGGGGCTGCCTCCTCCCCCCTCCATCAGCAAGCCTTGCGGAATTGGTTACCTCATGCCTCAGGGCCTCCAAGAGTGGCAGGACGTCATTTTTTGCATGAATGAATGAAATGGTTCCTGGGGGTTGGTAGGATTCTGATAGGTAGAGAGGAGAGAAGTGCCAGAGTTCAAAGTGTGACTTTGGAAAGGCCGTTGGAGACCACTGGCTGGGAAAAGGGAAGGGAGGGAATGAGACAGAAGATCTGGGTGGCTGTTAACTGAGGCATAAGGCCTGGGGGGTCACAGGAAGGTTCTGAGCAAGACCCACAAAGTCACAATGGTCGGCGTGGATGAATGTGCCAGCGACCCCCACAGACTGAGGAGACACTCAGGGCCCTTGTGAAGTGACCGAATTATGGTACCCTTCTGCCCCCACGATCCACGTTACACCCCTGACTGGGGAACAGAAGTGGGGACAGGAAGGTGGTGGAAGGACAGAAAAGGCCTTGCTGGGCAGGACAGGCTCTTAGAGTGGGAACGGGCGACATGTGAAGGGCATGGGAGGCTTCTGGTCTGCCAGCTGGACGTGCCAGAGCCCCACCCAGTGAAAGCAGGGAGGGCCAGGGGCATCCTGGGTGTGTTCCGTCCGAGGTGCTGAGGCAGGTGCCACGCTGGCTGTTGGGAAAGTGGACCTCTATCTGGAAGGCAATTTTGTTTAAATAGCTGAATAAAGAAAGCTGCGGGCTTTGAGAGCAAGAGGCAGGAACCTGTCAGCAGCAGAGGGAAGGGGCTTGTTAAGGGAGCAGAGGTTGTGCAGTGCCCACGAGTCCCACATGCTGGTGGGATGGAGGAGGCCTGGCACATCTCCACCACGGCCTTCCCACCCCAGTACCGCTCCAGAAAGGATGACTCGGGAGGGCAGGCTGGGCTGGTGTTAAATTCTGACCCAGAGCAGAGGGAAGGAGGACCCTGGACAAAGACCTGGTCCTTGTGAACGTGCCTCCCAGAAGGTCCAAGGAGTGACATCAGTGTGGCAGTGGGAGGAGCCGGTTGGCTGGAAAAGGGGAGGAGAGGGAATGGGATGGGAAGATCAGGGAGGCTCTCGACCGGGAGCCTCGGGTCTGATAAGTCTTAGGAAGGTTTCGCATTGCGGGCTTGCTTGCCTTCTTGCTTTGCCTCCCTGTGTCTTTCTCTGATGCAATCTTCAACTGGACTTTCAAAACTAGTGGTTTTTCCTTATTGCCAACAGCCCTACACTGTCACGTTGTGGAATTTGCAAGTCATTCTCAGAAGCTGTGAAATATCGGTCAGGCACAGCACTGGGAATCCAAGCTCTTTACCAGCCCCTGGCGAGGGAGGCAGGGCCCGGCCTTGCTGTACCTTGCTTTTCCATTTTGGAAGCTGGTGACAGTCCCTTCCAGGATTCAGATCCTCCCTGGGGGTGTGATAAGCATGAACTAGGACAAATACAGAAGGTTCTGTGGATTCCCTGGAGGAAGGCCTTTTGGAGAGCTCAGTGAACTACTGTCTTCAGCAAGAGAGACCGCATTCAGAACTTATTTTTAATTTTAAGATGTGCCAAACACATTACCAGCTTCTGGGTAAAACTAGCAAGTCTAGTGAGCCCTTTGTTAGAAGGGGAAAATGTGTATATGTTCTAGTGTTTCAAATTGTTTTTTTCTATTTTGGAGTTAAACTTCCTGGGGAACAAAATCCAAACACTTGTGGTTGTGGAAGGGATTCCACAGCAGTGAAATAAGCAGGGAAGTGCTGTGAGTCTGCCTGTGTTTTCCGATACCGGGGTCCCTGACCAGCCCACGTGAGCTCGTTAACTAGCAGTGAGCGCTGAATCTGAGCCATGCAGGGTTTCCCTGCAGCCTCAGGCCTCAGTCAAGAGCAGCTGGGAGGCAGCCCTGCCCTCACTGCATGCACCCAGGTCTGACTCTCAGCTCCTCCGGGTGGGCGCAGGGTGGACTTTGAATGTGTACGTACTGGGCAGGCCCCTAAGAGACCACCCAGAGGCCTGAGCCCCAGGCCATGACCTGTGTGGGTGAACTCAACACCAGGCAGTAGACAGGGCTGGGTAGGGGCGAGGACCACTCAGAGGCCAGTAGTTAGGGGCTGAGAGCACAGGCTAGGAGTCAGACCTCGGTGCTCTCCCTCATTTACCTACTGATCAGCCGAGTGAACTTGGGGAAGTTGCAAAACCTTGCCAGATTTTCTTGTTTTCCCCCTGTGATGTGCTGTAGCATTAGCCTTCTCATGTTGTCTTGAGAATTGAGCAAGGGGATGGATGGGAAGCTCTGAGTTTGATAAATGAGGGACCTTGTGGTCATTATCATTCAGAGAGGCAGGCCTTGTGGTTGGGAGGAAGTCTGTCAGGGTCCATGAAGGGGAGAGAACGTATTTTGTTGAATGAGTGAATGAGTGAATGAATGAATGAATGAATGAGGTGGATTTGATCCCAACAGAACAGGAAGGAGCTGCTTCCATGGAGGGTGAAGAAAGACATTCCATTTTGGGGAGACAATGAAGATAAACCTGCCCCAACTGCTGTCCTACAGCTTGGAGGGAACAAGTCCCCCTGGGCCTGTCCACCACGTGGGTGTGCAAACACACACTCTACATGCACGGAGACCCACACACAGCAGGGACACACAGCCCTACACATCACATCGTCACGCTCACAGACACACACAAAGGCCCATCCCACAGAGGCCTGTGCAGATAACACGGACACACACAGACACACACGGTCACCCCATGTGCACACACGCAGCGAGCTGGTGGGTGAGCTGCACCTGTTCTAGCACTTTCGCTTCTCCCAGCCTTGCTTCCTCATCCGAGAACCCACCAGTTATACTCCCGCTGAGGGATGCTGTCCTGATCCAGGGCAGGTTACAGGGCTAGCTGGGCGCTCCCACTCCCGGGCCTTCCTTCTCCTGTCGTGGCAGGGATGCTGAGGTCCACCTTCCACATCTGCCCTTAGCCAGCCTGTGCTCTGCCCCACAGTAGGTGTAGGGGTGGGGTGAGAGGGGAGATCTGTGAATGTAATGAGTTTGCCTGCCCTGTGAAGAAGCTGCAGGGCTGATGTTACCGCAGTAACTTTCCTTCAGGGCATTACGCATTACACACTGGAATTCCAGCTGGCTTGTGGGATGGGAAGAGGCAGGAGGGGCTGGCCCCCAGGTTGGTTTAGACCTCAGCCCTTTCTCGGCGTGCCCCTGTCCACGTGTCTCGGTGGCATGGGTCCTGTGGCCTGGATGGAAGCTGTAAAGAATGCAGGATCCCAGCGGGCCAACATCAGCTTGCCACTGGCAGCTCTCCTTCCACGCTGTGTGGAAGGAACCAGGGCCAAATGCCATCACTGCTGGCCACATACTTTCCACCGTCCTGCAGGACTGGTGGAACAGGGCCCAGCTTTGCACCCTGAAGCCAGTGGCGAGGAGTCACGAGTCCCCAGGCACCCAAATAATTGTCCTGTTCAACTTCCAGTTCATTTACATCCTAGCTGGCATTTGGCTTGGGTCTCTGGGAGCCCCCTGCCAGCACCCGCACCTGGCCCCACCCCTTCCCCACTTGCCCAGCTCAGAGAGCTTCTTGCCATATACCTCAGGGGCCCCGCCCTGGCTGGGCCTCGGGAGACCTCTGGAATCAGCCAGCCCTCTCATCTGGGTAATGGGAGGGCAGTAGCTATAACGCCCCTTGATCTATTGTTTGAGGACTAAGGTAGAGAGAGCACTTCCAGCCTTACTGGGCACTCCACTCCACAGCTGTATTGCATTGCAGTTCATGGGATCTGAGTATCGACTGGCAGCTGGGGACACTGAGGGGGCTCCAAAGGGAGGTACACTTGGTCATGTCAGGCTGTGGGCCCACTGCTAAGTAATTGCTCCATAGGCGAGAGCAGAAAGTCACTGGACATGATTACAAAGAGCTTTCTGGTGGCCGGCCCTGTGGAGGAATGGAGGAGGGAGCCAGAGGCAGGGACTCACCTAGGGAGCCTTACAAGAGCTGGTGGCAGTCCCCTGGGGTAGGGGCAGGGGTGGGGGCTAGAAGTGAAAGATTCAGGAGGAAGCTTCCATGGTGTTTGAGGGCAGGTTGGGGAGCCTTGGAAAAGCATAAACCCCGGGGTAGCCCCTCATTTCTTTCCCCTAGCTTGGCCTCTTGGGGCCTTCCATTCTTCTACCAAACCCCTGGGACCTGGAGGAGGTATGGAGCAGGGACTTGCTACTCAGTGCGGGTGGGCAGGGAGGAGAGCCCACGCTGCAGTGAGCTCCTGCCCCCCAACCCCGCCTCTTCTTCCTCCAGCGGTGGGGTCCTGCCTCTCTCGATCACTGCCTCAGAAAGATCCACGGGGCTGCAGGTGAGGAGGGGGCTTTCCAAAGACCTCAAGGCATTTAGAATCTTTCCCTTCTTTGTCACAGTGGTGTGTCCCCAACCCCCTGGTCCCCAGGACGCGTCCCCCCTGGGTCTCTGCAGACACTGCTTCCCTACCTCATTCCTAAGAGAGCCCTACCCACCCCACTCTGGGGATGTTCTCACTCAGAAAGGCCGGCCCCAGGATCCTAAGTGGTGTGCGAGGTGGCACCACCAGCTGAGTCTCATCTGCCTGAACCCTCAGTCTCAGGAAAGATACGCACATACGCAGAGTCACTCCCATGCTCACATACATGCAGCACGCGCATGCTCAGGAGTAAAATACAAAATCTAGGTTAGTTTTTCTACAGAACATAAAAATTCAGAGAACACATTCTCTTTTCTGCTATAATTTTGAGACCCTTGCCAGGGGGCTAGGGCTGCTGCCCCCTGTTCTCCAGGCTTTTAGGGGGGACATGGCAGAGGCTGCTGGGGCCCTCTGAGTCTTCTGGTGGCCCCAGTCACCCCTGCTCCCTCTCCTGGGTGCCCACAGTCACACTCCCCACTGTGCACACTGCTTTATAATGGTGTCCTTGTGCTGTGTGCTCCTGGGGGTGCCCGTAGCCCCCTGCAGGGCCTGGGGATGGAGGCAGTCTGGCAAAGTTGCCTCTCCATGGCTAGACAGGAAAGTAACCAGTATCCTTCGGTGCCTCCTCCCGCCCAGAACCTGAATATCCAGGTGGAGGACATCCGGATCCGACCCATCCTCTCCACCTACCGCAAGCGCACCCCGGTGACGGAGGGCTACGTGGAGGTGAAGGAGGGCAAGGCCTGGAAGCAGATCTGTGACAAGCACTGGACAGCCAAGAATTCCCACGTGGTCTGCGGCATGTTCGGCTTCCCTGGGGAGAAGACATACAACACCAAGGTGTACAAGTAAGAGGCCTGCACGAGGCGCATTTTTCTGGGCTGGGGCAGCCGGCTTTCTGAAGAGCAAGTTCTGGTGGTGGGCACTGGGCAGAGGGCCCCTGCCGGCCGGCTGTCATGGGCAGGCCTCGCCCCCAAATTAGTCACACTCCTGTGGAGACAGACCCCACAAGGATGACAAGGCAGAATGAGGGGAGGGTGTGGGAGAGGGGCCGTGCAAGTAAAACCTCACCTCCCAGCTCTGACAGCCAGCTCAGTGATGAGGGCAGAGCCAGGACAGCGCCAACTTAAGAAGAAACGTTTCCTTGCCCTCAGTAACCAATTAGTCTGAAAAAACTGGGAATTCACAGAAACTGTTAAGAAATTCAGTCAGTTACACCAATCCCAATGAAATCTTATAATTTTGTTATGATTTCCAAATATAATACCTCCGGGGTGGCAGGGGGAGGGCGGGCAGAGGGAATAATAACGGGTCTCAGAGTCATTTGCCCAGAGGGGTATTCAGTGGAGGGTCTGCACGCAGCGACAAGCTGGCGGCTGGGGTGCACTGGCTGGTAGCGGGGCCTTCCTATCTCCTCTTAATAATGATAACCTGTGTCCTGAGTGCTTCCGCTGTGCCAGGCTCTGCCCTTGGTCATTCAGCCCTCACAGTGTTAGGAACTAGGGGTTGATTTTGGAGCTGAGGACACGAGTCAGAGAGGAAAGCGGCAGATCTAAGGAGCAAGCGCAGGTCTGCTGCCGTGGGGGTCACACCCCTACACGGTTGGGACCCCCAGCCCCTTCCTTCTCAGCCAGGGAGCCAGGGCACGTGGGATGCAGCCCCAGCTCTCCCTCCAGGTCCCTGGGGTCGAGGCAGACCGCAGGCCCTTGGGCTCGGCCTGCCTGTTTGGGGTAGGTCCCTAAGCCACCGTGAGGCTGAGTGCTGGTGACTGTGCTGCTCTCAGCTGGGCAGGCTCCCTATCCCCCCAGGGGTTACCTCAGTGGTGATCCCCACCCAGACACCCCCAGACATGGCCCAGACCTTCCTGTTTACCTTCCTGTTTACCCTGGGGTTCCCAACCTCTGAATACTTTGAAGAACACCTGCCCGCTGGCCAATTCCTTAACTTTCTCAGCTTCTACCATTGGAGCCAAGAAAAGCAACCACCCACCCGTCACCCCAACAAACTCCCGTCTGGCTGCCCTACAGTGCCCCAGCCTGGCAGCTGCTCTGGGCCTGGGAGAGCTGCCATCAGCCCTGTCCAGGGCGGGATGGGGCACCTGAGGCCGAGGGAGACTGGAAGCTTACAGGTGTGGATGAAAAGGGACCGCGTACGAAACCTGACAAGCTCAGGGGAGGCCTGCGTGTGGCTTTACAAACTCAGAGACCTAAAGTAACCACAGAGGATGGTGTGAAATGGAAACCTTCCAACTAAAAGCAGGGTATGGCGGGCAGTCCTGTCCTAGGTTGGGATCTTCCCTGATAAAAGCCAGTCTTCACCTTAAATGAGCCTGTCTGTTGTCTCTTTGCATCTAGGATAACATATACCTGATAAACATGCCTTTGCAAGAGCAAAGTAATTTCCCTTTTTCTGGATCCTTCATTGTTATTGTTGTCATGTTGACTGTTGACTATTAACTATCCTGCACTCACCCATGTAAAAGAAGTGTGTGTCGGAGCTTCTGTCGAGATGGAGGTGTAGGCGGACACCCCTCACCTCATTGCACAACCATAAGAAGGAACACAGCTAAATTATAATCACAAAACACCCAGAACTGTATGGAAGTGTGACAACCAAGGATTTAAAGAAGCTATATTCATCCAGATGGGTAGGAGGGATGGAGATGGGGAGTGGGGGCAGAGAGGACTTGGTGCGGCCGGCGAGCAAGGGGCAGGGAGGCAGAGAAGCAGCAAGGGGCCCAGCGGAACAGGCAGCCCCACGCTCACGTGTGGTGGATAAACATCGGGGAGACACCTGCGAGTGAGCCCAGCCCCAGGCCAGGTGTCGCAACGCAACCCAGGGCTCCAATGCTGGAAAAATAAAGCCTCGTAACTTCTAGGTATAAACCCAATGGAGGCTGGGGTGGGAGAAAAAACTGCCAGTACATATACACACTCACCCACCCTGGGAACCACAACCAGGGCAGCAGCTAGAGGGGTGCCAGTTGCATATGGGAAGTGGGTGAAGTGGCTGGAAAGAGGGCAAGGGCCACGCAAGCCCCCAGAAATCAGCCAGCAGCGGTATTGTCCCCTCTCTGACTCCTTCCCCACACACAGAGAGTTGCCCCACCCTGGCGAATACGCAAGGCTCCACCCCATTTGACTTAACAGGTGCACCAAAATGGAATCAGAGTGCCTCTACCTGGTACACAGACACAGGGAGGCTGCCAAAATCAGGAGACAAAGAAATAATGGCCCAAATGAAGGAACAGAACGGAACTCCAGAAAAAGAACTAAGTGATGCAGAGTTGAAAACACAGGTGGTCAGAATGCTCAGAGATCCCACTGAATACGGCAAAAGTGTGGGGGAAGAAATGCAGGCTCTGCCGAGGGAAATAAAGAAAAATCCGCAGGAAACCAACGGCGAAGGGAGGGAAGCCTGTATTAAAATCAATGATTTGTAGCATAAGGAAGAAGTAAACTTTCAATGAGACCAAATGAAGAAGACAAGAATTTAAAAAAAACGGGGAGTTTGAGAAGACTCCAGGATATCTCCAAAAGGGCCTACATCCGAATCATAGGGGTGCCAGAAGGAGAAAAGGAAGAACAAGAAATTGAAAACTTAATTGAAAAAATAATGAAAAAAAAACTTTCCTAATTTGGCAAAGGAAATAACCATGCAAGCCCAGGAAGCACACAGAGTCCCAAACAAGTTGGGTCCAAAGGGGTTCACACCAAGACACATCATAACTAAAATGCCAAAGGTTAAAGATAAAGAGAGAATCTTAAAAGCATCAAGAAAAAAGCAGAGAGTTACCTACGAAGGAGTGCCCGTAAGACTACCAACTGATTTCTCAAAAGAAACTTTGCAGGATAGAAGGGTCTGGCAAGAACTATACAAAGGGATGAAAAACAAGGACCTACATGCAAGATTACTCTGCAACACTATCACTTAGAATTAAAGAGCAGATAAACCACTTCCCAGACAAGGTAAAGTTAAAGGAGTGCATCGTCATCAAGCCCTTAGTATATGAAATGTTAAAGGGACTTATGTAAGAAAAAGAAGTTTAAAAATGTGAACAGTAAAATGACAACAAACTCAGAACTATCAACAACTGAACCTAAAAAACAAAAACTACGCAAACAACTAGAACAGGAACAGAATCACAGAAATGGAGGTCACATGGAGGGTCGTCAGTGGGGAGGCGGAGGGTGGAGAATGGGGGAAAAGCTACAGGGAATAAGAAGCATAGATGGTACGTACAAAATAAGGGGAGGTTAAGAATAGCATAGGCAATGGAGAAGCTAAAGAAATTATGTGTGTGACCCATGGACATGAACTAAAATGGGGGATTGCAGGAGAGAAGGGGGGAGCAGGGAAAAGGGGGCACGGGGGAACATTGGGACAACTGTAATAGCATAATCAATAAAACATACTTAAAAAAAGAAGTGTTTATCATTTTACTTTTTATCCAGTTCCAGAAGTTTCCCCGCTTTTTCCCGCCGCCCTAATCTATTACCAGTGGATTTCATGTAACCCCCCTTACACTTTCTCCCTCCATTATAATGTATAAAATAAGATGCAAAACTGCCGTTTTCCAGAGCATTTTCTCAGTCCCCTGAGATTTTGCTTCCCAGCAATTGTCGTCAGTTTGGCTCCAACAAACTCACAACGTTTCTGACAGGTTTGGATGTTTCTCACATTGGCAAAGTGGATTTGTCATTTGAGACTTATTGCCTCCCCTAGGAGGGCCTGGAGGGCACGCACTTCTCCAGACCTGAGGAGTAGCTCTGTGCGGGGAGCCCCCGTGGCCTCGAAGGGCTCTGACCGCACCTCTCTTCACGCCGCCGTACCTCACAGGGGGACCCCAGTCACTGAACTGGGCCACCGAAATGCTGTGGGGGTAATTGATCCCAAGGTGGCAGTGGCCAAATGGCAGCACAGAGCCACCAAAGGCGAGGTGGGCATGGCGATGGCGTGAACAGCAGGCTCACACAGCAATCAGGATAACCGACATGCGCAGACCCACGGCGCTGGTTGGCTGGTCGTGCTGTTCCTAGGAGAGAAGTATACAACAGTCGTGTGCTGCTTAGCAATGGGCACGCGTTCTGAGAAATGTCATTAGGTGTGAGCCTCATAGAGCACACGTACCCGACCTCGATGGCATGGCCTGCTGTGCACTTCGGCTGTGCAACACACCACCACCACATCTGCACTCATCACTGACTGCAAAGTCCTACGGGGGCACCCAAAACACCCCGGATTTATTGATGGAAAATTGTGTGTTTATTCTTACATGTTTAAACGTCCGTCACCTTCAAAGTACTCTCCATTTTTTAAAAATATTTTATTTATTTACATTGGGAGAGAGGGGAAGGGAGGGAGAAAGAGAGGGAGAGAAACATCAATGTGCAAGAAATACATTGATCGGTTGCCTCTCGCACGCCTCCAACTGGGGACCCAGCCCGAAACCCAGGCATGTGCCCTGCCTGACTTGGAATCGAACCAGCGACCTTTTGGTTTACAGGCCAGCACTCAGTCCACTGAGCCACACCAGCTGGGGCAAAGTACTCTCCTTTGATGCAATACAACTATTGAGGCATTTTTTCCACTGCTCAAAACAGTTTTTTCACTCAGTGATTTTGATGCCTTTTAGTGTTTCTGCCATTTTTTTCTTTCATCCCTTTGAGGATTTTTTATCTGGGGAAACAACAAAAGAAAGATCACTCGGGGTAAAATAAGGTGAATAGGGAGGGTGGGGCACATTTTTGGTCTCAAACTGCTGAACATTCAGTACAGTGTTGGCAGGTACACTCGTAAACCACTCTTCATGAAATGGGCAAATACGTTGGGAAAATCTTAAAAAAGAATTCACTGAAGCCGAACGCAGCCTCTCACAGTAACACCACCTGGTACACTGATACATATGGGTCCCTAGAATACTCACCTAGCCAAGCCTGTACCACAAGAGGCCTGCCCTTCAGAAAATAATTTTATTTTTTGAGGGGGTCCCCCTTGTGTGTGTGGGATGACTGTAGACAGAAAGCCTACTAACTTCTTTCTTGTTCTCTATGAGCAGAAAAGCTCTTGGTCAAGTGAACAAAGGTCTAACTTGAATCATAAGAACAGAGAGTCACAGCCCTCAGTCAGTGACCAGTCTGGAGCCGGTTTTCAGACCCAGAACCCACTGAGTGAAGAGAAGCTGCGTCCCCTTGAGGACGGACCCTGGTGCACTCACTGCCTGGAGTTCTCACTGTTTGTCTTCCTCCCAGCCTTCCACAGAAGGACCTTGGCTCTTTTACCAGGAAAACTGTGCATTGGGAGAGTGGAAACAGTCGGAACTTCGGGCTGTCCTGGACACTGGCTCTGAGCTGAAACACACTGGAGACCCACGTGTCACCGTGGCCCCCAGTCTGAGTAGGGGGTTGTGGGGGGCCAGACGATCACTGAGTTTTGGCTCACGTCTGTCTCACAGCGGGTCCCGGACCCCATCCTGTGTAATCTCCCTATGTCAATGTTAAGAAACATCCAAACCTGTAAGAATTTGTATGGATTTATTTGAGCCAAACTGACAACAATTACCAGGGGATCTGTGGTCTCTGCTGTGGTGGTGGTACCCTGAGGGATCTGGGGAAAAAAGGAAATGACCCTGACATTCCAAATGTTGGTTATTGTAGATTCAAAAAGACAGTGGACAAGCTCAGTCAAGGGGAAAACTGACCTTTGTTCAGGAAGATTCTAGCCTAGGACATGACTGCCCGCTATGACCTGCTTTTAGTTAGGAAGTTCTAGTTCCAGATCATCTATGTGGCTACTTTTACGTCTCTGAGTTTGTAGGGCCCACCATGCAGGCCTCCCCTGGCTTGTCAGCTTCAGTACGTGGCCTCTTTCTCGTCCACACCTGCTTCCACAATGCATACTTGGAGCAGACGTGCTCAGCAGCTGGCAGGCTTCCTGCAAAGGCAGGGCTCCCCTTGGCTCTGGGAGAGAGCCGGCAGGACTTGTTGTTTTTCATGAAATCTGCCCAGCCCTGTGTTCTTCTTGCTGCACAGCTTCAGGCCTGGACACCTCTTTCCCTAGCGGGCTCCCCATGCATGCCAATGGCCGTCCCTAACTCCGGTCTCCCTCCAATCACCAGGCCTGGAGTGGGCCACCCACCCATCCACCCCAGCCCTTGTCTGCAGGCCCTGGGGCCTGTCTGGTGTGGATCACCAAGCAGGGTGGGGGCGGGGGGTTCTGCGAGACAGAAGCCTGTGGGGGTCAGGGAGATTCCTATGAGGTGATGTAAGAGGACGGCAGGGCTGAGGGGCAGCAGCGGTCAGGACTCTGCTCCTGGCAGAGTCGCCGTTCTCTGAAAGCTAAAGGCTGAAGGATTCTCCAAGCCAGTGGGAGCTGACGCATTCTTGCACAGCTGGTAGCCCCCGCAGGCCCTCTGCCCTGATGTGGGTGTCATGGGGAACACCCTGGAGGTTGTGGATCCACATGGGGAGGGGCAGTGGTTCCTAGAATTATCCTCAGTCCCCTGATAGTGCTTCACTCCAGGCTGCAGCCCTGTGAGCACAGGTCCAGCATTTTCCAGGACAGGCCTCTTTCCAAAGATTCTGGGTCACTGTGCCCACAATTGTACTAGAACTATACGTCTCATTCTGGGTTACGGAAAGACGTTGGTGTGTCTGTGTTCACATCCCATTCACTTGCAAACAAAGCAGGAACTCACAGGTCTGCTGGGCCAGTGGGGTCAGGACCTTGCTTCTGTGTCCTGCAGGGCCCAGAGGGCCCTGGGAGCCCCCAACTGGGCAGCCAGCAACAGTGCTGCCTGGCTACCTCTGGCAGCTCAGGGGTCCTGCCAGGCTAGGGCAGGCACACAAACCTCAAAGAGCTGGGACAGCCTGGGATGAGAGGACAAGGTGTCCTCTGCAGTCATTCAAGGCTCAGGCTCAGTTCAAACCTTACTCTTCTGTAAAGTCATCCTTTGTCACCGCCACCACAGGGATCCCACCCTAATCTTAGATCTTCTTTTTCTCCTTTACCCAGTACGGTTTTATTTATTTATCTTACAAACATGGGCGTAGCCCTTCTTGTGTGCTGGACACAGCACTCCGTGCTCCACGGGTAGTGACTCATTTGACTTTCCCAGCAATCCTATTGAGTAGATCCTGATGCTGCTTTTACCTTGGAAATGGGGAAACTGAGGCACAGTAACCTTTCTGTTAACCAGCTCAGTACTCGTTGATTGATCGTTGTTTTAGAAAAAACTTTGGCTCACCTCAATCCTTTGGCTCACACTCTGCCTCTCATAGAAAGGGTGGTGACACAGGGCAGGAGCGTCCCGAGGACACGGTGTGGGGACAGAAGCAGCCTCGCTGACTCCTGCCGGGCGAAGATTTTCCCAGGGCAGTAGCTGAGCTTCGCCACCTTGGGATTTTTTCTTACCAAGCAAATGATTCTTTAATTCAGCAGAGGGGTCCCTTTAGATTGTTCTCTTCGCGTTTGCATCCCTGGCGACCCTGCGTATCCTCAGGAGAGAATTTAACAACGCAGCAGTACTGCTTGTTGACAGAGGGAAATAAAGGCAGGTGACAGCAACAGACGTTTTCTGAAGGGTCTGGGTGACCCCCCACTGTGGTTTGCCCAGCCAGTGCTAAGGGGTTTCCTGGGACCAGGGGTCCCGTCCCTTTCAGATCCCTTTTTGCATTTTGTATCAATGGGCCTTAGTATTATCTCACCACACTGAGTTAGTCCCGTCTCCTAGGATGTAAGCTGCCTGGGGGCAGGAGGCCACGAGTCCCGAGGGGCTCCAGGTGCATAGGCTGTGCCGCCTGGCTCCTGCAGCCATGCCCTGGAGCCTCGCTGTCAGAGGAGTGAGGGGCAGGTTCCAGGACACGCAGGTCACCTGTCCCTCCTGTCCTCTGCAGGATGTTCGCCGCGCGGAAAAAGCAGCGCTACTGGCGGTTCTCCATGGACTGCACAGGCTCGGAGGCCCACATCTCCAGCTGCAAGCTGGGCACGCAGGTGACGCGGGACCCCGTGAAGAACATCACCTGCGAGAACGGGCTGCCTGTGGTGGTGAGCTGCGTGCCTGGCCAGGTCTTCAGCCTGGATGGACCTTCAAGGTTCCGGAAAGCCTACAAGCCAGAGGTAAGGACAGGGCAGGAGTCTGGCCACTGGGCCCCTGGGTTGGGTGGTAGCAGCTAAGGGAACAGACAAGGCCCCCAGGAAAATGAGGGGAGCTGGCCCCCAATCAGACCGATTTTCTAGAGGACAGGAAAGTGCATGGCGCCTGTCAGGGCCAGTCTCACAAATAGATGCTACCTCTAGAGTGTGACAGGCAGCTGGCCCCCTGCCCCAAATCATAGCACCCCCTTCCACCATCACTGCTCCACGCTGAGACTGGGGTCCTCTCTGTGAGGGACAGATACCCCTGTAGGAGAGGAGAGCTCTTCAGTGTCGGCGTTTACTGTCTGCTGGATTGGAACAGCGGGGGTGGGGGGGCGGGGGACACCTTATGCTTCTGCACAATTCCTAGAGGACGGAGTGCCCTAGAGCTTTTGGAAATGCAATACAACTCTTAAAAGTACATGAGCTCAGCTGCAAAGGTTTGCAAGCTTGTTTTGGTTTATTCCATAGCAGAAAGGATTAACATTTTAAATAGCTTTCATAAAAATAAAAAATGGAAAGCTGCTATTACCATGTCATCTGTTCCCACGAGTCATGTTATATGTATGGGCACCAGCACCTGTGTGTGTGTGCATGGACGTGCATGTGTGTGCACAGGCATGCGTGTACTCCGGAGATGTCGGTGCACATCTGCTCGTGCAAATGAACGCCCCATTTCAGCAGGCTGATTTCCCAGCACAGGCAACCAGCCCAGCCAGGGCGGGCTTGCGCGTCTCGGACGGCAGCGTTCTGCTGCTCCTGAAAACCAGGAAGAAGCTTTCCGCTTTCCTGCTCTTTGTTTTTCATGTGTCCACCGAAGGGTCTCTGGGGTTTGCATGCCCTGGAAACTGCTAACATGAGGCCAGTAGGTGGGAATAGTGGGTGGCAAATAGCACATGGGTAACGAGAGGGAGGGGTAGGAAAGAGAGTTGAGCATTTCTTAGGGAACGATTCCCTGTGCCAGATAAAACCCCGGGACCTCGGGATCAGCCAGCTGGCAGGGGTGAGCTCCAAGTCAGCTCTGAGCCTGGCAAGGTAAGCGGAGGGGGAAAAGCCTCGGTGGCGGCGGCTGGGGAGGAGTGGCAGACCATCCCCAAGCCTGGAAGGTTTTGTCAGTGGAGGCAGCGCCCTTCTGTCTCCTTTCCTCTCCTCGCCTACCCTCCAGCCTTTCCCCTCTGCACTCCCCATGGCCTCTCCCCTGCACTCCCCATGGCCATCATCAATGACCTGCTTTTGGAAAGAGGTCAACAACACTCATCCGTCAAACCAGGACAGGAGACAGATAAACCACACTGGGGGTCCCTCCCAGACTGGGGTGGTGTATTTGGACAAAAGAGGAGGCCTTAAAGGCCAGGAGTGACGTGGCTGCTGTAGCCCAGCCAGCCCCACCGTGGAGCAGGGGGTGTGGGAACTGTTTGCAGTGCCTCGTCACCCAGATCCCAGGCCCTACTGTTTGGAAACCCCTCTTACTGTGCGGTTTAAAGCAAAGGAATCAAGCTCATACCACGCCAATTAGAAAAGGAAAAACGCAGGGGAGCCTGACATCATATTTTCCCTCACTGACTCTGCCTGGCCGCTGCAGGCTGCCGGAGGGGTTCTTGGACACTCCACTCCATGGGGAGGGGCTCGGGCATCTGGCTAGACCGCTTGGGTAGGGAGGTGGGGGAGGGAAATGGGTGGGGCCGGCAGTTTTACTTGTTTTGTAAAGCTAGAAGCAGGACTCTTGAAACCAGTGGGCCTTCTGCACCCACCCCTGTTTTCTTTTTTCTTCTCCCGCTAGTGCCAGGGTCAGAGGACTCCCTGTGATCAGTAAAACTGGGTGCTGCCACAGTTGGTGGGGGAGAGAGGTGTGGCTGAGGGGGAGCCTCAGCAGAGGACGGAGACACAGGGTCCCGTTGGGTCCCGTTTGATCCACAGCCCTCAAGGTGGCTGATACCGATGAATGTTTAAAGACACCGCCTCCAACCAGGCCTGCTTTGGCGGGACCATCGGTGGGGGTGGGGGTAGGGTAAAGGGCGTCCTGGGCTGAGGACTATACAGGCCAGTGTAGGACAGTGACTGGTCTGATGCAATGCACACTGAATGGCTGCACAGTCACCCCTTCATCCCTCTGTGTTGGATTAAATGACAATCAGCAGTAACTCAGAGCCTCGAAGGCTTTGAAGTCCCCTGCCCCAACATGCACCAAACTGATGCAGACCAGGGCATGTGGGCAGATGGAGTCCAGTGACCTGGGTCCCATCAAGACCGTGTGATCCAGTGCCGCGGGTGGAGAGCGGGTCTCATGCTGTGCAGTGGAGTAGAACCCATAGGAGATAAGGCTTCCAGACGGTCCATGAGCAGTTAGAATGTTTTAACGGGAACTGCTGACTCCGTCTGCATCTTCTGAAGACTGGGGCCAGTTTGGACTTGGAGTAGAGTCAGGGGTGATGGGAGCAGAGGGGTGGCCGGGCAGGAGCCCTGGTGTTACAGTGCTGCAATAAGCCAGGGAGAATGACGGTCCCGCTGGGCTCTGCCGACTTTCGGGGTTGGGAGCTTCTTTCTGTAGCTCTAAAGCCCGAGGCTCTGGATGAGGGGATGGAGGGAAGGGCTGGTGGTAAGGTCTTTGAGCCAGGCATGGGTTGGGGGGCCGAGCTGATGAAGCAGAGTCCCCTGACACATGCACGAATACACATGCGTGTCTAGTACAGTTCTAGCTCCTGGCCTGGGGGCCCTGGCTCGGAGTGGGGGCGGTTGGGGAGGGAGGATAGTGGGCCATGGCTGCCCGCTGATCGTGCCTCTGTGCCTACACTCAGCAGAACCATGTGTCTCTTCAGCAGCCCCTGGTGCGGCTGAGAGGCGGCGCCAACCTCGGAGAGGGCCGTGTGGAGGTGCTCAAGAACGGTGAATGGGGTACCATCTGTGATGACAAGTGGGACCTCGTGTCTGCCAGCGTGGTCTGCAGAGAGCTGGGCTTTGGGAGTGCCAAAGAGGCCCTCACTGGCTCCCGGCTGGGGCAAGGTAAGGAGTGGGAAGACATCCCATGGCCCGTCTTCGTGGGATCTGGCTGGCCTGGGGCTCTCCCTGCTCTTCCTGCTTCTCCTCCCACCTCCAGCAGGTGTTCCCCTTAGAGAACCTCAGGCCTCTGCAGTTGGAGCTGGAAGGGCCTTGGGGAATACTGCGTCCCCATTTCCCAGATCTGGAAACTGAGGCCCAAATAAGGGAGTAAATTACCAAGATGAGACAACATATTAGCATCCAGTGAACACTTCAATGGGGGTCTCCCAGCTGCCTCACTGAGAAACTGGATCTCTCAGGAAGGCGCCCCAGGAGAGCTCCTCAGGCTGTGGACCACCCTGGGTGCAAAGGAATTTCCATGTGCTCAAACTTTTCCCCTCTGGTGCCGCCCCACAAACATCCTCTCCCTGCCACCAGAGATTAGGAACACGGTGGCCTTCTCCAGCTAGTCATGAAATGCTCAGGAGAAGGGGCCTGGTTCTGATTAAATGTCTTGAAAAAATCTTCCCCTTGAGCAAAGAACCAAATATAGGACACTTTCAAGTGGGTCCCTGTGTTGAGAGCAATGTGGTGAACGTGACATGACAACAGCGTCCCCTCCCGCCGAGCCAGGGGACCACTGACCCACGAAAGCCCTGGGCCTTCAGGAGGAGGCTCTTCACCCCAGACAAACTGCAGCCCTGTGAGTGCCCAGCCCGCTCCTGGAGAACTGAGGGCCGAGCAGCGGAAACCGCCCCTCAGTGTTGACCAGCAGGGAGGCCGCGGTGGTCCAGGGCTGCCATGGTGGGGAGGGGGGCGGAGGAAGGAAAGAGCTGCGGGTGGGTTGTGCGGTGTCCTATCCGGCAGGCAGAGGTGTTTCCATTCTGTCAGACACGGGGCCGTTGCCCCACAGAAAGGAATGTGCTGAGGTCATAGATCACAGCCCAGAGGAGATAATAGCCCTGTGGGCTGGAGAGAGAGTCCCTGGCCGTCTGGTCTAAAAGATGAGGGATTTGACAACAAGCCTGAGGTCATCCCCACAGTGATGGCAGAGAAAGGCTGAAACCCCAGTCTTCTGACTGACTCTCTCCCCTTCGCACCCAGTCTGGCTCACACCCAGAACAAACACCTCTCTACCTTCACTCTCCAACCCCGCAAACCTCCTGGGTGTGCACAGAAGTTTGGGGTCTAGGGTGGACTTTAATGTCACAGCGTGCCCCTTGGCAGCCTGACAGTCCTCCCCCCCGGTCATGGCGAGCAATTCGCGCTTCCCTCAGACGTCGAACATTCCTACAGTTCATGTTCCTGATTGGCTGGCGTGATGGTTCGTGCTCTCCCTCGGCGGACAGGACAGCTCATTCCGAGGAATAAACAAGCTCTGGGTGGCATAAACATCCCCTGTCCCCTGGCTTTGTGCTCTTAGACCTAATTACTTCCCTGCCCAGCAGCTGCCAGGTCCCCGGGGCCTGCGGAACTCTGGGAGAGAGATGTCCTTGAAAGAACCGTTGGATGATTTACTGTCTGCTGTTGCACAGGGCGGACTCAACTCTGGTGGACGGGAAGAGAAAAGTCCACTTCAATGTCAAGTCACAGAGCAGATGGGGTCTGTCCCTCAGTCCTGGCTCTGGCTGGTGGACCAAGTGACCACACACAAGCAAGGGCAGCAAAAGGGCGATCACCGAGAGTCAGGACATCTGGGTCCCTGCCCCAGCCCCAGCCCTGTAGCTATTTGCACGGTGACTTTGAGTGACCTTCTGGGCCGCAGGATCTTGACCGGATTCATGATATTGGAGGTTCTGTCTGGCTGCAGCCTCTTGTGATTCTCTGAACCTTCCCCCCAGCAGTGAAGCTGTGTCAGAGTCCAGCTCTGCGCTTTGTGCCGCAAGGCCCCGCGCTCACTGGCATCACAACCGTCTGCCTATGCACCCACCAGCCCCCTGACCCAGCTGCGTCAGAAGGGCCTGTCTTTTATCTCTGTGTCTTTAGTGCTGAGTCTGTGCCCAGCTCGTGGGGCTCCAGGAACATTCATTTTATGAAGAGTGAATGAATAAACGAATGGATGGGTTGCAGTTGCATAAGCAAGGTCAGCCAAGTGAACACTTGGTAGTGTCCAGACTTGCGCTGTCCAACAGAAAGGCCATGCAAGCCACATGCACAGTATTAAATTTTCTAGACATAATTTTAAATTTTTTGAGTAGGTACATAGTAAGAAAGAAAGAGAGAGAGGAAGAAGTGAAATTAATTTTAATGATATATTTTCTTTACCCAGTAGATACGAAATATCTTGATTTCAACATGAAATCAATATAAATGCAGTTAATGAGATAGTTGACACGTTGTGCACTAACTCCTTGGAACCCAGGATGCTGTCTACACTCACAGCACGTCTCGGTCTGGACTGGCCACATTGCATGTGTGCAGTGTGCCCGGGGCTGCTGTGTCGGGCAGGGAAGTGCTAGAGCAGCCATTCGCACCTGGTGTGCCACCAGACGTTTTAACACATGCGACACCTGACTGTTTAGTCAGGGGCACGGACCTCTTTTCCCTTAGACTGTCAAATTAAAAAAATGACAACAGCCAATACAATCACAGCTGTCTGGTGCGAATGAATCAAAACAATACTGATTTTTTGACAGATCAGCCAAAATATATTTTCTGGTGTGCTGCAGAGCTTCGGGAATTAGCTTATGTGCGCCGTGAGATGGCAGGGGTTGGAAGTCACTGCTCTAGAGAACTGGCTTTCACCCCTTTGGCTTGCAACCCCCAGGGAGAGGTGCATGTGACGGCGCGTGCACACAGGTGCGGCTGAAATAAAACCGTGTGAGGCAATGCCTATCTCTGCAACACGCAAGGCACTCTGCTGTGTCCTGTTCTATTCTTCTGGCTCTTAAAACTCTGATTCTAACCTGCAGGATTGATTGTGGGTCCAGAGTCCATACCTTGTTCCAAGAGGTGGGGCGTGGCTTTGCCCCAGCACTCTTCTCCTGCCCCAGACTGCTGGTCATCTGGGGCCAGAGCTTGTACGAGGAGGAAGAGCAGGACCAAGGTGGAGCTGGGGAGCAATGCAAGGTCCAGTCAGAACCCAGGAGGAAGGGAATGCTTGGGGTCAGAATGCACATCAAACCCAAGTCAACAAAAGTGGCCAGGAGCCTGCAGAGCCCACTGGGTATGCTGCAGCTGGACACGCAGGCCAGGGCCCTCCACCGACGCCCCCAGTCCTGTCCAGCCTGGGGCGGTGTGGAAAAGAGGGTAGCAAACACTGGTTTTCCCATCTCTGTGCCCTGCCCCTCCGTCCCAGGAATATGCACACTCCAGGGAAGCCCAATAAATATTATATATCCTCATCAGCACCACCGTCATCATCCTCATCCTCACAGTCACCCAACAGGTTCTGTCTGATCTAAGTGGAGTCCACAGTTGCTGCCCATTTCTATGTTCACCTTAATTCACGAGCTGTGGCCTCTGCTTGCCCTGTTTGGGATCTGTACTGTGTCTCTGCTTCTCCAGCCTTTGGACACAACCAGCCGTAGTCAGCCATGTGCTTTTATTAATTTTGTAAAATTCCAAGGAACTAGAAGCTCCATCGTTTATGAATTTCCAAGGAACTGGAACTTGGCTCCTACCTTCCACCATGGGTGGCTCTTAGAATTTAATTTTTGGCCTCAGTGAGCCTAGATACTGGTGTCTCCAGAACCCTGTGACAGAGCCAGGGGCCCTCCCTTCAGGTTGAAAACAGAGGCAGTCACCTCCACCTTTGAGCACATCATATTACAAGTCTGTGCGTACCTGTCTGCCTCGCCCACGAACTGCCTATGGATTCTTTGTGGCAGGGCGTGCCTTCTTCATATGAGTCCCGACACCTGGCCCAGGGCTGACATACACCAGCTTCTCAGTGCAGTCTACCCATCCATTCGGACAATATTTGCCACGCTCTCTGTTTGCCGAGGTCTGGCTGGGGAGACAAAGGGAACGCAGACACGATGCCAGCCCTCAGGGGGCTTACCCGAGTGGGGAGGCAGGCAGACACTGAACGTGAAGCAGTGCTCAGTGGGAGGCTGCCCGAGAAGACCCAGCTTGGATGAGGTCAGGAAGGCTTTCCGTGGACATGGCATTGAAGCTGGGCACCCAAAACGTGGGCAGGAGTTAGCTGGTGAGGACTGGGAGGAAGTCAGTCCAGGCAGGGGGTCCATGTGGAGGGAAGCATGTGGCTCCGTGGAGCAGCTGAAAAAGACGACGTGGCCGAGGGTGAGGAGCTGGCAGGAGGCCAAGTGGAGGTCAGACCCGCAGGGCCTGCTGGCCACCCGGGGACTGAGAGTTTTGCCCTGAAGGACCGTGAGAAGCCATTGCAGGGACTTCAGACGAGAAAGGACATGATCTGATTTGCATTAAAAAATCCCTTGGGCTGTCGTGTATTCCAGTCTCTTGCTTATTCCTGCATGGTCGCTGCTGGTCATTTGCTGATTCTTTCATCTGCGCTCCCAGCTCCGCTGTCCACACGTGCCCATAAAACTGGGGGGCACACTTGGGTGTGGCCCACAGGGAGCCCTGGCAGCAGATTGGAGGGGTGCAGCAGAGAGAGGCCAGGTATTTCTTAGAAGGTCCCTGAAGGCCACCGTGTCCCTCACCGAGGGTGACAGCTCCCATCAGGTGCCTTTCCACACTGCTCTTGGATGTCGCCACCCTCCACTCACCTGCAGGCCCAGGGCTGCTCCCAGTGGCCCCGGGCTATTAGCCCCTGAGTTCAGGACTGCCCTTTATGATTGTGTGATTTCCCCACACTCTGTTCATATCTTTGTGTTAAAAATCTCTTCTACGTTTCTTCAGGTCATCCAGTTTGAGCATTCCCTCAGTTCCCTAAAGGGACCCACCCTGACTAGATGGGGGCAGCCACCCTTTTCTGATTCATAAAAGCCTGGAAGGTGAAAGTTGGGGAGGAAACCTGGGTGTCTTCTAGTCCATCTCCTTCATTGAGGGGAGAAAACAATATTCAGGAGACTGAGCAAGTAGGCCAAGGTCACACAAGTTGGTCCAACCCTCAGCAGCCCTTGTGGGAGAAGTGGATTCTGAGACCAGGGGCCGTTCTCTCCGGGGAGGAAAGGCGGGGCCATTGAGCTGACTGTGGGAGGCACTTGGGAGAGTTTTGAGGATGGGAGCGGCATGTTCTTATTACCTGGGATTTTCTTGCCAGTTCCAGAAACTTTCCTTTGGAAGCCTTCGTTGCCCACATTTGTTTTCTTCCCCAGGGATAGGCCCCATCCATCTCAGCGAGCTCGAGTGTGCCGGGAACGAGAAGTCCATCATAGACTGCAAGTTCAATGCTGAGTCACAGGGCTGCAACCACGAGGAAGACGCCGGAGTGAGGTGCAACATCCCCGCCATGGGCTTCCAGAAGAAGGTGAAGAGACGGACCACACAGAGGGACTGTGTCACCTTCAGGCCATTGAGGCCCCAGAGAGTAGAGACCAAGTGGCCTCACTCTCAAGGTTTCTAGTGGGTGGTATTAGGGGGCTCTGGTGATGAACCCAGGAGGGACTCAGTCTCTGCTGTCATCACCGTTAATGACAGGGCCACCAAGCACTTTGTGCGTGTGCCAAATGAGGAAACATCCATATAAGCGCTGCTGTCCTTGGTGGCAGATGTGCGTCCCCTGTGTGTCACATCCTGCACTCGGCGGGATGTGTGGTGGGGTTGCATTTCAGTTCTTTCTGTGAGGGATGCCCTTGGCGTGGGCCCTTCCAAGGACCCAGAGGGACCACAGTGATAGCAGGCCTGCAAATCACACAGGTGCGAGCACAATGCAGACAGTCTTTGGGGACGGAAGACTGCATTTTGGTAATCAGAGAGAGAGAAAGGGGAAACTTAATAGCATTACACCAGAGACACACCTTCTCATACTGAGATGGGGGTCTCGAAAAACCTACGCGGTGTCTCCTAGCTTGGATGACCTTGCCCATGAGAGTAGCCAACAGATGACTCCCTCTTTGCTGGGAGGTCTGTCCGATCTTACCACAAGGCCCAGTACATCTTATTTAATGTTCTTTATTATGCCATGAGTGTGGTCAGGTCTGTGCATCATTTGGTGAGTGGCACGGTGGAAGAGCTTCTTGAGTGCTTATTTTAAAGACGAGCAAATACAGACACATCAGAGTGCAGGATGGTTCCCTAGCTGGGGTCCTGCTTGGACAGTGATTCTCGACTTTGTCACCAGTATGCCAAAAGCACTACTGGATGGTTAACCACAATACATCATGGGCAACTCGTTGCCCCAAGGCCAAAAATGTGAACCCAATAATACTTGGCCAAATCATGCATTTGCTCATGGGTGAGCAGGGCTGTGGGTGAGCAGGGCTGTGGGTGAGCAGGTGTGTGGGTGAGCAGGCGTGTGGGTGAGCAGGCGTTGGGTGAGCAGGCGTGTGGGTGAGCAGGCGTGTGGGTGAGCAGGGCTGTGGGTGAGCAGGGCTGTGGGTGAGCAGGGCTGTGGGTGAGCAGGCGTGTGGGTGAGCATGGCTGTGGGCGAGCAGGCGTGTGGGCGAGCATGGCTGTGGGTGAGCAGGCGTGTGGGCGAGCAGGCGTGTGGGCGAGCAGGCGTGTGGGCGAGCAGGCGTGTGGGTGAGCGGGGCTGTGGGTGAGCAGGCGTGTGGGCCACAGCTCCACAGCAGCAGGAAGTCTGGCATCTGTGATTACCCAGTAGCATCTAGTAGGTATAACAAAGCTGTAAAAGCCACCGTTCTCTGAGCTGGCGTGTTGTGGCACCGTTCACTTCAGGCAGATTGGACTTGGGTGGAGTGGGGTTTTCGACCAAAATGACAGATCTGTGTTATGGTGGGAACTGCTGAGCCAGGCCCAGCGAGGCCAGCAGAGGCACCGAACTCCCAGCACAAACAGCCCTCACCCTCTCCCTGAACCCATTTCTCGGAGGGCCCCTGCTCTCAGCTGTGGAGCATGGGAGAGTATTGCCCTGAATCTGCTGGTTTGTCCCCTGGCAAGTCACCTCTGGAGGAAATCCCTGCACCAATCCTCACCAGAGCAGACAGTCAGGCTTCCGTGGGCCTGGGCTTGGGGCCCCAGAGGTACTGGCAACGGCACTGGGCAGAAGAATCGAGACTTCCGTGTTTTATCAATGTTAGTATGCTGGGCTAGCAGAACAAAACACCGCAGAGCTGGGTGGTTTAAACAGTAGAGATTTATCATCTCGTCGTTCTGGAGGCTGGAACTTCAAGATCAAGGTGCTGGCAGCGTTGGTTTCCCCTGAGGCCTCGCTCCTTGGCTGTCAGATTTCTCCCTGTGCCCTCTCACGGACTTCCCTCCGCGTTGTGCGTCCGGGTGTCTCCCCCTCTTCGAGTCGGAGCACCAGTCTGTTGGCTGAGGGCCCCACCCGTATGACCTCATCCAACCCAGTTAGCTCTTGAAAGGCTCTTTCTTCAGATACAGTCACATTGGGGATTAGTCTATGAATTTTGGGACACAAGCTGGTTTATAACAACCACTCACTAACGATTCCTTGATCTTTTTGAGGCTTCAGTTTGCCCCTCTAATAAAGGAGGTGAGAGAGGATCCCTAGAGAAACCATTTGACTTTTCCTTGAGTGGCTGATGCAGGCCACAGACCTGGAGTTGGTCTGGTCTATCCAGTCACAGCAAGGCCAGCAGCACTCAGGAAAGCCTGCATCCGCATCCTGAAGGCCAGGCCTCTTGCCTGTTCTGAGCCCTCCTATCTACTCTGAAGAGGGTCTCGTTTTCTGGTGGGAATCCCAGCTAATAACGGTCATTGCTATGATGGTGTCTAATATCTCACAAGCAACTCCGGGGTCCAAGCCTTGCCAAGCACTTTCCATGAACTGTTTCATTTTATCCATCTACTCAACAGCCCTGGGAGGTAGATAGAACATCACAGCTGCCCTTGCCTCGCCTGTTTGCCCGCTGACCTCATTGACCCCTGCAGCCCCTGAGTCCATAATAGGAATGAAGACGTGCCCCAAGGGTCATGCTGTTGCTAAGGGTTGGTCAGCTATTGTACTGTTGCTAAGGACGTTCACCAGACAGCTCTAGTGCTGAGGATTCCTGGAGCTGTCATGCCTTATGCCAAAGGCATGAACTGTTAGAAGCTCAAAGGGTAGCAAGGTGGGGTATCTGGGTTAAGGTCTGCAGTTTTAGAGCCCTTCCCCAAATTTCGGATCTCCCTGCTTGAGCCCATAGAAGTGGGTCCATGCTTTCACTTAGTGGGACTGATTATTTATTCATTCATTCCAGAAATAGTTGCGGCATACCCAGCATTCCTGGGATGCTGATACTGATCACACAGGAGAGCAGACAAACCCGGCACTGCCCCTTCGAGCTGATAGTCTAACAGAGGAGACAGATGTTAGACAAATTGAAAGGCCATGTAATTATAATAGTCCCAGATGCTAAGGAGACATACAGGTGTTCTGTGCTGGGCCCCTGTGGTTCTTGTGAAGATTGCAAGATGCCCTTCAGCGATAACCATCAGAGAACTTTGAAGACACAAAGATTTATTACTTACAGGACTGCAATGACACCGTGTGGGGGCCACACAGGGAGGTCCCGGGTGGAGAGAGAGCACCCAGGGCTGGGGTTCTGCTTTTATTGGGGTCAAGGGTGAGGACCCAGGGTTCTGTGGGCTCACTTTTTATTGCCGAATGTAAAACGTAAGAGGGAGAGGAAAAAAAGTGGCCCAAATGTCAGTTATCTAAATCAACCGAGGTCTCTGAAATAAAGGACCCTCAGGGGACGGAGGGGGCCGGCTCCTCATCCAGTTGAATGGCTGTGTTTACTTGAGATAGGCTCCTTGAAAGGGGCTGCCTGGTCATCAAAGCCTAGGGGAGGCACTGGCCTTACACAAAACAGAAAGCCACAATAGGGAGCTAAGGGGGGTAGGGGCGCTGGCCGCCAGCGGAGGGCACTGGCAGAGGGCATGAGACTAGAAGAGGAACAAGACGGGCCAGGACAGGGCCTTTGCATGTGCTGGGCTTCCATGTGAAATGTGTGACTTCCTGCGCGATGTGGTTGTGAGAGTCAGGGAGCCATGGAAACGGAAAGGAGGCCAAGTGCCTGGAGGTCAGGGTACAACAACGAGGGAGACACTCGGCAGGCATCAGAGGGGAGCAGTGGGGCCTCTGGGAGTGGAGTGGCAGGTCGGGTGCTTTTTAAAGATGCCTCTGCCTTCTGAGTCCAGAGAATGGGCTTCATCCCCTTTGAAGGGGACGAAGGCAAGAGTAGAGGCCAGAGACAGAGGTGCCTGGGAGAAGGGGAGGGAAGTGGGTGGGTTGGCGAGAGACTTGGGGGATAAAATCCACGAGGGTGTGGGCAGTGAGAGGGGGATGATGCTGAGGATGGCAGATTTCTGACTTGTATGTCAGAATCCAGCGGGCACGAGTTTGCAGGCCAAATCCATCCCTCTGCCTGTATTTGTAAATACAGTGTTATTGGGACACAGCCACGCCCAGTCATTGACATGTCATCTGTGACTGCTTGCACACTACATGGCAGAATTGAGTGCTTATGACAGGACACACAGCCCACAAAGCCTATGATATTTACCATCTGGCCTTTTATAAAACGTTGGCTGCCCTGGGGAGATGGTAATGACTTTAGCTGACACAGGGAACAAGTAGGAGAGACAACACAAGTTTGGGTGGAGAGAGAAGAGAGGACAAGTTCTGATTAGGGGTTTCAGAGGTGCCCAGTGTAGTTATCCAATAGGCAGTTGACAGCTCTGGGTGGAGAGGATGGCAGGGGCACTGCGGGAGGAGATGAGGTCAGGAGCTGGGACCAGCCAAGCAGAGAGTGTGGTGAGAAGAAGGCCCAGGAAGCAGTCTGTGGAATTCTGACATTTCAGAGGCCCTGGGCACATCCTACCAAGTGTCTGATTCTAAGAGCGGCCCCCCGCTGGAGACCTCATGGAGAGCAGAGGCAGATTCTGCTGTGGTACTCAGTGATGGTCTGTGGGTCTTCTGGCTATCTAGGCTCTAGGTCCCCAGGGTGCCAGCACCTGATATGTAAGAGCAGGCTGGGCACGATGCCGGCACACAATAGGCTGTCAGTGATGCTGTTGAATCTGGCCATGTCCCAGGCAGGACCTCGTGACTAGGGAGAACTGGGACTGATGGCAGTACAGTGGGAATGCTCCTCTCCATCCCCCCTTGGTGACCATGCCCACCTTTCTGTCCACAGCTGCGCCTGCATGGGGGCCGGAACCCTTACGAGGGCCGAGTGGAGGTGTTGGTGGAGAGGAACGGGTCCCTCGTATGGGGGACGGTGTGCAGCGAGAGTTGGGGCATCGTGGAGGCCATGGTGGTCTGCAGGCAGCTGGGCCTGGGGTTTGCCAGCAATGCCTTCCAGGTAAGAAGTCCCGGGCTCGGGCCCCTCCATCTAGTCTGCTCCTGACAACCTCTATTCAGCCACCCTCCACCTGCCGTCTTCCATGGACCTTCCCTAGCTGCCCAGGATGAGGAGAGCAAAGGGCTGGGGGCCTGGAGGCAGGAACTACATCCTGGCTTCATTTCTGTCCCTCACGACTCTGAGTCCTTGGGTGGGGGTTACACACACACACACCTCCCTGTCCCCTTGTTGCAGAATGAAGACCAGTCCACTCAGCTTTGTGCACTGGGATTCATCCTAGGACAAGGGCTAATCTTGGGGTGTCTTGATGTGTCCTTCCCAAAGGGAAGCAGCTCAGTCTCATGGGGCAGTAGAGACCACCCAGGCCAAGGCCCAACATGCTATAGGCCTCAGCTTGCTCCCTTGGAGGCCCCTCTGGCCAGATGTGTTCATAGTGGCAGGCCACACTCTTCATTCTCTCGCTGATCAGCTGCTGTATTTCTAAGCCCATCCAGAACCCTTGTCACAGCAGCTGCGCCCTCCTCGCCCAGGTCCGTTCCTCAAAGGCAGTGACGCAGCTGAGGGCAGCCAAGCTCCTGCCCCCACTGAAAGGCAGAAGAAAATCAAGTAGCGTTAGGCTTCAAAAATTAGTCTCTCTGCCCTGACCAGTGTGGCTCAGTTGGTTGGGCATCACCACATGAACCAAAGAGTCATGGGTTCAATTCCCAGTCAGAGCACAGGTGTGGGTTGTAGATTTGGGGTCGGGTGAAAGCACACAGAGGAGGTAACTGATCAATATTTCTCTCCCCTCTCTCTCCCTCCCTTCCCCTCTCTCTGGGATTGGTGGGCATGTCCTCAGGTGAGGACAAAACAATTATTCCCTCTGGCCCCTGGACTGTGTGGGAACAGACACTTGCAGGGTAGAACAGGGTCAGAAAGAGGCGGAGGAGGAGGGGGGAGGGGAGCAAGAGACAGAAGGCTCAGAACCTATGCCCAGCTGTGCTCCAAACGGCCCATGGCACAAGACCTGGGGCAAGGCAGCCACCTTTCCAGGCCTCAGTTTCCTCCCTGTGGCATGGACTGAATCCCAGGTCCACAGGACCCTGGCTCTAAACACCTTCCTCAGCTTCTCACAGAGCAGGAAAACGGCTGGAGCGCCTCTCCCCGACCCCCACCCAGGGCCTTGCTTTGCTAACCCTGCCTCCAGCTCCTGTTCCCTGGGCGGCCTTGCTTGGGAAGGGTTTCTAAGGGTGAGACCTGGAGGGACCCAGCAGTGCTGCTGGGCCTCAGTGCCTGCCAGGTGCACGGTAAGTAGCACATTCCGAGCAGATGCCGCCCAGTGGCTGCTGGCACTGCTGCCCATGGCCTCGGGAGCCAGGTGCCCAGCGTGCACACAGCGTCTCTGCTCATACTGCTTATGACAAGCCAGGGCCCTTTCCATTTCTCTCCAGAGAGCAGAAAAACAGTGCTCGCTGTAGCATATTGGCTGCCCAGCTGTTTTTGTTCCTTGTCAGCTCAATCCTAAGGAATCTGGGTCTCAGCCGGGACTGTGAGAAGGGCCTACAGCTGATATCTGTCACTGAGGACAAGGCCTGTCCCTTCTCTAGGCCCCTGTTTTCTGCTTAGAGGTAAGGAATGTATTGTCAGGTTCTCTAGGGAAACAACCAGTAGAATGTATGGATATCAAGTTAACTACTATCATACGTGAATAGGTTTCCTCTCTCGTGCCAATTCTGGTAACTTACTAGTGTCTTCCTGGAGCACTGTGTTGAGAAGGATTCTGAGGTCACAGGCTCAGAGGAGAAGTGCTGTGTTTGATTAGTAATGTCTGCTCTAGGCTCAGGATGAGTGAGCGGAAGTGTGGGTTGCAGGTGCCTGCCATTTCTGACCCACAACAATGAACAGCTGTTTGACCAGAGCAACCTTAGCAATGCTCTCCAGAGCAGCGGAGCAGGCGGGGGTCAGGTAGGCAATAGAACCCCAGTCTCACTGTCAGAAGACCTTGGTTCTCACTTGCTCTGCCACTAACAAACTGTACAATTTGGGTAAATGATTCTCTGTGCCTCAGCTGTCTCCACCTGCAACATGAGATCATAAAGCGTTGAGGCTTTTGTGAGGCTGAACATTTGTAGAATATGAGAAAGTGACCACTCGAGGTGACATGCTGACCATTTCTTTTGTCAATTCCCCAGGAGACCTGGTATTGGCACGAAAACAGCAATGCCAACAAAGTGGTCATGAGCGGAGTGAAGTGCTCTGGAACGGAGCTGTCCCTGGCACACTGTCGCCACGATGAGGATGTGGCCTGCCCCCAGGGCAGAATGCAATACGGGGCTGGAGTCGCCTGCTCAGAAAGTGAGAGTCCCTCCTCGCCAGGCTCCAGGAAGGGGCCAGAGCCCCCTGGTTATTCCTTCCTTGCAAGGCCCTGAGGCCTTTGCCATGAGCTGAGCAAAAGGGGAGAGCAAAGGTTAATTCTCCTTAAGTGAGAAGTTGGATGCAAACAGCAAAAGGGATACCCCCTCAACCCCAACCATGGTACCATGGGTGATAGTGGCTTGGGGGGGTGGGGATGGGAGAAAGCAGGAGAGGGACTGGGTGTCTGGGGGCCTTGGGTTCCACTCCCAGGGTTGCTGTAGATGACTTAGGCGACCTTGGGCAGGTTAGTGGCTGAGAACTCCTGTTCTTAGCAGTGAGTGGTGAGCAGAACACTTCCTTGGAGGATGGTTCCGAGGTGAGTGAGCCATGCGGCCGGTGCCTGGTGCCCGGTACACGCCAGCCTGCTTTCTTCCTACCGCTCTCCTCCAGCTCCTTTTCTGTTTCAGGCCCTCGAGGTGATTTAGCTTCCTGGTAACCCCCAGGCACTGTAGAGAGACCGAAAATACAGAAAGGGGAGCCTCACCAGGGTTCAGAATGGCCCGGCTGGTGAAGTTTCCCTTCCAGGCTGTGAGAGGACCAGGGGACAGCCTGTGGGCGTGCCGCTCTCCTGACCCGGAGCTCCAGTCCCCACCCCTGGCCATACAAAACCACTCCGGCATCAGGGAGGCATGAGAGCCCAGGCTCTGGCCCAGCACCCTGAGACCTGACCCTGCCCGCCACTTACTGCTGATCTCAGCAAAGCTAGTTAACCGCTGGGATCTGCAGTTATCATCGTTTTGTCTAGAAACTGGAAATTCAAGTACGACAATGAGTATCTGCAGGGGCTTGATAAATAGTGGTGCACTGTCATTCACCATCACGGAGAACTAGGGAGAAGATGAACCTCGAGCTCAGCCAGGTCGATTCTCCCGTCAGCCCCTTCTGGACTCGCACAGCACCTCCTAACCCCGTGAGGCAGGACTCTGGGTGCCAGCGCTGGCTGCTCGGGCAGACACCCCACACTACTGCGTCCTGTCTGAGGGGAGGGACAAGTCCCTCATCTTTACCAGCCCCCGGGAAAATACACCCAGGCACAGGGGACCACTCTCCCTGCTCTCAGGGACCTTTTCTTGGCAAAGGGGGAGATGGACCATTTATTTTCATTAATTTATTTATATTTGTAATGGACCGTTTTTCCCAAAAGGATATTTAGATGACATCAACCTAAATAAAATTCAAGGTAGCATAAAATAGAAGCAAGTGAAAAGAAAGTAGATATGAGCAAAAAGTTAGCGACTCCAAATGGATCCGAGAGAGTTGAATTAAAATGTGGACTGTAGAGTCCTGTACCTCTACCTACCGAGAGGTTGTAAATTTCACAATGAGCTTCCTAGCAGCCAAAGGAAGAGGAAAACTGTTCATTAATACAATTCACAGTATCCATGAGATAGAAGCAAACTCACGAGTCAAGAGGAGCTTGAAGGACATTTCCTTGCACCAACTCCTCCCGGCAGGCCCGGGGTGAGCTTCAAGGGACGTTGCTCAGAGAAACCCTCGGCCTAGGCTGATGGCGTCATTCGGAGTCTGCAGGGTCTGGGGAGGGGGCAGTAGCCATTTGGGCCAGAAACACTGGTGCGACTTAACGCTTTAGTCACAGAGACCAAGTCTGTTCTTTGGGCATCCCCTTGCAGTTAATTACCTTTCCTGACCCAGCCATTTCACATGCCCAGCCTGCGAGTCCTCCCCATCTCTCTCACTCCTTACTCCCATATTCACTCCATCTCGATTCCTGCCTTTCTGTGGTCTTTCAACTCCGTGTCCCACGCTGCCTCACTGCAGGCTCCTCACTGGGTCCCCAGTGACACATGCCCCCAGCTCCCTCCCCTCCCTGAGCCAGGGTTGGCGCCCACCCCCCACACACACTCAATTCTGTTCAAGCCCTGCCCAAACTCGCCCACAGCGCTCAGCAAGCCCAGCTCACAGCACCCAAACTCGTTCCAGGTGGCCTTCTACCCCCCACCCTCCTTAACTGTCCAGATCACTTCACACCTCAGGGACCTGCCCTGTGCTACTCATTGTGCCTGAAATGCTCTTCCTTACCCCCCCCCCCCCGACCTTNCTTCCCTTCCCCCCCCCCCCCCCGACCTTAGAGTTATTTCCTCTAGTCTCCACTCGTCCTCTGGGGAACAGCTGGAAGGGGACTGCCTCCAAGGGAGTCTCCCCTGACTTCCCCAGACTGGGTGCCCTCGTTATAACCCCCAACGTATCCCCTGTTTCTCCTCCAAGCTCTGGCCACAGTTGTGACCACTTGACGCTGCTTCTGTCCGTCTCCCCTGCGAGAGCGCGAGGTCTGCCTTGTTTAGCAGTTCTATGGTAACGCTTGGCAGGTGGGTGCATGAAGGTGTGCCTCTTGTGGGCTTCTGGTGACATCCCGGATCTAAAGGAGGCCAGGGCCCCGTCCCACGGCAGGTGCTGAGAGCACCACCCAGGGGCCAGCCAAGCGCAGGCCCTGCTATGTGAAGACTCTGAGCTGGAGGCAGAGCTGGGCTCCTCCCAGTAAGCAGAGGGCTGTTCATGGAGGGCTGACTAGTGTACAGACCATGAACGAGAGACTCTCAGCCCCTCTCTGAGAGTGCCCGGAACACCCAGCACCCCTCCTGGTGCGTGTCCTCCGAGAGGAAGGCGTTCCCAGCCCCGGGAGCCCCCAGTTCCTGTCTTCACTCCCAGCCCCACACCCACCTGTGTGACCTTCCACATGCTCTTCCAAAACTCAGAAGCAACTTGTTAGAAAATAAAGGATAGGTGGACCTTGTAAATAATTCATATATGATATTTTTTGTGAAATGGCTTGTACTAGAAATGTTCAATGGACTCTCCCTTATAAAGGGAAACTTACAGTCTTTTTGTAAAGAAGTGAATCCCAATACAGTTTTACAGTGAATATAGATTGTAGCCATCAGTAATTTTTTAAACACCTGCTATGTGCAATGTGCTAATTGAGTAAATCCATCCTGTTTAAAAGACGCCCTTTTAAAACTAAGCCCTAGAGCAAGTGTGAGTGGAAACCAGAAGAACCTGTTCAGGTAATCGTCAATAAAATGAGCATCAGAGCCTGGAAAATAGGCAGCTCTTCCTCTCAGCAGTTTCGCTGAAAGAAATACGCTCCAAAGAAATCATTCAAGTTACATGCACAGATTTACTGCAGGATGTTTATTGCAGCTTTATCTTTAACTGGGAAAAATTCCAAGCAAACAATGCATGGGCTAAGGTTATGAATTAAATATGATGTAGAGATGTAATCAGTGTTGCAATGGATATTTATTAACAAGGAAATACGTCAAGATATATTTGAAAGGGAAACAGTATGAGCAGACTACAAAACCTAGAGCATCACCCACATTGAAAAATAGATCTGCATCGCTCCCAGAAGAGTCAGCCCGAGGAATTAAGAGGATTCTCCTTCTGGGTGGAGAGAACAGTGTTATTATTTGCCGTTGTCCTTGTTATTGTTTGGTGTTTATTGTGGACAATCTCAAGCAACTCAGAAGTAGTGAAGATGATAGAGCGAATCCTCGTGTACTTGTCACCTGGATTTCACCGTTTCCAGAGTTTTGCCCTGATACCTGCCGAGGTGTTCAAGGGACACCCAGAGAAGGGGAAGAGGAATTTGGGGTGGCATCCCCAAGGGAAGGTGGCCTTGAGAGGGAGATCATGAGCCAATTCCAGAAGGCAGGGCTTATTCCAGTCAGGGACAGGGGGTGGAAGGAGGGAAGGTTGCCCCAGTTCAGCGATCAGAAGTCAAGGACTTGGGCGGGCGTGAGGGGCCTCGCATCTGGCCTTGAGCACCATGCGCCCTCCGCAGCCGCCCCCGACCTGGTCCTCAGCGCGGAGATCGTGCAGCAGACCACCTACCTGGAGGACCGGCCCATGTTCATGCTCCAGTGTGCCATGGAGGAGAGCTGCCTCTCGGCCTCGGCCGCCCAGACCGACCCCCGGACAGGCTACCGGCGGCTGCTGCGCTTTTCCTCCCAGATCCACAACAACGGCCAGTCCGACTTCCGGCCCAAGAATGGCCGTCATGCGTGGATCTGGCACGACTGCCACAGGTAAGGCCTCCCTTCCATCACCCCCAAGCTGTCCCAGCCCAGTGTTCTGCAGGGCCCAGATGGGACTGAGAATCACAGGGTCACTTACAGAGCCACATGGTCCAAGGGCAGGGTTTCCCTGAGCTGGAGGGAGTCTGTGAGCTGGCCCGCCCTTCTCCGCTGCAGCTGCCCTGGCCCCCTCTCCCTCCCTGAGCCCAGGCTCTCTCCTGCCCCGCATGCCTCTCACATTAGGGAACAAGCTTTGTCTGTGGTTTCCAAGTGTGTCCATAGGAAATTCGTGCTCTGTAAGGCACTTGGAAGTCCTATAGTGATTGGACTCTGAGGTCATTTAAAAATATACTTTAAGTACCAGGATGTATTTAAAGTATTTCTAGGAAGACAGTGGGTTTGGGGACAAGCATTCTAGCCCCTGGTCTCTCAAGTGCACTGTGCCTCTGAGCTGCTGAGTGACTCCAGGCAGCTGGGCCACATCACCCAGGACCTCTCATGTCCCTTCCAGGCCTCAGTTTGTGGGTCTGATCCCAGGGCTATAAATCCTGGGTGGGAACAGAATGGAATCCCAGAGCCAGCCCCAGCTGGAGCCAACAGAAGCTACCCCCTTCATCTCCAGCCTTCCCATTTGTTCTTTGCCTGGATTCCTACTGTAAATCTAGAACATGTGGCCCCTGCTTCTTCACCTTTTCCTGCCCAGACCTGAGTCAGAAACAGAAACGAGTGGACTCTTGCAAGGGAAGGGAGGGAGGCCCCTGCCATTGGACAGCCCCCCTAGGGTCCACGGAGCTGGCCCAGTGGGTGCTCCTCCCTGTGCTCAGACTCCCAGCTGCACATCAGAGCTTTTGCACCTGGTCCAGCTTCTCTAAGCAAAGCCGCCGGCTGGCGCACCTGCTGTCAGCTGGCACCCCAGGGCCCGGGGCCGACTTCATGTTAGAATCTGTGATTTAACAAGGTCACCAGGTACTTGTGTGACCATCACAGTCTGAGACACCCCTGTCTAGCTCATCTCTTGGCTTCCTCCCAGCTCAGAAATGTGGGGATCATTGTTAGGGGCACAAGAACGAACATTTCTTGATGCCCTCTGAGTCCCAGGCATGGGGCACCCTCACTCTCGCGGGTGAGGAACCCGACTCAGGCCTGTCTGAGCCCCAGACACGCACTCTTTCTGTCGCCTCCGCTGACCCTCTGTCAAATCTCTCCAGTTGCTTTATCATGGGACAGCCGATGGCCTCGACCCATTTGACTCAGTTTGGGGGTACACTTGTTCAACTCGTTTCAAAAGACAAGACCGTGGTAGAACTTCAGGGTGCTGGGTTTCCTTTATAGCACTCTCTGTGTGTTCGGAAGGTTCTCATTCGCCAAAAAATGTTTGCCCTCTGTGCGGAAGCACATTGATCTTCTGCAGGGTGGAAGTCGAGGGTAAAAGGGAAGTCGTGACCACAGTGGTGCCTGGCTTCCTGGGGAGTGCGTGGGGGCAGCCTGGGCGCGCGGGGGCTGCCACCGGCAGAGCGCCTATAAGTAGAAGGTAATTGCATCTCTGCCCCACACTAGGCGGTCCACCCAGACATGACTTAGTAGGAGCCTCTGTGTGACATATGCTTGCTCTCCCACGAATGGGCTGTCCTCTGAGAATACACATGGTGACATTGTGGAAGCGTCTTCTGATCATCCGCCCTGCTTTTCCTGTGGCCTATTTTATGTCTTGGCTTACAGATGTTCCAGTAAATGGTGTGGGAGGGCTGTGTGGGAAGGAATATGTGGCTTGCTGGTCTGTAACTGAGGACCTGTGACCCGAGCGTCCCAGGGAGCATGAGAGCCCCCATTCAGCCTCCAGAGCCCTGGGGACTCCTCCGGGCTCTGCGGGAGGACCTTCCAACATGACACCTGGCCCCGAAACTCTATTGGGTACCTTTGGGAGTCTGATGAAAGCTGGCCCTTCCTCCACACAAAAGAAAATTTTTTCTGGGATATTTAACATCTTGGTTCAGCAGATTCTGAGCCCATCTGTGAAGCCAAAGCTGAGAACCCTGGCTCGAATTAGTGCAAATGAGGAAAACTATCCCCCNGGGGGGGGGGGGGGAGGGGCGGTGAGAGGCATGGGATGGGGGCAGGTGTGAGAAAGATGGCGAGTGAAACGTCTCCTCTGCGAAGTGCACTGATTCTCTCACTGAAGTTCTGTTTGGGTCCCCAGTGACCTGGGCTAGGAAAGAATATACTCAAGCCTCTTGCCTTTCTCTGGTCTGGTTTTGTCTGTCATGGAGTGTGCGTCCCTCACTGTCTTCCTCCACGAGTACCATGTCCTCGTACGTGGGGCTCTGGAATCTTCCGGATGAAGTCCTTCCTTTGTCCAGATCACGGTGAATGACCTCCTTCAAGTGTCAGTCTCCTCAGTGCTCTGGCGTTTCTTCCCCATGGATCAGTCCCCCTCTTAAACTTCCAAAGGTCCAGACGCCACATCCTGGAGAGAGGAGCTGCACCCTCGTCACCAGGACATGCTTCCCACCTCCCCTGGGGTACAGAGGTGGCGTGGTTTGGGTGGGCGGTGGGCCCCTGGGCTGCAAGGCCAGCCGGCTGGGAGGGAGTTGCAGCACTGGGGGTGATGCCGCTAGCGAGAACTGGGAGGCTCCAACCAGCTGTTTTACTCCTGATGTTCGCAGGGGAAACTGAAGCGATGCGGCGATTCTTAAATTGAGTTTGCAGGAAGCAGAGGGAGCGGGAGGAGGTCAGTCTCACAGCAGTCTGTCTGTGGCCTCCGTCGGCGTTGTTTAGACAAGGGAACATAAGCCTATTTCTCCTCGGTCTCTCCAGCTGGTAAACATGGTAACAGAGGCTGTTCTCTGAAAGAAGCAGACATGGTTTGGGCGATGAGTCAGACCTCATGCCTCATCTTGCTCCTTCGAGAAACCAAGAGACTCTTTCAACACCGTCACTTCAGCTGCCACGAAACGTGTCCTTGTGAATGTTCTCGGTGGGCCCCTGGCTCAGCATCATTCTACCCGGAAACCTGAGTGAGCTGGAAAAAGCCCAGCGTAGAACTTACGACATTATTTTTAGCCAAGGCAAACATGGGAGGAAGAGGAAAAGAACCTCTAATTTCCTCTCTGAAAACCTACCCTTTTCATTCATTCGCCTCTTCCCTCCGTCCCACTGCGTATTCCAGCGGAGAGAGCCTGAGACAACCACGGGAGGCCTGGGAAGCAAGGGAGCTACGCTGGGCCTGGGGATAATCACAGGCATGGTAGTGGTGGTGGTAGCAATGAAATACTCCTATAGGGAGGATTAGTAGTAAGGGAACAGTGGACGGGTACCAAGGACCCCTCTGTCACAAGCCCTGTCGTCAGTATTTCTGCAGTTTCTCCTACCGCATCATTCCCTCTTCCCTGAGGCGACAACTCAGGTCACGCATAAGCAAAACAGGTAGTTCTGCTCCCATGCCAAGGTGCCCTGCCTTCCGTTTTCCCCATTTTCCAAATGTCCGCTGTAACAGGAGAGACAGGTGTGATCTGTAGGTGCAGGCCTGTGACACACGCGTGGCAGCTGAGGACGGCCCTCCAGTCCAGGGCCTTGGCAGCCCCACCACAGCAGCCAGGTGCTCCTGTGTATTCTGAGCCAAATGCATCGCTTTCCCAGGATCTGCTGGGTTCTCTCTGCCCCGCCCGGCACCGTGAAGAAACTGCCATCACGTAAACAGCCAGTCAGCCGGGCTGCACAACGCTCCGTCCGCTGCTTCACCCCTTCCCACAGGCCTCCAGAGCTGTCTCCCTGCCTTTCCCATCCGCTCCATCAAGGAGCACAGACTTCCTGCTGCTCATGCTGCCAGCTATGGCCGACACCCCTGCCCCCGTCTGTTCTCGCTTCCTGCCTGCCTGTCCCTGGGTCAGCCTGGTGCCTGCTCTTAGGCCTCTCCCCCTACTCCACAGACACTCCCTGTTCCCTTCTCTTTCCCTCTCTACGACATTCCCCCTTTAAAAAGTTTTCCAAAGACGACGTCGAGTGGGCTGTGAGAACCATCACAGCTCGCAGGAGGGTCCATGGAAGCACTCGGTACAGATATCATTACTTACAGAGCACACTGTGTGCCAGGCCCTGTGCCCATCCCGGCACCGCCCCCTTCCCCCCCCCGCCCAACCTTGCACACAGTGTTGTTCCCGAGTAGCCGCCCGGGGAGCCAAGGTCTCGGAAGGTGGGCTGCTGCTCTGCTCTGGAGCACGTAAGCACCTCAGTACCACCTCCTTCATCACCCCCCCTCTCCCACCGGTGGCCCCTTTGGACCACGTGACTCGAGGTGTCCCCAGAAGCCAGTTGCTACCCAGGCAGTGGCTTGCAAGCAGCAGCTGCTGCCCAGACTGACCCCCCGCCCTGCCTCTCGTTCCAGGCACTACCACAGCATGGAAGTGTTCACCTACTACGATCTCCTGAACCTCAATGGCACCAAGGTGGCAGAGGGCCACAAGGCCAGCTTCTGCTTGGAGGACACCGAGTGTGAAGGAGGTATCTTTGAGGGGAGTGCTGGGGGGCTGCAGAGGGACTCCAACGGCGGTGCCCACCCAGCCCAGAGCCCAGGTCTGATGCTGGATGCTGCCACTCTGGCCACTGCTGACTCTCCAGCATGACCTTTCTCTGTGGGAGCTCCCATGGCCACACCCAGGGCTGAGGGTGTGGGCAAGGCCTGGACCCCCCCAAGAGTTATGCTGATGGGGACCGGTCAGGCCATGCAGTCTCCCTGGTAAGGCCCAAACCCTTGGACCAGACACAGAGTCCCCTTCCTCTCTGGCTGCCACAGCCATTCTTTTTATGTCCCAAGGCCAAGTGCCCCTGCCCCTCAGGCTCTTACCCTTCAAGTTCAAGCTCAAGGAGCCTCTCTGCAGTTCCCAGACTCTCTCTGCTCCCCCAGGCAGAGGCAGAACTCTGCTCACAGTGTCCCACCTGTTCTTTGATCACCTGTGGGCACACCTGCCATCCTCACAAGACTGGAGTTCCTTGAGGGAAGACACAGGGTTTTTCTCAGGATGCCCAGTGCTTAGAGTAGACCCTGACACTGCTTAGAGTGGCAGCCTCTCAGTAAATGTGACGGCCACTGTATGCCATGAAACCGCATAGCAAATGAGTTTTGAGTACCTACTGTGTGCCATACAGATGGCTGGCCCAGTCAGGTCAGGCAGAGAAACCAGACCTGAGCCCATATCCAAGTGTTGATTGTCCAGAGAGAGAGAAGATAAATCCACATGAAGCTAAACAAATAATGCCAGAGCTTTCTCAGATAGGCGTGTACTTCATTCTCAGGCTAATGATTCCTCAGAGGGGCCAGGTAGGCCAGACTGGTCAAGGAAGGCTTCGTGGAGGAGGGGACCGTGGCTGGGTCTGAAGGGAGGGCTGGGATGTGGGTAGAAAACAGAGCAAGGGAGAGAGGATCAGAGACACCACACTATGCAGTAGCTGCTGGGCCCTGATCAAGCTGTGGGTGGGGGGCTTGGGGAAGGAAGAGAGGCGCTGAGGGTAGGTCTGGGGATGTCACCCACCAGCAGGGCTGTCTGGGGTCCTTTGTGGGAAGGGTGGCACAGAGGGCAGAGGTACCAGGTGTACGTGGTGACTGGGGCTTTCTCCACACCTGCCTGCAGACGTCCAGAAGAGTTACGAGTGTGCCAACTTTGGTGAGCAGGGCATCACCATGGGCTGCTGGGACGTGTACCGCCATGACATTGACTGCCAGTGGGTGGACATCACCGATGTGCCTCCGGGAGAATACCTTTTCCAGGTGAGGGGCGTGGGGAGGAGTTCCAGGCCCCTGCTGATGGGAGGAGGGGTGTCTTTCCCAGAGAGGGGGAGGCAGCCCCCTTTCTGTGGGTGCCCAAGCCCAGGACACGTATGGGAAGGCCAGGTTGTCTGAAGTGCGGGGGTCCCGCCCCAGAGGCCCATGTGGTCAGTCAGGCAGCCTGCGTGTGTGAGGCATGCAGGCCTGGGCAGGGGCAGGTGGACTGCAGACCTCCTGAGAGAGTGGCACTCAATGCACTTAAGCTCTGGTGCTCTCAGATCAAAGGCATCTGCAGCCACATTTGGTCCTCAGGCCAGGAGCTGGTCCCACAGACTGGAAGGCCACCTGCACCTTTTGCTTCCTTCAGAGCTGCGGCCTCACCACCTCCACTGAGTTTGCTGCCGCCACCCTCGCCCTGCCTTGGCCTGCGCTGTCAAGTCTGAAAGCGATCTCAGAAAAGGCGGTTGCTCACACGTGTCCGTGCCTTGCCTCTCCCCCAAATGTTCGCCTCATGTAAAAGAGCCTGCAGAGGGCTTACTTCTCAGTGCAGAGAAGTGGATCGATAGCAGTCGAATGGCTGGCGCCACCGGCCGCCTGTCCAGCAACAGTGTAGGGCACTGGCCAGGGCTTCCACACACTGTGTCTGGGTGGAAGGCCAGCCCTGGGGAGGGACCAGGGAGCCTCAGCCTCCCACTGTCCTGCAGATGGTCCCTGCCCGGTGGGGAAGACGGGGTCGCACAGGTGGACGTGCGCCTGCAGAGGTGTCCTCGCACCCTCTCATTTTTCTTACATCCCCTCCCGTCTTACTTTCCAGCCTGCCTCATGGGTGGCAAAGTAGGAGGCCAGGAATGTGTCATTGTGCCTTGAAAGGCTTCCCAAGGGGCCCTTCAGCCAGCTCAGGGCCTGGCCCACGGTCCCTACCCTATAGACAGCCCTGGGATGAACCGACACCTGCAAAAGGGCTTTAAAAGCTTCCCTGGGCAATTTCAGAGGCTAGAAATCAGACAGCCAAGCACTTTTCCACCCACAAGGGCAAAACCGCAGACTTGGAGAGGCCCAGCCAAAGGGCAGAGTGCTCTGCATTTCAAAGAATGGACATCTGTGCTGCTGTGCACGTACACCACGGAGGGCGGCTCCGTTTGAGGCTGGCAGTCACTTGGCTGGGCCAGTGTGTGTGGTCGTGCATTGTGTCCTGACAAATGCTACCTGTGGAGTAACTGTGGCTCATTGAGAACTGCTGGCAGGCCAGGCCCTGCGGAGCCCTGCACTGGCGCTATCTCATGTCGCCAGTGGTAGCCAGGCAAACCTAGGTCACACCACACATGAACTCATTATGGCCAAGTGAATGCCTCTGATTAATGAAAAAGAAAATGTCCCTCAGGGTAGGCACAGAACTGTAGTTGGGTGGGAGCCCCGGGCCTCTGTATTCCTACACGGACCTCCTGCAGACATCAGTAACGCTGTACCTGGCCAGGAAAGCCAGGCCGGGACCATGTGGCTGCAGGCAGAGGGCCCTGTGGGGCCAAGGCTCAGAGGCCGGAGCCACGAACCATAGGTCCTCGTGAGATTTAGAATCATAGAGTGAAAGTCAGATGGGATTGAGGAGGCCACACCTCTCAGCCCCCACCCCCATCCCCATGCTCGCTGAGCTGGCCCTGGTGGCCCTGGAGAGGAGCCCAAGCTGCACCTGCTCCCTGGGGGTGCAGCTGTGGGGGGTGTGGCGGGGAGCAGCACAGGCCTCAGTGCTTGGGGTCGTTTGCATGGTGCTCTGAGCCATGCACAGGCTGGGGGCAGGGGACAGGCACAGCAAAGGCTATTGGGTAGAAAAGAGATAAAAGAAATGGAAGGCCATTCCAAAGTAGGACAGTTGCCAGCCTTGGCAGAAGAGACAGGGTTGATAGTCCCCAAGGTCTGGTCTGGTCCCCAAAGACCCTTCCCCCCAGGAGGCACTGTCCTAGGCTATGTCTCAGAGTGTCCCAGAGTGGGACATAGCCTAGGGCAGGCGTGGCTGGCAGGGCCAGACTCTGCCCTGGAAGGTGGCACCAGGCTGCGGCTGTGCCAACTCTATCTCCCGCAGCATCTCTGGGAGGCCCGGCCAGCCCGCCAAAGGGTCATGCCTAAGCCCTCCTGGGGGGAAGGGTCTTTGGGGACCAGACCAGACCTTGGGGACTAGAACCTTACCTGGCAGGGTGCTGCTCCAGTGCATCACAGGCCCAAAGCAGCACGGCCCCCTCACACCCTGCCACACCCTCAAGGAAAAATCTGAGATCTGTCCCCCATATGCGCCCATAGCCCAGGTGCAGCTTCCTTCCCTTCTCCTTCCCCTCCTCTTTTGCTTTTTGCTGGGCTCCTCACCTCCAATCTTTCTTTTCTGTCCACCTACAGAAACCTTCTCTCAATGATGACCCTCCCTAGTCCTGCTCTTTTGGGCCCCGCCCCTTTAGCTGGGGAGATCAGAGGAAGGGGTGCAAGGGGGTACAGTCTCCAGGAGATCCCAGGCCCTTGGACTGGTGGAGCCAGGAGGGCTCAGGGGCAGCTCAGAGCAACACCAAGGCCCGGACAGCGGGAGGGACTGTTCCCAGTCACCCCACCAGGAGCAGCGTCCAGGCTTCGCCAGCGCTCAGGGCAGCCCTTCCCCAACTTCCCATAGCGCCTGTCCTCATCCCCTCCCTTTCTCTGCACATCCTGCTCCCCAGCTCCCTTCTGTTCCTTCCACAGTCTGTCCTGTGTGCCTCCCCCAGCCCCAGGCCCCAACTCCTGCCTCTCTACCAACTGCTGGCCTCCCAGGGCAGCCAGGAGAGGAGGGCCCTTCCTGAAGGCTGCCTCTGGTGGAGGTTGGGGTGAATTCCACTGAGACAGATAGCAGTGCATGGACGCCTCACTCCTCTGCCTCCCGGACCTCAGCTCTGGCCAGTCCTGTGCCCGCTTGCCTTGGAGCACTGGAGGCAGGACTGGGCCTGGCTGGGCCCTGGGCCTGGGGTGGCGGGTGGCAGAGGCGGGACCCGGCAGCCAGTCTGACCTGACTATCCCCCAGGTCGTCATCAACCCCAACTACGAGGTTGCGGAGTCTGACTACACCAACAACATCATGAAGTGCAGGACCCGCTATGACGGCCACCGCATCTGGATGTACAACTGCCACATAGGTAAGCCCCCCGGGCAAGCACAGCAGCCAGGGCGGACCCCAGGCCTGCCAGGGCCCCTTGCAGAGCACCGTGCAGGAGACAGGCAAGGGCCTCCCTCCTTTCTCAAGGGGCCAGAGCAGCTTCCTAGCTTGGGTCCAGAGCTTGGGGGACACAGCCAGCCCCATGTGCCCACGCGCAGGAAGGACGCCGCAGACACACAGACCTCAGTGCAGATTGGGCTTTCAGCCAGCTCTGGCCAAGGGGGGTGGGACAGAACTGGTGGCCCAGCACACACTCCAAAGCTATTTAAAGGTGGGAGCTGAGGCTACCACCGTGCACATGGCCTCAAAAATGTGGGCGTCAGCCATTTGTGGCTCTGTGCATCATTTTTCCTCTGTCGAGAGCTAGAGGCTGGTGAGCCAATGTGGCTTCTGATTACCAAAAAAGAAACTTCCTTGCGCTATGCAGCTGGGGGAAGGGGAAGCAGAGCTTTTCCTTCTGCAGGAAAAGCGATGGCCCTCACTCTTGGTGATTGTTCACTACTCCGCTTAACCGACAGAGTGCCTGAGCTCTGCCCAGCCCCAGGGGCTGCCCTGGTGGCCTCCCAAAGAGGCGGCCCCAGCAGGCCACCTGCTGAGGGTGGTGGCTCCAAGGCCCCTGAGGCCACTGCCACAGCCAGGGTGGGGCCTGAGCCTCTGGTGGCTAAACTCTGTCTCCCTGATGCCCACCCCTCAGGCGGTTCCTTCAGTGAAGAGACGGAAAAGAAGTTTGAACACTTCAGTGGACTTCTAAATAACCAGCTCTCCAGGCGGTAGGGCTGCCTCTGTGCCACCCCCCTGCTCCGGGCCACAGCGCGTCTTCCCCAGCTGCAGTCTGACCGAAGGACCACCACGCTCCGCCTCTCCCAGTCCAGCCCCAGCTCCACCCGGTCACTCTGCGGCCTCGGCCACACCCAGGGGGAGGGGCGCTCCCGACATCTGCAGGGGCTGCTGTACAGAGTGAGGCTTGTCCCCAGGGCCGTGGGAGAAGTGCCACCAGCCATCTCGTCCAGGGCCCCAGGTTGTCATCAACTTGTCCCATCCGAACCACAGCCCCCCGAGTCTGACGCCACACTGCTCACACTGCACCACTGATAATACGGGGCCATTGTCTCCTCAGGTGCCTCGTTGGCGATGCAGCTCACCACCCTGAGGTAGGCTGAACCCCACTTTCCCCCTTAGGTCACTTCCAGCCAACTCGAAAGCCCAGAACGCTCTTCCAATGAGTCAAACTGCCTCTGGGCCCCTCCATTCTGTTCACGAATAGAAATAATGCTGCCATGTGTTTTCTGAGTGGTGAGCTCAGAGTGGGTGCTTCTCCCCACGGACCTTTTGTGGTTCCGTATAAATTTTTGGAATATCTGGTCTAGTTCTGTGAAATATATCATTGGTATCTTGGTAGGAATTGCATTGAATCTGTAGATTGCTTTGGGTAGTATGAACATTTTAATGATGTTAATTCTTCCTGTCCATGACATGGTATGTATCTTCTTGTTAGAGATACCACTTACTTGTATCTCCTTCGATTTCTTTCTTCAGTGTCTTACAATTTTCCTAGTACAGGTCTTTTACACCCTTGGTTAAACTTATTCCTAGGTACCTCATTTTTTTTATTGCAATAGTAAATGGAATTGTTTTCCTAGTTTCACTTTCTGATAATTCACATTTGGTGTATAAAGCTGCCATCGAGCTTTCCATCTGGCCACAGCCATCAGGTAAACCAAGATGGGTGCTTACAAGTACATCCAGGGGCTGTGGAGGAAGAATCAGTTCAATGTGATGTGCTTTCTTCTCAGGGTGTGCTGCTGGCATGCCGCCAGTTCTCTGTGCTCCACAGGGCCCCCCGCCCCACTAGACCCCATAAAGCCCACAGGCCAAGCAAGGTTAGGTCACGTATCAGATTCATGCGCACCACGGTGGCTGCAAACGCTCTGTCTCTAAGGGTGCAACCTATAACAAGGCTGTCCACCGTGGTGTTTACCAGCTAACGTTTGCTCGGAGGCTTCAGGCTATTGAGGAGGAACAAGCTGGGCTCCACTGTGCAGCTCGGAGTCCTGAATTCTCACTGGGTTGGTGAAGATTCCACATACAGGTTCGTTGAGGTTATCCTCATTGATCCATTCTACAAGGCTATAGGAAGGAATCCCGACACCAAACTGGTCCACAAGCACAGGAAGACACAAGGGCTAATATCTGTGGACCTCAAGAGCCGCGGCCTTGGAAAGGGCCACAAGCCCCGCCACGATATTGGTGGTCCTCGCCGTGCAACCTGGAGAAGGCACAGTGCTCTCCAGCTCCACCATTACTGCTAATATAAGTAATGTTCGTAAAACCTTTACCTAATAAACAATTTGGGATAGTCAAAAAAAGTCATAAATTTCCAAGTGTTGATTTTGTATCCTGCTACTTTGCCAAATTCATTTATTAGGGTTAGTAGTTTTTTGGTTGCTGGAATCTTTACAGTGCTCTATGTACAGTATCATGTCATCTGCAAACAATGGCAGTTTTACTTCTTCCTTTTCAGTCAGATGCCTCCTATTTCTCTTTCTTGTCTGATTGCTGGGGCTAGAACTTCCAGTAGTACTATGTTGAATAAGAGAGGTGAGAGTGGACATCCCTGTCTTGTTCCCAATCTTAAGGGGAGCACTTGTAGTTTTTGCCCATTGAGTGTGATGAGGGCAGTGGGTTTGTCATATGTGGCCTTTATTTTGTTTAGGTATGTTCCCTCTACTCCCACTTTGCTGAGTTTTTATCATAAATGGGTGCTGGATTTTATCAAATGCTTTTTCTGCCTCTGTATGAGCATGTGGTTTCTACCCTCCTGTTATTTTCATGGACTTTGAAACAAATAGTAGTATTTATATTGCCAGTCTAGGCCTTTGAAAATATAACTCAAAAGGAAAACTCACCCACCTGTGTAAGTGACTCATGTTTCCGTTGTTGATTCTATGGGTACTGTTAACGGTGCTGTAACGGGGGCCCTGGGTGACAAGGACACTCACTGAACACCGTGTGTCATCGTGGATACTTACACATACTTGAAACTTGGAATAAAAGGTGTATGATACTCATCTGTGTTTCATTTGGACCGCTGCACCCGGCCCTGAGCAGCAGAGTTCCCGTCTTGTCGGCCTGCGGGAGCCTCAGCTGCGCAGGGCCACTTCTGCCAGCTGGGGTCGTGTGGCCACAGCGGGCCTCCTTCCATACACCCCCAGTGGGGCAACTCCTGCCCCTTGAGAGCAGTCTAAAGTCACAAAACTCAACAAAAATACAAGTCACAACCTTTCTGAAACTTGTCAGAAGACACAGCAGTTGCGTTAGGACCAGCAGGACAGAGCTTTAAACTGTCCCAGGGGATCCCCACAAGTCAGGGTTTCAGAGCCCTTCCCGCCCAGTGAGGGCAGGGAGCCAGGCCAGCCACTCTCACCCAGCCCCTGGCTCCCTGTGTCAGCACGTGCCAGCAAATCAGAGGCCCACAATGCCCTCGAAGCACCTCGGCACAACTCCATCCAAACCAGAAAAACGGGTGCACTGGGACCCAAGCTCACAAAGGAGCCTTGCATCTGTTCTTGTGACGGAGGCAAACTCTGTGGCCACTTCAGATCCCACCTCACCTCGTGGCTCTGCTCATGTTCATTTACCAAGGAGCCCTTCTGTAGCCCACTGACAGGAAATATCAGGACCTTCCCCAGGGGGCTGGGACCATCACCTCTGCCGTGGCTATAGCCGTGCTGCAGCTTCTGGTGGCAGGTACGACGCCTGACTCGTGAGGGGAGACACAACTGGTGTGACCTACTCCCCAAGCAGGGCAGGCTCTGTGCACAAACGCCTTGCAGGCCCAGCAGAATCCTCCAGGCCAATCTCCTGGAGCAACCACTTTCTTCAGTGTCCTCGGGTCTACAGTGGGAGTCAAACAGCACCCCCTAGTGTCCCACAGTAGACCATTATTTTGAAGCAATCACATTTAACCTTTAAGTTTTTATTTTTTTCTCAATTTCTGAAAGTAGACCAAACTGAAGCCCACTATGCCCCACGGTGATGCCCCACACTCGGCGGTAGTACAGGGCCAGTGTCTCTGTAGAGGCTCGTGGGGGCACCGGCTTGTCCTGGGGACGCTGAGGCAGGCTGGCTGGGCTGCTCAGGGCCTCGGGGAGGTAGGAGACTCAACAGCAGGCCGCTCTCTCTTTTTGGGTTGAAGCCCCAGGGCCTGGGCCACCAGCCTGCGGGCCACTGCTGTGCTCGTCTGTGGTCTCTCCTTCGCCAGACGCAGGAGCTCTAAAAGGAAAGCCCGAGCAGCAGGGGCTTGAATTCAAGGCCACGGCCACCTCTCCTCCCAGCGACACAGCAGCCTCAGAGGCCATCAGCGCCAACCCCGCTGTGCCCAAAGCATGGTCAGATGCCAATCAGAGGGGCCACCTCAGGTTTCCGGGTCCTAACGCTGCCACCTGTCTGTGCCCTCTGTTTCTTCACCTGCACCGGGGCATGCAGAAGGGTTGACCCCATACATCTCCCCGCTTTGCAGGGCCATTGGGGAGGGAAATCAAGGCAGGATAGGATACCTAGAGCTCTACGACCCACAGGATATTTACTATCCCCAAGAGGAATGTGACAAAGGCCACAGAATCCACAAGAGCGTGGGTGGTGTCAGTGGGTCTTTGGGGCCAGTTTTGCTGGCACCTGCTTTGCAGCCACAGGAAACTGGCCTCTAAGAGCCCCCATGATGCTTTCTGGAAGGAGAGGGGCTGTCATTGATTTGGTACCTCTGGGGTACCTCTTGCCTCCCCTGCAGAGTCTGCCGTGCTCTCTGATCTATGCCCCCAGCATACTCTGTACGATGGGCTTACTTTACAGAGAAGGAAACCAACTCACAGACATGAGGTGACTTGTTCAAGGTCAATTTAAATAACTGACAAACCCAGGATCCCATGCAGTGCAGACTCTTTTTACCCCACTGCAAAATATGGTTCCCACGGGCTTGCAGAAAAGACCATGCTTGTCCCTGAGCAGCACCCAGCAGTGGTGCAGACAGGAGGGCACACCATCCTCCCCGCTGGGCCTTGCCTCCCTAGGCGTCCCAGGCCCTTGGGGGTGGAAGGAGCACCACGAAGCCCGGGGACCCAAGCAGAGAGCTGAGCAAGGGGGCTTGAATGGCAGGAGAGCGCCCACATCTAACCACACACAGGCAGCCTCCCGTCACAGCTGCTCCCATACTTGGCCTCTGCAGAGCTTTCAGCTTTGACTGCTTGCTTCCCTGCGTGAGGGGCCGGATCTTGAGCCCTGAGAAGTCCTTGGTCAGGGCTTCAGCAGCTGTGTGAAGAAAACAGATCTGGAGCCCCCTCAGGGCCCAGGAACTGAAAACGAACCCAGCCCCTTCATGCACCCATTCAAAGCCCAGGGACAGGGCTGGCCAGATGCCATGGTGCCATGGTCCTGCCCCACCCCCGACCCCACCTGCCTGCCCAGGCCACCTGGATCTCAGAAGGAAAGCCTGCAGAGCCCAGCATCCACCCTCTGCCCTGAGCTGCTCAGTAGCCTCCTGCCTTCTAAAGTCCGGGAGCCTCAAATTCTACCCTTTCCCCGACACAGACCCCACCAGGGTGCATACCCTCACTGCTCTAAGTTGCACCTGAGCTACCTAAGAACACAGCACGTCAGAGCTGGAGGGGCTTCATTTCCAAGCCACCCTCACCACCTTTCAGGTGAGGAGACTGAGGCCGGGACGTGACGTGCTGGCGCCACACAGCTTGGCCGAGCGCAGAAGGCAGCAGCAGCGGGACACAGCCCGGGGCTTGTTCTTCTCACTGCGCCAGGCAGCCTCTTGGCCTTCCCTCCCTGACTCCTTCAGTCAGCCCTCTGTCTGGGGCTGGAGCCCCCACTGTGCCCTGGTTCCTCTGCTCCCTGAATACCACCCACTCCCTCCCTCCCAGGTTCTCCTGAGAGCTGAGCCCACACTAGCCATAGCCTCTCCCAGCTCCAGTGTCCAGAAGCCCTGCCAAGAGGGGTGGGGGGTTACTCTATGAATATACTCCAAGTGAGCAGTATGACAGGGACCACTTAGGAAAGTGGCCAAGAGGGAGAAGGAACCCTGGAGTTCCAGCCAGGAGGCTGGCTGATATCCCCTAACCTTGAACAGACCACTGACACTCTAGGGACCTCAGTCCCTGCACCTGTAAAAGAGAGGTGCCCCGCTTCTTGAGGCTGTATGAAACTGTAAAAATGCCTGTGTTTGAACCATAAAAAGTGGTCAGTATTTGAATGCTTTTGACCCATAAAAATAGCACTTTCATGTAGTTTCACTTAGTATGTGGAAGGACCTTGGGCCTGGCCTGTGACACATGCTCAGTGGGCCCTGAACCCTCATGTGAGCAGGAAAGGCTGTGTGCTGCTGGTGCGGAGCCCACCCTGCTCCCTGCACTGCTGAGCTCGGCGGGCTGGACATGCGCCCACCACCTGGACTGGATGGCCACACCAGGGAAACCAAGGGCCCCTCCATTGTACTGTGAAGCCACATTACCTGAAGCCACACAGGGGAAGACACCAAGTGCGTGCGTGTCGTCCACCCACTGAATCTTGAACTCCTTCTCTCTGAGACAGGGATGAGGAAATAGAATGACTATGAAAGCAAATGGGCCAAACCCATTCTGCTAAAGGAAGCCCCCCCCCATCTCCAACCCTCAAACACTGTGAGCCCAAGACATGTTCCCTCTCCTCTGAGAAGCAGACGACCACCTGCAGCCCACTTCTCTGAAGACCACATGGGTAGCTGCAGAGACACAAATACCACCCCGCTGATCAGGAGCCCGATCCCTAGATTGGAAGAAGCCAGGACTGAAAGGGCCCGCAGAGCACAACCAAGGGTGGGGAAGCTCCTCCTGGCACCGTCAGAGCTGGGCTGAGAGCATGGGGTGAGGCTGGAGACAAGAAGGTAAGTGTCTGGGACAAGGGACAGGACCTAAAACAGGAGTGTCAGTGCCACTGGTCCTGATCAACCTCCTTCCCACTGCTCAGGAAAACACCGCTGAGTCTGAAGGCACAAGAGGCCAAAGCAGGCCCTCCCAGCACCCGGCTCCTGTGCAGCAGCCCCAGGCTGGCCACACCTTCAGGGGTCAGGAGCAGGCGAGCCCCTCGAGCCCCACCACTGCCCCTGCCCCTTCCACTCTTCTCCAGCTTAGGCTCCAGAGGGCACGGAAGGGTGGCTGCAGGGCAGTCAGCAATGGGGCCACGAAGGCAGGGGCTGTTAAAAGCCTAAGCAGGGAAAGAGAATGGGGCTTGGAGAAAGGAAAATGAGCATTTAAAAAAAGAAAAAGGGAAAAGGAGAAAAGGCGAGTTGGATTTAAGGAATGTGGGGGAACAGGAAAATACTTTTCTCAGTATGTGCCTTTGGCTCCCATCACCACCCTGACTGTTCCCCAGACTCAGCTCTGCCCAGGAATGCTGCTGTGCAGAGGCAGGAGGCTCCCAGTCTGCTGATGGGCCGACTGGGAGGCTGGGATGTGGAGCAAGGGGGGGGGGGGGGGGGGGGGGGGGTGGCCTGGGGATGGGCTACCTTCATTCTGCCGAAGGGCAGGGCGGAGGAGCTGTGTGAGCCAGCAGGGCCAGGTCTGGGGGCCTCTGGAGCATCCCTACAACCAAAGCTCACTCTCTGCTTCCCTCTAGTTGTGGCCAGTAGGCTGAACTGCCCAGAAGTCTGGAGCCCCAAACAATGGCATCCACTTTCTGCCTTTCCTCCCAGATGGCTGGGCACCAGGGGAGGGGGCAGGCAAGTGGGCTCAACAACAGGGGGATGCCCTAGCTCCTCTCAAGAGTCTGCCTCCTGAAGCCTCGCCCACACTCACTGGAACTCGGAAAATGCTGCCAACAGGTCCTCAGTCTTGAGCGCTGGTTCGAAGTCGTAGATCTCCACCACGTGGGCAAAATCCTGCTCTCCAGGCAGCTCCTCTACAAAGGAGGATGTGTCCACGTGCACCTTCTCTACCTGAATCTCCTTCTCGGTCAGGTTGTCCATTATCTGGGGGGAGCATACCTGTTAGTGAGGGGGTGCAAACACAGGGCTGGACACGACTGCTTTCAAAACCACACACAGGCCTGCAGGCTTCTGGGTATGCAGGGGGGTGAGTGCTGGGGGGGGGGAGGCTTCCCACAGAAGCCACATGCGGCAGGAGCGTCAGAAAGGCAGCACGACAGCATCGTGGACTGGAAGATGGAGAAGGTGCATTCTGGGGGAGGGAACGGCATTATGGAGTCCTCACCGGGTGACTGGCCCTCACACATCGNCAACAGGTCCTCAGTCTTGAGCGCTGGTTCGAAGTCGTAGATCTCCACCACGTGGGCAAAATCCTGCTCTCCAGGCAGCTCCTCTACAAAGGAGGATGTGTCCACGTGCACCTTCTCTACCTGAATCTCCTTCTCGGTCAGGTTGTCCATTATCTGGGGGGAGCATACCTGTTAGTGAGGGGGTGCAGACACAGGGCTGCACACGACTGCTTTCAAAACCACACACAGGCCTGCAGGCTTCTGGGTATGCAGGGGGGCGAGTGCTGGGGGGGAGGCTTCCCACGGAAGCCACACGCGGCAGGAGCGTCAGAAAGGCAGCACGACAGCATCGTGGACTGGAAGATGGAGAGGGTGCATTCTGGGGGAGGGAACGGCATTATGGAGTCCCCACCGGGTGACTGGCCCTCACACATCGTTTCACAGAATCCTGAAAACTGTACTCTACACATCCGCTTTGCACATGGGGACACTGTCAGTCAGAGCTACATAATTCTGCCCAAAGTTGTGCAGTCAGTGAGAGACAGCGCAGGGCAAGTCCAGGACCAGTCCTTCCCTCCTTAATGATGTGACATTAAGCAAATCTTTCTGGTTGTCCTTCATCTATACAGTAGCAATAAAAGACTCCTGCCCCACCCCACCCCCCAACTGAACGCCACAGCCAGCCTCGGGGAGACACACAATCCAGGGAAACAAGATTTGCGAGACAAAGCTCCAGGCAGAAGAGCAATTTTCATGACCAACATCTATAGTCCCTTAAAAGTGAAGTAAGCCCATTGGTGAAAGACAAAAACCACATGACCTCACTTATAACTGGACTCTGATGAACAAAATAAACTAACGAGAAAAACAGAACCAGAGACACGGAAACATGGAACAGTCTGACAGCTGTGGGAGGGGAGGAGGGTGCGGGGGTGTGGTGGGAGGAAGAGGGCGGGGCTAGTCAAGGAGCAAATATGAATGACACATGGACACCAACAACTGAGAGGGGACTGACTTTGGAAACAAGGGGCTGGGTGAAGGAGGGCAAGAGGGGGAAAAATTGCAACAACTGTAATAAACACTAAACAAACAAACAAACACAAGTCCACATTCATCCTATCTGTGTTACCCTGTGAAGGGCGCACTATCATCTGCCTGTCAGGTGAGGAAACTGAGACTCAGAAAAGCAAAATGACTGGCCCACAGTCAAACAGCTCCTACATGGTTGAGCTGGGACCCAAATATACACCCCTGCCCCAGTGTCCTTGAACTTCCTCCCCTCCACTGTCAGTCCTGACTCTTGTGGGCAAGAACCCTGTGCACTCCCCCCATGTCTCCTAAGGGACCCCTGTCATCTAGCATGCAGCCCTGCTCAGCCAGTACATGCCCCACACACCATGACCCCAAGTCCCATCCACCCAGAACTGCACCCACCTCACTTCCGCCCTCCCTTTTCCGGGCTATAGAGCCTCATCACCTCCTGCAGCAGCTCACTGTAATCGTCCTCAGAGCAGCGGTCGGGCCCCTCCTTGTCCAGGTCTTCCTCCTCCTCCTCTGCCACCAGGTTCCTCTCCAGCTCACCCTCATTCCCCTCTCCCAAGTCTGGCTGTAGGGCAGACGAAAGCTGTGTGGCCTCCTCCAGGCTGTCCCCCGTCTCTGAGTGGCTCTCAGGCCCCAAGGACTGGGTGCCCACTGGGTCGAGCATCTGCTCGTTCTCACAGTGCTGGCCTGGGTCCTTTAGGTCCTCTGTTGCATGAGTCATCAACACAGGACACTCCTGATCAGAGCTGGGGTCCCCGGCACCAGCATCTGCAGACTCTTCCATGAGCCTGCCAGCTGAAGCATCAACCTGGAGACCCGGGGTAGCGGTGGGCATCCTTTCTTCTTGCCTGCGCAGTACCCGAGGCACATATAAAGGCTGGTCCGGCTTGCGCCCCCGATGCCCCCGGCCTGCCCGTGCCCCTCGGGGAGTAGCAGCCACTCCCTGGTTTGAGGTGGGCCAAGGACCTCGGTACTTGCTAGAGTGGGAGGCGGGAGGGCGGCAGGGGCCAGAGAGTCCATCTGAGCTGGGTAACCTGAAGCAGAAACAGAAAGGGACCAGAGCACGTGTGGGGCCCCACAGAAAATGACTTATTTGAGCTACCTGCTTTCAGGCACAAGGCCCTCAAGTCAGCATTAGGCAGAAATCAACGCCAAAATGACCCCTGAAAACCCCTTAAGAAGGCATCATAGTGGAGGCTGAATGCTATCTCTGAACAAGCCCAAAGCAGCCAAGCTCTCCCCGCAGTGTTTAAATTGAATGAGATGGCAGGATCTCCGAATATGTACCAGGTAAATACTTGCATTTAGGGACTATGTTACTAGAAAAATATTAAACATGGTTGGTTCTCAAATTTCAGCGCATACATATATACACACACATTAAACACAAGGCTCACAGTCATGCTAAGATCCTGTGAGACCCACACGGAGACACCCTCATTGACTAAACTGCTCTCTCTCTCCTGCTAAGTGAATCCCACAATCCACAGCTACTCCACTGCTGAAACAAAAGGCAGCGCTGACTTTAAGCAGCTGAGGCTGAAGACAGAGGCAGCAGCATGGGGGCTCCTCACCCTGAGTTCCCAACAAGCTCTCCCCTCCCAGGGGCTGACCGGGTCCCTCACCACCTGCCCACCAGGGGCCACGCAGGGCCCTCTAAGGCGCAGGATGCACACCTGATGTCCAGGTGACAGATGACTGTCCTCCTCTTCCAGCCCTCCCCAACAGAGAAGCTACTCAAAAGATCAAACTGCTCTGCTGTTCTGTGGATCAGGTACCGAAGGCGACTGGAGACTGGGGGGAAAAGCAGCACCCTGGGAACAGACAAAAGGAGTGCTGAGCAGGGGCTCCACAGGCAGCCTCTAGGGCCGAACCCCACCAGGTGCAGTCCCAGTTTAAAGGTGGCCTCACATTAGGCTCCCTCTGCCCCTCGAGTCCCAGGCTGACTGCAAAGGACCTGAGCATAAGGGTTGTCACAGGGAGCAACTGGTCCTGTTCCCCCATTCCTGTGCTGGGCCCTTGAGTCTGAATGACACAGGAGAAAATGTAGCTTGAAGAGGCCAGATCGTTAGACTGAAAGACCAAGGTCAGAGACAGCTGCAGGCCAGTTACCCTGCATGCACCACTGGGAAAGGGGCAGAGGGGGCTGGCTGCGCCCTGCCCTTCCTAGCAGTAGGGCAGGCCCCTCCAACACCCTCCCTCCAGCCTACTTGAACAGCTGCTTCTGCAGCAGGAAGCGGTCCAGCTCCTCCTGGACGCGGTGTACAAAATCATTCTCGGTCGGGGAGAGGAAGACGCCGTCCAAGCAGATAAGGGCCAGGGTGATAGGCGGGAGGGCCTGTGGAGCAGATTGCCAGCAGATCAGAGCACAGACCTTGAGCCATCCCAACCCCGCGTGTCGGTGCTGCAAGGGTCTAGGGGCATCGTGGTCCAGGTCTCTCCTCCGACAAGAGAAGTGGGGACGTGCCCACGGCCCCTGACACAACAGCAGCTGGGCACAGGTGGGGCTCCCCGCCCCGCTGGAGCACGCTGCCCTGAACACCCGCTGGGCCTTTGTGCCCGAGCTCAGTGTGGTGGTTCCGGGCTCCAGGGCTCTTGGGCCCAGGCGGGTGAGTCAGGAAGGCTGGGGCTGCCCTGGGCCTGCTCCACGGGCGAGGTCGGCCCTTCCCAGCACGGGAGCCAGAGGCTCGAAGGGCGCGGTCCCGCAGCTATCGAGGCGCTCACCCAAGGTCCTCCCGCCGCACTCACCGAAACCGCTCCACAAGCTGCCGCGGCCCTGAGGATACCCAGAAGCCTGCGCGCCTCTTCGTGCTGCTCCAAAGCCCGGGCCTTGGCGGAGGCACAGCACCACCATGCGACCTGGGGGAGGCATCGCAGAAGGGGCAGAGCGTGTAATTGATTTTTTTTTGCCCGGGAGCAGTCCTAGGATCAATTAAGTCCAGCCAACGCTTTTGAGTGGCACCTATATACTAGGTCGTGCAAGTACCAGATTTTTGTGCTTCACTGTCCTTCCTTGGCCCTTATTGATGGAACCTGCAAAGAGGTCCAATCCACATCAAAGGGTCATTTGCAAGGTGCACCAGCCTTATGGGTAACAAGCCAGGATAGCCACTCCCATTGGTGATTTGCAGGCCATCAAAATATACGACTTTGCTACATCCAGAAAAAGCCTCTGGCACCTACCTTAAATAGGGCTTGTAATTCTGTCTATAGGACAGGGCTCTAATGATCTAGGAGACCAAGGTTGAAATCCATCTGACTGTACCCTGAAAGGTACTGAACTGTAAATGCCTTGACCATCCTGAATTCAGAATCCCAGAGGCAAGCAGAGCCCCTAGCTACCAGCATAGAAGACCCAGATCTTAGGACGGGGGGGCGGGGGTGGGTCTGAGTGGGCTCTTCCTAGGATGTATGAGTAAGATCAGGGGAGAGTATACCTCTAAACACGGCAAGAAGAGGCCTGGGGACAGAAAAATGGAGAAAGACTAAGATACCTTTTGCCCTCTTGAAATTTTTCCCAGAGTATTTCTAAAAAAGTTGGTGCTATTATATCACATTTATGTAAACTGTCTTTCCAATAGTTTTTCCAGAATAAAATGGACCCTTGCTGGTGTGGTTCAGTGGGTTGGGCATCGTCCCACAAACCAAAAGGTTCACAGTTCAATTCCTAGGTCCTGGGTTGCTTGCTAGGTCCCTGACTGGTGGTATGCAAGAGGCAACTAATTGATGTTTCTCTCCCTCTCTTTCTCCCCGCCCCTTCCCCTCTCTCTAAAAATAAATAAATAAAATCATTTTTAAAAAAGAATGAAAAGGACCTAGACGAAAGACAAGACCACGTGCAAAGAGAGCTCAGGGACCCAAGACATGAGCCTCTGGGGAGCAGGGAGCATGACTATGAGAGGAGATTCCGAAGGCTTGACAGGTCCCCTGCCCCAGCCGGAGGGGCATGCAGCCCCTGGGGCGGCAGAGGGTGAGAGGGCAGCAGGAAGGAAAGGGGCAGCCCTTTGTGTTCTGACCCTGCCAGCCCCACCCACACTCCACGCTGGCTTAACTGAAGTGGGAGCAGACCCAAGAGAACTCTACGTGTCCGTACAATGACATTGCTTTGTCTGACCAGGCTTTCCTGACTGTCAGTGTGAGGCTGGGAGGCAAGTCCACCTGGCAACTGAGGACCAGACACGGCCTGGGGGAGATATGCAAGGTGACTTGAAAACAAAGGCCCAGCTTTCTCCACAAAGTCACTGTCTCTCCTCTAAACAGAGGGACAAACCCAAAACCCAGGAAACAAGCCACGCCTCCACCTCTTTAGAGCTGGTACAGGAGACAGGAGTTCAGAAACAAAATTTTGTTTTGAACAGAGGAAGGCTGTTCATGAATGCTGTTCCTACAGCAGCATCTTCTGAACAGAAAAGAAATGTTAGGCATGCAGGCCTCCATCGTGGGGTACCTAAATAAATGGGGCAGGGACCAAAGTTCATCTGCCATGCTATGTGGGGACAAATAGCAAGTGAGGATAGAATGATCCCCATTCAAAGGAAAGTAAACAGAAAAACAGCACAAAGGATATGCAGAATTTCTACAGCAAAAAATAAGCATGGCAGAAAAAAGAGAGAGGATAAGAGTGTATTGGAAGATTCTCTGGGGAGAAAAAAAAGGAAATTTCAGTTAGTAACTGCTTCACATTCCCGAGGAAATCAATGAAGCCTGATTTCCATGTCACAATGGATAAACCCACAGACTGAGATGAAAGAGAACTGTCAGAGCCATGGAAAGATGTAAAAGACGCAATCAGGTTTTTCATAGAAGCAGCAAAAACCCAAGCCCGTGATGCTGAAAACAAATCAGTGGCCCGAAGTAAAGGCTCAGGAAACAAAGATAACTGCTGGTTATGTAAAGCTTGCCACGTAAACTGCAAGTCCTTTAGCTTTGCAGCAGCCCCTTCAGCTGTAGATCATTTTCCTTACTGCAGGAGAATGACCTGAGGCCTCGCCAAGGGCACCCAGCTACTAAGGGCAGAGTTGGAACTCACTCAAACCCAGATCTAGCCTGCCTGCCACTCAACACCACAAAATTAAGATTTTTCCATCTTTAGAATGGCCTTAGAATTGCCTTAATGATGTGGCCAGGAGCCAGACACAGGAGCCAGACAGAAGTCAGGAATTCTATAAATTAGATAAATTTGGTCCGTTGGAGAAGCATGCTAGGTGTGTGCGGTAGATTGTGACCTGAAACAGAAAGTATAATTGAAAGATTATGAAAAGATTGAATGCAGGGCATGGATTGCAAACAGTCCTATCCAAAGGGAAGGACTTACAGCCATAGTAACCCCAGATCTTAGCCCAGTGCAGCTTTCCTTGCCACGGGTAGGGTCACTGTGGGCACCTGCAACTAGGGAGCCATTGTCCCAGTGTGTCATGTCTCCTCTAAGCCACCTCGACCTGCCTGAGATGGTAATACAGAGACTGAAGAGCCAACCTGCAACCGAACAAATGCAAGTCCGGCAGCCTGCTGCAACAAAAGCCAGACTCGTGAGGCAGGTGCTGGTGCAGGAGGAAAGAGGTTTCCTTCAGGTGCTGCGGGCCCTGGGAGGGTGGTGGGCCCCCGTCTCAGGGACCTTCTCAATCTCCCTCCTCAAACCCAGGTTCTTACAGGGAGGGGGAGGGGAGGGCTTTTTTCCTATGCAAACCTTTTTCACTTCTGATGCTCCTGGGGTCCTATTCATTTATCTCCCTAGCTTTTGGCACACTCAGTGTGAGAACCTCCCCCTGTTGCCATCTTGGCCAGTGGAGGAGAGTCACCGGTGTTCTGACTGTCACTAATATTGTAACAAACCCAGCAACTTCAGCTGGCTTGAGGTGATAAACTATTCTCTTCGTGTTTAAGGTTAAGTTTAAGACTTCCGGCCAAGATGGAGGCATAGGTAGATACACTTTGCCTCCTCGCACAACCAAAAGAAGGACAACAACAAATTTAAAAACAAAAATAACCAGAACTGCCAGAAAACCAAACTGTATGGAAATCCAACACCAAGGAGTGAAAGGAGAAACATTCATCCAGACTGGTAGGAGGGGCGGAGACCGGCAACTAGGTGGAGAGGACTCACAGCAAGGCGGCAGGTGGTGGAGCAGGTGGTCCCACATTTGCATGCAGATAAACAGGGAGGAATAACTGCAGAGAGAGACAGATCGAGCAACCCAGGGTTCTAGAGAAGAAATAAAGCCTCAAAACCTCTGACTGAAAAAACCTGTGAGGGTTAAGCCAGCAGGAGAAATGCACAGCCTCACAGGAGAGTTCATTGGAGAGACCCACAGGGTCCTAGACTGTACACAAACCCACCCACCTGGGAATCAGTACCAGAAGGGCCCAATTTGCTTGTGGGTAGTGGAGAAGTGACTGAAAGCCAGCTGAGAGCCAAATAAGCAGCACTGTTCCCCTATCAGACCCCTTCCAAATATACAGCACCACAACGCAGCTATGTGAGTTGCCCCGCCCTGGCAAATAACTAAGGCTCCACCCCTTCCTATGCAACAGGTGAGCTGAGACAAAAAAAAATACAGCCCAAATGAAAGAACATATCAAAGCTTTAGAAGAAATACAACTAAGCAGTGAAGAGATAGCCAACCTATCAGATGCAGAGTTCAAAATACTGGTAGTCAGGATGCTCACAGAATTGGTTGAATGTGGTTGCAAAATAGAGGAAAAGGTGAAGCCTGTGAAAAGTAGAATAAGGAAAATGTAGAGAGAACCAACGTCGAAGGAAAGGAAACTGGGACTCAAATCAATGGTTTGGACCAGAAGGAAGAAAGAAACATTTAACCAGAACAGACTGAAGAAATAAGAATTCAGAAAAGGAGGAGAGTCTTAGGAACCTACGGGACAACTTTAAATGTTCCAACATCCAAATTATAGGGGTGCCAGAAAGAGAAGAGGAAAAGCAAGTAATTGAAAACTTATTTGAAAACATAATGAAGGAGAACCTCCCTAATCTGGCAAAAGAAATAAACATCTAGGAAGTCCAGGAAACTCTGAAAGTTCAAAAAAAGTCAGACCCAAGGAAGCACACACCAAGTCACATCATAATTACATTACTCAATATTAAAGATAAGGAGAGAATCTTCAGAGCAACAAGACAAAAGGAGACAGTTACCTACAAAGGAGTTCCCATAAGACTACCAGCTGATTTCTCAAGAGAAACCTTGGAGGCGGAAGAGGTCTGGAAAGAAGTATTTGAAGTTCTGAAAGGCAAGGACCTACATCTAAGATTACTCTATCCGGCAAAGGTATTGTTTAGAATGGGAGGGCAGATAAAGTGTTTTCCAGATAAGGTCAAGTTAAAGGAGTTCAACATCACTAAGCCCTTATTATATGAAATGTTAAAGGGACTCATCTAAGAAAAAGAAGAAGATCAAAAGTACAAATAGTAAAATGACAACAAACTCACAACTATCAATAACCAAACCTTAAAAGAAAAACGAACTAAGCACACAACTAGAACAGGAACAGATTCACAGAAATAGAGGTCACATGGAGAGTTATCAGTGGAGAGAGGGAGGGAGAGAGTGGGAGGAAAGTACAGGGAATAAGAAGTATAAATGGTAGGTACAAAATAGACAGGGGGAGGTTAAGAATTGTATGGGGAATGGAGAAGCCGAAGAACTTACATGTGTGACCCATGGACGTGAACCAAGGTGGGGGAATGCTGGTGGGAGGGGTGCACAGAGAGGAGGGGGATAAAGGGGAGAAAACATGGGACATCTGTAATAACATAATCAATAGAATATATTTTAAAAAATAAATGAGAAAGGTGGTGTAAAAAAATATCCAGTGTATGTTTGTTATTAAGGGTCCTTGTAATGTTAACATAGTTTTTGCATCGTACATAATCTCACGTATCAGGTGGCAATTCTAATTGAAAAAGTAAAATAGATCTGTGACTTACAAGTATAAGTATGCAGATGTAGGGGTTTGTAAACAATATTACAATATTAGAGAGAACTGGATTCACATTGTTTTAAGAACAACAAGAGTTGTTTAGACACGGCACATAGGAAGGTTTGCTTCAGAGCCTGCGGGGTCATCCACTTGGTATGTCTAAGAAGAAGATCGTGAGTTCTGGGAAGATGGAGTAACATAAATTTTCCTGTTTCTTTCACTAAATACATCTACACACCCTAGACATTGTATATAAGTCAACATAAGGAGACTCTGAAAACTGGAGAGAAGAAGGCAGACCAGCCAGGGACCTTGGGTTATAAGGAGTAACAACGTGCTGAGTCTCCTGGGTGTTCTTTGTGCCTCAAACTTCCAGACACAGATCTGGAGGAAGCCAGCAACCCAGAGATGCCAATGGACACAAGCCCAACAAAAGCCTCTTTTTCCTTTAGCCAAAGGTGCGAGCCAGCGTGACGGAACACTTCAAGACAATAACTGCTCTACCACAGCCAAACACCTTCCCTGTCACACCTGCAAAGGCCAAGTAGGGACACAGACTCTCACCCTCACCAGGCTGGATGAGGAGCCACAACCTTCCCCCAGGACGATGTCAGAGCTAGGACTTCCATGCACACCAAGCAGCAACAAGCCCGAACCCTGCCCACAGTGTCAGCAGAGACCTCGGGAGAACCTGACTTCTACGCCCACCCAACAAGAACAAGGCGCCCTCCCCTCACTCTCCCCACTAGAGTGTTCTCAGAGGAGGCCTTCTGGACAGTAGGGTTTTTGCCACGACCGGTATATCAAGTGGTCACCCCCACACCCATGGTATCAGTGGAGGCCACACTGGGGACAGCGGCAAGGCACTTCTACCCCTCCCACTAAGGGAGGTACCCACAAAGGCCTCGCAAAAAAAGCCAGAACTCCTGCTTCACCCAGCAGATGAAGAGCCCCCACTTGAGGCAGGGAACCTAAACTTTAGCCTCCTCCTGGTGATAACAAGGCAATGGCCCCATTCCCCTGCAGGAGTGGGGGCAGGGAAAGAGAGCTAAACCGGGTGTATGAATAAGATCCAGAACCTCACTAACAGAACACCCAAGGTGTCCAGGATTCAACCCAAAATAACTTGTGATACCAAGAAGTAGGAAGATCTCAGTATCAATTTACAAAGCCAGTCAATACATGTAAACGACAAGATGCCAGACATGTTCAATTATCTGACACACATTTCGGAGTAACCATGATAAATATACTTCAACAAGCAATTATAAACACACTTGAAATAAATGGAAAAATAGTCTCGCCCTGGCTGGTGTGACTCAGTTGCTTAGAGTGTCATCCTGGAACCAAAAGATTGCTGGTTTGATTCCCAGTCAGGACACATACCTGTGTTATGGGTATGGGTTGTGGATTCAATCCCTGGTCTGGGCACCTATGATCCCAGGTCCACGTGTATATTCTCTTGCCTCAGAGAGTTTCTCTCTCTCTCCCTTTCTTTCTCCCTTCCTCTCTCTAAAAAGAGTGAAAAAAATGTCCTCAGGTAAGGATTAAAAAAAATATTCTCAGCAAAGGCACAGAAAATACAAAAAATAAAATTTTAGAACTGAAAAAATACAATTACTAAAATAAAAAGCTCAGTGGCAGAATGGAAGGGGGAAGGAAAGAACCTGTGAACTGAGACAATAGAACTCACACAAACTGAACAGCAAAAGAGAAAATAGACTGAAAACAAAAATGAACAGAGACTAGGGGGTCTGTGGAACTAAAGCAAACAAAACAGCTAACATTTGTGTCATCAAAGTCCCAGAAAAGGAGAAAGAAGGTGAACCTGAAAAAGTATTTGAAGAAATGAGGGCCGAAAACTTCCCAAATTTGAAAAGCAACATAAACCAAGAGAGTCAAGAAGAAAAGAAGACAGACTTCTGCCAAGATGGAGGCGTAGGTGGAAACACTGTGCCTTCTCCCACAACCAAGTTTGAATACAACAAAGGTTTAGTAAACAAAGACGCAGTCAAAGAACAGAAAATTGAACTACACAGAAGTCCAACAACGAACTGTTCATCAAGGACCAGTAAGAGGGGTGGAGCCAGCAGCAGAGCAGGGTCGGGCAGGAAAGATCCCCCGACCCAGGCGCTCAGGCAGCTGGGATAGCAGCGCGGACCCAGTGAGGGTTCGGGGCAGGCTGAGCGTAGTCACATATTCGCACGCAGATAAACCAGCAGAGGAGTGAGCCGTGAGATGGACTGCGCAGGTCCCAGCGGGCAAACCCAGTGAGTGCACAAGGCGGCGGGCTGACCGCAGTTGCACATTCGCACACAGAGGGACGAACCGAGCGACCCCAGTGGCAGGAGGTGGCAGAGGGAACGGCCATTGCTTTCCTTTGACCCCCACCCCCATGTACAGCATCACAACCCAGCAACTGAGTTGCCCCGCCCTGGTGAACACCCAGGGCTCCACTCCTCATATGTAACAGGCACAAACAGTCCAAAATATGGTTCAAGAAGAACTCAAAGCCCCAGAGCCAATAACTCTAAGTGAAAAAGAAATAGCGAACCTCTCAGATGCACCGTTCAAAATACTGGTGATCAGGATGCTCACAGAACTGGTTGATTATAATCACATATTAGAGGAACATATGAAGGCTAAACTAATTGAAATGAGGGGAAATGCACAGGACACCAATAGTGATGGAAAGGAAACTGGGACTCAGATCAATGGGGTGGACCAGAAAGAAGAACAAAACATCCAACCAGAAAGGAATGAAGAAATGAGAATTCAAAAAAAATGAGGAGAGGCTTAGGAACCTCCAGGACATCTTTCAACGTTCCAACATCCGGATTATAGGGGTACCAGAAGGGGAAAAGAAACAGCCACGAGTGGAACACTTATTTGAACAAATAATAAAGCAGAACTTCCCCAGTCTGGCAAAGGAAATAGACTTCCAGGAAATCCAGAAAGCTCAGAGTCTCAAAGAAGTTGGACCCAAGAAGTAACACACCAAGGCACATCATAACTGCATTAGCCAAGATTAATATGGAAAAAATCCTAGAAGCAGCAAGAGATAAGGGGACAGTCACCTACAAAGGAGTTCCCATCAGACTGTCAGCAGATTTCTCAAAAGAGACCTTACAGGCAAAAAGGGGCTGGAAAGNAGAACACATGGAGGCTTAGCAACAGGGGAGTGGGGGGAGGAGGAGAAGGGGGGAGAAGGTACAGAAAATAGCATAGACAGTAGGAAGAAAATAGATAGGGGGGTGGGCAAGAATAGCAGGGGAAATATAGAATCTAAAGAACTTGAGACACGTGGTCATAAACTAAAGGGGGGAATGGTGGGGAAGGGGGTGTGCAGGGTGGAGGGGAATGAAGGGAGGAATAGAACAACTGTAATGGTATAATCAATAATATATATAAGAAAAGAAGACCAAACAAAACCATGGAAATCCAAATTAAGACATATCATTGTTAAATTGCTGAAAACTAGAAGAAAATTTTGAGGCAGCCAGAAAAAAAATCTTACCTTACCTACAGGGGAAAAACTATTTGAATGACAGTGGATTTCTCATCCGAATCTGAAAGGACAGGGAACAAGCGGCACATCTTTCTTCAACTGTTGAAGGAAAAGTATTGTGAACCCAGGATCCCTATCTTGTGAAGACAGACTTCAGAAATGAAGAAGGAAGACTTCGCTACTAGGATACCTAGCCTAAAAGAATAGCTAAATAAAGTTCTCCACATAGAAAAGAAACAGTAACAGAAATAATCTTGGAACATTAGAAAAGAAGGAAGAACACAAGAAATAAAGATATCAGTAACACAATAGACTTTTTTTTAATTTTTATATGTTGCTTTTAGAGAGGGAACAGAAAAGAGAGAGAGAGAGACTGATTTGTTGCTCCGCTTGTTTGTGCATTCGTTGGTTGTTCCTTGCATGGGCCCTGACCACGATCGAACCTGCAGCCTGGCTACTGGAGCAACACTCTAACCACCCGACCTCCCTACCAGGCCCAACACAGTAGACGTTCCTTCTTCTCCTGAGTATGCTAAATTGTGTGTGATGGTTGAAGCCAAAACTGCAACAGGGTGGTTCTAAATGTATGTGGAGAAAATGTTGAATATGATAATATTATACATGGAAGAGGGTAAAAGGACATAAAGGGAGGTAAGTTTTCTATACTTCATGCAAACTGGTAAAATGACATCAAAAGGCTGTGATAAGCTGTGTAATACCTAGAGCGACCAAAAAAAAAAAAACCCCTAAATAAAAAGATATTAAAAGTACAGATAAATCAAAATAAAATTATAAGAATAATTCAGGTAACCACAGCAAAGCATGAAAAAGAAAACAAAGAACTGGAAAACAGAGAGAACAAATAGAAAACAAAATATGAACAAAAGACTCAGCCCAGACCAGTGTGGTCAGTTTATTGAAGCGTTGTCCTATAAACCAGGTCTCATGTTTGATTCCAGGTCTCCTGGTTTGATTCCTGGGTTGCAGGTTCAGTCCCCAGTCAGGGCGTGTATGGGAGGCAACCGATCAATGTTTCTCTCACATTGATAATTCTCTCTCTCGCCCCTCACCCCTTCCTCTCTCCCTGGAATAATAATTTTTTAAAAAGACTAGACCATAACATATCAATAACTACACCAAATGTAAATATTCTAAATACCTCAATTAAAAGACAAAGATGTCAATTAAAAAACATGACTCAATTACATTCAGTCTTCAAGAAGCTTACTTTAAATATAAAAATATAAGCAGGTTGAAAATTAAAAGATTAAAAAAGATATTATGTAAACATTAATTAAAGGAAAGCAAGTGTAGTTGCTGTATTAACTTCAGATAAGTAGGCTTCAGAACAAAGAAAATTACCTGAGGCAAAGAAGGACATTACATAATGATAAAAAGCTATAATGATAAAAGATTCAATCCACTAAGAATACATAGCAATCCTAAGTGTGTACACACAAAATGAACTGCAAAATATGTAGAGCAAAAACTCATAGAACTGGAAAGAGAAATAAATCCACAATTACAGGTAGAAAGTTTGACACCTCTCTCTCTTTCTCTCCCTCTCTCCACTCACCCCCGCCCCCGCATCAGTAAAACTTGACAGAAAATCATCAAGGATATAGAACTCAACAACACCATTGATCAATAGGATCTAATTGGCGTGTGTAGAACATTCTACCCAACAGTAGCAGAACACACCTTCTTTTTTTTAATTATTTTTATTTAATTCTTGTTCAAGTACAGTCTTCTGTCTTGTATTCCCAGCCCTGCCCGCCCCCCGTGTTCCCCACCTCCCTCCCATCTCCACCCCCCTCCCTTAGTTATAGTCCATGTGTCCTTTATACTTGTTCATTTCAGTCCTTCCCCTTTTCCCCTGCGATTCTCTCCCCTCTCCCCTCTGGACCCTGTCAGCACGTTCTGCATTTTAGTGTCTTTGGTTACATTTTGCTTGCTTGTTTGTTTTGTTGTTTAGATTCCTGTTGACGGTGATATCATATGGTATTTGTCTTTCACTGTCTGGCTTATTTCGCTCAACATAAAGTTCTCCAGTTCCATCCATGATGTTGCAAAAGCTAGGAGCTCCTTCTTCCTTTCTGCAGCATAGAATTCCATTGTGTAAATGTACCATAGCTTTTTGATCCAGTCATTTACTGATGGGCATCTAGGTTGCCTCCAACTCCTGGCTATTGTGAATTGTGCTGCTATGAACATTGGGGTGCATAGGTTCTTTTGGATTGGTGCTTCAGGGTTCTTAGGATATACTCCTAATAGTGGAATTGCTGGGTCAAAAGGCATGTCCATTTTTAGTTTTCTTAGAAAATTCCATACTGTTTTCCATAGTGGCTGTCCCAGTCTGCAATCCAACCAACAGTGAACTAGAGTTCCCTTTCCCCCACAACCTCTCCAACATTTGTTGTTTGTTTCTTTGTTTATGGTAGCCATTCTGACTGGTGTTAGGTGGTATCTCATTGTGGTTTTGATTTGCATCTCTCTGATAGCTAGCAATATCGGGCATCTTTTCATGTGTCTCTGGATCCTTCGTATGTCCTCCTTGGCGAAGTGTCTGTTCAAGTCCTTTGCCCATTTTTTAATTGGGTTGCTCATCTTCTTTGAGTGGAGTCGTGTGAGTTCTTTGTATATTTTGGAGATTAAACCTTTGTCTGAAGTGTCATTGGCAAATATGTTTTCCCAAACTGTTGCTTCTCTTTTTATCTTGATACTGTTTTCCTTAGCCATGCAGAAGCTTTTAAGTCTGATGAGATCCCATTTTGTTTATTCTTTCCTTTATGTCCCTTGCTCTAGGGGACGTATCAGTAAAAATATTGCTGCGTGGAATATCTGAGATTTTCCTGCCAATGCTCTCCTCTAGGGCTTTAATGGTTTCCCAGCTTATATTTAAGTCTTTTATCCACCTTGAATTTATTTTGCTGTATGGTGTAAGTTGGTGCTCGAGTTTCATTTTTTTGCATGTAGCTGTCCAGTTCTCCCAACACCATTTGTTGAAGAGGCTATCTTTACTCCATTTTATGTTACTGCCCCCTTTGTTGCATATTAATTGACTTTAGAGATTTGGGTTTATTTCTGGGCTCTCTGTTCTATTCCATTGGTCTATGTGCCTGTTTTTGTGCCAGTACCAGGCTGCTTTGATTACAGTGGCCCTGTAATACAGTTTGATATCAGGTATTGTAATCCCTTCTACTTTGTTCTTCTTTCTCAAAATTGCAGTTGTTATTTGGGGTCTTTTATGGTTCCATATAAATTTTTGAAGAGAACGCACCTTCTTTGTAAATACCAGTGGAACACAGTCATATCCTAGACCCTACAACAAGCCTGAACAAGCTTAAAAGAATTGAAATCACTCAGTATGTTGTTCTCTAACCACAGTGGAATGAAACTGGGGATAAATTACCAAAAAGTTAACAGGAAAGTCCCCAACCATTTGGAAACTAAACATACACTTCTACATAATTCATGAGTTAAAGAGGAAATCCTGAAGGAAATGGAAAAAATACAATGAATGGAATAAAAATTGATAGAACATATCAAAATTTGTGGGACACAGGTACCCAGTGCTGAGAAAGAAGTTTATAGCACAAGATGGGTACATTAGGAAAAACAGAAAAGTCTCAAACCAAAAGAAACAGTAAAATAAACCCCAAACAAAGGAAGAAAATATAAAACAAGAGTAGAAATCAAGGAAATTGAGAACAAAATAAGAGGAAATCTTTTCACAAAGAACTGGTACTTTGAAGATGTCAATAAATTGTTAAGCATCTAACAAAATGATATGGAAAAGAAGAGAGAGAAGACATAAATTACCAGGATCAGGAGTGAAACAAGGTTATCACTACAGACCTTACAGACACCAAAAGTGTAACTAGGAAATTCAGTGAACAATTTTGCACACATACATTTGGCAACTTAATGAAAAAATCCAATCCTAAAAAGTCCCTTTGTCTTTCATTTATGTACGTTTTTGTAAAGATAGACTTTTAGAAACAGAGACTAGATTAGTGGTTGAGGCAGACAGGAACAGGAAGGGAGGAGGGAGGGGAGAGGAACTGGAAGAGACAGAGGTGTAACTAAAAAAAGGTGAGAGGAATCCTTGTGTTCTATATCCTGACTGGTATTGGATACAGGAATTACGTATGTAATAAGGTGACATAGAGCTGCACACATGGGTATAAGTGAAACGGAGAAAATCAGAGTAAGGTTGGTCGATGGCCAACGTCATGTCGTGGTTGTGACACTGCACTACAGCTGGCAACCCATCGCCACTGGGTGAAACTTGGTAAAGTGTACATGAGACTTCTCTGTATTATTTCTTATCACTGCATGTGACTCCACAATGTGCTCAATAAAAATTTGCAATTAATAAAAAAGGGAATCAAATATTTTAATTTATAAATGCAGATTAAATGTCTAATAATAAAAGTATGAGTAAAACCAAAACTCAATGTTGAACGGAAATAAATTTGTTCTGTCATTTTCAGGTCATCAAAGTTGTTTTATTTTTACAAAGCATATTATATATGTAAATAAAATTACCATATCTACAAATTGAAATTTAAAACAATGAAAACTGGATAGCAAATGCAATTTCATAAAGTAATATAATTTAAATCTAAATAATTGTAAGAAATCTTTTGTGAGCAAAAAGCCACTGTCAGATGTGTAAAACTCCGAAATTTGAAGGAAAAACCAAAGAGGTTAGAGCAGTTAAAGAAAATACAAATATGAATGCCTGCACTGCAGATCTCAGAGAAATAATTAGTTGTACCCAAGGAAGAAAACAAAACTACTGGAACATAAAAAGAGATTAAAATGCAACAATACTTTGTTGAACTAAAGAAAAATGTGAATCTACAGATTAAAATGGTTTACTGTTTCAGAAATAGAATGATGGTAGATAGATAGATGATAGATAGATAAATAGATAGATAGATAGATAGATAGATAGATAGATAAAGAAATGGCTAATACAGATCATGGTACAATTATTTTCCCTGGACATTGAATAAAAACCCTATAATTGTAACAGTGGGGGATTGTAACCCAGCCCACTACGCTTTTGACATTGTTTCTGTAAATGCTGACTCTACAATGTAGCTTGTAGGTGAACAGCACATTTATATCAGAATCCTAGGAACTAACTTCAAGGGAGACAGACTCTGGCCTTCGGAAGGTCCAGCTGCAGGAGAGTTGCTGACCTTCAATCAGTCACCTGAACCAACTGTGTTGGCTCACACATCGTCCTCTCAACAGAGAATTCTCAGCTCCCTCCCTGGAGCTCTTTCCTCTGCTTTCCCCTCTCCCTCCTTACAAAAACCTCTGCCTGTACTGAGATGGGCAGATGGCCTTTGGGACAAAGAGTCCCCCATCTTCTCAGGTGGCTGACACTTGAATAAACTGCTTTCCTTTCCACCAGCCCCTGTCTCAGGAGTTTGGCTTTCACTGTGGCAGGCAGCCAAATCGGAGTTTGAGTACATAATGCTTTAGGCATAATGCAAAGGAAAAAAGCAAATGTTTCGTAGGTTTCCCTAGCTACTCCTATGCCAGAAGAAAAGGGAAAAATACCTGTGGAATTTTAAAGGGAAAAATCTTATGACTAGAAAATTCTATAAACTGCGATGGCAACAGAAAGCTGTTCTCAAACCTGCTGTGACTGTGGAAGTCTATTGCAGTCTATCACAGAGATTCTGCTGAGGGAAATGGGACGAGCCTGGACGAGCCTGCCAGCCTGCGGTCCGGAAGCCAGAAGGACACCGGCAGGCAGTGTTTACAGACAGCCTGTCACACATCTGGCACAGCTTCCATCTCCAAGCTTTTTTGAAAATCCACAATTAACTGGAATTGTTTTCTCTAATGACCTAGTCCATCTATTCCGGAATAGATTGCCCAGACTGGTGTCTTTGACAGTGTCCAGCTAATCACAAAACAAAATTCCCTCTTCCTACACTGGCATCTCCCCCCACCTCCTTCCTCTCTCCCCATTTTCTCATACAAATCCTTCCCTCCATCCCCCCCCTTTTTACTTTGTTCATTGATGTACTTCAGAGTCAGTTATAGAACTCACTAAATGGCTCTACATTATGTTTTGACATTCTCCCTGGGAAGCTACTAGAAAACGTAATCCAGACAACCCAGAGATGAATCAGACTAAATGACTCACAGCCGGGGTGTCATGAAAGAAAAGGTTTCGCGATAAAGAATTCATTTGCTTAAGCGTTCAATGAACTGAAACAATCAGGGCACCAAAATGGTATACAGATACATTTCTTGAAAGGAGGGCTACAGAGAGTAAAAGCAAAAGCATTTCTCAAGAAATAACAATAGAGTAGGATAGGAACCAGAACGCATTGTGAAGTGTGGAGGAAAGAGGAAGGGGAGGTGGGTTAACAAAGAAACACCCACAGGGAAAAACATTCCACGGGGAAAAGGAGAGCCTAAAAAACAGAGAAGAAGTGATAGAAGTAAATTAAAAAACCTTTTGTGACAAAATCATGAATGGGATAGATTTGATTGTATTACAGCCATTAAAACAGATTCAAAAAGGAAAGCGTCAGTAGTCTTTACCAACCTCACACCTGGAACAACTCCATGCAAATGAACCACCACCGCACAAAGCTTTGGTAGGAGAGCATCAGAGGCTAGAGGTTCCACATTAATTCCAGGACTAGACTGAGATATCTACTAACCCTCTATTATTTACCAATTTTTAGTGGCACTAGGAAAAACAATTCTGAAAAAAAAAAGAAATGCTTTGTAAATTTGATGAGAACAAATTACCACTGTTTGTAGAATATTTTATTTTTTTCCACCTAAAAATCCAAGACAAATCAACTAAGAAACTCCTATAAGCAAGAACTGTCTCCAGAAATGAAGACCATCTGCTGCAGAGGATATTGGGCTACAACAAACAAGGCTGAGACCGGAAGGGATTCGGAAAGCCGTAGAGAAAGGTGGGACTAAGAAAGCGCAGGGGAGACAGGGCTGGGAGAGGCGAAGGGGCCAGAGGACGAAGGAATGAGAGATCCACCCCCAGTCCCTTCTCTACCTGACGGGCCTCTGGCGTGCCACCAGCTGCTGAGGAGGGTCTCCTTACCCCACTCCACCCCCTATCTCTAGTGTGTTTATGGTCCCTCCGTTCCCAGGAGACCACTGCATCAGGATTGCACACGGTTCCAGCTTCCTTAAAGGGCCAGAGTAAGGGCGCCCAGATTGGGTATGGGGGAAGGGAGGGTCTCCCAGGTGGACTCCCAGGTGGATGCAGGCTTGTCCTCATCTCAGCCTCTGATCTCCTGCGGGGACTCCTCACAGAGACATGACTTTGCACGTGTTTGCTCACCCACCTCCAAACCCAGACCCATTCTCCCCAGTTCGAGTGCCACCTCAAGTCAGAGCCTGCTGCTGCAGTGGATCTAAGGGGCACGAGGAGAGATGAGTACTAAGACTTTGTGAGGCTTAGGAAATGCCTGTGTCTGAAGAGTTCACAGGGGAAAATTGATCTCTTCTAGTTAAAGAAAGACAACAGAAACATTTATTGGAAGAATACACACAAAACTGTGGCCAGTGGTTGTCTCCAAGTGGTTTTATTATGAGTTGTTTTCTTCCTTAGACTTCTGGACTTCTGACACAAATTTTCTACAGTATATGTGTAGAATATGTGTAGTTCTGTAATATGAGTTTGAATGTATGTTATTTTTATAAGCAGAGATAATACACCTATTTTTCAATTTTCCCACATCATTCAAAGTAGTACTGCGTGCAAATTCAGCAAAACCTCTTAAACTGAATAGCTCAGCAAACATTTTTAAAATGAGCCTCCCTAATTGCAAACTCTACAAGCTTCCAGCCTTCCCCACTGGGGCAGGATTTAATTTACATGAACTAAGGCAGTGTTTAATCAGCGTGAGGGCCTGGGGAATCCGGGCTCAGCATCTTCATGTATTGGCTTCCTGCTACGGGCCTGGCCCTTTCCCCACATCTCCATGTTGTTCCTAGTGCAATCCCTTCAAGTGGGGGTTTTCAAACATAAACTTTAGCTCCTCTCATTCAGTAGATGGTAGGTTGATCTGCTACTAAACAGCAGAAAAGACACGGGGGAATGATCTCAAATCATGTGCTCTGGTGTCTGTTCCAGTAATTTTTCAACAGGACTTATCTGTGGAACCCTTGGTTCAAAGAAATGCCACCGTAATGTATAGTTTGCTGGGGCTGCCATAATACAGTACCCAGGCTGGGCAGCTCAAACAACAGAAGCTGAGTCTCCCAGCTCTGGAGGCTGGAAGTCCAAGATCCAGGTGCTGGCAGCCTTGGTTTCCTGTGAGGCTCTCGCCTTGGCCTGCACATGGCCCCCCTCTTGCTGCCTCTTCACATGGCTGTCTGTCTGTGCACAGGCACCCCTCTTATCTCTTTGTATGTCTAGATTTGCTTTTCTTATAAGAACACCAGCCACCCTTTGTATGTTGGATTAGGGTCCACCCTACTGGCCTCATTTTAATCAATCACCACGTTAAAATCTCCATATCCAAATACTGAGGTGCTGAGGGTTAAGGCTTCAACATACACCTTTGAGGAGACACAACTTGGCCCGTGACAGGTGGACTGTAAGGTGTACATGTGGCCTGCACGTGCACGGAGCCCAACTCTCCAGCTCATTCCCTTGGACTTCCCAAACTCCCTTCGTGGACTTGAGGGCGGAGTACTAGGAAATCACTGCTTTTTATGGCTTTCAAAAAAGAGAAGATACTCAAGGAAATTCAGTATAATAAAACACCACAAGCTCATTTCTATGAAAATGCAGATGGAGCTCATTTCTGTGAAAATGCAGATGGAGCCATGAGTGGATTTAATGTAAAGACTGCCATACGTCGCCCTGGCTGGTGTAGCCCAGTGGATTGAGCGCGGGCCTGTGAACCACAGGATCGAGGTTCGATTCCCAGTCAGGGCACATGCCTGGGTTGCGGGCCAGTTCCCAGCAGAGGACTCACGAGAGGCAACCATACATTAATGTTTCTCTCCTTCTCTCCTTCCTTTCCTCTCTAAAGATAAATAAATAAAATCTTTAAAAAAAAAAGACTGCCACATGTCGCCTGACATTTTCGTCAGTCTGGCACCCAACGTTCCTCTTCCCGGGCCAGAAGGAGCTGTGACTTTTCTTTCCTTTTTAAGTTCTCCCACTGGAAGGCTAGCGACCACACCAGGAGATAGTAAGCTTTGTCCCTACATACTTATATTCGAAGATGGCATATGGAGTATTTAGTGTCATACTAGCTTATTTGACACTTGGGGAGTGTCTTATTTTTCAGCATCTTTCTTCTCTATACAACAAAATTATTTTTGGAAATAGTCACAGAGTAGTCAGTGCTAATCATTATTATTGCTTTGATTTGTTCTTTGGCTTAACAAAAATTTACACTTTTAAAAAAGAATACATTTCAGTTTAAAGATATTTAAATTCAGTAAATTATTGCACCCATGAACTAAATTTGCACTTACCAAGCCAAAATACTGTACCATATACTTTGTAACTTTCACTGTTTTAAATTTTAAACAGAAGTAAAACTCCAGTCGGTCATATGGGGTGACTTAATTACTGTAACTCATGCTGTTTCTTCTGTATTTACAATTATGATGCTATCTCGACTGATTTTAAATTTTTTTTATTTTAATTGTTGTTCAAGTACAGCTCCCCACCTCCCTCCCCACCTCCCTCCCATTTTCACCCCCTCATCTTGGCTGGTTTTGAACCAATTGTCTAGGGCTGGAGAATGAGCTGCACCTAAATGAACTTTAAGGATGCCTAACCGTTAATAACTTGCCTTCAAAACAAGTGTGTGGCGGCCCCTGTATCACAGAGCTCCCTGAATGAACTTCCAAGTACAGGCCTATTAAAAAGAGAAGTTAGAAAAATGTGCCATTTGAAACTTACATAAGCGCATAATTATTTGGAACTTAGGCCAACAAATTATTTTTTTATAATATGCTTTATTGATCATGCCATTACAGTTGTCCCATTTCCCCCCTTTCATTCCCCTCCACCCAGCACACTCCCTCCGACCCACACCCCCCCTTTAGTTCATGTCCACGTGTCATAAGTTCTTTAGCTTCTACATTTCCCACACTACTCTTGCCCTCCCCCTGTCTATTTTCTCCCCACCATCTATGCTACTTATTCTCTGTAACTTCTCCCCCCTTCTCCTGCTCCCACTCCCCTGTTGCTAACCCTCCATGTGATCATTTCTGTGGCTCTGCTCCTGTTTTAGCTGTCCGCTTAGTTTGCTTTTGTTTTAGGTGTGGTTGTTAATAACCATGAGTTTGCTGTCCTTTCACTGTTCATATTTTTCATCTTCTTTTTCTTAGATAAGTCCCTTTAACATTTCATATATTAAGGGCTTGGTGATCATGAACTCCTCAAACTTGACCTTATCTGAGAAGCACTTTATCTGCCCTTCCATTCTAAATGAAAGCTTTGCTGGATAGAACAATCCTGGATGTAGGTCCTTGCCTTTCATGACTTGGAATACTTCTTTCCAGCCCCTTCTTGCCTGGAAGGTCTCTTTGGAGAAATCAGCTGACAGTCTGATGAGAGCTCCTTTGTAGTTGACTATCCCCTTATCTCTTGCTGCTTCTAGGATTCTCTCCTTCATTTTAATCTTGGCCAATGTAATTATGATGTGCCTTGGTGTGTTTCTCCTTGGGTCCAACTTCTTTGGGACTCTCTGAGCTTCCTGGACTTCCTGGAAGTCTATTTCCTTTGCCAGATTGGGGAAGTTCTCCTTTATTATTTGTTCAAATAAGTTTTCCACTTGTTTCCCTTCCTTTTCTCTTTCTGGTGCCCCTATAATTTGAATGTTGGAACGTTGAAAGATGTCCTGGAGGTTCCTAAGCCTCTCTTCATTTTTTTGAATTCTTGTTTCTTCATTCTTTTCTGTTTGGTTGTTTCTTCCCTCTAGTCCACTTCATTGATTTGAATCCCAGTTTTCTTTCCATCACTATTGGTTCCGTATGCATTTTCCCTCATTTCACTTAGTGTAGCCTTCATTTTTTCATCTAATTTGTGACCAAAATCATGCAATCTGTGAGCATCCTGATCACCAGTGTTTTCCACTGTGCATCTGATAGGTTGGCTATCTCTTGTTCGTTTAATAGTATTGGCTCTGGGGCTTTGATTTGTTCTTCCATTTGAGCCATACTTTTTTGGTCAGGTCAAGCCTATTGAGGAGCAGAGCCTTAGGTGTTCACCAGGGCAGGGCAATCAAGTGTCTGGGTTGTGACACTGTATATGGGGGTGGGGTCAGGTAGGGAACAATGACGCTTGTTCCTCTCACTCTCGAATTCCAGTCCCCTTTCCCACTTCCCCCAAGCAAATTGGGCCCTCCTGAAGCTGGTTCCTGGGTGGGCGGGTTTGTGTATGTTCTAGGACCCTGTGAGTCTCTCCTATGAACTCTCCTGTGAGGCTAGGAGTCACTCCTGGCACCTTTTCAATCAGTGCTTTTAGGCTTTATTTCCCATTGCTGGGGCCCTGGTTTGCTCGGTCTGTCTCACTGCCTGTTTTTGCCTGGTTTATCTGCACGTGAATATGTGACCACAATCAGCCAACAGCCTCGCATGCCTCACTGGGTCTGCTTGTTTCCTTCCCATGCCCCGGGTCTGCTAGCCCCAAGCCACCTGCACACCTGGGTCTGGCAACCACTGCCTTTTCCTGCTGTGACCCCTCTCTGCCGGCCGCTGACTCCACCCCTCTTATGGGTCTGGATGAATGGTTGTCGGACTTCTGTACAGTTCACTTTTCTGTCTGTTCTGGTTGTGTTCTTGTTTCTAAATCTTTGTTGTCCTTAATTTGTTTGTGCAAGGAGGCACAGTATTTCCACTTATGCCTCCATCTTGGCCGGAAGTCCAAATTATTTTTTTGGAGAGAGCTTTTTATTACCCACATTGTGTAGCATTGTCAGCACACGTGATCATGAAAAACACACTGAGTTGTGCTGTTGGTTTTACATCATCTTCCAACAAAAACTTTCTTTGTGCGGCAAAGAAACCCCTGTGAGAGGGGGTTTCCTCCCCTGGGGCTCACTGGAGTGGGATCAGAGAGAGGGACCAGTTCAGACTTGGAATCAGACGAGTTTGAGAGCTAGGAGGACGTAGAATCAACAGAACTTTATGCCGGCTGTCCTCTCCCACTTTCCAAGACACGACATGTTTCCGGCTCCCTCTAACCTCACTAGCCACTTTCAGTTTTATTTGGGCTCCACTGCCCCTCATTAATCTCTAAGGCCTGAAAGGTCTCAGGCTCCATCCTAGGTCGGACTTCCGGTTTACTCTTCCCCTGGTTTTCAGCCTCCCAGTAAGTGGCAGTAGCATCTACCTGCTTGTCCAAGGCCACCATGTATTGGTCATCTTTTCATTTTTTTAAAGATTACATTTATTTATTTGTAGAGAGAGGGGAAGGGAGGGAGAGAGAGAGAGGAACATTGACATGTGAGAAAACATTGATGGTTGCTTTTCACACGTGTCCAACTGGGGACGTGGCCCGAAACTCAGGCAAGTGCCCTAACAGGGAATCAAATTGCAAACTTTCAGTTTGCGAGATGACAACTGACCCCCTGAACCACACCAGTCAGGGCTGCATTGGTCAGCTTCTATTCTTTCCTTTCCTTCCAATCTATCCTAAGCTTTTGGGAACTTCTGGGTTCCTTCTCCAATGCAAATCTGGAAAGTGGCCCCTTCTGACAACCCCTCCTGCTGGTAGGTATAGCAAACCCTGTTTCGGGCTGAGTTATCCCTTTAAACTCACATGCTGAAGCTCTAATCCCCAGAACTTAGAATGTGACTATATTGGAACATGCAGCCTTTAAAGGTGATTGAGATAAAATGAGGTAAGTAGGGTGGGCCCTAATTTAATATGAGTGGTGTCCTACGAAGAGGAAATTTGGACACATATGCACACTTTGTTGGGTTAAGAAAAATTTCTTCTAGTCTTCTATTAGTTTTTAAGTTGTATTAGCTTATTAGTTTTATTAAGTCAAGAATGAGTGCTGAATCTCATCACATGCCTCTTCTGCATGTGTGGTGGACTTTGTAAAATAATCTAGTTTGACCCGTTAATGTGGGCAGCGCTATCGGTAGCCCGTCTGATACCTTTGTGTGAATGAGGAAAAGGTGCTCCTTCCTCCAGGGGCCACAGCTCCACGCCAGCAAAGCTTAAACGGAATTTCAGCCCCATTCAACCCTTCAGCGAGATGCCCACATGTTAACTGTACCCCGAGAGGCGTCTGACTTCGGGCCGAAACCCTGTGTGAGATCCTTCTGACCTGACCATGAGCAGTTACAAAGACTTTGCTTGGCAGCCCTCATTGTGGGGGAGGGGGTTTGGGGGGAAGGGGCGGACAGGGGAAGCTGCCCTCCACACAGGAGACTTGGTACCCAACCATGCTCTGCCGTCTGGTCCCCCTCTTTGTCAAGACCGGCCATGCTCTCTTATGTATATCTGCAATTTCTGCATTCCCAGCATAGACACCTTCACTGCGAAGGAGGGGTCAGCTGAGACACTGCTCAGTCGCCTCTGCATCTAGCCCTTCCCCCTTCCCCCTATCCCCCAGGCCCACACAACAGCAAGAGCCTTTTGTTCAGGCTCCCTGGGCGGAGAGACAATTCTCTGCCACATCTCACTGATTCTTCTGCCCCTCACCCAGTGCCATTTCCAGAGGGGAAGTGGAGTTTTGGGGAGCCGGCATCCCTTCTCATGAAGCCTCTGGTTTATACTACTGCAGTAAGTTGGGCTCTTCTTTATAATTAACCACCTTGACACCTGGCAACTCCACCCGGTGACAACCTGGGTACCCGTGTCTGGTGGCTTGGTGGTAAATGATGTATGGAGATTTTCTGATACGAAACTACTGTTGGAAAAGCACAGCAAACTTGGGGATGCAGGTATTTTTTAAGAAAATACTTTGCTATAATTTTTAAAGGCTTGTTGATTTTCAGTCTCTTTTTTCCCTCTTCTTTTCACTTTTCAGTGATAGCAGCTAAGGTCATAAATCCCCCCCTAAGTATCTCTTTAGTTCCATCGTATGATTTTGAATGTGTCGAGAAGGCAGCAGGGATGTGGGCGCTGACATGGGACATTCCTGGGGAATGGGGGCCAGCGAGGGCTTCTGTGGCTACATCGCTTCTAATTGCCAGTATCATTTAGCCTCTGCCCCATGAACTGTTTACAGTTGTTTGATAATGTACGTTCTGTTTAATGACCCCACTGCTGTAGGGTTCTAGCTTAACTGCCTCATGGTCAGCGAATATGGGCAATGTCAAACGATTTTTAGGGTTTGTTGAGACTTGCTTTGTGCCCTAGCACATGACCAACTTTTGTAAATACTCTATGGGTACTTCAAAAAACAAATAGTCTCTGACAGATGTAGAGCTGCATATATTTCTATTTAGATCAAATGTTAATAGTGTGCTTGAAATCCTCCATATCCTTCTAATTTTGGTATACTTGATCTATGAGTCAATCTTATGCTATCAGATTATAATGTGTAAAAATTTACTACTATGTTATTTGTCGATTTCTCTTTATAACTTCATCTTTAATTTATGTGCTGTGAAGCTATTTTACTGGGTGCATAAAATGTAGAAAAGATATGTTTTCCTGGTAAGTTGTTCCTATTATTATTGGATAACAACTCTCTTTAACCTAAAAAAATGCGTTTTTGCCCTTGAGTCTATTTTGTCTGTTATTAAAATAATAACACATCAAGTTTTTCTTTTAATTTTACATTTTTGTGTGACCTTATGTTTTAAGTGTAATACCCTTTGCAAGCAGCTCAGAAGTAGATTTTACTATTCTTTAAAAATCTGACAATAACTGTCTTTTATCTGACAAAGTCAATTCATCTACTATTATTGTTGTTTACTGACGTTCATACTTACCATCTAATTTTGTACTTTCTATTAACCACGATTTTGGGGCTTCTGTTTTTTTTTCATATTTTCTATTGGATTAAGTTTTCCTTATTACCCTTTTATATTCTAATGGTTTAGAAGTTATTCATTCAATGTCTATTCTTTTAGTTACCTGCTTTTTAAGAAATTGAGTGATAACATGCACATAGAAAGGTGTGTCCTCCTGCTTTATCCTTCTTCAAGTCTGTCTTGGTTACTCTTGATCCTTTACATTTTCATATACATTTTAGAATTTACTTTTTAACTGGTGTTCAAACAAACACACTTTGCTGGGATTTTGATTTGGTTTTTATTGAATTTGGAAGAATGGATTGGACATCTTTACAATATTAAGTCTTCTGATCTATGAACATGGCCTTTTTTATTTAAATATTTAATTTTTTCTCTATACTACTTTATGGTTTTTGGCATAGAGCGGTGGTTCTTAATTAGGGGTACTCCTACACACGCTTTGCCACCTCCCTCTCTACCCCCACCCATGGGCAATGCCTGGAGACACTTTGGTTGTCACCGTGGGGGATGGGGATTGGTGAAGGAATCTAAAGCATGGAGGTCAGGGGTACTTCTAAACATCCTATGTACAGTCCTCCTGTTATGGACTCCGTGTTTGTGTCCTCCAAAATTTATATGTTGAAGTCCTAACCCCCAGTGTGACCGCATTTGGAGATAGGGCCTGTGAGTAGGTGATAAAAGTTAAATGATGTCATAAGGGTGGGGCCCTAACCTGATAAGACTGGTGTCCTTATAAGAAAAGGAGGAGACACCAGACCTTGCTCTTTCCTGCCATGTGAGCACACACTGAAAGGGAGTCATCCACAAACCAGGAGGAGAACTCTCACTAGGAACCGGATTGGTCAGCACCTACCTGGTCTTGGACTCCCAGTCTCCAGAACTGTGAGAAACAAATTTCTGTCATTCAAGCCACCCTGTCTGTTGCTTTTTCAAAAAACAGCCCCCCCCCAAATAATTATCCACTCCAAAATATGAGTAGGGCCAAGGGTGGGAAACTGGTGAAAGGCTATTCAACACCTTTCATGATACCTTTTTCCCTGGAATTTGATACTTTGGGGCCTACTATAGACAACAAGTATCAAGACACCTTTACTGCTCCCATCACTTGGGAAATCCCAAGGGTTTTAGGAGCTCTTTGCCAGAAATGAGGAAGAGGACCAAATAGATCTTTCTTGCTATAAATCACAATACTACAATTACCCATTGGTAACCATGGACAAATTATGTACCATTTCTAAGCCTCCATTAACTTATTTGAGAAATAATAGTAAACACGTCATTAGAAAGATTAAGTACATTCAAAGAGCTTATTAGGAGTCATGGAGATGCAGTGGCCAGGCCTCCCTTCAAGGGTTCACTGCCAGCCTGCAGACAGGGTGGTCAGCAGCCAGCCAGCCAGCTGCCAGCTCCTTCAAGGGCTGCCTCAGCCACAGAGGGCTACCCCAGCTGAAATCACTCCAGGGGTACCTGACAACTGAGGGAGAAGGGTGGAAATAGATAAAGCCCGGCATTTCTGCCTGACATGGGACACTGATGGATGATACTTGTGCTAGAATTCCCCACCAGGGGGGCCAAGAGTCTTGGGGGCCTGCATTCCAGATGGACTCCTTCCCCTCTCCAGTCCTGCTTTGCCCCCTTTCCTCTCCCAGGTGGTGATCTCTAACACCTCGTTTATCTTCAGGTCTGCTTCTGGGAACCCACCCTACAGCACAGTGACCAGCAGACAGTAAGTAGTCAATAGATGTTAGCTATTGTTCTTTGTTGTTGTTATTGCATTAAAATCAGAGCCAGAGTCCAAGATTGGGCATTTTGTTCCTGACTCATCCAGCCCCTGCTGTGCAAATGTCAGTGCTGTGCTAATCCATTATTACACTAATATCTTTTTTTCTTTTTTTAAGAAAGGGAAAGAAAAATGATGAGTGAGAGAAACAGCAATCAGTTGCTTCTCTCATGCCCCCAACTGGGGACCTGGCCTGCAATGCAGACATCTGTCCTGACTGGGAATCAAACTGGCAGCCTTTAGGTGATCAGGCCAGTACTCAATCCACTGAGCTACAGCAGCCAGGAACTAACATCTTGGAAGTACCCTTTGTCATGATCTGAAACTTTGCATTATCCTGTACCCCATCCACCAGATTTCTATGTTGAAATCCTAACCCCCAATATAATGGTGTCAAGAGGTGAGACCTTTGGGAGGTAGTCAAGCCATAAGGGAGAAGAAACCTCCATGAATAAGATTAGTCTCCTTATAAAAGAGGCTCCAGGCATCTCTCTTGCCCTCTTTCCACCATGCAAGGATATGAGGTAGGGGCCATCTGCAACCCAAAAGAGGGCTAGCCCTCACCAGAACCAGACCATGCTTGCTCTCTGATCTTGAACTTCCAAGTTGTTTAAAGCCACCCAGTCTCTGGTGTTTTGTTGTAGCAGCCCCAATTGACTAACCCACCCTTCCTCTGACTTTGAGGTCCTGGAGGGCAGGGACTGTGCCTTAAACTTCCTCCTTTCCTCTACTGATTTGTTAGCTCACACATGATGGGCACAATGTTTGGATTTGTTCATTTTTAACTTTCCTGGTATAAGACATCCAGCATAAAATTTTGAATAAATAGCTGAATTATCTTCCAAATTGTATAATCTAAGTACATTTCTATTATCCTGGGCTAACTCCTTATATGATATTCCAGTAAGCCAGCCTACATTCATTATACCTCGCAGAGGGCTAGAAATCCATTAGCTGTGGTTTGATCCCCACTGCACTTCATGACATGCTTTTGGGGGGTACCATGTCACCTCATCACAGCATTGGTTACCTCCTGAGGGGCCTAAGTCTGGCTCTTTCAGGGAGTGCTGCGCAGCCCACAGCTGCATTTTTTTCTTGTACAATCGATGTGCTTGTTACAAAATTTAAATCAGAATAGTTACCTTCATTGTGCATATGAAGGAACAGAGTGCATTGTACATAGGAAGGAACCGCAAAGGAACAGGGTGCCCTTGGCTTCCCTAAAAATTGGAAACTGGCCAGCTACTTGGGAGGCAATTTTTGATCCAGAGTGAGGTATCTTCCAACTCAAAGAAGTGACACCGACCAGCACCAGTCACTGACCACCAACTACAGGAAGTACTTTTGGAGTAGTGTGGTTTTTGAAGGTCTGTATTAAGAGAAGCCAGGGGTGGCAGGTCCTCTTAAAGGGCCTGTGCACAGACATACTTGGACTCACTCCCTCTGAGCTCCAGCTCTGGGGCCGCAGCTCCAAGGTCCCCAGGGATATACAGGGAGGAACTAAACTTTCTGGCATGAGGGTGAGAGTTGAAGGGGCAGCTGGCAGAGATGCTGGCAGAGGACACTGTTCTTTTTCTGAGCTCTTCCTGGACAGGGCACCATATCTGAGTCTCCATCAGCCTGATCATCACTGTCCTCTCTGCCAGCCCTGGTGACTCCTTGAGACCCAGCCCCACCAACTTGCAGACCCAGCTAAGCTGTTTCCAAGTGGCTTTTTCATATGAATGGCCTGTCTTGACTCATACTTTGGATCTTCCTAAAATCTCTCAAATAAGCAGCTTCTGGCCTCTGTGTACCCTGTACCTCTCACTAAGTGGCCCCAGGCCTGACACTAGCAGCTCCCAGCCTTGGTTCACAGCTTGGCTTCTCCTGTGCACCCCCATGCCCAGCACAAGTGGCAGCCGTCTGCAGACTGCTTTGTAGCTCATGTTGGGTGGTTCCGGGTAGAATACAGGTGGTGGCTGACCTTGGCCTGCACCTCCAGGGAGGCTCCAGAGCTAGTGCAACTGGTGGTCAGCTTCAGATCGCATCACAGCACCCAACTACATCCGCTAACAACACACACAAGGGGCAAACTCAGCAGACACCAGAACCCAGCTGAAGTAAGTCCTGCTCTGTGGGGTGGTCCCCTGTACAGGTGATCCTCTACAGTAGTTGTAGCCAACCTTTGCTGCTGACTGGCCTGGGTAAATCCCTCTCGTTGATATGCTAACAGCTATCAAGGCTCAACTACAATAGGAGGGTGCAAATGGCCCACAGTGGGGGTCAGGGGGAACATGGAGTGTCCAGCTCAAGTGATTTGGGAGCCCATGCCACTGGACCCTACAGGACACCTACTAAATAAGGCCACTCTACCAAGCCTGGGAGATACAGCAGCTCTACTAACATATAGAAACAAACAGAGAAAGGCTGCCAAAATGAGGAGATGAAGAAATACGCCCCAAATGAAAGAACAGAACAGAACTTCAGAAAAAGAGCTAAACAAAATGGAGACAAGTAATCAACTACATGCAGAGTTTAAAACACTGGTTATAAGGATGTTCAATGAACTTAGTGAGGACCTCAACAGCATAAGCAAGGACCACTCAGAAATAAAGGATTCACTAATTAAAATGAAGAATAATTTACAGAAAATCAACAGCAGAGTAGATGAAGCTGAGAATCAAAAGAGCAATTTGGAATATAAGGAAACAAACACACCCAATCAGAATAGCAAAAAGGAAAAAGTCCAAAAAGTGAGAATAGTGTAAAGAGGCTCTGGGACAACTTAAACTGTGCCAACACTCACACCAAGGTAGTGCTGGAAGGAGAGGAGAGAGAAACAAAAATCGAAACAGGAAATTGAAATTGAAAAACCTATTTGAAAAAATAATGACAGAAAACTTCTGAGGGACTTCCACCAAGATGGAGGAATAGGTGGAAACACCATGCCTTCTCCCACAGCCAAGTCTGAATACAACAAAGTTTGGAGAACAAAGACACAGCCAAAAAACAGAAAATTGAATTATACAGAAGTCCAACAACGAACCTTTCAATCGGGACGGTAAGAGGGGCAGAGCCAGCAGCGGAGCAGGGTTGGGCAGGAAGGATCCCCCGACCTGGGCGCGCAGGTAGCCCGGACCCAGTCAGGGTGAGGGGCAGACTGACCGAGGTTGCACATTCGCACACAGTGAGACGGACCACGCAGGCCCCAGGGGGCAAGGGCTGACAGCGGCGACACACTCACGTGCAGTGGGGCGAAATGCGCGGACCCTGGTGACGGTGGCAGCTGCAGCATGTGTGGCTGCGGCGGGAGGCAGCAGACAGGACGCCATTGCTCCTCTTTGACCCCGCCCCCCACATGCAGCGTCACAACCCAGCGACTGAGTTGCCCTGCTCTGGTGAACACCTAGGGCTCTGATCCTGCTACATAACAGGCACGAACAGCCCAAAAGATGGTGCAAGAAGAACTCAAAGTCCCAGAGCCGATAACTCTAAGTGACCAAGAGATTGCCAGCCTCTCAGATGCACAGTTTAAGGCACTGTTTATCAGGATGCTCACAGAACTGGTTGATTATAGTCACAAATTAGAGGAACATATGAAGGCTAAACTAATTGAAATGAAGGGAGATGCAGAGGAAACCAATAGTGATGGAAAGGAAACTGGGACTCAAATCAATGGAACGGACCAGAAGGAAGAATGAAACATCCAACCAGAAAGGAAAGAAGAAATGAGAATTCAAAAAAATGAGGAGAGGCTTAGGAACCTCCAGGACATCTTTAAACGTTCCAACATCCGGATTATAGGGGTACCAGAAGGGGGAAAGAAACAGCCACGAGTGGAAAACTTATTTGAACAAATAATAAAGGAGAACTTCCCCAGTCTGGCAAAGGAAATAGACTTCCAGGAAATCCAGGAAGCTCAGAGAGTCCCAAAGAAGTTGGACCCAAGAAGGAACACACCAAGGCACATCATAATTACATTAGCCAAGACTAAAATGAAGGAGAGAATCCTAGAAGCAGCAAGGGATAAGGGGACAGTCACCTACAAAGGAGTACCCATCAGACTGTCAGCGGATTTCTCAAAAGAGACCTTACAGGCAAGAAGGGGCTGGAAAGAAGTATTCCAAGTCATGAAATCCAAAGACCTACAGCCAAGATTGCTTTATCCAGCAAAACTTTCATTTAGAATGGAAGGACAGATAAAGTGCTTCTCAGATAAGGTCAAGTTCAAGGAGTTCATCATCACCAAGCCCTTATTATATGAAATGCTAAAGGGACTTATCTAAGAAAAAGAAGATGAAAAATATGAACAGTGAAAGGACAGCAAACTCACAGTTATTAACAACCACACCTAAAACAAAAGCAAACCAAGAGGACAGCTAGATCAGGAGTGGAACCATAGAAATGAAGAACACATGGAGGGTTAGCAACAGGGGAGTGGGAGGAGGGGAAGGGGGGAGAAGGTACAGAAAATAGCATAGACAGTAGGTAGAAAATAGATAGGGGGGAGGGCAAGAATAGTTGGGGAAATATAGAATCTAAAGAACTTGAGACATGTGGTTATAAACTAAGGGGGGAGAATGGTGGGGGAGGGAGTGTGGGGGTGGAGGGGAATGAAGGAGGGGAATAGAACAACTGTAATGGTATAATCAATAAAATATATATATTAAAAAAAAAGAAAACTTCTTCAACCTGGTGAAAGAAATAGACATACAAGTCCAAGAAGCACAGAGTCCCAAAGAAGATGAATCCAAAAAGGCCCACACCCAGACACATTATAATTAAAGTGGCAAAAGTTAAAGACAAAGAGAGAATCTTGAAAGCAGCAAGAGAAAGGAAGTTAGTTGCTTACAAGGGAGCTCTCATAAGACTTTTAGCTGATTTCTCAACGGAAACATTTCAGGCCAGAACGGATTGGCATAAAATATTCAAAGTGGTAAAAAAAGCAAGGAGCTATAACCAAAATTACTCTACCCAACAAACCTGTGACTTTAAATAGAAGAACATATAGTTTCCCAGACAATAAAAAGCTAAAGAAATTCATTACCACCACACCAGTATTAAAAGAAATGTTAAAAGGTCTTTTGTAAGAAGAAAAAAAAAACAAATATGAACAATAAAATAGCAATAAATACATATCTACTAACAACTGAACCTAAAAAACAAAGTAAACAAACAAGCAGGACAGAAACAATCTCATAGATACAGAGAACATTTTGGTGGTTGGCAGATGGGAGGGGGTGGTCGGGAGCATGGGTGGAAAAGGTGAAGGGACTAAGAAGTACAGATTGGTAGTTATAAAATAGTCATGGCGATGTAAAATAAAGTGCTGCATAGGGAATATAGTCAGTAATATTCTAATAATTATATGTGGTATCAGATGGGTACAAGATTAGGATGATCCCTTAGTTATACAATGTCTAATCACTAGGGTGTACACCTGAAACTAACATAATATTGTGTGACCACTGTAATTGAAAAATAATTTTAAAAAAGAGAGGTGGGGGAGGACTGGGGTAACAGAATATGAAACTGGAAACCACCAAACGGAAGTTCTCCCACGAGCTCTGTGACCCTGGGCAAGTCACCGAGACTTCAGCATCCTCCCCGTGATACAGGGGCTTTTCTATACTTGCTGAGGCTCCTGCACTCTCTTTTTGGGTGTCTATGATCGGGAATGGTCTGTGTGCAGGCGGAGATAAGCAAACACGTTTTCCCCTAAAGAGAAGCTGCAACTTGAGTAAAAATCAGGTGCTGGTGAGGAGACAATAAAATACTTCAAGAGTGGGTTGCGAGTCTGTCATGTATCACAGCCAAGCGTCGTGGGGGCTGTGAGTCAGCAGTGCTTCAGCTGCCTTGACCTGCGGAACAGATCTGGTGGTTTTCTCTTTTCTGATGGCCTTAATTCCATTTTGTGCAGACTGAGCCAGAATATTTCGACCTCTTGGAGGAGGCGGGGGGAGAGTCTGCTCAACCAGGGGACTCTGCCTTCCAGGCAAGCAGTGATCAATGGTTGCAGTTTAACCTTTACCCTTGTCTCACAGCAGGATGTCTGACTCGGAGGCCACCCAGGTCCCAGGCCTGTGGCTAAGACCCCGTTTCAGGGAGGCCCAGGAGGTTCTGAGGCTTTGCCCTTCCTCCCACCTCCCCTCAAACACACTCTCCCCTCTTCCCATCCCTGCTCTCTACCGCATCGACCCTCCCCGCCCTCTCCTGCTGCCAGCAGTGACGGGGGACTCTCCAAACACCTTTCCAGGCTTGGCATTGCCGTGGCACTGCTCTGACTCGTCATGAAGCAGCAAGGATTCAAGAGAAGGGAGGAACATACAGGGGGACACCAAGACAATCAGAACTTCCGGAGTCATCCCATCTGACTGCTTCACTTTGCAAATGGGAGATGAGGGGCTGAGGTCTCCAAAGCAGGTGGCTGAGATGAAGACTAGAACTGGGTTTCCTGATTCCCAGTCAGGACCAGTCCCCACCTGACTCATCAGTTTATCTCCCTATTTGATTTCAGCAAAGCCATGCACAGATATTTTAAGACTTGTAGACTGCTTCACAAGGTTTTGAATACCAAGAGAAATGACAGCTTGGATGCCACCTCTCAGCAAGGATGTTGCTGGGCCCCACTTGAAGTGTTTAATCTCTAAACTTCCTCAGTCATGTCTGTACCCCCACAAGATATTTGTTTCAAAAAGGCAGTATCTGGACCTGGTCACTCTAGGCCTGATCTCTCTCTATATAAGAAAACTCTTCAGTTCCCTTCATGAACCAGGTCCATTCCTTCAAGAGGGGAATCCTCTCCTGACCCTTGTGGCTCAGTTGGTTGGAGCATCATCCCAAGCACCAAAATGTTGCAGGTTCGATTCCCAGTCAGGGCACATACCTAGGTTGCAGGTTTGATACCCAGTAAAGATGCGTATTGGAGGTGACCAACAGATTTTCTCACTCATGGATGTTTCTCTTTCTTTCCCTTCCTCTTTAAAATCAGTAACATATTTGACAAAGAGATAATCCTGATTAAGACTCTGTAATCCCACATGGGGATTACAAGCTAAAAACACAGGTACCACCAGACAATGGCAACTCCTTATTCTCAACTAATGTAACACAGACTCAACATCTTTCAATTTCCTGCAGCACAGCAAAGAACCAGGCCAAGACATTTCAACAAGGTCCCCTCAGCCAGGGAGAGTAACATGAGAGCAGGTAAGAGGCTCGTCAAGTCCAGGTCCCTTGCTGTTACTGGGGGAGAGGGTGGGGTAAGGGTAGGAATAGGGGGTACGGGTGGTTTCCCCTACTTCCTGGAGCCTCTGTGAGAATCTGGCTTTGTCTTCAATGCAGTTTGAATTGTTTCTGCTCTGGGCTTGCTCCCAATGCCATCTTGCTCAGTTCACCCAGCAACTAACCTCGAGCTGTAGATCTTCTAATCCGTTCCTACTCCACACTCAGCCTCAAAGCCCATCCCTCCTCCCCATCCCTCAGGGTGGCAACCACGAGGCCTGGAGCAGGCAGAGTACATACTGGTGCCAGACCAAAATATGGCAGGATCCCATGGCCAGAGGAAATTGGGTCATTTAAACAAACAGGCAGATGAAAAGTAAACGATGGCACAGTCCTATAACCAAGGAGGACATTCAAAGGACACGGGGCCTACCCTCGGACTGCGTCAGTGTGAGAGCCGTCAGGGAAATTGGCCAGTTTTCCACACAGCTCAGCACGTACGCTGTGAAGCTGCTCAACACTCTCCCATGGGCTCAAGTGAAAGCAAGTCAATGCTGGCACCGGGGGCTGAGGCATGAAGGAACAAGAACCTTTACACAACCTAAAGAAGGGATAAGGACAAGCGCTCGGGCTTTTCTTTTAATTATTTACCAGATAAAAAAGAAAAAATAGTGATTGTTTTTCTTCACCCCCAACGTTTCAGTTGACCCAGGTCCAGTGGGAGAAAAGTTTGTTGAAAGTGACTCGAGCTCCTGGCCGACTCTTCCCCTCTGCTCCACACCACCTCCAGCGGGAGGGCCAGGGATGGCTCCAAGCAGAACTTGGGCCGTGGCGGCCGTGCGGATGTCATCTTCTCCCCTCCCTGTTGCCACAGCAGTCACTCTCTCCTGTCTGTCCCACTTTGCCATCCTGCCCCATCAAAGGAGGTAGGATGACGGGGCTCGAGGACACAGGGACGGGCAGAGAGCAGGACTGGGAGGCGAGCAGCAGACCCGGCAGCAGGCCCCGATCTTCTGCTTCTATTGCACAGCCTGGCTTAGGTCACCTGCTCTGAGCAGTGGGCACAGAGCAAAATGCTTCTGAAACTCAAAGAGGGAGCCTGTTGTTGTGTGCCTGGCTCAAGAAGGGGAGGTGTGTCGTTGTGTGGCTTCTTCTGATAATAGACATTGAAGTTATGTTTAAGTTAATTCATGATGGGGCAAGGTGGCGATTATGCCTGTTTAAAAAAGCATATCGGTTTGGACACCTGGAGCCCTGCAGTCACCTGGGTTTTCCCACCTCCCAAGTTCAAAATTCCAAGAATAACCCTTTCTCCAGTCAGATCTTCTGCATCGGATGGAAGGGGCAGCAGCGACCACCAACCACATGAGCCCCTTCCAGATGTCATGATTCTGAGCCACTGAGGGTGGTTCCGAACACCTGGAGAATCTGCCAAATGAGCCAAGAGAAAAACCCTTTACATGTTTCTGCATGAAGAGGCAGCTGTTTGGGTCTCATTCTTCTCACCACCAGTGGACTGGAATGAGCCATTTTCCTGGCCGAACAGACAGAGCACATCCCTCTAAGAAACAGTGGGGCTGGGGAAGAGGACTGATTTTGACTCAGCAAAGCCGCAGCTCTTTCACCTCCACTGGCTGGAACAAAGCTGGTGGGTGAAGAAGAACCTAACTGAGCCAACGGCAAGAACCACAGGCTATGGGAGGCGACAGGTGACACGGAACTGGGCAAGTCGTGGCACTACGAAGACAGGAAGTCTGGAGCACACTTGCAGAAGCTGTGTCTGTCCCGTAGTAAGTGGTGGCATCCAGGTAAATTCAAGAGTGGTTCTCCTTCCTCCTCTTCTCAACCAATTCTGAGAGTTTCTTCTTCAAACAACTATGTACACACATACAAGCCTGGTCTCTCTTTTAGATGAGGGTCCTTCACTTGAGGGTCCTACAATGGCTTTAGAGAGTTGGTTCCAATTGCCTTTTTGGAGATTTACTGCTTGGGATCGAACCTGCAAGGAGAAAAAATGATGAACACGATACCAGGCAGATCTTTAAGGCGGAAGCATCCCAGTGTGGAAGGCACTGAATCTTACTATAAATAAGGAACCCGCAGCTCCCTTCCCAGGCTCTGGTACCCTGGCAGATTAAGTACCTGGTCTGAGACTCACCAACCCTGTGGGGCTCCTTTCAGCCAGAGGGCCCCCTGGCCACCAGCAACCAGCAACCCTGGGAATACAGCTCCGTACCTCCCTCTGATAAGGACAATTTCTCAAGTTCAGCTTCAAGCTCAGCGTCCGAGATCCTAGGGACAGGCACACTGTTGGTGTAGAACTTCTCGTGCGGGTGGTCAGGCCGATCGAAAGGTTCTTTGGTGGTATCCTGAAGAAGGATGTCCAATTCCTTCTCTAGTTCCTCGCTGTCAAAATCTGGAAAGAAAGGACAATGTGACGACACAGAAAGCCTGAGGAAGAAATGCATCTATGAGTCAAAGATGGAGGACAGGAAAACCAGCTCAGCTTAAGAAATCACGTGACTCGGAAGGCAGAGGGCACCCCAGGCACACACTCTTCTTCAGGCACAGAGCTAAGTTGCTAAGAAGGTATATTTTGCCAACTCCACAGAACTGACCCGGCCTCCTCTTGTCCTTAAAGAGGCATCTTCCAGTCAGAAGCCTAGTCAGCAAGGAACACTGGGGCATGGAGGGAGGAATGCCACTCCTCCCCAGTAGTTCTGAGGGTAAGTCCCAGAGAGAGACTGAACACAGCACAGCAAGTGAGGTCCTCTTAGGAAGGAGGAAGGAAGAGCCACCTTGCCCACTCACCTAAGCCATTGGTTACCCCGCCAGCCAGAGTCTGAGAAACTTCGTCCTGGGTGTCACACAGCTGTAAGGGAAAGCGCAGGCCTTGAACTCTGAGTGATGTCTCCATGGCCCTCTGCCTTTGCATCTCAGTGTTACACAGTGATGTTTCCCCGTCCGAGACTCGAAGGCAGCCTCCTCAAGCTCACAGGTGAAGAGTCCAGTGTGTGAAAGGGGAAGTGCAGCACAGTCCCACCTGCCCCAGTCCCTCCTCTGCGGCCTCCCTCCCAGCCTCTCCTGTACCTCCTGGATCTGATCCACAAGGCTCTCTGCCTTCTCCACTGTGACGTCCTTCATGGAGAGTTTGAGGGCTCCCACACCGGCCTGATAGGCATTGAAAACCTAAAGAGAAGGCAGTTAGTTATCAGTGCAAATGAACACTGGCCAAACGCATATGATATTGTTTCATCCCCAAAAGACAGCTTTGGGGTTTTTGTTTCATTTTGTTTTTTTGCTACCCATGCTCAATTCGCCCCATATCCACTGGGGCCCAAACTTCCCACCACAAGAGGCTCAGTCAACCACATCCCAGGCCTTGTTCAAGCAGCGGAGCCACAATGGAGGGGATGAGAAGTGGGTGCCAGACAGACAAGGATGGAGCGGAGGGGTGGTGGCTACCATCTGATCTGTCTGCGAGGCGTAAATCCGGTCCAGGATGCCTTGGACAGTGTCCAGCTTGGCATGCAGGGCCTCGATGCGCTTCTCTGTCCGTTGTTTGGTCTTGAGAGACCTCAGTGCCTAGGGTGGCATGGAGATGTGGTCAGGGTCACACTGGGCAGAACAAAGGGCCAGAGGAAGACAGCCAGTCCCAGATGCTATGGCCATCCCAAACCTCCCTCTGTGGTGCTTGGGCCCCCTGCAGACTGTTCCCCTCGAGTCCCAAGTTCCTTTCTGAGCTGCTGGGGAACCCGTCACTGCCAGCCCAGCGCATAGGCACACAGCTGGAGGGGAAGAAAGAACTCACCAGCTGCTTCTTTCCTGCTCGGCATGCCCGGCGGGCTTCTTCTTTACACCTATGAGGCAAAGGGACAGATCTAGATGGCAGTGCCATCAGACAGGGTGGCAGGGTCCTGAAAAGTCCCCAAGCATAGCACTAGGTACAGTACCTCCAGACCTGAAGATCAAATCCATCCTACCCAACGGCAAGAAAAATGATGCCCGACAGCCACTGCCAAACTCTGGCGGCAAGCTGAGATATAAGCTCTCTCCCCACAGGGAGAGAGAACCTGCTAACAAGGCACCTTAAAAACAGACTCCCATTTTGGGAGCCAGGAGATCAGAAGTCAATTTCTAACACCAACAGTAACTTCAGACACATGCTTGGGTTTCTTCCACTGTACGATGTGGTGAGCAACTACATCTTAATCTGACCCTGACTGGGGTGGTTCAGGGGACTGGGTGTTGTCCCATAAATGGTAAGGTCTCCGGTTCAATTCCCGGTCAGGGCACATGCCTGGGCTGTGAGGCAGGGCCCCAGTTGGGGGCACATGAGAGGCAACTAAGTGATGTTTCTCTCACACATCAATGTTTCGCTCCCTCTTTCTCCTTCCTTTCCCCTAAGATAAATAAAATCTAAGAAATAAAAAGAATAAAATAAGTACAGCTTAATCCAGTGCCTATACACCCTCCTCTGTGGAGAAGTATTCATGTGCCCTCAGCTGGGACACCTTGCATGGTCACCCACAGAGAACAGCAAGAGTCCCTCAGAGGCCTCCCGAGGCAGAGACTTGCATTCACTACCATATTCCCAAGTCCCCAAGACAAGGCCCGGCTTGATCAGTACCGGTGCAGTGGACACTGGTGTGGGAGAGCATAAACATAGTGTTAGCACTCATAATAATTAAGATTCATTTTTTTCCTTTGTGATAGTCTATGCTTTCCATGACAGCTGTATAGAGTGGTGAGTAGTTTTGTAATCAGTGAAACAAACAAACAGACAAACGCCATTTTTTAAAAAAGAGCCTACAGATGCCAATGCTTTGCCAGCTCCGAGGGCCAGCAGGGTGGGGGCTCTCGGCTCGGGGGCAGTTACCTCTCTGCTTCCTGGGATAAGGACTCCACTTTGCGTGAGAGCAGCCGTTCACTCTGCATCAGCTGGTACACCCCAACATCGACGTCGTTGACAGGAGAGACCTTGGCGTGTGGCCCCCGGGCAAACTTTACAATCTGAGGGACAGGGACAAATTACTGCTGCCCCTGCCACAAAGGCTGAGACACCCCTGCCTGGAGCGCTGGTGGGCACAGCAGCACGTGCTCAGTGAGTGACCGGGTGGACGGCCGAACTGCATACCTTCTCCCCGTTCTGCTCAAGGACTGTGACTCTCTTCTCTTTCTGCAGCTGCAGCAAGACCAAGTAGAAGGTCCTCTCGTCGGGACAGGAGCCAACACAGAGGGTGCTCAGCTCCGACAGGGCCACCACAGGGTGCGAGGAGAGAGGGGAGTTCTGATACAGACGATACACCTCCTCAGCCTTCTCCTGCAGCGAAGGCAAAACACGCTCACAGGCTCTGACCACCACCCCGGAACCCAGTGAGCCCCGACCCCTGCTTCCAAATGACAATCACACAGCCCAAGAGCAGGGGGCGCCAACCCATCCTCTCCCAAGTGGCAGCTTTGGAAAAGAAAAAAAGATCTGCGTTTTTTAAACACTGGAGGACAGTTTGGTGGATATGGATGAAACGAGGTCCATGATGTACCGGAAGCCAGCTGCACTTGCACTTCCAACTGGGACTTTGTGTTTAGGCAGCTCCCTGACCCACGGTTTCACAAGGGAAGGAGGAGGTGGTGCGATGGGCTGGAATGGCCACAGATGAGAGCTGAGGCTGGTTCTCAGCCCCGCCTGCACAGCCCCGAACCAGCCCATCTCACTGGTCCTCAGCTCGAACTGCAGACATCTACCTTCCCTTCCAGTCCATTTTTATGCCAACTTCCCTACTCTGCCCATTTTTATGCCAACTGACAGTGCTGCGAACAAGAATACCACTGTCCTCAAGAGAGAAGTATGGGACAAACAGGTGGGGTAGGGTTTTGTGAGACATCTAAGAAATAGATTCCAAGAAACAATGTCACTGCGTTCCTCCTACGAGCAAATTACCCGCTGTCTTCAGCGAACCAGAAACACTTACTGAGGTAAGTGTTTGCACAGAACACTGAAGACACAGGAAAGGAATATCCCAGAGTTCAGAGGCTGTTTGGAAACAAATGGTTGTTGAGCAGAATTCTGAGGGGCAGTGAGTTTGTGGGTGAGGCAGGTGGGAGGGCGTCTCAGGCAGATGGGTGTCCAAGAGAAACGGCATGGAGTGTGAGTCAGCACAGCGTCTGCAGGTCAGACACAAGAGGGAAGAGTAAAGCACTTCCCTCTGGTACAAGGCGCAGCATTTCCCATGCTGTCCTTCATCTGGCTGCTGGCGGGGAGGCACTGAAGGGAAGTCACATGGTTAGGTTAACAGAGGTCTAGCTGACAACTGGGAAAGGTTGGACTGTAGGAGTTAGGCTTCGAGGCAGGGAGACCATTTAGTCTAGAGGATCTGAGGGACTGAACAGGGCAATGGTAACAGGGACAGAGAAGGGACGGATTCAAACAGCACGTAGAAGATAAGGCTGGTGATCCATGGTCACTGGGTCTGGAGTCTTGCATGACTCCTGGGTTCTGGTTTGAGTGACTGGGCGGATGTGATGCTATTGGTGAACAGCAAGAATCCAGGAGGAAAAACACATATTAAAGGAAAGACAAAACATCCCACGTTGGACATGTTGGTGTGGGATGCTTGGGGCGCCTCTGAGAACACCTGTACAGCAGACAACTGGATACACAACCTGGAGCTCCACGAGATGCCAGGACAGGAGATGTGTGGCAATTAAATCACAGGGAAATTCAGAGAGCAAACAATAAGCTGAAGGGAGACCAACGTTTGAGAGATGAAGGAGACCACAAACAAGATCCAGAAACATTGCTCACGGAGAACCAACGAAGTTGAGGAGACGGAAAAGTTTAAAGAGTGTCAAAGGCAACAGAAGAGTCTAATAAGGTACAACCTAAAGTTTTCCTTAACCTAAAGTTTTCCTTAGATCTGACTATCCTGTCAGATAACAACACTCACTACAAAGCTACTGTAGGGAAAACAGGACGGCACCTATACACTAGCAGATTGACGGACACAACATGAGTAAGTGATGTTAAAAACAAGGAGCTATGCATTTGGAAGAAAACATATTTTTCCTCTCTACATACAAAAATGAATACCAAATTACTGCCATTTAAGTTGAGAAAATAAAAGTGTAAAAAAATTTGAAGAAACTGTTTTTAAAAATCTGATTAAACTTAAAGAGGATACATTCCTAAGAAAGATGAGAATTCAGTAGCCATAAGGAAACTGGAGACATCTGATTGTAGAAATAGGAAAATTTCTATATGGTGAAAGACATCATAAACAGGAAAAAGTAAACGAAAGATTGGGAAACAGTATTTACATCCCTAACCCGAAACAAACACACACATACACACACACACACACGTATAAATATATATTACACAGAGAACTCCTACAAACTAATGTAAAAGATAAATAATCCAATATAAAACAGGACATAAACTGGCAATTCACGGAAGGGAATATGTAAATAAATGGCCAGTAGATAGGTGAAAAGATGCTCAAATCTTCTGATCTGATAAAGTATCATTTTCTCTCATTAAACTGGCACATTTTAAAAGACTGACGTCACCCAGTGCTGACAAGGGTGTGGGGCGGCTACACACTGTAATGTAGTCTTGATGAAAGTGTAAATCGGTACAAACTTTTGACAAGTAATTTGGCAATTTCTGTTAAAATGTAAAGTGTACATAGGCATTTCTAGAAATTGATTCCAGAAAAATCAAAGCAGAAGTACACAGATGTACAAACAAGGCTGCCAGATACGTACTTGTTGTAAAAGAGAAATCGGAATGACTTGAGTGTCCATCTATGGGGCACCTGCTATGCAACTGCAGTGTATCTGCAGACCATCCCACGGCCATCCCAAAGAATGGGGACAAGCCATGCTGTGTCGGGACCGGGGAGGACGCTCATGATATACTAAGTGAAAAGCACACAAAGCAGTTTGCAGACCAATAGGTAAAATAAGATTCCATTTCCAGGAATCTTATGTATATGTATATACATATACATATATGTATATGTATATGTATATACATATGCATATACATATATGTATATACACATACATGGTATATGTATATACACATATGGTATGTGTATATACACAAATGGTATATGTATATACACATACATGAATACATATGTATATTCACTTATTTATTCAATAAATATTTGCTGACTCTGTTCCCAGGGTCCCAGGTCCTAGGAAGTTCTCCTTCTGGTAGGACAGACAGATAATAAATAAACAAGTAAAATACATAAAATAAGTAACTAACATTTTCAGAAACTACTGACTGCTGACAAGGAAATAAAACAGAAAGTAATGTAACAGTGTGAGACTCAGTCAATAAGCAAAGATATGTCTGTAAACACACACAGGAAGGAAACGTATTGAAAGAGGGAAATGGGATGAACAGAAAAGAAAGTTTCATTTCTTTATATAATTTCTTAAAATAGCAAAATCTATGGGCAATTTTTCCTTTTTTAAACATTTTTCTTTCCAATGTATGGTTGCCTCTCGTGAGTCACCTGCTGGGAACTGGCCTGCAACCCAGGCATGTGCCCTGACTGGGAATCGAACCGAGATTGTGTGGTTTGCAGGCCTGAGCTCAATCCACTGAGCTACACCAGCCAGGGCTACATTTTTCAAGTAAGTTACTGGCTGCTTTCTATGTTTAGACTTGAGAACATCAACTGGCCTCAGAAGGTGGTTTTCGTTGTTTCATAAAATGTCCAGGTAAGTCCCTGCAGTTTCAAGGAGATAATAAACAAGTCTCCGTCCCGGGAGAAAACCAGAAGTCACCGAATATTAGAAAGCAGATGTCACTGAATGAGACTGAGTATTACATGTTCTGTCTAGTGACACAGACTGGATATGGATTTAACAGTGCCATGCGCCTATTAAGCGGGAAGACTTATTTTTCTACCTAACCAGGATTAGATCGCATTGCTACCAAATATTACCGCTGGTTTTAGAAGACCTTTGTAATTCCACTCCCACCCCATCTCTGCCTTTGCTCTCCAAGGACTGAGTCCAGAACCACGTTCATGGGGATAAATGGACCTATGTCCATTTGCCCCAGTTGGAGCGCACGGGAGGTTAGACTGCACAGGGGAACGGGGCTTGGCCCAGCACCACCCAAACCATTCTGCAGCTTCTGTGGGGCCTTGGCTAAGCCCTGGAGAGCAGGGCACTGGGTGGGAGGATAACCGCGAGGACAGGGCTGGAGTGCAGAGGGGGAAAGAGGTGTTCCCCTGACAAAAAATGTGTGCTGCTCAGTCAAAACCCTGGAGGACCGGGAGAGGTGGTGGATTTGGGAGCTCTCCTTCTCAGTCCAAGGCACAGAGGGCTGGGGGTCTGCAGGGGGGCGGGGGGGACTGGAGCTTCTCTTGGGGTTGGGTTGGGCATTCTGAGCTGGCTCCAGCTGTGTGGAAGCCTCTGGGGCTATGCAAGGACCCTGATGTCGGGTTAGTCTGGGAGTTATGAAAATAACAACTGTCTGCAGTATACTTCTGTTAACAGGCGTTCAGTCAACTTTGTACATTCTCTCTCCACCCCCCACCCTCCACCCCCCGCCCCCATCGTCCAGGGCAGCTTTGGTGGAGTGCTGGGGCTGGAGCTGGTGTGCACTGCATCAAAGAGAGTGGAAGGTGAGGAAGTGGTGACAACAAAAGCTTTGACGGGAAGGAGAGAGAGCAGAGCCAGGCAGGGGCCCAGGTCCCACACAGGAGTCGAGTGAGTTTAGAGGCTGACGTAGGTGAGCACCAAAGAGGGAGATGGAATATACAGAAGAGGCTAATTACAGGACAGACTCAGAAGTATATGTGGAAGAGAGGAAGGACACTTCATCCTCCGAACTCTGGCTAAAGAAGAAGGGCTCAGGGAGGTTGAACTGGAGGAAGACAGACCCCTGACGGTGCTGACTCAGGAGATTCTACCTTCTCCATGAAGTGTCTGCAGAGCTAGAGAGGGCAGAGCATGGAAGGAGTGTGTGAGGGGCTGGGAGAGGACAAGAAAATCAGGCTGTAGGGAGGCTCTGAGGGCCCTCCTAAAGCTTTGGGCTGAGAGAGTGGACCTGGCTTCGGTGACAGGGTGACTTTCTCTAGCAGGGATGGAGACTGTGAGGTTGACTGAAAGTGGCAGATTTGCTGGAGTCTCTGGTGTGGACCAGGAGAGCTGCAAAGGAGCTGAGAGTACCGAGGAGGGAGCAGTCAGGCGTCAGCTGTACACTCCTGTGCAGGCTGGGAGGGCAGGCAAGCCCGGGGGAAGCTGACTGACCGGGAGAGCGGGAAGGGACCAAGGGCCTGGAGGCCTCTAGTAAGTGAGGCCTCCAGACCATTAGTAAGCTGGAATGAGAAAGGGTTATAACCAGAGAGGAGAAAATATGAAGTAGTTTGTTGATTTAGGGAAAGGCAAAACTGAAAGTCACAAGGTCCTCAGGAATCCTGAGAAATTCTTGTCAGTAAATTACAGAAGGCAAGGCATTTTCTAAGCATTTAGCTTTTCATGAATCCCTACAAATACAGAAAATAATTAACTGCATGTTACTGACAACTGCTAGAGAGAGGCTCACCCTCAACATATATTGGGATGGATGGCCAAGAAGTCCATTTGTTTTTTCCATAAGATGCTCTGGTAGTGCTTAGTTGTCTTTTAACTTCATTCGAAACAATTTTGTTAGACTGTATTGTGACAGCTGTCATGTCAGCGTGTATTCATGCTGGAGATTTTTCACTGGACGATGCTCCGCAGTAGGGTAGACCAGGTGAAGGTGACAGCAATCGAAACAATCGAGAACAATCAACGTTCTATACAGGAGATAGCTGTCATCCTCGAAATATCCAAATCAATAAAATTGTTGGTGAAAATGAAAAATGTTTCTTTTATTTGACAGAAAAAAACACATGAACTTTTGGGCCAACCAACAGATGTCCAACTGACATCTAAATGATGCTACAAGGTACAGAGTAAGGGAAGTGAGGTAAACAATTATCACCCATCACCAAGTAAAAGGATACGTTCTCCCTCTAATGATACTTACAAGTGATGTGGAAGAACCTGTCACCACACCAAATGACACCCAGACCTCTCCTTTCCCGGTACCCACCTTCAGCAGCTCCACAGCCACTAGCACCTCCTCTGCAGGAACCTTATTATCCCCAAGCATGTTGGAGAGAGTCCACTTGAGGGGCTTCAGCAGGAAGACTCCGACCCCCCAGGAGATCCAGCTGCTGTCTACACTGGCCATGAAGTCTGACTCCCGCTGCAGCTCCCCTCGACTGCAAAGAAAGGGCACACAGTAGGCATCATGCGATGTCCCATTCCAGCCCCCTTACCCCCTCCCCCCAGGAGAAATCTGATCATCATCAACACCATTTATTAGGCGGCTACTCTGAGCCAGCTACGATGAGCAGCTACCACGTTTACGCTCCAGCTCAAAGCCTCATACGTCCACAAGCCAGATGGTGTCACTGGCACTTTTGCTCATGAGAAAACTGAGTGGCTGAGAAGGTGAGAGAGGCCAAATCTAAACTGTAATTTAGGCCCAAAACACAAGCTCTTTGGACCTAGTGTTTAGGTCCAAAACTCTAAGACTGCAGAGGCAAAGGAGGACAAAGGGCCTATGATGAGACTTTCACAAATGGAGCTCAAAAGTAACAATAACAATAATGGATCACTGTGAAATGCAAGGCATAAGGAAGAATACAAAGAATTCAGAGTAAGGGTCTTCTGCTCTTCCCAAGCTACGGTGGAGAGAAGACACAAGCATTTCCTGGTGCTGGTGGTAGCAGTGACATTCACTGAATGCTTGCCACGGGCTGGTCACTTTGTTAAGGGCTATGCAAGGAGTATGTATCTCTTGAAATCCTCACAATAAACCAAGGTTCAGTAATCACCACCACTTTATAACTGGTCAAACTGAGGCTTAAAGAGGGTACATAATTTGTCCACGGTAACAGAATTTATCCATGGTCATGTAATTTAGCAAGTGGCAGAAGTAGGCTCTGAGCCCAGGTCATTTGGCCCTCAAGCCAAGCTGTTAACTACTAAACTCTGCTGCTTCCAAGGAGCACAGCTTCTTCCAAAGTCTCCGGGTGCCAGATGCCGCCAAACGCCAGGATGCGTCAGCACAGCGCCAGCAGCCAGGAAAGGGGAGACTGAGGTATGAAAGGCCTCTGGATCAGAAATGGTAGAGGATGCTCCTGCTGCAATTAGGAAGCCCAGACAGTTCCTGTTTCTGACTGACTTCTTCAGCTACCCTCTCCCCTGCAAACCACTTCAGGCAAAAACTAAAACTTTGCCCACACTACCTCTGCTCAGAAAAGAGAAGTTTCAGAAACAGCTTGTCCCATCAATGCCAGTCAATGGAGAGGTAACAGGGGGTAGGGAGACTTTCTGATCAGGAAGACCATTAAATGAAGCTAAAACATTTCAAAATTGACTTTCTTCTTCATTCCCTGAGGGAGACAGGCACTATCTCTGGCCAAATTGCTCTGGGTATGACCTATACAATGTGAAGTGCAATTGACTTAGAATCAGAAGACCAGGGTCCAGTCCTGGCAACATCTCTAGCTGGATGTGTAACCCCAAGGAAGTCGTGTGGTGTCTCTGAGGCTCAGTTTCTACTTCTGTCTGCTGAGGATAATTCTGTCATCTAGTCCACAGGACTGCTGAGGGGATCCGATGAAATAAAACAGAATATGCGAAGGATCTTCACACTGTGAAGTGCTATACATCCATCCATCCACGCTACTGCTTCAGGTATTCCAAAACATCGCACCTGTGGCACAGGTAGCACCTACAGGACCTTCTCAGAGCACCAAATAGTAAGGCCCTCGCCATCCGTCATGTATTCTGCTTCACAGACCTGTGCCAAGGACAAGACAGGCCACACACATGACCTGTGCTATGTATGGGCTGTCGGCAAGATCCCTATAACCTGGCCTCTTCCCCACTACTGCCCCCTTCTTAGCGCTTCCTTAATTAAAGAAATCTTACCTTACAGACCTTCTGGGGTAATTAAAATTTGGAAGGCCCTGCAAAACAACTCAAAATGGGATTCCAGCCTTGATAAATCATAACAGAAGCCAACTGGCTTCTCCTCTGTCTGGATCTCATTTAATTGGCCTATCTCCATACCCTGTCGATATCTGTCCCCAAACACCGCAACCCCAACCTCCTTCTTGTCTTCCTCTGCCTTCTGCTGAGCAAACACAGGCTGCTCTGAACCAACCCGGGCTGGGCGCGGTGCGCGGACGGAGAACCGACCGGCTCCCTGACCTCAGGGAGCCGCCCCCACCCCAGGCCCGGGCCCGCCCTCACCGCAGCAGGTCCTGCAGCACCGTGGCCAGCCCCAGCGGGACGCTGCCCTTGCGCTGAAAGGCCTCCTGCAAGTCCCGCAGACGCAGGCGCACCACCCCCTGGCGGCGGCTGTGGCTCAGCACCAACGGCGCCCAGAAGCCCATCTTGCTGTCCCAGTCGGTGCTGTTCACCTCGCGACTCCTTTTGAAGGCGGAGAACAGGAAGGACATGCGCTCCTCATCCTCCTCCCACTCGGGGGGCAGTAGGCCCGCCGGGTCTCCCCCGGCCGGGACTTCGGCCTCCCGCTCCGGGGACCACATCGGAACCCCAGCCCGGCCAAGGTGCCGAACACAAGCTTGGCCTGGCCCCTTCCGTCCTGGTTCCCTCCCGGCTTCCGTTCTTTGACCACCGCCTCCTCTGTCATTACGTCACCGCCTCCCCAGCGCGAACTAAGTCTCGCACGAATCACAACGCATGCGCCGCCCTGCCTCTGCGCCAGGAGGCGGAATGAGGACCCTGTTTTCGGAGAGTGTTACGGCGCCTGCGCCGACCTCTCCTCCCACCGTCTTTGTGCGGAAAGAAAGGGCTTTGCGCCTGTGTAACACTCGTGTAACACGCTCATAGTTGCCGGAAGCTTGGTAGGGTCAGACGGTAACGCCTCTGAACTTGGGGTTTCAGATAGAGGGACTGCAGTCCCGCCAAGGGGCGCCAGAGGCGCTAGGGTGGCTCGCGCGGAACGCCGTGCGCCGCTCGCTTCTCAGCCACCTAACTTATTGCAGAGGTTTGAACTTCCAACTCACCGGTAGCTTCCTTTTACCAGACTAGCAACGGATACTTGGGTCGCCCAACGTCCGTGACGGGGTGTACACTGATTTTGAGAGGTATGTAACCTGCTACCACTCTTACCTCTGTGGACGTAAGAAATGTCCAAACTTGTCAGAATTTTCATGCGTTTATTTGAGCCAAACTGACAGGCCCGAAATCCTAACGGAATAAGAAAATGCTCTGGAGAAGGTTAGTTCTGCCGTTTATTTTACACGTTGGGATCAAAGGAAGAGGTGTAATAAGACGGTTACATGAAATCCACTGGCGGCAGGTTAGGGAGGAGGGAGAAAGCAAAGCACGGCAATCCCTGAGACTGGGTAAAATGAAGAGACAAATACTTTTACGTTAGTGGATACAGGTTAGTTAACAACGTATACAGCACAGAGATGGTACTTGGGCAGCAATAACAATGTGGGGTTCCGGGGTCTCCTGCTAGGGTAGGAGGTTGTGCCCTGTGGAGTCTGGAAGGAAGGGGATACTCTGAGTTTCAGAAGGTAGGGTATTGTAGCTGCAAAAAGGCAACAGACAGGCTCATTTAAGGTAAACATTGGCCTTTGTCAAAGAAGATCCCAGCCTAGGACGTGAGTGCTCACCCTGACTCACTTTCGGTTAGGAAGTTTTAATTTCTGACCATCTCACGTGGTTACTTTCAGTCTCTGAGTTTGCAAGTGCACCCTGCAGGCCCCCCCAGAGCTTGTCAGGTTTAGTTCCGGGCCCCATTTTCATGCGCCGAAGTGTCCCTCTTTTTCCTTCTCAGTGCAAATATTCTTCTGACCCCTTCAAATGGAGTTCAGTCCTTATCTTTCTTGAAACTTCCTGTGTCTCTCTTCTGGTCGCGAGCAGCCAGGGCGGTAGCGGCGGGCACAGTAGGCTGCGGCTGGGTGGCAGCGATAGCGGCAGGATGTTGACTATCGGAGTATTTACCCTAATTGGCAAGCGAGCAATTTCCACCTCGGTGTGTGTACAGTGTGTGCTCCCTAGTACGCGGGAGTGTTGTGAAGAGTGAGGACTTTGCTCTCCCAAGGTATGTCGATCGACGTGACTATCCCTTACCTGATGGGGCCCACGTCAAGAACCTTTCTGCCATCCAGAAAGCCTTGAAAGAGGAGAACAACCCTTGGAGCAGTCTTAAATTGTTGGAAAAGTTGAATTGTATCTCATTAAGTTCAGCGAGAGCTTTGCTGAAGTGAACAGGAGCACGAATGAGTGGAAGACAGTTGTGGGCGCTGCCATGGTTTTCATCTCCTACACTGCTCTCATTCTGATCTGGGAAAAGCGTGTATGGTCATGCACGTGTACATAGCGTGTATGACCCCATCCTGCACACCTTTGAAGAGGAGTGGGTGGCCAAACAGACCAAGAGGATGCCCCACATGAAGGTCAGCCGGATCCAGGGCTACTCTGCCAAGTGGGACTATGACAAGAATGAGTGGAAGAGATCTGAACCTCACCTTGTTCTGTCATCTCATTTCAGTTCAGTATATTTACTGGAACCTGTTATATTGCAGTCCCGATGCTAATAAATGAGCAGTTTACTTGAAAAAAAGAAAATAAACCTCTGAGCGTCCCTACTTGTTGTTGCTCCTTCTCCTGGGCTATGCAGTTTAGCATTTACTATTCTATGTCCTGTTCCATAGTTCCCTGAAAGGAAGTGCAATGACATATATCTTGCTATGACATATAGTGGTGCTGAAGAAATATTTCATAAACTGAAAGTTGCAAAACTTGACCCTCATCCTTCTAATATCTTAGAACCCTGTTAGAATGAGAGCTTGCATATATAAGATTCTCTCAACTTATGAGCAATGAATATTTGCTCATAAGTTGAACCAGAATAAATAAACCAGAATAAATTGGTTTTCTTTTTAATTGAGCCATTTAAAAGGTGAAAGGAGTTTGTTTAATAGAACCATAAAACAAGCAACTGTTGAATATTAATCTGGCCTTTGCCACTCACTGGCTGTATGACCCTGGAGAAAATCAATCAATCAATCAAAAGGCAGAGGAATGTTAAATGAAAACTGAGGTTACAATCAGTAAATCCAGACTGGGGAATTCTACTAGATAGTGACCTGTTTCTTCAACAAATAAGGGGAACAAAGAGACTTTTAATGTGCAATGTTATTACATCTGATTTGGATCTAATTTGCACAAACAATAAAAAGTCATCTACAATAATTAGATACTGTCAACATTAACTAGATATTTGATGATATTAGTAAATTATGTTGACTATAGTGATAAGGTAGTTATGTTTTAATATGTTTTGAAGATCTATCTAGAGTATTTATGAGTAAAATTGATATTTGGGGCAGGAAACTGGGTGGGGGACAGTAGGGAAGTGGCAATATGCATAAATTTCATACTCTGTACCCTGCACATAGCCTGGCATTTAGATACCATTCAGTTGTTTTAATGAATAAATAAATGACTTAGATCCCCATTCTGGTTTCATCTCTCTTAGTAAATAGCTGCATGACCTCAGGCAGGCAGATTTCCTCTCAGATTCCTGCTCTGTGATTTAGAGGTTTCTACCTAATCTTGAGGTTTATTTCCCTATCACCCCCTTTCTGATGATAAACTTAATAACTACTATAGACGTAGGAGTGACTGCAGGGGATCTTCGGTTCTGGGGTGTCCAAAGAACAAAATGCCACCTAAACATCACCATATCATGGTGATATTTTTTTTGCTGATGCCCCAATTTGTTTGCCATCAGATACCTGCACAGCCTCGCTCCAGCTGTAATGCACAACATCTCAGAGGCTTCAAACACTGCAACACTTCTCCAGCGCTCCACTGCTCCATGTCATCCCTCCTGCTTGTTGGGGACGCCTCATCATTTTTACAGAAATACACATGCCCTGTTACATTACCCAGTTATTTCTAGTTCTTATTTCTAGGAGTCACAGCCTTTAGGACTTAGCTAAAAGAGGAATGAAACAAACAAAAAAAACATTATTCATATCTAAGCTTTATAGGAGAAGAATATTTTAATATTCTGGACTTGTTATTATTCTGTTCAGGCACCACTGTGTTCTGGAGGCCTTTTCCTGCTCCTGGCCAGATTCGATGTCCTTATCTTTTCATAACCATGAGTACCTCTCTATTATTTTTTGTGTGTGTGCCACATTATTTTCTAAGTTCCCGTTTATGTGCTTGTCTCTCTGACTAGCTTAAGAGACTTGCTGGCAGGAACAGTGTTTTTAATTTTGTTTCTAACACAGTGCCTGGCACATCCTGAGGCCTCAGTTTGTTGAATGAATAAATGAATAAATTTAATCAAACCATGAGTAAAGCAGCAGTTCCATCAAGGCCTATTCTTTATCATAAAACCATTTAACTAAATATAATATACTAGTACAATAGTTGAATCTTTTATTTATGGAACAACTTATTTTCTTAGCTGTTTTGAGATGAAATGCCTCTAAATTTGATTGCCTGCCAAGTGGTAAGAGCAATTGCAAGTGTGGGAAATGCCCTTGCTTCTTTTTTCAGAGCATTTAAACCACAAGAAGCAGTTGCTATTTATCTATTCATGACCACAATCTTTTAGAGTGACCCAATGACTTACGGAAAAATTTACCCCTTTTTAATCTCACTGTCTTCTCTTCCACTTTTCTTTTTTCTTTCTCTTTATTTTCAGTCCAGCATGTGAGTACCTTGGAAGTCATCACTCTGTCCTAGCAACAGGTACAAAGTTGAACAAACTAAAAATCAACAACTCTTCTTAGGACCATCAGAGAATTGAGATCAAAGGGCAAATTGCTACCTCAAAAAATTGGAGAGAAAGACAGGGAAGTCCAGGGTCCAACCCGCTCGCGCCAGGACCTACACACAGAAACCTCCTCGCAAACCAGTGCCAGGGCAGTTTCACTGCACTTGTTCTTCTCTTCTGTTGCTGAAACACTTCTTTCCTGTGCTCTTCTTCAGCAAGCTGCTACACCACAAGCTGCTGAGTGGAATGGGTGTCTTCTGCTGCTTCTAAATTTTTCTGAATTTCCTCCAGGGAAAGATTCTTCTTTAGAAGAAAAAGGGAACATTTTGGCATAAATTCTTTTGATTGAGGGATGAGAACCACCTCAAAAGCTTGGCTTGAAGCACACTTCTTCAGAACTTTCATCTGCATACCAGAAGTAGTCATGGTGAACCAAGACAAGAGACTGGCAGTGTATTCTACGCAACCCACTGGCAAGGAAAGCCCCAGTTTTGTCTATGTTTACTATGGTGGAAAACCAAGTATCCAAGCCAATATTAATCAATAAGGTTGCACTCCTATAGTTTGTGGGGTTTAAGCTTCTTGTCCAACAATAGCAACAATTAGTTTTTAAAACTGATTAGTTTAATTAATTTTATGAACTTATAGGTTTTAGGTTATAATATTTACTGTCATATGTCATGAAAACTTCTGCCTCCTTGATTTGTTATGATTCTTATAGACCCTGAAATATAGGATTGCAGGATGCCAATAGCCAGAAATTAAAATAGAGGCAGTGAAGTGCAGTAACCATGGCAATGCATTGGTTCAGCACCAGACCCAGAATGTATGACCCTGGTCCCAGATAGGGAGAATGGATAACACCCCCCCAATCAGAGCATGCCCTGTATTCCTTCCTTCCTATGGCTTTTCAAATCTCTCTAAACTCAACACCCAGGATCTGCCTATGTGTTAAAGAGACTATTTTACTAGTACCTAATCTGTTGGAGGTTTATCATCATCTAACTGATACAAGGGAAGGAAAATACTCAACTTCACCCCTCTCTAGCCATCCTGTCCCACCTAAGGCTAGGGGAGGGGACTGAGAAGCACTTCGGAAGCTCACAACCTGGAGGCACAGGCTCACTATAAGACTGAGACCTCATCATAGGTCTATAGAACAGCACCCCATCCCCCACAACTTACTACCACATTATTACTAAGGCCTATTTACTATACAGCTCATTTTACCCCATACGTTATGTCCAGCTTTCAGCAAAAAAAATTATAAGGCATGCAAAAAGGCAAAAACAACAGCAAAAGTCCACATAGTTTACAGAGACAGAGCAAACATCAGAACCAAAATCAGATTTGTCAGGAATGTTGGAATTATTAGATGAGAAATTTTTAAAGATAGATTTTCTTTATTTATTTTTAGAAAGAGGAGAAGGGAGGGCAAAAGAAAAGGAGAGGAACATCAATGTGTGGTTGCCTCTTGCGTGTCCCCCACTGGGGACCTGGCCCATAACCAGGCATGTGCCCTGACTGAGAAACAAACCAATGACCTTTTGGTTCACAGGCCAGCACTCAACCCACTGAGCCACACCAGCCAGAGATAGACCAGAAGTTTAAAATAACTATGACTAACATGCTAAGGAGTCTAGGAGAAAAAGACAACATGCAAAAGGAGATAGGTAACATGAGCAGAGGGATGGATATTATAGGAAAGAATCAAAAAAATGCCAGAGACCAAAAACACATAAGTAATGAGCTCATCAGTACACTAGATGAAATAATTGGTGAGCTTATTGACATTTGAGATGAAATGCCACTAAATTTGATTGCCCACCAAGTGGTTAGAACAATCACAGATGTGGGAAATGCCCTTGCTTCTTTTTTCAGAGCATTTAAACAACAAGAAGCTGTTGCTATTCATCCATTCATGACCACAGTCTTTTTTTAGAGTCACCCAGTGACTTATGAAATTATCCAAAGAATTTACCTGACAAAGAAAATGTCAATATAAACTTCCAAAACTGAAAAGCAAAGAGAGAAAGACTAAAAAAAATATAACACACTATCCAAGATCAGTGGGAAAACTACAAAAGTGTAATGTACATGTAATGGGATCAACAGAAGGAGAAGGAGACAGTAACAGAACAAATATTTGAAGTATCAATGACTGAATTTCCCAAAATTAATGTCAGTTACCAAACCACAGATACTAGGAGCTTAGAACACTAAGCAGGATAAATGCCAAAATAAAACTACACCTAGGCATATTATATTAAACCACAAAAAGTCAAAAATAAAAAATCCTGAAAGAAATAAGAGGGGGGAAAATCTTACATAAGGCAAAGAATTACATCTGACTTCAGAAAGCATGCAATAAGAAAGTTGAGTAAAACATTTAACATTTTAAGAGTAAAAATCTACCAACCTTGATTTCTATATCCAGCAAAAGTACCCTTCAAAAACCATTGAGGGAATTTGATGTTAAAAGAACTGTCTTACAAGAAATTTTAAAAGAAGTTCTTCAGAAAGAAGGAAAATGATTAGGTCAGAAACTCAGATCTACATGAAGAAATGAAGAGCATTAGAGAAGAAGTAAGTAAAGGTAAAATAAAAACTTTTTATTTTTAGTTGATCTAACAAAATTGTTGAAAGTAACAATTAATTTGATAATTATAGTTTATAAGTGAAATGAACGACAGCAGTGATACAGGAACAGGATGAAGGAATTAGAGATACTTTGTTATTCTAAAATGCTTGTATTATCTATGAAGTGGTATAGTATTATTTGAAAGTGGATTTGGATTAATTGAAAATGCATTTTGCAAATTTACAGGTGACAATGAAAAATGTTAAAGGAAAGAAGTGTAACTGCTATGCCAAGAAAAGAGAGAAAATGGAATAATATAAACTACACAATTAAAACCACAAATGGCAGAAATAGGGTGGAAGACAACAATGTGAACAAATAACAATGGCAATGGATAGAAAACAGTAACATGGTAGTCCAACTGTATTGATAATCACTTTAAATGTCAATGGTCTAAATACACTATTTAAAAGAAAGAGACTGTCACAGTGGGTTAAAATACAAAACAACTATTTGTTGTCTACAAGAAACTATCTTTAAGTAAAAGACACATAGATTAAAAATAAAAAGATAACATGTTAACTAGTAAAAGAAAGTATGAGCAGCACTCTTAATTTCAGAGCAGACTTCAGAATAAGAAAACTGTCAGTAATAAAAAGGAGTATCTCATAATGACAGAGGGGTCACTCTCAAAGATGACATAACAATCTGTAATATGTATGCATCTAAGAACAATGTAAAATGCATGAGGCAAAATCTGAAAGAAATGCAATAAGAAACTTCTGGTGAAGATGGCCATGTAGACAGACATGGCTTTCCTCTTTCCACAACCGCATCAAAATGACAACTAAAATAGAAAACCAGCACTTATAACTCTCAGAAATTAGTCAAATGGAAGTCTGACAACTACAGAGTTAAAGAAACCACATCCATTCAAATTGGTAGGAGGGGCAGAGACATGGAATGGGCTGGTCCCACACCTATGTGTCATGGATAAAAATTTGGGTGGGATTTCTCATGGGCAGGGAATCTCAGCCCCACATCGAGACCCCCAGCCCAGGGTCCCAGGGCCAGAAAGGTAAGTCCCCACAATTTCTGGCTGCAAAAACCAGCAGGGATCGGGTTGGTGGAAGAAACTGCTGGAGCCCCAAGCAGTTCTTAACCCACATCAGGACTCACCTACTTACTTCTTCTGAGCTACATTACCAGGATAGTAGCTTGAAAGGCACTAGTGGCATACTGGGAGAAACTGAAGTGTCTGGCATCAAGGCAAACAAAGGCCATTGTCTCTTTTCTAAACCCTCCTCCCATACAGCCACAGAGACAGCAAACTGGTGCCATATCTGAGACTCCATCAACCTGGGTAACACTGTTTGACCCACCTTGGAGACCCCCAGAGACTCCGCCCCACCCAACTTCCTGGCCCACCCAAGCTGCTTTTCCATGTGAATGGCCAGTCTTGGCCTGTGTTGTACAATTTCCTGAGTCCTCTCAAACAAGCAATAGCAGTGAGCCCCAGGCCTAAATCTAACAGCAGCCAGTCTAGGTTCATAGCTTGGATTCACCTGGAAATCTCCATGCTCAACAAAAATAGCAGCCGTCTCAGATTGCTTTTTAGCTCATGTAGGGTAGCCTTGGGCAAAACACAGGTTGGGGTTAACCTTGGCCTGCACTACCTGAAAAACCCCAGGGCCAGAGCGCTCAATAGACAGCTACAGACCATATAGGAGCACCACCACCCTGCCCCTGCACAGTTAAATCCTTCAAACAGGGCAGAGGTTGGTAGTAAGTGGTCACAGCCATCTTTGTAGCTGACTGGGCTGGGTAAACCCCTCCAAATGATCTGCCAACAGCAACCAAGGCTCAACTACATGATGAGGGTGTACTCAGCCCACACAGTGGGTACACCTCAAGTACCCAGGTTGGGTGATAGGAGAGGCTGTGCCACTGGACCCTACAGGACATCTATTACATTAGGCCACACTACCAAGACACAGAGTCAAAACAGCTCTAATACATAGAAACACACTGGGAGGCTGCCAAAACAGGGAGACAAAGAAACATGGCCCAAATGAACAGATCAAAACTCCAGAAAAAGAGCAACACAAAATGGAGATAAGCAATCTATTAGATGCAGAGTTCAAAACACTGGTTATAAGAATGCTCAAGGAACTTAGTCAGGACCTCAGAAGCATAAAAAAGACCCAGTGAGAAATGAAGGATGCACTAATTGAAATAAAGTACAATTATAGTAGATAAATAGATGAATTTACAGTGTATGAAGCCCAGAATCAACAATTTACAGTAGAGTGGATGAAGCGCAAAATGAAATCAATGATTTGGAACATAAGGAAATAAAAACAACCAATAAGGATAATAAGAAGAAAAAACTATCCAAAAAAATGAGGATAGTATAAGCAGCCTCCAGGACAACTTTAAGAGGTCCAGCCCTGGCTGGTGTAGCTCAGTGGATTGAGCACGGGCCTGTGAAGCTGAGGGTCGCCGGTTCGATTCCCAGTCAGGGCACATGCCTGGGTTGCAGGCCAGGTTCCTGGTAGTGGACACATGAGAGGCAACCACACATTGATGTTTCTCTCCCACTCTCTCCTTCCCTTCTCCTCTCTTTAAAAATAAATAAATAATTTTTAAAATTTAAATAAAAAAAGAGATTCAACATTCACCCCATAGGGTGCCAGCAAGAGAAGAGAAAGAGCAAGAAATTGGAAATCTGTTTGAAAAAAAAAAAGAGAAAACTTCCCTAAGTTGGTGAAGGAAATAGACGTGCAAATCTAGGAAGCACAGAGAGCCCAAAACAAAATGGTTGCAAAGAGGCCCACTCCAAGACAAATCATTTTTGAAATGCCAAAGGTTAAAGGTAAAGAGAAAATCTTAAAAGCGGCAAGAGAATAGCACTTAGTTACCTGCAGGAGAGTTCCCATAATACTGTCAGCTGATTTCTCAAAAGAAACTTTGCAGGCTAGAAGGGATTGGCAAGACATATTCAAAATCCTGAAAAACAGAGACCTACAGCCAAGATTGTTCTACCCAGCAAAGCTATCATTTAGAATCAAAGGGAAGATAATGAGCTTCCCAGACAAGGAAAAACTAAAGGAATTCATCATCACAAGCCATTATTATATGAAATGTTAAAGGGACTTACTTAAGAAAAAGAAGACCAAAACTATGAACAATAAAATGGTAAAAATATGTATATACCAACCATTGCTTACTTTTTAAAAAGTAAGCAAACAAGAAGAACAGAGACAGAATCATGGATATGGAGAACTTTTTTTAAAAAATTATTTATTATTTTTTAAAATTATTTTATTGTTGTTCAAATATGGAGGACTTTTTGATGGTTGCCAGATGGGAGGGGGTGTGGGGGAATGGGTGAGGAGGTGAGGGGAATAAGAAGTACAAATAGGTAGTTGTAGAATAGCCATGGGGATATAACATACATTATAGGTAATGGAGTAGTCAAAGACCTTACATTCATGATTCATGAACATGAACAATGGTAGGGGGATGGCCTAGGAGGTGGGGGATGGTGGGTGGAGGCTGCCAAAGGGGGAACAATTAGGACAACTCTAATAGCATAATCAGTAAAATATAATTTATTTTAAAGAGAAATGCAATGGGAAATAGATGAATCTACTATTATAGCTGAGTATTTCAACAGCCCTCTACCAGGAATGGACAGATTCATGAAGTACAAAATCAGTAAGGACATAGTTGAAATCAATAACACCATTAATCAAATGGATATAATGAGTTCCCATAGACTTCCTTTATATTCGTATAGACATCCTTTATATGACACAGAAGAATATATGTTCTTCTCAAGCTCACATGGAACATTCACCAGGATAGACATTTTATGTCCATAAAACACACCTAAACATTTTTAAAAGAATAAAAATTATTCAGTATCTGTTCTCAGACCAAAATGGAATTAATGTAGGGACCTGTATTAGAAAGATATCTAAAAAAATCCCAGACTACTAGGAGATCAACAACACAATTCTAAATAATGCATGAGTGAAAGAAGAAATCTCAATTGAAAATTTAACATATTTGAACTAAATGAAAATGATAAAAATAACTTACCAAAACTTATGGAATGTAGCATGATGGGACATTTATAGCATGAAATTCATATGTTAGAAAAGAAAGATCTGAAATCAATTATCTAAGAAAACTAGAAAAAGAGCAAATTAAACCCAAAGTAAGCACAAGAAAAGAAATAAAAAATCAGAGCAGAAATCAATAATTTTGAAAACAGGATATCAATAGACTCTACTGGGTAGAGAACATAAATAAAATCAAAAGCTTGTTCATTGAAAAGATAAATAAAATGAATAAAGTTCTATCTAAGCTAACTAAGAAAAAGACAGAGAAGACACAAACTGGTATCAGAATTGGAAGAAGGGACATCACTATAAACCTCATGGATATTAAAAGAATAATAAGTGACAACAATAATAAGTGAAAAACTGTATGTCCATAAATTGGAAAACCTAGAAAAATGGACCAATTCCTTGAAAAAGACAATTTACCAAAACATACATAACAAAAATAAAATAAAATACAGAGTCTGAATAGGCCTATATCTATGAAAGAAATTGAATCAATAATTAATAATGTTTTTATTTTATTGAATTTACTGGGATGACCTCACTTAATAAAATTATACAGCTTTCAGGTACACAATTCTATAGTACATCATCTGTACTATAGATCATCCAAAGTCAAGTCTTCTTCGATCACCATTTATAAACCCTTTCCCTTTCCCCACTCCCCTTTCCCTTTGGTAATCACCAAATTGTTGTCTCTGTCTATGAGAGTTTTTCTGTTTTGTGTGGGGGTTTTTTGCTTAATCCCTTTACCATTTTCACTCAGCCTCTCAACCCCTCTTCACCCCTCTTCAGCTGACTTCTGACAGCTGTCGGTCTGTTCTCTGTCTATATGTCTTGTTTTCTATTTGTTAGTTTATTTTTGTTTATTAGTTGCCACATATAAATGAAATCATGTGGTATTTGTCTATCTCTGACTTACTTCACTTAGCACAATACCCTCCAGATCCATCCATGCAGTTGAAAAAGGTAAGATTTCCTTTTTCATGGGCTAGTGGTATTCCATTGTGTAAATGTATCACAGCTTTTTTATCAACTCATCTACTGATGGGCACTTTGGCTACTTCGATAGCTTGGCTGTTGTAAATAATGCTACAATGAACATAGGGGTGCAGTTATTCTTTCAAATGAGTGTTTCAGGTTTCTTTGGATATATTCCCAGAAGTGAAATCACTGGGTCATAACGCAGTTCCATTTTTACTTTTCCATACTGTTTTCCACAATGGCTGTACCAATCTGCATTCCCACCAATAATGCACAAGGGTTTTGTTTTCTCCACATTCCCCCTAACACTTGTTTATTGATTTATTCATGATAGCCATTCTTACAGATGTGAGGTGAGTATTTCATTGTGGTTTTTAATTTGCATTTTCCTAATGATTAGTGATGTTGAACATCTTTTCATATGCCTATTAGCCATCTGAATGTCCTCTTTGGAGAAGTGTCTATTCAGGTCATTTGCCCATTTTTAATTGGATCTCTTTGGTGTCAAGTTTTATAAGTTCTTTATAAATTTTGGATATTAGCCCTTATCAGATGTATCATTGGTGAATATGTTCTCCCACTCAGTTCATTGTCTTTTCATTTTGTTGATGGTTTCTTTTGTTGTGCAAACCCTTTTTAGTTTGGCATAGTCTCCTTTGTTTAATTTTTCTTCTTTCCCTTGCCCAAGGAAATATATAAAAAAATATTGCTACAAGAAATGTCTGCAATTTTACTGCCTATATTTTCTTCCAGGATTTTAATGGAATTTTATGTTTTGAGTCTTACATTTAAATATTTAATCCATTTTCAGTTTACTTTTTTAGCATATTTTATTGATTATGCTATTAGAGTTGTCCCATTTTCCCCTTTATTTCTATCTGCCCTCACCCCGTCCCTCCAGCATTCCTACCCCTTAGTTAGTGTCCATGGGTCATACATATAAATTCTTGGGCTTCTCCATTTTCTATATTATTCTTAACCTCCTCCTGTATATTTTGTAGCTACCATTTATGCTTCTTATTCCCTGTATCTTTTCCCCCATTCTCCACTCTATACCTCCCCACTGATAACCCTCCATGTGATCTCCATTTCTGTGATTCTATTCCTGTTCTAGTTGTTTGCTTAGTTTGTTTTTGTTTTTTAGGTTTAGTTGTTGATAGTTGTTAACTTGTCATTTCACTGTTCATGTTTTTTATCTTCTTTTTCTTAAATAAGTACCTTTAACATAAAGGTTATCTTTAATTTTATGTTAAAGGTACTTATCTAAGAGCTTGGTGATGATCAACTCCTTTAACTTTACCTTGTCTGGGAAGTGCTTTATCTGCTCTTCCATTCTAAATAATAACTTTGCTGGGTAATCTTGGAAGTAGGTCCTTGCCTTCCATGACTTTGAATATTTCTTTCCAGCCTCTTCTTGCCTACAAGATTTCTTTTGAGAAAGCAGCTGATACTCTTATGGGAACTCCTTTGTAGGTAACTGTCTCCTTTTCTCTTGTTGCTTTTAAGATTCTCTCCTTATCTTTAATCTTGGCTAAGGTAATTATGATGTGTCTTGGTGTGTTCCTCTTTGGGTCCATCTTCTTTGGCACTCTCTGAGCTTCCTGGATTGGCATGCCTATTTCCTTTAGCAGATTGGGGAAGTTTTCCTTCATTGTTTTTTTTTTTCAAATAAGTTTTCAATTACTTGCTCTTCTTCTTCTTCTGGCACCTCTGTAATTTGGATGTTGTAATGTTTAAAGATGTCCTGGAGGTTCCTAAGTCTCTCCTCCTTTTTTTGAATTCTTGTTTCTTTATTATGCTCCAGTTGAATGTTTACTTCTTCCTTATGTTCCAAATCATTGATTTGAACATAAGGTTTCCTTCATTTCACTATTGGTTCCCATATATTTTTCTTTATTTCAGTTTGTGTAGCCTTCATCTTTTCATCTAATTTGCGACCAAATTCAATCAATTCTGTGAGTATCCAGATGCAGTTTTGAACTCTGCATCTGATAGGTTGGCTATCTCCTTGTCACTTAGTTCTTCTTTTGGAGTTTGGATCTGTTCTTTCATTTGGGCTGTATTTGTTTGTCATAGGACACTTGTTATGTAGTGAGGGCTGGAGCCTTAGGTCCCCACTCACCAGGGTGGGACAACCCACTTCAACTGTGTTGTGGTGCTATATGTGTGGGAGGAGTCAGAGAGGAAACAATGCCGCTTGCTTGGTTCTTGCCCACTTTCAGTCACTTCCTCTGGTACCCACAAGTGAATCGAGCTCTTCTGGTGCTAAATACTGGGTGGGTGGATTTGTGTATGTTCTAGGGCTCCATGGGCTCCTCCAATGGACTCTCCTGTGAGACTGGCAGTTTCTCCCACTGCCAAAACCACCCCCTCACCCCCCAACTTTCACAGTGAGAGATTTTGAGGCTTTATTTCCCCACACTGGAACCCTGGGTTGCACTGTCTGTCTTGCTGCCCAGTTGTTCTTCCTGATTTATCCACATGAAAATGTGGGACCGCCCAGTCCACCAGCTGCTGCCTTGCAATGCTGTTATCCTTGCCATCCCAGCTTCCCATCTGTTTCCCTCCTACCAGTCTGGATGAATGTTTCTTTAATGCCTTGGGTACCAGACTTTCATACAGTTCAAGTTTATCGCAGTTCTGGTTGTTTTTCATTTTAAAATTGATTGTTTTCCTTCTTGTGATTGTGTGAGAAAGCAAAGCGTATCTACCTATGCCTCCATCTTGGCTGGAAGTCCCTGTTTATTTTTGCATATGGTATAAAAAGGTGACCTAGTATTATCTTTTTTTCACATATATGTCTAATTTCCCCAACATCATTTATTGAATAGGTTATCTTTACCTTACTCTAAGGTCTTGCCACATCAGTCAAATATTAAGTGACCATAAAGGTGTCAGTGTATTTCTGGGCTCTCTATTCTGTTCCATTGATCTATATGTCTGTTTTATGCCATTGCCATGCTGTTTTGATTACTATGGACTTGTAGTATAGTTTGATATTAGGTAGTGTGATTTCTCCAATTTTGTTCTTTCTCAAGACTGTTGTGGCTATTTGGGATATCATATAAATTTTTGGAATATTTTTTCTAGTTTTTATAGTCCTATGAAATACTCCATTCATATCTGTATATGAGTAATTGAGTTGAATCTATAGATTGCTTTGGGTAGTATGGACGTTTTAATGATGTTAATTTTTTGTATCCATGAACACAGTATATTTACACCATTTTCAGTTTCTTTCTTCACCATCTTATAATTTTCTGAGTATAGGTCTTTTACATCCTTGGTTAAATTTATCCCTAGATATTTTATTTTTTTATGCAATTGTAAATGGGATTGTGTTCTGAGTTTCTTTTTAAAAAAATTATTTATTTATCTTTAGAGAGTAAGGGAAGGAGAGAAATATCAAAGTATGGTTGCCTCTTGTGAGTCCCCTGCTGAGAACTGGCCTGCAACCCAGGCATGTGCCCTGACTGGGATGAGTTTCCTTTTTTGATAGTTCATTATTGGTGTATAAGAATGCAACCAGTTTCTGGATATTAATTTTGAATTTTGCTACTTTACTGAATTCGTTTATTAGAGTCTAGCTTTTTTGTGAAATCTTTAGGATTGTGTATATACAGTATTCTGTCATCTGCAAATAATGGCCATTTTACTTCTTCCTTTCCAGTTTGGATGCTTTTTACTTCTTTTTGCCTGATTGCTGTGGCTACAACTTCCAGTAATAGGTTGAATAAGAGTGGTGAAAATATACATTTCTGTCTTGTTCCTGAACTTAAAAGAAATGCACTTAGTTTTTTCCCATTGAGTATGATGGCAGCTATGGCCTTATCATATATGGCCTTCATTATGTTGAGATATTTTCTATCTATTCCCACTTTGCCAACAGTTGCTTTCATAAATGGGTGATGGATTATATCAAATGTTTATTCTGTATCTATTGATATGACTGTGTGATTTTTATCTTTCATTTTGTTTATGTTGGGTATCACATTAATTGATTTTGGGATATTGTACCAACCTTGCAGCCCAGGAATAAATCCTGCTTGATCATAGTGTATGATCTTTTTAATGTTTTCCTGGATTCAGTTTGCTAATATTTTCTTGAGGATTTTGCATCTATGTTCACTAGGGATATTAGCCTATAATTTTTCTCTTCATAGTGTCTTTATCTGGTTTTTAGAATTATCTGTTTTTACTCTGGCCTCATAAAATACACTTGGGAGTCTTCCTCTGCTTAAGTTTTTGCAATAGTTTGAGAAAGATAGATGTTAGTTCTTCTTTGAATGTTTGGTAAAATTCACCCGTGAAGCCATTTGGTCCAGGACTTCTGTTTGTTGGGAGTTTTTATCACAGTTTTGATTTCTAGTTGTAGTCATTCTGTTCTGATTTTCTGTTTCTTCTTTATTCAATGGTGGAAGAATGTATGTTTCTAGGAATTTATCCATGTTTTCCACAGTCCAATTTGCTGGCTTATAATTGTTCATAATATTTTCTTATACTTATTAGTATTTCTGTGGTATCAACTTTCTTTTCTTTCATTTCTGATTTTATTTATTTGTCTTTTATTTATTTACTTATTTATCCTCTTTTTTTTTCTTAATGAGCCTGGTTAAAGGTATATCGGTCTTGTTTATCTTTTCAAAGAACCAGCTATTGGTTTCATTGATCTTTTGTATTTTTTATACTATATTTTGTTTGTTCTGGTTCTATCTTTATTATTTCCCTTGTTCTACTCACTTTGGGCTTTGTTGTTATTCTTCTAGTTCCTTTAAGTGTAAATTTAGATTACTTGAGATTTTTCTTATTTCCTGAGGTAGGCCTGTAATGCTATGAATATCCATCTTAGGACTGCTTTTGTTGTGTCCCATAGATTTTGGGTTGTTGTGTTCTCGTTTTCATTTATTCTAAGGTATCTTTTTACTTCTTCCTTGATCTCATTGTTAACCCTTTCATTGTGTAGTAATGTGTTATTTAGCCTCCATGTGTTTGTGTGTTTTTCAGTTTTTTTCTTATGGTTGATTTCTAGTTTCATAACATTGTCATTAGAGAAGATGCTTGATATGATTTTAATCTCCTTAAATTTACTGAGACTTGTTTTGTGTCCTTACATATGGTCTAGAAAATGTTCCATGAGCACCTTAAAAAAATGTATATTCTGCTGCTTTGGGGTAAAATGCTCTGGAGAGATCAGTTAAATCCATCTGCTTAAGCATGTCATTTAAGGCAGCTATTTCCTGGTTGATTTTCTTTCTGGAAGATCTATCCATTGATGTCAAGGGTGTTAAAATTTTCTACTGTGACTCTATTACTGCCTCTCCCTGCTTCATGTCCATCACAATTTGCTTTACATATTTAGGTGCTCCTATGTTGAGTGCATAGATATTTACAAGGGTTATATCCTTTGTTGGATTGCTCCATTTATTGTGATGTGGTGTCCTCTTTGTCTGTTATTATAGAACCTTTTTTAAAAAGACTATTTTGTCTGATATAAATATTGCATCCAAGATTTAAAAAATGTTCATTTGCAAAAGAATCTTTTCCAATCCTTTATTTTTGTTCTAAGATCAGTCTCTCGTAGACAGCATATATGTGAGTCTTGTTTTCTTATCCACTCAGTTACCCTATGTCTTTTGATCAGAGCATTTAAGCCATTTATATTTTTAGTGATTATTGACAGGTATGTATTTATTGCTATTTTAATCTTTAAAACTATTATATTATTTTTTTCATCTTCAAGAAGACCCTTTCACATTTCTCATAATATTCATTTGGTAGTAATGAATTCCTTTAGCATTTTCTTGTCTGGGAAGCTCTTTATTTTTCCTTCAGTTTTAGGTCATAGCCTTGCTGGGTAAAGTAGTCTTGGTGGTAGGTCCTTGCTTTTCATCACTTTGAATATTTCATGCCAGTTCCTTCTGGCCTGCAAAATTTCTGTTGAGAAATCAACTGACAGTTTTATGGGAACTTCCTTGTATATAACTAACTGTCTTTCATTCTTTCTCTCCTCCTCCTCCTCCTCTTCTTCTCCTCCTCCTCCCCCTCCTCCTCCCCCTCCTCCTCCCCCCTCCTCCTCCCCTCCTCCTCCTTTCCTCTTCTTTCTTTCTTTTTCTTCTTCTTCTTCTTCTTCTTCTTCTTCTTCTTCTTCTTCTTCTTCTTCTTCCTTCCTTCCTTCCTTCCTTCCTTCCTTCCTTCCTTCCTTCCTTCCTTCCTTCTTCTTTCAGGTGGCCTTATGATGCACATGTTGTTACATATCATGTCATGTTGTTCCAATGATCCCTTTAGAGTATCCTCATATATTTAAGTACAAATATCTTCATATATTTAAGTACACTTTTCTTTTTTCTGCTTTTTTGCTACTTTGTCTTTCAAATCAAATCACTGACTCCATCCTTTGCTTTGTCTAACCTACTCTTTATTTCTTCTAGTGTATTCTTCATTTCAGATATTGTATTCTCAATTTCTGATAGGTTATTTTTTTATGATTTATATGCTTTTTTATGCTTGCTATTTCTTTGTTGGAATTCTCACTAAGTTTTTAAGCATCCTTATGAACATTTGTGGGGGCTCTCTAACTGGTAGTGTGCTTGCCTCCATTTACTTTAGCTCTTTTTATGGAGCAAAATTAGATTCTCAGCGAGTCACCAGGAAGGGGAAAATGGTGTTCACCAGATAGATACAGGTTCAAACTCGGTACCTGTGCTGGGTCCGAGGCTACTCAGCAAAAGCCCCAAGGGTATAACAACTCTAGCTGCCTCCTGCTGAGTGCCTGCTGATCTTTGTGGTAAGTCACAGTCTCCAGGAGTCATTAGTGTGTGGTCACTAGAGTTTTTCAGGCCCAAGCAGACCAAGCTTTGGACATATGAAGGGCCGTGCACTGCTTGGGCATTGGAGGAAAACATATCCCCCATTCTAGAGCCAAACAACTCATTCTGTCCTGGGTTCTGCTCAGACCTCCTGGAGAGCCTGAGCTCAGCAAGGGTGGGCTATAAAGGAGTTCGGAGGGTGGGGCTAGTGGATCTTTAGGCACCAGTCAGGATCCCAGGGAGGTAGAGGGAATGACCCCCTCACATGCAGAGACACACAACTCAGTCACTGATATCTTCTGTGTCCACTCAGTTCTCTATATCTTGGGCTTAGGCAGCTGAGTCTTCTATAGGGCATGAGCTCTTCAGGGTGAAAAGTGTCTGGAGTGTGGGGCTATTGCATTTCCCCAAGCTGATGATGTAAGGGTGGGAGTGTTCCACCCAAGAGCAATAGTGTCTGCAGTTGGGAGAGGAACTCAGCACAGGGATCCTGGCAGCTGTTTCGTCAGCTCTTTCCCTGGAGTCACAAACCCCAGTCTTCTTCACACAACTGTAGTCCTCCTCACCTTCCCTCTCCTGGAGCCCAGGCTAAGTGGCTGTGAATGATTCATGTGCTGCCCCTCAAAGAGGGCACCTGGTTCTCTAGGAGATTACTGTCTCTTCCTGGTAGACAGAATCCTTGCTATTTTTCACTGCCAGATGTTATGTGTGCACTTCTTTCTGGCTCTGGCCCTATGCGCTGGGGAGCCTGGCATGTGGTTGAAACTCCACACTCCTGAGGAGAATCCTTTGCAACTGAGATATCCCTCCAAACTCTCAGTCAGTATATGTGGGAGCAGGGCCAGCCCTTTTCATGTCTTCTCTGCTGTTCCCACCAGTCTTCATGTGGTACCCTTGGTAAATTCTTGGTTGTAAGACTTCTGTTAAATTAGTCTTTGGTTGTTTATTCAGGATGATTTTTTTTTAGGATTTTATTTATTTGTTTTCAGAGAGAGGGGAAGGAAAAGAGAAAGAGAGAGACAAATCAGTCATTTGCCTCTTGCATATCCCCAGCCGGGGACCTGACCCACAACCTAGGCACATGCCCTGGCCAGAAACCAAACCAGCAATCCCTCAGTTTGCAGGCCAGCACTCAATCCACTGAACCACACCAGCCAGAGCAAGTCGATTGCTTTATATTTTAGTTTAGTCCTGGGAGGAGGTGAGTGTAACTTCTACTTACTTTGCCACCATCTTGGATCTCCCTTCTAGCTTCATAATTAGGAAACTGTATAATTGAATAGCAAACTATATTCTTACATAGCAAACTATACCTTTATTCATTACTAATAAGCCATACTTTCTATGAATTTTGATATGTTGCATGATCAATATCATTCAGATTGAAACCTTTTCTAATTTCCATGTAGTTTTTTCACTAGCCCATGTATTATTTAGAAGTATGCTTTTTAAATTCCAAATATGTAAATTTTTTCTTTATAACCTAGTGTTACTGGTTTTAATTCAATTCCATTGCTACTGGCAAACATGTTAGAATTTTAACCCTTTTAAATTTACTAAGACATGTTTCACAGTTCAGCATATGCTCTACTTTAATGAACATATTATGTGCATTAAAGAATCAACATTCTGCAGTTGTTGGGTACAGTGCTCTATAAATGTTAATTAGGTCAAAGTAGCTCACCTGTAACTTCACTAATTTTTTTCTGCCTAGTTCTATGAATTGTTGAGCAGGGGTGTTAAAAATATCTAACTGTGAATGTAGATTTGTTTATTTTTCCCTCTAATCCTTTTGCTTTCTACTTCAAATCTTTAAAGCTCCATTATTAGATACACACATATTTTTTAGTCTTATGTTATGATGTAATTACCTGTTTATTATTATATGTTCCTCCTTATGTTTTCTAATATGTCCTGTATTGAATCTACTTTTTTGGACATTTAGTGGGACACATCAGCTTTCTTATGCTTACTGGTTACATTGTATATCTTTTCTCATCTTCTATTTTCAATCTATCTAGAACTGTATATTTAAGGTGTATATGTTGTGTTGTAGAAAGCTTGTCATTTTGGCTTGCTTTTTTTCCAGTTGGAGAATTTTAACCTTGTATTTGATTGTTTATTCTAATTTATCATTGTGGCCATATTTGGAAAATACAATCTGCACAGTTTCCAAATTTTGCTTTTTTTCTTGTTTTTATCCACATCCAAGGACATTTAATTTTCCTTACTTTTAGAGAGAGAGTAAGGAAGGAATAAAAACATTGATGTAAAAGAAAGACATCTGTTGGTTGCCTACTGGATGCGTCCAGATTGGGGATTCTATGCACCCAGATCACGAATTGAACCTGCTACCTAGCGATGTACCCTGACTGTGAATCTAACCTCTGCAACCTTTGGTTATGGGACAATGCTCCAACAAACTGAAGCCCCACTAACCAGTGGTGCTTTTGTTTATAAAGGATACTTTCACTGCCTCTAAAGAAATAATGAGTCAACAGATTTCATTCATCACTTTAAGGATTCTGGGTTCCCTTGTTTTAAGAAAGTTGTCACTGATTTTTCCTAATAATGAAAAAAACTTCATACACAAAATTTTCTCTTTATCACTATGATGTGCCCAGGTTGTGTTTTCTTTATATTTATATTTGGTGGGGGAGGTGTGTTATGAGCTTTGTGAATCAGGAAGTTGATGTTTACATTACATTTGAGAAAATGTAGTGTAAATAATTAAGGAGAACTTCCCCAATCTGGCAAAGTAAATAGACTTCCAGGAAGTCCAGGAAGCCCAGAGAGTCCCAAAGAAGTTGGACCCAAAGAGGAATACACTAAGGCAAATCATAATTACATTGCCCAAGATTAAAGATAAGGAGAGAATCTTAAAAGCAGCAAGAGAAAAGGAAAGAGTTACCTATAAAACAGTTCCCATAAGGCTATCAGCTAATTTCTCAAAAGAAACCTTGCAAACTTCTGGCCAAGATGGAGGCATAGGTAGGCACACTATACCTCCTCGCACAACCAAAAATAAGGGCAACAAAAATTTAGAAACAAAAAAACAACCAGTACTGACAGAAAATTGAACTGTATGGAAGTCCAACAACCAAGGAGTTAAAATAGACACATTCATACGAGGGGCAGAGCCAGGCTGCCAGGTGGAGAGGGATCGTGGCAAAAAAAGCAGTGGCTGGTGGACCCTGGGCATGGGGTGGCATCAGGCAAATCCAGCAAGGCAGTGTCCAAGGTGGCTGGTGAACTGGGCGGTCCCACATTTGCATGCAGATAAACCAGGCAAAACCAGGGAGCAAGACAGACCACACAACCCAGGTTCTAGCATGGGAAGATAAAACCTCAAACCACCAATTAAAAATACCCATGGGGGTTGGGGTGCCAGGAGAGACTCCCAGCCTCACAGGAGAGTTCGTTGGAGAGAGCCACAGGGACCTAGAATGTACACAGGCCCACCCACATGGAAGTCAGCACCAGAAGGGCCCAGAGTGGAGCAAGTGCCAGTGTTCTCTCTTGGACACCTCTCCTACAAATAGCATCACAACGCAGCAACAGGGGTTGCCCTGCCCAGGTGAACACCTAAGGTTCCACCACTCCACACCTCACTAAGTAACAGGTGCATCAAAGCCCCCCCCCAAAAAGACCCAAACTAAAGAATACATCAAAGTTCCAGTACAAATACAACTAAGCGACAAAGAAATAGCCAACCTATCAGATGCACAGTTCAAAGCACTGGTGATCAGGATCCTCACAAATTGGTTGAATTTGGTCACAAATTAAATGAAAAAATGAAGGCTACACTAAGTGAAATGAGGGAAAATGCACAGGGAACCAATAGTGATGGGAAGGAAACTGGGACTCAAATCAATGGAATCAGCCAGAAGAAAGAAAGAAACAACCAAACAGAAAAGAATGAAGAAACAATAATTCAAAAAAAAAATGAGAAGAGGCTTAGGAACTTCCAGGACACCTTTAAAGGTTCCAATATCCAAATTATAGGGGTACCAGGAGGGGAAGAGGAACAGCAACAAGTGGAAAAGTTATTTGACCAAATAATAAAAGAGAACTTCCCCAATCTGGCAAAGGAAATAGGCTTCCAGGAAGTCCAGGAAGCTCAGAGAGTCCCAAAGAAGTTGGACCCAAGGAAAAATACACCAAGGTACATCATAATTACATTGGCCAAGATTAAGATGAAGGAGAGAATTCTAGAAGCAGTAAGAGATAAGGGCACAGTCACCTACAAAGGAGTTCCCATCAGACTGTCAGCGGATTTCTCAAAAGAGACCTTAACAGGCAAGAAGGGGCTGGAAAGAAATATTCCAAGTCATGAAAAGTAAGGACCTACATCCAAGATTGCTCTATCCAACAAAGCTTTTATTTAGAATGGAAGGACAGATAAAGTGCTTCTCAGATAAGATCAAGTTCAAGGAGTTCATCATTACCAAGCCCTTATTATATGAAATGTTAAATGGATTTATCTAAGAAAAAAGAAGATAAAAAATATGAACAGTGGAAGGACAGCAAACTCACAATTATTAACAAGCACACCTAAAATAAAAACAAACTAAGCAAACAACTAGAACAGGAACAGAACCACAGAAATGAAGATCACATGGAGTGTTAGCAACAGGGGAGTGGGAGAAGGAGAAAGGGGGAAAAGGTACAGAGAATAAGTAGCATAGATGGTAGGTAGAAAATAGACTGGGAAGGGCAAGAATAGTAGGGGAAATGTAGAAGCTAAAGAACTTATCACACATGGACATGGGGAGGGGATGTGCAGGGTGGAGGGGAATGAAGTGGGGGAAATTGAACAGTTGTAATAGCATAATCAATAAAATATATTTAAAAAAAGAAAAAAGAAACCTTGCAGTCAAGAAGGGACTTGAAAGAAATATTCAAAGTCATGAAAGGCAAGGACCTACATCCAAGTTTACTCTATCCAGCAAGGCTGTCATTTAGAATGGAAGAGCAGATAAAGTGCTTCCCAGATAAGGTAAAGCTAACAGAGTTCATCATCACCAAGCCCTTATTATATGAAATGTTAAGGGGACTTATCTAAGAAAAAGAAGATCAAAATACAAACAATAAGATGACAACAAACAGCTATGTACAACCCATGGACATGAACTAAGAGGCAGGAAATACTGGAGGCTGGGGGTGCAGTGCAGGGAGGAGGAGGATAAAGGGGAGAGAAAAACTAGGACAACTGTAATAGCATAATCAATAAAATATACTTAAAAAAGAAATAAGATCATGGCACCAATAATAAAGGCAGCTAACATTTGTTGAGCAAAAAAATAAAGATTCTTAAAACTGCAGAAAGAAAATCAACCAATGAATGCATAAACAACTAGAACAAGAAACTGATGTCCATCTGTCTGTCTCTCTCCCCTTCTCTCTTTCTAAAGATCAACAAAAACCTTTAAAAATACTCTAAAATTTTTAAAAATTAAATGTGGTATAGACAGGACATATTAAAAATATTTATATCAGAAAGAACTTATATTTTTACTTGGGAGAATAAAAAACCCTCAGTACAATTAGGAGAAAGGTACAAGAAGAGAAGAGAAAGTTTTCTAAAAAATGAATAGAGGAATGTTTATTTATAAATACACCTTAAGGGAACCCAAAGAACAGAGAATAGAAACACAAGGATATCACAGAAAATATTAGTTTCTGAAATGAACAACTACAGTGAACAGTAAACACATGCTAACTATTTGCTAGATAAAAATAAAACCTCAAAGTAAAGGCCTAGAGCTTACCCAGTATATCATGTCCAGCTTTCAACAAGAAAGTTAATGGCATACTAAAGATTTAAAAAACCAACAACAGAGTTTGAAAAGACAGAGCCAGCACCAGAAAGATAAACAGACACAGCTGAGATGTCAGAATTATCATTAAAATGACTATAATAACATGCTGATGACTGTAACAGAAAAGTGGAAAACAAAAGAAAATAGATGGAAAATATAAGCCAGGAGATGGAAACTTCAAAAAAAATGCTAGAAATTTAAAAAAAAACACTAACAGAAGTAAAGAATGTTTTTATGGGCTCATGAATAGAATTGACATGGAAAATGAAAGAATGAGCTTAAAGAAATGTCAGATAAGATACTCCTGGTCAAGATGGTAGGGTAGGTAAACACGCTTGCCTCCTCACACAACCACATCAAAATTACAACTATAGAATAACCATCATTCAGAACTGTCAGAAATTAAGCTGAATGGAAGTTCAACAACTATGGAATTAAAGAAAAATCTACAATATGACTAGTAGGGTAGCAATGTGGAACAGCCTAGTCCCACGCCCATGTGTGGTGGATAAAAATTGGGAGGACTATCTCAGGAGTGCAGGGTCTAAGCCCCATACCAGGCCCTCTAGCCCAGGGTTCCAGTGCCAGGAAGAGAAGTTGCCATAACTTCTGACTGTAAAATCCAGTGGGGATTAAGGCTGTGGATGACAGAATGCTGTACTCCTTGGCAGTTCCTCTTAAGGGCCTACACATGGACTTACTCAGATGCACTCCCTCTGAGCTCCAGCATGTAGGCAGCAGAGTGAAAGGCGTCAGAGACATAAGTGGAGGAACTGAATTGTCCAGCACCAGGGTAAGTGCTGGGTGGCCACTTTCTCCCAGACAGAAGTTCTGGCAGAGGCCACTGTTTTGTTTTGTTTTTCCTGAGCCCTCCTTCCACAGAGCCAGCAGATAGGTGCCGTATCTGAGTCTCCATCAATGTGGCACACTGTTCGCCCCACCCTGATGATTCTCTGGGGTCCCACCCCACCCAAATCTTGGGCCCACCCAAGATGTTTCCAGTGGCTTTTCCATATGAGTAGCTTGTCTTGGTCCATGCTTCAGATTTTCCTAAATTATCTCAAAGAAGCAGCATCTGGCTTCAGTGAGCTTCATACTTCTTGCTAAGTTGTCCCAGGCCCAGCACTAGCAGCAGCTGGCCTTGGTTCACAGCTTGGCATTGTCTGGGCACCTCCAAGCCCAGCATAAGTAGCAGCCATCTGCACATGCTTTGGAGCTTATGGTGTGTAACTCTGGACAGAACACAGGCAGTGGCTGACCTTAGATGTGCCAACAGCAATCAAGGCTCAACTACAACAGGAGGAAGTACACAGTCCTTGCAGTAGGTGCACCTTGAGTACCCAGCTTGGGTAATAGGAGAGGCTGTGCCACTGGACCCTACAGGACACCTACTACATTAGGCTACTATATAAGCCAGGGAGACATAACAGCTCTACATTATACATAGAAACAAACACATGGAGGCTGCGAAAACGAGGGGACAAACATGGCCCAAATGGAAGAACAGAACATAAGTCCAGAAAAAGAGCTAAACAAAAATGAAGATAAGCAATCTATCAGATGCAGAGTTCAAAACACTGGTTATAAGGATGCTCAGTGAACTTAGTGAGGACCTCAACAGCATAAAAAAGATCCAGTTAGAAATGAAGGATACACTAATTGAAATAAAAAACAATTTACATGAAACCAACAGTAGAGCAGATGAGGCTGAGAATCAAATTAGTGATTTGGAATATAAGGAAGCGAAAAACACCCAATCAGAACAGTAAGAAGAAAAAAGTCCAAAAAATAAGGATGCTGTAAGGAGCCTCTGGGACATCTTCAACTGCACCTACATTCACATGTGAGGGTGCCAGAAGGAGAAGAGAGAGAGCAACAAATTAGAAACCTATAAAAAGAAATGACAGGAAACTTCCCTAACTTGGTGAAGGAAATAGACACACAAGTCCAGAAGGTGCAGCACCCCAAACAAGATGAACCTAAAGAGGCCCACACCAAGACACATAATTAAAATACTGAAGGTTAAATACAAAGATAATCTTAAAAGCAGCAAGGGAAAAGCAGTTAGTTGCCTACAGGGGAGCTCCCATAAGCCTGTCAGCTGATTTCTCAAAAGAAACTTTGCTGTCTAGAAGGAATTAGCAAGAAATATTCAAAGTTATGAAAAGCAGGGACCTGCAACCAAGATTACTCTACTCAAGAGAGCTATTATTTAGAATCAAAGGACAGATAAAGAGCTTCCCAAAGAAGAAAAAGCTAAAGGAGTGCATCACCATCAAACCAGCATTATATGAAACATTAAAGGATCTTCTTAGAAGGTCAAAACTATGAACAATAAAATAGCAACAAATATATATTTATCAATAATTGAATCTAAAAAATAAAATAAGCAAACCAGCAACAAAATCATATATGCAGAGAATATTTTGATGGCTGTCGGGAGGGGTCAAGGGGATGGGTGAAAAATGCAATGGGATTAAGAAGTACAAATTGTTAGTTACAGTATAGTCATGGGGATGCAAAATGCAGCATAGGAATTAGAGTAGCCAAAGAACACATACAGGTGACCCATGAACATGGATGACGTTGTGAGGATTGTGTCTGACTGAGGTAGTGGGTGGGAGGGGTTGGGTGGAGCAGAGCAGAGGAGGAAAAATTGGGACAACTGTGTTGCATAATCAATAAAATATAATTAAAACAAAAAAGAAATGTCCATATAAACTTCCAAAACAAAAGTGCAAAGAGAAAAAAAAATGAAAAGGAAAGAACAGAAATTTAATGTCATGGGACAATTTAAAGTGGTGTAACATATACATAACAGAAATACCAGAAGGAGAAGAAAAAGAGAATGAACAGAAAATATTTGAAATAATAATGACTAAAATTTTACCAAAATTAATGATAGATACCAAACTGCATATTTATGAAATTCAAAGATGCCAAGCAGGATTTCAAAAAATCAACACATAGACTTATTATACTCAAGCTGCAGAATATCAAAGAAAATCTTAAAAGAAGTGTGAGGAGGAAAATGTCTTACCTATAGAGGAAGGAAAAGAATTATATGGAGCCTCTCTTTAATAACCATGCAAGCAAGAAAAAAAAGGAAAATATTTAATGTGTGAAAGGAAAGAAATTCATCAACTTAGAATTCTGTATTCAGGAAATTATCCTTCAAAAGCAAAAGAGAAAGACTTTCTCTGGCAGACAAAAATTGCGGGAACTTGTTGCTAGTAGACCTGCCTTGCAAGATATTTTTCTAAAAAATCTTCAAAAAGAAGGAAATTACATACATCAGAAAATTGGATGTGTGTCAAAAAAAGAAGCGCATCAGAGAAGGAATGAATAAAGGCAAATTTAAATTTTTTTTTTGCATTTTCAGATGTTATTATTATTTTTATTATTGTTCAAGTACAGTTTTCTTCATTTCCTCCCCCCTCTTCCTCCCTCCCCTCCCATCCCCACCTCCCTTTTATTTTACTTATTTGATCTAACAGATAACAGTTCAAAATAATAATAGCAACAACCTATTAATTGATTATAACTTTTTGATAAGTGAAATGAATGAAAGCAATGTTGTAAGGAATAGGAGGAAAAAATTGGGACTGCACTGCTATAAGTTACTTGCACTACCTGTGAAGTGATTTAGTGTTACTTGAAAAAGGACTTGAGAGACTTTTGGAAAGGTGGAGGCATAGGTAGATACACTTTGCTACTTCACACAACCAAAAGAAGGACAACAGCAAATTTAAAAGCAATAAATAACCAGAACTGCCAGAAAATCTAACTGTATGGAAGTCCAACAACCAAGGAGTTAAAGAAGAAATATTGAGCCAGACCAGTAGGAGGGGTGGAGATGGACAGCTGGTTGGAGAAGACTTTCTGCAAGGCAGTGGCTAGAGGGCTGGGAGAGGCAGAAGCTGGTGGAATGGGCAGTCCCACATTTATGTGTGGATAAACCCAGAGGAAAAACTGGGGAGCGAGACAGACTGTGAAACCCAGGGTTCCAGCATGGGGAAATAAGGCATCAAAACCTCTGACTGAAAAAAACTGTGGGGGTTGAGATGGCAGAAGTTCCCAGCTTCACAGGAGAGTTCATTGGAGAGACTCACAGGGTCGCAGAGTGTACACAAACCCATCCACCCTGGAATCAGCACCAGAAGGGCCCCATTTGCTTGTGGGCAGTGGAGGAAGTGACTGAAAGCCTGCCAAGAGCTGAGCAAGCAGCATTGTTCCCTCTCAGACCCCTCCCCCCCATACAACACTACAGCGCAGCAAAGAGGGTTGCCCCGCCCTGGTGAATACCTAAGGCACTGCCCATTACTACATAACAGGCATGCTGAGACAAAAAATATGGTCCAAATGAAAGAATAGATCAAAGCTCCCAAAAAATACAACTAAGCAATGATGAGATAGTCAACCTATCAGCTACAGAGTTCAAAACATTGGTAATCAGGATGCTCACAGAAATGGTTGGGTACCGTAATAAAATAGAGAAAAAAGTGAAGGCTATGAAAAGTGAAATAAAGGAAAAGGTATAGGGAACCAACAGGAAAGGGAAGGAAACCAGGACTCAAATCAATGGTTTGGAGCAGAAGGAAGAAATAAACATTCAAACAGAACATAATGAAGAAACAAGAAGTTGAAAAAAATGAAGAGAGGCTTGGGAACCTATGGGACAACTTTTGGAATCATAGGGATGCCAGAGGGAGAAGAGGAAGAGCATGAAATTGAAAACTTATTTGAAAAAATAATGAAGAAAAACTTGTCCAATCTGCCAAAGGAAATAGACTTCCAAGAAGCCCAGGAAGCTCAGAGAGTCCCAAAGAAGTTGGACCCAAGAAAGCACACACCAAGGCACATCATAATTACTTTACCCAAGATTAAAGGTAAGGAGAGAATCTTAAAACAGCAAGATGAAAGGAAAGAGTTACCTACAAAGGAGTTCCCACAAGGCTATCAGCTGATTTCTCAAAAACCTTGCACAAGAGAAGGGGCTAGAAAGAAATATTTGAAGTCATGGAAGGCAAGGACCTACATCTAAGATTACTCTATCCAGCAAAGCTGTCATTTAGAATGGAAGGGCAGGTAAAGTGCTTCCCAGATAAGGTAAAATCAAAGGAGTTCATCATCACCAAGCCCTTATTATACGAAATGTTAAAGGGAGTTATCTAAGAAAAAGAAGATAAAAAATATGAACAGTAAAATGACAACAAGCTCCTATCAATAACCAAATCTAAAAAAAACCCAAAACTAACATGAACTAAGCAAACTATAGCAGAGACAGAGTCACAGAAATGGAGATCACCTGGAGAGTTATCAATGGGGAAATGGAGACTGTGTGGAAAAAGGTACAGGGAATAAGAAGCATAAATGGTGGGTTCAAAATAGGCAGGGGGGTTAAGAATAGTATGGGAAATGGAAAAGCTAAAGAAATTATGTGTATGATCCACAGACATGAACTAAGGTGGGGAAATGCTGGTGGGAGGGGTGTACAGGGAGAGGGGAATAAAGGTGAAAAATGGGACAACTATAATAGCACAATCAATGAAATATATTTAAAGAAAGAAAAAGGACTTAAATTGGTTTCAAGTGTATATTGTATACTGAAAGGTAATCATTAGAGAAGTAAAAAAAGAAGTAAAATATGCTTAGGTGAAAAATAGAATTATATACAATATTTAATTTAAACCCATGGACACTAGAAAAAGTGATAATCAAAGACAAGAAACAAAGAACAAAGGCAATGAATGGAGAACCACAACAAATACGGTAGATTAGTCCAATTTTATAAATAATAAATTAAAACACCAATGATCTCAATACACCTACTACAATACAGAAGCCGTCATGGTGGATAAGTACAAACAAAACCCAACTACACAATGTCTGTAAAAAAATTAAAAATATTTAGATAGAGACAGACAAAAAGTAAAAGTTACAGAGAAAAACATACTATGCTAACAATAAAACTATAAAGGCATAATACCTATATTAATTTCAAACAAAGCAGACCAGAGTAGGGAAAATTATGAGGTAGGAAGAGGGAAAGTATACAATAAAGGTCAGTTCTCCAAGAAGACATAATAATCCTTAATCTCTGTGCACCTAACAACAGAGTATCAAAATAAACACGAGGCGAAAGTTGATAGAAATGCAAGGAGAAATAGATGAATTTACTAATATAGCTGAAAACTTCAGCAGCTCTGTGTCAGTAATGGACAGGTCTATCATGCAGAACATCAGTAAGGACAGCATCATTAATTATCAAGAAAATACAAATCAAAACCACAAGGAATATACCATTTTATACTCACTAGGATAGCTATTATCAAAAAACCAGAGTAACAATTACTGGCAAGCATGTGGAGAAATTAGAACCCTTCTATACTACTGCTGATGGAAATGTAAAGTGGTGCCACAGTTTCTAAAATACTAATAATACAAATAGAATTATCACATGATGCAGCAATTCCACTTCTGGGTATATACCCAAAAGAATTAAAAGTAGGGATTTGAACAAATATCAGTGTATTCATGTCCATAGAAGCACTAATCACATAAGTGAAAAAGGTGGAAGTATCTCAAATGTCCATGAACAAATGAGTGGATAATCAAAATTTAGTATATACAATGAGGTGTTATTTAGCCTTAAAAAGGAAAGAATTCTGATACATACAGCAGCATCAAGAACCTTGAAGACATGATGCGAACTTAAATAAATGAGTCACACAAGGACAAATACTATAGGGTTCTACTTACATGAGGTACCTAGAACAATCAAATTAATAACAACAGAAAGGGGAACATTGGTTATCAAGGGTGTAGAAAGGGAAGAGTGAGTACTTAATGCTCAGTATGAGAAGATAAAATGAGTTCTAAAGTTTGATGATGGCGATGATTGTACAACAATGTTAATGTACTTAATGTCACTAAATGTACATTGAAAATGATTAAAATATTAAATTTTACTTACGTATATTTTGCTACAATTTTTTTAAAAATGAGATTATGCTGGAGGAGGGTGGACTTCTAATTCAATATGACTGCTGTCCTCATAAGAAGCCACTCTATGAAGATACAGAATATAGGGAGAATACAGGGAGTGAAGAAGAAGGTGAGGTTTGGAGTGATGCTGTCACAGCCTCGGAACACCTGGGGCCTCCAGAAGCTGGAAGAGGCAAGGAAGGATCATCCCCTATAATCTTCAGAGGGACCATGGCCCTACCAACACCTTGATTGCAGACTTCAAGCCTCCAGAACTGTGAGAGAATAAGTTTCGGTTATTTTTGGCAAAAATGTATTTTGACAAGAGTCAATAGATACTGTATACAAATATGTAGACCTTTTTATTTTGCCTGCACTGTTACAGACTGAATGATTGTGTTCCCTACCTGCAAATTCACATGTTGATGTCCTGACCCACAATGTGGTTGTTATTAGGAGGTGAGGCCTTTGCAGGTACTTAGGTTTAGATAAGATCATGAGGGCAGAAGACTCAATAATGTAACTAGTGTTTTTATAAACAGAAGAAGAGACCCCAGAGCTTTCTCTCTTCGTTCACGGGCACGGAGGAAAAGTCACACGAGCGCAGAGGGAGAAGGCAGCTGTCTACAAGCCGGGAAAATAACCCTTACCAAGAAGCAAACCTGTCAGCACCTTGATCTTAGACATTCCAGCCTCCAGAAGGGTGAGAGATCAATTTTTGCTGTTTCAGCCCCCATATCTGTGGTATTTTGCTCGATCAGCCAGAGTAGCCCAAGACAGGCAGAGTGTGTTTTAGAAGAAGCCACAGCGTGAATCAAGCAGGCTGCTGACACTGCACTGTGTGCAGTTACAGTCTCTTGGAGACAACTGAAAATGGAAAATAAAATACAAAAAAATACATAGTGCAGCTACTTACATATATGATGTGTCTAAAAGGTAAAGCTGAAATAATAAAGTGTGAAGAAAAGTCACAGGACTGTGAGGAGTCATACCTGGACCTGTTCCGTGCAGGACTGATGTACACACTGTTAGTAGTTTAGACCGAGACACAAATTCCAGCTTTCAAAATACAGAAAAACATTCCCAATACATGAGGTGATAGCCAGGACCACTTTTTATGTTATACCTGGATATCTTTCATGCAGATAGTTTGGAAGGCAATGTGTTGGCATTGGTAAAAAAAAATAATAATAATCTGCATTAACTATGGCACAGAATGAAATATGCTAGAATGCTAGAATGAAATATGTGTGGTAAATTTTTTTTATAGTTATTGGTGACTGTGTAATGTTGGGCCAGTTTCCTTCTCTGCAAATCCTTTTCTAGATAAGGACATACAAGAGTATAGTAGTACCTACTTCAAATGGTAACATAACATATATGAGAACCCAGCTTAACAGCAAACACAATAGCTGCACAGTAAATTCCTCTCTCTCGCACACTCTGTGTGTGTGTGTCTCACCCTCTTTCATTTCTCATTCCTTTAGGGGTTAATTTTCTCATTCTTGAGGGATTAATGTGGTCCAAATTGAGAGAACTTATTGGCAATATCTGGTTTGAGGCAGAAAAGACCATTTGGGTGCATGTGTTGGATGGGTGCTTGTTGCGAGGTGATTGTTTGGGGTAATGTGGAAAAGGGTGCTTCAGCCCTGATTGGTGTGGTGCAGTGGGCTGAGCATCTTCCCACAAACTGAAAGGTCACCAGTTCCATTCCAGTCAGGGGACATGCCTGGGTTGCAGGCCAGGTCACGGGTTGGGGGGCGTGTGAGAGGCAACAAATCAATGTTTCTTTCCCACTTTTTCGCGCTCCCTTCCCATCGTTCTAAAGATAAATAAATAGAATCATTTTTAAAAGGGTGGGTCAAGCTTTGTCACAGATATTTTTGTTGTTTTTTGTCTGTATCCTGTATAGATTAAGTTACTTTATGATCTTGACTCTGCAATCCAAGTAAGACTGAGTCATAGTGGAGTCATAATCATTGCCTTGGCAGGAAGTGATTTCAGAAACTCCCAGTTCATTTCCCTGAGCATTGAGTTACAGAAATATGTGTTTTCTTCTATAACAGAAGTGTTTAAGTCCACATAAAACTGAGTGGAAGGTAAAGAGATTTTCCATATACCCCCTGCTCCCAAGTGTGCTCAGCCTGTACCACCATCAACATCCACCCTCCCCCCACCCCGGAGTGGTACATTTATTACAGTAGATGGCCCTAAATTGACATACCATTATCTGTCAAAGTTCACAGTTTACATTAGGGTTAACTCTTGATATTGTACATTCTACAGGTTTGGATAAATATATAGTAACATACAGACAGTATCATACAGAATATTTTCATTGCCCTACAGTTCCTCTGTGTTCTACGTATTTTATTCCTTCCTCCACCCAACCCATGGCAATCACTTCTTTTTTACATCTCCATAGTGTTGCCTTTTACAAAATGTCACATGGTTGGAATCATATAGTGTATAGTATTTTTAGATTGGCTTCTTTCACTTAGAAATATGCATTTAAGGCTCTTCCATGTTTTTTCACAGCTTGATAGATTATTTCTTTATATTGCTAAATAATATTCTATTGTCTGGATGTACCACAGTTTATTTATTCTTTCACCTACTGAGGGCATCTTGGTTGCTTCCAACTTTTGGAAATTCTGAATAGACCTGCTATAAACATCCATGTGCAGATTTTTTTTCTGTGAACATACATTTCCAAATTACTTGGATAAATGCCAAGAAGCACAGCCCTGGCTGGATAGCTTAGTTGGTTATAGTGTCATCACATTATACCAAGGTTGCAGGTTCAATTACCAGTCAGGGCACATAACAAGAATCAACCAATAGATGAATAAATAAATGAATAACAAAATGATCTCTCTCTCCCCATTCATTTATAATAATGACTGCCAGCAAACTGGGAATAGATGGATAATACCTCAACATAATAAAGGCCATATACGAGAAACCCATAGCTAGCATCGTACCCAATAGGAAAAAACTAAAAGTGTTTCTTTTAAGATTAGGAACCAGATGCGAATGTCTATTTTCAACACTGTTAGTCTACATTAGTACTGGAAGTCCTAGCCACAGCAATCAGAAAATAATGAATAAAAGGAATCCAAATTAGAAAGAGGTAAAACTGTCATTGTTTGCAGATGACTTGATACTCTATATAGAGAATTCCAAAGATTCCACCAAAAAAACTACTGGAGCTGATAAATGGATTTAGTAAAGTAGTAGGATTTAAAATAAATATTCATGATCAGTTGCATGTTTATACAGCAATAATGAACTATCCGAAATAAAATTAAGAAAATAATACCATTACAATGGCCTCAAAAAGTAAAATACCTAGAAATAAATTTAACTGAAGATGTAAAAGACTTTTACTTGAAAAACTATAAGACACTGAAGAAAGAATTGACGAAGATACACATAAAGGGAAGCATAACCATGCTCATGGATAGGAAGAATTAGCAGCTAAAAATCCATACTTCCCAAAGCAATTTGTATATTTATGTAATTTCTCTAAAAATACCAATGGTGTATTTCACAAAACAAGAGCAAGTAATCCGAAAATTTACATGGAACCACAGATACCCTGAATAGTCACAGCCATGCTGAGAAATAAGAACAAATTTGGAGGAATCACACTACCTGATATCAAGCTATACTATAAGACCATAGTAATCAGCATGGTACTGGCATTAAAACAGCCATATAGATCAATGGAACAAAATAGAGAGGACAGAAATAAACCCATGTTTTTATGGTCAATTAATATTTGACAAAGGATGTGAAAACATACGATAGGGTAAAGATAGCCTATTCAATAAATGGTGTTGGGAAAATTGGATGGATATGTGCAAAAAATGAAATTAGAACACCATCTTACAGTATATACAAGAATAAGCTCAAAATAGATTAAAGTCTTAAATGTGAGGCTCGATACTATAAAAATCATAGAAGAAAACATAGGCAGTAAAATTTGTATTTTTCTTTTATTAATCGTTTTTTTCTGATATATCTCCTCAGGCAAGGGAAACAAAAGAAAAAATTAACATGTGATACATCAGACTAAAAGGTTTTTGTACTGCAAAGGAGGCCAGCAACAAAATGAAAAGACTGAATGGGAGAAAAAAATTGCCAATTATACATCTGATAAGTGGTTAACATTTAAAAATCAGAAAATTCATAAGGCACCAAAATAATGTATAAAATCTCAACATGTAAAAACAAACAAACAAACAATCCAATTTAAAATTAGGCAAAGAACCTAAATAAACAGACACTTCTCCGAATAGAACATACAGATGCTTAATAGGCACATGAAAAGATGGTCAGCATCACTAATCATCTGAGAAGTCTAAATGCAAATTAAAACCATAATGAGATATCACCTCATACCTGTCAGAACAACTGTCATCAGTAAAACAATAAGTGTTGGGAAGACTGTGGAGACAAGGGAACCCTCATGCACTGTTGGTAGGAATCTAGACTGGTGCAGCCCCTGTGGAAATCACAATGGAGTTCCTCAAAAAAACTAAAAATGGAACTGCCTAATATAACCCAGCGATTTCACTTCTAGGTAGATATCCAAAGAAACTCAAAACACTAATTCAAAAGAATATATGCAGCCCTATGTTCATTGCAGAATTATTTATAATAGCCAAGCTATGGAAGCAACCCAAGTGCCTGTCAGTAGGCGAATAGATAAAAAAGCTGTGGTTCAGCCCTGGCTGGGAGCTCAGTTGGTTGAAGCATCATCTCACACATTAAAATGCTGTGGTTTAATCCCTGGTCATGACTCATACTTATGTCATATGTTTTACTCCCCCAGTCAGGGCACCTACAGGAACCAACTGATGATTTTCCCTCACATTGATGTTTCTCTCTTCCTCTCTCTCTGAAATCAATAAACATATCCTCAATTGATGAATTTTAAAAAAGCTTCTGAAAGCTGTGGTACATATATCCAATGGGATATTACTCGGCCATAAAAAAGATCCAAATCTTACCATTTGCAACAGCATGGATGTGTTTGTTACTGAACAGGGGTCCTAACTGTGAGTGGGTCTGGCCTGGAGCTAGCCAGTAGTGTGTGGTTTCTTTACTTTTTGTAGGAAAGATTTTATAATTTGAGTCCAGGTGATTCTGAGGGTATGTTTATTGAAGCTAAGGACAAGGAAAGAAAGGAAGGGCTTGAAGTAGAAGAAGCTGCAGGAGAGAGGCCGGCAGGGCCGATTTGGCTCTCTAGAAACCTTGTAGGAAGGAAGCTAGTCTATGTGGGGCTGCTCTGGCTCACTGAGAAATAAAAGTAACCGTGCCAGCGTGAGTCAGAATCGTGCTGTGACGTCAGAGGAAAGGGGCCTTTGGGGTGAGCTACTGCTGCCTGCTGGTCCACCGGTTGCAGGTCTCATGGGGTCTTTTAGTTTTACTTGTTTATAAAGATTTTATTTATTTATTTTAGAGAGAGGGTAAGGGAGGGAGAAAGAGAGCAGGAGAAACATCAATGATTGTGTTTCAAACACCCCTACCAGGGACCTGGCCCACAATCCAGGAATGTGTCCTGACTGGGAACTGGGTAACCTTTCACTTTACAGGACAAAGCCCAACCCACTGAGCCATGCTGATCAGGGATCATGGGGTCTTTTAGAGTTTAGGAGATACATGCCTGTGGGGGAAGCAGGGGGCAAGGGAAAAGTATGCACTGGTTCCTTTGTCTTAAGGGTTTTCTCTCTTGCAGGCAGGAATCTTAGGGGAGGTCTCAGGGGAGGGTTTCAGCAGAATATCCATCAGTTCCCCAAGTGCACCCTTTCAGGGTCCTGGTCTCCACTGATTGGTCAGTGACAGGGCAGGGCGTTGTTAGTCGTCGCATCTGATCCTGGCGTCACCCACCTGGTTTTGCTGCTTTTCTTAACCTGGAGCTGAAATACAACTGAGGCCTAGATGTTTCTCTAGGGAAGTGACCTTCCATACCTGGCTGTAACTTGCTCAGCTCTCTGTTTTAGTTTCTCCGTTCTTCTTGCCAAGGAATTTTCTTAGTTTCTTACTATCCAGACTCAGATGGATCTAAAGGGTATCATGCTAAGTGAAATAAGTCAGAGAAAGACAAATACCATGTAATTTCACTCATATGTGGAATCTAAAGAACAAAATAAATGAATAAACAAAACAGAAACAGACTCATAGGTATAGAGAGGACACTGATGTTTGCTAGAAGGGGAGGGGATGTGGGGGACTGAGTGAAAAAGTGAAGGAACTGAGAAGTACACACTAGTAGTTACAGAATAGTCACGGGGATGTAAAGTGCAGCATAGGGAATATAGTTAACAATATTGTGATAACTGTAGGTGAGTACTAGAAATATCAGGGGAAACATTTGGTAAAGTATGATTGTCTACCCATTATGGATACTCCTGAAACTAGTACAAAATAATATTGAACGTAAACTGTAACTGAAAAAAAATTAAATTAAAGAAAAACTTTAAAAAAGAAGCTAGAAAGGGAAGAGCAAATAGACCCAAATAAGAAAAGGAAAGATAACAATAAGGAAGATACCTAGGGGCTTGGATGGCGGCAGCAGCAGGAAGTGAGATGCGCTGCCAGGAGGAGGGGTTCTGGGGAGGCAGCCGCCCCGAAGCCACAGCCCAGCCACAAGCCCTGACAAGTACCTCAGGGCTCCTCTCTCCCAGCTGTCTTTGGCGGGAACGAAGGCCTCGGTTAAGGTGGATCCCGGCGTGATGCCCATGGAACAGGAAGCCATCTTCCTCCTGGCATGTGCTGTGGAACTGTCTGTGGAGACTATAGAAAAAGATGCCCCTGCTGTGCTCAGCTAGGAAAGAGGAAAACCTCAGGAGGAAAGATGTGAGTAATGCAATCCGAATGAATTTGCTTCTCTGGAAGATTCTTTTGGTTTGATTGCTGCTTTGGGCACTTCTGTGAGCCTTCGCCTGCATCCTTCAGCCAGAATCTGCAGACCTCAGCTTTAAAAAAAAGTCCTTGGAAAGTCATGCTCATATACTGTTCCTGTTCTAACTTCACCTAAGCCCGAATAAACAGAGACCTTACCTTTCAGTTTTTCTCTGCAAGGTCTTCCACTGCTGTGTCTTCCCAGATGCAGCAGCTGCTGCTTGAAGCAGACACACACACACACAAAATGATTTGTGTAGTTTGCTTAATGAATGATAGGTACAAGAATAAAGGTCTCTGATCAACTTCAGAAAAAGAAGAAGGAGGAGAAGGAGGGGAAAAGGAGAAAGGAGTCATCTGTGAAACAGAAAACAAAATAAACCCAAGCATAGCTATTTGAAAAGATTAATAAAATTTATAAATCCCTAGCAAAATTCATCAAGAAAAAGAGAGAAAACACAAATGATCAAAATTCAGAGACTTTTAAAGATAATAAGGGAATAGTGTGAGCAACTTTATGCCAATATATTTGACAGGTTAGATAAAAGAGACAAATTCCTTGCCAAAATAACACATAAAGAAATAGAAAATCTTTATAGCACCATGTCTATTAAAGGATTTAAATTTATTATCAACCACCTCTCCCACCACATACACACACAAATAACAACAAATAATGTCCAAGTCCAGGTAGTATTATTGGTATATGCTATCAAACATTTCAGAAGAAATAACACCAATATTATACAATTCTCCAGAAAAGTAAGTTTATTTTATAAGACCATCAGAACCTTGATCCCTAAGACTCACAGACATTACAGGAAGAGAAAACTATAGATCAATATCTCTTGAATGCAGACACAAAAAATCCTTAACACAGTGTTAGCAAACCAAATACAGCAATATGCACAAAAATAATTCATAATGCAAAGTGAAATTTAGCCCAGGAATTCAAGGATTAACATTTTGATGTTTATCAGGACCCTTTCAGGATCTTTGCTCCTTTGTCAGCCTTAGGACTATCTATATCTCTGCTTTGGCTCTGTGTGACCCAGAACTGCCCTAAGGAAAGGAAAAGTCATGTCTTGACCCTGATAAAAGACAGGCCACTGCAGAGTGTTGCTCACTGGGTTGCACCTGTGCCTGCTGGGCTCCCTTGTGGTGCAAAGTGTCTAAAGTCCAAGGGGCGGGGAATGGGTGTCCATGAGCTGGCAGGGCTAAGCCATCTGGCCCACCAACAAGGATTCGGAAAGGCCAGTGGGGAGAGAAAGTGCAGGTGGCCCAGGAGGTGCAAGAAGCCCACTGGAGAGGGGCTGCAGATCCACCCCAACAACCAGAACCAGCTCACCAGTCTGGGACCCACTGCCCCTGTTACAGAACGGACACACAGGGGCCCGGACTCTGGAGGATGGAATACTAATACCATCGGGACCATCTACTGGGCTCAACTATCCATCACCAATTGTAAAGATATTTCTCAATGCCAGAGATTTGTGAAAAGGAAAGGAAATGTTTATTTAATGCTATGCAGATGTAAAGTAGTAACCTAACGTCTTCATTAAAACATCAAAGTCCTTTGGGATATCCACCTATGCACACAGCACTTCCTTCTCCCCCTGCCCTAATTCAGGGTAACATAACTCAGGAAAAGATCACATGTCTTTTTTCCAGGCCACTGGCACCATCAGCTGTGTTGCCGTACAGGCAGGATCTTCAATTAATCCAAAGTCATGTTGATACAGGGTGCAGCCAAGGGGGGCCCAGAAAAGATTTGGAATGGTGTCCAGAACTCAAAGGGTACAGAAATATTGGAGGAAATATTAGGATGTCCTCACCCCCCCCCCCAAGGTGTCAGTTGGGGGAAGGGATGAATGGAGCAGGGCCTTTGCGAGCTGTTTTGCATAGCAACGGTTTTGCAGCTAACCTCTGGAGTGGTCATTTAATATATCTATAACCTTTAACTGGTTTCATAGATATGTTAAATAGCTGTGGCCAAGTTTTGGGCCAGGGAGAAGTGAGTGGTGGCTAACCAGGCTGGAATTGGGACGTCTTCATTAAAACATCAAAGTCCTTTGGGATATCCACCTATGCACACAGCACTTCCTTCTCCCCCTGCCCTAATTCAGGGTAACATAACTCAGGAAAAGAGCACATGTCTTTTTTCCAGGCCACTGGCACCATCAGCTGTGTTGCCGTACAGGCAGGATCTTCAATTAATCCAAAGTCATGTGGCACCTTCTCATGGTCCACTAGCAACAGTTCTTTGTATCCATTTTTTCCAGGCAAAGTCTTTCCTGCTTCCCAGGCCACACAGTCAAAGGGAACACCCCAAAGCCGGATGGGCCTCTTCTACCAAAGCTGCAGGGGTCCGTACTCCACCAAAAGTGTGTGGCTTTCTTCTTCACCTGGGTGCAGAGGTCCCCATTCTGGCAAAGCACGTGGTTCCTCTTTCACCTGGGCCAGAGGGGGTCCTCACCCTGCCAAAACCAAGTGGCTCTCCCTCAATGGCTGCTGTGTCTGTGTTTAAATCCCCAAGCCAACCCTCCTCTGTACCCCTATTTCCGACTCCTCCCGCAATCAGTCACACTTGCCAGCATTCCTGTATTATTCCAAGTTTACGGGGCTGCCATCGTGAGTCTGAGCAGGTATGACCCCATGTCCTGGAGCCAATCTTCTCCAATTTCCCACATAGGTGTTGTAACTCGGGGGACCTGCCCTCCAGTTACATCCTGGGGGGAAGTGCCTTCCATCCCCCTGGCTCCAAGCCTGGCCACAGCCATTTAACATATCCAAGTGACCCACCAAAGGCTATAGATATGTTAAATGACCATGCCATGGATTAGCTGCAAGGCTGTGGCTGTACAAAACAGCCCTGCATGTTCCTGCTCCATGTGTCTATTCCCCCAACTCACACCTGTGGGGGAAGGGGTGAGGACCTCTTATATGTCTCTCCAATATTTCCTAGACACCTTGAGTTCTGGACCCCACTCCAAATCCCTTTTTGGGGCTCCACTCTTGGCTGCACCCTGCAACACCCCTTCCCAGCTGCTCCATCAGAGCTGGGCTTCCCCAGGCAGGAGGACAGGAGGATGGGGAGGGAAAATATCTGCATCTCTTTTTATATGATGGTTCATATTTAATTGGCCATGAATTCATAAATACATGAGTATTTTGTACCTAATGGCTCTCCTTGCATTATTTCCAACAAACTCTTCAAAGGTAGCACCTTCCACTGGTGGAAAGTGTGAAAAAATAATCACTGATGAGTCATTGTAATGCCTACTGTGTGCCAGGTGCTATTTGAACGGAATGTAAAATGAAAAACAACTTCACACGTAGCAAGCTAACTTTCTGAATGTGTAAACATGACAAACACTGACCAGGCTAATACTTTAGGTAGGACACTCAGTTCCCTGAGGAAGAGACACCTGAGCTGAAACCTGATCGGGAAGAAGCCATTCACTCACATCTTCATCTGAAGACCAAAGGGCAGAGCGTCCTGCATGGGAGGAACAGCAAAGGCAGGAAACGCCTGTGTCTCTCAGGAATGGGAGAGGCCTCAGGGTAGGACCCCAGAGGGAAGGGGGAGAGGTGTGTCAGCACCAAGAAACAAAGCAATAAAAGAACAAACCCCTGATGTTTCAGCAACTATAGACCAATTCTCACAGGTTTTAGAAATTGATATTTATGTGAGAATTGCTTTGCAGAAGACAGATGCTTACACAAGAGCTAAGATTCTTGAATAGTCAATCTGGGTCCAAAAAGACCATACTGGGGCCCAGATTCACAAACTTATGTCTGATTATGTTTAGGCCTCTGGGGATGCTCACACAAGCAGACAAATAGGTCATATAAGCTTCCTGTACCTTTGCTAAGGCAATGGGTAACCCCCAAGCTTTTATAGTAGACCACATGGTTCCTTGTCCTGCATATAAGAGGTGATGGTGTAGCCACTGGGCTACTTTTTTTCCTGATGCGACAGCAGGCAAAGTTTCTAGCCATCGCACCTTTGCTAGAGTATCAGCCTCAACATTCCCTGGGGAAACAGGGGTGCATGCCTGGTCAGATGATATACAGTGATTTGTTTCTAGTGGCCTAATTCCCATAGGCCTTGCCACAAGACCTGCTCCCATACTGGCCTATGCATAATCATTCATTTATTTGCATGCATGCTATGTAGAAATCCATAACATTAGTTCCTCGTGCACTACCCAACTATCTGTGCAAATAGTTAGGGGTGATGCTTTGTTTGCAACCAGAAGCCTGCAGTTCTGCCCACTGGCTATTTTGACCACAGTGTCAAACCAGATTGTGTCTGTTTCTGGTTGAATTGCCACCACTGTCCACATGGTGAGCTGGTCCCTGCTGGACTCATGTCCCCTGGGCACCCAGTACTGCTTAACTGCTGTCAACTGTCATGAGGATGGCAACTGAATGGGAGGGTGCTCAGCATGCCCCTGCAGGGAGTACAGGGGGATGCTCAGCATGCCATCACAAAATAGCTTTTACCACTCACACTTGCAAGCAAAACTTCCCTACAGTGGTCTGCAGCCACAACCCTTGGAGCACACCAATGCCCAGGATATACTCAGAATGGAGCAATACAGTGTATTCACGGCGGGGTGGGGCAAACGCCCAATACTCAGTGAAAGCTGCACAGCCTTCACCCTTACACTGAGTACGCCCCCCCCACCCCCCCGCCCCAAACCATCAATAGAGGCTGCGGGCTCCAGAAATTTCTCAGTGTTTCCATATGGGAGGGTACATTTTGCCCCTGTATTCACTAAAGCCAGAACCTGCTGGACATTTGTAGGGACCAGTCAATAGCCAATTCCACAGGCAGTCTCCGGTCCCTGTCTGCTCCCTGTAGACAGGTTCCTTGGCCCTCCCCCTATTCAAATTTTCAAAGGATATTTCCTCCCTTTTCTTGGGAGATTGGCACAGCCAGGTGGTCTTCCAGTGGACAGGACTGGCCTCTCAGGTCACGTCCCTGGGGTTTCCCTCTGCCTCTTTCTTCGGGGGCTGCAGGAAATGTTAGCCAGCTCGCACTGTTTCCACAGTTCTACTAAGTGTTTGGCTTCCCGTCAGTTTTTTAAAAATCTTTTTCAGCCCCCAAAAGATCCAGCCACATCTAGGTCCTAGTCACCATGCGGTCACTCTTTGCCTGAGGAACAGAGGGGGCTCCGGACACCACCCGAACTCCTTTCTGCTGCAGCCGACTCTCCGCCTTTCCCAGATTCGCCACCATCATGATGTCATTAATATGGCACCCAACATACCAGGCCAAAATAGCCACAGCTGATGTAAAAGAAGAGGAGATGTGTTGTAACACCAGATCCTGCCATAAAGCATTTGTCATCGGGGCCTTGGGTATTGGGATTAAACACGGCCTGGCGCATGCCCAACTCCTGTAAGATTGGCACTAAGTCCCTGTAGGACTGCTGTTTGCTCACAGTGTCTGGTATGTCTCCTCCCCTGCCCAGACTGTACAAATTGCAGCCATGACCCATTCCAACAGAGAATGAGATCCCTGCCCCTCCCATTTCCACAGCTGTTTTGCAACCACTGATATGAGGAGGGGTGAGTCATGATGGAAGCCAACTTTTCCATCTCATTATGAGTGCACGTAATACTGACTACCCCTAAATCCCAAAGGCTGAGGAGCCATGTTACTAAATGTTCCTCAGGCCGCTGCCAAAATTGCCTTGCCAGATTGACTAGTTTGGCCTGTGTGTATGGACAATACATCGTGTGCTCAACCAACAGGATGGGGCCAGCCGGATGTCCCCCAGGTACCATGAGCCGCTGGGATTTCATCTTCTATATTACCACTGGGCAGGCCTACAGGGAACCCAGTCCCCCCCGCTTCTTCTTCTGAATCACTCACTACTATCAGAGAGGGGGGTCACCAGGGCTCCGCTGAGGACCCGTGTGATTCCGCTGCTCAGAGATCTTCCTCCAGGGCCTAAACCCAAGCCTCCAAGGCTTTGCTCCCTTGAGCTCTAGTAACTTTGCTGCATCATGAAATACAGTCTCCATCACAACTCACAAAGCTGTAAGAAACACACAGCCCATGCCCACCCTCCTTGGCCAGCCAGGCACTCAGCTTCTCCAGGGTCTCCCCTACCACCTGCAGTGCCTTCTCTACCATGCTGGGTGTGCCACAAACATTGGGCCAGTCCTGGGGGGCGAGCCCAAGCTGCAAGAAGACCTGCCACCAAATACTACATACTGGTGGCAGGCCACCCCTCTAATCCCCCTTCCAGAGGTCCTGATGGCTCCATACCATACTGTGAGGAATCCTGCTGACTACACCAATTGTCCTGCAGCTGTTGAAGGCCAGGCAAGTTCACACAGGGTTTGGGCAGATGGGAGAAAACTTGCTGAGCTGTCAGGATACCTAGCATGCCTTTATTCCGGGGTGGGGTGACACACTCGTGCTGCGAGCCGAAAGTCTCTCCACGGGAAGTCCAGACTCCCTTATATACTAAGTGCACACAAAGCTGGCAAGGTGCCAATGTTGACCTTCAGTTATATAACAGAGCTTCATACTGTGCATGTGGGCCCCTACGACACTGATAAATTATATTCCCCTGGACATCCGGGGGAGGGAGACTGCCTGATTCCATCATCCCCATATCAACCAAGATGGAAGCCTATGTAGATATGCTTTGCTTCCTCACACAACCAAGAGAGGGACAACAACCAATTTAAAAACAGAAAACAACCAGAACTACCAGAAAATTGAATTGTATGGAAGTCTGACAACCAAGGAGCTAAAGAAGAAACATTCACCCAGAGTGGTAGGAGGGGCAGAGATGGGCAGCCAAGGAAGAGAGGACGTGTGGCAAGGTGGCGGCTGGCAGACCAGGGGGGGAAGGCAGTGGCTGGCAGGTGGGGCAATCCCACATTCAAATGTGGATAAATGGACGAACAACTGGGGAGCGAGACAGCCTGTGTCATCCAGTGTTCCAGCACCTGGCAAATAAAACCTCAAAACCTTTGGCTGTAAAAAAGTTTCTCGTAAGCTTTTAGCTCAAGGTAATCTGCACGCCATTGAGGCACATCTTAGGGTGGCTTGTTGTAAATCTGTTATTGGACTAAAAGGGTCCATTTGCCTGTGTACATCAAACCCCAATCAAATGTGAACAGGAGCTTGCAGCTAAGAAAATAAGGCTTTATTAGCTGAGGAAATGGCTCCAAGCCTGGTGTCCCGGGTAAGCCAATATGCAAAGACCTGGCTCCCCGGTGGCTTCTAGAGAACGGGTTGTATGGGGGGAAATCACTGATCATCGTGGCTAAAGGAGTTGGGGTCATGGGCAGGTAGTGGTTCACCAGTGATGGTGTCAGGTCCCCATGTCAGCTGCGGCACTGTTTTGCCTAATTTCATGAGAGTGTGGCCCGCTTGCACCTGCCTGGGGCTGATGAAGTCAGGACGTTATCTTTAGCTAGACAGAAACTCTTTCTGTGGTTAAGACACATAAAGATTTGTTCCCGAAGCTGTTTGATGCTGACCATAATCTGATGTACCTAAGGGCATAACGGTTAAGAAAGGAAGTGGGCAAACAGAAAGAAGAAAGGGTTGTGTTAAAGAAGTGTAGTTTCTGCGGTCTAACAAACCCCCACATCACTAAGAGACAGAAAACGTCATACCATACTTAAAACATACAGATACCACAAAGAGAGAATTACTGGTATATATAGATAAGTCACAAGATTTTTTACTTGCCCCTGACGGTTTTTAAGGGAGTTGGGAAGAATTTGGACATGAGACAGTTTCGCTGGCTCCTGTTTTTAAAGGTGCCCCTATTCTAATTTTTTCCCTTCAGTTTCCCTAGCATCAGGCAGTCCTGGGCTATGTTTACATTTCTGGTTTACCCAGTAAGGGGGGCTGGGGAGAGGAGATGCCGCCTTTTTAAAAAAATTTCTATCAAACTTTGAAAAACCAGCTTCCAATTTTTTCAAATTTCTGGTCATTTTTAAATTCTTTAAAATCTGTTCAGCCCTGGCTGGTGTAGCTCAGTGGATTGAGCACAGGCCTGCAAACCACACGATCGTGGTTTGATTCCCAGTCAGGGCACATGCCTGGGTTGCAGGCCAGTTCCCAGCAGGGGACACATGAAAAGAACCACACATTGATGTTTCTCTCCTTCTCTCCTTTCCTTCCCTTCCCTTCTAAAGATAAGTAAAAAAATTAAAAAAAAATAAAATCTGTTCAAATATACCAATTTTTATCATTTTATTCTCTGTAATCTTTTAAAAATTCCCCTTGTTGGGAAATCTCTATTTTTTCCTTTTTTCTCAATTCTCTTGTTAATTAACCTAATGTTTGTATTAGCATTTGTAGGACCTAAAGTAGGAAACTTAAAGGGCTTAAGATTAGTTATATTTATTGGTATCCAATTGTTTTTTCCTTCGTCTTAAGTGTAGGGCAATTGTACTTCCAATGTCTGATTTTTTACGGTACCTGCAAATATCTGAAGTTAAATAGGAAGGGAGCCTGAGTGGACTTTTTAAAAAGATTTTTGTCCTTTCATCTGATTACTGACTAGTTATTATACCAATATGAGATCTTTCTAAATTTTTTCAGTGTAGAAGTTTTTCTAATTCAAAACACCCACCATCTGGGCAGCGACAGTAAGATTTTAAAAGTGACTCAAACCAATAGTGAAAGTAAAAGCAGAATCTTCTGAGTGCAAAGCCTGCAGCGGTCACAGGTTCAACAGTTCATTCCCAGAGTTAGGTGCGGAGCCCTGTCTTTCAACAGGTTTTCCTGTGTTTTCAGAATCTCATGGTTGAGACAGGGAATCTCATGGTTGCCCCTTGAACAAAATAACGTTTAAAATTCCCTAAGTTTAAATTTGGCTGCTGCCTGATGCATATGTACCATCCTGCTGGTAGAGAAAATATACCACCTCCAGAAGTAACAGAATCAATAGAAAACAAAACTACTCAAAACAAGTCTTACCTGGCACATTTGCCTAAGAAACTAGTTTCACAAATGTTTTTTCCTGACAATCTGAATTTAGAAGGAAAAAAAAGAACTCTCATTACTTACAATTTCTACCAAAAATACTTACCACCTGACAGTTTTGGTCAGATGTCCATGATTTGTCAGCTAAGTCCAGGGAGTTAGCTGTGTCCCAGCCCATTTGGGGGCTAAAAAAATTAGTAAGAGAACAGATGAGCTGGAGAGAATGGACAGCTACTGATGATGGCATGGGCTTTCTTGTTGGGGTGATAAAAATGTTCTAAAAGTAATTAAAGATGATGTTCTAAAAATGAATATATTAAAAAGAATTGACATGTACACCTCAAATGGGTGACATATAAATAATAATCAGTTATTAAGTGAATTATATCTCACTAAAGCTGTTAAGAAAAAAAACACAGAGAATTGCCATGGTCTGAACTCTGAGAAGGCCCAGCATAATAAATACTGAGGAGTGCAGTGGAGCTGTCGCCAAACGATTGACAGGCTTCTGTCTGGGAGAGGGCTGCGTTTTCTCTTGTATCCAGGCAATTGAACCAGGCTCAACATACTGTTTTTATTTTAATTTCTTTTTCTTAAAATTTAACTTTCTACTCTAAAACACTCCCAAGTTAAAAAATTTACAAAAAACTAACAAAATAAGTTTTGATCCATTTTTTATTTTTCAGTTACAGTTGACATATGTTATATTAGTTTTAGGTGTATACCCCAGTGGTTAGACATTCTATAACTTGTTAGGTGATCACCCTGATAAATCTCGTACCCATCTGCCATCATGCGTAGTTACTCAAATATTATTGACCATGGTCCCTGTGCTGTACTTTACATCCCCATGACTATTCTGTAACTGCCACTTTGTACTTCTTAATCCCTTCATCTTTTCACCCATCCCCACAACCCCCATCCCATCTGGCAGGCATCAAAACATTCTCTGTATCTATGAGTTTATTTCTGTCCTGCTTGTTCTTTTATGTTCAATTATTGATAGATATGTGTATATTGCCATTTTATTGTTCATATTTTTCATCTTTCTTTTGTTCTTCTTAAAGAAGACCCTGTAACACGTCATGTGATGCTGATTTGGTGATGATGAACTCCTTTAGCTTTTTCTTGTTCAGAAAGTTCTTTATATGTCCTTCGATTCTAACTGATAGTTTTGCTGGGTAATTGTGGTTGTACGTCCTTGTTTTTCATCACTTTGAATGTTTCTTGCTAGTCTCTTCTGGCCTGCAAAGTTTCTGTTGAAAAATCAACTGACAGGCTTATGGGAGCTCCCTTTTAGGTAACTAACTGCTTTTCTCTTGCTGCTTTTAAGATTCTTCATTTTTAACCTTTAGCATTTTAATTATGATGTGTCTTGATGTGGGCCTCTTTGGATTCATCTTGGTTGGGACTTGCCATGATTCCTAGACTGGCATATCTGTTTCCTTCACCAGGTTGGGAAAGTTTTCCATGACTGTTTTTTCAAATAGGTTTTCAATTTCTTGCTCTCTCTCTTCTCCTTCTGGCAACCCCATGATGCAAATGTTGATATGCTTGAGGCTGTCCCTGAGGCTCCTTACACTATCCTTGTGTTTTTTATTCATTTATCTTTTTGCAGTTCTGATTGAATGTTTTTTACATCCTTTTTCCAAATTGCTGTTTGGATACTCAGCTTCATCAATTCTGTTGATTCCATGTAAATTATTTTTCAGTTCAATTAGTGTAGCCTTCATTTCTGACTCTATTTTTATAGTTTCCATATTCTTTATTATGCTGTTAAACTTCTCTCTAAGTTCATCGAGCATCCTTATAACCAGTGCTTTAACCCTGCATTTAGTAGATTGCTTGTCTACTACAAACAATTTTGTTTAGTTCTGTAATTTTGTCCATTTTGTTTAGTTCTTTTTCTGGAGTTTTGTCCTGTTCTTTTGTTTGGAGCATGTTTCTTGGTTTCCTCATTCTGGCAGCCTTTCTATGTTTGTTTCTGTGTATTGGGTAGAGCTGCTGCATCTCTCAGGCTTGGTAGAACAGCCTAATATGGAAGGTGTCCTGTAGGGTCCAGTGGCACAGGCTCCCCATTCACCTGAGCCAAGCACTCCAGGTGCATTCCCTGGGTGGGCTGTGTACACTCTCCTACCATAGTTGAGCCTTAATTGCCATTGGTGCCTCAATGGGAGAGATTTACCCTCAGGCCGATTGGCTTGGAGGACAGGCTGTAACCACCATGGAGAACCAACCGTACAGTGGCCCACCCCATGGAGCAGGACTTACTTCAGCAGGGCTCTGTTGCCTGCTGAGTTCACCCCTTAAATGTGTCATTTCTAGAGCTGGTTGGGTGGTGCTTTGATGTGGTCTGAAGCTTTCCACTGGGTGCACTTGCTCTGGAACCTCCTGGGAGGTGCAAGCAAAGGTCAGCTGCCACCTGTGTTCTGTCTGGGAGAACCCAGCATGGGCTACATAGCAATCTGAAGATGGCTGCTATGTGTGCTGGGCTTGGAGTTTCCCAGGAGAGGCCAAGCTGTGAACCAAAGCCTAGTGCCTCAAGTGCTGGGGTTAGGGCCACTTAGCTAGTACAGGGCACACCAAAGCCACATGCTGCTTATTTGAGAGATTTTAGGAAAGTCTGAAGAATGAGTAAAGACAGGCCATTGGTATGGTAAAGCCACTGAAAACAGCTTTGGTGGGCCTGCAAGTTGGTGTGGTAGGGTCTCAGGGAATCACCAGGATGGGGTGAAGAGTGATAGTCAAGTTGGTGGAGACCCTGACTGATATGGTGCCCACCTGTTAGTTCAGTGAGGAAAGGGCTCAGAAAAGAAATAGTGTCCTCTGCCAGCACTTCTGTCTGAGAGAAAGCTGCCCTGAGAAAGCTGGCCCTCACCCTGATGCCAGTCAATCCAGTTCCTCCCTATACATCCCTGGTGCCTTTGGAGCTGCTCTCCTAGAGCTGGAGGTCAGAGGAAGTGAGTCCAAGTAAGTCCTTTGGCAGGCCCGTTAAGAGCAATGCCAGGTTTATTTCACTTAGCATAATGTTCTGCAGGTCTATCCATGCTGTTGCAAAGGGTAAAGCTTTCTTCTTTTTTTACAGCAGAGTAGTATTCTATTGTGTAAATGTACCATAGCTGTTTTATCTACTCCATCTACTGATGGACACCTGGGCCGCTTCCAAATCTTGGCTATTGTAAATAATGCTGCAATGAACATAGGCGAGTACCATATGATTTCACTCACATGTGGAATCTAATGTACACACTGAACTGACAAGCAAAAGAGAGACAGACTTATAGAGATCAGGCTGACAGCTGTTGGTGGGGGTAGAGGTGAAGGGATTGAGCAAAAAAAGGAAAAGAACTCACGGACACAGACAACAGTGTGGTGATTGCGGGGGGTAGGTGGAGTTGGAAGATGGTATGGGGGATACATGGTAATGGGAAATAATACAATAAAACTGAGCTATTAAAAAATACAATAAAAATTTAAGAAAAGGAATGCCGGGGACTTTAGCAGCCCTCTGTCTCAGTCAGCCTCTCCTGGTTGTTACAAGCAGAAGTTATGGGGACTTCTCTCCTGGCTCTAGAATCCTGGGCTGGGTGGCCCGGTGTGAGCCTGGGATCCTTGCTCCTCAGGGGCAACATCCACAGCCAAGATGTCCCTCTCAATCTTTATCCACCACACATGGGCGTGGGGCCAGCCAGTTCCATGTCTCCGCTCCTCCTACCAGTTTGGATGTGGCTTCTTCTTTATGTCCTTCATTGTAGGACTTTCCTGTGGGTAGATTTCAGGCCATTTTGAATGATGGTTTCTCTGTAGTTTAGTCGTATTTTTGATGTAGTTATGGGAGGATGAAAGTATCACATTCACCTACCTGGCCATCTTGACTGAATTATGCACTCTTTTAATAGAAGCACTAAAAACTATCACTTTTAATCTCAGCACCACTTTAGTAGTAAAATTTTGACATGTTATATTTTCATTATCATTAATTTTGAAATATTTTTCAAGTTTTGATTTGTTTTTTGAACTATGGATGAGACACGTTGCCCAATATACCAAATTTGGAGATCTTTTTAGATGTTTGCATTAATTTACATTTTAATTTTACTTAGGTGAGAGAATCTACCTTATATGTGTTCATTCCTTTCACACTTATTTAGATGTGTTTATAGTCCAGAATGTGGTCCAAACTGGCAAAGGCACCGTGTTCATGTGAAAAGAATGAGTCTTCATCAGAAGCTGCACGTTTGTTCTGTGAATGTCCATTAAGCCGAGGTGGCTGATTGTGTTCAGGTCTGTTATGGCTTCACTGTCGTTCCATCTAATCGTTCAGTCAATTGCGTAGGATGGGGTGTTACAATCTCCACTTCATTCTTAGCCTTTGTTTTATGTACATTTCAGCTCTGCTATAAGACACATACACATTTATGATAATAAGTAGTGAATTAACCTTTTTACCACCACTAAGGGTCCCTCTCTATCTCTGGCAATATTCCTTAAAACCAACTTTGTCTGCTATAGAGATAGGTACAGCACATTTTTACCCTTACTATTTGAATGTTATATTCTTTTCTCTCCATTTATTTTCAATATATCTCTGTCTTGCTTTTAAATTGCAACTTAGACAGTATATAGTTTGGTCTTGCTTTCTCATTTTTCTAACCTTTTCTAACTGTGAATTGTAATGCTTAGTGGATTTACAGATAATGTAATGACTGATATGGTTAAAATCTATTTATTTGCTATTCATCCAGTCCATTATTTTACCAGTTCCTTCTTCCCTACACACTTTAACATTAATTAAATATTTTGTGGAATTGCATTTTCATTCTTTATTTGCTTTTTATTTATAAACGTTTCAATTACTTATGCAGTTTTTATAGAGTTTACAATATATGTTCATAACAATTACAGTGTATTTAAAGTTTTTTTAAAACTAGGTTTATTGATATGCAATAAACTGCAAATAATTCAAGCATATAACTTGATTTAGCATATGTATATGTTCATGAAATCACTGCTATATAACCAAGAAAATGACCATGCCATCAGTCCCAAAGATTCCTCACAGGCAAATGTAAAGTCCAAATATTGAGGGGGGAGACGTGTAAAACCCACTCGGGTATAGGATGGGATCTGTAGTTTATGATCATCTCTGCTTGAGGGAAACTGAGGGTGCAGCCAGCAATCGAGGGAGAGAGGGAAGTAAGAAGGAAAGAGGCAATGGTCGCCCATTGTGCTGCATGGACCCCATGGGCTCAAACCCCTCCCAGAGATGGGCCACTCACTGAACTTGGCAGTGAGAGTGAGAGTCTGTCCTTGTACTGCTTTTCACCAGGGATGCAAGACATAGGTGCTTCCACAGACAGGTGTGACCCTTACACCCTCAGAAGGCTATGACATAATGTCACCCCAGTCCTCAAGTTTTCCTCGGGCAAGAGATCTGCTTCTGAAGTTTATGTGAGTCGTTGTTTGTAGTAAAAACCTGAACTGAAAGTCAAGTCATCTGGCTTGCAGTCCAGGGCCAGCCATGGAGTAGCTGCATGATCCTGAGGAACTCACTTGCCTTCCTCTCCAAACCTCATGTTACTTCTCCTGAAATAGGGGGTTGCACTGAGGGACCTCTCAGGGTGTGACCCCTCCAGCAGTGACCCTGTGCTAGCTGACTGCAAGCCTCATGCTCATGTAGGGAATGGCCAGCAGGGACTGCTGACCCTGGGGCTGCGCCCCCACCCTGCTCAGCCCCCTCACTGAATAGCTGGGTGACCTTCAGCAAGTCACTGAATTTATCCGTGTCTCACATTGCTCCTCAGGGAACAAGGATAATCACAGTCCCTACATATTAGGCTGTTGTGACTATTAAACAAATCACGATGTGTAGACAATGCTGAGAGCAGAGCCTGGTAGAGGGTAAGTGCTGTATCGCAGGACAAGCTGTGGTTGGTGTAATCACTACCCACAAAGCTGATCCCATCAAAACCACCTCCTCCAGGCCAACAACAACGTAACGAGAGGCCCTGCCACCTTACGGCCTCACCTCTGCCAGACAAAACAGGGAACGATGGCATTCACCCCTGCCATCACAGCCTCTCTGGAGGTGGGCTGAGGTGAGGGTGGTGGGATCTCACGGGGCTGTCAGTTCTTGAGGTCCCTGGTCTCATCCCCATGAGATTGGGAGCTCCCAGGAGTGGGACAAACACAGGGCCCTCTGTTTCCCTCCCCCAGGGCCCAGACTGGGCCTAGTGAAGGGCTCCTCCACTCTTTGGTAGGTGAACAAGGAGGGCTCCCTCCCCTGGGACACCAAGGAGGTGAGCTTGGAGATGGCTTCAGGACACTGATTGAAGACAGTTTCTAGGCTGCAGCTCAGAAAGGGGAGCCAAAGGGACTCCTGTGGCCTCTGTTGAGGAGACACAGATCAGAGTCCCAGAGGCCAAGTGCGGGCCAGAGAGCTAGAGAAGATGGCACTGCACAGAGAAAGCAACCCAGAGATGTGCAGAAAGCCCATTCAGGTGCTCGGTGACTGGCTGTCTGTGCACACCTGAGAGGGAGCGACCCAGGCTGAGAAGAGAGCATGGGAAATGGGCATGAGAAACCACCAAGCATATGTCCTTCTGCACCAGAGTGGACAGAGCTTGTGAAAGCGTTGCTCACTAGTTATCAGAAGTTAATCACTACATCCTAGTAGTTAACGAATTTAGGTCCCAAATAAGACACATGTAGATAAGACGTAAATGAAAGTTAGCCTCAGAGAAGTAAACTAATTTTTTGTTTCCTTAAATATGATCAGAACAATACCCAACATCTTTAGAAAACCCCACCAAATCCAGTATCAGTCAGAGTACAGTCCACAATGTGGATGTGTATCATCCGATTGTAAATGACTCAGCATGAAAAATAAAATCCCCCAAACCAGGAAGAAATCCAATAAAAAGAAAGAAGGCAGGAAGTGATCAACAATGGAATTAATAAAGACCTTAAACAATGGCTACAAATCTTATAAAAATTCACAAACATGTAAAACAAAACATGAACAAAATGAGTAAAGAGATCAAAGAGAAAACAGACTTCTGGCCAAGATGGAGGTGTAAGTGGAAATACTGTGCCTCCTTGCACAACCAAAATTAAGGACAACAAAGATTTAGAAACAAAAACACAACCAGAACAGACAGAAAATTTAACTGTACCAAAGTCCGACAACCTTTCATCCAGACCGGTAAGAGGGGCAGAGTCTGCAGCCAGCAGAGAGGGATCACAGCAGGAAAAGGTAGTGGTTGCCGGACCAACCCGGGTGCACAGGCAGGATGGGGCTAGCAGACCCTGGGTGTGGGGAGGAAATGAGCAGACCCAATGATGCACGAAAGGCCACTGGTTGACCATGGTCACACATTCGCGTGCAGATAATCCGGGCAAAAACGGGAATCGAGACAGACCGCGCAACCCAGGGCCCCAGCTATGGTAAATAAAACATAAAGCACCTATTGAAAAGGTGCCAGGAGAGACTCCCAGTTTCACAGGAGAGTTTGTTGGAGAGACCCACAGGGTCCTAGAAACTACACAAGGCCATCCACCCTGGAACCAGCACCAGAAGGGCCCAATATGCTGTGGGAAGTGGCAGAGGGGACTGAAATCTGAAAAAGAGCAGAACAAGTGCCATTGTTGCCTCTGACCCTGCCCCCACATACAGCGTCACAACCCAGACACTGGTTTGCCCTGCCCTGATGAACACCTAAGGCTCCGCCTCTCATACGTAACAGTCATGACCTGACCAAAAAAGTATGGCTCAAACAGAAGAACAAATCAAAGCCCCAGAGCCAATACTTTTAAGTGACCAAGAGATAGCCAACCTATCAGATGCACAGTTCAAAGCACTGGTGATCAGGATGCTCACAACTGGTTGATTTTGGTCACAAATTAGATGAAAAAAATGAAGGCTACACTAAGTGAAATGAGGGAAAATGCACAGGGAACCAGTGATGGAAAGGAAACTGGGACTCAAATCAATGGAGTGGACCAGAAGGAAGAAAGAAACAACCAAACAGAAAAGAATGAAGAAACAAGAATTCAAAAAAATGAGGAAAGGTTTAGGAACCTCCAGGACATCTTCAAACTTTCCAATATCCAAATTATAGGGGTACCAGAAGGGGAAGAGAAAGAGCAACAAGTGGGAAACTTATCTGAACAATAATAAAGGAGAACTTCCCCAATCTGGCAAGGGAAATAGACTTCCAGGAAGTCCAGGAAGCTCAGAAAGTCCCAAAGAAGTTAGACCCAAGAAGGAACATACCAAAGCACATCATAATTACATTAGCCAAGATTAAAATGAAGGAGAGAATCCTAGAAGCAGCAAGAGATAAGGGCACAGTCACCTACAAAGGAGTTCCCATCAGACTGTCAGCTGATTTCTCAAAAGAGACCTTAACAGGCAAGAAGGGGCTGGAAAGAAATATTCCAAGTCATGAAAAGTAAGGACCTGCATCCAACTGTTCTATCCAGCAAAGCATTCATTTAGAGTGGAAGGGCAGATAAAGTGCTTCTCAGATAAGGTCAAGTTTGAGGAGTTCATCATCACCAAGCCCTCACTATATGAAATGTTAAAGGGACTTATCTAAGAAAAAGAAGATAAAAAATATGAATAGTGAAAGGACAGCAAACTCACAGTTACTAACAACCACACCTAAAAGAAAAGGAAACTAAGTGACAGCTAGATCAGGAGCGGAGCCACAGAAATGGAGATCACATGGAGGGTTATCAACAGGGGAGTGGGAGGAGGAGAGTTGGGGAGAAGATACAGAGAATAAGTAGCATAGACAGTGGGGAGAAAATGGACAGGGGGAGGTCAAGCGTACTATGGGAAATGTAGGAGTTAAAGAACTTATGACACATGGACCTGAACCAAAGGGGGGAATGGGGGTACGGGGTGTGCTGGGTGGAGGGGAATGAAGGGGGGGAATGGGACAACTGTAATGGCATAATTAATAAAATACATTATAAAAAAAGAGATCAAAGATACAGGAGACCCCAAAAGAATTAGAATTTTTTTTAAAAAGTACCACATCTGAAATGAAAAATACACTGAATCAAATTAACAGCAAGCTGGATACCACAGAAGAACAGGGACTGAGGTGCTCTTAGCTGGGGCTGGGGTGGCCCGCCGGCTGCAGGCCACCGAAGGCCACATGGCTTGCTCTTCAAATGGAACCATGCAAGGTGCTTGCCAGAGGGACAACTGAAAGCACTGGGACATGGCAGGCCTGTGGCCCTGCCACGCCACCACTGCTTCACTTGATACCTTCCTCCTGCTCTCCCCAATGCCCCCTGTGGCACAGCTGCCCGCCCTGTGCCTCTGAAGCCCCTGCCGCCCCTTCAAGGAGCCCAGACCAAGGAGCCCATACAAGCAGGGAGCGGCCACTGCTGGGGTGGAGACCATGTGTCCTGTGGCCCTCCCACACTCCCACGCAGCCCCTCACAAGATTCTCAGAGTTTACAACAGACTGTGCAGACTTTCCTGTCCTCCCCATTTGACACGTGAAGAAGCGGGGGCCACTCCAGGGTCCCAAGGCTGGAAAGGAGCAGATCAGGCCCCCTGTCTCCAGCTCCCATATCAGGACACATCACAGTACAGGCCCCAGGTGACACAGTTCAAGTTCACAGCTGGGATTCCAGTTGGCTGGAAGTAGGGTACTCTTCCCCTGCTGCCTAAACTGGTCTCCTGGTCATCTCTCCCAACCTTGAAAATCCATGCCAGCAATAAGGAATTAAAACCATAATGACATGGTGCCCACTTTCTACCTCTTTGACTGCACAGGATTAAAGTTCATTGTAGCAAGGGTGTAATGAATGATGAGAAAATATTCTGAGATGTTCTAAATGAAATTTAGGGGCCAAAGAGTGGGAAAAAGAGAACTCTTAGTCTGTTAATGGCATGGGCTAGCGGACAGAAGATTTCTCACATTCCTATTTTGCCTTTTGGAACTTCAGATTAATTTCCAATTGGCTATTTTCATAGATTGTTTTAGTCAGGAATGACCTAATTCCAGGAACCCCTGCTTGTTCACACGTGGGCTTTCCGAACTGCTGCTCCAGCTAATGCACAGGAGGGGACATTTCCTTAAGTGGCCTCTGCTATCCCAGAGCTGGCTCTGTCCCACTGGACAGGGAACAGGAACTGAGCAGGGCTGCCTAGGACCAGTGTGTGGGTTCTTAACTTCCTGCAGGTAAGTTTTCACAACATGAGTCCAGGTGATATAAGGGGATGTTAATAAAACTGGGGACAGTAAAACAAGGAAGGGCTTAGCATAGGAGAAGTGATAGGAGAGCCCTGGCTGGGCTGCCTCAGCTCCCCGGGAAGAGGAAAGGCAGCCTCGGGAGCAAGTTCAGGGGGTTAACCTGGGACAAGCTGCCACTGCCATGGCTCCCCTGGTTCAAGTCACAGCGTCCCTTAGAGTTTAGGAAATGCATGCCTCAGGGGAGAAGAGGGGGAGGGAGTGGCAGGGCATGCTGCCCAGAGAGAGAGTGCAGGCTGGGTCCTTTGTCTTGAGGGTTCTCTCTCTCTTGCAGGCGGGAATCTTAGGGGCGGTCTCAGGGGAGGGTTACAGCCTAATATCCACCAGTTCTACAGGTGTGCTCTTTCAGGCTGTGGTCTCCATTGAGTCGTTAGTGATGGGGCAGGGGGTTGTTAGTCATTGGAGCTGGTCTGGCATTGCCCACCTGGCTTTGTGGCTTTTCTGAGCCTGAAGTTGAACTACAACTGAGGCCTAGACATCCTGACGGCTTTGCATATTTTCTTCCTGCCGCCTGAATCCCTGTTTACCTGCCTGGCCTTGGATCTTGCAGGACAGCCAGTTTGTTCAGCTATCTGTCTCAGTTTTCCTATTTCACTTGTCCTGCTTACTGGCCTGCTCAGCCCCACTTCACCTTCTCCTGCCCCTTGCCTACAGTTCATGTAAAAGCTTTCAGACTACTTCTTTCTCTCTCCTTCCCCTGATCTGAAGTATGAAAATGCTTATAAAACCCTGGGTCGATGGGCGTATTGTGTTTTCTACCCAGTCATGCTGCTGGTGGTTTAGACATCAGGCCCCAAGACCTCTCTTTGTCCAATGTTTTGGCCTCAATGAAGCAAACCTTACTTAAGGCTTCAGTAGTAGAAGGTAAAGATTTTTAGTTTAAGAGGAAACAGGACCACCGTGGTCTCCCCGTGTTAAGGATGAAATGGGGCAGCCTTCTTCTGGAGGACAGTGTGTCATTGCCTAAAAAACTTTACAGTCATTGATCCAACAATTATACTTCTAATGAGTTACATAATAGACTGGTACAGATGACTATAAGGACATATGATAAATACAAAAGTAGTTACTACAATGCTGTTGTAACTAGCAAAAAGTTAAACAGTATAATTAAAATAACTATTCCATAGGCGGGGTGGCTAAAATACACAGTGGGTTACCCAAACACTAAAATAACATGTGACTATGTGAAAGAACAAAATACATCTTAATATTCTTAGAAAAACATCTAATGTAATTTGCTTTTAGCTTCAGATTTTTAAGAAGTGATAACAGGAGATCGGAGGAAGATGGCGGCGGAGTAGGACACAGGATTTCGCTTCTCTCCACGCACTAGAGAAGGACCTAGCTGATCTGCAGAGGAGCGCAGCAGATGCCCAACTGGGACCCAGCATATAAAAAGGCAGGACTCCAGAGAGTGTAGCAGACATTGAATGACTGGTTGAGGTCATAGAGGTTGAGGAGAGGAGACGACCGCGGATCAATAAGGTACGAGGGAGCAGCGCAGAGGCGGCGGCAGGCCCCCCGCCAGGCCGCGCCAGGACGCTGGCCGGCCGCCCTGGTCTCTGAGAGCCGAGGGTGGGCAACACCGACTTTGGGAGAGAACTGGTCACCGGCACCCCGACCCTCATCTGGCAGGGTGCAGATTGGAAAACACCATAAGAGATTGGTCTGCCAGTAGTGGCAGAGAGAGGAGTGAGCATTCAGAAGCAAACCAGAAAACTCTGATAACCTGTGGAGTCAGGTTGCTGGCTTGGGAGAACTAAGAGTTGCCTGAGCATTCCCTTGCCCGAGCATTCCCTGCTTCTCGGGGCCTGTGCCGTCACTCAAACAGTCTCGGGGAGTCTTGGGCTGCTGGCAGGACCTCTAGGAGTGAGTCAGTTGTGAGCTCCATCCCTACTCTACATCCCTACCTGGAGCAGACCAGCTCCATCCCTGCTCAGCCGGAGCAGACTGGGAGGCACTGGGAGTCAAGCCATGGCCTTCGGCTTGGGTGGCTGCGGGTCACCCGTGCCTCTCGGGGCCCGGCGGGCCCACGCCAGCCCTCGGCTTCAACAACCACCAGTCGCCTGTGCCTCCTGGCCCTCGCTCGAGGGGCCCACACAGGCCCTCGGCTTGGGGAATTGAGAGTCACCCATGTGATCCCTGTGGCGCGGGACCTGCACAGGCTCTCGAACAGTCTCAGGGAGTCTCGGGCTGCTGGCTGGGCCCCTGGAAGAGATCCAGTTGCCAGCTCCATCCCTACTCAGCTGGTGCAGACAGGGAAACACAGGGAATCAGCTGTGGCTGTTGGTTTGGGAGAATTGTGAGTTGCCCTGTGTGTTCAGCCACAACACAGGGAAAGGTCCGCACCCAAGCCTACGAGAACAGGAAAGCCTGCCGGATGAGGGCTGGAAAGCCTGGGAGAAAATCCACTCTCAGTAGGACACGGGAGAGCGGCGCCAGTCTGGATCTTGGGGGGGGCGTACTGGCGAGACCAGTTGAGCTTACCGAGGCACAAGAAAAGCCACACTAACAGCCTCTCAGGCTGCTGCAGCTAGTGAGACCAGAAGAAAAGGTTTGACTAGCTGGAAACCAACCAGAGGAGTAGTGGAAGCGGAGAACACCAAGATACCTACAGGAGACTGCACCACTGAATTTCACAGGTATCCTGCCACAGAAGTTCACACCATAAACTCAGGGTACCAGAACAGATCAACTTAAGAAGCTGAGGCCAACAAGAAGAGCATCACAAACAATGGGAAGACAAAGAAACAATCCCCAAATGAAAGAAAAGGAGGAAGTCTCAGAAATAATGTTAGATGAAAGAGAAGCAAGTCAGCTATCAGATATTGAATTCAAAGCACTGGTTATCAGGAAATTCAAAGAGCTTACAACGAGCTACCAGAAACTACAGGAGAGCTACAATGAACTCTCCGCAAACTATATCAACATGAAAAAGGAAATAGAAACCATCAGCAAAAGCCAAGAGGAAATGAAGAATACAATTTCTGAACTGAAGAACACAGTAGAAGGTATGAATAGTAAGATTGATGAGGCGGAAGATCGCATAAGCGAGCTCGAAGACAGGGTGGAAAGAATCTCCAAGATGGACCAGGTAATGGAAAAGAGAATCAGAAAAAATGAGGAGAGTCTAAGAGAAATGCAAGACAATATGAAACGTAATAATATCCGAATAATAGGGATACCAGAAGGAGAAGAAGAAGAACAAGGGATAGAAAACCTACTTGAAAGAGTAATGATGGAAAATGTTCCTAATTTAATGAGAGAGAAAGTCACACGAATCCAGGAATTGCAGAGAGTCACAGGCAGGTGGAACCCAAAGAGGCCTACTGCAAGACACATCATCATTAAAATGGCAAAACTCCAAGACAAAGAGAGAATCTTAAAGGCAGCAAGGGAGAAAAAGGAAGTAACATACAAGGGAGCCCCAATAAGGTGAGCCACTGACTTCTCAATGGAAACACTCCAAGCAAGAAGAGAATGGCAGGAAATATTCCAAGTAATGAGAAACAGAGGCCTACAACCAAGGCTACATTATCCAGCAAGGCTCTCAATCAAGATAGAAGGCCAAATAAAGAGCTTCCAAGACAAAAGAAGTCTAAAAGAATATGCCTCCACAAAACCAGCTCTACAAGAATTACTAAAAGGGCTGCTTTAAGGAAAGGAAGGAAAAGAGTGAGATGGAGAGGAACACAGGTACACAAATGGCAATGAATAAGTATCTTTCAATAATAACCTTAAATGTAAATGGATTAAATGCACCAATTAAAAGACATAGAATAGCTGAATGGATAAGAAATCATGACCCACACATATGCTGCCTACAAGAGACCCACCTCAGGTCAAAAGACCATCACAGACTAAGAGTGAAAAGATGGAAACAAATTTTCCAAGCAAACCGACAAGAAAAAAAAGCCAGGATAGCAATTCTCATATCAGACAAAATAGACTTCAAAAAAAGGGCCATAAAGAGAGACCCAGAAGGTCACTTCATAATACTCAAGGAAAGAATCCACCAAGAAGACATTCACATCGTAAATATATATGCACCCAACATAGGAGCACCCAAATATATAAAGAAAATCCTAGAAGACCTCAAGTAAGATATTAACAGCAACACAATTATAGTAGGGGATTTTAACACCCCACTGTCAAAAATGGACAGATCTTCCAAACAAAATATCAACAAAGACATAGTAGCATTAAACAACACTCTAGAAGAAACGGAACTAATTGATATATAGGGAGCCCTCCATCCCAAAGAAGCTAAATACACATTCTTTTCAAGTGCACATGGAACATTTTCTTTTTTTAAAAAAAATATTTATTTATTTATCTTTAGAGGGGAAGGGAAGGAGAGAGGAAGAGAAACATCAATGTATGGTTGCCTTTGGTGCATCCCCTGCTGGGAACTGGCCCCTGCCAGGAACTGGCCTGCAATCGGCCTGCAACCCAGGCATGTGCCCCGACTGGGAATTGAACTGCGATCGTCTGGTTCGCAGACGGTGCTCAATCCACTGAGCTACACCAGTCAGGGCCACATGGAACATTTTCAAAAATAGACCACATGATAGGACACAAAACAAGTCTTAACAACTTCAGGAAAATAGAAATCCTACCAAGCATCTTCTCTGATCACAAGGGACTGAAATTGGAAACCAACCCCACAGGAAAAAAACAAAAACACCCCAAAGCATGGAGATTGAATGGTATGCTATTAAACAACAAATGGGTCAAGACTGAAACAGGGAAGAAATCAAAAAACTTCTCAAAACTAATGAAAATGAACTCACGACAACCCAAAACTTATGGGACATGGCGAAGGCAGTCCTGAGAGGGAAGTTCATAGCAATACAGGCTCACCTGAAGAAAATAGAAACATTTCAAACAAACAACCTAACCTGATGCCTCCAAGAACTCGAGGAACAACAACAAAGACAGCCCAGAGCAAGGAGAAGGAAGGAAATAACCAAGATCAGAGCAGAACTAAATGACATAGAGACTAAAGGCATAATTCTAAGGATCAATGAATCTAGGAGTTGGTTTTTTGAAAAGATAAACAAAATAGACAAATCTTTAAGTAGGCTCATCAAGAAAAGAAGAGAGAAGACCCAAATAATCACAATCAGAAATGAAAGAGGAGAGATTACAACTGATACCACAGAAATAGAAGAGATTGTAAGAAATTACTATGAAGAACTGTATGCCAAGAAATTTGAAAACCTAGGTGAAATGGACAAATTTCTAGAAAAATATAATCTTCCAAAACTCAATGAAAAAGAAACAGAAAACCTGAACAGTCCAATAAGAGGAGATGAAATTGAAGAAGTAATCAAAAAACTCCCATCACACAAAAGCCCTGGACCAGATGGTTTCACAGGAGAATTCTACAAAGCTTTTAAGGAAGAGCTAACACCTATTCTTCACAGACTATTCCAAAAAATCCAAAAGGAAGGAAAACTCCTCAACTCCTTTTATGAAGCCAGCATCATTCTAATTCCAAAACCAGATAGAGACACAACAAAGAAAGAAAACTACAGGCCAATATCTCTGATGAACATAGATGCTAAAATCCTCAATAAAATATTGGCAAATCACATCCAACAATACATCAAAAAGATCATACACCAAGACCAAGTGGGATTCATCCCAGGGATGCAAGGATGGTTCGATATTCGTAAATCAGTAAACATAATACACCACATAAACAAAAGCAAAGACAAAAACACATGATCATATCAATAGATGCAGAAAAAGCTTTTGATAAGGTACAACACCCATTTATGATAAAAGTACTCAGCAAAGTGGGAATAGAGGGAACATTCCTCAATATAATAAAGGCCATATATGAAAGACCTACAGCCAACATCATACTCAATGGGCAAAAACTAAAAGCTTTTCCACTAAGATCAGGAACAAGACAAGGTTGCCCACTATCACCACTTCTATTCAATATAGTATTAGAAGTTCTAGCCACAGCAATCAGAGAAGAAAAGGAAATAAAACGCATCCAAATCGGAAAGGAGGAAACAAAACTGGCATTGTTTGCAGATGACATGATAGTGTACATGGAAAATCCTATAGACTCTACCAAAAAACTGCTCGAACTAATAAATGAATTTGGCAAAACAGTGGGATACAAAGTCAATATCCAGAAATCAAAGGCATTTTTGTATACCAACAATGAAACAGAAGAAGCAGAAATCAAGAAAAAAATCCCATTCAATATAGCAAAAACAAAAATAAAATATCCGGGGAGAAACCTAACCAAGGAGGTAAAAGACCTGTATGCAGAAAACTACACAACACTGAAGAAAGAAATCAAGGAAGACACAAACAAATGGAAACATATACCATGTTCATGGATTGGAAGAATTAATATCATCAAAATGTCCATACTACCCAAAGCAATTTATAGATTTAATGCAATACCTATTAAAGTACCAATGGCATATTTCACAGACATAGAACAAACACTTCAAAAGACAGACTTATATGGAACCATAAAAGACCCCACATAGCAGCCGCAATTTTGAGAAAGAAGAACAAAGTAGGAGGGATCACAATACCTAATATCAAACTGTATTACAAGGCCACTGTAATCAAAACAGCCTGGTACTGGCATAAAAACAGGTACATAGACCAATGGAATAAAACAGAGAGCCCAGAAATAAACCCAACTCTCTACAGTCAATTAATAATTGACAAAGGGGGCAATAACATAAAATAGAGTAAAGATGGCCTCTTCAACAAATGGTGTTGGGAGAACTGGACAGCTACATGCAAAAAAATGAAACTCGAGCACCAACTTACACCATACACCAAAATTAATTCAAGGTGGATAAAAGACTTAAATATAAGCCGTGACACCATTAAAGTTCTAGAGGAGAACATTGGCAGGAAAATCTCAGATATTCCACACAGCAAGATTTTTACTAATACGTCCCCTAGAGCAAGGGACATAAAGGAAAGAATAAACAAATGGGATCTCATCAAAATTAAAACTTCTGCATGGCTAAAGAAAACAGTATCAAGATTAAAAGAGAAGCAACAGTTTGGGAAAACATATTTGCCAATGATACTTCAGACAAAGGTTTAATCTCCAAAATATACAAAGAACTCACATGACTTCACTCTAAGAAGACAAGCAACCCAATTAAAAAATGGGCAAAGGACTTGAACAGACACTTCGCCAAGGAGGACATACGAAGGATCCAGAGACACATGAAAAGATGCCCGATATTGCTAGCTATCAGAGAGATGCAAATTAAAACCACAATGAGATACCACTTAACACCAGTCAGAATGGCTATCATAAACAAAGAAACAAACAACAAGTGCTGGAGAGGTTGTGGGGAAAGGGGGACCCTAGTTCACTGTTGGTGGGATTACAGACTGGTACAACCACTATGGAAACAGTATGGAACTTTCTAAGAAAACTAAAAATGAATGTGCCTTTTGACCCAGCAATTTCACTATTAGGAGTATATCCTAAGAATCCTTAAACACCAATCCCAAAGAACCTATGCACCCCGATGTTCATAGCAGCAGAATTCACGATAGCCAAGAGTTGGAGGCAACCTAGATGCCCATCAGTAAATGACTGGATCAAAAAGCTATGGTACATTTACACAATGGAATTCTATGCTGCAGAAAGGAAGAAGGAGCTCCTACCTTTTGCAACATCATGGATGGAACTGAACTGGAGTACTTTATGTTGAGCGAAATAAGCCAGGTGGTGAAAGACAAATACCATATGATCTCACCTTTAACAGGAAGCTAAACAACAAAACAAACAAGCAAGCAAAATATGACCAATGACACTCAAATACAGAGCAGGCTGACAGGGTCCAGAGAGAAGAGGGGAGAGAATCATAGGGGAAAAGGGGAGGGACTCACATGAATAAGTATAAAGGACACATGGACAATAATTAAGGTGGGGGGGTGGAAATGGGAGGGAGGTGGGGAGCACTGGGGGGCAGGGTAGGGAATATAAAACAGAAAACTGTACTCGAATAAGAATTAAATAATAAAAAAAAGAAATGATAACACACCCTGGGTAGTGTGACTCAGTGGATTGAGAGCAGGCCTGAGAACCAAAGGGTCGCTGGTTCAATTCTCATTCAGGGCACATGCATGGGCCAGGCCCCCAGTAGGGGGCATGCGAGAGAGCCACCCACTTATGTTCCTCTCCCTCTCTTTCTCCCTCCCTTTTCCCCTCTCTAAAAATGTATAAACAGGTTTTTTACAAAAAGAGGTGATAAAGCAAGTGAATACATGGAAAAAGGCAAAACTTAATAGGGACTACAAGGAGAATTAGGGTGACAGAAAGGCCTGGGGCTCCCATTTCTAAAACCATTCATTTCAGTTTCTGACCTTGTCTACACAGGTGTCCTTATATTCCTGAGAGACATGCTGGCCTGGCAAGGCGAACCATTTATGAAGCAGAACTAAACATAGGTCACACCTAATACAAACTATTAGGAAGAGCAGAAGACACAGGCAGGAAAATTCTTGCTAGGTTCTTGGGAACTGCCCTGCCTGGTTTCAGAACCTGTAACCCCCCTGCTCCAATGGCTAAGGCTGAGTAAAGAGACCTTGGGATCATAAGCCAGTAAGGAGACAAAGCTTATACTCCTGGCAGGGGCACAGCCTCTGCCCCCTTTACTTCACCCTGCTTGGCCCCAGGCAGATGACTGATTAGCCCAGGACAGGTAAGATTCCTCAAGGGAGGGACAACCTAAGACAGACATGGTCGTGAAGGGGCTATCAGGGAAGGACTTAGGGGACTATAGAAAAGGGGTGATGGACCCTCACCCCTAGGCTTTATCATAGCCTGAGTCCTCATTCGGTCTGTAATAAGTCTCCTAATCTCTTGGCTACCCAAATCCCCCACCTGATTTTCAGCCTGAAACAATGCTGGAGGCGGGTGTGGCCCTGTGCTGGAATGGGCAGTTTCTGGTGGCAGTTAGGTCTAAGAAAGAATACATAAAATCCCATGAAAACGGCTCTGCTAAGAATACCTTTAATTTAAATGATAAGGAAGGGTCCAAGCATAAAATGAGTTTGTTTCTCAGTTTTATAGCCCTTTGCCATCGGTGTATTTATCTGACCCCGACTGGGAATAAGCCCTCATAGTTCTTTGAATGTTATCTATTATTTTATCATTATTGCCTGACAATGATTGATGAGCTTTACATATGCACCCTGTATTCCTATACAAATTAAACCCAATAAAAGCCCATTGAGGAACAGGCTCAAGGCTCTTCTCCTTTGAGAGAGTGTCCACCTTTCCTCTCCAAGCAGATCATCTTGGTAGACTTATTTTCACCCAAGGTGGCCCTAGGGGAGCTTTGCTGAACAAAGATCCGCCACACTAGGTAACTCAGAAACACAGTGAATGGGTGTGCACCTAACATGAAGCTGCTGAAAACTTCCCATTGACCTTACTTCATTCAGGTCAGGCTAAGGCAACATCCTAATCTTCCTGAAGCAGGCTTCTCTCTTGGGCAGACTCTCTTAAGCAGGAAGTGGGGGTGGTCAAAGGCTCACTCTTAGTCTTCTTTCTTAATAAACAGCTTAAAACCAATATCGTAAAAGGGCAGCTTAGAATAACAAACTCAGGTCCCCTCAATTGAAAAGAATTTGAGCTAGGCAACCTTTTTCCATGATAGTTTCCTAAGCTCACTACTAGATGTTTGTGCCTCCAAACAGAAATAAAAAAAATCTTGACACTTTACCTCTTGAATCTGGGTGTAGGGGGTGTTCTCAGTACAAGTCATGTGTTTACTAGCTATTGTACAGCCCTGCACTTGTTCCTGTGCAAGGAAGTGAGGGAAAGGAACTTTGCCAACTGCCCCCTGGGGACACCTGGGGATCAAAACTGATGAGTGAAAAATTCAGAAGAGACTTTTTCCAGGTTGCATATATACCTGATAAACCAAGCATGTTTTAAAGTTAAATATAAGCCAAAAAGGGAAGAGGGGATTTGGCACCTTAAATGCTTTCCAAGGAGTTTGAACTGTCTCACTCCACTTAGTTCTTCCAAGTATTTCTTTTGTTCTTTCCAGTAATCGGGAGGGGGGCGAATCACACGCACTTACCAAAAGGGGCCGGTTGACCACTTTCCTTCCTCTGTTGAAAGGATACTCCCTGTATTGTTTTGTTTTCCAAACACTTGGCATGATCAGAAAGTCTTGCTTGTGTTTCCAGGCTGTAGCAGAGCACTTTTATTTTTGACCTTTTAATAGTTGGAAGTGTTACCGGGTGTTTCAGCCTAAAGGGAAGCTTGGTTAAACCCTGAGAACATCTGCTGTGATGCTGGTGCCACCCAAGGACTCGGCCAAGCTTCACCTCCCAATCCATCTCATGCAAACCCAGACGCCAGTGGGAGACGTGGGCTGGTGGGCCTGCTGCAAATGGGCAATTAGGCAATTCTTTTATAATAGAGGCGGGAGACCTGGACTTCTTTTTCTAAAGTGAAGCAAGGCACATTCAGGAGATGGTCGAAATGGCAATAATTTCATACTCATTACTCCTATAGCATGTTATGAGGATTAAAATTAGTCAGCTGCCTGGTACATGGTAACATTGAGTAAATTGCTCCTGTTACTGATGAGCAGTAGCAATTACTGTAAATGCAACTGAGTGGCTGCTGGTTCAGGTTTCCACATGAAATTCCTCTTTCCAAAATGTGTCTGTCTCAGGGGCTCAAAAATCTAGTCTTGTTCAAGGTAGTGGTTACTTTTAAGTATTTGGTTTTTTAGGAGAAATATTCATGTTAAAGTAAATTTTAGAACTATCTTGAATTAGAGTGGTGAGTGGGCACCCTTCTCTTGTTCCTAATTTCAGAGGGAAAGCTTTCAATTTTCCACCATTGAGTATGATATTGGCTGAGGGTTTGTCAAACATGGCCTTTGCTATGCTGAGATACTTTCCTTCTATACCCATTAATTTTATTCAGCGTTTTAATCATAAATGCATGTTGTGTCTTATCAAATGCTTTTTTGCATCTATTGATAATATGATCTTTTAATGTTTTCTTTTGTTAATGTGGGGTATTACCTTGATCAAATTACATATGTTACACCATCCTTGTGCTTCTGGAATGAAACCCACGTGACCGTGATGAATTATTTTGTTACTGTACTGTTGTATTTGATTTGCTAGTATTTTGTTTGGGATTTTTGCATCTGTATTCATCAGAGACATTGGTCCGTGCTTTTCTATTTTAGTGTTATCTTTGCCTGTTTGGTAACAGGATTATGTTGGCCTCATAAAATATGTCAGGAAATATTGCCTCCTCTTCAATTTTTTGAAAGAGTTTGAGAAAAAAGAGACATCAAATCTTCTTTGGATGTTTGATAGACTTAACTAATGAAGCAATCTGGTCCTGGACTTTTATGTTTGGGGAGGGTTTTTTTTTTTTTTAAGATTTTACTGATTCATATTTAGAAAGAGGGGAAGGGAGGGAGAAAGAGGGAGAGAAACATAGGTGTGTGGTTGCCTCTCTCATGCCCCAAACTGGGGACCTGGCCTGCAACCCAGGCCTGTATTGTAACTAGGAATCCAACCAGTGACCCTTTGGTTCACAGGCTGGGGCTCAGTCCACTGAGCCCCACAAACCAGGGCTGTTTTGGGAGGTTTTTGATGGTTGCTTCAATTTTCTCACTGTTGATCAGTCTATTCAGATTTTTCCATTTCTTCACAATTCAGTCTAGGAAGGTTATACAATCTCACGCCAATAAAAATAAATAAAAAACTTCTTTTAAAAGAGAAAAAAATGTATAATGGAAAAAAGTGAATTTTATCATACTAAAGAGGCTTCTCTTATATACAGGACAGAGCATTGTATATTTTTAAATGATATTTATTCTATATTTTAAGTCGGACATATTTGCTGTGAGAGATTAAACGTTACATATCCACATAAATCGCACTGTTTTGCCGTCCTCTAGGTATATGACCATTAGTACAGTTCATGAGACAGAAGAAAGGACAAAAGGGGGGACAGAGGGAGGGAAGAGGAAGTTTGCACTGACTCTGGGTCTCAATGCATCATGAATTTTGTAATAGTTGGCTATTTACACCCACAAACCTCCTGAAAACACTGAAGCTTAAAACCACAAGCATATATAATGACTGTCTTTGTGGCTCAGGAATTGGGAGTGGCTTAGCAGTTTCGGCTCGGGGTCTCTCCTGTTGGGGGTCGAGGGCGGCTGTAAGACTGACAGGAGCTGAGGATCAGCTGTACAGGCAGTAGGTTTATCACACAGCGGTTGCCGAAGCCTCTGTTCTTGCTGGCTCTGGGCAGCGTGGCCTCAGTCATTTGCTGCAGGAACTCCTTCTTGAGTGTCCTCACAGCAGGGCCCCGGGTTTCCCCAGCAGGAGTGATGCAAGAGAGAGTGGAAGACGCCAGGGTGGGGGTGGGGGGCACAGTGCCTTTTCCGATCGAGTTTCAAGATTAACATTCTGCCGTTTCTGCTGTGTCCTATTCATCTGAGTCGAGGCACGGACTCCAACTCATGCTCAGCTCTTCGATTTGAAGAGAGAACTATCACAACACACACACACACTGAACTTTTATTAAAACCACGGAAGATGCACGCCGTTTAATATTTTCGTTTTTCCACCTACAGTAGTAGGGTTTTTTTTTTAAATCCTCACCGGAGGATATATTCACTGATTTGCGGAAGGGAACGGGGAAGAGGGAAAGAGCGCTGGAGAGAGAGCGAGCGCGCGAGATAAGTGCCCACAGGGAATCAAAGCGCAACCTTTCGAGTAGGGACGCTCCAACCAACTGAGCCGCATAGGGCAGGACTAACAGACTTTTAGTAGATGTTCCGCCCGGCCCCCACATTGGCGCTATTTATCGATTCTCTCTCTTAAAAGGGAGCCGCAGCACGCTCGACAAAACTCGCACGAGCTTCGGTAACCAACCCTGGAGCTCGGCGAAGCTCCAGGAGTGACGCGAAGTTGCGCGACTAGTTACTGATTGACAGAGATCCGAAGGGGAAGGGAAAGGGTGCTGTTTACAAACAGTTGCCCCGGGAGTGGAGACAGACCACCGGGCTTTGTGAGGGGTGAACTCCGGACGAGGCAGGGAGGGGGCCTGTCTTGTGCCCCTCGGTCCTGCACACACCTTGGCTAGACGGGGCAAGCCCTGGGACTCGGTCCGGACCGCGCCCTGGGCTCAGGGACCTCAGCCGGACACCCCACCTGCAGGGAGCAGGCAGGGTTCGGAACTGGGCGGGTGGGAGACCTCGCCTTTCGTGTGTGTTGCTGGGGAAGGAAACGCGGGCCCTCAGGACTCAGGACTCTGGCCTCCACCCTCCGCCCCCGGAGAGCACGTGCTTTTGAGTCACCTCCGGAGCCTAGTGTCCCCGGGTCTCCGCCCACCACCTGTGATAGGTGCTCCAGTGTGGCGCGTGGGGGTCGCCCAGGCCGGGCTTAATAAAGCGAATCGCCACTTCCGCGACGAGGTATACGAAACCGCGCTCTCCACGGCGGCGACTTAGCTCTTCAGGGCCGCGCCGAAGACTCCGATGGCTCCGCGGGGTCGCGCCCGCCGGCAGCCGGGGCCCGGAGCGCTCTCCAACGGCTCCGGGCAGCGGGCACTCGGGCGCGCCCCAGCGCTGAGCTCCAAGCGGGGACCAAGTCCTCGGCTCCCGCACCTCCTCATCCTGATCTTCGTCCTTTTTCCTCTGGGTGAGCACCTGCCGCGGTCCCAGGCGGGGAAGGCGCGCCTGGTGGCCGGGACGGGGAAGGGGACCCGACGGGGTGCCCGGGCACGTCGGGTCATGTTCGGGCAGGTCCCGCAGGACGAACCGTGGGCGAGTCGAGGGAAGAGTCGAGGGAAGAGCCGGGGCCCGGCCGGGCTGCAGCCCACCGGGCGGGGGGCGGGGGGCGGCGGGGAGGCGCGCGAGCTTTTCGGGACCTCGCAGGGCTCTTAGGATGAGGAATTCCCGGGCGAATTCCCGGGCCGCGCTCCTTAGCCAGGTTGGAAAGTCCCCGAGTCGCGGGGAGCGATCGGGAATTTGGCTCTCTGCGTTGGTCTCGTGATTTTTTACACTTAGTTTACATTCTATGACTTGGCTGACACAAATCGATTAGCCGGCAGCCCGCTGAATGTCGCTTTTCTTCTTTCTGACTTGAAGCCGTTTCAGTTCTGAACCTTGAATCCACTTACGTCCAGTCAAAGTAAACGGCCCTCAGCTGAAGAGGCCAAGGGCCAGGGGGCTGCCGGGGCTGCCGGGGCTGCAGAGCTGCTCAAACCGGAGTGATGCGTGGCCCGGAACAACAGAAACAAAAAACACACAAAAAACAAAAACGCCACGTGAAGCTCCACCCCCGTGGCACTTTCCAGGTTCCTTCTGTTAAAAAATGAAAGATCAAATGCCACACCCGCGTTAGCGGCATCACAGAGCTATAAATGTTTTTTATTTAACAAATTAATTCAAATTTCAGGGAGGTGGTAGTTCTATATATATATATCGATATTTGTTAACGTTGCGAAGCTCATACCGAATACCAGTAGAAGTTTTATCTCAGTCCATGCAGACTTCTCTTACTCTCTTACAACAGCGTAATGTTTTACTGTGTGGTAAAGAGACATGGGTGGCATGTGTGTTTTACTCTTGACGCTTAACGAATCTGTTTCTAGATTATATCCCGTGCGTGATTTGCTAATTCCAGCTGCACTGTAGCATGTACTGTTGTATGTGTTGCATGCCCACGTGCACCTTGTATTTCATAAATCCTTAGAAGTGAAACTGCTGTGTCGGAGGGTTTCATTTTATACTTTTGTTTAGACAATGAGAAATAGTTCTCCAGAAGATGGCTGAACCATTTTACCTTCCCACAAAGAGTCCACAGTTTTTTCTGTTTCCCTATGCTCTTGCCACACTGAACTTGAATTCTTTGTGAAAAACGGGACACAGGGTTGTTATGGTTTTGGTTCCTTGTTGCTAGCAGAGATTTGTTAGGAATGCAGAGCTCTTCCTGTAGGGGTTCTCAGGAACTGTCCAGAAACTGGAGCCAATGTGAACTTCCAGAAGCTCTAGCCTCTCTTATAGACCCACCCAACTGATCTTAAAGTCCCAGTTAGTTTTTATCATTTCCCCCTGTGGCTCAAGAGCTTTCTCTGAAAGCATCAGTGATTGGCAGGTCTTCCAACTTCCGAGGCTTTTTTGTTCCTCACGTTGGGAAGGACCTCTTCTGGGTGTCTCTCCTATGAGAGGGGAAGTGCATGGATCACCTCCAGGGTTAACAGGTGACAGGTGCAGAACTTAGTAAGAATTTAAAACAGAATTAGCGTAACAACTTAGTTACATGATGAATTTGAACCAGGAACTCAGATCAGACCTGTAGATAATGAAACAAAGACCATTATTATCTTGGATAGATCAAAGGTGTTTTTTTTTTTTTGGTGTTCAAAAGCAACTTTTTAAAATATATATATATTTTTATTGATTATAACATTACAGTTGTTCTATTCCCCCCCTTCATTCCCCTCCACCCTGCACACCCCCTCCCCTACCATTCCCCGCCTTTAGTTTATGACCACGAGTCTCAAGTTCTTTAGATTCTATATTTCCCCAACTATTCTTGCCCTCCCCCTATCTATTTTCTACCTACTGTCTATGCTATTTTCTGTACCTTCTCTCCCCTTCTCCTCCTCCCACTCCCCTGTTGCTAACCCTCCATGTGATCTTCATTTCTATGGTTCCACTCCTGATCTAGCTGTCCTCTTGGTTTGCTTTTGTTTTAGGTGTGGTTGTTAGTAACTGTGAGTTTGCTGTCCTTTTCACTGTTCATATTTTTCATCTTCTTTTTCTTAGATAAGCCCCTTTAACATTTCCTATAATAAGGGCTTGGTGATGATGAACTCCTTGAACTTGACCTTATCTGAGAAGCACTTTATCTGCCCTTCCATTCTAAATGAAAGCTTTGCTGGGTAGAGCAATCTTGGCTGTAGGTCTTTGGATTTCATGGCTTGGAATACTTCTTTCCAGCCCCTTTTTGGCTGTTAGGTCTCTTTTGAAAAATCCGCTGACAGTCTGATGGGAATTCCTTTGTAGATGACTGTCCCCTTATCTCTTGCTGCTTCTAGAATTTTCTTCTTTATATTAATCTTGGCTAATGTAATGATGATGTGCCTTGGTGTGTTCCTTCTTGGGTCCAACTTCTTTGGGACTCTGAGCTTCCTGGACTTCCTGGAAGTCTATTTCCTTTGCCAGACTGGGGAAGTTCTCCTTTATTATTTGTTCAAATAAGTTTTCCACTTGTGGCTGTTTCTTTCCCCCTTCTGGTACCCCTATAATCCGGATGTTGGAACGTTTAAAGATGTCCTGGAGGTTCCTAAGCCTCTCCTCATTTTTTTGAATTCTTGTTTCTTCGTTCTTTTCTGATTGGATGTTTCTTTCTTCCTTCTGGTTCACTCCCTTGATTTGAGTCCCAGTTTCCTTTCCATCACTATTGGTTTCCTGTGCATTTTCCTTCATTTCAATTAGTTTAGCCTTCATATGTTCCTCTAATTTGTGACTATAATCAACCAGTTCTGTGAGCATCCTGATCACCAGTGTTTTGAACTGTGCATCTGAGAGGTTCGCTATTTCTTTTTCACTTAGAGTTATCGGCTCTGGGACTTTGAGTTCTTCTTGCACCATCTTTTGGGCTGTTCGTGCCTGTTACATATGAGGAGCTGAGCCCTAGGTATTCACCAGAGCAGAGCAACTGAGTTGCTGGGTTGTGATGCTATACATGGGGGCGGGGTCAAAGAGGAGCATTGGTGGTCTCATCTGCTGCCTCCCACAGCTGCTGCCGCAGCTGCCACCGTCGCCAGGGCCCACGCGTTCCGTCCCACTGCTTGCGAATGTGTGACCGCAGTCAGCCCTCCGCCGCTAGGTTTGCCCGCTGGGGCCTTCGAGGTCCGTCTCACTGCTCACTCTGCTGGTTTATCAGTTTACGAATGTGTGACTGCAGTCAGTTTGCCCCGCACCCTCACTGGGTCCGCGCTGTTACCCCGACTGCCTGAATGCCCGGGTCAGGGCATCTTTCCTGCCCCACCCTGCTCCGCTGCTGGCTCCGCCCCTCTTACCGGTCTGGTTGAGCTGTTCTTTGTTGTTGGACTTCCATATAGTTCAATTTTCTGTTCTTTGGCTGTGTCTTTGTTTACTAAACCTTTGTTGTATTCAAACTTGGTTGTGGGAGAAGGCACAGTGTTTCCACCTACGCCTCCATCTTGGCGGAAGTCCCCTAGATCAAAGTTCTTGATGACCAATTTAATAACCAGTAAAGGTCCCGCCCCCCCTTTTTTTTAAAATCCCCCTCTTCACAATAGCTTAGGAAAAGTAAACAAGGGCACGCTTCTTCCAAGGAAAAGAGAAAAATTAGATTTAATAGTAAGAGAAACATTGTACAGGCCAGACTTGTTTGTTTTGGCAACTTTTTCCTTCAGAGGTCGCCTGCTTTAGTTTCTGACAGCTTTAGGTCAGGTCACCTGCGCTCAGTTGCACTCAGCGTTTAGAGCCTTCTTCAGGAGGGACACACGGATCCAGAGTCTGTTCCTGGAGTTCAGCAGCACAAGGGTTTGTCATCAGTGCCCTATAAGGACCCTTTCCAGGAAGCTGAAGGGAATCTTTTTTTGAGGTGTCTTTTTCAGTAAAAAGAAAATCTCTAGGTTGTAGAGTGTGCATTTTGAGTTTTTTATTTTCTTAGTGGGCACTCTGAAAAGATTGTTCTAGCACAGCATGACTATTTTCTTTAAAAAAAAAAGATTTTATTTATTTATTTTAGAAAGAGAGGAAGGGAGGAAGAGAAACATTCCTCGATTGCCTCTTGCACACCCTAACCAAGGATCTGGCCTGCAGCCCAGGCGTGTGCCCTGTCCAGGAATCGAACTGATGGCCTTTTGGTTTACAGGCTGATGCCCATCCCACTGAGCTACACCAGTCAGGGCAGCATGATTATTTTCAATAGGAGCAATTAAACCTTTATGATATTGAAATATGTCTCCTTTTACTAACTGTGGATCAAATGCATGGGGTATCCTATAATTATCTCGAAAGGTAAAAGTTTATGAGTTCCAAAATGGATAGATCTGAGATTTAAAATGACTAACGGCAATGCTTTTGGCTAAGGTATTTGAAGAGTTTCTACAAATTTTGCCAACTGAATCTTAACAGTGCCAAAAATATGTTCAGTTAAGCCTTAAGACCGAGGCTAGTAAGCACAATGAGAGTGTTATAAAATTGGCCAAATGGCACAGACTTGCTGTTGCACTTGACCAGGAGAATGGCTCCTTCCATCACTGGAGTCCAAGAAGAGTTTCCCAGGGAGGGACAATCTTCTCTAACAGGACTTTGGCCTCTGTAGGGGCATTAGCTTGTCTATAAGGGAAAGCTTTAGTCCAGTGAGAAAACATATGTATGATGACTGAAACATAATTTATATTCATCATATGGGGAAGCTGTATAAAATCTATTTGCCAAACTTCAAATGGTCTGTTAGGCGATTTTAAATGTCTAGGAGCAATGTGAATGGGTTTCCTGGGTTTTACTTTGCCCAGGGGGACACTTGAGGTAGGCATTCTTTACAATTGTGTTAATATCGCGCCCCCCCCCCCGCCCCCCCACAGTTCATTCATGAAGGCTCTCCTTTTGTCAGTGGACCAATGGGTGAATGCAGTCGAGTGGTAAGGAGCGGGGATTTTAGAGTTTCTGGAAGGACTGTGTTGTTGTTTGGTTCAAACCAGAGCTTTCTCATCAAATGAACAATTGTTGCATTTTCAGTCTTGCTTTTCTTTTTCCAAAGCCAATTGTTGGGTTTCTCTGGCCAGTTTTTCTAAGTTATCAACGGGGGGAACATCTCGCTGGACCGTGATGGAGGTTTGACTGCTGCTGATGCCTGTTCAGGGCAGTGTTCTTAGCAGAAATGTCAGCAAGGTGATTTCCTCGACTTCCAGGGAATGAAATGTAGCATGTCCTAGAAGCTTAGTAACAGCCAAGCATCAGGTAGAAGTATAGCATCCAGTAATTCCTGAGCAGACATCTCTGTCGGAGGTAAGGAAACCACATTGCTTCCGTAACATTAGAGTCATGAATGACTTCGGAGGCATATCTACTGTCACTATAAATGTTGACAGTTTTACATGTTGCTATAAAATGCAAGTAGAAGCATAGAATCTGGCCTGCTGTGCTGATGTGGCCATGGGCAAAGATGCTGCCTTGATGACTTCAAAAGGCTGAGTTACAATAGCATACCCAGCACAGTACTTACCATTTTAATTTTTTCAGTGAGAACCATCTATAGATCATGACAAATCAGCTTTGCCTAGAGGAGTCTCCTGCAAATAGTCACGAGGGATCAGAAGGGAAAGGAATAGCTAGATTAAGGTAATGACAACATGAAAGAGTTATATGGGAAGCAGTTTAAAAAAAGATTTCATAGGAAGTAATTGCATAGGAAGTAAGGTGACTGACTGAAAGATGCTGGGTGTGATGAGCATTTCTGTGGCACGAGGGCAGTAGCAGCAATGGCTTTAAGGCAAGAGTGGTCTTGGAGTCGCTGCACAGAAATGAAAAAGGGAATCTAATAGGATGCCCAAGAGCAGGTGGGTTTATTAAACTCGCCTTTAAGCCTTTAAAGGCTGTCGTCCTGATCCTCCCATAAAAGTGGATCAAGACTGTCATTCTTACAATAAGACACATAGAGGTTTGGCCATAAGAAATTTGGGATCTCACTTCAGCAAGAACCCATTAGCCCAAGAAAACCTCACACTTAGTTTTGGGCCTTGGGAGCTTGGAACCCTCTGATGCTTCTCTGGATCCAGGTGTAGTTCTTGTTTTGATTTCAAATGTCCCAAATACTGAACCTGCGTTTGGACAAATTGTAATTTTTATTTAGAGACCTTATGCTCTGTTAAGGCCAAAAGTTCTAGCAGATGGATGCTGTCTTCCTACGAGGAGGCCTGAGAAGAAGGGCAAAGAAGTCCAGCATTTGCATATTCCATGAAAAGAAAGGTGGACTTGCGTAAGAAGTGGTGCGTGTGGAATTTTCCACCTGAGGCTGCGGTTACTTCCTCCTTTCCTTGGGCTGCTTGCCAACCTGTGCTAAGGTGAAAAGGCAATGGTGTTGCTCATTACTCCTACCTCAGGAATGTCATATAGCAGCCACACCGTGATCAACAGTGCGTGCAGAACAGAAGTTTTGACATTTTTTGACCATTTGGTCTTAACTTGGCTTTCTGGCCCCCTGGTAGTTATCCATTCCTGGGTCCAAGGTTCTATACTGGCTCCTTGCCCCACTGAGACATTGTATCCTCCTTGTTGTTAAGGAATTAGGGCTGGAGGTCTCTTCTGCTGAACATGGGAGGAACAAAATTCTCTCATTTTCTGACCCAAGGAGTGGTTAAGAGCCCCCAGGTCTTCTTAATCTAGGGTGGGCTGGATGCTGTGCATGGCCATTAGCTTAACATGGAAATGTTGCTGTCTGGAAGAGACAAGCTTACAAGAAGGTTAAAGAGGCAAGGTCCACATAATAGCTGTACAGGGGCCACGAGGGGCCCCAGAAGGGAAGGGAGCTGGGTTAGCCGGGCAGGTGCCCTTCTGTGGTTTCCCAGATTTAGTCTGGGTTGCCAGGGTATGCGCCTCTTAACCAGGGAGCCTGTAGTCATGATCTCTCCAACGTTCCCATGATGTCCTCTAGCTGCAGTCCATGATCACAAGGCTCAGAAAAATGTGTTAGTCCTCACTAATTCCAAGGCAAAGGTTGGGAGAAGAATTGGAAGAGTGTTTGGAGAGTCATAGGCAGATATTGGAGGAAACTAGAAGAATTCAGGATCTAGTCCAGTTTACGAGAAAAACAAAACCCAAACCAAGAGACAACAAACAGCACTGGAATCTAATACCACAAAGGTATATCATAGTTTCTATTGAAATATAACCCTTTCTCTGTAAAACCACCCTCATCTTATTAAATATAGCTAAATTCAGACTAATTCATTGTATAAGTCCAGTTTCAATAAATTTGGCCTGTTATTTCTCTAAGCATGACAAGAATACAATCTATCACAGAGGCGTGTTTAAATCTGCTTTGCTGGAATTTAGCAGGAAATCCTCGGATTGGGGTTTCATTAGCCTTCTGTGTGGCTAAGAAACCACACCACATAGTTGCCATCCGCATCTGCCTGCAATACCTATCATTTTGGGCCAATTCCTCAAGTTCTGGAGATTCTCCGAATGCCTCGAGGCCTTTCCTTTACCATCTCTAAGGACAGCAGCCTATGTTCCTTTCTGTAAACTGCTGTGAACCCTGTAAGCAAGGTTCCAGGCTGGTTTTCCACCGAGCTATTATCGGCCTCTCAAGTCAGTCTTACTTTTCTTAGAGCTTTCCTGTGAGATCCAGAGGCTAGATGTATCTTTCAAACGTGACATTTCAGTCAAAGCCTCATCAAGAGCTTCCAATTGTGTCCTATATAAAGGGAACAGATTCCTGATGAATTTATGCAAACAGCCATACCATGAAAATAATAATACTCGTTTCATTTAGAGTCTTCAAATTTCTGAAAGGATCAGGTAGGGAGAAAAATATAACTGTTCTATGATTGCTTACAAGCATATAATTTACTAAATTGTTCTAAGTCATAGGCAGTTTAAAAGACAAGTTTCCTTGATTCTGGAAATGATTCTTAAAATCAGTACTGTTTTAAACAAAATTAGAAAAATTATAATCATCTTCACTTCATTCACTTCCGTAGAATAAATTCTTATTTATTCTAATTACCTGCTAGCATTTTATGAATCCAGTTATTCCTTAGAGTTTTGTAAATCATTATCTAGTTTAAAGGTGCGACCTGAAAGTTTATTCTCAGAAAACTCTAAAATAAGTGAGAGTCTTTTCCCTGGAGACTTCTGAAGATGAAACATTTGCTGAAGTTTGAGTCAAACGATGACTATCTGTAAATTAGGGAAAAAAACCCAAAATGATGCAGTTATAGATCTGATTATACTGCAATTGAAAAAGAAGCTTGCTTTTCTGTAACAAAACATTTTAAGATAAGAATTACAAATGAGCCCTGGCTGGTGTAGCTCAGTGTATTGAGTGTGGGCCTTTGAACCAGAGGATCACGGTTCGATTCCCAATCAGGGCACATGCCTGGGTTGCAGGCCAGTTCCCAGCAGGGGATGCATGAGAGGCAACCATACATTGATATTTCTCTCCCTCTCTCCTTCCCTTCCCCTCTAAAGATAAATAAATAAAATCTTAAAAAAAAAGAATTACAAATGAGTATTATATCAACTTTGTAGACTCCTGGAGATTTTTTATGTAATCTCCAATATATGATATCCATTTGATAATAAGAACATATACACACAAATACAACAGTACTATTTTCTTAGTTGGCAAAGCTTCCTGTGCAATTCAAGCATCAAATAAATCTAATTAGTTCAAAACCTCTCCCTGCCAGGAGAGAAAATAAATCTTTCAAAGTGTTTCAGGGACCCTTTAGAACAACTTAAAACCATTACCAGGTTAAGGAAAAGGTCTCTTCTTAAATTTGAACCCTGGGAAGTTTGTCAAAAACACCTGCCCAAAAGGATCATATATGATTATAAAACAATATTAAATTCTTCATTTACTCAAAGTGATGATAAAAATGTATAAAAAATTCAGGTTAGCAAAACTGTATTCTGTTCTTAGTATTGAGAATGTTTTATTAAGTAATCAAAGATTTGATTGAGAAAGCAAAACAAGTTTAATAAAATAGAATCTGTTTTCTAGGTAGAAAAATTTTAATATGTGCAGTACAATAAATACAGAAAAAACTTTTGACTAGAGAATCAGTAAATATATTTTCTTTTTGAATTGAATTTATTGAGGTGATACTGGATAATAAAATTATGTAGGCTTTAGGTATACAATTCTACAATACATCATTGTATATTATATTGTGTGCTCACCACCCCAAGTCAAGCCTCCTTCCATCACCATTTATTCCCTCTTTACCCTCTTCTGCTTCCCCCTCACTCCCCTTTCTCTCTGGCAGTCAGCACACTGTCGTCTGTCTGTGAGTCTTCCTTTTTATATTAATCCCTTCACTCTCCCCTCTGACAGCTGTCAGTCTAGTCTCTGTATCCATGAATCTGTCTCCACTTTGTTAGTTTATTTTGTACATTGGACTCCATATATAAGTGAATTGTATGGTATTTGTCCTTCTCTGGCTGTCTTATTTATTTACTTAGCATAATGTTCTCCAGGTCTATCCATGCTGTCACAAAAGGAAATATTTTTCTTTTTTATGGCTAAGTAGTATTCCATTGTGTAACTGTACCACTGCTTTTTTATCTACTCATCCAGTGATGGGCATTTAGGCTGTTTCCAGATCTTGGCTATTGTAAATAATGCTGCACTGAACAGAGGGGTGAATATATTCTTGCAAATTAGTGTTTGGGGTTTCTAAAACTTTATAACAGAGTGAAAAAGAACTAAACTCTACATAAAATTTTCTTTCTCAGGATTCCTTTTCCACAAACTTTCTACAACTTCCTTAGTCCCTCTTAGTTTGTCTCTTACTCAGTCAGAAGTAAACAAACATTTTAGGACAAACCTCATTTTGTAAATTACTTCAAAACTACATTTGTGTACTTTGTACCTTTTGTCACATAAAGCATAGTTTCTTCCCATCTTAGTTAGAAATCTTAACTTAGAAACCTCAATTTCAGGTAAGCAATTAGTGTTCTTTAGAGTAATACATTTATGTACACCTTTAATAATTTCTGAAAATGTATTTTCTCATAGCATAATTTTTAAAATGTAGCATAACACAAGGTTACTAATGGACCCAATATAGTTTAGTTTCTGTATAATAAGCAGAAAGTAGATAAACCTATGTTCAGTAATCAGTGTTTTGTCATTTAATCTTATTTTGAAAGATTTTTTAAAATCTTATTTTGAAAAATCTAATATAAAATCTTATATTAGACATTCAATGAATAGCCATCATTTAATTTAACTAGCAAAATTTTAAAGTTTTAAGTTACAAAAGAGATTTTTTAAAAATAATTTTTTTATTTAATTCTTGTTCAAGTACAGCTTTCTGTCTTATATTCCCAACCCTGCCCACCCCCCAGGAGATTTTTTTTTTAAGATTTTATGTATTTATTTATCTTTAGAGGGGAAGGAGAGGGAGAGAAATATCAATGTATGGTTGCCTTTCGTGCATCCCCTGCTGGGAGGTGGCCTGCAGGGAACCTGCCTGCAACCCAGGCATGTGCCCTGATTGACTGGGAATCGAACCGTTATCGTCTGGTTCCCAGGCCCGCGCTCAATCCACTGAGCTACACCAGCCAGGGCAAAAGAGATTTATATAAAACCATTTAATTACATATGTAACACAATCATTGCTAAAAGAATTAACCTAAAAGAAACTTTTTATCCTTTTACAATTTATTTTATTTACTTGCTCCTAATAATTATGTTGAGATTACTTATGAAAATTGTATCATATCAGTTTGTTTTTCTTGCTGACAAATTTTGCAGAAGAGGCAATGTAACAGTGGGAAATTGTGACCCACCCCACTATTCTTTTGATGTGATTTCTGTAAGAGCGGACTCTGACTGGTATGTGGCTTATAGATGAACAGCACCCCGACCTTCAAGCACCCCAGGTCTGAGAGATTTGCTGACCTTCAACTGTAAAGCCAGGATGACGTGAAGCCAGGAAGACAACCACCAGTCCATCACTTGGTTTATCAGAATGGACCGTGCCAGTCTGCACATAGAGAACTTTGCAACTTTCTCCCTTGATCTCTTTGTTCTCTTCCCCTCTCTCTCCTTATAAAACCTGCCTCCAGCGAGAGGTGAAGAAAGGCTTTGAGATGTGAGTCTCACACCCCAAAATAAGTCACTTTCCTTTACATCAACACCTACCTCTTGAGTATTGGCTTTCATAGCATCAGGCAGCTGAACCTGTGTTAGTTACAGTTTTTGGCAACCCAGATAGGACTGTGTCGACTATGTAAGGCCTGGAAGGCACCGGCTGGGGATCCCAGTTGCTTGTGGCAGGCTGGCCCCATGGAAGGGATTGCAGGGATTTCCCAGCAGCTGCCAAGAGTTCTTTGTCTCAGAAACTGTCCACTCTCTTCCTCTCAAGGCATCAGCCACCTTTAAACGCCTTGCTGGTGAAAGGAAATAGGTTGTAGGTGGGCTGCCGAGCCCAGTCTTGGTAAGTCCCTGGTGTGCACAACCAAGAGCCCCTGTCCCACCACTAGGATTCTTTGAACCATTTGGGATTCTGTAGGAATCAATAGGTGCCGCTTGGCAGTAAGCACGGCTCAGTGACAAGAAAAAAATCCCAGTTCCCCAGTGTGAGATTTGGTTGGAGTACTCTTTTAATCTGGGTTTGGGTATTGTTTGCTTTTCTTGTTGGATATGCTTTTTAGTTGTCTATTTTGTTTCTGTGCTTTCATGGGAGGAAGTCTATTTCTGTTTGAGAGCTCTTGTCTGTCTAAAACAAAACTGTAGTGACAGTTTTTTGCTTGATTTCTTATCTTTTGGAGACTTGGTTTGATCTGTGAGAATTTAGTTTGAGAGTACTCATCTGTTTAAACATTTTCTTTGCTTTTGATATTGTTCTTGTTTCTGTTCTGAATAGAATGGCTTGGTCTCGATCTTGAATTGTTTTGCCGAAATAATGGATCTTATTTCCATTCTGGTAAATGGAATAAGATCTCTTATGTGCAATCTTTTGATATGTTACATCATAAGGATTCTACTCGGAAAGGATTTAAATCGATGGTTTAAAAAGGGAAAAAGAGCTCACTCCCCTTTCAGCCAGTAAAACTCATAAAGAAAAGGAAAAGGAAAACATGGGTATTTTTAAACTTAAGTGGCTCAAGCAGTGCAAAGCCTGATATCTTCCCTGCCTCTTCTCTGGCCTCCTAAAAGTTGCCAAGGACACTAGATAATGAGATAGCTTACTTTTGAGCCCAATAAAGGAATGCAGTAATGGCCAAGAATAAAAATGTGAAAATATTTGCCAATGGGGAGAAAAACTGTTTCTGAAAATTATAGAATATATTCATAAATTTCTCAATATATACAATGTTAATTACTTGTAGTTGTCACTAAAACTGGAAAATTCTAAGTTGGGAAAAATATGGTTTGATAATAAAACATGTAAATTACAGCAATATATTTTGAAGGAAATAGAATTGAAAATGGGTTGGTTATTTCTAGGTGAGTTGTAAAGACACAAACTAAAAGGGACTAGGTAAGTTGTGGATGGCCTGTGTAAGCTGAAGAGCGTTTGTGTAAGTCAGAGGGTTTGTGTAAGTTGAAGTGGGTCTGTGCAAGTTGAAGAAGGATTGTGTAGAGGAAAGAAGCAAAAAGAGAGGGAATTGAGGAAATGGAAAAAAGGTGAGAAAGGATAAAGGAAAGTGACAGAGGAAGGAAGGACATTGGAGAAGGAATACACAAGAAGGGAAATGGAAATGGGAAAGAAGAAATAAAGAAAAGGAAAGGAAAGGCACATAGAAAGATGGTAAAGCAAAGTGATAATTTTAATGACAAATGAAAAGACCAAAGGCTGCTTTTGGCTTTTCCAAAACCAATTGTTATTTCCCAAACAAACTCCAGGTACAATTAGACAGTGGAGAGCAAATTAATTGATTTCTTATTCTGATCTGCTTTCATTTGTAATTCTGATTGTTATCGTTATCTTAAGATGTTGTTACCAAAAAAAAAAAAAAAAAGGAATTCCTTTTCCAATTATATTGTAATCGGGTAATCGGTTATTTTAAGTATTTGCGGGGGGGGGGGGGTATTTAGAGAGAGTCATTGCTTTAATCTGATGTATTTGCAAAAATATTACATCTTCAAAAAAATCCCCAGGAAGGACTTTGACCAATTCTGAAATATAAATTTCTGAAATAAAATTTAAGATCATACCTTTGAAATAAATGGCTCTGGGGAAGCACTAGGTTCATAGAGATACTGGCAAATAATCAAGATAAACAGGAATTGATTGTGGGACTGAGTGAACTGAGGGTAATGATTGTTCTTGTGACTACATTAAAAATACTGCTGATTATAAAAAGCTTGTTTGTTTTCTTAGAGCAATTTGGTAAATTTGAGGAACATGAAAGCATTTATATTTTTCTCCCTAACTGATCCCTCTAGAATTTGGAATTTCTTAATGAGTATTATTATTTTTATGGCAATATGTTTATTTGTATGGATCCAATAGGAATCTGATTTTTTTCCAGTTATTAACCAAGACTTTGACTAGAATGTCATGTCTGAAATAGACATGCCTAGACTCTGAATGTCAGCAAAAAAGATAAAGATTTACTTTGAAACCAGACGATCACAGTTTGATTCCCAGTCAGGGCACATGGTTGGGTTGCAGGCCAGTTCCCAGCAGGAGATGCACAAGAAGCAACCATACATTGATGTTTCTCTTCCTCTCTCCTTCCCTTCCCCTCTAAAGATAAATAAATAAATGTTTTTAAAAAAACATTTAAAAAATAAATAAATAAATAAAAAGATTTACTTTGAGCTGATAAAATCCCCTTAAAGAACTGGCCTGATACCTTGTTCATTTATATGGTTCATAGAAGCCTTTCCAGGTAAGGAGTGAAGGCTACTTTCCTGAGAGATGGCAAGGAAGAACCTCAAGACATTTGGGGGACCTTGAGAACTTGAGAAGCTTCCCCAAATCTGCAGGTGCTGCAGGCAAAGTCTTAAGGTAAATGTGTGGCTTGGCTTCCCAGCCCTGAGAGGCTAATTAAAGCTCAATCTAAAAGTTGCCTGTAACAATTCTGGCAAAATATAATCAATTGCTATTCTAGTTGTATTACTACAAATGATCAGGCCAAATTGAAACTGGGATTAATGCAGTAAATAAATTGGTCATAATTGGGCTTTTTGATAAAAATGAGGGTAGTTTTAGTAGAAAAATAGTGTTTCAGTGAAGTTTATAACACAATTATGAAAATTTGACTCTAGTTCAGTTAATTGTCTGTAAAATTGTGCTTCTCTAGTGCAATTTTCACCCATGAACTAGACTGGATCCTGAATTTTTCTACTTTTCTTAAATGTTTTGGCTAAAACCTTCTAACTTTCATAGAAATGGAAGAAAATTTGACAATGGGGATTTGTAACAATAGAAAATTATAACCCATCTCACCATGCTTTTGACATTGTTTCTGTAAGTGCTAACTCTGACTGATAGTAGCATGTAGATGAACAGCATGTTTGTATAAAAATCCTAGGAACTAATTTCAAAAGATATAGACTTTGGCTTACAAGCAAACTAGTTCCAGATTTGCTGACCTTCAGCCGTGAGTCTAGGACGGCATGACGCTGGGATGACCAAACCAGGATGATGCACGCTGGACCACCTCCTGCCTCTCAGAGTAGCCTCTGCTAGTCTGCCCCTGGAGAATTTCACAACCCCCTCCCTCAATCTCTTTGTTCTGTTCCCCTCTCTTTATAAAAACCTCTGCCTCCACTGAGAGATGAAGATGGGCTTTGAGACATGAGTCCAGCACCTGAAAATAAGTCACTTTCCTTTACATGAGCACCTGCCCCTCAAGTATTGGCTTTTTTGGTGGCAGGCAGCTGGACCTGCGCTTGGGTAAAATGACATGAACTTATTTAACTAATAAACTCCAGTAAAATAAAAGTGTGTTAATGCTGATGATTTTTCAATACCGTTTAACAGTAAAAATATGCTGTATCTAGAACATATATAAACATACAGAGGAACATAAAGAGAGCTCTCATATCTTCCATTTCAAAATGCTATCTTCTGTGTCCCAGGTACAATGCAAACCTTGAAGGAAAAGCAGGATCTAAATTGCATTTCTGGTAGAGTAATTAATTTAAGATTTTATTCAGATGACTAAAGCTTGGCATGCTGCTGAATTCTTTTAAAGCAATTTTATTTTTTATTTATTTTTATTTTTTAAAATATTTTTTATTTAATTCTTTTTTTAAAATTTTATTTATTTATTTATCTTTAGAGGGGAAGGAGAGAGGGAGTGAGACATCAATGTATGGTTGCCTTTCGCGCGTCCTCTGCTGGGAGTTGGCCTGCAGGGAACTGGCCTGCAACCCAGGCATGTACCCTGACTGGGAATTGAACTGCGGTCCTCTGGTTTTTTATTTAATTCTTGTTCAAGTACAGCTTTTAAAGCAATTTTAAAGTTAATTTATAATCAATGAAAGAGTTCATTCCAAGAAGCCTGAGGTCCTCTCTTGTGAGGGTCTCCCTTACGGTAAACTTGTTGACAAATACTAACAACAGGAAATGCACATGGAGTCTGCACACTTATAAATGGAAGGTTCAGAAGGTAAAAAAGAAGGGCTTCAGAACACCTGAATTTCAGGTGGCAGGTGGTCCTAGAGGGACATGGTGCTGGGATGGGGCCTGAGCACAGTACATCTGCTCCCATGAGTCTGAGGAGGGAGAAGGTGGGAGAGAGGGAGAAGCCTCAGGTGCTGGTTTACTTGTATGTTTGATCCTCTCAATGGGGGAAAATGGCAAAGAGGAGAGGGCTTTGTCCTTTTTAGGGTGGCACCAGCAAAGTGCAGGTGAAGGAGCCCTGGACAGGCTATCGCTGCCGTCTGCTTCCCCAAGTACAGTGAAATCCCAGGTGGAGTGTGTAAAGTCCCTAATGCAGACCCTGGCTTGTGGGGTCCACGGGCTTCTGTGCGTTATGGATGAGATGAGACAAATTCACATGGACGACCGAGTCCTGTGGAGGAAAAGGGATGGCACAGGCACTCTCTCAAGAGGAGAGCGCTCCAACCCTTGCCTTGACAGGCTTTTATTTATTTTCTGGGCATATTACATTGAGGATGGTCCTCATTTACTATACACAGGTTTGCTTTGTGTGGTTACCTTTTACAGAGAACAAAGGAAAAGATGCCGCTAATCATACCACAGACGGAGGATATTTGCAAATGCTAAGGGAAAAGTGGTTGAACTGGTTACACTCATCCTTGGAAGGCTTAACATAGATTTTAGGAAGTTACTTTAATGATACGTTTGCCGCCTCAATTCAGCATGAGGGAATTTTAGCAAAAAGCAAGTCTCAAAGTAGCCTAGGTACAATGCAGGCCTGATTTCCCGTGGGAGAACCTATCCGTGGGTGTGGGTCCTGTGCATCAGACCTTGCTTTCCACTGGCCTTTCTGAGTGGGAGCTGGGCCCACGCCATGCAAAACAGTCTCCTATAAGTCCCCAGCACCCGGGGAACACCTCAAGGGGCCAGAGGGAGGGAGCAGTGACCCCTTCTAAAGGGTCAGAAGGCTCTCACAGAAGAGTTGTCTGTAGTCGCCAAGAAATTATGTAGTTCCTAAGGGTCATCATTTAAAACAAATATCATCAATAAACAACATATTTCACTCATTCACACATTCCTGTCCCTCCTCTCCAGTACATATAACATTTTCAGATTTAATTTGCCAGCCCTACACCAAATTCAAAACCAGTTTCAAGTTCAAACAAAATTCCATGGCCGGTTGAACCAGAGACTCAGGAAATAACTGATACAGTTCCAGTGATTAATTACCTAGCTTTCTCACTGTAACATGAAAGCGCTGTTGCTCAGCTCTGCCTGGACAGTGGTGAGCACTGCTGAGACAGAACCTGGAAGACACCAAGCCAGGGGTCACCGAACCGCGGGCAGAAAGCTCCCTCAGCACTAAGTCCCTCGTAGTCGCCTTTAAAAAAAATCCCCAAGAGAATGTTGGGGCCAGGCCACACTGTAAGAGAAAACTATTGTTTTATTTTTCATGAAGATGGTGCCCAAAGCAAAGAAGGAAGCCCCTGCCCCTCCTCAAGCCAAAGCCAAAGCAAAGGCTTTGAAGGCAAAGTAAGTACCAAAAGGCATCCAAAGCCACACAAAAAAGATCCACACATCCCCCACCTCCCTGTGGCTCCAACAGCAGCTGAGCATCCTCGGCAGAGTGCCCCCAGGAGAAACAAGCGTGACTACTGTGCCATCACCAAGTCCCCCCTGAGTACCCAGTCAGCTGTGAAGAAGATAGTAGACAACAGAACATCTGCGTCGTAGAGGTCAAGGCCAATAAGCACCAACTCAAACAGGCTGTGAAGAAGCTCAGTGATGTTCACATGCCAACCAAGGTCCACACCCTGATCAGGCCTGATGCAGAGCAGGCGGTTGTTTGTCTGGCCCAGACTAGGGTGCTTTGGATGTTGCCAACAAAATTGGGATCGTCTAAGCTGATTCCAGCTGGCTATTTCTAAATATAAAAATATTATACTGAAAAAAAAAAGACAAGCAATTTTAAGTTTTTTAATGTTGAAGGGGTAGACACAAAACGCTGTGTTCAGTGGTTTTAGAACCCAATTTTAGGGACTTGAACTCTGAACTTTTAGGGACTTGAACTCTGAATTTAGGGACTCGAACTCTGGTGGGACTTGAACCCAACCTTGGGACTCAGACTCCGGACACTTGGGGTGGGATACAGGGAAACAATTTGTCTGCCCACAGGTACAAGTGTGGTAAAACTTGAACCCACTTTCGGGGACACAAGGACAAGATAGAAGAAAAGGATGTGACAGAGAACAGAATCTGTCCAGGCAGGAGGAGGGAACTCTGAGGGTCGGAGGTGGACTCGCCAGATGCACTGATGCTGAACCGAAAGTTCAGGCGGCCACTTGCCAGGTGCAGTAAAACTGTCTTGTCTGCCCTCCTGCCATTCTGTTGAGGTAGGGACAAGGGGGTTACAGCCACAAAATGTTACTGGTGTTGCGGTTCTTGGGTTCCCCAGGGTAGAAATGAGAGGCAAGCCCAGAGAAGTTTCAACAGAGACTTGCTTAAACTTATGCTTGAGCACGAGGTAGGCAGCACAGAGGAAGGGACAGTCTTGGCTTTTATAAGCTGGGGGTGAAGCGGGCCAGCTCAGAAAGGCGGGCTTTTTGAAAAAGGCGGGCTTACAGTTTTCCATTTCAGGGTGGGGTTATTTCCTCTTCTCAGGGTGCTTGGTGACTATCTCTGCACCTACACTGAGAGGGGAAGGGTAGTGGTTTTGCTCATTACCATCACCCCAGGAGGTCCTAGCAGCCAGCCCTTCCTTAACTGTGTATGCCCGACACTGGTTTCAACACCTGGGGCCACCTGGTCGTATCCTGACTTTCTGGCCGCCACTCCCGGGCCCACGTCCCTATATACTCTCAGCAAGATGGCACGGTCTCATAGTGGGCCAGCTGACTGATTCCAGTAGAAATAACCTCTGTCCCCAAAGGTGTTTTAGGCAAAAGCCAGTTTTGTCTCCCAGTTCAGCCTGTTTCCAAAGAAATCAGGCCTGTATGCCAAATCACATCCTCACAGACAAGACAGAGAAACAAGCAAGCAAGGCCCGTTTAACAAACAAACAAACAAACAAACAACTCTACACAATCCCCAAATAAAGCCCAGAGAGCTTCAAAACACAAAGACAAAGACAAACAGAAGCTCCATTCCAGGAGAAAACTTGTCCTAAGCTGTCAATTCAAAGAGCAACAAGCAGTGAGCCCTTCAGTTCTGTGTGGGCGCTAGTGCCTTGTTGCCCACTGCCTTGGAGCTGCTGGGGTGTTTTTCCTCTGGAATCCTGGATGAGCCCCCAAAATGTCAACTGAAAAATAATATAGACTGGTATTTGGCCACTGAAAAGAATTTGTTTGGGAAAAATAAAAGGGTTGCAATGCAGTGCATGCAGACATGGCCAGCCACATACACAGTTAGGCCTGCCTGCTAAGGTGGAGGGGTATTTATAGAGGGGGAAAGGAAGTTAAGGGAAGGGGAAGTTAGAACCAGAGAGCTTTATTATAAACAGAGGTTTATCTGTGTGGTTCTCATGATTAGAGGAGGAGGAAGAGAACTCGCATAAGCCCTAGGTTCCTTCCGTAGTCCATCCCGACTAATTATGTTCTCTTAAAGTTCTAGTTAGTCTTTATCACTACCAAGGAGGTAGTAAGTAACGTCTGTCCACCCTGGTGAAGGGCAATTTGAACAGTTCCCAGGCCTGCATGGGCCTTGACCCCTGCCCAGCCTGCTGATTGCCCATGGTCCTTCTTGTCAACATAAGAAACACCCAGACTTGTAGAGAAGTTTGAGTTTATTTGAACCAAACTGATGACAGTTTCCGGGAAGCAAAATCTCAACAGATTGAGAAAGCGCCCTGGAAAATGGCATTTTTGCAGCTTATTTTATAGGTTAGAGTACAAGGAGGAGATGTAAAGAGGGGTATGTGAAATCCATTGGTGGTAGATTAGGGAGGCTGGAGAAAGCAGGGGAAATAAAGAGTAAGATGAAGAGGGACGTGATTCTTTTTCATTGGTGGGTACAAGATAGTTAACATTTACAGCACAGAGATGGTATGTGGGGAGAGACCAGTGAGGGGTTCTGTGGCCCCCAGCTCTGCTGTGTGGGTGTGGGCATGGGTTTGTGCACCCTGAGGAAAACGGGATTGTTCTGACCCTCCAAGGGTTTGTTATTTTAGGAAAAGACGACAGGCGTACTTAAAGTAAAGATTGACTTTGTCAAGGAATCTACAGGCCTGGGATGTAACTACCTTCCATGACTCCCTTTTAGTTGGGAAGTCTTATGTTCAGGCCATCCTATGTGGTAACTTTAGGCTCTTGAGTTTGTAGGGCCTGCCACGCAGGCCCCCCTGAGCTTGTCAAGTTTGGTATGTGGCCCCTTTATCACCCACACCTCCCTGCCTGGGTCGTCTTCTGTGCAGTGCCGTCTTCTCCAGCAGTCTGCCCCGCACTTGGCCTCTGGGACTCTGATCTGTGTCTCCTCAACAGAGGCCACAGGAATCACTTTGGATCCCTTTTCTGAGCTGCAGCCTGGAAACTGTCCTCAGTCAATGTCCTGAGGCCATCTCCAAGCTCACCTCCTTGGTGTCCCAGGGGAGGGAGCCCTCCTTGTTCACCTACCAAAGAGTGGAGGAGCCCTCAACTAGGCCCAGTCTGGGCCCTGGGGGAGGGAAACAGAGGGCCCTGTGTTTGTCCCACTCCTGGGAGCTCCCAATCTCATGGGGATGAGACCAGGGACCTCAAGAACTGACAGCCCCATGAGATCCCACCACCCTCACCTCGGCCCACCTCCAAAGAGGCTGTGATGGCAGGGGTGAATGCCATTGTTCCCTGTTTTGTCTGGCAGAGGTGAGGCCGTAAGGTGGCAGGGCCTCACGTTACGTTGTTGTTGGCCTGGAGGAGGTGGTTTTGATGGGATCAGCTTTGTGGGTAGTGATTACACCAACCACAGCTTGTCCTGCGATACAGCACTTACCCTCTACCAGGCTCTGCTCTCAGCATTGTCTACACATAGTGATTTGTTTAATAGTCACAACAGCCTAATATGTAGGGACTGTGATTATCCTTGTTCCCTGAGGAGCAATGTGAGACACGGATAAATTCGGTGACTTGCTGAAGGTCACCCAGCTATTCAGTGAGGGGGCTGAGCAGGGTGGGGGCGCAGCCCCAGGGTCAGCAGTCCCTGCTAGCCATTCCCTACATGAGCATGAGGCTTGCAGTCTGCTAGCACAGGGTCACTGCTGGAGGGGTCACACCCTGAGAGGTCCCTCAGTGCAACCCCCTATTTCAGGAGAAGTAACATGAGGTTTAGAGAGGAAGGCAAGTGGCTTCCTTGGACTGGCCGATGATTTGGCTTTCAGTTCAGTTTTATACTCCTGTTAAAAATGGCCCGTTAACCTCAGAAACAATCTCAGGCCACAGAAAGACCTTGAGAGCAGATCTAATCTATTAGCCTGTGTGAATTTACTGCTTGGACTAAGATAAACAGGTTAGGTTTGGGGATGCATTAAACCACAGAGTAAAAAGGAGATTGCTTGAATTACTTTTTTTAATGCCTACCAATAGTTACTGTGAAAATTAAAGGGGAGATAATATGTGAACACATCAACCCCTGGGTTCAGGATTGGCTACAGAGCAGTCTGAACCTTGCATCAACTTGGGGGGCAGTAGCCAGGGAAGGTAAACACCCCATTAATGGCATTTCTGGGAGGACCCAGAGTCTGTGGAGTCCCTTACACAGGAATTGAAACACACTGCCTCCTCCCTTTTCACTTCCTTCTCTCCTCTGTGCACACTTTTCTCTTTCTGTCCACCCCACCCCAGCCTCATACATCCATGCATTTACATAGCCCGTCTCAGCTACACGCTGGGTTCCTCAGGAAGAGAGGACTACACACTAGAAAGCCTCCCCCCAAACCCCACTTGGTTTTGTCCCCCCAACACCTGCATTACTTTGACTTCCCACAGGTCTCTGATTCCATCAGTGTGCACTTTCCCCCCTGTGTCCACCAGTGTCCTTGACACCCATGGCATTGTTTTCCCTGCCTGGGCAGCCCCTCTTAGATTTGTGCAGCCTTGGGTTATCTGTGTCTCTGTCTCAGTTCTCTGTGACCCAAAACCGTCCTAAGAAAAGAAGGGCCGTGTCTGGTTTCGGGCTCTCCCCAGACCCAGTGAGCAGTGCCCCTCACCAGGCTCCAGAGGCGCTCTCCCAAATGAGTGGATTAACATGGGTTCTGAGATGGCTGCACTAATGCCAGTAGGATTTGCCCATCCTGCGCCAGAGTATATTTAATGTGGGTGGTGGGAAATAGGACAGGCAGGTTAAGGAGAAGATAGAGGGGACTAGATATCATCCTGAAGAATTGCCTGGGTCAGTAAGTTCCTGGAGCCAGGTGTGCACTTTCCATTGAGTGGGTGTTGTCAGATCAGCACTTTTAAAGACAGCAGTTTCCCCAGGAAAAAGTGGACTAGATGTGTGAACTCAGAGTGCATTTAGCAAGTGTCCTGCTGATTCAGTTGAGTGGTTAGGTTGCATCAGTCTGAAAGAGGAAAGTGAGGAAGAGGGCGCTGGTCACACTTCGGGTGGCTCCAGGGGTCTGGTGGTCAGAGGAGGGGAAGGAATTCAAGGTGGAGTCTAGGTTGCCTCATCTGAGAACGGGCAGAATTCATTCATTAACACAACCAAAGAATAAGTGGGAAGAAAGGGGCTTAAGATTTAGGAACATAGCCCTGGCTGGTGTAGCTCAGCGAATTGAGCGCAGGCCTGCGAACTAGATGATTGTGGTTTGATTCCCAGTCAGGGCACATGCTTGGGTTGCAGGCCAGTTTCCGGCAGGGGCCAGTTCCCTGCAGGGGATGCACGAGAAGCGACCGTACATTGATGTTTCCTTCCTCTCCGTCTCTTCCCCTCTAAAGATAAATAAATAAAATAAAATAAAAACATTTAGGAACATAAATGTGATTTTGAAAACTATTGGTACTTTAGTGCCAGTATGAGGCAGGTTGGTAAGAAGCTAGGGAAAATTTCTTGACAGACAGATTGAGAGAAACAGAGACAAAATAGTTAGACAGCTGAGCAATTAGCAGCCTGCTAATAAGTCACAAGACCCTGTTCTCCGTAACCAAAGGCTCTTAGCAGCAGATGGCTTACAGCTCCTTAACCAGGCAGTGAGCAGCTTAAATCACCTGGCCCAGGAGAGAGAACAAGAGACCCAGTGGGTGCCATGAGTGTCGGGCAAACCAGAGAACAGATAAAGTCGGGGGAATAAGAAAAGAAAAACAATTTAGAGCCAGACAAATCCAAGGTAGAGGGGAAGCTGAAAGGAAAATGACCCAAACCCCACTATAGGTTCATTTTGATGCATCAGCATATTGAAAGACACGCCTAAAAAGCTGACGAATATTCCAATGGAGACCACCCCTAAAATTCCCACTTGCAAAATAGAGATAAAAACCCTCAAGATGAAGGTCCCAGTGTGCGCTCTCCCTCGAGCACGCCTTGCCTCCCTCACCTCAGGCAGGAACTTGCACTTTCTCCTAAGCTCTGAGGGCCCTCCTCTCGCTTGAGCTGCTTTGCTTAGGCTCAGCCCTGTTCCTGTGATTTTGCTCCCTCTATGCCAAGCCCTTCCTTTGACTCACTGTCCCCAGCTTTAATAAACATGCTCTCAAAATCACCTGGATTCATGTTGAATTCTTTTCCTGCAAAAGTGAAAAACCCACACGTTCCAAGATTGCCAGGACAGACCGCCTCAGCCCGGTCTCTTTCCAGTAGACTGCACTGCATGAAATGCTAAAGAGTATTGCAGCACGAAGGCCATGGAAACATGGATCTTAAGAAAGAAGGAAGAGCATTGGAAATAGAAAAAAATGTGGCCAAATGTAAAGGATTGCTATTTCCCTTTAATTTTGTGAAATTATACACTATCAGAGATTATACATTAGGCTTATAGACTATATCCATGTTAACCTGAGGACAACTATAGCAACAAGAAGGGGGGGCCATTGTTGAATGGATTTAAGTCGTTAGAAGTCTCCAAAGTTTTATATTAATATCCCCCAATTAAAAATGGCATTTTTTGTCACCATTTATCCTTCTTATACCCCCTTCCACCTCCACCCAACCCTCCTTTGAAATCACCACATTGCTGTCTGTGTCCATGAGTTCTTTTTTTTTCCTTTTTTGCTCAATCCCTTCACCCCCCCAACCCTTCCCAGAGCTGTCAGCCTGTTCTCCATCTGTTCATCTGTCTCTATTTTCCTTGTTAGTTCTGTTTGTTCATTAGATCCCACATATGAGTGAAATCATATGGTATGTATCTTTCTCTGACTGGCTTATTTCACTTAGCCTAATGTTGTGCAGGTCCATCTATACTGTCCCAAAAGGGTAAAATTCTCTTCTTTTTATGGCTGAGTAGTACGCCATTGTGTAAATGGACCACAGCTTTTTTATCCACTCATCTAGTGATGGACACTTGGGCTGCTTCCAAATCTTGGCTATTGTAAATAATGCTGCAATGAACACAGGGGTGTTTATATTCTTTCGAATTAGTGTTTCAGGATTCTTCAGCTATATTCCCAGAAGTAGAATTGCTGGGTCATAAGGCAGATCCATTTTTAATTTTTTGAGGTAACTCCATACTGTTTTTTACAGTGGCTGTACCGGTCTGCATTTCCACCAACAATGTACTATGGTTCTCTTGTCTGCACATTCTCACCAGCACTTGTTTGTTGGTTTATTGATGACAACCATTCTGACAGGTGTGAACTGATAGCTCATCGTGGGTTTAATTTGCGTTTTTCTGACGATTTGTGATGTTGAGCATCTTTTCATATGTCTGGTGGCCATCTGTATGTCCTCTTTGGAAAAGTGCCTTATTCAGGTCCCATTTTTAATGGGATTGGTTTTGGGGGTGTTTTTTTTTGGTGCTGAGTTTTGTAGGCTCTTCATAAATTTTGGATATTAACCTCTTACAGGATGTGTCATTGGTGAACGTGTTCTCCCATTCCAGGGGTTATCTTTTCATTTTGTTGATGGTTTCCTTTGCTGCACACAGACTTTCTGGTTTGATGTAGTCCTGTTTGTTTACTGTGTCTTTGGTTTCCCTTCCCATATTATCACACTGGATTCAGCCTTACAGCTCAGTCACGAAGAGGAGTAAAGCACAGATGCACGTGACGACACCGGTGGATTTCCAGATGATTGCCCTGAGTGAAAGAAGCCAGGCAGAAGAGAGCACATACTCTCTGGTTCCGTTTGTATGACTCTAGAAAGGACAAAGAAATCTCTGATACAGAAAGCAGATCTTTAAAGTAGTGGCCTGGGGTCAGACAGGTCAGAAGAAAGCTACTTTTGGGCGCTGACTGGGGTGGTTCAGTGGATTGGGTTCAGGATTGCTAACGGTTTGATTCACGGATTCCCAGTCAGGGCACATGCCTGGGTTTCGGCTGGGTCCCCAGTAGGGGGCGGAGGAGAGGCAACAACAGATGGAAGTACCTCACACATCGATGTCTTTCTCCCTCCCTTCCCCTCTCTCTGAAACTAAATAAATAAAATCTTTTTTTAAAAAAGCTACTTTGGGGTGGCACAGTCATGATGTCGGTGATGGTAAAATTTTCAAAAATGAATACATATGTCAAATTTTATCAAATTTTGTTCCTTAATGACATCACTTATTATGTCAATTATACCTCAAACCATTTTTTAAAACTTTAACTAGACTGTAAACAGTTAAAAGTATATAATGCAATTCCTATAGGAACTGCTAAAAAATAATGCAAACTTGTGTGCACAAAAAGCGGACACACAATTAAAATGGAATTCTAAAAAAATATTTCATTAATGATAAAGTCTGAAGGGAAAGGAGCAACAAGAAAAAAATAGACTAGAGAAACAGGAAATACATAGTGAAATCTCTTTCTAGATCTACATCAACCTTTTCAGTAATCACATTAACTCCAAATCAGTATCAATTCAAAAGCAGAGATGGTTGGAATTAATGAAGAACCCAACTACTGTGTATAGTGTCTCTTAGAGACACAGTTTAAAAGCCAGACAGATGCATTGAAAGTAAGTGGATGGAAAAAATATATAATATCCAAATAGTAAGCCTAAAAAAAATTCTACAGCTAACCTAGTATCAGATGAAGTTGATTTAAGACAAATAATATTGGCAGAGGTAGAGACCGTCTGTAGTGTTAAAGGATTAATTTATCAAGAAGTCAAAATAATTATCAGTGTGGATGTGCCTACTGACAGAACTTCAAAATACATGAAGCAAAAATCTGCAGGATTAAATGGAGAGTATAACAATCCTTCCTCAGCAACTGATAAAAATGATTAAATGAATACAACTCAGTAAAGTCATCATCTGAGCACTACAGCCACCTTGATTTAACTGTCATTCATAGAAAAGGCTCACCATCCATAGTAGACTCACTCCGTACTGGAAAACTCATCACCTCGTGGGCCGGTGTTGCAGATCAGCATTGCCTGAGAGAGGGGGCAAGGGCATGTGTTATGGTCGTGCTGTGTGCTATGGCCTGAGGGGACTTGGGTTACACATGTGTATGGATTAACAAACTGCTACACTTAAGAAATGTGGGTTTCACTGTGTTGTTCATTGTACAAGTCTGTAAATGTTACTGAGTGCGTAAAAAATTTTTTTAAATTTATTTAATTATTTTTCAAGTACAGTTTTCTGTCTATTACTCCCATCCCATCCCACCCCTCATGTTCCCCTCTCCCTCCCATTTCCACCCTTCTCAGTTGCTGTCTATGTATCCTTTATATATGTTCCTCTAAGTCCCTCCCCTATTTCCCCTGAAATTCCCTCCCCTCTCCCCTCTGGTCACTGTCAGCCTGTTCTCTGTTTCCGTGTCTTTGGTTATATTTTGCTTGCTTGTTTGTTTTGTTGTTTAGCTTCCTGTTAAAGGTGAGATCATATGGTATTTGTCCTTCAACACCTGGCTTATTTCACTCAGCATAATGCTTTCCAGTTCCATCCATGCTGTTGCAAAAGGTAGGAGCTCCGCTTTCTTTCTGCTGCATAGAATTCCATTGTGTATATGTACCATAGTTTTTTGATCCATTCATTTACTGACGGGCACCTAGGTTGCTTCCAACTCTTGGCTATTGTAAATTGTGCTACTATGAACATTGGGGTGCATATGTTCTTTGGGATTGGTGTTTCAGGGTTCTTAGGATACAATCCTAGCAGTGGAATTGCTGGGTCAAAAGGCAAGTCCAATTTTAGTTTTCTGAGAAAATTCCATACTGTTTTCCATAATGGTTGTACCAGTCTGCAATCCCACCAACAGTGGACCAGAGTCCCCTTTTCCCCACACCCTCTCCAACATTTGTTGTTTATTGCTTTGTTTATGATAGCCATTCTCACCGGTGTAAAGTGGTATCTCATTGTAGTTTTAATTTGCATCTCTCTGATAGCTAGTGATATTGAGCATCTTTTCATGTGTCTCTGGATCCTCTGTATGTCCTCCTTGCAGAAGTGTCTGTTCAAGTCCTTTCCCCATTTTTTAATTGGGTTAGTTGTCTTCTTAGAGTGAAGTCGTGTGAGTTCTTTGTATATTTTGGAGATTAAACCTTTGTCTGAGGTATCATTGGCAAATATGTTTTCCCATACAGTTGGTTGTCTTTTTATTTTAATGCTGTTTTCTTTAGCTGCGCAGAAGCTTTTTATTTTGATGAGATCCCATTTGTTTATTCTTTCCTTTATAGTCCTTGCTCTAGGGGACATATCAGTAAAAATGTTGCTGCGTGAAATATCTGAGATTTTCCTGCCAATGTTCTCCTCTAGGACTTTAATGGTGTCATGGCTTATATTTAAGTCTTTTATCCACCTTGAATTTATTTTGGTGTATGATGTAAGTTGGTGCTCGAGTTTCATTTTTTTGCATGTAGCTGTCCAGTTCTCCCAACACCATTTGTTGAAGAGGCTATCTTTACCCCATTTTATGATACTGCCCCCTTTGTCGAATATTAATTGACTGTAGAGATTTGGGTTTATTTCTGGGCTCTCTATTCTGTTCCATTGGTCTATGTGCCTGTTTTTATGCCAGTACCAGGCTGTTTTGATTACAGTGGCCTTGTAATACAGTTTGATATCAGGTATTGTGATCCCTCCTACTTTGTTCTTCTTTCTTAACATTGCAGCTGCTATTCGGGGTCTTTTATGGTTCCATATAAATTTTTGAAGTGTTTGTTCTATGTCTGTGAAATATGCCATTGGTACTTTAATAGGTATTGCATTGAATCTGTAAATTGCTTTGGGTAGTATGGACATTTTGATGATGTTAATTCTTCCAATCCATGAACACGGTATACGTCTCCATTTGTTTGTGTCTTCCTTGATTTCTGTCTTCAGTGTTGTGTAATTTTCTGCATACAGGTCTTTAACCTCCTTGGTTAGATTTATTCCCAGATATTTTATTTTTCTTTTTGCTATATCGAATGGGATTTTTTTCTTGATTTCTGCTTCTGCTGATTCATTGTTAGTATACAGAAATGCCTTTGATTTCTGGATATTGACTTTGTATCCCGCTGTTTTGCCAAATTCATTTATTAGTTCCAGCAGTTTTTTGGTAGAGTCTATAGGATTTTCCATGTACACTATCATGTCATCTGCAAACAGTGACAGTTTTGTTTCCTCCTTTCCGATTTGGATGCCTTTTATTTCCTTTTCTTGTCTGATTGCTGTGGCTAGAACTTCCAATACTATATTAAATAGAAGTGGTGAAAGTGGACAACCTTGTCTTGTTCCTGATCTTAGTGGAAAAGCTTTTAGTTTTTGCCCATTGAGTATGATGTTGGTTGTAGGTCTTTCATATATGGCCTTTATTATATTGAGGAATGCTCCCTCTATTCCCACTTTGCTGAGTACCTTTATCATAAATGGGTGTTGTACCTTATCAAAAGCTTTTTCCGCATCTATTGATATGACCATGTGGTTTTTGTCTTTGCTTTTGTTTATGTGGTGTATTATGTTTACTGATTTACGAATATTGAACCATCCTTGCATCCCTGGGATGAATCCCACTTGGTCGTGGTGTATGATCATTTTGATGTATTGTTGGATGTGATTTGCCAATATTTTGCTGAGGATTTTAGCATCTATGTTCATCAGAGATATTGGCCTGAAGTTTTCTTTCTTTGTTGTGTCTCTAACTGGTTGTGGAATTAGAACGATGCTGGCTTCATAAAAAGAGTTGGGGAGTTTCCCATCATTATGGATTTTTTGGAATAGTCTATGAAGAATAGAGGTTAGCTCTACCTTAAATGCTTTGTAGAATTCTCCTGTGAAACCATCTGGTCCAGGGCTTTTGTGTGATGGGAGTTTTTTGATTACTTCTTCAATTTCATCTGGTGTTATTGGTCTGTTCAGGCTTTCTACTTCTTCTTCATTGAGTTTTGGAAGATTATATTTTTCTAGAAATTTGTCCATTTCACCTAGGTTTCAAATTTCTTGGCATATAGTTCTTCATAGTAATTTCTTACAATCTCTTCTATTTCTGTGGTATCAGTTGTAATCTCTCCTCTTTCATTTCTGATTGTGTTTATTTGTGTCCTCTCTCTTCTTTTCTTAATGAGCCTATTTAAAGGCTTGTCTATTTTGTTTATCTTTTCAAAAAACCAACTCTTGGATTCACTGATCCATAGAATTGTGCTTTTAGTTTCTATGTCATTTAGTTCTGCTCTGATCTTGGTTATTTCCTTCCTTCTACTTGCTATGGGCTGTCTTTGTTGTTGTTCTTCGAATTCTTGCAGGCGAAGGGTTAGGTTGTTTGTTTGAAATGTTTCTATCTTCTTTAGGTAAGCCTGTATTGCTATGAACTTCCCTCTCAGGACTGCCTTTGCCATGTCCCATACGTTTTGGGTTGTTGTGAGTTCATTTTCATTTGTTTCCAGAAACTTTGTGATTTCTTCCTTAATTTCAGTCTTGACCCATTTGTTGTTTAATAGCATACCATTCAGTCTCCATGATTTTGGGTGTTTTTTTTTTCCTTTGGGGTTGGTTTCCAATTTCAGTCCCTTGTGGTATGATTTCAGTTTTCTTGAATTTGTTGATGCTCGTTTTGTGTCCTATCATGTGGTCTATCTTTGAAAATGTTCCATGTGCATTTGAAAAGAATGTGTATTTAGCTTTTTTGGGATGAAGGGCTCTATATATATCAGTCAAGTCCATTTCTTCTAGGGTGTTGTTTAGTGCAGCTATATCTTTGTTGATATTTTGTTTGGAAGATCTGTCCATTTTTGACAGTGGGGTGTTAAAATCCCCTACTATAATTGTGTTGCTGTCAATATCTTTCTTGAAGTCCTCTAGGATTTTCCTTATATGTTTGGGTGCTCCTATGTTGGGTGCATATATATTTATGATGTTAATGTCTTCTTGGTGGATTCTTCCCTTGAGTATTATGACGTGACGTTCTGGGTCTCTCTTTATGGCCCTTTTTAAAAAATCTATTTTGTCTGATATTAGAGTTGCTACCCTGGCTTTTTTTTCTTGTTGGTTTGCTTGGAAAATTTGTTTCCAGCCTTTCACTTTAAGTCTGTGATGGTCTTTTGACCTGAGGTGGGTCTCCTATAGGCAGCATATGTGTGGGTCATGATTTCTTATCCATTCAGCTATTCTATGTCTTTTAATTGGAGCATTCATTCCATTTACATTTAAGGTTATTATTGATAGGTACTTATTCATTGCCATTTGTGTACCAGAGTTCCTCTCTGTCTCTCTCTTTTCCTTCTTTTCCTTAAAGCAGCCCTTTTAGTATTTCCTGTAGAGCTGGTTTGGTGGAGGCATATCCTTTTAGACTTCTTTTGTCTTGGAAACTCTTTATTTGGCCTTCTATCTTGATTGAGAGCTTTGCTGGGTAAAGTAGCCTTGGTCGTAGGCCTCTGTTTCTCATTGCTTGGAATATTTCTTGCCATTCTCTTCTTGCTTGGAGTGTTTCCATTGAGAAGTCAGTGGCTCACCTTATTGGGGCTCCCTTGTATGTTACTTCCTTTTTCTCCCTTGCTGCCTTTAAGATTCTCTCTTTGTCTTGGAGTTTTGCCATTTAATGATGATGTGTCTTGCAGTAGGCCTCTTTGGGTTCCACCTGCCTGTGACTCTCTGCAATTCCTGGATTCGTGTGACTTTCTCTCTCATCAAATTAGGAACATTTTCCATCATTACTCTTTCAAGTAGGTTTTCTAACCCTTGTTCTTCTTCTTCTCCTTCTGGTATCCCTATTATTCGGATATTATTACGTTTCTTATTGTCTTGCATTTCTCTTAATCCCTCTTCATTCTTTCTGAGCCTCTTTTCCCTTTCTTGCTCTTTCTGGGAGAATCTTTCTACTGTGTCCTCCAACTCGCTGATCCGATCTTCTGCCTCATGGATCCTGCTTTTCATTCCTTCTGCTGTGTTCTTCAGTTCAGAAATTGTATTCTTCATTTCATCTTGGTCTTTGCTGATAGTTTCTATTTCCTTTTTCATGTTGATATAGTTTGCAGAGAGCTCACTGTAGCTCTCCTCTAGTTTCTAGTAGCTCATTGTGAGCTCTTTGAATTTCCTGATAACTAGTGCTTTGAATTCAATATCTGATAGCTGACTTGCTTCTCTTTCATCTAACATTATTTCTGAGACTTCCACCTTTTCTTTCATTTGGGCATTGTTTCTTTGTCTCCCCATTGTTTATGAGACTCTGCTTGTTAGCCTCAGCTTCTTAAATTGATCTGTTCTGACTCCCTAGGTTTATAGTGTGAACTTCTGTGGTAGAATACCTGTGAAATTCAGTGGTGCGGTCTCCTTCAGGTATCTTGATGTTCTCCGCTTCCACCTACTCCTTTCTCTGTGTGTGTGTGATCAGTTGAAGGAGTAGGCAAAATGGTTTATGACAGCAGGAGAGTACTTTATGATATTTACAGTCACAGCCGGTAGAGAAGAGATAGAAGATCTTTAGACTATATATAGTGTTAACTTCAACCCAATAATCTGTAATCTTCAACCCTGTAATCTTCAACCCAATTTGCCACTTTTAAGAAAGGATAGACCAGGCCTGGCTGGTGTAGCTCAGTGGGTTGAGCACGGGCCTGCGAACCACACAATCGCGGTTCGATTCCCAGTCAGGTCACATGCCTGGGTTGCAGGCCAGTCCCCAGTAGGGGACTCACGAGAGGCAACCATACATTGATATTTCTCTCCTTCTCTCCTTCCCTTCCCCTCTAAAGATAAATAAATAAATAAAATATTTTTTTAAAAAAGAAAGGATAGACCAAAGATAAGTCTCTTGGGGAGGGAAGGTTTGTGAGTTGTATCTAGAAAGCAGTGAGGGTGCGGGTGGGCAGATTTTGAGGTAAGGTGAGAGTAAAGAATAGTAAATAGGCATAGCATGTGAGCAAGTAGAAGTAATCACTATAGTAATAGAATTCAGAAACCTCTAAAGTGGGCTAAGACCCAAGAGATGTGTTGTGAAGTATTTACAGTGGTATAGAAAGCAACAAACAAACAAAAAAAAGGAGAAGTGAGGAAAAAGCAATAAGTTTGAGATGAAAGGAAGAAGGACTAAAACAGGAAAAAAGAAAGGAGAGGAACAAAGTACTGAAAGATACAGCAACAATAAAATTTTTAAAATATACGATTACTGAAAAAAAGTTTTAAAAAAAGTTAAAAAAAAACCCAAAACCCTCCCTTGTTGGTTTCAAACTGTCCATTCCGGTTTTTCTGGTTTCAGCAGGATCCCTCTGTGGGCTGGGTTGTAGGCCCAGGCGCACACCCACCTGCCAGCCAGGCTACCAGACTGGGGTGCGGGTGCCTGCCCACCCAACAGGCTGCCTGGGTCCCACGGGATCTGGTACTGGTCCTTCCCATTCCTGTGGCTGGGTGAGAAGCAAGTCAAGCTGCCTTCACAGGAGAACACCTCAGTCCACTTTCCAATGAAAACTTCTCCGGAAAGCCTGCCTCTCAGCCCAGCCCAATCCCCAACCCGACCGGTTAGGACAATGCTCCTCCCAAATTTCCTGGGCTGGCAGGCTGGTGGGCTGGCGACCACAGAGATCGCAACTGAACATGGACCCCTGTCCTTGCCACCCTCCTTGCAAACCTAGGAAGACAGGTCTCTGCTGCCCAGCCCCGCCTAGATGGGGAGGGAGGGAGCCAGCTCTCTTCCAAGGACTCCTCAGCCGGCCCAAGGCTCCACTGGGTGCCTGGCTCTGGATGAGTCCTCTGTGGCAGACGCCCTGTCGCTGGGCGCAGATGGAAGCCTCTGCACCCCTAACGCAGCGGCGGCTCTGAGGCTGTTTCAGGCTGGCCAAGGGCAGCCGGCCCTTCCGCTGCCGCTTTTGACTTTACTCAGGGGTGCCGGGCTCCCGATGAGTCCTCTGTGGCAGACGGCCCTGTTGCTGGGCACAGACGGAAGCCTCTGGGCCCTGGAAACTGCGGCAGCCGCGGCTCCTGGGCCATTATGCTCCAGCCGAGGGCTGCCGGCCCTGGCCACCTCCGTCCTTACTCGCGTCCCTGAGACCCCACCCACCTGTAGCTGTCTGGTCCGTCACTATCTCTGGTCTCTTATTTTCATAAATGCTGGGGAATTGTTGGTTGGGGAATTGATTGCGCTGTTCCTCAGTAGATCTGCCAGGATTTTTTCCCAGGGCTACGAGAACTGGAGTCGCTCAGTCCTACTCCGCCGCCATTTTCCAATCCCCCCAAATTTTCATAATAAAATGATGGGAAAAGAATCAATGAGAGACAGAGCCAATAAACACAGGAGCGAGTAGCACTGTGGAAGCAGAGAATGGAGACTGTACCTCAGAGAAGATCCCGCCTGGGAGAGGAAGGACCAAAGGACACATGTGAGATCAGCTGTCATCAAATACCTGGCAGGCTTTGAGGAGGCAGGAGACGGCTGCATTTTATCTTGTTTAGATACAGTTGGTTGAACTGAGCTCAGCGATGTTTTTATTCTGACTTTTCTTCTTAGTTTAACTTTTTATTTTAAAACACTCAAAATTACAGAAAAGTTGCAGAAGCTATCTAAAAAATTTCTTGAGCCATCTGGAAACTGCATGCTAACTTGACAAAGAACATTCCAGAACACTTCAGTGTGTAGTCTCCACAAACAGGAACCCTCCCCATAGCATAGTACAACCTCCAAATCAGAACTGTAAAATCGACATTTTACTACTCATTCTCAAATTTCATTCAGATTTCTTCAGTTCTTCTTATGTCATTTATAGCTCGGGAACTGAGCAAATCACTGGACTGTCACTTTTCTATGACTTTGGTATTTAGTGGGACATTGACAAGTTTCATTAGGGACAGCTCTTAGGGCACCTTTGCATTTTTTAAACATTGCGGTAAATAAAATTTACCATCTTAACTATTTTTTATCTCACAGTTAAGTAGGGTTAACGACATTCACATCGTCATACAACAATCTCAAGAATACTTTCATTTTGCAAAATGGGAAGTCTCTACCCATTGAACGACAACTTTCAACTCCCTCCTTTCAACCCAGCCCCTGGAAATTCCCCTTCTACTTATTGTCTATTAATGTGAATACTCGAGGAGCCCCACTTAAGAGGAATCATAGAGTATTCATCTTTGGGGGGATTGGCTTGCTTCATTTAGCATAATGACCTTGAGCTTCGTGCATGTAGTAACACGGGTCAGAATTTCCTTCCTTTTAAAATAATTCACTGTATAAGTATACCAACTTTTGTTTATCTGTTCACCCATCGATGCGTACGTCCGTCACTTGCACCTTTTGGCTGCTGTGAATGTGGGTGTGCACAGGTCTTTTGAGCCCCTGCAGTTCTTTTGTTCATATGCCCAGAAGTGCAGTTACTGTGTCATGTGCTGATCCTGCTTGTAATTTTGTTGATAAACCACCCTAGTGTTTTCCACGGCAGCAGCATCTTTTTATATTCCCGTCAACAGTGCCCAAGGTTTCGCATTTCTCTCTGCATCCTCGCTCGCCAACACTTACTTCTTTCCTTCCTTTCCTATTCTTTTTTATAGTAGCCACCCTAATACGTGTGAAGTGGCATTTCATTGTAGTTTTAGTGACATTGCAGGTCTTTGTAGATGCTGTTATTTGTTTCCAATGTGTTATCCTTGAGGTCTGAGAATATGCACGGTATAATTTTGCTTCTTTTACGCTTATTTGGAGTCGCAAAGTGCCGCGTTCACCAGAAGAAGCGCGTGTCTTCTGTGGCTGTGGCACGTCTGCTCCGTGAGTGTCAGCTGAGGTGGTTGGTGGTGTTCACATCTTTTATGACTTCACAGTTTTCATCAGATCATTTCATTAGTTGTTGAGAAAAAGGGTGTAATAAATTCATTTGAATTCTTTCCATTTTTGCTTCATGTGTTTTGAAGCTTTATCATTGGGTGCATATACATTTATAATTATTATGATTGATGAATTAACCCTTGTAACAAAACAAAAGGCCCCTCTTTATCTGTGGTAATACTATTTGTCTTAAATCAACTCCGTCTGATACTATCACAGCCACAGCAGTTTCCTTAGGCTGGCTGTTTGCCTGGTATATCTTTTTTCCATTTCTTTGCATCCAGTATACCTGTGTCTGTTTTTAAATGGCACCTCTAATAGGCAATGTGTAACTGGGTCTTGTTCATGCATACTAACCATTTCTGCCATTGAATTGTTTTAGGGGGGTTACTGATGTGGTTGAAATGGTTCTTACAATTTTATGATTAATTTTGTTTGCACATGTGGACTTAATATATTTTGTTTTAGTGTAAGAGAAAAGAATACCAGCAACTCTTTCCAGCGTAAGTTTCTTGCTAGTCCCCACGGCTCAGGGGCAGATGTGAACAGAAGAATGAGACCGTAGAGCCAGAAGAATGGTCCCAGTTCTTTTTGCTTTTGGCAGCTGGGATGAAGAGAATATGAGAGGGGTCCTGGGAGGGAGGAGAGCTGGGAAGCCACTCATGCCTGTCCCTGCTTTGTCCCTACAGATGTCAGCTGCTCTTCCCTTAATCACGTTGCCAGACAGGATGCCAGATGGAACTCCTCACAGAAGTGTCAGCCAGGTACATCTGAAAACGGACCTCTGACCCTTACCCCACTTGTCCCATGTCCTCCCATCCCTCTGATTTCTGAAGGTTCTGGTGCTTCATCCACAGGTATTGATTAGATGCCTTCCGTGTGCCAGACAGTGTGCTAGGGAGGGGTACGAGCCCCTGCCCTCCTGGAGCTCTCCTGAGATGGTATCCAGACAGACAGATGGACGGAACCGATAGATTAGATAGGAGCCATGAGGATGACTCAGTGATGTGTGGGACAGAGCCTGGGCTAGGGAGCCATCCCAGGGATGGTGAGCCTGATGCAGAAAGCCAGGTAGAGGGGTCTGAGAGGGTCCCCAGAAACTGGGGCCCCAGGGACAGGGGTTGAGCTTGTCGGAGCAAAGCGAGGGGCAGCTGGGTGAGTGCGGTAGAAAGAGGTCACTAGGGTGTCACTTTTTGATGAGGTATTCGAGAAGCTCAACTATCTCAATGTTTGATATTGATTACATGTTGAAATCATACTATTATGTTGGATATTTTAGGTTAAAATTACATACTTAAAATTAATTTGGACCTCTTTTTACTTTTTTAAAGTGGCAACTATGAATTTGAATTTCATGTGTGGCTTATAATGCATTTTTGTTGGCAGTTCTGGTCTAAGGTATGTGGTAGGTGCAGAAATGGAAAAAAGACTAAGACCAAGTCAAATGGCTTTCCTTGTCTGGACTCCACTGATGGGCGAAAGAGGTGTCCCTAAGCCACCACTGCCAGCCTCTGGGAGTCCCGTGGGGATTCACTGACCAGCTTTCCCTCCGTTCGCAGGGTTCTATCTGTCAGAATACAGTGGCACTTGTATGCCTTGCACAGATGGAAAGGATTTCACCAATCGTTCCAACAGCCTCTCTGCTTGCCAGCTCTGTTCTAAGTGCTTCCCAGGTAGAGAACTTGTGGGCTGCGTGCTGCAGTGAGGGTGCCGTCAATGACATGAAACTATCAAACGGGGAGTCGGGGGCCTGATTTCCAGCCCAGCTTGGTCTTCTTCATACCCCTTTTTTTCATCCTCACCTGAGGAAATGGCTATTGATTTTAGAGAGAGGAGAAGGGAAAGGGAGAGAGTGGGAGAGAAACATTGACTGGTTGCCTCTTATACACACCCCGACTGGGGGCTGAACCTGCAACCTGGGTGTGTGCCCTGACTGGGAATCGAACCCGTGACCTTTCGGTTTACAGGACAACACTGCAACCAACTGAGCCACACTGGCCAGGGCTTCATCATACCTTTTCTTATGATATGACTTAGGTCAAGAAAATAAAATGTAAAGACATCATTTTTATAATGCATGCTGTACGATAGGTACACCTTTTAAACCACCAGCTGGAAGTTAGTGGGACAATAATCTGCCCCTTGATGCGGGGCTGCATGGTTACACAACATAGAGGTGTGGCAGAGTGAGAAAGTGCTGGTGTGGAGCTGGGACCCGGGCCTCGTCCTGGCTCACGCCCCTCTTAGCCTGTGCTCGGCGCTCCTGGCCAGTGCTCCGTCTCCCTCAGCCTTCACGGCCTAAGGCCACCACAGGGTTAGGTTTACGGAAGTCACCCAAGGGTTCCTCTCCATCTGGGGTCGCTCAGATTATACCACGTCCTCTTAATCATCCTGAGAACTAAGAGGTAGTTTCTCCCAATCCTGAAGTAATAACGAGTCCTGGCCTCATTTACACACCCCTGGCCACTGGGGACAAGTGCCTCACACGTGTTGCTGCAGACACTGGGTGAAGCTGGGCAGGAGGGGCCCTGGGTGGTGAAAAAGGGTGAGGGACATGTGAAGGAACCGAATCCGCACGACGGCACCCTTCGTCTTCAGATAAAGAAATAACAGCTCCGTGCACCAGGACCATGGACACCCAGTGTCACTGCAAACCCGGCACGTTCCAGGATGAGAATTCTCCTGAATTCTGCCAGAAGTGCAGCCCTGGGTAAGACACTCCCTCACCTCGTCGGTGCGGTTTCCCTTTGGCCTGGCCCTCCTTCCCACTGGGCACATAGGCCACTAATTAGGGCCCATGGTTGTGTCTGTGGCCCATGCAAAGTCAGTACCTTTTGATATCAGAAGGAAAGAATTGAGTAGAATACAGCCATGCTTATAATCATCTTTATAACAGTTCAACTCTAAAATGTTCTTTTTAATGTTTTTTTTTTTGTGCGCGCATGGCCCATGAACACAGAAGAGCGCACAGCGGAGTCATAACGAAATCGAGCCTGTAGCTTCCCAGAAACCCAGAGTCAGCTCAGCCTGCCCTCCCCCAGGGCCCTGTTCTCTGGACAAAGCAGTCTTTTCCCTGTTATTAGGGGCCAGTAGCAATTTGCTTTTCTCTGACTTCCAGTGTGGCTGTGATTGGCAGGGACAGTCAACAGGCAGAGTACAAGAGATTCCTTATATGAAACAGTTGACTGGAGTATGAGGTTCAGCTTGTGCCCAAAGGGCTTCTGGCTCTTGACCTGCAGTGAGATGCCCCCTCACTCAGCCTCCCATTGCAGCCCAGGGAGCTCAGTGCAGGCCTTATGGAGAAGGGCCAGCTCCTGAGGTTACAGCTCCGAACACTCAGCAGGAGCCCTAAGGGTGGAAGGGCCGAGCTCAGCTTCTTCCCAAACTCAGCAAGGGGATGGGGGACCCGTCTTGCAGACCACGGAAGCCCCTTCTTTGTCCCATCTCCAGTCAGGGGACACTGGCTGGGGGGCTGCTTCCTCTTTCTCTTTCCCTTACCTCGCAGAACCTCTTGATGTTCTCCCTGTGTCTGAACCCAGGTGCCCTGCTGGCAAGGTTGAGGCCAGACCCTGCACCCCCTGGAACGACCTTGAGTGTGTGGACCAAGAATCAGGTACCCGGGCCAGTGGGAAGACCCTGGTTCCTGGAGTGACCACCAGCCTGGAGCCGCCTGTCACTCCCTCTTCCTCCTCAGGCACCTCACAGCTGGGAATCATAATTACAGTCATCGCTGTCATCGTCGCTCTCGGGGTTCTTGTGGGGCTGCTGCTGTATTGTTGCCGGGGCACTGCCCTTCAAGGTGAGGTTGGCAGGGGTGGTGGGCACGTGCTGGGCTCTCTGCTGCCTCCCTCACTTCCTGGTTCGATTCTCCGGACAGCAAGGCCCTCCCTCCATCTCCCCCATCTGCTGGGTCTCTCTGGCCTGGCTCTGCTCATGTACTGTGGGCCCACCCACCATCTCCCACCTCACCTGCACTTCTGCAGGTCTGGGATCATATTCATCCTCCTTTCTTGGGGCCGCCGGTCACTTCCTCTCCCAGCCAAGTCTGGGAGGCAGGCCCCCAGCCAAGGCAGAGAGGCAGTCAGTGTGCCAGTTGGGTGACAATAGTCAGGAGGAGAGGGCCAGGGCTTTTTTACAGCTTTAGTCCGAGAAGAACCCAACAGAGATTTGATATGTGTGTGTATGTGGTTGTGTTTTTTTTACTTCTTTCCCTCTATTCTTCCCCTCCCTGAGGGTGCTGCAGAGTTGGATTGCCCTTCCCTGTCACCAGACCCAAGGCACCTTGCTCAGTGTCTGCACCCCCAGCCCTACCTTGTCCCCTGCACTGTCTGTGGAGGGAGATCCTGCAGAGAGGGCCCTCCCACCACTAATGCAATGTCCCTTCTCTTCCAGGTTGTGGGGTGGTCTCCGACTGCATAAACAGGGTGAGTTGGTTTCTCTAGGACCTGGTGACATCAGGCCCTCAGCAACTGCTTCCTGCCCAGAATGCAGCCTGGATGGGCACAGCCTCAACTTGCTTTGTGCTGCTGTCCCTGGCTCTCTAAAGTGGCTTGGGTGCCTGAGCCAATCCAGAGGACAGCTGGCCTCTTGGGAGCGGCCCACAGGCCGGGTAGCCCTGTGCTAACTGCCGCTTGTGACATCGCACCCACAGCCCTGCACTCAGGTGCAGCGGTGTCAGGCAGGTGTGCCACACCCCTTAGCACAGCACTGGTGTCCTGGGGCAGACAGCAAGGCCCAGGTGGTGCCCAGCCTTTGGGGGGGGGCACAGAACCTCCTGTGTCGCTGAGACCTCTTACGGAACCTGGGCCACACTCCTCTTTGCCTTCCCCAGGCCTTTCATAGGTACTCATGTGCTCCAAGAGGGCCTGAGGCTCAGGACAACACCCTCAACAGCATCCTGAGCAGCAGAGACTCACCTTCCACACCCACCATTAGGGAGGCGCTGGAGCACCAGAATCTGGCAGGTGTCACAGCACAGTCCCCAGGAGAAGCGGAGTGTATGCTGGTGAGTAGCGGCGGCCTTTCTGCGCACCCAGGACTGTGTTAGAAACAGAGAAAGGTCAGTGCTGGTCAGGTCTGCCGTCCCCTGGGGAAGGGGTGCAGAGGGAGATGGGGACCTGAGGGGAAGCGACAGGGAGCCTGCCACCCTGATGTGCGGCCTGTCCGCTCTGTGGAAGGTCTGCATCTTCTCATCCGTCCATTCGTCACTGCACCCCCAGAGTGTGGAACAGGCAGGCGCAGAACGGGCGCCCCATTGAATGGAGGCTGCAGATAGTCCAATGTGTAGTCGTAACCTAATTTAATAAAGCCATTTCCCGTAACCATAGGAATGCCAGAGTTACTACACAGTTGTTATTACATTGAACCTATGTGGAAATAGAGTTTGGTCTCTAAATATCTGAGCATGTTTGGACAGTGGCTTTTAGAAGTAGAATTTCTGGGCACAGGTGGAGAACTGTTTTTTAGCCTTATGCACCCACCTGTGCCCAGTATGGTGCATAATCAGTTCACCTGTTTAATATGACACTGAGCGGTAAGCACTTAATTTTCCATTCCTCATAAACTTAGAAAGGCATTCCCCTTAACATAAGGTGAAATTTCCTAATTTGTTAGAGTTGTTTTATTTGTGGCGATTGTTACCACAGAGCAATATTATCTAAATGGGGTTGATTTTGTGACGAGATTTCACTTGAGTCTCTGAATTGCTCTGTGTCACCGTCTCTTTCCTCCACTCCCATTCCACATCCGACTCTCATTTCCCTCCGCCCCTGGCTCCCACTTTATCAAGTGTTTACAAAGACCTGGACCTCTTTCCGCCTCGAGCTCCTTGCCTATTTCATTGTTGCATCTGTATCGTGTTCTTTTTAAATAAAGAGAAAGTATAAAAGGAAACAAACTAACCAAAAGGCCAATAATCCTTCAATCCTGGTGAACGCTTCTCGTGTTTTTTAAGGTAGTTAGTACCCACCCACAGTGAGAAAAAGCAGATGCACAGCGAGGTTCCCTGGGAGGGTGGAGGCCCCTCCCTCCCTGTTGCGCGTCCACCCACTGGGACTCGGCTGGATTCTGTGCGTGTGCCATCTGTGCACAGCGCTTTACCGAAGGAATCTTTTCAGCTCGTTTTAATATCTGAGAGTGCACATACCTCTTCCTTACCTTGCCAAAATTCATGATTTTTACCCAGGTAAAATTTAGAACTATTTTATAAGATATTCTCTACTCCAAGGCCCTGGCTGGTGTAGCTCAGTGGATTGAGCACAGGCCTGCGAACCACACAAGCACAGTTTGATTCCCAGTCAGGGCACATGCCTGGGTTGCAGGCCAGTTCCCAGCAGGGGACTCACAAGAGGCAACCATACATTGATATTTCTCTCCTTCTCTCCTTCCCTTTCCCTCTAAAGAAAAATGAGTAAAATCTTTAACAATAAATAAATAAAAATAAAAAGAATTTTAAAAAAAGATATTCTCTACTCCCCAAAAAGTCACTGGAAGGTTTTTTTTTAAAAAAATATTTTACTTATTTATTTTTAGAGAGAGGGGAAGGGAAGGAGAAAGAGTGGGAGAGAAACATCAACGTGTGGTTGCCTCTCATGTGTCCCCTACTAGGGACCTGGCCCGCAACCCAGGCATGTGCCCTGACTGGGAATCAAACCGTCATCTTTTGGTTCGCAGGCCCGTGCTCAATCCACTGAGCTACACCAGCCAGGGCTAGAAGGCATGTGTTTTGATCCTGATTTGATTTCACTGGGAAGCCGTCACTATTTCACCCAAAGGAATGGTGTTGACTTTTGTTTTCATACAGGAAAATACTACTATTGTGGATGCAAAAATTATGTTTAATTCTACAGAATCATTTTTTAGCCTCCATGGGGACAAGCTAATACTTCTACTTCCTTATTTAGATTATCGATAACATACATTATTACTGATTAAAGCTCCTTCTGACTCGTCGGAGAAATCCTTCCTTATTAGACTTTGTGGAATACGCTCACATACATTCTTCATTTGAGTCACAGGAACGCCTGGGAGGGAGTAACTGTCTGGTGGTGGGCTGGATGGGAAGGGGGCAGGAGGGAGCTGGGTGAGGTGGTGGGAATGTCCCGTGTCTTGTCTGGACGGTGATTACTCAGGTGTGGTCGCAGCTGGAGCAGACACTCGAGGAGGGAGCATCGCCCCAGGGAGTGTGGGCCTCTGTAAGCATACAGGCACACAGTTTGTGAGGGGCACAAGGTAGAAGGTTCCTCTTCATGTTCATAGACCCAGGAAGAGAGGTGGCTGCCCCAGGTCACACAGCTGGCTGGTTGTCAGGCTCACTTCTGGCATTCAGGAGTCCTGACCCAGACCAAGAGCAACCTCCACTCTGTTTTATAGGGACCACCTGGAGCTAAGGGATCTCAGAGGAAAAAGGAGCTGCTGGTTCCGGCAAACGGCGCAGACCCCATAGAAAGTGAGTGTTTTGTCAGGGACAGTAGAGCAGTGTCCCCATAGCTATCACGGCTGGGTATGCTGGAAATGGGGGGAGAGAGGGCCATGCTGACTGTCACTGGACCATCAGGCCCCTCAGTCCCCTCTCCCTGCTCCGACTGCACACCACACCATCCCATCTTGTCACAATGAGGGCCTGCAACCCCTTGTCCTTCCCTCCACCACCCTCCCTCTCCCCTTGATGTTTCACCACATGGAGGGCACCTAGGGGCTGTGCCATCCAGCAGGGCACCACTGGCCCAGGGAGACTGCCAAGCACCTGACCTGTGTGTGGCTAGGTTTGGAGACCTGTAATTATAAGCTACAAATCACATTTCATATATTAGTACCCAAAGGAATATAAAATATCCCTCGGATAATATTTTGTTTATTGGTTGCATATAAATATAACATTTTGTATGTATTGAGTTTGTACCAGATATTATTAAAATTAATATCACCTGTTCCTTTTTATTTTCTTTAGTTAAGCTATTAGAAAAATATGTCAGCATATTCCTGTGGGTCAGTGGTGTGCAGTGCCTCTGTACGTCTCATTTATTCCTCAGCATAGTCCCATGGCATGGTGAGGGTGGCGGGGGGAGCGTTGCTCTGTCTCATGGGTTAAATCCTTGCCTGGGGTCTGTTTGTCCCCATCTCGCTCTGCCACAGTTTGGTGGGTGAGGCCCAGCGGGGTGTGAAACCGGAGATCCTCCCGCCTCCAGGCCCTCGCCCTGAGCACAGGCACAGATCTGGCAGCCATGGGACCTTACTCTCCAAATAAGTGTGGGTTCCCTCCTCTGAGGGCCTATTCCTCCACAGCCTGTCCCACCCTCTGTCTCCTACCACATACTGTTCTGTCTCTGTGTGACGCCCACTTCCCCTCCTAGGTGGGCTTGCACTGCCATGGGCTTAGGTGAGGCCCAGCCCTTTTAGCCTGAGTCTCTGCTGAGGGGCCGCCCGTGAGCGACAAAGAGGAGCACGTCACCAGCTCGGAGTGCTCCGGCCTAGACCCACCCTCTCTGCAGGTGTCCCAGCTCACCAGACTATCCCTGTGGCTTTCCCCCACCTAGGCCTGAGGCCGTTCTTCGACTACTTCATAGAGACGGTGCCCTTTAATTCCTGGAAACCTCTCATGCGGCGGTTGGACCTCACCAGCAATGAGATACAGGTGGCCGAAGCCCAAGCATCGCAGCCTCGGGAGCAGGTCTATGAAATGCTGGTGACATGGGTCAACAAGACGGGGCGGGCTATCTCTGTCAACACCCTGCTGGACGCCTTGGAGAGCCTAGGGCACAGAAACACGCAGGAAAAGATTCAGGACCACCTGGTGGCATCCGGGAAGTATGTCTATGCAGAAGATGCTGCTGTTTCCCGAGGGAAAAGGACCTCTTTAGGAGACTAGAGCTTTCTTAGTTTGCCTTTGCTCCTGCAAAGGAAGGCAAACTAGACACTAGCCTGGAAGAAACAGGCAGTCCTTGACCAGTACTTGAAGAAGCTGTGTTGTCCAGTAGTCCACAGATCTTGAAGTGTCCTGGAGCTTTTTCAATGTACTTACAGTAATTTTTATGAAATGTTTGTTGTTTACTAAGGCTGATAGTTGTATGTTCACATGTGAACTGAAAGTTGTTTTAGTTGTTTTTCCTTTTCATAAACTTGCACTTTTTACTTTGTTATTTACTATATTGTGAGATTCCTCCATGTTGCTATATATCCATTTATTTATGTCTGTGATTTGCATTTTTATAATTTTTTTGCTTTTTTAAAAAAATATTTTATATATTTATCTTTAGAGGGGAAGGGAAGGAGAGAGGGAGAGAAACATCAATGTATGATTGCCTCTGGTGTGTCCCCTGCCGGGAACTGGCCTGCAACCCAGGCATGTGCCCTGACTGGGAATTGAACCGCAATCCTCTGGTTCACAGGCCTGCGCTCAATCCACTGAGCTACACCAGCCAGGGCGAGCATTTTTATTATTTTTATAGGGTGAGCCAAAACTAGGTTCACAGTTGTGATACATGAAACACAGAGTTTATTCTGTATTACTATTTATTTATTTATAAGATCACTTTATTTTGTTCAGCCCATAGCAGCACATGTGTGTCTACACACGTGATTCCAGGCTGTCTGACTCCAGTCCATCCAGACAATCAGTGTTTTCTTTATTTCTTGTTTTAACTTAATCTTTATTGTATTTTTTCCATTACCATTTAGTCCCCTTACATACCCCTTCCCCCAGCAATCAACACACTGTTGTCCATGTCCATGAGTCCTTTTTCCTTTTTGTTCAATCCTTCCATCCCCTAACTGCCCCTTGCTAGCTACCATCCTGCTCTCCATGTATGAGTCTGTCCCCATTTTCCTTGTTAGTTCAGTTTGTTCATTAGATTCCACATATGAGGAAACCATATGGTATTTGTCTTTCTCTGACTGGCTTATTGCACTTAGCATAATGTTCTTCAAGTCCATTCATGCTGTCTCAAAATTCTCTTCTTTTTTATGGTTGGGTAGTGTTCCATTGTGTATATATATCACAGCTGTTTTATCCACTCATCTACTGATGGACACTTGGGCTGCTTCCATATCTGGGTGGTTGTAAATATACTGCAATGAGCATAGGCGCACTTAAGTTCTTTTGAATTAGTGTTTTGGGTTCCTTTGGATATATTCCCAGATGTGGAATCAGTGGGTCAAAAGGCAGATTGATTTTTAATTTTCTAAGGTATTTCCATACTGCTTTCCACAGTGGCTGCTCCAATCTGCATTCGCACTAACAGCGCAAAAGGGTTCCCCTCTGTCCACATCCTTGCCAGCACTTGTTATTTGTTGATGTATTGATGACAGCCATTCTGACAGGTGTGAGCTGATATCTCATTGTGGTTTTAACTTGCATTTCTCGGGTGATTAGTGATGTTGAACATCTTTTCATGTATCTATTGGCCATCTGTGTATCCTCTTTGGAGAAGTATCTGTCTATTCAGGTCCTTTGCCCACTCTTTAATTGGATTGTTTTTTTGGTGTTGAGTTTTGTAAATTCTTTATAAATTTTGCATATTAACTCCTTGTCAGCTGTATTGGTTAATATGTTCTCCCATTCTGTGGGGTTGCCTTTTTATTTTGTTGATGATTTCCCTTGCTGTGCAAAAACTTTTAATTCGATGTAGTGCCATTTGTTTATTTTTTCGTTTTGTTTCCCTTGCCTGGGAAGATGTATTCAATAAAATACTGCTACATGCAATATCCGAGATCTTGCCACCTGTTTTCTTCTATGATTTTTATGGTCTCAGGTTTAACAGTCTAAGTCTTTGTTCCATTTTGAATTTATTCCTGTGTTTGGTGTAAGAAGGTGGCCTAGCTTCATTTTTCTGCGTGTATCTACATAATTTTCCTCAAACCATTTATTGAACAAAGTGTCTTTAGCCCATTGTATGTGCTTGCTTCCTCTGTTGAATATTAATTGACCATAAAGGTGTGGGTTTATTTCTAGGCTGTCTATGCTGTTCCATTGATCTGTGTCTTTTTATGCCAGTTCCATGCTGTTTTGATTAATAGGGCCTTGTAGTATAGTTTGATATTAGGTAGTGTGATTCCTCCAACTTTGTTCTTTTTCAGGGTCACTGTTGCTGTGCAGAGCCTTTTTGACTCCATATAAATTTTGAAATATTTGTTCTATGTCTGTGAAATACATCATTAGAATCTTGATAGGAATTGCATTGAATATATAGATAGCTTTAGGTAGTATGGACATTTTAATGGTGTTAATTCTTCCTCCATGAACATGGTCTGTGCTTCTACTTATTTGTATCTTCTATCTCTTTCTTCAGTGTCTTACAGTTATTCAGATACAGGTCTTTTACATCCTTGGTTAGGTTTATTCCTAGGTATTTTATTCTTTTTGTAGCAATTGTGAATGGGATTGTTTTTCTTAATTTCCCTTTCTGTTAGTTTGTAAAAATGCAACTGATTTCTGGATATTTATTTTGTATCCTGCTACTTTGCTGAATTTATCTATCAGTTCTACTAGTTTCTTAGTGGAATCTTTGAGGTTCTCTATGTACAGTATCATATCATCTACAAATCCTGACAGTTTTACTTCTTACTTTCCAATTTGGATCCCTCTTATTTCTTCTTCTTATCTGATTGCTATGGCTAGGACTTCTAGTACTGTGTTAATAAGAGAGGTGAAAGCTGACATCCCTATCTTGTTGCCAATTTTAAGGGAAATGCTTGTAGTTTTTGCCCATTGAGTATGATGCTGGCAGTGAATTTGTCATATTTGACCTTTATATTATGTTTAGGTATGTTCCCTCTAATCCAACTTTGCTGAGAATATTTATCATAAATGAGTATTGGATTTTATCAAATGCTTTTTCTGTATCTATTGGTGTGATCATGTGGTTCTTATCCTTCATTTAGTTTATGTGGTGAGTCACATTTACTGATTTGCAAATGCTGTACCAACCTTGCATTCCTGGAATAAATCCCACTTGATAATGATGTATGATCTTTTTGATAAATTGCTGTATTCGGTTTGCTGATATTTTGTTGAGCATTTTAGTATCTTTGTTCATCAAAAAGGTCATCATAGAGTGTTATTGGCCTATAATTTTCTTTCTTTGTAGTGTTTTTATCCGGTTTTGGAATTGGGATAATGGTGGCCTGGTGGCCTTGGAGTCCAGGGTAAGTGGCTACAAAGGAACTTTTGTGTGTTGGCCCTTTAAGAGGCTCTCTGAGTCTCCAGTTGCCTTTCCCTGGCAGACAGAAACCTTGTGCTTTTCACAGCTGGATGTTATCTGGATTCCTTTCTGGCACTGGTGCTGTGGGCTGGGGAGCCCAGCTTGGTGTTTAGACCCCGCACACTCCTCGAGGGAAACCCCCCAACTGCTGAAATACCCATCGCAGAAGGAACACCCCTTCTGGCTGCTGCTGTGGGAGCCGGGCTAGCTCTCTCGCACCTCCTCCGCATTCCCTGCCACTTGCGTTGTGGTGACGTGATTTCTTCTGTCTGTCAATGGTTTAAGGCTTCTCTCCGGCTAGTGTTGAGTTGGTTATTCAGGGTAATTTCTCTACAATGTAGTTGTAATTCCAGACTGGTCCTGGGAGGAGGTTAGTGTGGCTTCCACTGAACTCCTCTGCTGTGTTGGATCTGCTCCTAGAGTTTTCATTTACTGCTCCTCCAGTCCCTGTCTGAACTCATGGCCTGCAATCCGTGTATAACTCATGTCCCTCCCTGCTACGAGTTACTAAGGTTGTCATTCAGCTATTAAAGGACACCTTGTATTCTGGGTTTTGACCATTATTAATAAAGCTGCTATATATTTTTACGTATTTTCTATCCATTATGGTTTCCCACCAGTTGGCTAAACACACTGGGGCATAATTGCCGCATCATATGGTAACACTCTGCTTAACTTCACAAGGATCTGGCAAGATGTCTTCTTTTTTTTTTAATATTTTATTTATTTATCTTTAGAGGGGAAGGGAAGGAGAGAGGGAGAGAAATATCAATGCATGGTTGCCTCTCATGTGTCCCCTGCTGGGAACTGGCCTGCAACCCAGGCATGTGCCCTGACTGGGAATCGAACCGCGATCCTTGGTTCGCAGGCCCGTGCTCAATCCACTGAGCTACGCCAGCCAGGGCTAAGATGTCTTCTTAAGAGCGTCTACCATTTGTATTCCCATCAGCAGTGAATAAGCTTTTCTGTTGTTTCCTCACTAGCAATTGGTGTTGTTAGTCTTTGATATTTAGCCATTTTATTAATTTTTTTAAAGATTTTATTTATTATTTTATTGAGAGGGGAAGGGAAGGAGAAAAAGAGGGAGCGAAACATCAATCAGGTTGCCTCTTGTCTGTGCCCCATCCGGGGCCTGAGTCCCAAGCTCTGGCACGTGCCCCGGCCAGGCCGCATGCCAGTGACATTTGCTTTTCGTAGCTATGCCCAACCCACTGAGCCACATCAGTCAGGGTGGGGTTCAGCCACTTTAACAAATGCTTAGGGTATCTCCTTGGTGTTTGGAATTGGATTTTCCCTAATGTATGGTGCATAAAATTTCCCGGTATTTGCTCAGTGATGTGCAATTTAGATGTGCAATTTAGATGTGCTTATTTACATGTTACTTATTAGGGTATCTACTCATATTGCCATATTTATTTTAATTTGGGGAGTGTGTTTTCTTATTGTGGAGTGTTACCAGGTCTTTGAATATTTTACATGTAAACCTTTGGATTATCAAACTCTTAAGTTTCCCACTATGACTTTGATAGTTTTGCATTTTATATTTAAGGTAATGAATGATTTTGAGTTGATTCATATCCAAGGTACAAAGTTTGTGTGTTTGTTCATTTATTTCCTGGTGGTCATCATTTGTTGGTCCTGACTAGACTAAAAGACTATCTTTTCTGTGTGGAAGTGCCTTTATTTCTTTGACCGAAGTCAAGTTGTCTATTTGCATAGGTCTATTCATGGATTCTATTCTGTTCCATTTGGCTCTGTGCCTGTTCATTTTAAACTATCATGCTTTCTTGATTGTAGCTTTATAATAAATTGGGGGGCGTGAGTTCACCAACTTGTTTTTCATCGGAACTGTGTGGATTACTCATTGTTTAAAACTAGTTTGTTGATATATACAAAATAACTTGCCGAGATTTTTATTGGGATTGTACTGGATTCCTAGATCAGTTTAGGAAGAATTGACATCGTAATACTATGATGACTTTTGATCATGAACAAGGAATTCATCTCACTTTATTTTTCTTTCTAGAGTGTTTGATATTTTTTCATGAGAAAGTTTGCTTCATGTGGCAGTTCTTTTATTTTTTGATGAACCTCTATGCTGTTATCCATAGTCATCGCACCAGTTTACATTCTACCAACAGTGCACAAGGTTCCCTTTTCATGACATCCTAACACTTGGTATTTCTTGTCTTGTTGATGGTAGCGGTTTTAACAGGTGTGAGGTGACATCTCATTGTGGGTTTGATTGGCATTTTCCTCATGGTGAGTGATTTTGAGCATCTTCCATACACCTGTTGGCCATCCATGTCTTCCTCGGAAAAACTGTCTTTGGAACTGACCATTTTTTCAGTTGGATGGTTTTGTGGATGTTTTGCTTCTTGCTGTCGAGTTCTTTGTATTTTTCAATGTTAGCTTCTTACCAGACACATGATTTGCAACTATCCCCCCCCCCCCGAACTGAGTAGTTTTTGTTTTGATTTTGTTGGGTTTTTTTTCTGTGCAGAAGTGTGTTAGTTTGATGTAGTCCCACTTACTTGTTTCCTTGTTTATTTTTGCTTTTGTTCCTTTCGCTTCTGATGTCAGATTCAGAAAATCATCAGCCAGACCTTGCAAGCAGCCTACTGCCTGTGTTCTCTTCTAGGAATTTTACAGTTTCAGATTGTTACGTTCAAGTCTTTAATCCATTTTGAGCTAATTTTTGTGTAAAGTGTAAGATGGTGGTCCAGTTCCATTCTTTTGCATGTGGCTGTCAGTTTTCCATTAATTAAAGAGACCTTCCTTTCTCCATTGTATATTCTTGGCTCCTTTGTTGGAATTTAACTGACCATAGTGTGTGGCCTCTAAAAATATTGTTATAGTTTGCTAATATTTTGTTGAGGATTTTTGCATACTTACCAGAGATGTTGGTCTATAACTTCGAGCCGTGTCACTTCCTGTTGTCGTGAACCCGAGGCCCAGAACGGCACTTTGTGAAGGACAGATTCCCGATGTGAGGAGCTTGGTGCCTCTGGCAGCGTCTGACTTTTGCGTGAAATACAAATATTCTTAAATACTGTGAGAGTTGGGCCCAGAATGACTGATGTGTTAGGATTTTGTTCTCGTATTGTTTTCTGTTTTTAAAATACTTCGTAACCACTCTAGCCCTCCTTCCACCACACCTTCCTTAGTGTCTAGTCACATCAGGGTTCAGTGTTGGATGTGGCAGCTCTCAGTGGTTCCGCGCTTTACAGCCCCAAAGGTGTGCGTATTGTCTCATTTCAAGACCTGTGTGGCTCGGCCCAACCCAGAAGTGCCTGAATATTTGGGTATGTTCAAAGATTAGTGTCCTGGTGGAGCTTGCTGGGTAGGGGGGCTCCATGGCCTCTGTGCTGACACACCGCTCCCCCTTCCCTCTGGGGTCCTACCCTGAGGGTCTCCCATTCCTGAGAGACACAGGCGTTTCCTGCCTTTGCTGTTCCTTCTGTGCAGGACGCTCTGCCCTCTGGTCTTCAGATGAAGATGTGAATGGCTTCTTCCCGATCAGGTTTCAGCTCAGTTGTCTCTTCCTCAGGGAACTGAGTGTCCTACCTAAAGTATTAGCCTGGTCACTGTTTGTCATGTTTACACATTCAGAAAGTTAGCTTGCTACGTGTGAGGTTTTCATTTTGCATTCCGTTCAAATAGCACCTGGCACACAGTAGGCATTACAATGACTCATCAGTGATTATTTTTTTCACACTTTCCTCCAGTGGAAGGTGCTACCTTTGAAGAGTTTGTTGGAAATAATGCAAGGAGAGCCATTAGGTACAAAATACTCATGTATTTATGAACTCATGACCAAATTAAATATGAAACCTTATATAAAAAGAGGTGTGTGTGTGTGTGTGTGTCTGTGTGTTTTCTCCCCATCCTCACACTCCCCTCACAGACAGCTCTGAGTGAAGGAGTACAGGGCTGTGTATTCTTGCTGGGGGACACGCCCCTTCCTCTCCTGTGATGCCATCAGGCTTGCACAACGTGGGTGGGTCTCCAGCTCTGACTCGGGATTTCTGAGTCAGGTTCCTAGGGGACTGGAATTAGAGCCCCTCCACCCTCCCTCCCACCTGGGAGAGGGACCCTGGCCCCATCTGGCTCCCCACAGCCTCCTCAGGTGGCATCTGTGGGTTACACCTGGGCCTATAGGTTCCTGCCTGGGGCAGCCCAGCTCCAAAGGAGCAACTGGGAAGGGGCAGTGGGTCCCGGACAGGTGAGCTGGTTCTGGTTGTTGGGGTGGATCTGCAGCCCCTCTCCTGTGGGCTTCTTGCACCTCCTGGGCCACCTGCACTTTCTCTCCCCACTGGCCTTTCCGCATCCTTGTCGGTGGGCTAGATGGCTCAGCCCTGCCAGCTCACGGACACCCATTCCCTGCCCTTGGCCTTTAGACCTGGGCTCTCCCTCTCACATAGCGTTCCTAGGAGACCCTGTGGCTCCTCCGGTTTCCTTCCCCAGAGCAAAGGTGCTGGGTGCAGAGCCATTCCCACCCTACAAGGCAAAACCCTTCCTCCACCTCCACCCCTCCAGCCTTCCTTGAGGCTGCAGGCTGCAAGCTCTGCCAAGGGAGGCTGGCAGCCAGTAGAGGGCAGCACACATCAGGCATACCCACCAGCCACCCTGGAGGACTTGGAGGGACACAGTGCAGCCCAGAAGTCCGGGGCTCAGAGAGCATGCGCCCCAACTGCTGTAGGCCTGCTTGCCCTGCCTCCTCCTGCTAATTTTGATGACAGCTTACCCTCAGATCTCTAGGGCTTGGCACCACTAACTCGTCGCAGGGTGTCCTTCATTTCTAGGTTTGTTCTCTCCCAGACCTTAAGCCCCACTCAATGGCAGGCTGGGGCCTTGAGACCACAGCCAGTCCCTCCTTCTCAGGCCAGGTGACTCCATGGCTCTGAGCTCAGGAGCTGTGCCTGCAGCTCCACCCTCACCAGAGGGTGAGTCTTTTGAGTGCGAAAGCCTGTGGGAGCAAAATAGGACCAGGAGTAGAAACAGGAAGAGGGTCCACTGCGGCCCAGCTTTCCCCTACAGGGCTGCAGGCTGCTGTCCCCATTCTCCGGTCCCATCCCCTCCCCTCCCGAGGGACTGCAGAGCTGCTCCTGCTCAGGTCTCCCTTTCCTCCTCCCCTTTTATCCGAAACTGGCACCAAGTGAGGTCCTGTCCTCTGATCCTTCATCACTGAGATTCCTATTCCCAAGTCAGTGACCTTCCAGACCTTCGACCCCTGCCCCAAACCTCCCCCCACAACATCCCCACCTGGTGGGGCCACCTTTGAAGGGAGCGGGTAGCCAGGTTCTCGCATGGGCAACAGGAGCCACTTAATGCCACGTCCAAACCCTGGGCCACCCATCCTCCAGCCCTGATCCCAGCAGGCTGAAGGCATGGGACCTGTGCTGCCCCGCAGAGCGTCCTAGCAGCCAGGGAGTCCCCAGTCACCCCTGGTGACCAAGTCCCTTCCTGAAAGGCACTGGAATCAAATCTACAATCTAAACCTTTTGTCTCATCAACACGGGGGCCGCTGTTGGGCTTGATACAAATGTAAGCCAGACAGGGAACGGGGTCTTTCTCTGTTCTTCTGTCTTTGAGGGGTTAGAGGCTACAGTGTTTCCTGTTGGTGATTTTGTTTGTTGCTTTTTTTTCTTTTGCTAATTTTGTCCCACCCCATAAGCTGTGCTAACTAGAGGCAGGGAGCTGAGCCCAGAGGAGCACAGGATTGCTGCGTTGGGCCACCACCCCTACCCTCTCTCCCCCTGCCCCAGCTGTTTCCTCTGGGTCCCACTTCAGAGTGGGGAAGGAAAGGGGAGGGAGGAGTTTCTCACTGCACCAGGAGGCCCTGCTCCTAGGCCTGGAGCTCTGAGCTCCAGCAGGCTCTGCCAGGCCCATACAGACAGCACCCACAACCAGAGTGCAAGCCTTCCACTCGGCTCTGAAGGCTTAATGTCTACCCTGACTGCTCCAGTGGGGATCTGAGCAGGCTCCATGTGGAAATGCCCACAAAACATGTGCAACCCTCCAGTCCATTAGTGGGAAATCATGGCCTTTAGGAGTGGAACCCTCCCTGCCACGGCCGCTCCCTGGGAGGGGCCACCTCTGCAGACCACAGCTTCCCGTGGATGGAAGTTTTCCCTCTGACTCCAGGGCTCTCCAGAGACAAGACGCCAGCGCTCTCAGCTCTTCCCTGCTCCCACCTCCCAGGCCTATCTCCTGCCCTGCTTCAGAACTGGACACCCCTGCAGGGGTCCCAGCTCTGATTCCCAAGGCCCTGCCCCTCTTTTGCTGAGCTATGTTGGCTGGTGGGTATGTCCCCTCACCCCTGCTTCAACAGCTCCGCCCTCAGGGTCCTGGTTAAGTGGGTCCCCTTGTCCCTGGAAGGTGGAGGGGGCGATGCGGAGAGCAGAGGGGCGAGGGCAGGTGGACACAGCAGCAGCAGGGTCAGAAGAGGGTGGCAGCCTCTCAGACTACAGCCGAGGAGGAAGATGGGGACGACGAGGAGGCTGCAGAAGAGGACGGCGAGGAGGGGCTGTTCCAGAACAGCCACCGCCGCTTGGGCTGCCGTTTCAGGTGGAGATAGTCCTCTTTCTCACGCTCCTTCCGGGCCCGCTGATAGTGATCTTCCTCCTTCAGGTACCACACAGGTGGCCACCGGTGCTTCTCAAAGTACTCCTGGTTTTCTGGAGCAGAACGCACGGGGCTTGGTGAGAAGGCAGGCCGGAAAAGGGGCTAGAGGAGCACTGGGATGCAGAGGTGCCCAGGGACACCCTCCCCCCTCCTGATGCCTCGGGGACCTGCAGCCTTCTGTCAGCGAGGAGCACACCCTAGCCCCGGGGGCCCCAAGGCTAAGCCTCTGCCTTCACAGAGTCCCCAGTCTGGCTGCAGAGCTCCCTAAAGAAAGTCCCCTGGGAAGGTCTCAGGGGGAGACAGAGGATGAGGTTGGGGGCAGATGTGCAAGGCTGAGGCCAGGCTGAGGCTGCGGTGGGCAGCCTCTGCTCGAGCTGAGGTTCTGAGCAGAAGGAGAGAAGGGGCTTCAGGAGAGCAGGAGGGTTGGACCAGGAGGGCGAGGCTGAAGGATCTGGAGAGATAGGGAAAGGCGTGGGGGGCCACAGGCGGAAGTTTGGAACCAGGGGAGTGAAATGATTGGGCTGTGCTTTAGAAAGGAAACGCTAGAAGGTTGGAAGGGAGGAAATGGGAGAGAACAGGCAGGGCACACAACAACCGGGAAGCAGGGAGGAGGGTGCCCAGTGATGACCTCAGGGACACTGAGTGGCAGAAACTCTGGATGCCAGAGACATCTCTCCCTGGTGCCCTTGAGCTTCCGTTGAGGCCCAGGACCTGACACATCAATCAAGCAGAGGCAGAGTCCCCGGGACCTCAGAGGCTGCCGGGATCTGGGTGTCTAGGCTGTGACTGGTGCCCAGGCCAAGGCTGTGAAACTGTGTGGCAGGTCATGAGCAACATTCAAAACAATTTATGTTTTTCTGTCATAATATAAAATTTTAGCCCTGGCTGGTATGGCTCAGTGGATTGATTGAGTGCCAGCCTGCAAACCAAAGGGTAGCCAGTTTGATTCCCAGTCAGGGCACATGCCTGGAATGCAGGCCAGGTCCCCAGTGGGGGGGCATGAGAGAGGCAGCCACACACTGATGTTTCTCTCCTTCTATTTCTCCTTCCCTTCTCCTCTCAATGAGCAAAAATCTTAAAAAAATAATAGAACTGTAGTTCCTACTGTGGAGTCTTGCCCAAAAAGTCTGAAAAAATAACTGTCGTCCAACACTCTCTTTCTACCTAGGAGAGACAGAAGCCCAGAGAGGTGGAGGGAGCTGCAACAGGTCCCCAGACACTCTGCCCGCCACACGGGCACTGTGCTTGAGCGCCTCTGCCTGGCTGGACGCGGCTCTGCAGGCCTCTTCCCAGCTGCAAGGCCAAGCTGGGCCCAAGGATCTTAGGCAGCTGCCCTGGGGTCAGCTTGGAGATTTGGCCCCAAGTGGAGGACCCTTGGGTTTGAAGAGGGGGATCGGCAGGTCCTGCTGGGATGCTCACCTGGGGACATGGCCTTCATGTCTCGGGGGAACTTGCGGCACACGTTGTTGTAGTTGGTGCAGATGTGGTGGAGACACCAGTCCGCCAACTGGTATGCGCAGTGGAACTGGGGAGACGTGGACGGGCAGGTCAGCACAGGCAGCTACAGTTGCTGTCACAGCTGAAGCTTCATGGGACTGGCTCTCGGCACTGTTGCTGCCACTACCCGAGCCTCTGTCTTGTGCCAGCATCCAAGGGAGTCCCTAGGCCTCCGTGGTGGCCTCCTTCAGTGCCCACCCTCCTCAGATCTTACCCCAGGGGCGGTTCTTCTTTTCCCCTGAGGGGCCGAAGCAGTCTGCTCTCAGGTGCTGACAACCAGGCTCAGAGCCAATTTCCCTGGGTGTTTGCAAGACTCGCATCTGCCATACATACCTCCCTCAACTAATCCTTTAGTGGTAGAATCTCTGACACCCTCAGGGCTGGTGTGGGAGATTTTCCTGTGTGTACAGGAATTAGGAGGCAGCCAATTAATTTTGGATGGGGAGTCTTCAGTGTTCCTTAAATGACCTCAGGCAGGCAGCCACCCTGCCTATCCAGGAGACTGGGGCTGTCCCCCACCCGCCCCCGCCCTGGGGGTGCCTGAATCTCAGTCCTTCTGCCCCCACCCTCTTTGAGGCCAGCCCCTCCTTTGGGTGTGTAGGGTGTATCCTCTGGCCTGGAGGCTAAGAGGGACTCTACTCAACCAGGAAACGGAGTCTGACATGGGGTCTCCTTCCCTCCCACCACCTCACCACCCCTCCCCAGCTGTGGCCAGTAGGCAGAGCCCAGATTTGAAACTGGAGGAGAGGTCCTTTCCCCTGCCATCCTACCTGANTTAAATGACCTCAGGCAGGCAGCCACCCTGCCTATCCAGGAGACTGGGGCTGTCCCCCACCCGCCCCCGCCCTGGGGGTGCCTGAATCTCAGTCCTTCTGCCCCCACCCTCTTTGAGGCCAGCCCCTCCTTTGGGTGTGTAGGGTGTATCCCCTGGCCTGGAGGCTAAGAGGGACTCTACTCAACCAGGAAACGGGAGTCTGACATGGGGTCTCCTTCCCACCCACCACCTCACCACCCCTCCCCAGCTGTGGCCGGTAGGCAGAGCCCAGAGTTGAAACTGGAGGAGAGGTCCTTTCCCCTGCCATCCTACCTGAGCCAGTTCCAGGAACACAAGGACGTCCCCATCGATGTCCACCATCATCTGAGTTGCCTCCATCAGCCCGGTCACTGTGTACTGCTCTGTGACACACACAGCCAGGAATCAGTGGAGGAACCATGTATGTGGATGTGTGTGCACCTATCCCCCCAGCAAGAACCTACTGTAGAGCAAAGAGAGGCCAAGGCCAAGGCCAAGTCCTAACAGGCCCAGGAAAGACCACAGGTGATTTAAGTCTGCTCCCACCAGTGATGAAACTGGCGGGAAAGCAAGACTTCCCCAGTGAGGTAGGGTGGGAAGTGAAGGAGAACGTTAGTATCGTCTAAGGGGATTTTACGAGACTCTCAAGCTACACGCGGGACCAAATCTCCTGAGACGCAGGAAGACAGCCCGACGCAGCCAGCGCGGTGAGCCGCTGACGCCGCCAGGGGAGGGTATAAAGCCTGGGTGTGCTGAGAACTCTGACTTAGCACTACGGATGAGACCTAGTTGTTTGTATTAATTCACACCTATAACAAATTGTGTGCTCACGTTGCATTTTAAGTTAAAGTGTTTATACTGAAGTAAACACTTTTCATCCTGAATTTTAACAGTATCAGTATCAACTCCTGTGGTATTTTATATTTTAAAATATAAATATATTTCCCAGCTTAGTCCACGGGAAAGGCCTCGCCAGAACAGCCGTCGCACTGCTAGGCGCACTCCCGGCTGCCAGAGACCAGGACTCCGGAGAGAGACGGCCGAGTGCAGGTCAGGGGCAGGGCACGAACAAGATGAACCTGGGACATCTTGTCACTCCATAGGACCAGAAACACAGACACCGGAGCCGACCTGAAGAGACGTCTACGGATTAAAGGTTCAATGAGTATTTCAGCTTCAATAAGGATAACCACAAATGCCTGAAATGGACTGAATTCAAGTCTGAGGGTTCATGATAATACTTAAAAAAAAACCCAGCCAACTAATTGTTCACCCTCTAAGGATGACAGGACACCGATTTATCTTGAAATCCGGTAAATGACAGGAAAGACTCAAGCGTTCACCTGCCTTTCCTACATGAAGTACACCACTGCTTAACTGAACAGCGGGAAAGGGGAGATTTTTCTCTTTTTAGAAGTATTCCAGCAGGTAAGGAACGACTGAGTTGCAGTATTACCACTTCGCAACACCCAATAAATTCATGGGTCCAGGCAATGACACCATGAGAAGAGAGAAAAGCAGACACTCCACGCTTCTGGATGCAAACAAACACCGGTGACGTAGTCGTCTCGCCGAAACGAAGCTGACTGGGAATGAGGTTTAGCCCGACAGCCAGATCCCAGGGAACACGGCGCACTACAGGGGTGCAATAAGCTGAAGTCTGGATTTTCTAAAATAGATGGGTGGTTTCTTTCCAACAAACAACCGCAAGGGGAAAAATGTTTTAACAAACAAGGTGCCCTTAGATCAGGGGTGTCAAACTCATTTTCACCAGGGGTCACATGAGCTTCACGGTTGCCTTCGAAGGGCCGAGTGTGATTTTAGGACTGTATAAATGTAACTACTCCTTAACTATTAACAAGTCGAAATTACATTCTTCCCTATGAAAGTAACCACAAGGCTGATATGGCCCCCAGTGAAAATAGTTTGATTACCTCTTAGATGAAAAGAAACTCAAAAGGTATAGAACAAATAGCTCTGGCCAGCGTGGCTCAGTTGGTTGGTCATCATCCTAAAAAGCTAAAGGTCACCAGTTCAATTCCCAATCAGGGCCTATGTCTGGGCTGCAGGTTTGGTTCCATACTGGGGCATGTAGGAGAGGCAACTGGTCGATGTTTCTCTCCACCTCTAAAATAAATAAATAAATTCTTTTTTTTTTAAGATTTTATTCATTCATCTTCAGAGGGGAAGGGAAGGAGAGAAGGAGAGAAACATCAATGTATGGTTGCCTCTTGTCAGGAACCAGCCTGCAACCCAGGCATGTGCCCTGACTGGGAATCGAACCGCGATTGTGTGGTTCACAGGCCTGTGCTCAATCCACTGAGCTACACCAGCCAGGGCAAATAAATAAATTCTTTAAAAAAGTATATAAAGAATAACACCATGCTATAGTGTTCCAAACAAGGAAGTGGTGTCATAATAAGCACCCCTCAAAAGAGTAAGAGGCAGAGTGGCAACTCTGGGAGGAGGGGAGGTGGTGACTGGGAAGGGCAGGTGGGGGGCTGCTGGTGCGTTCGGGAGGTTCTAGCTCCTGACATGATCATTCCGCTTCCTAACAATTCGTTAAGCTGAACATATGTATATTTGTTATATTTAACAACAAAGTTTTAGGCTTGAATTTATAACCACAGAAAGCACATCTCGCCGAACACAAAGCACACCAACTATAGCACACCCAGCATTTCCCTGCTGGTCCTGGAGGAGGTACACGCAACACATTTTGGCACCTGTGTTCTGGCGTGCAGAGACCATTTCATGGGAGAAGTCATTCAATGTTGCTTCCTATGAGCCTTTTTGTGTATCAGGGCCATTTAAGATTTTTAGTGGCTACCTCATGAAAATTATCCATGTGCGCTTAACCAATAGTGCCTATTTGACTTGCCTGATTGCCTGCCTGATGGCATAGACTTATAGAGCACCTTCACACACGTTCTTCCTCGAGCCATTTCTAAAGCTGAATTTGACTCTTGGTCTAAGAGTTCGGGGAACTTTATGTACTCAGGGCAGATGCACACGTCTCACGGACAGCAGGGGTGACGCACTGCCACGGCTGTGACCTTCAGAAGCCTCTCTCCTGCTCCTGCCCTAACACCTGCTGTGCCCTCAGCTGGGGCCCCTGGATGCCCTCTGCAGGCTCAGCCCTTAGCATTCGGTTCTGATCACTGATTTCTGCCTTCTTCCTATGACCAAGCCCCACCTTGTAACCATTTCTCATCATAACACTGATGTTTCCCTCATAGCTGAGTCCCCAGCTTGATCATCTGCCCAAGGGCCCAGCAGCTCTGACACTGAACTCAGCCCAGTATCACAGGCCCTGCTCTCTGCCTGACCACAGACCCGACCCTGATACCAACACCAGCACAGGTGCCAACGCCAACGCATGCAAATACACTTCCAATACCATCAGCAGCCATCTGTCAGCCTGTATTACTGACTCCAGACCCTCTCGGCCCCTGGAACCTGAGCAGCCTGCCTTCCTTCCTGCCTCCATCCCCGCCCCACCCAAAGGCCCCTAAGGCTGGTCCCTTCTCAAAGTGAACTCCAGCTCCCACAATCTGTTCAAGAAATTGGGAGTGGCAGGTCAGTGTTCACTGTCTGTTTCTGGAAGAAGGAAGAGAAAATGAAAGTGGGAGAAGAGGAGGAGGAAGAGAAAAGGGAAAAGAAGAAGAAAAAGGAAAGCAACACAGAACAACAAATAAAGCAGATTTACATGAAGAAACAGAACAAAAAAGGAAAGGGAGGAGGAGGAAGACCAAAGTGTAGACACATGAATCGCATTCTGTTCTTTCTGACTTCTTAGGCTTGCCTGGGCCAAGAAGCCACGCTCACAGGAACGCCAGGCATTATGAGCACCTGGAGACCACTCTGCTGGGCCATAATCACTCTGGGGACGGCCTAGTGGTGACTCCACCAAGCATCTTTCTCACACACACTTGTTCACCTCTGTGTCCTCACCCAACCTCAATACCCATCCACATGCTCACCCTACATAGATGGGTCCCTTGGTGCTGGCAGTGAGAGAAATGACCTCTCCTGGGGCTCCCCTGACTTCTCCCCCCGGGAGGTCTGAGCGCTCCGGTTAGTTACCTGTGAGGGCAACCAGGTGTGGCAGGCAGAGGCGGTTAGCCAGGATGATGAGCTTCATGTCGTCCAGGTCGGGGCTGGAAGTGAACATGCCAGTATACAGGTACTCCAGCACGGCCCGCATGCAGCTCTTGCTCGTGTGAGGGAACACCACCTGTGGGGACAGCAGCCTGCAATGAGGTCGCCTTAGAGAAGGGTCACTCAGCTCCGAGACCCTCAGAAAGCCCACAGGGCCCGCAGAGCTGTCCCCATTCCCAATCAGGCAGCCACCCCTGTGCTGCCCCTGTACCTGCTGAGGAAAAGTCCCCCAAAGGCCTGTCTCCCGGAGCAACAACCTGGGCTACGCCCATTGGTTGGCAGCAGCTCTCAGAGCCTTTAAAAAGACCTGGGTTCTCACTGGCGTCCTTCCAAAGCTGTTCCGGTAGAGAGGGGGCTTGAAGGAGTCCTTCAGGTCCCTGAACCTACACCCCGACCCCGCCTGGCCCTGCAGGGACTGGCACAAATGGGCTACAGAACAAGCAAGCCAACTTCGGCTGGCTCCTGGAAGCTGCTACCAGGGGCCTCAGGGACCTCCTTGGAGCAGCGCTGCTACAAAGCTGCTTTCTCATTAGCCACAAGTCTCTCAGGCTGCACTGGGAGTCAGGTAGAGCTCTGAGCTGCTTCTATGGTGCTGGGAAGTGCGCAGGGCTGGCAAGCCCCTGGGGCTCCGCAGAGTCCCTAGTCTCCCACTTCAAGGATCAGAGACCAACCCAAATCTCAAGCCTTCACTTAGCCTTTCTTCCGGAAGGGCTTCCTTCCCAGAAATTCTAGGACATCCCTGTCCGGTGACACGGGGACTATGCTGCATTGTTCCTAGTCCAGTCTTTCATTCAGCACGCACTGAGGGGCTGGCGCTGGTGGAGAAGGCACTTGGCAAAAGTAAAGACCTAGTCTCTGCACTCAAGACACCACAGGCCAGCTGGGCGAACCGCATGTGGACACCCGGCACTTCAAGCAGCTGCACAAAATAGTGCCCTGCCGGCTGCAAGGCCGAGTGATGGGCAATTCACGCTACAGAAGTTCAGAGAACAAGGAGCACACCACGGGCTCAGCCTAGGTCTCTCTGCTTAGCTGGCAGGATGCAAGGGAAAGAACAGACTTCAGAGAGTGTGTCTACGGACACAGTGAGAAGCCCCTTCCAGCTCTGCTGCCACTCTCTGTGCCTGAGGGCAGCTGGAGTGGCTGTCGGGAAAGGGAAAGGTGACCACATGAAGCATTTCTTTTTATTTTCTGTATTGTGATGCTTTGACCTCTGTTGGCTTGCTCACCCAGAGGGTCCTGCTCTCCCAGGGCTAGCCAACTGCTAGAGATGGTAAAGAAACCCCCAAGAGAGAGCACACCTCTGGCACGCAAACCAGCCAGTCCGGAATCCCCGCCCCCACCACTTCCTTCATCAGCTCTCACGCCTAGTCACTGTTCCCCTGCCCCAATTACCCCAGGCGCTGGGCGACTAAGGGCAGGGCCTGTGCCCCAGAGCCCGCTGAACTTATTCAAACCAGCCAATCTGAAACCTTACCCTGCCTCATACTCCCCTTCCTTCCCAAGGAGCCACACTAAAGGCTGTTACCCACAGCTCTCCCTGCGCCCTGTCTCTGGTCCCACCCCACCCTGGTGCCTCCGCCTGCGCTCCCCACACCCTCACTGTGGGTGTCCTAGCTTATTAGATCTCGGGGTATAAACAGGTGCCTTTCAACGGCAATCTCCTCCTGATCCGTTGTCATGCTCACCATGCCTCAGTGACGGATTCAGCCTGGGACACAGTGAGCTTTTTTCTATGTTTTGCCTGTGTCAGGGAGAAAGCAAGGTACAATGTAGAGAGCCAAGGAATCAGAGGTCCTAAGTTCAAGCCCTAGCCTCTCCTTCCTACTTATACAACAATGCACGAGTCATTAGCTTCTCAGGGCCTCACTTCCTTCATGTATGAAGTGGGAACACTGAGCCCTGTCCGGGAGTCACAGGTGAGGTGACAGGAGATACTGTACTGAAAGCGCTTTCCCAACTGTTGGGTTAAGCCGTCACTCTGATCCCCAGTCCTGGTGTACTGTACAACCCTCGGCTCCGGAACCACCCCCTAAACCTCCCTGCAGCCCACCACTCTCTGGTTAGCAGCCAGTGAGTGCTGAAGAAGGCACCGTGAAATGGCAGATGATGCCTCGGATGCAAAGAGTGCAGATCTCTTTCCCTGTCCCCTACCCCGCCTCACCTCTCTGGTGGAACTCTCCACAAAGGGCCCCCCAAACATGGCAGCCATCCAGTCACAGCTAGAAATCAACAGGGGTTTGTGGGCGCTGATGGTGCCGTCATCCAGGATGAAGGTCACATCTGTCCAGGAGGAGATGAGGCATCACGTGAGGACGTGGTGAGAGGAGGTGGGACCACCCCCCAAGGGTCGACGACGCACCCAGGCAGCATGCTGCGCTCCAAAGCCCCAAGCTGGGGAACACGCTGGGATGCTCTCTCAGGCTCCAGGCGGAGCCAACACACCTCCAGGACGCCAGCAGCCACGTGCTCATCGGACCAACCTGGGCTCCTCCCGAGGCTGCAGGGACGGTATGGCCCTGCCTTCCCGCTGAGTCCCTAACTAAGCACACTGCCTACCTGAGAAGGTGCCCTTAGCCAAGCACTCCTTAACCCGGTTGGTCCGGCGGACGTGGAAGGCCTTGGTGATCTCCTGGTTCATGAAGGCCTCGTTGTTGAGGATGTTGGCCACCATCATGCGGAGGTCAAAGACCTCGAGCAGCTCCGCGATGTGAGCAATGTGCATGAGGTCCCGCTCCTTCTCGTCCAGCTCCCCAGTGTACAGGTACTTGAGAACGGCCCGGAAGGGCCCTGGCTGGATGGAATTGTCCATTTTTACCACCACCATCAGCCTGGATTTGTAGGTCAGTGGATCTTCTGCCATCTCCTCCTGGATGCTTACGAAAGCTCGGCTCCAGGAAGACAGCACGCGACCCCTCCCGGGCAGATACCCGGTGCCATTGCCCCGCAAGATGCCATCGCTGGTTGAGGCCCGGAGCCCAGCCGGGCCGGAGCCTCCGCCGTCCTCCACACTCTCGCACACGTCAAAGCTGGCGGCGCGAAGCAGAAAGTCCCTGCCGTGGTGGTGGTGGTGGTGGTGGTGTTGATCAGGGTGAGCCCGGTGGTCCTCTGGGCGGGAGACCCCTGGCCCTGAGGGGCCCCCCAGCTCTCCCTCACTCAGGTCCATGAGGAACAGGTCATAGAACTTGGAGGAGGAGGTGGAGAGGTAGATCTTGTGGGCAAAGATGCGCACCCGCTCCTGCAGCACCAGGATGACGTCCGCGCACAGCGGGTCCTCCAGGAGGTGGGCGGGGCACTCCTCACTGCTGGAGGGGGGTTCGGGCACCACGATGATGGGGGGAGGGGGCTTGGGAGGCAGGAAGGGTGCCTGCAGCAGGGGCCGCTGCACGTTGCGAAGGTGAGACTTCCAGAACTGCAGGTGGCGGCGGGAGATGAGTGCCGCACGGATGGCATTGTCAAAGACGTCCTTGATGCCGAACTGGGCCACCACGCTGGTCTCGTAGTAGGGGATGCCCAGCTCCTTGGCCACCTCCCGACCCTTCTCCGGGGGAAGGATCTCATTGGGCTTGATGGGCCTGGACATTCAAGGGGGCAAAGCAATGTTACGTCGCTGGGGAGAACAGGGGCAGGGAGAGGCAGCTCGCTAGGGCCTGCCGTTCCTCACTGGACGGGGGGTGAGGGGCCTATGTCCCACTCCTGCCCTGCTCAATCCCAGTGAATCTCTGCCCTTTCTTCTCTGTCTGACTAAATCCTACCAGTCCTTCAAGGCCTGCCTCCAACCCCCTCTTCTTCCAGGAAGCCTTCCGTATCTGTCAGCCCCTGGTGATTTCTCCAGCTCAGAGCAGTGTTAGCACTAACTAGCTCTCTCTCTGGTAGTCAACATGCAACTTTACACATTGGTTGCTAACATGTTCTCCTATGAAGTTTATCTCCCAGCAAGATTCTAAACCCCTTCCATGCAAAGGCTGCCTCTCTCCTCTCCTCATGCTGCTTAGTCCACCAAGCCGACACAGTGTGTAACAAGAATGAACAGAAAAACAAATGGATAAGACAGGTGGCAGGAATAAAAGACCAAACACTCTTATTGATTCTCTATGTGGACTTGCTTCAAAGGGAGGGAGAGGTGTAAGGCTGCGGGGTACTCCCTCAGGGCTGAGCAGGGGGCCAGGGAGACACATGTCCCTCCCTCTGCCTTCCCCCTTGTCCCTTCCTAAGCACCAGCTTCGCTACCTAGCCAAGGGTCGCCTGGCCCTATTGACGGCCTCCAGGTCAGCGTAGCGCAGGTCCAGCTGGCAGCCCACCAGGATGACAGGTGCTCGGGGGCAGAAGTGCTTGATCTCTGGGTACCACATGGTCTTGACATGGTGGAGAGAATTAGGGTTGGCAATGGAGAAGCACAGGACCACCACGTCGGACCTGGGGGTGGGAGAGTGACGTTAGGTGCGGAGAGAGCTAGCAGTAGGTTACTTGCCCCTGGAAGAGGGAGAAGGGGCATACACACGCCACCCGTACATGATGGCCCCACACCTTGTGTGCCTCTAATTCAGCATCTTAGAGCCTCGAAAGACTCTCGTTTCGACCTCCTGGCTACCCCGTTAGCAACGACCATTTTTACTATCCTGAGGCTGAGAAAAGTCATCTTGGAACCGTTCTCCTAACTGCCCAAAGTCACAGAGCTACTGGGCTGCGGAGCGAGGACTGAACCAGGCCTCCTGACTCCAAACCCGCTCCTCACACCGCCCGCCGCCTGCCCCGGAGGATCCGCCTCCCCTGGCTGCTCCACTCCTTCCCGCCCATCTACACGTCTCAGAGGTGCTCTGTGCCTGGGGAAAGCAGGGAACACCCACGCCTCGGCTCCCTTCGGCATCAGAGTCTTCCCTACCTGCCATAAGCAAAGCGACGGTCTTTGTGGTGGTCTCCAAAGGTGTCCCAGAGGCGCAGGGAGACGCTGACATCATCTACCACATCCCGGGAGCGTTCCAGAACCTGCGGGGGCAGGGACAGCGCATCAGAACTCAAAGGCAGGCGTCCCTGGGGCCCCTGCATGTCAGCTCAGGGTGGTGCCAGCTCACGGCCAAGGATCCCAGGCAGCATGGGGAGTGGAGGGACAGAGTTAGCACAGGCTTCTGTCCAGGTGCCTTTGCCATAGACTCAGTAATAAGGGCATCCTCCAAGCTGGCCAGGAGGAAGGAGACTCTGAAAGGGCAGCTGGGCATGGGTGTGGAAGGGATTCCTCAGGGAGCCTGCCCTTGTTTCCAGCTTTACCTGCAGACCACCTGTTTACCAGCCTCTGACCTTCTGGAATCAGCCAGCAGATCCTTCCCTTCTCTCAGCTCTCATCTCTCCAAATCCCCAGCCCCACCGGCTAGTGCTCCCCATGACAGGGGCTGGGACTGCACAAGACACTGTTCCCCAGGCATCAGGTGAGCCATGCAAACCCCCCCTCCCATGGGGCAGGCTCCCCTCAGCCCTCTCCCCAAGGGCTCCTTCCTCTTCAGCGGCCCCACCCTACTCCCAGGGGGCTACGGGAGCACAGGCCAGGGTTGGAAACACCAAGCAAAGGATTGGAAAGAAGCCCAGAGATATGGTATGGGCCCCAGCCCAGTGGCCTTGCCACCTTACCTCCTGGCACACCCGATACTGGTCGATGGCCCAAACCGTGGGCACATGGGTGGCAAGCAGCTGGTACTGGGTGAGGGTGGCATTGCAGGCCCGCGCACAGATGAGCCTGGTCTTGCCCACAGCGTTGTCCCCCACCACAACGCACTTGATGGTCTCTACGTTTGGTCTTTCATAATCCATGTCAGAATCCATTAATTGGGACCTGAGGGAGAGGAGAGAAATAGTCAAGACGGCCAGCACACCAGCTCCCAGAGGGTGAGGGCCAGCGGCTCTCCGCTTCCAGCATTTGAGCAAAGGGAAGGGGAAGGGAATGGGCAGCTTTCTGGGCAGCAGCTCTGCGGGGTAGCCTGTGCACCAGATGAACCACTTGTCTCCCTACGGTTGCCACCAGCCTCCAACCGGGCTTCTGGGCAGAGGGGGCAGAGGCCCGTGACAGAACCGCAGGTGGAGCCCACTGCCCGGGGCCGGTCCCCTCTTCCCCAGGAAGAGGAGCGTCTGCCCAGGAAGCTCACTCATCAGCCACTCTCCTCCCACCAGCAGGGCTGTGGCAGCAGAACAAACAGCTGAGAGAAGCAGAGTTGGGGCCAGGTCCCCACCCCTTCCCAGCATGCCTGAGGGCAGGGCCACTTTAAAATTTCATGGACCTGTCAGAGCTGGGAGGCATCTCTCCTGGCCTCCACCTTCACCCCCGTCCATCTCCAGGGGAGGATTTCCAAGCCCCCAACCCCCTTTATGGAGATGCCAGAGTTTTCTTCCCAGACTCTGGGTGGAGAGGCTTCTGGGTGCACCTGAGCAGCCCACCAGCTTCCCCTCCCGCCTCTGGGTCTGTCATGTGGCCTGTGTGGCAGGCTCACTCAGCTGCAGGCCCAGGTTGGAGGGAGAGGTGGGGGTAACTGTGGGCCTTGCCACCCCCTGCCCAGGCCTGCCCTCCCAGCATCCTGCGGCAAGCCTCGGGGACAGCCAGCCAGACCGCTGTCTGCACCTGCCATTCCTAGGGAGGAGGACTGTCGGGCCGGCAGCCCCCAGACACCTGACACTCCTAGAAGGACACTCCCCAAAGTGGCTGGGAGGGGAATGGCGTTGCTGGGGGGAAGGAGCACCAGGTCAGAAGCAGGCCTGTGTTTCTGGGCAAACGCTTGCCTCAGTTTCCTTCTGTGCTGGGCATAGAGAAAGTGGTATGTCCACTCCTGGAAGGATGGCTCAAATGAACAAAGAGAAGGACCTTCTGTATAATCCAATGTCATGTCAGTGTTTAAAAATCTGTCACGGGGAGGACCCTTGGCTTGATGGGGCTTTTGCTGGCAGCCCCCACGCTGGCATCCACCCTCTTAGAAGCTGGGGCAAGGCAGGCGTTATTAGAAGGCATTATTATCAGACCTTTGTTCGTCAGGGTCATTGGCCTGCCCCCGCTCACATGTGCTATGTGCATGAAGTCCAGTGGGGGCTGCAGCAACCTGGAGAAATCCTTCCTAGGCCAAGGAAAGAGACGCCCTGGAGGCTGCCCAGGTGCCCTCACTGCTGACCCATCCAGCCTGCAAGCCAGGCCACCAGCAGCAGCGGCAGCTCCATTCCTGCCGGGCTGTAACTGGATGCCAGCATGCAGGAATGCGGAGCTAAAATATCCAAGTAACGATGGCAACTGGGATTTGCGCAAGTGGATGCATCTCAGCAACCTAAGCAAAAAGTGCAGCAAGGACTTCTCAATGAGACAAGTGCCTCCTCCTTGGAATTTTACAGGATCTGGACCTCGAACCACAAGGGTCTCCATGCAGGTGCCCCCCCAGTTTCCAGGGTAACTGTCTGCATCATTCCTCTACCCTTTCCTCTACCCCTCCTCACTCTCCCCAGCAGGCCGCCTTTACTCTAAAACCCACTGGCCACGAAAACTTCTTTCTCAAATTTATATTCTAGTGGCAGGCAGCAGGGGGATGATGGGGAAGAACGGAGAAGGAGCGTCAGTGCCTAGGTCCAGGGGTACCCTGATGGCAGGGAGGATGCCAGAACAGCGGAGCAGTGCTGGCCCAAGATCAGTGAGTCTATGATTAAAATGCTCACGCACAAGTGCGTAAGCAAGGTGATGTGGTTCCATAAGGCGGCACTGCTGCTGTGGCTACCAGCCTCCCAGCAGGTTCTGTTCCTGCTCTTCGTCCAAACTTTATATCAATCCCCTCGAGACTCAATTTCCCCTTTCAAACCACCATGACCATAAAGATCCTCACCATTTGCAATGCAAAGGTGGTGTACTCTTCATAGAAAATAGAATTGAGACTCAGAAGCACTTGAGTTTAAATTATCTTAGGGCCCCTGGATGGTGTGGCTCAGTGGACTGAGTGCTGGCCTGCAAACCAAAAGGTCACCAGTTTGATTCCCAGTCAGGGCACACGCCTGGGCAGTGGGCCAGGTCCCCACTTAGGGGCATGCAAGAGGCAACTGGCAACCAATTGATGTTTCTCTTACACAACAATTATTTCTCTCTCTCTCTCTTTCTGTCTCCCTCCCCCTCTCTCTAAAAATAAATAAAAATTTAAATAGTAAATAAATAAATTGCCTTACACATCCTTAGGAGAACAACACACTATGTAAGTTTAGCCACCAGACATACTGGGTACTGCTCAGACTGGACGGCCCCTCCCCATCTTTCCCCTTCCTCCCAGTTTTCATCATTCTTTCCCTCTCCACCCCTGTCCCAACAGCCTGAGTGGCAAACTTCACTGTCTTATCTAGGAAAGGGCAAATCACTTCACTCCTCTGGGTGTCAGTCTGGCCTTCTGGAAAATGGGTATGAGGGCTTTGAAAGTAAGTCTCTTGAATCTTGGTGAATTTGTGCCAAGACAGTTTGGGCTGAAAGGAGGTCCTTGCCTTCTTACATAATGTGGGATTATATAATGCTAGATTACATACCTATATGTGTAATTATACCACTCTGTAAGGTACAGCCTGGCCCAATTAAGCCAGCAGGACTCTTAGTCTCACCAGCTTGTCTCAAACAAAGACCCTGTACTGGAGATAGTGTGCCAATGCAACAATAACATAATTTTTACTCTAAAATATCGCTATTTTACTGTGTCATTGGTGATGTATGATGTTATAATCCACTCAATGAGCTTCTCAGCTTCCCCTTTCCGTCTGGCACTCTCTCCTTCAATGACTAGACTTTTCAGTACAATTGCCTCATCCCCATGCCTTCTGAGGCTCCTGAGTAACCTCCATAAACCACAGCTTCCTTGCCACCCTGCCCGGGGCATCCCAACCCACAATTCACTCCTCTCCTTTAGTGATCCCAGAGTCACTAGATGTTCCCTCCCCACCCTGCCCCATGATCCTTGTCCCCTCCCTGCTCTCCTATAGCTCTTTGTGCTCAGGACAGACCAAAAAGCAAGATGGGCTCAGATTAGCTACAACCCTCACCAGCTCCCAGTCCCACCCCCATACCCCTACACACACTCTTTAGCAGAGCCCAGAAAAGCCCCCCTTTCCCTCCCACAGCTGATAGGTGGCTTGTTCATCTGTGGCTGCCCCAGTCTGGTTGTCAAGGAAACAGAATCTCCCTGGGAGCCTGGCTTGTCTCCTAGCAACCAATATCCCATACCCCACATCTTACAAAATGCAAAAGGGAGGAATATCCTAAAAATGAAGGTAAAAATAAGGAAGGTTGGGTGGGAAGGATGGGTTAGGGAGAGACGAGCAGAGAGGGTGGCCCTGGAAATTAAAGGAGGATCTCACGAAGTGTCGCCGACAGTGTGATATGGAGGAGGATGGAGAGACGAATTCCCGGGAAGATACAGTGGGCAGCAAGGCCCAAAGAAATCTTGAATGATCATATTAACAAAAATGCAAGCCCAACACGGACTAAGCTTTCTCAGACACTAACAACCGCTAAGCTTTCTCCCAGTAGTTTGCCAGAACTCTGATGCACAGACTGCAATTGAGTTGGGTTGAAAGAAACACCTCTGGAATGTCGAGCAAAATACCCAAAACCCGTTGATTTTTAACGGAAACATTTCAACTACTCCGGACCTTTGTTCCTGACACGTTGCTCTGCACGCACACACAAAATAAAAATAAAATAATTTTAAAGAGGGAAGGGGAAGGCCTCGACACGCCAAGGCAATCAAGTCATCGTCCTTTCCCTAGAAAAATCCAGAGATTAGTGCCCCAACACTTCAGCAGCCTAAACTACAGCTGGGGGAAGAGTCGGAGCTGAGGGGAAGTCAGGAGGGGCGCAGACAGGGCCGGGAGGGCGCGGGAGGGCGCAGGAGGGCGAAGCGGAGCGTTCCCAGAGGCTACCTGCAACCCAGCATAATAGAAATTAATCATTTACTTACACCACTACATGTGACGGGGTGATTTCTAGTGTAAGGAACACATCTCTTCCTGCTAAGCACGTTCATTTTAGTGAAATGTCTGGGGTCACTCCGCGCCTGCAAGTTAGGACGATGCCAGCGCCGCCGAGCTGCTGCTGCTGCTGCTGCTACAGTCTCCGGGCCCGGGCGCGTTAGATCAGAAACTCCGACAAAGCAGCCCAGTTAGGACCGCGGGCCCGGAGCGACCGCGAGCGCGCCACTGCAGCCATCGCCTCTTCCGGATCAGCATCTCCCCGCGCCCCGGGCGCCCAATGTCATGGAGGCGCGCCGGACCCGGGCTGCGCGCAGCCGCTCCGACCTCCGGCTGCTGGGCCGCGCGGTCGCCGCGGGTCCTGGGCTGCGCAGGCTGGAGGCGGCGCTCAGCAGCGAAGACGGGGGCGAGGCCACCACTGCTATGCCCGACCCGCTCCGAAGGCTCTGCAGCCTAGACGCCTAGCGCTGCAGTCCCCAAGACCGCTCGCGACCTCCTTCTTTCATTCACAAAAAAAAGGAAAGGGGGGTTGGGGGAAAAGAGAAAGAGAGAGAGAGAGAGAGAGAAGGGAGGAAAATGGGGGTTGGTGAATCGCACCAAACTGCCGCGTAACAGGCACCGCCCCCCGCGGCGCGCGGTTGGTGGGAAGGGGTCAGGGGCGGGGAAAGAAAGGGATTGGGAGCCCCGGAGCCCCCGCCCCGGCCCCGCCCCTTGGCACCTCTCACACCCTTCTTTTCCCCTCCCAGAGGCACGCGGTGGAGGGGGCATCTTGGCTCACCACCTGTGCGGGCTTGCGTCCCTTTACCTGGCGAGGCGCAAAATCTCGCTGGACTCCCATGGGGTTTGCCCCTTCCCTCCGGGAAGCTGACAAAGAACTCCGAGAGGTACTCTGGTCAACCCTGGAAGGGATGCGGGTTAGGAGAGGGGAACTCGACATTTTTACGCTGTCCCTTAAATCCAGGCCTCCACTACTTGCCCACGGTGGCGGGGGTGGGGGGGTGGGGGGGGCTCGGGAGGGAGACAGCGTTTCCATACAAGCCCTCTGCGTTTCTAACCACGACAACGTGGGAGTTTTCCGGGCGCCGAGGGTCTGCCTCTCTCCAACACCACCCTTCGGCAGCAGCCTGTGCCTCACACTGCCGTGGCCCTTAGTGAGTTTCAGGGTGGGTCGCAGTGCTACCTGCACCTGTTTCCCATCTAAGCTGCCTCTCCCTCTCTCCAGCAGTTTCCACTTCCATTCCACCCCCATCCCCTTGCCATCTGGAGTTCATCAGTAGGCTCTCTCAATGTTCTTCTCTGTTAAATAGGGTGGTTATAAGAGATGACATCTGTAACATGAGTGGTCCTCAAAGGAAGCTTCCATGTGCAAGGCTAGTGATCACAGTAGTCAGCTCAGTCTGGTTTTATCCATCTCGTCGATTACCTCTGGGCATTTTTAAAGCCCGGAGTGACATGCCTTTTACTTAACCCCATCCATCACACCTATAACTTGTGCCCCAAGAATGCAAATCCTCTCTAATACTAGTTTACGCAAAATAGGATTGGGAAGAGAAATCTATTGCCCCTCTCCCCCCTCAAATAAAAGCCAAATAAAAAATAAGTGTTGCATTGTCTGAAGCACGCTCCCCATCTATGAATGCACGTAAGTGGAAGTTGCCCATCCAGGTGTGGGTGATAAATGCGCTTTCTGGCCTGGTCCATATTGTGTAAGTGTCCAAATGGTGAAGGATGCTTCACCCACCTCCTTTTGAACCTACCAGTTGAAGAAGAGGTGGAGGATGAGTGAGGGTATGCTACTTCACATTTGTAGCTAGGACTGACTCTCCATAAAAACATGAAATATTGTCTTGAATACATTCTTAGGAGACAAACTAAGCCATGCACAGGTAAGTTCTTGCCACATATTTGGTGTCAAAGAGCCTCAACCCACCCACTGTGCCAGAAGTCACTTCTTCAAGTTACAGCATGGAGGGAAGGGTAGACAGAGGCTCTTCCGCCGACACCATGTTCCCCTCACCCAGCTCCAGAAGGCCAGACTATTGTCCTCATATGTCCAGGCAGTGGGCACATCCCCAGTACAGCACAGACAGGAATACAGAACTTCCTCCACCCAAAGTCATGGGGTAGAGGCCTGTATCTATGGAGCCAAGGCCTCTGTAGAAAAAGTCAGCTCAGTCTGGGAACCACACTGTGCAACCAGGCTTGACTGTGGGCAAAAGTTTAAGTCTATCCAAAGAAAGTTACACCTGCACTCACACTCTGTAAACTGTCTCAGGGGCAGCCAGGTGCTCTGCTGCAGGGGGATTCCCAGACCTGCTTTCTGCCCACAGTCCCCTTTCAGCTTTTCTTCAAACCAAAGTTGTTCCAGATTACATCACCTCTCTGGCAGGCCCACTCAACCCTCTCCTGTTGTGATGGTCCCTCAAAGTCCCCTCCCCCTCTATATCCAATTCTCCCCTCCTCAGCTCACGATCCTGAAGTCTTTTTCACTGTTGGATCATCATATCCACACCCAGCCTGGGCTGCCTGGGGCCCTCTGCACACCTCTCCCTCAGGCCAGGCCTATGAAGACCCACCTATATTTTCTCACTCCCTGTCAGTGACTGGGATCTCTAGACCCGAGATCCCAGTTCTCCCCCACAGGAGTACAACTGAAGATTCTTGGTGTGAGAGGCAGATCACCAGTGAGCTCCACCCTCAGCCTCTGGCTCAGCTAGGGCTGATGCCAGCCTTCTCACAACCTAGCCCTGTCCTTCAGCTCTCTTACCCCTCCCAGCTACTCAAGACAGACTCAGAATCTTGACTGCTGGGCCAGGGATCTGCCTACCACATTTGCTGCATCTTTGTCTAGGCCTCCAATGCCAGAATCCTGGAAAACAGGGACGTTCCCCAAGGCCGGGTTCCTCACCAGCAACCAAGGAGCTGTCAGCACCCACTCAGCCCTGTCCCAGTCCCCAGCTCCCAGCATTCAGCCATGTCTCATAGCGTAGACAGCTCCCTCACACTCCCTCACCTTGCACCCCCATGTCCCTTCCCCCAGCTGAAGAGTCCACTTCCTTTGCTTCAGGTTATCCTCAAGTCAGACCTCTTGGGAAGCTTTTCCAGAAAGGCTCCTGGCCTTTCTCTCTCTGCCGCCTCATTTATTCTGCTATGCACACAGGCATGCACACACAGGCACCAGCCTCGCTGCCCATTTCCTCGAGTGCTTCAGAATCAGCCGTTGGTTCCCCGAGTAGCTAGCTGGGCTTCTGTGCTGTCCTTCCAGGGGACGGCCTTGGCAATGTTCTGCCATGGCCTGGCTTATTCACCCCACGGGTTGGGGCAGGAAGGAGGCCAATGTGTGGCTGTAGCCTGAGGGGCTACTTGCCCCTTGAAGGCAGGATTCCAGTCTCCCACCTCCGCTAATATCTTTCCTCACCAAAGCCCTCTTGTGACTCCTCCTTCCCAGTGACATACACCCCTCAGACCTGTCCCCAAAAGGCACCCCTTCCATCTGTCTCCATAACCACCCTCCTCAAGGTCATCATGTGGCTGCCATTTTCCTGAAGCCCTTGACCCAGGGACCTAGTCTAGGGAAAGAACACTCCATTCTGGTTCTCATGAAAGCGCCCACAAGCAGGCTGTCAGCCAGTGCCACCAAGCCCTCCTGTCCCTGTGGCTGTGCAGGTCCTTCCCCAGTGCCAGCCCAAGATCCCTGTGCCCTCCTCCAACCTGCCTGCTCCATTTTCTTCCTAGGCAGCTCCAGCCCTTCCGCTGTCTGCAGGCCAACCTCTTTTCTCTCCACCCCTCTCAGAACACTGAGCCTCTGCAAAGTCTGCCCCACAGGCCTTGTGACATGAGCTCCGCCTCCTCCCCCAGTGTGCAGAGTCTGGGACACGTGGCATTGCCACCCTGTGCTTGGGGCAAACTTCAGAACCAGCAGAGAGAAAAAGCAGAGGCAACTCAACATGCTGAGACCCAGCAGGAGGAAGAAGTAGAATCTGGAAAGCTGGAAGTCTCTCAGCGTCCATGCCCAGCACTCAGGGGCATTGCCTGGTCTCCACGAAGGCATGGGACTTTCCCGGGCCTTTGCTCAAACAGTTCCCTCAGCCTGAACACTCTTCTTCCCACCTCCTGCACCCGCATAATGCTTACTCATCCTTCAAGTCAGCCTAGATGTCACTTCCTCCAGGAAGCCTCCCATGAATACCCCCTACAAAGTCTCAAATCCTGCCCTTCCTTTGTGCTCTCCAAATAATACCAGTTACAATACTCTATCACTGGGTCTCTCTCTTCCTAAGTACTGAAAACTCTTTAGGGGAAGGGACTATGCTTATTCAAAAAAAGTACTCTTCATGCTGATTTGGCAACAAGCACGAAATAGGTGCCCAACAAATGCTTGATGGATGAATGAAAGTTTGAGGTGGGAAACTTGATGAGGAGGGGGTTAACACCCCCTGGGGGCTCCTCACATGTTGTCCAGAGAGATCTTCCCCAGCTTGGACGGGCCTTTTCTTTGGGTGGCCATCACCCTGTGCTCCCTGGAGGCTCGTGGTTGGGCTGGACTGAAGGGAGCGGCACAGGACAGGGGGACGCAGGGGCAGAAGGATCAAAGCACAACCAGGTCGGTTAGCCCAAGTGAGGGTCTTAGAGCCAGGGCGCGGCTCCTGCTGTCCAAGCCCAAGGGGCTGAGACACCCAGCCTGGGGACCAAGGCAGAGACCACCCAGGGAGTCAAGGGGCTGCTTGAGGAGTAAGAACCCGGTGCATGCCATGCTGTGGGGGGCATCTGCATGTTCCAAACGGGTTTGGTGACTTGGAAAGGGGTCCATTGTCTATCAGGAGGTCTGGAGTCTGTCCTCACTCCATGTGATGTCAGACAACTCCCTCTCTTCTCTGGGCCTCAGCTTTCTCATGTCCAAGGTCAAGGACCTCCAAGGTTCATTCCAGCACTGACATCTAATATGGGCTCCCAGCACGGAAGGCCTGTGTCTTATCGGCCATCCTTTTCATCAGAGCAGCTGCTGACCCTGACTGGGCCTCGGCAAAGTATCAGCCAACGGCTGCCAAGGCTGAGAGCGGGAGGAGGAAGTACTTGGGGGCTGGGGGGATGCAGAGAGAGAATCTAATTCTGCAATCATTCCTGACTGCAGTTTCCTTAAATGGCGAGTCACAATATTGGGACCAATGCAGCCAGAGAAAATTCTAGAATTTCAGCAGGAGAGATAGGGAATAGTCAAGGACAGGCATGGAAAGGGCAGCGGGACATGTCTGGAAGCAGCTGGCACTGGATTGTTAAAGGGCAATGGAAGGGCACCTCTGTCACAACCCCCAAGGCAGAGGATGGTGACAAGACAGAAGAAAGCCAAGGGAAGAAAGTCCCCAAGTATGTGGGCAGCAGCAGGTCTCAGAGTAGCAACCACCAGGAACTGGTTGTGTGGTTTTGGGCAAGGAACTCAGCCTCTCTGATCTTCTCTGTTGGGGATAACAATATTGCTTGCCCAAAGCCAGGAGGTGGCGAAATAATCTTCTCATGGCACCTTTGAGGGCTGAGACCAAAGATTGTGTTATCCTTCTAACTCTTCCTCCACTTATGCCTGCTTCTCCCACTGCAGACCTGTGCTTAGCACCCCGGCATAAAGTGGGGCCCAACTCCATTTGTGCCTGTGCTACCTGGGCCGCATATAGAGAGCAGGTGGCAGAGAGCATGTGGGCAAAACTGGGGTGGGGGACAGATTTCTGAGCATCTAACTGGCAGGGTTAAAAAACCTGTGCCCACTTTGGCCCTGGTGCCCAGTGGGTTTCCTGAAGAAATGAACAAACAGGGTGAGGCAGTAAAAGGAACACAAATGAGAATTTTCCTGGGATCTCAAAGCCCAGCTGGTGCCTTGCAGACTTCTAAAGACACACTGTGGGTGGGCAGGGCTGCTCAGGACAGGACCTGAGGAATCCACCCCCAACCTGGTCTGGCCAGAGCCTCTACAGGTAGGAATATGAGCACGCAGAACCCTCTGCACACTCTCCCGTGCCCTCTACCCTGGCCTGACCTCCGGGGGAGCCGCAGCTGCAGAGGCCTCCCTATGGTCCATACTGCAGCTTGGAAGCAGCTCTTCACTCAGCAGAAAAATGGGAGCACTCACGTGTTTAAGAGCAGCAAACACCACCACCACCAACACTGTGGGGGAAATGCATGGCCCACCCAGTCTCCTGGGGTGCTGATTTCTTAGGGCAGGAAGGAGACTTTGGAAACACCACCAGGCAGGCCTACATAAGCCAAAACGTTACAAGAGGGGGGCAAAAGTGCACCCTAGCCACAGTCTGTCCAGGACTTGGCACCTTCACTTCAAGCAAGCTGCAGGCCTGAGTGAGGGCAGGCCCACTCCCAGAGCCCTGCAGAGCTGCGAGGGAGAAGCTCAGAGGAGGCTGATCACCCCAAAATAGACTTGTTTTTTTTCACAACTTTTTCATGAGGCACTGGCACCTCTTGCAACATGGAAAAAATAGCCTGAACTGTTAACAATGATTATAAAAAGCCCCAAATGTTCCCCATAAGTTTTCATGTGCCTGTGATGCTTGGGGGGGTGGGGGGTGGGTGGGGGGAGCATGCTGGAGGAGGGGCAGGGGAGGTGTGTGTCCGGAAGCCCCCAGTCTCCTCTCTCCTGACCCGCTTCGCTCTGTGGCAGCTGGTTCCACTACAGCTCACAAGGATGATAATCGATGTTGGGGATGGGAAAGTTGCTGTTGACCTTCAGAAGTGGTCTTTTGTGAGTGTGGATTACTGTTTACTGCTTCCAGGTAAAGGAATGCGTGGCACAGAACAGGTTGTCTTAAAAGCAAATCAAGTGTCAATGAGGCTGGTTTAAATTAGGCTGCCCCGCCCTGACCAGCGTGGCTCAGTTAGTTGGGCTTCAGCCCACAAAGAGAAAGTTCGCCACGTCAGGGCACATGCCTGGGTTGTGGGTTCACTCCTGGTCCAGGCACATACGAGAGGCAGCCGATCTATGTTTCTCTCCCTTTCTTTCTCCCTCCCTTCCCCTCTTTCTAAAAATAAATAAATAAAACAAAAAAAAACATAATAAATTAGGCTGCCCCACTGGGTGGACATGGTTTGTTTAGTAAATACTTAGAGGGCTCAGTGTTGTTGTCAAAGTCAGCTTATCCTGAACTTGAACCCCCCTTGGGCATTGCTGCATGCCAGTGACCAGAGGTGAGTTGGGGGTTGCAGCTGCTCTGGACTCAGATGAAAGGGTTTTGTAGGTCCATCCAGAAGGGCCTCGTCCTCACCTGCACCTCGAGTCCCCCTTGCAGGGCTCCAGGCCAGACCCGCCCCTGCACCCTTTGCCCAGCCATGGAGCCTTCGTGGGCCTGGGACTCCAACAACAGGAGAAAGAGGACGGTGTACACAGTGTGGGAGTAAAGTCTGGAACCGGGTCCCAGCCCCCTCGGGGTGCTCAATAAGATCAGGAGGTTGACCGGGAGGTGTCTGAGGAGCCTCTGGCCCTGGCTTTTCATAACCAGAGGAGAAGACTGCCCCCAGCTGCCTGGAGCTCTGCGCTCTCCACGGAGTCTGGGATCAGTCAGGGACCCACTCCACCTCACAGGCCCCCTTTCTTATCTCCTCCTTTCCTCCTCGCCTCTCCTTCTCCCTTTTCTTTGTCTCTCCTACTGATTCCTCTCTCTTCCCTTACCTCCTGGACAGAGATTTCTATACAAACACACACACGTGGCTCTGGCTTGGTCAAAGAGAGAAGGGTGGCAAGCAGGCAGACAGCCAGGACACTGGAGACTCTGATGGGCATTATTCAACCCAGATGGGCGGCAATCAGAGAATGCCGGCCTGAAGTTTCCTGAGGTGGTGACAGCAGCGAGGGACCAACAGACAACGGCACTCTCTGTGGCCTTCTTGGACCCTAAAGCCTTCTTTCAGTCTCCAACCAGCCAGGGTGAGCAGCCAGCTGCCCCGAGGCAACCGCAGCCCCTCCAGGGGCGAGGCTGAGGGAGAGAAGGCTGTGGCTGGTGTTCTTCCCAGCCAGAGAGTTGCTGCGCAGGCCTGTCACTCTGGGTTTCCCAGACCCCTGGGGCAGGGCAGAAAGTGAGATTTGGAGAAGCCGGGCAGGTCAGAGCACAGAGCACAGGGAGTGGGCACTGGGACATAGAGGGTAAAGGAGCAGGTGCTCAGAGCTGGAAACTTCCCATGGAACAGGCCAGCCCCTGCCACAGCCTGTGACGCAGGTCCCTGGACAGAGTGGCCTCTTGGAAACACAGTCCAGGGTATCACCAAGGCCACTGAACACATGCTTCAACTTAGTCTGGCTTGCCACAGTTCTGCAAAGTTCCTGGTCACCCTACCTTGCTCCCAACCTACCCTCTTCTTCCTGCTAAGGGACTCCCTGAAAGCTGTCTGGGAGCCTGTGCAATGGGTGGCATCCTGGGGCTAGAGGCAGACCCAAGAGGGGACTTTTCACCTGCAAACCCCACAAGGGAGCCATGGGGCAGCAGAGTGGCCAGTACACCTGAGTTTACATGGCTCCAGCCGCCATTCTGCATGTGCAGAGCTGAGCACCTGGGCCAAGGTGCATGGAGGTTTCAGTACAACTTTGTTCCTCTTTCCAGTCAGACCTGGCCAAGAGCTGCCAGGCTGTGAGAGTCCTGAAGCACATGCTGCCTCCTGGGCCTGCGGTGACAGTGCAGCAGGCAGAGAGGGCTTGACCGGCTGACTCTCCGCCAGGCTGAAGGCACCTGACCTGCCTGGGCAACCAGTCAGCCCTCCTGTCCTGGGTCTTTGAAAAAAAGGAGCCACCTTTGCTTATTCATTCATTTATCTTTTCTTCCACTGATCCCGTGCCAGACACTGTGCGAGAGATTCTAAATGTGCTAGTAAGGGTTCTCGAATGATAACGATGCCATCCCAGTCAACAAGGATCTGAAGTTTAACAATAATAACTGTTAGGTGGTCAGTGACGTGGGCTGTGGAAGGATTCACAGATAGAAGAAAGTGTAGAGAGTAAAGATTTTACTTACTTTCCAAGAGAGGAGAGGGGCATGGGATGGAGAGATACCCCTGCATTGAGGGGTGGGGCCTTGAGTTTTTATTGGATTAAAACAGGGTGGGGTTTGCCGTTGGGTGGCCCTTGGGCTGCTGGGGGCTTCAGTTTGTTCTGCCTGTAGTTGTAGGGAGCAGGTAAGTCAGGTTCTGTTCTTGCTTTCCAGTAATTTCCGGTCCTGCGGATAAGCTTAGAAGAGTAAATCGGCAGTCGTGTTTAATGAGGACATGAGCCTGCTCAGCAAATGGCGCCATGACAGCAAATGGTGCTGGCTTTGTCCTTTCAATAATAATAATAATTATTTATAGGCAGTTTATTACATGCCCAGTATTGAACTATTCACACGACTACATTTAAACTTGCTGGCGATACTACGAGGAGGTACTATTACTGTCCCCACTTGGTAGGTGAGGACACTGACGCTTCAGGACGTGATGGGACTCGCCAGGGGCACGAAGCAGGCCGCCCCAGAGTTAGGTTTCTCATCTGGCTGCTGGCCCAGAGCCTGTCGGGGAGGCAGCATTTTAGAGCATTAACATGTTGATGAGCCTGGTGACTGAGCCCCGATTTTCAAGCATTAATGTGTTGTCCTTTGTTCATGTGAATACAACCCTTCTTATCTCACAGATGAGAACATCGAGGCCCAATGGAGAAACCGGCCAGGGCAAAGTCACACAGAAAGTTTGTGGCTATTGTCAGGCCCCGTGCCATGGCCCCGGTGCCAAACGTTACCTCTGTGTTTCAGTTTCCTCATGCGTGTAACCAGCAGGTTTTGTGGGATGATCTCCCCAGTTTTGAGATTCTGACTGTGTGATGTTATCACATGATGTTGTAACCTGCCTTCAGGGAGGGTCAGCAGGAGCTTCCTGGCTGTAGGAACACAGAAAGCAGAGAAACAGGCAGGGACCAGCTGCGACTGTTCTCCAAGCCCTGTCACAGCCCATACCCTCCACAGTCCTTGCCCCACAGAGAGTCAAGGGTATGGAAATGTTTTCATGCCTCAAGGCATGGGCCTCTAACTCAACTGATGGAGTAGCTAACATATATTATATATGTGTATGTGCATATTATACATATACATATATACATTATATATACACATATACGCATACACACACACATATATTCTCAACAGAAGAACCAACGAGTCCTGAGAGCTGGCAATGAGAACTTACACTCAGAGGTAAGGGCACGGGGAGAAGACATAAAACCACATGTACCTTAGAGCCCAGGCAAAGGTTAGCTGTCAATGTGGACAGCTGGGTCCTTAACCGGTCACCTCATTTAGCCAAGCTGACACCTGTGGGAGGGCTATGCCCTCTCAGCATCGGTCCCTGGTCGGACTTACCTCAGTGGAGCAGGAACACCCTCAGGTCCCAAGAAATCCCAGGCTCAGCCTCATCCCTTCCTAAAACAAAAGGAGCTCCCTCACTCAGCTACTCCTTGGCAAGGAGGGGATAGCCGGGGGTCTCTGCTACCCGGGGAGGAATTCCTGGAATAAGCCTGAAGGTCCTTGGCCAGGTGTGACTAGAAAGAGGAATAAAATTGGGTGGGCTGGGGCAAGAGAGGTCAAGAATCAGGGTTAGGGCAGCTGCTCAGTTTCTCTTTGGAGAAATGGATCCTACTGCCTGGATAGGGGGCAGGGGTGCTCCAGGTGGTGAGGGGCGTGGAACCAGGGGTGAGGGGAGCAGCAGGAAAAGGCCAGGTGCAGGATATCTGAAGAGAAGATATGCCTCATGCAGGTGGTGGTCTCAGTCTAGTGGGGTGTGAGTTGTTCACTTACCTGCCACCTCGCCTGTGGGACCAGCTGGGATGTCACAATTCCCTGGCCAGAAACAATGTCCCAGGCCAAGGCAGTGGAAGAGAACGTATAAGGGAACAATCCATGAATTTTAGGGGGTGGGGTCTGAAGCCAGTCCACAGGGAGTCAGATAAGGGACACAGTTACCGTATCCGTATCCCACCCCACCCAGCACGGGTGGGACCAGCAGGCCGGCCTCCTGGTCAGTTTCTTCCCCACTCGGGTCTGTGCAGAACCCAGAGCTGAGTTACCTGAAGGCCATGTTACCATCTTTGGGCAGGTGAGTGATCTACCCCCACTCCTCCAAAAAGCAACTGCTCTTTCCACCCCTTCCCCAGACTATCTTTGACCTCTTACCTCCCCTCACTGCCGTGGCTCAGGACTTCCAGCCCACCCTGCCCCTTCCAGGTGTTTTGCTGAGAAGCAAAATGGTCTCTGCCAGTTGGTTAGACTGGCCCTTGGGAGTGCACAAAAGGGGCAGGGCCAAGGGAGAACCTTAGCGGATTCTGGAAGCAAAGCCCACACACGTTGTCCAGCCCCCAAAAGTGACTTTAGTCAGAAGACCCATCAGCCGCTAGGTCAGGGAGTTGGCCTGTCAGTGACACAATGCCCTGAGGTCTAGGAGCTACCAGACTGTTTGTTAGGGCCGAGCTGGCCTGCAGGGGGCGCTAGAGAAGCACGTGTTCAGCATCATCTCAGCTCCCTCCTAGCCACGCTTGGTGACCACCATTGTTTGGGAAGATGCAGAGGAGTAAAGGGTGGCGGTAAGAAAATGAGTCTGTGCCTCCATACCCACATCAATGATTATAATCAGGATTGTTTTCAAATTAAAAGCATCTTTTTCTTGTTTTTAAAATATTTTTTATTTATTTTTACTTTTTATGTATATTTTATTGAGTATCCTATCACAGTTGTCCCATTTTTCCCCTCCACCCTGCACCCCCCTCCCTCCAGCATTCCCCACCCCCTTAGTTCATTCATGTCCATGGGTCACACATACAATAAGGCCTTTGGCTTCTCCATTTCCCATACTATTCTTAACCTCTCTGTGTCTATCTTGTACCTACCAATTACGCTTCTTACTCCCTGTACCTTTTCCTCCATTCTCATCCCTCCTCCTCTCCCCCCCTGTGATCCTCCATGTGATCCCCAGTTCTGGGATTCTGTTCCTGTTCTAGTTGTTTGCTTGGTTTGTTTTTGGGTTTTTTTTAGATTCAGTTGTTGATAGTTGTGAATTCATTGCCATTTGTCTGTTCATAGTTGAATCATCTCCTTTTTCTTAGATAAGTTCTTTTAACATTTCATATAATAAAGGCTTAGTGATTATGAACTCCTTTAGCTTTACCTTACCTGGGAAGCACTTCATCTACCCTTCCATTCTAAATGAAAGCTTTGCTGGATACAGCAATCTTGGATGTAGGTCCTTGCCTTCTATGACTTCGAATGTTTCTTTCCAGCCCCTTCTTGCCTGCAAGGTTTTTGAGAAATCAGCTGATAGCCGTATGGGAACTCCTTTGTAGGTAACTGTCTCCTGTTCTCTTGCTGCTTCTAAGATTCTCTCCTTCTCTTTAATCTTGGGTAATGTAAATACGATGTGCCTTGCCTGGTGTGTGCTTCCTTGGGTCCATCTTCTTTGGTCCTCTCTGAGCTTCCTGGACATATATTACCTTTGCCAGGTTGGGGAAGTTCTCCATTATTTTTTCAAATAAGCTTTTCAATTTCTTGCTCTTCCTCTTCTCCTTCCAGCACCCCTATGATTCCAGTGTTGGAATGTGTAAAGTTGTCCTGGAGGTTCCTAAGCCTCTTCTCAATTTTTTGAATTCTTGTTTCCTCATTTTGTTCTGGTTGAATGTTTATTTCTTCCTTCTGGTCCAAATTGTTGATTTTGCATCCTGGTTTCCTTCCTTTCACTGTTGGTTCCTTGTATATTTTGCTCTATTTCACTTTTCATAGCCTTCACTTTTTCCTCTATTTTGTGACCATACTCAGCCATTTCTGTGAGCATCCTGATTGGCCAGTGTTTTGAACTCTACATCTGATAGCTTGTCTATCTCTTCATCACTTAGTTTTTTTTCAGGAGTTTTGATCTGTTCTTTAATTTGGGCTATATTTCTTTTCCACAGTGCACCTGTTACATTGTAAGGGGAGGAGACTTAGGTATCTTCAGGGCGGGGCAATCCACATCACTGTGTTGTGGAGCTGTATGTGGGAGAGGGGTCAGAGAGGAAACAATGCCGATTGCTTGGTTCTCGGCTTTTAGTCACTTCCCCCACCACCTACAAGCAAATTGGGCCCTTCTGGTGCTGATTCCTGGGTGGGCGTGTTTGTGTATGTTAAGGGACCCTATGGGTCTCTGCAATGAACTCTCTTGTGAGGCTGAGAGTTTCTCCCACCATTGCAACCCCCATAGGTTTTTACAGCCAGAGATTTTGAAGCTTTGTTTTCCCATGCTGGGATCCTGACTTGTGGGGTCTGTCTCACTCCCTAGTGTTCCTCCTGGTTTATCCACATGCAAATGTGGGACCGCCAGCTGCCACCTTGCCACATGGTCTCGTCCAACCTAGCTGCCCAGCTCATCCCCTCCTACCAGTCTGAATAAATGTTTCTTCTTTAACTCCTTGGTTATCAGACTTCCATACAGCTCTGTTTTCTGGCAGTTCTGGTTGTATTTTGCTTTTAAATTTGTTGTTATCCTTCTTTTGGTTGTGCGACCAGGCAAAGTGTCCCCATCTTGGCTGGAAGTCTCTAAAAGCACCTTTCAGAAGACTACAGTACATCCTGACCATATAGGCTTAGGAGTTTGGAATCCCAAATCAGACTATCTGAGTGCAAGTCAAAGGGATTCCACTCATAAGCTTTGGTTTTGCTGCATGTTTCCTTTCATAGTCATTAACATTTTTTAACAATGTGCCATGTGGTACATTAAAGTATTACAGACATCTAAGTTATAGAGGATAGTAAAGACCCAGACAACTGTGAACCCCTTAATCAACTGAAATAGTATAATACAACCAACAAACTGCGTGGGTGAAGGTACACAGGAGTAACTCCCCATCCTCAGCTGCCACCTTTCCAACAGAGGGGCCCCATTCTTCATTCTGTGTTTGTCATTTCCCTGATGGTACACGGGGTCTGGCACAAATAACACCCCTCTTTATTACAAAATATTTTATTATGAAATCATAATCATGTCATTCCATAACATACCAATATCACACTCAAGCACTCCATATGGCATTTTAGGTGAAATGTTCAAATTAAAACTATAAATTATGATTCCCATATTATTACCCTACCAACCACACTCAAGCAGAACTCACTTCTGCTGGGCCCTGTATTTTATAACTCCACCTGAAATTGACTTTTATCAGTTGAGTTTTTTTGCTTGTTTTCGTTTTTAAGAAGAGACAGTATTTTATTTTAAAAGTATTTCCCTGGTTCTATAGTCCACAGATGTTCATTTATAAATATTATTAATAATGGCAGCAAAGTTGGCAAATATAAAAAATTTAAAACCCCTACAATTTTCACACTAGTAGATGGAAATGTAAAAATACATAATCGGTAGAATACTATGTGTCCAGCACTACATATACAGCTTTTTTTATATCTTATTTTTTTCTGAGCATACCGTTTCAGAGTAGAACATTCAGACAGGGAAAGTAAATAAAGAAAAAAATACTGTGTGTTTCACACCGCTCTGAGCATGTTCAGTGTGCCTGCCCACATTGTAACTGGTTATTCAGGAGCAAACTTCTCCATTGGAAAGAAGGTTCCAGATCATGTCCATCACCCCAGCCAGTGCAAAGGCCCTCTGGCCATACCTTTGGTCAGGAAGAGACTTGTATGCACCCCTGAATACGGATAACATGGGAGGGGCACCCTCGACAACCATCAACAATGGAACCTCATTCCAAAGAACCCATATAAAATCCAGGGGAAAAAATTGTGCTACTGAACATTTAAAAAACCATTCAAAGTATGTAAAATCAGTTACTTACTTGAATTATGCCTCTACCAAAAACCTTGTTTCCCTTAGGTAGAAAATAAAAACATGCGTTATGACCAAAATCAAGTTGTATTTTCCCCCCACATTCTGTTCATGCTTTTCTATGGCCAAACTATCAACCTCAGAGTTTCAGCTCTTTTTAATTAAACTATTTGAACTCTGTTTCACTGGACTGATGTATAGTGGTCTACATATTGGTGCAAACATATCTACATGTGATCTATATTCCCATTCATGCATGTGGCACACAGGGCCAGTCACACACACCCAGTATTTCTAAAGGGAGGCTGCAAGACACCCACTATCCACAGGACAGTGTCTGAGTCTGGTTCCTTAGGTAGTTCCAACTGGTACCTAAGAAAGACTTGAGACTCAGGGAGTAGCAGCAAGGGCATGGCTGGCGGAGAAGGAGACAGTGCCGCACCGTCACCCACCAACAGGTGGCAAGGCCAGGAGACTGGGGGAGAAGTTCCCAAATAGACATTGCCTTGTTGCCCAGGGCCTCCCTTGGCCTGGATGATAACAGAGATGATGGCGGATGCGGGGGGGGGGGGGGGCTCTGAGTTCCCCCGCTCTGGGGTGGGTGGAATGGTGACAGTGCGGGGCCAGAGATCACTGGGAACCTTGGGAGGCTTCCCTCCTCTAGCTCTGCTGGAGAAATGCCCAGACAGGTCCCAGCGTTAGCCCCTCCGGTGACAGACACCCCCACGTAAAGACCGGGGCCCTTAAATCCCAGTGGGGAGGCCTGGGGTTGGTGACGCGGCCGGAGGGGAGAGTGGTGGGATGTGGGCTGCCTGGGCCGAGCAGCGTGGCGCCGCTGCAGCTGGAGCTCAGCTGACTGGGCGCGGCGCCAAGCCCAGGCCCTAGACTCCTCTGGAGAAACCCGCACTTCCCGGTGACAGCGTGCCAGCCAGAGTGGGCCCGCTGCTCATTCTGCAACCTCTGGGGCGCAGATGCAGTTGCTTGGGGCGCAGGTAGGAGGAGGAAGGAGCAAAGGTGACATCCTCTTCCTCCCCCTCTCCCACCCTAAACCCAAGAAGGAGCCGGCGCCAGAGGCAGCTGGGAATTCGTGGCAGGGACTAATTGAAATGAATCTGGTTAGCAGGAGACTCAGCTCTCAAAACCAGCCGACGTGGAACAAAGTCCAGCGGTCTGCCCTAGGGAGGAGAACCTCTCCTGGCTCCATCTAAGTGAGGGGCGCGAGTGGGGAGGCCGCTGCCCGCTAGGCTCTGGAGGCGGAGGGTCGCTCCTCCAGACCTGCCCCAGGCCCTCCCACAGGCTTCTCGGTCAGCTGTGAAACTAAGCACGGTTTAAGAACAATTGTCACCACAGTCAGAGTTAAAGAGCCCTTTCACTTATACCGGTGGTTGAATCAACTCCAGTGACACACATTTATTGAATCGGTTATGGCAGGCACTGTGCCAGGCTCTGGCAATTTGCTTTTACCATAGGAAATGAGATTGCAAGGACAAAAATATGTTCTGACAAGCAGACCTTTTAGAATATCCTGCAGTAGAATTCTGGGAAATACATGAATAACTCTCACAGGACATTGGGTAAGGAGTTTAAAATCGGAAAAGCTGTGAACAAATTCGTTTGCTTAATGGCGACAAACATGACATGTCACTGGAGAGAAGGAGGAGCTTAGAGCCACTTAGTGTTTTCTTTTTACTGGCCGTGGTGAAAAGAGAAAGCTAAATACAGGAGACCTGACCAAATTTTTTGAAATGTTGTTTTGGGGTCACAGCTACGGAGTGAAGTGCACTTAATGTAATCGAGGCTGAAATATGAAGTTGTGATTTGGGATTTCTGAAGTACCCAGGCTTCACACAAAACCATTAGAAGATCAGATTCCTCAGAATTTAGAGCTCTAATTTTCAGTATCCACAGAGTTTGTTTTTAAAGAAAACTTGGTATTGGACGTTAGTTCAAACTTTCACTTTGAAGATAGCTAGGATAACAATCAAAATGTCCTGGTTAAATGAACTGACCCTTCTGTTTTTCAGCATTATTAAGGAATTTGACGATTAAATGAATTTTTATTTCTCTTCTCACTGATAAGATAAACACGCAATTTTCACTGTCCTCATAGTCTTTTTTAAAAAATATGTTTTATAGATTATGCTTTAACAACTGTTTAACAATTGTCCCGTTTTCTCCCCCTTTATTCCCCTCTGCCCTGTGCACCCCCTCCCATGTGCATTCCCCCCCTTGACTTCATGTCCATGGGTCACACAGGTAAGTTCTTTGGCTTCTCCATTTCCTATACTACTCTTAACCTCCCCCTGTCTATCTTCTACCTACCATCTATGTTTCTTATTCTCTGTACCTTTTCCCCCTCTCTCCCCCTCCCATTCCCTCACTAATAACTCTCCATGTGATCTCCATTTCTGGGATTCTGTTCCTGTTCTAGTTGTTTGCTTAGTTTGTTTGTGTTTTTGTTTTAGGTTCGGTTGTTAACTGCAAGCTTGTTGTCATTTTACTGTTCATAGTTTTATTTTTTTTCTTAGGTAAGTCCCTTTAACATTTCATATAATAAGGGCTTGGTGATGATGAACTTCTTTAACTTGACCTTATCTGGGAAACACTTTATCTTTCCTTCCATTCTAAATGATAGCTTTGCTGGATAGAGCAATCTTAGATGTAGGTCCTTGTCTTTCATGACTTGGAATACTTCTTTCCAGCCCCTTCTTGCCTGCAAGGTTTCTTTTGAGAAATCAGTAGACAGTCTATGGGAACTCCTTTGTAGGTAACTGTCTCCTTTTCTCTTGCTGCTTTTAAGAGTCTCTCCTTATCTTTAATCTTGGGTAATGTAATTATGAAGTGCCTTGGTGTGTTCCTCCTTGAGTCCAGCTTCTTCGGGCCTCTGAGCTTCCTGGACATCCTGATAGTCTATTTCCTTTGCCGAACTGGGGAAGTTCTCCTTCATTATTTGTTCAAATAAGTTTTCAATTTCTTGCTCTTCCTCTTCTCCTTCTGGCACCCCTATGAGTCAGATGTTGGGATGTTTAAAGATGCCCTGGAGGTTCCTAAGCCTCTCTTCATTTTTTTGAAATTTTGTTTCTTCATTCTGTTCTCATGGTATGTTTCTTTCTTTCTTCTGGTCCACACCATTGATTTGATTCCTGGTTTCCTTCCCATCACTGTTGTTTTCCTGTACATTGTCCTTTATTTCACTTAGCATAACCTTCATTTTTTCCTGGAATTTGTGACCATATTCAACCAATTCTGTGGGTATCCTGATTATCAGTGTTTTGAACTGTGCATCTGATGGATTGGCTATCTCTTTATCGCTTAGCTGTATTTTTTCTGAAGCTTTGATTTGTTCTTTTATTTGGGCCATTTTTTGGGGGGGCATGGGTGCACCTGTTACGTAGTAAGGGGAGGAGCCTTAGGTGTCATCAGGGTGGGGCAACCCAATTGCTGCACTGTGACGCTGTATGTGGGGGAGGGGTCCGAAAGGGAATAATTCCACTTGCTCCGCTCTCTGCCAGATTTCAGTCCCTTCCCCCACTACCCACAAGCAACGTGGGCCTTTCTGGTGCTGATTCCCAGTGGGTGGGCTTGTGTACGTTCTAGAACCCTGTGGGTCTCTCCAACAAACTCTCCTGTGAGGCTGGGAGTCTCTCCCACTGGTGCCTCAATCCCCACAGGTGTTTTCAATCAGAGGTGTGAGGCTTTATGTCCCCGTGCTGGGGCCCTGGGTCGTGTGGTCTGTCTCGCTCCCCAATCGTTCCTCCTGGTTTATCCTGGTTTGTGAATGTGGGACTGCCCAGTGTGCAATCTGCCACCTGGCTGGGTCCACCAGCCACCACCTTGCCCACCCTGGTCCTCCAGCCACTGCCTTGCCATGAGTCCTCTCCACCCCGCTGCCCATCTCCGCCCCTCCTACCAGTCTGGCTGAATGTCTCCTCTTTATCTCCTTGGTTGTCAGACTTCCATACAGTTCAATTTTCTGTCAGTTCTGGTTGTTTTTTGTTTTTAAATTTCTTGTTAACCTTCTTTTGGTTGTGGGAGGAGGCACAGTGTGTCTACCTACGCCTCTATCTTGGCCAAAAGTGTCCTCATAAATATTCTAATGTAACAATTGAGCATTTAAAATCTGAAGGACTTTAACTTACTAGTAATTTTTTTTGCCAAATAAAAATAGGCAAAAGGAACACATAAATGTAATTTATTTTAGAAAAGAAAATAAATATGGAAACAAACTTTTAAAAATTTATTTTCAATTCTAGTTGGTGTACAATATTATTATAGTTTCAGATGTATAGCACAGTGATTAGACAGTTGTATACGTTATACAGTGATCTCTCCACAAGTCTTAGTACCTGCCTTCCACCAAACATAGTTATTAAACATTATTGACTATATTCCTGACTGTGTACTTCACATCCCCATGACTGTTTTTATAACTGATAATTTGTACTTCTTAATCCTTTTCACATTTTTTGCCCATCTCCCCAACCACCAGCCATCTGGTGACCATCAATTTGCCCTCTGTATCTATGAGTTTATTTCTGCTTTGTTTGTTTGTTTATTTTGTTTTTTATCTTCCACATAGAAGCAAAATTATATGGCATTAGCCTTTCTCTGTCTGACTTATTTTGCTTAGTGTAATACCCTCTAGGTCCATCCATGCTGTCACAAATGACAAGATTTCATTCTTTATTGTTGAGTGATATTCCATTGTGTACATGTACATGTACTTCTTTATCCACTCACCTATCGATGGACACCTAGGTTGCTTCCCTATCTTGACTATTGTAAATAATGCTGCAGTGAATGGAGGGGTGTGGTCTTTTCAAATTAGTGTTTTGGATTTCTTTGAATAAACACCCACAAGTGGAATTGCTAGATTATATGGTAGTTTTATTTTTAAAATTTTTAGGGAAATCCATATTGTTTTCCACAGTGGCTCCACCAAGGTTTAATTTACAATCTTACCAATAGTGCATGAGGGTTCCCTTTTATCCACATCTTCATCAGCATTTGTCATTTACTGATTTATTAATGATGGCCATTCTAACAGGTGTGAGGTGATAGCTCATTGTGGTTTTTGTTGTTGTTGTTGTTTTTCCATTTATTTATTTTTTAAAAAATATTTTATTAATTATGCCAGATTGGGGAAGTTCTCCTTTATTATTTGTTCAAATAAATTTTCCACTTGTGGTTGTTCCTCTTCCCCTTATGGTACCCCTATAATTTGGATGTTGGAATCTCTAAAGATGTCCTGGAGGTTCCTAAGCCTCTCCTATTTTTTAAAAATTCTTGTTTCCTCATTTTTTTTTTGGTTTGGCCATTTTTTTCTTCCTTCTGGTCCACTCAATTGATTTGAGTCCCAGTTTCCTTCCCATCACTATTGGTTTTCTGTGCATTTCCCTTCATTTCAATTAGTTTAGCCTTCATTTGTTCCTCTAATTTGTGACTAAAATCAACCAGTTCTGTGATTATCCTGATCACCAGTATTTTGAACTATGCATCTGATAGGTTGGCTATTACTTGGTTGCTTAAAAGTATTGGCTCTGGGGCTTTGAGCTCTTTTTCTGCTTGAGCCATAATGTTTTGGTCATGTCGCAACTATTACGTATGAGGGGCAAAGCCTTAGGTGTTCATCAGGGCAGGGCAACCCAGTTTCTGGGTTGTGACGCTGTATGTAGGGGCAGGGTCAGAGAGGGGCAATGGCATTTGTTCTGCTCTCTCTCAGATCTCAGTCCCCTCTGCTGCTTCCCGCAAGCAAACCAGGCCCCCCCTGGTGCCAGTTCCCGGGTGTGTGTGGGCCTGTGCACCCTCCAGGACCCTGTGGGTCTCTCCAACAAACTCTCTGTGAGCCTGGGAGCTTCTCCCGGCACCTCGACCCCAAAAGTTTCTCCAATTAGTGCTTTCAGGCTTTAACTCCTGGCGTTGGGGCCCTAGCCTGTGAGGTCTGTCTCACTGCTCACTCCTTTGCCCGGTTTATCTGCAGGCAAATATGTGACCATAGTCGGCCAGCCGCCTTGTGCCCCCACTGGGTCTGCCTGCCGCCACCCCACACCTGGGATCTGCCAACCACCACCTATGCGCCTGGGTTAGTCTGGCCACTTTTTTCTGCCTGACCCCGCTCCACCAGCCACTGACTCAGCCCCTCTTACCGGTCTGGCTGAATGGTTCGTTGTTGTCGGACTTCCGTACAGTTCAATATTCTGTGTTTGGTTGCATTTTTGTTACTAACACTTTGTTGTCTTTAAACTTGGTTGTGCGAGGAGGCACAGTGTTTCCACCTACGCCTCCATCTTGGCCTGAAGTCTCATTGTGGTTTTAATTTGCATTTCTCTGACAATTACTGATGTTGAGCATCTTTTCATATGTCTATTGGCCACCTTTATGTCCTCTTTGGAGAAATGTTTATTCCAGTACTCTGCCCACTTTTAAATTGGATGGGTTAGTTTTTTGGTTTTAAGTTCTATGAGTTCCTTATATATTTTGAATATTAACCCCTTATTGGGTGTATCATTGGTGAATATGTTCTCCAATCCAGTAGGTTGTCTTTGGTTTTGCTGATGGTTTCCTTTGCTGCTCGAAAACTTTTTAATTTGGTGTAGTCCCTTTTGTTTACTTTTTCTTTTGTTTCTTTTGCCCAAGGCAACATATTAAAAAAAATATGTCGCTAAGAGTGATGCCAAAGAGTTTACTGCCCATGTTTCCTTCCAGGAGTTTTATGGCTTTAGGTTTTACATCGAAGCGTGTAATCTATTTTGAGTTTATTGTTTGTATATGTTGTAAGAAAGTGGCCTAGTTTCAGTTTTTTTGCATTTATCTGTCCAGTTTTTTTCAATACCATTTATTAAAGAGACTGTCTTTACCCCATTGTATATTTTAAGTATATTTTATTTATTATGCTATTACAATTGTCCCAAGTTTTTCCCCTTTGCCCCCCTCCACCTGATATCCTCCCCACCCCTTTAGTTCATGTCCATGGGCCATGCGTATAAGTTCTTTGGCCTCTTCATTTCCTATACTATTCTTAACAGCCCTGTCTATTCTGTAACTACCATTTATGTTTCTTAATCCCTTCACCTTTTCCCCATTCTCCCTCTACCCCTTCCCACTGATAACCCTCCCTGTGATCGCCATTTCTGTGATTCTGTTCCTGTTCTGGTTGTTTGCTTAGTTTTGTTTTGTCTTCTAGATTCTGTTGTTGATAGTTGTGAATTTGTTGCCTTTTTAATGTTCATAGTTTTGAACTTCTTTTTCTTAAATAAATTCCTTTGACATTTTATGTAATAATGGCTTGGTGATGATTAACTCCTTCAACTTTACCTTACCTGGGAAGCACTTTATCTGCCCTTCCATTCTAAATGATAGCTTTCCTGGAGAGAGTAATCTTGGGTGTAGGTCCTTACTTTTCATCACTTTGAATACTTCTTGCCAGTCTCAGTTTGCTTGCAAAGTTTCTTTTGAGAAATCAGCTGATAGTCTTAAGGGAATTCCTTTGTAGGTAACTCTTTTCTTTTATTCTGCTGCTTTCAAAATTCTCTCCTTATTTTTAATATCAAGAATGTTCTTCCTTGGGTCCAATTTCTTTGGCACTCTCCGAGCTTCCTGGACTTCCTGGAAGTCTATTTCCTTTGCCAGACTGGGGAAGTTCTCTATCATTTTTTCAAATAAGTTTTCAATGTCTTGTTCTTCCTCTCCTCCTTCTGGCACCCCTATGATTCAGATGTTGGTACATTTGAAGATTTCCCAGAGGCTCCTTATGTTATCCTTGCTTTTTGAATTCTTGTTTCTTCATTCTGTTTTAGTTGAATGATTATTTCCTCCTTTTGTTCCAAATCACTGATTTGAATCCTGGTTACCTTCCCTTCACTGTTGGTTCCCTGTAGATTTTTCTTTATCTCATGTAATGTAAACTTCATTTCTTCCTTTATGTTGTTGCTGTATCAGTGAGTTCTTTGAGCATCCCGATCACCAGTGTTATGGACTCTGTATCTGGTAGGTTGGTTATGTCCATTTCATTTAGTTATTTTTCTGAGGTTTTGTTCTGTTCTTTCATTTGGGCCATATTTCTTTGTTCCCTCCATCTGGCAGCCTCCCTGTGTTTGTTTCCGTGTAGTAAGCAGAGCTGCTTCGACTCCCTGTCTTGTTAGGTCGGCCTATGTAGAAAAGGCACCTTTAGCACCTGCATATTGTGTGGGATAGAGCCTTCAGTACTCGCCAGGGCAGGACAGCTCACTTCACTGCCTTGTGGCTCCGTGTTGGGGGAGGGTTGGGAGAGAGGACAGTGCTGACCCCCTAGCTTCTGGAGGTTTGCCCGGCACTCGCCCCATTTCCAGTCACTTCACCCACTCCCCATGTGTGACTGGCACCCTTCCATCCGTTGCCCTGGAGCTGAGTCCCAGAGTGCGTGAGTGTGCGTACATTCTAAGTCCATGCGTGCCCTTTAAGTGGTGTCTCCTGAAAATCTGGTAGTTTCTTCCACGGTCCCAACTCCCACTGGTTTTTACATCCAGAAATTAGGGAGATTTATCTTCCTGGTGCTGGAAACCAGGGCTGTGCTATCTGGCCTGGGCCTGGGATCGCCCACTCTCAATCGCTCGGTCAAGGTATCCCTCCTGATTTTTATCCACCACGTGTGAATGTGGGATCACCTGTGCCTGCTCCAGCTGCTGCTGCCTCTCCGGCCACACCGCATCTCCTTGCCTCTCTGCCTGTCTCCATGTCTCTGCCCCTCCTGCCTGTCTGGACGAACGTGGCTTCTTTCAATGTCTGGTTGTCAGATTTCCATACACTTCAGTTTTCTGACAGTTCTGGGTGTTACTTGTTTTGAGATTTAGTTGTAATTCTTTTTGTGGTTGCATGAGGAGGCAAAGTGTGTGTTTACCTACACCTCTATCTTTTTTTAAAGATTTTTATTTATTTATATTTAGGGATGGGGGAGGGAGGGAGAAAGAGATGGAGGAAAACATCAATGTGTGGTTGCTTCTTGTGTGCCCCCTGCTGGGGACCTGGCCCCCAACACAGGCATGTGCCCTCACTGGGAACTGAACCTGTGACCCTTTGGTTCGAGGGCTGGCACTCAATCCACTGAGCCACACCATCCAGGGCTACACCTCCATCTTGACCAGGAGTTGTACATTCTTGCTTTGTTTGTTGTAGATTAATTGAACATATAGGCATGGATTTATTTCTAGGTTCTCTGTTCTGTTCCACTGGTCTATGTTTCTGTTTTTATGCCAGTACCATGCTGTTTTGGATACGATAGCCTCAAGTGTACTCTGTTATCAGGTAGTATGATACCTCCAACTTTGTTCTTCTTTCTGAAGTGTGCTATGGCTTTGGGGGATCTTCTGTGGTCCCATACAGATGTTAGGATTATTATCTAATTCTGTGAAAAATCCCACTGGCGTTTTGACAGGGATGACGTCGACTCTGCAGATTGCTTCGGGTGGCAGGGACATCTGAGCGATATGAGGTCCTCTGACCGTGGGCGCATCTTTCCGCTCATTTGTATCTTCTGCAGTTTCTCTCCTCAGTGTCTCATATTTGATTTTCTGAGTCTAGGACTTTTACCTCCTTGATTTACTTTATTTCTAGGTATTCTATTCTTTTTGATACAACTGTGATGGAATTGTCTCCTTAATTCCTCTTTCTGATAGTTTGCTATAATGCAAACAATGTGTAAAAATGCAACCAATTTCTGAATGTTAACTTTGTATCCTGTTACTTTACTGAATCCATGTATTAATTCTAATAGGTTTGAGTGGCAATTTAGGGTTCTCTCCATAGTATTGTGTCATCTGCAAATAGTGACAGTTTTATTTCTTCTTTTCCAATTGGAAGCTTTTATTTCTTTTTATTGTCTGACTGCTGTGGTTAGGACTTCCAGTACTAGTGGTGAAGGTAGACATCCTTGTCTTGTCCCTGATCTTAAAGAAAAAGCTTTCGGCTTTTCGCCATTGGGGATCATGTTAGCTGTGGGTTTTCAGAGAGAGGAGAAGGGAGGGGGAAAACATCGAAGTGCAGTAGAAACATCCATCAGTTGCCTTTCATGCACCCCCAACTGGGGACCTGGACTGGAACCTGGGGATGTACCTTGACAGGGTATCAAACTGGCAACTTTTTGGTTCTCAGGCCAGTGCTCAGTTCACTGAGCCACACCAGCCCGGACTCTATTTTCTTTTAGACTCAATTTCTTTTTTTTCAACTCTGATCTTTATTATTTCCTTTTTTCTACCCACTTTGAGCTTTGTTTGCTCTGCTTTTTCTAGTTCTTTTAGCTGTTAGGTCAGCTTGCTGACAACTTGTGCAACAGAGATAATATAAATATACTTGACTAGTAAACCCAGGTAGAATAAAGTTGTTTATCTGCATGATATTCAATGCTGATAACTCTAAAGACATGTACATTCTTCTTAAAGATTTTATCTATTTTATTTTTAGGCAGAGGCAGAGAGAAGGAGAAAGAGAGAGAGTGAAATATCAATGTGTGGTTGCCTGTCACTCACCCCTCACTGGGGACCTGGCCCGCAACGCAGGCATGTGACCTGACTGGGAATTGAACTGGTGACCCTGTAGTTCTCAGGCCAGTGCTCAATCCACTGAGCCACACCAGCCAGGGCAAGACATGTACATTTTAATTAAACTAACAAACTTAAACTAGCTCCTGTTCATTAAAGATGATCTTAGATTGCATAAACTTGAAAAAATATTTGGGTTAGTCTCTGTCTCACTGAGAATTTAGAATATCTAATCTTTACAAGCACATTCCTTCAAACAGATTAATTTTATTTATTAAATTAACGTTAACAGTTCCATTTGGAGGTATAAAATACCTCCCATTTACAGCACACACAGACACACACAGGCAGATGCACAGCCCTCGTAGCCATGAGACAGGCACAAGGACACAAACTCACTGGTTTCGAAAAGCACGGCTGGATCTGAAGTGTGGTCCTGGCAGATGGAGTAGGTTAATGTTACCTGTTCAGATGGCTAAAGCTTTCAAAATAATAGCCATGGAGAAGGCAGTCTTACCGAAGCTGCGGCTAGATTTGGGGCAAGGTTGACTCTATAGCTACTTTTACTTTTTTAAAAAAACTTTTTTGCCCCTTCGGTCATAGGAACTGGGGTTGGTAAAGACAGACGGCTTTGAACTGATTCTAGAGCTTCATTTCTGGTTCACAAAGGTTTGGAAGAGAAGGACGGTTGCCTCAATTTCTCAAACGACATCGTGGGTTAACCTACCTGTCCAGATACTTCAGCCCTAATTTGCTTCTTCTCCCCTCTGGGTGTACAGCTTCAGTTTAGGGGAGAAAGCTTTGAACGAATTCCTATCAGGCTCTTGAATCTTCAGCTTCCAATTTTGCCAAATTTCTAATCAAAGGTTGTTAAGTCCCTTTAAATATCTTGTCAGGTTTCAGCTGGGACAAACAGTAAAACATTCAGGTAAAGCTGACATAACTTTTAAAACATAAACCCTGTTTACAGTCTCTAACTCCCATGATCTTGTCAGTCCTTATGTTTCCATATCTTTTAATCTGACGGCAGCCTGAGTCAGGGCTTTGCCAGTGGCTTGTGGGGCCCCAGTTCGTGGAATGCCCCCGTCAAACCGTCCTGCACCTCTCCTTTTCCTGCCCCCTGACCGTTGTTCCCACTCTTGTGTAAAAGGGCTTTGGGTCCCCAGTGAGGGGTCAAGCCAAGATTTTTATAATTTTAACATCAGGGGGAAGCTGTCTGCAGACAGGGCCTTGGCTCTCAGCAGAGAGGAGGGGCCAGCGGTGGAGGTTTGGGGCCGGCCCCATGGGGCGAAGGGGTGTCTGACCCGCGGCCCAGGAAGGCTGTGAATGCGGCCCAACACAAAATCATAGATTCCCTGAAAACATTATGTGTTTTCTTGTGTGTGTGATTACCTGTCACAATGTATTTAATGTGTGGTCCAAGTCAACTCTTCTTCCGGTGTGGCACAGAGATGCCAAAATGTTGGACACCCCTGGGACCCTGGAATCACACCTCTACTTCCTGGGATAGGATGAGAAGAGGTTCACAATAGAAAGCCATGCCCCAGGAGACAACCCCACTGAAGAGGCATGAGTGGGGTGCTTCGTGGGAGAGTCACTCTGTTGTCATTTTACCCACAGCCTCCAGAGTGGTGGGAGCTCCCAGAGTGGTGCCTGTGTGTGCGTAGATGGCTCCCAGCAGCCCTTTCTCTCCCCCTGCTGGTCATGTGATTTAATGATTAACTCAGGGAAGAGAATTTCCTATGGAGAGGAATTAAAACTCTTGCAAGCTTTTCACAGGGCCAGACTCATCTCAGTTGTCCTGGTAGATTCTAGGCTTACAAGGAGCGTAACTTACTCCCAGCCCAGTGCTGCAGAGACCTGGAGGGTGGCTGCTGAGACGGGTGCAGTGGGATGGGGGCCTGGGCCTGCACCTGTCACAGGTGGGCTGTCCAAGCCTCCGCTGTCCGCAGTGGGATGGCAACATGGTCCTAGGCCTCTGAGTCTCAGCTCCTAAGCTGTGGGCACCAGCTTGTCTGGTTTGCTCACCCGTGACACTAAAAAAGCGTAAAGAGCAAGCAGGCCACCCTGCACCCTGCAACTTGCCTCTGCCTTGTGACTGTGCTTAATATAGGTCAAATGAAAACAGCTCCCAAAATAGACCTCTGAGAAGCAGCTGGCTTGTGAAATGCTCCGCAGAGCAGGAAAAGGTGTGGGTGACGGGGGAGCGTAGTTCTCCTCAGGTGTTACATAACTTGGACTTGAAAACTGGGGACAAATATCTGCAGAGAAGTGAGTCTTCCCTGTCCCCACCTCCCCACCCCCACCCCCAGCCCTGGACATATTTAGCCCAATCACACTGTACATCACAAACTTGCAAAAAGCTTGTTCTGTCCTGGGCATCAGGTCACCCCTCAGAACATCACCTCATCACTCTGGGGAGCTGATCACCCACCAAAGTGATCACATGACTCCCACCAGCATGGGCTGGGAGCACCGGAGTGGGGAGGTGGCTCCCCTGATGTGTGGGGTGGATTTCAGCAGACCTGAGCAGTGGGAGGGGTGGAGAGGGGTGGACAGGGTGGAGAGCAGTGGTGGGAAGGGTGTGGGAGGGGTGGAGAGCAATGTGGGAGGGGTGCTGAGGGGTGTGGGGGGGGAGAGCAGTGGTGGGCTGGGGGCTGAGGGGGATAGAGAAGCAGAAGGGAACAGGAACACCTGCATGTGCCTTCTTCTTTTGTCTTTCCTGTTTTTGCCTTGGCCAGGGGGAGAGGGGATTCCCTGACTAAAGAGAGTGCCTCTCCCAGCATTCATGGTCCACTAACTCTGTGATGATACAGCGAGGGATGCCTACAGAGGGAGGCAGGTGGAGGGTCAGGACTTCCCTGGGGAACGGACACAGGGGCCTCAGCAGTGTTCTGGGAGCTATGCCGCTCTTCAGGGTTGTCCTAGAATCAAGGCAAGGGGGTTGGGCCTTTCCAGCACATGTCAATCAGAACACTTTTGTTTTCTGTGTTTTCTGAATCTTTGACAGCGGGGCCTGGCTGATCCTGGAAGGACCACCCCTCCCAGGGCTAGCCTGTTCCAAGAGGTAGAAGAGGACTCCCTATGAGCACAGCTTTCAGATGCAAACCAGCTGAGCTGAAGTCCATACTCCCCACACTTCAGGGACACTTATGCTGGAACCACTGTCACCCCAGGGTCAGCACCAGACAACTCGGGGCAGCCCCTGGCCTAACCCTCCGTGCTCTGCCTTGCCTTGCCTTTTCCGCGGTTCCCGCGGAAACCATAACAGAGGCTCTTGCCCACATTTTCCCCGTTGTCTCTCCACTGCCTCTGCCTTGTGCCTAAATGGGGTGCTGCCCTGTGTGGCCGTGTGTGATGTGCTGTCTGCACTGTTTCTAGGGATCTGTGAGCATGAACTTCTTCCTTTGTGATCGTCCGCTCCTGCCTGTTATAACACAGGAGATCTAAACCTGGGAGCAGTGCTTGTGTTCGTGATATTCCAAAAAAAACCACCCAGAGGACCAGCAGAGGTGGACGTGCTGTGGACACACTGTCTATTATTCACATTCCAGGGGCTTGCACCAATGCCAGTGGGTCAGTGCATGCAATACTGCCCGCCTCCAGCCTTGGTGCTCCTTGTAGGGTTAGAGAGGGAGTAGCGTGTGACAGTCCCACACTGTGGTCATGCACGCAGGAGCCTTGAGACACAGGGGCCTTGCGAGGCCTGGGACATCCAGCTACAGACTGTTTTTCTCATTCCTTCTGGCTGTCAGCCAGGTAGGCACCTGTTGTCTGAGGTCATGGAGGGACCACATCCTGAGTTGCCCCACACCTGTTTAAAACAAATCTAGAGTACCCTTAAAACACCCGGCACAGGATGTGGCCTGCCCTGGAGAATTGGTGTCACCTAGGGCAAGGCAACTCCCACAGGCAGGTCCCAGAGGGGGACCGAGCTGCCAGCCATCGAAAGGCAGCACTCCCCGCATCTCGAAGAGAAAATGCTTCAGTACAGAAGAGGGCACGGGGTTATGAGTCACCCATCCACACTGGGGGGCTGTTAAGATGGAAGAGACTTAAGTGCACAGGGTCCAGCAGAAGTATGGAGTATGGACTTCAGTATGGACTCCGAGGGTCGCCNGGGCCTTGCGAGGCCTGGGACATCCAGCTACAGACTGTTTTTCTCATTCCTTCTGGCTGTCAGCCAGGTAGGCACCTGTTGTCTGAGGTCATGGAGGGACCACATCCTGAGTTGCCCCACACCTGTTTAAAACAAATCTAGAGTACCCTTAAAACACCCGGCACAGGATGTGGCCTGCCCTGGAGAATTGGTGTCACCTAGGGCAAGGCAACTCCCACAGGCAGGTCCCAGAGGGGGACCGAGCTGCCAGCCATCGAAAGGCAGCACTCCCCGCATCTTGAAGAGAAAATGCTTCAGTACAGAAGAGGGCACGGGGTTATGAGTCACGCATCCACACTGGGGGGCTGTTAAGATGGAAGAGACTTAAGTGCACAGGGTCCAGCAGAAGTAACGCCTGTGCGAGGGTGGTTGGTAGGGTACGTGAGTGTCATGCACCAGATGGACAGCAATTTGAACGTTTCACCTAAAATGTCGTATCAGGTGCTTGAGTGTGATATTGTTATGTTACAGAACTACATGCTTATAATTTTGTAATAGAAGATTTTGTAATAAAAAAGGGGTATTTTTTTGTGCCAAACCCTGTATTTAGGTGCTGGTCAAAAGAATCAAGTTGAAAGGGAGGGGTTAAGCCACAGGACAGGATAGGAGCACCTGATGGCTGAGTGAGAGGGAGAGGACCAACGTGCAGCCTCACTCGCTTGAGCACAGGAATGCATCCTGAGAAATACGTCGCTGGGCGATTTCGTTGTCGTGTGAACAGCAGAGGACGTTCTTACCCAAACCTGGATGGCATAGCCCACTGCACACATAGGCTGTATGACCCCAGTAGTCAATATTAATATGTGGCTTCTTGTTATCTTTGCAAATAGTTTCTAGGGAAACAAGGTTGCTTCAGGCCAGTCCAAAGGTCATTCTGCTTTGTTTCAGCGCCCACGTGCCGAGGAGGAAGGCGTGGAGGGCAGCTCCTCCAGCACGGCAGCTCCACTCTGCTCAGAGTGACTCTGTGTGTGTTACTGTTTACAACCCTATAGTATTGCTCCTGGGCCACAAGCTCGTACCAGGGGTATCCAACCTTTTGGCATCTTTGGGCCACATTGGAAGAAGAGTTGTTTTGGGCCACACATTAAATACACTGCGACACATACTCATGCACAAAAATCTCGTCATGTTTTAGGTATATTTATGATTTTGCATTGGGCCGCATGCGGCCCATGGCCCACGGCCCACGGGTTTGTGCGTTACTGACCGAAAGAGCATGAGATTAAATCCAGCCCAAGATGTTGCTATTGGTTTGGAATCTGCTGCTGTTGCTTGATTCTGTGTCGTTGTACTGGGTCACTGTACCCCTTGCAGCCGCTCTGCCTTGCTGTCTGCCCTGGAGGATAACTGTGGAGCAGCCTTGCCCTCTGGCTTCCAGGTGGGCAGGGTGAGGAGAAGCCCTACAGGAGAAACAAGGACGAGCACAGAGGAGACAGGGTATTTATCTCCCGCAGCCTCCCTGCAGGGTCACCTTGGGCTCTGTGCTCTCCTGTTACAGGTCACTGCTCCTTTCTAGGCAGACTTCTCAGCTGCATTCTCCTTCCAGTTTCCTGTAATTGCTCCCTCCCCCAGGGCCAAGACTGCAACGCCTGGAGGGAGGTACGCAGGGTGCAAGAATGTAAGGAGGTCACTCTCATTTGTACAACCCTGAGGGCAAACACTGCCTCAGATTCTGCATCTCGGGTGCCTCCCTCACCTGGCCCTAGTCCCTGCCCTTGCATCCTTCCAGGCCTGGTGACAGGGCTGCCACTAGCTGTGAGTTATTACTACCCGCTTTGTTTCCATCTAGCCATGCCCTTAGCTTTGTAAGGGACCCTTTTACTAATCCCTCCTAGACTTACTCCAACCTGAGTGTGCCATCAAGCTCCTCTTGGTACATGACTGCTGTAACGGGGTACAACTTTCTATGGCACTAGTATTTTTTTGTATTGTTTTTAATGGTGCATCTTCTACCTTTTTAGTTGTGGCTTTCCCTGTATAAAGTACTATCACTTACAAAGTCTACTTCCTTTTTGTTAGACTCATCTGGTTTCCAGATTTTTACTACTACAAATAATACCACAAATGTGTGGGCATTTCCCTAAGGTAAATTCCTAGTAGAATTTATACAACTTCTGGGTGAAGTTGTATAAATATTTTTAAAACTTGTGATATGTGTAGGCACCTAAGTGCACATAGTCTCTGTTCACATTCTTTGCTGGGACGCTGGGATGCTGGAAGGAGACTTTTTCATTTCTTCTTCCGTAAATTGTTTGTTCATCACCATCACCCAATGTTTAGCGGAATGATATTTTGTTCATATTGACATGTAATGGTTCTTTACATAGAATGAATATTATTCTCTGTCATCCATTGTAAAGGTTATTTCCTTGTTTGTTGGTTGACTCTTGTTTACTGACATTTAATAATTTTGTGTTTGTGTATGAGCATTTGAAAATTTCAGATTTTTGTCTCTTAAGAGACATTTATTTTTTTTGTTTTATTTTTGGTTTCTTTCTTTGCTTTTTATTTAGCAAGGCCTTTCCCTCCTCAATATCATATAAATATTTTGTATTATTATTCTCTATGTTTTAAAAAAGATTTTATTTATTTATTTTTCAAGAGAGGAAAAGAGAGGGAGAAAGAGGAAGAAAAACATTAATGTGTGGTTGCCTCTCTTGTGTCCCTCACTGGGGACCTGGCCCACAACCCAGGCATGTGCCCTGACTGGGAATTGAACTGGCGACCCTTTGATTCGCAGGCCCACACTCAATCCACTGAGCAACACCAGCCATGGCTCTTCTGTATCTTTCATAGTATTGTATTTCGTGTTTGTTTAACTACTTAAGCTGTCTGGATCTTTTTTTGTAATAGTCAATTATTTTAGCCTTTGTACTTCTTTGATTTAAATTCCAATGATCATATATTAAATATTCACTCATAATTGGATTTGTTCCTGGAGTGTCAATTCTGTTTCACTGAGCTGTTTATTCTTGTAACAGAACTTTAATGTTTTCATTATTGTAGCTTTGAAAAATTAAATAGGACATGCTCTTCTCCCCTCCACACCCCATTAACTTTCTCTTTCAAAATATTTCCTTAATATTCAGCTACAGTGATTTTTCCAGATAATGTTTAGATTTATTTTGTGAATTTTCACTAAAAACTCAAAAATTTTAATTGAAATTACTTTATACCTATAAACTTATTTAAAGAGAGTTAATATTTTTAAAATATTAAACTATTTCAACCAGATGTATCAGTATTGTTTTGTTGATTCAACCCTTTCTTAAAACATCAAGCCTTCACTGATATTAAAATTTTATTATTTTCTCCATATATGTTTATGACTTAATGTGGACCATATTTAATTAGTTTAGAAAAAACTTCCTATTGACTTTAGTTGACTCAGGTGGGTTTTTATGCTTTTCTTAATTAAAAATGTGTTTCTTTAAACTGGGGTAAAATATGTAACCGTAAACTACATCATTTAAACCATTGTTGGGCCTGCAGCTCAGGGGCACGGAGCACAGTCACCCTGCTGTGCCTCCGCCAGCGCCTGTATCTCCAGGGCTTTTCTCACCGGGCAAAGTGAAACCCCCCAGTAAACAGTGCCTCCCCCCGCCCCATCTCCTCAGCCCTCGCAACCACTGTTCCACTTTATGTTGCAATGACTCTGACTACTTACCCTAAGTACCTCGGATGAGGGGAATTCTACAGTATTTGTTCTTTTGCGACTGGCTTATTTCACTGAACATAATGTCTTCAAAGTTCATCTACTTTCTAGCGTGTGTCAGGATTTTTTTCCTTTATAAGGCTGAGTAATCAATCGTATATATGCATATAGAATATAAATGAATGCATAATATTACATACATGTGTGTAAATATATATGTTTATTTATTTACATATTTTATGCATCCACTTATCTGTTGATGGACGCTTGGGTTGCTTCTACCTTTTGGCTGTTTATTGTGAATAATGCAGGTATGAACGTGGCTGTGCAAATGTCTCTTCAAGGTTCTGCTTTCAGTTATTTTGTGTATATACCTAGAAGAGGAATTGTTGGATTGTATGATAATTCTATTTTTAATTTTTTGAGGACCCTCCATACTGTTTTCCATAAGGGCTGCACCATTGTACATTATCATTACACTCAAGTTCTAATTTCTCCACATTCTTGCCAACACTTGTTGTTTCTGTTTCATGGTAGCCATCTTGATGGGTGGGTTAGTTTTTATCTGCATTTCTTTAGTGAACCAGAGATGTTGACCATCTTTTCATGTGTTTATTGGCCATTTATATATCTTCTCTGGAGAAATGTCTGTTCAAGTGTTTTGCTCATTTCTGAGTCAGGTTCTTTGTTGTTGTTACTGTTGTTGAGTCTTAGTAATTCTTTATATTTTCTAGATATTAATCCCTTACGAGATATGTAATTTACAAATATTTTATCCTCTTCTGTGAGTTCTCTTTTAGTTTGTTGACAGTGTTCTTTCATGTACAAAAGTTTTTTTTATTTCTGGGAAGTTCAATTTGTCTATGTTTTTTAGTTACCTGTGTCTTTGGTGTCATATTTAAGAATTCATTAACAAATCCAATGTCATGAAGAATTGCCCCTATGTTTTCTTCTAAAAATTTAATAGTTTTAGTTCTTACATTTAGGCCTTTGATTTGTTTTTAGTTAATTTTTGTTTATGGTGTTAGGTAAGATCCCCCTTCATTCTTTCGTTCATTTATGTGAATATCCAGTTTTTCTAGCACCATTTGTTGCAAAGGCTGTCCTTTCCTCGTTCAGTGGTCTCAGCACCCTTGTTGAAAATTACTTGACCGTATCTGAAAGGGTGTATTTCTGGGCTCTCTGTTCTATCCTTTGGTCTATTTGTCTGTCTTCATACCAATACCACACTGTTCTGATTACCACAGCTTTGGAATAACTCTTGAAATTGGGAATGTGATTCCTCCAACTTTGCTTTTAATTTAATTTTTTTCAGGGTTGTTTAGTTATTCAGGGTCCCTTGAGATTCTATATGAATTTTAGGATGGATTTTTCTATTTTTTCCAAAGCCATTATTGAAATTTTGATCGGGATTAGATTGAATCTGTAGATCACGTTGGGTAATGATGATACCTTAACAATATTGTCTTTCAATCCAATAGTCTTTCCATTATCATGTGTTTTTATATTAAGAATATCCACCAGAAATTAACAAATAGGTTTTTGGCACTGAGATCATTTAAAGAGGTAACTACATTAATAGTATACTATTAATATAGTAATAGATATATCAACTACCCCTGCATTCTCTGGATAAAGCCAACTGGTTATGGTCAACTATTCTTTTGTTGTGTTGCTGGATTTGACTTGCTATTTAGCATATTTACTTTTCTATTCATGAGAAAGGTTGGTAAGTACTGTCTTTTTGACTTTAAGTTTTACTATCACATTTGTGCCAGCACCCATTAAGTTTTTATAGCAGGTGTGAATTGCACACACGTTCAGAGATACAGACATGTACCTATCTTTGCTTCTCCATAACAGATACTTGGTTCCAGACAGCTCATTTCTGTTAATGAAAGAAAACTTACTTGGGAGTGGTGGGGGGAAATGGAGACAACTGTACTTGAATAATAATAATAAATAAGTAAATAGAATGCTCAAAATATCGAGGAAGGAAGGAAGGAAGGAAGGAAGGGAGGGAGGGAAAGAAAAAAACCCAATCCGTCAAGGAGTTCACAGTCTAATAGAAAAAGTAGCTGAACTGTTGGAATGAAAACTCAGGTCATCAGCTTAGGGGCTATGTGTTTCCCTCCACATCTCCAGAAAAAAGAAAACTTACTCCTAAAGTATGCCACGTTTGTACTGAAACATGTCAGTCCAGACTATAAACTGAAATCAGTTCGGTATTGTCCCCCTTTTTCCTCTCTTTTCCCCATCGTGGTCTGAACTTCGGGAAGTTTGCCTGTCTTTCTAGCATGAGGCGAGTTATCTGTCTCTGAGCCGTATTGCCATGTGCCCAGCCAGCTCTAGAGTCTGAATGGCAACCAGCCCTGGACACTGCAGATCCCTGTCCTGATGATGGAATTCTCCAGTTTTGCCTACCTGCCCACTCACTATTTCTCTTGACCCCTGAGGCTTGGATGCTTTACCTCAGCTGCTCAGGGTACAGGGATCAAGGATAGCTGCCATCCACCCACACGACCTGCTCAACCATTCTGATTCACTACCCTGGTTTCTCCAAGACTTGCAGAGTCGTGAAAAGCCAGTCGCTGGGCCTCCCTGCTCTGGGACCCCTTTGAAACTACCCAGGATTTCTCTTACTCTGCCCTTGGTTTCAACCAGGAGAGAGCCAGGGTGCCGAGCACCCTTAGAGACTCTTTGTTGGATGCCCATCAATATCCCTGTCCCATCTTCTTCCTGCGTATCAGCTGGTTACCTTCATTCATTTGGGGGAGAGAAAACCATCCTTCTGTGATCATGAACTCTATAGTGTCATTGGTTTTGTCACAGGTCATTGATTTGTAAAGTCAAGATTTTTAAAATAGAAAACAAAATAAAAATATTTTTTCTCAAAAATATGGCTCCTGAAAATGAAGTGTTTTTTGGCCTTCAGGCACTGCTTCCCACTAAGGTGAAATTAGAACTGTCTCTCCCCCTCTCCTTGCTATAGCTATAAAGTGGTAACAAAACCTTTGAGTCAAGTAGGAGAAACCAGGAGTTACATTTAATGAAAAAATACATCAGTTGATGTTAAATAAAATACCCTGCTATTTTAGAAATTATTTTCTCATAAAATCACTTGGGTCTTGTACATGGCCAGAAGGTAATTATTATTTGATAACATTTGCAAATTTTCTATTGTTGTCTCTTTTGTGTAAATTTAAATACTTTACATATTCTGAAAAACTGTCAGTTTTATCACTGTTTCCAAATTGATTAGCATAATCTTATACATGATACTCATAATTCGAAAAATACCTATCTATGATTATATCATTTTCCTTATATTATTGGCCATTTTTCCCTTTGACCACCCACATCTGTCAGGGTTCAGTTGCAGAAAATAACATCCTTCTACCTGGGGTGAGCAGAAAGGAAACTCTGTCAGTGTGGAAAACAACCTACAGAATTAGAATAGTTGGGGAGACTGAAGAAACAGAGGAGGCTGGACTCCCACAGACAGCTTCCCAAGGCCCCTCTGGACACTCAGAATCCTTACTATGAACTCACCGCTCCCCATACCATGTTTTAGTTCCTTGCAAAAATCATCTCAGTGATACATCGCAAAACCCCATGAGGCAGGGCAAAAGCAAAGGCCATTTGTCTCCGTGGCCACAAACAGGCCCCAAGGACCAGGACCCGGTATTGTTTTCCACGTGCAAGGTCATCTCGAGCCACAGCAGAGTTGGGATGAGCCACTAGGTCATGCAGGTGGTCATTGCAGGTTAGTGCCTAAGACCCACTTCCCAGACACTGCAGTTGTTAACATCTGTGGGGCAGCCTAGTGTCCTCAGGAATGTGAGCCTGGAGCCGGAGTGGGACCCAGTTGGTTTTAAGGGACTGTCTGGGCTATGCTGTTTCTCTGGGCTGCTTTGAACAGGGTGAGAGGCTGGCGCTCTCCTGAAAGACACTGAGGGCCACCTGGAGGAAACAACTGTGAAACCTTCCTCCCACTCTCTTCCTGTGGTTCTCCTTTCCTTCCTGCTGGCGTGTCGGTCTCTTCCTAATCTGATTTGTAAGAGCTCTTTATGAATTTGGGATGCGGGGATGTTGTTGGCTATATGCAATGCCGTGTTTTACATCTGGGGTCTCAATAAAAAATATTTTTTTTGTTTTGTAGTTAAACCTACCAATTCTTTGTCATATAGTTTTGTGTCTTTTCTATCATATTTCTTACCCTAGCTTTTGGTCATAAAGATATTCTCTTGTTTCTTTCTCTGATCATTAAGAATTTTCTATTTTAATAGTTTATTTTATAAAATACACCTGAAATTTGTTCTGTGTTAAAGTATGGTGGTGCCATAATCTAATTTTATTCTCACATGTGGAAATTCAGTTGCTCAGCACCATTTATTAAATAGTCTGTCCTTTCTCCATGGACTTCAAATGTCGCCTCTGTCACATAAGGAAGTTTGTAATGAGCACAGAAGATCCCAGAGCATCTGCAGTGGGAAACCACACAGAGGACAGGTACTCTTCCAGGCTGAGTCCGTGCCTCTCATTGGCTCGAGGTGTCCTACAGCTCCCTCAGTTGTAGAGAACTAAACCAACACGGCGTAAGTCTTGTCTGTAGACAAGCAAAAAAGTCCTGCTGGTGGACATTCAGTGGACTTCCCTCTCCCACTGAGAAAGAAACTAGTTTTGCCACCATTCACACATTCTTTTCTTTTTTGATTTAAAAAAAATGTTCATTGACTTTAGAGAGACAGGAAGGGAGATGGAGAGAGTGAGAGAGAAACATCAAGGTGAGAGAAAAACATCAATTGGTTGCCTCTCATACAGGCCCTGACCAGGATCAAGCCTGCAACCTAGGTACGTGCCCTCAATGGGAATCGAACCTGAAATGTTTTGGTGTGTGGGACGGTGCTCCAACCAACTGAGTCATCCAGCCAGGATGCACATTCCTTTCAATATTCCGTCTATCCGTGTATCCAGTTCTTGGATTACTCTTTGAACTAGTTGGAAGAATTTACCAGTTCCCTCATTAATAATGAGTTAGATAAAAAAATTAACATGTACTTACTTTGTATCTGTATGAAAATGATTATGCTTTAATTGTCACATATCAATGACATATAACTTTAAGCAAATCCAAAGAGAAATGATTATTTGGTGATAATTATTCACTTTTGTAAGTTTTCCCATGGGAGCAGTTATAATAGGAGCCAATTCCCAGCCCCGAGTACAGAGCACACCTGTCCATATGATGTGCTCTAGATGGCCAGGGTGGAAAACAAACAGAATACACATTCTGACATGTTTCATCCAAAGTACAAGCAAGCTTCCCAGCATCCTCATGATGGGATAGTCAACACTGAATCTGCAATGAAGGTGCCTGACTCACCAGAGCAGAGGACACAGGCTCTCCAGAAGCGCCCATTCGTCCTTCTATTCCTCAGCAGGCACTCACCCCTGCAAAGTGCAGCACTCAGTGCTGCTGTGCAGTGGGGAAATGAAGAAGTGAATATCCCTGGTGTACTGAAATTAACTTCCTACTTCCGGCCAAGATGGAGGCATAGGTAGATACACTTTGCCTCCTCACACAACCAAAAGAAGGACAACAACAAATTTAAAAACAAAGAATTACCAGAACTGCCAGAAAATCTAACTGTATGGAAGTCTGACAACCAAGAAGTTATTAAAGAAGAAATATTCATCCAGACTGGTTGGAGGGGTGGAGATGGGAAGCCAGGGTGGAGAAGACTCGTGGCAAGGCAGTGGCTGGAGGACTGGGGCTGGGAAAGCGGCAGCTGGCAGAGCAGGGGGTCCCACAGTTGTGTGCAGATAAACTGGGAAGAACAACTGGGGAGCAAGACAAACTGCGCAACCCGGGGTTCCGGTGCAGGGACATAAAGCCTCAAAACCTCTGATTAAAAAAACCTGTGGGGGTTGAGGAGGTGGAATAGACTCCCAGCCTCACAGGAGAGTTTCTCAGAGAGACCCATGGAGTCCTAGAACATACACAAACCCACCCACCTGGAAATTAGCACCAGAAGGGCCCAATTTGCTTGTGGGTAGTGGAGAAAGTGACTGAAAGCCAGCTGAGCACTGAGCAAGTGGCACTGTTCCCTCTCAGACCCCGCCCCCATGTATAGCACCACAACGCAGTGACATGGGCCGCCCCACCCTGGTGAGCACCTAGGGTTCTGACTCTCACTATGCAACAGGCAAACTAAGGCAAAGACCCAAATGAAAGAACAAACCAAAGCTCTAGAAAAGATACAACTAAGTGATGAAGAGGTATCAGGTGCAGAGTTCAAAACACTGGTCATCAGAATGCTCACAGAAATGGTTGAGTACAGTTGCAAAATAGAGGAAAAAATGAAGGCTATGAAAAGTGAAATAAAGGAAAATGGATAGGGAACCAACAGTGAAGGAAAGGAACCTGGGACTCACATCAGTGGTTTGAAGCAGAAGAAATAAACATTCAAGTAAAGCAGAATGAAGAAACAAGATTTCAAAAAAATGAAGAGAGGCTTAAGAACCTCCAGGACATCTTTAAACATTCCAACATCTGAATTATAGGGGTACCAGAAAGGAGAAGAGGAAGAACAAGAAATTGAAAACTTATTTGAACAAATAATAAAGGAGAACTTCCCCAATATGGCAAAGGAAATAGACTTCCAGGAAATCCAGGAAGCTCAGAGAGGTTCAGACCCAAAGAAGTACACACCAAGGCACATCATAATTACATTACCAAAGATTAAAGATAAGGAGAGAATCTTAAAAGCAGCAAGAGAAAAGGAGACAGTTACCTACAAAGGAGTCCCCATAAGGCTATACCAAGTGATTTCTTCAAAGAAATCTTGCAGGCAAGAATGGTCTGGAAAGAAGTATTCAAAGTCATAAAAAACAAGGACCTACATCCAAGATTACTCTACTCAGCAAAGCTATCATTTAAAATGGAAGGGCAGATAAAGTGCTTCCCAGATAAGGTCAAGTTCAAAGAGTTCATCATCACCAAGCCCTTATAATATGGAGTGTTAAAGGGGCTTATCTGAGAAAAAGATCAAAACTATGAGCAGTAAAATGGCAACAAACTCACAACTATCAACAACTGAATCTCAAAACAAAAACAAAAACAAACTAAGCAAACAACTAGAACAGGAACAGAAACACAGAAATAGAAATCACATGGAGGGTTATCAGTGGCGAGAGGGTGAAGGGAGAATGGGGGAAAAAGGTACAGGGAATAAGAAGCATAAATGGTAGGTACAAAATAGACAGGAAGAAGTTCAGAACAGTATAGGAAACGGAGAAGCCAAAGGACTTAAGGTGGAGGAATGATGGTAAGACGGGGGATACCGAACAGAGGCGAATAAAGGGGAGAAAAAAATGGGACAACTGTAATAGCATAATCAACATAATATATTTTTTTAAAAGAAATTAACTTCCTAATTGCACAGAGAGAAGTAACCCATGGGCCCTACACAGAGAGGCACGATGGGACAGGCTGTCAGGAAATGACACAAGATAGGAAATGTGACAGTCTCTAGATGTGAACAGGTCAGAAAACAAGCTGGGACCCGGGGAGAAGCCCTGCCTGAGCAGAGCGCGGGGCGTTCCACTTCTCCCCACGGCAGGCAGGGGCACACTGGCCCTGCTGGCAGACAGCGGCTGGCTGCTTTCTGGACACCCCATGCTCTGGAGTTTGTCCCTGCAAGGCTCCCGTGGGTGTGGAGACCAGCTTCCTGCCGAGAAGAAGCTCCTTCAGAGACCCCTTGGGGGAAGCCATGGTGTCGCTCATTTATGACTCATGGTCTGTAGGATTTACTGATTTAGTAGACAATCAGGTGACCAAAGGAAGACAGTCTCATTACCCAGTGGCATTCTCCTGAGAAGGCTGAGTGCCTCGAAAGGTTTTCCCTAAGAGTCCTGTCAACACAAAAACACGGCAGCTACTCTCACAGTATCTACAGTCTCCTTGAGAAGGCAAGACTCGTGTAGGTAGAAAGTCAAATCATGACACATACCCGCTTATGCGTTCCAGATAGGTCCAGAGGCCCACGTCAGGAGAGCTTGAAGGAAATGGGCATGAGATGGGCAAGGGAGAGAGGCCAGCTCAGGAACCAGGGTAGAGGAGGGCAGCGGGCATGCCAGGGCAGGGGGAGTGGAGCCCCTGGGGCAGAGTGGGGAGTCAACCAGAGGGGTCTGGAAGGCAGCACAGTGGAGGCGCCTGATGGTGGGGCAAGTTATTTCTCAAGCATGAGGCCAAGCCTGGGGAGGGGGCTCCCACGATGGCGCTCTGCCTGAGCAGGGGCTGCCAGAGTTCGCCCCCGTGGGACCAGCGCTCCTTCCTTGGCAAACCCACACAGGAAATACCCCTAAAGCTACTCATTTCTCCCTATCTCATCCATCCCCAAATACCTGGACTTACGTGCAGGGGCTGGTCCCAGGCTGGCCTTTTCGGAAGACCCCATTCCTCCCATTGGACTGCTTTCCTCTCCCACAGGATCAACTAGGGGGGTCGTCCCTGCAGACCTGGGGTGGCTCTGAAAGTGGGACGCAGGGCTTGTCAGAGGGAAGGTAGTCGTGAAGTTGAGTTCAGCCATATTCACAGTGCTGTCCAGGGTCAGCTGATAAACACAGGAACACCGAGTCCCAGTCCTCAGAGCTGGATGCGTCTCAGGCCCAGGTCCAGCCCGCCACGTACTAGCTGTGTCCTGGGGCCAGTTCCTCCTGCTCTCTGTGCCTGAGTCCTCATCCGCTCAGTGGGGGTATGCCTCCTGAAGTATTTGCGAGGACAAGGGATAACACGTATAGGGAACATAGGAGAGCACAAAGCATCAGCTCAAAAGAAATGAGTTAATATCAACTAATCCAGTGAATTTTTAAATATTTACTAGCAGAGTCATTTTCCAAAAACGCACACACACACACATGTCCTAAGCAGAGCCCAACACAGAAAACAGATCGACCTCCTGGTTGGTGCTTTCCCTCCCACACCCGGGAACCTGCTGAAGCAGCTACACCTACCCCACCCTCGACCTGAGAGTGGGATTCCCTCCCCCGTGGCCCATCCTGGGCACCATGGGGCCTGTGTCTAAACATTCTGCTGATAGGCCCCTGTGGTTTCCGCGGGGGCGCCCAGGAGGGGATGGGCCACACTGTCCCATGCCTTATGCTTGGCAGAAAGCTGCCTCTGGTCACTGGACCAGTGTCCTCTCCAGAGCCCCATGGAGAGGGGAGGTTCCCTGAGCCTTCCCACCTGCACCTACCTGGGGCTGCCTTGGGAAATAATTACACCTGAGGATGCTGTATATGTAATAAGACCGTCTGCCTGAGTTTCCAAGAGGATCCACCTCAATCTCAGCAGGGACTTGCCTTATTCACAAAGCCCCCTGCCCAGGTGAGCTTCCTGGACAAGACCCAGGAGAAGCGGAAGGTGAGAGGCCCAGGAAGACCACCCTAATTTTTCTCTTAGATCTCTAATTCCTTTCCTGATGGAGAGCAGGAACCTGGCCTTGACCCAGACCTACTCTTCACTGCTTGGCTGGTGTGTGCAAATGCTCTGCAAACAGTCAGGTGTCTGGCAGCTCTCAGTGCGCATGTGCTGTCTGTTGGTGGTTTCTGGCCTAATGGCTTGGCTGCCTTCCCCCTTCACTGGGCAGCGCTAAGCAGTCAGCCCTCCAGCTAAATGCTGCTCAGAGGAAGGGAATGGTGCAAGGACTTGTTGGAGAGGTGCTCTGTAGGCCCAGCCAGAAGCACTGAGCCAGGGGCAGGTGTGAGGTATGCAGGGTGGCTGATCTAAGGAGACTGCAGGGACACAATCAGATGTCGCAGCTCAGAGCTCAGCAGGCTGGAGAATTCGATGCATGATTTCTAGTCCCCTTGACAAAGATGGATGAGCTGAGAGTAAGCAGCCTCAGACACTCTCTGCAAATACCTCCTCCATTCGGGTCTCATTTCCCTCCAGGGTCTCTACTGCTCACAGGTCTATTTTATTCCAGCTTCTACCATGGGCTGCCCAGTTTCACTGTTGGTTAAGTAAATACCCGTCTTTCCCACTAAACTGTGCAGGCAAACATTGCATTGTATTCATCCTGGAGGAAATCCCTGGAGCTCAGAATGCTTTGCACATGGCTGGGCCCAGTGGGTGTTTAAATCGAGGCGGCAGCTATTCTAGTCACCTTTCCAGAGGGACCAGCTGAAGTCATCTCCAGACCCAGTTTAAGGGTCTGGAGATGAACTTCTTTTTTCTAATCGCACACTGTACTGGCACGGGGTGGTGCATCCTCACAGGTGCACAGCACCTGGCCCAGAGAGACCCCAGGAACGTCTGCCAGTGGAATGAATTAAGGATGAGACGTGGACATAAATGCCGGAGAGGGAGCATCCAGATTGTCCCGTGGCCACTGCCATGTGGGTAAGTTGCGGATCAGAGCTGGGTGCAGCAAGGGGGTGTGCGTCAGCAGGCCTTTGGACTGCCGCTGGGAGATGAGGGTGGCTGGGGGGTCTCCCGTAAAGGGTCAGAGGCAGGTGCTGGACCCAGGGGGATTTGGCTGGGAGACCTGAGACTTGGCTAACTGTGAGTCTGAGCTTCAGCTGTACAGTGAGGATAACGGTGTCCAGGACAAAGGGCCACAGGGAGGGTGAAACAAGACAGTGCTGGTGACGCATCCTTACACTGATGCATGGTCAGTGCTCAGTCGGTGGAAGCTGTCGTTGCCATCAAGAGGAAGATTCCTGACATTGGGGTACCTTGACGAATTAGTGTTTTTATATTTTTCAGGTAAATACCCCAAAGAGGAATTTCTGGATCATTTGGTCATTCTGTTCTTAATTTTTAAAGGAAATCTCATTTCAGGAACAATCAACTCCCCACCATGTTCTCTCCCTGTAGAACATTCTCTTAGCTTCTGCCCAGTCTTGGAGATGCCGTGGGCTGCGTGGCAAAGCCAAGGCGGGCATCCCCTGCTGTCCTGAGCTGTTCTGACACAGCCTAAGATCTGCCAGCGGTCCCCACCCCGACTCCCCTTGGTCACTGTGCTCAGGGCTCCAGCCAATGCATCCACTTTCGTCCACCAGCCCCTGTGCCCTTTTAAGCCTCCTGTGGGATCCCCTTCTCCAGGTCCTCTCCCAAAGCTCTAGCTAATCCTCCTCCTGGAAGGTCATCACAGCCTCTGTCATTATTGTGCCTGTGAGACCTTAGTTTATACAGGTGACCGAGGGTGACACAGAGAGGTCAATGGCACCAAAAAAAAAGGAATTTCTTAGTGTTTCCAAGAAAAAGAAACATACCACACCACCTGGGAAAGAACCGGGGTCTGGCAGGGGGGCAGAAGGGAGGAGGAGGGTGCATGTCTCAGAGCCATTCCTGTGTCTTCCGTGGTAAGGAGCGGGTGAGGCGGTTTAAACAGCTGAAGAAGCCTAGGATGGGGGTAGTTTGAAGGAGGTAGCAGGCTCTGGGTTGTTGGGGTGACCTCTGGTTACTGGTGCCTGGCCCTGAGGTGACGGGGCAGGGGGTGGGTGAGAGTTAGACGAAGGAGGTGGTTGGGGGTACAGACTGGAGACCGGCTGGCTGGTGTGTGAAAGGCATGCTCCAAGGAGACCTGTGCACTGTCTGTAGGAATCAGCTCGCCCACGGCTCCCAAGAGGTTGAACAAAGATAGAACGCCTAAAATAAAGTGCAGAATTAATTTGTCCTGCTCCTGACCCCAGGGGTGCTTCTGTGGCTGAGCTCCGCAATTTTGGCAATTTTGTTGCAGTTGTTTGTTTTGATGCTAACCTTCCTTGCTCAGCTGTGAGTCCATCAAGAGCAGGTTGTTCATCTTTATACCTTGGGCACCTGCCACAGATCCACGTTTAACACAGTGATTCTCAGGCCTAGACTGATCCTTAGAGTCCATGAGAAGCATTTTAAAAACACTGACATCTAGGCCTGACTCTCAGGACTTAATCCATCTGAAGTGTATGAATTTCCACTGACTCCTGAATTTCCTGGGAGGAATATTCCAGAAGGAAAGCAAGGTCCCAAATGTGGTCATTAAAAACACAGCAGGAAAGCCAGGGACATGCTGGGTGTGGTTACCTGCTCTAGGAGCACCGACGGCCCCGTTCCGGGAGGACATTACCTGCCGAGTCTCGGCAGGCCTGGCAGGCCCTGGGCTTGAACCGGGCTTGTTCTGCTGTCTTCTGAGACGTGGCTCCAGGCCACAGTCACTGAGGAGGGACGCTTGCATGAACTACTCAGAGTAGGGTCCCCCGTCACATCTCCTCCTGTGGGTGCCCATGTGCCTTTCGCTCCACGCAGTCAAACGCTGTTCCTCTCCCGGGCTCTGGTCTCGAAGGTCTCCCCACCCACTGCGGTGGTCTCCGTGCCTCTCCATGCCCTGCTGCGTGTAGAAGCAATGGGACTCGTCTTTGTGGTTTTTGCTCTCTTCCTTTGAATCTTTGGAAGGAAGAATGCTACCCCCTTGTCCTTTTTTTAATTAAAAAAAAATCCTCATCTGAGGATATGCCCGTTGATTTGAGAGAGAGAGACATCGATGTGAGAGACATTGATCGGTTGCCTCCTGCACACTCCGACTGGGGAATGGTATTGAACCCGCAGCCCAGTTACGTGCCCTGACTGAGAATCAAAATGGCAGCCTTTCGGTGTTTGGGACAATGCTTCCACCAGCTGGGCCACCCAGCCAAGGCCCACCCATTCTTTTTCTACTCTTTCCCACCCTACATAAGAGCTCCTCCCTGGAACTTTCTGGAACTTTCTCCAACTGTCTCCCCAACGGCCAACTGCTGCAACCTCCTCTCCTGCTACTCCAGGAACCTCCGCCAACATTCTCACTCCCTGACGCTCTCAGACCCTGATCGCTTTAAGGGCCCAAACTCTGGAACATCCTGGAGTGAACTTGATGCCCACATTTTCCAGCCCAGAAACCTGCTACCTCCCCTCAGCCACCACCCAATAGCCGCCCCACTGCTCTGGGTAAGTGACGGGGGTTCTCCTCCATCAGCATGTGGCAGGGACTTTCCCTAAGGACCAGCCACAGAGACAGAGAGACAGAGAAGGATCATGTCTAAGGGACAGAACTGTGGCCTGGAGAGCTCAAGGGAGTTAGTGATCAGGGTGGCATTTTGGTTTGTTCACTCCGATGATTCGAGCCTGCCTGTGGCATTTCTGCGTGCTTATCTCTGAGCACCTGTGTCTCCCAGAAGGGGCACTCTGGCACCTCTCCTGGGGCTAGAGCTCTGGGTTGGGGTGAGCATTCCCGATTTCAGTTCAGACAGGCCTTGCTTTCAACAGACATAGGAAGTTTGCACCCTCTGTGGGCTCCTCATTTCCCCTCCCGTGGGAAGGAGAATCCCTTTTCCCTCTCATCTTTAGACATGGAGGGTGAACTAGAGATTGAATCTGTTCACGAAATGAGGAGGTAAATACACAGCTCTGGTAGGCTCCAAGTTCAATTCTCACCCCCATGAGGACAGACAAAACAGTCGACCAATTCACAGGACACAGATGGTCCTTCCCCCACAAAAAGATAACACAAATAAATGACAAATAAAAATGGCCCGACATACACCATCCTGGTGGAAGGATTGCAGATACCGTACGTGGCTATGAGGAGATATTCAAGAAGGGTCTCTGAGTAAAGTGATGTTTAAATAACAAACACCTGAAGGATGAGCAGAACTGAGCCAGATGGGTCACAGGGCGGGAGAGAATGGCGCTGCTTGCAGAGAAGGACTTGCGCAAAGGCCTTAGGGTGGGAGAGAGTGTAGGCAGCTGGCAGGGCAGAGAGCAGGCTGCACAGACTGACCCAGCTGTCCGTGCAGTGTGGGGAATGGGTTAAGTATTTCCAGGGTGGACTTTGTATAATACTGGTTCCTTGGGGGTGTGTGTGTTAAAATAATACATAACATAAAATTTACCATTTCAACCAATTTTAAGTGTACATTAATTACACCCATAATATTGTGCAACTGTCTTCACTATGTATTCCGAGAAGATTTATTATCCCCACAGAAACTCTGTAACCATTAAGCAATAATTCCTCATTCTCCCATTTCCCCAGCCCCTGAAAATGACCCCAGTGACCTCAAATAAGTAGAATAACATAATATTTGTTCTTTTGTGCCTGGCCTACTTCCCTTAGCATGATGTTCTCAAGGTTCATCCATGTTGTAGCAGGTATCAGAATGTCTTTCCTTTTTATGGCCGAATAATATTCCGCAGTATGTATATACCACATGTTCTTTATCCATTTATCTGTTCACGAACCCCTGTTTGTTTTCACTCTTTGGCTTCAAAGAACATTGGCATATAAATATGTATTCTAGTCCCTGCTTTAAATTCCTTTGAGTATATACCCTGGCTGGTGTGGCTCAGTGGACTGAGTGCCGACCTGCAAACCAAAGGGTCACAAGTTCAATTCCCAGTCACGGCACACGCCTGTGTTGGTGGCAAGGTCCCCAGTTGGGGACACACAAGGGCAGCCCCACATTGATGTTTCTCTCCCTCTCTCTCTCTCCTCCTTCCTCTCTGTCTAAAAATAAATAAATTAAATATTTAAAAAAATTCCTGTGAGTACATATATCTAGGAGTGGAATTGCTGGGTAATATGGTAATTCTGTTTAGCTTTCTGAGGCACCACCAAACTTTTTTCTGCAGTGCCTGTGCCATTTTCTATCCCCACCAGCAGAGTACAGGAGTCCCAGCTTCTGCATAAGCTCTACAGCAGTCCAGTCACCTGGGCCGGGGTGATCTTCCAACACCAGCAGGCAGGCCAAGCCTGTTGGTTTCTTTTTTAAAAAGATTTTATTTATTCATTTTTAGAGAGATGGGAAGGAGGGGAGAAGGAGGAGGAGAGAATGAGAGGGACAGTTGTTATTTTCTGTGTGTGCCTGTGTTTGTTTATTTATAGCTACCCTAATGGAGGCCAAGTGGTATCTCACTGTGGTTTCTATTCGCATTTCCCTAATATGGAGCATTTTCTCATGTGCTCATTGGCCATTTGTATATCTTCTACAGAAAAATGTCTATTCAAGTATTTTTGCACGATTTTTAATATGATTGTGTGTTTTGCTGTTGTTGAGTTTTGGAAGTTCTTTATATATTCCACATAATAATCCTTATCAGACATATGATTGGCAAATATTTCATTTTGTTCTGGAGTTGTCTGTTCACTGTCTTTCTAGAATTCTTTAATTCTGCTCAACTTCTCTGTTTTTTTTTTCTGTTGTTTTTTTCTTTGGTGTCATAACCAAGAACTCATTGACAAATCCAGTGTTGTGAAGATTTTCCCTTATATTCTTTTCTAAGAGTTTTATAGTTTTAGCTCTTACATTTAGGCGGGGTTTTTTTTAACCTATTTTGAGTTCATCTTTGTATCTGGTGTGAGACAAGAGTTCAACGTATTTTTTTTCCAGGTGGCTATTCAGTTGTCCCAGCCCCAGTTATTGAAAGGACGGTCCCTGGCCCGCAATCCAATCGTCTTGGCACCCTTGTTAAAAAGCACCTGCCATGGACGTGCTGGGTTAGACCCGAGCTCTCTGTCCTACTCCACTGGTCTACGTGCCTGTCTTTGTGCCAGTGCCACCCTGTTGGGATGGCCACAGAGTTGCTCCAACTTTGGAAACCAGGAACTGCGATTCCTCCAACTTCATCCTTCTTTCCAAGATTGTTTTAGTTACTTGGGGTCTCTTGGGATTTCGAATGAATTTTAGGATAGATTTTTCTATTACTGTGAAAAACATCACTGGTATTTTGATAGAGATTGCATTGAATCTGTAGACGGCTTTGGATAATATTGACATCTTAACAACATGAGGTCTTCCATCCCCTGAACACAGGATTTCTTTTCATTTGTGTGTTTGTCTTCTTTAATTTCCTTCAGCAATATGTTGTAGTTTTCCATATACAAGCCCTTCTCCTCCTTAGTTAATTCCTAAATATTTTATTCTTTTCTTATTGTACTGTAAATGGAATCGTTTTCCTAATTTCTATTCAGATTGTTCATTGTCAATGTATAAAAACTGATTTTGTTTGTAGCCTGCAACTTTGCTGAATTTACTTCTTAGCTTTGTTTTTTTAACTATTAGAATTTTCTACATATAAAATCATATCATCTGCATCCAGAGATAATTTTACTTCTTCCTTTTCAATTTGCCTTTTGTTTGTTTTTCTTATCTAATTGCTTTGGCTTGAACTCCCAAAAGTGTGTTGAATAGAAGTAGTGAAAGTGGGCATCCTTACTGTTATGGGCTGAATTGCACCTCACCCCCCGACCCCCCAACCAAATTTGTATGTTGAAGCCCTAACTCCAGTGCCTGAGACTGTGACTGTATTGGAAAATAAAGCCTTTAAATAAGTGATTAAGTTAAAATGAGACCATTTGGATAGGTCTTAACTCCATCTTACTAGTGTCCTTATAAGAAGAGGAAATTTGGACACACAAAGAGACACCAGAGGAAAGACCATGTGAGGACACAAGTGAGGAGGTGGCCGAATGCAAGCCGAGGAGAGGGATCTCGGGAGGAACCATCTCCACTGACGACACAGACGGAACTCCAAACGCTAACATCATACTCCATGGTGAAAGACTGAACAATTTTCCCTGAGGACCAGGAACAAGACAAGTGTACTAGTTTTCTAGGGCTTTCACAGCAAAATACTGCAGCCTGGTGACTTATACAACAGGTACTAAGTATTTCGTAGTTCTGGAGGCAAGTATTGCTGGAGCAACAGGATAGCTATACGTGAAAGAATGAAGTTGGACCTCTGACATGTTTACCTGGGAACAGCGTTATACCTGTCAGGTTACGGCCACAGTCCTCCAGTACTGTCCCCCATTCAGAGGCCAGTCTCAAGTCCAGGTTGTCACCTGTGCCTCTGACCTGCTGACTATAGGTTAGTGGTTCCAACACTGCCCTCCTTGGGTTTGCTTAAGTTGCTGGGGTGGCTCACAGGACTCAGAGAAACCCTTTACTTCTCAGATGGGAGAGACGCCTAGGATAAGGGTTGCAGGAGGGGGCACAAGAGCCTCCATGCGCACTCAGCTTGCTGTTCCCCCCACGTTCTCATGTGTTTCCCAACCTGGAAGCTCTCCAAACCTTGTCCTTTTGGCTTCTATAGAAGTTTCATGACACTGGTATGATCAATTAAATCATTGGCTACTGGTAATTGATTTGACCTCCAGCCCCTCTCCATGGAGGTGGGTATGGTGGTGGTGGGGTGAGGAATGAAAGCCCCAACTTTCCAATTGCATCATATTGTTGGTTCCCCTGGCACCCAGGAGGAATTTGGGCACTACCGTCAGAGGGCATAAGTGGGAAGGTTTAGGAGAAAGGGAAAGTATAAGAGTCTGTAGAAAGGAGGTAAGACCTAGGCACCGAGGAGGGGTGGTGTCAGGCACAAGAGACCTGGAGGGACAAGAGGGAGGCTCAAGAGTTCCAGCAGCACTTGTCCAGCAGGTCCTGGGGCTGAGGGGTCCCAGGCCCTGCAAGGAGCCAACAGGCTGCCCTGGCTCGTGTGGCCCAGTGGAATAAGCACTGGCCTGTTAACCAAAGAGTCATCGGTTCAATTCCCAGTCAGGGCACACACTTGAGTTGTGAGCTAAGTCCCTGGTTGGGGATATGTGAGAGGCAACCAGTCAATGTATCTCACACACATCAATGTTTCTGTCCCTCTCCCTCTTCCTCCCTTCCCATCTCTCTAAAAATGAATAAATAAAATCTTTAAAAAAAAGAAGCCAACAGGCTTGGCCTGACTGATGATATTGGGAGATCGTCCCAGCCCAGGTAACTGAAGCAAGAGAAGGGGGCTACAGAGGTGGGCACCAGGGATATTGAGACAAGTGTCCAGGAGTGAGTCAGTTGAGTAAAATAGGCTGCTGATGGGAAGGAGCAGTTGTGGCTCCATGGATTTGAACATGACTCCTCGCCCTAAATCTGGGACTCTGAGTATGAAGTCCTGTGAATCCCCAAGAGAAAGATCAGATTTGAAAATACCAAGACTTGCTGCCTTCTGTCAGATATCTCTATGAAAACAAGCCAGAGAAGGTTAGATAAACAAGCAAAAAGGACCCGGGGCCCGGAGCCAACCTGAGTGGTTAGTTTCCTACTGATGTTTATAGAGAGGAGCTATTAAGTGAAAGCAAGGACTGTTGGAAACAGGAGTGGCAAGTTTGTCAGACTTTCAAACAAGAATTCATTAAGCATCTAGACAGGCCAGAGACTGTGCTTGGAATGCTAGACGCGGATTCAGTGCTGCCTGGAACGATAAGCAAGTAATTACAAAGAGACTTCATATAAGAACAATAAGGAAAAGAATAAACAAACACATAGGAACAGCAAGAAAAGGAGTGAAGTGCACTGATCCTGTATAACTAAAATCCACTTTGGCTATTTACTAAAAGGAGGTAGGAGGTGGGGTGGAGCACAGGAGGGCCCTGGGGCATAAAGGAGCTTGATGGAGTAGCTGGAGGAAATTGTACAGAGTACTGTGAGCTAAGTAGAAGATTCTGGGCCTTATCTCAAGAACAAAGGGACTAGAGGGGAGCAAGTGAGAGCTGCAGGAGGGCGCCGTAGAACAGAGTTGTTAAGGAGCATAGTCTGGAACCAGGTGGCATGGGTTCAAATCCTAGGTCAGCCACTTACTGCCCATGTGAGCAAGGTCCGGATTGGCCAACCTCTCTGTGCCTCAGAGGATCCTCATGAGGAGCTGGTGCTCAAAGCCGGGAGCACCCTGAGTAAGAAGGAATTGTGCATGGGAGTGGGCTCACCACGAGCAGCCCTGCCCCGGGGGTGCACCCCTTCCTCCAGACAGACATGCATTGCGGGTGCTGAGGCCTCCTGGCCCCTGGGATAGTACTGGCTTCTCTAGTGGCTGTCACTTGGAAGACAAGAATCCCTTGGCCTTGGATGATCATTCTGGCATCATCATCCTCTGGCCCTGGCTGTCCCATGAGTTTAATGAGGACAGGGGCCCTACACCACGGGGCTGGCACAAGCCCAGCATGGGCAGGGGGGGCGGGCGGCGGCGGGGTGTGCTCCATACCTGTCAGCAAGATGGACTGAGAATGAATGAACAAGTGAACAGACGGACCTGTGGAAGAAGACCCGCACCATCCATACTTGTCTGGGCATTCTCTAGGTGCCTGGTAGCTCACTAAGTGCTTTGCCTCATTCATTTCACTTCCTGCCCACAATCATCTTGTAAGGAGGCTACCAGGAGGCACTTGCAAGTTGGGGAGGTCTTGGGAACGAGTTCTCCGTGGGGGAGCCCTTGTCATACTTCAGAGTCTCATTATTAAGAAATGTGTTTAACGTGTGGCCCCACAGAAGGGCTTTTTGCTGGAAGCAGGAATTCAACCGGAAAGCAAGCTATCCTGAAAACAGTGTCTCTAAAGATTTCCCTGTGTTGTCTTTCTAGTTACGATCTCATCTTCCTTAGCAAGGCACGGGGGGCACAAGGTCATAATCCTTGTTTCTGAAAGAAGGAAATGGCTCGTGCTAGAGGCATAGCACTCCTTCCCCCCAGCAGCATGAAGGAACTCAAGGCAGAGCTCAGGGGTCCTCCCTCCTGGCTGGGGCAGCCTGCCGCCATACACCCCTGTCTCCGAGGAGACAGAGAACAGATATCACAGAAAGGCTGTGGGAGAACCACCTTGGATCTTCCCCTGCCACCTCCGGTTCCAGCCAGAGTCACACACACTCCTCCCCACGAGCCTGTTTCCCCGAGGAAGAGTTCAGTGTGGCTCAGTCCAGGCCCCCTCACTCCCAGCACAGAGCTGGTATGTGCTGCCCCTTTCCCCACAGCTCGGCCGGCCTTCTTCTCCAGAGACTGTTATTTCAGGAGAGTGCTGAGTTCAGCACTGCTGCAAGGTGCAGTCAGATGGACGGGCCCTCCTGTCCTCAGCTGGCCCCTCAGAGCTGGCCTTGGACCTGGGGAGGCCCTGCCCCGCATGCAGCAGCCCCGTCAACACAGGATCGCTGCACCCCAGCACACCCACCCACAGGCAGCCCCAAGGCTGTCCAAACAGGTGGCGGAGGAAGTGTGGGCAGGAAAAGCAGAGCTGTCCAAGGGACGCAGCCCAGCCAAAGCCTTGCTCCTAGAAGAACAAACTAAAGTCAGGCCCTAGCAAGTGCCCCAGAACTGCTCCCCCCAGCCCGAAGTCTGGGGTCACCAGCTTCCCAGGCTTTGCCTTAAAGCCAAAGGAGCAGGCTGGCCCTTGACCAATGGCCACATGGAGCCAGTGGTAAGGGAAGGAGGAGGAGCTGTGCAAGAGGCTTATACAAGCAACTCTGCTTTGCAGCCTGTTCCAGGCCCTGGCAACCAGGACTTGGGTGACAGCAGAGCCCAGCTCGGGGGGAGGAGGGGCCCCAGCCCAGGTGGCAAGGGAATCCAGTTGGGAGTGAGCCCCAGTCCTCCTAAAGAACTTGTGTCCTGTGGCGGTTAGCTGCCCACCCTCTTCCCTCTGTTCACTAAAGTCCTGTCCCCCTAGGTGGGCCCCTGGGGTGGGCACACGCAGGGCTCCCCTTGCAGCGGGCTGGCAGCACTAAAGGCTCTGTCCATTCCAGGTGCCCATGGGCTGGACAGTGAGGCTGGTGGCAGCAGCCCTGTTTCTGGGCTTCACAGTGGTGGTCACCAGAGCCCAGGTGAGAACAAGCCCGTGTGCAAGCATGCCTGTGCCGGATGAGGATGCTTCCTTCTGCAAGTAAGGCTGGGGGGAGGGGCGCCCAGAGGGCAGCAGGGCAGAGATCTCGGGGAAGGGTGTTGCCAGAACCGAAGAGCACCTGCTCCTGAGGCAGCCTTCCCAGACAGGCAGAAGAGGGGGCCAACCCGACGGAAGGGGGGTGGGGCACAGCACCTCGGAAAGGGCAGTGAGGGCAGCTCTCCCTGGACAGGGCAGTGTGTGGGTGTGTCACCTCCGATGGGGCTCCCAGGGGCTGGCCTCGCCCTCCTCACTGGGACCCTGAGAGTCCCCCCCTCCCCACAGCCAGAAATGCTTCCTTCCCGCCGAGTGGCATTTCAGAGGAAAGAACTGTTGTTTGCTTTTCAGTCCCAGTCCCAGGAGTGTGGGGACAGGCTGGCCCTTCAGGGCTGTGGCCACGGGGCACCGTGCGGAGAAGAGGCTGGGCACCATGGCAGGAGTTTCCCCTTCAAAGGCAGGAGCTCCTCTGCCGATTTCAGCCCCCTCCTCACCGGCCCCACTCGTGGTGGGTCGTCCTGAGGGCCCCGGCCGCATGGCTGCCGCCCCTTGGCCAACGTGTCTTCCCTCTGAAGCCGACAGAGTGAGAGGGACGGAAGAACTACTTCCAACTCTGTCTTCTTGAGTACTTTTGACTTCTTACACACATTACTTTTAGCAAGAGAAATACACCTTTTCCCTTAAAAAGTTAGGTGTAGGTGAAGCTCCGCCCCGCCCCCCCCCCCCCCACCGCACACACACAAATAGATTTTGCTCCCATCAGTACTTAAAAAAAAAAATCCAGTGAAACATATCTGGGCCCTCGGGGGCACTGCTGAGTGGGATCTTCAGTGGGGACGGGGGGTTTCTCCCACAAGCGAGGGGGTCAGCCGGGCCACGGCGGGGCCAGGCCATGGCAAGGGCCCCGTGATGGAGGGCCTCTGTGCGCCCCTGTGTCGCCTGCACCGTGGAGCACGTACGAAACGATCCTGTGTGTGAGTCCAGCAGAGCTGACTGTCCTGCGCCCCAGGCTCTTCCCTGTGCCCACCCACGTGCAGGAGGCTGGGGGCCCAGGTGTCGCTGGGGGCCCAGGTGTCGCTCCGGGCTTCTGTTACATGCCAGGAGTTCGGCTTGTGCCTTAGACTCCTTGCTCCATTTGATAGTTATCACGAGTCTTCCGAGTGTCATAGATGAGGACCCTCTAGAGATTAAATCACCCGTCCTCGGTTCCGATACAGCTTATAGGAGGTAGAGTGAATTAACGCCCCTCATCGACTTTTCCCACCTGCTGACCCCATCCAGGGCCAGGGGCACCTCAAACTCCAGTAAAGGGCAGGAAGCTGTATTAGCCCATTTGGTCTGTTATAACAAAATGCCAGAGATTGGGGGCTGACAAACAACAGAAATTTGTTTCTCAGAGCTCTGGAGGCTGGGAAATCCAAGATCAAGCTGTAGGCAAGTTCAAAGACTGTGAGGACCAGCTTCCTGGTTGAGAAAGAGCCCTCGGCTCGCCTGCGCACTGCACTCTCACACGGCAGGGGGGAGAGAGCTCTCTGGGGTCTCTGCTGTGAGGGCACTGGTGACGGCTCCACCACCCTCACGACTTACACGTCTCTCGAGCTCCCCACCCTCCCCTGCCACCAGTGCCATGGCACTAGGGGCCAGGATTTCAGCACAGGAATTTGGGGAGGGGCGTGGGGGGACACAAACATTCTGACCCTAGGAGGATCCGTATTTAGGACTCCCCGGAACACACCAACAGACCCCAGTGAGAGAAACAGGCACTTCCGACACTGAAGCTGTGTGCTCAGGAAGGTCTTCAGGTTGCACACCACAGTGGCAAAAACGCAGCTCTGCCTTTATTCACGCTGAAGATTTCTGTTTTTCAAAGGTCATCATGGAATGTGAGCGCAGTGCGGATGCAGCAGACACTCGAGGAGGGATAGGTACCTCCAGCGCTGGGGCCCCGCCCCAAGAAACCTGCTCAGCTCCGGCTCCAACCCGTGAGAGGCACCCCGAGGCCCCACCCCCAGAGCCACTCCTCTGGTGTTTAGGGTCTAACTGGAATTTCTTGAAGTCACCAAAAGGAATTGATCTACGAAGAGGAATTTTCTGTACAGCGACAAGCAGTGAGGAAACATTCAGGGAGAAGCTCTTATGGAATAATGATGGCTCACCTGGTCCTGAGATAAGCCAGACCACACTGACGGAAACACTGCGTCAGAGCCCTGGCTCAGCCTCAGAATCTGAGCAACCATAGCTGTCCCAACGCCTCAACAACCCTCTCCCTGCTGCCCATGCAAGTGGCCCCTGGCGCAGCCCCTCACGGCCGCTCTTCGAGGCTGAGAAGCTGCCCCCTTCTGAGTGGGTCCCCATGTGAAGGCAGGGGCCACCTTTCTTTCCCTTTACCCAGGTCTGTCCAATCTTGCCCCAGGCATCGCCAGAGTGAGGCTGGTTTCTTCTCTTCCAGGTGGCCATTCAGCCCCTCGGATGCTTGGAGACAGATGCTGGGGCTGCTGTCTGTGCCGCAGCTCTCCTAGCGCGGGCACCCACCTCCATCTGTCGATTCCTCCTCGGCCCCCACTTCAGGACGGGTCATCAGAGGGAGGTCCACAGCCCTTCTCTGAGTGTGGGGCCCCACACTGCCACACTGAGAGCCACGCGGGAGGGTGGGGCGCCCACCCGTCCCTCTCCAGCTCTGCTTCTAGGCAGCCAGGATGCAGGGCCGTTCCCACAGGTGCAGCTGGAGAGCATTTTCCCTCAAATTCAGCTCTCACCATGCCGGGGCCAAACAGAAGCCTGGAGAAGCTGAGAGCCTTCCTGGGGAAGCGGTGAAGCCCACTGAAGTCTGTCTCTGCCCCTGTACAAGTTTCCCGGACACGAGGCAGCGGCACACATTCGTTGCCTCCCTGTTGCCCAGGCAGGGCGCGGCTGGCCTGCTCTGGCCAGGTCTCTCAGGAGGTGGCAGTGAAGCCAGCAGCTGGGGCTGCAGTCTCATCTGAAGGATGGGCCGGTGGGGTGCTCTGCTTCCGAGCTCGCTCATGTGGCTGTCACAGCCTGGGTCACCATGCCATTCGGCCTCTCCATGGAGCTGTTTACGACAGAGCAGCTGGCGTCCCCAGAGCAGAGCTTGGAGAGGGAGAGGATATGGAAGCTGTCGTCTCCTTGTGGTTTTGGAAAGGACATTCTATCACTACCGTCCTATTCTCGTTATTAGAAGCAAGTCACTAAATCCAGCCCACACTCAAGGGGAGAGGATAACACAAGGAGATCACTGGGGGTGCGTTGGACACTGTGTCACACCCGGGTCTCTCTGCCCCCCTCAGTTCACCGATGGTGAGACTCTGGGCTGGTTCCTTAGCTTTTTCCGGGCCTCAGTTCACTCCTCTGGGTGACGAGAACGGTGGTGGTCGCCACTCCAAGACATCCTTGTAAGAAATGGAATAAAAGTGTGCGGTGTGCCTATTCTAGTTGGGGTGGCCTGGTGAGTGACATCTCCTCCCCGTCCTCCCACCCGCTCTGTCTCCACTGCAATGGCAGATCTCGGCCCAGCTGAGATCAGTGGGGAGCAGAGTCCCCACTTTTCTCCCCACACTCTCTCCGATGTGCTGCAGCCCCAGCAGGAGGTCAGGAGCCGCCCGGGCCTTGGGATGGAGTTGAGAACGTGTCCCACATAAGCACCATGAACGGAAGGGGTGCTTATGGCAGGAAAATGGCACCTTCAAGTGTTTTGAACGTGAATGCAAGTTTCAAAGTGTGCTTTTACTGAATTTAGTTTTTGGTTCAGTCCATCGCAGGCTTGTCCAGATCTTCCTGTAGGCTGGCGTGATCCCCCGAATCGCTTGTTACCAACCCGGCCCTTCAGGTTGCAAGTCAGGTTGGCCTTCTGGGACCTGATCCGAGCCTTGGGAAAGTTGCTCATCAGGGCAGAGGCCCGCGCACGCCCCGCGGCTCGTCCTACTGTGTGAGTCGCGTCGGGGCTTCCCATGCCAGGCTGGTGTGCCCGTGGGTGTGTCTGGGGCTGGGGGCTCAGACCCCGGTCCCCTGGCATTCACCCTGCCAGGGCACACCCAGTGGCTCTGGGCCCACTCACCAAGTGTCAGCTTGCTGATTTCGCTTCCCTATTTTAGCACTCTCAGCAACTCTATCCTCGTAAACACATAAGACCTATCTGTTCCCTGGGGAAGGCCCCCCTGGTCCCCACTCTCCCTCTTCCCTGACCCTTGGCCTTTCCCAGGTCTGGGTGGAGAGATGGCCCCCCTCTCGGCCTCAGCTCTCACTAGCTGCCACGGCAGGGAGCCGTGGTACAAACAAACCAAGGGATCCTTCAACGGCTGCTGTGAAGATAAGTGAAAACCTGTTCTCAGAAAGCTCTTCAAGAGCTACGAAAACCATGCCATCCGAAAGCAATGACTGTGAACCTGTGATGAGCTAAAAGAAACAAGTTTGCTCAGCAAGGCAGTGGTTCAGCCAAGTGGCACCAGTGAATCGTCCCGCCTCAGTCAGCCCGGGGCCTGGCGTTGGGGTGCTGGCCGCAGGAACACCTTGTGTCTGATGGATGTTGCAGGCTTCAGCCACCTTTGCCTAAGATGGAACCTCAGAAGCCTCTGGAAGAGTGGGGTCAGGAGGGGGAATCAGGGCTCCTGACCAAGAAGCTGTCCTTGCCTCTCTGTCAGGTCCTGACTTTGGGAGTTCCCCCTCTAGATATACTCCCCCAAATTCCATTTTTACTGGGTCCCCTCCATGTGTCACCCCCAGCAGGGAACCGTGGGCAGCTCTGGGTGGCCAGTGGCGGGCTGTGGAGCTGCTCAGCCGTGCTGGGTCGTTTGGAAAGGCCGAGGACCCACACCCTCTCCGTGAATCACCTTAACCAAAGGACTGTTCATCCCAGAATGAATGTACCCCACCAGGGGCCCTGCTGGCCAACTGGGCTAAAATTTATACACAGAGCCTAGCAGCTGCTGCTAAACCGGAGACTCTCACAGGAGCCTGAAAGCCTCTTCAGGGAGAAGCCTCTGCACCTGACTGCGAGCCTGTGCGCCCGTGGGTCTGCCCGCTAAACCAGCCCTCATAAAGGCGGTCCCTGAGTCCTATTTCAGCCAATAGGACTGAGACTTTTCCTGTCCAGTTGGAGCTGCACAGTTATATACTCATTAGCGTCTTCACTCATCAATCAGAGCAGCCCCATTCTGACAGGTCAGGACAATGCTTTTTGGGCCAATCAGATTACAAGAATTTGTAGTCTTCATTTGCATGGGAACAGACCAATCAGGGACAGGGCAAGGGCAGGACTTCTCTCTACACCTGTCAGCTCCCCTTGAGGTCAGAGGGTACATTCTCCCTTTTCACTGAAGACTCTGTTACCCTGGCTGGAGCTGAAGGCCTGTCACCTGAGCCAAGCAGAGCTGTCTGGCTGAAGAGGGGCCATGCCACCTCACACCTAGGGCCGCCTCACAGCCATGCTGTTTCATCATTGAGCCGTAACACCACTGGCCATTCCACAGCTGTGCCGTATCACAATCGAACCCCTTGCACTGAATAAAGTCTCCTCTTTTGCCGTCACCCAAACTGGGGATTCTGGTTGGTGTTGAATCGGCACCAGTGACCATCCGTGGACACACCCTACAGAGCCCCCAGCCCTTCGTGACAAAAAATTAAAGAAGGTCAAAGAGGACGGAGCAAGTAAAAAAAAAAAATGGCACAAAGCTTTTTCTTTCTTTTTAAGAAAAATCTACGGGAAAGCCTGGCTAACATCCCTGAGTCTCAAACACAGGCTCACCCTGGTGGCGTCATGGAGCCGGATTCTTAAGCACTCATGCTGCTCAGACCCTTCTCGGGTAGAAAGTAGATAAATAAATGCCTGCTTCAGTCTTACTGACTGTTGTGCCGCCTGAAAGATGTTTGCATTTTGAAAGTTCAGTGAATAGCAGGTTAAGAGCCCCAGGTACAGACAACACTTAAGCTCCAAAGTGGATCACTTGAGTGGCAGGATTTCCAAACATTGGAAGGATCTTACTTGTGTAGGGGAGAGAACAGTCTGTGCCCGGGACAAAGGCTGTGCTGACTGGCTAGACTTTGCTTTATGCAATAAGAACGCCCCTGAAAGCAATGTTGAAAGGCTGTTTTTATAAACCCAATCCTACTTTCAAGGCACTGACCAAGTCTGCCTGTAGGTATATGTTCCTTCTGAGAAGTGTACATTGACCATAGGCGACACTTCCCAACTGCTCTGCCTCAATGGCTTCCTTTACTCCTTGCACCAAGCTCCTAAGTAGACACTAGTAGTGTCCCCATTTTACAGGTGAGTAAACGGAGGCACCAAAAGATCATGTAACTCTTAGGCCACAAAGGTCACACAACTTGTTAGTGGCAGGTCTAGGATTCAGTCCCACTCGACTTTACATCCCCACCAGCACTAACTGAAGTCTCATAGACCCCAGGCTCCCTAAAATGCTGACATGGGCCAACCACCCCTCTCTCTCTATAGGGGCAGCCTTGAAGTTTCCTACACAGAGCTGGGGAACATCAGCTGCAAGGTCGTTCCCAGCTGCAACAACTACAGGGAGAAGATCACCAGCTGGCCACAACCGCTGGTCAAGTACCCGGAGGCTTCGGAGGTAAGTGAGCAGGCCTGGCCGGCATGTCTCAGTTTGCCTCTGCGCTTGCTCATCTCAGTGACTAGGAGCTGTATGCAAAGCCATCTGGGCTGGGTCTGATGGCAACAGATGGCTGTTGTCACAGGCTTGTGCCTTCCTCAGAGCAGCCCCACAACCTCAGAGGATGCTGGGTGGGTGGGAAGGCAGAAGACTGGAGAGCCTTATGGGAGCTCAGGGGCCACTCTGCCTGGGCCTTTCGCTGCTTCCACGTCCCTGAGCCCCCAAGTCCAGCCCCTCGGTCATAATGGGGACCAGCTGGTGCATGACTTGGAGTCTGCAGAGAAAAGGAGGCGAGACGGGGGTTGTGGGGAGTTCTTTCTCAACATGCAAGGGGCTGGGCTTTTAAAACGACCTTCTGAATGGGGAGGAGCTAGTTTGCAGAGAGAGGGCAGCCTCTGTCCTGTAGGTTGGACAAGCAGAGGCCAGTGCGTCTCGACTCTTGGTCATCACAATGAGAAATGCGCTCAAAAGTTCCACTGAACTTGCCTACAACGGAAGATTAAAGCATTTTAGGAATTTGAAATAACTATTTCTATTACTGGGAAATGAGTAGTACTGAATTGATCCGAAAGGTTCCCCTGATTTGGGGAAGGCCCGGAATGCTGGGCAGCGGGGCTGTGGCTACTATTTCTGGGGTCCAGGCCATGTCTTGGGGGAGTGGGTCCAGTGTCATGGTCACAGTTCTTTCTTCCTTGACTCCTGGGCCAGAATGAGCCCCCAAAGCAACGGGGGCGGGGGGGGAGGGACCTCGCTTTCTGCTTTGTTTAAGTAGAAGGTGCCAGTGTCAACCCAGGAACAAAGACTGTGGTGTGTCGGAGACTCAGGCCATGAATGGGGGGAAGGTCATGATCAGGATGTGACCACACGCACACCAAGGCATCTGCTGTGCATGGTGGCAGGGAGAGGCCCTGGGGGGCTCTTCCCCACTGTCAGCTTGGAGGTGGGGGTCACACAGATTACTTGGAAGTAGAGAATAGATTTTTCTTCCTTTCTTGAACTGTTCTTCACTCTCAGGGAACCAGGAGACTGTGATATAGCTCACAACGAATGAGGCTGAGAACACGAAGCTTTGACAGGCTGTCGTGTTTGCAAATGTGACAAAACCCCTTTCCTCTTCAGGACCAAGCGTGCAAGTCACACGGGGGCTCCCTGGGCCCCCTCTCCGTCTGCCCTCACTCGCAGGCACACTCACGCACACACATCAGCCCTCCTCCCGGACACCCTTGGCCTGGCTCACACCTTGGGCAGGTGGGAGAAGTGGAGGCAATGCAGGCCACTGTGGTTCTAACGCATGGGACCGGAGGCAGAGGGCTGAAGAAGCAGGGCAGGAGCCCAGTCGCTGAGAGGAGAGTGTGATGCCGCCCCGTGGGGCAGGACTCTCAACTCATGGTTAATGTACACATCCTCCTGCTTGTTCCTTAATGAGTGAAGGGGTTGGACCTGATGATTTTACAGCCTTTAATGACTGACCCAAGAGGGATTCTTGGCAGTGGGCTCCGTTACTCATGGCATTCCTTCACATGTCCACTAGATGGCAGTGTGGACTTTTCTGAGTACCTGGTGTGCTTGAGAGGGACAAGTTTGAAGTAAGTTTACAAAGTCTGCGTTTGGTTGGGTTCAGTTGATTCTGATTGTCCTGGGGTATGGGCACAGAATGCAGAGAAGATATCCGCTCCAGATACTGGAATCCCCCGTCCTGTCTCAGCCCGAGAGCAGGGGGAAGAAAACCTGGACATTGAGGAAGGACACAGCTGTGGTTCAGAAAGCCAAGGTGGGCAGAGATTTCTCAAAGGAAGGTTGTTCTAAGTGGTAGAAAGAAAAAAAGTAATTTCTACCGCTACAGAACTACACATTATGGAAATTTGACCTTTGAGAAGGAAGGCAGATTCAGAGTTCTCAAAAGCCATCGTTCATCAGGTCGTACTTCCTTTATGTTGGGTACAGTTCCTGTGTCATTTCGTTTCATGCTCTCAACAAATCCACAAGTTCCTCTTTAATTAAGATTGTTAGTGGCAAGCGACCACAGAACAACTCAAACTAGCTTGAGCCAAGAAAGAAGGGAGACTTCACTGGTTCACAAAAACTCTGGGGATGGCTTCAGGCATTGCTGTATCTGGCTGCTCAAACAACACCACCAGGGACCTGTCCCTTTCTCTACTTTTTTTGTGTGTGTGTGCTGGTTTTGTGTGTAAATAGACTTTCCTTGTGGTGACAAAGACCACCCTCACTGGTGCCAGATTTGCATTTTCCCAGTGGGAATAGACTGACCCTTTCCAACCATTAAAAGTTCCAAGGCTTGTCCCACGCAGATCACATGCCCATCCCCAAGGGCAGAGGACCGGGCAGCCCCACTGACCCATGAGACCTGGAAGACAGAGAGGAGGGCTCCCCCAAAGGAGAAGCAAGGTGTGGTTATCAGGAGGGGAAAGGTGTTTGGTAGGAAAAAATAAGTGAAGTTCCTGTAGAAGGAAGTGACCAGACCACGGGCAGGGCTGGGAAGAGGCAGAACCAGGTCTAAACCCAGCGGGCCCATCTCCAGAGGCCTGGCCCCAGACCACGGGCAGGGACACACCGGGTGCTGGCGCAGTCGGGAAGGCTTGCTGGCGGGACGTTGTTCTAGGATGGAGAGAGCGGTGGTCCTAGGGCAGGTGGTGCTGAGGAGGTGGAGACAGGCCAGGGACAGTGAGAAATGAGACTGTGGCTGGAGCCTCCCTTCAGGGGTAGAGGGAGACCTGCCTCTAGAGGGAGAGTGACTAAGAAAGTTGGGGGGGGGAATGAGTGCCATCAGAAATATGGTCCCTCAAAAGTGGAGGCGGAGAGCCTAAGTAACAGAGGAGAGGATAAAAGAATTTCCTCCAGGCCCAGAGCCTGATGGAAAAGGGCAAGAGGTTGGTGACTTGCTGTGTGAGGACAACGCCTTCCTTAGGTGATCAAAGCAAGGCCGCCAAAGCAGCAACTGTCAGCGGACATGTACAGGGAGCACCCTCTGCACACGCGCGCACACACACACGCAAGCCCCGAGGCCCGGGAGGCAGAGTTGCAGTGGGCACAGGATGGTGCCTCTGTGCCCACCAGGGGGTTTCTGTCTCCACACCTTTGCTCAGGCCACTCCCTACATTTCGACCCTGCGCTCAGGATCACCCTGCCCGCACCAAAATGCTTCCTCCTCTAGGAAGACTTCCTTGACTGCCCCCTCCTTCTGGGATTCACCCTCATTCCTAGCTGATCTCTTCTTTCTCTGAGCCTTCATAATGCCCCCACCCTCCAAACTCAGTTTACTCCCTTCTGTTTTGTATTGTGTACTCATAGCTCCAACCAGTTTGTAACAAGACCACGAGCTGTATTTCTCTGAACCACCCTGCAGCCCCTCACAGAGCCACAGACCTCATGTTGGCAGACTGGGTGACCACCTGGGTGAGTGGATGAATGAATGAATGAGTGACAGGTGGAAGCACACCTCTGAGAGTGTGAGCTATGAGCTACATGAGCCCAGCATTTTGCTTTCAAAGCTGCTGGGTGTACTGGGCATCTGAAGGAGCAGAGCTGATTCTGGTGGACCCCGGGCCAGCATCAGTCTGTCCTCTGCCCAAGTGGGTGTGGCCAAGGGGTGGGAGGGCAGAAGCAGGGAGAGGGCTAGGAAGTCATGTGGGTTCCTGTGCAAGCCAAGTAAGGTGGGAGGACAGGGACAATCCCTGTGCCAATAGCTGCTGAGTGGGGAGAAAGGTGGAGGAGGAGGAAGCTTCTCTCCACGCTGAGGAGCATTAAGAGGTAAACACCTTAAAGTGCATCCCTCGCAAGCCAATGGAACTGAAAGGCCTGAGATGCTTCTTGACTGGGGCTTATTCTTCACCTTGAATCTAAGCAGCTGGAATCCTTTTGAAGTGAAAAAAATTGCCGTTAAGTGGGGAATGTGCATTGCATTCAAGGAAAGGAACAAAGACCTCAGCAGCTCTGTCCTGCTGTCCCTCGGCTTTCCAGTCTAGCTCAGTGAGGCCCCAGGTCCTCTTCCCAGAAAGCAGGTGACTCGGTGGCCTCCTAACGGGCAGGGCAGGCAGGTCCCTACACACCCCTGGGTCTGCAGCGCTGGTGTTGCTGGAGGCCTGGATTGGGGTCCTCAGCAGCCAGTGCAGGGGGCGGAATGTTTCAGGTGGCAGGGCTTCCTGAGGTGAGGCCCTGACGCGGTCAGCAGCGGCCGACCTGCAGAGGGCAGGTGAGATATCAGGGAGACTCCTGCACGGCCAGGCCGGGGCAGAGCCTGGCGCTGCTCCTGAGCAATGGAGACAGGAGCTCCTGGATGGTGGGTAAGTCAGGACGGGGTGAAGAGCCTGCTCAGGATGGGGCGGGAGTGGGGGTGGTGTCCAGGAATGCACCAGTGGTGGTTTAGGGAAGAATTAGTGAGATTCGACTGTAACCCAGTGCTTAGCACGGGAACTTAATAAGTGGCATTCATTGTCATTGTGAAAGGAGACTGGCTTGTGGTCTAAAGCATGAGAGGCGCAAAAAGAATCCGGTTGGGGGAGGCTCTGGCAGCCCTGTGTGGGTCTGTGGCCCAGAGGCTTGGGCCAGCAAAGAGCAGGGGGGATGGGTGGAGCCAGACCTGGGAAGGCAGCACTGGACATTTAGATGAGAATGGGCACGTGGCATTTTTTTCCTCTTGTCCCTGGCCAGAGTCTCCCGAACTCCCTCATCTGTGCCCCGGCCCAGCCGCAGCTGCATGGCCACCTGTTTCGGGGTTTCGGTGTCCACAACAGGAGTGGGTGAAAGAGGAGCAATGCTTAGCGCCGTTTCTGACTATGGCAGTGTGAGTTTCAAGTTGCAAAACCTCCCATTCAGGATTTTGTAGGGTCCTTCCAGCAGCACCGGCAGCTGAGCAGAGCAGGGACAGTCCCCGCAACGGCAGCAGGTGCGCTGCCCAAGGTCACACGTGCCGAAGCTGGCAAGAGGAGGCACCTGCCCAGGATGTCGGGTTTCCTGCCTCCAGGTGGCCTGCTCTTTCCCACCCTGATTGCTGGAAAACAGGCCGGTATGTCGGCTGCACTCGGGGTCATCCACGCATCTGCTCGTTGGGGCCGGTCCTGGCAGAGCGCTCCTCTCTGGCCCCCTGCCGGACGCTGTTCCAGGAGCCAGGGGCACAATCAAGCCAAGCCCCAGGCCTGGCCACCACAGGCACCTCGCAGTGGTGAGTGTGCCCTGCGGTCACGTGAACGGAATGGACTCAGAAGCACTCGTGTTGCTCCCCCAGGGCTTCCTTGGAAGCTGCTTGACCTTGGTCTGCAACCCGGCCCTCTTGGCCCTGCCGCAGCCTTTCCTGCCCTCACGCTCCCTCTCTGCTCCCTCGGGCCTCACGGCCTCTGGTCAGACCTGGGCCCAGCCCTCCGGGACTTTGTAATAAAGCCGTGTCCCCAGTACCCAGCTGCTGGGGCAGCACAGGCGCACAGGATGCGTGCTCCACAGTTGAGCCTCTGATGTCAGCCCGAAGCTTCCAGGCAAGTGCTGGGGAAGCGGGTCCCAGATGTTTTCCAGATCACATAACATTTCTTTGAAAAAACTGTGTGGGCTGCTCCACCGAGGGGGCCGAGGGGGCCTGAAAGCAGAGTTCAGTGCCTTTGCATCCTGGCTTTTAGGAAAGGTCACCCGAGAGTGTCTGGGAGGGGCTCTTCACGAGTTCGGGACCTGTTCACAGCAGTCTGCTGGGAGTGGTTTCTCTGATTTTAAAGCAGCCGACCAGCCTTTGCTGGGGCCAAACGCGCAGATGGACAAACATGCAGATTTCAAAGGCTGCGGGGATGTGTTGCCTGAGCTCCCTGGAGAGAGGAGGTGGTGGCCCAAGGAGTTCAGAGAAAGGTTTTCAGGATTTTTAAATGAGTAATAATGTTCTTTATTATTTGTTCAAGCTTTCAGGCCTGTGGGGGAAGGGAGGAGGGGGAAGCAGGGCAGGGGGGAGGCCTGCGTCCAGCTGAGCGCTACTAGGTAGCCGTTGCTGTCTGGCCCCTCCTGGTGGGTTGGGGCCCAAGAACAGAGTGGGGGCCACTGTGGGGAATAGCAGTTGGGGGCAGTTGTCAGAGCATCTGGACCTGAGGGGACCTCCCTCTCCCACCAGGGCACGCCGACCTCAGACATGCGTTGTTCTGTCTTAGAGCCCTTCTGGTCTTCCCTGTGGCCACGCGGAGGGGACAGGGGAGGTACTGGTGTTTTTGTTTTACAGGTGAGGAAACGGCAGCTCACAGGACATTACATATCTATCTCATTTTTAATAGACTATTTTTAGATCAATTTTAGGTTCATAACAAAATTAAGCAGCATGTACAGAAATGCCCATATGCCTCTTACCCCCAACAGTTCCCCCCGCTATCTCCCACTGGTGGTGGGAATGGTACACCTGTTCAACTGAGGAGCCTGCCATGACACGCCATTGCCCCCCAAGTCCACAGTTTATGTTAGGGTTCACTCTCGGTGCTGGGCGCTCCGTGGGCTTGGACGTCTGTATAATGACGTGCGCCACTGGTACAGGGTCACAGCAGTTTTCACTGCCCTAAAATCCCCCCGGGCTCCGCCTTCTCTCTCTCCCATCCTGCTAAGCCCTGGCAACTTCCGATCTGCTCACTCTCTCCGCGGTTTCTCACCTCTTCCAGAATGTCATGGTGTTGTGACCCTACAGAATGTAATCTTTTCACACTAACAGAGAGCCTAGACCACAGCCTGGGCCTCCGGATGCCAGTTCCAGCACCTTCCTCACCATGCAAGGGTTTGGTCATGCTGTCCATCTTTGCCCAAGCCAGTGAGTGACCAGTGTCCTGCAGCTCAGCTTCCCCTCTGGGAATTGCACTTCCCTTCACTTGATGTTTCTGCCAAGACTTGGGGGCAGACAGGGTCCACCATTTCTGCCCCTGGTGTCCACTCTGCATGCCCACTTTCTCATCTGTCTCTCCAGCCAGAACATCAGCTCCCTGAGCGCAGAGGCTTGGAGGACGGGCACAAAAGCAGGGTGCTAGGGAGGGAGCTGTCTCTCAGTAACCAGAGCGCCAGCTTTCCAATTTTCACAGCGCTTTCCCTATGGGGACAGTCCTTATCTCCCATCAGTCCTGAGAGGGGAGCCTGGCAGGGGTCTTTGTGTGTGGGGAGCAGAGGGATCTGAGGCCGAGGTGAGCAGGAGAAGGCAGATGCTGGCCTCAACACTCTCGTCTGCCCGCCTATTGCCTCGCACCTCATGGTTGGAAGGTGGACATTAGTTTGCTCCAATGCATGAATCCATTAAGTGGGGTGCCGAGACTAGAACTCGGATCCCCTGGCTCCTGTACTGTGCTCTTTCCTGCACCTCCTCCATCCCCATCCACACTGACTGACTCCATTCCCCATGGCCCGGCTCTGTGCTGAGTGGTCAACGAACATGGCTGCACTTAAGCCTTACCTAGCACGGTGGGCGGGAGTTCCTTCCTCTTCCAGACCAGGAAACTGAGGCACAGAAAGGTTCCAGAGCTCATGGGTGGCAGAGTCATCATTCGAACCCAGGTCCACGTGGGCTACAGAGTTCACGCCCCTAACCCTCCACGGTGCTGCCACCTGAGGGTGGAGGGCAACCTACAGTGTCCCCCAAGTGCCCTGAGCTGCTCCCTGACGGCCACCTCAGCCAGGAAGGAGTGAGATGTGGAGTTCCCCTCCTCCGACACCTCCCTTTATGATTGAGCCGGGCAACAGCGAATCGTTCAGCAAAGGGGAGGATGGGAGGACGGTGGGGGGCGAACGGGCTGCAGGGCATGCAGGGGTGTGCACAGATCGAAAAGCCTTGGCTTGTTCCGCGTCGCGATAGTGGGAGGCAGAGCCAGTGGAAGCCATCGGACATTCAAGTGCCCCTGGATTCTTTGTGCAGCGTCTGGGATGCAGAGGGCTGGTGCCCGTGGGTACGGACCAGTCCCTGGCAGAGAAGGGCAAGGCCTAGAGGGTTTGGGACGGGAGGGAGGAAGACCAGGCGATCCCTAGACTCGGCTCTCCAGGCCTTGCTCCTGGGAAGACCTAGGTTACCTCCTGCTGTCTCTGGGGCTGCAATTGGAAGAGCTGCCACCAGGGGGAGATAGGCGACCGCCATCTTGCCCCTGGAGACTTGAGTCGGTGGCGCAGGAAGGCACTGCCCGTGGTGGCGGAGGAGAGAAACCGAGGTCCCTAATTTGGGTCCAGTGTGCCCGCCTCTGTGCCCCTGGCTCCGTCATTCCCTGTGCCAGTCAGTTGTGAAAATGCTCTCCCATTCAAATATAAATATCCCTGGACCACTAACTCAAAATGCCCTCAGGCTCCAGGCCCCCAATTAGCAGACCACTTGCCTTGAAAGGGCCCCTCCTGTAGCACCTGCCGTTGAAAAGAGTTTTGAATTGCGCTGGTGGTTCCCTGCTTATCCCCATTCCCCTGACCTGCAGACACCCTGTGTATGGCCTGAGTCTGCAGGAGACATGACTGTCCAGTGGCACTGGCTCCCTCGGCTTACAGAGCGCTCAGAGGCTGAGGGGCTGTGGGAGAAGCAGCTGGGCCCTGGCTTTGCACAGCCTTGTCTTATATCCTAGTTCTCATGCTCATAAATCTGTGTCCTAGAGCAAGTTACTTCTCCCCAAGATTCCTCTTCCTCATCTTAGAATGGGTATGATGTGTATTTCCGGGTAGAGCCAGTGGCCAGTTCTCAATTCTCATCTTCTCTGACCCATCTGTAGCATTTGACCCCCTTGGGTACTTCCACTTCCTCGATGGCATCACTTCACCTGGCCTGGGGACCACACTCTCTGGATTTTCCTGCTTCTTCACTTCCCAGTCTCCTTTGCTGGTTGCCCCTCTTCTCCCAACCTCTTCATGTACAAGTAGCTCTCCCAGGCCCAGGGCCTGGTCTTCTCATCTCTATTTACACCCCCTCCCTTGGTGGTTTCATCAGGTGGCGTGATTCTAAATGTCATCTACACAATTTCCTACTCATGGGGCCACTGGGGTGTCTGATAGCCTCTCCAAGGCACCAGGTCCAATCCCAGGCGCCCAGACTCTACCCTCCTCCAGCCCTAGTCCTTTGGCCACCTTTTCCCACCTCAGCAAGGAGCAGCTCCAGCCTTCCAGCTGTGTGGACAGAGGGTCCTGGAGTCATCAGTTGCTCATTCCCTCCCAGCAAGTCTCTGACCCACCAGGAAACCCTCTTGGCTTTGCTCTCAAAACACGTGCAGAAGCCAACCACTTCTCCTCTCATCCCCCGTTAACACCCTGGCCAGGCCTCCTGACCCCCTTACCTGGATTAGCACCATGACCTTTTAGCTGGTCTCCCAGCTCAGCCACCATGCCTGCCCCAAAAGCCCAGCATATTCTCAACACAGGAGCCAGAATGAGCCCTTAGACCTGCAGGTCTGATCGGGCCGCTCCTCTGCTCAGGATCCTTCAAGGGGCTTGCGGTGGTTTCCAAGCCCCTGCGTAGCCCAGCTCACCGTCACCTCTCTGACCCAACTCTTACACTTTTTTGGCCTTGCTCACCTGGCGCCAGGCCTCCCGGCAACCTTGCTGTTTCTCGACTTCCCCAGGCACGTTTTAGGGCCCTGGCACCAGCGGCTCCCTCTGCCAGTCACTCTTCCTCCGCACACGTCCCCTGCTGCACCTCCGCACCTCCTCCTGAGTCCTGCCAAAAGGTCGTCTTCTCAGGGAGGCCCTCCGTCGCCCAGCCCTGGCACTCCTGAGCCCCCTTATGCTCTCTACTGTTTCCATCAAATTTATTATCTTCTAACCTCCATGTACTTTCTTCATTTACTATGATTGCCTGTTTTATCTATTCCACCCCACAGCTACAATCCGAGCTCACTGAGGGTGGGAGTCCCTGGTTTAGGCACCCAAGTACTAGACCAGTCTCTACCACATAGTAGCCACTTAATACACATTTGTTGAATAAAGATTACTAGATTAAGATTACAGAAGATTATACATGTAAAGCCAGCCGGTGCTGAAAAAAGAAACGTTCAGAAAATGATGGTGGTGATGGTGGTGACAATGGTGGTGGTGGTGGTGGTGATGGTGGTGGTGATGGTGATGGTGATGGTGGTGGTTGTGGTGATGGTGGTGGTTGTGGTGATGGTGGTGATGGTGATGGTGGTAATGGTGTTAATGGGAGTGGAGGAGGTGGTGATGGATATCTCTGGATATGGTGGTGATGATGGTGGTTGTGGTGATGGTGGTGGCACTCTTCTCCAAAGCCCAGGCAACCAGTGCAGCCCATAACATGACAGCCAGGGCAAGGCAATGACTAGAGGACATGAGATTCAAGATAGAATGTTGTGGAGTTGGGTTTTTTTTTTTTAGGGATTTAAAAATAGATAATGGAGAGGAGGAGCTAGAAGGGAAATATTTTATCCCTGGTTGAAGAGGAATAGATCCACAAGGCTGGACACAGGGCTATGCAGATGACAGGCAGTCAGTCAACCTGAAGGGTAGATGAACAAACCCCTTGCCTTGTCAGTGCATGCAGAGCTGACTTTGGAAACTGGGCAAGCAGCCTGGGCAAAAAGTTCTGGGGCCTGGATCAAAATAAGGATGATGGCCTGACTGGTGTAGCTCAGCGGATTGAGCACAGGCCTGCAAACCACACGATCGCGGTTCAATTCCCAGTCAGGGCACATGCCTGGGTTGCAGGCCAGTTCCCAGAAGGGGACTCACGAGAAGCAACCATATATTGATATTTCTCTCCTTCTCTCCTTCCCTTCCCCTCTAAAGATAAATAAATAAAATCTTTAAAAAAAAAGAAACAAGAATGAAGGAAGGCAGTAATCTCCTGAGGCTAGACAGGGGGGTCAGTCTGTGACAATGACTTCCCAGAGGGTGGCCAGAGGTACCCACCTTCTGCTCAGGGTCACGCCATCCCACCTGGCACCTAGCAACTCTTGGGGCCCCTTGGGAAGGTTGGACTGGAGAGAAGATGCACGTCTCTGGGGAACTAAAGTCCCAGATTTCCTCTTCCTCCAGCACGTCTGCGTGAAAAAAATGGTATTTGGCCATCTACAATGCCAGCTAAACTGCCTGTAGTTCTTCATCTTACAAATTGGAAAATCGTTAATGTCAGATTAGAATCCAATCCCTTGACGTCTGTCTAACATGCTGAGGTGGAAGCTGCTCACCAGCCCTCCCCACACCTGGCACTCCGTAACCTCCCCTCCCCCATCTCTGACGGGAAACACAGCCACATGAGGTGTACCTTTCTCAGCATGGAATCCTGGAACAGCTACTTCCTCCTCCCTGTTCATTTCTTCCATTCATAGCAAAAACCCAGGGCCCTGTGGAAAGGTGCCTGCTGGGCTGAGATCTGCTGAAAGGTGGGGGTGGGGGGCGGCAGCTCTCAGGGACAATTCCTGCGTCTCCTGGGCGACGACCTCTGACCTGGCCCCGTGCACTCCAGCCTCAGGACACTTAGACAAGCAAATGCAGACGCACCCTATGTGAAATGCCGGTGGTTCAGTGGTTCGTTCAGAGCAGTCAGCATCAACCCAACAACCAAAAAACCATCCAACGACTGGAAAAGCAACACACAAGCAAACCTTGATCCGCCCTCCGGGTGCAGAGGGTCTGCCTGGGCATCAAGACCAGAAGACAAAGCCATGAAGGAAAAGAAGGATGGGTGTGGTTCACACCAGTATTTGAAACTTCTGCACTTTAAATTCCATAAAGAAATAAAAACCCAATGACAAACTGAGAGAACATATGTGCCACAAATATGGCAAAGGACTCTTATCTCTGCACGTAAAAAGCAATTATAAATCAATAAGGAAAAGAGGAACACCCCACAGAGAAAGAGGGCAGAGGATGCCAAGAGGTGATGATAGAAAGAAGAAAGTTCATTAAAAACATGGGAGGCGGGGCAGAGACTCAATTCTCTTTGCAACTCAAAAAATGTAATTCAGAAAACAGCATAGACTTTACTTACAACCAACAGAATTTGCGGTTTGTTTTTTGGATCTCTTGTTTGTTTGATCTGAGAGTATGCATTCCCAGCAGGAGCACAAATTGTTTCAACCTTTCCAGAGGATGATTCGACAACACGGATTAAAATCCTGAGCATAGTCACGGTGTTTGAACAGTCATTTTGGTTCTGTGAGTGTATTCTAATCTGACTACTTTATCAGAGACATACTTGCAAATGTATGTAAAAGGCTGCTCATTTTAGTGTTGTTTACAATAGTGAAAGAAAAAAGAATAACCATTGAAAGATTCAACAATAAGTTGGTTGAGTAGGAAATGTTCTCTTCACGTGAGAAAGTACCAGATAGCCATTAAAAGTCATGTTCTCAAGGAATATATAAGACTGGAAAGGTTCACAATATGTAAAAAAACCAAGTGATAAAACAGTACTTTCACTGTAGTCCCAATTTTTAAACATTGTATCTCTTTGTGCATGCATGCCAAAAAAACAGACAGACAGAACACATCGAAACGCCGACATCGGCCGCCTCGAGGGGCGGGGCTCAGGGTGGGTTTTCTTTTCTCCCTTACACTTGTCTGTCATTTCCATGTGTTCTCCGATGACTGCATATTACTTTGATTATCAGGAAAAATGCTACTTGGGGAGAAAGAAGTTAATGCTAAGAGGAAAAGCCTTCAGCTACCCAAATGGTCTGAGCGCTGGTTGCTGTGGAAACTATAACTTTGAATTGCCCAACTTTTTGTGAATTACTTCCCTGCTCTGTGGGCGCCAGGACTAGATTCAGCTTTATCAGGCATAGCCTCGGGCATCTGTCTGTGGGGGGTAGTAAAAACTGAGGGTCCCTGCCTCAAGCAGAGGTCCACAGAGGGCCCCAGGTTTTATTCTGGCTCTTGCACCCCTTCTCGGTACAGAGGGGCCTGGTGTCCCACAGGTGATGCTGGGGCACGGCCTGCCCCCCGCAAAGGTCAGCTGGGGAGCCAGGAGGAAACCCACCGCGGCTCTGCGGCTTCCCCCAGCACCTGGGCGGCGTGTTTGACGGCTCCCTAACATTCATCAGCCTTGCCCACTCCAGCCTCGAACCTAAAGACGGGGTCCCAGCAGTGGTATGGGGAGGCAGGGCAAATGACTTTGTGGTTCCTTTTACGTCAATGAGAAAGATGGGGAGGCAGCTGATCTCAAAAGCAGTCATTTCCCGGGGGGATCCCCACAAAGTCACGGTCCCAGCATGAGCCTTGGTCATTTGCTCGGTCTCCCTTCCTTCTCTTTGCCACCTAGAGAGCAATCCTTGCCCTGAAGGGGGGCCACAGGGCAAAGCGCCAGCCACTGGCCCTTCCAGAAGCTGGGGGCTGGGCCCCGGAGTGCAACGCCACTTTCAAATGCCTGCACTCGCAACGCGAATGTCTCGCTGCCATTTGTGAATCCTGCTCGGAGCTCCGGGTGTGGAGAACTGGTTGATTTATAGACCGAGGCAGCCACAAGTTGGAATTTTAAAAAGCAATGTGTCCTTTGAGCAGGAGCCCGGGCTGGGGGCTTTGCAGGCTGTCGCTTTGTCCCAGCGACCAGATGGAACTTGTTTTTCTGCTCACTTGGGGGTTAACCCTTCGTGCACTCCCTCCCTGCGGGCCCCATTCAGGAACACTGCCTTTGGGGTGAGGAGTCAGCGAGAGCGAGAATCCACGCCTTTGAGCCTCCGTGACATTTATCGGAAATGTCTCATCTTTTAACTCCCCTGCCTTTGCCGGATTATTTTGCTTTATTTAGCACACACTGACATGTGCCAGGCAACCTTTCCAAGCACTTCAGGAATAGTAATCCATCGTCTCTTCACCGTCATTATTATGCCCATTTTGCAGATGAGTAAGCTGAGGCACAGGTCAGTTTAAAACTTGCCTGCGGTCACACAGCCAGTGAGTGACAAAGCTGGAATGTGTGGTCCTCAAGTTTGTGTGTTGGATCACAAAAGTGCGGCTGCCTCTCAGAGAGCAGGCGAGTGTGTCCTGCTGTTGGAAGTTCAGAGCTCCCGGCGGGGCTCTGCCCACTCAAGCTACAGCAGTGTAAGGCACGCCAAGGGGGAGATGAAATACCTCTGTCCCTGGCATTTGCGCCTGAAACGTTGCTGCCACGCTGAGCCTATCTCACTTGAGCCTCCAGTGTCTCCTTCAAGCCCACGAGGCTACAAAATCTCTACTTAGAAGGTCTGTGCAATAAAACGAGAAAGGTTCCAAGTCCAGTGCCCACCTTGGCTCCAGCCACAGCACCTGCAAACCTGGGGCCACCTGGCAGGATCCAGGGACCCCTGAGTTTGGAACTTTTGTTCTGCTGGGAAATTTTGTGTCCCATGCAGCTTCCTTCCAGCTGGGGTCCTGGGCGCTGCCTTTGCAAACTGCCCCATCTGTTTATGGAGCAGAGCTCTCTGAACCTCTGTGAAATATCAGGACCCTATGCTTCCCAAGAGGGAAGGAGCGTTCCTGACCCTAGGACAGCAGCACGGATCTCCATCCCCTTTGACAGAGGCAGGAGCTGGACAGAGTCCGGAGCTCAAGGCCACCCAGGCTGGGGCTGGTGCAGAGCTGCAGTTAGAGCCCAGTGTCCGGGGTCTCGCTGGGGGAGTGGCAGGAAGGCGTCAGGCCCTAATGAAGCAGCATGGGTTTGTTGCATCCTCCGCAGGGTCACACATGCATGTGGGAACATGCTGCCTCATGCCTAACATCACCAGGGACCCGGGGAACTTGGGGTGGTCTGTTGAGGAAGTGATGGCAATACAGTGACACCTCACTGGGGAGTGAGCCGTTCTTTCCCACCTCAGCTTCTGGTTGACTGACCCCTGCTCACGCACCTGCTCAGATTCCTTGTGTTAACTCCATTCTGTACGGCTGCTTCTCTACCGTTGGTCACATACGATCCTGCCTCCTTACACAGTCTAACAAACATAAATCCAGATCTGGTAAGTGACCCCATGTCACCCTTGTCCACACCTGTCTCGGAACAGTGCCCTGGCTGTGGGCGAGCCTTTCTTGTCTGTGCTGCGGCAGCTGAGCTGGGCTGTGCCGCCCATGGGCAGGTCCAGCCTCCCCGCAGTGAGGGCACCCCTGCTCACAGCCCTTTTGGACAGCGGGTTGGAGCTCCGGAGGCTGCATCAGCCACTCAGGGGTGTCCTCTCCCGCAACACCCCTAACACCCAGTGTGGGGTTCGTTTCCACTCTGACTGGTGCCGTCCTCCGCTGACACACGGTCCTGAAGTTCAATTCTCACATGGACTGCCCGGGCTGGTGCCAGACCCCACAGGACGAGGACTCACTCACACAAGGCCACCCCCACTTCAGATGCCAGCCTCAAGTATTGGGTGCCCAGGGCACCCACACTTCTCTCTGACATGGCTAAAAGCCAGGGGCCCCCACTCTGACACCCCTTTTCAGGTTCAATAGTTTGCTCGGACAGCTGTGAGAGCTCAGGAAAAGTTTGCCTGTGACTGTGCTTGTTATGAGGGGAACAGCTCAGCCAAGGACGAGGTAACGGGGCTGCCCGGGCACCCAGGTTCTCCCTGGGAGTGCGCCAGCCCCCGCCCAGCACCTTGTGTTCACCAGCCTGGAAGCTTGTTGTTCAGGGGTTTTATGGAGGTTTCATTACGAAGACACAGTTGATGAAATCGTTGACCCCCAGTGACTGACTCAATCTCTAACCTCTCTGCCCTTTCTGGAGGCCCAGAGTGGGGCTGAGGGCACCGAATCTCTAATCATGCCTTGGACCAGCCCTGTCCTTCAGCAATCCAAGGACCCCCCAGCCCCCAGGTGTCTCGTTAGCATACAAAAGATACTCAGCACTCCGGAGATTCCCAGGGTTGCCAGGAGCCTGGGACAGAGACAAAGTGTGCACCCCTTGTTAGCCACAGGGGTGCTGGAAGATGCAGAGAGGCAGGTGGTACTACAGACGGCTTCAGCCACATGAAGGCAGGCAGGACCACGACAGATGAACACAGCACATTCCCTACAAGGGTCTAGGTAGCTCCAACATGGCACAGAGGGTCAGTCAACCCCACAACTGACAGCCCTGGGCACCCAGCAGGTGCCCTGTCAGAGTTTACCGATTATGCAAACAATAAGCGAATGGCTATTTTGCACCAGGTCCCCTTTCGTGTATTCTCATTGGTTTCCTTTCACTGGGTCTCAGTCTTCAGTGAGTGTGCAGGCACACCTCGAGTTCCACCGTGGGACTGAGAACAAAAGCCGAGGTTCTTTGTGCTCTGCTCCTCGTGTGAAGGTGGAAAGGTGCCCAGGACGGGGGCTTGGAGAGGGGAGAGTGGACCTGGGGCCACAGGAGCCAGAGCTGCCTCGTCCAACGTGGAGACTTTTTCCTGTCTTGGGAACGTGGGTTGGTCTTATTTTCATGAGGAATTGTAGACTCTTAGATCACTCACGAGCAATCTCTGTAGGGATCAAAGAAATGTGTAGGGTTATTTGCTTCTACACAAAACCACCCAACACTGCTAAGATTATTGTAAAATGTTGTTTTCCTCCCGTCATCTGCCATTTCTTGCTACTGTCAGAGATGATTAGTATCCTTATGTTTCTCTTAATCTGTGGCAGGATGGGGAAGCCAATCTGTAAGTTAGAGTTGCTTCTAAACTAAGAGTAAATAGGCTCGGAATGAGGATGTCAGGTGAGCATCTACATATTAGCCCGTGAGCCCTGTGACATATATGGGATGGCCGTATGTGTCCTTTTCAGGGTGGGAACCAGGACAGCAGCAACAGCAGGATGTTGGGCATGAGTCACGGAGGTCTGGAAAGACAGGTTTGAGTTCAGATCCTGGTTCTGAGTCTAATCAGCTTAGCTGGTTTCTCACCCTCTTAGCCTCACTTCCTCCATCACTTTCAGAGGTGGAGCGGCCGCAGGGAGGCTTGTCCTCAAAGGAACCCGTGACAGTACAGAGCTGCTTCCACAGCAGGAGCTGACGAGTGTCAGCTCCCATCTTTTCTCTGACACTTTTGGACACTCGGCTGCATTCTGGACAGTTGGGGTGATGGGAGAAGGCACCTCCATACTGGCTTGTGTTGAGCCTTACACTCAGAGAGCTGCTTATATGCTTCATGGCCCTTGTCCTCGTCTCCTAATGGTCCTGCGGGGTTGGTGTGATGGGTTTCATGATTCTCAACTGGCAGATGAGAAAGCTGAAGCAAAGAGAAGTTAAGGGTCCTATGCAAGTTCACCAGGCAGGTGGTGATAGAGCCCAAGCTAGAAGCCAGGTCTCCTGGCCGTCCTCTCCGGCTTTCTCTGTGCCCGGCCCCTCCTGTTGTCTCTCGCCCGATAGGCGAGGGGGGCAACCTGTTTACATGCCTCGTTTCCTCCTGTGCCACCCTCCTGTCTCTGGCTGCTAGGTGGCCCAGGAGGTGTGGAACCCGTGACAGCTCTCTGACAAATGAAAAGCAGCGCACACCTAAGTCCTGCCATTTCTCGAAAGTATTTTCATCCCTTTCTCATCCCACTGGGTAGTGTGATGCGGGACACCCTCCTCCAGCCATCCCCAACTGGACAGGGAAAAAGCCACCAGGACCAGAGCTTCTTCTTTCAGATGAAAAGTGCTACGCCCCACCCCATGCCCAGGCTGCTTGGCAGGCACCACAGTTACGGGGTGAGTCACAGGTGCCAGGAGCTCAGTACGAGGCCCTGCCCAGCAGGGCACCGAAAGAGCCTTCCCGATTGAAAGCTAACCGTGCTTGCTGCCCACACAAGAGAATTCTTTGTCCTGCTCAGACTTCGTCCCACTCAGAATGAATGCTTTTGAGGGTTCCACTACTTCCTGCAAGTACGTGAGGCCCCTCAGACAGAAAAACAGGGTCCCGCTCTCTCTTCCATCCCGGGCCTCAGGCTCCCAGAGAACAGCTGGCCCAAGAGGCCTGGGTTTGGGAGGGCTGGGGAAGTGTGATGGTGGCAGATGCCCAGTGGTCCCTGGCTCCCTACATCTGTGGCCACCTTGCTTAGGGCAGTGTTTCCGGGTCCAGAGAGCAGGGTGTGACAAGAGCTAACTTGAGGTGTGGGGTGCAGTCCTAAGTACTTTATGCATTGTCACCCTTTAGTCTTCCCAACAGTGCCACCAGGGAGCTGCTATTGTTATCCCCACTTTCCAGATGAGGAACCAGGTGTCAGCTTGCTCCAGCTAGCGAACTGCACAGTCAGCTTCTAAACCCAGCTGAGCTGGCTCCAAAGGTCGAGTATTAACCACCACGCTCTCTGCTTCTTAGAGACAGTGGACTTTAATCCACCAAACCACTTCTTTGGAAACATCCACAGTAGGGAAACTTCTCCAGGGAAGACTTGGTTGGACTCAGTTTCCCTGCCTAGTTTGGTTTCCATGGTGAGGCCCATCACTCTCTGTTCTCCTCAGCTCTACCCCTTCCTTCCCCACAGAGTATAGCAGCCTCCATGGGGCTCAGACCTTCACAATCCGCCCCTTCATTATCCTCCAGGCTCTCCAGCCTGTCCTGCCCTCCATCCTGGATGTTGTATTCCATTCAACCACAAATTTTGTCTTACAAGCAGCCTCTCATATACCCCAAACCTCCAAGAAAGACCGAGGAAGTAACAGGCAGCCCAGGTCCCACACTAGCTTCCTCTGTGGAGGCAGAGCGTGAGGCCACACACGGGATTCTACTGAGTGAGAAAATCTAGGGTTGCCTCTCAAACCCTGCCCTGATCCCGGGCTAGAGCACTCTGGTTGAGGTTCCTTCGTAGTACATTGAGCTGTTGGATGATGGAGAGGATAGAGTTACATTTTCTGAGATGCAGTCTTTTTCTGCCATAACAAAATACCAGTCTGGGTGGCTTAAAGCAACAGAAATTTATTCTCACAGTTCTAGAGGCTTAGAAGTTCTAGATCAAGGCGCTAGCCAATGCGCTTTCTGGCTAGCACCTTGTCTTCTCTCTTCTTGTCTTCTCTTTCAGGCTCCTGCCTTTTCGCAGTGTCTTCACATGGAAGACACAGAGAAGATGTCTCTTTTTATAAGGGCACTAATCCCATTATGAGGGCCCCCCCACCCCCATGACCTTATTTAAACATAATTATCTCTCAAAGGCCCCATCTCCAGTTACTATCATATTGTGGGTTAAGACTTCAGCATATGAATTTGGAGTAAATACAGACCATAATAAGTAAATTCAGTCCATAATAAGTGGGAATATATGAGGGAAAAGTAAGTTTAGGGGACAGGCACAAGAACTCAGGTAATCTGACCTGGGTGTGCTGAGTTTGAGATGTTGTCAGGCAACCAGGCAGAGATGTTGGTGAGTTTTCACACGAAAGAGTTTGGTGTCAAAGAGCACATCCTTTCTGGATGTGGAAATGGAACAGAAGCCTGACCTTTCCAAACCGCAGTTTTTTTAACTATAAAATAGGATTCATAATACCTATCTCATAGGGTTTTTGTAAGATTTGAATAAGAAATACAAAGTGTTTGGTGACATGTATGTAAGCCTGGCTGAAAACATGACGTAGACAGTTGACTTGGGAAACGGCACCCCATTTTTCGTGTCCTTTGCCTCATCTCCTTCCCCCCGGACATGGTAGTGTCCTCCTCCTTCTCCACCCCACCTCCACCCATGTCTGTTGTGTTGAAACGCACGGTGTGGTGGGTGATAGCAGCGTCAAATGTCATCTGCGCCAAGGGATTTGCTTGCCAAAAGAAAAAGGAGAAGGAAAAGGGAAAGAGAAGGAGGAAAAGGGTGATATTTTTCAATTATCAAAGAAATTATAAAATTTACTGTTTTAACTTTTCCCCATATTTTTCTTAAATCTCTCCACATCAATGTCTACATTAAGCTTTAGTACATTTATTTAGTATATATATATTTATGTATCTTATATTTAGTATATTTGAATATTTGATTTAGATATGAATATTGAGAGACAGAACTACCACAGACTACACATCAGTGTAAGTTTAGAACTACTGTGCTAAAGAAAAAGGGCACTAATTGTGGGTTTTCAGCCATCATGTATCAGCTGGTGGGATGGTTGAAGTTTCTGACACCTCTGAAATTCTGCCCCGTTATAAACTGTCACCTCTTGGACTTTTGGCCAAGATGGAGGCGTAGGTGAAAATACTGTACCTCCTCGCACAACCATGTTTAAGGACAACAAAGATTTAGAAACAAAAACATAACCAAACACAGAAAATTGAACTGTACCGAACTCCGACAACAACGCACCATTCATCCAGACCGGTATGAGGGGTGGAGTCAGCGGCTAGAGGAGCGGGGTCCCACAGGAAAAAGTGGCCAGACCGACCCAGGCACACAGGTGGCGGTTGGCAGATCCCAGGCACAGGGTGGCAACGGGCGGACCCAGTGAGGGCGCAAGGTGGCTGGCTGACTGTGGTCACACATTCACACGCAGATAAACCAAGTGAAAAAAACAGGCGGTGAGACAGACCTTGCAACCCAGGGCCCCAGCGACAGGAATTAAAGCCTAAAAGCACCAATTGGAGAAACTTTCGGGGGCTGAGGTGCCAGGAGAGGTTCACAGCCTCACAGGAGAATTCGTTGGAGAGACCCACAGGGTCCTAGAATGTACACAAGCCCCCCCACCCAGGAACCAGCACCAGAAGGGCCCAACTTGCTTGTGGGAAGTGGCAGAGGGGACTGAAATTCGAGAGAGAGCAGAACAAATGCTATTGCTCCCTCTCTGACCCCACCCCCACATACAGCGTCACAACCCTGCTACCTGAGTTGCCCTGCCCTGATGAACACCTAAGGCTCCGCACCTCGTATGGAACAGGCATGATCTGACCAAAACATGGCTCAAGCAGAAGAACAGCCCAAAATCCCAGAGCCAATACATCTAAGTAACCGAGAGATAGCCAACCTATTGGATGCACAGTTCGAAACACTGGTGATCAGAATGCTCACAGAACTGGTTGATTTTAGTCACAAATTAAAGGAACAAATGAAGGCTACAGTAAGTGAAATGAAGCAAAATGCACAGGGAACCAATAGTGATGGAAACAAAACTGGGACTAAAATAAATGGAGTGAACCAGAAGAAAGAAAGAAACAACCAAACAGAAAAGAAGGAAGAAACAAGAATTCAAAAAAATGAGAAGAGGCTTAGGAACCTCCAGGACATCTTTAAATGTTCCAACATCCAAATTACAGGGGTACCAGAAGGGGAAGAGGAAGAGCAACAAGTGGAAAACTTATTTGAACAAATAATAAAGGAAAGTCTGGCAAAGGAAATAGACTTCCAGGAAATCCAGGAAGCTCAGAGAGTCCCAAAGAAGTTGGACCCAAGGAGGAACACACCAAGGCACATCATAATTACATTAGCCAAGATGAAAATGAAGGAGAGAATCCTAGAAGCATCAAGGGATAGGGGGACAGTCACCTACAAAGGAGTACCCATCAGGCTGTCAGTGGATTTCTCGAAAGAGACCTTACAGGCAAGAAGGGGCTGGAAACAAGTATTCCAAGTCACGAAATCCAAAGACCTACATCCAAGATTGCTTTATCCAGCAAAGTTTTCATTTAGATTGGAAGAGCAGATAAAGTGCTTCTCAGATAAGGTCAAATTCAAGGAGTTCATCACCACCAAGCCCTTATTACATGAAATGTTGAAGGAACTTATCTAAGAAAAAGAAGATGAAAAATATGAACAGTGAAAGGACAGCAAACTCACAGTTATTAACAACCACACCTAAAACAAAAGCAAACTAAGAGGACAGCTAGATAGAGAGCAGAACCATAGAAATGGAGATCACATGGAAGGTTAGCAACAGGGGAGTGGGAGGAAGAGAAGGGGGGAGAAGGTACAGAGGATAAGTAGCATAGATAGTAGGTGGAAAATAGACAGGGGGAGGGCAGGAATACTATGGGAAATACAGAATCCAAAGAACTTGTGACACATAGACATGAACTAAAGGGAGGGAATGGAGGAGGGGTGTGCAGGGTGGAGGGGAATGAAGGGGGGCATAGGACAACTGTAATGGCATAGTCAATAAAATATATATATTTTTATTTTATTTATTTATCTTTAGAGGGGAAGGGAAGGAGAGAAGTATCAATGTATGGTTACCTCTCATGAGTCCCCTGCTGGGAACAGGCCTACAACCCAGGCATGTGCCCTGACTGGGAATCGAACCGCGAGTGTGTGGTTCGCAGGCCTGCGCTCATTCCACTGAGCTACACCAGCCAGGGCCAATAATATATATTTTAAAAAAAGAAAAAAAATAACCAAGTTCTGGAAACAGTCTAGGTGCCCATCAGTAGATGAGTGGATAAAAAAGCTGTCTTACATTTACACAATGGACCAGTATGCAGCAGTGAAAAAGAAAAACCTCTTACCTTTTGCAACAGCATGACTGGACCTAAGTTAAATAAGTCAGTCAGTAAAAGAAAAATAACACACGATCTCACTTATATGTAGAATCTAATGAACACAGTAAACTAATGGAACAAAATAGAAACAGAGCACAGATACATGGAACAGACTGACAGCCGTGGAGGCAAGGGAGGGGCCAGGATGAAAGATAGTGAAGGGATTAACCAAAAAACATTTATGCACAACCCATGCACATGAACAGCAATATGGGGATTGACTTGGAAAGGGGAGAAGACTGGATTGCATGGAGGTGGGGAAAGGGAGAAAAAGCAAGAACAATTGTAATAGTATAAACAATAAAAATAAAATTTAAAAATAAAATTAAAGAGTCCTAGAAAAAGTAGATAGATAGATAGATAGATAGATAGATAGATAGATAGATAGTCACTTCCTAACCTCTGTGTAGTGCTGGTTCTACCAATGAGCAAATTAGGCTGGGAGAGTCTTCATTGCTGAGCCTCAGCTTGGACAATCAGGAAGGACAAGGACGGGTGAGAGGAGTGAGAAATGAAGTAAATGATGTAGCTCTGACTGGTGTGGTTCAGTGGGTTGGGGGGTCATCCCACAAACTGAAAGGTTGCCAGTTCAATTCCCTGTCAGAGCACATGCCTGGGTTGCAAGCCATATCCCCAGTTGGGGGCATGCAAGAGGCAACCTATCAACATTTCCTTCACATGTCAATGTTCCTCTCTCTCACTTTCTCCCTCTTTTTCCCTCTCTCTAAAAATAAATAAATAAAATCATTTCTTTAGAAAAGAAATGATTGATGTGGTTCTATAGGTATCCAGAACCAGGAAAATCCTTCTGGACAATGTCAGGAAAGTTGGTGTAGGAGTATGCCTGAGCCAGCCAAGAACCCATGCGGGTAGGGAGGGAAGGAAACTGAAGGTGCTATCAGCAAGGAGGATGGAACCCTGGTTATATCTCCAATGAACATTGCAGCCACCAGGTGCATAGACCACTGGGGTGCCAAGCAGGAGCAAAAATCCAAAAGCAAGGGCACATTCCTGACTGTTAAGAGACATTAGCCTGGACCCACGCATTGCCCCCATGCAGACTTTCATTGCACCACACTTTGGCTATGACGATAGTTGTCTAAAGTAACTGTCTCTTCTCCCAGATCGGTGTATCTTCCTCCTCTGGGCACCCACATCACTCTATATTCTAAGGGCATTTATCTCACTCTACATTAGGACATGGTGTTTTGGAAACATGGCTCATTTCTACAACTACATCACCAGCAACTTTAAAGCAGCTCCCCTACATGGCAGACCTGCCCTGAGGAAGGGGAGCAGAAGGCAGGCTCTAAGTGGGAGTTTGGGTGAGTGAGCTGGCAGGAAGGAATCTGCCCATGGGCAGCGGGGCCCTTGCCACTGGGCTGGACTCAGGGCTGGGTCTCATCCCCTTAGAGGCAGCTGCCCGAAAAAGGCAGGACCCCCCTCAAGGAAAACGAGACAGGTTCCTGAAATGGAACTGAGGGTGAGCTTATGTGAGCAAATTGGACATAGCAGATGAAACAATCAGTGAACTTGAAGACAGACCAACAGAAATTGTCTAAATACACATAAAGAGGGAGAAGAGTATACAGGACAAAATAGAGCAGCCAAGTACTGTGCGACATTATAAAATGGTCTAACATACACACAGTTATAGTCCCAGAGGGAGAAAAGAGAGGGAACAGGAAAGAAGAAATATTTGAAGAGATAATGGCCAAGAATTTGTGTAATTGTGTAAAGTAATAAAAGACAACAAACCATAGATCCAAGAAGCTCAGAGAATCATAATCAGGATTTTAAAAAAAGAAAACACCTAGACTTATTTATCATGGTCAAACTGTTGAAAACCAAAGATAAAGAGAAACTCTAAAAATGAACAAAATAAAAAATAATGCCAGTCTTCCCATCACCGAAGTATCTCTGAATACTCATGAAGGAAATACGTTCTCAGCGGACAAGGTCAGGGAGTACATGGGGGGCCAAATGTGTTAATCCACCCCAGCATTTCTGTAGTTCCTTAGGTATTTGTATTCTTTCTTCTATATTATATCAGGAATTTCTGCCACCCGAATTCCATTTACTACTGGATACAGATGGTGTCTGATAACCCACGGAGCAAACAGAACCACACCCGGGTGATCTAGCTTGCACTTTGGATCTAGAATCCATATTAATCAATATGGCCCAGTTTGAGATTGTTTACTTCCCTCTCCAATCTAACACCTTACTTTACATCCCCACATTTCCCAGATTCCTGAAAACAAATATTTTTTAAAAGGGCAGTTGTCTTGGTGTGGAAGTCTACTGTTTCAGGATCAAACCCTGTGTTTGTCTCTATGGGGCATGCTGTTTTCTGACTCTAGAAGAGAATGGGAGCAAAGCGAGGTGGGCATCGGGAGCACACGGGCTCTCTCGAGGCAAGATCAGCCTTATCCAACAGGGAGAGGGAGCAGCTTCTCCTAGAAAGGGAGGCTCAGTGAGGTCTGAGGTCAGTCATCAGAATCATGTAGCCCAGTTCACAGGTTCCTAATCTCTCCCAATCAGTGCTTTCACCCATAGGAGACCCGATGAATCTGTGAACTTAGCCTTGGTCATAATTCAGCAACCTGCAGGGTCGGATTCCATTTCTGATTTCAGCTGGGTTGTGCCTGCAGCTACAGGCTGCCTGAAGACCTCCAGAGCTCACGAATATACCACTCTGGCTACTTTCGGCCCTGACTTTCTGACTTTAAACCCCAAGTTTGTAATTTTGTTGATTAATTTTTCCACTTTAGGCAGAAGAGAGCATCCTACTCTACCATCTTTGCATTTGTTATACAAACATAATCCATTATCATGCAACTCTGCCCATCAAACTCTTAGCTTTAATAGCTACTTCACTCTAAGCAACCACAGTGGGTAATTAAAACCTTTTGCTACTGCATGTTGACTACAACTGTCATGCATTGTAATGGTAACCTGTTCCCCCACCTTCATCACTGATTTTAAGCAATTTGATATGGTGTGCTTTGGTGTCTTCTTCTTCTTCCTCTTCTTCTTCCTCTTTTTCTTCCTCTTCCTCCTCCTCTTCCTCCTCCTCTTCCTCTTCTTCTTCTTCTTTTGGCCTGGCATTCTTTTGTTGGGCTTCCTGAATCTGTGGATTTAAGACATTTCAACCATTATTTTTTGTAATATTCTTTCTGCTCCCTCCTCCCTTCAGGGACTCCAATTATATCTATGTTTAGCTATTTTAAGATGTCCCACAGCTCACTGCTGTGCCATTCTGTGTGTTTTTCCCTGTGATTTCTTCTGTGTTTCATTTTGGATAGTTTCTATTGCTATATCTTCAAGTTCACTAATAGGTTATTCTGTGTGGCTAATCTTCTGTTAATCCCAACCAGAGTGTGTACTTTTCATCTTAGACATTTAATTAATTTTTTTCTTTGGGCACTTCAAATTAAATTTACATTTTCAAAAAAATGTACTTCATCTCTCTTGAGATATTGAAGCATCTCTACCTGTGCAAACATATGGATTATAGCTATAATTACTGTTTTAATGTCTTTTTCAACTACTTCTATCATCTTGCATCATTTCTGGGTCTGTTTCTATTGATTGATTTTTATCCTCATTATGATTTCTAATTTTTCTTCTTTGCATACCTTTTTTTTAGATGACAGACATTGTGAATTTCTACTTTTTGGGGGGTGTGAGATGTATTTATATTCTTCTAAATGTTCTTGAGCTTTGTTCTGGGATGTGGTTTAGGTTCATTAAAAACATTTTTATCCCTTTGAGGTTTGGTTTAAAACTTTGTTAGATGGGACCAGAGCAGCCGTTTTCTGGGGTTAGTTTTGCTCCACTGCTCAGTGCAGTCGTCCCTCGGTGTCTGCTGGGACTGCTTCTGGGACCCCCCAAGGATACCAAGATCTGAGGACGCTCAAGTCTCTGTCAGAAAATCGCTTAGTATTTGCCTATAACCTGTGCACATCCTCTCCTATAATTGAAATCATCTCTAGATTATTGACAATACCTATCGCGATGTACGTGCTATGCAAATAGTTGTCATTCTGTTTAGGGAATGATGACAAGAAAAAAGCCTGTACATGTTCAGTACAGATGTGACTATCGTAGGCCTAACTACATAGTACATCAGCAGCAACATAACATGTTCTCTCGAATAATTTCAGCCTGCTGTCAGTGGAATCCTCAGATGCAGAACCCGCGGATACAGTGCTGCCCCATGAATTATGCTGCCCCATGAATTATGAGGTGGTGTGAGTGTGTTTGTTTACCGCGGCTGATAGAAATACAAACCTTGCTTAGCCCTGTGTGAGCCCTAAAGATGTTTCCCTCTGTTCCTTTCAGAAGTTCTTTTTCAGAGTTCCAGGGTACTGTCTGGAACTATCTGGGCTCAGTTAGTTTCCTCACATACATGTGCTGGTCAGTACTCAACTGAAGGCTCAAGGAGGGAATTTTCGGAGGCCTGGACAGGCTCTGCAGTTTCCGGAGGCGTCGCTCCCCACATTTGTAACAGCCCTGTGAATCCTGTGCACCTTGACCTCCCTGGACCTGCAGCTACACCTCCACTCAGAGCGACTGTCAGGCTCCAGCTGGGCTCTGTCTCCCTGCAGTCTGCTCAGGCAGTAAGCTGGGGTAGTTCTAAGATTCCCCTCATTTGTTTCCCTTCTCTCTCTGACCAATGTCCGGCACCTTCTAATGCTCAAAGTCTGAGAACCATCATTCCACATAGTTTGTTCAGGCTTTGAGTCGTCTCAGGATGTAGGGTAACTCTGGTCTCTGTTACTCTATCTTGGCTGGAAGCTGAAGACTTTTATCTGTCTTCAAATGGGCAGATAACCCACCCCAAATATGACAGCCCCCTACCTGCCGCCCCTTCCCATTCCAAAACACTGTGTCAGACAGTGTTTAGTTGCAAAAAACTGAAATCACACTACACTCTAGCTATTTTAAGCAGAAAAAGTAATTTATACAGGAAATTTGGGTGCTTACAAAATTGTTAGATGGGCTGAGGAGTAGGCTCTAGATTCAGCCTTCAGGAATGACTCCCCAGGAATAAAACCACCAACTGAACTTATCATAGGAGCTGTTTTTCTGCCCCCCCATGAGGAGGTTGGGGCACATAAAGCTGCCCCAGGAGCTGTTTACTTTCAAAGCACAGCATGGTCCGCCGACATCCAGGGATCAGGAAGTTACCACCCTCTCAACAGCCTCTCAGCTCCCATGAAGTCAGTGACTAGACGAAATAGCGAGTCCGGCTGTCTCTGTTGCCATGTCTCTCTCCCTACACCCATAAAGCTGCCACCCAGCAATGGCATTTGGCTGCAGGGAAGCCTAACCATCCCCACAACTGTGTTAGCCCAGGAAGTACTAGACAGGCTCTGCCTCCCCTTCATGAGTGAGTGCATCTCATTGGTAAAACTGAATTTGCATCCAGATCCCTAAATGCAAGGGGGTCTGGGAAATGTAGTTTTAAACTTCCACATCTACACTTCAGGATGGTGCACCTGCAGGTGGTTGAAGAGAATGCCAAGTGACAATTAACACTCGGTAAAGAAGAGGCTGACCCAGGAATGGAATGAGTGTAGGAGGTTGGACTAAATTGCATAGGACCATGAATTCTCAGGACAAAGTTGGATGCGCATTTACCTTGTGTCCTGTTAATAGTCCCTTTATATGGAACTTATAAATCTGAAACATCTTTGTGGCGGTGATAAGGAAGTCTCTGGGCTTGAGAGAGTGGCACTTGATGGATGCAAGGGAGTGTCCCCGAGATGGAGGGCCTTCCCCATGGGGTGGTCCTCACATTCTCACCTGGTGATAGCACAAACAGGGACCCCTGTTACAGCCATATCCATCAGCAAAAGGAATTAGGGTGACAGTGTTAGTAACAATTCCCTCGTCTCTCGTCTGAGCAGTGACACAGGAAATTAGCAACCTGGTGTAAGTACAAGGATTGATCGGAAAGGTATTAGAAAGGAAGAAAAGCAACCCCTGAAATAAAGGGAACGCCCCACAGGTGTTTCACTGATGGCGCACTTGCTTGTGCTGAGCAGGACCCTCACCTGGGGTTCAGCAATAGTCTGGAGACCCTGGGGAAACCACAACCTACTGAATTATTTGCAAATTTACTTCTGTGAAATGTTTCCTGGAGCCCATGTTTTTAAAAAATTCTCTTTAAGATTCTATGATTTTTAAAAGTCAAGAATTCCTGGGGTAACCACCATTTAAAATTCTCTATTTCTTTCCATTTTTCTTTCTTTTTTTTGCCTTTGCTAAGCATATCATCTCAGTGCTTTTTAAAACTATTGCTTATTAATATCACAATGGTGTATAAACATGCCCATTTTATTTCTTTTTTTTAAGATTTTATTTATTTTCAGATAGAAGGGAGGAAGGGAGAGAGGAAAACATTAATGCAAGAGAGAAACATCAATCAGTTGCCCCTCACATGCACCACAACTGGGGACCAAACCCTCAACCAAGGCATGTGCCCTGACTGGGAATTGAACAAGCAAAATTTTGCTTTGTGAGACAATACCCCAAAACTGAACCACACCAGTCAGGACCATGCCCATTTTCAAGCCATAAAGATTGAAGCCCAGGAAATATGAATTTATTCTAATTCCAAATTAAGTAGGCACTGGAGCCATCATTTAGCCTAGAATCTTCTGGGTTCCTCAGCCTTCACTTAACCCATTGAATCACGCAACCTGCAGGCAAACAGTCTCTCATTTGAACCCCCACTGCCTGTCAAGACCAGTTTCAGAAGCAGAACACAGGCTTCCTCTTCTGGTCTTGCTTATTCCCCTAATCGTAAATTAGGGGAAGCCAAAGGGCCACATTTATATGTCAAGGCCATTCAGAGGAAGGAAAGATGAGAATGATTAGCCTGAGTCAGGGAAGCTTCTTGGTAGAGAAGAGCCTTTAAGCCACTTGATGTTTACTTGACACGGTCATGAAGAAGAAAGAGCTGAATGCTCAAGGGGGAGATGTGGAGCAGAGCCCACAGAGAAACCAAGAGAAACCAAGAGACCAAGGAAACCAACATTCCATGAGCACATACTCTCCTCCTGAATCTCACTAATCACCACAGCCCTACAAGGCTGAGACACTATTTTCTCCAGTTTACTCCTATGGAAACTGAGGCTCAGAGAAGTAAGTATCTTGTCTAAGGTAATACAGCTGTGCATCAGGATAAAAACCATCAGAAAAACTGTGTGAAATGAAGAAAAATGTAGAACACTTTAGAAATGTAATCCAGGAAATGTAGACTTGTTCATATATACCTATTTTATTCTTATGAATGTTCCTGTCACTCTTTAGTAAAATATTACCTCCTAAGTTTTAGAATTTGAAATTGATATTTCATTGTTATAGTGATAGTAAAGGTATTATGAAAAACTGCATTGAAACATAATCCAGGACCCTTACCTTACACTATATGAGTATATAAAAATAACTCCAAGTGGATCAAAGATCCAAACATAAGAGCTAAAACTATGATACTCTTAGAAAAAAACATGGGGGAAATGCTTCCTGACATTGGATTTAGCGATGATTTCTTGGGTATGGCATTGATAGCACAGGCAACAAAGGAAAAAATAGATTAATTGGACAATATCAAAATGGTATCCAAGGATTCAATCAATGGACTAGAAAGGCAACCTACAGAATAAGAAAATATTTACAAATCATATATCTTTTTTAAACATATTTTATTGATTATACCATTACAATTGTTGTTCTATTCCCCCCTTCATTCCCCTCCACCCTGCACACCCCCTCCCCCACCATTCCCCCCTTTAGTTTATGACCACGTGTCTCGAGTTCTTTAGATTCTATATTTCCCCTACTATTCTTGCCCTCCCTCTATCTATTTTTTACCTACTGTCTATGCTATTTTCTGTACCTTCTCCCCCCTTCTCTTCCTCCCACTCCCCTGTTGCTAACCTCCCATGTGATCTCCATTTCTATGGTTCTGCTCTCTATCTAGCTGTCCTCTTGGTTTGCTTTTGTTTTAGGTGTGGTTGTTAATAACTGTGAGTTTGCTGTCCTTTCACTGTTCATATTTTTCATCTTCTTTTTCTTAGATAAGTTCCTTCAACATTTCATGTAATAAGGGCGTGGTGGTGATGAACTCCTTGAATTTGACCTTATCTGAGAAGCACTTTATCTGCCCTTCCAATCTAAATGAAAGCTTTGCTGGATAGAGCAATCTTGGATGTAGGTCTTTGGATTTCGTGACTTGGAATATTTGTTTCCAGCCCCTTCTTGCCTGTAAGGTCTCTTTTGAGAAATCCACTGACAGTCTGATGGGTACTCCTTTGTAGGTGACTGCCCCCTTATCTCTTGCTGCTTCTAGAATTCTCTCCTTCATTTTCATCTTGGCTAATGTAATGATGATGTGCCTTGGTGTGTTCCTTCTTGGGTCCAATTTCTTTGGGACTCTCTGAGCTTCCTAGATTTCCTGGAAGTCTATTTCCTTTGCCAGACTGGGGAAGTTCTCCTTTATTATTTGTTCAAATAAGTTTTCCACTCGTGGCTGTTTCTTTTCCCCTTCTGGTACCCCTATAATCCGAATGTTGGAACGTTGAAAGATGTCCTGGAGGTTCCTAAGCCTCTCCTCATTTTTTTTGAATTCTTATTTCTTCATTCTTTTCTGGTTGGATGTTTCATTCTTCCTTTTGGTCCACTCCATTGATTTGAGTCCCAGTTTCCTTTCCATCACTATTGGTTTCCTGTGCATTTTCCTTCATTTCAATTAGTTTAGCCTTCATATGTTCCTCTAATTTGTGATTATAATCAACCAGTTCTGTGAGCATCCTGATCACCAGTATTCTGTGAGCATCCACATCACCAGTGTTTTGAACTGTGCATCTGAGAGGTTCCCTATTACTTTTTCGCTTAGAGTTATCTGCTCTGGGGCTTTGAGTTCTTCTTGAGCCATATTTTGGACTGTTCGTGCCTGTTACATATGAGGAGTGGAGGAGCCCTAGGTGTTCACCAGCCAGGGCAACTCAGTCGCTGGGTTTTGAGGCTGTATGTGGGGGCTGGGTCAAAGGAAAGCAATGGCTGTCCCCTCTGCCACCTCCCGCTGCCGCCGAGGACCATGCAGTCCGTCTCACAGCTCACTCCTCTGCTGGTTTATCTTCACGCAACTGTGCGACATGCGGTCAGCCTGCCCGGTACCCTCACTGGGTCTGCATTGCTACCCTGGCTGCCTGCGCGCCTGGGTCGGGGGATCTTTTCTGCCTGTCCCCACTTGGCTGCTGGCTCCGCCCCTCTTACCGGTCCCGGTTGAACGGTTTGTTGTTGTCGGACTTCCGTATAGTTCGATTTTCTGTTCTTTGGCTGGGTCTTTGTTTACTAAACCTTTGTTGTATTCAAACTTGGTTGTGGGAGAAGGTACAGTGTTTCCACCTATGCCTCCATCTTGGCAGAAGTCTGCAAATCATATATCTGATAAGGGGTTAATATTCAGAATATACAATGAAGGTTTACAACTCAACCATCAAAAAATTCCAATTTAAAAAATGGGAAAAGGATGTGAATAGACCTTTTTCCAAAGACATACAAATGGCCAAGCAGCACATGGAAAGATGCTCCGCATCATTAATGATCAGGTAAATACAAACTAAAACCACATACCCATTAGGATGGCTCCTAGAGATGGAGGAGGGGGGCCAAGAAACAAGTGTTGGCAAGAATGTGGAGAAACTGGAACCCTTGTGTATTGTAAATGTAAACTGGTGCAGCTGCTATGGAAAACAGTGGTTCCTCAAAAAATTAAAAAGAGAATTGCCATATGATCCAGTGACTTCACTTCTGTATACATCCAAAAGAAATGAAGCAGGGTATTGAAAAGATATTAGTACACTTATGTGAGCAACATTAGTCACAATAGCCAAAAGGTAGAAATGACCCAAGGGTCCACTGACAGCTGAATGGATAAACAAAATGTGGCATGCGCGTATGCATGCAGTGGAATATTATTCAACCTTGAAAAGGAAGGAGATTCTGGCACAGGCTACGACATGGATGAACCCTGAGGACATTATGCTAAATGAAATAAGCCAGTCTCAAAGAGATAAATACTGTGTGATTCCACTTATATGAGCTCCCTAGAGCAGTCAAGCTTATTGAGACAGAAATAGAATGGTCATTCCCAGGAGCTAGGTGATAGGAGAACAGGAAGCCATCATTTAATGAGTGTGGAGTTTCAGTTCCGCCAAAATGAAAAAAGTTCTGGTAACTGGCTGCACCACAGTGTGAATGCACTAACACTATTGATTTGTCCGCTTAACATGGTTAAGACAGTACATTTTATGTTAGATGTATTTTACCACAATTTTGAAAAACATAACCTATACATGTCACTTAAAGTCATTCAGAAAAAATGTTACTTGGAAAATTATTTCAAATATTGTCACACTAAATAGGCTGACTACTAAATTTTCATTTCTCATAAGATGGCTTAATGTAGTGTGACTCTTAGAACCTCTACTTTCTCTTTTCTTGGTTTCTTTTTTAATATATTTTATTGATTATGCTATTACAGTTATCTCATTTACCCCCCTTTATTCTCCTCCACCCTGCACACCCTCTCCCACGCACATCCCCCACTTTCAGTTCATGTCCATGGGTCATACATAGAAGTTCTTTGGCCTCTACATTTCCTGTACTATTCTTACCCTCCCTCTGTCTATTTTCTACCTACCATTTACACTTATTCTCTGTACCTTTGCCCCCTCTCTGCCCCTCCCATTCCATCACTGATAACCCTCCACGTGATCTCCATTTCTGGGATTCTGTTCCTGTTCCAGTTGTTTGCTTAGTTTGTTTTTGTTTTAGGTGTGGTTGTTCATAGCTTTGATCTTTTTCTTAGATAAGTCCCTTTAACATTTCATATAATAAGGGCCTGGTGATGATGACCTCCTTTAACTTGACCTTATCTTGGAAGCACTTTATCTTTCCTTCCATTCTAAATGAAAGCTTTGCTGGATGGAGTAATCTTGGATGTAGGTCCTTGCCTTTCGTGACTTCAAATACTTTTTTCCAGCCCCTTCTTGCCTTACAGTTTCTTTTGAGAAATCAGCTGACAGTCTAATGGGAACTCCTTTGTAGGTAACTGTCTCCTTTTCTCTTGCTGCTTTTAAGATTCTCTCCTCTTTCATCTTGGGTAATGTAATTATGATGTGCCTTGGTGTGTTCCTCCTTGGGACCAAATTCTTTGGGACTCTGTGAGCTTGCTAGACTCCCTGAAAGTCTATTTCCTTTGCCAGATTGAAGAAGTTCTTCTTCATTATTTGTTCAAATAAGTTTTTAATTTCTTGGTCCTCCTCTTCTCCTTCTCGTACCCCTATGATTCGGATGTTGGAGCATTTAAAGATGTCCTGGAGGTTCCTAAGCCTCTCCTCATTTTTTTAAATTCTTGTTTTTTCATTCTGTTCTGGTTGAATGTTTCTTTCTTCCTCCTGCTCCAAACCCTAGATCTGAGTCCTGGTTTCCTTTCTGTCACTGTTGGTTCCCTGTAGATTTTTCTTAATTTCACATAATGCAAACTTCATTGCTGCCTGGGTCTTTTTTATGCTATTGAAGTACCCAGTGAGTTCCTGGAGCATCCTGATAACCAGTGTTTTGGACTGTGCATCTGATAGGTTGGCTATCTCTTCATTGCTTAGTTGTATTTTTTCTGGAGCTTTGATTTGTTCTTTCATTTGGGCCATTTTTTTTTCAGCACACCTGTTACATAATAAGGGGTGGAGCTTTAGGTGTTCAGCAGGGCAGGGCAACCCACGTCGCTGAGTTGTGACACTGTGTGTTGGGGAGGGGTCCAAGAGGGAACAGTGCTGTTTGTTCCACTCTCTGCTGGTTACCAGTCATTTCCCCCGGAAGCAAAGTGGGCCCTTCTGATGCTGATTTTCAGGTGGGTGGGTTTTAGTATGTTCTAGGACCCTGTGGGTCTCTCCAACAAACTCTCCTGTGAGGCTGGGGGTTTCTCCCACTGCAGTCTCAACCCCCACAGGTGTTTTCGATCAGAGGGTTGAGGCTTTATTTCTCTGCTAGAACCCTGTGTTGCTCGGTCTGTCTTGCTCCCCAGTTGTTCCTCCTGGTTTAGCCACTCACAGATGTGAGGTCCCCAGTCTGTCAGCCACCATCTTGCCGAGAGTCCTCTCCACCCAGCTGCCCTTCTCCCCCCCGCCCACCAGTCTGGGTGAATGTTTCTTCTTTAACTCCTTGGTTGTTGTACTTCCATACAGTTTGATTTTCTGTCCGTTCTGGTTGTATTTTGATTTTAAATTTGCTGTCCTTTTACTTGTGGGAGGAGGCATAGTGTGTCTACCTATACCTCCATCTTGGTTGGAAGTCTCTCTTTTCTTGGTTTCTTAAGAGATGAAAGAGGCTGCAAATGATGGGTCAGAGTTAAAAGACCTGGTTATAATTCCAGCCTCACCCCCCACCCCAATGTGAGAGACAGGTCCCTCTAACTGAACTTTACAGAGGCCTTATATATCTCCCTCAGACTGCCTTCTAAGTAACCCCAACATTTGCCTTCATAGCTCTCAGTTCTGTCTAGGGAACTTCCCACTATGTACTAGAGGCAACCACTCTGTCATTCCCACACCCAGCCCCTTTGCTCCCAAAACAGCTCTACCCTCTGAATGGTAAGTTATTTGTGGCAGACCAAGAAGCCAAAATGGGCATGTCATGCACTTGTCACTTGGGTTCCACCGAAGGGAGGTGAGGATGTGGGAGGAAGCAGGCAGGGCGTCATGGAGACCAGAGAGAGCTTCTGCCTTGGCTCAGTTCTACCATGTGATCTACTATGAGCCACTTATACTTTGTCTCAGCGGTCTCCTAAGTATTCATTCATTCATTCATTCATTTGGCTAGTGAATACTGAGTAAATGCAAAAAGGAGATGGCCCTTTCTGAACAGCTGGTTATGGCAAGCTCTCTCTCTCGGGGTGTCCAACCTGTGGCCCACAGGCCACATGCAGCTCAGGATGGATGACTGCAGCCCAGTACAAAATCATAAATTTACTTAAAACATTATGAGATTTTTTTTGTGATTACATGTCATGATGTATTTAATGTGTGGCCCAAGACAACTCTTCTTCTTCCACTGTGGCCCAGAGATTCCAAAGGGTGGGCCACCCCTGTGTCTATGTCACCCCATTAAATAATATGGGTTGATTTTGAGGAAAGAACTTCACTCCCGGGTCACCAGTGAGGAAGCTGGGACTCAAGAGGCTGGAGGAACTTGCCTAAGAGGAAGCACGCTTGTCAGCAAGTGGAATCAGAATTCAAACCCATGCTTATCTAATTCCTAACTTTGCTCTTGCTACCACACAGTACTGCTTCCTGTCACCTGCCAGGAAGTCCCCAAACATGAGTGGCCGCTAGGCACTCACTGGTCAGTGGATGACACCCTGGGAGTTGATGAGAAGAACCACAAAGGTGCCCTTGCAGTGTGCCGAGGCCCCACGGAGGGGAGCAGGAAGCTGGAGACACAGAACTAACAGTATCTTCCCCATGTGAAGATCAGGGAATGGACCACATTGGTTCATGGTGGTTTTTTCCTGTTCTGAGACTTGTGACTCAATGTCTCAAGGATGCTCACGGTCTGAAGAATTGCTACCCAAAGTGTGGCCCACACACTGATGGCTTGGCACCCTGAAGAACTTTTCAGAAACGCAGAGTCTCAGGCCCCAGAAGACCTACCAAATCAGCACCTGTGTCTCCGCAGCATCTCCAGGTTCTAGATGGCTCGTCATTACTGCTTCTCTGCTGCGTAGTCCCACACCCCTCGCCCTTCGGCCTCCGGGTGCTCTTGGAGCACAATCGTTGCTGGGTCCCCAGGCCGGGAGCTACCTCTTCTCCATCGTCACCTACTCCCAGGGCCTCTGTCTCCCTGCCTGCTGAGGGCCGTGAGCACCGGCCTGAATCTGCTCACTCCTCCCTGGGAGCACGAGGTCTTCAGGTAACATCTGGTAGTGCTCACGGCTTGCTCAGAGACCTCAATATTGCTTGGCTCAACCAAAAATAAATTGGAAAAGAAAATTGAACATTGCATCAATTTGGAGCAAGTTTATAAATTCTGCAGCTAAGCAATACCAATAGAAAATGATAGATCGCTGTAGAGCAGGGCGCCCCTGCAGTGATGTATAGTCACATTAGCTGAAATACCGTATTACATGATTCTGCTTTATTACCAGTGTTGGTGGCAGACAGAAAAACAGATTACACTTGAGTTCAAATCGATAGGAACTTTATTTACTGGCCTTTTAAAAACATATTTCTGCACTTTATAAAAACATACGGTAGGTGCTATTGATAGAGCTTGTCTGCTTGTTAAAAAGCAATTTGCCCAAAACGAGGCTTTTAAGCTGTAATTTACGGCATTACCTTTTACCTCCTTTTCTCAGGGCTCTTTTCGCCTGGCTATGCTTTGACGACTTCCTCAGACTTCTCTTGCCTTTAATTTTCTCCTCTACTTATCATCTCCCAAAACTCTGAGCTCCCCGGGGCCTTGGAGCAGGAGGGAGAAAGGAGAAGCATCTTCTCCCAGTGAGTCTGGGCTCGCTCCCAAAGCCCCCCTTCTATCCTCAGCCCCATTTTGTTGTTCCTGTTTTGAGGGGCTCCTGTGGCCTCAGGTGGCTGGGCCTCTCCCTCCTGCTGCTTCTCACACCCATGGACCCTCCTCCGGCCGCTCTCCCCGCCGAGCCCTGATTTTCAACCATCTTGCAGAGCTGGCAGATGGACCCCACTTTACAGCTGTGCAAGCTTAGGCTCCCAGAAGTCAAACCCAGGTCATTTGACTCCAAGTCAAGTTGTTTTTGAGGCTGGAAGATGTGTGTGGCAAGAAGCGGGGCTGTGGGTGCGCAGAACACCAGAGCGGGGGCTGGGCTCTCAGGGAGACTGTGAGGCCCTTGGGGAGACGCAACCGCGAACCACAGGAGGCGCTTATCAGTGGTGCCATCACACAGTGACCCTAGTTACTGGGAGTGTGAGAAAGCAGGGCAGGTGGGCAGGAGGCAGAGAGGCTTCTTGAAGGAGTGAGGACTTGAGCTTGGCCTTGAGGGATGGCTGGGGTTGGCCCCAGTCAGCCAGGAGAGGGGCAAGGTGATAGTACTCCCTGCAGAGGGAGCAAGGCGAAGGGATGCACCCCAGCAAAGCTGAGCACAGCGTGCTTCTGACCAGGAGGAGAGGATGCCAGGCTGGGCCCCAGGGGGAAAGTGAGCAATAAGCCCCATGGGCACGACCGGCGTGGTGGCAGAGGACCCCAACAGCGGGCAGGGTTGAGAGTAAGGAGAATATCATGGAAATACTGGGTTACGAAAGTTTGTTCCTGGTGGGAAATATGGGGACTCAGAAGAAGTGCCCCTAGTTGTGCCAGTGGCCCTGGGCAGGCAGCATGGCCCCACTCAGCAGGGCTCCAGGTGGGCAGGCTGGGCGGCCACCTCGGTCAGAGCCCCAGCCTCAGAGCCCAGCTGACACCACCAGGCCTTCCTTGGCTGACCCTATTCGCAGTGTCCACAGGAGACAGACACGTGGGAAGGACAATTCAATGTGAAGTGGTGGAAAGCAATTAAACTCAGGGCGTGAACCCCCTCTTTATAGTTGTCACCGTCACTAGTACTGTATTTTTGGAGTATAAAGGTCATAGTGAAAACTTAGTCTCACGCTCAACTCTCTGCCTCTCCTGCAATGCCCCCCCCCAGTACGTCTGCATGTGTGTGCATCCCCCAAACATATAGTCTTCTTCTAAAAAACACGAACCCATAAGGGTTTCAGTCAGAGGACATCATAAAACTTCATTCGGTAAAATATTATTGAAATATATTGGGAGTTTTCTCCCCACTCAGGAGGATTGAAACATAAAGAAATACAAGCCCCAAGGAGTAAAAGAAAGGACAAGTCACAGTTGGACTAACAAGCTGATCCCCAACTTGGCCCTCCCTGACTTGAGCAGCACTCCCAGGGTGGGGGTCCCTGGCTCCCCCTTCCAGCCCTCTGCTTCTCTCACAAGACCCGTGTGGCAGCTGAGAGCTCTGCTAACTGCACCCTCCACATGGACCTCTGCGCCTGTCTGAGGGGGTCCTGTCTGCTTCAGTGTGCCCAGGGCAGTGGCTGTGGTTACAGCCTAGGCACCCCCTCCCCAAGGCTTGCTCATCTCAGGTGGCCCCTCATGCTTCCAGGTGAGGAATGGGGGACCTGGACTGTCACACAGAGTGGCCAGCGCCCCTGCCCACTGCTCTGGGGCAAGAAGGCTGATGAGGCACTGGAGCCTCCCCCAAGAGCTACCAAACAGCAGGGCCTTGCCTGCCTCTGAACAGTAAGGGGTCCCGCCTCTCCCTGCCCTGTGTCTTGGCCTTGACCTGAGACCACAGACTTGGAAAGTGCTGAATGCTTTGTTGACGCGACTCCACTGAATCCTACAACTCCATGAAGTAGGCATCATTTCCAGCTCAGGAGATTTAAGAAACCCTCAAAGTCCCGCTGCTATGAACTGATAGTTGGCCTGCTCAGACACTGAGAAACTTCGTGCCAGGTTCCGACAGCTGTGGGCTGCATTACGTGGCCTCCTGGTCACCAGCCTGGGTTTAGAAGTGTCTTTTACATGTTCCAGAAATGTGGTGGCTTACAGGCAGGGAAGGGGAAACTGTTGCCAGATCGTGGGTCAGGAAGCCTTGGTGATTCTTCACACCCTGGCAGCCAGGCCCCCTGTTGAAGTCCATGGTGGGTGGCCGCTTCGGTCACACCCGTCCTGTCTATGTGTAAAGTGCAAAAGTGGGCAGTGCTGGCCCCTGACCAAGGGCCAATCTGCAGCATGAGTATGTGTCTAGTAAGGGTTTTGTTACCGAAGAAATGATCGATAAAGGAATGAGTGAGTGGGAAAATGCAACTTGCCTCCTGAACTGTAACTCTGCGTTCACTATGCCTGAAGATCCCCGGGAGAAGCGAGGCTGACTCCTCTGAGGGGTTGGACCCCTGGGCTCTCTGCATGGGACCAGGGAGTCAGGAGGCAGGAGCTGGAGGGACGTAGGAGCTGACAGAAAAGGCAATGCCGGGCTGCAGGGGCTTCCACATTCCCGCCTCCTGGCATGTGCCTGGGACAGAGGCTGGCTTCCCCAGAGACCCCAGGGCATACCACTGAGAAGCACTCGTCTGGATGCACAAGTCCTGGCTTCATCAGAAAGTCACTGGTGTGACTTCCATAGCACAATGCGGCACAGGTCAGAGATGGAAGACAATGCCCGTGGGCTGTCCTCCTAAGCTGGGCATTGTCAGAGCATTAAAAAAAAAAAAGAAAGAAAGAAACCTCTGAGACTAGAGACTTCATTCAGCTCCTCTGCTTCAGCAAAGAAGAAGTGTCGGCTTCCTGGAGGAGTAGAGAGGAGGGGACCACAGCTGTGTTGTGTGCTCAGCCAGGGCAGACACACGGGGACTGGCAGCTGGTGTAACTGCCTCAGTGCTTGTCTCAGGCCAAAGAATGTTGCCAGCCTGGTTTTGTGTTTGGTCTCAGAGGAAGAGGGTGGGTGCCGGGGTTAGCCAGACTTGGGTGTCAACTGGGTGTCAACTGGGTCAGCCCGGTGTGGCCCCGGGCAAGTCACCTGAACTCCCGGAGCCTCAGTTTCCTTGTCTGCCAAGGGGAAAATGAGAGAGCTAGCCTCACAAGATCATTGCAAAGATTAAAGAAGATGATTCACATAAAGTATTCAGTATTCATAAGCTTTCGATAAGTAAGGACTATCTCACTAATTAGCATCAAGCGACATGACGCACACATCCTGGGGCCAGGTAGTACCGGTTCTCATTACTGTCTCACTCTCCATTTGACTTGCCAAATTGCCAACACTCCATTCTCTCTTCCAGGTAGTGTGCGCTTCATTCAGGAGAGTGCAGTGAGCTCCGTGTTAGGTGTGGCCTGATAATTTCTGATAGTAAAGGTCACCATGACTCAGGCCAGAGCAGCACAGCAGGGTGGTGCTTCCTGAAAGAGGCAAGCTGGCTACACCTTGATGGAGAGGTGAGCAGAGAGAAAAGGGAAGGCTTTTCAGACCAAAAAAAAAAAAGCAAAAAGCAAGCAGGGGAATGGGATGAACCAAGACACAGAGGCAAAAATTCACCCCAGAAGATACAGCAACATTAAGGAGAGGACATTGGGAGAAGACAGAGACGACATGGAATTGAACTGGTCACTCGAACTGGGGACAAGTGAGAGCCATGCTCAGAGGAGAAAGGAGGTCGGAAAGCACCCAGAGTTTAGTGGGGAGGGTGTCCCGAGTCACAGGGATGGATGCCGACCTCTCCCTTTGTCCTCTCCTGGCATTCTCAGCAGTCCTGAAGTGAGGGCATCTCATCAGCAGGCTCTTCCCTGATTAACCTCTCTCCTGGAAGCTTAGCCATAATTTACACCTGCTTCTACCTAATAGCCAGTGCACTCCCCTCTCCCACTGGGATGGGAGAACGCCATCCTGACATTATAATAGGCTCAGTATAGAAGGAAATGCTCTCATCCCTTGTGGTGACAGCGGGCTCCAAGCCCTGCCAGGTAGCTTTCACAACTTTCCGGTCTTCCTTGTCTTATTAATTAGGAGAGCCTATCTCACAGAGTGGGGCTATGAGTCTCAGATAGCAGCTCTTCAACCTTCGTAACTGCTTCTAACTAGGTGGTAGAACCAGGTGCATTTCGTAGTCATCGTGAGGCGGCCCTGGCATTTGAGATCTGCACGTGCACCAGCCCTCTCTGCAAGAGGGCAGCCCACAGTGGGACACAGAGGGACATTTTCCACGTGCCTCTTCAGTTACCTCCATGCTCACTGACTCCTCAGCCCTTGAGCCAAGCTATGGCCACTCAACCCCACCCCTGACCTCTTTCTCAGATCCAGGGATGTATGTCCAGCATGAGTATTTGTGAATGCCAGAGCTGAGAACTGGCGGAGATTTCCCCTTCTTCTTGCAATCCCATATTAATAGTATACAGTAATCAGAGTTTAAGCCACCCGAGATGAAATAATTGCTTACAATCATATAAGACAAAATGATTCCACCAATGACAATGAGGCCCGTGGTACACAGAGCAGATGCATGCAGTGTACCATATTATAATGCGCTAATTCAAGACTGACAGCACAATAATAGGAGTGAGCGGCAATTCAGCCTGTAATTCCAAACCAAATGTGAGGCTGTCCACACAACTCAAATTCTTGCAGGCTGCAAAATTAGAGGTAACACCATGGAAGGTTCAAGACGACTCATTAGCAGGTTGGCAGAGTGTTTCAGGAACAAATTTGTATGTCGGAGGAACTAATTTTGTGCCATCTCCAGCTCAACTTTTTGTGTGTGCAGATCCAGCCTTCCCTTGGAGAGGAACGCAGGGGTGGGAGTTTGAGGTCTGGTCATGACCTAGAGACTCAGATAGGTCATAGGTGTCAGCTTTGGAGTGGCCAGTGTTGGCCAAGTAATCTGGGTGTGTAAGGGTGTGCCGTGGGGCAGAGGGCCGTGGCGCTGACAAACACTCTTCAGACCAATGTCAACGTGAAAGAGTGAAGAGAGATGCCCTGCGGGGTCGTAGGGGCTATTTCCACACCTGCAAGGAATTGGAATTGGAAGGAATTGGAACAAGGATGCAGCTGAGGGTGTGATAAGGATCCTTCCAGGTCCTGAATTTCTGAACCTCTAAATAGTGTCAAAATCCCTGCTTTGTACAGCTAGCTGCTCCTGCTGTGTTACCAGGACTTGTCTGAATCAGATACGGTAAGACGCACAGATGTGAAAATGGCTGTCATGAAGGAAGCAGCTTGTACTCACACGTCCCTAGAAGCAGGAGGCATAAAGGCCACCCGGGCCACCTGGGGAGGCATCAGGGTCGGTTAGTGGGCAGAGAGAGCCATCGGAAAACTGGCCAAGAGTCTTTATTGAGGTTTCCCAGGAAAGAATGGGTGAATCAGAGGCAGCAGGCCGGGGAATGGATGGTTTGAATAATTTTAGCAGCCTATAGGGGCGTATAAGGGCTCTCCCTGGTTGTCTGGTGCTGGCCCCGCACAGGTGAGAGGAGCTGAGTGTGAGAACTGACCAAGGAGGTGGTGGAGGCATACGGACTCTGCGTTGTTGGTTTGCATAAGGAAGGCTTGCCCTGCTGGCAGGAACTAGGTAGTTCCAAGAGGGAACTACCCCAAGATGTCCCAAAGTTCAGAATAAAAAGACACAACTAACACATTTCATAGTCCCACACCATCAGCTGCCTCCCCGCTTCCTGCCCTTTGGAGCACCCCAAGACCTCTGGTGCAAACAGGCCACGGTGGCCACACCACCTGCACATGAGGACAAGCCGTGTGTGTTCTGCAAGGCCCCCCAGCCCTGCACCTTCGGGGTTGGGAGGGAAGGCTCCCAGCAGCCTCCGACTGGGGCTGCTGGGTGTGGACAGCACCGGCCACGGCCGAGTTTGTCGTAGAGTGTGAGTCAGAAACCCTGCACCTCTTGGCACTGCCAACACCGAGCCGTGTGGCCGTGGGGAGGCTGCTGCCCGCCTCAGGGCTTCCGTTTCTTTCTCTTCAAGGAAGTGAGATTGATCTTAGCTAATTGCTTCGTTTCTCTGAAAAACTGGGGAAAAGGATGGGGAGAAGCAGCAGAAAAACTAAGGAGATGGGTGGTGGCCAATCCTCACATAGAACAAGAGAATCTGCCTGTGTCCCCTCTGTCCTCGTCCTGCATCCATTCTGTGGTGCTGAGACTCCTGAAATGATAATGACGATGGTGATGGTGGTGATGATCAGAGTAACAGAGACGGAACACCTGCAGGGTGACCGGTCTTTGCATGTAGTATCCTGTTTAATTCTTAGAGCTACTCTAGGACAAAGCGGCTCCTCCCGTGACTATTTTATAGCCAGGAAAATGGGGGCTGAGGGACAGGTGAAGTCACGTGCTGGCAGTCATAGGGGCAGCAAGTGACAGAGCCAAGTCTCGAGCCCAAGGCCTCGTTCCTCCTCCCTGTGCCCTGCTGCCTCTTCTGTCACAGGCAGCACCATGCGAAAAGGGTGTGATGGAGCAATAGATGTTAATTCCAGGAGGGCAGCCCCACAGAGGGAGAGTGAGACCCAAAGGCATTGCCCCCATGCGGGAGACTGTTCCGGACTTAAGGGGCTTCATGTATTCCTTCCTTCAACAAATAGTCTGTGTCTTTAAGAGACCTGGTGTCACTCTGGGCCCCGAGGATGCCCAGCCTTGAATGAGACAGTCAAGGTCCCTGCACTCAGCCAGGTGGGGGTGGGGGTGGGGGCACAGACAGGAGAAAAGCGAACGAATGACTATGGGGGCTGTGTGAGCGCCAGTCAGACGGGCTCTGTAATGAGGCTGTGGGCTGGGAGACTCTGCACACCAGGCACATCCTCCGTCAGAGGCCAGGGGGCTGCTGCTGCCTTCGGGGACCAGGTGAGCCTCCCTCAGGACTCAGGGAGCCACCAGCAGGGTCCAGCCAGCTCAACAAAATGCCACTGCAAGGACTGAAAACAGGGGATTTAAAGTAGGGTTATGATCATGCAAGTGATAGGAGGTCTGAGAAGCCAGAGAGAGGGTGGCAGGCAACCTGAGAAGGTCACTGTTACCACAGGCTAGAGGGACAAGGAACAGGAGGATGTGGAGTTAGCAGAGTCCCGGGTCGGTGTCCCTGGAAGACACAGCCAAGAGGCAGGGCTATCCTGGCTGCTCCCTCCTGCAGACCCTCTAATTGCCTGTCAGTGCCTCTCCATGACCCTAAGGCCAAATGCTGTGGAAAGTCTGGGGAACTTGGCCTACAGAGTCCGGCCCACACCCCTCTGGCCCACACAGAGTGGAGCAGGAAAGGGTGAGGAATGAGCAAGCCAGCCAGGCCCCGTGCTTCCCTTCTCTGGGGATGTGGCAGGACCTCAGGGCTGACAGCATCTGTGGAGGCGGGGACCATTTGCTCTGAGCAGAGTCTGGGGCTGGGGCTCCCCCAAGCCAGAGTCCCCTTGGGTGCATTCCCTCTGTCGCTGCTCCACCACAGACACCCCCCACACACACCCCCGCCTTGGCAGGACCAGCTGAAGACAGAATGGGGACAAAGGCCTCCTCCAGCTCCCCCCCTCTCTGAGTCATGCCCCAAGCCCTGAGTATGAAAAGCAGAGCTGGGGACAAGGGCACAGCACCCTGGGATGTCCCCTAGAGCTTCAGGCACTAACTGTGGGGCGGCGCCTGCTCAGTGAAGGGTGGAGACTCCAGTCTCAAAGCACCTCAGTTCCTGCCAGGACTAAAGCAAATATGACCCAGACTGTTGCAGTGAAAGAGCCGGTTGGTCGTTTTTTTCCCTTTTAAACTCCGAGGTGGGCACCTACTGCCCTGATCACCACGTTCCTCCCAGAATAACAATACTTCACATTTCTGGAGCCATTTGAGCCTCTCCGAATAAGTTCACACGTCGTTTGACTCAAAAGCCCTGCAAAGTGGATGGGCAGGGACAGTACATAACTGGGCAAGGTGACATGGGTGCTCTGTGGGTGGTACCACACTCAGGCTTCCCTCTGCTCAGCTGAGTCTTCCCCGAGGCCCACGCGCCCGCACACCTTGCCCTGTCCTCCCTCCCCGTTTGTTATCCACGGTCCTCTGGGCCCGGCCTGGGGCCCCTCACCACTGGCCGCACTCCCTCCTCTGCCCCTCGCTCAGGCCAACGTTGGTTTGCGGGCAGCGTTTCTGATGTGCAGCCAGACCTCGGTGCATGCAGCAATCCGAACACTACCTCCAGCTGCAGGGACGGAAAGGAACAGCTTCCAGCCCCACTTGGATGCAAACACAGCAAGCCCCTCTGTGCGGCATAGGATTGTGGCGGAGTTTATGATGAACCCAACATACCAGAAAATATATTTTTTCTCCTGTGGGGGAGGATGTGGAGAGTTGGGTAATTAAAACTTTCATCGATCAGTGATGAGACCTCAGAGATAATTGCACTGTTGCCGCACATGTGCGGTGAATCACGCAGTTTTGTTTTCAAGTGTACGAGGAGGCCTGGAATCACAGCTCCTCTCACAGGAAAGCGCCCCTGCACCCTGCTCACTGTCCTCCCTGACCAGCCAGCGTGGGCCAGGGCGGGGCCCCTGGGTGGCGGCCCTGGGCCTGCCCCCAACTAGCTGTGTGAGATGGAGTGCGTGATTTAATCGCTCTGGGGCTGTTTTCTTCTCTGTAACCTGGAGTTGCAGCTCAATAATCTCAAGGTTCTTTCCACGGCTTTTGATGCTTCTCAAAGTCGACAATCCCCTTGAGAGCCAGTCGTCTCTCCCCACTGGGTTTTAATCTCGTCTCTGCTCCTAACGGCTCCACGTGTCCACGACACTCGCTGAGGGTCTTGGGTGTGCAGGCCCAGTGATAGGCTGGGAAGGACAGGGTGACTGAGGTCAGCCCTGCTGCTGGGGAGCAGCCGCCTGGGGGTTACCCAGACCAGATGCAGTCCCAGCATAAGAAAGGATGTCCAGCGCCTCCTCGGAGACACGCACTTGCACTGCGTGACCGGCCTGCCTGCCTCGTGGCGCCACCCGCCATGAGGAGGTCATGGTGGTGCAAAAGCCTTTCTCACGCAGAAGGGCCATGCTCTTTCTTAGCCCAAGAGATCAAGTACATGGAGGAGATGCCGTGGGTGGGTCCGAGCCACGCGGAACTGGGAACAGCAGTTATATTTTGCAGCTCTTGCTCACACCATTGTTCTCTGATAAGAATCACACCAATGATTGCTGAGTCCTTCCCAACGTCCTCTGCAGCCTCAGAGGCCTGCACATGGTGGCTGGACCGTGATGGCTACAGTTAGGGAGCAATCACACCTTACAAACAATGGCTCTTTTCCCTCGGCTTCCAGTGTGGGCTGGGTGTTCAGTCTGTTGCCTCGTCCATGCACCCTGAGCCTCCTCTGCCGAAGCTGGGTGGTGCGCCCCCTAGTTCTTGCTCCGCTCAGAGCTGGCTGAGCATGAAGAGTCCAGGCGCAGTGGGGACACTGACACACGACCAAGTGTGGAAGTGCAACCCAGAGGCAGGAGGCTTCTCAGCACCACCCAGTCCTGCCACCTGCCGGAGCCCTTCTCTCTCACGTCTGCTGACCCTCCAGTCTCTCCCACAGTTTCCTTCCAGATTTGACCCGCTGTACAGGTTTTAAGTAGAGGCCCCCAAACCCTTCTCACTACTTACTCTGTTCTCTAACTATTCGTGGCAGGGACTTAGCCCCTTCCACCCTCGTCACCCTCTCCCCACTCAGCCCCTCCAGGCAGTTGCTTGTCCTGTCAGCTACAGATTCACCTGCAAACACATCTCACCTGCAGTTCTGCCAGAGACTCCAGGAGTTTCCTTCCCCAGGGGAACGTGACAGGAGATACGGGGAGGGCTGCTGGGGACAAAGGCCAAGCATGAGGCCCTGTGATAGTACTGCCTGGTTACTACCAAGCCATAGACAGAGTGCTTGCATGCGTGCCGTGTGTGGAGGGACGGGCAGGTGGATGAATGTTCTCTGTAGTCGGGTGAGGCAGCTGTCCTCTCCCTCACCCTGAGTTTCCTCTCTCCCCTCAACTCCCGTCCTACACTTCAGGTGTCGCTGAGGCAGTGTTAATGAAAGCAGCTCTTGTGAGGAGCTACAATGAGAAGCTGCTCTCCATTGGAGGAAAGCCCAAAGGGCCACCCACATGCCCAGCAACCCATGCAGGTTTCCCAGCAGGACTGGACAGCAGGGTGGGTGAGTCCCGGATGTGAGTCGGGCTGGGCTGGGGGCCTCCTGCGGTCCCTACCTGCTGTGTGTCCATAGGTAGGGGGGCCTCTGCTTCTGACTCCAGGGTGCAGCACCAGGGCCTGTGCTCCTCCCCTACCCTCCTCTCTGGTCTGCTTTGAAGCAATTTGGCCATGGGGGCTGTTTTAAGGGCAAAGAAAGCCAATCCCTTGAGGGCACGAGAGCCCAAGGACTACCAACCAACCCAGGAGCTCGTATGAGCTTCAACACGTCCCCGGGTGTTAGTCAGGAAAACCAACTCTCTAACTATTTGCCCGCTATACAGCAATAGCCCTTTTATTCCAAAGCCCCCTGATCCTGTCCATATATCCAAGGACATCCGAGGACAAGGGAGGAGTGAGGAAGGTTTGGAGTCACCAACACCCTTGAAATGGTTCTGAAACCTCCCTGAGGTTGAGGGGCTCCTTTGGGAAAACCACCCAGCACAGAGCCTTGTCACTGCCTGGCTGTCTTCTGACCATTAGCAGAGCCCCATTTGGGCAGAAAGAAGTCCAAAACGCAGTGTCCACTAGATATATACACAGGGTCCAGCAGAAGTAACGTCCGCTTGAGTGTGGTTGATAGGGTAATGATATGGGCGTAATAATTTATAGTTTTAATTTGAAAATTTCACCTAAAATGCCATATGGTGTGCTTGAGTGTGATATTGATATGTTACAGAATTACATGCTAGTGATTTTGTAACGCAAGATTTTGTAATAAAAAGGGGGCATTATTTGTACTGGACCCTGTACTGTATATGTCAAAACCCCTGAAACCCAAGTGATAATTAAACTTGCTAGTGTTCGTGGAAGGCTTCTCTGTCCCAGACATGTGCTGTGATTTACAGTTAGACCTTCACCAGGACTGTACGAAGCAGGCACCGCTCTCATCCCCATGTTAAAGATAAGAGAGGGGGAGGAACTGGCCCAGGGTCACACAGCAGCGGAAGGGGAGGGTGCCGCGAAACTCAGAGCCTTCCTTTCTCCTTTGAACGTCACAGAAATCTGTTGACACTTGTTGCTGACAGAACCATGTTTTGCCTTTGCTCCATGGAAGCTAATGTCCCACCAAGTTGCCCTGTTTCAATAGTGGAGGAAACAATTCCCAGCCCATTCATTAACTCCTCATTTATATACTTAAGTCCTGCTGATGGACACGATCGAAAAACTGTCAGCAGTGAGGTGTGTTGGTGGAGTGAGCCCAGGCCAAGAGCTGAGGTGGAAACCAGCCGTCACTGGTCACCCCTGCAGGGACACCCCATCATTGGATAGCAACCTCCTTCCTAGTGTCTGGCTCTTCAGGCGCTCCCAAGTAATGTCATGCAAATCCTTCTCTGGAATGGGGCCCAAAGACAAACCCTGAGCAGCTGAAGAATGAACTGGATACCATCTGTTCTGGGTCGTCCATTCGTTCAGTCCTTCGGCAAACACGGGCTGAAGTTCTCCGCGGATGCTCTGTACTGGCGGTCAGACAGTTGTAAGACACATCTCTGCTCTACAGGAACTTGGCAGCAGGAGTCCGCAGACACATTACTATGGTCGAATAGGACACGTAAGGAACTGCTTAACAAAGAAGTGGGTACAGAGGACAGGACATTTGAGCTGAATCTTGAACGCCAAGAAGACCAAGTCTAGAAAGGCCGGGAAGAGGGTTCCAGGAGGAGGAGAGAGCAGAGGCAGCGACGAGAAGATGTGGAGGGCCAGGGTGCTGTCTGTGCAGGGCGCAGGATGGTGTGAGTGCGAGTTGGGTGGGATAGGTAGGCGGAGCCAGCCTGCGGGGGAGGCAGGACCTGGACCACGGGGCACCGCCCTGCTTCTCGTCAGCCCCGCCCTCTGGGACAGTGCGGGCAAGTCAAGACTGCGAGAGAGTCTCCAAGTATTGTGGCGCACACAAGAAAGTGCCAAAGTTTATGAGCCATGTCCTCTGTTAAAAAAAAAAGCAGCTCATCTTTAAGATTTTACTAAAATAATATCCTATATGGTTTCTTGACTAGGAAGGAAAGGGGTGGGGTTACCATTGAGCAGGTGGGAATTGTGCGTAATTAGCCGGGGCCTGCGCTGGAGGTTTGGGAATCGTCTTGCCTGAGTCTCAAGGGTGAGCAGGCTGCGCAAAGCTGCTCTCAGGGATCGATTCATTATTTTACTAACAAGGCTGACTCCCCGGGCGGGAAAAGGAAGAGACGGAGAGGCCTTGGCTCAATGGCCCGAAAGGGGAAGCGGGGAAGCAGCCAGAGACCCCACCTAGAAAGCGAAGTGGGGAGGTGGGCCACTGAAACCTCCATTTCTTAAAGCCCCGATGAACAGCTGAAAATAACTTGCCCCAGAAAAAGTAAAATAATAAGTTCCTCATTATCATTTCAATGGCTCCTTACATAAATACCAAAGAATCAGAAAAGCTGGTGCCTCGTGTTGCTCCCAGAACCTAAGAAATGGTATCTTTCAGTTATCGGATTTTGTTTCTCTGCAGCGCTACACTTTATACATATTTATTCATGCAGAACAGAAGTGCAGCGTTATTGAGGCTGCCATGGGAGTGGAAGAAAAAGCTGTTATACATAAGAATGCACCGCATTTACATTGTCGCACTTTGCAACAATTGAACTAGATGCAACTTTTTTTAATAATAAAAAAAAACCTCTGGTTTGCATTTAATTTGTTGATCTTTTTCCCTTTCCCACTCTTGAATTTTCATATGCCACACAGAAATGTGAAGGGAGACGGGTCGAGATCCTTGAAGATATGGGGGTAGGGACTAGCAAGAGGCAGCTTCCATGCAGAGGGGTGGGGGATCCAGAGCAAGTTTATAACTAGTATTTTTTTTTATAACGGATGCAGTTAACTGAACTGCAAAACATTCATCTTCCGACTTAATACCTCATTCTCCCTGCTTGGAGACAGGGGTATTATAGTGCTAGATATTGCTTTTCAGGCTTTTGAGTGCCAGTGATGAATCCCCATCTGCTAATAAAATACATTTTCATAGTAATTGAAATAATAATTTTTTGCCTCTTCATCTTCCCAGGAAGTTAAAAGGGGGCTTTTGACTCCTTTTCCTGTCCCCTCTTCTGACTTTATTTCCTTTTCATTGAAATTCCTTCAGCTCTGGAGGGGCACAGAGGCTGGACTCTGGCTTGTTAGGGGTTAGGGGTGCTGAGACGTCAGGGACTTCCCAGCTGGACTGGGCTTTTCACCTCCATTGGCTAAGCAAGCTGAGCTGCCCCCTAGGAGGGGACAAATGTGGCAACTAGGCAGCTGTGCGGAGCCCAGAGAGGAGCAGGCAAGGGCCTGCAGCCTACAAATCTTGAAGCTGGCACATTAGGCTGACTCTCAAGTCTCCCGTAATAGCTCTCAAGGTCAAGGCCAGGAACTACCCTCCTCATTCCACATGTACTCCTCTGGTTGCTGATGACCTCATCCCTGGGAATTAAAATGAATATCAGTATGTTAAGGACAGCCTTACTGTCTCAAGAATAAAATCCGAGAGGGGGTCCTGGCTGGTGTTGCTCAGTGGATTGAGTGCCAACTTGCAAAGCAAAGGGTCACCAGTTTGATTCCCGGTCAGGGCACACGCCTGGGTTTCGGGCCAGGTCCCTAGTAGGGGGCGTGTGAGAGGTAACCACACATTGATGATTCTCTCCCTCTTTGGCCCTCTCTTCCCCTCTAAAAGTAAATAAAAAAATTTAAATTTGAGAGGGGTAATATAGGCAATGAAGACGCGGTATTGAGTGTAACGTATTTAGTCTGCAGCTCTGTTAGTAGGTGGAGTAGGCACTGCTAACAGAGTTAGCAGTGGGTTCCTTTAATGCTGTATTGATGAGCTATAGAAAAATGGAATAGCCATCTCAGGATATCTTTTTCTCTCATTCTTTCCTCCACAATTGATGACGAAGAGAAAGAAAAATATAAGGCCATAATGGACTTGAGAAGAACAATTGACGTACAACCGGCCTCTCTGGTACCTGTACCAGCTTTGGAAGACTTTCCTGGCCCTTTGGCTTCATGCTCACCCAGGGAAGGGTAACTTGGGTGGAACCTTGCTCAGTTTAAACTGTAATTTCACTTTGCCTGTAGGAACTCTCCCCCTCCTGAATCTAACCTTTCCTAATCTAGCAAAAAGCTTGGAAGTCAGGAATCAGGACTCAAAAAGTCTTGGCTGGGAACTCAAAGTAGCTGCTGAGTCAATAGGCGGGACGACCGAGCGTCTTTGGAGACCTTGCCGCCCTCAGTAGTAATGGAGAGGATGCTTTTCTGCCTCTCCGTTTCCAAGGTGCTCACAAAAAGGCTTCTGGCTGTTGTTGCTTTCCCCCGTCTGAATAGAAAACGCACAATTGACTCTGGCCTCACCTGTTCCTTGCACATATGGAGACTGTGACCAGCAGACTCAGCCCCTTTGTGTAAAGAGAGGGGTCTGTTCACTGCCCCGACTCATCCCTGGGTTGGGAGGCATGGCTTGGCAAGGGGAGCAAGGGCCGAATTTGAGACCCCAGGCATGCCTTTGCCGTGGGGTCTTTGGGCAGTGCACACAGGGCTTAACCCTACTGGCAATCGATTGTATCTTTTGAGTTAGAAAGCCCCAGGTTTGAATCCTGGATCCACCGTTTTCTAGCCTATTACCTTGGGTAAGTAGCTAGATTTCCCACATCATAGTATGGATCTCATAAGAATGCTGATGAGGATTGATTGAGATAAATGTAAATCTCTCAGTGCTAAATCTGCAGTGACTATTACTATTCCAGAGAGACCTTGAGAGGGAGGAGAGGCAGGGGTGAAAGTGTTTTCTACAGCAGGGATGGGGTGACAAAATCGGGCCCCGACCTGGAAGTAAACGGTCCTTAGACAAGAAGTGCTATGCTGGGGGCACACGGGAGGGGGCAACAAAGGAGGGAGATCCAGGGGCTCCTTTGGCATTGGCTTCTAGATGGAGGCTGGGCCTCAGCTCCTGCCCCTGGGGTTGTCTGTCCCAGCTGTCCTGCTTCCCTATTTCCTCATCCTTCACCCGCAGGGCCCAGCAGGATGTCAGTGGATTAAAGGGTCCTGCTTAGTCCTGGAATTTGGGGACTGGAGGGTGGAGGCAGCAACAGGGAGTTTTGTTCCCCCATGCCCCTGCGCTTGTTCTTGGGTTGGGCAGCAAAGAAACGAGTCCAGGGCGTCTGCAGAGGATCTTCCAGGATGTTCCCCCAACACCCCATCGGAGGCCAGCCTCGATGCTGATAATTTTGCAATGACGGTTGTCTCAGAGCACAGCCCCTTCCCTGCATCGGTGAGGGTCGCCAGTCAGAGCCTGTGAATCTACTGCCTGTGGCTCACTCAATTTTGTGAAGAGTAGTTTTAGGTTTGCAGCAAAAGTAAATGGAAAATACACAAAGTTCTCATACATCCCCTGACCCCACACACGCCTAGCCTCCCCCACTATTGACAACCTGGAACTGGATGTAACAATTGCTACAGTCGATGGATTTTCACTGAAGGGTCATTTTCACCAGAGCCCGCAGTTTACATTATGGACTCAATTGGTTCATAATTCTGTGAGTTTGGACGGGTGTGTAATGACGTGTGCCCACCATTACGGTGTTGTGGAGAAGAGTTGCACTGCCCCCCAGTCCTCTGTGTTCTGCTCACCCATCCTTCCACGGCTCACCCCAGCACACACTCATCTTTCTGTTGTCTCCATAGTTTTCCCTTTTCCAGAATGTAGTATAGTTGGAATTACATAGTATGCAGCCTTTTCAGATTGGCTTCTTTTACTTATGAGGGGGATTCCCCCCCCCAAATGGAATGGTCTTCTGGAGGGTGGCCCTTTGTAGTACAGGTTTCCCCTGCTAGGGGAGTATTCTAGGAACCCACCCGTATCAGTGTACCAGCTGGCGTTGCTGTGAGAAGCTGTGTTCGGCCTCAGTGAATTTTTTTTGTTTGTTTTTGAAGGCTCTTCCAATGCATTTGCCCATTTCATGATGGGTGATTTATAATTGCACCTGCCCACCACACTGAGTGTTCAGCAGTCTTTGACCAAAATTGGCATGACCCCCATGCCTCACTCTCCCTGTTCACCTGATCTCATCCCCAGCAACTTGTCTCCCTGGATAAAAAAAGTCCTCAAAGGGAAACGTTTTGCCAATGCAGAAGAGGTGAAACAAAAAAAAAAAAAAAAAAAAGGAAGGAGCACTAAAAGGCATCAAAATCCAGTTCAAAAACTGTTCTGAGCCGTGGGAAAAACATCTCAATAGGTGTATAGTATGAAATGCAGAGTACTTTGAAGGTGACTAAAGTTTAAACATGTAAGAATGAGTACACAATTTTTATATAAATAAATTCCATTTTTGGGTCCCCCCCCATAGTAGTATACGTCTGAGATTCTTCCATGTCTTTTCATGGTTTGATAGCTCACTTCTCTTTAGGACTAAACAATATTCAGTCTGATGTACCAGTTTATTTTCCCTTCACCTACTGAAAGGCAGACATCTTGGTTGCTTCCAAGTTTCGGCAATTATGAATAAAGCTTCTATAGCTATTCATGTGCAAGTTTTCGTGGGGACGTACACCGTCAGCACCTCTGAGGAAACACCAAGGAACACTGTCTTTGGATGGTACGATAAGGGTGTGTTTAGTTTTATAAAGAACAGCAAAACTGTCTTCCCAAGTGGCAGTGCCATTCTGCATCGCCACCGAAACACACGCGAGTCCCGCTGCTCCGTGGCCGCGTCAGCACGTGGTCAGTGCTCCAGGCCTCGGCCAGTCTAACGCATGTGCTGGTGTCCCAGTGTTGACTTTGCAGTTTCACGATGATATGATGTGGAGCTTCTTTTCATATGCTTATCTGCCATCGGTATGTATTTTTTGGTGAGGTGTCTGTTCAGATCTTTTGTCCCATTTTTTGTTTTCTTATGGTTGAATGTTAAGAGGTTGCTTTTTGTTTTGTTTTGTTGGATTTTTTGTATATTTTGGAAATAGTCCTCTATCAGCTACATCTTTTACGAAGATTTTCTCCCAGTCTATGACTTGTGTTCTCATTCTCTTCACCCAAATCAATTTTGCTCCCTCACCCTATGTGTGCAACAGACCCACGCCTTCTTATTTCCCTGCAGCAGAGATCAAGAGGGCAGACTAGCTGTGGAGGGGACACGGCTTCCTGAGGAAACGTGTGGGCCTGGGACCACCATTCACTTCAAATCCATGTTCATTCATTCCTTAAACACTTGCCCTGTGCCAAGCCCCGAGTCCCACAGATGCACTGGTGAACAAAACAGACACAGCTCTAAGTCTTGCAAAGAACACCATTGGTAGGGAGATCATACTGAAAAAGAAACACAAAGACATATACTGAAAACAGTACAGCTTTCTAGAAGTCCAGTGAAAAAAAAAAAAAAAAAGAGTGAGCAGAACAAGGGAGATTAAAGGTGTTGGGATGGGGTAAATTTGCCATCTAAAGAGGGCTGTAGTGTTGGCTCCATTGACAAAAGGACGTTTAAGCAAAGGGGATGCCAGGAGGGCACAGCAGTCAGGGATAGGGACCAGCCAGCGCAAAGGCTGGAGGCCGGAATGCACCTGGTGTGTCGGAGGAATTGCAGGGAGGCTGACATGACTGGAGTGGTGTACGGGGGTGATCAGGAGAGGAGTTCCTGACGGATTCAGTGTGAGAGTGAGAGGAAATAGAATCATACAGGACAGGACATCAAGATTTTCTACCCGAGCCATCAGAAGGATGTCATGAACTACGATGGGGAAGAGCAGGTTTCCCAGTGGCAGTGGGAGGGGGCGGAGACTGGGAGTTCTGTTTTGGATGTGTTGAGTTTGCACCATTAGATGTGTCGGTGGAGATGCCCTGCAGGCTGTCGGATAGATGGGTTTGCAGTTCGGGGAGTTTGTGTCTAAGACTCTAGGCTAGTGCTATGGGGAACAGAAGGAAGAATAAAACCCAGTTCCTTCACCCCTACCTCTGCCCAAGGAATCACTGGGGAAGCTGGGGGAGCATGGGAGAGCAACACATCAAACAGGCACAGCCACCAGAAGGCAGCTCCTTCAAGCCTCTCCTGAGACTGAAAGGCAGGTGAAAAACCCAAGTTACTACAAACTACGCTAAAGAGACAGTCAGATGAAAGACGATGCCCGGGCACCTTGACTGCTCACTACCAAGAAGTCAGCAAGAGGAGGACACCAGGGCTGTGTTTTCCAGCTGCAGTCAAATAAGCACTTTGGATTCTTGAAGATGGTCACAAGGGCTTCTTGTGGTCTGTCTGCCCATTCACCCCCAATGCAGGTAAAGGAAGAGAAAGGAGGGTGAGAGGGGCCCTCCGGCGGCAGGGGCGGTCTCTTCAACTCTTTCAAAACCTTGGCTCTGCTCCCCAGCCACCCAGCCAGCAGCCAGAACAACCCCGGATCGGACCAGGCGGGGCTGGGTCCTGCTGTATGTGGCCTTGCAGGCACAGAGCTAGCTGTTGTATGGGCAGAGAGCTATGACAATGGGTTCACCATTTCCTAGGCCAATATTCGACCAGATCCTTAGTACTGGTAACCCAGGTCCCAGGTTAACGTGCCAGCTGTGGTCCTCTCCCCGAAACACAGTCAACTGCCCAAGCGAGAGCTGCGTTTTCACATTCCATATCCTTGAGTCTCTCTTGTTTGGGTGGCAGATGGTGAATTTCATGCAGTGACGTGAGCAAAGGCCCCTCTATTTCCATCCTGGAACTTGTAATCTGTGGAAAAGCTGCATCTCTGTCTGCCTCCTGTGCCCGGAACCCTGCAGCTCTTGGTGTGGGGGTCTGAGGGCCCCGGATGGGTCTATGAGGGGCCAGGAGTGGGGAGAGCCGTGGACTGGCTTTTGTCCCCATTCTCTAGCAGGGAAAGGGGAATGAGGCCACTCTGGCTAGCCTAGGCTGGATGTGGAGGACAAGACCTGCCTGCCATCCACAACCTGAAAATCTAGTGCTTTAATAAGCTGAGGCTGATATTAGAACCGGTGCGCCGAGGGACCTCAGAGAGATGGGCAGCATGGAGCAAGTGATGGACTGTCTTTGCAAGCTCGGACCTGCGAGAGAGCAAAACTGAGTTATGATACGGGGCCAGATTAATGAAAATGTGCATGGTAGCAGCCCATCCTCGGCCATTCCCACCCAGCACTCGGGCACCTTCTGACCCAAATCTACTGACAGTGTCTTACGTCCTACACTCAGCCTTTTCACCTCCAAAGACAAAAAAGATTTACAACACAATAATAATCTTCAAGAGGCTCAGCCCACTCCTGGACTGCTCTCATACCCCCAAGGGACTTAACCCCTAAGGGAAGGTTTGGGGGTAATATTCAGGGTTTGGAATTCTCTATGGGAGGGGCTTCCCAAGGATGCCATTGGGCCTCACGCCCACACGCTTTCCCCTCTTCACTTCTCACACACACGCAGGCTTCTTTACTGTTTCTTCAGCTGGCCTCTGTGCCCTGCCCTGCATTCCCCCAGCAGGGGCACCCCCTGCTCTCCCAGGGCTGGGGGTCCTCCTCTTCTTTAGGGCAAACTCAGTCACTTTTTGGAAGCTTTGCATTCAAGCTGTACTTTGATAAGCTTTTTTCCTTATAATTCATGTTCAGTGTTGAAAATATGGAGCTTGTAAAAGAATGAAGAAAACAAAAATGACCCATCGTTTTGACATATATTCTTCTTGTCTCTTTTTTTTCTTCTGGTGTGTTATGTATTCTAATTGGGAGCATACAGTACAGTGTTTTGTGATCCGTTTCAGGCCCACCCCCCCCCCAACACACACACTTAAGGCTATGGAGTTAAGTAAAAAAGGGTGGGCTGCTGGCAGTGGTTATGTGTGGGTGGGCTGTGGAGTCAGACTGTCTGGGTTCTAATCCTGGGGCCACCGCTACAGCCCTGAGACCTGAGCATGTTACTGAATCGTTTCCGTGCTTGGAACAGTGCGGTTTACACCGATTTTAATCTATTATTTTGTTTTCTCTTTTTCCCACTCAACCGTGAGTTCCTTGAGGTCGGAGCATGGCTCACGTTTACCTCTCTGTCCTCTGCATCTCGCTGGTGTATAACAGACATCCCAAAGACATGTTAAATGCGGGATGACCCCAAAGAATAAGGCTAGGGCTGGGAGTAAGGGGAAAGTTCCTGAACTAGAGGACAAATTTGCGTTCGCGGGCTCATTTCTTATTCCTATCAGGCCCACGGGAGTTAACTTTTCCGAGGCCCCCATTCCCTCCTTTGTAGAGTGGAGCCGCCAGCCGGGTGAATAAGAGATGAGCCGGACGACTTGGCGGACCGCTCTGCAGGCTGTAGGGCTCTGTAAGGGGACTAAGTGGTCCGTCCCTAAGTTCTCGTGGGTCCGCTCAGCTCTGAACGCGGTCGGGCGTGTGGACAGTGCCCTAAGTCCGGGAGAGGAGCAAACAGCATCAGCGGCTCTCGGGCCAGCCTGGGGCGCCTGTACCCAGGCGGAGGGGCAGGTGTTGGGGCGCCCAAGCTGGGAGAGCCAGGGGTGACCCACCCCCCCAGGCCAGAGGCCTCTCTGCCCTCCGCCCGCTGGCACCTTCTCATCGACCTCCCTTCCTCTTCCCCGGGGCCATCCTGCCCACCAGATCCGGCGGGGGATCCTGTCCCCTCTTCACTGAATCCGGGCAGGGCGGGGTGAAGGAGGGGTGGCTCGAACCGAGTCTTCCTTTGCCTCCCACACTCCCCAAAGCTGCGGCTTGTCTGCACCGGACGGGCGGGGGCGGGGGCAGCGCCGGGCGGAGGGGATTCCTTCCCAAGGCGCCCCCGGCAGCGCCCGCCTGTTTTTAGATCTTCGCGGAGACTCCTCTGCGCCGAGCAGCCGGGGGTGGCGGCGCGCTCCCCCTGGCGGTGGGGACCGTCGCCGCGCGCTGTCCCACGCCCGCAGGGGGAAGTGAAAGGACAGAGAGACTAGGGTTCCTCTGATGCCGTAACCGCCGGGGGCGGGGAGTGGCGCCCCTCGAGGCCGGCTGGAGGGAGCCCGCAGCGATGCTAGGGCTGCCTTGAGCAAGGACTGGTTTTGTCATTTTGAAAACAAAACAAAACAAAACTTACCCCGCCCTCTGGGCTGCTTCAGAAGTGGCACTGAGTCAGACCTGAGTCACAAGAGAACGTGTCCTCCACCCTCCCCCACGCACACAGGTTCTTTCTCGTCAGGATATCACAGCCAGCTCTGGACCCCTGAACCCTGCGGGGCCGCTGCCTGGAGACTCGCCCCGAGAGACGCCGTCTCAGACCCCGCGGGACCCCGCGGGACCCCGCGGGACCCGGCGTCTCCTCTGTCTCTGTGACGCCTGCCCACCTGCCCAGGGCGCGGATAACATGCTGCCCCTTCGCCAACCGCATGCTCAGAAGACAACTAATCTGGGGACAGCGGCCCCGTCCTTAGACGCTGTAAAGGCCACAGTCTGTCCCCTGCTTCCGGGCCCGCCAGGCCACCTGCCCCTGACCTTCCCAAACAGATGGTGTCCGCTGGGGCCCTGGTGGAGCAGGGCGCTTAGCGGGGGGCCACAGCGTCTCCCCTGGTGGCTCACTACCCATTGGGACTTGGTCAGCTTCTCACACCGCTGGCTACCTCTTTCCTCACCCCTACCACCCTTTCCTGAGCTCCCCCCCGGGAAGGTGCTACACAGCTCTATTTTTAGTCCTAACAAGCTGCCTGCTTGAGCAGCTTCCATCTGCAGCACTCAGAGCCCTTTACAAATGCTAATGAATGGGAGCTGCTGACTCTAGAGTAACTTAGATTCATCTTGCTCCCTCCTCCCCAGCCCCCACGCTTTCCCAGTAGGGAAACCGAGGCGTGGCGTCAGGGTACGCAGGTGGGATCAAGCCGGGGTCAGGACTCCCCGTTCCCTATGGCCTGTTGGCTGTTCCGCCTTCTCCCTTGCCTTCTGGCACCTCTTTGCAGTCAGTTCAGAGGTCAGACTGTCTCTTTCCTCCGGGAGGTGCGGTCTGGTGGGAGAGGTGAGCATAGAAACCCAAATAGGTGGTTGGGTTTCTATGCTCAATACAAATAGGTGGTCCAACAGAGACCTGTCTGCACTGAAGGCTCACCCAGCCTGGCAGGGAGGGAGGGAGTGCGTAAGTGCTGTTAGTGTCCTAGTTTACAACCAGGTACGCCTTCCTGGAGGAGGTGACATCTGAACTGGATCTATAATTGAGAACTGGAGATAATCAAGTGAAAGGCCAGGACACTCTGTGGGGGGGGGGGGGGAAAGCCACAAGGTTAAGAAAAAAGCAGTTTGGTGTTGCTAGAGGTAAAAAATGTTCCCCGTGCCCAGTGGGAGGTGAGGTGGGGTGCAAGCCAGGGGAGGACCTTGTCAGATTGGAGTTTTAAATACAGGAGAAAGGTGAGTTTCATAGGGTGAGAGAGGAAGCCGGGAGACCAATTACAGATGATAAAGGCCTGGTTCAGGTGCCTCGGAGAGGACAGGGTGCATTTCAGAAAAATGTTTGAGTTACTTGTCTGGAAGTCCAGGCCCTACAACCTGCCTGCCCCATGACCCTCTGGTCCACTGGCAGGGCAAACATCACCCAAGTGTCACTCTTCCCTTTTGAGCTGGACGTCTGGAGCTCCGCAGGGGGCAAGACCTGCCCTCCCCGCTCCGTCTCTGCCATGGCCATTAGCAGCCATGCAGAGCCTGTGTTGGGAATGCTGGCTGAATGGATGGCGTTCTACTCAGGTAAGGGTGGGGAAAAGTGGGAAATGCTCAGCAACTGCAGCCAGAAGGAGGCAGGCAGGCCACTTTCACCCTCAGAAACACAGCCCTGCGCGTCCCTCAGTGGGAAGGCAACTGCCTCCACCTCCTGCACCTCAGATCAGAAAATGCTGCGGACTGCAGTGAATGCAGTTTCAGGAGCTGTAGAAAGTCTCCTCACCGGTATCAGGGCCCTGCTTTCCAACCAAAAAAGTCACGGAACCATTCTCAGAACATCCAAAATGCGTTCCCATTGGAGCAGGCTGTGCAGAGCGTGGGCGTATGTAATGGGCTTTGGGACGCACAGAGAGAGGTGACATGGACGGACTCGCTCACCTTTGTCAGTTTTCTATATCGGGTGGCAGGGATTCAAAGAATCTGCTCCTTTAACTCTCTGTGTTGTGGGTGCTGTACCAGTAGATGCCCACCTCCACCTTTCACGGCAAATAGCCTCCTCGGGTCATCTCCCCAATATCAAATCCAGGCAGGTCTGCTGCGGCAAGACAAGGTCAGCAGACTGTTAGGACAGTGGACTCTGCTCTAGGCTCCATCTCCCGAGTCCTTCTTGCTGTGCGACCTTAGAGAAGTGACTCATTCAACCTCTGAAACCTCTGTTTCCTCGTCTTAGATTGAGCATATACTGGAGTCGTTGTGAAGCTTAAAAGAATTAATGCTAAATATGCACTGAGGACAGTGTCTGATACACGCTGTGCCCTCAGCAAGTATTAGTCTCTATCCAGAGTTCTCAGTCCTATCTTTGCTGAGGCTGCACTCCCAGCGCCTCAGCAGCTGAGTGACTCACATTGCTGCTTTGGGATCCCATGAAGTCGTCCTTGATTCCTTTCTTTAAGTCCTGGACATGTAGGAAGAGAACCACTGGCCCTATAATTGCTGAAGCACTCTTCTGGAGCCCAAGAAATATACTTCATTTAGGAGAGAAGTGCCACTTCTGATTGGAGAGTCGAGACACTTGCAGAGACTTGACTAAGATACTGAATCGTAGAACGCTAGGCCTGGAAGACATCTTGGAGCTCTGTTTTTTCAGACACCCAGAGAGGCTGAGTTACTTGTGTAGTAACTGGAAGATGGAGGGCAGGAGCTCCGGTCTTCGGTCGCCATGCTGGGCTTCTGGGCCGTTCTGTGCCCCCACGCCTCAGGCCACCCTGAGCCCTTTGTTTTCTCCTCCTTCATTTCTACTTCTGCTCAAGCTTCCACCTGCCAGGTCTGTGCCTGTATCAGGCAGGGCTCCACCAGACGTGCAGACCCAGCAGGGACCAGAGAGCAGAGCACTCACTGCAAGGAATCTGGGCATGAGGTCACAGAGGGCAACTAGGCGGACCCACAACCCTCAGTGCAGGCCATCACGAAGGGCAGGCTGGGAACACCTGGGCACGGGCCGACGCTGCAGTCCACCGCAGGACTTCTCCCAGGGCAGTTCGACTGATTGATTCAGGCCCCTCGACGTTCTCCGACAATCTCCTTGACTTGAGTCAACTGATTATGGACATTCGTCACAGCCACCCAATATCTTCAGAGCAAGGCCAATATTTAAGTGAATAAGGAACTGAATTCTGTAGTCTACCCAGGCTGACACATAAAACCAACTGCCACAGCCCCCTGGTGGTCTCTCTGTCTGTCCTCTTTCCAGTCTGTCTCACCACCACTACCATACAGATCTTCCAAAATCACTGCCTTGCCTCCTTTTCACAGTTTTCCACGGTGGTCCACAGGTCACAAGGGGAAGCCCAGCTTGCCCGCTGTATCCCCACTTCTTTTCCTCTTAACACCCCCCTTCTAGTTGCCAGTCTCCTTACTCTCTGAACAGTAACGGTCTCTATAGCTCTCCCTCATCCTGTCACTTTCCACTGCCTGGGCCCCACCCCTCCCTTCGAGGCCATTCTGTTTGGTTCATGCCTCACAGCCTCCAACACCCCCCAGCCCCCATGACCACTGCAGCCTCCTGCGTTCCATCCCTCCTTCCTGCACCTCAAGTATTCGTTCCCTACGTCACTCACTCGCTGCTTATCCAAACCAGCAGGAGAGATTAATTCAGGATTGGCGTTGTGGGGGGACCGGCTCACTGTGATTGTCCCTCTCTTCCCCTGACCCAGCCAGGATGCTGGTCAGACCCTAACACATGTCTCCTAAGATCTTGTTACTAAAGTGAAAGATTGGGTCTAGGTTAATCACAAATGACAACTGAAACAATTTTCTCTCCATTTCTTTCCATTTCCCCTGCCCACCACCCCCACCCCACACCTTTCTGTCAGGGTTTCTTGGTTTTAGATATCTTTCTTAATCAGGTGGCTATACCACAGCCCGAAGGAAATGCAGACTTGAGATAGGAAGTAAACACTCAGCAGCCAGAACTGCAGACAGATCCCTGACACAGCCTTCCCCTTCTACCGTTTCAGAGACATCCTCCCGTGGGTCCTGCTAAGTGTGAGCAATGGCAGATCTCGCCAGAGCAAGATGTGCAGACCTGGACGGCATAACAGGCAAAGTTCGCCTTCCCGGGTCTGCGGGCAAACTTCAGGCACATCTGGTATCACTTAATGTCCTGTGTAGACACGGGGTAAGGTGCCCTCTGTGCCTCACTTTCATCATTTATACACGGGGGTAATAGTATATGTTTATTTACCCTAGGTGACAACCTGCTAGGTGTGTTGTAAGGACTCAGTCAGTGTATGGACAGCCCTTGGAAAGCCTGGCACATGGAAAGGCCCAGGGAATCTTAGCTATTACGATTAGTGCACATACTGACACCAGTAGGCTAAGGTGAGACACCTTTGTATAGTCACCTGCTGTACCATCAGGTGCTGAATGTACTCAACACTATGCAACTGTACACTGAGAAATGGTTAGGATGGCACATTTTACGTTATGAGTATTCTATCACACTATAATCATTTAAAATAAAAAGATGGAGGCGGAACCTGCAGGGACAAGGATGTTAGGGAGGTAGACAGAGAGAGCAGCACATGTGCAGGGAAAGCCGGCTGACCGAGAGGCTCAGAGCCTAACACACAGCGAGGGAGGGACCTAGCAGGAGACAAGGCCAGATGACGCCAAATGGGCCTTGCGTGCCAGGCCAAGGACTATGGAGTTTTAGATTTGGCTTTGATTTCATATATGGCTGAGGCAGGCCTTGTGACATTCTCTTAGCCTGGGCTGTCACACAGTTGTCATCGGTGCTCTGTGGCCTAGCACACCAAGTTGTCACACCAGTTCTACCCCCATCTAACCTCTCTGCTTCAACAGACCCCCCTCACCTGGGCCAGCAAGGGCCCGCTGCACCTAAGCACCTCTGGGGGGGCTCCCTCCACTGCCTTGGGTTTGAACCTATCTCCCTGGGGCGGGGGTCAAGCTCCGGGTGCACTAAGGAAATGAGACCTCAGCCTGATTATCATGACTTGTTTCCAACTGAGTCCTCTGAGCCCCTCAGTCTGCAGGCTCACACCCGGCAAAGTACTGACTCTGCCTCAGGAGTTGCCTGGGTTTCCCAGCCTGACTCCTCGCTGGTGAGGCCCACAGGGGAGCCCTACGGCCACGTGATAGGGGGGCCCTGGAGGTTGCCCCCTTGTGTTGCTTCATGACTGGGTGGTTCTCAGCATAAAGCAAAAGGCTTACTTGTTGCAAGCAAAAAGGGGCTGGCCAGTGACATTCTGGGGTTCAAGTGCTTGGGTGTCATGAGGACTTCAAGGTGGTGCTGTGAACCAGGTGGCCAGGAGACAGCCTTTGCACGTAGCTCTCTTATTTACTTGCCATAAAATTTTAAAGCGTTAAAGAATCTTTGTCTCAGTTTTTTTTATTTCTAAAATAAATGTAATAACCCCTTGCTTTCTAAGGATATCAAGGAGATGAATGGAGTAGAGATGACATACTTTGACATCTAAATAACAGGAAGTACCGCTCTATGCAACCCTGTGCATTCTCCAAGGATTCTGGAACTGAACATTTGCCATTGAGGGCATATTCGGTATGCCCCTGTCTCTGCGTCTACCAAAACGAAAACAGAATTCTTGTTGTGAGACTGATGATAAGCCTCACACTGAGTGCTCACTCAGGGAAGCCAGGCTGATCTCCTTCTTGGGCCACAGCGCTCAAAACGGCTAAACTCCCCCGATGCCCTGGCTGTTGTGCCGTGCGACCCAGAAAGGGACCTGATGAGAAGAAGCGGGGGAATCTGAACAATTCCTTTCACCATTTCACACCCCTTAGTTATCAGAGCAGGGAGAACAAAACACCTCCAGCCTGGCCACCTCAAAGAATTCTACCACGTTGGCCCTCCCCTCGAGAAAATGGTGCAGGAGATGGCTGGCCTTACAACAAAGTTTGCTTATCTGTGGCCCATCGAACACGGACTATGCACCTTGCATCATGCACCAGGGGGCATCTAAAAGTCAGGCCACAGGCTTTCAGGTGGTGCTCCCAGGCAGCTCCCCTCTTGCACCCCGCCCATCACTTCCTGTTCATCTGCATGGCCCCACCTGCCTGACTCAGGGCCCGGCCTTGAACGTGACAATATGAGAGACTTTGAGGGAGAAGCTCATTAGGAATACTTCAGGATGGGTAGCAGTTTGGTAACCCACTTCTGCCTCCCTCTTTGGCTCTGGGCTCTATATCCCACCAGCATCAACTCGCGAGCTCCCCCAACCTGAGGTTCTCCTGTGGCTTCAGATAAAAGAGTCATCACATCGGTCTTGGGTTCAGGGACCCCACCAAACAGGCCAGCCCCTGGCTCGCCATCTTGGCTTCTAATTCTGGTTCTGCTGTGCACTCACTATGAATCGTCCTCACTGCATGGAGGAGGGAATACGCAGGCATCTGCCTTCCACTCCAGGTGGTTCTTCAAGCACCTGACCTTGACCCTGGCCCTGAGTGTTTCTGGGATGAGTGATTGGGAGCAGAGGCAGGGAGAGGGAATAGACTTTGGTGCAGTGGGAGCCCCACGTGGTATGGGGGCTTTGTCTCTAAATTGAGAGTACTTTCTGGCCCATTAGGGCCTTAAACCAGTGTGCGTGAGTGTGTGTGTGTGGACCACTTAGTATGCTTTAAAAGTAGTCCAGATGTTAGGATTACCTACATTCTTTAAAGAAGGAAGGAGGAGAGGAAGAGAGGAAGGGAGGGAGGACAGAAGGAAATACCTTTCTTTACTCTTACCCAAAAAGGTGAGTGGTAGATATATTAGTGTAAATGCCTCCAAACGTTTACATCTATAAATTGTGTCTTTAGACACTGGTTTATAATTTAATTCTTCACATAGTTGGACATTCACTCGTGACCCCACACACTCCCCTATTGTATGTCTGGCTGCATGTGTCCCACGGGGCTGTGACTCTACCAGATTGTCTTTCACCCCTCAGCTAGACATTGGGTTGGCTGTTTCTGCGCTATTTCCCCCCTCGCCGTTATAAATGATTTGGTGTCAGGAAAACTTAGACCTAAATCTTTGACTGTATATTTAATTCCTTAGGATTAAATCCTGAAAGAATTAATAGGTCAAAGGGTATGCTTTCTTTCAGGGTTTTTGGTATTTGTTGCCAGATCAGCCCCCAGAAAGTTAAACCAATTTCTGCTCCCACACTTTCAACCCTTCACCAGCACTGGGTATTATAACCTGTAAAAACAAAATCTCCACCGTAGAGATTTTGTTGCTGCAGTTGGGAGAGGTGATGTAGAGGCATCGCACACTTTTCCGGGTCTGCTCTGTCACTCCTGTTCCTTTATGATTTCTGTTTGAGAGCCTGACTGGGAAGGCCTTCCACACTCACTAGAGCATTCTTTCTCATTTGATTTAACTCCGAATTTTAGGAGCACAATACTTCAAGCTTTTTCATCTCCAGAACCTGGGACTCAGGGGGGCAGCGCCTCCTAAAGACCCACGTGTGAAAGAAAGGCAGATCTGTGTGCTCCAACCCTCATCTCGTGGGCTCGCTGAGGGCTGTGAAGGGACCTGAGTCCAACCCAGGCTCCCGGTCACCGTCTGATCAGTCCAGGCTCTGCTTGAACATCCCTACTTATCCCAACCGGGGTTGCCCTTCTCATTCAGATCTTTAGAAAAGTCCCCCAGGTTCAGAATAACGTCAACATTCTCCTAAGCAGCCAATTCCCAGGAGCTCTTGGGGCCACCAAACCGTGTGGCCTGTGCCCTGACACGTGCACCCGCAGGGGCAGAGGTCCCCACAGGGGATCACAGGCGAGGGGGGCACAGAGAGAGCAGAGGGGCTGACCAGCCTCCACAGAGGTCAGCCTCCACTGACCGGCAGAGGGAGCGCTGGCCGCAGGCCTCCTGCTGTCCCCAACCAGGCCCTGGCACCTTTGCTGGGGCTTGAAATGCCTCCTGTGTGTGTGTGTGTGTGTGTGTGTGTGTGTGTGTAAGCACATGCTCACAAGCTCACACACACACTTCCTAACCTCACTCTTCTGCTACTGAATTCTAAATGGGAAAAACTCTGAAATTTTGGAGAGGGAGAGAGAGTGTGGGGCAAAGGAAACCTCCGGTAGAAATAGTAAGAAAGAGAGGTGCACGGAGCATGTGCAGAGTAATCTTTTCCTCTGCATGCTTTATTAAAGAATTATATGACATAATTACACGTTATAATGTCTTTACACATATTTATGGTAATTACGTCAATGCGCATTTGATGTTCTGTAATTACTGTAAATACACAACAATCCTGACAAATCGCTTGATCAAGAATTCAAATTCCCTGAGTGCAGATGGGAGAAAAGACATTAACTCTTCTGCTGCCTGACCGCCCCAGCGGACCACTCCTCCGCCTTCTCCCAACAGTTTCAAAGGTTCTTTACATCCCTGGGTGTCAGCAAGGCACATCTCCATTCGTTTTAACCAGGATGTCCCTGAGCTTGCCCGTACAGCAACACCCCTATGACGCCACTATGTGTGCTGATTGCGTGTGTGTGGCGGGGGGGGGGGAGTTGCCAGGCCCTGACAGAGCTCCCGAGACAGGTAGGCTGTGGACCGGCATTTGGTCCGGATTCACCTCCCGTGGGAATCGGAGCCTCATGCAGGGAAACAGCAGGAAGAACAGATACTGGGAAGCAGTTCCCTTTCCTGTAGGAGCCTGTTACTGTCCAAGCCACTCTGCAACAGTGAATCCTAAGGGCAGGACCAAGTCCAGTCCTCTAGCACTTGGGATCACACCGGGTTTGTCACAGTGAGCCTCTGATGCCGCCTGTCTGTGTTCGTCATGCACGCATTCATTACACTGGATGGGTTGTTTTCTTCTTCTTTATGCATGTTTTTTATCATCTCGTTGTCTCTGGATTCTGGGGTTGGGGTTTTGTTGTTCTTGCTAAGTGAGACCTGTGGCCAATGTATCAAAACCAATCAGCAATCGGCATAATTGTTGTCCCAGCAAAGAGGCCTCTCCTATGATCTGTCCATCTGTGGGTGCCCATCCTCCTGAGGCCTGGAAGGAGCGTGCCTCCTCTTCTCCCTGACGATGTAAGAACCATCCGTGTTCAGGCCAGCACTCACTGACCTCAGAGGAGTGCTGGGCCTCCGGGGGGCTATGGAAGGACCAAGGCCAGCATCTGGACTCCAAATCCCCCAAGAGGCCCAGCAGTGGGCCCCCACACTGAGTTCCCTCCATGCGAGGAGTTTACTGCAAGTTGTAGAACTTAAAGAACACAGGGCTGGAGCTAGGCAACACCATCTCTGCCTACCTACTTCAGGGGCCTTGAACTAATAGATGTTAAAGCTTTGAGAAGTTAAAAGCTTGAAATAGATGTAAAGAATTTGCAGTAGACTCCAGTGCCCAACATTGACCTCCTTTACCGTGGAAGCCGGAATGACACTCCCCGTTGGCACCCACCAATCTCATCTCACCTCTGTGAAAAACTAATTAGCCCCAAATAGGTGGTTTGAAGGGAAATTTCACCAGTCCCCACAGGTGGGGGAAAGAAATCTGTGACACTGGCTCAGACCGGTGTGGGCAAGGGCTGCAATGAGGGCTGACTAATGATTCATCAAAGGAGCAAACTTATTGGCTAACGGAATTCTTAGTCATGAAGTCTCCATGTTCTGCACAGACCGAAATCAAAGCAATTACAGACTTGAGTGAAGCTGCAATCCTTGCTGCGGAAAATACTTGTTTTAGTCCAAATGGGGGCTAGGAGTGAGTGACCCGGTACCCGCCGTTCCTCCCTTGGTAATGAGAGCGCCCGGCAGCCCGCAGGCTTCTCGGTGTAATTGCTGCGGGCTGACACAGGGATCGCACTGCACTAATGATGTCCTGTGCCTTTGTCTGAGGCCTCACTCGGCGGGGCACGCAAGTGCCAGGACTGCGAAGGGATGCAGGCGGTGGACTCCAGCATGTAACATGCACTGTAGCGCTTTGCATTTTTAAAAAACATTGCAGTCGTCTTTCAGCCTTCTTTCTTTGTAAACGGTTAGTTGCTGAAGACCTGGTAAATTTAGACGGATGCCTCATCCATGTATTTAAACATGTGAGCAAGTGAAATGGAAACAGATGCAGCGTTTTCTTTCTTTCTTTTTTTTTTTCTTTTTAGTGGGGACTTTGCACGGCCAGGAACCATAATTCATATTTTCTTCACACTCACAAAAGACTCTGCTGGAACCAAGTGTGTGTTGGGAAACAGATTTTTCTAGGCTCTTCCTGGTTGGGCGTTGTTGTGCTGTGTTTTTAACTGCTGCTCCCTTAGCGGTTGCGGGGAAAGGTGGGCTTCCGCGGAAAGTAGCCCGAGGCTGGCTCCTGTTCACGCGGGTTCCGAGGAGAAATTGGGAGGCCTGCGCTCCTTTGAAGGTGGGGAGGAGAGGGAAGCTACAGGGCTCATTCATGTAATCAGAGCAGGCGATTTCACAAAAGCAATTTCTTGCCTCGGAGCAACAGGTAGAGGGGAAATAAGAAGAAAGAAAGGAACAGCTCTTTTACTTTGTCAGGGTGATGGCTTTGGAGGTGGAGAGCAGGAGTCTGAAATTAAATATGTGGAGGAGAAACCAGTAAGAGGCAAAATCTCCAGCCAGAGATGTCCATTTAGTCTCAGCGATGGGTTTGCCAATAAAGTCTGTCTCAGCCCCCGCGCCCCTCGCCTCAATAACTCCTGCAGCCGGACTGTGCTCTGTCCTCCCCAGATCTGCGTAATCCTTGCCTGCTGAGCTACCCACTGTGTTCCCTGGGGAGTGAAAATTAATTTCTTTCCCTGTGCCCCTTGGCTGATCCCAGCTGGCCCGCCGCTCAGCTGGGAGCTGGGGTCAGATGTGTGAGACCATCGGGTAAATGATCAGGGCCTTGGGCTGAGAAGGCTTCTAACAATACGGAAATGGCATTTTCCCCTGAACTCAATTGAGGTGCGCCCGGCTGTCTGTCTGCACCAAGATTCAATTATCAGAGACAATGCGTGTTCCTCCTTCCCCGCCAATCCTCACCTGTGCTTTCTGGGGAGCTGTGCAGTGGCCTCTTTTTCTGGCAGCTGTGGGTGATGAAATTCCAACAAGCAAGAAGAGAGGATTTTTCTGCTCATTGTCAGCTTTAGAACTAACTCTAGAGTGCACTGGGTGGTGGGGTGAGGAAGCACGGGAGCGTTCTATCTGTGTGGCCTCGGGCAAGTCACTTAACCTTCCTGAGCCCCAGTTTTCTCCTCGGTACCATGTACCAGGTGACCTTCGGTCCCGGCATCTAGTGCTAAGCTCCCAAGGAGGCTGTCATTGTGCATTACACTGAGGATCCAAAGCATGACCTTGATAGGAGAGAGTTCAGTCTTAGAACGTAATTCACGGGCACGTGGTGACCCAGTAACTGGTGCGGCTGGAGCTCAAGCCAAGTACGCGGGGTCCCAGCTCGAGGTCCACTGCATCCCTGTCCTCCGGGAGCCCAGCAGTCTCCAGGGAGTCCCCCAGGTTAGAACTTAGAGGTGGCTCACAGGCCAGACGGGGGTGGCAGGGAGGAAGCCTGGCACTGCCTCCAGGAGGTTGCCTTCACTGTCCTCCAGCTTCTCCCTCTTCAGCTTGTGAAGCCATCAATGGAAGCCCGATCCAAGTGTTGCTGATTCAATGATGTTTGCCCAAATGCTGTTTCCTAAGAGCTGTTGGATGCCCAAGATGCCTTCCTTCTGAGTCTGTTTTCTTTTTTCCAACACACTCGTTTCTTTTCCTGGAAGTGGGACATGGCAGGAAGCCGGTGGAATCTGAACCCGAGTCTGTTCCAACTCCTTTCTAAACTTGAATCCCATTGCAATAAGAGGATCTGGGAACGCAGCAGAGGCCCATCCCTCTTGCCCCTCCCAAAGATCCCAGGAAGCTGTCGCTGTTAGTAGATACTGAATGCGTGCCACAGGTTCATGCTTGTGAGCTCGGCACTGCTCCACACATCTCTGTTACACATCAGTTTCAAACCACATGGAGAGGAAGGTATTAGCACCTCCATTGTACACACAAACAACTTCTAAGACTAGACGCAGTAAATGTCAGACTTCACATCCAGACCTAGGCCTCTAGCCTGTGGTGTTTCTGACATCCCCGCCACACACACACACACACACACACACACACTTGCTATGAAGAGGCTCCTTTTCAGACCAAGGAGAACCCCTTGTAGGTGGCATAGATTTGAGTCATTTTATTAAATAGGCCACTCCAACCTGTGGGCCAGATCATAGCATTGATTCACTGTCATATGTCTTCCTGGCCATTGGACACAACTTCTTCCCTGGCTTCCCAGTCCTCCCAGCAGACTGTCTGTCTCCAGTCAGGAGGCCCTGGTTTTGCTCTATCCCTCCTTCAGCCCCTTCCCATGCCGGACAGTCCTTTTTGTCCTGTTATTCTCACTGGAAGTGCTGGCCACTGTATGCTAGCCCCCTCACTCCCACCCAGCTATCATTGTCTCGGCTTTCTGTAGCTTCCATCCACACTGACCCTGAACTGGGGGAGGCTCTGGAGTCAGGAGAGCAATAACCCCAGCTTTACCGCTCATTGGCTCTTGTCCCCACACTCACCACTTGTCCTATGTGAGCCACAGACCTCTTCATCTTAAAAGGGGGATGGAGAATAATGACAACATCCTCTCCCATCAGGTTTCTGGGGGTCTGATGGGTAGTGTGCGCGGATGTACTTGGTGACGGCAAAGCACACGCTCGGACCGAGTACCTCTGTGTCCAACACCCCCACCCATATCCACTCTCTATTGCTCTTCACCCAGCATTCATCAACGGCCACACCTGCCACTCCTTCCCAGGTGAGGCTCAGGTCCCTCTTCTGGTCCCACCCACAGACTGGTTGCATTCCACGGCAGCAGGAGACAGACTAAGGCCACAGACACATGACTCCATGCGAAAGGAATCAGAAGCACTGGAGTTTGACATCTTTTAATTTTTTGTTTTTTGCATAAAAAGTAGATGTGAAGAGTGAAGACCTGTAGTAACACCCCAGGCCAAGTAGCACATTCAAGTCAGCATGGCAGGGAACACACAGGACATCACCTGTGACAGAGAGCATGACAGCACTGGGGATGTGGATAGCATAATGCCGCACATCTGCATTGCCCACAGAGCCCATATAACTGGCAGTGGGCATGGAAATGTGGTCTGGATCGGCAGATGCTGGGGCGGGGGTGCATTACCAGGAGCACGGGCACCACGCACATCCCACTACGGCTGCCCGTGTGAAGGGGCACGTCTCCCACCTCGCCCCGACTGCAGGTGGGTAGCCCCTTTTGCCCAGCCTACACAGCAGCATGTCTACCTTCACATCTACACTGGACAGTGTCTTAAGAGCAAGGACCCTGTCTTCGATGCCCCTGTTCCCCATCAGGCCAGAAATATATCTCACGGGTAGAAGGCACTTACTATCTATTAACCAGCCAATAGCCGTGATCTACTTTTAACCACTGCCTCAGCTTCTCTAAGTATAAAATGAATCACTCTAACCTTCTCCTAGAGGATAGATCAGAAAAAGATGTGATATGCCTGGAGAATGTTGAAGCCACTGAGCCGAACTGCCTTTTATGCTCATCTTCCTTTCCGATGATGACCTTCCCCATCTGTTCCTGCCTCCAGGCGGTGCGGTCCCAAGCACTAACCCGGAAGTAGGCTACTGGGCGCTTTCCAGGTCTCTGCCACCAGGTGGACTCTGTGGGGGTGAAGGGGGCTGAGATGCCCTGACTCTCTGGAGGGACAGCTGTCTGCACTTCTGGAAGGAATCAGAGATGAGACAGAGTGCTTTTGCCTTCCGTAGACAGTCATTCAAAGGGAAGCTGCTCCACCCCTTCCACAGTCACCCCACCTCTGGCCAAACCCCTTTTTCCTTGGGGACATTCATCTTTTCTTCCCTGAAAACACAGTTGAGGAAAGGAAACCCCACCTTTCTTCCTACCTGCCATTGCAACTATCAAAAACCCAGCGCCTCCACCTTTGGGACCCATCTTTGCCTCTTTTCTCTGGCTACCAGGCGTTTACGACTGATCTGTTTCTCGTGGCTCCAAGTGGAATTTGACTGCGTGCATGGAGACAGCCAGGCAGAGCTGACAGCGCTGTCTGACAGTGAGCACAGTTCTTGACATCCGTGCACGGGAGGCTGTGTGCGCACACACGCAGGCCCCTTCTCTGAGCCCCACAGGGTTCCCTCTCCACCCCCGTTTGGCTGGTCCCACCTGCTCATCCTGCCCTGGTCCTGCCCACTCCAGCAGCACGTGGCCTGCTCTCTACTGCAGGGGGCAGACAGCCCTCCCCTGCCTTCCCACCCCTCACAGACCCAGGATGGGGTAGGGGGCCCAGGGAGCTGCACTCTGTTAGATAATGAGTTGAGAACTTACTGCCTCTTGTCTCTCTCTGGCTGGTGACTGACACAAATGGAATTCATCTTTAATCATCTGTTAACTCGTTGTCTATTATAGCTCTTTAATAGCACCATAGATATTCTTAATGAAGCATGATTTAAGGTATTTACAGCACACGGACCGACAGACATCACTCACAGTGTGCAGGTAATGAGGCATAAAACGGCTTTTGAATTCCCCCCAAAAGAGAAAGTGGCAGAGAAAGAGAGAGAGAGAGAGAGCTCCAGCGCTGGGGCAAGAAAAAAAAAATTAAAAGCCTGTGTTGTAAGGTTTGTGTTAAAATGTTTAGGCATTTAAAGTCATTTTAGCTTTTTTGAGGTGTTTGGCTCACAGCGTGCAGCAACTGCCTGCACTGAGAGTGGCGGGCCCGGCCCCAGGTCTTCTCCACGGCCCCCCAGACCCGACCCCTCTCTGGGGTGCTCTGGTCGCTGAGGGCTCCTCCAGGTGGAACGAAGCCCTTGCACCGTGCTCCCTGATAGTGCTCAAGGGGCATTGCCGCTGTGCTAGAAGGACAGTGGTGGAGCGGGTGGCAGCTGTCCCCACAGGGAAGAGGACAGGGGCTGATGCCTCTGTTCTTGCACTTACTTAAAAGTAGAGCCTGAAGCAGCGGAGAGGACCTAGGCTACGGCCTCATCCAACCCCTCCAGTCTGCAGTGAGGAGGCCCAGAGTTAACAGCCGGTTAGTGCTCAGACCAGAGCCGGGCAGGTGTCTTCTCACGCGGGGATGGCTGCTCCTCACCACACAGCAGTGCCCTGTCGTCCGGCCAGACAGACGCCCCAAAACCTCTAGGACAAGGAGGATTTAAAGGGACCAGAGAGATGGGTGGGGTATAATGCGGGACTTTTACCAAGGACACATTTTAAATGTAGATCTCCAAAGCAGAAGAAACAACCTCCCCAACACCCCCACAGGGTACAATGGGCTAGTAAACTACAGGATCCCTTCCCCTCCATGGGCATTTGAACTGACTTCCTTTATCTCTGCCGCAGAGCAGGGGGCCCAACCTGCCTTCCCTGCAGCCAAGAAATGTTGCAAAGGGGAGTGCGGGGCTTGGGGCCTGGGGACTGGAGATGAAGATCAGTCATGGGGATAGAGCCACGTTACTTATATTTGAGGTCCACCAAGATGCCCACCTATGTGTGGCCTCTGCTAGTCTACGCCACTGCCCACGGGTGTTCTCGTGCTTGGCCTGACCCATGGCAGGGGCTGAGCAAACACCTTGTGCATGAACGTGTCATTTCCATTAAATCCCCTTTCTGCATCTGGCCACTCTCGGGTTCCTGGTTGAGACTGACAGGGACCAGGAGCCCCCACGCCCACGGGTTCCCCTCTCGGGAGGGAGCACAGTCGGGATGTTTCGGGACTGCCGCCATGGGCTTACCTGGCCTTGGGGGTGTGGACCTAGGCGCTCTGTCACTGCAGCCGCCCCCGTCCCAGAGGGAAAGGGCTGTGAGTATGGCAGTGAGGTGAGTCCATGTACCGCTGCTTCGGCAGGCAAGCGAGAAGGTGGGCCTAGGTGGGAGAGACGTGACTCCTCGGGACAGGGTGGAGAGAGCCTGTGTTGGTGTGGCCAAGGTGACCGGACTCTCCTCCAGCTAAATCATTCTGCCACTTGAAATATTCTAACCAGGCAAAGCCTTGCGGCTGTGGGTTTCTTGTGCCGTGGCCTCCTCCTGGTTCTCAGCACCTTCCTTTTTTCTCAGCTGGACAGTGCCCGTCTCTAGATTCGATGTGTCTATGCAGAGTTTCTAGGGCCTCACCTTTGTTTTTATTCTCTAATGATTTCTGGGACAATATGAGTCTTTTAAGTATATTTTATTGATGATGCTATTACAGTTGTCTCATTTCTCCATTTTATTCCCCTCTGCCCTGTGCCCCGCTCCAACCAGCATTGCCCCCCTTAGCTCGTGCCCATGGGTTGTACGGGTAAGTTCCTTGGCTTCTCCATTGCCTATCCCGTTCTGAACTTCCTCCTGTCTATTCTGTACCTACCAGTTATGCTTATTTCCTGTACCTTTCCCCCATTCTCCTGCCTTCTCCTCCCCACTGATAACCCTCCATGGGATCTCTGTGATTTTCTTCCTGTTCTAGTGGTTTGCTTTGTCTGTTTGTTCGGTTGTTTTTTAGGTTCAATTATTGATAGTTGTGAGTTTGTTGTCATTTTATTATTCATGTTTTTGATCATCTTCTTTTTCTTACTTAAGTCCCTTTAACATTTCATATAATAAAGGCTTGCTGATGATGAACTCCTTTAGCTTGACCTTATCTGAGAAGCACTTTATCTGCCCTTCTATTCTAAATGATTGCTTTGCTGGATAGAGGAATCTTGGGTATAAATCCTTGCTTTTCATGACTTTGAATACTCCTCTCCAGCTCCTTCTTGCCTGTAAGGTTTCTTTTGGGAAATCAGCTAATAGTCTTTTGAGAACTCCTTTGTAGACAACTGTCTCCTTTTCCCTTGATGCTTTTAAGATTCTCTCCTTACCTTTGATCTAGGCTAATGTAATTAGGATGTGCCTTGGTGTGTGCTTCCTTTGGTCCAATTTCTTTGGGACTCTCTGAGCTTCCTGGACTTCCTGGAAGTCTATCTCCTTTGCCAGATTGGATAAGTTCTCCTTTATTGTTTTTTTCAAGTAAGTTTTTAATTTCTTGGTCTTCCTCTTCTCCTTCTGGCACCCCTATGATTCAAATGGGAATGTTTAAGATTGTCCTGGAGGTTTCTAAGCCTCTCCTCATTTTTTTGAATTCTTGTTTCTTCATTCTGTCTGGTTAAATGTTTATTTCTTCCTCCTCCAAACCACTGATTTGAGTCCTGGTTTCCTTCCTGTCACTGTTAGTTCCCTGTATATTTTTATTTACTTCACTTTGCATAGCCTTCACTTGTTCCTCTATTTTGCAATTATAGTCAATCATTTCTGTGAGCATCCTGATTACTAATATTTTGAACTCTGCGTCTGATAGGTTAGCTATCTCTTCATTGCTGAGTTCTACTTTTGGAGCTTTGATCTGTTCTTTCATTTGGGCCACACTTCTTTGTCTCAGCATGCCTGTTACATTGTAAGGAGCGGAGTCTTAGGTATCCACCAGGATGGGACAACCCTAGTCACTGTGTTGTGGCACTGTATGTGGGGGAGGGGTCCAAGAGGGAACAATGCCACTTCCTTGGCTCTTGGCAGGCTTTCATTCACTTCCCATGCCACCCTTAAGCAAATTGGGCCCTTCTGGTGCTGATTCCTGGGTGGGTGGGCTTGTGTACGTTCTAGGACCCTGCAGGTCTCTAAACCTTTCCCGTGAGGCTGGGCGTTTCTCTCACCACTGTAACCCCCAGAGATTTTTATAGCCAGAGGTTTTGAGGCTTTATTTCCCCTTGCTGGAACACTGGGCCCTGTAGTCTGTCTTGCTTTCCAATTGTTCTTCCTGGTTCATCTGCACGCAAATGTGGAACTGCCCGCTCTGCTAGCCACTGCCTTGTCCAGTAGCCACCACCTTGCCACGTGTCCTCTCCACCCTGGCTGCCCATCTCTGCCCCTCCTACCACTCTGGATGAGTGTTTCTTCTTTAACTTCTTGGTTGTAGGACTTCCATACAGTTGGATTTTCTGGCAGTTCTAATTGTTTTTTTGTTCTTAAATTTGTTGATGTTCTTCTTTTGGTTGTGAGAAGAGGCAAAGTATATCTACCTACACCTCCATCTTGGCCAAGGTCCCCTACTAGACAATATGATTTATATATATATATTTCTTTCTCAACCAAGTTTCTGACAAGAATCAGCGCCTTTGTACTTTCTGAGGAGGATTTGAGATAACTTGGTCTGAAGGTGGAGAATCTCTGCAGCCACCCAGGAGTGAAGTGATTCCTGGAAATGTCACTTCAATGTGGAGATGGGAGAGAGGAGAGGAGTAGAGGGATGCAGCTTGGCCTAGGGCTCCTGTGCATACCTCTGGTTTTTCTTCCATAATGTCATCCTTTCCCCTGATTCAGAATCCAGGCTCTTCAGCATCCCAGAGAACTCAGAGTGGCCCTTACTATAAGCTGAAGTCATTACTTGAGACAGTTCCCAAAAAATACATACATTTGGGCATATGAGGCCAGGAAAATGTGAAAGCTGCTGTTCAACCCCAAAACAGTCATTTGAGACCAGGCCCACTGAAACCTACTTTTTCCTCTTTTCTGGATGATTCTGATTGTGGGTTTGCCATTCAGTAAGTCACCGAGCAACACACAGTGTGCCCCAGCAGCCCCACCCTAGACCTGATTTCTTCTGTGTTATTCTCCGCCATTAAGAAATGTTTATAGCAAAGCATTTGTGTAACACTTAGATAGAGCAACTAGTTGCCTAGGAAACTGTGCATTCTACACATGTTCCACTTCCTCATATCATTCGGATCCAGCTGCCTCAATTGGCCTTCTTCAGCCTCCTTTTGACAACTGGCCCCCACCACCCCAGCACCACTGGATGCCGGTGGAGTAGCTCCTAACAAAGATCAGCCATGGAGCTCACGGGGCCCCGTGCAGAATGAAGATGCAGAACCCCCAGCGGAAACATCACTGAGGATTTCGAGGTGCAAACAGAGCACTGCCGCGAGTACCTCTCTTCTCAGTGCCTTGTTCCTCGTGGCAGTAGGAGCGGCCCCGCACTTCCCTATGACTCTGTCGGGCCGTTGGGAGCCTGTCCTGGTGACAGAGACACACTTCTACTTTATTGCTACATCTTTCCAAAGCACCATCCCCATGTTCAACAACTCTCAGATTGTTAAGGCTCTCCTTATTGACCCCTCTGCCCCGCCCCTGCCCCCCACCCCCACGGGAGGCAGGGCTCATATATAATTGTAGCAACCAGGCATTACTTTTTATAAACCACATTCACTGTGCTCAAATTGTGTACATAGTAGTTCTTACCTCCTTTCGCCCAAGAAGGGCATCGGAATTGGCCACCTGCTATGACAACTGCCTCTGGCCACCACCCCCAGAGGCTTCTGATGGCCCCAATTCCCAGCACTGCTATCAGTCCTTAAGGATCACCTTCTAAAAGTCACTATCTGCCCAAGAAGCCAGTGTGCATCCAGACCCCACAGGTTTCTCCAAACCTTTTAAAGAGCGGTGTGTATTTCCAACCTGTCTCACGTCCTGGGTAATGAGGTAGGTGAGCTGACCACCTGCTGTGTGTTAACAGTTCCTTTTGTCTGTTCAACTGCCTCCCTCAAAAGTGCCAAGAGTTCCCTGCAGTTCTGCCTGCTAGATTCTAATGACCAAGGCGGTTTGGACATTTTGACTCTAAGTGATTTGAAAGCCTTGGTTCATCCTCCTCTCCTTCTCCCGCCCTCATCTGGCCTCTCCCCCGCCCCTTCCGTGGCTCCTAGCTGACCACCTTGGCAGTCCCTTTCTGCAGCACTGGAGGCTGAGGACAGAGCTTCCCTGCAAGCACACGATGGCTCTTCACAAATGTCACACACTCATTTATATATGTCTCCTTCCAGTTAAGCCTGACCCTTCATTGTCCTTTCATGTCACAGGGACCCCTTGGGTTGGTGTCTTTAGGGAACAGTCTGTAGTGGCTGTGATATCCTTTCGTCTGAGTTGTCTTCCCAGGAGTAGCCAGGGCTGTTTATGGCAAGGTCTGGGAGCCCAAATGCCCACATCGGGCAGTGGGGGGTGGCATTGCCACCTGATAAAGGATTCCCCCCATCCTCTGGGTATCTGGGGCTTCACTACAATCTATACAAAGGTGCAGAATAAAAGGAATACAAAGGAACCCCCAGACCTTGTCATCTAGAAGTGGACAGAAAAATAGATCCTTATGTGGCTTTGCTTATTGCTGTCTCCAAGCTCTTCCCTATCAACAACAAAATATTTGGCATCAAAGTTCTTAATTTTGAAAGTAACCTTGTCAAAATCTTTTGAAAGACTAAACACAGTGTCATGTCCCACTAATTGACTTACCTCCTCAAAGAACTGCCACGAATAATAATGCAGGATGCAGGATTGCACTTGTGGAAGTCCGACTTCTTCCCCCCCTAAGGGCAGCGGGGCAGAGGGCTTGAGAGTCCGGCTTTGGGGCCAGACAGAACTGGGCTTGATGTTTCCCTTCGCCACTTACTAACAATGCGCCCTTGGACGGACAGGTTACTCCACCTGCCTGAACCTCAGTTTTTTCATCTTTAAAGTGGGAATAACAATGGTGGCCTCTGTGTTGGCTGTGGAGTTGAGTGAGGCAAGAGATGTGAAGTGGTCAGCATATGAGACAAGAGAGCTCAATTGATGGTAGCTATTATTTGTTTGATCATCTGTAATTGAGGGTTACGCCAATTTGTGCATTCAGGATTTGCTTTTCAGGCAAAGACCTTTATTTGGTGGCAGAGTCCTCAGCTTTTAGCACAGTTAGTTACATCTGTTGTTTATGCATTCTGCATGCATACTTACTGCACAGATCATGTATGTAGAGGGCCCTGAGAGCTAGCCCCTGGTCTGGGCCAGGCTCTGGAAGTAGGTGCCCCAAATGTAATGTAAGGTAAGGTAAGTCTTTAACACGTACATTCTCTCAAGGAGCCGACTCACATTCTTTTCAATCAAGTTTTGACCCAAGAAGCTGTGTATATTCCCAACATAATTCTAGAAAATTGTCAATAGGTAGGAATAGCTCAAAACCCTCCCCTTCCCTACTTATTAATATTTTCTTATATTAACAAAACAAGTTTGGGGGCCCAGCCAATCGTGCATTCATTCACACCTGTGTATTTTGAAAATTCTTGGATAAAGTCCCACCAACCTCTGTGATTCACTGAATCCAGTTTTAAAGTAGATCCAGAACGTCCTCATCCGTGTGTTTAATCCTTGCCTGGGGACACGTTTATTTATTTGAGAGAGAGAGAGAGAGAGAGAGAGAAGTGTCAGTGCGAGAGAGAAACATCCATCACTTGCCTACTGCACTCACCCCGAATGGAGATCAAACCCACAACCTAGGTATGCGTTCTGGATGGGGAACGGAACCTGCAACCTTCCTGCTCTGTACGGGACAGCGCTCCAACCAACAGAGCTACTGACCAGGGCTAGAACGTCCTGATCAGCTCTGAGGGTGATTTGAAGGGGGGAAGACAGGTAAGGTCTACCCAATACCTGGAAAGTGTCCCACGCTGTAACCATCAGCAGATGATGGCCCCTCTGATTCTCCATGTGAGCTTTTCCAGAAATTTTTAAAAATCCTTTTTTGGGTCTGGAGAATAGCATTGAACACACACACACACTCATACACACTTTCCCCTACAAATGTCTTATTTTCAGCTGACCAGTGACATTCTGAGGGTTTTTTTCAAATGAAAATATCTCCTTGAAATTGGAAGACTTAGAGATCACACAGCTGTATTCTCTTAGTTCATCTTTTTTCCTTCCCCATCAAATTTATTCCTAGACAAGCTCAGCAGAGCCTTCCTCCCTGATCGTACCGGGGGTCTCGGGCAAAGGGGTAAGACTCCCACTTTCAGCTTCCCAGAATGACATGAGACATTCGGAGTCAGGCCCCTCCCAGGGACAAGCTGGGTAGTGGGAAGGCAGGCCCACAACCAAGACCCATCTGGTCATTGTACTCATAGTTATGCCTTGTTTAGCAGCCCCACAAAAAGAAGGAAACCCCACACACTATGCTTACAAATCAGAGCTCTTCAGATCCATAAGCATTTGCTCTGTGCTTTTAATAGTTATTGTACTTCACACACCAAGTCTTAGTTGTTCCTTATAATTCTCTTAACCCTCCATCAGAAGAATCCGTAATATTTTGCAATAACCCATTCACTCTCCTAATAGCCCTCAGGACAGGAGCTCATCGAGAGCACCCCCTCCCATCTTGCATGTGGAGAATCAGACGCCCAGTCATTTAGCGTAAACCTCTCCCTCCCCCCCAGCCCTTCTGGATTCCCCAGCATGTCCTCCAGGCTTTGCTATCACCTTGCTCCTTCAAGCAGGGCAGGCCATGCCATCAAAACTGCTGCTATCTCTCCCTAAGGGGCCCCCTGTCCTTCCCAGCTCTTCCTCGGCACTTCCATTGGCTAGCGTGACCATGGGTCCACCCACTTCAACTGGGGCCAGATCCGCTGGGGAGAAGTCCCACCTCCAAAAGGCTGAGCCACCAGCCTGGCCACTCACCCCCATCTGGCTGGGCTTGGTCACCCCAAACAAGTGTGAAAACACCACCTTTGTGGGCCTGAATCCGAAAGAAAATGGAAACCTGCTGTTAGCTCCATTCCCACACTCTTCTCGTGTTTGCTGTTATTTTTTAACACTTTTTTTTTTCTCATAAAAGCACTATCCTCTTCCCCAGAGCTTGCCTGTAGCAAAGGCATGGTCTGTACAACTGCAATTATTGCAGAGAACAGATGGAGTGAGGAGCACAAAGTCTGTTAATAGTAATAGAAATGCTACATGTTAACCTGGACAGCACATGATGACAGTCCCATGACTACCCGTTCTGTTCCCACCAGCTGGGCAACCAAAGTAGGAATGAGATATTCACAAACACAGCCATCAGCCACGTAGCCACCTAAAGTTAGAACTCAAATTCCTTCACACTAGGGGCCTTGGCGACTGCCGTGGCTCAGGCTGAGAGCAGGGGAGGCCAACCCACAGCTCGGCGCCAGGCCTAGCGGACTTGTCCCAGCTCTGGTTCAAATGCCAAGGCCTCCTGGCCTGGCCAAGGCCCAGACCTAGCTTCCAGGCAAACGCTGGCCCTTAGTGAGGAGCCAACCCAACTGGTGCTTTACCTCTGTGCTCTGGGAAGGAAGTGTTAGGTCTGACTGGGCTGCTCTTGATTTCCTGGGAGGTGAGGAGTAAGTGACAGGCCTGGCTGAGGAGTCAGAGGCTTCAGCCGCCCCAGGCCGAGGGCCACCAGGACAAAGGCAAGTCTCTGTGCTAAGTGTTGTATGGTTGGGAACAGCAATACAAAGGGCTCTGTCCAGCTCTGGGACCAAAAATTTCATCCCCCTTCCAGAACACAAAAAGGAAACTGTCTTATCCTGACAGAGGAAATGGGTACATTTATTTCAACAAATATTTCTTAAGCATGTACTGTGTGCAAGAATATATGCCAGGCCCTTTCGGAACAACAAAGAAATAATTGTCCCTACTTCCAAGGAAATTACAACCTAATAAGAGGGACCAAGAGGCACCCAAGTATAACCAGGTGCATAGCAGACCGTGGTCCGTGCTCCAGTGAAGGCACCGACGAAGTGCTGCTGGGGTCCCAATGGCAAGGACGGCGTATCTTGTTCGAGGGGCTCAGAAGAAGGCCTCATGGAGGAGATGGGTGGCCTTTGAGATGTGTCTTGAAGAATGGAGTGGACTGTCTGGTGGGCACAAAGGTGGAGAAGTAGAATCACACCTGAGGTCAGGATCGTCCCCGGCCTGCGTGGACATGTGTAGGGTGATGGTGGGGTCAGTGACAGGCTGGTGGACAGCAAGCTACAGGCCTCCAATGCTAGGTTACACAGTTTAAGTCAAAAGTCTGTGGACAGCCATTGCTTAGGGGGGTCATCGGGCAGTTAGTTGTGGGGTTGCGAGAGCCAGTTCTGTGCTCTTTTCTTCCAGCTCCAGTTCTGTGACCTCGAGCTTGCAGCTTGGAAGGACCGGGCAGTGAACATTTACTCCTGGAAAGGAGTTAGCACTCCAGATCTGGGAGCCTGCTCATTTCTTCATTTCTTTGTTTTCCAAAGAATTTATTTACCAAGACAGCCCTTGATTACCCTAATAGAATGGCTTCTATTAAGTCACGCACGAGCAGGAAGGGAGGTAGGCAGGTCAGAAGGCCAGGTGGGAGGCTATTGAAATAGTAGAAGCCAGAGCTGGTCCAGTCCTCACCCAAGGAGTCAGCGAAGATGAGGAAAGGTGAGACCCATCCAGAGAATGGATTCAGAAAAACTCAAATGTGATTGGAGAAGGGGGAGTCAGAAGATGCTTCATGGTTTGAATTTGATGGCTGACAAAATGGCAGTGCTGTTCATAGAAATAGGTCAGTCAGAGGGGGAACTGGTAAGCGGGGTGGATGTGAGTGAAGCTTTGGGAGGTAGAATTGTTCATCTGGTCACAAATTAAAGGAAGGATTTCTACGTTTCTCACAAGCTGCGCTTATCCTTTCCCTTTTCTCAGTTTCGTGTTTTCCTCCCTCCCATGCAGACAGATAATACAAAATTTCTCAACTGACGTGTGGTGATTTCTGCTGCCTGCTTGGCTGTATATGAGGCTTTGAAATTTTAAAAAGTCACTCGGCTTTATTAAGTGAGAAAAGTTGCAATGGGCCAGAGGGACAGAGTGCAGGCTTTGGGGAGTGCGCAGAATACAGTGAACTCGGCAGGATTTGAACTCACCACTCGCAGCTCGAGTCGCCTTGGCGTGCAGCCGGAGCCCCCTGAGTCAGCCAACTTAATGGGGCAGATGCTGTGGAGCGAACATGATCCCCAGAGGCCTGGGAAGCGCAGTGGCAGAAGGCGCTTCATTTAGAGATGCCAGGGACATGTCGCCAATAAGTACAATCTCTGTAGTATGTATGTTTTACATTTCACAAGTGGCCAGAGATCTGGGCGGGAAGGAATTGGCAACAGGCAAAGAAACCCATATTGTTTTGAATAAAAGCCCAGCCCAGTCCTGTCCCTCTGCCTCCTGACGACCTGCTCTAGATGGATGCCCCCCGCCCCGCTCTCAGGAGCAGGTTGCCCCCCTAGCCCTTTGTGTAGTTCTCCCCCAGGCATGTCACACTGTGCTGTTGTTGTTTACCGGTCTGCCTCCCTTGTTGGTTTGTGAACCAGGCCAGGACATCTTCGTATAGACAGAGTGTAGGGTGTTGCCCCAGGTGGCCAGACTCACTGAAGAAATGGCGATCTTCAGCCTGAACAAAACATGAGAGCTGCCTCCCAATGTGTGAGACGCTCTGCCAAGTGCAAGAAAGGTGGGACTTGTTCTAGGCCGTTCTCAAAGAATGAACAGGAACAAGTGTGAGTTTTAAGGGGCAGTTTTTGGCTCCATGAGATGTGGCCTCGGTACCTGGGTGAATCTCATCCCCAGGGAATGAGGGCCAGACCTTGCCGGGAGTGCCCGGGTGATGCTGGATGGTTGCTGACTAGCTTTGTCATAAAGGAAATGTGGCCCCAGGTTCCTCCACTGCTCCAGGGTTCTGTGACCTGTCCCATTCCAAAGAGAGAGCAGTGAGGGCTGTGGTGCGACCCACTGTCTGTGCGCTCCGATGTCCCCAGGCTGGGCCAGAGATGCCGCAGCTCCCTCTCTCAGGCCCTGGGCACTGGAGACGGGCCTTCTGGAGGAAGTCTCCAGGCCTTCCAGGTAACTGCTATTTCGGGGACCCCTGGGAATAAGCGCCGAGGCCATTTGTTTGCCATAACACTTGACCTGTGGACATGGCTTCTCAGTCTTAAAAATATTCTCACGCTCTTACCTCATTTTCTATTTAGAACCACCCTGTTGTGTGAGACACAGATTGTTGCCATTTTGCAGATCAGTAAACTGTACCTTGGTGAGAGTGAATAACTCAGCCCCAAACACTCAGCCTATTCGCGCGGCATTTCAGGCTAGGATTCAGGACCTCCGTCATTGACTTGGGTTGTCTTTTCACAACCTCGGATGCCTTTCTGAAGAGCAGTCTCCGGCGCTCACTTGCCAAATCCAGCACAGAAAACTGATGACTCACCAGGTGGGACTCGGGGTACGAGAAAGAAAATGCTTGGCACAGGAACTGGGGTGTGTGTTTGTTTCACGCAGCAGTAAGTCCAGGGGCTGGCAGTCCTGAGCAGGCGGAGCTGCCCAAGGACCCAGTTTCCCTCCATCTTTCCACTTCACCATCCTTCATACATGGGCCTTCCACCTCAGGCTTGCCCCCTCTAGCATCACCTCACAGTCCAGATGGGAAGACGGGAGCCAGTAAAGACAACAGTGCTCTAGGGAGTCTTTGCCTTTGACTCAGGAGCTCCTCCCAGGGACTGCCTCCCACATCTCCTTGGCCAGAGCATGGCCTCCACTTGGTGCAGGAAAGGCTGGGAATCCAGTAGTGTAGCTTTGCAGCCCCCATAGTAGAGGAAGGCAACGAAGAAAAGTCGTCGATCCCCATGACTGCACAACACCTCTACCTAAACATGCCAAAGTGTGGCTTGTGCCCCAGCTCCCAGGTCCAGGTGCTTCCGTGCACACGGCCCAGGAAGCGCTTTGTCCACAGCTATGGAGAGAAAGGATGTGCTTCTGGTTGCCAGCCTGAAATGTGAGTCGGTCCTTGGGAAGGAAAGGCTTTAGGCTCAAGGGACAACACCAGGCTGCATCCTGGGGGGCCATCGGCCCTGATGAGGAACAGCTGTTACACTCAACCTCCCCCAGGAAGAAGGCTCTTAACTAGATTTCCCATAGAGAACGTTGTGGGGGAGGTTCAAACACAACCAACCCACTACAGGCTAAATTTGTATGCCAACCAACATGGAAATGAATAGTGGGAGCAGAGGGTGACTTGTGTCTGTGGCTTCAGCTTCTGTCTTCGGTGCCCCAAGCCCCTTAATCTCCAGAGCCCAGGCACAAGGGACCCCAGTGGAGGTCGTGGAAGCCTGTCCCCTTTATGTAGACGGCACACGGTCTTCCCTGAGAGTTCACTGAGCAGGAAGAGCAACCGGGTTTCAGTCAGTGGTGCATTTGGTTGGGAGCTTTCGGGAACCCGACTTTAATACTGTCGTCCTTGCCCCTTCCTCTGTATTAATGTCACCTGGGAAACTTCCAGGTTGACAGCGATGCCTGGGCCGCACTCCAGATCCCTTAAGCCAAGGGTCCAGCTTTGGGAGCTTAGAAAATCTCCCCTGGTGACTCTAATACTGAGGCAGGGGTAAGAACTTGCTGTTAACTTGACCATGAACCTTAACCTTATTGGGTCAGCTCAGTCTCCCATTCAAGGATGAGTGTATGCTGACAAGCCACATTCATAATCATATCATAAAATTAGAGAAACACAAAGCCAGACCCTCCCCAGTTCCCGATGGTCCCCAGATGGGCTGGAGGGATGTCTGAGTCATAAGGAGTCAAAGGCCCAGTTCTAAAAAGTCCCCGGAGTTGGTTTTGGTCGTGGCTGATAAGACACACAGATGAGAGTGATGGCCATGAAGGAAGATTTTGTACTCACAGGTTCATAGAAGCAGAAGCCACTGCAGCCATCTAGGGCCACCCAGGGAGGCACCAGGGTCAGCCAGTCAGGGGGCAGATGGAGCTGCAGGGAAAGCAGGGGCAGGAGCCTTCACTGAGTTTTTTGTGGGAAGGAAAGGGTTAGGCAGGATTCGCAGGGACATAGGTTGGCTGTTTGAATAACCCTGGTGGGCTCTGGGGCAGAGGGGCCGCCGCTAGCTGCCTGGTTCATGGCCCTGGGATGGTTATGTCAAGGAGATAGTGGCTCAAGCCGATGATGGAGGTGACGTAGGGTGCAGGCTCTGGACTGGGTGGTTTATGTTTGAAGAACCCGGTCTGAGGTGAGCATTTGCTACCTGCAGAAACAGACAGCCTCTGCAAGGTGCAGGGCCAGCAGGGCCCAGACATGGAAATGTCAGAAAACAAAACACCCAATTAGTGCAGGTCCCGCCTGCTCAGCACTCCTAGGACTTGGGACTATCTACAGACATCCCGTCACATTCTGCCCAAGGATGCTTCCTCGCCTTCTTTCTGGACAGGCAGTTACACGCAGACCCCTCCCCCAACCTGGCCAGGTGGAGGGAGAGGGTCTCCGCACCTCCAGAGTTCACCTCCACATCAGGAAAGCCCCTCCACCCAGAGTTACAGAGAGGGCAGCATGCTGGTCTGCCTCTGGGAAGGACCACTCTGGGGCCATGCCCGCCATCCTCACGCCAAGGGGCTGCAGACACATGGTGGTCTTCCCTTCTGACACAACAAGAGTGTGTGCCACACGAGGCTTCGGAACCTACCATTGTTTCTGCACATCTTAAGCACTCAGGCGAAACATTAAAAGTATGCCTGTCAATTTTATAGACAAAAATGAGGTTTTGTTTTATAATTTGTTGTCTTCGAAATCAAACATTTGCTCGTACTGTTATTGGTCATGTGTATTTCTTATTTTATGACTTGTCTATTCATGTCATTTTCTTATTTTTCCATTGGGTTATTACTCTTTTTCTCATTGACTTTTAAAAGCTACTTTATGTGTAATAAGGATATTAAACATTTTTCATAGATCTTGTAAATATTTTCTTCCAGCTTATTATCTTTGAATTTTAGAAAAGTTTCAAAATTTTATCTAGTTAAACATATCAATCTTTTCCTTCATGCCAGTTTGTGTGTACTTTTCCAGACATTTTCTATGCACATGCAAATATGTCTATAAATATATATATATAGTTAAATATAAAAGGTTTTCCTGCACATTTTACATAAGGTCATGCAAACTATTCTGCAACTTACTTACTTCGATTACTAGTATATTGAGGATAGTTTCCCATATTAAAATAGAAAGTTCTAACTCTAATGGAGTAGTCCATTATGTGGAATACTATACTTTTACTGAGTCAGTTTTTAAGCTTTTCTTTTTATTTTCACATTTAAATATGGAAGTTTTGGGTGTATGAGAGAAATAGAGGCTGCAGTTTCTTTATCCCAGATTTTGAGCCAGCTGTCTCAGTAGACTTACAAAGCAATCTTCCCTTTGCCTGCCGGTTTGAAACAACTTAACCATGTATTAAGCATCACCCATTCTATGTCAACTGGATCACATGGTCAATGCACCTATATTGAGAACATGGGTTTCTCTCTGAGTTTTGTGTGTTGCTTCATTTCCTTATTTATTCCTCAATCAGCACCACACTGCTGTAATTATTTTATTTTATAATATATGTTAATAGCTACAAAGTCAATATTATCCCTCTATTTCATCTTTTTTCAATATTGCCTTGGCTCATTTTTTTTTCATTTATTCTGAACTGTAGAATCATTCTGTGAAGTTCCCAAAACATCTATTTGGAGTTTTGATTGGAATTATATTAACTGACTAATTAAAGGATTAGTGACATAATTTTCTAGTGATTATTTCAGAACCATGTAAAATTAATTAATTAAAGAATTAGTAACATAATTTGCTAATGATTACTTTAGTATCTCTCTCCATCTCTTCAAGTTTCGTTTATGTGTACATCGGTGATGCTTTCTTTCTGTATGTCTTGCATTTTCCATCAAGTTTATCCCTAGATATTTTATGTTTTTATTACAATTTAAAATGGAATTTTAAAAGTATGTTTTCTAGTGGACTATTATTATTGTCTGTAGGAAAGTACTCATTTTTTGTTCATTCTGTAACAACTCGCTTCACTGAACATCAGTTTAGTTGTTTCCAGCTGATTCTCCTGGATTTCTCGCGTAGGCAGGTGTGGCGCGTGCAAAATAAATAAATAAATAAATGATAGAGAGAGGATAGATGGTCTTATTTCTTCTTTTATAGTATTTTCACTTTGTTTCTTTTTATTTTCCTATTGCCTTGGCTAGAACCAATTCCTGGATATACCGTATTTTGCCATATAAAAGCGTATAATACACACTTTTTTGCCCAAAATTTTTAGGGAAAAATAAGGATGTGCATTATACAAGGGTATAATGATTACCTCCCATGGGTATAATAATGGGCATAATAATCCCGTGTATAATCGCACAAAACTGTAGTGCACACCATACATAGCAAAATTTGGGTATCAATTAGACAATTTTTTCTCTCTGGGATTCCATTGGGATCACACACAGAGACAATTATGACTTAATTCTACTCTTCCCCTAATATTTTCATCTCTTAATCTGTTTCATCTGAGTTCTTGGAGGTTTTCTTGTATTTATCTTCATAGTCTACGATTTAATTTCTTATGGCATCTAATATGTGGTTCACTGCTTCTTTTGGATTTTAACACTCAACAACCAGTATTTTTCTCTGAAATACTCGTCTTTGGAAAGTTGCCAGACTTTTTCCCAATTGACAAAGCCTCGTCATGTGTCTTCCCGAAACACCCATTTAATCATGCCAGTTGTCTGTTCAAACAATTTCAGTGGGTTCTGTTACAGAACAAATTCCAAACGGCTCAGGACACCTTAGGCTTTCTGTTATCTAGTTCCAATAGACTTCCGGCTGTTTCACCCACCACTCCTTCCCGAGGACCTGTGCTCCAGCACATGGCCCCCACCCCACCCCGCCATCAGCCTTGCACAGTCCCTCCCCTCTGCCCACAGGGTCCTCTTCCTGATGCTTTACCTGCTCATCCTGCAAGATCAAGTTCAAAAGATGACTCTACGAAGGCTTCCCGGACTCCTGAGGCGGAGAGGTTTAGGGTCCCTCCTTTGTGTTCCCTCTGTGCTTGGTAAATGCTCCTTTATCGGGCACTTTGCATGGGGACCGCCGTTATGTCTATGTCTGGCTCTCTGTCCAGACCGAGGGGAGGCCCAGGACACTTCTCTGTTTATCTCGCTCACATCTCACTGTCTCACACCTTTCTCTTCTGTGGTACTCGCCGGTCTCTATTCAAGTTCAACCCAGTTACCGTTTATTCCACACCCGCCCTAAACAGTTAAAAAGCTCACAACCGGGAGCCGTAATATTACCCAGTGACCTTACTATGTATGTTTATGTATATTCGTTCCTTACTTTCCAAAATGACTGTTTCATCCCTTCTTCTCTGTCTGCAGACTTCCTAAAACCCCTCTTCCCCCTGATGATCTTGCCTCTAATTCACTCAGAAAATACAAGCACCCAGAGGCAATGTCCTCACCCCCCACCAGCACATCTTCCAATTCCCTGCACCCTCTGCCCCCACTGAAGGTCTCCCCTTTCACTCTGCGTCCTGCCCCTCCCCCTTCCCAGAGTCTTGGCCCTTGCAATGATCTCCAGCCTGCATCCCTCCCTCTCTACTGGATCACTTCCACTGGCCTGCAAGCATGCCTCTCTGTCATCTGTCTCTTAAAATATAAGAATAAGAGTAAAACTAAAAAAGATCTCTTAACTCTTCCTCCCACTCTAACAAGACCCCCTCCATGTCTCAGCTGTCCTCCTCACCAAAATCTGTTTTATTAAATCATCTTCAGAAACTATCTCCAACTCCTCATCTCTCATGTCACCCCCACCTGTCCTTTCTACTCCACTGAAGCTGGTCTTGCCAAGACAATAGTGATCTTCAAGTTGTCAAATCACATGGTCCCCACTGTGTCCTCATCTTGCTGTACTTTTTGGCAGCATTGAGCCCAGCTGACCACTTACTCCTGTCTCAGATTTCGTAACAACTACCCTTCAGGTGTGCCCCCTACCTCCCTGGTCTTCTTTGCTCAATTCTCCTTCTTTTCTCAATGTTAGAGTTCACTCATGAGACCTCTTCTCTTCTTCATGTCTAGTCTTTCCATAAATAACTTTATTCTATGGATTTAGGCCCATTTATATGTTAATGACTCCCAAATTTATATATCCAGTCCCAATTTCTCCCCCAGCGTCCAGACTGTGACTCATATACTTGCTTGTATTCTTTTTTAAAAATATTTATTTATTTATCTTTAGAGGGGAAGGGAAGGAGAGAGGAAGAGAAACATCAATGTATGGTTGCTTCTCATGCATCCCCTGCTGGGAACTGGCCCCTGCCGGGAACTGGCCTGCAACCCAGGCATGTGCCCTGACTGGGAATCGAACCGCAATAGTGTGGTTTGCAGGCCCGCGCTCAATCCACTGAGCTATACCAGCCAGGGCCAACTTGCTTGTATTCTAAGAAGCATACTAACTTATGTCTAAACAGAACTCTTGGTGTGCCCCTTCAAACATTCTCCTCTCCAAACCTTCTCCAGGTCATTAAATGGTACCATTCATCCAGTTGCTCAAGCCCAAATCCCAGACCTCATCCTCCATTTCTCTTTCCCCGCCCCTTTCTCTGCCATACCGACTAGTTCATCAGCAAATCCCTCTGATTCTACTTAAAAAGCCTTCCCTAGTCCACCTACCTGTTTCCGTCCCCATTCCTACCACCCTAGCCCAAGACTCCGTCATCCTTCCCTGTACTACAGCAGTAGCCTCTGATCCGGCCTCCTGGCTCCCTCTCTTGCCTCCTGCCCACAACTCATTCTCCACCTGGCCACCAAAACAATCTTATAAAATGTAAATCACACCATATCATCCTCCCGATTTAGTCTCCTGACTACACCTCCCGTGGTTCTGCAGCGCACTTAGGCTCCAGCCCCACTCCTCGTGCGGGTCCAGGGGGCACCCGTTGTCTTGCCCCACCCGCCTCTCCAACCTTGCCATGCCCGCTCCCCTCTTGCTTTGCCCTGGCCACGTGGCCTTCTTTCTGTTCCTAACTTTCACCTGCAGGACTTTGTAGCAGCTATTTCCTATCCTTGGATTGCTTAACTCCTTCCACCCTGCCCTATTTTATGAGTTATAGCACTAATTGCAATTTTACATTTCCTTGGGCTGGTTGGGGTTTTTTGTGTGTTTGATCTGCGTGTCTTACCTAGAGCAAAGGCCTCCTGAAAGTTACACTGTCTCGTTCCCTGTGGAATCCTAGCACCTAGAACAGTTTCAGGCACGTACTGCATGTTCAGAGGATGCTGGCTGAAGGGATGGATGAGTCCTAGTATTCCTCGCAATGGGTGTATTTCCTGACCCAGAGTAAGCTTTCCTGTGTTTGCTGAACTAACGGATAAGTTGTCCCAGCTGCACTGTGAACTTCTTGAGAGCCCAGCAAAGGCGGAAACTGTTGCATGTTCCTTTGTTCCCTCCACAGCACCTAGACCGATGCTAGGGATTTCCAGTTGCTTAATAAACATGCTCGTTTGGTTTATTCCTCTTCATCATAAAGAGAAATCCAAATGATTAAGCTGTCTTCTTAATCAACTTCATTTCTCTGAGCATAAACATGTGACACAGGAGGAATGTCATGAGAACCACGATGACCCGGGTAGGAAGCTATGGGGGTGGGCCAGCCATCCTGCGTGGGAGTAGAGGTACAGGAGGGTCTGCACCTGGCGGTTCTCCTAGCAGGATCCGGGCCCTAACGTGACATTTCTTTTTGGTGTGTGTGTGTTACAGAGTGCAACCTACATGCTGGTGATGGTGGACCCCGATGCCCCAAGCAGGGCAACACCCCTGGCTCGGTTCTGGAGACACTGGCTGGTGACAAACATCACAGTAAGCTGGCCACAAGGCACTTTCTGATTCATTGCGGGTTGTGGCTGGGAGCTTAGCATGCTCCTCGGTTCTCGGCTCTCATTCTCGAGGGTAGAGGACGCCGCTGAGCAAGGACTTCTGCATCAGGTCACCCCCAGCACCCACTTCTCACAGGCCCTCCAAAGTTTTCTCACAATTTTAAAGACTGTCCCAGGATCAGGGTGCACAGGTAAATGGGCTCTCAGAGTACCAGGAGGACGAGCCCCACTTTGTAGCGTTTGCTCATTTCTGTAGTGTAAATGCTCCTACCATGGCTGGCTTCACAACTGACTCACAAATTTCTGAAAATATAACAGTCGGCTCTGGCACACCACTGCCAGGTGTCCAGACCTGGGGCGAGGGGGGATTCTGTGCAGTCCAGGTGTCAGAGCTGGGGCAGGGGTGGGGGTCCCGCAGGAGCTCCTCCTCCTAACAGGCAGGGGAGGGGTGGCTATTCTTTTCCCTTGTACAGAAACAAATGCCCCCCCCCTCGTCCTTGTCCCTTTGCTGTCCTGTGTGAGAAGGAGCCTGGGTCACACTCTGGGGAGGAGGTCGGAGGAGCTCGGATCTGGCGGATTGTCAATTGTCAGTTGGGTGGAGGGAAGGTTCTATTGACAGACAGGATTTGGAGACTCTGGGTTAACCTGACTCCATCGCATTCCTCCCTGAAGGGCTTTGCAGAGCTTTCGATACCCCAATAGGCACTATGTAACATGCATTTAATTTTCGGCCTCACTTGACTATTGAATCTTTTGTTCATGACCACTTTGGGCAAACCCACACTAGTAGCTCCAAGCATGCGCACATCTCTGCCTAGAAAGCCCACCGAGGCCCTTTGCATAGAGTGTGCAAAAGCATCAACCCCATAGGATGGTGGGAACCCAGGACGAGGAAGACAAAGTTTGGATTCAGGAATGGCCGGTTCCCAACTCAGTGACCACCTCAGGTCACTCACCAGCTCTCTGGTGTCTCATCTGTCTGTAAGAGGCGGTTGTCACAATGACCCAGTGAGAGAGCACACCGAGAGCACTTGAAGTAGGTGGAGGACCCCTCGGGTTTAAGGAGCTTGTGTTCTTCCTTCTAGCACTATGGGAGGAAGGGGTATCCATCTGAACTGGCTCTTTTGGTGATCCTGAGCAAGGCAAGGGCTCCCACCACCACTGGAGTGCGGGTGTGGAGAAGTTACCCTGGCAACCAACCCTGCCCAGGGACCACAGGCCCTTCCCACTCCTGAGGGAAAGCAGGGGAGCTCATCTGCCCACTACCCCACCAAGCCGCCTCGGCCTGCTGGGGAGACTTGGAGACACCACGCGCACGNGGATCCGGGCCCTAACGTGACATTTCTTTTTGGTGTGTGTGTGTTACAGAGTGCAACCTACATGCTGGTGATGGTGGACCCCGATGCCCCAAGCAGGGCAACACCCCTGGCTCGGTTCTGGAGACACTGGCTGGTGACAAACATCACAGTAAGCTGGCCACAAGGCACTTTCTGATTCATTGCGGGTTGTGGCTGGGAGCTTAGCATGCTCCGCGGTTCTCGGCTCCGCCTCGGCCTGCTGGGGAGACTTGGAGACACCACACGCACGCAGAGGGGCAGAGGGGAGGCTCCTGCCGCCAGGTCAGGGAGGAGAGCTGAGGGCACAAAGGGAAAGATACTGGGGCCTCTGCCCACCCAGAGCATTGCTATTTTCTGTGCTTGAGGCTCCCTGGTGGTCATAAGGAAATGAAACTCTCAAAAAAGATGTTGCACTTATGGGCCACCACCCACACAAGGGTATCTCTAGGAGGCTCCTACTGGGCAATTCTGAGGCCAGAAATCAGAAGTAATGTCAGCGTTGAGGCTGCCTCTCTTCCAAGCCTGACATCTCCCCACCCATTCCTCTCACCCCACTACTCACTCCAGACAGTTCTCTCACATGAGCCTTGTGCCTCAGCAGCTTGTCTCAGAAGCAAAACAGGTGGCAGGTGCAGGTGGCAGCTGTCCGGCAGGGCTGCTAAGCCACAGAGCTTACCAGGGCCACCTGCCCGGGTGCGGCCCTCGACCTTCCCGCTCAGGCCGGAGGAGGCTTGGGCTTCGCTCACATTTTCACCCACTTTGCCTGATGCAAGGGCCAGCAGGAAGCAGCGGCTCTCAGCTCTGTCCACTTGGCCCGCCCACCAGCCCCCGAATTCCACCAGCTCCTGACCCGCCCAAACGGGGCCGTTCGGGTCTCGGGCTGTGGACCTCGGCCAAGGGAAGACAGGGCCCTAAGGACACCCAGAGGCACTTCCTTTGTGTCGGTGCGAGCTGCTGCAGAGTAGTTTCAAACAAGCTTATTAAAATGCAGATTCCCGGGCGCCACCTCAGTCGGTCTGGAGAGGGCTCAGCGTCCCCACTTAACAAGCATCCAGGAGGGGTTGGCAGCTCGAAGGGAGATGGAGAGCCCTGTGTCAGAATCCCCAGGTCGCTATTAACATCATCCAGTTGTGGAGCAATTGTCACGTGAAAAGCACCTTGAAAGTTCCTTTTGATCCTCACATCAACTTCGTGAGCTGGGCACTATTCCCATTTTATAGACGGTAGAGCAAAGCCTGGACAGATTGAGTGGTGCAGCCTCTCAGCTCAGTGGGCTTCAGAGGTGGGTCTTCACCCCTCGTGGCCTGTATTCATAGCACGTCTCTTCCGTCTACTCCCCTATGACAGGGGCATGTCCCTGTGCCCTCTGCAAAATGGGGACCATGACACCTATGCTTTTGCACCAGATGGGGCCCTATTTCTGGTTATTTTTTATGGGTAGATGCAGCCAGCCGTCCTCCCCAGGGAATGCTACCTTGGTAAACAAAACACACCTGACAAGCATTTTGAACCTCATAGAAGTAAACTCTCATATTATCATCACCTTCAACAGTAAGTGGCCTCAGCAATAAGGCATGCCATAAAGTTGCTCAAAACACGGAGTGACAATGGCCCTATGGTTCACAATGGCCACAGAGGCAAACTTGGTGGAACCAGAGCGGCCCAGGCCTAACTGGGTGGCAGACTGGGAGCCAAAGCTGGGGGAGCCCCTCAGCAAAGACAATTTTGTGGCTGTTTTCCCAGGTTAAAACAAGACAGTAACCAGTTCTTAACAATACAGGAGGCATTCAGCTCCCCCCCACAGAGAGGCTGGCAGGGCCTGTGACAGATGAGCCCTTAAGTAAAACTAAAAGCTAGAGAAAAGTCCATCACCAGGGGCCCGGGGTTTGTGGTTTGCATTGCTCCTTTAATTCCGCAAATACGGACTGACTATTATTGGCCACAGCACAGTGTGTAAGAGCATGGACCCTGGAGCCAGACAGCTGGGGCTCCAGTCTGAATCCACCAGCATTGACATAGTGGTTTCAGGGGGCAAGGCACTCAGCCTGTGCCTCAATACGCAGACTTGTAAAAAGGCGCCCCTAGGAGCCCTTACCTCACGCTGCTATTAGGAAGCTTAAACGAATTATTTTAAGTCAAGTGCTTAGGACAGGACCCAGAAGGCAGAGTAAGATGTCCATCACTGTCGGCTGCGATGCTATCAGTGTTGCCTGGAGTTGGGTGCTGTGCCTGCACTGGGGTCCCAGAGGCAAAGCAGGGACATACCCTCCTTCCGAGAGGCAGAGGAAGGAGGCTGCAGCATGGGGTGGGGTTGGGGGGGCACTGGGGCTCCCCCCAGTCGGAGCTTCCTGCACCTGCAGCTTCCCATTGGCTCAGGGGCAGGACTAGACTTTGGTCCCCAAACCTGGCTAGACGGGGGCAGGCAGGGACCAACACAGAAAGTGTGCGTCCTTCTTGTCCCCCTCCTTGAAAATCCCTCCTGGAGCGCTGACCCACGTCCCACCTTCCTCCCCCGCCCATGCCTCATCCTTAGCATTTCCTTTAAGATGTTTTTCAGTTCCGATTCAATCTAATGAATACTCTTCATGCTACAGCCTAATTAAGATATCAATTAATTTACATCATTCACTTCAAGAGAGATGCTTATTGGTTCATCTTCTGTTTGTGTCTGAATGTAGCGCTCAGAGCTTTTCATGCAGATATTTTCATTAGGGTTTTTATTGTTCATGGGAATATCGAACACAGGAAGATGGTATATTATGATGAAATAGCATGATTGGTGACAAAGAACACTAAGAACAATTAAGGAGGCAAGAGTACCTTTTTTCCTGCAAAAAAAAAGAAAAATCTTCCTAGAAACTGTCAATGATTCTAAAATTTGCCCTGAATATCTTTTTTGTTTTAATAAAGAAAAGGAAATGGCAAGTTCACAGTTTCCTTTCATTCAGGGCCCTCAACCTTTGGCAGCTGTTAAGTGCAACCAATTCTGGGTTGAATCAAAAGGACCTCTAAGGATTCATTATTCTGTCTACAATGTTCTATAGTGTTGGATTTTTCCATAATTAGAGGGGTTTTTAAAGGACCCCTAAGTGCGAACAAGATGAATGGGAGACCCAGTAAACAGGGCTCGGACCAGAGCCCCTGCTTTCCAGCTGTGCGGGCGGCACGTGCCAGGGCTCTTGTATGTGAGTGATCGCTCCCACCACTGAGTGATGTCAGACAAGTTACTTGACCTCTCTGAGACTGCTCCTTGTCTGCAAAACTGACACAAATCCCTGCTCTCCAGGGCTGAGACAAGGGAAAAGGAAATTACATATGCAAAGAGGAGATGCCTCCCCAGAGAGGCACTGTAGAAAGCGACAAATTTATCCCTGTTCCTAATCAATCGAGCAGCAGATCCTATAGAAATTTAAACATATATATATATATTTATATAATCTGATTTTCTATGTGCTCATAAGCAAGCTCATGATAATAGACAGAAGAAGAATAAATGATCTTTATCAGGACCACATGTTCATGCAAAGAGGTCACGCCAAGGATATAGAATTAATTTTTCGTTTCACTGCTACGATCTGTGCACTCCTCTGCGCATGCTTTGCCCTGCGCTGTGAGGGTCCATTTTGAGTAATAAACACTGCAAGGCACAGCTTATGATCCCGAAGGGCACGTAGGCCAGATCTATGGGCCCCAAGGGGCATTTGGTGATGGGGACAAGGCAGAGAGAGAGGTCTTGGTTATAAGCCAGCTTTGGGCGTGGCTGCCAGAAGGAGAAGGGAAAGAGCCTGCACATTTGGGTCAGATGAACCAGGGGAGGTTCCAGACTCTGCCACTTCCAGGTGGTAATCTCGGAGCCTCAGTTTCCTGACCATGGAAATGGGCACAATAATAATGTCTATTTCTCAGGGTTCAATGAGATCAAGACTCTGAACCAGAACGCAACAGAGTAGGACCTCGATCAATGGGATTCTCTCTCCCACAGCCCCAATTTTGAACTCTGACCCCAGCAGCCACTTAGGATTTAGCAGCTTTCCTTCGGGCATTGGACTCCTGTTTTGCAAAGTCAGAATTCTAGACCACACCCCAACACATAAACCGTAGGGTAAAAACACAGAAACAAAAACACTCATTCTTCTGCCTTTTGGGTCAAGACGGATTCAAGCCCAGCCCAGAGGACCTGACCTGACCCTGACTTACTTTGATGGAGGTAGCAGTTGGGCTGCAGAGAGGGGTCTGAACCACAACTTGGCCTCTGGGAATTGCCCTGTGACCCATGGACCAGGCCAGGGCCCCTGCAAACACCCCAGACCACAGCCGGGGCACGTGGCAGGCCCGCGGTGTGCTTCCCCCGCCCAGGCCTGCGCCTCCAGCTTTTCTTTCTAACGCCCCCTTGCCATCTCCTCATCTCAGTCTCTGCTTCGCTGTCCCTGTCCCAGCCCAGAGATGCCTCTGCTCTCATTCAAAATAACTTCAGTAAAATGTTGCTACAAAGTAGAACAGTATCTTTTGGTGAATGTTTTTAAAGCCCTTCAGGTTTTCATGGTGATTTGCAGTGTAAAATTATTTGCAGATAAGAGCCAAATTAGCTCTCGTACACTGAGGTCGCCGTGTCCTGTTATCCGTGTGAGCAGTGTTTAAATATAATCAGCCCTTAGACTAATGCAGCATAATTGTTCATTTGAAATAGATTTTTTTACTCCATTCAATGAGTCATTAAAATATTCAAGGGATAATGCAGTGAATTGGAAATGAATTTATCATATTATCCCATGCATACTGTAGTGCTTCAGGTAACTAAGGAGAAAGGGGGAGAGAGAATAAGAATATAATGTGTACAGGCAGGAAGGGGCCAGTATATACATGAGTGTGGTAAACAAAGCTTTTTAGTTGGTTTATGGAAAGTATGTATAGAAAGGCTGACTGGGAGGAGTAGAAAAAAAGAAAAATGTCGTTCTTTGAAAAGCCCAATCTCTCCCTCTCCCTCTCCCTCCCTCTCTCTCTTTCTCTCCACTCTGAGATTCTGTGCTCTCCGCTGTTAACTTATTTTTATCAAATATGTTTATATCAGAAAGTCGTTATGGAAACCAATTCTGCCATCCAGGAGAATTCCTGGATCAGGCAGAAAATTCTCTCTCTTTTTCTTTTTCTCTGTCACAAACACACACACACACACACACACACACACACACACACACCCCAAAAGGAACAACACGGTCTTGCTCACCCAATTCTGAACTCAGCTCTGACAGGGACAGAGAGTGACACCCTGGCTTCCCTCAAGATAAGACTGAGACCAACAGTCCCAACCCACCTGCCCTAACATAAGGGACCAGGCTGGTCACAGTCCACGGGCCTCAGCCTCCACCCCAAGCGTGCTTGTTTAGGAAGGGACACAGGGGTGGGGGCAGCGTGTTTGGGAGGGTGACCCTCCCTTGATCCCCTTGATCCCAGGAGGGCTCTCGCTGTGGCCACTGTCCACGCCACACTTGGGTAATGTCTTCTGTTCCGGCCGCACTATTGCAAGAGGGATAGCGAGCAACCTGAGGAAAGCAATTGGAACAGCGGGGCCCTGAGAGATCCTATCGGGGGAGCAGAAACAGAGTGAGGTGGGGAGGATGTAAAAACTGCCCTTGAAGATTATTTCAAGATTTCCTGAACAATCTGAGGGAATCAAATTGGAAAGCAGGGGCAACCCCGCTGTGCTCCACTGGGCATTTACATGTGTTCCAACAGGTGGCATTTACATGCAAGTAAATTTTGGCTGCCTGTAATAAAAAACTTTCTAAGAATTTGAACTGCCAAAGAGCTGAGCATACACTCTGCAGGGGAGGGAGCTTTTATCACTGGAAGAACCTACTCAGGGACCACCCACTGTGTAGAAGGCCAGAGAGATGACCTATAGGATGTGCCCCTTGGCATCTACAACGTTTCCGCCTGCCATATTTCTTCTCCTGGCCAGAGACACTCTGCTTACAGCTTATACACATATAACATGCCAACAGTAATAATTAAAGAAGCGAGAATAAAAAGGAGAAAAGATAAGGGAAGAGGAAGAAAGAAAATAAGAAAAATCACTCACACTTAGCCTGTGGTGCTGGGCACTGTGCTTGCATGAATATCTCATTTGCTCCTCACAGAAGCCCAAAGGGGAAAGTCATGTCAACAAGGAAGTTAAGGCCCAGAGGGGCTAAGCAACATGTCTGTTTGTCACAGCTAGCCAGTGGCTGATTGGGCTTTGAACCAAGAGCCTACCCGAATACCATGACTCCACATGACCTCTCCAGAGTTCAGGCAGACCTCACCCCCAGGCCACAGGCCCAGCTCATGTGACAGCTTACATCGGGACCAGAAACAGTTCCTGCAGGCCCCGGTCCTGGTGTGAGCTTCCCCAACTTTGACCCTTAGCCCCCATTCTCAGACACACCCTCTTCGGACACAGTGCAGCCTGGACCTGCGCCCTGGAGTGGACCTTGGACCCGGGGAGGGAGGTTCTCTGACTCACTGTGAACAAATTATTTCCCTCCCTCAGTCTGTCCCCTCATCAGTAAAAGAGACAGTAGCGTTGCCTGGCAGGAATGTCGTGAGCACTCATGTGTGAAGCACCCAGCATAAGCACATAGGATTCACTACTTCTCCACTCTAAGCTGCTACACCGCCCTAAGTCCCCCAAGAGAAGTACAAAGTTGAGCCTTTGATGGTGAGGAGCACATGTTGCCCCCTAGAGGTAGAACAGGGCCTAGCCAGGAGAATGAACTGCCCACGTGGTTACCACCTAAAAAACTTGAAGGGAAAAGACGCCTGGGCATGGGACCTAACAGAGAGGTGCTGGCACCAGTTATTTAACTTGCATTGTGCTCACAACTGTGGCTCTTAAAAAATAATGGTAGGATAGATAGATAGATAGATAGATAATTAGACAAATAAATGTGAGCAGAATTTAAAATGTGTTTTCTCTGCTCCCCAGCTAGAAAGGCAAGGTCAGCACATAGGAAGTGAAGAGAGGAATTCCTGGGGTACAGCGTTGCCTCCAATTGGCCTCCTCAGGTTCCCATGGCTAGGAGAGTGCAGGGCACGCTCCCCTCTGTGGTGATGCAGGTCCCCCTTCAAGGCTCAGTGCAGGCATCACCTCTGCTGAAAGGCTCTCCCTGATGCCCCTGACAGAGCTGGTCAGTCCCGCCCCGTGCTTCTCCTGCAGTCCGTCAAAGCTGTGCCCGTGCCCTCCTCACACGGGTTGTTTTATTTTTGAGTCTCTTTTCCCAATGAGAGCATGATTTCCTGGGAAATGGAGCTGTACCTTATTCCTCTTCCATCCCCAGCACTCAGCACAGTGCCCAGAACATAGGAGGCCCTCGGCAAAGCTGAGCAAGTCTGTGAATGGAGGCACAAGAGAATGAATGGATAAAAAATGAAGGCAGGAGTAGAAAGGTGGGTGGATGGATAGTGGTTGGGTAAGTGGATGGGTGGACAGACAGGTGATGTTTCTCTGCCTGATTTTGCAGTGAAGATCGCAACTGAGCTGGGGCTCGACCTATGAGCAGGCCTGGCAAAGGCAAAGGATCCGTACAACAGACTGCATTCAGGGAAGGAACGGGATAACTAAAACCTCAGACGTTTGACGGGCGTAGAAAAAGAAACCTAAACTCCTAATTAAAATTCAACATGGCTGAGTTCATTACGGCCCTTATCACCTCTCTCTAGAAGTTATTGACGGGTCCCCCTCCTGCAGTCTCACCCCCTGTACAAGTGTGTGTCTTTCCTTCAATGGGCAGTTTTTCTGAACCTGAACTAGGACTTTGTTACCTCCCTAGTCAGAACCCTTCAGTGACTCCTTCTCCGTGTCTCAGGACAGAGTTCTATCTGGTCGGAGTATGAGCCAGGGCTCTGGCCCCCGCCTGGCCCTCCAGCCCCTGAGGTTCTGTATGTCTGGGGCCTCTGTGGACCACGATTTGCTCCGTTCCTCTCCCCAGGAAGCTGCAAACAGCTTCTATAATCTGCGGTCTGCAATCTGCAAACACTTAGTTGCTTTACATGAGTTAAGATTTCTAGATGAAGCACATCTTCAAGGTCCAGCAAGAATTTATATTTACACTCACAAAGTCATTTACAGAAACAGGAGAAGAAAAAGTGGATTTCTGAACTTAGGTTGGTGAATATAATATCCACCCACATCAAAATCCAATTAAATTTAATAAGTAGATAGTCTGGAACTGCATAGAAAACAGTGAACATCGGGAGCTAGCGTGGGTTCACTGAAAACGAGTCCAACCTGACCACTCAGATTTCTTTGTGGATAAAGGCACTGGTCCAGTGAACCAGGAAGAAGCTATAAGTAAGCACAGCACAGCCGGACTGACCAAGGCATGAGGCCAAGTCAACTGTGGTAACCTTGTGGGCAAGGGAGAGAAATATGGCTTCTATGACCCCTGTGTCAGGTGAGTTTGTGGCTTCGGAACAAACCGTTGCTAAAGAGTGTTGACTAATGAATTGGTGTCAGCCTTACCCACAATCCCTGGCCACATGCCACAAAATTATGTCATAGGCCCCACTTCGGTCACCAAATTTGCAGGACATACAAGTTTCAAGGAACTAGTAAGATGATGGGTGGCACACATAGCTACTTTTGGCAAATTAGAAGGAATGGGGCCTGTACTGGAATAATTAAATTTAATGGGGATTATTCTAAAGTTCTATATTTAGGCTCCAAATCAATTGCACGAATACAAAATGAGAAAGATCTGGCATGGCAGGAGTTCATGAAATATCACAGGGGAAAATATCACAGGAGTTTTAGTTAATTTTTAAGCTAATTTTAAGCTAATAATAGAATGTCAAACCATAATGCAGGAGTTAAGAAAGTTAATACGATCCTAGATCGCATCAATAGAAGAGGCTTTTAGATCATTGAAAACTGTAATTCCCCTCTCTTTGCATCGGTCAGACACCTCTGCTTATTCATTCATTCATTCATTCAGCATGTGTTCAGCACATCTGGGGCAATAATTTCATTTAAGCACTGTGGCTTGAAGTTTTTAAAGTCAAATCCCATCCGGGGTCTAGCAAGGGGAGCAGAGAAGTCAATCAATGGCTGCGGTACAGAGTAGGGAGTGTTAGGGTGGAGCTGAGCTCCAAGAACCACGGGAGAAGAGAAGGTGGGTAAGGAAGGTCACCATAGAGGAGGGAACCCTTGAGCGGGCAGGAGGAATTCACCGGGTGCATGAGGGAGGCAAGGGCATGTAGGCAGAAGGAATAGCAGGAGCAAAGGTCCTGGGGTTGGAACAGGTTGGCTTTTCTCCAGGAGCAGAAAGACACTTGTGACACTGGGACAAAGAAATCCGTGGGCAGTGGACCTGATTGGCAGGCTCACCTGGGAGGCCATACCCAGGCCATCCCAATCAGAACCTCTGGAGTGGCACCCAGGTGTGGTTAGTTTTAAGACTCCCCTGGGCATACAAATGTGCATCTGGGTGAGGGGAGGAGGGTGGGAGTTGCTATTCGATGGGTGAAAAGTTTCAGTACTACAGAACAGCTGGGAGATCTACTGCACACTACCAACGCTGTACTGAAAACCTGGAAATGTGTTAAGAGGGTTAGGCCTCATGTTCAGTGTTCATCACACACACACACACACACACATGCACACATGCACACACACATGCACAGCGGGCATCCAGAACTGAGAGTCACTGGTGTAGGGCCCTGTGTCCAGGCCTGGGCAAGGAGGTGGGCACGTGAGCTGTTAGAGGGCATTAAACCGGAGGATGAAAACTGCTCTGGGTTTTTAAAAGATCACTCTGACTGCTGCTAAGATGGCACAAGAGTGGCCCCTCAGGGCCATTTGCTCCTTTGGGAGGGATGAGCATGGCTTGCATCCCAGTGAGAGCAGCAGACGTGAGGAGGAGAGCTTCAGGGTCTAGTTTGAGATCAAGGGCCAACAGGGCTTACCAATGGATTAGACGTGGAGGGTGAAGGGTGGTCCAGGACGGTTTCTGGACTTGGGGCGTGAGCAAATGAATGGTAGTGTTGTTTCCTGAGGTGCGGCACCCTGCAGGATGGGCAGGTTGGGGTGCAGAGAAGGAAATCTGAAGTTCTGTCCTAGGTGATGTTAATGCTGAGATGTTTTTGTGATCCACGTGGGATACTTCAAGCAGGAGATTGAAATGAGTCTGCAAGTCAGGAGAGATGCCTGATCCTGGGCTACCCTGGGGACATTTGCAGCCACGGGCTGAGTGATGGCTATTGCACGCTGTCTCTTGAGGAGTAGTAGGGTGAGTAGGTTGTCTTTGGAGATGTTCAAGAAGAAGCCATCTGCCAGGGACTGGGCCAAAGGGCAGGTGTGATTGGCTCTCAGGGGCTTTCTCCAGCTCCCAGTTGCAGCGTTCTTATTAACCAGCCCGGCACACCCTGCTCCAAGCACAGCACCATGCTAGGAGGGGAGCAAGGTCCTTGGAGGCCACAGGGAGCTGGTTCCATTTAGCATGTGACTGAGTGATCCTTTGGGAAGAGCTTGGAACCAGGATGCAAAAGACCAGTTGTTCGCTGGACAGCACCGCTCCACACGGTGCCTTCTGTGGGTCTCTGTTACTGAGCCTGCAAATGAAGCAGGTAGATTTGGGTGCTAACAACCAGCCCCAAAGTCTGGGGCTGAAATTCCAAATTTCATCCTCTGATCAGCAGTCCTCAACTTTTCATTCTGCCAAAATGTCGTTCCTAGGCACACCAGGCTCCCTGAGGTCCCCACACGTAGTAGAACAGGCGCCACGTCGGGGCAGTTCCTTCCCAGCCAACAGAGTGCGTGAGAGTGCCAGAGAGAGTGACATTATTAGAGGGAGAACGTGGAAGCTGCTCCCATTTATCTGCAAAGGTAAATCACGAGCTGGAGTTTTCTTTCAGCAACACCTGCCTCAGAACCTACTTCCCCAGTGATTTGCAAACCCATGTGGGTGTTGCCAACCTCAGCTACAGACCGGAGCAGATTAGACTAGTCCAGTGCGCAGAACAAGCCCTGAACAGCTCTGGTTTAGGAGAGAGTCAGCCAGCAGGCTCTGCACCAAATGGAGGACAGCCCCAGGGCAGCAGGAGCTTTGGGGTGGCTGGGTCCCTGCAGCTACACCCGGGTGAGCAGCAGGCCTTGAGGTGCAGGACGGGGAGGAGGGGCAGGGTGCTTCCTGGCGCTCTCCTGCCAGCCTCAGCCCAGAAGCACGCGGTGGAGTCTGTGTGGAGACATCAGAGGGGCAGGAGAAAGCAGCCTGCACCGGAGCAGTGGGCTCTGCTGCTTCCCAGAGATGAAGAGGAGGAAGCCGGAGCCCGAGGCTCAGGAGGAATCTGGGACTCTGCTCAGGTGTGGCAAAGGGGCAGCAGGGAGGGGCGTCAATGGGACGAAAGGACAGCCACCCAGAGTTCCTTGGGCTGCTGGCCTGTCAAGCCCTTGGCTAAGAATTAGCTTTTTCCCTTTCAGAGAGGGTGGAAGTCACTGTTTTCTTGTCTCCGTTGATGAACAGATTCTGGGTGGCAGGAGTCACCATAGAAACAGGTGCTATCTTAAGCAAATGAGCCTTATTAACCTTAAGAGTGGTGGAGTTTTCACAAGATTGCACATATAGGGTAGGAGGGAGAGCAGGGTTTGGTGGGGGAGGGCCGCAGTGGCTGGGGAGCTAGCTGGGCTGCATGGCTCTGGGTGTAGATGTGTGTGTGGTGTGTGTCTGTGTGGTATGTGACACCCGAAGACGGGTGTCTTCGTGTGCTTTTGTAAAAGCATTTCCCAGGGAGTAAACTCACGTTCTGCTTTTTCCCTAAGAAATTCACTCCCTCCCCCCAAAACATCTCCTTTTCCGTAGGTGCTGGCATCCAGGCAGCAGAGGTCAAAGCCCTGCCTCCACCCCCACCCTCTCCCCCACTGCGGTTTGCAGCCCCAGGGTCCACTATGCCTGAGGTCCGGGGCCCTCCCTGGGACCTGGCTTCCGAGCCAGAGCCTGCAGTGTGGAAGCGGGAACACTGACATCAGGTGGACCTGGGTCCACGTGGCTGCTCTGTGATTCAGGGCCAATGACCTGTCTCTGAGAGCCCCAATCCATAAAAAGCAAAAACACCATACCCCTCCCAGGGTTGCCACGGTGGAGGGGACAAGCCTCCCTTCCGGGCTGAGAGAGGGGGCTCTCTCCTCTCAAATGGAGCTGTGAGCTCACCAAGGCTCTCCAAAGGTGAGGCTAAGTTTGCTCCGTCACTTGCTGTGCAAGGCTCTGGGGGAGGTGTAAGTGACAGGAGAACCTACCCTCGGGGAGGTCCCATCATGGGCGGGGGGGGGGGGAGATAGAAGTCTTTGAAACTCAGGAGCACCACCTCAAAATGCTGTACTAGGTAGAGAGAAGAGCTGCAGAGGCTCCTAGGGAGGGGACACCCAGGGAGCGGAAGGGGGTGGGCGGGGCTTTGAAGGCCAGGTAGGACAAGGGCGGGCAGGGAGGAGATGTCCAAGACAGGGGGCGTATCTTCAGCTCTTGAGGCAAAGTCGGCCGAATTCTGGACTGTTCATACATTGTGACAGGCAATGGAGAAACTGGCACTCTCCCTCGTGATCCGGGAGGTGTGCTCATTGGCTCCTAGAAGCTCGTCTGCTGCCCTCTGCAGCCCCGCCTGGGGCAGGACACTCAGCCAGCACTGGTCCAGCTCCAATTCCCGGAAATAAAGCTGGACGGCCCCCCAGGGACCCTGAGGAGCAGTCCCATGCAGCCCCGCCATGCACACCCCGCAGCCTGAGGGGCGGTTTGCCCAGGAGGCTGAGGTGGAGCCCTGGGCAGGCACAACACAGGGGAACTTTATCTTCATTTGTCATGAGCTGTGAAGGGTCCCTCCACCCATGAGCTGGGACAGGGTTGGCAGCATGGCTGAGGGACTCTGCCCTGCTTCACAGACTTCTAGATCTCCAGATCTAGAGAAGGGCCCTCAGAGTTCTGTGGTCCGACTTCACAGATCAAAGCTCATCAGTCCAAGCGTGGCCCAGAACTGACTTGTCTGCACCCTCAGTCCTCCTGCTCTTTCCTGTCACTGCCCCAAGCTTGCTGAACAAGAAAAGCCACCCGCCCCATCCCCCCCACTCCACCCCACCCCTGCACAGGAGCCTTGGACTTGGGGCAATCACTGGGCAATTAACCAAGTCCCCAGGGACAGAGAAAGGAACCAGGGGCCTGGGCTGCTCAGCCTCCCTCTTCTCATTTTCAGTATCAAAATTCGGCCTTGTGAGAGCCTTACCTGGCTCAGCCAAGGGTGGCCACGAGAGCACTTCCAGGGGAGTTCTCCCGATCCACCATCCCTGCCTCCCCCATCCTCTTCCCCATTGGCCTCAGAGGGGCCTAAAATCCCCTGCAGCAGGGACAGCATCACACTGTGACTGAAGGTGAGGCTGAAAGGGCTGCTTCCTGGAGGTGGCGTGGGCTGGCTGAAGCGCCACCCTGGAAGGGGCAGTAAGCAGTGTTAGAATTCCAGCTGTGCCACTCAGGAACACAGAGCAGCAGGCTGGCGGGAGTGAAGGAAAGTCAGATGTGGGGAGCCAGAGCCAAACGGGAGAGTCAAAGGAAGGGAGGAGGATCTGAACCCAGCTGTGTGTCTCCCCCCTTGCCCCCGACCAGGGGCATGTTCTTTCCTCTACACCAAAACGCAATGGCTGTTCCCTTCCTGGTGTTTTGGTTGCACCCAGAATTTAATTTATAAAAGTGACTTGAGTCATGACACAAGATCAATGCCATTTATTACTCATGGTTCTGAAGAGAAGAGGGCACTCCACGCCTTGCCAGGCCCTGCCACTGAGGGCTGTGCAGGGAAGCACCGAGTGGGTCAGGGACAGAAGGAAGAAGATCCAGTCATGGCCTGGGGCCTGTACTGTGGTTTCTTCAGGAAGGAATGAGCAAGGCAGGGCAGGCAAGATGGGGCCAGCAAGTTTAGGATTGGAGAGCTGGGATAACGTCAGCCGGCTCTGAGCTCTAGGGGTGCTCTCTGGTCGCCTGGTACCTGGCCCCAGGGTGATTAGGGCAGGGGATACCGGCTTTGTGGGTATCCTAAAAGATTCAGGAGGTGTGGTGGTGAGGTGTGGACTTTGAATTGGTTGGTTTGCACGTGCAAGACTGGCTCACAGTCGAGCTGTTTGCTCTCTAGGAATTAGCTAGCCCAGGGCTGTCTCCAGGATTAGCAAGCCCGTAGGATGTCGAAGCATTTTAAAATACAGAAAATAAAAAGCATGATCAATACACTGGGAACTCCCTTTCCTCTGAAAGCTGCTCTTTTTTTTAAGGTTCTGCTCAAAATCCGCCTTATTCAGCATGCCTTCCTTATGACTCCAAGACCCCTCCCCTTCTCTAGCCTCCCACTTAGCACTTAGTGTGTGCCGCACAATTGAGCACTGGATGCCACGCTGTCTGGTTTCCTAGTTGTCCCAGGGCACTTGCCCTACTTTCCCAGGCCCTTGGGAAGACTCCGCTCACCTTCCTCCTGCCCCGGAGCACACCCGGCTCCTCCACCCAGAGGGTGACCAGTCTTGGCAGCATCACCCCTCCCTGGCCACCATCCCAGCCAGGGAGGTCTCCCTCACCACCCTGCCTTTCCTGGTTTCATCCCCTGCCTGGCCAGTCTGTCACACTGTACTGCATTGTCCCACCCACAGACAGCAGCAAGACCATATCCTCCCACCTTCTGACCGCACGGACCCCGCAGCAGTCTGCCCAGGGCCTCCTCCAGCACGCAGACAGCCTCCAGCACACCCTCCCCAACCACCAACCTGCTCATGACCAATGACATGCTCCCACCTCCCAAATTCTACTCTTGCCATCCCCTGACCTTTCCACAGTAGCCTCTTCCTTCTTTCTCCCCCAAATCAAACTGCCAAATGCTGTCCAAAGCCCGCCATGCCACCTCAGAACCACACTGAACTCCTGCCAGCTTGTTCACAGACCCGGTTGAACCTCCCTGGGCCTGGTGCCCTCCCGGGGACGTGCCGTGTTGGCCTGTAGGGCCTCCCAGGTCTCTTTCAGCTCTAACCATCTGGGGCACTGACGTTCTCTACAGACCCATGGCTTGGTATGTGGAAAGTGTTTAGGCAACATCTAGGCAAAGAACAGAGCTTTGCTCTTGCACTCAGGGGTTCTACTCAGAGCCTGCCCCTGTGCTCTGGGGACATACACAGTGCTGTGTATGGGGACTTGCTGGCATGTCCTCTCCACAGAGCCAGTGCTGAGCACTGCCGGAGGAAGCCCTCTCAGCTGCTGGCTAGTGACCAAACTGTTGCTATGATAACAAGAGACAATGCCATTCAACTCAGCCCTGACTTACTGAGGCCCCCATCTGAGTGCAGCTCCCCACTGGGACTGTGAGAGCTCTGAGAGGATAGGGTTAAATTCTCGCTCTCAAGGCACTTGGAACTCAGCGGGGAAATGATTACTCACACACACAAGATTGTCCCTCTGTATCTGCTGGGAACTGGTTCCAGGACCCTCACAGACACCCAAATCTGAGGATGCTCAAGTCCCTTACCTAAAATGGCACCATATGAGCATGTAATATGCACATACTGCAGATTACCTGTGATACCTAGTGCAGTATAAATGCATGTAAATAGTTGTTATGCTGTACTGTTTGGTGTCTAAACTTCTGGTGCCTCCGGGCCACACTGGAAGGAGTAGAGTTGTCTTGGGCCACACATTAAATACACAGACACTAATGAAAACTGATGAGCGAAGAAAAGGTTTTAAGTACATTTATGAGTGCGGGTTGGGCCGCATTCATAGCCATTCTGGGCCCCATGCAGCCCACAGGCCGCGGTTAGACACTCCTGGTGTAGGGAATAATGACAAGAAGAAAAGTCTGTACATGTTCAGCGCAGGCCCTAATACATACGCACACCAACAACAATGTAACATTTTTAAAAAGTATTTTCCATGCGCAGTTGGTTGACTTGGCAGGTGTGGCCCCTGTGGATGCAGAGGGCTGGCTGTGTCCTTGTACATACTATTTGAGAATAGCTGAGGGAGCTGAGTGAATCTATAGGTGGAAGAGCCAACTTGAGTCACCGCTTTTAATCCTTACTTTGGATTTGCCAACACTTAACCCTTCAGTGTCCGACACGATGCCAATGTGCAGCCACCCGTAAATGCTGCTGTCCGCCGTGGTGCGGGCACTGCGGTGGGCACACTGGGCAGGGAGATCAGACCTCTGGGATGTGGCCAATAGTCCTCCAGTTCTAGATACATTTAAATTTAAATTTAAGTTGAAAATTCCCAATTTTAAATGTTGTCCTCTTAACTATAGAAATGCTCTGAAATGACCTTATTTCAACATACAAACTGTACCCCCCAAAATGTCTTTGATGCTTAGAGTCACGAAAAAACCCCTATCAAAGTGGGTGTTGATTTTTGCTTCGGAAAACATGATAAAATCCATTTATATTTTATATTAATAAACAGTATAAAATAGTGACAAACTACCTAATAAATGTGAAAAACTTGCACTAAAAACCTCTTATACAGCCCTGGCTGGTGTGGCTCAGTGGATTGAGCGTGGGCCTGTGAAGCAAAGGGTAGCTGGTTCGATTCCCAGTCAGGGCACATGCCTGGGTTGCAGGCCAGGTCCCCAGTGGGGGGCACATGAGAGGCAACCACACACTGATGTTTCTCTCCCACTCTTCTTCCCTTCCCCTCTTTCTAAAAATAAATAAATATATATATATATATTTTTTAAAAACCTCTTATAGAGTGTGTGAAAGATCTTAATATATAAGTCTTATTTAATATATAAATGTGTAAAATATTTTATAATTACCTAGCATATTTATTAAATATATATATATTTCATATATAACTATTACACAATATATTCAATCTATAATTAATATACTAACATATATAATCATTATTTAATATATAAATTACTATTTCCCAAATTAATTTTTACTGTGCTTCTACTTAATAAGAAAGGGATTTTTTAATTGGAACTAGACAAAATGATTTTTATGGGAACTTAAGGTTATTTCTAGATATTAATAGATATTCTAAAACTACAATGGTTAAAAAGTATGTACTGGTGAGAGAACGCACAAACATATCACTGAAGCCAAAGAGAAAGATCTGGAGCAGATGAAGATACCCAGCGACTGATACAGGAATCATTGTAAAACCAAAGAGAAAGGACCGGCTATTCCATGAATGGTTTGGGGATGATTGGCCGATCATTTGGGAGGAGGGGGGAATAACGCAGAACCTCTTTCTCATACCATAATCAAAATAAATTCTGGATTAAATATTTAATGCTTAAAATTAGACCATAAAAGAACCAAAAGAAAATATATGTTAATATTTCTCTGATCTCAAGATAGAAAAATCTTTTAACAATACTTGCAAAGAAATAAAATGATTGGGCGATTTGGCCTCATAAAACCTTCAGACTTCTGTAGATCAAAAGCTGTCTCTAAAAAATAAAGATGATCAACACGTTAGAAAAAATCCGTGATGCCTGGGAGGAAGGGTCACGGCCCTTAACACGTAGGCACCTACAAATCAATAAAAGAATAGTTGTACCGACCCGTGGGTCTGTTGGAAGGATTAAAAAAATAAAGCAGTATACCAAATGCTTAGGGCAATACCTGACATACAGTAGGTACCCAATACACATCAGCTATTATTAATTTATTTTTTAATAAATGGAAAAATGGGCAAAGGACATAAATAGAAACCTCTTTTAAAAGAAATGTAACATAAACACACGAAAATGAGGATGCACGCTGGTGCCCCAGGAGTCCGAGTGCGCCTGGAACAAACCCCTCCCTTCCCCACACCACCGGTGGGTGCTAAACGGACCAAGTCGGGGGTTCATTTCTGGAAAAATAATAATAACAACATCCAATGTCCTCTCATATGGTGTTGATGGGAGTGTCAGGTGTTAAAAATCCTTTTGTGGGGTTGTTTGGTGGTGTGTACCAACCACCAAATGCCTTCAAATGTACATATATTGCCTTTGGTCCAACAGTCTCCTGGAAACCGATGCTAAGGAAATTATCATGGACGTGAGCAGCAATTTATTCACAACACTATTTATCACAGTGTTGCTTATAAGAGTCAAAAATTAGACACAGCCCTTTTGTCCAACAAGAGATGACTGGCAAATAAATTATGGCCTGTGGAATAGTATGCAGACATTAAAATGGCTGAAGAGGAGGACATAAGAACAACAATAAAATATGTGTGCCATATTGTTACGAGAAAAGAACAACAAATCAGAAATAATTGTACAGAGTGCAGCCCCATGTGCTGCGTGGGAAACAGTATGCACGGGGCGGAGAAACTGGAGAGGGCACGCCCGACACTGTCATAGCAGTTAGGCTGGGGTAGTGGGACTATGTGTGATATTTATTCTCTTTTGCACTCAGCCATTTTTCCAAATTTCCTGTAATATGTTTTGTTTTATAGCCGGACTTTAAAATTCTACTTAAAAATTAACTGCAAGGGAAGAAAATACAGTCATTACAACCATGGGGAATACAAGGAGAATCGGGCGAGGTCCCTGTTCCCAGGAGCCTGTGGTTTCTCTGGGGAGCCATGAAGTACCTCCTGGGAGCAAAGCCCAGAAAGCAACCCTGCCCCTTCACCCTGCGCCTGTAGTGCCCTAAGCACCCCTGGTGCTCTGTCATACAGGTCTGCTCACCTGTTCCCATCCCTGGGCTGGGAGATCCTTATGGGCAGAGCCAGGGCACTGTGTATGTCCCCAGAGCACAGGGACAGGCTCTGAGTAGAACCCCTGAGTGAAAGAACAACATAAGCTCAGAACAGAAATGATTACCTTTCAACATAGGGCAGGACATGTTAAGTGCACACAGTAGGATAAGCTCCTAAGAGGAAGACGCAAGTTATGACTGAGATACACAGGAAGAGCTTCATAGAGGAGCAACATGTTGAAAAGCACCTGGAAGCATGGATAGGATGTACCAGCCCCATCCCCCGCCCCAGCTCTCTCTCCCATCTCCACGCTGAAACTTAAAAGCACCCAGAAGTGTCCTATAGGGTGTGGCCCTGCAACCCTGAGGGCCCTCTGTGCAGGAACACCAGTGCCACTCTTACTTGCCGCTTTTTCACCCAAATGGGCCATCTCTCCTGTGTTCAGGGAACACTGGTCTATTGACGTATCCTACCAGCCCACTGCATGGCTGTCAGTAGGGACATCTGACCAATGGTTGGAAACCTAATGTTTAGACTCCAGTGGATAAAGCCCCCTAAGTTGGGGGCTTGATCTCATTTGTTCATGGCTTTGCCCCCAGGGCCTAGGACAGTGTTTAAGAAATAAGAAGTGCTAATTAAATGTTTGTTGAATAAATTAAATATGATAACTTAAATATTGGCTTACAGGAGTCTGTGCCGAATTACACATACATGCGATGAATATATATATGATATATATACTTCTGTAGCTGCCTTTGAATATGCATTATGTGTTTGTGCATAAGATAAGCAGAGGACCCTAAAGCTCATGTGCCTGCGTGAGTACATGCACACACACACAGTGTTTGGGAAGACATCAGACGGAGAAGCCCACGGCTTTCTCTGCAGTCAGTTGCATCCTTTGAGAATAGGATTCCAATAAAATAGATTTTGGATGGTGTCACAGATAAATTTGCCTTTCTAAAAGCTCCCAAATTAAAATTTGAAAGAGGCTTGAGCATGAAGACAGGATGGCAATGACTAGATGTGAGTCTGCTTTATTTGTGTGGCTCAGAAATCCTTTCCGTACCATCTGGGTTGAGGAAAGGAGACAAGATGCGAAGGGCTGAGTCTCACCTGTACCTGGCTGCCTCCAGCTTCCTTCTCGGCCCCACACTGAGGTCCTCCGGGAGCTCACAGGCCGTGCAGCCTCTTCCTCTCCTACCCCTAGGCCCACCCCCAGAAGTCCATGGAACTCAGCTTCCGGGGGTGGGTGGTATGAAGGCAGCCCTTTAGCTTAATAGTGGCTGAGAATTGCCCAGCTTAGCTGTCTATTCTCCTGGGCCTCTGGCCAATCAAAGGGCTGTACCCTCCCCCTCCAGCCCTGCACCCTCCCCCCCCACCCCTGCACCCCCAGTAAAAAAGTTACTGCCATCATATTGTTTCAGCATCTTAGGCCCTGGAAGATCATTGTGTGTCCCAGTTGCTCACAGATCCCAGTGCCTCATGCCGAAGTCTGTATTTAAGGGTAATATAAACAGTTTGATCTTTAAAGTACCCTGGATGCATAATATCTATACATAGTTCTTGAATTTTATTCTAAAAACAATTAGCCAAAAAGCCCTTTTTATATGGTATTTGCAACTACACTGACAGTAACAGCAATTAAACCCCGTCTGTTTGCCGAGAAGGAGCCAACTCTCTCTTTCTCCAGAAGCCTGTAAAATGTACAAATTCGGAAGGAGAAAACCAAGACTTCAAAGATAGCCACCCGACCCTTCAAGGTCAGCGCCCCACCTGGCTTTTATAACCCCCTCCAGCCCCACCTGAGCCCTCATTCCAACCAGCCAAAGCAACCCCAAAAGAGTCCCAGTGTTTTTCTCACAGCTTCCCTACCACCCGGTGTGCTCACTGAGCCCGCTTCCCACCTCATCCCTCCCTTACCTGCCCGCGCTTCAAGGCACGTGAAACTCTCCCCATCTGTGGCCCCTTACCAGGTGCTCCCTGTGCCCTATGAGGCAGTCGGTCCCTACGGCTCTATGCCCCGACAGAGAGACTGTCATCATAAAGCCAGGGCTGCATCTGGCTCTGTGCCCGCACACGTGATACATACATGAACCAGTGAACGAGCAATGGAGCAGCCCACACCATGGAAGGGCGAGCTGAAAGCCAACAGAAGGAGGCTTCTGGGTGCGTGGAAGGAAGACTGTGGTTCCAGGGTGGAGAGTTGGAGCTGGGTGTTTGGAGCGGGCAAATGTTCACGTGGACTTAAACACAGTTATTTTACCCCCAAAATACTCTCCGCCAAGGTGCTTCTTGTTGAGAGCTACCTTGCATTCCCTCCATATGCTTTCCAGACAGTGGAGATGTTTCTAAGTTCTTAACTCTTACCCGGTTTTTGCTTTAACAAATATGTTTTGAGTGGCTACTCTGTGCCCCTTGTTCCTAGGCTCTTTGGGTACATCAGTGTGCAAAGCAAAGATCCCTCCCTCCATGGAGCGCACCTTCCAGAGAAGGGGGACCAACTGGCCACAGTAAGCATAATAAATATATGATCTGCTGCATCAGAAAGGGTTGAGTATTATGGGAGGGGATGCAGATAGGATTGCAGGGCAAGGAGGGGGACACACAGTTTACAGGATTCAAATTGTGCCCAGGGCCCTGGCCAGGTGGCTCAGTGGATTGGAGCTTCATCCCCTGCACCAAAAGGTTGTGGGTTCCATCCCTGGTCAGGGCACACGCCTAGGCTGCTGTATCAACTCCTAGTTGAAATGCGTATGGGAGGTGACCGATCAATGTTTCTCTCTCTTTCTCTTTCGCTCTCCCTTCCTCTCTCTCTAAAGTCAATTTACAAAACATATCCTTGGGTGAGGATTTAAAGATAAATGAACTGTGCTCAGGGAGGGGCTCATGGAGCAGGTGAGGTTGGAATGAAGACTTGGAGGAGGCGGGGGAGCATAGTGCAGAAATCTGGAAGGAGAGCCCTCCAGGGAGAGGGACCCTCCCAGCTAATGCAAAGAACCTGAGCAGGTGCATGTTTGCTGTGTCCAAAATCTGGGAGGGTGGTGTGGCTACAGTGGTGGGGGACAGAAGAGGAAACTTGAGAAGACATGTGGGAGGTGAGGGAACTGGAGGAGGCAGTGCCTGACCTGGGCTCGGGCTTGCTGTGTGTATTAAGAGACCCTGGGCAGGTGCAGATGGGGACATGGTTTTCTTGCCCGATGGGTCTCTCCGGCTATTCTGGGTGCCAGGTAGGAGCAGGGGGTGGTGCTCTTGTCAGAAGCCTTCTGTGGTTGTCCAGGCAAGAGATGATGGAGCAGCCATGGTGGTCAGCTGGCCTTGGGGCTGGAGACCAGCCAACACTCTCTCTCCTGCCTTAGAAAGAGGGCTGCAGGGTTACTGCATGAGCATGACAGGACCTTTGCAGGGGCCCGAGGCTCAGCTGGGTGAAGTGAAGTGTGCCCTTGGCCCAGGAACAGCCCTGCAGCCTGGGGCTGCCTGGAGCTGCCCAGGACTCCAGGGCTTGCAGGGAGTAGAGGGGCCTGCACCCCTCATCCCCCCACCCCTACCCCTGTCCCCGATGCTCAGACCTCATAAACCTCAGCAGGTCTCTGCCAGACAGCCTATTGGCATGAACTTGAGGTTGTTCTAGGCCTGGCCTCCCAACCACCTCCCTGACTAGTAACTGTCCTAGACACCCCCCTAAGCCTTAATCTCTTCACCTGACAAGTAAGGAGGTTGGGCCCCATGATCTGTAGGGTGAATTCCACTCCCAAAGTTCTATAGTTTCAGAACCTCCCCACTTCCCTGAGTCAGTGACAGCCCACTTTCTGTCCTAATGACTTAAAAAGTCACATGAACGCACTTAGTGTATAACTCTGTCTTTCTGTTTAGTTTTTTAGTTACATTATTCCAGATAATACTTGACTTGCTTGCCAAGAGAAGAAAAAAAAATGACATTAATTAAAGAGTTGGTCTGTGTCCTAATCAAAAAAATGTTTAAATGAATGCATCATACTGTACATTCTGCAATGCAGCCTGCTTTTTTACTCAGCAGTATATCATTACCATTTTCCATGTCAACACAGACTCTTCCGAACCATGGTTTCCAATGCAGGGGTAGTTTACCATATGGATGTACTATAATTTACTCAGCTGATCCCTTCCTATTGGACATTAGGTTGTGTCTTTTTTTATATATTATAACCAATGCTACCATGAATAAAGTTGTGAATACCCACTTTTCATTCACCTTTGTAGGGACTTTCTTTGGATAAATTCTCAGAGGTCAACAGTTTTAACTCAATGAAGGCTTTTTGTCAGATGTTATGGAAATGCCACCCAGAATTTAGAAATTCTGTCAGCTTAGAACCCTACCAATAGTGTGCAAAGAACCATCAGGGCAGCCTGGTTTTAGGGGTGAAAGGAGGCCTAGCAATGCCACGGTCCAACCCCTTCTTCCACGTGAGGAAACCGAGCCCCAGGGAGGTATGGGACTTTGGGCACGGCCAGGAAGCACCCAGCAGGGTCTGTGCCCCCACCCAGCCCCGCCCGCCTCCATCCCCCGCCAGAGTGCAGGGGCTCCAGGGCCATCTACCCCAGCCTCTCACCTGCCTTTCCCAGCCGTGCTGCTTCTCAGAGCAGGCTGCAAGCGCAGTTCCTCCTTCACGTCCCTTTCATCCCTCCACACTGAACCTGCTTCCTTTTGACCCTCTTCCTGCCGCCCCTGAGGGAGACTCTGCAGTCCTCATCCCAGTGGCGTCTGTGACCTTTAGATGTCACCTCCCGTTTTGAAACGTGCTTCTCCCGGGCCACCAAGGGGTCCTTCCCAGCTTCCTTGCAGCTGCCTTCTCTGGGGCTGCTGCCTTGGGTTCTCTGAGGTACTACCCCTTTCCTGTCGGGCTCTCCTGGGAGGAGCTTGTCCCTTCCCACGGCTTCTGCACACCTGTTAGCTCTTCCTGAGCCCCACCCCTGGGCACCGATTGCCTGTGCGTCTCTGTGGGTGCTCTGCAAACTCACTCTCAGTGCACCGAGACCACGGTGGTTGTCTCCCCAGGCTACTCCACCACCCTGCCCAGGCCCCTCATCCTGTACAACATCCCAGCCACCTAAGGGCGAAACCTGTGGCTCACCCTCGGGGCCTCCTTTCTCTCCAGCTTCACCCAGTCATCCTTCCATCCAGCCTCTTCCTCAGGCCTCTGGGGTCTCCGGTCCCACCCTCTCTTTGACAGCCCTCAGCCAGCTGTGGTCTGGAGCAAGGCAGCCACTTCCTACTGGGTCACCTTCGTCTAGTTCCTGTGCTTCCAGCCTGTCCTCCAACCCATCACTGGAGACACATCTTCCTCAAAGCAGCTGCTCTCATGACACCCTCCCCCCCTTAACCCCTTGACTGCCTCCCATCGGAGTTGAGCCCTCCGGACCCGCCTGGCCTCCTCTCCAGCCTTATTTCTGGTGACCTCCCCATTCTCACCCCAGCAGTAAAAGACTTCTTGGGCTCCTCCTTAGCACATCATCAGCGAAGCTCTTCCCTTCCCAAGCTGGACTGAGGAGGCATCTCACGCTTCACAAGACCCCTGCGGCCACCTCCCTGAGGCAGCCCGGAGCCCCTCTCCTGCAGGAACCTCTGAGGCTCCTGCATGGGCCCATGTTGGAACTTAGCTCAGAGGGTGGGTCGTTGCGCAGTAACAATGTATGGCTCTGAGTCCCCTTGAGTCTCTGAGACTCAAGGACCTGACAGCCCAGCGCTGTTTAATTCTTATCTCCAGTGTGTGTTTGCTGCTGCAACAGCAGTGGCAGAAAATGGGACGTGATTGTTGCTAGTTAACACCACTTCTCCTTTCCATCGCTGGCCCACTGTGACTCTGTACACAGTCATCTTTGACTGAAAGGAGAGGCTCTGGGCACTAGGGAGGCAAAATGACCTGACAACACACTGGCATCCTTTCTTCTTCCACTTCTGCCAATCCCCAAACCCGGGCAATGTCTGGTGGACAAGAGCAGCTCAAGATGTAAGACCCTGTGTAACCCGTGCCCTTCCGACCACGGCACCAGTACAAACCGTCCATGCTAACTTGACCGATGTCTAAAAACAGACCCTAGCTCTCACTTCCACTCACTGAATTCCATTCTTCTAGAATGCTGCCCCTCTCCCCACCTGCGCAAATTCTCCCCTTGCCAAGACAGGAGTCTGGGGAGTGTTCCTGGAGGCACCCTCCCTGAGTTAGAGGGGACCAGCCCCCTTCCCTCTGCGCGGCTCCCTGTCAGCCCCCTTTCCCACAAGACAGAGCGTTGAAAGGAATGTGTGCTCTGGTGCAGCGCCCGGCTGTTAGAGAAACTGAAGGGAATTTCTGTTCCCTCCATTCCCTCCAACTGCCATGGCAAGGCCACAGATAGAGATAGAGACATCGGTATGTCTAATCCCTTCCTGTCATTCTAAGGAAAGTGTGCCCAGAGACTGTTAAGTGTTAAAGCATTGTGTGCCGGTCTCACCAACCCGGAACCCTCCAGGACAGGGGTCGCGGTCCACGTGCTGGGAGACAAAAAGATGGATGCAGTGGGGAAGGGGGAGGAGGAAAGAGCCAGGATTCACCTAGTTTCTCCTTGGAGTTGGGCATTTTCTAAAGGCGCACAGCCTCATCTCGCCCTCCCTACAACACAGGGAAGAACGCTGGCCGACAGATGAGGAGACTGGGGTTCAAGGAAGTTAATGACCTTGTTCAGGGTCACAGAGCTACTGAGTATCTATTACTCTATTACTCTATGTCGGGATGCAACTCAGCTCCAGGACCCACTCTGAGCAGCATGTCTGGCCTCTCACCCACTCCTGTGCTAGTGACGACGCACTCAATGCCAGAGACCTTGTGGGCATTCTCTCATCGGCTCCTCCCAGGACAGAGTGAGGTAGCTGCGGTTCCCATTCCAAATGAGGCAGCAGGCTCACAGAGGACACTCCCTTGCCCAGTTTACCTGGGCTGGCTGTGTCTGAGTCTGAACACCGCCCATCAGCCCTGCTTCCCTGATGGCTTTCCTCTCGGTTACCCTTCCCCTGTCTCCAAGTAACAGGAGCAGGTCTGAGTGGGGCGGCGGAGGGTGTCACCAGACAGCAGACTAACTTATCCCAAAGCAGACTGCACCTTGACATTTCCAAACCCAGCCCCTGCCCCTCGTTATACCCCATCCAAGACACATGGCCTTTTCCCGAGGGCCGTGCTGGGGATGCTCAGGGTTTGATACGACCATGGTTCTGTGCTGCGTGCTTGGCAGGAGGGGCCGAGGAGAAGTCTGGGCCAGGTTCATGCAGGTGCCCCAGAAGGACAGGGACTGTAACCTGGGGACGTGGCAGGTCCCATCTCCATCGCATAAGGCCTGGTATCCTGAGGGACACTTGAGAGCCAATGGCTTTGTTCTCGAGAAGAGGGTTGTCAAGGTACCACTGAGTGTGGCCCTTGCTCACATCTTATTATAGTTTGAAGGAAAATCAGACACTCCCTGAGTAAAGTTGACCCTGTAGGGAGACCAGACCCCCGTAGGTCTATGCTAGGTCGTTCTCTTGTCCGAAGGAGGAGGCAAGTGTGCTGGCAAAGTGTTCTGGGCATACTCGGGCACTCAGGAGGCAGGCCCAGCTCCAGCTTGCGAGCCTTCCCTGTTTGCAGCAGTGCAGTGGCGATGCTCAGCCCCATGGCCCCCTGGCCCAGCCTGCATTGCCAGCACCTCCAAAAGGTGGCGGAGCCCCAGCAGAGCTCAGAGCGTTCTGATGGTCCTCCCCTCCTGCCCCCTGCCTGTATCCTGATGCCATCACTGTTGACAGAGGATGATGCAACCTCCGAGAAAGGAAGGCAAGTGCTCTGGCGGCCATCACTTTCCCAGCAGGACTCTGCCTTTGGCAGGCTGGATGCAGGGGCTTCTCCTGGATGCTGGTTTCATCTAACATGCAAGGGCTAATAACTTGTCACAGTGTCAGCCCCCATTCTAGACCCTCACATTTCCGGGCCCATATTGGACTTGAGACGTGGCAGGCTCTCCTCATTTCTCTCTTGGGGGAGGTGGCAGAGCTGGGCCCGTTTCCATTAGGCGCCCAGGAAACCTGGGGCTGGAGCTGCCCACAATGCCACCACACCCCAAGAACAGGCCTGTGGGCCCGGGTCCCCTCCTTACTCTCAGTGTCATCTGGGGTTGGGCAGGAGGGTTTCAATTCAATAAGGCGGTGGTTACAAACACCCAGGCAGCTGCTTATTTAAATGCAGGTTTGTTAATTAGCTTCTCTCAATAAGGCGTGCACTAAATCAGGCACCCGGCTAGCAGCGCCCAAGCCTGATGAGGCTCCCCGGGCCAGAGGTTGGCCACGAGATCACAGCTGGTGGCTGGAAGCAGGGCCACAATTCAAGCCTAGGAGGGTTATCCCAGCAAACCCACTGCCTCAGTTTCCTTAAAAACAGGCGTTCATGACAAATCTTAAAAACAACTACAAGCTAGCCACAGCCTGTCTCTTTTTGGCTGTCCTGCCCTTTTTCCTGCCTTTGAGTCTGAACCCATCCTCACTTCCAAGTGCAGTGTTTGTGTTAAATCTCGTTGCTCTTCTACCTGGTCCCCAGTTCTCCCATTGAAGCCTTCTTTCGCATGCCCTTCACCCCTCTCTGGCACCTTCTTCCCTCACATGTCACTGTGCACTCAGTTTGGGTAGTGGGCGTCCAGTGACAGGTCCGGGTGAGCACTCACATGAGTGATCTGTGTGATCCTCACAGGGGCCCCCAGTGGGGTGTCTTTGGCCTCTGGGCCTTGCCCGCCGGGCCTGGCTCTGAGGCCCTCGGCCTCTCCACTCCACACTCAAGCAACAGCCGTGTTAAGGGAGTGCTACTCATTCCCGCCCTCTTAACGATCGCTGCTGTGAGGTCTTGTGGAGCACAATGACCGTGGGTGAATCCTAGCTGAATTCTGGAATCCGACTCCACCCAGATCTTATGAGCCTCTCCCAGGAACCTGACCACTAGTCCTAAGTAAGCCACAGAGAACCAGTGCAGATCTGCCTGGCTGCTCTCGGAGGGCCTGCCCCTAGCGCGTCCCTCCAGGACAGCCTTGCACCCTAGCCCGGTGAGGGAGCTGGGCTGGGCCAGCACCAGCGGGAGAGGGCCGGGCAGAACCCTGCCACTCCCAGCTACGTGGCCGCGCCCATCTCTCTGATAGGAAGGAGGACTGGAAACAAAGAGAGGGTTGCTGGGCATCCTTCACTTATTCTCAGCAAAAAAAACTGAGAAAAGAGCTAAATATAGAAAAGATATCAAAGTGAGGTCGGCACAGAGCCCTGACAAGCCCTAAGTTGCCCAACCCTTGCCCAGGAAAGCAGGAGACCCTCCCCTGGACCCGAACCACGGTGAGCCCTGCTCAGCAGAGAGGCCAGGCGGGCCCTACAAGACACGAGAGTTCAGTCCCCTCCGCCTGAGGTGGCACCTGGGGCTGAGCTGCAAGGCTGGAGGCCAGAAGGTCTTCTCGTGGTGCTGGCAGACATGAGCACCAGGTCCCAGGAAGCTGGTCCCCCAGTCGCTGCATCGCTGCCCCCAGGCATGTAGCAGGGGTGGACTGTCACTCTCAGAAGGACCCCCAGGCCCGCTGCTCCCAAAGCTGGGCCGGACTTTCAGGTCAAGAAGGGAAGGGCCTCTGACCCTCGAGGGACCACAGACCTTAATCCGACGGAAGAGAGGGGTACTCCCCCCAGCTTTGTCATTTCTGGTCACCTACAGGCCCCACTGATGAGTGGTCGGGAGTCTCGGGTTAAGAGTTCCCACCTGAAGAAGTTCTGAGAGATTTTCTCCTCATTGGAAGGAACCCCAGGTGTGCCCAGATTCGACTCCTGTGTGTGGCCCAAGGACCTGCCCAAAACACGGAAGCGCTCCAAGACTCTCGGGTGGGGGTTGGGCGCTCACATGGCCCGAAGACAGAGGCCTGGGCCCAGTGGTTTTCTGGGCACTTGCACACCTCTGCACACACAGTGGGTCCTTGCAGATCCACGCTGAGTGAGAGAAAGGTGCCCACGTGCTCCGTGACTGTGCGATACACTGTCTTCTTAGCTTACACGCTCGCCCTTCACAAGTGCTATGGAACCTGATGGTGAGCCCTTGTATCATCAGGACCAACATCAAGGCCTCGGAAAGGGGAAGGGGCGGGCACACCGGGCCTGGGCCTCTCTGGCCCTCTGCCCAGGGTTTACGGGCCCACCCCGAGGGACCTCCCTACCTCGGCCCTTCCTGAGTCTGTTCCACCAGCAGTCGGGCATCTCCACCCAGCCAAGGCTGACATGGGCATCAGGACAGGAGCCAGAGGGACTAAAGGAAGAACGTGTCACCTAAAACCCTCCTGCCCAACCCCAGATGGCACTGAGAGTAAGGAGGGGACCCGGGCCCACAGGCCCTGTTCTCGGGGTGTGGTGGCATTGTGGGCAGCTCCGGCCCCAGGTTTCCTGGGCGCCTAATGGAAACGGGCCCAGCTCTGCCACCTCCCCCAAGAGAGAAATGAGGAGAGCCTGCCACGTCTCAAGTCCAATATGGGCCCGGAAATGTGAGGGTCTAGAATGGGGGCTGACGCTAGGCAGGGCGCGTGGTCCCCCGGATTTCTCCGGGGGGGCTGAGCCACATGACATCGCCCACAGCAGTGGGGTGTGGCTGTGTGGGAGGCGGGTACAGGGGGAGGGAACTCCTACCCCCGCCCAGGCCTTGGATCATTTAGAAGGCAAATGTGCTGGGTTGCCTAGGGAACGGAAGGAAAGGGACTTCCCTAGCACCGGTGACTAGTAAGGGATGGAGACGGGAGCTGTGATGCTGAGAAAATTGTTTCCAAAAAAAAAGTAAAAAGCGGTGACTAAGCAGCCCTGGTTATGTAAAGCGGTCCCTGAGGAAGTGTGGGGAAAAGCCTGGAACCCACGCCTGTGTCCCTCCTCCCGACTCCCAGCCTGGTTCCTGCTGCCTCGGGGAGTTTCCACCAGCCCGACCCCCTCCCCCGCCCGCGCCCCGGAACTCCCGGCTCCTCCACAGGACCAGCCCTGGCGGCTGTCGCTGCCAAGGACACCCGAGGGTGGCGGGCAGGGCACAGAGGAGGGCGCCGTGCCTTTCCCGAGAGAGACCCTTGTGACAGTTCTGAGACTTTGAGGCACCCAGGGTCAGCCCAATGAGGGGGCACAGGGTCATTTGTCATCCCAGAATCCGGGGCTGTTCCACACCCGAGACAGTGTTCCAGGTTTGAACCCCACCGTAGCTGGCCGCTGACTGTGAACTTGAGCAACTTGCCATAGCTCTGAGTGCCAGGTCCCTGGCCTGTAGGTGGGAGGCACTGTCTATCCCACCTGGCTGTTGGGGGAAGAAACTAAGCGACTCGTGTGCCATGCCAGGCACAGTGCTGACCGTGGTCGGCATGTGACACCCGTTAGTCTTCTTACCCTACATTCCTTTCGTGGAAGAGAACGTCCTGATCGCGACAGTCCCTCAGGATCTGAGGAGTCTAACAGCCACCTTAGTGCCTCTGTCCATGTTCTTCCCACTGATGAAGGGCTGCTGGCCCAGGCACCTTCTCTACCTGGTGGGGATGTGGCGGGAACAGCCCGTGCCTCAGGCCTCATATTTCCCAGCCCAGCTTCTCTCGCAGCTCCCAGGACCTGAAGGGCGCCCTCTCGAAGGCAGCCCAGGAGGGGGTGGAGCCACACAGCTCCCATGGGATGGTGTGGCCCCCAAGCCCCCATGTGTTGTTCAGGTAGAAATGCGGACACCTCTGGCTGCTCCCCTCTCCCTACCATGAGTCCCCAGGAGGGTGGAGGACTGTGTCTAGACTAATGGATTTCAAGGCCCGAGCTGCTCTGGGCCTCAGAGAGCTAGAGAAAGGGCCTCTGTCACCATTGAAGGGGACCAAGCCTGAGGGGGGGGAAATCATCAGCTGTCACTTGCCACAGGACGCCTGGGAAGGGACTCCACTGGTACTCTCCCCCAAAGAACAATGTGCCGACCTCTCTCTCAGGAGGGTTTGCAGGTACAGTCACAATTCCTCATGGAGTCATTTAAGCCCTGTGTCTTTTCGGTTGTACTCCTTGAGAAATAAAAATAGTTAATGACCTCCTGTATGCTTATACTTCAAAAGCTCAAAACACAGGAAAGCACATCCTCTAGGGAGGGAGGCCTAGCACCTAACATGTCCCAGAAGTCCAAGGGGCTGGGATAGCCCTTAGTTCCTTTTCAAGCACTGTCCCTAGCACTTCTCTTGGATTGACCCTTAAAAGGGCCACCTGGTTCCTGGGGACAATTTGCCATGCCTCAGGAGCACAGGCCCTGGGAGAAGAGGGGATGCCCCTCAGCAGAAGGGTGGCCACATGGGATCCGTGCCACCCACCCTCCCCGCCGGCTACTAGAGATCCTGTTCCACTCTGTCCCACACTCAGGTTCAAAGCCACCTTCTCCCAGGCCCAGCAAGGCGGACTACAGGTTTCTTCTGGGAGCCTCAGTACCTCTCCCCTTGGCTGTGGGATTTCAGCTGCACCTTCCTTGCCCTTCCCAGAGCTAACTAAGCACAGCGCTGGGCCTGCAATAAGTAATAAGTGTGTCCGCCAGGCCAGTGACCACTCCCAGGGGATGCATCACCTGGCCTCCCAAAGAGAAGCTCTTCCTCTTGGTTGGAGGCAGTGAGGAGCCAGGGCTTGTAAGCCCCCTCACATTAGGGGGGTGGAGGGGCCTCGGGGCTATCAGCCTAGATGACTGATCAACTAAAACCCTTAGAGCCCTTGGCCCGGCCCCCCCGAGACACCACAGAAAACGCATTCGTCTTGGAGTCAGGGACTTACCAGCCTGATCACCTCTGAGGTAGGGGACCTCGGGCAAGACACCTGCTTCCCTAGCCTGCGCTGGCTCTGTACATAGAGCCAGTACTGGTGACCTCAGTGTGGTGGGGACAGGAAATGCCTGGGATGCCCCAGGTCCTCAGAACACATTAGGGGAGTCCAAGTGGGGGGCACCCTGGACCCTTCGAGGGCGCGGAGTTCTCCTGTGGGCAGTCTGGGTGCGTGTGGGTTTCCTTTCTTGGGATCTCAGACTCCCCTCTGGCCCGAGCATCTCCACAGGAAGCCAGCAGCCAGCCGGGGGAGAGGCCCAGCCCGACCTCCCCTGCCTCCCACCACCTCCCACCACCTCCTCCCCAGAGGTTCACCATTGGGGTTGTGGGGATTAGTCACTGTGCCAGCCCAGAGCAAGGCTGCCACCCCCCACAGCCCCTGCCCCCAACAAAGGCAGGCTGGCTGGACGGATGCTTCACTGGAGTCCCTCACACCTCCCAGGACAGCCTCCCACAAGATGACAAGGATGCTCAGCCCATGGCAGGCCCACTAAGGACCAAGCCAGAAGGGGTGCTAATGACCTACCAACAATGAGCCAAGGGCTTTGCTTTTTTCAAAAAGGTACTGTAAGGTGGTCTCAGCTGAGCAGAGAAGGAAGGCTGGGAATTGGTCTCAGTGCCCAGCCTTGACCAGACAGAACTTCCAGAACCTTCTCCTAAGAGGCTTACTGGGACCATCTCTACTTGGGCCTGACCATCTCAGTAGAAAGAGTGGCCCCAGCCCAGCTCCATCAGTAGAGGCCTCTTCCCCTCCCGGGATTATGAGAGAAGGACATGGGATGGCGGGAAGGCAGAGAAGTCACTTGGGTGGGGCAGCTCCTACTATGCGCAGGGCACCTGGCGAGGGCAGGAAGAGGCAGAGGGACGTGTACACGTGGTGCCCACCCCCTTCCACACATGCTGCCTGTGCTCCATGATGCCTCTGCGGAAGTCAGAGAGAGATGTCTCCAGGCAATGGGACCCTGGCTTTACTGATGTGGCTGCCTGGGGCTCTTGGGGGTCCCTGGGACCTGGGGAATGAGGCCATGTGTCACCTCACCAATGTTGAGCTGGCTGAAATAAACACTCACGACAGAACTCAGATGAGCTCAGAACAAGAAGCAGAGCGCGGTTCAGAGGGGCCCCCAGCTCAGGGGGTGGGGGGAGCCCTCCCCTCCCGACTCCAGAGTCAGGAAGCAACCAGAGGGGCAGGGGGCCATGGTGGCTGCTGCCATGGGAATGCTACTATCTCAGGGGTCTGGGGGGGGGGGGGGGGACTGTCCCACCCTGGTCACAGGGAGATGGGTGACAGGAGGCATCAGGGTGTAACAGTGGCCCCGGGAAGTGTTGTTAGGGCTAGAATGAGGGAGCCAGGCTGTCACTTCTCATTCAGGGCCCGGGAAGGCTGACAGCAAAGGGAACTCCACCTCCCTCAGTCTCCCAGGCTCACCCTGATTGGGTCCTCAGCCTCCTGCAAGGTCATCCTTAGCGCCAGGAAAACGCCTCATGGTTGCATGCTCTCCGCCCTGGCACTCAGAGAGTTTCGCTGCTTACAGCTCTGGCCACTCCAGTCACCACTCTCAGCCCTGGGAGTGACATGAGTGTCATGCAGGACCGGAGCCTGGCCAGTGCAGGCAGGGCAGGCAGGGCAGACAGGCCGGGAGCCCGGGGCCGAGACGTTACCTGCAGGCCATGCCGAACACGCACTCCTGGCTGAAGCCCATGCTACCTCTTTTAGGGGCCTAGCCCTCCCCTGAGGGTCCCAGGGCAGCATCCCCACTCTCCTCGCTGCCCCCTTACACCTAGGCCAAGCCCACCTTGGCTCAGGTAGCCACAGTGTCACAGCCTGAGAGGGGTCCCAGCCATGCCTCATCCTCCCCAGTCCCACCTGTCCCCCAGAGCTTGTTCCCTCCCACTCCGACTCACGAAGCCGTGGCCTCAGTGGTCTGGACGGAATCTCCCGCAGCAACTCACAGCACTCAGAGGTTCTCTGACTTCTGTGCAGGTGCCCCCACTGTAGACAGCACCCCTCCTGAGGACAGGGCCACTCCCTGCCCTGCTCTGTGCTCCCTCCCGAGGTTAGGCCCAGGAGGCATGGTAGAGATTGGTAGTGAGGACTATTAGAGCCCATGGCCCCAAGTTTCTGCTCAACCTGTGCCTCATGGAGCAGAAACAAAAGGGAACCTCTTCCTACTGAGACAGGAGTGTCCAGGTCATGTGGGAACCACACAGCTCCACAAAGGGAAAAGGGGCCATAAGGAAGTGACACTGTCCCTTTGCCTCATGTCCATGCAGTGCCAATGATGTCCCCTGAGGGCAGCAACCTCAGCCACGCATCCACCAGGCTGGCCTATCCCAAATGTCTGTCACCCAGTGCTATCTGTCTACCAAACCCAGAGGGCCTAGGGGACCCAGCAGGGAGCAGACCCACACATTTTCTGAAAATACCATTTGCAGCCCCAGCTCCTGAGAAAAGGATCAGGGGGAGGTGCCCACCACTGCCCAGGCCACACGGCGCCCCCGACCCCCAGGACTGCCGCCTGCCTGGAACTCAGGCGAGGCCCCCGCTGGTTTAGGCCTCTAGTGAGCCCAAGGTTCCACTGGCATCAAACGATTTGACTCACCCCACGAACACTCAGAAATAGCTTTGGGGCAAGGTTCGCATATGCTTTTGTCTTCACCCTCCTTGGCCTCTACCTACTTAAGGAAATACTAAAGAAAAAACAAACCACCACAACAAAACCCTGACACCTGAATTTACCGTTTTGCCATTCCCAGTGAGACCTACCTCCCCCTCCCCATAGTCTGTCTCCTTTCCCTCCTCCCCTCCACCTCCAGCCCTTCTTTCTAAGCCACTTAGTCCATTTCACTCTCCTCCAAGGGAGATGGGGGGTAGAGAGAGGGGCTCACCTGTTCCGGGCAAACCCTAGTCCTCACCTTTGTGGCCTAGATAGGGCGAGGGTGGCGGGTCTTGTCTTCTCCATTCCCGAAGTTCTCCTCCAGCAGCCACGCCCCCTTTTCTCATTCTAGGAGTGAGAGAGGATGCAGCTGGGGGAAGGCGGAGAGGAGGGAGGGTGGACCAAGGGGAAGCGGTTGGAATGCGGAAAATCGGGGAGAATGGGGAAGGAGGCACGCCCGCCCAACTGAACTTCTCTCCCAGCCTTTCCCTTGCCTCCTTGGCAGCCCCCCTCCTCCAGACCCCAGTGAGTGCTTCCCCCTCCCCTCCCCCTGCTTCCACCCAAGCCTGTCCTCCCTGAAACCCCCCACAAGCCATCCCAGCGTCCCCACCCCCCAAGCCATGCCCCTGCCATCCTTCAAGAAGGCCCAGCTACCAAGGGGAGGCCTTCCTGGCCACCACCTAGGGTGCCAGGTTCAGAAAAACACCCTGCTGCCCCTTCACCATCTCCCATTTCGTGGTCTGTTACTAAGCTCATGACCTCTACAAGGGATTGTGTTTTACCAGTTGTGAAATAGACAACAGAGTCAGAGTTAGGGAGGACTCTGTGTTCGTAACACAGGGAGAGAAATAATACCACGAAAAGATAAGTGAAGATGCCGGGAGCACTGGGCCTGTGCAGGAACTGGTGGTAGGAGAGGGCGGAGAGAATGGAGCGGCCCCAGATGACAGGCCAGGGGCTCGAAGGCTGAGAGCCTGGCAGCCGGCACCAGGGGGCCCAGCACACCCCGCACCCAGCCTGGCTGCTGCGCAGAGGGTCTCACATGTGGGGTGCCCACGGAAAGCCCCAGAGCCCCCCACCCCATTTCTGTCTAAAGACTGCATCTATCAGCTTCAACACAGGTTGCTCTTTGAACTGTGGAGAACGTTTTCTACTAGGTCCTATTTATGAGTAAAGCGGGGGAAGAAGGGACGGTGAAAGGCCTGCAGTGGCTCCTGACGGCCCACACCACCCCCAGCTCCTTGTTGTGACCCTTCCTTCCCACCCGGTGGGTGGCCCCAGCACCAGCCTTTCAGGATTCGGTTCTTCAGAGAAACCGCTGCCCTAACAGAAGCTTTCTAAGTGCTATTCTGGTTTTGGGGGGGTGGGGGTGGGGGGGTGGGGGTCCAAGAGGTCCTCGTGGGGACAGATGGGCCAGAGAAGCTCACTCCAGCGCCTCCAGAACAGGAAAGCCCCTCCCACCCCTGAGAGCCAAGGAGTCAGGCAACCCTCCCTGCCCACTCAGAGATTCCGGAAGCCCTTGGCGTCTGGAGAACCCGCCTCCCCAACCTCTCTCTCGCTTCCTCTGTCTGTCTCCTCCTCGAGACTCCTGTGAGTGCACAGGAGGGCTGAGGGAAGCCCCGTGTGCCTGTGATGAACGGAGCTAATTTCTGGTTTGCTGGTATGCCTCGGAGACGCTGCCTCCGTTCCCCTCCTTCCCAGCAAACCCTCTCCCACACACAGACAAATAGGCTGCATATTTAATTGGAATTCCTCACACCTACAGGGTAAAGCCTTGTCAGTAGAAATAGAGCCCACAGCCAGCTGGCTTCCCCCATTCCACCCACCTTGTCTCTTAAAAAGAAACCCCCCCCCATACGTGAACACCCACCCACGGGCCCTCGCACGTCCCTCCCTGCATGGTTGTAAAGGAGAGATTCATTGGCAGTGACGCTGCTTTCCTGGGCAGTGCAGCTGGGCCCACCGGGCGGAGACCACCCGCTGGCTTCTCCCTGGTAGGCGGGCCCACCCTGGCTGCCTCCCCAGTACCCAACTCAGGGACCCCCAGCCAGAGCTCCTGGGGCTCCAGGGTCCCCAAAGTGGCCCTAGCTGCTTGAGTATCTGGTGTCAGGTGATGTGGAGGAAGACGGAGAGAACAGGACCTAGAGGAGTTCTGGGTGCCCACCTCTCACAGCGCCTGGGGCACCTGTCACGCACAGCCAGGGCCCACCTGTGGCACCTCTCCCCACATGGGCGTGGGCAGCTGCCAGACAGAGGAAGGGGACTCGGGGGGAAAGCAAGCGAGAGACTGGGGGACACACCAAAAAGGGGAATTCTTATTGGGAAGGTTTATCTCCTACTGCCAACAGAGAAGGAGAGCTGGGCCAACAATCTGGGGCAACAGCGGTCAAGGTGGTGGCTGGCCTGGGGAGGCCGAGCACTTTAACTCTTCCTCGGGGATCCCCAAGCAGAGCTCTGCCCAGGAACCGCATCCTGGTGGGTGTGGGTGGGCCGGAGAAGCATACTGCCAGCACCTCCAGAACGGGAAGTCTCCCAAGCCTCGTGTCATGACCTTGGTATTCAGGGTCAGCCGCTTCAACTGGACCCATGGGTCATTCATTTCTTGCCATCTTCTCCTCACCAGGGAGGGCCTTCTGCCTGGCTCAGTCTTCCAGCACTTGGAGCCTGGCACCAGGCCCAACCAAACCTGTGTGTCAGGGAGTAGACAGCTGCCTCTGGGGCTCTGAGGGGCGCTGTGACATCTCATTCTCCCCCATGAGTATCATCTCAGTTTGCCTGAAAGTTCACCATTAGTGACTCATTTCTTTGGGTTAAACATCGCCCTCACTTTCTCAACGCAGCTGCTCTAGGAAAGGGTAACCCATTGAGTTCTTCGCATCCTCGAGTGAACGGGGGACAGAGCTGAGATCTCGGAGGCCGAGAGGACAGCAGGAAGTGGCAGCGGAGTAGGAGGAAAAGAGGAGAAGAGGCCCAAGGCAGGAACAGCAAGCTGCACCTCAGTCCTGCCTCCCGGGCTGCCTTTCACAAGTCCCGGCTGTTCTGCAATGAGTCAGAGAAACCCCCTTTATTTAGTACAGCCCTCTGTGATTTACAAATCCCTCTCATTTGCATCCTCTTAGCTCGGAGAAGCCAGAAGGAGGGAGGTCTGAGCGCCCATGTTGCCGCTGAGGAGGCTGAGTCTGTGCCAGTGAGCAGGAGAGCCAGGTCTCCCTACCTCCTTTCTGCAGGACCTGGAGGCACCCTCCGCCAGCTCCCCTTCTCCCCACTTCACCCGCAGTTCTCTGCTTCGAACAGGAAGAGGCGCGGTGGAGGAACAAGAATGAGACGGTGGCAGGAAGGGTGCAGGGGGACAGAAAGGAGAAACGTAAGGCCCTCGGCGGTGGGCAGCAGGCGCACCCCGTGCCCTGAAGCCCGACTGAGACCCGATGGAGAAAGGGGATGTGGGTGAAAGTTGGAGACTCTGCTTGCTCACTAGTAACGAGCCTAATGCCGGCAGCTGGAACATGTAGCGGGCCCTCCTGTTGGCAGCGGCATGCCCCGAGCGTCCACACGGGCACCGAGGGCCACGGCAGGTTTCGCTGGCCTTGGTGTGTGGGAGCAGCCCTGTTCCAGGCAGAGGGGCCCCACGGAGAGAGCGAGGGAGGCAGGAAGAGACCCCAGGAGCCCTGCTAAGAAATCCCACAGGCTTCCAGACTCTCCGTCTCTCCTCGCCTTGCTTCCCTCCAGTCACAGTTCCGTCTCCGCTCCGTCCCCAGGAAGGGGTCTGTCCGCCATGCTGAACCTGTCCCCCGTCTCTTCCTCTTAACGAGCCAGGTTAAACATGCTGTAATCAGAGTAATAATACACCTGGGCTGGTTCTGCAGTGAACTGCCTTTTGTACTGCAATAGGACATTAATAGCAATTATTCTGCTTTGTAATTGGAGCTTTAAATACTAATTCAAACAGCCAGAGGAAAACCAATTAGTGCTAATTTATCTCTATGTGTTTTCCAGAGCTGGTGTCTGTCACACTGTGAAGAAATAGGTTGGTAATTAGTACAGTTGGGTGGTGGATAGAAGTAATTATCAGATTCTTTCATTTTTCTCTGGGAAAAAAAATGAGTAGGGGGTGGGGAAGGCCAAGATAGGTTCTACAAGTCTTTGTTCCCTTGGAGTTTAAAGAAAGGGCCCACGTTAACACTGAGGTCCCAGCCCTCAGCCCCTGAACTGCGCAGGCGCATCTGGGAGGCCGGCGGGCTCCGGCAGAGGCTGCCCCGCGGGCCTTCGCAAGGACCCTCCAGCCAAGAGGCTCGTGGAGGTCCCTCCAGCAGCACTGCAGTGGCCAGAGCATCGTGCTCATCTGGGAAAGGCTGGTGAGCACAGGGGCAAGGGGTAAGGGGGGCCTGGGCCCCAGGCCGGCCCCTCAGTCTCCAGCTGTGCGCTCTTAGTGGAGGCTCTGAGCAGCTCTCACGCCAGTTTTCTCATTTGCGAAACGGACAGACTGACAACCACCTAACTGGATTGTTGTAAGGAATGAATCAAATACAATTACGTTCATAACAGGCCTAGAAGCTGGTAATAATAAATACAGGTTACAGACTGTTTCCCATTTGCCCGGGACTCTTCTCAAGGACATTCTGTCATTATCGCTAACTCTCCAAAGCCACGAGGCAGACTCACCAGTTAGTTCATGCCCCTATTTCCTCTCCTGTCCGTACCTTTCACCGGCTATACAGCTCGGGAGGCGTTGTTAATCTCACTAAGCCTAGGTTTCCTCACCTACGGAAGGGGGTGCCTTCCTTATAGAGGTATTGCGAAGATTAAAGGAGACAACGATTCCAAAAAAACTCTCGCACAGTGGCCAGCGTGGAGCATTACCAACAGTATTATAATATTCTTTCACTGCAGTTTCCTTGAAATTGATACAAACTCTCTGTGGAGAGAGGTGGGCATGGCACAGTTTGCCCATTTTGCTAACCGACCCACAGGATTTAGTGAATGCCCCGTGTGCCGGCACACTGCAGGGAGCCCCGCTCACCCCCTCAGAGATGGAGGCTCGCACGCCCGGCAACAGAAGATGGGGTAATGATGGCATTTCGGAGAGTTCCACAGTTTACAAAATGCCTTCCCACACATGGTTTCAGTGCCTTTTCCCAAGTGAGCAGGTTGACAGTTATTTAAATCCCCATTTTACAGGTGGGAACATGAGGCTCAGAGAATTTAAATGGCTTGCTCAGGAAAGTGGTGGAATCAGAAGCCAAAGCCAGGCTTTTCCTGCGCACCCTGTGTGTGTGGACAAGGGCAAGGTCTACTAAGCCCTGTGGCCTGCCCGAGCTGCCCGTTGGTATGCGGTGCTGTTGTGGGGGGAGCGAGGCTGAGGAAGACAAGGGGGGCAGAGGCAGGGGAAGCTTCAGAGAGGGGGCTGGGGCACAGTGGGGCAGCTCTGCCCAGCCCGGGCAGGGTCTAGTAACACATTGAATGAGCGATCAGCACAGAGAACTCGGAGACTGCCTCTAACAATCTGGGTGACAATCTGGCAGCCCGGCCTTCCCCTGTTCTCACAGACCCCACCCCTCCCACTCAGGGGGCCTGCCTGGACCCTGCCGGCCTGTGAGCTGTGACCCTGGGCCAGGCCTTCAAGGAAGAGCGGTATGAACATAGGGAAGGGGAGGAGAGTGTGGAGGATAGGGCTTCCTCCGAGCCCTGTGGAGGGGCCTGAACATGGTGTTTGAGAGGCAGGGAGGAGACTGGCCTGGTAGTTCTGGAGGGTAAGTGCTGGGGAAGGAAAGGGCCCTGGTCAACAAGATGGCTTTGGTCACCACAGGGCAGAGGGCAGGTTCGGCCAGGGCCACTCCCTACAGCATTTACTGCCCCCACTGAAGGGGCACCAGGCCGGGAGCTGGCTCCACCCCGAGGAAGAGGAGGCTTCTTTCAAATCGCACAGAGGTACTGGCCATCTGCTTGCCGAGCCGTGGGCTTCTACCAGTGAGACCTCCGTTTCCTGTGGGCTGGAGCCTCTCCTCAAGGGGTTTTGCAGGCAGTATTTAAAAAGTTCAGACTGGCCCAGGTCAGAGGCAGGGACAGAGGGGAGTCAGAGAGAGTGTGGGGAGGGTGCAGATGAGGTAGCGGTGGCAGGAATGGGGAGACATGGAGAGAAGACAGGGTGTAGGCATGAGGTATGGGTGAGGGACTCACTGGGCACATGCCAAAATAATAATGATAGTTAGCGAGAGGGATTGTGGGTAAATTTAGGTTTTTTCTTTTTGGTTGTCGGTATTTTCTAAATTTTCTATACTGAGCATATTTCTCTTATATACTAAGGAAAACAATGAAACTTACTTTTTAAGGAAGAAGGAACATATGCTAGAGACATTTTGAAGGAAGAACTGACAGAATTTGATAAGTGACTAGTTAAGGGTGATAAAGGAGAAAGAGGAATCAAAAATAACTCAGGTTTCAAGACTGGGTGATAGGGGAAATGACAGAGGAAAGGAAGTTAGGTGGGGGAGTGGAGAGAGGGGGGATGATCCCGCCCCCCCCCCCCCCAGCTTCAGGCTGTGAATCCAAGCTGCCAGCAGGCCAAGCCGGTGGAGGCTGGGGGTGTTCATGCGGCCAGAGAGGAAGCAGGGCTGAGGGCTGGGGCGGGGGAGGCCATGCTCACCAGGCTGCAGACCAGCCTGGGTCCAACACCAAACCTGGGATCTCCTCACCCAGATGCTTGTCCAGACCTGCCTTTCTCAGCAGGGCCTTTGAAAGAAAGGCCCCAAGACCAGATCCGGAGGCAGCCCCAGCCTCGGGCCAGCTGGCTGTGGAGCTTTAGTACTGGGCTGCTTGGTTGTCCAAGGGGCATGGGCCTGAGCAGACCAGCCCAGGAGGCCAGGACAGACTTCATACTGATGGAGAGAGCCAAGAGCCGGCCAAGTGTGGAGGCTGGTACTCCCGAGGCCCTGCAGGCCAAGCGAGGCTACAGGAGACAGAACACACTGTCATTAGTGATGGTGGTGTGGGGATGCAAAGCCAGGCAGCCCATCTCTGACAGCTGCAGGAACCATTTCCCCCACTGAGAAGGGTCCCCCAGTCTTTAGTTCCTGGGCACCCCTCCCCACCATTTGTCCACAAGTGCACTGTCAGCACCCGGAAACCTGTCCTGCCTGCTGCTGACTTGGTGGCCTGCAGAAGGTTTGGGCCTGCAGGAGTCTTGGAGACCACTGTCCCAGATCACACAGATGCCCTTCGACCCCTGGAACCATTGCTTTGCATCTGCCCATGCATGGCCAAGGGCGGGTTTCCTGAGGCTCCAAGGGAAAAGTGCCCTCCTGACCAGCGCTGTCCAGGGGCCAGCAGCAAACCTGCCTTCCCTTCCATTTGGGCCACCCCTCTCCGGTCCCCCTCAGTTCTGCCCCCACACCCCTGCACCAGCCCTGGAGCACTCACTGAACCACCAAAGCCTCGGAAAGCTCTGCATAGACTGAGCCCCAGGCCCCACCCGAGGCTGCGTCACTGTTTCCTTGGCAACTGAAGGGGTAGTTGAAAAGTAACTCACAAAGCAAACAACGCGAGCTGCACAGGGGTGACTGTGAGAGTTACCTCATCAGCATCATGGGGCACAGGTTGGGGCTCTGCCTGGCTCCTCTCGCTGAGGCTGCTGGGGGGGGGGCTCCCGTGAGCCCCCCAAACCCTAGGCAGGGAGATTTCACAACACACTGCAGTGGCACGTATGCTCTTGCTCTTCCAGGAGCTATCTTGCCAGGAGGAGAGAGATCATCGGCATTGTCTGGTGGGGAGGGTCCTGCCCCTGCATGCCCTGGGCACTAATGAGGCTGGGACTGCAGCCTGAAAAGTTGTCAGACAGGAGGAGTGCAGAGCCACTGAGGGAGCTGGTGGCCAGTGACAGCCCGTCGGGGCCTGCCAGCGACAACGGCACAGTGTGGCCCAGTGCTCCCAAGGTCCCTGCACCAAACGCCCTCACCAAGGCCTTAGCAAATTTGGGGGATTTTCAGCAGGTGCTGAAGGAAAACCTTACAGGTGTGTGCCTGAGAGCCCAAAGGGCTTTTCAAAAATGATTTACTAAAATTATAAATATACGTGCCAGGTACGTATCTCAAGTGTAAAGCTTCATGGTTTTTACCCGTTGTCTTAGTTTGGTCTGCTGTAACAGAATACCGCGTAACAGAATGTGTGCTTTTAAACAATGACATGTATTTCTGACAGTCCTGGAGGTGGGAAGTCCGCGGTCAGGGCACAGCAAGGCTGATTTCTGACTGCCTGCTGCGGGGGGGATGGGAGAGCAGGGCAGAGGGAAGCAAGCTCTCTTGTGCCTCCCACAAGGGCACTAATCCCAATAGTGAGAGCCCCACCCTTATAATCTAATCCTAATTACATCCCAAAGGCCTCATTTCCTAATACATTGGGGTGGGGGATTCACATATGCGTTTGTGGAAACATAAACATCCCATCCATAACGCATGCAACCACCACCAAGTTGAAGACTTGCAGTATTTCCAGCACACCAAAAGGCGCCCATGTGCCCCTCCCCAGTCACCATCCCCACCTCTAGGGGATGTTACCCTGACTGCGGCCCCATCAGTTCAACTGGCTGTTGAACACCTGTGAATGGAGCCACCGTGTGGGTGCTTTCCTGCGTCTCGATGCTTGTCCAGTATGCTGTGCACATGGTGGGGTTCAGCCAGTGTCGTATGTATAAGCCGCAGTTTGTTCTTTCCTTTCGCTACAGGGTGTAGCTCATGGGCCTACACTTCTCGGGGCTTTCATGTTTGTGTTCTTCTCCTAGTCGGTGACTGGCAACTGTTTCCCCAGCAGGCCACGCCCAGGTCGCTCGGGTGCACCCTTTCCTCCCCGCCGGAATCTCACACAGCAGCCTGAGTGGGCATGATAATATCATGGGGACAACCTTGAATTCCCTCTAATTTGCCACAAAAAAAAAAAAAGTGGGAAGGGATTATTCGAAAACAGCGGCACTTTATTATTAGTAACATATTTGTGATGCATCTCACAACGCCTGGTGCCACCCCAGCGTGTCACAGCTTTTAGGCTGAGAACTGCTAGTCTATGTGGTGTGATTTCAGGTAAAGCAAGGTCATTTCCTGTCCCCAAGAGATCGCTTTCCTCTATCCTACTGCTTCCCCTGAAGGTCCCCCACCCTCACCCCCAGGGGATTTCTGCGCTTTGTCGAAGAGCTCCGGGATCCTCTTTAAAATTCAAGAGCTCCTGAGGGGAGAGAATCCATTAAGCTCACTCACCTCGGTGGGTCTTTCAGGGGACCTGGAAATGCCCCCCCCCACAGTGTGGCACACGTTTCCCACACTTCCTCTCTCCACTCCACAAGGAGGTCACCAGGATGGTGCTTTTAGCCCCAGTTTGCAAATGAGGAAACTGAGGCTCAGGGAGATGGAATAACTGGCCTAAGGTCACACACTGGCTCTGTTGCAGGAGCAATCTTTCAAAGCCCCTGAAGCCAGTGTTGAGACCCCAGTGGGTGGATGGGAGGCACTCAGCCTGTGAGCGAGGAGAGAGAGGGACCCAGAACGGAGATGACACTGTGCTGAGGAGGAGGAGTGGTGCCAGGGTGGCCCGACCAAGCGTCAGAGGAAACAGAGATGGCCTTCCAGTCAGACCCCACATCTCCCAGGCGCTGCCGCCGCCCCAGAGCCATGGCGTGTGCACGGGGTTGGGGGGTCTGGCCACCACCAGCATCAGCCTCCCCACCATTATTGGGGACCACCAAGGCCAGGTATAGGGATGTGTCACAAACCATCAGAGGTGTGCAGAGACATTCTTGTCTCTGAAAGACCAGCTTCTTTGCACGGCTCTTGGTGTGCAAAAGAATGCTCATTTGGGGACCCCATGCCAAGGACCCTATATGCACTGTTTGTCTACAGCAGCCCTGGGGAGTGGGTGTGCCCCAGCCCCTTTTGTAAGTGAGGAAGCCAGTTCTCAGGGAGATCAGTAAATCTCAGGAGGCTGCCAGTGCGTGAGGGCAGCGGCTGTGTCCATCGCCAGCACCAGGTTCCTGTCTGTCACTCAGGGGTGTGTGGCAGGTTTGCCTGACCCGCATCACAAGATGCCTCACTATAGCAGGACTGGGCAGAGACCCAACGTCAGTGTGAGGGAGGCCTGGCTCTGGGGAGACAGACATGGGCTTTAGAAGGAAGAGGGTATATTTAGTGAGTGCCTCGAGGTAGGTCAGAAGCGGGCCACCTATGTCTGTGGTTGGGAGGCAAGGGCTCTTCTTCAAAATAGCCCTGTGCTGCCCATAAGCCTGTCGTGCCTGTCTACTCCCTTGGGTCTTACATGGTGAGGGACACGTTACAGAACTCGCCAAGCCCACTCTGTGCCCAGCACTGTGTGAGGCTACAAGATAACAAACAGAGAAAATGCAGCAGTGTCCTGGGAGTCCAGAAGCAGACAGGCACCAAGCCCACAACCACCATGGGCTATGGAGAGAGTCCACCGGCGTGGGGAGCCAGGACAGACAGATGCGAGGCACTTAGTGCCCAGCACAAAGCACTGATCAGATATGCACGCACTCACAGGCATATGGACCAGGGAGCACCCCCGTGATCCTGAAGCAGATGAGGAATCTTTTGGACGGGGCTTTAGCAGAAGAGCAGCAAAGTCAAATTTATTTTCCATCTGCTTACTTCAGCGGCCTCAGTGTTAGGAAGGGTGGGCTCACGGGGGAGGCGGAGGCACTGCCAGCTAATCCGGTGGGTTCTGGAGGACTGAACCCACCACTGGCCATATCACTAGCCAGCGCTTCAGCCTATTAGCTAAGACCTCCGCAGAGAATCACCTGGACTTGGGAGAGACCACAGTAGGAGGTGGGAGTCAGCGCTGGAAGAGAAGGCACGACTGAGGGAAGCAGACAGACACGAAGGCAGCCTTGTCAATTCACCCAGGGTGGAGAGGCCATGAGTGTGCAACTCCCACGTGCAAACACATGTATTTATTCAAGCATGAGGATCAATAATGTAACAACTACATACAGGGCTAGGTGGGTACTAGAATTATCGGATCACTTTGCAAATTATTAAAATTGTCTGACCACTATGCTGTACACCTGTAACTAATATAAGATAATATTGAGTGTCAGCACAATTGAAAAATAAAACCAAAACATTTTCAAGAATGAGGAGCTTTCAAAAAATTTTTTAAACAAGCACCACAGGCTGTTTGTGCAACAGACAAAAGGCACACCCTGGGCTGAAGCTCAGATTTGCTGTCGTTTCTCTTCATCTCTAGTTTATTTCTTCCAATGATTTCACATAAGAAAATGGCCAGAAAAAGTTAAGTGAGGAACATACAAAGACACTGACGGGCGCTTCCCCGAGGAAGAGAAGCTCTGGAGGCGGGCTGAGAGTCCTGGGGCGCTAACTCTGTGAGACCACGGAGCGAGCCTCGCAGCAACCAGAGGGGTGGACCAGGTGGCTTCCCAGACTTCTCCAGAAGAACATAACTGGGTCTCAGGCCATTCGAGCTACTACAACAATGGCCACAGACTGTGTGGCTTCAAAAACAACTGTGTATTTCTCAGAGTTCTGGAAGTCCAAGATCAAGGTGCCAATAGATCCAGAGTCTGGTGACAGCCACCTTCTTTCTCCTTGTACCCTCAAGTGGTGGAGAGAGCAGAGAGGAAGCAAGCTCGCTCACTGGCTACCTCCACCCCCCACCCCCGCATCCGATAAAGGCGCTAATCCCACCGCGAGAGCTCCACCCAGACGACCTTGTCAGCTCCCGAAGACCCCACCTCCTAACATCATCACACAGCAAATTAGGGTTCCAACGTATGAATGGGGGGCATGGGGGAGGACACACAAACATTCAGTTTATCGCACTCCGCCCTCTTATTCCATTGTCCTTGGCCATTCTGGCAAGGGAAGAGTTCCTTGGAGTTACTCTGTTTGAAGTGGGAAGAATTCCTGACTGGAGGTGACCCCACGTTTCAGCCTCAGCGGCAGGCAGCTCTGACAATAGGTGAATTAAAAGCCCCCTTGGCCAAGGTTCCTCAGCATAAAGCAAAGAGGATAGAAAATCTGTAATTCCTTCAACTCCAGGGTGCCACAGTTCTCTGGTTTGGGGTAGGGAGTAAAAGGAAGACTGTGGCAGGGAGACAAAAGTCATCCTGTGTGTGTCGGTGGGAGGCAAGGGCTCTTCCTCAAAGTGGCCCTGCACCGCCCCTAAGGCTGCTGCGCATCTGCGTCACAAAAGCTAGCGGCCTCTGGGGCCCTGCAGTTCCTTTCACCTTCAGAGGCATGGGCCTTGGAGGCCTGACCACAAACAAACTGGTTGGGTCAATCAACATCAGGCCCTCCATCCCCATGGAACCAGGCCTTCTCCTCCCTACAGAATCTGACCATCCAGGGCACCTCAAAACTCATCATGCCTTTTCTCAACCATGGGCAAGGGCAAGGGCAAGGGCAAGGGCAAGGGCAAGGGCAAGGGCAAAGGCACGGAGTTCTGGCTACATCTGTAGAGAGGCATTCTGAAGGACTACCCTGCATTTTTGCTGGAATGCTCCCTGCCATGTGGTTTTCCACTCCTCTGTTGCTTTTATAGATATATATTTATATACATATAAATATCTCTTTCCCTGAGGGACAATGCAGCTCAGCCAAGTGAGATTTCAGTGTGATCCGGTGGAATTGTCACGAAGGAATTTCGCTAGGGCGGGGAGCAGAGATTCTGCATTCAGGACATCACCTGGCTAATGAAACACTGCACAGCTCCCGAGAACACACACCATTTCCTTTCTTTTTTAATCTTCCCTTTAAATAACGAGGGGTGTGTTGTTTCTCCCATTTTTGCCAGTTTAAATTGAGATTTTTTTTGGAAACAATAAGCAAACTAATAGTAGGGGTTAAATAATTCATTAAAGGGTGGGGAGAAGAGAGAAGACGGGGTTGGGGGAGGGGGTTGGGGGGAACTGGAATCTGCCAGTAGCAGCAATAAATGCAGAGTTATGCCTCAGGCATAATATATCAAAGGAAATATAATGCATCCAGCTTAAAACTAATGATTGCCATATAATTAGATGAGAAGCATTGTGCTATAAATGTGTATTCTTTAGCGTGCTGTGATTTTACTGTAAAAAGAGAGAGTGAGAGCGAGAAAGAAGGAGACAGAAAAACACAGAGCCCAGCAACATACTATAAAAAGAACCTTCTGTTGACTTCTCTACTGTTTAGTATTCCTTGGCTGTTCTCCCTTGGGAGGGTGTAATTAGTACTTTATGAAGAGTACATTTAAAGCAGTTTAATATTCACCTCATTCAATCTGAAACAATGTGATCCATGCTTAGACAAATCAGTGCTCCTTGCTGACATAATCTGTCAGAACATTACCTCTGAAAAGACCTTTCAAGAGGTTTGGATGTTAATTAGTTGTCTATCATGTATAAACAGAGCAGTGAGCAGAAGGGGCTCCGACAGGCCAGAGGGATACGCTGGGAAATGCATTTTGTATGAACGCGGCTTGCAGGGGGGTCTCCTCTCTCTCCCCGCCTCCCCCACACCCCCGCCTCTCCTGTGCCAGCAGCCACACGGGCTTTGGACTTTTTCCGGGCAAGAAAAAAGCTTTCTGGTTGGCTTCACGGGGCACCGCCAGCCCCCGAAGGGAACCGTGACTGAAAGGGGTTCCCCGCACACCACGCCACCACCTCTGCCTCTGAGGTCTGGCACTCCCCAGGATGGGGCCATCTGCAAGGCGTGACAGGAAGCATGACCTCAAAGGCCTACCTGGGCTTCCTGGGGGGCTCCAAGCTTTGGGGCCCAGCTGAGGCCCTTCTCCTGTGAGCAAAGAGGGCCATGGAGAGAAGGAGAAGGGGGCACCCTGACACACATCTTCCCGCTCGCCTGAAGGCTCTCCCTTGGGAGGCCAGTGCCCCGGGAGCAGAGCTGCAGGGTGCAGGAGAGACTCACACCCCAGGAAACTGACCCACAGGCAACTTCCTTCACAGCCCGACTCACAGAATGCTGACTGGGATCTGAAGTCACAGGTCCATGGTCTAGGCCCTGCCTCCGGGCACTGCTTCCAGGGCGGGAGAACCTTCTCCTTAGGGGGGGGGGCGGAGGGGGGGGTCCTGCAAGGCCCAGGCCCAGGTTCTGCCTGTGGGGGCTGTCTAGGGATTTAAACCTGCTCTCCCTTTCACTCTAGACTTAGACTGCCTGTGTGTGAAGCTCTTGCTAGCACGTTGGAGATGCTTGTGAAGAAGCAGGTCAGGACATACTCTGTTGGGCCCATCATTCCAGGATGGCCTGGCAGCTGGCGCCAGGAACCTCGCTTGCCCCCAAGGGCCAGGGCCCACCCAGTGGCCCCCCAGCTGTCTCCTTTCCCCACTCCCAGGTGCCCCACTTTCCTTCAGTGGCCTTAACACCCACAGCCTCTTTATTTCACATTCATTCTATAGGTATCCACTAAATGCCTACTGTGTGCATTGCATTGTGCCACATTCTAGGGCAACAAAGATGACTAAATTGTGGTCTCGGCTCCCGAGGCATTTACAGACCCATAAACTGGTCATTACAATGGGGGTAATTATAAGTAGTGTAAAGCAGGCAATGTAATTGAGTGGTTAGGAGGGAGGGTGACGGAGTCATATTGCCTGGATTCAGACCCCAGCCTTACCCCAAACAGCTAGTGACCTTGGGCAGGTTATTTAGCTGCTGTGAGCCTCAGCTTCCTTGTCTGTAAGACGAAGGTAAGAACAGCGATCTCGTAGGTTTTTGCACGTAGACGAGATAATTCAGAGAAGCTCCTACTGTGAGGCTTAGGGTGAGTGCCCAACAAATGTTTGCTCCACCACCCCAGTCCCCCAGCCCCACCAAAAACTAGTGCAGCAATAGGAACTCAGTCGAAATGCCTGAAGGTAGAGGAGGGAGATACTAACTGGACCTAAGCAGCTTGGAAGGCTTCCTGAAGGAGGCGACATTTGAGCTGTGTTTAAAAGGACTAAGAAGGTTTCTAGATAAAGAAGTGACAGAAAGGCTTTCTAGATAAAGGAACAACACATGACAGGTGGGCGGGCACACAGACAGGAGAAGGGTTTTTAGAACATGAACAATCGGCCCTTGTGCTCTGTGTCACACTCCTGGAGCCACGGCCACAGCTCCCGGGGGAGCCTTGCAGAACCAGCCACTGGAAGGCTCAGGTGTACTGAAGGGAGCGCTCCGGCGAGTAGCACTGCATTCTTCCAACAGCCGAGGAAGCAGTTGCTCCACCCTGTATTTCTCAAAATGAAGAGTTAAGATCTCAAACACCCCTGGCCTGGGTATCACCCAGAGCTGAAGCACAGGCAGAGCCACATTCCGGGGGGGGGGCAGCAGGATCTTGGACTCTGGTCCACTCCCACCCTGCTCCAGCCCCGCAGCCATGAGCTCGACACCCCCCCCCCCACGCGCACACACACACACTGCATTGCCTGTGTCTGCTGAGGACAGCGCGAAGCCCCCAGCACAGGCCTGGGACACAAAAGACACTTGGTAGCTGGTTGCTTGTGTTACTAATGCAAAGAGCTTGTTCTGGTCCACAGCTTTTTTTGGAGCAGCTGTCCTTCTCTGGTTTTTAACTTGGCAGGGACCCTGGGACTCAGGAGGTGTGGGGAGTCCCCAGTTTCCTCTCAGCCGAACCCTGGGCCTCCTTGGGCCTCAGTCTACTTGGGGCCTCGTCTATCTCTGCAGACCCCGGAGTCCCCTCCTGCCAAGCCAGAGCTGGTGGGCGGCCCAGGGCTCCCCCACTCCCCCGTTCCCATCAACCAGCCCCTGGACACAATAGCAGCTCTTCCTTCGCTCAGGGAAACCCCAGGCCTTTCCCTCTGAGGACGCTGGGAGAGCGCTGTCCAGCCAGCCACCCCAAGGACAGGGCGGGCCAGGCCCAGGCCCTGCGCTCCCTCCTCTATCCTCAAACAGTCCTAGTGACATCTTCTCCCACCTGGCAGGTGCCTACTTGGAGGCAGAAAAATTATATTCGGCCCCCTCACCACAGCCCTTGAAGTGGGCATGACCCACCCGTCAGGCAGACCACCCAGGGTGAAGGCGGCTTCACAGTGTGAAGGCTGGAGGCCTTCCTGTCTGTTTCCATTGACCTGCCATCCACCTTCACACTGACTTGCCCAGGGGCAGCAAACTGTAGCCCGCAGGCCAAATCAGCCTGTTGTTGTAGGACCTGTGGGCTAAGAATGGTTTTTCATTTTTAAAGAGTTGAAATGAAACAAAGAACATGTGGTCAGAATCCTATGTAGCCTACAGGCCTCAAACATTCACTACCTGGGCCTTCACAGAAAGTCGCTGACCCTGACTGAGCCCATGGGACATTCAACTTGGTGCCAGACTCTGGGTACTAGAGGTGCCACGTGAAAAAGGCACGGTATGGAAGACTGACATTTGACCAGAACAGTCCCTCCGTGTGACCCATAGCTCCAAAACCATTTTAAAAAGGCCTGTAGTAGGGATGCAGCGGGACTAAAGAGAACACAGGTAGTTTTCTCCCTGTGTCTATTTCATGTAGTTAGTATCTCCATTTTTTGAGTGAAAAATGGAAAAGCTGAGAGGTGAAATGACTCATTTAGGGGCACCTGGTGAGTGTCCTTCCCAGGTCCCAGGACCTCAAGGCCACAGCTGCCCCAGGGCACCTGGGACTCAGAGACAGACGGGGGGGCCGCAGGGCCGCAGGAGAGTGGCCTGGAGGAACTGTAGTGGTACCTGTCAGTCCCAGCCACCTCCCTCTTTCCATACAGATTGAATTTATGCGCATCTCAGATTTCCTTTTCCAACACAAGCCTACGTAGCTTGGAGTTGTTGCAGCCACCGTGTCACCCCTCAGTAAGAGCACCCCAATTCTCTGTGTCTCGGGAGTTGATCCTACCTCACCCCCCTCAAGCTAAATAACAGCCCCAGCACTCCTGCCAGCTGGCTGTGTGACCTAGAGCAGGCCACTGTCCTTCTCTGTGCCTCCCTTTCCTCCCCAGGAAGTGGAGTCCATGACCCTCCACTCCCTTAGCCCACACTCAGACTCTGAGGGAGAGAATGAGGTCATGTCTGTGTGCTACTTGGCGGGAGGAAGCTGCTTTCTGGGTCTCATTGGGCAGTTGCCATGAAGTTGCTCAGATGTGTGAGTATTTCGAGGGCCTCGGGAGCCAGGCTTAGCACTACTAGGGCCAGGTAGAGTGTCAGAACCAGCTTGAGCTTCCACGTCAGTAAGGCGTGAGTTCAAGTCCAGCTCCACCACTTCCCAGCCTTGGCAAACCACCCAATTGATTTGGGCCGCAGGTTCCTTACCTGCAAAATGGGAATCATCCCAGCAACTGAGGGTGACTTGGTCAAGAGTTAAGTAAACAATCCCAGGTCACTCAGAACTGTGAACGCTCTGGGCCCTGTCAGGACACCTCTTTGGGTTTCTCTGTGAACTGTCTCCACCGAAGTGCAAACACCCTCCGCCCACGGCTCCCTCCGGCAGCCTTTGGCAGTAGGGACCAGCTGACTTACCAAACCCCTCCTTTTGGAAAAGAAAAGTGAGAACTGGGTCAGTGAGCACAGCCCTCTCCCAGGCATCACCCAGGCAGCCTCAGCCTGCAGGGCCAGGGGACCGGGTGAGGCCGGACGTTCCCCGAAGCCCGCCCTCTACCGCACGCCCAGCCTGGCCGCTGTCCGAGGGCAGCGGACCAGAGCTCCCATGCAGCACTGGGTGCAAAACGAAGGGCATCCGTGAACTCTCCCCCTGGCGCCTTTTGAGAGGGAGGGAGAGAAAGGTGGGGACAAGCCGCACATGGAAAAGGTCTAAGTGGTGAGGAGTGGTGGTGGGGCGTGGTGGAGAGAAGCTGAGAGATCCAGCCAGCAGAGGGGGTGAGAAGCAGCAGAGACTGGCCCGGGCCTCACGCAGCTAACAGCAGAGCTGTGGAGCCAATCTGGCCCCGGGGGTCTGACAAGGAGTTAAATGGGTTGCCTAACAGCCTCCCTGGCTCTCCACTGGCTCTTCTGATCTGGGCTGTCCAGGTGAAGGGTCTGGAACAGGGAGGGTCTGGGAGCCCAGGGGCTAAGGCGTGGCACAAGCCCGCCCCAGGCCTGCTCCAGCCCTGCAGGGCCAGAAGGAGGCGCCAGCTGTTCGCCTCCTGTGTGAGTCTTTGCCACCTGGGCTCCCAAACAGTCCCACGCTCGTCTTGCAGGCGTTAGTAGGGAAAATGCCCCAGACAAGGAATTACTAATATGTTTCTCAGCTCATGGCAGCTCAGTAGCACTCGGAACACTCCCGGCCCACCTCCCCTCCTGAATTTAGTACATGGCATCCCTACTAATGATCAGCAAGCGCTGAGTGAGCGCCTTTGGCTGTGGCCCTTATTCAGGGCATAGTCAGGGCTGCAAACCCGAGTGAGGCACAGAGGCACAGTGGCAGCAGGGCCGGGGCATCGAATGCCTCTCCCCGAAAGAGGAGAGCGCTCTCTCACCAAGGAACTCCGCTGCCCCCTCAGGGTCAGAGCCCACCCATATGGGAGGGGTGGATTAACCAGCCTTGACCTGAGACAGACCAAGGATAGCACAGGCTTTTTGTAACCAGTTTTTCTTGCTTATTTATTCATTCCCCTGCACATGGCCAAATGGCAAACAACAAATGTTTAACAATATTAAGAATAGGTGATGGTGATGGAGATGAGGTTAATGGTGGCGATGATAACAATAATGTTAGAGACAAATAGATGTGTTCTGTTTTGGCCTCAAGCCTGTGGGACTTCAAGCCTTCCTTCCTGCCCACGGGTGCTTCTGGTACCCACTCACGAGACAATAGGGAAAAGGAGTAGAAGCTTGAGAAAGTTAAGAATTAGTCACGCAGACCTCTGGCTCCAAGCAGGACTTGATCAGCTCACCCAGGAAAGCCACCGTGGCGGTGAGGAGGTGCGAGAGCGAAGGAGTCCACGTCAGGGACAGGCCCTTGCTGGCCTAAGTTAAGGACAAGTTCCCAGCCCAGGCTCTCGGAGCACAGTGAAAACAGCAAGGGCCATATTCCCTGCTCATCGTCCTACCAGGTTGAGGACACTAAAGCCGGGACAGGTCTCCCAGGTGGTCCCGGCCAGCTTTCCCACGGCGTGAGTGAGGAAACGGGGGCCCAGAAAGAAGTGACTCACCCACAGCTGCACAGCAGAGCAGGGACGCGAACTCCACTCTCCTTTCATTACAAAGTGAGAACCATGGAGAGGTGATGGTGGGCAGGGGCCAGGGTTAGATGTGGGGAAGCTGTCGGCCCTCCAGCTGCTTCCACAGGTCCATGCCATCCGTCATTCCCGCCTCTGTGGCTTGACACCAGGGCGGTAACACCCGACCCACAAGTGCAGATCATTGCCAAGTCCGTGTGTACAGGTTCTAGAACAAGCAAGGAGCCTTTCCTTTCTGCTCAGCTCCCTAGAAAAGAGCTAAGAGGGGAAGCAGGCCAATTCCTGGTGAAGAGTCCCTCCACCTTCTAATCTCCCAAATATTTCTTTTCTTGGGATAAACTTTCCCAGCAATATTTAAAGCCAGTTAGAGAAAATGAAGGGATTAAATGGAAAACCTTAGGGGGGTTTTGGCCACAGAATCATTCACTCGTTCAAGAGTCTTCGACAGTATCTACTCTGTGAAGACTCGGTCATGAAGGAGATAGGCTCCCCGACCTCTGTGCACCTGCAGCCTCGTGGGTAGGGCAAACAGAAGCCCTTGGGGAGCACCCAGAAGGGAAGACCATCCATTTCATGGTGACGTGAGGGGTTGGGCGGCTTCGAGAAGTAGGAGACATCAGACCCTGGGCACCCTAGAGCCCCAGAAGGCCAGAGCCTGTCCTGAGCAGAGATGCAGTTTGATCCACTTGCTTCTGTTTCTCACTTTGCCCTTTGTCCCTCCTTCCCTCCGGAGCACAGCGACTTTCTTTTCTTCATGCAAACATACCCCCTCAGCAGCCCCTAGCTCCAGCCTCTATCTTCAGACTTTCCTTTTCCATCATTTTCCCTATTTGGGGCCCAAATCCCGTCCATACCCCATCAGTGAGCGGGTAGACAGGGCACAGAGGCTGTGGGCAGAGGCCCCACCAGACTCGCCCGCACAGATGTGCTCTGTGCCCACACAGCTGTCCCAGCAGCCCATCTGCACTCACTTCCTGCCTCCCTGCTCCAGCCCCTCACACCTCCCACGCAGGGGCCAGGGGCGGGAAGCCTGGCCCAAAGGCCAATGCTGAGGCTGCTGGCTGGCAGCAAGGCAAAGGCTCCTGCCCTCCCCCTTCCTCCACAGGGAATGGTGGCCTGGGAGGGACTGTGGCCAGGTGGTCACCTCAGAAGTTAGCCTCAGCCTCTTGGCAGCTGTGGAGATGGCCTTGCCCTCAAGTTCTCCCAGCACCATCTGTCCATGTGAGATAAATGAACCACATCGCATGGCTCTTTTGTGAAGACTAAGAAGTCTGCTTCATTAGGTGTCTCCAAGGGAAGGAAAAAATACTTTCAAAAAGAGTTTGATGCAAAAAGATGTCCCAGCTTAAAGTGTGCCCCGATGCTCTTGTATCCTAGGGTCCTCATCAGAATCTGTGCCCCCCACCCCGGCTTTAATGTTGGGAGGTGGGAAGAATAGGAAATCGCCTGAGGAGGTGACTTTTCTGAAAACCTGCACATTTCTGGGGTGCTCACAGCTCCCTCCTGGTTCCTGGGCAGGGTGCTCATACTCTGGGACCGTAGGGACCGTGGCTCCCATGGCCCAACCCTCCTTCACGGCAGGAGGGCAGGAGCCCGAGCCCGGTGGCCCCCAGCCCTGGTTCTGTCTGTAGGAGGCCCTCAGCAGGCGTGTGCTCAGCTGGGCTTCGAGGCTCCTTACCCCCGGGCACGTGCCTGCACCGGGGCGAGCGGGGAGTCCGACACACCCTCTCAGGGTGCGCTCAGGTCATCTAAACTGGGCAGTCGGGGAGAGGGAGACGGGCAGCGGTAGTCTGCGCGATGGGGAACGGGGATGGGGGCCCCGGAGGAGTGGGGAACCTGAGGGGAAGCTAACAGCAGCCCCTACTCAGCCCAGAGCCCGTTCTTCAGTACTGTGTCCTAAAGCCTCGAAAGTCAGGCAAAAATACAACACATTGTTTCCTTTTCCTGAAAACAGAAATGTCTTAGGAGTGTGGGCAAACCTCAGAATCTCCTGAACAGTGGGATCGTGGGTGGGAACTGGCTTCTCCCAGCAGGAATGAGCCCCTAGAACAAGGGCGGGTGCCCAGAACAAGAGCAGAGCCCGGCCAAGCTTGCCGGCTGTGAGAGGGGCTTGCCTTCCCTGAGCACCATTTTCAAAGGAGGGGGGGTTCCTGCCCCCCGCTTCCTCCCACACAGCCGTGAGCTGCACCCTCCGAGAGGATGTCAGGTGAGGGGCAGCGCTGCCCCTCCTGCAGGCTGCTGGCCTGGATTCGGGCATTTCTAAATTGCTCCCCTAAGATGAGATGCCTCTGAGCGACCAGACAACCATAGACGTAGGTTACTGTATTTTCACAGTGTTTCCCTAAGTATCAAAGGCAGAAATTCTCTTTCACAGACATAACTTGTCACCACTTTCTCACTTTACGAACGTGGCCACCGTAAGTGTGACGGAGTGCCTGAGATTCAGGTCCCAACCTGAAAACTCTGATTACCTGATAAGTCTGAGCCTAATGTAACAGAAAGAGAATACGAGGTGAGTCGATGGCTGGTGATGAGAGGAATGGGCGACAGCCGAGAGGAAGGCGGGCTGGTTAGCCAGCAGCCGGCGACGAGCCCACCCTCGCCCAGGGCCCTGAGGCAGGCTGCCTGGCAGAAGGAGGCACTCCTTTGTTTTAAGGATGCTCAGTTTCTGTTCAATCTGTAACCTGTGACTTCTACCCAACACTTTCTCTAACTACCAATATGGAGAAAGAGAGAGAGTGCCCTCCTCCAAGGCAAGGCTCCTTCCTCCCAGCCCACCAGTGACCGAGGGCCCCTCCTCCTGCCACACATGTCAGAGAAACCACCCAGATGCCTAGGGTCTGCCACTAGCTCAGCAGGACAGGGCAGCCCTGGGATGGAGGAGATGTCCCAGAGTGTCAGACCCACGTTCTCTGAGGCAACTGGGGCTCAGAGGGAAGGGACAGGTGCATGGTGACCCCCCGCAAGAGGGACACATCGTTGCGGGCGCCCTCGGAGACCCCTGGGTCTGTTCACAGGGGCATAACGGCGTCCCAAGGCTCCTGAGTTGACCCCAGCGTTTGCTCTTCTAACATTGAGATCTCGGTTTGGGGTGACCACCCTCACCCACCCCCAACCCTACCTAGAAGGAGGGGGCTTCACCTCAGGACCCCCCGCAGCAGGGGTCCCCTGGGACAGGTTCCATAAGCCAGCACTGAGTTTACTACAAGTTTCAGACAAAGAAGGTGTGTTGGAGCTGAGAGCCTGCTCCTGCCCGCTGCGTGGGCGGTGAGTTCAATGCCTTCTTGTCAACACTTGAATGTGTTGAACATCACTCACAAGGGCATTCTTTAAGGAACCTATTAACTTAATTACCCGGGCATTTTTTCCTCTCTCCCCCATCCATGCATCTCACATAAAAATTTGGCTTTCGCCCGAGACTGGAGTCACATCCTGACAGCTCTCGCCCTAGTGTGCGCTGTGCGCGCGTTCTCGGACAGGATCTGCCGGTCTTGACTCTCCGACAAGGGCACTCAGTGCCCTCAGGAGCACCCAGATCAGAGCCACACCCTGCCCCGCCCCCACCCCAAAATAAATTTGGCTCTCTTCCTTTGTGAGATACTTCTGATGTTAAGTCCTCTGCCCTGGCACAATACCACCTTGTTTTTTTTCTCTAGAGGTAGTCAGGGTGGCTGCACTGTAGAGACCGATTCCTTCCCTAGGGTGCTAAGTAGCACTGCAGGAAGCTACGAAAGGGGGCGAGGCTGGGGCAGGGGCAGGGAAGGGGTCTCCTGGAAAAGTAGAGGAGGAGAGCGGTGAAGGAGCAAACCGAGCTCCCACGGGTTAGGCCCCTCCTCCGCCATAGATTCAGGTCAATCACGGCTGGTTTATTAAACACCAGCCATGTGCCCAGAGCTGTCCACCTAGATAATGGAAGCAGAGCAACTTCTGCCCAGATTAATTTTTTCCAAATTCCAGTTCCATTGCACATCTAATCCCCTGGAAAAAACAAGAGAGAATTTGTTATACATTAGCTCATACTGGGAGCCAGAGGAATGAGGTCCCAGAGCATATAAGTGCTCCTGTGGTACAGGGGCCCTGGATTGTTTTGTCAGTAAAATGCGGAGGGTGGGCCTCACGGAGGGATTTCTAAAACCCGTTTGGAGCTTTGGCCCCCTTTGTCCCCCGTGGCTCACCTGCACTTCCACAGCTGTCTGCCGCCACCCAGCTCTACGGGGAATCGGCGCCCAGGAAGGGAAGGGGTGGCCATGCTCGGACCAGGAGGCAAATGGGGATCATCTCTCAGAGGCATATGCTGCATTTGGTGGACATGCCCTGCATAGTGACTCCCCTGTCCAGGGAGAGAGGAGCCGGGCAGAGGCAGGGGCTGGGGGAGGCATGGCTTCCAGCCCTAGCAGGGTCGGGGCAGACCCCCGGGAGGTGGCTGTGCTCCTAGGGCTGATATTACATTGAGGGGACCCCCTGCCCACTGATTTAAGCAAAATGATCAAGACAGAGGCCCCAGAGACATGTGGGGGAGGCACCGCCCAGCCAGACCTCAGGCTGTCCGTCGCTGTACTGTGGGAAAGCCAGTAGCCAGTAGCCTGATAAAGGAGGAACACACCCACATCTTTCTTGCCAAGACTATGCATAACCAAAGAGCAACTTACAGACCTTTCTAACCATCTCCACACTCTGTCCTATTTCCAGGGAGGCAAAAAAAACACTAAAGCAAGTTCAGAAAGTCCAACAGAGTCCTGTGGGGTAATGCCCTCTGTACTCACCCAACGGTGAGCCCCCCAAACTCTCAACGGACCAAGGTAGTTCTGCAGAATGAAAAGACATTGATATGATGGGTCCTGCGTGTGGATTGCGGAGAAGGGACCCAGCAGGCTCTCTGGTCCAGCTCCCTCCCTCCCAGCTGGTCTGCAGCTGCATCCTTCACTTGTAGCGGCCCCTCTGCTCTCCTGGAGTGTCCAGTGAGGGCAGAGAGAGGCCAAGTGTGCAGTCTGGGCCCCACAGCTTCCCCTCAGGGAGGGCTCTCTTTGCCTGGGAAGCTCTTACACGTGGGGAACCCCTAGACTACCTGCAGTTGTTTCTATCCACCCCTCTGACTCAGGGCTGATGAGAGCATGGTGACCTCTGATTCACTCCCCTGCTACTCTCCACTGGCCCTGGAGACCCCCTCCTTGTGTGTGCAGCCCAGTATAAAAGAATGCTGGGGAGGGGCGGGGCTGCTGGGGGCCTGGGGTGTGACCCTATACACCTGAAGGCTGCAAAATTAGGGTCACAAGCCCTCAGCGCCCTTTCCCCCAAGGCAGCTAGTGTGCAGTTTCGCTGTGATGCAACTCTCCGCCAGGCGGGTTCTGTGACCTGGGATCCCCGAGGCAGCCTCTTCTCGCCACACTGCTGTCCACCTCCCGTCACAGACTGGCTGGTGGGCTTCTCTCCCTGCCCCCAGAGGGCTCCTCTCAGGGTCCCCCCACCCCCAATCTAGAGGCCACAGCTGGGAGCCTCCAACACACTCAAGGTGCCTAAGAACAGCCCTCTCTCTGGGGGTCTCCCCTTTCTTTCCGGGTTGTGAGGGGAGTCTTCTGCGGCAGAGGCTTGGACAGGGCAAAGCAGCAAAGGCTGATTAATCTCCCCTCCACACAGATTGCTGTGTGTACACACACATGTGTGTGCACACACATACGTCCATGTTGTTCAAGTTGACTAAGAGGCAAAGCGTTGCCTAAGCCAGGGCCCTGGTCCAGGCAAAGGTCCTCCCCCTCCCTCCACCCAAGCTGAAGCAGACATCCCTCCACGCCAGGGCCCACAGCCCTGCTGGGAGCATGCCGAAAGCCCAGGCTCCTGCCCCACAGAGCCTGCGTGCATGCACACTCACACATTCCCTAAGAAAGCCCTGGGGGCCTCTGTGGGAAGGCTTTCCGGGATACTTTTATGGCAAAAGAGGAAGTCTGGGCACCGCTGGTACAGCTGAGGCCAGGGAGCCAGCAACTGCTGCCAACGGTGCAGTCAGCCTGCACCTCCCTGTGACAGAGCCTTTAACCCCCTTCTTCGTGCCAAGAGGCTAGTCAGGCACGACAGGCGGCACCCCCAGGGTCTCGGTGCTGCCCTCACAGCCCCCGCCTCACGTGTGCACACACGTCTACGCACACACACAGACACACATGCGACTCACCCAGAGCTGATCAGAGCCGGTTTCAGCCCAAGGAAGCATGGAGCTTAGAGCTGAGAGGAAACCCTGAGGCTTGTGAGAAATTATTCTCACTTTCAAAGACGAGGCCATTGAGGCTCACACATCCAGTGCCCAAGGTCACCTCGACCCAAGCCCAGAACCCAGGCCTCCAGGGCCTCTCACGAGTCCCAGCAGAGGAGGCTGAGAGTAAAGGCACGGGGGCGGGGTGGGGGGCGGAGAGGCCAGGGCAGGACGGAGGTGGGGATGCCTCCTGGGAGTCCAGCACTTGGTGCCGTTTAGAGCTCTGATGTCCTGTTCCGTAGCCAGTAGACACACATGCCTACAAAAGCAAAACGTAATTCAATTTAATGTAGAGAAATGCAGTTCCCCAGCAGCACTAGCTACAGAGAAGTGGTCAACCACAGCCACGAGTGGCCAGAGGCTGCTTTACAGGACAGCCCAGGGCAGGCCACCTCCATCATCACAGAATGTTGGGTTGGACAGAGCTGGTCAGGAGGAGGCAGCTTGGGGGTCTGATGGTCTGAAGGGACTGGGGTGCCTGTGAAGGAGGGAGAGGAGGAGAGAGAGGAGTGAAGGGGAAGAGCCCGGAGAGAGGGCAGAGGAGAAGGAGAAGCCTGGAAGAGGGCAGAACGGGACGGAAGGGCAGGGAAATCCCATGGCTTTTCCCTGTGGCCGAGATCTGACCGACCGTTCCTAGTCTGGGGGTGGGGGCCTGGCACTGTCCCCCACCCTACTTCAGAAGGGCCAGAAACAGAGTCACAGGCCCACAGCCAGGGGCCGCAGATGCAGCATCTGATCGTTTTCCAGACCTCAAGGCCCCAGCCTGTCCCCAGACCGGTGGAGCTCTCCTGTCCCCCAGGGCAGCCCCTCGGTTAAACACCTGATTCCCCAGACAGGCAGCCCTGCTCCTTCCGACAGGAGGGCACAGCCAACAGCGATGACCCTGTGGCCCCTTCACAGCTCACTGCAGCAGAAATGCATGTTGGAAGGCAGGCAGGCAGGCAGGCAGGAAGCTGAATCTAGTGAAACGAGACTGGCTTCTCCTGCAGCAGTTGGGTGCATTTTTCAAGGTAAAGGGCAAATGCCTTGGTTCAGTTTCACAGACACAGAATCCATTTTGCCACTTTCTCCCGCATTCTTCGACATGAATGTTTGAGAGGCAGCATGGAACTGGGCAAAGAGCATCATGTCTGAAGTCAGAATACCTGGGTTTAATTCTGGCTCTGCTACCTAGTGACCTGCCACATCGCTGCTCCCCCCTAGCCAGTTTCCTGACTTATGGAACTGTCGTGATGACCAAGGGTGCTAGCGGATGCAGATGGGGTGGGGGGGCAGTGTGTGTCAGACCGTCCCCGCCACCCCAGGCACTCACTGTGAGCCCAAGGTGGAGAAGGACAGGAACAAGACGCCCCAGAGGCTCTCAGGGCCGAGGACGGAAGAGCAAGCAGCTGTAGTTCTAGGTAGGGCGGGCTCCGCGCCCCCACAGAGCCCAGCAGAGCGTGAGGGAGGAAGCAGTGAGGGGAGGGTCGTTAAGGAAGAGAAGTGTGAACAGGACTGGAAGGATCAAGAAAATCAGAGGAGGGCGTTTGAGACTGAGAAAATACACAGCCACGCTCCCAAGTAACCTCAGCCCCCACTGGTGCAGCTGACCAGGGCCCCGAGGACAGCCCTCAGCCTCAAATGGTAAAACTCTCACTCCAGGGCCCCAGGGTCTCTCCAAGTCACCTGGCCACCCCGTGTCCCTCCGGGTGTCTCTTCCCAGCCAGGTCACCCATGCCTCTGTAGGGACCCCGTGCCTGTGAAGGGCTGACGCGTCACCACCTGCACCCCTCTCAGGCCTCCCCGTGGTGATGCTCAGGGTCCTCTAAGTCAAGAGGGAGCTGGAGAAAGTGGCCTGCCCCTGACTGGAGAGTCCCTGCCCCTAGGTCTGGGCATGACCTAGGCATTTCTAGGCTGGTCTTGTAGCCCAGTCTGAGCACATTTAGGACACCCAAAATTCCAGCAAAGGGGAAGGAAATCATCTCTTCTCTTCATAACGGATTTCCTTCACACAGACCGCTTTGCCGTGAGGGGCAGGCCAGCTCACAGGCAACTGTGAGTTCGGAGGCTTGGAGCAGGACACCAGGGTCCCTTTCCCAGGGCTGCCGCCAAGTGGGACTGTAAGCTCAAGCAAGTCACTTCCCCTGTCATGAGCTGTGTCCCACCTGCAAATTGGGGCTGATCAGCTCTGCCCTTTCTGCCTCGTTGTGAAGGAGGATTAAGTGACACAGTGGTGTAAAAGTGTCTGAGCCACCTCAAGAGTGCAGAGTACCCGACACGCATCTGGGACGGTGGCTGTAACTCTCTCATACCCATGACACCCCCTCGAATGAATCACCTTCTCGGTGGCTCCCCACTCTCCCAAACCCAAGATTTAAACCTGCACCTCTCTGAGCACCCCAGCAGGGAGGCCGAGTGGGTCCCGGCGCAGAACTTTCTCCGTCCTCCACAGTAAGGGGGAGGTCGCCTCTGAGGCTGGTTAGGGGCACAGGAATCTGCATCCTCGGGACCCCACTTATCTATAGGTGGCCCGGAGGCAGGGCTGGGCCAGTGCCCAGTGGGAACACTGAGACCACAGGCTGACTCAATAATGGGTTTCTTGCCACTGGCAGACCCTGTCACAGTGGCCCGTGGCTGCTGTCCAAGCTCTGCCCAGAATGCCGCAGTCAGGCAGTTCCAGAACTCCAGGGAAAGCAAATCAGGCCGTCCCCGCATCCTCAGAGGCCTGGGGACTCTGGTTCTGACCACCCCACCTGCCTTGGATGCTACCAGCCACCAAGACCCACCTCCCACCCCACCGACCCCCTGGGGCTTGTTCATGGCAAGTGGATTGTTTATTTCCACTACACAGTTTTACCCTAAGTGCTTTCATGTTCCCCTAACCCACTTCTACAATCAGCCTGGGGAGGATGGGGGTGGGGGTAGGGGGCTCAAGAAACAGTTTGAGTCTCTCACTGAGATAATCCTGGGAACAGAGGGGCAGGTATCTCTTTTTAAAACCCTCCCTGCAGTGCAGGTCACCCTGGCCTGCCGGCACACACCCCGGGCTGTGAGCTCACCAAGTTCCAGGAAGCCAAACAGGGTCAGGCTTGGCTAGTCCTGAGCGAGGGAGCGGGAGACCTCCCAAGCAAAACACAGGTGTTGCTGGTGATTCAGCAGCCAGCCCCTCCCTCCCCAAAGCTAGGGCTTCTCAGGTGTTTGAGCTGAGGCTGGGACGACTCTGTGAGCTCCTATCAGTACTGGGCAGAGGCCGGGGGCGTGGTGGCTGCTCTGCTGCTAAATGCTCTCTCTCTCTCTCTGCCACCACCACGTGTTACAGGTGTCGACACTGTTCTAAAGAATCAGGGTGTAAGTGCTTCCTCCCGCCCCATCCCCTGCCCACTTCCCAAGGCTGCTCAGCCATCGACCTAAATTCCTTGGGCTGGTTCACCCAGATAAGAGATGGAGGAGGGAAAGGCAGCCTCCCAGGGGCCTGGGGCTCAGGAACCCTCTGGTCCCTACCCCGAATAGCTGCTACCGGGCTCCTAGCCTCAGCCCCCAGGATGGCCCCTCCTGGTTTGGGAACAGGTGAGGATGAAAGGGGTCCATTAAATCAGGGCAGTCATTAGCCTGTTTTATGAGTACGCAGATATTCATTACACCCCTGACCCCATCATTAGAGGCTGCAGGGAGAGCTCGGGGGCCCCCTTTATTGCAGTGGAAACTGAGGTGTTTGCCCCCTAAAAGGAATCCTGCTTCTCTGCCTGGCAGGGGGCAGGGGCTGCCCAGCAGAAGGTCAGTAGCCTCTACTCCAGCCCTAACTCTCACGCCCTTTCCTGCTGCTCCACCCAATCCTCCCTCCGCCCTCCCCCCTCGCCCCCAAGGCAGGCCGCCCACGAGGAGAGTCAGGCAGCTCTAGGAGGGGGTGATAAGGGCCTGGGGCTTCCTGGGGAGGAGGAGGCCCTGAAGGAGCCTGGGCCGTCTAGCTGGAGTCTGGAAAGAGGAGCCTTTCCATCCCAGCAGACAGCTCTCCCTCCCGTTCCCAGACCAAGCACCACTCTTCTCAGGAGGAGGGCATGTTCATGCCTCCTCCAGGAAGTCCTCCTCCCTGCCCCCCAGACCAGGCCCTCTGTAAGTCTCCTTCTTAGAACTCATCACACCTATAAGCACCTCTTTACTCTCACGTCCCCACCAGACTGTAAGCCACCCACACACGGCAGAATGCTTGGCACTTGGCAGGAACTCAGTCAAAGGGGGCTGTGTTGCCAGGAGCTGGAAGCCTGGGCAGGTGGATTGGGATAGACAGAGCGACTCCCTCTGAGCCCCAGGCCTTCTCTCTCCACCTTTCCCACAGTATGGATGATCGGATGGCCCAGCTGCGTGCTCAAGGCCATAGTCAGCGGGTAACTGGGCAGCAAACCATCTGCCATTGTCTAGACAATGCCCCACTTCCCTCCCAAATTTCACCCCTTTGCACAAATCTCCTTGAGCAGATAGTTGGCTTTGTCCTTGCAATCAGCCCCCTCCTTGGAGGGGAACGCTCAGTGACAGAGTCCAGCGAGTGGGGGCAAGCCCACTGCTCCGGAGCCAGCCCCTGGTGCGTGACAGGACCGCAGGCTCAGGAGGCAGGGGAGAGGCGGGGCTCGCCCTCTCCCCCATTAGGGCTGGAAGCCTAAGGAGTAATAGGTTGGCGCTCCCCACCCCGCTGGTGCAGGCCACAGAGGCTGAATGAAGCGTGGGCAGACCCCACAGAGAGGAGCAGGGCTCCGAGCAGGCAGATTCATCAGCTGTCATTTGCATTCATTAAAGGCCCCTTGCTTGTGCGCTGCAGCCCAGGATGCCAGGGCAATTCACCACTCACAACAAAAAGTTCTGTCCAGAAGTTTGTGTCACTCCATGGGGCACACGTAACCTCGAGGTGGGCTCGCAGCCTGGAACCCCAGACCCCTAGGGTGGAAGGCCTCGGAGGGCCAGCCACATGGATGGGGCCTACAGGAGGCAGGCTGAGTCTCGACGCTGGGACAGGGCAGTGACAGAGCCCAAGGCCACGGCCCTTGACCCCATTGGGCTTCTCCCCTGCTTTCACCCGGTCGTCCCCTTTTCTCCCATCTCCTCATGGCCCTGGGCACTGTCACCTGGAAATGCTGGGCCCTCCTCAAGGTTGTGCAAAGACCTGTTTCAACACTCTGTGAGGTGATGATCTCCTTGGGGCTGGAAGCCAAGCACTGCACTGTCCCCAGCCCAGCTTCCCACCTGCTAAGAGGAAGGCGGGCGCAGGCTCCAGGGGCAGCCAGGGACCTCAGTGCACACACCCTTACCTTGGCTTGTGGGGCTCCGCTGAGCTGCCCTTAATCGATCATCACCCCCTAAGGGAGCAGCACCTGGGTGCCCCAGGTGGAGCCAGCCCTGCCGGAGGCCGTGAGTCTCCCGCCCCCTGGGGTTATGTCAGTCCCCAAGCATTCCAAAGAAGCATAGGACCGACTCTGAGGTCAGGGTGGAGCTTACTGAGCTCAGTCTCGATTGTTTCCTCACCGTAATTACCAAGCTCCCCAGATTGGCATTTGCCTGCTGGGCACCGTAAAAGGTGACACAACAGAATGAGAGTGCGCCCTGGTTCTGGCGATGTCTGTGTGGCCCCAGACCCCAGAGAACTACCGGTGGGCCACATCCACGGTTCTCTTGGCCCAGACCCATAAGCTTGGCTTGACACAGGCAGGCAGGGGCATGAAGACCCAGGCACAGGCCCCAGCACGGCCCAGGACCGTGAGTGCAGACTGGCAGCCAGTCAGGCTCCTCCACTGAGGCACCTCAGAGAAGAGAAAACCGAGGTCGTCCCTCGGCTGCAGGTCTCCTGGTGGGCCCAGGGCCCTAGAGCAGCCCCTGACCCCAATCCTAAGCCACCTCGCACACCCTCCTCTGGTCCACAGGCTGCAAGGAAGAGCCATGCTCTCTTGCCTCCCCCTTCTCCAAGGTCCCTGAACACGTGGGCAATGACCCTTTCCCTCCCCAAATAGGGCTGTGAGTGCAGGGCGTGACTGGGGAGCAGCGGGGGAAGGAGCACCAACGGGTGTGTCAGCACCCTCTGGAGCACCTGTTGATGGTGTGCCCAGCTGTGGCCACGCGGGTCCCCCCGGTGGCAGAGGCTGCCTGCCCAATTCCAGAAACTCCCAAGTGTTGGGCAGGGAGTCGTGCCGAGAGTCAGTGATCTGGGGGTGCCTTTTGCAGCTGCGAGAAGGCTGCAGGGGACAGGATGGGACACACCAGTCCTGGTGGCTCCCGGTCTGGGCCGAGCCCCAACCTCCTCTGACCAGGAGCCCGACCAGTCCATGTAATCTGACTGCGGGGCTGGAGCCACCTCCAGACCTAAAGGTCAGCTGGGTCCTGCTGGAGGAAGGGTGACGCCAAGGGCCCTCCAGAGCCTGAAAGAGACCTGAAAGGGGACATGGTCAGGGCGGAGAGCTAAGGTGATCCCCCCACTACCACCACCGCAGGGCTGATGAGGAGCCACCGGTCCAGTGCAGAGACCCTGAGGGCCAGAGAGCAGGAATCTGGGGCAACGCTCTGGGATGGAAGTTAAGGGGCATGTGAGTGCCCTCAGGTTCTGGTTAAAGGGAAGACTCTGATTCACGAGGCCTGGGGTGGAGCCCTAGACTCTGCCTTTCTAAAGAGCTCCCAGCTGCTGCTGCTGCTGCTTGGAGTAGTGAGGGGCCAGGGGCCCAGGACCACGGTCACTCTCAGTCCCTCTGAAAAGAGCTGGATGTGGTTGGAGTGAGACTCAGACTGTTTCTCCTCGTTGTCACACTTTCCGGGGAGCACTGGGTTTCACGGAACCTCCAAATCCTGTCAGTGTCTTTTCTAGCTTAAGATTCATGACCCTTACCCTTCCTTGCAGAAAGTCTCTCCTTCCTTCCTTCCTTCCTTCCTTCCTTCCTTCCTTCCTTCCTTTTCACAAGGCGGCCCCAGGCCTGGGCTTTTTGCTGGAAAAGGAGACAGGAGGCCCAAAAGCATGGATTATGTTTTATCTTCTCACTAGAGCTGTGTGTGGGAACTTAAGGTAGGACAAAGGAGGGAGACAAGCAGAGGACAGGGCCCAGGAGCCTGACCCCCCCATACTGCCAGCTTCCCCCAAGGGAGCCATGTAGAAGCTCTGGGTGGCAGCCCCCGTGCCCCAGGCTCCATTCTCCCCACTCCCTCGCCCTGTCCCGCAGTCTCTGTCGCCTGGGTCCTCTAGGACTACCTGCGTCTCACAGATGGTACGCAGGAAGACAGAGGAGTCCAGAGACAGTTGGCCATTTCCTGGCTGGCAGTAGACAGCAGGGCAGGACAGGGTTGGGGCCGAGGGGCTCCTCTCAGGCAAAACAAAAGGAGACTGGAAGATGAATAAGGCAGAAGCTGGAGGAGACCGCTGAGTCAGGCGCTTGGAGAAGCAATTGGTGCAGGGGTCCCTACTCCACAGAACCTAGGGAGCCCATGTAGCTCTCACAGCACCCCCACCCAGGAGTAGTCCAGACAACAGTGCCCCTGACCATTCATAGCCCTGGGGCACCGCTCCCCAGGACAGTGGGCCAGAGGGGCCTGCTGGGCCCATAGGTACAGCTGTAGTTGAGAGACCAAGGCCTGGTCAGGTTGCCCCTCCCAGTCCGTGGGTCCTCCACAGTTCCTCCAGTCCTCTGCTCCTGGGGCTGCAGCCACCCAGCTAGAAAGACTGCACGCTGAGCAGAGAGATGGAGGCGACAGAGCCAGGCCTGAAGGGGCCGTCCCTCAGCTCCTGCCCCTCCGCTTGGACCATAACTTCCCAAGCCCTGTTTGTTGGGGAGAGTCAGCTGCACCCATATCCTGGTGGTTCTGCTGCTGCCAGGAGAGACGAGCAGGCCAACCTGCGGCCCCAGCTCCCCCACGGGAAGAGTGGTGGGTCGCAGAGGGGTCGGGGTTGGGCTGGGAGCTCCCAGCTCCCTGCAAGGGCCCCCTTCCTCCCACATCCTTGCTGCTGGCGCTCAGAGTCTAAGAGGGCAACCGACCAGCCCGGTGCTTATTCACAGACCTCGGTCCTCATTAGTCATCTCCGTCCTGATCCCCTGCTGGAGGCCCCGGGATTCCTTCCAAAACCTGCTCTGCCCACCCCACAGTTCAGCCACAGGCTTCTCACCGTGGGCCCTTTCCCCAGTGCCTCTCCCCTGCTTCTCCCCTCAGGTTCAGCCCCGATAGGCCCACCAGTGCAAGGCTGCCTGGGAGAGGGTGTGTGTGTGCATGAATAAATGTGTAATGTGTATGTATGAGTCTGTGTGAGCAAACGTGTCTGTCTTGTGAGTGTGTCTATGTGAGTGTATATGTTTGTGTGTGATCATGTTTAAGTGTGTGAGTATGAGTGTGCACGTGTGTATGACGGTATGAGTGTGCATGTGTGAATATGCATGTGCAAATGTGTATGAGTGCATGTGTATGCAAGTATATGGGTGTGGGGGCTGTGTGTGAGCATGTATTTTTGTGAACATGTGTGTGCACATAAGTGGGCTGTACGTGTGTATACATGAACACAGTGTGAGCTCATATGAGTGTTGTGTGAGCGTGTGGGAGGGGGAGTTAGTGTGACTTACCGCTGTCCCCTTGGCTGGCTCTCACCCCTGCCGCCCCCACCTCTCTGACCCAGTGACCAGTGAGCTGCAGCCTCGGTCTCCTTCCCTGCCTCTCCCTTCAAGGAGCCCAGGCCTCTAGCTCCAGTGGCTCCTACCTCGCCCTTGCCACTCCAGAGCCTTCCCCCAGTGTTGGGAAAGTCTTGCCACTGTTTGGCTTCTGTGGCTCCCATCACCAAGCAGTTTCTGGCCAAGTTCCCACCTGACAGCAGAGCCAGCAGCCTTCTCCCTCCTCCCTTGCCCAGGACCCTCTCTCTGACCCCCACAGCTGGACCCCACGGAGCCCCCTCCTCCCCCGAAGGCTCTCTCTGCCCGCCGTCCTCTGGGACACCTGGGCCGGTCACTCAGTGTCGGTGGATGTGTGTGTGTGTGGGGGGGGGGGGGTTAGGGAGATGAGAAAGGAGCAAGGAGNGGGGGGGGGGGGGTAGGGAGATGAGAAAGGAGCAAGGAGCCAGAAAAGGAAGGAGGCCGGCATCAGATGGTGTCATTAGGAGACATTAATGCCCCTCATCAAGGCATATTAATAAACATTATGTGCTGTGCACTCGGCGCATGCCAGCTTAGTGCAGACCCAGCAGGACGGGCCCCACATTCACAGCTGAGTAACCTCCGAGCCCACGGCACGGCCATTAGCCTCATGAGGGTGACCCTGCCAGGAGATTCCTTAGGCCCATCACAGTGCAAGAAAGCTCTCAGGATGAGTTCTGGCCGCCACGCCCCCTCCTTCCTCCGCCGAGTCCCAGGAAGGGGAGCCATAACCACTGTGCACTTGGATGGCACTGCGGGACTTCAGAATATTTTGTTTCCTCATTTCATCTGCCCAGCAACTCTGAGGGAACCAGGGCAGGTACCATTACCATTGCTACTTCATAGGTCCAGGAGCTGAGGCGCCGAGAAGTTTGGGGTTTTGCTCAAAGTCATGTAGCTAATTTGTAATGACATCGGACTAGAGCCCAGGCTGCCCTTTAGAATGGCTGTGTTAACAGCTCAGTTCCTAATTGAGTGGGGCTGCTTCCACTGCATTTCCATAGTTCTTACAGCTGCCAGAAATAGGCCCAAGACACACAACCCCATCCGAGGGCAGCAGGCCTCTGCCCTCCCGGTATAGGGGCTCCTGAGGGTCACCTAGCTTAGCAAAACCACGCCCTGGAAGGCGGGGACCAGAGTGAGCTAGCTTGCGTCAGGATGCGGAATGTCCAATGCCTGCCGCAAGAGGTGATTCCCCTCTCCTTAAGGGCTGACCACCACTGCGTAAATATTAAATGGTTGGCTCCTAAGGAGAGTTGAGCCGGTGGACGCCTGAATGGCCATTCTTTTTATTTGTTTTTCGGCCCTGCGGCCCGGTACCGCCGTGGGGTCCAAAGGCGCTTATTCACGGTGACAGCCGCAAAGGTGTTTAAAACACAAAAGGTTTTCTCCACGTGCATTTAAGAAGAACCAGTGTTTTAATAAGATCATTATCCAAAATAGTTGAGATAAAAGGAATTGGAGGGCTAAAAATATAAGACTGAAGGATCAGGGAAGCGTGCTCATGAAGAGCACCCCACTCCCTACAGGGCTCCCGGTGAACGCAGCATCACTGCTGTTGGTGCTGACGGCTCTGGCTCTTGTTCCCTGTACCTGGCGTTGGCAGTTCTTAGTCTCAACTGATGTCGATGCATAGTAATTGTACTTAGCTACCAACTCCTGATACTTGCTCTCAACCAATATTAAGACATACCTTAACATTTCTGGTCTGTTTCTAAGTGGGACAGGTTTAATAAGACTATGCATTGTGCTCTTCATTCCTTTTCCCCTCCCCACCCTCCTCGTAACCCTACCTTGGGGCCACAGTCCGAGAACAGGTGGCCTATAACAGACAAGGTGGCAAAAAGGTGTGGGTCCACCAGCTTCCGGGGTCCAAACCAGTCTCCGAGCTTCAGATGCTGAAAGTAACTGGTGCACGTTTCCCCGAGCAGGGGTCAGACGGGAGTCCAGCCAGCGCAGGCTCTGGAGGGGACAGGGGCTCGAAGTTGGCTCCGTGTGATGAGAAACTTTGAGACCTGAGCACAAAGAAGAGGGTCGCAAGTTCTCCAGGCAGTTAGTCATCTCTCCTTGGAGTGGCCCGGGGGATATTTTTTCCTGCTAGTTTTTCCCCCCATGTTTAAAAAATGTTTTCACAATGAACACATAGTACTTTAATGACCTGGAAAAAAAGTTACAGTTTGTTAAAGGGGGTTTGGGGTTCAAGGATACCAGACTCACCCACTCTATGGTGACAGGGCGCAGCTGCCTCTGTCTGCCGCATCCCCCAGCCTGCCCCCCCCCAGGCCCTTTCTTGACCAGAGGTGCACCTGTGCCAGCNTTTTCCCCCCATGTTTAAAAAATGTTTTCACAATGAACACATAGTACTTTAATGACCTGGAAAAAAAGTTACAGTTTGTTAAAGGGGGTTTGGGGTTCAAGGATACCAGACTCACCCACTCTATGGTGACAGGGCGCAGCTGCCTCTGTCTGCCGCATCCCCCAGCCTGGCCCCCCCCCCCAGGCCCTTTCTTGACCAGAGGTGCACCTGTGCCAGCCCGTTCTGATGGGGCCATCAGAAAACAGCAGTCTTGCCCAGGGTCTCTAGACCCAAAGTTCAGGTGGTTGATAGCTTTGAGTCCCAGCAAGCAGAAGCATTGCCGGCCATTCAAGCCCGATCTCAGCCCACATTTCCAACCTTAAGCTCCTTCCAGACCAAGTGTCCTTTTCATGCCTGTTTTCACACTTATATATTGCTTATATATTCAGTTTCCTCAACGCCAGCTGCCCCTCCCCTCCCCTCTCTTGTCCACTAGAAAGCTGAAAAACTGCTACACATCCTTCAAGGCCCAAGTAGTGTGTACAGCCTCCTTCCAGCAGCTTCCCCTGATGACCACCCCCTAGCAGTTACACTTCCTCTGAACTCTTCCAGCATCTTCTGTAGACTTCAGTTATTTAGGCCTAGGGTGGTTATTTCTTTGTCGATTCAACCAGACCATGAGATCCTCAATACCATAAAACGGGTCTCATTCACATTTCTATCTCCAACACAGGGCTTCTCGTTCACGGATTCACTCATCTACCCTCCTCCCCAGCCCTTATTCCTTGGGGCCAAGTCTCTGCCAGATATTATCACACACACACAGGTACAAGACAGCATGACTTACTTGGGAACCACATGGTCTGGAACAAAGGACCTGGACAGCCCGTACTTTTTAAGCCGCAGCCAACCTTGGCCTTGGGAAATCTTGCCTCTTAACCTAGTGTCACGGAGTGTGGAGAAGGCCTGGGCGGAGGCCTTCCCATCAGGGTAGCTACTTACTCCAGGAAGTGGATCATCCCCACTCAGCCATCCCACACCCCACCTGCACGGTGGTGTCTGGAGACCTAGGGAAGCCACTCCAGGAATCAACACACACATTCCTATTGCCAACCAGTGACACGATAGCAGGATCTGCTGGCCATCATTGGTATATTCTAAAAATGATATTTGCGTGCAGCCCGTGAGGATGCCAGGAGGGGGCTACCAGGCCTTGGGTGTTAACACTTTCTGAGGGAAACTGGGGCACAACACAATGGGCTGCCCTCCACTCTGCAGTCTAGACACTCGCAGGAGGGCCCATGGACTCTGTTCTGCCCACTGCAGTGGCTGGCCCTTCTTTCCCCGGCTCCAGGGCACAAAGTCAGAGGCCGCAGGATGACCAGAGCACAGCCTTTCCCTTGCAGCAGCCACGGTCTCTAGGCTGGGTCCTCCGCAGGCGGCCACTGGGGCTCGGGGAGCCCGGGAGCTGGCAGCGCCTTCCCCTCACTTGGCCCTTGCTAAGGGCAGAACACAGGCTGCTGGGTGGCACCTTCCAATCCTGTGCCTCTGCCTCTGCCTGGCTCCTTTGCCACTTGGCAGCTCACAGGCCGCTCTGCAAAGTAGCAAGGAGCTCCCTCCGTCGGTGCCCGTGCCACAGGGCCCAGAGCTCTTTGCTGTTTGTCCCTGCGGTTTCATTCCGCCACCCCTCCCCTCAAGGGCTCTGTGTTGCTCATCTCTCCCTCCGCTCTCCCTTGTCTCCATGAGTCCTTCCGTGCCTCACCTTTCAAGTTTAGGACCCTTCTAACTGCCCCCACTGAGAGATCAAAAAGTGGCTCTGCCCACTCTGCCTAAGGCTTGCGGCCAGGCAGCTGTGATTAAGTCCTCCTGTCCAGATGGGAAGAGGAGGTGGGTAGAGAGATTAAATCATCTCACTCAGACTTGGGGAAATGTGCGGCTGACCCTCCGCTCCGAGGGTCAGCAGGCCCAAGTACCCAGAGCCTTCACAAGCACCCAGGTGGGCGGCCAGCTGCCTGCAGGTAATTGAAGCGGAATGAGGAAACTGGGCTGGCTTCCCTGCTGGGCGCTGCGCTGGGCCAGGCGGGCCCCTTCCCCACCCACCAGACCTCCAGAAGCCTGGCCAGCATGTCCCAAAGGGCCCTTATCTGAAGCAGTCCCCCTGCATGGGGAGGCGAGGGGTGTCTGTGGACCCTCAGTTCTCAAATAATACAGCAGTCTGGCTTTCTTGTCCATGAGGACAAGAAACAAAGAACAGATCTGTTTGCAGTTCTTCAAGGGCTTGAGAGGTCAGGACCAATTCTGTCAGGAAGCTCTGGGGCCTGGAGGACAGAGGGTCCTGGTGGAGGTGGCTGCAGTGTGGTCCTGTGTAAGGAGACCGGGACAGAGGGCTGGGAGCACAGACTCCGTGCCGGCATTGACGATAACTCCCTGTGACGCTGCGGACAGAGGCTGCGCTCCTCTCTCTCCTCATCCCTGGAACGTCTGTCAGGCCCTTTCCCAGCAGCAGACCCTGAGACTCTGGTGCGAGCAGTTTATTCTCTTTCTCTGTTTTTTTCTGTATTGAATCTAGAGCGAGGAGAAAGAGAGGGAGAGAAACACTGATGTGCCAGAGAACATCAATCTGTCGTCTCTCACATGTGCCCTGACCAGGCACCAAACCCGTGACCTTTCAGTTTGCAGGACGATGCCCACCTGACTACGCCACACTGGCCAGGGCTCAAGTAGTTTGTTTTCAAGGGGACACAAGGGAGCACCAGTAAGGGAGTGGGTAAGACAGGGAAATAAAGACGCCCAATCAAAATTCATGACCAATCACGTTCCACTCTGGGTACCTGGAGCCAGTGTGAAATGTACTGCTTGGCCATCACCCCCCAGAAGGCATGGGGCTGAAGTATTTATTCATGCACCTGTTCCCACCAGCCATTGGCTCAGAGCTACTGCCAGGGCCTGTTCCTACCACAGCGTGTCTGGCCCACTGCGCAGGTGGTGCAGAGGGCTCTGGAGGCCAGGGGCGGCCGGTTGGAAGTGGAGTCATAGGCACTGACACAGCCAGGGTTAGGGGACGGGCCAGCTCGCTGGGAGTGCCGCCATCCCAACCACGTGCAAAGCATCTTAGAGGCTACACACACGGGCAGGATGCAGCCCCCACCCTTGGGAGGCTTCTCCAGTCGTCTCAGATGAGGAGATGGACCTCTGCCCTTCCCATTCGAGAGATGGACCTCTGCCCTTCCCGCCGTTAAGTCCATTCATTGGGCAGTGCTCTGAGGGAATAAACACTAAAAGCTCATTACCTAGGTCAGGTCACAGTGGTGGGGCAGGTGCCCAGCTTCTGGTGCTGTGTTTTCTACTTGACCTGAGATATGTCAGTCAGAACACGTCTGGGAAGACCCTCTGCATCACCGTGGTCCAAGAACAAAGCTGCTGTGACTCGGCTGAGCCCCAACTTTTCCTAAGCATCTCTCAGGCCAGTTCCAAGCCAGCTGCACAGAGAAGCAGTAGGTTCCATGGTCGGGGAGTGCCAACCTCAGGGTCTCGGAACCCAGAAATTTCTCCAAAGTGTCCATAGGGTTGAGCTCCTTCTCTGCAACTGGAATAATCTGTGTCAATTCCTATGCCAAGCAGTCACGCACGTGCCCCCACCCCCACATGCACATATACATGCACGCACACACAGACACACGTGAACTGGGGACCAACTTCTAAGAAAAACAGGAAACTATTGTTATAAATTGTGAGCATTTAAGGGTCCTAGTGAGCAGTTTTCCACCTCCCTTCCCCTCCCCTCCCCTTACTAGTAGGGTGAGGAGTATCAGGCCCCCCATTTCCAGAGGATGCTGATAAGGAAATGAGCTGCCTTCTCGAGGATGTCCAGTCCCTGGCACTTAGGAGGCCTCAGGACAACTCCCAGGCCCAAACCCCCAGCGTGCGCCTGTCCCAAAGCCTGCAAAACTGTCCCGGGCTCCTCAGCGGCCCAGAGGGTCTGAAAGCTCTTTCGACACAGTTTGTGCTTTCTGTAATTATTTCCTTGTTGTTGGGTTTTTTTCACCTTAGCATTCAGACAAGTTCCTTTCAAAAATGTCAACCCATTTCAGCTACAGTAAGGGGAAGGGGGATTTGTCTGTGCCCCAGCCTCTTCTTAAAGAGGCGCAGCGTACCGGGGGGGGCTGGGTGGGGGCCAGGTGCTGCGGCCAGGTGCGGGGAAGCTCTCAGCAGCCCCTGCCCTCCTGCAGGCCTTCCTTCGGGAGCTCCTCTCTGCTCAGACTTAACAGGTTTGGGGTCTGTCCCTCAAATGCGGGGCTCATCTTCTACCCTCCCGGCACCTACCTCGCTCAGTCCAGTCTACCTGGGAAGTGCTCAGGACAGATTTCTCCCTCTCTCCTCTGAAACATCCCTGAATTTCATCCACCCCCAGAGACACCCAGCTTTCTAAGGTGATTGCAGGCTAAGTGTGATCCTGCAATCCACAGGGATGCTTTAGGAGAGCTCACGTGTGGGGTGGCGACCATTTCCACCGTAGCCCCTGGTAACATCTAGGTATTTTTATACTCATGGTTTTTATATGCCTCCTAGAAAAGCAATGGGATTGTCACGATGTCACAGAATAAGCACAAAAAAAGATGCAGACTGAAGAAAACACACAACAAAAATGCAGCCCAAGACAGGACCATGGGTCAAAAGGCATAAGACCCCGAGCTAGCAGGTCTCAGGGGGCAAAGGGTCTAAGGGTCCTTCCTCCTTAGAATGTTCTGGGATTCTCCCACCTGCTCCTCTCGTGGCTCTGGATGAATAGTTTGGCCTCTTCGGGGGCTCATCTTTTTCACCCTTTGAATTTGGTTCCCTAAGCCTCCTCCCAGGCATTGATTCTATGGCAGAATTTAGCTCCCCCCCCCAACAGCCAGGACAGACCAGTAAGGGAGAGGGAACTTAGCTGACGCGCACCCCAACGATAGTCAATAGCAGCCACACTGACCACATATGCGGCCCTTCCTCAGAGCCTTCCCTCCCTGCTCTTCCTCCCAGCAAGGACCAGCGCCTGCCTGTATGGCCAGCTCCAGAGACCTGAAAGCTTCTGAAGGCCGCTGAAGCTCTCCGCTCAGGGGCCCCAGCAGCGGGCCCAGGGATGGCAGCAGAAAGGGCTGCGGGCTTTCCATAGCGAGTCCCTGGGTTTGCACCCAGCTTTGCCAAGCTGGCCCCAGCGGCTGAGAAAAGAGTCTCCAGGGGGAAAGGGTGGGGAGGAGAGCCTTCCCACCCTGATCAAGGCTGAAAATCAGACTTTCCACAGCGCTCTGCACACACTACTAACTCCCTGACCTTACGGGCCCAGCCCCCACCCTCACCCCTCCCACACCACACTGAGGAGAGAGGCCTGTTTATCACTCTGGGTGGGACCCAAGCCAGTGGGGAATTGAAAAGAAACAGCCAGCTTAGGTTGCTATTGTTGTGTTTAAACAAACCGTTGGCTGGACTGCCTTGGAAAGGAATGAGGGCGAAGCCGGGAGCTCAGAGCCCCGCTGGGTCAGGCTGGGCCAGGCTTCCCTGGGCTCTGCTGGCTTCTCCCCATCTTACTAGTGGCCAGAGAGCTGTTTTGGGAGACTGGCTTCTAGGCCTCAAGCCCTTAGCTCCTCTCCCAGGAGAGTTGAGTCTCGAGGAGCCTCTGCTTCCCAGCCCTTCCCCCGACCTTGGTGCCCACAGCATCTCAGCCCCCTGCCACCCCTGGGCTTCATGCCAGCCCCGTGCAAGGCAAGGCCCGACCCTGGAGGAGCCGGGGGACTGAGCTGAGAAAGGGCCAGGGCGAGGCCAGAGGGTGTTCTGCTGCGTCTGAGGGCCTGAAGTCAAAGGCTGCCTGGATGCTCCCAAGCAGACAAGACCGGGGTGAGAGGGGTGGAAGGATGTCCAAAGAGAGAGACCTCACCTGCCTGGGGTGAAGAAAGCAAAGTGGGAAGGGCAGAGGTGGACAGGTCCACCCAGACCAAAGGAGGCCCACAGGGAGAACAGTCGGCAGGCAAGCTGCCGCCTAAAGGGGAGAGATGGGGGCTTCTAGAACAGAGCGGCAGGCCTTTAGTTTTCTGAAAAGTAAACTGGTCTGAGGGTTGGGTCACCAGGCTGACCCTGGTACGTTCCACAGAGAACTGAGGGGAAATCTCATGCTCCCCTTCAACGTCCCCTACCACTCGGCCCTACCCCTCCAAGGCCACCCTGAGCACCCCACCCCTACCCCAAGAACCTCTGTGGGGGGGGGGGGAGGAGCAGGGGCCTGGTGGAAAGGTGTCCAGAGCACAGTTAGGTGTTGGCAGAATCAATGAGGAACGGCGCTAATCACCATCATTAAGACTATAAAACCCCACACCTAGGGGCCGCAGGGCGCCCTGGCATGGCCTGGGGCCCCGAGCTGTGGCATGGACCCAGGAGCCCGGCTCCAGTCCCTTTCATCTGAGCATCTCCCAGTCATGCACAAACATTAATTAGCACCCGCCCCCAGAATCGCCTCATTATCCCACAGACATTGAGCGGAGGGGAGGAGAGAGGGGAAGGAAAAGAGGGAGGGAAACTGAGGCCGTCCCAGCAGCCACAGAGTCTCCCGAGAAAGTAAGGGCTGTCCCATGGGAGCCGAGGAAGAAGCAGCCTCAGAATTCGGCCTTCTCCTCCCGCCCCGGCCCTCCTGGTTGTTCCAGGCCATCGTTGCCCTCCTGTTTTGAAGGCCTGAAGGACGGTCTCGCTTAGCAAGCCTGAGGACTGCCCGCCCTGCCTCAGATCTGACCAGACCCCACAGGCTGAGAGTGTGTCCTGTGTCCAGTCTCAGGGCACAAATGGCGAGAATGGGGCAGCCAGCCCATTGGGAAGTGTCCTCTCAAGGCCCTCTGGAAGTCAGGGGGCCAGCCCTCGCCACCCAGCCACCCTCCATCACGTCTGTGTCTGTCCTCTCTCCCTGGATCCCCTGAGGCACCTCTCTGAACCCCGCAGCTTGTCCCCACAATGTCTCCCCGAAGCAGCCACGGGTCTTCTGCCCCCTCCGTCCAGGATTAACCCACTCCCACTCCCATCTCTCGTTTCAGGGCACTAGCATGAAGACCGGGAAGATACAGGGTCAGGAGTTATCACGTGAGTAGGACCCTCCGAGGCCCCTTCCCCCAGCCAGGGCAAGGGTGATGCTGGCCAGGTAGCGATGCCGCTCCATGTCGAGACTTCACAGTCAGTGCACAACACACTGATCCGAGAGTTTACGTGTACACTCTGATTTCATCTTCACCATTCCCTTTTAAAGTCGCTGCCATCAACATCTCCATGGTACAGAGAGTGAAAGTGAGAGGCAGACCCACCGGCCCTGTGTCACACAGCTGGTATGATGGCGCCAGCATTAGTGCAGGGCTCTCCGGGAACAATGGGCGGGGTCACTCCTCCTGCTGCCAGCCTCTTTGGCTTCCTGCCCTGAGTCCCACAGAGTGGCTGCACAGACCTCCCTCTTTTCTGATGCCTCCCCTCCTCACCCCCTCCTCACCACCAGCTCCCCCTCCCCTCAGATCCGGACAGCGGGAGCAGGCCCTCCACCAACCCACAGGGGGTGCTCAGGGGGCAGGCTGGCTTCCAGCTAAGGGACGAGCAACACGGCCGATGAAGCTTCATGGTGCCATAAATCAGCATGGCTCAGGCACCAGCAGGACCAAATTCAAACCACAGCTCCTCCACTTAGTGTCGGCCTGACTCAACTTCCCAGAGCCTGAGCCTCCTCCCCGAGAAAATGGCAATGCCCACCCTAGCCTACCAAGCTGTGGGGAGGGTTAAAGAGATGTCATGAGGGAAGCACTTGGCCAGGGCCTGGCCCCGAGAACTGGTCCTACCTGTACGTCCCCTCTCTTCCTCCTCATGCCTCTCCTCTCACTTCCAGAGGGGGATTCTTCTGGGAAACTTCCTAGTGAAAGGGATTCAGTCTGCATCTCCCTGAGGACAATTCCCAGCTGCATAAAACCAGTGGGTTACAATTCCAGCCTCATCCCATGAATCACTGTCCTCAGTCTCTGGCAGCTGGGATACAGCCACCCTCACGTGCACTTGGCCACCCACACACCCTCCTGCCATGCCCAAAGCTGGCCCAGCCACACACCATGAATACAGAGACACTGCGGCACCCACCTATGCTCAGAAGTCTCTCTCAGTGCTGGCCGTGTTTCTGAGAAAACACTGACTTACCCATGCTGACAGAGACCCTCCAAAACAGCCTCAGCACACATGCGCCTGCCCCATGTAGACCCCAAGTCACACAAACCCACATGGCTTCTAGAACACCCCGTACTGTTCTCACTACACACACACACACACACACACACACACACACATCTGATGCAATCCAAAAATTCAGGGAGAGATGAATAGTCAGGAAATCCCCTGGCTGCGGGCAGGCGGGAGGCCCCCGGGCCGGAAGGGCAGCATGAGGAACACTCCACCAGCTTCAAGCAGCAAGTGGCTCTTGTCTGATGGTCGGGGGAGGGAGGTGGCCATAAAGTACCAATACTCCCTCCCACCAGCCTCCTCACTGCAAACACTCCATCCCCACCCACCCCCAGGAAGACTCTTGGCTCCTTGGAGAGGGAGATAAAGAGAGCCAGGGGAGGAGAAAGAGGCACAGCACTCTTGGAAGTAGGCCTGGCTGAAGCAGCCTGGTCTGCCCCCGAAAAGCCCCAGAGCCCTGCAGAGTCTCGGGGAAGAACTGAGATGTCTCTCCTCCATTGGCCCCCCAGAAAAGATCTGCCTCCTATGCGGAGGGTGAGAGGGAGAGAGACGGCCTTCTCCGGAAGAGCCTGAGCTGGTTCCCATCGCCCCAAGCACCCAGCCAGGTCTTACAGCTTCCATGATCAAACCTTTGAACCGAGTCCTACCCACCCCCGTAACCACTTCCAGATCCTCTGGATCTAGCCAAGAAATTGATTCTTTGGGGATTGAGTTCATAAGGAAATGATGAAAAAATAAATAAAAACCCACTGCCAAATGTACTCAGAGGAAGATGGGTTTTTCTCAAGGCAGGAAACCCATCAGGATAGACTAAAGCAAAAAAAAGAGGGGGATAATACCCACTGGCCCAGAAAGGCCCAGGTGCCCACCAGCACCTGAGACCTTCAAAGAGATCACAGCTCCCTCCCCGCCCCCACTACCTTCAAAAACGTGCTTTTTAAAGGAAGCTACTGAGGAAGAGGCGCTGCCGAAGACAAACCCTGGTGGTTTGCAGTGGGCAAGCCCCAATCTGGGGTGCCAGGGGGTCAGCTGGGACAGCGAATGGCACAAATGACTCTCTTTCCCTCCTGCCCAGAGCAGCCAAGAGCTCCTGGGGTCCTGTGGCATGTGGAGCCCACCCTCTCTCCCTTTTTCTGCCCGTAGCCTACCAACCTCCCACCCCACCACTACGAACTGGCTTCCATCGCTACCAGTTCTTCATCTATACTCTGACGACACAGAACATCTCTCTCCTTCCACAAGAAACCATAAGTTCAGGTGAGGCCTTCCTGTCCTTCAAAGCCAGGGTAAATTCTGGGATGGATTGGATACCCCATGCATTAGTAAGAGTTACTGGGACCTTGACCTCTATCCATGAGCCTTGAAGGCTAAGGTCAAAAGGTGGTGTTTCTTGGGGGGAAGCTGGAAGGCGTGTCCTAAAGGAAAGGCTGGCATCAGATATGGTCTCTGGACAGAAGTAAGGCCCATAGACCCAAGATGGCGGCTTTGTCTGGGTGGAGGGGTCTCTAAGGGCAGGCCCCAAAGGGAGAAACTGAGCCAGGAGGAGAAGCTTCTCTCTGGCAGCCCCAAATGGCATGTGCAGACAGCTACCCCACAACACTTCTGCAGGTAATTGTACCCTATAATTGAGTCCGACCTGGGCAGGAGGGCCCTGGAATGCCACCCTGCCAGTCTGTCTTCATTGGTCTTTAATTGCTCTGTCTGTCTGGTGCCACCTCAGTGGTGGGGCAGAGTCTTGCCCAGCCATGGCCCCCCAGCTTTCTGAGCCACCCTCCTGGCACTCTGGAGAGGACCCCCTCCCTCCTCTGCTCCCTAATGGCTCACCCAGCCTGCTTGGCCTCACTCTTCCTCCAGGGCAGGGGGGCAGGGAGAACCATAGACCGCCCCCCCCATCCCCCCCGCCACTGTAATGCCACAAATGACTCGCCTGGCACTGTGTGAGCCACAGCCCCTCTCTGGGCCTCAGTTTCCTCTTCAGGACAATGGGAAGTTAAGGCAATTCATGCCCATTCTACCACCACCCCCACATGAGGGAAGGGGAGAGGATGGGGAACACACAAACGCCAACTTGAGAGAACGAAATGCATGCCTCCCAGACTGGCAGGAGGGCCAGCGGGTAGGCGGCTGTCGTCAGCCACTTCCTCTCACCCAGTGACCCAGACCAACCTCTCCTCACTGGGAAGCCACGAAGGCATTGTTACCAGCCTTCCTATCGCCCGAGGCCCCAGAGGAGAGGAGTGCGGGGCCCAGAAAGGCCCTGGTTGACCTGCAGAGCCTTTGGGAGTGTGGGGCAGAGGCCGCCAATCACAGAAGGCTCCGGCCGCCCTGGAAGCGGACCCAGGGCAACCTCTCCTCTGGTGAACCTTCCCCAGCACCCTCAGCACCTTGCCAGTTTGTGGATCTGCTTCAGGAGCTTTGCCAAAGGCGCTTTGAAGTTTGGATACAAAGAAAGACAGGGAAGAAACGCATCTTGCCCAGGCCAACATCAACTTCTCCATATGTCTGAATCCCCATCTCACTTAAGATGTCCTGAAGCCCCTTCCGCCTGGTTTCTGCGACTGAGAATCAGCACCTGAGCCCACCCCACCCCCCACGTGTGCGGGTCTCATGAAGTAAAGCATTACCTCTGAGTCCCACGTTAGACCTCAGGGTCCCAGTGCTGTGCTCTGGACAGGACACGGCTCAGACAGTCCCCTAAAGCAGCCCCTCGCTACTAGGTCAAGTGCTTTCTGAGGGTGGGATGGAGGGGAAGGGGAAAGCATCTGGCAACGCCAGGGGGGGCAGTAAGAGGGCAGAGGAGGAAGGGCGTGTGCCAAAGACACGGTCAACCATGCCGCACTGGGCCAAGGTCTACTTGCGGCCCACCCCCAGAAAGCACAGCCGCCTGCGTGCCCGTCCTGTGAAAGGAAGCAGGCGCAGATGCTGAAGACCTGTCGGGCCTGCAACCTATCGTTAGCCCTTCTGGATCTTTGCCGAGACTGGGGTTTCTTGTGCACCCCACTGCCACCCCCCTTTCATCTACGTGAACACTCAGGAACTGGACTTGCATTTGGGCAGAGTCCCTTTGGCTTCTGTGCCGTTTTACTTGCCATCAGAAACGGAGGTGGGAAAACTATCCTTCCAAGTAAAGCTTCGGCCAGGGCACAGGTCCTACTGTGTGATGCCTTCCACAGGCGCCATACTGTGCTGGAGGCTGTGGAGAGGCCAAGGTGGCGCCGGAGTGTTCCCTGCCCTCCAGGGGCTTACAATTGACTTTGGAAACACTAAAGTAACAATGCAGAGTAGCTATCTAATAATTAAGCACTTAATTGTGTGTTTCTGGTGGTTGGGACAACTGGAGAATGTGTAGACTTAGGGATAGTCTTTTCCCTTCCGAAGATCCCCTTCCCTCCAGGACACCCGTCCTTGTCAGCCAGAAAAGGTGCAAAGGTATCTTACCACAGGGTGGGAAAACCGGGATTCCAGTCTCTAGCTAGTGATTTGGCTTTGGAGCAAACCACCTAACCTCTCTGAGCCTCAGTTTCCTCATCTAGAAAACCAGGGGCGGATCTAGAAGAGCTGCAAGCCTGGGTGGCCCTGTGGCTCAGAGGAGCAGGTGGGGCCCGAGCTGGGAAAGGAGGAGATTTGAATCCCTGAGTGAAGGGGAGAGGGGAGGGAGCTCTGGGCTGGGAAAGCTGCAAGAGCAAAGATGTACAAAGGAAAAAAGAAGGGAGAAGGAGCACGGCCTGCAAGGGGGCAGGGATGGCGTGAGGAAAAGAAATCAGAGGGAGGCTGTGGAAGCCCTGGCAGAGGTGCGACGTTGGCAGGTGCCATGGACAGCCACTAGGTAGTGCCCACGGGGGAAGAAACACCCCAACCCCTCCTTAGAGCTGACTAACCTGGAGTGGTGAGCAGAACTGACCAGAGGAGGGAACGGCAGGCACCAGAAGGCTTGGGGGTTGCCTGGCACAGACACGCACAGGGCTGATTGCAAAAGCACAAGCGGCCCTTGCACAACTCAGGAGCTCCAAGAGGCCTGGCGCCCTCTAAAGCACCTGCACAGAGCTTAGGGCACTCCCAGGACCCCGGCCCGGGCCGGCCCTCAGGGGGCCAGGACGTGAGGCGCTGCCAAAGGGCACAGGCCCGGGGGCTTGGCTAGGTCTAGTTTTCTTTCCGTGGGAAGGCATCTGTGGAAGGAGCTGTGTGTCCTGGGGTGTGAGTGGCGCAAGCAGCCACTGTGTCCCTGGATAAGCAGGCACTGTGTCGCTTCCAGAGAGCAGAGGGGAAAGGCCAGTGTGCAGGAACCAGGTGGAGGGCATTCATGGAGGACAGTTAACTTGCCCCAGTCCTATGCGGCCGCTTCCCCACCCTGGGACTTAGGTATAATAACAGGTTTAGGACGAGAAGAGAGCGTGAGATTATTTCAGTTGAACTTGTATGACTCGGTGGGGGCGGGGCAGGGGCATACTGCTCAGATCCAAGGGCTGAAACCCTGTCCAAGGTTCCTGTTTGTTCTGCGTCTCCAGGACGACATACATGGGGTCAGCCAATGGGAGATGTTGGCACCCACACTCCCATGTGACCTGAGACAAGCCACCTCACATCCTAGGGTCTCGATTTCTACATCGTCAAGATAAGGGGTTGGACTAGTTGGTCTGCCATGGAGTGATCCTGAACAGATTTGATCCCAGCTCACCGAGCTCTTCCCAGGTGCAAGTCTGGCCAGACAGACGGAGGGAGCAGGCGAGCAGACTCCACTCTCCTGCCACCCCCACCCACTTCTCAGTGGAAGCCTTCAACCTGGTCCTGGGCTTCTGGGACCACCCAGAAGGCAAGGGTCCTGGAAGAGGACCCCTAACTCTCTCGCTTATGGTTTATGACGTCTTAGTTTCCCACCCCCTCCTGCTGCATGTGCACCACTCCCTCCTGTCCACTCCATTTTCCTGCCACCCTTGGCTTGCTTCACAAATGCTGTTCACGTTCATCCGGACCGTGCCTGGAGCCCTGAGCACAAGGCACCTCGCAGGAGCTGCGGGAGCTGCCGGCACAGAAGTGAACCTCGTGGACCGAGGTTCCCACCCCATCCCCTCGCTGTGTCGCCCGGGGAGGCTCCCAGAGGAAGAGCAGGGAGATATTCACACAGCTCAAGCACCACCTCATCCCAAAGCGAGGGGCGCGCTGGGGCGTGCAGACCCTGTACGGAGCTCTCTGAGGAGCGCAGGCCTGGGTTCACTAACCCTGTGCCCCGGGGCTCACTTTCCCAGGTCTGGAGCCCGCGTGGCCCCAGGCTGTCTCCTCTCAGCCAAACCTGCCTGCCCGCCCCCCCCACTCCTCTGAGGTGCCCATGTAACATTCTGTTGGCCTTTCTTAGTCACCTGCCTTTATCTCGCTTGTGTTACTCAGTCATTTTTCACTTGTATGGACCCTGTTTCCACCACAAAACCATAAATTCCTTGTGGGAAGAGCTCACCTCTGTCTCACGTTTCCTTTCTACCACCTGTCTCGGTGCTCAGCCCACAGTGGACTTTCAGTCAGTGAGTGCGTTTGTGAACAGGCCGCACCCACACATGCACGTTCACAAGCCTCAAGCACACAGATCTGCCTATTCTCACACCCCCACATTCACAAACACGTTGCCGTCAACTTCCTTTAACACCTGAAAAGACAGCCACCTCTGTGAGCACCATGGCCACAAAGGGCGATTTCGGCATCCACACCCTCCCTGTCCCTACGCCGGACGGGCAGGGCCACTTACATGCCCAGCCTGTCCACCAGCCTGCCCTGTGCCTTCCTGGCCTTCCCTCACCCCACCTCCTGGCAGTGTGGGGTGGGTGGGACAGCGGCCATCATCCCCCAGGGTGAGTGAGGATGCAAAGCTCAGAACAGTGAGTGGCTTGGTTGATCAAGGGTCCTCGGTTAATAGCAAATTAGTTTTCTTCTGCCTTTTGGAGCAAAGTACTTTGTACCTGTCACCAGCCCGCCCACATGCCCTCTCCTCCCACCCAGACCACCAGACTTCTGAGCCCTGGCGTGGGGACAGAGAGGGAGCAAGACCATCGTACTGCCCCCGGCATCCTCGGCCAGCAGCAACGCCTGCCCACGGCAGTGCACTGCATGCCCCTTCCCCATGGCTGAGCGCTGCATGGAGCTGTGTTCTGCCCCATGCCATGCCTCAGCCACCTTGCCCAGAGGTGTCACGAGCTGGCCTCATGCTCCTCTGGCAGGGAAATCCCTTCTCTGTCCTGCAAGACGATGTGCCACCACTTGCTCCAGAAGCCTCTACAAGGCCAGGAGCCCAGGACAGTGCAGCCGCACCAGGGGAACTAATGGGCCATGCCGGACTCCGGTCACCACTTCACAGGACAGCCTCGGGGGCCTGCAGAGACTGCTCCTGGCAAAGCGGGATGCAAGCAGCAGAGAGGGGTCTGTCTGGGGTTCTGGGCGAGGCAGCCATAACCTCCACTCCTCCAGCACCTCAGTGAACTGAACTGAGCTGCTCTCGGGGAGCCACCCAGCCGCAGGGGCCAGAGAGAAGGGGCAGGCAGACACCTGCCTTCCACTGGGGTTTGTCTCGCTGGTGGCACTGAAGGCCTGTGGGGCACCACGTGTGATTCAGACAAGGGAAGCTATGTGGAAATGTCTGAAAGCACAGGCCAATGGCATGAAGACAGCAGAGCTCTGAGCGGAGTCAACAGGCGGAGGCGTTGGTGTGGAAGGACAGATGCTGGGAGGAGATGCACCAGGCCCGGTGGCAGCGAGGGGCAAGCAGACAGTGTAGATGGAAATGGAGGGAAGGGAGCCCTGCCTGGAGACCAACCCCCTTCCCCCCCACACACACACACGCAGACAGATGCAGACACCCGCAGCCCACTGCCAAACAGCCCCTACTCCCCACCATGACCTCCCACGGTGGTTCCCCTGGCCAGGCCCCAGAACCCCCCAGGCCCGGCCCCTGAGTCACTGTGTGGGCTCGTGCCAGGCAGCCCTCTCCTGCCTCCCAAGGGACCCGCCCACCCGGCAGAGCTGGTAGGACTGGGGACCTGGCAGCCACTCAGGTGGGGCCACCCTGGGCAACTCTCGGGGAGGCTCCCCGGCTGGAAACCGCCGGCTCCCTCGCAGGCCCCACAGCCCTCTTGGAACAGCAGGCCCTCGTCAAGCCCAGCATCAACCGTCCAGAGCGACACTGGGCACATCCTCGGGAAACCACAGATGATCACCAGCCAGCCAACACCACCAGCAGACACTGGAGTGACAACCGGGAGATGGACGCACAGCGTCATGTCTCCACTCCTCCCACTCCCTTCCCCACCCCCACCCCAGGCACAGGACGAGAGAGAGGGGCGATCCACTGACTGGGCCGCTAAGAGTCTTGCACTTTCCGGATCTCCTGGGTCCTCTTCTCCAGAGGAGCCGGTTTCCCCCTCCCCACCTCGGGGCTCTCCCAGCATCCCCAGCCTCTCACTCCCTCTGAAGTCAGAGTGGCCCCCTCTGCCCCAGCCTCTCAAGCTGACAGGATCAGCCTCTCAGCAAATATGCTCCAGGAGGAATTGGATTCAATGGAACATGTGCTTTTCAGCTCCTGCATGGAGGTCTCTGGATGTCATTTAACAGCACAAAAAAATAAAGGACTGGGGCTTCCCGCCCACCACCCCCAGGACATCATTAATCTCAGAAGAAAGGCATCAGCGCTTCTATCACTGTGCCAGCCCCGCGAAGAGCCAGACAAATTGCCGTCCAAGCCCGGCACTCAGAGGGGTGGCTTTCAAGCTAGCATCCCATTCTTGTTGTGTCTTCAGGGCCACTGTCCCCTGACGAGAAGCAACGGTGCCTCTGGCTAGGGGGCGAAAAGGGGCAGGCCAGAGAAGAGGGTGGCCCCCTTGATTAGACACAGCTCACCTGCCTGGGGTGACAGGGCAGCTTCGAGCCACGCACCCCAGGTCCCAGCAGAGAAAACGGTGGCTCAGAGGAGGTGGCCCCAAGGCTCAGTACCCCATCCGCTGTTCCAGAGCCCACCTGAATGAGACCCCACCTCCCAGCGAGGGCTTCCCAACCCCCCGCTGCTCAGGCTGAGAGGGAGATACTTCGGGGCCTATTAAAGACCGAATGACAGGTCAGGTGGGGCATGTCCCTTGGCTAGAGTAAGTGAGGACACACAGGAAATGCTTTTCCTATGCGGTCAGGAAGTCTTAAGAGTGGGTCTGCTAGAGAGACTCTGGGGTGCGGCTGGGGGTGGGACCTCATCTGTGGGAGATGAGGGACATGTTGTGCTGCCGGCCAAGGCCACCCTTTGAAGGCCTAGCTTATTAGTCCAGTGTTAATTGTCTTATGAACTCGTTGAGGGCCAGGGTGGGGCCTGGGTGAGTCAGCCTTGCTCCCCCATGCTTAGCAGACCCCAGGACGAGGCGGTCAGTGCTCTGGAGCCTGGACCCCAGGGTCTGAATCCTCTTCAGCTTAGAGTCTCCACGGTCGAGTGGAGGAGCTGTCTACCCCGTTCTCCCGAGCCCCACAAGGGAGGGGCTACCTGGTGAGGTGTAGCATCACTTTCTCTGTCTTGTGGGTGCCTGGTTGACCCTAACGGGTTCAGTGGGGCTGTCCACCCTGGGGTGAACCACTCCCAAACAGTGGTGAGCACAGCAGGTCTGGGGAGCTGGGGGTGGAGACGGTGAGTGTCCAGACCTGCCTTGGGGCTGTTCACAAACACCCCAGCCTTTGTAGTCCCCAGAACTCCAACTCAAATGAGCTTCCAAAAGCTTGGGGCCACTCTCCTGGTTATTACAGACAAGGGCCATTCGCCCCCTTCACCCCCAGTGTCTGGTAGAGACCAGGCACACAGTGGCGGCCCAGGAACCCCTGGTGGATTTAGATAAGGTTCCCCAAGGCCCCCCTTGGCCCACTTCTGTAACCTCTCTAACATCTGATCTCTGATGGCTAACACCTTCCCCATCAGCACCAACCAGTAGGTGAGAGCATGCCTGAGTCTGATTTTGCAGGATGGGAATGGTACCCTCTAGGTTTGGGTAAGGATCCACCTGCTCATCATATGTGGCAGCCCTGCCCTCAGGAGACCAGACCTCAATATCCAGTCACTGGGTGGCTCAGGAGACAGACATCAGACAGCCCACTCATTTCTCCCTCCAGCCGGAGGCCTTTGAAATGCAGGCACCACCCTGCCCTGTCCCTGGAAGAACCCATCCTGGGTGGGCCCAGGGGCCAGGGGGAGGGGCCAGGGCGCAGGCAGCAGCCTGGAGCTCTTCAGGGGACCTGCCGCGCCATACAGCATGGGGCTTTCCTCTCCACAGTGACCACGGAAGCCACAGCCTCCAAGCTCCCCGTATCTCCTCACACCCCCTGAGGGTCTGACTCACCCTCATTCCTTCTAGAACTCACAGGGTCAGTTCCTCTTGCTCTTTGTGGCAGGAAACGGGGGTGTAAGGAGTCACAGCCAAGCCAAGGGAGGAGGCAGCAGGAGGCTAGCGGCCGGTGGCACTGTCCCCGCTCTCCTGAGGGACAGAAGGGCTGCTCTGAGGAGCTGCCCAAGAAGCCCAAGAACCACAGGGCTGACGGAAATGGGACAGGGAAGGAGCTGTGAAGGCGCCAGGGACCTCCAGGCCCCATCAGAGACGCCATCCGAGCTGAGGGAGGGTGTACCACTGCAGAGGGAGCAAGGTCTCCCTCGGGGTGCAGGGGATTTCTTTCCGCCACTTGCCCTGATCTCGTGATGAGTTTCAATTCCCTCCTTGCCACCCAGGTTCCTTCCTGCCCTACTCGGTGGGGAAGGCCCCCTTGTCCCCACGCCCACCGCACACCAATTCACCCAGAGCCCCTCCCTGGCCTGCACATGCACTTACTTACACATGGGCATGCACACAAACACGTGCTCACACATGTACATGCTCTCCCAGGGCTGTGAAACCACAATATTTTCCCAGCCAACCAGGCTCCCCGAGTGTTAATGCACAGGCCAGGCCTCCTAGTGGAAGCCCCCACAGCGCCAGCGCCACACCTCCTGGCCCAGCAGCAGACAGCTGACAGCTGAGGCTCTCTCCAGGGCCTGGCCACAGTGGCCCCAAGAGGACTCCTGAAACTGCTGCTTTCCAGCCCAATCTGAGCGCACAGCCACTGAGCCCGACAGGAGATGATGGAACCTGAAGAGGCCCTTCTCCCTTCTCCTCATGAGGATGAACTGGATGAATGCGAGTGAAGTTCCCAGAACTGTGCCTGGCACACAGAAAGCACTATATCCATGTTTTACTGCTATCACTATTTTTGCACTATTACTGTTATTATTTTGTTTCTTTGGATTAAAAATTGTCCTCCCCTGGGGAATATCTTTGAAATGCAGACAGCCCCTGTGAAGAGGGGTGGGAGATGGAGTGCAGGACCCTAAGGGGTTGTGAGTGCAGACAGAGAACCAGGGGCGGGTCAGCGGGGGACTGGGGGAGGGCCTCGAGGGTGCCGGCTGCTCACCCTGTTCTCTCCCTGTGCCTCTGTCCTCCGAGGCTCCAGGCTGGACTGGCCACTGCCCAGCTCTGCTCTGGACAAGGTCTTCCCTGAGCATTTCCTTCACCCAGGAAAAGTGACTAGATTTTTTTTAAAAACGAGGAAAGAAAATACAGGATACCCAGTTCAATTGGAATTTCAGATGAACAAGAAAGAATTCATTACTGTAAGTATGCTCCATGCAATACTCCATGAAACATGCACTAACAAATCATTTGCTGTTGACCTGGAATTCTGATTGAACTGGGTATCCTCTATTTTCTCTGGCAACCATCGGCCAAGGGTGCCTGAGGCCCCAAGGTTTGGGAAACAAGAGTGTGGGAATATGCTTCTGACCACTTCTCTTGGCCCCTCCCCAGGGCCCTGGGCTGTGCCCGCCCTGCTCTGCTAAGAGGCCTGTTCATACTTGCCTAGAGGATGGCCCTCCCCCGATGCCCCTATGTTTTCTCCCCTCGAGGAGGGCCCTCTGACCTGGGCACTGACTGGGCTTCTCCAGGCCCCAGCCGGGAGAGGTCTTGCCCACACTCAGCTCCCCTCCAGGATCCAGGTGCACCGGAGCAGGGAGAAGGGGCCCTGGCCATACCCCCTTCTCCTTGGCTGCTTACCACAGCCAGGGCTCCTCTCCCAGCTCTGAGGCGGTGTTTGGGGTTCAGGAGAGGAGGCCAGATGAATGAATGGTCCAGACACATCTGCCATCTCAGCCCCAGTGGCCAGGGTGACCAGGTGTGAAGAGCAGAAGCATGAAAGCCTCAGTCATGGGGTCAAGAGAGCCTGCAGGAAAAGAGGGGCGGGTGGAGGAAATGCGCAGACCGCCTGACCAGGCATTTCCCTTCTGCATGCACCTGAGGAGGCAGAACTATGCAAAATCAAGGGCACTGGGGATTCAGACCAAAAGCTGCTCTTGACTCAGTCCAGACCCCTAATCCCCGTTGTCTTCTGGGGAACAGTCCCTTCACAGGCTCTCTGCTAACACTCAGGGGAGTCCCTGCAGCTAGGAGCCAGAGGCACCCCCAGGTTCTCAGCCCAATGGCCAGTTCTCTGCTGTCTCCACTCCCCCAGAGCTGGCCTCCCTCTCACCCTGCCAGCTCTGCAGTCCATGGTTCTCTCTCACAGCCCCCCTGTGGTTTGTTTGTCCTTCTAGGCACTTGGCAACTGGACGAATTTCTGACACGCTTCAACCTGAACGAACCTGCAGCAGCCACCCAGTTCATGACCCAAAATTACAGGGACCCACCACCTGTCCGGGCTCCCGGAGGAGGAGGAGGAGGAGGAGGAGGAGGAGGAGGTGGCCAGATTCCCCCCGGAAGAGGGAGCAGTGAGCCCAAATACAAACCCAAACAGGCCTCAGGCCTCGCCTTGCCAGTGTGCATCCACATTGCCCACCACCTATTGTCTGGGTGAGAAACCACCTCTGGGTGTGGAACCCCTTCTCTCCCCAATTAAAAAAATCACCCAGGTCTCAGTGGTTGGATAGTTCATTTCCTAGCCTGCCCTCCTTCAAACACCAGGGGGAGGAACTCCACTGATGTCCAGGATGGGGCCTGTGAATACAAGTGCAGAGGGCTGTGTTGGGAGCAGGGGTCTAAATGGACAGGGAGAAGGTGGAGACCCCCAGCCCTGGACTGTCACTGAGGTGCACTGTGTGACTTTGAGCCAGTCACCCTCCATCTTCATTCTGCTTCCTCAGACATAACATTGAGGTGGGAAGAAGAGGTAGGGGCAGCTGGTTTATCACCATGGTCCTTTCCAGCTCCGACATTCAACACAATTCAACTATTGTAGGCACCTACTACAAAGTATGGGGGTCCATGTATGCACAGGGCAGACAAAACCGGAGGCTTGCTTCATGAACCCAGGAGGGGAGCGGGAAGACTCGTCGGATGACCACAAGCAAATTACAGCGTCTGTGACAAGTGCTCTGAGGGTGCCAGGACTGGCTGTGATTGAGGAGGGGGATCAGGCAAGGCCTCTCGGAGGAAGCGATGTTTAACTTCGGGGCTGAAAAGCAGGTAGAGGTTAATTACGACTAGCCATGGGGTAGAGAGCGTGCCAAATAGAAGGAACACCTCCGAGCTCCATGGCTACCAGGGCTGAGGGTGGCATCTTCCAGGAAACGAAAGGCCAGTGGTATGGCTACCTGGACATGTGAGCAAAGACTAGAACATGCCAGGCCTTGCATGCTCAAATTTTGGACGGTACCCCAAAAGCAATGGGAAATCATGCAAAATGATATGTGGACTGGAGGGAGAGAGGGAGCTAACCTGATTTGTGCTTGTAGAAAGCTGTAAAGAACTCCTTCGTTTCTGCAGGAAAAGGAATGTTGGTGTCTCCCTCCTTGGATGTCCTCTGAGTGTCTCCTGGCTTCCCCTCCAAGGATACCTTGGAGGCATCTCTTAACTACAGTCTCTTTCACAGCCTGAAGTATCGCAACTGCCCACCCCAACTCCAGTCCTGTCAGCACCTCCAATCTCTGCTCAGTTTCCCTCCAAGACTTAATGACCACCCCCCTTCTTTGGCCAGAGCACAACAATGCTGGTGACTTGTGTGTGCAGAGTGCCTCGAAATCCCTAGAAGAAAGGGGCAGGCTGCAGCTGGGCACCGCATTATTACCCTCTTAGAGCCAGGACCCACATTAACTAGAAAGCAGAGGGACCCTGGCCACCCCCTCAGCCCAGCCGAGCATACTGTCAGGCACTTGGAAGATGTTCGTGATGGACTCTGAAGAGTACAATGAGCAGGGAGACCACACGTGTGAACGGGGAGGGCAGTGGACCATGCTTCCCCCAGCATGGATAAATCCAGCTTCCGAAGCCTAGGACACCAAGTTCTCGTTCTGGAGAAGATCCTTTGACGCCACCCAAGGCAATAGGAACTCCTACTCCCTTCTACCCCACCAGACAAGCTTGCCAGCAGAGCTAAAAGAAGAAACAAAAGGAAATGTCCATTTGCCGTGTCATGGAAAGCCATCCCTCAGAAGGGACTTTGTGGGTGTCTGTGAACCTCACACTCCCCTCATCCCCCACCCCACAGGCCCGGAGTGTAATTGGCAGCTCCGGCTGGGGCCCGAGCCCGGGCTAAATGGCAGGTCAGCTTCCTAGAGCAGCCCCAGATGGAGGCGCATCCTCCCCTCTTCTGCTTTTAATTCCTTGTGGCTAGCATGTTTATTTTGGGTGAGGAAAAAAATCGGATGTTTATCCTTCGAGGAAATTATCGGCTTGCTTTCCTTCCTTCCCCCCTCCCTCCCCTTTCTTTCCCCCTGGTGTTTTTGGGCTCTTCGTTCAGTTCCAGGAGAGACCCCCACCCTCCTAGCCCCAAAATGTGAAAAAAGAACAAAGCTGGCCCAGGCTCGAGGCCACAGACAGCCCTGCCAGACAGTCCCTGGAAGCCGCAGAGCAGGAGGTCCCAGTGGCAGGGAGACAAAACCTGGAGGCCGAGAGAGATCTCGGGGAAACCCACCCTTGACTCTCAGCTCTCTGCCTGTGCAACATGTGGGGGCCCGGTCTCTTTACACGGCCTCCTCCCAGAAGAAACAAAATGAGCGCGTAGATAGCTGAGATCGCTCCCAAAGCAGCTAAGAGGGACGTGGCATACGAGAGCATGGAGAGCATCGGCGTCCCCTCTGCAGGGATCAGGAGGACTGGTACTTTTATCACCATCAGACACCATTTGGTGAGCACCTTCCGCATCCCGGGGACTGTACCAGACGCTTCACATGTGGCCCCTCGTTTGGTGCATTCCTGCACAGCCTCACAGCCCACGCGCCCTTCATACATGTTCTCTCATTCAACTGTCACAACAATCTAATAATGTCGGTGGTGTTGTCCTCCTTTTATAGAGGAGGAGACTGACATTCTAGTAAGTCAAGGAACCTACTCCTTGCTTTGTGACTGGTAATGATGAAATCTGGGGTTACCTCAAGCCTTCTCACTCAGTGCTCAAAGGCCACGAGCACTCTAATTTTGATCTCTGGGCTACGTAAAACAAAGGCAGGCGTTCCGTTTATTCAGAAGCCAGGTGGCCCAAGAGCGAAGGCTGGGAGTTCCAGGAGAATTGAAACGACTGTCTCTCCCAAGAGTCTTCCCTTCCCTCAGCTTCAGCTACTCTCAGTCAAGTGTGACTTGTGGGAAGGGCCAGCTCCTGGACCCTTCCAGCAATGGCCTGACCCAGCTCAAGGTCATTACCATCCCCCACCCCACCTGCCCAAGGCAATTACCCCAACAGTTTAGCCTCCTCAACCCACTGAGCCCCACCTCCCTCCTGTCTGTTAACTGCTCCGAGAGAGGGAAGGGAGTGGAGAAGGAGAGGGAGCCTTATGGGAAGGCTCCCTGATGATGGTGACGATGATGATGGTGGTGGTGTTGGTGGCGGTGACGGTGGCAGTGGACAGTCCAGGTATCAGGGCTGAGCAGCCTTGACATAGGAAGAAACCCTGGTAAATGCAATAGGTAGTGTAATTTTAAAACCACAACTGTTCTTCCCTAGCACACCTAAATTCACATAGAATCCTACCACTTGATAACCCTGTAATTTCGGGCAACTTCCTTGTTCCGTACCTGTGTTTCCTCTGCAACAGGGGTAAAAAAAAAAAAAGCAATTAAATGGAAGTAAGTGCCTTTCTTAAAGCTGCACTGCAATGCTTAAATGAGATAGCGTGGAAGACGGCCAGGCGCAACGCCGGGCCACGGGCTGCTCAGTGGATGCAGGTTTTCCTCTCTTTTCCTGCCTCCACCCGATCTGTACTGATCCCCAGCTCAGTAACAGGAAAGAGTCACCTTCCCCAAATGAGAGTCCTTCTCAAGGGACCCATCAAAGGACCAGGCCCCAGCCTAGCATCCCCCTCCCAAGCTCAGCAAACATTGGGTGGCTTGGATCAGGAGAGACAACCCAGTTCCTTAGCAACTAACAAGCACTTCCCTGTAAAGACAAAGACCCTTCACTCAGAATGCCCCCTCCCCCACCCCTGCTCTCTCCAGGTGACTGATCTCAGTGCAGGAGTGGGGCTAGGGGCTGCCCACCCCCCAGAGGTCCAGGGGCCTCCTGCCCCACCCTCCCAGCAGTCCTGATGTTCCCTGTAATTATCCTATAGCACCTTTCATCCTGGTGCTAATTACCTTTCACATTTAGCCCCAGGGGCTGATGGGAGACACATGAGGTGCGCGCACACTTACACACACAAGTGCCCATACGCATTTCTTCTTCTAAGGGACCTCTGCCCACAGATTCAGAGACGGGGAAACCAAGACTCGGGAGAGGATCCAGTTCCTTCAGGGTTCCCATCTGATCTGAGAAACAGGAGCTGAAGAGCCTGGTTCAGGGAGGAGGGAGGACAGCGTCGCTGAGTATTCTGGGGCACGAGGGGCCGGGAAGGAGAGCCTTTCCAAAGGACCATGGGAAAGTGCCAGGACAGAGGCCTTGACTCGGAGCGCCACCTTGGTGCCGCCATATGCAAGCTGTCCTGCTTCCCACAGAAAGAGCATTTCAAAGGGAGAGGGAGATATTTTAATATAAAAAGAAAGGAGGAGAAAGCATCAGAAAGAGAAGGAAACAGAAAAGAAGGACACCTAGCCAGCCAGGCTGTGCGGTCTGATGCAGCCAGAGAGCCACCTAGACAGCGGGCGTCGCGGCCTGGTTGATTGGCAGCCCCCGTGCTGTCACCCACTGCCATGCAGGCCCCGCAAGTTGGCCACCCGGGTCTGGGCCAGTTTACTCACCCATAAGACACTTTGGGCCAGTGTTCTCTGAGGCTCCATTCTAGCTGGTGGTCTGCAATTCTGCATGGCTATTCAGTGCAATGGTAGAAAGAGAAAGCCACTACCACCATCTCCTTGGCTGGGAGGTGAGTGGAAGCCACTAGAACAGGGTAGAAAGAGCATTCTTGGCATTAAGAATGAAAAAGAGCCAAGTGGCTTTGACTGTAGGAGCCAGAGAACCCAACAGGCGGCCCAGAGGAAAGAGGGGGAGTTGCCGATCTGGGTCCTGGGGACCCTGGGATTTCAGGGGGATCCCTCCCAGAAGCAGCAGCCAGTGGCAGAGCTCATCCTCCCCAAATGCCAGCCCAAGCACACCCATTCCAGAGCCCTGGGGGAGGGAGGGTGGCAGAGCTGCACACAGGCCCTGGGTCTGCACTCAGGGACAGAGGGCAGACATGGGCCCAGGGCCCCGGGTAGGGCACAGAAGCAACCCGTTTGTTCCTTATGAACGGGAGCCTGCCCCACTGCCTACTGGCACTGCCATAAGTCAGCTGGGCAGGGAGCAGAGGGTTCGAAGGAAAGAGGCTGAGCCTGTCAGAACGGTGAGCGCATCAGGGCCCTGAGTTCCAACTTTCATGTTCATTCTCACGGAGGAAGAGGACAGCGGGCAAGGTGGGCCTCCCTTAGGGCCTGGGCAGAAGGGCAAGCAGGGCAAGTGCCCTAAAGGAGTGCACACACTCTCCCCACACTCACACAGACACTCACACACATCCCCACACACAGAGGAACACCTGGATATGCACACACAGGCAAGTCGTCCTGAAGCAGCGGCTCCTGTACACACGTGGTGTGGCTGTCACACCAGCAGGCAGTCAGCCACTCCTCTGTACGGGCGGGGACTCAGCCGCACCACAGGAACTGAAGGGACTACAAGAGACACCTGGAAGTGCTAGCCTTCCAGAGGCTCTTCCTGTGTCACGGCAGAGGGTGTGGACGCACAGACACAGGGACCGCCAAGAGTCCTGTGAGAGGGAGGCCTGTGGGAGTAGGGCTTCAGGAGAGGGCAGTGGGAAGACAGGCTAAGTGAGTAGGAGGTGGAGGCAATCCAGCCAGAGCGGTGGAGCAGCCTGTGGAGCAGAAGGGGTTCCAGGAGGACGGCCTGACAGGGTGGCGAGGGTCCTGAAAGAAAGATAGACATGAGGAAGAAACCAGCGAGTCCCCAGCCAGTGCTCAGGTAGGGACATGCTCACACGGGCTGCTCACTAGCCTGCCACCAAACCTGGATCCACAGACGGCACCCGTCTCTGCCCCCGAGCGGACACTGGTCACCACCGTCCACACAGATGCAAACGTGCGTGCACACTGAAACACACCTCTGCTATACCCATCCTGCACGCACACACTGTAAATATATCAGCCCACACAAAATCACATGGTGTACACACCCACTAGACTCTCCAAGGCTTCGACTCTGCCAAGCTCTTTCTAGACACTCATGCAAGCTGCGTATACGGGCATCGTTCAGCCTGGGTAGTTGCCAATGTAGGATTTGCACACACGTGCAGTCTCCGTATATGCACATCCACTTCGTTTACAACCTACATACACACCAGCCCTCGCTGGCACAGACACCCCCCCCCCCCCTTGAACCAGACTAAGGACCAGACAAGGTCCAACCCCAACTCTCACTTTTCAGTCTCCTGATTTATTGTAGCAAGTGGATTGGGGGTGGGGGCAGCTGTGGAGGGTTTATGTGCATGCAGGAGTTTGGAGGTGGGGGAGGGTCAGGGGAGGTTCTGGCAAAAGAGAGGACCCAGGCCTTCCCATGAAGTCTGCAAGGAAGGCACTGAGACACAACCAGCAGCCTGACCTCTGGGCCCTCCCTGCCCAGCTGCCAGGCCAGGGACAGAAGAAGCTAAAAGTGGCCAGTCTGAATTGCTAAATCTGTCCTCAGTGGAGAAGGGGAAACGCGTCAGTTCCCTGGGGAAGTGGCCGAGCCCAGGGTGGCCACAGGCCCCTGGGCTTCTACTCCAATGGAAAAAAAAAAGTTGCTCAAATAGATCTGACGCTTTGTTTTCGAACCCAAAATACCCTGTGTCGGCAGGCGGAAGTGTGACCGCGGGAGGGAAGTGGGGCGAGAGGGGAGGAGGGTTAGTTTCCATTGCGGCGACTTTTTCTTTCATTTGGGGTCTAGAAGCAGCTCTCCCCGTGATCAGAGTATCTGAGAGAGTGTGTGTGCGGGAGGAGAGTGCGGCTCTGAGATTGGGGCTGGGGTACCCACGGCCACAGTTGCCCTGGGCTCGCTGTCCACCCTTCCCTGGGCCTCTGACAACCGCTGGCCAGTCGTCCTCTCTCACTGTCAGAACTTTCTCTCAGGCCACCTGGTGGCAGGCAGAAAAGCCCGTGGGGGAGAGGGGCTGATGCCAGGGGTAAAGAGACAAATTACAGGCAACTGTGCCTTTAGAGACTTTCCTTGGTGGACTTCGATGTCATTTTTTTTAAAACAAAGATCATATTTACAGACAAAAAAAATTTTAAAGAGTGTCTGATAAAGCAGCTAACCTACAGCACAGCCCCCATCTCCCTGTGCAGGATGTCAAGGTCCCGGCACTCACGCTGGCCCCAGGGCGCCAGCGCGCACTGCGGCCCCTCTCTCCCTTCATACCAACTCCTCTGTCCTGTGTCCGTTATCACCGCCTCATGTGTGTTTACTTGCTATGCGTCCCCACCCTGAGCACTCATCAGACCTCCTGTCTCCCCACAGCAAACACCTGGGCTGTCTTCCTCACTGCCATGTTCCCGATGCCTGACACAGAGCCCGCTCACAAAGGATCATTGTCAGCTGTGGGAACAATAGGGAAGGGGGACGTTCTCTTGCCTCGTGGGGACCTGTTAATTCAAAAACCCTGAGGCCTACTACACCAGATACTTGTGCTAGGTGGGGGTGCAGTGGGCTGAGAAGGGGCACAATGGAACACAACACGAAACCAGAAGGGCTGGTGGACCTTCTGGGAGGCCCGGGGCAGGAGAGTGGCAGGCAGATGTTCATTATAGCACTGCACAGGTAAATGTAAAGAGGTGAGTTGGATTGAGTCGACTGAGGACGGTGTTCAGTTCATCACCTCGAATGGGGGCATCGGAAGAGAGGCTGTTCGGAGGAAGCGGTGACTGGGCTGCAGGACGAAGGCCCTCACGACCTCGCGCTCCCGGTGCCCGTGAGGCAGCTGGACGCTGCTGCACAGCGGCTGGATCGGGACGGGTGGCCCAGGGCCTGTGAACCCGCCGCAGTGCAGAGGCGGCCGTGCGCCTCGGGTCCCTGGGTGATATTTACCGGCTTTTAATGACGGCGGGGTAATCGCCCTAATGAACAACTCCCTCCGGGCTCGGGGCAGCAGACTGCGATGAGGAAAGCCGCCGGTGACTCACGCTGACTGTGCCTGGAGCCGGCTGCCGCCGGGCGCGAAGAGCGCCCGGCCCCCTTTTCTACTACGCGCGCCCTTCCAGCTCTGTCCCTGGGAGCGCGGGTTGGGGTGTGGGGGCGGGGCGAGGCCTGCAAAACCCTGTTCCGCCTGGGAGGGGCTGGAAAACCCGGGGAGCCCACTGCCACCCTCGGAGGCCCACCTTGAGACTTCTCCTTGGGCCCTTGGGCCCTGAGCGGGTCTCTGGCGTCCCCTTCTCGTTCACCGCCTCAGCTCCCGGGCTGCCTGGGTTTGGAAGAAAGTGGACCGCGCTCCGGTGCACCCAGCGCCCCTGCTGAGGCCGGGCTCTGCTGGGATTTGCATCTACCCTTCTAACCCCACTTTCTCCGCCAGAGCCTCAGTTTCCCCAGACTGAGTAGCAGTAGATCAAGATTCTCCACACCACCCCTCACCCTGCCCTCGGGTGGCGGGAGTATTAATTACAGTTCATTCTGGGCTTTGAAGATGAAAAATGCCAAGGGTCATTACCACTCAATTAACGGGGCTATTACCACTTGAGTTTATGTCTGATTAATCCCGCCCCACCCCCACCCTGGAGTCCATGTTGCCAGTGGACTCCTCAGGTTTCGTTCTCCTGATTTCACACCCAGAGTTGCCCCCTGTCCTGCTCCTGCCAACGGCATCAGGAACCCTGGACCTGGTAGTCATTCTTCAACAAATGTTGATGCAGCACTCCCATAGCCCAGGTCTAGCTGGGGATAGGACAGCCAAGAGTACAGCCCGAGCCCCTGCCTTTCCGGAGCTTACTTCTAGGAGGTGCCCAGATGCCCTGTGGGGTCTAGCTGGCCCAGGCCCAGCGCTGCCTCCCTCCTTGCCCTCTAAGATTCCTCACTGGTCAACAACCCACAATCAGGCCTAGACCAGGCACTGAGAGAGAAGTCCTGGAGGGACAATGCCAACGGGTTCTACTTATAGATGTTAAAAATAATAATAATAATAATAATAAAATTAACATGAAAACGTGGGAGAGGGGAGGGGAGCACAGCCCCTAGCACAGATTACCCTCTCCCCTTCCCTCCCCTCCCCTCCCCTTCTCACACCGCCCTCTGCTTCTCTCCTCACTCCTGGGTCTCAGTCCCTCCTCCTGGAATCCATCAAGCCTGCTTCTCCCCCCAAGTCAGGCCTTCCCCTGTCCCTGAACAGGTCCCTTCTGCCAGCCCACACTGGTCCTGCCTCCTCTGAGCGCCCCACCTGCACTTCCTCTGAGACCCTTTGTCTTGCGCAGGTTCACTTCCACCAGAGCCTCATTCCTCACCCCCTTTAAGCCACCTGCTCCCCAGCAGGCAGCAGTACCCCAGTCCCGAGTCTGCTCCCCCGACACAGAGTGCACGGGAAGTGCTCCCTAGACGTCTGTCTCGTGGAAAGAGAGGGTTCTGTCCAGGACCTAAGAGCACCACCCCCACAAGGAAATGGAATTTGGGTGGACAGAGGACCCCCGATCTGTGCAGGGGGAGGCAGTGGTCTGTTCTGGGGTGACGGAAAAGAAAGGACCTGGTGGGAAGGGCCCAGTGGGTCCCACTGCTCCTCAAACTGACCGAGTTTCGGGGTTACTAGTGTGGACACTTGAACTGAGTCAACAGGCTCTGATGAAGCAGCTGCTGGGAAGGTACAGGGGCTAGTGCTGGGGAGACAAAGAGGAATGGGACTCACTCCCTGCTCTTGGGGGGTTTGACACCATCTCTTGTCTTCCAGTGACTTTCCAGGTGACATTGGGCCAAACAATTCTGCAGTGCTGAGGGGCAGACTTCACTGCCCTGTACCTCCAGCCCTCAGGTTGACGGGGTGGGGCCCAGAGCAGCATCAGTCTTTACCCAGTGGGAGAAAAAAGGGCTTCACTTTCTAAGAAGGTTAAGGCAGGACAGCAGTGGGGAAGCCCTGGGGAAGCTGTCTGGTGAAAGAGGTTGCTAGCACAACTGAGGGACTCCAACGCTAGGCCCCAAAACTGCTTTTCTCCGGATCCCACATTTTCGACTGCATAGAACTGCAAAGAAGAACCCAAAAGCCTGCCCCCGACTTCTCACCCTCAGGGATCAGGCAAAGGACCTGCTTGTTTGAGGCTGAGACGGGTCTTGGGGCTGGGGGCTGATAGGAGACAAGGATCTAAAGACCACAGCCGTGTCTGGTTTCCCAGAGGGTTTTCTTACAGGGCAAGGAGGAGAGGAACCTACCAGCTCCTTGGAGCCAACCCCTGTGCCAGGATGAATCCTGCCCCCAGCAAGAGGTTGGTAGTGGGCAGAGCAATGAGAAAACCCTGCTCTGATAGCTCTCCTCTCCTCTCTTTCCCTCCTTTTCTCTCTTGCTCCCTCTTTGCTCCCCCTGACTGCCTCCCCTCTGTGCCCCCACATTTATACTCTCCTGGTTCATTTCAGATGACAAAGTTCCTCTTTCCAAAAAGCCTCATCCCCCAAGAGTCCTTTCTGCAGAGACACCATCCTTCCCCAGCTAAGTGGGGGGGCTGTCCCACAGTGGCCCCCAGGGACGACGACAGGCCACCTGAGTACAGGATGCCACTTACCCCGTGTGAATTCCTGAAGAGTTCCCATCACAAGCCCTCACACCCTGACCCATTCATTCCTCCTTCCCCACTGAGGATCCCAGCCTAACCTTTCCAACACCCCAAACTTACCTAGGGTTTCCTCCCAACCCTGCCTGCAACAGAACCTGAAAGGCGTGCATCAGCAGAGCTGGGAGGGACTTAGAGGTAGGTCACCCAGTCCAGCCCCCAACAGAGGTCCAGGGCCAAAACCCAACACTCCCAATTCCCAGATCAGGGCTTGTACTTTCCATTAATTTTTCCAGCTCTTACCTCCCATCTTATGACCTTTCTTCCCTCCCTGCCCCAGCCCAGCCCAGCCTTAACTTCTCATCCTATAGACAATCCTCACCCCCGCCCCTTGCAGTCACTTGCTGCCTTGGACTTGTGTCTGAGGAGGGGTCCCCAGAGCCACTTTGGGTCCTCCCCACCCAGCAAATGTACTTTATAACAAGTCTTTCTCCCTTTAGTCATGAGATTCTCCCAAAATTGCTTGAAGCGTGATTTAAAAAAAAAAAAAACAACTGGCCCTGGCTGGTGTGGCTCAGTGGATTGAGTGCAGCCTGGGGACTGAACAGTTGCCAGTTCAATTCCCAATCAGAGCACGTGCCTGAGTTGCCTGGGTTGTGGGCCAGGTCCCCACTTGGGCAGTTAGGGGCATATGAGAGGCAACTGATTGATGTATCTCTTACACATCGATGCTTCTCTCCCTCTTTTTCTTCCTCCTTCCCCCTCTCTCTAAAAATAAATAAATAAAATATTTTTTTAAAAAAAGAAATAAAATCAATTCAACATGATTATAATGAGTGGGTTTGAATTTAGGCACAAACTGATGTTTAACATGGAAGTAAATGATTGGCCAGGACAGAATCCTATAGCCTGAGACAACCTATGGCCGTGAGACCCGAGCTCAGAGTGGCAGTTGCCATTCTACCTCCCGGTTCCCCTTGACCTCCCTGAGTGCTGTGCCCTCTTGCCCTTACCTTGCCCCCGATAGGAGCTTCTCCCCTCCCCGCTGCTGTATCCCAGGGGTGCAGGGAGGCAATGCCGCAGTGAGCCTTGCTCCTACTCATTGCCCCCACAGGTGCTACACCGAGCCCTCCTCTAGGCCACATCTGCCATCTCATTCACTTCCCCTGACAGTCTTCATGGGGACAAAGAGCACAGTTAAGAGCAGCAGCTCTGGAGTCACAAGGCCCTGAGTTCAAATGCCAACTCAGCCACTTCCTGGCCAGGTACCCTCCAGCCAACTCCTCAGACTCTTCCCAACACCTTATATCCTTCAGTAAAAAAAAGGTTGAGGGAGCAGTCCTAAAAGTTTCCTCAGAGATCGTTGTAGAGAATGAAGAAAACAAAGTATGTCCCCAGGGCCCCTATTCAACCCATCTTTCATGGGTACAGAAGCTCTGTAAGCCTGAAGCCTCCTCCAGCAGCCCCCCAAAGAGGCTGAGCTCCGGCTCAGAGCCAGAAGCCCCACACTCCAAAGTCATCTTGGCTGTCAACACTGAGTCCCTTCTGCAAGCTTCCAGGCAAATTCCACCTAGCCTCAGAGCTGGCTGTCATCACCAAACAAACGGCAGTTACCTCTAGAGCACCAGGGAAGTCTGGCTGGGGAGAGCTCACGGGTGGCATGCCCATCTCTCATGGAGCACCCCAAAATGAAAAGCAACTGAAGACCATCAAGAGAACTGTTATTCAGGAGTCATCCCACCAGGGTGGGCCCTATACACAGGGCCTGGTGAGATCTGAGGAGCCACCGGACACTCTTCTGTGCCAGAATCTCCTGCTCCTGTCACTGATATCCTCCGGTCACAATGAGACCTCATTCCACCAGCAGTGAGGAGCACCTACTGTTTTCCAGGCATGGAGCGAAGCATTGGGCTTAATGTCTTTGGGTTACATATTACCCTCTCTAGTATTTTCTTTTGAAATGCAAATACCCTCTGAGAAGAGCAATGAGAAGAGCAATGTGTTAACTCACTAATACCCCTGAATTCATTGGGGTTTTCTTTTTAAAAAATATTTTACTTATTTATTTTTTAGAGAGAGGGGAAAGGAAAGAGAAAAAATGGGAGAGAAACATCAGTGTGTGGTTGCCTCTCATGTGTCCTCTACTGGGGACCTGGCCTGCAACCCAGGCATGTGCCCTGACTGGGAATCGAACCGGAGACCCTTTGTTTCACAGGCCCCGTGCTCAATCCACTGAGCTACACCAGCCAGGGCGGGGTTTTCTTTTTTTAAGACCGTAGAGAAAGCCTGAACATCTTTAGCAAAAAAAAGGGGCCCAAAGTTCAGAGGGCAAGGTGACTGCAGAACTAAGGATCAAGACAGAGCAAGAACTGGGCCTTTTTCTTCAGCAAATGTTTAGGGCCACCTCTCCTCCTTCCTTTACTCTTTCACCAGACCAGCACACCCACTGTCCCCACAAGCAGCCACAGAGCCTGTAAGTGCAGGTGGTGAGGTTAGCTGGAGTCAGGACAGCAGCCAGAGGCTGGGCGGCCTTGGCCCCACTGCACAGGGGTCGGGCCTGCCTTTCACCATCTCCTGGGTTAGGACACCCTGAACCAGTGCCTACTCGCCCTCCAACAAGTCCAGGGCTTGGAGTTCAGGTAATTAGGCCCTTGGCAATCTCACCTGAGCCCGCCAATAAAACAGACAATCATTCCCAGCCCCTGTTCAGGAGGGAGAGAGGGAAGGAGGAGGGAGGGAAGAAGAGAAACTTTTTTTCTCTGCTGCATTCAAGACTTGGCAATCAGAAGGAAGAATGCTATTATTCTACAAGCAGCCACTCCCAATACCCTACTCCCATTCCATACCCAGAGTTGTCCCCTCCTGTCACAGAACCCTGGCCTCCATCTGCCACCATCATCAGGGTGACAGGGGACACCTGTGTGGGCTGCCACCTGAACAGGAGCCAGGCAGTTGAGGGCCTATGCTTGCAGAAGCAGGCTTCCCCCAGCATGACTCATTCCATGGCAGAGGGGGGAAGGAAGGGCACCAGCATCCCCCACCTTCCATCCCCCTGAGAGCCCAGGCCACCTTCCAGAAATATCTAGGAGGATGTTCCAGAGCATTAAAGAGCCGCTGAGTGACTTCTGTGTGCCCTGCTTCATTCCGCCAACAGCTACTGAGGGCTGCCCTTGCCTGGGCTCCTGCAGACTGAAGACCATTTCTTACCCATCTCTATATTTGTGAAGTGACCAGGTACCTGGCACACAAATAAGACTTTCCTTTTTTCCCCTAAATAATAAGCATTAATACTTCTGCTATATGATCACACTGGTAGGGGACCGAGGTCCACACCTGGCCCTTTTCACTCCCTGTCATTTATACTCATTTCTCAGACACGAGCAGAACGGGCTTTTCTGCCACATGACAGGGTGAGCGAGAATACAATTGAACGGTAGTGGTTGCCATTTAGTGAGTGCTTGCTAGGGCTCTAGCATAAGTGTTCACTGTATGGGGATTATCTAAATTAGTTCTCTCTAGGGTACTATTATTCCAATTTACAGACAAGAAAACTGAGGCTGGGGAAGAACTTTGTCAAAGATCACACTGAAGTTCCAATGAATACTTATTTAATTGAAGACTCTCCTGTTATGACAAGAACTAGTAGGAAGGAGAGGGAAGACATTTGTGTCCCCCCTCCCCTCCAAAAGCTCCCATCCAATTTCACTAACATGTAAGCAGGCTGTGGAGCAAGCCAGCCAGCCCTACTTGGGTGTGACAAGCCCAGCTGGCCTAAAAGGGTCCGAGGGCCATCTCTAGAGAGGCTGCACTCCTACACCTACCTTCTTTGGGGCCCTGGAAACACTCAAAGATCCCAAATGTTCCCACTGCCTCTGCTTTCCTAACACAGGTCTCTTAATCGAACAAAACTGGGGATTCTCGGCTCCTCACTTTCCTCTCCTGGAGAGAGGTCTCAACAGATGGGGAGGAGGTGTATCACGGTGGGGTCTTCCGAAGTTGATCTGGGCGGCCTGGAGGTCTCTTACTTCCTTCCTGTCACCCGCAGAGGCCGAGCTGTGCCTCTCGCGGGGAAATGTGAGCACTGCAGTCAATACTGGGGCCTGCGGTTCGCCCAAGGCCGCGGACCTCACAGCGCCTCCGGGCTCGCAGGAACCTGCGGAGACCCCGCCACCTGCGGGTGCACGCGCAAACGGAGGCTCCTCAGAGGGACCAGGACTGGGGAGTTCTGGGGAGTCAGCGCCGCCCCCGCCTCGTCCCTACCGCCAGGTCTGCGGCCAGAGGCCGGAGCCGCTGGCTAATATTTCCCGCCCCCCAGACCGCCTCCCTAGGTGACGCTACAGCCTGTGCGGTTCCTTTAAAGGCTGCGGGTTCCGTTCTTCTTTCCTTTTCCACTGGTTGCCAAAATATGCAAATTTGGGTACCGGAATCTGCAGCCAAATCGAGAAGGAGAAGGGGCGCGGCCGGCGCGTCACCGGATCCGCTCCTTGTATGGCTCTTCCCGGCTTGGCCCGCCGCCCGGCGACCCTCCCAGCAGCCGCGAGAGCCCCTCCCGCGCCCAGCCCGGCTCACACTGACGCCCACGTCCCCGAGCATGCCGCCCCGCCGCCCCCCAAGGGAGGTTGCCGGGGGCGGGAGGCGCTGCACGCCCTGATTCCGGCCGGAGCCGGGACCGCTGCAGAGCGCTGGCTCCCAGCGCCGCGCGGGCGGAGGAGAGCCCGGGGGCGCAGTGCCTCCCGGGTTTAGGTGTGGGAAACCTGGCGGCAGGGGCGGGGGAGAAGGGGCTCGCGGGCGGCGGGAATCCCTCTTTTCCTAAGAACCGGAGAAGATCGGGGGAGACCGGCCCCTCCCACCCCGTTCGCCACCGAGTGAAATGGAGGGGAGGAGAGCGAGGTTGTCATCCACCTCCACCGCTATGTGCAGCTCGGGAGTTCCTCCCACGCGTCCCCGGCCCGCGTGGCCCTCCCACGGTGCGAGGCCCGGGGATCCTCTCTTGCTCCTTGTCAACACTCCCACTCCCCCTGAGAAATGCATGTTCCCCCAACCCGACTCCCCAGCGGGGGACGCGGGATTCACCTCGCCCACGCGGCCACCGAGGAGGGAATCCTCCCACACCAAGCCAGTGTGATTCGGGGTCGCTCCCCTACATTCCCTTCCTCTTCTACCCTTCTCCCGGGCTCGGCCGCGCGTGCCCCGGGAGCAGGCCTCGGGGAACATATCGGCCACCTCCGGAATCTGCTGCCGCTATGGGAGGTGACAGCGCTCCGGGTTGGCAATCAGGCAGCCCTTGACTGCAGGGCTCCAGGGACAGCCATGTAGAAGGCGATGGGAAGGGTAGAGACTAGGGGAGGCTGCCTTAGTGTCAGACTGTGAGTTCGGTGTGATCCTGCTGCAACTCAGTCGCGGGCCTTTCCCAAGCAGCAACAGACAGCGGCTGCGCCTGGGCCTGTTGGGCCCTCCTGCCATCCCGTGGCCAAAGGGGGTGCTTAGGGACCGTTACGGAATTTACTCAGGATTTGGTGCACGTGCTTCCTCTCCTCTCAACTTCACTTTTCCTTCTTCACCACCAAAACCACACATCCTCGACCCCCAATTGTGCGGGGTACTCGCCTCCCACACAACCTCTTAGCAACTTCGGCTCTTCCCAGCCCCAGCGTTCAGCCGGGAGTCAGCGCAGGGTCAGGGACTGAAGGAGAGGCAAGGGGTGTGGGCGGCTAATCGCAGAGAGGGAGGTGCAAAAGTTCTCGGGATACGAGACCAGGCATCCCTGACGCGCTGGAAGATCGCTCCGAGGGACGCGCTCGCGCTCCCACCCGCTACGCCAGGGCCCTGGGAGCGAGCAGGGCAGCCGCCCCGGAGTCTGAGCACCCGCCTTCCGGGGTCCCCAGAAGTCCCGGGGCTGCAAAGGGACGTCGCCCAGGGTTTTCATTTCTCTGTATTCCTGCGGGGGGTGCTGGAGACCATCATCAAACGAGCCCACCCGGCTCTCGCGCCCCTCCCCCACGCGTCCCCGCACGTCCTCCCGGTACAGACCCAGAATAAACACAGACGGCGAGGGCTTTTCGAACGCGCGCAGCGTGCTCTACGCTTTGCATTCGGTTACGTCCCCGTTTCCTCTCTCCTCTCCAATAGTGCTTGTTTCTTCTCTTCTGTTTCTCTTTCTCTCTCTTTTTTCAAGACCCGCGAGCTGCGCGGACTCCGCTCGCCGGCTGCGGCCCGCTTCCTGCTTTCTAATGTTCCATTGTGAGGAGCTTCCATTGTGACGTCGCGCCCCTTCGCTGGGCTTTGTCTGTCCATATATGGGCAGCTACGTCACGGAGCTTTCCCGGGGCTCAGATAAATAGGCTGGTGGAGTTCCCTGGCTGGGAGCTTTTGGGCAGCAGTGAGCTCGCTAGGAAGCAGCGGGGCTGGTGGTGGAGGTAGCAGCGGCGGCAGCGGCGGCGGCGGCGGCGGCAGTGGCGGCGGCGGCGGTGGCGGATCGGGGGGTGGGGGGGGCGCCGGCGCGCGTCTGTTTGTAAGATCAATACTGAGACCGCGTCCGACCCCCTCCGCCGAGACCCCCCACCCAGCCCCAGCCCACCCCCTGCACACGCCCCCCACCCAAAACCCAGCCTCCTACGGCACCAGCCCGGCACCCAAGAAGATTCCCCGCCTTTGCCCTATCTCCCACCCACCCCCCGAAAAGAGAAGATCCCCTCCTCTGGCCCACCCCTTCCCCTCTTCCCTCCCCCCTCCCCCCGAACTTTCCCTCTCGCATGCTTTTCCCCTGCACCACGGATCGCCTCTCGGATGCCGCTGGCCTGGAAGCTGCGTTAGGAGCGAGCGGCGGCGGCGGCGGTGGCGGCAGCTCGCGAGTGCTATGACCGGCAAACTCGCCGAGAAGCTGCCGGTGACCATGAGCAGTTTGCTAAACCAACTGCCTGACAATCTGTACCCCGAGGAGATCCCCAGCGCGCTCAACCTCTTCTCCGGCAGCAGCGATTCCGTAGCCCATTACAATCAGATGGCTACAGGTAAGGGCGGCGGGGAGGCGGCGAGGTGGTGAGGAAGGAAAGGGAGAGGAACAGGAGGGAATTAACTAGCGATGGATGGACGGATGGATGGATGGATGGATGGGTAGATGGATGGATGGATGGATGGATAAGATGGGGGCGCGCTGGGAATTTTCCGGGGGGCGAGTTTCTTTTCCCACCCACTCCCCCCGCCCTCCCCGATCGGGAAGGCTCGGTTGGCGACGCCACGGTAGAGGCTTCTGTTCTCCCGGGTGGGGGCAGCCGCCGACTGGAGGGAGGTAGGTGCGGGCGGCCGTGCTCCGGGGTTCTCCACTCAGGGGGCGCGATCGCCAGGCTGCGCGCAAGGCGTGGTGCCGTCGCCCCCTTTCCCGGGAGGAGCCGAGCGTCCCTTTCACCCGCGCTCTCCCCCTTACTCCCTCAGCCCCCCACCCGGGATGGAGCCGTGTGCGGCGTGGAGTCCCCGCGGTGGGAGAGGTACTGCGACGCTACCTTTCCGGGCGTTCAGCAAACCCGTGGGGGTGTGGGGACGGCGGGGAAAGGGAGGCGGTTCACCCCGAGCGGGGTCTGCCCCAGGGGGCGATCCCTGGGGGGAAGAGCTTGGGATGAGCGGCCACTCCGGGCGTGGAGACACGAGCCGGTTTTCCGCCGCCCTCCACCCTCGCTAGGGGCTGGGCTTTCTCCCTCCAGCAAGAGCCGAAGCTTCTTCAGGCCCGGAGGAGGCTGGGCCGGGGGTGGGGGAGGTGAGGTGGCGGGCGAGCTCCCCTTTTGGGCAGTACCCCTCTACGCACAGAGGACAAAGCGTCAGAGCTCCCGGGGTCATCGACCCGGGCGCAACGCGCAAGGAGGGCTTCGTCGGGGCAGGAAAGGCGCGGCGTCCGGGTGCGGACAGGGCTAAGGTGAAGAGGCCGAGTTGTGTGCACTAGAGAGCGAGAGCCCGGCGCGCTCCGGGTCTGAAACTACCTGTGGCTGCAGCTACCTGCCCGCCCTACCTCGGAAACAACAATGCTTCTCGCGCGCGCGCGCGCGCGCGCGTGTGTGGTACGTGAGTGTGTGTGTGCGCGGCGTGTGCGGTGTGTGTGCAGCAGCCACTCCACACCCCGATCCGTAGTATTTTGCTGTATCCAGGTTGCGCCCGGGAGCGCGGCACCGCCCGCTTTGCGCCGGGCGCAGCTTTCCTTTTACCCCATGCGCTGCGCACTCCACCCGGCCGCACCCTCCACACCTGGGCAAAGACCTGGGCGCCCGGGCCCTGGAGCCGGCTTGGCTTCACTCATCCCTCCCCTCTCTCCCCCGCTCTTCGCAGAGAATGTGATGGACATCGGTCTGACCAACGAGAAGCCCAACCCAGAACTCTCTTATTCCGGCTCCTTCCAGCCAGCCCCTGGCAACAAGACCGTGACCTACTTGGGAAAGTTCGCCTTCGACTCCCCTTCCAACTGGTGCCAGGACAACATCATTAGCCTCATGAGCGCTGGCATCTTGGGGGTGCCCCCGGCCTCAGGGGCACTCAGCACGCAGACCTCTACAGCCAGCATGGTGCAGCCACCGCAGGGCGACGTGGAGGCCATGTATCCGGCGCTGCCCCCCTATTCTAACTGCAGTGATCTCTACTCGGAGCCTGTGTCTTTCCACGACCCCCAGGGCAACCCCGGGCTCGCCTATTCCCCCCAGGATTATCAATCGGCCAAGCCGGCCTTGGACAGCAATCTCTTCCCCATGATTCCTGACTACAACATATACCACCATCCCAACGACATGGGCTCTATTCCGGAGCACAAGCCCTTCCAGGGCATGGACCCCATCCGAGTCAACCCACCCCCTATTACTCCCCTGGAGACGATCAAGGCATTCAAAGACAAGCAAATCCACCCAGGCTTCAGCAGCCTGCCCCAGCCGCCTCTCACGCTCAAGCCCATCCGGCCCCGCAAGTACCCCAACCGACCCAGCAAGACCCCGCTCCACGAGAGGCCTCACGCGTGCCCGGCGGAGGGCTGCGATCGCCGCTTCAGCCGCTCCGACGAGCTAACCCGGCACCTGCGCATCCACACTGGCCACAAGCCCTTCCAGTGCAGGATCTGCATGCGGAGCTTCAGCCGCAGCGACCACCTTACCACTCACATCCGCACGCATACGGGAGAGAAGCCCTTTGCCTGTGAGTTCTGCGGGCGCAAGTTTGCGCGCAGCGACGAGCGCAAGCGCCACGCCAAGATCCACCTCAAGCAAAAGGAGAAGAAGGCGGAGAAGGGGGGTGCGCCTTCCGCGTCCTCAGCGCCCCCAGTGTCCCTGGCCCCTGTGGTCACCACCTGTGCCTGAGGCTCGGGCCCCCGAATTTCCACTTTTCCCCTCCAGTGTCTCCCTGCTGCTACCTGAAAGCAGCGGGAAAGCTAGCCACGGAGGCGCAGGGGTGGCACCCTGGCCTCTCCATGGACGTAAGGTCCCTTGTCCCCCTTCGAAGTCCCCCGTTTCCACCTTTTCACACCGGCCAACAGTTGGGGGCCAGGGCAGGAGGCGCCTTGTCCCCCCACCCCTTTAGCCAAGGCGTGGGAGGTGGAAAGGTGGCGTCTAGCCCGCTTTGTTCAGTTCGGATCGTCTTGATCCAGGGGCCTCTGGGTCGCGCCAAGGACCTGCGGAGGACTGAAGGCGGGGCCTGACTAAGCCTCTTCTGACCTAAGCACCTCACGGGTCCCCCCAAGTCTCCTTCGGTTCTCCCTCGAGGGAAGATCCGAGACGGGGGAGAGGGTAAGCAGCGCTCCAAAGCGCAGAGCTTGCTGCCTGCCGCACGCACGCGCGCCTGCGTGCGGGGATGCGCGCGAGTGTGCGTGCTCGCGTGAGTGTATGCGTGTGTGTGTGTGTGTGTGTGTGTGCGCGCGCGCGCGCGCGCACGCCGGTGTGTCAGACTCTTGAGCTGAACTGGGCTGTGTCCACCCCAAACTCTTCCCTACATCGGGTCTCCAGGCCCCTGGGGACTGTCCCAGGCTGGGGGCTTGCACGTGGCCAGATGAGACGGGTCTTCCATCTGCTCGGAAATAGTGTTTCTCACAGAAATGCCTCGGATGCCACCGCCGCGGCGCCGCTACTGCCTCTTAAAATTCGGTCCCTCCCTCGGAACCTCACCTTTTCCGAGCACTTCCCTTTTAGGCCTCAGAGCAGTTTGATTTGGTGGGAGAAGCAGCTATCCCTGAACCTGTCATTTTAAAAATTATTTCCTCAGCCCCACTTTTAAAAATCTATGTTCTGAGTTTGCCCTCTGCCTTTCCCGCGCCCTTTCCCCCTCCTCCCCTCTAAGCCTTCTCCCATCTTGTTCAAAATCTTTTCCCCAGAAAGGCAGGCCTCAACCGGCCACCCCGTTCCACCACCTTTTTGTCCTGTCCCAATCACATACCCGTGTCTTCTACCCACTTTGGTGGGGAAGCAAGCTCTTTTTTTGACCTTAGTCACCAACAGATAGACTTCAAATCTATGTATGTGGTGTGTGTGTGCACGCACACATATATATGTACATATATGACATACACACGATACATATTCCTAGCAAAATACAATTTCTAAGGTACTTGGCTATCCAGTGCAGTGCACTGGAATAAAATGGTTTATTTTTTATGAAAAATTTAACTAATGATATTATATCTATATGTGTGTGTGCGAGTATATATGCATACATATATGTTGTGTATGTATATACACATACATATCCATGCATACACATCTCTGTCCAAGTTCTCCTCCTGAGACATGGGGATTTTTGCGCTCGCCCATGTTGATTAACGAGGTGTATCTTTTCCATGGCCCCCTCTCACCTTCTCCCCGCCCTACCTCACCTCCTCTCAGGCACCCCTGCCCCCAGCCCGTCTCCACCCAGGGGCGACTCCCGCAGAGCGGAGCGGTAGGGAAGGCTGCTCTCTGACACAGCTTCCAGCGCAGGCCTGACTGAATGTACTGTTCCCTGTCCGCATTAATTCTCCTGTGGCCAGTGAGCTGCCCAAAGAGGAGGAACAAAGGTCTGGAGTTTACAGAATGTCTGTTTTTAAAGTCACTTTATGCATTACTCGCCTTTTTTTTTTTAAGAAAAAAAAGCACTGTTTTGTTGTTTGTTTTTTTTTTGGTGGCAGATAAATAATACTAAAAGGAGTCTAGTGAAAGGGAAAAATCAAAGAGCAGAGGGTTGTGGACTTCCAGGCACTTGGACTTTTTGTAGGAGAGAGAAGAGGACAAAGTTTGCTAGGAGGGCTCATATTTTTTCAGCTGAGAGGTAAAATCTTTCTTTGCAGAGACAGTATTTTGCTGAATACTTTTTATAATGTGATGATTATTAAAAGCAAAAATTTTGGTCACTTCAAAGCTGGAAGGAGGAATCAGATATCCTTTAATATTTTCCCCTGCTCCTTCTAGCTTGTGCATGTCGCTGCATGACAACTTTGAGTTTCCCTTTGTTTTAATACAACTGTTCTCAGACATTTAAGCTAAACTAAGAGAAGAATAACTTTGTTGCCAAAACGTTGTGCTATCCAGATTTTTTTATATGTCTGCATGTTTTAGAAAAAACAACAAAAGAAAATGCACTCTAACTTATGTGAACTGAGAGAAAAAAATCAGGTTTTAAACAGGAAAACCTATGGGGAATGATATTTTTTGAAAGACTTTTGTATAAAGTTGAGTACTTAGAAAAAGACAAACCAGATGTAATATATTTTGTGGATGTTTTTATTTCTTGGATTTATAGTACCTTATACTAAGGTTAAAAAATATGCTTGATATTGTGAAAAGGTGAAATTCTTCACCAACATTTCATCTGCTCCTTCGTCACATTGTTATGCCAATATAATATAGTTAATGAAAACAGCATTTTTAAAAACCGAAATATTGAAATGGTGTAATGTTGTACCATTTGCACTGTGAGCAAATGCTAATACAGTAAATATATTGTGTTTGCTGACAATCAGCTGGCCTATAAATCTCCTTATTTTATTTCTTGTTTTCATAGCATAAAGTTTTGGTTTGGCCTGTTCTTTGTCTCATTTTGTTTTTGGCTGGTTGTTGGTTTGGTAGGTTCTTGCTCTGAAAACTGCGTGTGGAAGTGTGGGATTTGGTGTTACTGGGAGTTGGTGAGAACTCTGTGTGGCCCCGGTGGTGCCGCTGTCCAGTGTTCGCTGTGGCTCCGAGAGACGAGAACTCTCCTCCCCCCTCGTAGGGACTTTACACTGCTGGAGAGATTACATGAGTGGACTAGATGAACTCATGGGATTTGAGGCTAGTGGCTGGAACCTTCTAGAACCCTTCTCTGTGATTTCCAGTGGGCATTTCAGGGTAGAAATAAGGAGCTCTCCTGATGTATGACTACTCTCCGACGGTCACAGGGAGCACCAAAATGGGACCTCTGTGACGGGTGTCTTGCTAAAGCTTTGAAGCTTGAAAAACAGGTGGAGACTTGAGAGGGGTTCTTCAGGGTTGGCAAGATAACCAGGGAGATTGGAAGCTCTTTTGTGGTCAGGTAATTGGGGGAGATCAGGTTTACAGGTCTATAACTTCCATTCCACTTGGACAGGATTTTCCAGGCCTCAGTATTTATAGCTGCCTGGGAAAGGTGGTCCTGGCTGAAACCTGTGTTTATGAGCTACCCAGGGATATGATGCTTTGAGATAAGAAAGAGCATCCGGGTTTGGAGAACATACAGGGAATGCGTTTACTACATTAACCCCTCGTGTTTTACAACTTCTGTCTCTCATGAAAGTGATGCTTCCCCTCTGAGCTTTCTTCCCCAGAACCTTCCCTGTTCTTAGCTGAGTTTACTTGCCAGCCATAGAGCTTCCCCTGGAAGAATCTGTGCCTTCCGTGTCCTTCCTGTGTCCGCATTTCCATTCTACGCCCTCACCTGAGTTCCTGTAGCCTTTACCATCCTTCACCCCCGGAGGCTTGTCCCAGAGCATGCTTTGGACAAGCGAGCTCTGTCCCTCTCCCTTTGTCCCAGCCTCCCCTCTAAAACATTTCCCTGCTTCTCTCTCATGCATTTCCGGGTGTTATCTACCACAGCGAAGTTTCGGGGCTTGGTGTACAGTACTGAGCTATGTAAATGGAGCACCACACAGGACTGGGAGACAGTGTCTCAGTGCCCGAGCTACCGACCAGGCCAGCCATACAGCGACAGAAGTGTATATCCTTCCTGCTTGGAAACTGCTCTTGCTGCCCCAGTGCAGACCCATCACAGTGAAGAATGTGGGTGGCATTTCTGGTTGGCTGTAGTTACGAAGAAGCTGAGGGCAGACTTGGGTGGAGGAGGTGGGCTGTGGCTTTAGAAAAGAATGTTTTTGAAGTAAGAGATCAATAAAGAGAATGCAGTATGGAATCTAAAAGTTTCTCACCCACGCAATTCCAGGTCCCTGGCTGCCATCTTGAATTCCCTTCTCTCACCTCACAAAACTTGAAAAATTCCAAACTACAACTCTATGTACAGCCGCAAGGAAGCAACCATTTTTTTAAACAAAAGGAATCCAAGGTGGCCAAAAAGTCCCGATGATTGAGCGTATATACTCCATCTCTTTGCTAAACTAGATGGTTCCCTCCAGATTAGTATGTGCTTTTCAAGTGACTATTTTCAGAGGAAGATAGCGTCACTGGGTGTCTTCTGAGTTAGCATCCAGCCCCACCTGCACCTTCTCCAGTCAGACTAGGCCTTCGGAGGTGCACTTTCGTCAACAGCATGCTGTGCCGCGTGATTAATAAACTCATTTCCCATTGGTGCCTATTACTCAACCCAACCCGGTTCAACCACTGGGTCCCTTGGCAACATGGCGGCCCGCCTAGCTGGCACCAGCCCTGTGTGGTGCAATCTCTGATTCACACTTTGTAGCTAGATAAGGCTGTCTCTGATGGCATCACACCAGCAACCCAACCTGCCCAGGTTTGTAAATAGGAGGAGAGGAAACTCAACCCTGAAACTTAGGGATGAAGTGGGGAGACAGTGGGAGAAAGGCCTGGCTGGGGCGATCACGAGAAGGATGCTGTGGAGGCTTTGCAAAGAACAGGCTCAGGAGCACAAGCAGGCCTAAATACACAAAAGAGGAAGAGGCCTCACTCTCTCCAAGCAACTCCTAAGGCATCTGGGGATGGATGAAAGGATACCCCCCCAACACACACGCCTGGGGAGTGGCACCCTGAAGGCCATGATGGAAAACTGTACTTGGCGAACTGGGGTTAGGTGCAAATGAGGCGATCCTTTGAGAGAACTGAGGCAAGGACTGGCATATATTCCTATATGGTGGTGGTGGCAATAGTGAATGTGTTTAAGTGCGTGTCCATGATTCACAAGCATATAAAAAGGAAGAGCAAGGTGGATTCTGGTGAGTGGAGGCAGTGGCTTGTGGCCAGGCACTATGCTCCCCTTCTGCTAGTCCAGCATATGTCTGCTATAGGTAAGGGGGTTGCGAGTTGCCTTTTCCTGGCCTTGCTTGGCTCCCCTGGTGTCCTGGAATAATAAACCTAGGGAAATAGGAGGCCTCTGCATGTCCCAAAGACTAAAAATCATACTGGCCAAATCTTAACAACTAGGAGAAAATGACTTTCTAAAAGGTACTGTGGGGTTTTAAGAATAGATCGTAATCCTGAATTTGTTGCAAGTGGTTCTTTTTAGAAAACCACGTCTTTGTGCAGAAAGGAATGAGGTCCAGTGGAAGACGAAAGACCCCAGGGAATGTCAGAGCCCCTCGGCCACACCAGTCCCTGGGACAGCCCTAAGGACACACTCACTCCCCATCACCACCCACAGAGGCCAGGCACAGGCCCGGCCTTGCCAGCTTCTCCCAGCATCCCAGCTCTTGAAACTTCACTCTCTTTGCATCAAGTTCTTCTCTACCCTAGCTTCAATATTTCCAATGGCTGCTTATTTTCAATAACAGAGGTGTGATGAGGCTTTCCCTGACTTGCACTAAAGTCTTTGACACTCCCATGCCCAAGCAGAAAGGGACCAGGTTCAGATGCTTTTAGCCTGAGATCTTCATTCCCCAACCTCATCATGGCTGCCTGGTCTGGGACCTGGACTTGGGACGACCTTGCCACCAGCCCTGCTGGCCAGCAGGGGAACAGTGTTCCTCTGCCCCCCATCTCCCTGTGAAAATGCTGTTTCTTCCCTTCGGGCAAACACGCAGCTGGCTAGAAGAAAGGCTTCTGAGCAATGTTACTGAGAAGCAAATGCAAACAGAACGTGACCACAAAGCCGCAAACGTGGAGAATGAGAGAATACAAGGTTCTAGATGGTGGGGGCTACTCAACAAAAATGTTCTAACTTCTAGGTTGGACAAGAGTTTGGCCATCATATGGTTTCTTTAATGTCTCCAGGGAGCTCACTGCCCCCAGCACATTCTCTCATGGCTAAGACTCCCCATTATCCAACTCTATCATTGTCCTAACGGTGTCCGCAGGGCCCTGCTTTTTGTCCACGGATGTAATCACGGGCTGGCTTTCCCTGGGAGCCCTGCCCTGGGCCTTCAGCCATCTTTACCTTTCATGGAGGCATCACGACCCACTGGAAACAGACTGCTCTTCTCCGACCCAGCCGACAGTAGAGTTGGGTTCCTTCTTGGGTTACCCAGTGAGTTCCTACTTATGGTCTCAGTAATGCTTCTGCCTCCTGGCTCTCGGGAGGAAAAGAGAAGTCTGCCACCCCTGAGGCTAGGGACATCCCAGCCTTCCACAAGGGAAATTACCCTTGTCCATGGACTTGTGTTCCCTGGGGTGGCTTGCCCCAGGGAGTGGCTCCCACCCAGAACGCATCAGGTCTCTGTCTGTCTCCAGCAAAGGGAGAGAGATTAGCGACCAGAGAGAACTGGGCCCTAGGCCCTTTGTCTTCGTCTCAAAGACAGGATGCGAGGGCTCTGGCCCTTTGTACTCAGCATTTCACCTCTCCATGTTGTCCAGGTACCTTCCACTCCTCCTCGTTCCCTTCTCCTTGCTACTTAGGAAGTTCAGGCCATGGGAGCAGAAAAGTGGAAAACTTTCAGGGCCTGTGTGGCCCCAGGGTACTAAGGAGAGCCTTCTTTGGGCCACTTGTTACTCTGGTCTCTGTCCTGACATTGAGAGACAGTTTGATAACCCAGCAGCACCATGGCTGTTCCCCTGGCACCCTTAACCAGCTCTGAAATCATCACCTCCACCCTGGATCTGAATCTCAACTCTGCCACTTTCTTGCAGTGCAACTATCAACAAGTTTCTTAGTCTCTGCAAGCCTCCGAGTCCTCCTGTCTTATCATTGCTGTTGTAGGGTTCAAATGAGGTCATGGATATGGTGCCCGGTTCACTGCAGGTGCTCCATAAATGTGAATTATCTTCCTTGTCCCTTGTCCCTGTCGCCTTTCCCTAGCCTCCACACACAGATGTGAGAAAGAGGGCTCTGTCTCCCCCAGGGACCAGTACACTGATTCAGACACAGCCAGAGGCACTGAGTCCTCCCCTCCACTCCCAGCTCCGGCCATCCATCGCGCACCCGGATCCTGGGAAGAGGTCCTCCACACCACCTCCCCGTGTACCCCTCTCGGCCACAGCTGCTGTTATTGTTGGCGTTTCCTGGCCTGGTTCCCGACCCCTGCCCAGGTCCTTTTGTCTCTCCACTTAGATGGGTGGATGTAACACCTTCCTGATCCAGTATCATCTGCAAAGTTAATTAATGTGTCATTGGGCTGTTGCCTGCTTCCTGATCCTTATCAGGGATTTAAATAAAACGCAGCAGCCCCAGTTCTTGCCCATCCAACCCTCTCCCTGAATCTGAGGCTCATTATTAGTCATCGGTCCTTGACCTCAGCTTTCCGGCCAGTTCTGAGCTTCCAGCCTCAGGCCAGGTGGTGCTGCCCCTGCCCAACCCTCGTCTGGGAGCAGCAGAACCATCCAGGGCTTTAATGGAAGTGATGCTCTGGGAGAGATTCATGGATATGAGAGTCCTGACCTCATCCTACCCCTTGGGGTGGGTTCCCTTAGATTTGTAGAGTCACATGGCTTAAGAGGCCATTTAGCACTTCTTTTCAGGCAAAAGGAATCAGGCCTCCAGAGGTTCCATGACTCGTCCGAGATCACACACCCAGTAAGGGCAGAGCCAGGATTTCAGGTCCAGACTGGAGTGTCCCGTGGAAATATGCTGATTCCCTTATTTATTCAATAAACATTTGCTGAGGGTCTGCTATATGCAACATAGTCTCCTAGGCACTGAGGATATAGCAGTGAACAAAAAAATTCCTCTGTTCTCAAAACTTCTCTCCAGGGTAGAAACAAATTTTAAAAAAATATTATGTGAGTCTGCGATCTGTGTTATGGAGAAAATCACAGCAGAGGTAGACTGGGGAGGGTGGGGTGGTCATTACAGTTATGCGTAGGGTGGTCCAGGACAGCCTCACGGGGAAGGGGCCTTTGCGCACAGACACAGGAAGCGATGGGGAGGGCCCTGTGGACATCTGGCCAAGAGCGCTCCTGGCAGAGGGGACGGCGAGCGTTGAGGTCCTAGTGACGGTGTTCTTGAATTGTTCAAGGAGTCACATGGAGCCAGAGTGGCTGGAAAGAGGTGAGCAAGGGGGTCAGCCACAGGAACAGGTCAGAGGCACATGGGACCAGATCCTGAAGGAGGCAGACCAACCCAAAAGTCTGACAGGAGAGGTCCCTGACCCCTGGGGAGAGCCATGGCCTGGGTCGGGGCTGCCAGGCCCTAAGCAGGTGCCCTCTCCCTCTGCCCAGGCTGCGTCTCCTGTGAGCCTTCAAAGCGCTGCCCCCCGCCTCTGCTTGACTTCCTCATTCGCCTGATGCAGTCTCCTTTACTATTCTTCCACGGCCCCTCAGAGACCCCCAATGGTTCCTAGACTCCAGCCTGGCCGAGGAGAGACACAACTGCCTCCTTCGAGAACCACAGCCTGAGAACCCTTTCTCTTCCTGTTGACATTTGCCTGGGTGCCAAGTTCCTTAATAAGATGGATGACTCTTCCTGCTGCCCAGCCTCAGAGTGGGAATCTCCCTTGGCCTCATCTCTCAGAGACCGCTCCCGCACAGCCAGCTCCCTCCAGTCTGGGGCTGGGTTGGCCATGTTTCCTGCCTCGGCAAAGGGCTGGTGGATGGCCAGGTTCCTCCAATGTGGTCATATTCTCACCTCCCCCTGCCAGGCCTGGAACATGCAGGATGGGATATTCCTAAAACCCATGTCATGGGTCCACGGCACTCCTGGCCAGAAGCTTCAATTCCCTGGACAGTTGCAAATCTTAGTGTTGTGGCATTATTTCTACAGACTTATCTAAGCAGTTTCATTCTGGGGAAGAAAAGTTTCTTCCTCCCCGCGCCCCGCCTTTTTTGGTCTTTCACTTCATGTCTTTTCAGAAGCACCCACCACATGTCTGCCTTTCCCTGGCAACTTGGCGTCCTCCAGAGCTGCTTCACATCTCATTCATTCATCCACTGATTTAGCAAAACTGTATGTATCACAGCAGCGCCCACCCCGTGAGGTGGGACAGGCAGTACAAAGAGGAATGTGAGCAGGACACAGCCCTGTTCTCAAAGATCTTCCATTCTGTCGGGGAGACACATAAACAGATCAGTTCAATAACATTAGACCTTGGTGTCATGTGATGGTGGTCCCTGATAGGAGGGACCGAAATCAGGTCTGATGGGGGGCGGGAAAGGTAGAGAGACGGGTGAACTTCCTGGAGGACCTCAGAGAGTCATCTCCCAGGTCCCACAATAATACGAAGCCACAAACTAACAAACCGTGTACTAACAGTACGTGCCAAGCTCTGTGTTAAGGCCTCTTCATGAATTATCCCGTCAGACTCCAGGTCTACCCCAGGACACTTGCCTGATGGCCTATGGGGCTTCTCACGAATGTGTGCTTTCCCCCAAAGAGGAAAAGAAAATCTGAGTGGCCCGCAGGCCCGGGGAAACAACATAGCAGCTTGGCATCTCTGGAGACTGCCCAGCTGGCTTGGTGGAGGTTGTCCAACCCAGATGACACTTCTCTGTGTTTCATTCTGGTTGCTTCTTCATGCTATTAGGATAGACTTTGTCAGGGCTGGGGAAGGGGTTAGGATGGGGGCTCCATCTTCTGAGTCTCTGTGCTCCTTGTAGAGCATCCCCCCACTGACCATTGCCCCTCAGCCCAGACCTGAGATGGCCTCTGACGGGAAGAGCCCCCACATCCTCTTCCCTGTGGGCCTTGAGCAAGGACAAGACTTGCTAAGCCACAACTGCAAGCCTGAACAAACCTTTGCCTTCCGTCCCTCAGCCCACCCACCTGCTTCTCCTTTGCTGCTGCTTGAAGAGCTCAGGCCTCTCAGCCAAAAGACCAAGCCTATCACTTCAGCCCCAGCATTGCCTTTCCCTCTGTGTTAGACTGTGAGTCAGTCTCGTACCGTGGCCAAGCCTCTATTCTCCCATCTGCACAATGGGGTTAATGACCTACTCTCCAAGGCTGTTGAAAAGACCCACTGCAAAGTAAAATTATGAAAAAGAGCTATTTATTCCTGGCCCAGAAGCCTGGAGAAGACTGCTGGGAGATGCTTCTCCCTTCCAGGGATGACTCGACTTGGGCAGACATTCCAGGCAGAGCTAGGAGCAGGGTCTGAGCTCTTCCCACTGGGCACGGTGAAAAAACCAGAGGGTCCAGATGGCTCAGAGGTGACGAGCCCAGGAACAATCCCATAGTCACAGCTGGGACTGTGCCTTCCGGGTCTGAGAGCACTGAAATCTGCATCCACTGAGGACATGTGCTGTCACTTAGCCATATGCCCCTGGGCTTCCTGCATCAGGGACCAAGAGACCTGGCTTCTGGTTCTGCCTCTGATATTAGGACAAAGCTGTTAAGTTGGCAAAGTCACAGTCCTCCTTTGGGTCTTAAAGTCCCTGCCAGGAAAATAAGTGGTGCTGGTAGTAGATCCAAAGAGTCCAGGACCCTCACGCTGTGTCGGTGAGAGCCACTCTTTGACCTCCCAGCTGGGAGGTGGAGCCAGGACCAGCAGGGGCAGGATGAGGAGGAGGCCTCTGCTCTGGTTCTCCTGGGCCCAAACGGAAAGATCCTGCTTCCTGCCACTTGGAAGGGCCAGCCTCTCTCCATCCCGACTGGCTCCCTGGGGCCTCTGTTCCCTGACTCCGGTTCCTCTGGCCTGAGGCCTTGGGGTGAATGTTCTCTAGCTGTGTTTGTTTCTTGGAATGTGTTCTTTAACCCCTTTTCTCTCCTATTCGCCTGAAAAATGTGTAGAAACAGACACATAGGCAGGTCTCCTGGTTTGGGGTTCTATTCAACCCAGACGCTCTCAGCAGTGGCCTGGGGTGCCTGGAGGGGTCAGCCTCACACCCATGGCTTGGAAGGCCCCAAGGGGTGGCTGGTGCCTGGAGGGGAGCACTGCCCTGGCAGGTCCTGGAAGGCTCAGAGCCTCTGCCGTTGGGTCTGTCTCCACCCTGAGAATTCCTCCTCCGTTTTTGGATTTAACCCCAAACCCACCATCTGAGGTTCCTCCTCTCCTTCCAGGACCTTGTTTCAAAAGAGGCCTCTCGGGAAGTCCTAGAACCTCATTCCTCCTTCTCCGTGTTAAGCCTAAGTGGGCTCCTCCCCACCCTTCTCCCAGCAGGCTGCCTGGAACCAGAGCCCTTCCCTGCTGGCGCACCCTCCTCCCTTATCGCCAGCATCACCCACTCATTCCAACCCTCACCCCACTGGAGCGTCTGCTGGGTTACCCAACCTCACCTGGGTCAAGCCTGTGTCGGATGGCTTGAGTCATTACCTCCATCTCCTCCCAAACCTCCCAGGTCCTGGGCTTGGTCTGGTTGAGCAGGCTGGGAGGGAAGGCCCCTTCCCTTCCATGTGCATAGCCTCCAAGGCCCACAGGCCTCCTCAGACCAGGATTTTCCTGCTATTCAGCCTAACTTTGTCTCCCCTGGAACTATACCTGGGGGCTGCCCTCTGTCCTTGGCACTATAGACCCCCCATCACTAACTAGATCACCCAACAGGAGAGATGCTGCCCATCTCTCCCCTCTGACAGCCCCTGTTCTGACTACTCATGGAAACCTGGACACTGCAACTGACCTCACTGGGTCTCAGCTGACCAATCTGCAAAATGGGGATAACAATACCCCTTGCCTCGGGCAAGACACTGGGCCAGCTGATTTCCTGGGGCCCCTTCCAGTCCTCGGGGGTCTGCTCATCCTCACCCCCTTCTCTTCCTTACTCTCAGAATGCCTCCCCTGCACCAATTGGGGACTTCAGTTCACTGAGTCCCTCTTCCACCTGCACCAGCTCTCTCCTTTCCATGTCCTCCGACCCCCAGGTCTCTGTAGGCTTTCCTGTGAGAGTCTCCAAATGCGTGCAAGAAATCCCTGAGGCCAGGCATCCAGACAAATATCCCCCACACCAGGTTCAGGTCACCACTCCTCTCCTCACTCCAACCCCCCGCCCTTCCCACTATCCAGGGAAATCCAGGGGTGAGAGAGCAAGAGCCCAGCGACCCTGTGGGGATGGAAGTCAGGCTCTGTCCTCTGTTCACACAGCCTCCTGGAGCTGGCGAGCCCTCAGCAGTCCCTTCTGCACGCAGCCCAGGTTGCCTGGCTTCTGTCTTTGTGTGCACTCTACACACACACTCAGCAGCCCTACTCAGTTCTCCTACGAGCACAGTCTCTCCTGCTTTCCCTCCCCCTCTCCAGTTCTCTCTCTGCAGCATGCTTCTAGAACACACCCTCCCAGCCCACCAATCCTACACACGCCACTGCGCTTTACAAGCATCAGCTCCAGAATTTCCCACTTCTCCACTTGCTCCTCCACCCCCAAAGGGTGGGTCCCTGTCTGCCCACAAGACAAAGAGGCCTTGGCTCCTCCTGCCTTGGTAGGAAGGGTCTTCAAGGCTCCTCCCTAAGCCCCTCACCTGCCTTTCCCAGGGAGGAAAAGCAGCCCAGGCCCCCCACCCCAGCCCAGGCTCCCCTCCCCAACACCTGGTGAGAGGGCAAGAAGCAAGAACTACAGGCTCCTTTCCCGAGACTCTTAGATTTTGTACCAAAATGCAGGGTGTGCTCCTGTTTGCATTTTTTTCTGTTTTCTTTCTGAAAATAACCATGAAACTATCATTTCCTCCCACTGCCTTTTTCCTATCTTATTTGGATTAGCAGAGTTGCTGGAAGAGGTGGTTTGGAGCCACGGACAGCCTCCTTCTCTGACCTGGGCCTGGAGGACTCCTAGGTGGCTTTCAAGCAGGTGCCGCCACATGGATACTGGGTCCCCCACAGGGAAGGGAGGGAGCACAGATGCTGGGCGTGGTGGTGGGTCCAGGCAACCCCCAGTTAGAGACTTCTGGGGAACCAGATTACTGCCCAGCCTTGTCCCCAGGCCGGCAAATACTGGGAACAACTCTGCCCTGGTTGTCCCTCGGCGTAGCTTCTGGGCATGGGGGAAGGACCAGAGCTCGGCCCCTTTCCACGGCTGATGAGAGGGGTTGCTGCAGGGGTTGCAGACTCTCAAAGCTAGGTAGGGGCACAGACCTGGAGGAATCTGTTCTTATACAAGAAGGGAAATGGGGTGCATGTGGGGGGTATATTTCACCTTTTCCCTTTTGTTTTCATCCAAAACCTCCTCCCAGTCAGCCACTCTGGGCATTCATGCGGGCCCACCAGGCAGCAAGCCTCTCAGTGCTCAGATCCAGGTTTGGGAGTGATGGGTCAGAGAGGTCCCCAAAGGAACCTGCACTCACTCCACCCAAGAGCCTTCAGGGTCCAGCCCATTATCTCCATGACTTGCTTGAGAGACTGGGTCGCCCGCACTCCCCCTGGGCATCGCGGTGGAGGTGCCAGCCTGCAGGCCCCAAGCCCTGTCTGACACCTCAGAGGGGTCCAGAGACCAGCCCGTGGGCAGTGGGCAGAGCAGTTAGGCTGGAGGGCGGGCAGCCAGCTCATTTGCCCTGACAGCACTGCTGCAAGGTGTGCACCCCAAAGTCTCAGAACGGACCCGAGGGAGAGTCTGTGGGGCCCAGGAAGTGGCAGTCCCACACAAGGCGAGGGATAGCTGAGGCTGTAGGCAGACTGAGGCCTGGATGGTGCCCAGACTGTGGCTGGGCCCTCGAGGGAAGCGGCGTTGGTGCCCCTCCCTGCCCCTTCTTAGCCCCTCCTTGCCAAACCCTGTATGTCTCCGTGGGGGATCCTTTCCGGATCAGTCTGGAGGTACCATGGGCCGGGGCTGGAGGGGCAGCTGGTCTGGCCTGAAGGGCACCACTGGTCCCTCCCACACAGCAGCGAGACCTTCTTTGTACGCCCCCTCCAGCTGGGCGCCACCTTCTCGGTGCCACCCACGGAAGGCCGTAGTAGTGGCGTGGGGTGGGCCAGCTGCTGTGGGGACCTCACTCCTTTCTCTGAGGCTCCTTGACTGCCCAAAAGGCAGAAGACACAAACTCCTCCCCTACCCCACAGTTCTTCCAAACACACTCAACCCACCCACCCTCTCACTCTTGCCTCTTCGCTCCCAGCAGGACCCTCTCCTCCCCCACTCCCCGTACCAGGCTGAGCTGCTGGGCTATTTGGGGCTCTGGCCGGCCCTGTGGTGTAATCAGTGCCCAGGGATAATTGCCACCTGCCCTGCCGGTGTCTGGGGGCTGTCTCGGCCACAGCAGTAGGGGGTGGACACTGGGCAGCGGGGCCTGGAGGAGGTCAGGCCAGGGCAGTCCTCCCCACTCCTTAGATTTGCTTCTCACCACGCGTGGGACCTGCAAGGGTTCCCCAGGAATGCCATGCTTTCTTGGGCACAGTGCTTACCTGGGACACCCTGTGGCTTTAGCTGAGGACAGATGGCTACCCCAGCTAGGGGACAAATGTCCTGAGGCTCTCTATTACCCACAATTAGCTCAAAACCTGACCTCCCAGGTGACCCTCTGATAGCAGTGGGCACCCCTCCTGGCTGCAAGCTGACGTCTGAGCCACAGCTGGGCCACGGGCTTTGTCGCTGGGAGGACTTCAGCCCCACTTTCATCACAGGCTTTCCTGCGGTCAAGGACACCAAGCCTTGTTGTCTTCCTCTGGGAGGCGCCAAGGCTTAATGAGGTGCCCTGTGAGAATGAGTAGACCGTAAATGCCACCTCTCTTTAGCATGTGTGCCCCCTTTGGGTACTTTTTTTCCTACTCCATGGCTAGTTAGACAGCCCAGGGTTAAATACTTGTCGCTTTCACTTGGCCAACTCTATGACCTTGGGCAATTGGTCCAGCCTCATCTATAAAAGTTTCCTCATCTATAAAAGAGACCATCAGAGAAGCTGCCTCATCAAGTTCCTGTGAAAAATACGTTGTCTAGCACAGGCAAAAGGCTGCGCGCAGTGCGAGGCTGCAGTGGTGGTGGCTATCACCAAGACCTGCATAGGGCACAGAAGGGGGTGGGGGGCCCCCCGAGGCCTGCTGCGGGACGTGCGGGTGAGTGAAGTCTGAAGAGACACACCAGGACTGGTGGGACAAACCGCACAGCCCCCTCAACACCTCGACAGCCTCTACAACCGCTACGACCCCCACAACCCTGGGGAATCAGGGCGGCTTCTCCCAGACCCCTCCCTGTGGGAGGGCCCACTGCTGCCTCTCTCCGCCCCCTTTGCTCTAAGCTCTTTTCAACTCCATTTGCCACATCAGCTTTCTGAGGTCAGAGAACACTGAGCACCTGTGGATATTTTATTTTTAAAAGAGACTCAGCAAACAGCAAAATCAAGATGCAGTGCTTTGATCTCACGGGGGTGGGGGGCGGGTGCAGAAATAACCTTGCTTCTTCTCCTTGACTGTCACAGTCCAAAGGCTACACGTCCTAATCTCTGGGACTCTTCAGACAGACACCCGCCAGTGGCTTCCAGCCGAAGGACCACTCAGATAAATGTCTCCTTTTCAGGGTGGGGCAACGTCGTGGGGGGGATGGAAAGGGCGGGGCCAAAAGAACAGGATTCTCAGGTCGGCCAGCCCAGCGCCATCCCACTCTGCTTCAGTGTCCCCACCAAAACACCAGGCTCCCATCCCTGCCACCCTGACCAACAGGTGAGACTGAGTGAGCACCCTAGCTCTCCTGCCCCAGCACTTTGCACAGCAGGAGCAAAGGCCACTTTGGGAAGGAAGATGGCCCAAAGCATCCGATATTGCTCCCTTGGGGATGGAGAGGAAGGGAAGATGTTGAAGTGCAGGGTGTGGGAGAGTGGGTACCATCCTCACCTACAGGAACTTCTCAACCCCCCCTCTGAGCCCTGAGGCTCCAGCCCAAGGCAGCAGTTCTAAGCGACCTACCACTCCCCGACCTCCACTCCACCCCACCACCATGGCCCAGGTACCAGACCCACGTGACAGCCATCATGGCCTCTGTGTGCTCTCCCTCATCTTTTTTGGCTACCAATGCCCCACCTCAGGAGCCATGGCTCCAGTGACTGCCTCTGACTCCCCCTTCCTAGGTGTACCCTGGACCCACCTGGAGAAACAGGCTACCTAGAGGCCAACTGAGAAACAGGCCACCTGAGAGCCCAGGAGCACTGGACTCAGTGCTCCTCCTGCCAGTTCTCTTGCCAGTGGGGGGCCAAACTGCCAGGGGGCTGCCCAGCCTGACCAAGCAGCGCTGGATGGGCACCTGGGACACATGCCATCCAGGGGGATTGTTTTCCCTGCTGGTGCTCGCTCTCTCACACTCGTCTCCTCCCTGGCTTCTGTGAGCTAATCAGGGAGAAGGAGGGGGAGGTGGGGGATGCTGCTTGCCTTCCCCGTTATCTGCAGCAATCCACGGTGACTAATGCTCCCAGTTGGTAAAAAGGCAGTGTAATCAAAACACTTTTTTTTTTTAGTCCTTTAAGTTAGTCATTCTCCCAGAGTGGAGGAAAAAAAAGCCCACAGCAGTCACCATGAAATGCAAGCTGAGAGGCTCAGGCTGACGGGGGAACTAAAGCATTGGCCATGGCAGCTCCCCGTGGGTCCGAGGCCCAGGCCCTCCTCCTTGGACCCTTGGCTGGACTTCTCCCACACCCTCATTTGTTCTTGCTTTCCTCCACACCTAGGCTGTCTCACCCTGAAGGACTTTATGCCAAGAGGGGGCCTGCCCTTTTCTCTCACCCTGCCAGGTGCTGCCACCTGCTGGTCCTGAGGTCCCCAAACTGGAGGAGTCATATAAAAGTTCCCAGGATGAGGCCAAGCATCGGATTCCTCCTTAGGTGGTTCAACATGTGCTGGCCTTCCCCTACGCCCAGCCCAGCCACTCAGTGCTCAGCTCCCCAGCTACATTTCTCTGCTGGATTCTGACCCCACTGGGCCCCAACAAAGCCATAGACTGTCAGGAGCCTCAGGGATCATCAACGAGAGGTGGTATGCCATCGTGGCAAAAAGCATGAGAGGGGAGCCAGGTTTGCCCAGATGGGAGTCTCCATCCCAGCACTTACTGGCTGTACTTCAGCTCCTCCACACCAATAAGGATAACAGTACCTACCTCATGGAGTTACTGCAAATATGAAATGTGAACTGCTTAGAGTCATGCCTGGCACAGCCCAGGTGCTCAATAAGTAACAACAAAATACTGAAGTGGAACGCATACCATAACAGCCCCTTTACTCATCCAAGGCAGACATTGCTAATCAATCACAGAAATTCCCCACCAATGGCACATTCCTCAGATCCTCAACTTGGCGCTCCAGGCAGCCCATGAATAGTGATCTGAGTTGGCACATGGGATCTAATCCAGACTCTACATTATAGCCAAGGAGGATGAGACCCCAAGGAGGGAAGAGACTCCCTCAAGCTGCATGGAGGCAGGACCAGAGTCCAGATAGTATTTCTGGCCCTCCCTGCCTCTTGCCAATCCAGTTTCTGATTTGCCTTGGAGCCATCAAAGTGGGCTTCCCACCACTGGAAGTCTAAGTCTGATACCTTCCATCTTCTCCCGCCCTTGCTCATCTCCTGTATCCTTGGCCCGTGCTGCTCAGGAAACCGTTGTTCTGAGACAACCTGCTAAGCAAGCACAGAGCAGAGAGAAGTGAGGAGTGAAACCACAGAGAAACCTGAGGGTCCAGGTCCTCATTTATGCTGCAGGGGCCTCTTGGAAGCAGAGGCATTTCAGGCTGCAAGACAGCTCAGCCCATTGATTCGGCCCCTTCACGTTCAGTTCCTCTGCCCTCAGCCCTCAGGCTCTGAAGAAGTCCCTAAAGGTTCAGCTCCGCTCACTCCTGGAACCCTTGCACTCAGCTGACTAGAGGTGGGTGTGGTTTAAGAACCAGAGGGTCAACCTCTGTGTGGGGAAGGCTGCAGGAGGGCACCTATGACGAGCTTAAGATGAAGACCATTGGGCGCACCTGCTTACAAACCTCTGCGTGAAAAGCTCCAAGCAGAGGTCAGGGGTCTGGTGGCAGAGCTGGTCCTTCGGCTGCCTTCCCTCTGGTCAACAGCCCTGTCCCAGGAAGTCAATCTCTGCCACCTGCACACTCTTTCACTGCAGACTCAGATTTCTGGGGAGAAAGCAGTACACAGCAGGCCTGAAAACAGGAGCGTCCACCTCTGCCCAAAGCTCCTCCACTCTCAGCTTCCACTTAGAAACTACATTTGTTCCCTTCCCATCCCTCCCCTAGGGATAGGATCAACCTGTAGGGTGCTGTTCTCTAGTTCCAAAAAAAAGAGAGTCATTCTCCCAAACCCGGGCCTGGAGACACTGAGGCTGAGTTTTTCACGACAGTGAAAGGTGTGTGTGTGTCCTTGTGCTCACCTCACCTCCCCAGCATCAATGCTACATGGCAAGTCGTGCTCACAGACGGAAACCGGGTCCCCAGGACAGCAGGATGCATGACCACCCATCCCTCAGGCCAGCACACCTCAGGCTGAGCAAATGAGCCTCCAATAAGAAGATGGAGTTTGGCTCACAGATGGCACTTTCCAGACAGACTCCTGGGAGGTCAGCGTTCTTCCCAGTACCTCAAATGTCCTGCTGGCTACATGAAAGATTCAGGCTTAGAGATAAGAAGCACAGCCCCAGTTGGGCCTCAGGCTGAATCCTTCCCTCCCAGAAGGTTTATGTTTGGCTTCAGTGATTGTAGATGAGACCTGCTCTGTTGGCTTACCTCTCTGTTCAGGCACCTCCTCACATGCTGCCCTCATTCTTCTACTTCTTGAGGGACTTTGCAGTCAACAAGACCATTGACTTGAAACATCACAATGTTCACATTTCAGTGGTGTTGTCGATCCATTCATCTTCTAGGTGAGAGGACCAAGATCCAGAGAGGGATTTGACTCGTCATAGTACCAAAGATGGAACTAGAGCCCAGGATCCCTCTAGACTCAGTCTAGAGCTCATCATTTTTGTCTTATGGGATGTGTCTGCCACCCCCTGGCCCTGGAACAGACTTTCCCTGGGATATGGCGGCTGCCTGGACTAATACTTTTGCAAATGCTTTAGTACTACAGGGCGATAACTAAGGGAGACAGAGTATGGAGAAGAAACAGGTGGGAGAGCTCTCTGCAGGTGCTAAAGTGCCAGAGGCTCATAAAAACACAGCCCAAGTGCATCCGAAAGCTATTGCAGGCTGCCTGCGCCCTGGTCATTGATAGCACAGGGACAGGAACTGCTGAAAACATTTCCCTGTGTTTGGAGGGTCCACCCTGTTTCTGCCGAACCCTAGAGCTTTCACGTATGTCTTAAAAACAAACACAAACAACGCAACACCCTCACCCTCCGTCCATCACACCACGAGCAAGGCAGCAAGGACTGTCCCTCCCTGTGCCTACATGCCCTGGCTGCCTTTCGAAGACTTGTCTCCATCCTCTTTACGCTTCAAGGTTGCTCTAGTGATCATTTTGGCCTGTTCCTTGAGCAGTAACATGAAGCTAATCTGTGTGATGTGCTTGGAGGCCCCCTGTCTCATGGAAAACCTTTCAGGAGTGTCCAACCCATGGCTTGTGAACTGCACGCAGCCCAGGATGGCTATGAATGCAGCCCAACACAAAACTGTGAATTTACTTAAAACCTTTTTTTTTTTTTTTGCTCATCAGTTTTCATTAGTGATTGTATATTTAATGGCTGGCCCAAGACAACTCTTCTTTTTCCAGTAGGTCTCTGGACCCCTGCTCTACTGGTCAAACTCTGGACCCTCAAGAATGGACACAAAAATCACAAATGAGAATCTACCTCCTGTGGGCAGTCTTGTGAGCTTCCCTACTCCCCCTGGTGGAGTCCTCTACCTGGCCCTGGGAGGTCAGAACAAATTATACATGTCTTCTGCTCTAGTTCATTGATTTAGCTACTCTCCAAGCAGGCCCTATACTATTTAGACTCCATTTGAAGAATTCCCAGAGGGAAGGCCCCTGGAGGCCCAGCAGTTACCTGCACAGGCCTTACTGCCTACTCCTCTCACTTCTAAGGCAAAAAGGTTCTTGGAGGTGAAGTCAACAGGCCCCAGAACCCCAGGCAGCTTATGAGCAGGACTAAGGCCCTGAATTCTGAGTTTGGGAGACCCAAGGCAAGTGAGCTGCTTCCCTGGAACTCAGGCCTCTTCATAGTGAAGGTAAGTTCCTTCTGCCTGGACCCTCCCAAGCCCTCATCACAGATTCACCTGGCTAGCATGATTCCTTTTCAGAACTTGGCTTATACATTAGCTCCTCCCTGAAGCCTTTACTAAAACCCCATGGGCAGCTTGGAGGGCTAGGGGTGGTGCCTACAGATTGCCAGGGCCTGTTTTTTCCCCATCATCTGTTTCTTTTTCATAGATGTATCCTTGAAGTCACCACAGTGCCTGCCACATTGTAGGAACTCAATGACTACCTGAATGTGGAGAAAGAATGGGACCACTCACATCATTTGGGTTCTGTAGTTGCACAGAGGGACGGCTGGAAGACAGGGAGCAGCCCTTGCTGTTTGTCCTCTTGTGTTGAGTAAATCCACAGAACATTCCAACCTCAAAAGCACCTATTCTATTTATATTCAGAGCCAGTCTTACGACATCTTGGAGGGTAAAGATCCATTTATTTGTTTGTAACTGGTAATGGTATATACGAAATTTAAGAGACAAAAGACCATACAGTGAACATGTCTCCCTCCGGCTCCCCAGCCCGCGCCCCCGTTGGCTCCTAGGCCGTAAACAACTACTGTTACTGTTTCTGGATTAGAAACCTCTTTACAGACAGAAAAACTAGGCAATAAACCAGCTTAAGCAATACGTATAGTCAGCAGAAGACAGTTTATAAGTCAGTGTTGAAGGCAGAAAACGCGACGAGGGAGCCTCCTGCCCCCGCTCCAGGATGAGACCGGAGCCCCTAAAACTAGCCCGCGAGCAAGGGTCGCCGGCCAGAGTTTCTAAGGCGGACGTCCGCAGCGGCGGAGGGGTTAACGCGCCAGACCCCGCCCTCTCAGCCGCCTTTTCCGGGCAGAGGGGACGGGGGATTATGTCACTTCCTGGAGACCGGGCGAATCCGGAAGTGATCCCCGAGGACCGAGTTGCGGTGGAGAACCCAGGCAGCAGGGCCAGGTTCGGAACCATGAGCTGGTGAGTGAGGCCCCGCGGCTGGGCAGCTGGAGCCCCAGGCCCGCGACGCGCCTTGCCCCGCGTCCCTCTGAGTCCCCTCGCCCGCGCCGCCCTCACGGACCCTCCGCCCAGAGCAGGGTCCGACTGGCCCTGGTTTGAGGGTCGTTCGAGTGTCGTTCCAGTGCCCTTCCCCCGTGCTCTGCCGGTGTCTCCAGCTCTCGGCCGGGAGGTAGGGCCGGGGGTCCAGCGTGTGACTTGTTCGCTGACTCTTAAAGTTCCACGGCGCCGGTCCTGTCTTCTGCCAGCTGCTTGAAGTGAGGGACTTCCCTGTTCCCTTCTCTTTTACGGACCGTTGAGGTGGAGTGCCTGCCCTGAGGTGGAGTGCCCGCTCCCACCCACCTGCCCTGAGGTGGAGTGCCCGCTCCCACCCACCAGAGCTGTGGCCCTCAACTCTGGTAGTCTGCACCCCTTCCCTGATCAAAACCCAGTTGCTTTCAGATGACTAGGCTTTGCACCATTTAAGTCTTTAAGGGACAAAAACTTGCTTCTCTTTTGGAAGGGTGCAGAATTAAACACCCATACTCACTCCCACAGTAGGATTGGACCGATTTTAATCATTTCCAGGGCCCATTACCCAGCCTCTGCTGTTGATCTAAAATAGATGTAGGTAAGCTGAAACATCCTGGAAACTGTCATCCCGTGAGAGAAGAAGCCAGGGAGGCTTACAGGAGTAGTCACAACTCCAGAGTTGGAAAATATGTCACTACAGGACTATACAGTACTTGGCTGTAGTAGACACTTCATCATGTGTAATGGTTGACTTATTTTGTAAGACTTAATTTGCCCAAAAGGACCTTACTTCCTTTCAGGCCAAAGCCCCGTATATCCACAAACTCGAAACCCACGGGATCCTGAGTGTGATGAGTACTTGGGCCCCAGAGGGTGTACAAGATGAAGCAACCCTTTTGGAATCCAGGTTTCGTTAGCGTAGGGAACATGTGGCCTATTTCTTGGTGCCAAGTAAGTGCACAATATCTAGTTATGGTGAAGGAGAATGGTAGAATATCCTTCGGGAAGGCTCTTGTGGGCTCACATCTGGCCATCAGTGGAGACTATAAGCTCTGGCCACGAGCAGCTGATGTCTGTCAGTGTCAAGGACAGCTCTCTAATGTAAAATTTAAGCAATATCTGTACCTGCTTCCCCCCTGCTTTTTAGAGGAAGATTGATGGACAAATGCCAGACTGTAGTCGCCAGCACATGGAGGAAAGCCCGGAGCAATGCCCTAACAAGCCCCAGCAGGAGCTGCTCCGTTCCCTCCACCTTTGCTCCAGGAGACCCAAAGCAAGCTGGGGCCCTAACAATCTAACTTCCCCATCTTGTTATAGCCGAGTTAGTGATGGGCAAAGTGGCAGTCCTTCGATCCCCTCTCCTAGAGGAATTGCTTCCTTCAACTGTCAGCCTGGGTCCCCTGACCTTGTGATGTAGATGTCCCCTTACCAGCTACATCTTGAAACTTTGGTTCTCTCACCTAATTTTTCAAGCTAAAAAGCAGAAAGTGCAGATACTTCATATTGCTGAGATTTGAGTTTATAATGAAAAAAATGTCAGTCTTGCCTTCCCAAATCAGAAGAGCAGAACAGAGCCCACTAAAGGAGAGGGATTCTCTGGGTGATCTGAGGCACACTCTTTCTGCCCACCTTGCAGAAAGTTTTTTTCTGAAAAGCTAGCAGCCTATTTCCTAAAGCCTGTCAAGTTGAAGGAAATTGAAATTGACAACTAGCTGTCCAGCAAAAGCTGCGATTTTTATCCAGTAGAATTGATTTACTCATACATGCATATCTTGGCACCTCCTTGGAATGAGGGTCACAACCAAAAGGGCATCTTTGTCCCTCAAAGCTAAGACTCCTTTCTCTTCCTCCCGAGAGGGCTTCTACGTCATCTCTTGCGTGGACCCTGACCCCCTCTCCTGAGAGGGGACCAGCACAGGCGCCTGGGCACACAATTGCACTCAGTTCCTGGCTCAATGGCTGGCAAGGGAACCAGGGCTGGATCCTTCTGATTCACTCCTGGAGTGGTTTTTCTGCTCTCAGAATGAATCCACCCATTCATCTGAGACTGGAATCTCAGTGGGGGAAGAGACCATAGTGACGTAGAACCATCATGGGAGTTTGATGCCCAAGGTCAAGTTCACCAAGCACATGGGATATGCCAGCTATCATTGAATAAGTGCTAGGGACATGCAGCCCATGGTCCCCAGAGGGTAACCATTGTTTGGGGCTTTCAAAATGTCACAGTGAGAAATGTCCAATATTGGTGCCCTTTGCACACTGTGGACTTTGCATGAAGAGTGAGCGGCCTTTGTTCTTTGCTTCCTCTGTGCATGCAGCCCGCCCACCCCTTGTTTGTTTAGTGGGTACCTGCCCCCATCCTGTACCATCTCTCCATCCATTCATCCACCCAGCAACCATCACCTTTCAGCAAGGTGGTTCAGCCATGTGCCCTGGTAGAAAGAAGGCATTTGATATTCACATCCCAGATTACTGACCCAAGCCAGTGCTTCTCTGTCTCCCCTCGTCTCCATGTCCCTCTCTATCTTTGTGTGTGTGTGTGTGTGTTTGTATGGGTGTGGAAGGAGAAGTATGTAGAATTAAGAGCAGTGACCCTAATCTGGCTGAGCTCTCTCCAGGGAGTGTAGCCTTCCCTGCAACCACACACCTTGATGATTTTAGGCTTAAATGACAAGGAAAAGGAGTACTGGAGGAAATTGTCCTGTACCTAGATGTCTAGGAGTTTGACTCAGATGAGGGAAGTGAGAATCAGAGCAGCGAAGTTTGGCTAGGAGTTAGAGTGCCGAGTTGGGGTTCTGGTTCCCTCATTCACAGTGTGGCCTGGCAGGCATTTAACCTTCCTCTGTCTTGTTTTCTCCGGCTGTAGCATAGAGTGGGTAATCCCAGCTGACACTTTGCCGCCCAAGCCCATCATGAAATGGATATGGACCATGCAGGCATGGTTTTTTCCAGCTCTTCTGGGCCCCTCTACCTCTGTCTGCCAAATACTGCTATTTCTCAGGGTCCATTCTCTCTCTTTTTCTGTTCTCACCCCACATACCCATATACCTTCCCAATCACCTTCAGGCTAAAGGCCTAACTTTGGGCCATGGCTTAGAAGGCCCTTCTGGGCGTGGCTGTCTCTCTGTAGCCCTGTGTCTAAGCTCTCCCTGGTCTCTCTTGCCCTCTTCCTGAAATGCCTTTACTTCCCACCTCTACTGTCCACCATCCCCAGGCCAATGTCTACTCATCTTTCAAGAGTCAGGGCAGGCTTCACCTCCTCTGCTGAAGGTCTTCCCTGAATGGTCCCCCACGCCCTGCCAAGCTAGGTTGAGTGCCCTTCCTCTGACCCCCATTAGCATCTGTACTGAATTACTGGTTTACTTGTCAGGAAACCCATCAGTTTGTGAGCTGCTGAAAACAAGGACTATCTCTTGGTCTCCACCGTCACCTTAGTGTTGTTCCTGACAGTCAGTAAACATGTATTGAATGTATGAATAAGGACTTTTCTCCCATTTACTGACTTGCCTTAGCTCAGGATAAATTGTAAGATTAAAAACGTGGAAAACCTACAAGCCACTTCCTGAAACAAAGAGCCCCTAAGAGTGCCATTGTTAAATTGACTGGTGGGAGAAGCAGCTTCCAAGACTCTGTAAGGCTGTCTCTGGTTGTCCTCTCCCCCTATCTGCCCGCCCCTGCCAACTGCTTTCTCCTGTACTTTCATAGCCCATCTCCTGTAGGACTCCCCATTCTTCCAGGTGTCACAGATGTGCACCCCCTCCCCTGAACACTTCGGGAGAGCGGGATCTACAGCTTTATCTTTGTGTTCACGTACTATCTTGTGCATGGTAGGTACTTAACAGGTAGCTGTAAAATGAAGTGATTAGAGTAAAGAAAGAACGGCCGACTGCTGGGTGAGACAGAACAGCCGTTAGTTTCAACCATTATCTCAGTGTGGCTATTTTCCCTCTAGCATCGCCATTGCTATCTCACATCCATATAGTGCTTTTAACTTTTCAAATTGCCTTCCCTTCCATTATCTGATTTCATCCTCACATTTACTCTTTGAAGTATGCATTCAGGTCTTATTATCTTCCTTTGACAACTTATTAGAATTCAGTTAGACAATACCTGGCAGAGTTGGAACTAAAGCCTGCGTCTTCTGAGTATTTTCCCTGCTTGAACAGGAACATTAGCAAAGTGGGAGTCGATTCTCAAGTTGATTGGGTCTCAAAGGAAATTACTTGGCTTGGCTAGTGTAGCGACACCACAGGGAATGAATTGTAGGAAGTTGCCAGTTTTCACACATCAGAGGATAGATAAAGTCCTGTTTACTGCTGACCTCCAGGCCTTATGAACCATCTCAGCTGCTCCGTCCCCTGGGGCCTCCCCACCTGGCGCAGCCGTGCCACTCACGCCTTCTGTGACTTTGGACAGATCAGACTAGACTCTAGGGAGCATGGCTGTGCCCAGAAGATGGGGACCTGTAAGGAGGCTCTGAGGTTCTATATTCGAGACACTGCTTTGGGCACAAATGCAAAATACCGCACTCTTATTTTAGCTGTTTGAAGGGAATTTTTGCAGATTTTGGAGTAGTTTGAAAGTCAAGTATCTGGAGTCCCACAGCTTCTGAGTCAAAGGTGTTTTCTTATGTGTTATACTCTTTAAGTAAGTTTATTGAGATGGCTTTAGAGTTGGCAGAAGCTATTAGAATTGTCTTCCCAAACCCACTTTTGGTGGCTAATCCATGAAATGTATCCCAGCGTAGTGAGTGTATTGCACATAGACTATGTTCAATAACTAGTTTTTGGTTTACTGAATGTGGACCATTGGTAGTGTACAAGGGCCTGTGCCTAATGTCAGGAGACCTTCAAAGGCTGTACAAAACAATGCCTGTCTGAGGCCAGCATGTGGAGAGTGCCAGGGACTCACAGGATAACGGTGGGTCTCTGAACGTCGGTGTGGCATCATCAAGAAAGGCTTCAAGTAGAGGATGGGACTGTGCTGAACCTGACCTCCCTCGCAGGCACAGTTTCCATAGGGAATGAGAGGAATTGTGGGAAAAGGTATGTGGACACAGAATGGGTCACAAGGGCTTGGGGTGGACAGACAGTCAGGAGGCCAGTCTGCATGTAGTAAATAGTGACTTGGGTAAGAGGCTTTGTTGCTGAGAGGTGGCACCCTAGTTGAGGCCACCTAGTACTGCCATCTGAGGAACTGAATTTGAGCACAGGCTTTTAAAAGCTGAAGGTTTTGAGCAGGAAAGTGGGATGGAAAAGCAATGCTTTAGTGAAATTACTTGGGCAGTGGTCCACGGGCTAGCTCAGAGAAGAGAGGGCCTGGAGCGGGGAGGCGCACCTAGACAGTGGCTTCGGGGCATTTCGACTCCAGTGTGCAGTCAGATGCACCTCTGCCGTCACCACACACACATGCGAACACGCACATTTATACTTGAAGTGAGTGTCACACAACATATGCAGTCCGGTGTTTTTTATTGTTCTATTTCATTTTGACCCCCTTCAGTTGATTCCATGACTAATTTTAACACGTTTACAATGGATTAGTGGAGTTTCTAGTGGGGTAGCAGTTCACGTGATCAGTGAGGAGTAGCTACTTTACATAGACCTAGTTTGGAAAACACTTATCTAGGGGTGTATTACAAATGCTCAGACTGTAAGCTAACACCTGTGACTTCAGCCAGGCTGGAGATGGTGTTGCTCATTTGGTTGTTTTTCATGGGTTATGATAAGACATACAGAGGGGACAACCGTAGCAAACACGGCCCTTCATTCAGTTCTTCTTAAGAACTGATTCCATAGAGTTGCCAACTGTCGGTCACTTTGAAAACCCAGGTAGACAAAAGCCTCTACTGACTTGTTTGGTTTCTTGGTGATTAGGGAAAAACAGATTAAACCAATAATGAGATGCCATTTCATAGCCATCAGACTGGCAAAAATTTTAAGGGCCAGCAGTGCCCAAGTATCTGGGGCTGAGGAACAGTGGGAACCGGCACCTACTCCTGAAGCTCTGAGGGGTATCACATGAGCCTGCCGTTTTGGAGATTCATGCAGTACCTCCCACAGCCGCAGATGGACCCGCCCCCTCACCCAGAGAAACTCCTGCACAGGTGGGACAGGAGATGTGTACAAGGATGCAAGGATGTGAGCTGTTTGTTGGTCTTTGTTTTGTTTTGGTTTTGCTTCCTGGGTGTTTGTAGATGCCCAGCCTGTAAGGAACGGGTTAAAAAATGTGATTTTTTTTTAACATAATGAAATATGTAGTATGTAGGTAAAAGAAATGAAGTAGAGCTATGTGCCTCAGCATGGCCAGATCTCAGAACCTGACACTGAACATAAAAAGTTAGTTTCAAAGTGATACATTCAATATTGTACTATTTATATAAAGTCCAGACCTTAAAACAATACCACATTGTGCTTATAGATATAAACTTACCTAGTGAAAGTATGGAATAATAAACACTACCCTCGGGGTAGTGGTTGTGTTTAGGGTAACAAGGAGGGAGTGGAATCCGGCTGGAGCCTTCTGGGGGCTTCCCCAGGATCTGGGCTGTTCTACTTAACGAGCAAGAATGGCTGCCTGTGAGAACGTGAGAGCGCCAGGGCTGGGCACGTCCGTGTTACCATACATTCTCTGCAACTTCTCCAAGTGTTCACAGTGTTTTATAACTCTTGCCATGCCTGGTCTGGCCAAGCATCGTGACCAGGGCCCAAGCGTTTTCCCAGCCGGGGCATTAGTATGTCCCTCGGCCAATAGCTGGGGTGGCCTGGGGAGGTGGCTTGGCAGTCAGTGTGTCTCAGCCCTCCTCCTTCGACCGCCTGCTTTCTAGCGGCCAAGCCTTCCGCAGAGAGAAGGGAGACTGGAAGCTCTTAAGGTTTCTGGCGGGTGAGAGGCGGAAGTGAAAATGAGATTAGAGATGGTGCCTCAGAAGCTAAACGGAGGGGCTGCTGCTTTTCTGGGTCCGAGCCTAAACCACTGCGAGCCCCTCAGGGTGGAAGGCCGGCCACCGGAGGCTTCGCTCCTGCTTGGCATGCCGAGTAAGCAGGACACATCTTTTGCCTCAGGATACCTTGTGTTTCCCCTTTATAAAATGTGGAAACCTGCTTCCTACCTCTTCCTGTTGTAACAGGTTGGAATGAAAAGAGGTGATAACTTGTCTGTCAGATGCTAGAAGTTTCTTAAAGAGCGGGTGGGGCAGGGGTTGGGGGGAACAGAAGAAGAACTTCAGACCGCCTCTCTGAACTGCCTGCCTCTTCTCTTTTCTTGGCCTTTAGGTGTTCCATCAGCCTCCAAATTTCTTTCACAAATCCCTTTACCACTCAGGAGGAAGTCGCCACTCAGTTTTAGGCAGATACATGAACTCGGGCCTGGCAATGGTGCGTTCTGGTGTTGGGACTGCTGCTTACCCTGGAAACAAAAGCATTTCAGGTCTTCCAGCCATACTTCCCACTGTGAGATTTAGTGCAAGTCACCTCTTTGGGCCTCAGTTTGATCGTCGTCAACAAAATACTGCCACCACCATCTGTGCAACAAATATTTGCAGGCTGCAGGCTGCTTGCTATATGTCAGGAACAGTTTTCGTCGTTGTTGATTTTACTATCTTCATTGATTTTTTTTCCGGGGGGAGATATCAATGGGAGAGAGAAGCATCAGTGGGTTACCTCCCATACACGCCCCAACCAGGGACCGAACCCGCATCCTAGGTGTGTGCCCTCACCTGGAATCAAACCCACAGCGTTTCTTTCGTTGTATGGAATGATGCTCCAACCAACTGAGCCACACCGACCAGGGCTGTGGGGGACAGTTTTTTAAAACATTAAACTCATTTGGCTTCACAGTGACAGTGATAAACAAGGAAACTGAGACACAGGAAGGTTAGATGACTTGTTTAAGGTCTCAGCTGGCAGTTGCCAGAGCCAGGACTTGAATCCAAGCAGCCTGGCTCAAGAGTCCATCCTCTTATCCAGTGGGCCTTGTGTGAAATACAGGAATGTGCCACTGTAAATGGACTGGTGAATCAGAAGCACCGAGCACAGAAACCTACAGTGGCAGATACTCAATATGGTCACTTTGATTACATGATCTCACTGAACGTTCTGTGATTCATTCTGTCTTTACTTTCAGAGGTCAGGCTGGGGAGCAGTGGAGAAGGAGGGATCATAGCTGAGCTGGGTGGTGGTTCTGGTCCAAGTCACAGAGTCATGCCTTTTATTTTTAAACACACACATACCTCCTCAGCCTGTGGCAAGTCAGGGTAGTGTTCCATGTGCTCTGGTTTTGGATGAAACCAGAACCCAGGGTGAACTTTCGTTGGCCCGTTGGCATTGTGGCCAGCTGGCCCTTCAGGGAGGAAGGCATCCAACAGCAGCTGTTCCACCGGAGCCAGCTGACTCTCCATAAGCCCTGCCTGGCCCTGGCCCTAGGTTTTCTCTCGCTGATTGTCAAGGTGGTGGTAGCCTTGGTAGGGCCTCAGACCAGACAAAGCAGTGACCCAGGATCGAGTAACAGAAGGCTGGTGGGGGGAGGGCTTGTCCTTCCAGCCTGCAGAAGCTGCTGCCTCTCGCCCACCTTCCTGCTCTTGCCCAGACAGTGACTCAGGCCCTGACCACTCCCCTGGGAGCCAGGGTTTCAGCCACTATCCACTGCCGCCTACTCTTCACACTGCCCTCCCTTCATCCTCACCTCCCTCCCTTCCATTCCCCTTCGTCCCCCCAGAAGTGTGGTCTCTTAGGAAGATAGAGGTGGGGCACACTGAATCATTTGGGGGCTTTTTCAACTCCCAAGCCAAGCTTAGGCTCATTCACATTCAATAGAAACAAATTCTGGAAGCCAAGTAAGGACTAGAGAAGAATATGTAGGTTTTTGCTCCTTTATACTCTTTGTAATGGAAACGCAGGTCTCTCCAGAGAGGTCAGGGCTTGAAGGATCTGCTGGGGTGACTAGGGGATCCCCACCCATCTGCCCTCTGGGCCTGTCTCTTGTCTTCTTTCTGCCTCTGCAGTTGAGGGGTGAGGAAACAATAGATTGAGAGGCCTAGCAAACTGAAAATGCAAAAGAGCTGTTTTTGTAAATAGAAATTACACAAGAGCAGGAGTTTTTTTGGAAAGGTTTTACCGAGACAGACAGAATTAGCCAACTGGCATCATGCTGCTAATAGAGATATTTACTGTTTGAAGAAGTGTATTTGTAGCTTTGGAGAACATCCTGTTGACTTTTCTTTATTGTGAAGGAAAATAGAACCTTTTCCCCCCTTTTCCCTCTGTACACATAGAACTTTTTTCTTCTTTGAGGTGGGGCATGTTGGGGTTTGGAGGAGAGTAGGGTTGAGAGAAGTGTTTTCATTTTGCTGCCAAGACCAAAATATCCCTTCCCCTGCCCTCTGGTGCTCATATTTGTGGAATGGGAGGCAGAGCCATGGGAGGAATCCCGCTCCAGGGGCTGGGAGCTCGGGGCCCTCTTGATTTCTTCTGGAACACAGAGATTCTCTGGGGAACAAGCCTTGTCTTCTCCCTGGACCTCTGCTGACCCACCCGATTCCAAGGGGAAAACCCCAAGGAAAGCTGGGAGGAGGGGAAATCAGAGTCCCAAAGCCCCATGAGCCTGGCGGACCGCCAGCCTCAGCCCCACAGCCCCAGCTGTGCTGGGGCCACACTGCTCCGGGCAGTGCTGCGATGCCGTCTGTCTAGCCGCATGCTTTCCGAAGCAGCTGTTTCCCCTGCAGAGGTCCCTGCATTCCAGCAGGCGACCAGAACCCTAGGCTTGGAATCGGGAAATCAACGAGGAGAGGCCAGGGCGCAGGTTGAGGTGTCTTCGTTGCTGTTCCCCATTGCTTGCCCCTCGCCACCTTTCACCAGTTCAGTGGTGCAGAATCTGATCCGTCAATCAGCACAGAAATAGCAGTTTCCTGGCTATTCCTCTGGCAGAGTGGAGCATATCTGCCAATCTCAGAACAAACCCAGGAGACTCTTCTCCCTTCGTAGTCCCTCTTAGGCTCTTTAAAATGTTTTCCCTTGACCCATATTCTGATAACTTGACCAGGCCTTCCTGCCCGTACCAAAGACCAGCTCTGTGTTCCTGGTCTCCACTGAATGTACTTCTCCTTGACCCCAGCTGGTACCTGAGGCGGCCTGTGATACCATGTTTAGCTTTTATTTTAGTTAGATAAAGATTGGGAGACCATAAACAATGTTATCTTTCTTTGTTCTTTATGTAGCCTTCTATAAGAGTAGCTTTTTACAGGAACCTTAGAGTATAGTATTTTATGGGGCTCTTGGGGCAGTGTTCCCATTTTACTCATTCATTCAGGGTTTACTGTGTGTGTGAAACTAGGCTGTAAGCTCCATGAGATCGTAGAATGAGAGACTGTCTTGTTCATCCTGCTATTGCTTGAACCTAGCCTAGTGGTAGGCCTAACGGAGGTTGAAAATAGCACTGTGTGTAGTGTAGTGCTTACAGGAGTCACAAAGAAGCATAACATTCAGTCTTTGCCTTTGAAGTGCTTATGTGTCATAATCAAAAAGCAAGATGTATACACATCAGAGTTGACCTGCACCCAGGTAGAGTTTACTTCAGTAATGAAAGGATGGCTCAGTCTTAGGAAAGATATTTGATAGTTCATGATGATACTGGGCTATCCGTGGACAAACCGGTCACCTAAATGCATGCTAAAAGGCACTGATATAATTCAAAAATCCAATCTTTGTATCTGTTAGTAAACTATGAACAGAAAGACATTTTCTTTCTTCCAGGAGGCTTTCTGGCTAAAACCATCACCGTCTTTCACGTTTAACAGTGGAAGGTGATCAGACTTGAAACATTTTTACTAGTCAGAAGCATTTTTTCTATAATTTCTAGCCAATGCCATAACACAAGATAAGAAAAAAGTATAAAGTGTTAGGAAAGAAAAGGGAAATTTTGTCATTTTTTTTCAAACGATATTACTATCTACTTGGAAAACCCAGTTAGTTTTTGTTTTTGTTTTTGTCTAGGCGAATTTCTTGGGCTATGTCGGTTAAGTATATAGGTGTGGTGACTGTTTATTTAACACCCAGTAGCTTTCCTGTGTATCAGTAAGACAAAAATGAAAAAGTGAATTCCATTTATAGTATAACCAAAAATATAAAATTTCATGTAATGCACCTAAGACGTGTGTAGGACTAAAAACTTCACATATGTGTTACTTTGGGATCTATTTAACGAGATAAATTTGGAGGACCTATATGGAGAAAAAAAAACCTAAGGCTAAAGGACATCAGAAAAAGACTTGAGCCCCGGCTGGTGTGGCGCAGTGGATTGAGTGCCAGTCTGCAAACTAAAAGGGTGCTGGTTCAATTCCCGGACACGGGGCACATGCCTGGGTTGCAGGCCAGGTCCCAGGTTGGGGGCGTGCAAAAGACAGCTGAACAATGTTTCTCTCCCTCTCTTTCTCCCTCCATTCTACTCTCTCTAAAAATAAATAAAATCTTAAAAAAAAAGAAAAAGAATAAATGGGGGAAAAGTTTTATGCCCCCGAATGAGCAGACCTAGTGTGTAAAGATGTAGGTACTTCAAAAATTAATCTGTAAATATAATGCATTTTCAGTAATAAATATCCTGGCTTGGGAGTGGGTAGGGGCACAGCAGATGATTTTGAAGTTCGTCTTAAATATTAAAATGAATTAAAATAGCCAAGAAATTATCTGTAAAAAATGTAATGAGAAGGGATTTGCTTGATTGGGTATTAAGAATGAATTAATTAATAAGCCTAAATAACCAAATCTATATTGGTAAAAGAGTAGACAGGTCTACAGAATGGAATAGAAATATTTAACACTGATAAAATGATTTTTCAAAGATAGATTATTTTTTAAATCATGTCAACATAACTGGTTCACCGTATACTCAAGGCTCTAAGTGGAATAAAGATTTAAATGTACGAAAGTAAATCACTAAAATTCATACGTAATTGCAAGGGACACAGAATAACCAGGACAATATTGACAAAGAAGAACAAAGATGCACACTTCCCAATCTCAAAACTTACTAAAGATCTACAATGATTAACACAGCGTGGTACTGACCTAAATATAGACATGTAGATCAATAGAATTGAGAGTCCAGAAATAAACAGGAGAGAAGACCCCCCCCCAAAACTTTAGAATTATCTTCTGGAGGGCGGGGCCCTTGTAGTACAGGCTTGCCCTGCTAGGTGAGTGTTCTAGGAACCCACTGTATCATTGTACCAGCTGGCATTGTTGTGAGAGGCTGCATTTGGCTTCAGTTCATATTTTGGAAGACTCAACACGTTTGCCCATTTCATTATGGGTGACTTACAAGCTCACACCACGCTGAGTGTTAAGCAGTGTTTGACCAAAAACAGCATGACTCCTGTGCTCCACCCTCCTATTCACCCAATTTCATCACGAGGGACTTTTTTTTTGTTGTTTCCCAGGGTGAAAAAGTTCTCAAAGGGGGACATTTTGCAGTTGTGGAAGAGATAGAACAAAAAATATAGAAGCACTAAAAGGCAGAAAAAAAAATTGACACGTTCAAAAACTGTTTTGAGCAATGGAAAAAAGTCTTGGTAGGTGTACTACATCAAGTGTAGAATACTTTGAGGGCGACTGAAGTTTAAACATGTAAGAATAAATACACAATTTTTTATAAATAAATTCCTGAGGGGGTTTGGGAGTTCCTCCTTGTATATGTATGGTCAGTTGATTTTTAAGAAGGAAACCAGGACAGTTCAACTGGGAAGGAATAGTCTTTTCAGCGGTGCTGGGATAACTGGATATCCACATGCAAAAGAATTGAAGTTGAACCCTTACCTCACACCATATACAAAAATTAACTCAAAATGGACCAAAAACCTGAATTTAAGAGCTAAAACTATAAAACTCTAAAAAGAAGACATAGGGGTAAGTCTTTATGACCTTGGATTTGGTAAAGAATTCACAAATACAGTACCAAAAGCACTTCTTCAAAATCCAAAACTCTGTGCTTCAAAGGACACCATTAAGTAAAAAAAAAAAAAAAATCACAAAAGAGAAAGTATTTGCAAATCATACCTAATTAGGTAGGGACTTATACCCCCCAAAAAACAAAGAACTTTTACAACTCAACAATTAAAAAAAGAAAGCCCATTTTTAAAATAGGCAAAGGATTGAATAGATGTTTCTCCAGAGAAAATACACAAATAACCAATAAATATATGAAAAGATGCTCATCATCATTAATCACTAGAGAAATGCAAATCAAAGCCACAGTAGAATAGCCCTCATACACACTAGAATTGCTAAAAAAAAAAAGAAGGCAAAGAAGACAGACAATGACAAGTGTTGGTGAAGAGGTGGAACCGTGGGAGCCCCCCTGTGTTGCCGGTGGGAATGTGAGGTGGTGCAGCCACGTCGAAGAACAGGCTGGCAGTTCCTCGAAAGGTTCGACATTGACTTAACCTATGGCCCAGCAGTTTCACTCCTAGGTCTATATGCCTAAAAGAGATGAAGACATATATCCGCACAAAAACCTGTACATGAATTTTCATAGCAGCATTATTCATAATAGTCAAAAAGTAGAAAAATCCAAATATTCATCACCTGATGAATGGATAAACATATTACTCAGCAATAAAAAAAGGAATGAAGTACCGACACATACAACAACATGGTAATTCATGAAAACATTTGCTAAGTGAAAGAAGCTAACACAAAAGGTCAAATATTATGTGATTCCACTTATATGCAGTGGCCTGAAGGGGCAAATTGATAGAGACAGAAAGCAGACCAGTGGCTGCCGGGGCTGTGGAGATATGGGAAGTGACAGCCAGTGGAGATGGAGTTCTTTTGGGGATGGTGAAGACGTTCTGAAATTAGATAGTGGTGATGGAGGCACAGCTCTCTGGATATACTAAAAACAACCAAACTGTTTACTTTAAAAGGATAAATGTTATGGCGTATGAGTTACATTTCAATAAAGCTATGACCTAAAAATTAATAAACTGGGTTCTGAGTAAAGATGACAGTTAAAATACATACATCTAATTTCTTACTCTCACAAATCCCACAGAAAAAAAAAACACAGTAAAGTGATTTTTTTTTAAAAGACATAGATGATCTGCCAATGTAGGGAGAATAGAAGTGACATCAACAACATTTGGGAAGTGGAATGCACTTACATGCGGTAACTGACTTAGCAGTTCCAAGAAAGCCAAAGCCAAATTGGCATTTAGGAAACCAAGAGCCATTCAGCTTACACCACTGAATTCTCAAAGGTTCAGGAATTGGTGGCACTGTATACCTCTAGAAGTAGGATGAAGCCAGGCACTCAGTTCAGGAGCTGTTCGCAATTAAGATCAGAGCCCTACCATCCCCTCCCCAACTCCATTTCACTGGGAGACAGTCCCTCATCCCAGCAGAAGAATGAAGGGACTCCCCTGGGGAGTGTGACATGGAGTTGCTATCCCAGGGCACACAAAGGTGGATACACTGTGTGACACTAATGAAGCTTAACCTTTAGGACCCCTTGCTGGCATGGGCCATGTCCAAGGCCCTGGAGGGAAGGAACCCTAGCATGCGTCACATGATCCTGTGTTTTTCTAAACTTCAGAATGTAGTTATATTACACTCACTTCACTTCACAGGTCAGGCAGCTTTGGAGCAAGCTGTACCTTTCGGAGGATAGGGCAGGGGAAGTAGGGGTTGAGTTTGTAAATACATTGTTAGAAAACCTTAAAAACAAGTGAGAAATTAATAGACTTTCATGTTGGAAATACACAAGGCGTACCTTTTAGGGCCATCTTTAAATTTATTTAAAAAATAAGGGGGGGATTAGATAAAAAATAATGGGACATAAAACAAAAGTGACAGAGATGAGCCATTACATCAATAGATATTATTCTGAAAACAAAGTGTAACACAACATTTTAAAATTATATCAAAAGCTAGTAATTAAGAGTGAGATCCATTTTAGAAACAATGAAATGTTCCATAGGAATGTTAATTGATAGGCCAAGTGAAGAGGAGCAAATCAAACAACACTTTGATAAAACATGGAAATTCCTGGTGGCTTTAACATAAAAGGCATAATGAAGATAGCCTAGAACTCATGGAACTTCCAGTCAAGATGGCAGTGTAGGTAGGCATGGCTCACTTCTTCATGCAACCTCATCAAAAGTACAAGTAAAATATAAAACAACCATCACTCAGACCTGTCAGAAATCAAACTGAATAGAAGTCTGACAACTACAGAATTAAAGAAACCACATCCATCCGGACTGAGCCAGCAAGGTAGTACCATTTCTAAGACTCCATCACCCTGGCTAATGCTGCTTTGGAGATCCCTAGAGAGTCCACCCCACCTAACTTACAAGTCCACTCGAGCTGCTTTTCCATACGAATGGCTAGTTTGGGCTCACTCTTCACCACTTCCTAAATCCTATTAAAAGAAAATAACAGATGGTCTTAGTGAGTCCCAGGCCCACACTAGCAGCAGCCAGCCTAGGTTCACAGATTGGCTTTCCCTGGGATTCTCCGAGCCCAGCACAAGTAGCAGCCATCTCAGATTGCTTCATAGCTCAGGAAGGTTGGCCCTGGGCAAAACACAGGTGGGGGCTGACCTTGGCCTGTACCACCTGGGAACCCCAGGACCAGTGGACCCAGTGGACAGCTATAGACCACATTGGAGCAACACCACCCTGCCCCTGAACAGCTGATCCTCCATGGAGGGCAGAAGTTTGTGGTCAGTGGTCACAACCAATACTTGTAGCTGACTGGGTAAACCCCTCCCATTGATCTGCCAACAGTAGTCAAGGCTCAAGTACAAGATGAGGGTGTACTCAGCTCACACGAATGGTGCACCTCGAGTACCCAGCTTGGGTGATGAAGAGAAAGCCACAGTGGAATAGCCCTCATACACACTAGAATTGCTAAAAAAAAAAAAAAAAGAAGGCAAAGTACCACCAGACCTTATAGGACACCTACTACATTAGGCCATACTACCAAGACAGAGTCAAAGCAGCTCTACCTAATACATAGAAACAAACACAGGGAAGCCGCTAAAATAAGGAGACAAAGAAACATGGCCCAAATGAAAGAACAGATCAAAATTCCAGGAGAACTAAACAAAATGGAGATAAGCAAACTATCAGATGCAGAGTTCAAAACACTACAAGGATGCTCAAGGGTCCTGGCTGGTGTAGCTGGTGTAGCTCAGTGGATTAAGTGCAGGCTGGGAACCAAAGGATCACCATTTCAATTCCCAGTCAGGGCACAAGCCTAGGTTGTGGGTCAGGTCCCCAGTAGGGGCCATGTCAGGCAACCACACATTGCTGTTTCTCTCTCCCTCCCTTCCCCTCTCTCTTTAAAAAAATGAAAGAAAAAAAAAGGATGTTCAAGGAACTTAGTGAGCCCCATAAAAAAGGTCCAATCAGAAACGAAGGATACACTAATTGAAATAAAGAAAAAGTTAAAGGGAAACAGTAGTTGAGTGTATGAAGCTGAGCATCAAATCAATGATTTGGAACAAGAAGCAAAAAACAGCCAAATAGATTAACAAGAAGAAAAAAGAATCCAAAAATTGAGGATAGTATAAGCAGCCTCTGATACAACTTCAAGGAATCCAACATTAGCATCATAGGGGTGCCAGAATAGGAGAAAGAGCAAGAAATGGGAAATCTACTTGAAAAATAATGAAAGAAAACTTCCCTAATTTGGTGAAGGAAATAGACGTGCAAGTCCAGGGAGCACAGAGAGTCCCACACAAGATGGATGCAAAGAGGCCCACTCCAAGACACATCATAATCAAAATGCCAAAGGTTAAAGATAAAGAGAGAATCTTAAAAGCAGCAAGAGAAAATAGTTACCTACAGGAGAGTTCCCATAAAACTGTCAACTGATTTCTCAAAAGAAACTTTGCAGGCTAGAAGGGGTTGGTAAGAAATATTCAAAGTCATGAAAAGCAGGGACCTACAGCCAAGATTGCTCTACCCAGCAAAGCTGTCATTTTGAATGGAAGGACAGATAAAGTGCTTCCCAGACCAAAAAAAAAAAAACACTAAAGGAGTTCATCATCACCAGATCATTATTATATGAAATGTTAAAAGGACTTGTTTAAGAAAAACAAGATTAAAACTATGAACAATAAAATGGCAGTAAGTACATAACTATCAATTGGATCTAAAAACAAACTAAGCAAACAAGAAGAACAGAGACAGAATCATGGGTACAGAGAGTGTTTTGACAGTTGCCAGATGGGAGGGGGCTATTGGAGAATGAGTGAAGAAGTGAGGGGATTAAGGAATACAAAAAGGGCCTGGCTGGTGTGGTTCAGTGGGTTGATTGCCAGCCTGTGGACTAAAGGGTCACCAGTTCAGTTCCCAGTTGCATCTCATGCCCGGATTGTAGGCCGGGTCCCTAGCTGGGGAGGTGTGAGAGGCAACCAACTGATATATCTGCCACACGTTGATGTTTCTCTCCCTCTCTCTCCTTCCCTTTCTGTCTCTAAAATAAATAAAATCTTTTAAAAATGCTTAAAAAATAAGTACAAATAGGTAGTTACAGAATAGCCATGAGGATGTAAAAAGTACAGTATAGGAAATAGAGAAACCAAAGGTTAGAGATAAAGAGAGAATCTTAAAAGCAAGAGAAAAGAAGTTAGTTACTTACACGCATGACCCATCGACATAAACAAAGGGGTGAGGATGGCCCGAGGGAGTGCAGGGCGCTGAGTGGAGGGGGGCACAGGGGGAGAGTCAGACAATTATAATAGTATAACTTGAAAAGTAAAAAACAGAATATCAAGAAAAGGAGAAAAAATAATTCATGATAATCCCTCCTACAAGGACGCCAGTGACAAACTGGTTACTCATTAATGCAGAAAGCATTAAGATTAGTCACTGTACAAGAAAATTTGAAATGTGCTCTGAAATCTTTATTTATGAAAGAAACGTGAGATTTTCCTAATTTTACAGCAATCCTAAAATTTATATTACATTTATATATTGCCACTACTGAATTATCATTCTTTTTTTCTCTAAGAAAATGGTGTTACCAACTCTGTGTCACATGAAGAGGTAATCATAGACTATGCAGCCAAAAAAATCAAGGAAATAAATACAGAGGTGTGTCAGGCAGCTAATTAATAAAAAATATTAGGTTATTTGTGATTTTCTGATGTTCATATTATTTGTCAGCTTTTATAACTTGTAATTTATTATGCTCTTTTCTTTGTCTAAACATTCACTCTTATGCCTATTTTTACATTTGTAACTTTGTGTTCCTTTTATTTAAGAGGACATGCAAAACTGTATAAGCTTCAGGCCCAAAAACCCAGACCCATGTCAAGCGCAGTTGAAGGCAGGACACCCGCACGGAAGGCAGGAGGGTGAGGTGAGTGAGGCATGTGGCACGTGCTCACACGCGCTCACACGACCTCTTCTGCTCCCTGAGCCATCGGGCTGCTGAGCTGGGCCTTTATTTCCAAGTCATGCGTGTGGAAGAATCTTCTCTAGGGAATTTTACCTGCCCAGGAGAAAAGACTAGATACACACATCGGGGTTCCCTCAAAACTGCTTGGCCAGGTCACCCTACACAACAGACGGGCGTTATTCACGTACTCACAGCTTCTAGTCAGCTGTTTTGTCCCCCGTCGTATATGTGAGCAGATTACCAAGAATTACCACACATCCAAGGGAAGTATTTAGCATGAAAAATGAAGACCAAAACAGCAAAAAGCCACTGGGAGGGAAACAGACTACAAAGAAAGGAGAAACGTTTGTGAAGCTGTCATTAAGATCCTCAGATAAGGCATCCATGAAATAAAAACAATACCATAAAAAAACATTCTGAAAAATAAAAAGAGCTCTCAGAAATTAAAAACTCGTGAGACATATTAGAAGATAAAGAAGCATTGAAAAATAGAAAATTAGAGGACAAGCCAAAGAGGGCCAGCATCAAAATTGTAAGAATTTCGGAAGAAACAGAAAGTGGGGGTAAGGGATCAACAATGACAAAATTTTGTGTGTGTTTTTTTAAAGATTTTTATTTATTTATTTATTTTTAGAGGGGAAGGAGAGAGGGAGAGAAACATCAATGTATGGTTGCCTTTTTGTGCATCCCCTGCTGGCAGTTAGCCTGCAAGGAACCGGTTTGCAACCCAGGCATGTGCCCTGACTGGGAATCGAACTGCGATCGTCTGGTTCACAGGCCCGCGCTCAATCCACTGAGCTACGCCAGCCAGGGCTTTGTTTCTAATCTCAGAACGAAAGATTATAAATTGCCAGATTTTCGAAAGAGTCCTATTGAGGACCCCAGCACAACGGATGAAATTAGGTCCCTAAGGCACATGAACATACAAACTGAGAAGCTTGCATAAAGAGAACAAACAGCAGGTCATGTCCGAAGGGTGGAAATCACAGCGGTGCTGGGGAGTGAGGCGCCAGTGAAGCAGTGCCTTCGAGACAAAGAAATCGCATGCAGCCTCTTATTCTCTACCCAGTCAAACTAACCAGTGTGGCGGCAGACTAAAAAGTGTGTTAGTAAGCAGAGATTAAAAAATTCCCACACACTTTTTCTCCACCCAAATGAAGAGTAACCCCTCCCCCCAAAAAAAGAAAGACACAGAATCCAGATATCATATCAAAATTCCTGGGCGTGGGGAAGGAACCTCTGTGAGGAAGGTGAAGGGGGGGTCCTAGGAGGCCCACTGCCCACTGCGGTGGGGGCGATCCGCTCAGGCTGGAGCAGGCCAGGGTGGCAACAATAGAATACCTGATAGAAATGGATGCATGGGGAGGAAATTTAGACAGCTGAGATAGAATTAGGGGAAATACATGAAAAATCAAGCATGCGAAAGAAAAGTGGCAGTTATACATTGTAATGAAAACAAAAATGATGCAGGTATATATTGCTATGTAACAAATTGCCCCACGATTTAGTGTTTCAAACCAATACTAGTTTCCATTGGCCAGGAATTTCAGAGTGGTAGTCTGGCTTGGGACCTCTGAGAGTTGCAATTTCAGTGTGCATCAGCCAGAACTGCAGTCTTCTGAGTGCCTGGCTGAGCTGCAGAGTCTGCAGGCTGCCGAGTGCAGAAGGAAAGTACATCCCATTATGCTCCTAATAGTTTACTTAGTGTTGCCCTCGCCAAGTCATAACAGAACTGTCCTGAGAGGAAGGGGTTGCAAATGTGCCTTTATGTTACAGAACTGGAGACCATGAAGAGGTTTCTTTGCTTAGTTAAATCTTCCTCTTCCAAAATAAAAAGTTAGTAGCTAGTGCCTAAAACCTAATGCACAGGAGGCAGCAATAAAAGCATTTTTAAGCCCTGGCTGGTGTAGCTCAGTGGATTGAGCGCGGGCCTGCGATCCACACGATTGAGGTTGCATTCCCAGTCAGGACACATGCTTGGGTTGTAGGCTAGTACCCAGCAGGGGACTCACGAGAGGCAACCATACATTGATATTTCTCTCCTCTCCTTCCCTTTCCCTCTAAAAAAGATAAATAAATAAAATAAAAGATTTTTTTTTAAAAAAGCATTTTTATGTGGAGACAGGAAGGTGCAGACCAAAAACCCTGCTCCTCTCAGACATGAGACTCGGGGGCCTAGAGCCTCATACTCTGCTTAACGGAGCCCGGTGCCTCATTCAGCTACTCACATGTCTAAATTTGGTAAAGGTAAGACTTAGATGAATAAAAGGAAATCATGAAAGGAATAGAGTAACAAAGGTGGATTTCTATGTTGAGGTGGAAGGGGCAGGTCTCTCCCAGTATGACATCAAAAGAAGGAATTGGAAGGAAAAGAGAAATTCGCTGGATTTGACTTCATACTCGGCAGAAGTTTCTGTACCTTAAACACACACAACGTCCAAAGGGAAAAGGCAAACCCCAAGCCAGGAAAAGTCCCGATAAACAGGCCAAATGGCTGGTGGTAAAATGTTAACTATTTCCATCTTTTAAAAAATGCAAACTGTTTCGGTCTGTCCCTAGGGCAATTGGCAAATAGATCAAAACCATGAGCACATGTATATCCTTTGGCCCGGCAATTTCAACCCGAAGAATTTACCCCAGGTGACCAGTGCTTGGTGTGCACAGAGACTGTACTGTTAGAGTTTTTTGTTTAGAATGTGAGAGAAAAATTCAAAACAGTTGAAGTGACCACCAGTAAGTAATGTGGGTTATGAAAATAAAACGAGTGGTACAGGTGTGTAACGGAGCGCTAGGTTGCTCTCAGAAATCAGGCCGGTAAAAACTATACTGGTGTGTAAAACATGGCATGTTTCCTCTGGTTTTAGATGTATGTATATGTGCATGTATACATGTGGACATGTGTACACACTGAAGTTCAGGTTATTAGTGTTTATTTTCTTTGGGAGTGTGTGTTTGTTACTTGTGTGTTTCAGTGTTTTCCATGTTTTTGGCACTGGTCAGGTGTTATTTTTGTAGTCGAAAAGAAAACTAAAAGAATTTTTTTAGTTTATTTGAAAAATACAGAAAGTACAAAGAAGAAAACAGTGATCATACTCTCACCACCTAGAGTTAACCACTACTGACATTAAGCGAATTTGCTTCGTTTTTTTTCCTTCCTGCAAATTTTTGAAATCTAACTAACTCCAAAATAATAACCTTGGTTATCCTTTGGATAGGAGACTGGACTGTTTTGGGTCCCCCCTCTTTTCTCTCTTTTATACTTTCCTGTGTTTCTTAAGTTGTCTCTAACAAGCATTCATAGTTCCTTAAAATACACACAGCTGGCCCTTTGCACCCTCGGTCTCGCATCCGGGGGCTCGGTCAGCCGCGTGTTGACAGCAGCATCCACGCTGGGAAGCTGCGGACAGAGGGCCGCTGTTCTGTGCCACGGTATCTGAGGGACTTTCGCATCTGCAGACTTGGTGTCTGCAGGGAATCCTGGACCCCATCCCCGCCGCCCCCGCCGGGTACCCAGAGACAACTGTATGACAAATTTGTGTGAGCAAGTATTAAACTATTAGAGAACTGGACAGGGCGTCAGGGCCCCAGCAGTGCGTTCCTGGTTCTGGGGTGAGCCAGCAGAGTGGCCCTGGGCTAGTCACCGGACCTCTCCAGATCTGCTTTCTCATCTGCAAAAAGAGTGTTAAACGGGGGAGATTTCTATGGTAACTTCCAATTCTAAAAATACTGTGGTTCTAAATTAAGATTGAGAAAGAGTCTGTGGTTCCACCAACAATGGACTCTGAGTTCCTCATTTCTTGGTCCCTGCCCTGTAGTGTGAGGCTCCGAGTTAAAATCCTGGCAAAGGCCACTCCGAGACGTCTTTAGCACCCTCACCCTGCCCCCGTGTTTTTGGATTGGAGATTTGGTTTAGAACTGACTTTGCAGATGAGCTGAAAGGACCATCTATTCCAACTCCTCAGTGTTAGGGCTTAAAAACTGAGCTCCGGAGAGACTGCCCTTTGTTCAGGTCACAGAACTAGTCAGAGGCTGAGACCAGGTTTTCTGGTTCCGGTCCAGATCTTTTTACACCACCACACGCTTTGTGCAAAACAGGATCAGTCTTTGCAACGCCACCTGGGCCTCATTTGCACTGTCACCAAAATGGTCCTTGAGGGCAGTTGTTCACTGTCCAAAACCGTCATGTCGGTCTACTGTAATCTGATTTGGGGGCATGGAACTGGGGGCCCAGGGAAGGGACCAAGGAACTCATCTATCCTTAACCTTCCTCGTTAGGTCTGGGAAAGGGAAATAGCAATTTTGTTTTTTCTTCCCTTTTCAGTTCCAGAGCTTACCTTTCCCCCTGGTAATTATATAGCCAGAGATGATTTGTTTATAGAAGCCACGTGAATCAGCCAGTCCTGAAAGGGTTAACACTGCCAAATTATGGGGTAGGTTAACAATAAACAGGATGTCCTCCAGAAATTAAATTTAAACCACTGTGACTCAGGCGGGCCCGTCCTCTAACCAGATCGCTGTCTGGGGTTATTATCGGTGGCTAATTATACCACTAGGTTTAGCAACAGTGTTGGTCAGTTTGGGCCAAGAGAAGCCAGGCTCCGGGAGGAGAAGGTGTGGAGGGGCAGGTGCAGCCCTGGGAGCGGGAGGTTTGAATGGAAGAGACTGGGAGTAGGGAGAGCAGAGCGGTGGTCCAAGCTGCACCGCGTGGCTCCTACTGGAGCCCTCTCCCTGAACCAACCGCAGGGGCGCCCACCTCACCTCTCCCTGGGGGAGGGGACGTGAAGTCCNTGGTCAGTTTGGGCCAAGAGAAGCCAGGCTCCGGGAGGAGAAGGTGTGGAGGGGCAGGTGCAGCCCTGGGAGCGGGAGGTTTGAATGGAAGAGACTGGGAGTAGGGAGAGCAGAGCGGTGGTCCAAGCTGCACCGCGTGGCTCCTACTGGAGCCCTCTCCCTGAACCGACCAAAGGGGCGCCCACCTCACCTCTCCCTGGGGGAGGGGACGTGAAGTCCACTGTCCGTAGATGGTTGCACACACTGCCTCCCAGCCTGGCCACACTGCTTTTCTTCCCAGAATTGTAGAATCATAAAATGCTGAGCACCTTAAGGAAGTTTCCGGATCATCCAGCTCAACTCTCTTGCTTCACTGAGTGGGAAGTTAAGGCGAGGGCAGAGGTTGCCTGCCAAGGGCAGCCCGCTCCGTGTAGAGGAGGGAGGGTTGCTGCTGCTCAGGCAGCGACTCCCCTGCCCATCCCTGCCCTTACCCCAAGCTGCCTTCCTTTTCTAAGTGGGGAGCCTGAGGTTCAGGGCCCCCTGGCAAGTTCATGGCAGACTGGGGCTGGACTTCATGTTCTTCTAGGAGTTGGGGGCATTTGGTTTCTGTCAGTTCTCATGGGAAACAGCCCAGCCTGGCTGGTCCTTAGTGCCCCTGCAATTTGTCCCCTCTCCCCAGCCTTAGAGGCAGCCCTGCAGAGCCACAGTCTGTCCCTCTGTGGAGAAGCAGTGAGGCACCTAATATAGATATGTGGTTCTTAGGGTGTTTTTAAAGATGTTTTGAAGGATAGCAACGATCCAAGCAAGCCTGTAGTTTCTGACCTTGCAGCCCCTTGAGACACAAGTTACGGGGACTGTTATTTGTGCAGCGCCTCCCCGTCCCTGCCCTCCCCTTTGCAGTGCATTTAAACATCAGGCTGTCGGGAGAGGTGCTCGGGGCTCCGGGGCTCCGTCTGACACTGCGCATGGAAGGACGATGGTCCTCGACCCACCAGGCACATGGTACAACTGTATTTCATCAGTTTCGTTTGGACATATCCCCATTTCTCCTAACACCCCTCTTTGTCTCTATCTTACAGGATTCCTTTCAAGATTGGGCAGCCCAAGAAACAGATTGTCCCAAAGACAGTGAGTAGCCCTGTTCTTTCCTCCTGAGACTCCGTTCTGTCTCACACAGCCTTCCCTGAGAACTGGAGCTTTGACCCGACCCCTTACAGAGCTGGGAAAGCAGAACCTGGGCTTCATCTTTCTGGGTTGTGTGCCTCTGGAACTTCATGTGGACGGGGCTTGCAGGGGCCTCCTGTCCTGGGATATGGGCCTTCTTCAGCGCAGCCGGGGTGGGTGGAAGAGGCAGGTTCCTCAGGGGAGAAGGAACACGCTGCTCCTGACAGCTCGTCTCTGGGATCAGTCTGAGCGATCCTAAGGGGGAGCCTGAAACAGCAACTCTGGCCAAGGACACATCCCAGGCCTCTATCTCAGGCCTGTGAACAACCAAGAAGCTTCTCAGGGTCCATTTGTCTCCGCTGCTAAACGCATTCCTGGCCAGGACCCAGAGCCGCTCAGCACCCGGGCGGGGGGGGGGGGCAGTGGGGGGGTGAGGCGGTGGGATCACTGAATCCTTCCTCCTGTGAGCTCACAGTTTTTGTCCCTATTTTAGCTCCAAAATGGGAGAGGAAGAGAATCATAGATTCTTAGAAGGCTAGAACTGGAAGCCCTCAGAGACCTAGTGCAGCCCCCTGCTGTTCCCTGTGAGGACCCAGGCAGTGGAGTGATGGTGACTTTCTGAGGTTGGGAGAAGCTCATGCTGACAGCTGGAGTCAGACCTCCAGGTAGAGCCTCTGTCCAGTGTGTGCTGTGTGGCTTCCTGCTGCCTCACTCAGGTGAAGTCTCCCAAGGCTAGGGATTCTGGCAGAGAATGGCCACTCCAGCCCCCTCCCCCACAGCTCTGAGCGAGGCCCTTGGTTTTCACGTGGGAGGCCATAACTGTCAACCGTCTCTGGACGTGCTGGCTCCAGGAAGCCAAGGGGAGGCCTTTGACAGTCCCTGCAGCCCGGGTGCTTCTCCTTGTCTTAACGACCTCATCCCAGGACTCAGGACTTGGCTCAGCACCCAGAACTGCAGGAAAGATAGAGCTTCAGAAGTTGGTGGAGAGGGGGGTTCAGCAAACATCTGGCCAATGGCTCTGTCTCTGACTAGTCCAAAGTTAGGTCACTTAAAAGGAAATGGGCTCGTGTTAAAGGGCCCTCCCCCTTTTCCAGGCAAAGGCTGGCCTCGGACAGACTCTGAGTTTGCCTCCCAGGCCGTGGCTCACCATCTGTGGAAGCTCTCAGCTTGAAGCGCAAAGAATCTGGGCGTGCAAGTGTTGGGCTCCAGCCGGCTACAGGAAGTGGGAAGGTGTGGCTTTGGGTCTCCAGAGTTTAATCCAGGGCAGATCTGAAAGGGAAGTGGTTTTGAAAAGGGTCTTTTATTCCCAACATTCACTACCAAAAAACCAAAACAAACAAACAAAAACCCCTCCCTACCCCCCCCCCCATCCCTTGCGGGGATGGTCTTGTTCTCCACAGAGAAGTATAGCCCAGAATACAGTTTCTAGCTGCTTTGCCAGAGTCTGTTGATGGGAAGGTCTGTGGGTGTTTTCGTCTAGGAGTGGCAGGGCCTCCCCTGGGAAGGGCAGATGCAGGCTAAGGAAACACTCTGCGCCTGTGCGGGCCTCTGTGGGCCCGTGGCGCCCTCGCCCCTTCCTCGCAGTGGCCTCTCCTGGGGTGAAACTGGGATCCTCTCACTGGGGCACCCACTCCCCTCACAGACTGGGCATCAAGGAGTGAGTGAGAAGGGGGTTGGGAAGTCCCCCTGCCTGGATTCCCATCCTGGCTCCGGCATGCTGTCTGGGCCTTCGGCAAGCTCCCTACCCTCCCTGAGGCCCAGCTTTCTCCCTTGTGTAGTGAGGGTGACTCCAGGTCCTATGTCGTGGATGTCTGATGAGTCTCCCATGAGGTGAGGCACCTGAAGCACTTCTCACAGTGTCTGGCACATATGGAGGCTTCAGTGAACACTAACTATGTTGCAGGAAGAGTCGATGTGATAACCCACCAAGAACTCCACCGGCAGCTGGATTCCCCAGGGCAGTGAAGTGTAGGCCAGAAGAGAGGCGTTGCTCCCTCAACTCCCAGGTGGCACTGAAGTGTCTGCAGCAAGACCCTACCTTTTCTTTTCTTTTTTTAAATATTTTATTTATTTATTTTTAGAGGGGAAGGGAAGGAGAGGAGAGAAATATCAATATATGGTTGCCCCTCGTGAGTCCCCTGCTGGGAACTGGCCTGCAACCCAGGCATGTGGCCTGACTGGGAATTGAACCACGATCGTGTGGTTCACAGGCCTGCGCTCAATCCACTGAGCTACACCAGCCAGGCGTAAGACCCTACCTTTTCAGAGGCTCCTTCTCCACTTCACAAGCCTCTACTGGCCCCACAACCAGGCCAGGGCTGGGTGGTCGCCTCAGTGTCTTCGTACCTGCCCCCAGCAGTGGGGGCGCACTCTTTTGGCCCAGGCACTTTCAGGGAGTCAAGCAGACAGGGCCACAGTTATGGGGCTATTGGAAGTCACTGCACCCTGTCATGGGAAGAAGCGTTCATGTTATCTTCAGGGAGTTTCAAGAGGTTTTTGGCTCAAGGCTGCCAACCGTCGGACACAAAGAAAGCACTGTGTCTGCGGCTGCCCTCTTGGCTCTCCCGCACCCAGACCATTCACGCAGATGCGGCCCTGTCACAGCGCTGGCTGGAGCAGCCTGCTCTCTGTGGGGGTCAGCCAGTGGGGCCTCCCTCTCCCACCCTCTGCTTGGTTCCATCTACTCTCACAGTCCCATAAAGTAGCTGGGGCCTTGGATCAGAGGAAGCTGCGCCTCCCACCATAGCCTGGGGGGCTGGGAGAGCTCTCAGAGGCAGGGTGCCCCTGGGCCTCACACCCAGAGGGAAGCACCCACTTTGATCCCTAACTAGGTGGGTGCTATGTGGAGGCAGGCAGAGTCCCACCACGCTGGGCCTTCATGTGAGGAAGGTTTCCATGGGCAAGATGAGGGCCGTCAGCCTCATTGCGGTCCTGTTGTAGCGTGCCACAAGCAGCTGCCTTCGCCAAGCAGCCTCACGGAGGGCTTCTCAGTTGGCCGCCTGCTCACTTCACTGGGAGGGTGGGTTTCGGTGGGGACTCAGCCTGTTCACTCAGTGAACAAGTACCTGCGCCTGCAAGGTGCCAGCCGACCTTAGCACTGGAGAGAGAGCTAAGCCGCACAGCGCCCCCACCCCCTGAGCCTGCTAGGATGTGGTGGGGGGTGCAGGGAGCAGCCAAGGGGCGTCTGGCCCGACTCTCCCGGCGCTAACCTCGCCAGCCACCACCAGCTCTGACCCGCTCTCAGTTGTGCACATGTGTTTCCACTCACATTGTTGACTGCGGTCCAGCTGCCTTTTTGGCAGAGCATCAAGCATTCAAAGATGTTCAGATCTTCTGAGTTGGCGCCTTCTCTTGGAATGGATAGACCATGGAGTGAGAGCCCAGGCCGTCCCTTCATTCCCCATCTGAGGGGCTAGTCCTGGTGGTGTCCCCTTGGCTCTGTCCCCAGTGGAGGAGAGTTCTTGGGACTGTGGGCTACAGAAGCAGCCCACACCTGGCTACCAGGACAGAGGACGAGTAGCATTCGTGACCTTCTCTTAGACTGTCAGGTGGCCTTGAGGGACATAAAGTAGAAGGGCCAAGCTCATTCCACCACGCTTTTCACCTTCCAGTGTGAGACCTGGAGTTTCTCATCAACCGGAACAGCCCAGCCCAGCTGGAGCCCTGCAGCCTCCTCTGCAAGTCTAAGCAGCCCCAGCCAGGAGGGCCAGGTGCTCTCCCGAGTCCCACCCACACCGGTGCGCCCCGGGGGTTGCGACAGAGGCCGGCCCAGGCCTCCCCTCTCAGAACACCTGCGCTGTGGTCTTGATCTCTAGGAGAGCTGCGTCCTGGCCAAGACCTCCTTCATTTCAATTTCATCTTTTTGGAGAAAAAGACTCTGCTCACATCCCACACAGTGAGAAAGGAGATTTCCCATGAGGAGGAAGGCCCAGTACAGGCCCCCAGAAATAGGACTCCAGGCTTCGCTGAAATTAGGGGCATCCTTGCCACTTCTCCTCTCCGCCAGAGGGCCCCATGCCAGTCTGCACCCCCAGACTGCTCTGGTCCTCTCAGCACCCCAGTGTGGAGGGGGAGCGGCGGTACCGCCCACAGGCAGGTTCCCTGCCCTGCGCTCCACATACACCCCTATGAATCCTCGGAACCAGCAGGTGAAGGGGACAGCGTTGCCCCGTTTCTTTGTCAGCCCCTGAAACTGACATGGGGTGAGGCTAAATGTTTGACAAGGCAGGAAATTGAAGTGTTAGGTGATGCTCTACAGTTAGTATCAAGTTCATGTCGTAGCCCATCCCTACCCGCTCCTCTCCCCACTGTCCTTCCTCTCAGCACTGTGGGAGAAAGGTCCAGGCCTGCGGCGGGCTGCCTTTGAAGGGCCCCCTGCTCCAGAACAGGTCTCCCCTTTGCTCATTCCAACACATCGCTCATTCCCACAGTCCAACACGTCGCACTCGGCCCGGAGGCCTTCGAGGCCTCCAGCTGTGACTGATCCCTGCCGACTGTAACCCCCTGTGCTGGGAACACTTTAGATGCTTATCCAGTCCATATGCTTTAGTGGGATTGGATTTGGAATTTTTCCTTAAGAGTAGCTTTTGGTGGACTGTAAGGAAGGAGGTGATGAAAACGTTGAGTCCCTAGATGGAGGGGCAGGTCTGCTCTTGGCACAAGGTTCAAAATGCTAGGGTGGCAGAGTAAAGGAAAGACCGCTGTTTCTGCTTCCGAATTCTCCAGTTCAAATGAGGAAGGCAGCGCGCTGTTGTGCCCCGGGGGCCTCAGCTGAGTCGGTCCTCACCGCTCTCTCACTGTAGTAGCGCCCTCAGCCTCCACAGGGCTTCCCAGGGGTTGCAGTGGTGTGTGTGTGGGGGGGGTCATCCCCCAGGGCTGTATTTCTGTTACTCATCAGGGACTCCCTAGCACTTGGCAGAATGCATTGCACTTAATAGGTGCTCCTTAAATGTTTGTGGAATGAATGAATGCACTTTATTATTTTTTTATCCTTACCCGAGGGCATTTTTTTCATTGCTTTTAGAGACAGAGGAAAGGATGGAGGAGGAAGGAAGTGAGAAACATTGATTAGTTGCCTCCCCTGCACACCTGGGGTGGGGATCGAACGCACAACCCTTCAGTTACGGTTACGGGATGATGCCCCAACCACCTGAGCCACAACAGCTAGAGCTGAATGAATGCAGTTTAAAACAAGTAATAAAAGGCCTGAACTAGGAGTCTGAGTTCTGGCCTTGTTTTGCCACTCACTTGTCCTGAATCCTTACATCAACCACATCCCTTTTGTGGGCTTCATTCCCTCACATATCATGTGAGGTATCGGCCCCAAGTAATGTCCTGCTAGTATGTGACTGTGCTGAGCGCACCCACATCCAAGCGTGGTGTACGAGCATGATGGGGTTTAGAATGCTCTCCTACAGGGCACTTTCGATGGTAGGGCCTGCGGTGAAGAGCAGCGTGGCTTTGACGGTTAGTGTGACTATAGATTTCCACTCCCTGACCTCAGCCTGTAACCTGAGGGACAGTCAGGACTTAGGGGTCGCACTGGCAGGGGTCTCGGGCGCAGCCCAGAAGTCGTCTTCTTAGGTCATAGCTTTAATACCTCAGCAAACGCCTTTCCCCTCTTGGGGGCGTGACAGTTCAGAGCACAGGCCTGGGTGCTTGGCTGCTTGTAGTAGTGTGACCATGCACAGTGACCTCTGTCCCTGTGACCTCCTCAGTGGGGAGGGCTGCGGGTGCACCTGCCCCCGGCAGAGTTGGCGGTGAGGAGGTGAAGACGGCCCTGCAAACCTGTGTGGCACACTCAGTGAGTGGAGTCGGTTTCACTTCCCAGAGCTCCTCAAGCCTGGGGCTCCCCTTCTGGGGCTGTCCTAGAAGGGATGGAAGGGGAAGCCTCCTGCCTGCCCTCCTGTCCCTCTCCTTTAGGCTCTCAGCTGTCAATCACTTCACAGGCCTCTGGCCTGAGGCCGTTGCTGAGGCCCAGTTCCCAGACTGGGAAGTTCAGCCACGGAAGTGCAAGTCACTCTCTGGACTTCACCTGACGTGGAGGTGGCAGAATTAAGTCCAGGACTCACAGTTTGGTTTAAATATGTTGGGCATCGGGGAAATCTGATAACTAACTAATCAGAAACTTAGCCTGGCTGGAGTCAGTAGTTCTGGTATCTGTGTTTGGTATATCCCAGCTCACAGAGTGGAGACACGTGATCTTTCTCGATCTACCCCGAAGCTAGCAGGGTGTACGACCTGTGACGGTGGAGGTGACTTGCCCAGGCCTTGCCTCAGAACTGCTGAGTGGCAGAGACAGAACTGAAATCCATATCCCACCCTTTTCCTCTACCCCCCAGGGCCGCCCTGGCCGAGTGCCAGTCCCAGGCTGAGCAGCTCACCTGTGGTGGGAGAGGTGGGCGAGGAGGGTGAGGACAGGGAGCGTGGCCCCACGCCTCCCTCCCCACGGTGGGAGAGCTTAGCCTCAGCCTGCTGGTAATCCGCTGGTACTTGCCTGGCTGGCACATCTGGGAGGCCAGCCTCTCGCCCTCACTAGACACTTAATTAGTTTGGGAACACAGGGTACTGTACCGCTGGTGACCTGCTGGCGCCTGCAGGGCCGGGGTGGTGTTTCTGTCCATGGGGGAAGGTGTGCAGGAGTGTCAGGAGGCTGGCAGGTTTTTTCCAGTGCGTTGCCATTTCTCCGTTGATCTAGGTGTCGCTCTCATTGCAGGTGGAAAGAGACTTTGAAAGGGAGTATGGAAAGCTGCAGCAGTGAGTGTCACAGCCCGGGGGGGCGGGGGGGGGGCTGCTGGGGTCAGAGAGGGTGGGACCGTCTCACTGCCCACAAAGTTTCATCCTCTGGCCCCTCACCACCCTGGGGTCCAAAGGCAGCTCAGCTTACCACCTTCCACAAATTGTTCCTCAGCTGGTAGCTGTATGATAGTTGTGAACTCGTAACCTTTGGGTACTTTGCCTCATGCAGAGCTTGTAGTGACCGTTTGGTCAGTGGGAAGGGCCCAAGGAGGGGCCCCTTGTCCTCCTGGCAGGCATTTCAGAGAATCAGGTTGGGCTTCCCTCGGGTCACTGGGAAGAAAGAGCCAAAGCCAGTTGGCAAGGCCAGGTACCAGCCCTTGGCCCTGCCTTGCAGGCTGGAAGACCAGACCAGGAGGCTGCAGAAGGACATGAAGAAGAGCACCGACGCCGACCTGGGTAGGTGGCCCGCCCGCAGGCCGGACGGGCTGGGCACAGGTGGGTGCCCTCCTCCCTCAGCCACCTCAGGGCTGGCTTGAAGTGAGTGCACTTCATCGATGTCCAGCACATGTCCCTGAGATGAGAAGTGTCCCAAGGTCACTCTTCATGGAGCGGATCCCTACGCACCCCTTCCCTGGGCACAGCCAGGTGACGTGCTGGCTCCTGTGGTCTGTGCCACAGAGCCCTGGGCAGTGCGCTCTGAGGACACGGGCGCGTTGGAACATGACAGCCCTCCTGGCCCTGGCAGCTGCAAACTATGTGTGCTGCAAGCCAAGGGGCTGCTTTTGGAGACCGTCTGTTACTTGTTTTGAAGTTAGTTCTGAGTTACCTGGATGGCATCTTTATCATCCCCCACTGTCTTTCTAGTACAGGCTGTGACCTGTTGTTTCCTTTCTTACTCGTGTATATCGTTGAAACCAGGAGTTGCCTAGTTACAGCAAACTGGCCTCCTTTTGTCAATAAAGTTTTATCGGAACACAGCCACATCCATTCTTTAGGTGTCGTCTGTGGCAAAGTTGAATCGTGGCAACAGGAACCATGCGGCCTGAAAGCCCACAGTCCGGGCTCCCTGGCGCCTCACAGTAGCCTGCCCCTGCTGTAGCGAGCTGTGCCACTCTCGGCCCCCACGCCACGCGGCACCCCTGCCACGTGGACAGGTGTTCTGAGATGCGTAGTCCTGGATTCCAGACTTACCAACCTAGAACTTTGCAGCTAGACATCCACATTTCTCACGGCTTCCCATCCAGATGAGCTTGTTACAACCCAGAGTTGGGAACATTGTCACTGCCCACAGGTAAAGGTGACTGAAACATTATCCAGAGCAGCGTCAGGTGGTCGGAAATGAGCATTATGCAGTGAGGACTAGCATCTGGTACTCTGTGGCACTTGGTAGGTTGTGTGGCCTCTGGCCGTGGGTGCAGGTTACCTGGGCACAGGCCCTGGACTGAGGGATGACAGGGAGCCCTAGCAACAAGGCCTGGAAGCCAGTCCCTTCACAAGGTCCCTGAGCTCTGACTTTTTACAGCCATGTCCAAATCTGCTGTGAAGGTGTCCTTGGATTTGCTCTCCAACCCCCTCTGTGAGCAAGACCAGGACTTTCTGAACATGATAACCGCCCTGGACACGGCCATGAAGCGGATGGATGCCTTCAACCAGGAAAAGGTGACAGGGTCTGGGTCTCCCCTTCTTGTGGCTCTGTCTGGAGGGACCCCTATGTAAAGGACTCAGGCCTTGCTCAGGGCACCCTCAGCCCCCAAGGCCCGCATACCCGTACTCAAGCTCCTGTGAGCTCTTCCTGGTGGACCTGCTCGCTGTGGCCCCCATGAGCTCACATCACTCCAGTGAGGCCATGACTGGCCGCCCTGCTGAGCAAGGCCACTGTTGGCCTTGGCAGATAGATAGCAGTGGGCAGGCGAAGGGTTTTCCGGGGACAAGGATAGGGCGCTCCTGTTGCCCTCCAGCTTCCTGGTCCCCATCTCTGCCTCACCCGGCTCACTTAGGGTGCCCACCTCACCTGTGCTGCCCTGATCCTTTCCCTGCCTGTCAGGTCCCCTTTCTGTCCTTGGGAACTGGAGCTTCCCCCTCAGGGAGAGTCTGGCTTCCCCAGGTTTTGATGTCATTGGGTTTTTCTTTTGACAGGTGAACCAGATTCAGAAGACAGTGATTGAACCCTTGAAGAAGTGAGTGGAGGTCACCGGGGCCCCGGGGCTCGGGGAACTAGGTCAGGGCCCTTACCCGCCTGCAGACTGGGTTCCCCTTCCAGCAGCCTGTCCTCAGACATGGGGGTGACAGGGAGCGCAGTGGGGTGGCAGCTCCATGTCCTGTGGCCCTAGGGTTGACACTCCTGGTAGCTGTAGGACACCTGTGACCCTGCAAGCCGCGGCCATTGCTCCAGTGGCCATTCTACCATTTTCCCTTTGTCCCTGGTGGTAGACTGGCGGGGCCAGAGCGTGCTGAGTTAAGTCAGCAAGGCTCGTGGCCAGCCCTCTGTGGAGTCAGACGAGGCCTTTCATCCCCCAGCCGGACGGGGGGAGCAGCTGCCCGAAGCACTCGGCTTCTGAAATGTGGGGGAGGCTGCACATGGGTAAGGGTGCGGCCACCGGGTCCCGCCTGGGGAGACTCCTAACTCGTGACCTGTAAGGGTCAGAAGTTCTGTCAGGCAGGCTCTGGGCAGCGATCAGACGGCCTATTCCCCAGGCCCCCTAAGGGTGGGCATTGCCTTGAAGCTTCCAAATCACTTCGTCTCTTCCCCGGCCTCTCCCAGGCAGCCTCTGACCTGGAAAGGCCCGCTCAGCCGGCAGCTGCACTTGATTACCTCTCCGTGGGGGGCCCTGGCCGCGGCCTCACCGGGCCCAGGCACCGAGGCTCTGCTGATCACTGTGAGGCTGGGTCAAGGCCCGGAGGGAGATGAGAGAGCAGGTTTGACCTCCGCCCCAGTGCTGGGGCTGTGGAGCCCCCCCTGCACTGCCCAGGGCTAAGGGGTGAGCATCTGGAGAGTTCTGCCTCAGTCGAGCTGCCTGGAGGCTCTGCCACGGCGGGAGGCAGAATCTGGCACAGGAGGGATTTCTCCCTGCACCCCTGCTCCTTCCCTGGGCCCAGGCCCTAACTGTGCTGGCCCTGGGTCACAGGGTCGTGAGCACAGCAGCCAGGCTCCAACGAGGCAACCCAGGGCTCGAAGCATTCTGACTCAGGTCTCCAGGACCAAGGGTTCGGAGCTGGCTGGAAAGCACCAAAGGCAGAGCAGACCCCACTCACAGGGGCCTCTGGAGCTGCAACAAAAGCTGAGTGGACACCCATGGCTGGCAGAGCTGGGCAGGGGACACCGGCTCAGAAGACTGGGACACTGGCTCTCGTCTTGATTTCACAACCAACAAAGCAGCCTTGAAATCTGATGCTGGGCTTCAGAAGCCAAGTGCGGAGAAATCCCGGCTGCTTCCCACCACCCAGCAGCCCCACCACCTGCCAGGAAGGTGGGTGAGTGGCAGAGGGGGCGGGCACCATCTCCGCAGCGGATCCTCTGACCTCCACATGAGCCCGGGGCCTGCCCGCTGCCTGGGCTGGCTGCCGTGCATCCTCGGCCAACACGCGATCTCCCGACCACAGAAAACCGGCGCTGCCTGTTGCCTCCTCTTGCCAGGAGAGAAGCTCCCAGGGACCCCAGCACCGGAAACAGGAAACTGCAGCTTTCCTGTCCTCTGATGAAGAACGTTGCCACATGGCCACCCCACCGCCCCCAGCCTCCCCCCAGGGGGCTCGGCCTCTAATCCCCCAGTCCCTGGGCTGCGTTCACATGGTCGGATGGGGATGCTTTCAATTTCCCTTTCCTGGTGGGTGGAAGATGCCGGCTGTGTGGGCACAGATTGAGGAATGGCAGGCATTCCCCACCGGGACCGGCTGCTCCCAGCCCACCGCCCAGCCGGCCTCTATCTGCCTCCCCCTTTCCCTCCTCCTCCTCTCACTGCCTTCACCCCAGGCTTACCCAAGGGAGAGAGTTTACTGTTGAACCTTAGGACAGGCAAGAAGTGGGCAGTCGCTATGGGCAGAGCCTCAGCGAGTCCGTGGTGGGGGCCCAGCCCCATCCTCCCGTCTGAGGATAGACAGAGCTTAGGCGCCATGATCTAGTGCAGAAGCCAGGCCAGTGTCAGGAGGAGGTGGGCCACTAGGACTCCTGCCAAGGAAGGCAGTGTGGTGCAGCGGAGCGGGGAAGTGCTAGATGAGCAGTCCCGGTCTGCCCTGACCCAGCCCGTGACCTTGGCCAGGGCCTGGTCCTCAGAGTTCATTTTCCCGCCTAAGGAAAGGGAGCACCGCCCCCCCACCAACTCTCGTAGCTGCACAGCCGGTGGGCCCAGGGGAGGTGTGCAGAACCGAAATGGCAAGCCAAGCCTCACTTGCAGTGCCCGGATTCCCCTGGGGCCCCAGCAGAGGGACTCCCTGTTCCCCTCACTTCTGATGGCCGGGGAGGGGGAGCGGGTCGCTGAGTAGAGAGCCTGGCAGCCCCACCTTGGCTCTGTGGTGGCCTGCCTGGTGAAAGTGCGGACTTCACACCTCAGGGAGAGCTGGGCGCCCCCTTGCCAGGTGAGCCATCAGGTACCTCTGTGGAGCCCCTAGGGGCACGTCTGGAAGGACCCAGGCCCTGGGGACCAGCCCATGCTCAACTTCACCTCCGTGCTAACTTACCTCCACTGATCTGAAGGTGGAGAAAAGCAGTAAAGCACCACACATGGGGAAGGGGATCCTGCTGCCAGATGAGGCCCTCCCCTCGCACAGCATTGCACTGTTTACACACCCGACGTGTGGGGCTGGCAAAGTCCGTTCTGGTGCCTCAGAGTAGACAGTGGGGAGGTGGGGCCTCAGTGGGCAGCAACCCAGAGTCAGGACTGCAGAGTACCCCACCACCACACGTCTTGTCGGCCACTCAGAATATACCGTCTGATCTTCCCTGCCTGACCCTGGTGTCTCCACTTTACTATGACAACAGCAACACCCGCCCGTACCCCTGAGGCATCCCCAGGCCGGGGCCAAAGCCACCTGAGTGCAGGTGATCGGTGGGCCGTGTACAGTGAAGTTAGTCAGCTGGGCCTTCGGTGGCCTCGTGGTTTGACTGAGGGGTGCTGCTGGGGGAGGCGGAAGTTACCAGGCGAAGGAAGCGTTTTCCTGGAGGGTCTAACCAACAGTGAGCAACTGCCGCCACAGCACCTCTTCCTCACAGAGGGCAGGAGGCTGAGGTGGCATCCTGTGGGCACGGTCACTGAGGTCGCCTGGCAGCACGTGGAAATCTGGAACCGCTGGATCCACGCCTTGCTCATCGTGGACAGCAGAGGCCCAGGCGCCGGGGCCATCCAGGCAGCAGGCTGCTTCTCACAAGAGAACCAGGGTGACTGCTGGTGGCCCTTGGTCCAGTTGGCGTGGACAGTGAGATGGTGTGATGGCTTCTCGGGCCTAGTGGACCTGCTGCCTCTCGACTGCTGGTTGCACTCCTCCCAGGAGGGGAAGGGGGGCAGGAGGGGGCAGGCCCCCCAGCAGCAGGGACCCCAGCAGAGCAGCCACCTGGGGCGGGAGCAGTATGCGCGCAGCTCCTCTCAAGGGGCTCACCTGCTCAGACCTACCCCAGGGACCCTGCGTCCTGAGGTGGCCAGTCCCCCAGCCAGTGCGCTTGGCACCCAGGAGGCCTCCATCTTCTGCCTGGCAGAACAGTCCTTCAGAAACATCAGCTTGATTGCTGGGCGAAGGGGCATGTGGCTGAGGCTTCAGAGACATTTGCATGGGCTTATCCGCTTCGCATTTCCAGTTAGAGGTGAGCCCGTTGCGGATACCCAGTAAGTGAGAAAGACTCACTTTAGTCCCCTTTCTCATCAGAATCAGCTGCCCAGGTCTAAAGTTTTGTTTGGAGCTGTTGCTACTTTGGTCAAGTTCATATTCTGCATTCCCTGGCAGAAGTGTTCGTTGCTCATATGATATGTACTCTTGATTTGTTGAAGCTTTTTTTTTTTTAAGATTTTATTTATTTACTTTTAGAGAGAGGGGCCGGAAGGGAGAAAGAGGAAGAGAAACATCAATGTGTGGTTGGTTGCCTCTCACACGGCCCCCACTGGGGATCTGGCCTGTAACCCAGGCACATGCCCTTGACTGGAATCGAACTGGCTACCCTTTTGGTTCACAGGCTATTGTTCAATCCACTGAGCCACACCAGCCAGAGCTGTTGAGGCTTTTAAAAATTAGATTGATGGTCATGTTCTCTTGAGAGCCCAACTTGGAAATTACTCTCCATGTGGTATGTGAATTACCTAAAGGCAAGCCATGAGCTCAGACGCCCTCCTGGCTCCGGCTCGGTGCAAGGCTGAAACCGGCAGCAGCCCCTCCCTGCCCCTCATCTCCCCTGGGTTGCTCCAGGAGGAGCTGACCTTCCCTGGGCTTCTCAACCCTGAAGACCTGCCACACTGCCATGTTCCTCTGTGGCGTGGCCGGGTCTCCACCAGCTGCATGGTAGCACCTCCCGCCTCATCTTCTCCTGATCTCAATAAGCCCTGCTCACAGGGCTGCCTTGCCTTCCCCGCCATTCATTTATCAACCTCCACCCCCCCGCCCTGTGGGGCCATTGGACCATTTCAGGGGTGGGGCCAGAGGCACCCCTGCTTTCTCTGCAGGCCACTAGTAGGGTGAGCCCACAGCGGCCGGTGGGGGTGTGTTTGTTTGGAGGGGCTTTGGGGCTTGTTAGAAACCTCATTATGAAACGAGTTTTTTCATATTATTAAAGGATAGTGGATGTAGGTTGTTACATCAGTTTCTGGTATGCAACATACTGGTAGGACATGTATATACCTTGTGAAGTGATTGCCTCTGGAGGTTTTGATTGCAATTCTGCCACCTGCTGGTGGCATCTGAGATGGTGGGGAGGTACCAGGCAGAACTGAGGCACTGGGTTCTCTACTGGACCATCACTACCTAATTGTGACCTTGGACATGTCAGGTTCTCTCTGGCCTCAGTTTCTTTCATTTTTGTAAAAGGGAGATATTGGCCAGATGACTTCCACAGAGTCTTCAACTCTGCCATGACTTTTACAGGACTCCGTGGTGTGAGGCTGAGGGTAGGGACAGTGGCAGCATAAGTGGCCTTATAGACTCACGAACCACTGTGTCTTGCTCAGGCCAGTGGCGTGACCCTTAGCCTCGTTCTTTTCCTGGGCTTGACCCTAGACAGGTTCCGAGCAGCTTGAGCTCCCCAGGGCAGGGGCCCCACCTGTCTCATTCCTAGCAGAACCCCCGAGACCCAGAACAGGGCCTGGCACTTCACGGGCGGGCGCTCAGTATGTTTCTGAGTGAACGACAGGCCGCATGCATCCAACCCGCCCGTGTCGGCAGGTTTGGCAGTGTCTTCCCAAGCCTCAACATGGCAGTGAAACGGCGGGAGCAGGCCTTGCAGGACTACAGGAGGCTGCAGGCCAAGGTGGAGAAGTACGAAGAAAAGGAGAAGACAGGGCCAGTGCTGGCCAAACTCCACCAGGTACCCAGGAGGGAGGGTGGACAGTGGGCCACAGGGCTCCCATTCCCTGGGGGCAAGCCCAGGGGCTGTAGGGTCAAGACACCTGGTCTTCTGACTGCCCCCTGTACACACGTGCACACGCACGGGACCCCCAACAGGGAGGCTGGGTGAGCCACTGGGGGCTCTGATAGCCAGGCTCTTGTTCCCCAGGCCCGAGAAGAGCTTCGGCCTGTGCGGGAGGACTTTGAGGCCAAGAACAAGCAGCTCATGGATGAGATGCCGAGGTTCTACAGCAGCCGACTCGACTACTTCCAGCCCAGCTTCGAGTCCCTGATCCGAGCGCAGGTGAGGCAGCCCCGCACCCTGGGCCCCGAGGGCTGGCCCCATGCTTCCTCTCCGGAGATAGTCATGGGCTTTGCAGACACGCCTCACGGCAGCTGCCACTCCCCACACCGGAAGGGGCCTCTGCTGCTCTCTGCCAAGACAGCCACCCAGCCTGGCCCCAGCGCCGTCCCCAAGGAAGGGAGCCAGCAGCATCTGGTCAGGTGCTGGAATTTCTGTTTTTATTCCTGCATTGCCCTTTGGTTGGTCCCACCCTAGGACGAGGTTTCTTGTTTAACAGCTCTTCCCTCAAGGTCTCGCTCATATTTCACCCCAGCAACAAGAACAAAGGAGACTGCACCGTCAGCCCCTCACTTTGACGGGCGGATTCTTTGCCTGGTGTGCTCAGGAAGTCAGGGATAGAGGCATGTTGGGTGAAGTCCCTTTTCTGAGGACCCTGCACCCCCATGCCCACCCAGTTAGTCCCTCTTCCTTTGGTGGGAGACCACAGAGTACCTGGACTTTCAGCAACCCTTGGAGGGGCCCCTGAACCCTGGGGAGAGCCACACTTGGGGCCCAGGACCATGGTGCACCTTCCAGCAGGAGAGGCAGGTGGGGGCGTGGGGGCAAGTGCCCAGCAGAAGCACCGGGGCCAGGCAGCCAGCAAGCCGTGTCTCCTGCCACTCGGGGGTGTAGGGACATGAGTGTGCGATGGGTGTAGCAGCTGCTGCCCCCCTTGTCCCCTTCACTTCCCGTCCTTCAGGCCATTTGCAGGGATTAGTCCCTGTTTGTAAAAGAGGAAAGGCTGAGGTGCCGAAGCCAGGGGCTCTCGCCCACGTGTGCCCCCCAGCTGACCGTAGGTGCTCATCACCCTGACACCTTTCCCACCTGTCCCCACCAGGTAACAAAGGTGAAGGCTCCTCGGGTTTCCATCCACCTCCCGCCCTCTAGCTCTTGGCCTTGGTGTTTGGCGCCCCCCAGCGGACACTGTCATTCCTTGCAGAGTCCACGATCACAGAGGCCCAAGGAAAAGCCTGATTCCTGCCTCACAGCCTGCCATGTTTAAAGCACACCAAAACCGTGGGGCTTGTACTTGGCATCAGGAACCCTGAGCAGGGTTGATGTTGGGCTGGGACTTGTTTGTGATCATGTCCTTGGTTGCTGAGGTAAAGTGAGACAGAAAGCCACCCTTGCCCCAGAGCTTTGCCCTGTAGGTGAGGGCTTCCTTCCAGCAGCTTCCTCCCAGGCCTGTGGCCTGTCCCGCCCTGCCCTGTGGCAGGGCCCTAAGGAGCCCTCTGTCTTCCCTCCTGAACACCGTGCCTCCTAGGCCAGCACCACCCCTGCTCCCAGCCCCTGCCCCCTGCAGGCTGCCCTGCCTCCTCCATCCTGTGCTGGGGAGGAAGCTCCAGGGGAGGAGGCTTCAGCGTGCCCAGGGTGGAGCAGCTGGGGAGTTCGGGATGCCCTGTCACCAGGCAGCTGGGTGGCCGGGGGTGTTGCTGCCTCCTTGGCACCAACCTCCCCTCCCTCAGCCGCCCTGCCATTAGTCACTGGAGAAGTGAGCATCCTAATGACTCAGCCAGCAGTGCAGCTGAGGGGGGCGGGGGGCATCCCCTGCCCTCCCCCAGCACTAGCCCAGGCCCTGTGCCCTGAGGTGGCAGGACGTGAGAGCCTTGATTTCGCTCCTCAGTCCTGGATGTGGGAGACTTCCTCAGAAGCAGTTCAGCCATGATCCTGCCACCAAATTCGCAGTGCAGTGTGCCCTTACTGGTAATGGCACTCCGGGTTTTTACAGTAGTAAAGGGCCTTTCCCCCAAGGACATCTTGGACCTGATGATAAAATGTAGACATTTTGAATAGTGTGGAACACTTTCATGGAAATGCGCACTTTCATTTGTCACGAGGTGGAGGCTGAGGCAAGAATGGCTCTTGTCCTTTCTCCTGGCAAAACCTCTGTCCTGCCCACTCAGGCCCTGGGTCCAGGCAGACCTCAGCCCTGTGTGTGAGTGTCACCCATGCCACCCCCCCCACCACCCCCGGTCCCTGACATCGAGTCTCCCTGGGCCGAGCACCTTAGGCATGATTGACACTGACACAAGTGGGTTAGGAATGGAAAGCAAAGAAGTATCACCACTGTCACCTTCCAAAGACCAGCCTTCGGGGCTTTGGGAACCTGCCCTGCCCTCTCCTCACTTCTATGAAGCAGTGAGCTGTAGTCACAGTGCCTGTTTCCCTGGTCCCCCCGGAACCTGCCAAGGGTCCTTGTACTCCCCCATCCCCAGCCTTGGGCCATGCTGTCCCCCCCACCACCTAGTACATGCACCCCACTGTGCTGCCTGAAAAGAAGGCAGAGCACCCACCTCTACCTCCTGCCTCCTGAGGATCTGTTGCTTCCCTTGCCCGGTGATTTACTGCCACCCCAGGCAGTGGGCCGTCCCAAAGGGCTTCAGGCAGTTGGTTCACTCCTCCCTGGTTTCCATGCAGTTTAGGGAGATAACGCTGAGGGAGAGGGCAGCGGTGGAAGGACCAGCAGAACCTGGCCCAGAGGGGGTGGGGCTGGGGGCCAGGAGCCCAACCCCCCTGACCTGCCCCTCCTTTCACTCAGGTGGTCTACTACTCTGAAATGCACAAGATCTTCGGAGACCTGAGCCAACAGCTGGACCAGCCTGGCCACTCCGATGAACAGCGGGAACGGGAGAACGAGGCTAAACTGAGCGAACTCAGAGCCCTCTCTATTGTGGCTGATGACTGAGCCTCAGACCCTGGAAGACTCCTGGAGCACAGGTCAGCCTCTCCAGGCTTTGACCTTGCCCAGCGTGGGCCCGGGCCTCAGCTATCAAGGGGCCTTCTGGGAGAACTGTCGGGCTCATGGCTCCCCCGCCCTGCCTCAGCAGCCCTTTGGAATGAGCCTGGCACCCAGAGCCCCAAGCAGGCTGCCATCTCCCCACCCATAGCAGGAGCCCCCAGACAGGTAAGAAGCCTAGAACTTTCTTATTTCCAGAGCTGCCCTGGCCGAGCGTCCCCTCTGAGCCAGCTGACAGGCTCTGTCAGCTTGCAGGTGGTCTCGGCCATTCGCACGGTCAGCTCGAATCTACCTCCTAAAGACCTGTCCTGGGGAGTCCACCCATCCTGCGGCCTTCCCCCACTCTCCCTCCTAGGAGAGGGTCACGACACTGCCTGGGAGAATGAGTGCTGTGGTCCCCCAGCCCTGACGAGCCCTCGCTCGGGTTCCCAGCACCACAGAGGCTTGCTTAGCCCACTTCTACCCTTTCAGTCAAGGGCAGGGAAGACCCCCAGCTTGAAGGTTCCCTAGGTAACAGGTTCACCTTGTGCAAATGTCCTACCACAAAAAAACGTCACAGACCAATTCACGGGCCTCAAAGCCACAGCAGTGGGTTTGTGTCTCACCTGGATATTTGGAATTTTATTTTTTCAAGTAAAGTTTTCAATAAAATGTCCTTGTTTTATTGTGCTGTAACTAGGGAAAGGAGGGGAGAGCCACTCAGGTTTTTTGGGGGGTAATGCTGCCCCTGCTGAGCCGGCAGGGCCCCTACAGCATCCTCTCCCCTGAGCAGCCAGCAGCCAAGGCCAGGTGCAAGGGCGCTCGGCTCACTCTCCCTGTCACCCTTCCTGCCTTTGGGAGGCCACTTCACCTCCATCCAGCAGAATCTGGGCCAGGGGCCAGGAGGAAGGGCAGGAGCACAGGGAGACCTGGAAGAGGACGAAGGGAAAAGCTATGGAGGACACTTGGTTTGTTTTTGACTTTGGTTTATTTAAAAAACAAAAAGCAAAAAAAAAAAAAACCCAACTTTATATACAAAGTCAAACTGAAACCACGGGTTATGGAAAGAGGCGAGACGCATAGGGAACAGGGAAAAAGGCTGGGCCAGAGCCAATACCACATTCTGAACACCGGGAGCCAGGGAGCTGAAGTGCTGGTTTCTTCTGGCAAGTCCGGGGTGGCTGCAACAGTGCGCACTGGCGGACGGCCCGAGCGCGCGGCTCACCGGCACTCACTCCATTCCTCCAAAGGCCACAGGAAACGTGTCCCCGAACCTGCTCCTGTGACCTAACAGGATTTGAGCCATCTGGAGGAAGGGCTCTTACCCCAGCCAGATCCCACGTCTGTTTCTTCACTTATTGGCATCAGACCTTAGGACAGTCGAAAGCCTTTTCCTCCCCTGTCTGACTCTAATCTGGAAGAGGACAGGAGAAAGCACAAGACTAAAGGGCCCCAGGAGAAACCCCAAGGTAGAGGGCAAAATGACATTCAAGGGGTGCAGATGTTGGATTTAGTTGTAAGTGGAACCGGCTCCTCACTCGTCCGTCCCACACAGCACAGGCAACCCCGCCCCGAGCTCCCTGCACAGGCTGAGCACAGGGTTCAGCGCCCGCCTTCGGCTCCCAGGTCCTGCTCCAGCTTCCTTCTGGAGCCAAAGGGCTCTAACTTCAGCAGGCTCCATCGATGACCTCGCAGGACGGCAGCCCCTGCGCCAGGCCCCTCAGTTGCTAGGTGCTGGTTCCTCCTTCTCTACCCAGCTGTCAGCCTGTTTGAAACAGATGGCACAAGAATTAGGACCCAAAGAGGAAAGACTACCACCCGCTGCCTCCTGGGTGCAAGGAGCTGACTGATGGACTCCCTAAGGAACCAGTGGCTGGGGGAGGAGGCAAGGTGGACCTGGCATCGCCCTGACCAAGCCCCCCAACTCCGCACCGGCTCTCCTGCGGCTCACCTTTTCAACCATTCGCTGCATCTCCAGCTGCAGGGGGGTCAGGCGTCTCCGGAAGTCATGCAGCAGCCGCTGAAGCTGGTTCTTCTGTCGCTCAGCCGTGCGGGCCATGTCCTCAGCCTCAGCCAGCCGGGTGCGCAGCTCCTGCATGTCTGCTGCCAGTGTCTTGTTCGTTACTTCAGTGGCTGAGAAGCGGTGATGGCTCTCCTCTGGTGGGAACACACCAGAAAGACTGCTGCTAAGTTCAGGGCCGGGGTACAGGGCGAGAGGCCTGCAGCCTGAGGAGCAGGGCTCCCTCTGGGGCTCCATGGGCATTGCCTGCACAGCCCACCACCACAGGCCCCCACAGCACAGACCACTCACCCAGCTTCAGTTCCAGTGTATGAATCTTGTTCTCCAGGTAGAGCCGTCCGCTGTCCTGCTGCTCTGCACGGAGCAGCAGGTTCCCCACATTGATCAGGCTGCCGTTGTGGGACACCAGGCCTTTGTGTTCTGTGGGGGCAGCTCCTGGCTTTACGCTTTTCCCAGAAGGAGGTAGCAGGTCCAGGTTTCCTAGTGGGGCCGTGAAAAGGAGGTAAGGGCCGGGTCTCAGGAGGAGGAGACAGCTGCCCTGCCTGTCCTGCACAGGAGGCCACACAGCACCGGTACGCACCGAAGAGCGCCTCCTCAGGAAGCCCGCTGTCCGGGCCCTCCGCGCGGCTGTACTGCAGGCTGCGGTACTGGCAGATGTTCTGGGTCACCACCCTGCTGACCAGCTGCTTGGCCTACGGCAAACACACACCCAAGATCCCCTCTGATGAGCAGGTGCGAGCCCTCGCCCCCGGGTGTGGAAGAAGCTAGAACTAGAACGTCCTCTGAGTGCCCCGCAGGAACTAGGTGCGTGCTGTGCACACCACAGCAGGTGAGGCCCCCAGAAAGGACCAAGGGGCTGCGAGGGAAGGCACCTGTTCCGCACTGAGCCGGAGCCCAAGGGTAAGCAGAATCCTCTCCAAGTCTCGCCGGTGCAAGTAGCCACACCAGTTGGCATCGAAGAAGACAAATGCGAGAAGACAGTCCAAAGGGAGCACGGCAGAGGGGTCCAGCTCCTTGGGCTGCAAGAGAAACAAGGCAGGCTACGGTTACAAATAGTTCTCTCGGTGGCCAAGTCACCCAGGACACAGCCTGTGTAAACTGAGTGGGTTGGCTGACATGAGCACACCCAGGCGCACCTTCCCGTCAGAGACTTGACCCTGAGCCGGCAAGCAAAGGCCTGTTTCCAGCACGTGGGGCTCCAGGGCTGTCACACAGAGGAGGCTAGTGTGCTCCCAGACCAGGTACCCCACTTGGATTCACCCCAGGAGAGACACTGAAACATCTCCTGAACCCCACGGAAGTGTCGTTCCATAAGCCAAGAACCACGTTTTGCCTTTTGTCAGTCAACAGACACTGAAGTCACTTGGCAGAAGTATCCAAGGACTGACACAGGCCTTCCTGATGTCACTGTCACTGAGGCCGGAGGGGCAGAACAGAGGTCTCACCATGTCCTGAAGGGAAGAGAACTCCATCTCTGACTGGTTGGAGGCCACAGACCGGACCTCAGAATCTTCCAGTTTGGCTCCTGCTATAGAAAGCCCAAGATGAGCGAGGAGCTGGGGCCATGCGGCCAGACAGGCTCCAGTCCTAACTGGAGAGCTGGGGCCAGAGTCAGGAAGCCGCCAGCTGGCACCCACGCCCCGCCCCACCCAGCGGCACCTACCAAACTCCTCCTCTCCATCGTCCCTCAGCAGCAGCAGCTCCGGGTCGAGGGCCATCTCACAGAGGTCCTCAGACGCCTCCCCCCGGGGCTTTTCCTCTTCCTCTCCCCCAGAAGATGGGGGTTTAGGCAAAAGCCCATCCTCCTTCTATGGGAAACAGACCAAAAGGAGGAGGACTGTCACCTGCAGTAACTAACGTTGACAACAGCTAACACTGAACATTGGCCAGAGGTGGGCCCTGCACAGGGCCTGCATGCACCGTCTTGTGGGACACATTACGTGGGTTTCAGGGCAGACCAGGGTGCTCTCCCGACACCTGGGATTCTGCTCAGGAATCTGCCTGAGGGAATTCAGTTAGGCAGGAAACAGCCCCACGTGCTTTCGACAGGGTTAAGAAAACGCAGTGTTCTGGTCAACTGCACCCCCCCCCCCTCCTCAGAGCACTCACTCTGAGATCCCCATGCTGCCATGCCAACCCAACCACGCTTCCCTCCCCCCCCCAAGCCCGCCTCCCGCCTAGCACAGCACCCACTAGCCATGTAGCTGTGCGAGGGTGAAGCACCCCACGCCCAGCACACACTTGGGTCTCAAGGACCCAGCGGAGAGTGAGAGGAGCGCCGAGAGGAGGCCCGTTGGGTGCACAGGGCTGCGTGCCCGTGCAGGGCGGGGGTACTCACCGGAGGGACATCTGCCTCGGCGGCTGCGCCCTCGCTCTGTACCTCATCCTTGGACTCCTTGGCCACCTCCTCCTTGCCTGCTTCTTCTTCCTTGGCCACCTCCTCCTTCTCAGGTTCAGGTGGGGCCACGACCTTTTCGGGAAGGCTCAGCAGCATCTTATAAATCCTATAGCCAAAGTCCCTCTGCAGCATCTCCAGGAACAGCTCAGCCAACACCATCACCTGGTGAAAGAGGCAGCAGGGGTCCCCAGGTGTCCGGGAAAAGGGAGTGTTCCCAGACCCACCATATGCCCATGCACACGACCCCAGCGGTCCCCCAGGCTCCTACACCTACCTCAAAAGAGATCCTTTCTTTCGGCCTCCGGTCCTCCACCATACCGTGGAGAGAGAGGTTTACGCAGCCAGGGTGTGCCATGACAGCAGGCTCTAGAGGGGGCGGGGGCGCCTCTGGGAGATCAGTGTCCACTTCCTGCTGTGTGGTGACCTCCGGGTTCTCTGCATTCTGTTTAGATGTGTCTGCTGCTTGCTCTGATGCATCAGCTGCCTGCTCCGTAGGCTCTGATTTCTGTGACAAAAGCCAGGAGCTGTGACCACAAGGGCTCAGGGACCAGGGCACCTGCTCTCCCACCTGTTTGGAAGGCTTCACCTTACCACTGGCACCTCCTGGGCTGGGGGCGCTGCCTCGGCAGCTTTCTGCTGACACAGGGCCTCCCACTCCTCCAAAGGGGGCATGACAGTCCAGATGTCCGGCAGATACACCACCACAGTCTGCAGCCGCCTCGGAGGTCCTGGCTGCAGGTACTGAAACTCGGCAAAGCGCCACCTGCACACAGCAAATAGTAAAACGAAGTAGTGACCCAGGACATTTGTAAGCAGTGCTTCAGCTCCCAGTCAACATTTAGTCAGCACACATTGCAAAACACTTTGAAAGTTCAAAAATAAAAGAGACCGAGTTCTCAAGAATGGTCAGTCAGTGGAAAGGCACAAGTAAGCAGCCATTTGCTCCAAGGTGCTAAGGCAACAAGGCACATCGCAGGTCCCTGGGAGGTCCCTATCTAGCAGGCCTTGAGGGGCCAGCTGCCCTTCAACATGCATATCCCTCCTCATGGACAAGGCGGCCATTTGTGCGGGGCAGGGTGAGTGGGGACTAGGGAGGAGAGGACAGCAAACAGGTCAGAAAGGTGCAAAAGCTTAGCCTGAACAGTTGCCAACTCAACTTGCCAGCTGTCGGCCTACAGACGAGAGCCCGGGGCAGCCACTCACCACTTCGTGCAGGCGCTCAAGTCAACGCCGGCCTGGGCTTGTGCACAGCGGATGGCGGTGCGGACTAGCACCTGCGGGTCACCCTTGGGGTCGAGGCCGTCCAGGGAAGGAGACCACTCACCCCCAACCAGCACTGCCTCTTCTTCCTTCCGGCCCAGCAAAAACTGAAAAATGAGATCAGGGATAAGAAACAGAAAACCGGCTACTGGGGCCTCCCACTGGGAAGCAGCCTGTCACCACTAGGGGATGCAGGCGGCAGGTGGCGAGGCGTCTACATGGTAGAGGGGGTGGCTGCTCCACCTGTGAACATGACCCAGCAACAGCCACCTAACTCTCTGACAAGGACAGCTCTGAGCAATGCTGTGCTCCTGGGGAAAGCAGAGGCGTGTCAGCTCTGAAACTCCCATTCATGACGGGGACTGAGTGGCTGGAAATGGGCAGCACCTGGACATCTCCGTGAGTGCGTCTTGCCTGGGGGTGTCAGCTCTCACCTTGATCTGCTTCAGAGGGTGTTCTGGCGTCTCCCTGGGCTCAGCCATGTCATCCACAAAGAGCAGGCAACAGCGATACAGTTCCTCCAAGCCCGGGGAGGAGAGCAGCAGTACCTGGCCAGGGGTGGCAGAAAGGACATGCTCAAGGGCTTCTTCGCCCCCTGACAATGGGAGAACGCGGCAGGCCCCCCACCAACTTACCTTGGAACTGTAAGCGGGGTCACTGTCCGCAGGGAGGGGCTCGGCACCAGCGTCTGGAGCTGGCTCCTTCTCAGGAGACACCTGGATACGGCTTGGATGATGGAGGGAAAAGGGCTGGCTCAGAGGGAAGGCCGACAGCCAGCTCAGACGCACAGCCAGAAAATCCGAGGGGACCAGGAGGCTGCGGTAGCGGCGCTGGAGTTCTAGGAAGTCACAGGCGGGGCTGTAGGAGGAAGGCAAGGGGTCCAGAAGGAGCCAAGACTAAATTATTTTTCAAATGGAACCATAAAAAACTTGAAAAATAAAAGGGCCAATCATTTTATAATCTGGGAAAGAACTTTCTAAGTAAGAAAGTTCTGGAAAAGATGGATCAGATTTGACCACCAAAATGGTACGACCTCTAACACAAAAAAGGCAAACTGGGGAAGAAAACGACACTTGCAATACATGACAGAGAAAAGGGTCACTGTCTTAACGTAAGAGGAACCCAAAAATCACTGACCACAAGTTCACAAGTCTAAGAGAAAAGTGACATCAACAGGCACTTAACAGAAAAAGAAATAAGACTTAAAAGCCCATAAAAATATACTCAATGTCACTCATAATTAAAGAAATGCAAGTCAGAATATCACTTTTCACCCACCTGACTGATAAAGATCAAAAAGTCTGATAACGCAGTGCTGGCCGAGGCCTGGGGAAACAAGTACTTCGGGCCCCAAGGTGAGAACGTAAACCTGTACGAGCTCTTCAATAGAATGGGCACCATCCGTCAAAGTTTAAAATCAGGCCCAGCTACTCCTTTTCTAGAAACCGATCTCCATAAAATGCTCGCACCTTCCACATAGATGTACGAGGAAGGATGTTTATTACAACAATATTTAGGGTAAGGAAAGACTACACATGGAGAGAAAGTTGGTTAAAGAAATGGTAGTCCATCCATTCAGTGGGACACCGTGTAGTTGCTAAAAAAGAATGAGCTAAAGCTAATAAATGTTAACACGGAATAAATTCTTAAATAAATTAAGTGAAAAAGCAAAGTGCCAAACAGTACGTACAATAGGCCTCCACTTGACACTCGTGTTTAAAAACACACAGTTGTGTGTGTGGCTGTTAGCAGCACGTTCCAACTGGGTGTGACATGGGATCCTACGTCTTATGAGGAGAGGGAGCCCAGTGCATCAGTATGGAGAACAAGAGGCCCCGTCTGGGCCAGGGGCTTTGGTGGACTTGGCTTTGGGAGTCTGCCTAATACAGCAGCCAGAGCCCTGCGTCTCCTCCACTGCTAGATGGAATGTGGAATCGCTCATCTACCTCTCGGTCAACCAGTTTCTCGTGTGGGAAGGAGGCTTGCAGGCCAGTGTCCTTGTACATGCTGTAGCACTTTAAAAAGAAAACCAGTCCCAGAGTTCCTATGAGCTGCAGTTTCAACCTGGATTATAACTGCTATTGGGTATCTGGATTTTGATTGGCCAGCCTCAATTACAGCTTGCCGTAAGCATTTCTGGTGATCAAATCAAGTTCTATCAGGGCACCCATGTCAGTGGTGCTCTGCTGACCAAGTCTGAGATTTTGAAATAAAAAATCATCACATTAAAAAACAAAGACCACAAACAAATGAAAGGTCACAAGAACACACACACACACACACACACGAACTCTCATGCAGACTATCTCATTTACACAAGAAACTGTAACCAGCTGCAAGCCACACCTGCCCACCCAGCCTTGCCGCTCACCTGTCCACAGTATAGGGAGTAAGATGGACCCGGTAAGGAGGCAGGTCATGCCTCGGTTTCTTAGCACCCCAAGGCTCTCCACCAGCCCGCTGCTTGCGTTTCTTGGAGTCATAGTCATCGCTGGAGGTTGGTCCATCACCAGAGGGAAGAAACCACACTGTTACTTACAAATTCAACATATCCTGGCCCAAGACAAACGGGAAACGACCTGACTCCCCAACAGTAAAGAAGTGGATAAAGAAGCCATGCTAACAGCCATACAACACGTTGTTAAAAAGATATTAAAATGAAGATTTAAATGCTTTTAATAACAAACCATTTGTTAAGCCAGAAAAAAAAATAGTATGTAACACTATAAATACAGCAGTGCCTCAACTGTGAAAAAAGAAAAAAAAATGCGTTAAAAGACTAAAATGAAATAAAAGATTAATAATGGTGGTTGCCTCTAATAAAGCTTATAACTTTTAAATGTTTTCTGAACTTTATAAGTTATAGTTAATATAACTTTCGAAATGAGCATAAAAAATTTAACTGATTATTTTTTAGTTTTTATTTATTGATTTTAGAGAGAGGAAAGAGAGAGAAATAACAATTTGTTTCACTTACTGATGCATTCACTGACTGCTTCTTGTATGAGCCCTGACTGGGAATCACACCTGCAGAGCAACCTTGGCATATCTGGACAGTGCTCTAACCAACTGAACTACCTCGCCAGGGCTTAACTGGGTTTTTGTTTTTTTTTTTTGACGAGACACACATGGTACCTTGCTAAAGCTTCTGTAAAGTAAGTTTTATTTAAAAACACACTTTTCATAATGAGCTTTCAGCAGTACACATTAAAGGCATAAAATACTCAAGCCCTGGAAAATTTATCCCAAGGAAGTTAGTTCAAGACAAGTAAAAAGGAGGCCCTGACCAGGTAGCTCAGTTGGTTAGAGCATTGTCCTGACACACCAAGGTTGCAGGTTCAATCCCTGGTCAGGGCACTTAAAAGAATCAACCAATGAATGCATCAATAAGTAGAAAAACAAATCAATGTTTGTGTGTGTCTCTCTCTCTCTAAAAATCAATGAATTTAAAAAAAAAGTTATATAGATAGTAGAAGAAATTCAAGAGTAAGAAAACCACATTCATATCCAGCAATGTCTGAATTGATATTGTAAATACATAAAATAATAATGTGGCCACTAAAAGTCATGAGAGTTACATAGAAAACATGTTTACAAAGAATGTATAAAAATCACTTGAACTCTAAAATTAAAAGTATTAAAAAGTATGAATATATGATTAGAAAAGACTGTGGGGAAAAGTGGCAATAAGTAATTTTTCTCTTCAAAATTGTTTTCTAACGGTTCTTAAGAATGGCTACTTTTTAAGGGAAGGAGGGCATGCACACCTGTTTACTTTTTTAACTTTCACAGCATGCACTACTCTGTGTACATTCTTATATAAATCATTTATCCCTGTATCACTATTATGGGTGCAATAAATAGAAACAGTAGAACAGAAAAAACTCTTAGACCATTATAACATGCCAGATTGATGAAGGGGAAACCCCCACGTGTTATGAGAGAAATAAAATCACTGTTGCTTCTTCGCACTGAGGTAACTGGAGTGGACCACACTTACCAGGTCTCTGTTCTTTCCTCTTGGCCCTGCCTGGGCGCCCTCCCTAGTCATTACACCCCAGGAACTAGTCGGTTATATTCACGCTTTCTTTTCTCTTGTCTGGGTAATTTCCCTGTTCACGTGCGCTGGTCTCCAAAAGCTGCCTTCTAATCCTGCTTCGAGGGGACAGCAGTGCCTCCATGTTTCTAACAGAAGAGCTGTCCCCAGTCACCTGACACCCTCTTCAGCCTGCCCATGAATGGAGGGGACTCTTCTGTAAACGCTGGCACCTCTAGTTAAACCGGACGTTCTCCTGAATCCTGTGACTCCAATGGCCTGTCAGCAGCAGGTACGAGGTAGCAGTACCAGGGGAAGGCTTCTCAGTGACCTCAGCAGGAGGAGACCTGGGTCCCTGCCTCCCAAAGCCTAAAATTCAAAAGCAAACTTGCCTTCCAGCCAAAATGCTAATGTGGCTGACTCCTTTATAGCCTGCTCTCCCCAGAGTGACTTAATTCTCACTGCCCCCTTTCCTTCTCGGCAGATTCTCTCTACTGACTGATGACAATGTCTGTCCTTCCCTAGAAGCCATGACACTGAAGCACTGGAGCCAAAGTAATGTAACACCAGCCTGGCACAGGGCTTGACACATCCAGGCCAATCACATGCAACTGACTGCATAGAAAGACTGGACTTGAACAAACTGATAGTAACCAGAGGGGAGGTGGGAGGGGGAGGGGATGGGGGGAAGGGTCATCAAGGAACATTCCCCATGTGTCCAAGGGTCCAAAGGACACTTGGACAAAGCCAAAGGAAAGCAGGATCAAGGGTAGAAGGGGGGGAATGGCTGGAGTGGGGGAGGGGGGGTGAAGACAACCGTACTTGAACAACAATTTAAAAAGAGGGGCGGCCTGACTGGTGTAGCTCAGTGGATTGAGCGCGGGCCTGCGAACCACACTATCGCGGTTCGATTCCCAGTCAGGGCACATGCCTGGGTTGCAGGCCAGTTCCCAACAGGAGACTCACGAGAGGCAACCATACACTGATATTTCTCTCCTTCTCTTCCTCTCTAAAGATAAATAAATAAAATCTTTTAAAGAAAAAGAGGGGCAGGAGAGAAAGACTGAACTTGAACCTGAAGCAGAAAGTTCCTAGCAGCCACTGATTCCCATCCAGGCCACATCATCCTTGAGCGCACTNCCTCCCAAAGCCTAAAATTCAAAAGCAAACTTGCCTTCCAGCCAAAATGCTAATGTGGCTGACTCCTTTATAGCCTGCTCTCCCCAGAGTGACTTAATTCTCACTGCCCCCTTTCCTTCTCAGCAGATTCTCTCTACTGACTGATGACAATGTCTGTCCTTCCCTAGAAGCCATGACACTGAAGCACTGGAGCCAAAGTAATGTAACACCAGCCTGGCACAGGGCTTGACACATCCAGGCCAATCACATGCAACTGACTGCATAGAAAGACTGGACTTGAACAAACTGATAGTAACCAGAGGGGAGGTGGGAGGGGGAGGGGATGGGGGGGAAGGGTCATCAAGGAACATTCCCCATGTGTCCAAGGGTCCAAAGGACACTTGGACAAAGCCTAAGGAAAGCAGGATCAAGGGTAGAAGGGGGGGGATGGCTGGAGTGGGGGAGGGGGGTGAAGACAACTGTACTTGAACAACAATTTAAAAAGAGGGGCGGCCTGACTGGTGTAGCTCAGTGGATTGAGCGTGGGCCTGCGAACCACACGATCGCAGTTCGATTCCCAGTCAGGGCACATGCCTGGGTTGCAGGCCAGTTCCCAACAGGAGACTCACGAAAGGCAACCATACACTGATATTTCTCTCCTTCTCTTCCTCTCTAAAGATAAATAAATAAAATCTTTTAAAGAAAAAAAGGGGCAGGAGAGAAAGACTGAACTTGAACCTAAAGCAGAAAGTTCCTAGCAGCCACTGATTCCCATCCAGGCCACATCATCCTTGAGCGCACTCACTGTGATTTTGTAATGAAGACTTTAATAGATTCACAGAATATAAGTGGTGGAAAGTCTTTGGAAACTGAAGACCAGGAAGATGCACCAGATGAGAAATGTGGGTGTATGCAAAATGTATACCAGGGACTTGCGAATGGGACAATGTGCTTCAAAGTAGGGAAGACACTGTGGAAAACAATCCTAGACAATCAAAGCGTCCCCCTAGTTAGAATTCACAGGTGACCTGTCCAAAGGGAATAAACGCTAGCTTCAGCACAGAGACTAGCTACATCACTTTGCCTAAACTTTCTTTTTTCTTTTACAACTTTATTTATTTATTTTTAGACAGGGGGAAGGGAGGGAGAGAGGGAAGGAAACATCAATGTGTGGTTGCCTCTTGTGTGCCCTCTACTGGGAACCTGGCCTGCAACCCAGGCATGTGCCCTGACTAGGAATCGAACCAGTGACCCACTGGTTTGCAGGCTGGCACTCAATCTACTGAGCCACACCAGAGAGGGATGCCTAAACTTTCCAAGTTACTCCATGAGACTTTTAAGTGTTCACCTTGGAGCAGTCTACGCCCTGACCATGTAATAATCTACTGGTATCTGGAATCAGGGGTTCTTCTCTACAGTTCTGATTTCACAAGACAGCAAGACCACAAGAGCAATGTTCTGGAGTGATGGAAATATTTTTTTTAACCTTTACAGAGAGGGGAGTGGGGAGGAAGGGAGAGAAACACCCATGTATGAGAGCCTCTCACACACCCGCAACTGGGGACCTGGCCTGCAAGCCGGATATGTGCCCTGACCGGGAATCGAACTGGTAACCTCTTGGTTAGTAAGCCAGTGCTCAATCCACTGAGCTACACCAACCAGGGCGGAAATGTTCTATATCTTGACAGAGGGATTTCCCATTTGTCAAAACTGTCCAGTTAAGATTTGTGCATTTCGCCCTGGATGGCATAGCTCAGTGGATTGAGCGCAGGCCTGCGAACCACACAATCGCCGCAGTTCGATTCCCAGTCAGGGCACACGCCTGGGTTGCAGGCCAGTTCCCAGCAGGGGACTCACGAGAGGCAACCATACATTGCTATTTCTCTCCTTCTCTCCTTCCCTTCCCCTCTAAAGATAAATAAAAAATCTTAAAAAAAAAGATTTGTGCATTTCAACCTGTATAAATTTTACCTTTAAAAAAGTTTTATGTTAAAAAAATCATGTACGAGGCAGAGACAGAAGAAGACATCAGATGCAGACACCTGAACCAGGTAATGGGTGTATAAGAGTTCATCCTTTTCTGTTGACTTTGCTTAGACTTAAAATTTTCCTCAATAAAAAGTTAACATAGGCCCTGCTTGGTGTGGCTCAGTGGATTGAGCACCGCCCTGTGAACCAATGGGTCACCAGTTCAATTCCCAGTCAGGGAACATGCCTGGGTTGTGAGCCAGGTCGGGCCCCCAGTGGGGGGGTGGGTGAGAGGTAAGCACACACTGATGTTTCTCTCCCTCTCTTTCTCCTCTCTCTAAAAAATAAATAACTAAATAAAATGTTTTAAAAGTTAAAGTAAGACCAACAGAAACAAAATGAGTCTTAAGCAAACTAGTTTACAGCTTAACTCCTAGGGACACAAGCAAAACCCTTTAGGGAGAGAGTAAGGCAGGATAAAGAACACATGAGCCGGAGGGAACAGGCAGCATGCTCCTAGCAGTCCCTGTCGCATGCTCACAGGTGATACAGGTTTGGCCTCAGAGGCCCCAAGGCTCAGAGCCACTGAGCTGGCTCCACACAGGGCCAAGAAACTGTCTCCGTGTCCAACGCATAGGCCTAGACTTCTGGGCAGAGTACAACATTCTAACCCCACACTGATGTATACAATGTACACAAAGAAATATTTCATACTAGAAAATAAAACATTCTTCATAGTTACTTTTCCCGATAACTGCTATTTCCTTGATAGTTTTGATTTCTAGTATCCCAACCTCAGTGACTAGAAATAAAAGGGGAAAGTATATACTAAGAAAACGTCAAGGTGATTATTTTGAAAGATGAACTACCAAATCCCTGCTTGCTGAACCAGTTGATAAAGTTCCATTGTTTTTATAGACCTCACTATGTGCCTGCTTATTTCAGGGTAAGGGACTAGGGCTAGCTGCAGGTAAGGGAATGTTATGTCAACAAGTAGCAAAGACGGGGGCAGTTCTCCTCGAGGCAAATAAGAAAAAGAAAACATTTTTCTGTTTGAACATCCTCTTACCTTCGGCCCTGATCCAGTCGGCCATGAGGGCCCCGAGCGGGAAATCTGTTCAGGTGGCTCAGGTGAAGTGTATGGGATGTTTGGAAAAGACTCAGAGCTGCAGAGAGAAAATGACTGGTAAATCAAAAACTAAACATGTAACTTCCCTGTCCCTTTCTTTCAGTGCACAGAAATACCCACTTCTATTCATAGAGCAGCAACCTGACAGTTACAAGTCCGTTCATCCATCCAGAGTACCCTATTAAGCCACACCCCAACACCCATGCCACTGGTACTCACGCTTCTGAGGAAAGAGGGGGGGAATTCGGTGAGGCTGGAAGATCAACTGGGGCTGAGCTCCCAGAATCCCTTGCTTCTGGCCCAGAGCTGCCACATGTAGAAGGGGAGGTGCTGGGGACTTCAGTAGGGGCTGCAGGACAGTAACCAGGAAATCAGGACATCCCATGGTTGATGTACTCACTACCTTGGACAGATGCAGCCCATCCCTTTAATAAAAGTACAGTTCTTGCCCAGCTTTCAGAAACAGGGGCTTCCCTCCTTCCCCTTTCCAATGCATGTGACAAGGAGAGATGTATACCTGGTTGGAGAGTGTTTGCACCTTGACAGCATTCCAAGGCACTGCCTGGCCTGGGTTGTATGCAGCCTTCACCAGCACCTTCTCACCCAGCTGGGGCAGCCGGCCCTTCACCACACTGCCAGCACACAAGCCAGGAAGCCCAGTCAGGAGGCCCGGCCACGCCCCCCTGACTGCCCTAATGAGCCCTGCCCATCAAGGTTTCTCACCCCTTGCATGAAAACAGCAAAGCAGTAACATCAGAGGAGCCCCAAAGCATGGTGACAGACTGAATCCAGCAAGCATTTCCAAAAGGAGACCAGCCTCAAACCTACCTCAGCTGAAAAAAGACCTCTTCATCCACCACCCCAAAATAGTCGTGCAAGCTGGTAACAATGCCAGTGAAGACCCGCTGCTTCTCCCCACCCTGTGAGAGAAGGTGTCGTTTAAAACAGGGAGCATTTGACCATGTTCTGCCGTTAGCATCTCATCTCTGTGCAGCCCACTGCCCCAGCTCATTGAGAGAACTGCCTCGCATGGAAGGAAGGAGCAGGGGGCGGGGAGGGGGAGCGGGCATTACGTAGATTCTCTCATCACAAGCTGCTTCTACGATTTCCAGTTCCTTTGTTCCAAAAGGCACCCAAAGATTTCCCTAGAGCCAGACTTTGCACTCCCCAGTCAGAGGTGCCTAGTCACCTCCATGCTGGCCCAGGGCAGGACTGTCAAGGATGAACACTGTGATGCAAAAATGAAAGTATCAAGCAGCCATGCATACTGGGGTGGTTTCCAGGGCTGGGGCTCACTAGAAAGGATGCTCAACCTACCTGAAGGTGCCTGGCATTCTGAGACAGGTCTGTGGCCACAGGGGGAGTGAGCAAACCAGGAGGAGGGCCCAGAAGAGATGTGGAAGCTGTGCCTGTGGACAGAGAAGCAATCTCCAGGGACGGCACCTACCATCTTAAGCACTACAGTCAACGAGGGCAGCGACTTTCAACCTTTTTCACCTCATGGCACACATGAGGTGAAATGACTAAGATTCTATGGCACACCAAAAAATATAGTTTTTTGCTGCTCTAACCAAGGAAATAGGTATAATTTTGATTCATTCACACCAGACGCCTAATGCTATGTTGACTGTTGTCATTGTTTTCTTAATTCAACAGTCTAAGGGAAAAAGGCAGGTACTGCATGGTTTAAAAATACTTGGGCACAGCACACCTGGCTGAGAATCACTGACCCAGGCGACTCAACAAGCCCAACGGGCAAAGTGGCCCCAAGCAACAACCCTCCACAGGGTTTCGCTGTCAACCACGAGGCCAGCTCCTGTTTTCCTCCGCGACAGCAGCAGCAAACTGCGCTCCACCAGGGAAACCGGACAGCCAAGTTTTCTCCAAACTAACTCCAGAACACATCCTGTTTCAGTACGAGCCCCGAGCCCCAGCGAGGAGAAAGGTAACGGTCACCTGAGAAGTTGCGTCCCCCTGGAAGTGGGTTGATCCGCTGGCGCTTAAATTGGGACATTGGGAATGCGGTCCTCTTTCAGAGTCTTGGGGGAAAAAACCTTCAATCAGGAAAGAAACAAGTTAACAGCTCATAGGGGAATTTTCCATCAACTCCAAAACAGGAACTAAGTATCCTGAGGAGAGTAGGGAGAATGAATGGAGGCGATGAAGGGAGTGGAAAGAGAACTGAAGCAATGGCACGGCTCCAGCCAGCCCTCACCAATAACCCAGCGGCGGGGACACAGCCCGGCTACGTGAAAGAAAAGCCAACTGGAGCTCAGACTGCGACTCGCCCCAGGCCACACGAGTCAGTGACAAAACTGGGGCTCACACCCGGGCCTCCCGACATGCAGCGCCCCTCTCGCCGCGCCACTGCCGGATGCGTGAGGCGTCCAGAGGCTGGAAGGGGCCCGGAGACATTCATTCATTCCAACACATCCGCCAAAATGCTCTCAGCAAGGCCCAGAAACATGGAGGAGGCTGCCGCCGGAGAGGGGACCGTGAGGGCCTTCTCCCCGGAAGCTGGCCCGTTGTCCCCCGGCCCGTGGCAAGGCAGCCGTGGCGGACGGCGGATCCGGCTGCGCGCCCGCCCTCCGGCTCCCGCGCTGCCCGCCCTTCGCTCCTGCCTCAGCAGCCGCCGGTGCAGGATCGCCCGGGCCGGGGTCAGGCCGCCGTGGGAAGACAGAGGCGCGGGGTTCCTCCTCCCCTTCCTCCTCCCCCCCGCCCGCCCCCGGGGCCGGGGCCGAGGCCGTTGCCAGGGAGACGGGGCTTGCAGTCCGAGGGGGGCTCGGCCCCTTCCGCGGCCCGTGCATCGTTGCTGCCCGGCCTCCGCGGCCCCTCGGTTGGGGAGGAGCAACGGGGCAGAAGGGCGGCGGGGGTCCGGCCAACCCACCTGCGGGCCAGGGCCGCGACACCGGGGGGACAAAGACACCCGGAACCACCACTGCCGCTGCTGCCTCCGCCACCGGAAACGCCTCTCCGGAAACGCGACCACTGGTCGGAAGCTGCCACTCTCCCGGATATAGTCCCTCCCCCGCGGCGCCGACCTCCCCCTCCCCCACGCCGGCCCGCCGGCCCGCTCCGACCCGGAGCGGAAGTACGCCTTCCCCTTCGGACGCGCGTTCGGAAGCTGCGCCTGGGTGGTGTCCTCGCTTAAGTGTCCCATTAGAAAAATGGGCTTCAGAGAATTGGTTCTTTGTGCAAAGACAGCTAGAGTGCGTCCCCAAACCTGAGGAAGGGCCCAGTCTTGCGTCTTCCGGGCAGACCCCGGGACTGCAGTTGCAGGAGAACCGAACTCTGCGGACGGATGGCCGTTTCTGGGAGGTAGTGTGTCTCTGCCTCAAGCCACTGACCCCAGTCCTGCCCTTCCACTGAGGGCACCCTACACACACACCACCCCTCCATCCTCTGGGTGCCCACAGACTAAGCTTTTCCCCTTTCCAATTAAAAAACTCTACGAACCCAACAGGTTGTAATAAACTACCACAATATTTAGAGAGACATTTACAGAGTTCTTACGGACTTTTCCTTTAGTTTTCACGACAGTGATGGGGGTACGCAGGTCAGGAATTAGTGTCCTAACTCTCAGGTATGAAACCTAAGAGGCCTTGGTGAAATGACTCGCTCCAAGTCTTGCTGCTAATCACCGGCCGTTCTAGTCCCCATTACCAACCCCAGTCCCCCCTTACCCAGGAGACTCCACCATCCCTCCAGTCCAGCCACCCTCCAACACCCATACCCCGCCCCCCGCCCCCCCCCCCCCGTTTCCCTAGTCATGTAACATTCACAAAGCACTTTGAGACAGTTTAATCTCATTTAACCCTCATAACAAGCTGGTGAGGTAGGTAGGTCAGGCATCATTATACCATTTGGGAGATTAAGTGGGAAGCTACAGCTCAAGAAAGTTAAGGGACTTTGTCCAGGTCTAAAAGCTAGTATGGGCCTCCAGTTTCAGCTCTGATGTGTAAAGGCTAGTAAGGAGCAAGGCAGCTAGGAATAGACCCTGCTGGTTACTCTGCTAATCCCCATGTTTTTCTGAACACGTCCATTCCTGGTGCAGTCTTCAGAGCCACGGCTCCATGGACTAGACTCAAGCAGAGACAGCCGAGGCAGCACCCTTCTCTGTGCTGGGGCTTCCCACGCAGCAATGAGGAGAAAAGCAGGGCTCCAGGACCAGCAACTGTGCACTGAGGCATGAAGGTCAGTCAGTTCCCTCCCTCTGCAGTTACCTCACCTAGAAGACCAGCTTTCTGCGTGTGATTCAGGAGAGCTGGCTGGATCCAGTCAGTGCACAGCTGAGACAGTCTCACGGAGATATGTGCATGTATTGTTTTGCATATAGACACATCTGCAGCAGGTTGGGCCCTGACACATCACCATGCCAAACACGCTCCAGGTGCCTGAGGAATCAGTTCACATTGTCTAGGCTCGGATTTCTGGCAGCCGAGGAGGTGCCCAGAGACCTTGGGGTCTCTCAGGGAACCAGGGCTCCCCTGGCAAGCTGCTCAGAAGGACTCAGCCCTCTCCTCAGAGAGAAGGGCAAGTGTTGGCAGTTTTCTCTGGCAGTGCCCCAAAACAGTGACAGGGCAAAGGGCAAAGAAGAAGACTTCACTGCACACCCCTCCACACAGGGGCACACCTGCACCAGGAGGTCTCAGCAGACAGAAAGGTTTTTTGCTCGTTGCTTCTTCACCACTAATGATGGCATAAATGTCTTCCGGAGGGGGTGACATAGAGGTCTTTCAGGGAAGTCCCTTGACCCAATCCTGTGGAAAAGGCAAGGCGGACTTAGGTGAGGAAAAGGAAACGAAAGTGGCAATAGCCCAGAGTGGGTCGGGAACTGACATGGTGCTTCCTTTCCCTGGAGAATTATTCAGTGCAACTGCCCCCCGTGGTCCGCTGTGGCACCCTTTGTCTGTGCCCCCACCTTGCCTGCCCAGCACACTGGGAAAGTGGCCTAAGTTTCAGCTTTGAGGGTGGAGGATTTACGAGGCTGGCACAGGAAAACTTCCCACATTCTGGTCCTGGCTCTGCAACTGACGCCCCATGTGGCCTCAGGAAGGCAACCTCCCTTCCCAGCCCAGCCCCCAGCCTCCTCATCAACCAATGAGAAGCCTGAACTACTTTCTGTTTCTTCTAGCACCCTTTCCGAGACTGTCACTCAGATCGCAGAGGGACCATGAGAACTAGCAGTACAACCTCAGTGCCCTGGTTCGTCCGGCTCCTTCATGCCCTCACCTGGGCTGAGGTATGGCACTCACCTGGGGGCAGGGCCATGAGGAGGGGTGGGGGGCTCAGGGTGTTGAGAGCTCCTCCAGCGAATCCTATTGAGAAGGACCTTGACCTTGTTCCAGTGGGAGAGATCCCGCTGAGCAGAGAATGAGGGGGTTACCACAGAGCCCCACCCCACAGCACATCCCATACTGCCACAGACAGCTGTCACCACAGCCAGGAGAGGTCACCTGCTCCAAACAGGAATCCCCTCCTTTTCCCAGTTTCCAGCCTTTACTGTATCCACACATGCCACCCACCCCCACCTCCACTTGTCACCAGCCCCACACACACCCATCACCCACCTTGTGACTCTGGGAGCATGGGAAGTCGTGAGCTGGCCCTGTGGGAGCCTCTGACAGCCCACTGGGCATTGCCACCTTCAGGAGTGAAGCTCTTTCTGCACCTTCAGAGAGAGAATCCGGTGACCCAGGTCCCAGAACAGGAACACGCCAGTCAAGCCCAGGGCTTAGGGGGTCTTCCTGGGGCCCCAGGCCAACAGGACTGGGAAAGAGGCTCAGTCGCCCCACACCTGTCTCCTCTGTCCGGCTGAGCAGCTCCCAGGACCCATATACCCCACTGCCTGGGGTGTGAGAGGGTTGAAGCAAAGGTACCAGGGTCGGCTCTTCCTCGACAGGGTCCTGTGTGGAGGAGAGAAGGGCACTTGGGGCCTGAGCAGAGACGAGGCTATTCTGAAGGAAGCCCTGGTGCCAGGGGCCCCACCCTCCTGAGCCTTCTCAACTCACCAGCACGCCCCCCCCCCACACCCAGGCCCCACCAGCACCACATGGCTCACTCACCGCAGGGAGCCTCTGAGTCTGCAGCTGCAGGTGGAGTTGCTGGAGCCTCACCATCTGCTCCAGCACCAGGCACAGGAGTTCCAGGTAGCGAAGACCCTGTCCTGGGAGGCAGGCCCAGGCTTCAGGCCCCACACCCCTCACCTGTGGGAGGTAATGAGGTAGGCGAGACTTGAACTCAACCAGACTCCCATCCGCGGTGGCCATCAGATGGGGACAGAACAGACAGGGAGAGGAGGACTATGCACCCAGCTGGCCTCCCAACGCCCAGCCATCCATGGCACCAGGCAAACCTCCTACCAGCCCACCTCCATATGGCCGGGAGTGGAGTGAGACAAGAGGCTGTGACACACCCATCAATTAGGGACGGGAATGCCCCACCCCGAGAGAGAGCTCTGGGGAGGACAGTTGGGGGGGGCCCACCAGCCCCAGTGTGAGAGGGCCATGTCCACCCACTCTTCACCCAGCAGAAAGTTGGCACTACCTCTGCTTCTTCTGGGCCTGCCTCTTGGTCAGTTTCTGCCTTGGTGGCCTCCTGGTCTCTTGCTCCAAAAGGGGGCACTTCATGCTGAGGCTTCCTTGTCGGCTTTGAGGAGCGTCGGTGTTGTGACAAGCTGGCAGGGGAAGTCGGGAGCTGGCTGGACCGCTCCAGCACCTGCTCTAGCTTCCAGCTGGCCAGGAGCCGGCCCAGGTGGGCAGGGGGCTCCACGGGCAGGGCCAGAGGCTCTCGGCCCCCCACAGGCTCCAAGTCCAGAGCTTCTTCAAGAAGGCCCGGCAAGGTGGTCGGGGAGCTGTCCCCAACCACCATCTCCACTCCAGAGCCCCGGGAGGCCAGTTTGAGAAGCGGCACCTGCCCCCAGAGACCCTTCACCTCGCTGTCCCCCTTCCAGGAGCCCAGTGAGCACCCTTGAGAGGCATCTAGGATCCGCCTGTAAGTGCTGGTGACTCCAGGCACGACACAACCGTGGGCCAGGTTCTCGCCAGCTCCATCTGCAAAGACAGTGAGAATCAGGCTGGGGAGGCGGCCCTTGCACCCCCAGCATTCCTGGCAGCTGAAACATTCCCTGGGGAGGAGTGTCCTGGGCCAGAGGTGAAGCCAGGTGGAGCCTGGCCAGCCACAGCCCTGCCTGGCCCTGTTCACAGGGCTCTCTTTACAGCAGTAATTGTTAGTGATCACACCCCTGGTCCCTGCCGTGGGGTGGGCTGCCGGAAAGAGTTTCCTCTTCATCAGCTCCTGGACGGCCTGTCTTCCTCTCAGGAGGGCTGCTTTCCTCCTGGGAGCCCTTGATCTCCTGCCCCTCGGGTCTGCCTCTGACCAAGTAGTAAGTGTGGGTGCTGGAGCCTCTTCCCCTGCTCCCAAAGGGGAGTATGACTGGGCACCCCACCTCAGGAAGGGGGAGGGGCACAGAGACGTGCAAACAGGCATCAGGGTGCTGGGTGAAGTCCCTCCTGGAGGGGGGAGGGAGTAATTAAAAATAACAGCTATAACCATTTGGGGTGTTTGTTCTTTTAAGTGAGAAACAGTGAAGATTTTGTGGTGAGTTGAAGACAAAAAACCGAAGAAAGGGAACTGGGGTAGGGGCAGGGGGACACATGTCCTTGTCACCTATTAACTATCACCTGGGTGCCAGACCCTCCTACGCTCTGGGTGCCTGATGGTCACTGGTGATGCGGAAGCCGAGGCTGGAAAGGGTGGAGGACTACCCACATGTTGCAGCCGGCCACGCGGGGAGCCAGGTGCCAAGCCTGGCCCCCTGGGCAAGGAAGTGGGCCACGAAGCCCACCCTGGGGTGCCTGTGGAGAGGGGTCCGCCGCCGCGGAGGGGACTTTCGGAACTGCAGGCAGGGGCAGGGGCCGGCGGAGAAAGATCCAGATTGGGCAGTAGAGGGAAGTGGCCCCGGAGGAAGTGGGATGGAGGCGGTGAATGAATTAACGCCCAGATTCCGCGGGTTTCCTGTACGAGGTACAGTCACTCGACCCGTCCAAAGGGAGCCCACGGGGCGGCGAGGCCGGGCACCCCGAGCGGGTGTGCGGGGTGGGGTGCGGTGGGGCGGGGCGGGGCGCTGGCGGGGGTCAGCACTCCGGGGTGGGCGCTAGGGCAGGAGGCTCTGCCCTTCTGGGGGTGGGCGACTCACCCCGGCCGCCCAGCGGCTCCACTGCGAAGACGCGCCTCCGGCCCAGCATGGCCCTGCTCCGCCCCAACCGCTGCGGCAGGATGGAGCACTCTCCGCCCTGGTCCCCTGGATGCTGCCGGGCCCGCGCGGCTTTGCTGCTGCGTCCTGACCCCCTCCCTGGGCGCGGCCCCGGGCCACTCCCAGCAGGGGGATGGAGCGATGCTGGAGGAGGGTCGCAGGTGTGAAGGGAGCGGGGCTGCACGCGGGGCCACGTGTGCACGGGCGGCTCCCCAATGCTGGCAGGGCGCAGAGAAGGACCCCGGTCCGCTCTCTTTCGGACGCTGACCCTCTGCGCTTCAGGCCAGGGCAGCCCACCTCGGCCTGAGGTCGCTTTCTGTCTGGTTGCGCAGGGTCACTCTGCCCGATTCACACGCGGAGTCTGCTTTCCTGCCGCCCAGATGAAGCCGACGGGCGGGGACTGGACCAGAGCGCGGAAGGAAATGGAGCCCCACGTGCTGGCCGTGGGAAGGCCGCTGACCGGGGCGCAGACGTCAGTCTCTGCGCTCCTAGCTGCGTGCCTGGGACACGTCACTCAGCCACTCAGAAACTGGCGCGAGAAAAGGGGGGAATGATCTCTGCCCAGAGGAAAATCCTTTCCTACAGCTCCAGAGCACCTTGGGTCACGGGCCAGCTCTGAATCCCTCCTCGTCCCCTCCCTCTTCCTCACCCCGGGACCCCACAGTGGGGGCAGGGTGGGACTGCAGGACTGGGGAAGACGTGAGCCAGGGAGGCGGGGAGCGGCCTGGAGGTGGGGCAAGCGCAGGCGGGACAGCTTCCCTTTCCCCACTCCACCCCGCGACCCTCGTCCCAGGGCTCGAGAGGGGCTGGGGGTCCAGGCAGCTGCTGAAAGAGACAGAGCCTGGTGACTAGATGGCTGGTGGCCTCTAAGGAAACCTCAACCTCCTGAGGAAGGTGTCCTGGCTGGAAAAACCCCAGCAGGACCCAAATACCCTGAAAGCAGACGAAGGAGCTGGTGGACGTGCAGACCGGCACCTGACCCTGGGGGGAGGGGCTGGGTGGGCCGGAGCTGGCGCCTGGGAGGAAGCGCTGTTGCTGGGAGGGAAGGCTGTCTGCCCACCCCTTCTGCTCCCAGCTCCTTGGACCCTTTCTCAAACACCTTGTGCAGGAGCCTTCATCGGAGAACCACAAACTACAAGATTCTAACTTCTTAAGATCATGAAACAGGCCTACGGCCAAGCCCAGGAAAGGAAGAATGATAGCCAGGTGCTTGAATTGCCAGCTCTTCTTAATACCTGATTGGCAAGCTAAGCAAGCCCTTGCCCAGTAGCCCTGGGTCCTCTGGGTTGACCCCTCCTGGCCTACCCTGGGCAGAATCCGCTCCCCATTCCTCTTTCGCAGATACAGACAGGGAAGCAGAGAACACTGGGCCTGGCAGGAACTGCTTTATGCAATTCAAATGGGATGTGTGTACCAAACCCCCTAGGCCCCGCCAGACCCCATGCCAGCCCTGCCATGTAGGAGGGTAGGAGGGCTGGCCAGTCCGGTGGCTTCCTCTCTCCAAAGTGAGAAGGTGGGGAGGGAAGAGAGGGAAACTTTGCCAGATCTCGCCCTGAATTTGGAGAATGTGGGGCCAAATTCCAAGCAGCGGTCTCCTCGGTGACTCTGGGCAGGAATGCATGTGAACAGGAAGCCAGCCAGCAGGAATGCAATGTCTCAGCACAAGGCTTTGTGTGGCCCCCAAAGAAGAGCCCCCCTTTACACACACACACCAATGCACACTCCCCTCCAGGCCATGTCTTCCCACCCACCCCCAGGCAGATATGCCAGCCCCCTCATGGTGATGGGGATACTTTGGGGGGTGGGGCACACACTTCCCTCCCATCTGCCTTTTGCTGCCCTGCCCGGCAGTGTGCCCCAACAGGACCGCCTCTGCAGCTGCTCCTTCACCTGACAACTGCAGGACACTCATCTCCCCACAGGACCACGGGCACAGCTGAGAACCTGGGGGCAGCTCCCACCAGACTAGAGATGGCTGGGAGCCATGGTACCCTTCCTGAGGGCCCAGGAGGCTGCCTCTGGTGCTGAGGGGTGCCTCTGGGGTGAGGGGCAAGAGCACCCCCACCCCAGACAAGCCAGACACCCAGGAGTCTGGCTCCAGGTTCTTTCAGAGGCCCCCTCCCCTTACCATCTAGGAGCCCCCAGGCCAGTCCCTCACCCTCCCTGCCCTTCCTTTCTTCATGTATAGAGAGGGTGACAACAGCAGTGCCCACCCAGTTGTGACGGTGGGACTTACAAACCTCCCTGGTGCTTTACTTATCTAGCTGTGGAACTTTGGGAGAGTCCGCTTCTCACCTCCACCTGAAGGGGGCAGTATCACATTCTCCCTCCGGTCTCTGCTAACTCGAATCTGTCACCATTTCTGAAGTCATTCTCCCACAGGCAGAAGAAGGGCACCGCACTGTTCAAACTGCAGTTGCATGACGGGGTGGCCTCCCTCACCCACGGTCTGGGTCAGCCCCAGGCTTCTGTGCTGACTAACGGGTTTGGCTAATAACTCCATCTTCCAAAGCAGTTTTTCCCCCAGCTTCGGCTGGCTGTGTGGCTGTGGAAAGCTCTGGAACTGAAACGTGCAGGGCCCCTGGTAGGGGAGCTGGCTGCCACAGCTGGGGAGGTAGATTTGAGCTTGAACCCACTCAGCCTTCAAAAGGCATTCAGCCACTGGCAGGCAGGCCCACCTCGCAAGGGTCTGCACTTCCCATTTGTCTTTCTCTGCTCCTGAGAACAGCGCTGGCCCCAGGTGGTTTGCTATGGACGGGGTCTCGCCATATTAACATTCCAACCCACTCTGTCGCTTTCAGCTTGTCGCTGTGCTGCTTAAAATGTTCCAACTGTCCCAAGAGCCTCCAGGTGAAGTTCAAACCCTTTCTCACAGCCTTCAAGGCTCCCATCTCCCTCTGCAAACTTATCTCAGCACCCCCTTCAGCCACTGCCCTAAACTGAGCGTCCCAGTTGCACCCACCCCCTCACTGGGCATTTCTCTCCTCCACTTGTCCCAGGCCGATTCATCCTTCCACACAGAGGGCCCCTGCGCATGGATGTTCCACATTAGCTCTTAAGCACTCGCTGTCACAGAGTGTTACTTCATTCACGCAGGCTCAGTCGCTGCCACTTGACTATTATGTTCAGGAAAGCAAGAAACATGCTACATCTTTCTGCATTCCCAAACTCAGGCATTTCCAGAGGGGCGAATTCCACTTTGGTGAGTAAGCATTCTCCCCTGCCACAGGCTACACCTGACACTAGGTGGCGCCAAGAGGGCTATCCCCCTTAAGACCAGACGTTCTGGCCAGACTGACTGAGCCACAAGAAAGCCTTGATCTTTTCTATGAAAATAAAGGCAGCCATCCAGGCAGAAGGTGAGACAATTATATCAAGGTGTAAATTATATCAACAGGTGCCTGAGGAGGCAACACAGTCTCTGCCAAGATTCCTGCCAAAAGGAGCCAGATAGCACAAAGCACTCTCTGAAGCCCGTCTTTGATCTTTTCCGTGAAAGTAAAGCCGAGGCTGCTGCCCATCCCTGACTTGGGGCAGGGTGAGTCTGGAGCACCCAGTGGCACCCATGCACCTTTCTGAAATGAATTAGAACAGGTGGAGGGCAGTTGACTGAAGCCAAAAATCTGGCAAGGACAACTGCCCCCACCTTAGCTCAAACATATACCCCCCAGGGCAGGTGTGCTAGCACCAACTATGATGTATGTACGCATGTGTGTGTGTGTATGTATATATATATACATATATGAATGAATTTTTTTCCCTCAAATCAACCACCAGTGAAGCCAGCAGGATCTCTCAGGGAAAGGGGCAGGCAGATCCCCGAGGGTGAGGCCCTTGGTGGGTGATGGTCCCTCAGAGGCGGAGCTCTGCTGGGTTGCCCTCTCCAGGCCGGGCCTACCTACAGCTTTGTCTGCAAGTGCTTCTGGTGATCACATTCCTCCCTTAGGTACAGACAGCCTCAGAACGCAGGGGGGACTCTGGCTAGGGCCCCTCCTCTGCCCACCCTCCGGGCCAGTCGGTGGGCGGGCAACACCCAGGGCGGATAGAGCAGGGGCACAAGAGCCAGCGGTGGTGGAGCAGCAGGCAGTCGCTCCAATGGGCCTGGGCAGAGGGAGCGAGTCTGGGGCAGCCTCCGTTCCTCCGCTGCCTGCCCTCTGGTGCCCCTGCCCCTCCCAGGGCCTGGGGTGAGAACTCATTCCTCTAGAGCACCAGGGATCACCCCAGTAGAACGGGCATCTTTACCAGGGGCCAGGAAGAGCAGGATCATCAGCAAAGAGGAGCAAGGGGGTTGAGGGAAGGGGAAGAGGGGGGAAATAGGTAATTAAAGCCTCTGCACCCACTGGTAGGGAGAAGCCAGGGCAGGAAAGAGGGGCAGCTACTTTATTTTGTCCAGGTATGTATATTTATGGAGGTCACATGTCAGAAACTTTACCCAGTGAATACCGTCAGCCTCTGGCCCCACCCCTCTCCTAATCTCCACGGTCCAACCGGCGTAGCCCCTCTCCCTCAGAGAGGCCCTGGTGCAACGTCCACCCCAGGCTGGTGCAGAACATGTCCAGCAGGGGGAGCAAGAGTATCTAGTAAAGGCCTGGGAGAACGAGGCTGCCCTCACCCACCGCCCAAGACAGGACCCCACTTCTGACCCCAGCCAGCGAGGAGGAAGGGGCCCCACCACCCACCATCGCTCTTCCATGCCCACTTGCTGCAGGCGCGGCCCTGGCTCAGGGTGCCCACAGAGTCGAGGGCAGGCTGAGACCACAGTGGCGCTCAGGCCTGGGAGTTGAGGGTTTGGGGCGCTGAGTAGCGCTGGCGGGCATGCTTCTCACAGTACAGCTCATCCCCCACCCAAAAGTGCCCCCGCATCTTCAGGTTCAGCCCGCAGTCCGCGCAGGTGTAGCAGCCGGGGTGGCGGAACCGCCCCTCCTGGATGCGCACAGCCTGGTTCCTGCAGGAAGGAGGTGGGAAAGCCATTAACCTGGTGGGTGGGAAACTGGGGCAGCAGGCCTGATGCCCCCCAGAGCCCAGAGGCAGGGCCTGGGAAGATCCCCAAACCTGCCCTCAAGAATCTCACTTCAACAACCCCCACCCCGAGGACCCCTAATCCAGAATAAAAATCGTTCCTCCCCCTACAAACGGCAGGTAAACTCCATCCTGAATCTTCCGGACTGTGATGGAGCGGTGGCTCTCCAAGCACGGTCCCAGCACCAGGACCAGCATCACCTCATCACCTGGGGACAAGCTGGAAATGCAAATTCTGGGCCCAGGGGGGTCCTGAGGCGGAAATGCTGAGGGTGCTGGTCCAGGAGTGTTCTAGCCTGCCCAGCGTTGGGGGGAGGGGGCGGGGGGCGGGGGCTGCTGCTCTTGGAGAAGCACCAAGTCGGACCCTTTCCTTCTACCAGCGCAGCCTCATAAGCAGTGTCCCACTCTGCAGGTGGACTGCCGAGGCCCAGGAGGGTGGAGGGAGTCTGGGAGCGAGCCGGCTGACCCTCCACGCTGCGCACAGAAGAACTTTTTCCAGGGGGGCCTTGCAGCAATTTTCCAGAGGCTATGGCTGCATTCTAATGCCACCCACTGAGAAAAGTAAATGCACCTCTGGAAAATCCACCCCATTCCAACGGAGGTACAGGGGGTGTAAGAGCAAGATTTTCCGGGAGGAGCTGCCTCATCTGGAGGCAGGTCTCCAGTAGCTGGGAGATAATTGGACAGAAATCAAACACAGCAGTGATGGGGAGTGAGGAGCGGGGAAAGAAATCAGGGAGGAGTGGACACCGCAGGAGAAAGCTGGCTCAGGCCTGCTAAGAGGGAGGGTTGACATCACCCACAGGATGTCTTACGGGTCCACTTTGTCAGTGAGCCCCTCCCGGCGCCCTGTTCGATGCTGACTGCTGCGGAGAGCACCCTGTCTGTGCCGTTCCCCACCCCCCCACGCCACCAACACTCACGCGATGCTAGTGCTGCACTTCTCACACGTGTGGAGCTTGGGTGGAGTGGCCAGGGCCCTGGAGGTGGGCAGGGAGGACTGGGGGCTCAGCGAGCTGGGCAGGAAGGCAGGCGTGCCACCTGGGAGGGGCAAGGGCAGACAGACGCCTCAGAGCTCGTCCATCCCAGCTGCATCCAGGCTGTGTCCATGCATGCGCCCTCCACCTGCTGCAGCACGCTCCGCTCCAAGGACGCTCACACCCACAGGCGCACTCACGGGTGGGCCTCTGGGGAACGCTGGGCGTGGGGAACAGGGAAGGCAGCGGAGGTGCCAGACACTTGGCTGAGGCTGGGCAAGGGTAGGAAGCACGCCGAAGGCTGTTTGCTGGAACCGAGGCAACAGGCCAGGAGCGTCTGTGTGCCGTGTCTGACACGGCAGGCTGAGCAGACATTTCCTTTGCTGTGGCCCAGTTACGATGACGGTAATGGTCAGTAATGATAGGTAACAACGGCGCCATGATCCCTTTGCACAGATTCCAAAGGGCTCTTAGGTGCACTATGGCAGGTGAACCTTGGACCTCGCTCAGGTGAAGCACAGACGTTGTGGGGCGGGTACGGCCCCCACTCGCAGCCGGCTCTGCTGCTGAGGCTCTGGTGCTGATGTCCCTGTCTGTCTGCACTCTCCTCACCACCGCCTCTCCCAGGCCCCCTCCAGGGGCCCACTGAGGCCCTGGGGTAATGATGGACAAAACTGGCCCCAACCCTCCCACCCCTGCCCCTGCCTCTGTGAGCACCCCCGGAATGTAGACATCAGAGTTAGAACCAGCCACCAAGTCTGATCGTCCCATCCTCTAGCTCCTGGATGCTGCTGCCCAGGCCGGGCCCTCCCCATCCCTCCCTGCCCCCCCACCCACCCACAAGGCAGTGGTCCCAGCCCACCCCCACCACGAGAACTCCTGCACCAGCATCCAATTCCTTTGGAACCGGGCAGCTCCATCAGCCCCAATAAACAGAGGTCCTCACAGACAGATGCGGTCCTGACCGCCCTTCATCTCCGCGCTCACTCACGGCCAGGCCGATGGTGGGCATAGTGAGTGTCAGGCCAGAGCCCAAATCGTCTGCCCTGCTCGCTCCCACAGCTCAGGCACTGCCTGGCATTAACCGGCCCTCCCGGGTGAGGCCACTCCTTAGCCTGGCACGTGGGGTCTCGCAGCCAGGACGTAGCTCCCACGGCCACCCTCCCTGCCGCCAGGCCTGCTGTCCTCGCTCCCACAGCCAAAGGCCCTCCGGCTGCCAACCTCCACATTCCACAGCCTCCCCTGCGCCATCTTTCTGCAAGGGCCACAACAAACGCCCCTTCCTCCACCTTGGCCCCCTGGGGACCCCACTGACTACCTCTGTCGTTCCCTTGGCACTTTCCTGACCCCAGCCTGGACCCCTGAGGGGACCCCTGGTAGCCCTACTGGACCTTAAGCTCCTTCAGAGCAGGGCCTGTGCTTTCAGCGCCCTTTGGTGTCTGCTCCCATGACGAGCACTTAAGAAATACTCGCTCGCATTGGCTGGGCAGCTCAGTTGTCACAGCATCATCCCAATAGGCCAAGGTTAAGGGTTCGTTCAATCCTCGGTCAGGGCACATACAAGAATCAAACAATGAATGCATAAAAGTGGGACAACGAATCAATGTCTCTCTTTCTGTATTCCTCTCTGTCTGTCTCTCTCCCTCTTACTCTCAAATCAGCACACAAACAATTTTAAAAAAAACTAGCCCACTAACGCATCCGCTCAAGGCCCCTGACCCGAACCGCCCTGCCCCTCCCCGTCCCACCTCTCTCCTCGGCCTCCAGAGCCTCCTGCAGGAGCCTGAAGGAGCTGGACTGCCGGGGGGCCGCCCGCGCCTCGCGGTTTTCCTGCAGCATCTTGAAGACTTCTGAGTCCTCTTCCAGGTGGCGGCCTCCCCGCTCGGAGTCCACACTGCAGGGGTGGGAGGCAGCCAGGACTGAGGGGCCCTTCTGGGCGTCAGGACCACAAGTCTGGGGGCAGGGAATGGGTGTCCTGGGGAGAAAGGACTCCAGCCAGAGGAATGTTGCCTGGGTTTAGAGAGGCGGGGGACCCCCCCCCCATCCCTCTCTGGGAAGCCACTCTGTCTCCTGTCCCTCCCAGCTCTCTAAGATCCCCCCACCCTCCAGAGCCCGCTGGTACCTGCGCCTGGGGCTGGAGGCCCGGGGGCCCGGGGAAGGCGGCAGCACCAGCACAGCCAAGTCGCCAGTGAGGCTAGGGCCAAGGCCAGCCTGTGGGAAGGAGAGGCACCAGGGGAGGAGTTGGCGCCCAGCCTCTGGCCAGCTCACCCAGCCGCCTCCAAGGCAGGCTGTTCCCCGGCGCAACACCAGAGGGCTCTCGGGCCTCGCTGACCCGGAGGCCCCCCTCCTTGTCCCCCTCCTCGGGACCATCTCACCAGGCCGGCCTGAGAGCCAGGGCACCAGGGACTGTGTCCCAGAGGGGAGGGCGGTGGCACAGAGCTATGCAGCTGTTAGGGTCCTGCAAGGGGACTGGGGGGTGAGGAGGGAGAGCAGAGTGAAGACCAGGGGGTGACAACCAATTCAGTTCAGACAAAACGCAAATTCCTCTGTTATCACAGGCCACGTGTTTGGAAACATGTTGCATGTTGGGGCCTGGCTCCTCCCGACAGAACAAGCAAAGAAGCCAGCCAACCCTTCTGCTGTGAGGAAAAGGCAACATGAAGGAGAGGAGGAAGGGGGCCAAGACCCTCTGGGAGTCAGGACTGGAGCTGCCCCAGGCACCTCTCTCCCATCCACGCTGGTCCCAGGGGGCCAAGACCCTCTGGGAGTCAGGACTGGAGCTGCCCCAGGCACCTCTCTCCCATCCACGCTGGTCCCCCTCCCAGGAGGGCCAGCGTCTGGGCCGGGCTGGTCCTGCCCCTCGCAGCCTAGGAGAGCCTGGCCAGTTGGGGCCACAGCCCAGCAGCGGCGCCCCTGCCCCTGTGGGCACCAGCTGTCAGTGGCTCCCACACTCGCCCTCCACTGAGCCATCCTGCCTTCCACCTCACGCTTCTCTGCTGCCTGGCTTCCTCCCCACTCTGCTGCCTCCCTGTCCCATCCCCACACTCAGGTAGGCCTCAGGGACCCCCGGGGCAGTGCGGGGCTTAGGACAGGTTTCCTGGGAAGCCGTATTCCCTCCGTTTTAAAATTCAAAGTCAAGAACGAACTATGCAGCGAAATGAACAAACTGCATGAGTTCTGCAGCTAAAAGTGAAAACATCAGAGTCTGGGGAAGACAGCCTTAGACCCTCACCGCCTCTCCCACCAGCCTGCATTTCTCTGCTCTCGGGCCTCTGTGGGAAACTTCGTACAGGCGAGGAGGCTTCACATCAGAAGGGCAAAGCCACTGGTGTGGGAGGCGGGGCTGGGAGTCCACGGCCGGATCCCCAGTGCCAAGCTGGTGCCGTGAGGCCAACTGAAAGATGGTGAGGAAACTTCCTCGGGAGTGACGGCCAGTTACTTAAGAACAATGTTCCATCTGACTGTCCCAGACAAGCCGGCATGTGCCCTGGCCAGTGAGGAGGGAGGGCTGAGACCTGGCCCGGGTTCCCTCGAAAGCCAAGTCCTCATGCCATTCAGACGGAGGGGTGCTGCTCTCACTTCACAGCCGCTCCCCACGGCTTCTGCTTCTCAGGAGGGGCAACCTCTGGTTTCCAGAAGGGCACCACGAGGAGGGGCTGGCGGCGCGCGGCGCCTGGGACTCGGGGTGCCCTCAGCCCACTCGGGAGCAAGCAGCAAAGTGGCAGCCCCAGCCTGAGGGGCAGGCGCAGCTCCGCAGCCCCTCTGCCTTCACGCAGGGCAGCCCCGCCTCTCTCCGCCCTCCTTTCCTCTCAGTCAGATCCGGATGGGACACCTGCCTTCGCAGAGCGGACCTTTCCTCTCCAAGTCCAGGAAACCTGCTCGTCTGCCCACCAAGAGCTGCCTGTGGCCCAGCACCTCTGGAAATGTGTTCTGGGGGAACACGGGGTGTTGTAAGTGAGTGGCAGGGAAGCGGGGAGGAGAAATTCTGCAGCTGAACACAGGAAATTAACAGCATGAAATTAGGGCCTGGAAGGTGCCAAAGTGCACAGCGACTGGCATGGGGAGCTGGGGGACCCGGTGGCTCCCACGCCCGCGGACCCGGTTTGCTGTGGACCAGAACACAAACCTGGCTGGGGCAGGAATTTCTCTGGTTTCCCGCCACTACATCCCCAGGGCCCAGAAGAGGGCCTGACACAGAGCAGCTGCGTGGGAAGTACGCGTTGAAGGAACGACCAGGGGCTTCAGGGCAAACCATGGGCCTCAGAGACCATGAGCTCAGGGTCTTCGGTGCAGAGGGGGGGGCTCATCTGAGGTGACGTGGTAAGGGTGGGGCTCACCTTCCCCTGCTGCCTCTCCCTGCCACCCAGCCCATGGCTCCCCATTTTTTAAAGTTTATTGATTGCTTTTTAGGGAGTGAGAGAGAGGCATCAATTTCTTGTTTCACTTACTGATGCATTTCATGCTTTGGTTGCTTCTTGTATGTGCCATGATCAGGGATCGAACCCACAACCTTGGCATATTGGGACAATGCTCTAACCAACTGGGTAGCCAGTGCCCCCCAGCCAGGGCCTAGGGCTCCTCTTTCCCACCAACTGGGGCGGGTCCTCAAAAATACCGTGCATCCGCTCTCTCAGGGCTGCTTAAGACAGCTTGGTGGCCCCCACCCCTCCTCCGATTCAGTCGGTCTAGGCTGGAGCCTGAGAATTCGCATTTCTAACAAGTTCCAAGGTACTGCTACTGGTCGGGGAGCCACTCCCTACACTACCCAATTGTTCCCTTTTCCTGGCTTGGGGACACCATGAGGAAGGGGGGAGGGGGCCAGGAGGCCCCAGGACCAGCTTTACCACGGCTTTCCCCTGCCCCTGCCCGTCAGCCTCTGCTTCCAGATGGCACCAACGAAACTGCCAACAAGCCTTCCCAGTCCACGCTCATCTCTCCCCTCCCAGAAGGCCTCCTGCTTTTATAATTAAGACCATACTATTTAGTGCTTAATTGACCCAAAACTGTTTGGCGTGTTTGTCTTATCTCCACAGCTATATTTAAAACTATTTCAAGAAAGGGGTCTCATGGAACACATCTCCACGCCCATGTGTCTGGTGGGCCACTGGGCAGGCCCAGCATGGGTCCCTAAGGAGCCCGGAGTGTGTGGCCCCTGGAGGACCCCACCCCTTCCTTCTCCGAAGCGCCCAGTTTCTAGTGCTCCCCCCGCCAGGTCCCCAAAGGCTCTGCTTTCAGGAATGCGGAATCAACGGGAGTTAGGCTTCCAGCAGCTGGGCCTCTTCACCTTCACCCCAAAGGCTGGACATGCCCCCCAACCCTGCGCCCAGCAGCTGTGGCCCAGAACTGTTGGCTGCCTCAGCCCCTCACCTCACCACCCACCCCAGCCCCCCGAGAGGAGAAACACCACCAGGGAGGGCTGAGCTGTCTGTCACCAGTGGACATGGGACCGGGGACAGGGTGGGTACCCCGGGGAGGGAGCCGGGTGGGGCAGGCAGAGAGTGGGCCAAGTACCACTTGAGGCAGAACCACAGCCCGGCTCCCCCAGGCTGGGCCAGGGGGAAGAGGGGGGGTGGGGCAGGGAGCTGGGGCAGGCACAGAGCTGGAGCAGGGAGGAATGAGCTCAAGGGGCGAAGCCAGAGCCAAAGGGAACCATCCCAACAACAGCAGCAAAACTATGTCAGCCCCGGCCCAGGAGAAACACTCAGGAAGGGAGGGAGGCAGCAGGAAGCAGGGAGGCTGCGGCAAGTGGGAGAGAGGAGGTGGAGGCGGAAGGCCACCTGGGACAGGCGGGCAGGGCCCAGCAGCCAGCGAGACCCACCAGCAGACAGGATGGCCACCTGGCTCAAGAAAGGGGAGCAGCCAGGCTGCCCTGGTGACATCAGCCACCTGCAGCCCCACAGGCACCACTGACACCAGTGGCTGGAGGAGGCTCTCTCCTCCCCCCAGGATCCTCACCTGTCGGCTTCCGGGGTGGCCCCCATAGGACAGGTGGTCAGTGAGTCCCGGGCTGTACGCCAGGCTCTGGAAACTGAATGGGGAAGATGCATCACATGTGAGTGAGCCAGGCACCCCCACCAGACTGCTCAGGAAACAGAAGGTGCCCCCAGGGTCCCCTGAACACAGCTGCTGAGGCTTTGAGAGGTCCGACCTGAGCCTGGCAGCTCACCTTCGGCTGACCGCTGCTTCTCCAGCGAGGGCAGGTGGGCTGGTGGAGGGCTGGTTGCAGAAGGGGCTGCATGGCTGGGGGCTGGGGGAGGCTGGGCTGGAGCAGGAGGACCGGAAGGAGGACAGGCTATCAGTGTGTGTCCTCACTGAGCCCTGTGGAGACAAGGGTGTGAAGAGTGCTCTGCCAGTCTCCTGGGCCCTGTCCCTCAGGCCTCCCCCGCCCTTTGGGCACTGGGTCCCAGCTGAAGGCACCATCCCACCTGGAAACGGGTTGCCAGCACCTCCATGGAGCTTTCCCCATTGGTCTGCCCAGGAGAGGCAGCCCGGGACCTGAGGAGAGGACAGAGGCCGCACAGGTCACGGGGACCCTGGTAGGGGCTGGAGATTTCAGCCGTCCCCACACCAGGTTCTCAAGACTGGTGTGAACCTGTGTAAGTGACTTGTCTAAAACATTCAGGCAGTGGGTTGTCAACTTTCAACTTGGCCAAATGCAAAACCAGCAACGATCACCAACAGCCACCGTGATTTCTTAAAAGAAAGGACCGTTCATCACCAAAAAGTAGAGAGGATATAATTTTCACAAAAAGTTCTGTAAATTCAATTTCATTTAAAAACGCCTCACACTTCCCCCTCCTACTTTTTTGTTGGTTTTCGCATTTTATCCAGACTTTGTCGCTGGTTGGCATCAGTCTGTAGATGGATCTAGGGGGAGATGACTGACCTCACAGAGTAGTCCTTTATCTTTCCCTCACTGGAAACTGCAGCCCAGAGAGCGAAAGTGAGTGGCCCGAAGCCCTACAGCCCAGCAGTGGCTGGGCCAGCTGCCCACTGTCCCCCACCAGAGGACCGCCCCACCCCCCCCCCCCGCCCCCACCAGCTCTACCACTATGGCCGGATGCCTTTGAGAGAATCACTCTGGTCCCTTCCACAGGCTCCTCCCCATGGAACAAAGGTGGAGCTCTCCCCCTCCCCCACCAGGCAGGCAGCCTCAGGACCTAGGGACCCACTCCCAGACAACCGCCAAGGCAGTCAGTAAGAGGTGCCCCCCTCTCCCCAGCTCCCCAGAGACCCTCCCCCAAAACCCCTCCCAGAAGAGCCCGGCTGCAGCCTGAAAGAGCCCCCAGGGCCCAGAGCTGGCAGAGGAAGCAGGCGCCTGCCGTGACCGATCCTGCCACACCATTCCTGGATGTCTGGCCCCTTCTTCCGAGGTCAGCAGGAGCCACAGCCACCACACACCCGCCAGCCTCGACTCTCTGGGGAGGGTGTGGGGTCTGAGTGAGGGGCTGGGCTGCGGCTCAGGGAGCTCGGCTTCCTGCCACAGGGCTCTGAGTGCCTAAAAGGTCGTGGGGGTGGGGAGGGTGTCATTTAGAGGGTATCGCAGGGTGGGAGGCTGGGCAAAAGAAAGAAGAGACAGCAGTGACCTGCCCAATGTGGAGCTGGAGGCCTGGGGGCACTCCCAGGTCCACCCCCCTGAGGGGCTGTCCCTCTAAGAGGGACCAGAGAGGAAGTGATGGTGTCAGCAGCTCCCTGCCCCGCCCCCGCCCCACTCAGCAGCCTCTTGTAGATTTTGGTCCCCTTCCCAGATGCCATGAGGTACTCCCCACCCTCCTCCTCTAGGTCCCATTCCTGCAGACACTCTTGAGCCAGAGTGCAGGAAGGAGTCCCAAGAAGGGGCTGGGGCCACCAGAGCATCACGGGAGGCAGCAGGCCCAGGGGAGGGCCTGGCCATGGGGGCTGGCAGGGAGGCGGGACCGACAGGTTCAAGGGCTCCCCTGGCTGGGGGAATCTCCCGGCATTCCTGTCCTGTGACTCACCAAGATGCCCCACCCTGGAGAGTCACCTGTCTCCCCGCCCCCCATTCCAGGTCTCCAGGCTGCAAACCCCACTAGCCCCAAATTAGCCTTCACCAGCAGGGCCCAGAGAGACAATGGAGGGAAGAACGGAGGGCCTCTCTGGGGAGTGAGCCCCCAAACTCTTCACCTCCCCCCACCGAGCCCCTGTCTGAAGAAAGGTCATGCCCTCTTGGAGGCAGGAGCCCTAAAGACCCAGCCCAAGGCACACCTTTCCCCTCTTCAACCCACTTCATGCCCACGCCCTGTGTCCCACACTTGGGAACCAGTCAAACCCGGGCATCCAGGTGGCTGATGCCAGCCTGCCCTGCCTGTGGCTACACGCCCAGCCGGTCACGGGGACACCCTCAGCCCACCCTGCTGCAAGCCGGGGCCCCAGGGAGAGAGCGGCCGGTGCAGTGGGCTGGCAGAAGGGGGAAGTGTTCGGGCTGGCCCAGTGGAGCGGAGGGCTTACCGGTCCAGCTGCAGCCGCAGGGGCGAGGGGCTCTGGCGGATCTTGCTCTGGGCCTCTGCGTGAAGCATGCTCTGTGCATTCTCCCCATTGATGGCCAGGATAACGTCGCCAGGCCTGAGGTCAGCGGCCTCGGCCTTGCCCCGCTCCGTCACCTGTTGGGCGAGGAGCAGGCGGTCTGAGGTACCCTGCTCAGATGGCGGCACCACTCAGGCAGGGAGGGGGAGAGGGGGTTTCCTTCTGTCCTGCCCGGAAACACAGAAGCTGATTTGCTCCAGGCTGCCCTGTGTCCCCCTTTAATATCAGCTTCCCTGCCCTTTGGTATCTGCCCCCCACAACCAGCTGAGGCCCTCCAAAGCCGAGTGGCAGCCCGGCTCTCCCTGCCCAACACTGGCATTCTAAAGGGGGCCTCCCAAGGACCACGTGATGACAAATCTCAGGAACTGTGCTTGGAAATACTTTTGGGTAGAGAGCCAACGGCACCTTGCTGGTGGCCGTCAGCTGGGGCCTGGGCCAGGAGCAAGCTGCCGAGAGCGTAGGGCTCCTGTTCTCAGAGCCACCCCAAACGGATGCCAGCAGGTGTGGGGGGAGGCCACCAGCAGGCCCCTTACTTGGCCCCTTCACTACCTAGAAGCCTGTTTCTACCTGGTAACCACATCCATGACAATGGAGCCCTAGCCCTCCCTGGGCCAACACTCCCAGGAAGCAGACCTCTGGTCCCAGAGCAGAAAGACGGTGTCTGCAGGGGGCCAGGTAAACAGAGCAGACCCTAACTCTGGGGCACCTCCTCATCTCCCTGGACTGACCCTTACCTTGGTCACCATGATGGGCATGTGAAAATCCCTGCCCCCGGTGATACGGAAGCCCCAGGGCGCCGGCCCCACCACATCCACAGTCAGCACCATGCCTGGGGAAGGGCGGGAGGAGAGGACGGTGTAGGTGCAGGACTGAGGAGAAAGGGAGGAAAGGGGACCCCAGGTCAGAGCAGCCGTGAGGGGCTGGGGGTGGAGGCAGAGGAAGTGACTGGCTGCCTCCCTCCCTCACCCCAGTTTCACTTCTCCCGCCCAGGGAGCCAGGCCCCTCTGCCGCGTGCAGGAGAGCGGCTCCCTGGAGGTAGCTGTCAGACAGGGCCAGAGAGGGGCTCGCTGGGCATGGCAGGCAGCGGCCTGCGGGTGGCAGGAGGTGTCAGCATTTCCTCCTCCCCCTCCTCCACCACCAGGGCTGCTTCCTGTCCCCCAAACCAACGACACACGGCACTTCCTCCTGCTCTGGGGGAGGGCAGCACTGTGGGAACACTGACAGCAAGGAAGTGGGCGGTGCCACCCATGGGCCAAGGTGAGACCAGGGTCTCCAGAGGGGCCTCCTTCGACCCACCCAGCCCTTGGCCACATGGCCCAGCTGGGCAAGCCTGGGCTTCTCGAGGCCACTGGGGGCCCGATGCCCTCTGCACAGCCTAAAAGAAGGGTAAACTCATCTGCCGAGTTGGGCACACCCACACCCTGGCGCTGGCCAGCAGAGTGAGCTGTCTGATGTTGCCTGTGAGCTGGGTCCACAGGCCCCCCATCCACTGTCCACTAGGCCAAGGGAGTGTCCTTGCAATCCCAGACCTTGTAGGATTTCAAGAGCCTCTAAGTCTGGAGTCAGGAGCCAGCCCAGGCAGAAAGCTGCAGTGCCAGATTGGGGCACCACCCTGCCCCTGCACGACCCTGGAGCTGCCCCTGGGGAGGCCAGCGATGGCAAGTGCGGCCCAAATCCATCCAAGGGACGCCAGGGCCACCTCCCGAAGTTAATGAGCCTGTGGAGTGCGCGCCCAGGACAGTAGGGCTGTCTGCCCTCTTCCTGGCCCTGTGTCTTCTTCCTCTTTGCCCAGGCCTGGCCTCTGTCCCTCCCTAGGCACCCAGGCCGGCGCAGGCCGCTCGCTCGCCTTGATTCCCGGACCTTTGAGCCGGCCAGTGGACTACGCGCCGGGTGTAGCCAGGACGTGCCCAGCCCGTCCACCCCGCTCTCCCAGTTCCGACACCCTCTGCGCTCCCAGACCAAAGTACCCGCGGGCCGGGGGCTGGAGGAGGAGCGCCCGGGACGGGAAAGCCCGAGCGCCGGGGGTCGCCATCCTCTAGGCCAGGCTGCGGAGTGGGGCTGAGGGCGCAGGAAGGGCGCGGGCGCAGAGGGTCGCTCCGGGGGCGCGGGTGAGGAGATGCCGGTATGAGCAGGGAGGCCACCGGCCGCGCAGACGGTGCGCGGGTGGACGCGCTCACCTGGCCCCCGCTCACCTGTCCGCCTGGGCGGCAGCGTCCGGGAGGCAAGGGAGGGAGGACGAGGAGACGCCGCGGCTGTCGCTGCAGCCGCCACTGCCGCAGCCTGCCCGACTCTGCGGAGAGCCGCCCGGGGCTCCGGGACCTGCCTCCGCCCATGTGATCCCGGGGCCGCCCCTGCCGCCGCCCCGGCACGGGAAGCCGCCTCCTCCGCGCAGCCCAGCCCCGGCGCTGTCGTCTGGTCCTCTCCCCCTGCGGGGGGCGGGGGTGACGAGTCTCCCTAGAGCACCCTAGAGGCTGGGCTGCCGCCGCTCTCCTCGAGGTACTCCGTCCTCCTGGCTGACCCCCGAGTGCAGGGCGGGCGTTCTGGTAGCGGTGACCAGCCCTACTTCCCAGACGGCTGAGCCTTCCCTGGCCGGCTGCCCCGCCCCCCTTCAAAGGATCCCTCCAGCAGCCCCAGAGGGCCGGGGCTGGGGAGGGTTGGCCTGGCCGGCGGTCCACCTGGCCGGTCTTTCCGATTCAGGCTCCCACGCCGGCGCAGAGGCAGCCGGACACACTCGCATCCCAAACTAGGGCCGCCGTGCCGCCTTCCCGCAGGGGAAGAGGACCAGACAACAGCGCCGGGGCTCGGCTGCGCGGAGGAGGTGGCTTCCCGCGGTCCGCGCGCTGCAGCGGCGCAAAGCTTCCCGGCCGCCGATGCGGGCGAGCCCTCTCCACTCAGGGAGACTGGCCAGGTGCAGGAGGAGACGGAGACTCCGGATGGAGGTCACCCAGCCCCTCCTGGGCTATACATGTCCCTCCTTCTTCAGGGCTGATCCCTTTCCTGTTCTTGGCTGCTGTGGCTCTCTTGTTGTCTTGCCTGGAGTTGGCCAGCTGCCGCAGCCCCCACTGGCCCTCACCGGCCAGCCCAGCCCTCTACCAACCACCTGGAGCCCAGGCTCCGGGGACCAGGAGAGGAGAGCCAAGGAGAGGCCCCAGACACCAGCTCAGAACCATCTGGCAAATGGTTCCCCAGAGTCATACCTAGCAACCCCACCCCCACCCCCCCACCGCGGGGACCTTAGGGCCCACTGCAGCTGGCTCAGTCTGCCATTGGTCTCCACTTTGCACTGACAGGCTGGTCTGTTTTCAGGACGCCACCTGTGAGTATGGCTGCAACTTGCCGGCTGCAGGTAGTGATTGCCTCCCAGCCGCCTTTGCAACCAATGCCCTCAAGCACCCCCCCACACACACACCTGTCTCCTTCCTGCACACTCCGCCCAACCTGTATGCGGCCCCCAACCTCCCCTAGACTCCCTCAGCCTGTCCCTCGTGAGTATAAGCCGCTCTCCCACTAAGTGGTCCTGGGCCTCGGGTGTGGCTGCTTGACCTGGTGCACCTGTCCGAACCCCCACCCAGGCTGGAAGCCCCGAGGGAACAGAAAGCTAAAGATGGGGCCAGATCTGCCTCTGCTGGCTGTGTGACCCTGGGCAACTTCCTCAGCTCCCCTGGGCCTCAGTTTCCCCACTGCAAAGTGGGGACGATGCATAGCTGTACAGATTGCCCTCCCATGTAAGGCTGCCTACATGTAGTTTCCTCGGAGGGCAGGCTGGGTGTTTGTCTGGGTACCGGCTCAGCCCCCGGAGCCTGGCACCTTGGTCCTTCCCCCAGTGGGGCAGATGGTAGAGAGTTGCCGAATGAACGAATGTTGCTTTAATGGCAAATGGATTCCTCTCCCCCCTCCCCCAGTCTGTTTTATACATTTTGGTGCTCTGGGTTTTGCCTCGGGTGGTCTCTAGAAGCATCTGCAGGTTCATCTGCAGGATTTCTGCTCGGTGGGCTCTGCATTCACAAAACACAGGACACAAAGGCGGCAGGACCTGACCCCTGGAGACAGAAGGGAGTATGCTCTGCTCCAAGCCACTCTGAGCCTCAGGCCACCCAACCCCACAACAGGAGCAGCAGCCCCAGTGGCCTAAGGTCCTTTCTGGCTCTGACTCCTCAGGTCCCCCTCCCTCCCGAGCCTCCTCCCACACCATGCTCAGTCAGACACCGAAGTGGTCATCACACACCAGCACCCTGGTGGCAGGCAGCCCAGGGGCCTAGGGGTGGTTTGCTGCCAAGGTTTCAGGTCCCCATCAAAGAGACGGTGTGGGTTTGGTTTCTGCCCCAGGGAAAGGCAGGCCCAACCCTGATACCTTACATGAGGGCATCGGGGAAGGCAAAGAAGCCAGGTCAGGGGTCTGGGAAAAGCCAGCGGGGTCCCCAAAACCGGTCATTTTTACAAGACGGGACAGATCTGTCCACTGAGAAGCAGACCGCAAGGAGGACCTCTGCACAGGGCCGCAGCAGGGCACCCAGGTCTTGTTCTTCCAGCTGCCATTTAACCACCCCTGGGGCTAGGTCCCACCCGGGCTCAAGGATCCAGCTGGGCCTTAGCCACCACCCTGTCATTCACAGGCCTCACCGGCCTGCCTGGACTAACTTGAGCCCCAGTGCCTCTTCCCACCCACCTGGAAGACAGCACTGTCAGAATGAATGTGAAAGAGGCCCAGCCCGGGGCCACCCCATGGAAGTCCTTGACCTCCTACACAACCTTCCTTCTTCAGAGGCCTCTGGACAAGGAATGCAGACAGGTGGCAACAGTGTTGGACCTGACTTCAGCATTTCTAACAACGTGACTAGACCGCTGGATGTCTCCGCCTCCCCTGCTCCACTTCCCTGTGAGGCAGAGTCCAGCCTGCCCGCTGTGCTGCTCACAGCAGACAGCGCCGTGCGTGCAGCGCCTCGGGACGCTCATTCCCAGGCACTGTCGCCCCGAGGGAACCACCAAGGCCCAGGACTCTGAAACCCTGGGCAAGGAGTCCCTTTGGCTAGCTGTGGCCCACCACTCCCAGCTTCCCACAGTCGATGGCTCAAAACCCTGAGCCAAAAGGAGAAAGTAAACAAACACAGGGCTTCGGTATGGAATGGGGCACACAGAAGGGAAACATTAGCAGCAGAGCAGTCAGACATGTCATCCAGTCCAGCAACCCCACGGTGGCTCCAGAATCAAAACAGCCTGCACACAAGGCCACATTCAGGGCCCATCTCTGGTTTCTCCCCACAATCAGGCCTCGCCCTGGTCCCTGTGACATCAGTGCTCACGCCCTCTCTCTGTGCTGCTTCTCAGACAGTCACCTAACACTGGGGCTGCCCAAGGCTGCCTGAGGCCTGAGATCTTTAGAGATACTAACACTGCTTTTCTACCTTCCCCTTAACACACACACTCATTCTCACATCCCATGGGACTCCCAGCACAGCCCACTGAGAAAAGCATTCCCAGAATCCTACACAGCACCCTCTCCAACCCTCCTAACGGAAGGAGTTCGAGGCGACGTCCCTGGCATCCGGATTTATTTCATTCTCTTCCAGGGGGAGCCTGGGGTTGGGGGAGGCTGGGGAGGGAGGAGGGCCGCACACATTGGCCTCCTGGAAAAGTCTGGGATGGGCCAGGCCTCGGAGGCCCGTCCTTCCTGGGCACTACAGCCGCAAAACAGACACGCAGGCCAGGCCCAGGACTGGGCAGCCTTTGGGCCGGGGGCCTTCGGGCAAGACCTCTGGCCAGGCCTCAAATACCAAGGAGGTGCTGCGTCCACCCCCACTTCACTCCCAGGTCCAGCTGGAAGCAGGAAGGCAAAGCAGGCAGCAGGCAAGCTGGAGTCAAAGGGGAGGAACCCCCTCCAGGCGGTGGCCTTTGGTCTCCATCAGGTTAGGAAGCTGGTCCTTGTTAGAGGAACGCCGTGGGGGTGAAGCTGGGAGCCAGCCCGTTAGAGGAAACGCCATAGCAGGGCGGGGGCGGGGGATTCAGGGGTCTGGTCTCAATAAGGCCCGGAGAGCGTCTCCACTTCAGAGCAGACTCTGTATTTAGGGGGCAGGGGAGGGGAGGGCACAAAAGGCCTGTGGGAGGAATGCCTGTTTGCTGTGGGTGGAAATCGGTCCAGGGGGCTTCGAGGGGCTCCAGGGAGCAGGCTTCTGGGGTGTCTGTGGATGCCAGTGGCCAGGTCCTGGGGAGGTGGAGGAGGAGCCTGCGCCGAGAAGTGCCGCTGCCCGCCGCGGCTGGGCTCTGAGTTGCCACGGAGACCTCTCACACTGGAGCTACATAATTCCCAGGGAATGTCCCAAATTTCTGGGTCCTCCGGGAGACACCTAAAAGAGGAAAGACACAAAGATCACGCCCCATACTTCTTTTTTAAAATACAGATTATGAGGGCCCTGCCCCCTGCTGGCCGTGCCCACAACTGCAGGTGGGGGCAGAAATCCTCCTCCGGGTTCCTATCCTCTATAGACAAGTGAAGCTACACTTGCTAAATTCAATAATGATCCACCAACTGAGCACGCGAACACCGTGGGGCACTTCGCACACAGCACACAGCAGGGAATGACTTCACCTTCCTTGGGAAAGCAAGGAAGTGGGAGGGTGAGCCACAGAACCCAAATCCAGAGGAGTCCCGCAGGTCGAAGTGCGACACCCTCCTTTCAGAGACGGGGCAGGTGAGGCCCAAGAGGCAGTGAATCCCCCCAAAGCACTCTGCTGCGTAAAGGTCGAGGGGGACCTGAAGTTCAGGCCTCTGGTCTGCTGCGCCCCCAAAGGCACCTGCATCCTGGGGCGGCAGAGGGGGGTGCGAAAAGGTGCAGGAATGGGAAGTGACAGTCTGGGCCTTCCCCTCCTGGCAGGCTGGCATCGGTTTCCTTGCCAGTAGCTGGTGCCCACCCAGGACCCGGGCCTTGCTGATGCTGTCCCCCTGCCTGGGCGGCATTCCCTCCCCACTCCCCCACTTCCTCGAGGAAGCCTTCCCTGACTCGCACTGCCCAGAGTGATGAACCACATGTGGCTGCCTAGCATTTGACGTGCTAATGTGACTGGAAACTGAACTTTCTAAACCTTTCCTCTAAAAGCACATGTGGCTTATACCACAACGGTGGTGCTCTTTCTCCTTGTCTATGTAAACTTGTAAAACTTGATGAATAGAGGTAAAGAACTTCAAACACAGATGTGTACAGAGCAGGATGTGAATGTGGCCCAAGCACCACCCTCCAAGGTAAGGACCTTTCCCGTGTTAGTGCTTCACGATCAGTCCCTGGTGTGTCCGAAGCTTGGTCACCAGCGAGGTGCTGGGATTCAGGGGAGAAGGGCAGGCTGCCGGGTCCAGGCTGCCCCTCAGCGCCCTGCCCAGGCACCTGCCACACTAGTGTCCGAGGACGGCCGGGCTCTGAGGCTGAGGTCTGGACAGCGCCCGCCCACTGTGGGGAAGCAGGCCATCAGAAACCTGCAGGTCCAGGGCCAAGTGGGGGCCAAGGCCAGTCTGAGGCTTCCTGCATTAGTCCTCTGCCTGTGCTGTCCTTGGGCCAGCCCTGAGGGCCAGGACCTCTCTCTCCTTTTGGTGGAGAGGGGTTTCGGGGAGCTAGCTGCTGGCTGGGGGTGGGGCGGGGACACACTGAACCGATCGATGACCCTGGGCCTCATGCCTGTGTGCGGGATGAGGGCAGCAGCAGAAGCGCTGACTCAGAGGGCGCATCCAGGGCCAGGCCTCCCCAGGGGCCAGGCCAGAAGGCCCCGGGGACCCCGAGGTACCCCCGTCTAGCCTGACCCGCAGCGCCCCACCAGGCCCACGTACCCACGAACCAGCCGTCGTCACACTGCTGCATGACATCCACCCGGTCCCCCTCGCGCAGCTCCAGCTCATCCTCGTTCTGGGGCCTGTACTGGTACATCGCCCGGTACCTGCAGGGGACACAGTCATGGCAACCACCAGGGCCCCACCCCTTCCTCAGACCCCAGTCTACACCCATGCATGCATCATCCAGTGGTCTTCCCAGGGTTTCTCGAGCTCCCATTAGCCCTGGCCCGGCTCCAGGGATGGCGGCTCTGTCTGGCTGCAGTGCCTTCTCCCCAGGCCTGCTCCCTGCCCTCCAAGCCCGCACCACCTAACCCTGCCTCCTTGGAGCTCCCTGTGTCTTCAAGTCTGTTCTGCCAGTTCCCACACTTCATGCATCCACACACTGACCTTAGGGTGGGGAGGGGACTGCAGCTGGGGGCTTAGTGTGGGAGGCTTGCTTTAAGACTGCAGGGCTGACAGGGGCAGCTCGGGACATTGCAGACAGGTGTCCCACCCCTGCCACCAAGTCACCTGTAAGCCCAGCAAGAACCAGCACTACCTATCAGAAGTTTACCAAACCCACCTGGAGGGCCAGGGTGGACTGGGGGGGTCAGTGTGCTCAGCAGTGCCTGCCAGTGGCCCCTACCCGTGACCAAGCACCCCCAGACGGTACTCACGGGGTCCAGTGTATCTGAGTGGTGTGGGGTGAGGAGGTTCCCAGGTCCAGGGGACGGCTGGAGCCTCCAGGATGAGACAGAGAAGACCCAGGGGTGCCGAGACTCTGGGGGTCCGCAGGAAGAGGGGCAGACACAAGCCAGCATGAGGGAGGGACAGTGAGGCGGCCTCCTACTCCCCGCTGCCCCTCAGTCCCCACGCACTGCACAGGGGTCTGTGAGCACTTCCTCTCACGGAGAGGGCTTGGGTGGGGTGGCAGGTGGGAGGAGAGAGAGCCTGCTCACACTGGCTGGCTGTGTGAGACGGCTGCCTGCCAGCATGAGCAGCATGTCTGTGGGCTGTCAGCACGTAAACCATGAACTACACTTAACCATAAGCTGTTAGTTCAAACCTGCCCAATGGCTCTCTGCTAGTGGGAATACTGTCCCCTTTCTGCAGGTGAGGAAACCCATATCTGGAGACTATAAGTTATATACGCAGGGCCATGCAGCACGTTGATAGCACACCCCCAAATTCCCACCCCACTCTGTGCCAGAGGCTGCTAGAGATAAGTCACAGAAGTGGGGTCTGAAGGGTCAGGAGGCCTGGGCTGGATTTGGGGTCCTACCTAGAGCCAGCTAGCCACCCCATTCTCCCTGGAATGCAGCTCAAAGGCCACAAGCAGCTTGAGGGCTGGAAAGGTCCACAAGGCCAGGGCAGGACTGCCAGGTGCTACCCAGTCACCCCACCAGTCAGTCCTGGGGCAGGCTGGGAAGGGTTTCCAAGTTTACCCTATCACAGGAATGGGGGTAATGGGATAGGGACCAGGGGTCAGCTCTCCACCTGAAACAGGTCACTTACCTGGGCCTGGGGTCTGTGCTCCTGCGTGGAGGAGAAGCCAGTGCGGCGGGGGGAGGTCCGGCCCCCCAAGTCACTGAGGTCAGTCGGACTGCGTGGCATTACTGGGGAGCTGGGGAGACGGGCGGCCGGCCGGGCGGTGGTCAGACGGGGAGACGCAGGAAGCTGAGGGCCCTCGTCACAGACTCGGAGCCTAGGCTCACGGCACACCTGCACGTAGCTGGCAGGGAAGATGCCCTGGCGCCCCGTGCCCGAGATGCGCCCCTCGTACCAATTCTCGTTCACCTTTCGGATCAGGCAGATGCGTTCCCCCTGTGGGGAGAGAGGAGTCAGCATCTGGAGGGCCTTCCTGGGTCTACACGCCCAAGGGTGCCTACACAGGCGCCCAGAAGGATCTGGCTCGGAGGGGGCTGCAAGGTTATATAGAGGTCATAAAACTAGGAAGTAGAGGGTCAGGAGGCCAACCCCAGCTGCCTGGCAGAGAGAGCAGAAATCCCGGCCCTTCCCAAAGTATGTGGTGCTGGGTTTGGCTCAGGTCCTGCCTCTTGGGAATACCTCACACACCCCCTCTGAGTTCCCAGCTCTCCCAGCAGAGCTCCTTGCACAGGCAGCTGGTGGCGGACAACACAGACCCAAGCCAGGCCCTGCCCATTTCAAGCTGTGTGGCCTTGGCCAAGTCACTCTGCCTTTGAGCCTGTTTCCTCGCCTGGGAAGGGAGGGAAGCAATACTGTCACCGTGAGGAGCAGCGGAGACCAATGTCAGATTGGTAAGGGGTACTGGGTGCACCAGCCACCACGGCCAGGACTGGGTCCTATCCCTGCCTCCACTTGGGGTGACCCCGTCACCACTGCCAACAAACTCCTGGAGGGTGGCTGGAGCTTCCGCAGCCCTGTGATGTGGCTGGGGTCGGGGTGGGGGGACTGCCCTGGAGAAGGACATTCACTAGGGGCATTCATGGCCTCTGCCCCAAAAGTCAGCTGAAGGGAGACGAATGCCCTGCTTTCTGGGACAACCATTTTTCAAGCTTTCTTGAATGCGATCTATAGTAAAAATTGTATTGTACCAACCCAGTACATGGCGCGCACACACGTGGGCACACAAAGGCCCAAAATGGGAAAGGGCACCCTTTCTACATGCAAGGCGTTCTCACTTTTCCAGTTTATTTTTTTTTAATGCCGATTGTGATCCTCAAAACCTATCAACCTGGAATTGAAAGAAAAGCACAACTATTCTAGAAGTTTCAGAATTTTTAAAAATGGGCTAAATTAAGGGAAACATTTACAAAGAGGCTGAGAAAAAAAAATGGAAATACTGGATGAAGACAGATACACCTGACTCTCACAGAACGTTTTAGGGCACACACTTCCCTCTGTCCTCACCAGCCCCGCCCGCCCCCACCTCCTGCCCAGCCTGGCCGCACCTTTCGGAAGGACAGCTCCACCTCCAGATCCCCCTTGAAATTGTACTGGGCCACCGCTTCTCCATACTCCAGCACCTGGTAGGTCGGGGACCGGAGGGGCTTAGGGACCTCATCTGCAGGCAGCACCTGCAGGAAGAAAGACCATGAGAAAGGATCCGCCTAGACAACAAAGGCAGTATAAGTGAGATCTGTCCCCAGGCCAGAGAGGAGACAGACACCTGACACAAGCCTGGGGTGGCCAGGGTCAGGCCAAGGGGACTGTGAGCTGGGAAGACCCCTGGAGGAAGTATTTCCACTAGAGGTACATGGAGTGGGCATTACTGGCCTGGGCAATGGGTGCCCGCATAGAAGCCAGTTCAATGAGAGAGCTGAGCTTGGAAGGCAGGGAAAAATGAGCTCCTAGGGGCAGGGACCGGCTGGTGGCCTGCTCTAAAAGTGAGGGTCTCACATTTTACTGTCGCTGAGAACCGTATCTCTCATCAGTGTCTCTCTTCCTCCTCCCCATCTGACCCCAGTTGCCCGGAGTCAACATGTTCTCTTCAGTTCACCCGACTCATAAAAACCTAGAAGCTGATAAACTATTTCATCCTAAGGTGTAAATACGGGTGGCATGGAATACTTTATCTACTCTGTGAAGTTTCAGGATCAGAGAGACAGTTCTGAGGATAGTGGAGGCCCACTGATGGCTGGCAAATCAAGAGCCTGAATGAAACAAGAACCTGACCCAGGGATCAAGGAGGAGGTCACGAAGGAAATGAGAACACAGTTTGAGCTGAATAAAAGTAAAATGTATCAGAATCGGTGGAATGTAGTTAAAGCAGTGCTGAGAGGGAAATTTATAGCCTTAAAATGCTTGTATCTGGGAAAAATGTTTCAAATCAGCCATTTAAACGACCACCCTAGCCTGGCTGGCGTAGCTCAGTGGTTTGAGCACAGGCCTGCGAACCAGAGGATCGCAGTTCAATTTCCAGTCAGGGCACATGCCTGGGTTGCAGGCCAGTTCCCTGCAGGCCAACTCCCAGCAGGGGATGCACAAAAGGCAACCATACATTGATGTTTCTCTCCTTCCCCTCTAAAGATAAATAAATAAAATAAAATAAAAAAATTTCAAAAAAAATAAAATAAAATAAACGACCACCCTAAAAAACTAGAAAAGAAGAGCAAATTAAAATTAATGTAAGCAGGAGAAAATAATACAGAGGCAAAAATCAACTATATGGAAAACAAAAATAGAGAAAAATCAATAAAATCCAAAGTTAGTTCTTTGAAAAAGTCCATAAAGTTAACAAATCTCTAGCCAGAATTAGAGAATTAGATATGATGTGTCAATATCAGGAGTGAAAGAAAGGATATCACTACAGATCTTAGCAACATTAAAAGGAAATAAGGAACTATTATGAACAACTTTAAACCAGTAAGTTACATAGTTTGAACTCCCTTCGAAGACACAAATACCACAGAGAGCTGATGGTCCTGCCCCTGTCAAACCCAGAACCTGTGTTCAGATTCAGAGTCTGGACTTTCTCCTTAACAACGCGTCCCTGAACCTCAGCAAGCTCATCTACAACACGGGCAGGTCTGTCACTTCCCTGGGTTAGTGGAGGGACAAGGGGACCACTCAGGTGGCTCTGGAACAACATCGGTTTGAACTGTGCGGATCCACCCACACAGATTCTTTCCCCAGGGAATAAACTGGAACATTTTTGGAGATTTGTGACAATTTGTAAAACTTACACATGAACCACATAGCCTAGAACTACTTTTTTTAAAAATTAAGAAAAAAGGTCATGGCCCATTGGCTGGTGTGTCTCAGTGGATTGAGTGCTGGCCTGTGAACCAAAAGGTTGCTGGTTCAATTCCCAGTCACAGCACATGCCAGGGTTGCAGGTCAGGTCCCCAGCTGGGGGCATGTGAGAGGCAACCAATCAATGTATGCCTCGTACATCAATGTTTCTCTCCCTCTCTTTCTCCCTCCCTTGTCCTCTATCTAAAAATAAATATTTTTTAAAAAGGAAAAACTTATGTCACAAATACATAAAATACATGTATTTTCTGTGCCTTATGATTTTCTTAATAATATTTTCTTTATCTAGCTTACTTTAGTGTAAGAATACAGCATACAATACGTATGACATACAAAATATGAGTCAATCGATTGTTTATGTTACCCATAGGCTTCTGGTCAACAGTGGGCCAGTAGTAGGTAAGTTCTGGGGGAGCCGGAAGTTACAGTAGATTTTTCACTGTGTGGGGCCAGCACCCCTAACCAGGGCATTGTTCAAAGGTCACTGTACAGAAGATGAAGATGCCGCAGGCACACGTGACCTGTAAACGTCATGCACTTTGTACTCTTGCCAGGTGTCATTAGGATTCATCCCCAAGACAGCTTGAGACAGACGGTTTCTGCGTGGTGACAGGCTGGGGCACCGACGGGGCTGGTGGGCCCTGGTTCTCCCCATGGGCTGGGTTCCACCTGCAGCCTTCACTGAACACACACTTCCCAGTGATGGCCAAGTGCTGGGCCACACCAAGGGGCCAAGGTTAGGAATGAGGCTGAGACGTAGCCCCCACCCCGAGGCCCCAATTGCCTCTGGGAGAACCTGTGAGATAGGACAGCCAGCCAGAGAGAGAAGCCATGGGCGGACCAGGGCTCTGCACACGGACGGGCTCCTGCTGGCTCCTGCTCACCTCCACGTAATTAGCAGGGAAGATGCCCACCCTGCCATGGTGTTCCCCCTCCAGCCAGTTCTTGTCCACCTCCTTGTGGATGTAGACGATGTCACCCTTCTTCAGGGTCAGCTCCCTGGAGGCCAGAGCAAGGACAGCAGAAAGCTGAGGTCCTCCCCCTCCTCCTCCTTTTCAGAGCCTGTCCAAAACACCCAGAGTCCCCACCACCTGCTGGGCATGCCCACCGCAGCCCTGTGCCCCTCCCCGGAGTGCGGATCCAGCCCCAGGGGGCAGGGGTGCGGACAGAAAGGCACTTACTTGGGGGACTGTGCCTGGAAGTCAAACTTGAGCCTGGCAGCCTTTCTCTGTGCAGGGGGAGAGGAGGAAGGGAGCGAGTGGGGTCAAGCAGCTGCCGGACCCGCCCCAGACCCTTTTGGTGACCTGACGCTAAGGCTCCGGCCCCCTTACCTTCTTTTCTTCCTTCCTGGCAGGGCTGACCCCTCGTTCCGAGGCACTAGGGTCTGCGGAGAAGGATACGCTCAGCTTGGGAAGGCCGTGTGTGCCGGCGCTGGGATGGGGTTCTTCCCCTCCCCACCCAGGCACCAGCAGCAGCGGTTCTGGGATCTTCCTGCCACACCCCCGGAGGCGTCGGGTAAGAGAAGCAGGATCCGGTCCTTACCTCGGGTTGAGGAAGGGTAGACAAAATCCCTACGGCCTAGGAAGGGGCTTCCTCCATCCGCCATTCTGTGGGGGCTCAGAGGTCGGGAGGAACCCCGGTAAAGTGCATTCGGGAAGCTGGGGCTCCAGGCGGAGGCGGGGCTGTGGGGACACAGTGAGTGAGCCACCTGCCTGGCTTCCCACCCCACCAGGCTCATCCCCGAGCGCCCCACGTCTGCCCGGTCGCCGGCAGCCTCCCTCCCAGGCGGCCCCCAAGGCTCGCCACAGGACGTCCTACTTCCCAAAGCAGAGGGCCGGGCCGGGAAAGGGTGCGGCTGACAGGGAGGCGGGGGCGCACTGGGAAGCGCGGGCCACCGCCACCCGGCCCTCAGCTGAGGACAGTGTCCACATGGCGGCCGGGGACGGCGCTCCCAACCTCGGTCCCCGCGGCGAGCGGTGCCCAGTCCCTGTCGGCCACCTGCCGCCCTCCATGGCCCCCCCCCCCCGCCCCGTCCGCGAGCCACGTCCCCTCCCCGCGCCACGTCCCCTCCCCAGCCACGTCCCCGCCACCCTCTGCGCACCCCAGCCACTCACCGCGCGGGGGGCCGCGGCTCCTGGGACCGTCGGGGCACCTGGGACGCCTGTGGGGAAGAGCGCGGCCAGGGCTGGGACCGTCCGGCGGCAGTCCAGGCCGCCGCCTCCCGGAGAGTTCGCAGCTCGGAGGGAGAAGGTGGGCGGGGCGGAGCGGGCGGGACTCGGGCGGGGCCGAGAAACCGGGGAGGAAGCGCGGGGAGGGGCGTGCGGAAGCGAGAGGGCGGCGGGAGACGCGGGCGGGGCGGTGGGGGGGATCCCTGCGGGTGGAGGTCAGGGACAGGGTGGGGAGCCCCGGCAGCTCGACGTCAGGCTGACTCGGACTCGGCCTGGAAGAGCTCTTCGGAGCCGCGCGGAGAAGTCCGCGCCCCGCCTCTTGTGGAGGAGCGCGCGGACGCGCGTCCAGTCCGCCCCAGGCACGCTACGTGCAGCCGGAGGGGCGCAGTTGCCTGCCCCGCTCACCCGAGCGCAGCTGTAGCGCGCTTTGGCCCCAGAGTCTCCCAGGGGGGATGGGCAGTCGGTACCTTGGGGGATGGCTGCCGGGTCTCGATAGCCCGCAAGTCCTTGTCCAGCTCTGCGCTCAGCTTGGCCAGCTCTCTCTCCAACAAGACCTGGGCCGGGTGATGGGGAGAAGCTTGGGCACTGCACGGTTGGAGGCGCCGGTCAAAGGTCAAATGTGAGAAGCCCAGTGGGCAGCAGGACAAAGCACGCAGTGCTTGCGCTCTGGCAAAGAGTGGGCTCAGGGCACGAGCCAGGCCAGGCGCCCGGAGGTGTCTCAGGGTGTCAGGAGGGCCTGGCCACAGCCTCTCACTGGCCCCTCCCTCCTGACCCAGCTCACCTATCTGGTGCCCAGACAATCCCTCAGGACTGCCCCATAGTCCCTCCGCACCGTTTTTTGTCGTGTTACTTCTCTGTTCCTCGTTTCCTGTCCCACCGAGTCCTCCATGGCCTTCCATAGCCGAGCTTCACTGTACCAGCCGGCTCGCCGCCCCCCTACACAGCCCAGCCTACAGCCCAGACTTTGCCTCCGGCCTCCCCCACCCAAGCACCCTCTCTGCCCGGCCAAACGCTCCCAGCTCCTTAGAGCCCAGCACCACCTCCAAGAACACTTCCCAACAATTCCGGCCACACTGACCACTCTTTCCTCTGCTCCTACTTTGACCAACACACATTCATTCGACACACGTTTGACTGCCTACTGCAGGCCGTGCAGAGGTAGACTGCATGGGGCTGGAGGGGATCAGAGCTTTGGGATCTGTGTCCCCTGCCCATGGTCAGGAGCCAACTTCACCCAGCATGTCTCCTTTGTCCCCCAACACCGCAGTCTTCCCTCCCCCACCTTCCCTGCAGCACACACCTCAATGGGCTGGGAAGGCTTCTCCACAGGGTCGTCCACCAGAGGTTTCTTGGGCTAAGGGCGGGAAGGCAGAGTCAGAGGGGGTGAACCCGTTTGCCAAAATGCACTAGTGGAGGGGTGCACCCACTTGCAGGGGGCCAGACCCACACTCACCTTCTGCCCAGTCTCCAGTTCTTGCAGAAACTGGTTCCAAGATTCTTCCGTCCAGATGTTGTCCGCTTTCTCGCGGCGTCTGGGAAGCTGCGTGGGGGCGGACAGGCATCAGCTAGAGCAGAGAGGGGCTGGGGCCCTGGGCAGGCTTTCAGGCCACGCCCCCTCCCTGATGATCCCCAGCCCCCTCCTAGTGGGTTCTGGGCTCACCTAGCTGCACAGACCCCAACTGAAAGGCGTTATCTGCACCCTTCCCACAGAGGGACTTGGCCAAGAAGGCACTGGGTGCAATGTGGGGAGGGCACTGGGCAGGCTACCTGATTTGGGGTCTGGGACAGGTTGGAGGATGCTCCAGGATTACAGTGGAAGGTGCTTCTAGGAAACTCTTCAGAGCAGTCCCAGCTTCTTCTAAAGAAAGGGAAGGGTGTGTCTTCAGTTTCTTTTCAGGAACACTGAGGCGTGAGGGAGAACACAGCCTGGCAGGGCAGTACCCAGCCCCCTCCTGCTTGGGGCTGTGGAGCCCTGTTATAGAATGGAGAATTACAGGTGCTGAGTTCAAACCTCAGCTCTACCACCCAGCTGTGCTACCTTCTGGCAAGTTACTGAACTGCCTCAGATTCCATACCTGTGATGTGAGAATGATTCCCACCTGGGCAAGGGTGTGGGGAAGCTTATGTGGGGCACAGAGCCGAGACCCCAGGAGGAGGCCTGACACACCCTTTCCGGCTGACTTGCCAAACAGCCTACATTTGCATTCAGTCTGGCCCCGTGACTACGGCCACGTATCTGTGCTCATTCGAAGAAGCTGGTCTCTCTGGCCGCCATCCCGTGTAGTCTGCACCCATGCCCAAGGCTGTGGGACGACATCCTCCTCTGAGGAGGACCGAGGGCAGGGAGACCCAGCCCTGACCCTGGAGCCCTGGGCCTCAGCACTCTGAGTGCTAGCTTCAGTGACCTCATGTGGGGACCGCTCCGGCCACATTCCAGGCACTGCGCTGTCAGAGCTGCCTTAGTCCCCTCTGGGACTTCCTTCTTGGCTGGCTTTCAGGCTCCGGCCTCTGTTGAACTGGAGAGTTTTCACAAAGTGGAGTGACCGCGCCAAGCTTACCAAACGATGGAATGTCTGACCGGAGGGCCAGGGTTTGTTCCCTGGAGTCATGACTCTGTTTCCTACTTTCAAAATAATGTTGGTATTGACCATGAAAATGAGACTGGGCTGTGTCATTCCTAATTTAAAGAAGCTCGAGTCACAATTAAGCCTGTCGATTAATAATGCTCGTGGAGTCTTTCTATGACCCTTAATCCTCACAGCCACCCTGTGATCCCCACTTGTCAGTTGGGGATACTGAGGCTCAGATTGCTGAAGTTGCCCACGGTCACAAGGCTGCTGGCCTCGCACCAGCTTGAATTCGGAACTCGGAGTCCAGATCTTGCGCACTCAGCCTCTACCTTGTGGATGAATCTGAGAGCCACGGGCCCGCTACAGCCGTGCCAGTGGGGTTAACCCCCCCCCCAAAGGAACAAGAACCTCACTGGTCTCCCTGCAAGCAAAGCTCCCGATTCCCAAGGTGGGGTTGAGCCCCTCCAGCTCCTGGCAGCTGGGCTGGACCTGTGTAGTTTGCACGGAGAAAAGCAGTCACATCCTTCACCTCTCTAGTGGGGTTCCTCTCTCAGCAGCATCTAGGACGACACGTGGGGTCCCCCACCCCCTTGTTTTCTCTCAGGCATCATCAAAGTAATGGCCACAAGTCCATACCTAGTCATGGGACACAGGGCTCTCCACCCCATATGACTTGTGGATCTTTGGGGTGATGAACCCCGCTGCCAACCACAAAAGCATCACAGAGGGTTCTGACCAGGAATGGGTACAAAGTCCACCCCAGCCTGCCATTCCCCTGGGGCCCTGGTGTATAGGGCAGAATCAGGCACCACAAGGGCCCTGAGAAGGGGCTGGGCTTTGAGGTTGTGCTCGCTGTGGCCACGAGGGGGTGCCAGTCCCCACAAGGAAGCCAGGATCCCTCCTTGCTCTCAGGCCCCTTCCCCACTGCAGCTTACCCACTCAGAGAGCTGGCCTGGCCTGGCCGGGAGGCAGGTCTGTGCAGGGGCCCTGGATGCCTTGAGTCTGCAGAGGTAGCACAGGAGGAAGCCACTGAGGGTGGGAGAAGACAGGCAGGGGTGGGGGCGGTGAGAGCAAGGGTTGGGGGCACCCGGCATCCATGCCCACCCACGCTGCTGGGTAGCTTTGGGGAAGTGGGGTGGTGTTCAGGACCACTGAATGTGAGCTTTGCACAGTGAGTTTTTCACTCCTTAAGAAATCTTCAAAACAGCTCTGGGGTAGGTAATGTCCCATTTCACAGGTGAGGACAAAGAGGCCCAGAGAAATCATGGCCCAGGGCTGGGCATTCACTGGACAAGGAAGCTGAGGCTGTTAATTACCGCCTGTTAAGGGGCTTGGATCTCACCGGAAGTGGGCTACACAAACTTCTGCAGCTGAACTAAGCTGAGTGGGGAGCCCCAGAGCCAGGGCCTGTATGGCTGCAGAGAGGGGCAAGCACAGGGCCAGACTGGGGAGGGCCACCCCCTCACCTTTGGGCGGTTCCTCAAAGGTCCAATCCAGCTGCAGGTCTGCGAGAGCAAAAGGAATGGGTCAGGGGTGGGACAGCAGGCGAGGTCAGGGCACCCGTGAGGCTGCCTCAGCTGCTCCCAGCCTGCCCCTGCCCACGGCGGGAGCCAAGGGACTGAGTCAGGGCCTGAAGAATGTCCCGAGGGAGGGAAGGAATTAGGAGGGCCATTCTGGGGAGGGCTTGACATGCCTCTGGCCTGAGCCAGCCAACCCGGGCAGCGGGCAGCAGACTCGCCCCAAACTCAGCCACCTCCCTCCTCAGTTCCCACAAAGCCCTGCTCCCTGACCATTTAGACCTGCCCTCACCATGTCAGGTAGGGGAAACTGCACTTCCTCCTCTCCCTCTCTCCCCTTCTGCACCCTCTCCTAAATGAGCATCCTTCCCCCTTTGCCCAGACCCGCTCCACACAGTGCTCATGACTCTCTCTCTGGGGCTTCCTAGGAAAAGCAACTGACCAGCTGTCCCACCGATCTCTCAGGCAGGCAGACGTGCCCCCACAGCTCATCAAATACCAACCAAGACACCTCTCTCTGGGCCCCATGCCTTCCTCCAGCTGCCGGGTTTTTCTGCTTTCCTTCAAAGCCCTTGGCTGAATGTGGCTCACTCACTGTCCCCAGTTCCCCTGCTTGTCACGCAGGCTTCAGCCCCACCATTCTTGCCCCAGAAGCTCTTCCCCAGAACCCGGTGACTTCCACATTACCAAGTCAAATGGTCAGTGTATGGGCCCATCAGCAGCATTTGTCACAGTGGGTCCCTTCCTCCTTCAAAATTCCTCTTCTGCTCGTCTGCAGGGAGACCACTCTGGTTCTCCTGCTGCCTCCCGGCTACACCCCCTCAGTCTGCAGGGCTGAGTCCTGCTTGTTTGGGGCCTCCCAGTGCCCAGGGCTCTGTCTTCAGGCCTCTGTTGCTCCCTCCCTAGGTGACCTTGTCTAGTCTTCTGGCTTAAAAGATAACATCTAGCCCAGGGATTCACAACCTTGGCTGCACATTAGAATTACCTGGGCGATTTACATCAAAGTCTCTTTGAGTGAGTCCCAGGTATTTCTACCTGCAGCCCTGGCGTGGCTGCTGAGCTATGGACTTGGGTGTTAACTGCCCCCTCAACACCTCCACTTGGATGCACCGCATCAAACACTGCGGGTCTCTGATGCCAGCCCGCCCTCCCACAGTCCTCCCTGCCCGTAGAAGCGGCGGCTCCATTGGATGGCCTGCTCAGGCCTAGAGTCAGCCAGGACACCTCTCGTTCCTGCCACGTCCAGTCCCACCACTCTGTCTCTGAATCCCACCAGGCCTGCTGCTGCCACCCTGGTCTGAGGTGCTGCGGTCTCTGGGCTGGACTGAAGCCAGGCCTCCTGACTGGCCCCTGCCCTCTCTTCCCCACCTGGCAGAGTCTGAGCGAGCCTTTCCAGGTGTCACTTGTCAGAGCATGTCACTCTGCTGCTCAGAACCTCCCAGGGGCTCCTCAGCGCTTGCAGAACAAAAGCCAGAGTTCTTTTAGTGGCCCCAAAGGCCCTCCTGACCCAATCCCACCTCCCACCACATGGCCCCTCCACTCCAGTCCAGCCCCGCCTTGATGCAAGAACATGCTGGCTTGCTTCTGCCCCTGGGTCTCTGGGGTCCTCCACCCTGCAGGGCTAACTCCTGCATTCCCTGAGCTTTCTGCTCCGATGCCACTGAGCTGGGGGCGGGGGGGGGCGGGGGGGCGGGGTGGAGCGGTGCTTCCCTGCCAGCCTCCGCACACTGGGGGCATGGGGCCTGTTGTTCCCTAGCGCTGACCCCCAGCTGTCATGCTGAGTGTTCCTGTTTGTTCTCTGTCTCCCTCTGGCCTAAGCTTTGCCAGGGCAGGAACATTCATTTTCGTTCTTTTTTATCTTCAGGGCTGGAACATTCATTTTCGTTCTTTTGTATCTTCGGCACCCAGAATAGCGCCGGCCCATAGTGAGTGCTCAGGAGGTGGTCGAGGGAATGACTGGATGACTGAGGGACCTCGGGGATCCCCAGCACGCTCAGAGGATACTGGGGACAGTGTCTGCTCATCGTCCCCCCACCCCCAAGGACAGGGAGGAGATTGGAAGGCACTTCCCCCAGCCTGTTTTAGGACCCACTCAGCGCAGAGCCTGGGGGGCTCCCTGAGCAGGCAAGTTCCCGTTTCCATCCCTCCCTCCCCGAGCCCCAGGGCCTGGAGCCCACTCAGGCAGAGAGGGCACTGGAAGACTGTCTCACCTGGCATTTTTCGGTGAATCTGCTGGAACATTCTCCGGTACCAGTCCCTGGGACTGTCAACACTCTGGGGTCAGAAAAGGCACAGTCAGGCCACCCACCCAATATCGAGCCACAGAAGTCCTTCCTTATGGAGTCTTTTCCCTGTAAGCCCCAGTGGGTGGGTGTGTAGTGTCTTTAATGACAGTAACTTCGTGTGGTTCGTGATACACAGAGAAGAAAAGAATTGTGGGCAGAGCTCCATCAGTGATGATCCCAAGCTGTGAAAAGCAGGGTGGGTCACACGTTTTTCACTTTGCTTTCCTGTATTTCTGATGTTGTTACAAAGAACGCATGATGCAAAGTAATGAAAAACCAACGCAATAATATAGGTGGAAATGGTCTTCCACATTCCCCGACTCACCTGAGCCTTAAGGCAGCCTTGGGAGGCAGAAAGCATGTGTCACTGACTTCACGTTCAGGTTCAGGGTCAGGGTCAGATGAGCCCCTGGGAGCCTGGCACCTGGCCTGCCCACACTCACCCACGGCAGTGAGGCCTTCTTGCCCAAGGCTCTCCTCACTCATGCAGCCGGGCATCCGCCCAGCAACCACTCCCCAAGCGCTGTGACCGCAATCCTGAGAGGGGTCCTCGCAGTGCTGGCCTCCGCCTTTGGGAGCCGGGGCATTCTTGGACCCCTTACTCCGCAAACCGTGTGCAACTCGGACACACAAGACTTTCTGTAACTTTGTGGGGCGCACAACCTTTGGAACCCATTGCAGTTGGACCCCTCATTTAGTCTGGAATGCTCGGGTACTGCCTTGGTTTCCCCCACTTTAATTCACAGAGCCACTCCACGTGGGTCCCGGGGCCCCACCCATCTCGGTCCCCAGCCCTGGACTCACAGATCGGGGGGCAATAGGCATGCCGCTCTCATCCACAGGCCCGATTCCCTCGTACTTGACCCAGCGCTTGTCCCGGCGTTTGCCGTCCTTGGTCCATGTGGCTGACCAGTGCTGGGGGCGCTGGGAGGTGGGGGTCTTCTGGGTCCCCGAGGGCCGGCTCCCAGGGCCTGGCCAGGTCTGGTACCAAGCAGGGTCTACGGGTGAGTGCACGAGAGCGTCAGTCCCAGGCAGGGGCCCCACCTGGCCTCGTCTGCCCCTCAGCTCCTCAGAACACTGATCCCTGTTGGTCTGGACATTTCAACATCTCCTTGTCTGTTTGAGTTGATGACGCAGACTCCCCCAACCTCCCATTCCCAGCAGGACCGCTGGCCCCTGCTTGTTTATGTTTTAGTTAAAGTGAATATAAATGGATTTTCTCTTGAGAAGTCTGTGCCCACCCCACCCTGCTTTCCTGGGGCTGTGCTAAGAGCTTCAGAATGAGGGCTGGGAATCATTACATGCAGAAAATGCTGGGGGCGTCCCAGCTGAGGAAGCAGCAGGGGGGGGGCAGAAAAAACGCTGGGCTTGCAGGGGACAGACCTGAATTCGGGCCACTGCTCTTGGACACCTACTGGCCATGTGACCTTGGGCACAGCAGTCAACCTCCAGTGCCTCAGTTTCCACTTTCAGGGGCATCATGGCAAGGATTCAGGGACACCTAGCGGGTGTGACCGTGCCCAGCACGGTACCTGCCGCACAGTTGAGAGGCTCTGGGTAAGGGACAGAAACTCATTCACCAGACAGGGCTGCGGGCCCCGGCTTCCCCGGAGCCCTCAGCCCCCGGTCCCCAGGGCAGCAGCCTAGGGAAGGGCTTCTGTGTGGGTTGTGACTCGGCCATGGTGGCTGAGACTAGGCTCCTCACCAGGAAGATGTCCACACCTCGCCAGGATGTGGAGGGATTATATAAATGAGGCTCGTAAAGCGTCCTTACAGTGCCCAGCACGTCCCGCATACCCCGCAACCATTTGTTAAAGGAATCAACCCCTCAGCAGAGTGCCTGCCTGCTCTGGGCCCTGCCCACAGGATGTCCCAGGGTCTCCTGGACCCTGTGGCCCAGGCCCCAGGGGACTCCCAGGAGCCCAGGGGCTGACCCCCTCTCAGGGCTGCCTGTCCACCTCGTGCTGTGCTGCTTTGGGCCCCACACCCTCCCACAGCCAATGTGTGCTCACACCCCCGACACTTCCACCCCCAGCCTGAGCTGCTCCCCGCCCTGCTGAAGGCTCCCCCCACAACGCCCCGCAGCAATGTCCCCCCCACACACACACACTTCCTTCCCTGGCACAGGGGCAGAGGGCAGCGAAGGGATGTGTCAGCAGGTTTGGGCTTTCACTCCCTCAGGCTGGCCACGTGCTGGCCCAGGGGGGGCAGTCAGCTGGGCCAGGGGCACCCCACCCCCATGGGGCTCCTGGACCAGGTTCTCTTGGACAGACCCACCTGGGTGCCGGGAAGCATCTCTCCGCGGTGGGAAGTGCCCATTGCACACGGTCCTGGGCGCAGGGTCATGGAACTGGAAATTAAGGGTGTTGGAGCCACCATTCCGGATCACAGGCACCTGTGGGGAGGGGCCGGGAGGGGCCAGGAGCAGCAGCTCAGGCCCCGAAGTTTCTGCGAAGGGTGGGAGGGATGGCTGCCAGGGCTTGGCTGCACCCCATGGTGGGGCCCCAAGTCCAGCCTGATCCCCACAGCTGTCTTCTGACCCATTCCTGCCAGGTCTCCTCGGACTTTGCTGCCTCACTCACCCGAGTCCCCCTGGAGGATGACCCTGTGTGGGCCCGGAGGTGGCCAGGGATGAAGTCGTCCAGGCTGAGCCCAGCTGGGAGGCTATAGGGTGGGGCCTGCATACTTGGGTCAAGGTCGGAGGACGCAGGATGTGCCAGCAGCTGTTCTGCACGTCCTCTGTGGGAAGGAGGGAGGAAGGAAAAGTCCTGCTGAATTGACTGCCTGTGCCCTCTGGGCTTGACCTCGGGGTGGGGGCAGAGGGGACGGCTAGGTGGGAGCTCCAGCACCCAGGAAACAGGCCACGCTGGGCACCCGCCTGCCGGCTGCCAGGGCTGGCTCCCAGAGGCACAATGGGCTGCTTGTTAGGCCCGGGCACAGGCTCCGGGTGGGAGTGGGGGTGGGGAGGCTGGCCAGGAGCGGGCCTGCTGGCCAGGCCCTCTGGGGCTCTCACTGCACAGTCAGCCCGTTCCCCCAGAGGGAAGGCAGAGGGAACTGGGGCAGCTGGCAGAGGAGGCCTGGGCACTCGGGACTTTGTTTCAGTTCCCTCTGCCTCCCTTAGGCCCTGCACGAGCATCTGTTCCTCAGGCTGCGAGTGGCCTTGGGCAACCGCAAGGCCGCTGCCCCACTGCCCAGCAGGGACAAGGTTCCAGGGAGGGGAGGGCACAGGGCATTTTCAGGCATCAGGAGCTGCTCCTGACCTCAGAGCATTGTCTGCTGCCTTGTTTGGCCTCAGGGGGCTCCAGGTGCCAGTGTGCCAGTGGGGTGGCGGGGGTGGCGGGGGGCGGGGACAGAGGGCTGAGCAGTGGGTCAGAGAAACTTGTGCATGGAGGGGTGGCCCTGATTCTCTCTCTCTCTCTCTCTCTCTCTCTCTCTCTCTCTCTCTCGCACACACACACCACTTTCTCCTACACCTCCAGGCTGTTTTTTCAACAGGACTTCCTGGGAGCAGCATGCCTGACTGGCCAGTTGGGTTCTTTCGCCCCCTGATCAGGGGAAGGGGCTCCAGGCATCCAGGAGATGGAGACAGTGGGGCGGTCTGGCACGGCTTCGCTCCCCAGAGAGCAGTGATGGGGAGCCAGCCCCCTCACCTGTCTTGGAGGTTGAACCACACCACCTTCTGGGGCTGGGCCAATTCTGGTGTTTTTGTCCAGTGAGACTTGTGTGTGCAGTGGGACCTGGGGGCTCCCAGGAGGGCTGTGAGGGCCTCTTGAGATGCTTTGTGTATATCTGTGTGGTGGAATGCAAGGGCAGTGCAGTGCAAATGACTTGTTGAGGGGGTTACCATGGGTCGGGGCATGTGAGCAGTATGGGGGTTGCCGGTCAGGAGGGTGTCAAGGTGTCAGCTGTGGGTGAGGGTGTGCAGCACAAAAGTTAGGAGACCAGAGGGGATGCAGAGAGGGGCTGTGGTCACTCCTATACCCAGGCCCTGGGGCATAGAGGGTCTAAACAAGTCTGGGACAGCTCCCTGTCTCTGGTCTGAGCAAGGATTTCTTTTGACCCTTGAAAGGCCTGTGGGGACCAAGCTTTCTTGGGCCCATCCCTGGCTGCAGGGAGAAGTGGAGGGCTGGGCTGGAGGAGGGGCAGCTCACCAGCTGGATCCAATTAGGGCTCCTACCAGAAGCAACACATGCAGACATACCCCAGTTCCTGCTGCTCTGCCTCCCCTTGTGGGGGGAAATCAAGGCAGAGGAGAGTGGGAGATCCCAAATGGGGGCAGGCTGGTTCCCAGCAGCAGCCCCTCCAAGCTCAGCAGTCCCAATCGCAGCCGACCCTGCCTCCTTCCCAGCCTCCATCTATCCCGTCCTGTCCTCCTGCTCAGTCCTCCAGCAGGATGCGGAAGGTGGGGTCCCCCCACAGTACCCTATTTTTCAAGCGTTGTTGGGGGCCCGGTCTGCCTCTCCCTGTAGCACAGCTCCAGGGACATGCAAGGGTGGATGTGGAAGGGGGGGGGGGGGCTGAGCGTTTCGCGTGGTAGCCCTGTCACAGGGAGACGGAGGCACTGGGGAGACTGGCTCTTCATTCGGTAGAGGACAGAGGGGTGCTCCCGGAGTGCAGGCAGCCCTGCACCCCTGCACCCAGCTCCAAAGAGCTGCCAGTGGTGAGGGCTCTGCGGCGGCCCGGGCTCCCTCGCCCCTGGAAGTACCGCCCCGACCCGGGCGCTGCCCTAGGCGCCGTCGCGGATATTTTCTAGCTGTGAGTCCACGTGGACAGGACGGGTTTTCTCAAATTTTCCTTTTTGTGGCTTGAGAGGGGGCACTTCTCACCTCTTTCCACCGCAGAGTTTGGGAAGGGGACCCCGGGGGAGGGCTCTGTGCCTTCTTCTCGCTCGGGCTGGGCGCAGGTGCCTCCCCGCCCCTCTCCTCCCCACACCTACCTTCCCTGGCGAGCGGGTGGCGGGGACTGAGGGCGCCCGGGAGGACAGGAGCATCTCGGCCGGGCGCCTGCCTGGTACGGCCGCGTCGGGCCCTTGGGGGGGAGGGCAGGGAGCGGTCCGGGCTGCGCTGTTCACCCTCGTGACCGCGTCAGTTCGGGCTCCGAGAGGCCGGGCGCCCGAGGAGGAAGAGGGATGGACGGAGCTGAGCGCGCCGCGAGAGGAAGGACGGGCGAAGAGCGGGCGGGAGGGCGGCCGTCTGCCTTCCTCCAATCTGGACTGGGAGCCCGGGAGGGGGGCGGGTGTGGAGGGCCTGCGGGGCGGGGGCTCGGGCCTGCGGCCCAGGCCTGCCAGTGGCCTCTGTCGGGGCGCGCGGCGGGGACACTGTGGTCCTGGCAGAGGGGGCCGGGCCGACCGCGCTGAGGCGCCGGGAGGGGCCGCCAGGGTCCCTGGGGAGCCCGCTCTGGTTTCCCAGCTGCCTCCCCGCCCCCCATTGCAAGGTTGGCGTCGGGGCGGGCGCTGGGGGTGGGGTGGGGGCGAGCGCCACTCAGAGTTTCCAGCGACATTTCCAGTGGGTGGGTAGGGACCCGCTGCACCGCGGAGCCAGGACTGAGGGCACCAGTGATTAAAGAGCTGGGTGCAGCTAGCAGCTGATAACCAAGGCTGCAGCCGGGAGAAGGGAACGTGCTGCAGACAGGCTGGGGCCGAGATAGGGCTCCCCGAAGGCGGCGGAGCCTCGGCCCGAGGGACCGACGCAGGGCCCCGCCGACTCTCCCAGGCTTGGGAGAGAGATTTTGGGCTTGCGTAAGCGCGCGTCTGGGTGTGTGCAAGCACCACACCCGCGTGCGCGGGTTGCCAAACGGGCGATGCTCACTCGTGCGAGCCCCGCGGCAGGCGGCCGGAGGAGGAAACCAGCGGACGGCGCGGTCCCCCGGGAGGGCCGCGCCCCTGAAGAGGATGAGGGCGGCTCCCTTCGGCCGGGACGGGGTGACGGGGTCTTGGCGTTCCCACACACCGCATTTGTTTGGATCTCGCAGCTTTTCCGCTGTTCCCGGGGCTCTGACTGTGGCCCCAGGAGCCCAAACCCGCGGGCTCCCGACCTCTCGGACAGTCCCTTCTCCCCTCTGCCTGGCCCCTGCGCGCTCACGGGGCCTGCGGTGGGGAGCGAGGGCGCTCGGTGAGTGTGCCCCACCAGCAGAAGCAGCTCCAGGGTAATCCTTAGCCCCTGGCTCGGCTCTGGGACCCCGAGTCCCAAATAGAGAAGAGATATTGGGCAAATTCAGATCTATTTTGGGAGTAGTCGGTTATAAATTAGGAAAATGTGAAAGCAGTTGCTACGTATCTGCTGGGGGCAAGCTCGCTGTCCCGAGGCCTCCCCCCCCCAGAGCGGCGATTTTCAAGGAGTGTCCGCAAGAATTTTTAACACATGCAGTAGCTGCCTATTTGGTCAGGGGCACTGACCTCTTTTTCCTTAGGCTGTCAAAATAAAAAGAATAAAATGACAGCAGCCAACACCACAATAGCCTTCAGGTGTAAATGCCATGTCTTGAACCATAAATACATACGTTCTGTAATAGAGTTGCAGCTTATTGGTCACGTGGTATGATAAGGTTGCGTCTGATTGGCAAACTTGGTACCAGACATCCTTCTGTGCAAGTATAGGCCCCTGATGTTTTGCTCCTTCGGAGCAAAAAGGGTAGGCAATTACTATTATTACTTTTTTTGGTAAATCAATCAACCTTTTTGTTGTCAGACTGGCAAAAAAGGTTTTTTTTTTTGGTGTGCCGCAGAATTTTGACAGTTTACATGTGCTGTAAGATGAAAAAGGTTGAAAATCGCTGCACTAGAGTGTTGTCAAGCGCTTCATTCAACTCAAAAGTTGAGTAGGAGGGGAATGGAGGAAAGATGAAACCATTTGTTCAGTTCACGGGCTATCCTGCTTGTGCTGAAGACGCACGAAACTACGTCGCAGTGAACAGCGAAAGGGACCCTCAGGCCGAGGAGCGGAGAGAGGAGCGGCTGCGGGTGGCTCTGGAGCCGGCGGGCTGCACTAGCACACAAGGACCTCTGGGGGCGCACGGGGAAGCCGACGCGAGGTTTCCAAGGGAGAGCTCAGAAATGGCCCCAGGGGTTCGAGTCCTGCCAGTTGTGGGGGTGGTATTTTGTAAAGGCTCTTATGACACTGCGCTGGGAACTCAACGGGATCCCCTCTAAGGCCCCTTCCAAGCGTCTGTGATTCTCCGGGAAAGCTGAACTATGGGGGTGGGGAGTGGACACAGCAGCCACACCCAGAGAAGACAGCCGCAGAAAGGAGGGCTGGTTGGCCGTGGGTTTGCCCTGCTCTGGAGCTTGGACAATGCTCCTCACCATCCCCTGCCCGCCCCTCAGGACGAATGATGTGCCCGTTTCCCTTGTCACCAGTTTCCTTCCCCACCTGTCACGGTCCTCGGGACTAGGAAGGGCTGCATCTCTTTCATGTTCTTCCTTGTTCTCCAAAGATGGTGATGCTGAAGATATTCCAACTCCAGGAACCCTGGTCATGCCCCCTCTCACCAGCAGCGAGCTTCTCTTATTCTCTAGGGCTCTGACCTGGACTCCAAGATAAATATTTAATGTAGAGGGTGCAGCAGAGCTGACCAAGGTCTCAACTTCCTGTTTCTCACAAAGGGAGCTGGCAGCCATGGGTAAGGAGCTGGGGACTGGCTACCAGTGTCATCTCTGTGGGAACGGGGAGCCCAGTACACAGCTCGGTAGGAGGCAGGCAGACTGGACACCTACAGAGCTGTTTGACTTCTGCCTGTCTGCTGTCACCCGGGCCCTGCTGGGCTCATCCCCTCTCTTAGCCCACAGCCTCCTTGGCTCTGGCACCAGCCCAAATCCCTCTCCTTCCCAGAGTCTTAGGCTCTGCGTTTGGCCCAAGGAGGAGCTATTGTCTAGATAACAGCTTCCCTCCACCCTGTTCCCTGATGCCCACCAGCCTCATAGAAGAGAGGACAAGAAATTGGTGGGAACAGACAGCATAAGGCACCACGGCCGGCCCACACCTTTCCTGCCCCTATTTTAGGGGTAAGAATCCCTAAGGGAAAGAGTAGCAAAGTCCAGAGCTTCAGCCAAGAACCAGGTATCTGATTTCCTGACCCCTCCCTCCAGGCTCAGCTCTGCTCTTTGCTGGCCCCAGCCGCAGACAGCTGGCGGGGTTTAGGGAGAGGCTGGGGCTAGGCTGGCTGTCCTAGGTAACCTGGCTGTTGTCAACAACAGAGCAGATTCCTTTCATCCCGTTGCATTATCTCCTGACTCCCTTATCATCTAACAGCACCCTCTCCACCCCCCACCAGGACTCTTCCCCATCTCTGGCGCTGCCTGCTGTCAGGGGGCCACCCTACCTTCTCAGAGCCACCTGAGCCACGGCAAACAGTTATGTAACTGCTCTGTTTTCCTGGCTATCTGATCCCGGTCAGCTGTGTGCCCCTCCCCCACCCTTTTGTTCTGAGGATTTCCCCCCAACACACCCAAGTTAACAGAGGTCTGCCCATGCCCACCTACTGCCCTAAGAGGGGGATTAGCCAGGAGACTATGCAGCCTGATGGCTCTTCCTAAGGCAGGGCGGGGGCCCCACTCTGCAAACCAGCCTCTGTCTCCAAGAGGAAAAGGGAATGGACACAGCAATGAAGTAGCTTTTCATTGTGAGTGGGATGAACAGAGAAGTCACTTTCATTTCTCCAGTGGGAAAAGGAAGCAGGGGTTCCCAGAAGACATAAACCTGGACTCTCATTTCTTGAGGAGTGTCATTACCGGGTGCGGGGAGCTTGCCGTTCAAATGTCACTCTCAGATCTACCCTGAGCAGCCGAGTGGCACCCTGCACCAAGCCTCAACCCCCAGGTTGGACAGATAGGCAGCCTCTGCTACCCCTTCTCCTCCCCCCAGGATGGACTCTGGTGTGCTCTTTAGTGAGGCTTGAAGCAGGCCTCTCTGTGCCCTCGGAAAAGTGCTCTCTGCCTGCCAGGGGACTGAGCAAGCAGGCCGAGGGGCTTGCAGGCAGCACTGTCCTTTCTGAGGAGGGTGCCTTCTCTAGAGAGGAAGACCACAGCAGGAGTTGGGGCTGTGTGTGGTCCCCTGGGCCTCACCCCTTTCTCTCCCGGGCCCTCTCCTGATTCCAGCTCCTGCTCACGCCAAGTTCTCCCAATGGCCTTCGTCCAGGCCAGACCTTCACAGGAAGGGAAGCAACAGAAGAGGAACACAGAGACTCACTGCGAGGCTGAGAAGACTCTCCTAAGCTGACAAGGTCATGACCTGGGCCATCTGGGCTCCAAGATTTTGGGTATAGTCCCTGTAAGGTAAGGGATCTCTGTGGATGAAAAATACCCATTCCAGGTCAAGTGTGTCAGTGTGGGGGCCGGGCAGCCAAGGGCAGATCCCCAGAGGAGCAGAGAGGAAGGCTTCCGGGCCTGCCTCACACAGACTGCCTTTCCACAGCCCGAGTGATGGCCAGGACAGGGTTCTATTCAGGCTGCTCAGAGTTGACTGCATCTGAACCTCGAAGGCTGTGGGAGAACTCGGCCTCTTGTCTAGTTCCCCAGTCTATCTGCAAGGCAGCCTCTGCACTGACATCCCAGCCCCGACCGGCCACTCTGTCCTTCCTTCTACAGATGAGCAAACAGGCCTAGGCGCAGATGGGGCGTCTTTGAGAACCGAGCTGGATGAACCGCTTTTAGTTCTCAGGAAAGTAAGAGCAAGAGGCTGCCCGCTCTTTAGAAGGCAGATTTTGTGATGAAGGATAAATAAGTGATGACCTCAGAGGGAAAACCCAGCCAAGTTCACTCGGCCACAGAGGGCACACAGACCAGGAGCCGGGAAACTAGGTCTGCATCCAGCCTCTTTCCCTGCTCGGCCACGTCAGATAAAGAGGATAAGAGGGCTGGGTTGCTGGCCAGCGGACGCAGCTCGCAGTGACGCTCTGGCCTCCAGACAAAGAGCAGCCTTGTCTTCCCACCCCCTGGAGCTCTATGGCGCGCACCAGCTCCTGAACTGCTGCAACGTTTCAGAGACTGCCCAATTTACGGTGAAGCTATTAACTCGCTGCATCAAAATTAAACAGACTTTCTTTCTGAAACCTGGAAGTTATGAGACAAAAACAAGACCTTGCAATTACCAGAGCAGGCAAGAAAGTGAGGGTTGAATGTACATGGAGTGAGAGGTGAATGTGAATTTGCACTTGAGTTCTTCATTTCCAGGAATAAAAAATTATTTTTCATAATTCTGGAAATTAGGGTCCATATTAACTCAGCATTTGGCTAAAGGTTTAGCTGAGGTATAAGGACATTGCTAAGTGAGGAGGCTATTTATTGGGAAAGATGCCAAAATGCGTTCTGGGCTTAAGAGAAATTAGACATCTGGGCTCATTTTCTGGTTTATAAATTGCCATGTGGCCCCTGATGTCATCAGTAAAATGGCCTGACTCCGGCCAAGCAGGCCCTGGGCTCACCCTTTTGCTTTTCCTGCCAAACCCATAGAATTCCCTCCTGGACTCATTTTCCACTCCAAGGGCCCTGGGGGCTTTTCCCTCCCCCACCCCACTGGCTCAGTCAGTCCAGGTTATTTTTCCCTGTGAATCCAAATGCTATGCCTGCTTTTCAGAGGAGTCAGAAGGGTGGCCTGATACTTCCTTTTCTTAGAGATCCCGTTCAACTCCATGTTCAACTTGTCTCTGGTTTCTTCCGCTTCTCCTGAGATGGAATTCATCCATGTCTGTGATTAGGATCACATGCAGAGTTATTAAATTACTGCAATAATTATTTGTATCTTTTGTAAGGATTTCGTTTTCTGGGATGTCTTCCTTCCTTGTCTTTAAGCAGCAGCCTCTGCCGCAGAAGCCACACCGAGCAGGGAAAGGAGTGTTAGTGGGCGGAGCAGCAGGAAGGAGGCGGGGCAAAGGAGTGGGTTTCCAGAGGGAGAGGCAGTTAGTTACGCCACTGCAGCCACCGACCACATTGGTTTAATCCTCACCTGAGGTGGTTATTGTTATTGTTGTTTTTAGAGAGAGGAAGGGGGAGAGAAAGAAACATCAATCATTTGGTTGCCACCCATAGGCACAGGACTGGGTCGAACCCGCCAACTTTTGGTGCACAGGGTGATGCTCCAACCAACTGAGCCGCCCCGCTAGGGCCAAGCTGGTTTAAATCTAAAGGGCTGAAGAGGTGAAGGGAAGAGGTCTTTTGCTGTGAGGGTTCTCTTCCTCGAGAGGCGACTTCCTTGGCAACCTCAGCGACCAGACTGGACTCCAGCTATCAGGCTGTATTTCCCTTGACTTGTGGAAACAGCCACAGTGAGTGCCTCCACCAGGAAATAAAGGAAATAAAGACACAGGGAGCCAAGTAAGTTACCATTTAAAGAGTGTTTGCTTTTCTTTTTTCTAAAAATAACTTCCAAATTACAGTAAGAAAGTTGTAACAAACTTCTTGTCCACAGTAAAGACTTAATAAATGATCTCTGCCAATAAAGAACATTTCTACCATTTTCTTTAACAGTACTGAAAAGCAAGAGCAAGCAGGTCCTCTCTAAGCACAAGGAAATAATCCATCATCCAGAAGAGCCTTGGAGAAAGTGCACCCCGCGCTAATCCCCTGTGCCTGGCCACCTCTCCCAGCGGGCGAGACCAGGCCCTGCTGGGAGAACGCCCACGCCCTCGCTGTTAGAAACACAGCTACAGGCCCCAGCGCACCGAGGAGGAGAAGCAGGGCTCCTGCATCTCCCCAGGGGCTCCCTGACAGACAAAAACGTCTTCACTGCCCAAAACCGGGGTCTGGGGTAGGCCTCCTCCTCCTCCCGTGCACTTCACTTCACACGCAAAAAGAAAACGTCACTTGGAGACAGCTCCGGCAAGGGGTCAGGGGAATCTGTGCAGGACTTACAGGAAGCCGGCAAGCATGGCCCGGCTTTAGAGCTGCTCAGAGGGACAATCAGCGTCCATGTCCTCGCTTCTTGACCTTGAGCCCCCCTGACTGGTCATGTGGATATAGAAGAGAACACGCATAACCCTGTCTCAGACAACCGTGTTCTTTAAAGTGCTGCTGAGGTTGCTGGGGTGTGAGGCCCAGGCCCCCTGGGAGGGACTGTGCTCTCCAGTGTCACCTCCACCTTTGTGACTGCACAGATGAAGGCGGCTGCCCCTGACCCTGCGCACTCTGGGCCAGGCCAGTCAAGCCTCCAAGTACTGCAGGTCCCCTCGGACACGCTCCGTCAGTGGCACAAAGCTCGATGGTGAACACAGTTCCTGCTCAACTCAAGATAAGAGTGACAACCTTGTTTTTCAACTACAGGGCTCTCTTCCTCCGAGCACTGGCTCACAGCTGCGCCAAGGAGGCCCGTGCTGATCAGCCCTTCCGAGCTGCTGCCTGGGTAAGCTGGACCCTCCTCTGGCTGCTGTTGGGCCCTTGGCTGCCCTCCACTCCCTCTCAGAGCAGATCTTGGAAAAGGTGTGGGCCAGGTGCTGGGCGAGCTGGTATCCATGGTTATCACCGCAAGTAATTCAGAAAACGGAGCCTCCCTCTGAACTCTTTTCAGCCTGGGTGGGAGTGGCTGAATAATGCTTTGAGAAAAGTGGGTTCCACTGTTACTGTGACGACTGTAACAAACATGAGGGGGGAGGTTCTAGAATATCTCAGCAGGTCTTTATGGGCTTGGAAATAATTTTCAATACCAAAACCAGAAAGAAAAAATTGAATTAACACACACACACACACACACACACACCCCTCTACATCAGTCAATCTAGAGCAGGCTTTTCCTAAAAATCATTTTAACTGACTGGTTACCCAGATTGGTCTTCATTTTCAAGAGCTTTGAGTTTTCTATTTATAGATAAGGTACAGCCAAAAATTCTGGGTATTATCTACAATATTCCCTAAAACAGTAGGCAAAGGAAACTGATTTCAGCCCTAATCATTCTGAGGGGCTGGAGGAACTCTCAAGTCCCGACCGCGAGCAGCAAGCCCGGCTGCATCTCACACAGGCCTGGCTCGTAACGCTAGTCTTAGGGCAGCAGCCTCAAACTTCGTGCTTCACGATTACTCAGAAGAGAATCCAAGGGCAGTGCCAAAGCTGAAATGCCCCAGAGTTATCCAACTTGAATAATCCTACCCTTGCTCCTTAATGTCATTAAATAACAATATTCTGTCGACAAAATAATAAGTTTTTCTTTACCTATTTTGAAGTGGTCCTGAATTACGAGAAGCTGTGTAGGGACAGAAAAGGCAATGTGCATACAGACAAAAGGACATGCACAAATGTGGACCCCTGGGGAGTCCATTCTTCGGTCCCAGGAGCCACATCAAACCCGTCAGAGTATGGGAAGCAGCGTTTACTCCACTGGTTAGTATCTAGTCGCAAAAGCCACGGGATGGCCCGTGTCTGTGCCCATAACAGGGCCTGTCTCGAGGTTTGAAAGGAAGTGGAGGCCGCTCTTGGCTTAGTGTTCTATTGAGCACACACATGCACATGCACACACATGGCTTATTGGTGGGTTTTGTTTTGCTCCAAATACAAAGAACACAGATTTTAAAAGGATGTATGTTTTGAACTTATGTTAGGTCAGTTTTTAAATATTTACTTTAAAATAGTCATCTGATCAATTTGAGATTTTGTATGATGTGGATGCAGACGAAACTGGGAAAACTTGTCCTTGAGAAGCGTCCTTTCTAAGGTGGTATTTCACTTCACAAGTGTTTACAAAGAAGCCCTCCCACATGTCTAGGGAGCTGAGGTATGAAGCCGTGTGGATTTTCTCCCCCAGATTAGACAAGTTAAAGAAAATAAGGTCACGGTGGACCTTAAAGTGAAGACGGAGAAGAGTCACGTATTTTCAGCATCCGCAGCACACGCAGGCGAAGAGTTAAGGGGAGAGGCTCTGACGACCCCAGCCCCGTTCAGGGCTCTGACAGCAGTTACTGTTCGCTGGCAGCAACGGGGCTGGGCAGAAATCGTGGTCCTACCGCAAACCCAGCACGGACAACCAGCCATCTTGGGAGCTACCGTTTAGATAAAAAAAAAATGCTAAAACCCTCCAACGAAATCTAGGGTGAAAAAGTACTGTGATTACAATATAGTCTCAACATCCCTGCCTTCTCAACCGTCAGTCACAGGAGTGAGCCTGGGCAGTCACGGCACCACCGTAGGGAGCTAGGTCACAGAGACGCCTCTGCCTTTGCCATTCAACAGGGTTTTCAGGTCTAACTGCCTTCAAGAGCTGTTGCTGATCGATTCTCAACTCCAACTCTCTCGAACAACTTCCTATCTCTCTGCTGTGGCCAGGCTCCTACAGCTCAGAGGGTGCCCGGAAGACATGCCCCTCGGTCGCGCCTCTGTCCAGGAGGCTTGCTTTATCCCACAGCTTCTTCTTGAGAAAACATCCCTAAATAATCATCCTTTTTACCAGCACAATATTACTTTTTGCTTATTTGGATGTATACCAACTCTGGCACCACTCGCCTGCTGACAGGAGCCCACAGGTGTGGCTTCCACCTGCACAGTGCGTGTGTACAACCATCACCTCGGTGAGGAACAGGAAAGGGTAAGGGACCCCCGTCCATCGAATGTGCCATGTGGACTTTCATTTCAGGCGAGATTTCCAAAACGGTGGTCTTTTCTATTTTGGGTCCGGGGGGGAGGAGTCTGAGGACACCCAGGTGATGGATCCCATGTTCATTTATTTATCTGTCCTTACCTGAGGGCATCTCTCCCCTTGCTTTTAGAGAGAGAGGAAGAGCGAGGGGAAGGGAGAGAGAGAAACACCAATGTGAGAGGGAGACACTGACTGGTGGCCTCCTAGACACGCCCAGACCAGGGACCAAACCCACAACCTTCAGTTACGGACGGTGTTCCCACCGACTAAGCCACACTGGCCAGGGCGTGAATTCCATTTTTAAAGAGGTGGCAATCAGTAAAGACCTTTTCTCCCTTCTTGTATAGATTTTGCTGGCAATCCAGTAAGAGATTTTTCACCTCTGTCCTCAACAGCCTTCCCTTTTCTTTTAAATAATTTTTATGTATTGATTTTAGAGTAAGAGAAAGAAAAGGAACCTCAATTTGTAATTCCACTTAGATACGCATTCATTGACTGCTTCTTGTATGTGCCCCGACCTGGGACTGAACCCGCAATCTTGGTGTATGGGGACAACACTCTTAACCAAGTTACCCAGCCAGGGCCTTCCTATCTTTTTATTTTTTATTTTTAAAAAAGAGTTTATTTATTTATTTTCAGAGAGAGGGAGAGAAACATCGATGTGTGAGAGAAACATCAATTGCACACCCCACAACCAGGAACCTGGCCTCAGCTGAGGCATGTACCCTGACAGGGAATTGAACCAGGGACTTTCGGTTCACAGGCCAGTGTTCAATCCACTGAGCCACACCAGCCAGGGCCTTCCTACCTTTTTAAACAGAGTAATTCATGCCACCAGGTTCCAATCTCCAAAATGCTTTGATCTTTATCATAAACAAATTTGGAACTGCTAGAAAAAGATAGAAAACAGAGGTAGATGATCTAATTCCTCATTTTTCTAGTGAAACTATGTTTTGGATAAGGCTTTTGTTGTCCTTGAAATTCTCAACATAAAGTATTGCGTTGGCCAAAAAGTTCATTCAGTTTTTCTCAGTACAATGGCTCCAGTACTGCTTAGCTGTCTCTAACTTCATTCAAAACAATTTTGGTGCATGTCAGCGTGCATTAAAAAAACTTATGATCAAAATTGGTGAATTTTTGTGCAGCCATTTTGATATTGAAGCTGGAAGAAAATACACAACATTTTTGGCATATTATGCATGCTTATTATTCCAAGAAAGGTAAAAATGCAACAGAAACGAAAAAAATTGTGAAGTGTATGGAGAAGGTGCTATGACTGATCAAATGTGTCAAAATGTGAAGTTTCTCTATACTATTGACACTTTGGCCAAATAATTCTCTCCTGTGGGGCTGTCCGATGCACTGGCAGACGTTTGGCCGCGCCCCTGGCCTCCACCCACTAGAAACCAGTAGTGGGAGAGAGCCGACATATTCAAAAAAGCCAAATCAATAAAGCTATTGGTGAAAATGAAAAATGCATCTTTTATTTATGGAGAAAACTAAACGGACTTTTTGGCCAACCCAATACAACGTCTCAGACAGTTGCTTCTGTGCTGGGTGCCTACACCCAGAGGACACTGCCTGGTGCAGTGAAGCCCAGCCACGCACGCCCACTGCCAGGCTGGCCAGTGGGTATCAAGACACAGCACCTGTCACCAGGCAAAATCAAACATGGGAGCCTAGGGACCCCGAGACTTCCTTCACTAGTTGCCTGTGACTTGAAAAACCAAGGGAGGGTTATTCAAACATTATAGCTGAATGTAGGGAACTGCTTTGCATGGCGTGGAAATGTAGCTCAGCATTCACGTGGAAAACCCGTGGGGAGAGAGTGGCAGGAAGGACCATGCCCACAGATAGGTTCTCCCGTGGGGAGTCCGGCCTGCCTTGTACCTAGACTGCTGTGAGACTTGCTTTTGCTGAAACTCCCTCACCCTGAATTGAGACAGCAAGGGCTTACTGTAACTTTCTGAAATCTGACCTAAACCTCCCAAGTATGGAGAGCCACCAGAGCAACCACTTCTCCCCTTGGTCTGCAATATCATTCTCTTCAAAGTAATTAGCAACATTCTTTCCTTTGCTATCTGTAAAAGGTAGTCCCCTGCAGTGAACCTGTGCACAGTAAACGAGGACTGCTTTCCAAGTAATGTACCCAGAAAAGCAATAAAAGCCTGTCCAGGCAGGGACTGGGGGCCTCTGGCCCTTTGGCCCTCTCTCTCTCAGAGAGTGGCCATACCATCCCTTTTTCTCTACAGGACTTCTGTTGTCCGTGTGTATTTGTTCACGAGCAGGGACAACACACACGGATCCTGCAGGCCAGGATCCGCCACATTGAATACCTGACTTGTATTCTAGAATATGCTGACAGACACTGCCATACAATTCAACCTCATGAGTGTCGAAAGGTGAAGAAACACCCTGTAACTGACATGGGAGATATGGAATCCTCACTCCTCAGTGCCCTTCAGCAAGACTTCCAATTCATAAAGGGATCGTTCTACCCCAGTCTGTCTTCATCACCTCAGTTGGTTTAAAAAAAATGACACAGGAAAAGGAGGACGGGGAGAACAGATGCTGTAATGGCTGAGGCAACACACAGAAGGCTAAGTACCTCTGTGTAAGGTTTACAGAGGGCACTTAAAAATGTCTCAACATGGAGCTTTCTTTGCAGATGGGGTAAATCACTGGGGGTTCAAAAATGAAAGCAAAAGGATCTGGCAACAGAGAAGGAAACTCCCAAGTTCTAAAGGAAGTTTGAACCACCATGCCCATAGTTAGAGGAACACACTTTAAGTAATTCTAAGAAAACCTCTCATTACATTTTGTCTTACTAGAATGTATTAAAAGGAACTGAGAGTCCAGTAGAAAGTAGGTTATGGAAAACATTCCCTTTGGCCCTTAAAAATCACTGGGTTTGGGTTATTCATTTAGAAATTCTACTCTAACCAGGTTTTTCCATGAGAAGAGAAGTTTAAGCCACTGGAATCTAAGAGATATTATTCAATGGTACCCTGTAGAAAGGGAAAAAATCATCTTGAATTGGAAAAGTCACTAGTCTGAAATGAAAGAGATTAGCTCCTAGCGATAAGACAAAAGGCTGGCAAGTTCAAGGCAGAGACCCAGGGTGGGTTTTCCAAGGCCCTTTTATTAGGGGGCGGTCCCCTTTATAGCACAAGACTTCACATATGGATCAGATAGTCAGATCAGTTTCCAAAAACTAAGAAAAAAGGGGAAAACGAAACAGATGCACTCCATATATATATATGTATATAACATAAAGAGTTTATGAAACAGCCACCTCTCTCACAGAACGAATGCAGACGGTAGTATGAGTGCACCTCCAGGTTTATGTTGCTTAAGTTGCTTTGTTTTGTTTTCCAACAATAAATAAATAAAGTTTGCTCTTATGTCTTGGATCCACCTGTGCCACAGCGGGGCTCCACGTCACTGCTGGCTTTTCTGCCCCTGTCGCTCCGGTGTGCGGCGTTTGATTGGACCGAGGTCACCGACTTCCCGGGCCCACCAAGGTCCTGGCTGTCTCTTCGGGGCGGCATCCGCTCGTTGATTCGGTCCAGACCTCGGGCCTCTTCAAAACTCCGGATCCTGTGCTGAAGCGAAAACCCTCTGATGGCTACAGAAAAACAGGAAAGGGAGGAGCTCAGTTGGACGGCAGAGTGACAAGCTCCAAGTTCCTCAGCAAACAGCAGCCTCCTCGGGAAAGACACACAGGGGTGGGTGGCTAGGGAGCACATGTCAGGTGAGGGCCACAGGCAATGTTTGGTTTGAATTAGCTTCATCTTGAAGCTACTGACTCCTTAAGGCCCCCAGGGCAGCTGAAAGGTGAAAGCCATTTTCAAAGGAGCTGAAAGGGTTGATCATACAGAAGTATGCCCAACAAAAAGGAAACCAGTTCTTACTTAGCCCCGGTTCATTTGGGAAAGAGTTTCTTATGGGCCAGAAACGTGCTCAATGTGAGAGGAAAAAACGAAACACTAGAACATAGAACACGTTCAACAGAGTAGTTACTTTAGCACAAACATCACAGTGACCACAAAGAGAGGTAACGAAAGAACGAGTGTTTTCGTTTACAAGGACAGCTTTTTATCTTGCACAACCAGGAGCTGAATGTAAGTCAAAGCCATTTATTTTCTTGGATTGAGCTTTTGTATTGTCAAGGAAAGGTGTTCCTATTTCGTGCCACCTTACCAAACAAAACAATTCAATTTATAACTCAGTATCAATTCCAATGATTTTGATGCACAGATCCATAGGTTATTGTTACTTAAAATGTGCTTTCACAGAAACACAGATAGTTTAGCTTGACTGTGTTCGGCAACCTCAGAAATGAATCAAACTAAATTCCGGTCTACTTTTGCCGCTGCCCTTGGTATTCTTTGGCATCATCAAATAAAGAGGCTGACCGGTTTGAACTCTGGTGATCACATGGATGTCTCATATATGGAAGAGCTATAGGATTAAACAATTTGATCCGTCAGACTAGTTGCTTAAGCTGTGGCCACTGTGTCAAAACAGAGCCCAGAAAGGACTTTAGTTGTGGAGGGTCGTTTACATTAACGCAACTAGAGGATACTTTGTGAGCGAGCCTAGCCATTCCTTCTCTCACTGTTACAGTTCTGGTGATGCAATAATAAAAGACTTCAAATGTTGACAAAGCTTTTTAAAACCAGTAGACAGACACATGATCACATCTATCACAGGAACACGGCCATACCTTCCTGGGCCTCTACCGCTTCTACTGTGGCTGTGAGAGGCAGGAGCAGTGGCATGCGAAAACGAAGACAGAAAAGAGTGAGTAAACCAACAGCAGCGCTGCCAGGCGGTCCTCCGCCCCCCCTCCGCCGACTCCCATCCATAATAAAAGTCACGAGTTGGAGAAGGGAGAGGGTCACTACTGCGGAAACTGAACAGGTGAGGGCGAGTCTCTAACATTTCAGGTGGCGTGAGAACCTTTTAGCTAATGGCTTTATTTCTAAGTCAGCTGGGTCAGTCAAGAGTTATATTGCTTTCCTGATTTTAAATAGCCAGATGCTAATTAATGTCTTGACATTCACATAGAGTCAAATAATTTCAAATAATTTAACATTCTAGCAGTTCTTGGGTTTGTGATTGCTCGGATGGTACTGAGTGAGCTGCTGCTGGGTCCTATTCAAAAACATTTATTTAAAACTACTTCTGATTGCTCTCAAGAAACTTAGGTGGGACTCAATTGTTGTTTTAAACTACTTAATATAAAAGAGTGACCTTTGAATAACACACTGGCATTTGGAAGAAGAGGAAAATGGGTTTTAACTGAAGGGTTATTTTTTTGTCCAGGAGTGGAGGACTAAGCTAGCAAACGCATAAAAGTGTTCAATTCTGGATACATATTCACGTACCCTCCTGGACTAGAGACCCAGCAGAGGCTGGCCCTCAGCAACGTGGCCCTACCCCTTGCAGGAGAGCTGGCAGGCTGCCAGGAAGGCCCTCCTCCCCTTCAGTGGTAGAGAAGGAAGCAGTCAGCACCAAAGGGTCAACTTTCTTGCATCTTCTTTTAGGACAATAAAAGCCCTAATATATGAAAATGTTACAGGCTGTAGTAGCAAGAAAGATCCTAGTAGGAGAACCCTGTCAGTTCCTCCAATACCAACTTTTAGAAAGAAGACAGGGAGAATAATGAACAGTAACAGTTTGCTCTTCCTGAGGCTTCCTACATCAACAGGGGAGGAGACAGGGAGAACGGAAAGTCAACTTCCTAACGCAATGTGAAAATGGAAAGTTGGAATCAACTTATCAAGGGCTTGCATTTGTCAACCATATGTAGGCATGTGTTAAAGCAATGTCTCACCCTCTCTCCTCCTCAAATAGAACAAATAAACTTCCACAAGAAAACCACAGTGTCTTCAAACAGTGTATCGCTGATGCAACTGTCAGGAAGTGGGAGAACAAAGCATTGCCTGAGATCATATACAGTGTTGGCCTAATTAGAGTTTAAAGGCTATGTGGCAAAAGGGGGACTAGTGTTACATTGTCTGGGGACTCCTGGAAGTGCTCTTTGCACGGGTATGAAGATACTGGCCTGTACTGGAGGACATTTTAAGAAACGGTCATATAAAACTGAGCAACTGCCCTTTTTTTCTTTACTGATATATAATTCATACACCATAAAACTCCCTTGTCTAAAGTGTACAGTTCAATGCTTTGGACACATTTAGAGTTGTGGGATCATCCGCCAACCCATGGTTGGGACATTTTCATCCCCCAAAGTAAACCCTTTCCCTCCCCCATGCCCACCCCGATCCTGAATCATACAGTATGTCATGTTAGTGACTTCTTTCATTTAGCACAGCGATTTTCAACCTTTTTCATCTCACGGCACACATGAACTAATTACTAAAATTCTGCAGCACACCAAAAAAATTTTTTTGCCAATCTGACAAAAAATAGGTATAATTTTGATTCACTCACACCAGATGGCTATTGTTGTACTGGCCGTTGTCACTTTTTTATTTGACAACCTAAGGGAACAGAGGTCAGGGCCCGACTAAACAGTCAGGTGCTGCAGGGTTTAAAAATCCTTGTGGCACACCGGCGGAAGACCACTGAGTAAGGATAATGCTTTCAAGGTTCATTCATGCTGAAGCATGTATCAGCATTTCATTTCTTTCTTCTTTTTTAAAAAAGATTTTATTTATTTACTTTTAGAGGAGAAGGGAGGGAGAAAGAGAGAAGAGAAACATCAGTGTGAATGAGATACATCCGTTGGTTGCCTCTTGTGTGTCCCCAACCAGGGACCTGGCCCACAACCCAGGCAGGTGCCCTGACTGGGAATCAAACAGGCAACCTTTCCATTAGCCAGCCAGCGCTCAATCTACTGAGCCACACCAGCCAGGGGAGTATTTCATTCCTTTTTATGACTGAATAGTATTCCACTGCGTGGTTATATACTTTGTTTAGCCACTCAATAGTTGGACATTTGAGTTTTTTCTACTTGTTGGCTATTATAATGAATGCTGCTATGAATATTCATGTACAACTTTTTTGTTTAGATGCTTTCACTTCTCTGGCACATATACCATATTTTGCCATGTGTAATGCACACTTGTTTGCCCACATTTCTGAAGGGAAATTAAGGATGCGCATTATACATGGCAAAATACAGCTCAGAGTGGAACTGCTGGGCCACACGATGGCTACACGTGCGACCGTCTAAGGCACTGCCACATGGACTGCGACAGGCCTGCACTGTTTCATGTCCCTGCCAGCCAGGGACGAGGTCTGAGTTCTCACACCTGCTCACCAATACTCACCACCTGTCTTTTTGGCCGAGCTCTCCTCGTGGGTGTCAAGTGGTATCTCACTGAGGTTTAGATTTGTATTTCCTTAATGCCTAATGGTGGTGGACATCTTTTCATGTGCTTACTGACCATACATATATCTTCTTTGGAAAGATATGTATTCAAATTTTTTGCCCTTTTTAAATTGAGTTATTTGTCCTTTTATTATTCAGTTTTAAGAGTTCCGTACATTTGCTAGGTAGTGGTCCCTTATATATGACTTACCATTCTTTTCAACCATTCTGCAGGTTGCCTTTTTGCTTTCTTCATGGTTCCATTTGTAGCACAAAAGCTTTTAACTCTGATGTAGTCCAACCGATAACTGATCTGTTTTTATTTTATGGTCTATGTGAATCTTGTTGTTTTTTTTGGCTCTCCTCTTTATTTTGGCTACTGAACAGCTTAGAATCACATCTGTGGCTGACAATTGGCTTTTTTTTTGGTTTGTTTTACTTTGTGCTCCAATTTCCAAGCATATTTATTTTACTTCACTGTGCCGTATGTATACTGTAACTTACTCCAATCCCTCTTGAAACAAGGTAGGACATAAATAAATACATGTTATAAGGTCCTATGTGCTATAACTGATTGAAAGCTCTTCAAGTAAAGTTATACGACAATGAAAGGTCTGACTCAGCTAACACTCCAGAGCTTGTCAATGAGCCTGTGGGACTGAGACCCTGATGGGAAAATGACAAAACAAACTCAGTTCCTGTCCATCGATAAGACAGAATAAGAAGCTCTGAAAAACTGGCTCTAACTTTAGTGTTGTTCTCCTCACACATTCCTGAACATTTCTATCAATTTCAGAAGTATTAAATACAATCCTATATTGATTAAAAGACTCATATTCATGTTAGAAACTAAGAAGAACTAAAGATATTAGGAACTGAAAACAGATGGTAGAGCAAGGATTATAAAACAAATAAATTCCAGATAACACATCTATAAAACTCTCTTTGTTATCTCAGATTTGCAGATTCGCTCTTTCGAATTCTACCATACATTGATTCAGATCAAAACAAGTAAGTTGTGGTCAGCACACTTTCAAAACTTTCCAAGCGAGGGTGCTGTAGGACCCTGCCTGTTCACTTCACACGAGTCACCCCTACCAAGTGTGAACCTCCTTGTAAGAGCCGCTTGCAGGCCATCTGACATGACTGGTGACTAGCAAAGCAATGGTGGGAAAGACTTTTGCTTACAAAGAACCGCGTGTTTATGAGAGAAAAAAAAAAACCCTCAATCTGAAATAGTTTACTAATCCTGTGTATGAAACTACAGAAATTAAGAAAGTTAATTATATTCTTTCAAGGAGAAAACGTTTATTCTTCCTTCTAAATAGCTAAACTCTAATACCCTAGTACTTAATTTGAAAGAGGAAGAATTCGATCTGTTATGAGGGGGATGGGGCTTGTTCAGTAGCACTGGAATTTCTACTTCCTGTAAGTGGCAGGATGGATGACTCGGAAAAGAGAAAACTTAGGCAGAAACAATTCAATACACAAGGGGGTGCAAAAAAGCAATGACGCTCTGGTTTAAGTTGTTAAGGATTCCGGAATTAGTCATCCAATGACACGATCTCACATGTTTTCTTCTTGTTTGACCAGATCTATGTTTAATCGGACAAACATCAATCTTTTCCCTCCAGGGGTCCATGGAGCCCTCTCCTTGTCAGTCAGTGTCCACATAATTTTAGAAGGGACACTCTGGTAGAAGAGGTGACTGTGGCACTGGCATAGGATATAGCCCGCAGGGAAAGAGACAAACTCCCTCTCTGAGAAACTCTAACCCAAAGAATCAAGGTATAAAACACACATACGTGAGGAATAACACATACCCAAATCCTAAGTGTCCACAGCTCCATAGGTATGAGTGTGTGTGTGTGTGTACACTTACACCTGCATCACCACCACCTAGTGACACACAACATCCCACTGCTGCAGAAGTGCCACGTGCCCCTTCCGGGCCAATATTCTCCTGCCAAAGGAAGCGCCATTCTGCCTGCTCTTGAACATCATATACGTCAGTCGTCAGTGTTCTTCTGGGTCTAGCTTTTTTAGGTTACCATAAAGTCTGTGGGATTTAACTGTGTCTTGGCATGTATTCATGTTATTTTTTATTGCTGAGTACTGTTCTGTCACACACACATAACACATTAATCTATTCCACTATCTATGGATGGACTCTTGGCTTGTTTGCCACTTGGGGCTACTATGAGTAAAGTCACGGTGCACATACTAACGCACATCCTTTGGTGGACACGTGCAGGTGTGGAATTGCTGGGTTATGGGGTAGAGACGTTTTGCTTTCCTGCCTAGTAAACAGTTTTCCAATGTGGTTGAACCAACTGACAAGCCCACCAGCAGTGCATCTAGTTCCAGTTTCCCACAAACTCGCAATACTTAGTATTGTCATTCTCACTTTGATACCCTCTTCTGTAAAGTGCCAGTTAAAAATCTTTTGAGCATTTAAAAAACATTGGTTGTTTGTATTTTTTTTTACTTCTTCCCTGTACCTTTCCCCTACTATTCCTCTTCCCCCCACTGAGATCTCTCCATGTGATGTCCATTTCTCTGATTCTGTTCCTGTTCTGGCTGTTAGCTTAATTTTTTTCTTTTGATTCATTTGTTGATAGTTGTGAGTTTGTTGTCATTTTACTGTTCATAGTTTTTATCTTCTTTTTCTTAGATAAGTCCCTTTAACATTTCATAAAATAAGGGCTTGGTGATGATGAAACTTGACCTTATCTGGGAAGCACTTTATCTGCCCTTCCCTTCTAAATGGTAGCTTTGCTGGGTAGAGTAATCTTGGATGTAGGCCCTTGCCTTTCAAGACTTCAAATACTTCTTTCCAGCCCCTTCTTGCCTGTGAGGTTTCTTTTGAGAAATCAGCTGATAGCCTATGGGAACTCCTTTGTAGGTAACTGTCTCCTTTTCTTTTGCTGCTTTTAGGATTTTCTCTTTGTCTTTCATCTTGGGTAACTTAATGATGATGTGCCTTGGTGTGTTCCTCTTTGGGTCCAACTTCTTTGGGACTCTCTGGGCTTCCTGAATTTCCTGGAAGTCTATTTCCTTTGCCAGACTGGGGAGTTTTCCTTATTTGTTCAAATAAGTTTTCCACTTCCTGCTATTGTTCTTCTCCTCCTGGCACCCCTGTAATTCAGATATTGAAACGCTTCAGGTTGTCCCAGGTTTGTAAGACTCTTCACTTCTTTAAATTCTTTTTTCTTCATTCTGTTCTGGTTGGATGTTTATTTCTCCCTTTTGTTCCAAATCGTTGCTTTGAGTCTTGGTTTCCTTCCTGTCACTGTTGGTTCCCAGAATATTTTGCTTTATTTCACTTCGGGTATTCTTCCTTTGTTTTTTGGGGGTTTTTTTGTTTGTTTTGTTTTCATTTTTTGACCAGGCTCTATCAGTTCTGTGAGCATTTTGATCACCAGGACTTTAAATTCTCCACCAGATAGGTTGGCTATCTTCTCATCACTCAGTTCTCTTTCTGAAGTTTTTCGCATTTTTTATCAAGTTGTGCAGTCCTTTGTCTATTATATTCTGAGAACCAGTCCTATGTCAGATGTATGTATTGGTAAAATCTCCCAATTTATGACTTGCCTTTTCCCTTTCTTTTTAAAAAAATTTTATGTACTGATTTTTTTGTTGTTGTTTTTAGCAGGGGGAGGGAAGGAAAAACATGAATTTGTTGATCTACTTATTTGTGCATTCATTGGTTGCTCCCTTAAAATATTTTATTTTTATTCATTTTTAGAGAGATGGGAAGGGAGAGAAAAAGAGAGGGAGAGAAACATCAATATGTGAGAGAAACATCACTTGGTTTCCTCTCACATGCCCTTGACCTGGGACCTGGCCTGCAACCCAGGTATGTGCCCCAACCCTTCAGTTTGCAGGACGCAGCCCAACCCATGAAGCCATACCAGGTGGGGCCATGGGCTGCTTCTTGTATGCGCCCTGACCAGGGACCAAACTCGCGGCCTTGGTGTATCGGAACAATGCTCTAACCAACTAAGCAACCTGGCCAGGCCTGCCTTTTGCCTTTCTTAATCATGTACTTTTGTGAATAGAAATTATTAATTTTAACAAAATTTAATTTTTTTCTTTGAAGGTTAGTACTTTCTGTGCTCTATTTAAGGCTCTTGACCCCAGTGCATACTCTCCATACTTTCTTTTAGGAGTTTTACTGTTTTATTTTTTACATTTAAGTTATAATTTATTTTGAATTCATTTTTGTAAATGGAGAGAAGAATCAAGATTCATTTCCCACCCAGATAAATATCCAATTTGCTTCAGTAACATTTATTGAAAGAAGCCCCAGTTTTAAAATTTTTATTTTAGCTTTTAATTAAAGTATAGTTGACATACAGCCCTAGCTGGTGTGGCTCAGTGGGTTGAGCGGCAGCCTGCAAAAATGAAAGGTTGTGGGTTCAATTCCCAGTCAGAGCACATGCCTGGGTTGTGAGCCAGGTCCCCAGTTGGGGGCGTGCAAGAGGCACTGATCGATGTGTAAACATCAATGTTTCTCTTCCCCCCATTCTCCCTCCTTTCCCTTCTCTCCAAAAAATAAATAAAATTTAAAAAAGTATAGTTGACATACAATATTATATTAATTTCAGGTGTACAACATAGTGATTTTTTTTAAAGATTTTATTTATTTTTAGAGAGAGGGGAAGGGAGGGAGAAAGAGAGGAAGAGAAACATCGATGTGTGGTTGCCTCTCGCACGGGCAGGTGCCTCTTGCAACCCAGGCATGTGCCCTGACTGGAAATCAAACCAGCAACCCTTTGGTTCAGAGGCTGGCACTCAATCCACAGAGCCAAACCAGCCAGAGCAGTGATTTTATATTTATATACCTTATACTGTGGTCACCACAGTAAGTCTGGCAACCATCTGTCACCATTCAAAGTTATTGTGATATTACTATGTTCTCAATGTTGCACATTATAGCCCCATGACTTATTTATTTCATAATTAGAAGTTTGTACTTCGTTTTCCCATCCCTCCAATCCTCACCCCCCAGGTAACCGTCAGTTTGTTCTGTGCATCTATGAGTCTGTTTGTTCATTTGTTGTTTTTTCATATTTTACATATAAGTGAAATTACATGGTGTTTGTCTTTCTCTGACTTACTTCACTTAGCATAATACCCTCTAGGTTCACCCATGTTGCAAACGGCGTGATTTCACTCGTTTTCACTGAGGAGGCCCTAGCTTTCATCTCACACTGACCGCTGGATAACGAGCACACCTTCCTTCCAAGGCGCAGTCCTCATACGCACCTGTCTCAATAGTCTGCTTTCCTCCCGAGAGGACGCCCAGCGGGAGTGTGCCTGTAGGAGTCAGGCCCTTGAGGGTCAGCACGCTCTCACTTTCTTCCCTGCAAAGGAAGATCAAGGCCCTGGGTTAATGCCTGGGAGTCCACCACTCAGCAATTCAAAGGCACTTAAAGGAAGGCAAAATGCACAGAGATGGAGGACTGCATCTTCTCCCTACCCCTTCCCTCCCCCAAAGAAAGGATGTTTTCTCTCAGTACTCCAATTTTAAAGAATCTGACAGGTCTTACTTCTCAACTAACGACACTTAAGAACTAGGTGCTATTCTAATGATTCCCACGTGTGATCTCATTTAATCCTCTTACTACCCCAGTAATGCCAGTCTTTTTATCGATCTTTTACAAGAAAAACGAGGCAGAAGACCAGACAGCTGAGAAGAGGCAGAGCCAGGATGTATTCTTCACAGGATGTATTCTTCACAGTCTGGCTCCCGAATCCACACCAAACCTCTGAGCGGGCACCAGGTGAACGCTTGCTAGAACACTCCTAGTCATCCCATCGTGTGGTCTGATTCTAATCCACACTCAGCCTACGGTTCTAATACAAAATTCCAATTCTAAAAAAGACTGTTAGGAAATCAAGTTCTACTTTCAAAATGCTTTTATCCACAGGGTAATGACAGAGCCTTACCGAAGAACTGAAAAGACCCGCGCCATCTTCCCAATGGCTCTGATTTTATTCTTGATGATCTCCTTCCGCACTGTAGTGCCTCCTTTGAGAATAAAAAAAAAATAAGTGAGTTAAAGAAATGTGTTAGGGTAATTTTTAAAAGTGCAGGATGCAGTATCTTTCTAAGTTAAAGAAACTGTTATCTTAAAAAAAGGAATCAAGACCTAAGTTTGTTTAAACAAACAAAAATCTCAGGAAGTTCTAAGGAGCAAGAAAAAAAATAACCCAGAAAAGAAAAAGATGAAGGACCAGGTGGAGGGGCCACACGGGCACATCTCTGAGAGGCAGGTACTGATCTGCGGCTCCAAAACACGGGACACAGAGAAGAGTGCAACACACACATGTAAACAAAGACAGCTGCTATGGCCAAGATCTCTGAGAACGCTATGGGCCAGCTTAGGATGCAGGGGTTGGCCTGCAAATGGCAAGTCATGATTCGAGCAGTCGCTCGCCTTCTGCATGTAAACGCAATACACAGCTAGCTCCCCAGAACTCAGTGAGGGCGACTTTCACTCTGTAACCCTCACCTACACACTGGGAGTTACTTCCTACCACAGACAACTGTGCAGTACAAATTATGATGATGGGTTAAGGCTGTTTTTTTGTTTTGTTTTGTCTTGTTGATAAAGCAACATCACAAAAGTTAATGCAAAACTGCACGGCCTTTTGTCCTCTAGAGTCAAGGAACAGCTCACACAGGAGAAGCCCACGTCCAGCATGCACCAGAGTACCACATTCAAAGGTCAGGAAAAGAAACAGGGCCCCTTCCCCAACCCCCAGCTCTCAGGATCCTGCAGGACCATACAGCGGGCCCAGAGAAGACACATACATCAAAACAGAAAAGGAGGCCTGTTTGAAAATGATTCAGCTACAACTAAAAAAGTCTAACTAATAGACTGCAGTGGGACAGACAGCGAATATTAAGCTCTTAGGACATTTTAGTCAGATACCTTTCTGATAGCTTGAAATGTAGTGATCTTCAGGGAGAAGAGACACCAAGAAACAAGAAGATGAAGACAGAAATATGAGAAGAGCAATTTAAGTTTACATGGAAGAGAGAAAAAAATCAAAGTGAAATGCAATGAGAGAAGCGGTTGTCATCTTTATCAGCTCAGACGAGATATCGTTGGTACATGACAGATGTTAGACTACAGATTTCTCGCCAGTCATTTTCCCACTTCTTAAAACTTCCTAGTTTTACATCAGTTCACTCTATTATTAACCAACATGTTCTATTCCCACAGATCATGAAAATAAAATGAGACCAAAAAGATATTACTTGTGGAACAAATGACACTGATAAGGAACAAAAACGAAGGACAGAACGAACAGTTTACAAATCTCTTAATAAAAGCATTATGTTTTGCCCTGGCTGGTATAGCTCAGTGGATTGAGCGTGGTGGGCCTGCGAACCACACAATCGCGGTTTGATTCCCAGTCAGGGCACATGCCTGGGTTGCAGGCCAGTTCCCAGCAGGGGACTCACGAGAGGCAACCATACATTGCTGTTTCTCTCCTTCTCTCCTTCCCTTCCTCTCTAAAGATAAATAAATAAAAATTTAAAAAAATAAAAATAAATAAAAGCATTATATTTTTATTTAATGGATTTATTATCTTCCCATATTTTTCTAGGGATATTGTAGTCATTCCTTTTTTTAAGTTTTATATTTGCTTCAGAATCTCAGGTTCGTTCAAGTTGCTTTCTGCTGTTTTTGTTGCAGTCTCTCAGAGACTTTCTTGAGCTGCCTGGCGACCCTTAACCGTTTGCTCATGACTAAGAGCGAGGGACTAGAAAGCTTCCAGAGCTGGCGGGTGCACTGTGTGGACTTGGAGCTTGACCTGTGATCAGAGCAGGCCTGTTTTAGGGAAGCCTCTCTGTCAGTATCGAGTATTCGCGCAGTATTGAGTAGGTTTTGGCAGGGTCCTGATGTCCTCGATCATGTCCCCAGTCTGGAAATTCTTTGGTTTACCTTTTAGAGATGAGTCTCCAGCCTTGGAGAGAGCAGCTGTCCACTGGCAGCTAGGACTTTAACGGCCTTTCCAAAAGCTCTCATCCAGTCTCCTTATTTTAGCTCAGGGCCCAGCTCCCTCCTCCCCACCAACCCAGTCCCCAGTTCTTGCACTGGTACCGATCCCTTTGCTTTTTGAGGATTCTGTGCAGAACCCAGCATTTCCCAGTAGTAAGCTGAACTTTATTTTTCTTGAATCAACTAAGTCAGTTAATATAGTATGAATTCATTTGTTTTCCAGCTACCAAAGACCCTACAAAAATCTCTGCATATTGGTAGGTTTAAAATTTTGTAAAGCTTTTTTTATTGTGAAATACGATAAGCATACAGAAAAGCACACAAAACAAACACATAACCCAGCGACATCTTAAAAAGCAAATGGCCAGCTGATGACCACTCTGGTCAATAAACAGAAACCTGCCAGCACCCCGATGCCCCTCAACCCCGAGCCCTTCCGAATAATTACCATCTCTCTCTACTCAAAGAAAAGCATTCTCTTGGGTTTTATTGACATCACCTTCCTGCTGTTCTTTACCATCAGACCATGTAAGCGTGCATCCATAAGCACTCCAGTTTCCATCATTTTTGCACTTGGTGTAATTGGAACAATCAAATCCGAGCATCTGCATCTCGCTTCTTTTGCTCAACACTATAAGCTTCATCCATGCTTCCCTGTTGCTGTAGCTCCCAGTCATTATTGTATGAAATCCCACTGTGTGAATGTGCCACAACTTACTTCTCCTTTTCACAGTCAGTGGTCCTCTGGGCTAATTCTAATTTTTGGCTACTTTGAATCAAGCTGCTGTGAATATTGCTGTGCATTTCTCTTCACTGCACATACTTCTGTTAGGTATGCTCCTAGAATTAAAATGCTCAGTTAGGGGGCAGGTACACGTTCAACTCTGGCTAACAGTTTGACGTTATCTACGCAAGTGGACACAGCAACTTACACCTCAGTGTGCGGCATTCCTGCAGTTTCACATTCTGGCCGACACTTGCTGTGACTCATCCTTAATTTTAGACAATGTGGTAGGTGTCTAAAATCATCCATTGTTTTAATGTGTATTCCCATAATTACCAATGTGGTTGAATATCTTTTCATATTTTTGCTGGCCATCTGATATCCTCTTGTGTGAAGTGCTTATTCAAATCTCATCTGATTGATCTCTATGTAGTTCACTATATATTCTGGCAAGTGAGACCTTTGCCAGTTGTGTGGAAATATCCTCTCCCACTCTAATAAAGTGTTTTGATAAACACAAGTCCTTACTTTTAACATTGTCCAAGTTATTCATAGTCTCCTGTGTGGTTAGTACTTTTTGCATCCTGTTTTAGAAATTTTCCTCTACCCCAAGGTCATGAAGATATTCTACATGTATTATAACTATTAGAAGCGTTATTGCTTTTTTAAAAAAGATTTCATTTATTTATCTTTTAGAGGGGAAGGGGAGAAGGAGAGAAATATCAATGTATGGTTGCCTCTCGTGAGTCCCCTGCTGGGAACTGGCCTGCAACCCAGGCATGTGCCCTGACTGGGAATCCAACCAGTGACCCTTTGGTTTGCAGGCCGGCACTCAATCCACTGAGCCACACCAGCCTGGGCCTGATTAAACCTCGAGTGTTAAATCTTCTAAGATTTCTAGAATACATCAACTTGGTTGGTGGCATAAACCTTTTATGTAAATTGTTAGTTTCAATTTGCTGAGGTTTTGTTTAGGATGATTATATCTATATTAACGTTCCTGTCACATTTCAGTATCATAGTCACATCAGCCTCATTAAATGAGCATATCTCTTTTATTCTTGGGATGATTTGTGTAAGATTTGTGTTGTCTCTTTCTTTTTTTTTTAAGATTTTATTTATTTATCTTTAGAGGGGAAGGGAAGGAGAGAGGGAGAGAAATATCAATGTATGGTGGCCTCTCATGCGTCCGATGCCGGGAACCGGGAACCTGGAACTGGCCTGCAACCCAGGCATGTGCCCTGACTGGGAATCGAACTGCGATCCTGTGGTTCACAGGCCCGCGCTCAATCCACTGAGCTACACCAGCCAGGGCGTGTTGTCTCTTTCTTAAATATTTGGTAAATATGCTGAAGTTTTCTGGATCTGGCATTTTATTTGTAGGAAAATCTAAAATTACAGACCTTATTTCTTGGCAGGAATGTGATTATATTAATATTTCCTATATTGTATTAGGTTGGGTAAGTTAATTATTCCACTTCATATAAATTTTAAAATTTGCTGGTACATATTTATTCTTGTTATTTTCTTTTCTATAATTCTTATTGATTGATTTTTAGAGAGAGAGAGAGAGAAACATCATTTGTTTCTCCACCTATCCATGCATTCGCTGGTTGATTCTTGTACGAGGGCAGACCCCCAAAATGGAATTGTCTTCTGGAGGGCGGGCCCCTTGTAGCACAGGTACCCCGCCAGGTGAGTGTTCTGGGAAGCCATCTGTAGCAGTGCACCAGCTGGCGTTGTTGTGAGAGGCTGTGTTCAGCTTCAGTGAATTTTTTTGTTGTTGTTTTTGAAGGTTCTTTCAGTGGGTTTGCCCATTTCATGATGGGTGGTTTACAAGTGCCTCTGCCCACATTGTGCTGAGTGTTCAGCAGCTTTTCATCAAGAGCAACATGACCCCCCTGCCACACCCTCCCTATTCTCCTGATCTTGCGCCAAGCAACTTTTTTTATTGTTTCCCCGGATGAAAAAAGTCCTCAAAGGGGAATGTTTTGCTAATGTGGAAGAGATGAAACAAAAAACAGCAGAAGCACTAAAAGATATAAAAAACAAGTTCAAAAACTATTTTGAACAGTGGAAAAAACGTCTTGATAGGTGTGTTGCATCAAATGGGGAGTACTTTGAAAGTGACTAAAGTTTAAACATGTAAAAATAAATGCATACTGTTTAAAAATATTTTTTAAAGATCTTTTATTTATTTATCTTTAGAGGGGAAGGGAAGGAGAGAGGGAGAGAAATATCAATGTATGGGTGCCTCTCACGCGTTCCCTGCTGGGAACTGGCCTGCAACCCAGGCATGTGCCCTGACTGGGAATCGAACTGCGATACTCTGGTTCACAGACCCGAGCCCAATCCACTGAGCTACACCAGCCAGGGCTTTAAACGCATACTTTAAAACAAATTCTGGGGTTTTGGGGTTCCCCTTTGTGTGTGCCCTGATGATGGACTGAACCCACAATGTTGGCATATCAGGATGATACTCCAACCAACTGAGCTACCCGGCCAGGGGTATTCTTGTTATTTTCTTAATGTCTGTAGGTTCAGAAGTGACATTATTTTTGTCTTATCTTTTCTACTTGATAAGTCTTACCAGGAATTTATCAATTTTATTAGTCTCTTCTTGAAAAGAGCACATTTCGTTGCACTTCTGGGTTGTACTTTGTTTTGTATTCTGTTAATTCTGCTCTGAACTTTTTATTTCATTCCATTTACTTTCTTTAGATTTAATGCTATCCTTCCTTTTGTTAGCTTCTTGAGATGAATGCTAATTTTCCACCTTTCTTTTGCATTTAAGGCTATAAAATTTCCTTTAAGCATGGCTTTAGATGCATCCCTCAAGTTCTTTTCTAAAGTTAAAATCACTTTTTTATTAAGCACTGATTTTATAAAATGTGGTATAAAGGCAAACTACATTACACTTAATTTGTTCATGTAAATTGCTTCCAGAATACCTTGCAGTTAAGATGCGTATAAGATTTTCATGTATAATTGACAGTCAGGTCAAGTTCATTAATTGTGCTGTGTTAATTTCTATAACCTTCCTGACTTTGTTTGCTTATTCATTAATTACTGAGAGATATTTGTTAAAACTTCCCACTATCACTTGGATGATATTTCTAATTGTACTTCTTTTAATGTTTGCTTTATCTATTACAAAGCCATGCTATTAATTTCACACAAACCTAAATTGTTAGGTCTCCTTTTGGTTTCAGAGCCTCATGTAGTACTATCCACCTGTACCAGGCCCCCTCTGGCTAGTGTTTGATTACGTATTTATTCTCCTTTTACTCGCAAACTTTCTGTACCCTTACGCTTTAGACCTGTCTCTTATAAAACACCATGAGGTTTCCTTATAAGTCCTACCTGATAATATTTTGTCTATTTACATTTAATAAAGCTATTGATACATTTATCACAATTTATTCTATGTGTCTTACTGCTGTACGTACCGTCCTTTCTTGCCTCCTTCTGGGTTATGTTTCGTCATTCCGTTTTTCTACAACTTAGAAATTCTAGACTAAAAAACCCAAACAAACGTCTTTTCTTACAGGTTACTCTAGAGTTTAGAATACGCATCTCTCCTTTATCAATGTTCACACACACTTTTCCCTTCTTCCCAGATAATACCTGTATTTCACTCACAAACTTTAACTGTATTTATCCCACTTCCAATTATTATTGCCACTTATTTTAATTCTGTCTTTTAATCCAGTAAAACATTATTGTTATTTGATAAAGTCTACATTCATTTGACTTACCCACACGTTTTCTACTATTTTTCTTTATTCCAGAATCTCAAAGCTTCCATCTTGTATTTTCCTTCTGCTCAAATGATATTCTTTTGAATTGCATTTAGTGTGGGTCTCCTGGTAATTATCAATAGTAAATGCTTTCATGGTAGGATATCTGAAAATGCTTATTCCCTCTTCATTCTTGAAGGGTATTTCTGCTGGCTACAGAATCCTACATTACCAATTATTATCTGTTAGTGCTTTGAATATGTTATTACATTGTTTCCTGCTTCTATTGTTCCCATTAAGAATCTCCTGTCAGTTTAATTGTTCTCTTTGGAAAGTAATTTTCTTCTGGCTGCCTAAAAGAGGTTTTCCTGTCTGTCATCCGAAGCTCTTGCCTATGATGCGCTGCCTAGGTGTTGTTTTCTTTGTGTTCACTTTGCTTTGGTTTACGGGGCTTCTTAATCTGTGGTTTAATGTCCTCACAGTTTTAGGATTTTCTTATTCGCTCTCTCTTCGCGTACTGCCTCTGCTGTCTGCTCTCTTTCTTCCCTGGGGCCCCAAACACACGGTGAAAGGCCCCTTCACCGCATCACCTGTCTCTTGTGCTGTTCTTGGTATTTTACTTTTTCTCTTTGTCATTTATTCTAGATTGTTTCTTCTGACCTAGTTGACTTGTTTTCTGTTTAGTTTTACTAAATATGCTGTTAATTAATCTACTCAGCTTTTTAATTTGTTATTTTGCTTTTCATTCCTAGAATTTTCTTTTAATGTTTTATCAACTGTTACATCCCCTTTTATAATTTATAGTTCTCTGCCAAAATTTTCAATCTAGTCTTTTATGTTCTTGAATACAGTAAGCAATTTTTTCTTTTAGCACGGTTATTTTAAAGATTGTATTCATTTATTTTTTTAGAGAGAGGGGAAGGGAGGGAGAGAAACATCAATGTGTGGATGCCTTTTACATGGCCCCCACTGGGGACCTGGCTGGCAACCCAGGCATGCGCCTGACTGGAAATCAAACCAAGGACCCTTTGGTTCACAGGCTGCACTCAATCCACTGAGCCACACCAGGCAGGACTTAGCACAATTATTTTAAAGTTTGGTCTGATAAAGCGGATGATGTCTGGAAAATCTGTAATCTGTTTTTGCTTTTTCCTTTTTCTGCTGGTCATTCATGTCATCACGCTTCCTTGCGTGCCTAGTTATTTTGGTTGTGAGCCACATGTAATATAGGAAAGACGCTTTGTAGTAATTAAGGTCCTACATGATATTATCTCAGTTTAGAGGGGTTTGCTTCGCCAGGTTCCTACTACTACTTTATTTAAATTTCAGGGATTGAAGCGACTTGAAGGCTCATCTCCAGCTAACCCTTACTCTTACAGAGCTGTAGCCTCCGTGGGCCCCAAACCAACAAGTAGAAGCTTACTGGCACTCATTACCCAGGGAAGCCACGAACCCCAGCTTTTTAAGTTTCGTCAAGAGGTCTGCTCAACCTCTTGGCCCCTCTTTTGAAATTCATGCATGTCTTCAGGACAGAAATAGTCTCAAATGTTGCTTGTACCTCTCTGGACTTACATCTTTTTCCAGATCTCAACTTGGCGATTCTTTATTACTTTGTTAGTAAATTACTTTGTCCTGAATGCTTTTAAAGCAAATTTGAAAACTATTTTGTCTAGCTTTTATAGTTGTCTTAAGAGGGTTGATTTAAACTATCTAGTCTGGCATTACAAAGTAGAAATCTTTAGTTTATACCACTTAAATAAAACCAAAATTGTACTGTGGTTTTAGTGTGGTATCAGGAAGAAATGGAATTAGATGTTCAATTAATCCTCTTAACCTAAAAAGTTATTATTCATTTCCTTTCAAAAACAAACTTTTGAACCATATATGCCATCTTATATCCATATATTTTATAAAAAATGGAAATGAGAGGATTCTATCAATTTCCTTTTGCATTTAATAGTGTATCTAGCCATGGCTGGTGTGGCTCAGTGGAGTGAGTGCAGGCCTGTAAACCAAAGGATCATGGTTCGATTCCCAGTCAGGGCACATGCCTGGGTTGCGGGCCAGTTCCCAGCAGGGGACACATGAGAGGCAACCACAAACTGATGTTTCTCTCCCTCTCTCCTTCCCTTCCCCTCTAAAGATAAATAAATAAAATCTTTAAAAAAATAGAGTATCTAACAGATTTTCCATATTACCCCCCAATAGAGCTCTACATTTGCTTTTAGTAGTTGCACTTCATATCATTCAATCTAACAACAAATATTCACCTACTATGCTCACTGGTGAGCAAAAACCACTTTGTTCCAGCACTCAGGGAGTTTGCAGTCAAGGGAGGGTAGAATATGTTAATACTATAATAATATAAATAGAGGCAAAGTTTCAACTCTATCAAATGGTAAGGAGAAGTTCCCATCATTGATAGGCGAGGTTTGGATCTAATCAAAGTTAGGGTAAGTTGAACAGGAGCCAACCAGGAGAGAAAGGTAGAAAGGAGACTTGCATAAACATATTTCGTGGAGAGCATCTGTCCTATGGAGAGATCGTAATTGATTTACCCGTCCCTCACACATAGAGGTGCTCACGGACCCTGCACCGCCTGCTCTGCACCTTCGATGTGGAATCCTAAGTGGAGGTGTGCGTAGGACTCTCGTCTACCTTCTCTAAGCAGGGTAGGCGTTCTCCAGTGTGTAGATGGTTTATCCTAACAGTTGAGTGAACACCTTAGTGCAGAGCTTGGAGAGAACAAGATGGCTAGAGGTTTGTGCTTAGGTGCAGCTCTCTTTCCAAAGTCTTCTGCATTCTCAGGTAAGTTAGGGCCTGCCTTTAAAATCAAACCTCCCACAACACACTAGGGAAAAAATAATCGGCTACACATGCAACAAAATCTTACTATATTAAGATTCCTCAAAGGGCAACAAGAAGAAAAACAAATGGACAAACAAATATGCACATAACCCAGTAGAAAAATGGGCAAAAGGTACGAACTGACAATTCACAGAAGAGAAATAAACACAAGAAACACAAGAAAAAAATGTTCATGAGTCATCATAAAAATACAAATTAAAATTAAAACACACCCAGATTATAAAATTATAATAAACAGCATGGGAAAAGCACAGTGAACTATGCATCACACACAAAACATAAATTGGTACAGCCTTTCTACAGGTTATCTGTACCAAAAGTTTAAGCACTAATTGACACAGATGTTTAATTTCTAGAAATTTACTCTGTGGCAATAATCGAAAAAGTGTAAAAGTGCTCATTTCCTGGTATTGCTTTCTTTCCTTTCATATCACAGGTCAACACCTGACATCTACTGTCTGTTCTCCCCCACTAGCATATGAGCTTATTGAAAGCAAGGAGCAAGCATGTAACAAAGGTTGGTTGTTGACAGAATGTGCGAAGATTTATCTGTAAGACCTCAAAACTGTGAGCTTAAAACAAAAAGTTGGAAAAAAATCCAATACCCAGCGGCAGGGGGTTGATTAATTGACACGGCCAAGTACATAATCATTCAAACTTAGTACACGCACACAAAAGGCAAATGTCGTGATACTACTGCATATTTGCTAAAAAGAAAGCAGAGAGAACACAAAAATATATGCAAAGATAAAAGCTAACGTAGCATATACACCAAGATGTTACCAGTGGATGTCTGAGATGATAGGATTATGGGTGACTTTATTTTCTTATTTGTGACTTCCTGTATTTTTCCATTAAATATAATTCCTTTTTTAATAAGAAAAAATTATTCAAAACAAATTCAAACAAAACCAAGACTTCCTCATTTGTAGTTCAAATGCGGGAAAGGCAAGTTTACCTTCAATTTCATCATCAGAAATCAACTCATCATCAGAGCATATGTTCAGAATGTTGACCAGCATCTCTGTGACTGTAAGATAAAACAAAGTAGCCCCAAATTCACACAATTAATAAGGTACTTTCTCTGAAATGATATCTAAATAAACATACTTGTTAAATAAACACATATAAAATGATTCAGAGTACACACACACACACGCACACATACACACCTTCCAGTTTATATAAAATTTGGGGAGGTTACTTGCTCCAGAAACAGTCTGGAATCTTTGAAGACTCCATTGCATAATTACTTGATTCATTGGACTACTATCCAGAGCCTTTTCTTCACTAATATGCACCTGAAAAGGCTTCTTCCCATTTTGCAAAGAGGTTAAGCCACGAGGCCTATGTCCAAGAAGCTTTTTTTATATTTGTACAGGTGCACAAATAAAATTCTGAGGACAACATTTCCTGTTTAAATCTCTCTGTCACTGAAGATGTCACTGAAGGAACAGCATAGTGGCATGTCACTTCAATATCTTCATCAAAGCAGGACAGCTACTCTAAGTTGGTATTTAGAACAAGAAAAGCATAATGAACTAAACTTATAATTTAAAAGCTAATTAGTGCCATTCAAAAATCTTTATTAAAAAGGAAAATTAGAAAACATTTCTGATAACTCTGAAAAACATTTCTGAACCACTGAAGGACTCATGCAGATACAACGTGTGCCCTGGCCACTGGTTAAGACAACTGACGGTCCGCATGCTTTAGCTCTCTTACCTTTTTCTCCAACAAAGGGCAAAGACCACGTGAAAACGTCCATAAAGTTTGGAAGCCAGTAGGGGTGTGGAGAACAGTTAAACTGCCTGATATTCATGACATTGTTTTCATATTTTAACACAGCAGCTAAAAAGGTAAAAAGCAAGAGACTCTGGCACAGAGGAACAAGACACAGCAACCAGTGTGTTCTGCACAGTATGCACTGACCACACAGAGCTCAAGGACTTGCTTTCCATTGGTAAGTTCAGCACTCAGTATTTAAGGGCGGATGGGAGATCTCAAAGCATTGTACAAGTATATACAGTTCGTTCTTTTAAGAATTATCCCAAGGAAGCCCTGGCTGGTGTAGCTCAGTGGATTGAGCACAGGCCTGCGAACCAGAGGATCGCGGTTCGATTCCCAGTCAGGGCACATGCCTGGGTTGCAGGCTGGTTCCCTGCAGGCCACCTCCCAGCAGGGGATGCACAAAAGGCAACCATACATTGATGTTTCTCTCCCTCTCTCCTTCCGCTCTAAAGATACGTAAATAAATAAAATTAAAAAAAAACTAAAAAAAAAAAAAATTATCCCAAGGAACAAAGTTACCTGAAGAGCGAAGGTAACTGTGCTCTGTGACTTCACAGAGTCACTGCACAGTAACTACCGAGGGAAACCTCATATTCTACCTGAGGAAAACTGGTCATAATTTCCCTTTGTATGCTAAATAGTTAAGATTGCAGCTCTCCTTGGAGGGCAAACATTTCTCACTCAACGAACACAGTCTGTTTTGCTAGTCATTAGCCAGAGCCAAAGACTTTATAAACTCTTTGGGAGTTATTGACAGATGGTAAATTTAGAGTAATTTATAAGGTTCAAAAGTAGATTAAATAATCTCTATGTACAATATAGTAGATATAAAAAATATCCATCTCTCCCAAACATAGTCAGTATATCGCTAAACTCTGTATTTAATATTAACCAGTTCATAATCATATATATATATATATATATATATATATATATATATTTTGGTACCAAACTTATTTATTTTATATTTTAAAAGTTTGAATGCTCAATTCCTTTGTTTTCGCCATCGCAATGCAATGTTATTTGTATCACTCTCTCAGTTATTCTCGCTGTGATCACACACAGACTGGGGTACAACGGCTCTAGAAACGACAGAGGGAAGTCATCTCCTGGTTACTCTTTCTCTGCTTATCACAGAACAGCCAAGTGCTCTCACATTTAAGTTATTGAATGTCTAAAATGTACACCATAGATTATAAAAAAATACATGAAAATAGAATGTCTAGCTCTTACAAATCTAATGTTGACTACAATGTACATGTTCCATTATTTTCATGCACTGTGTATTTTGTTTAGGTTACATGAATATATAACTATTCAATAGTTTCCTCAGTCTACACAGGAAAAAGGGTGGCAGGTTGGTCTCAACAGTGGGCGATTAAAATTAGAGCTTAAAAACTGCTCCGGGGTGTGTTTCCAGTAGACACAAAAAACAGAAATAGAAATCGTGAAAAATCATGACTTAAGGGTCTTTCACATAATCAGTAGAACTAAGAAATACCTGTTGGTACCAGTTAAGTCTACAGATTATACACGAAAGGGCTCTTGCAGCAAAAGAAAGAGGAGTTGCCTCTTTCAAGAAAAGAGGTGTGTATATGGGGAATAACTATGTACTAACAGAGATTATTTCAGGGGCCACATTTTCTGCCTTTTCCCTACAAAAATGCTTAAGAAACTTCCAAGAGGAAGAAGATTGTTTCAAGATAAAGTTACCAATCGTGTCAAAGCCAACAGAAAACTCAGGGGGAACGGACTGTGACCACAAAGCTCACTGAAGGGATCATTGAGAACAAAACCACGGGCATGAGGACACGTGGACAGAGCCAAAGGGGGGTAAAATCACGGCGGGGAAGAGGGGATGGCTGGGGTTGCTGGGAGTGTTAGGAGGGAAATGGAGACAACTGTCTTTCAACAACAATGTTTAAAATGTGAAAAATAAATAAATAAGAACAAAACCAGATTAGAATGGGGCAAACAGTGAGCTGGCGGTTAGTCAAGGAGCTGCTGACTCAGGCAACATGGTTCATCTTAGCACGTGATGATCCGCCGGGGAGGCAGCACCGTTGATCGTAAGTTTAAAAAGGGAGTGAGACGGGTGAGTCTTCACGGACGTGAGGACGGGAACCACTAATGGTCCCCGAGGACGTTTAGCAACACAAGCAGGGCACACCATTCATATGGGAGAAGACAAGAACAAAACCAAGCCACCAATACACTGGGCGTATTAAAGGAAAAAATGGAATTAGGGAGAACCGGAGCACTGTAGGGCAGCTAAGACTCAGAAAAGGATGACAGGAGCTAAAAAGAAAACATAAAGCTGGGAAAAAACTGAAGCCAAAAACAACGCTTTTTAAAAATGAACAGCGAATCACTGAAGGGTGCGCTGAGATGAGAGACCCAGGCCCGGTTTAAAGGAGCCGTGCCAGTCTGCGGCTCACGTTTAAATCGAGTAAACAGTGGGACATTGTGCACCTGTTCTCAACTTCCTTCCCCGGCTGCGTGTACAAGGTATGACTATAAAGTAACGAGACTTAAGAAACCACCAACTACAAACACACAGACCTTATATATCAGATGAGCATGGTCCTTTGATATAATCGCACCAGGCACAGCAACAATAAAATGTTACCATATTATAGCAATTTACAGTGTGATGATTTTAATTTCATTTTTATTATTCCAACCTATCTTCAACAACCCCATATAACAGGCATTTTAAAGATGAACTGAGGCTCGGGGAAATGCTGTTAAATGTGGAATGAACTTAAATGCAAAGGGAAGTAGCTCGTTCACTGTGAATTTAGATGAAGCAGGACTGCACCAGGACCCCCGACTGCCAGCTGTGCCCTCTTCCACACACCTTGCTGCCTTACCGTGCATTTAACCCAAAGATGCTGCCGTTACTCAGAATGTTTTTGGAACTCCTCTTTTGGAATTGCCTCCAGAGCTATTTTATAAGCAACACAAGGAAAACCAGTCTCATTACCTTATAATCATACCTTGTGTCTGACCCCAAATGATATCGACTAGCTTGATCACTCACCTTATTTAACAGTCGTCACTCCGAATGACTTTTGGCTGTTCCAAAAATCAAATCCACCCTCAAAGGACGAAGATTTCCCATCTTTGTGGATACTATCAAAAGACTGTGTCGCAGACTCTGAAGGCAATGCCAAAAGAGGAGTTCCACAAACGTCCTGAACAATGGCAGCATTGTTGGAACAAGCGTGTAGCCCCCCAAGGTTAACTACTTAAAGGGACAGTACTCACTTGGGTATATATGTTCCGGCATGTTTGTTTAAAAGTTCTATTATTTTATAGTCATACTTTATAAACACAAAATAGTTGCAGAGGCATGAAATTTTCAGGTGAACCACTATCCTGAAACAAAACTGAGGAACTATGACTCTTAAAAGTTAAATAAAAAAAAAAGACTTCAATTATTGGATAAAATTTTACAAGACCAATTTTGCCCTGAAGGCATCTATATATCTAGCCTTCTTTTTCTATATGGAAAACTGAAGCTTAGGGAGATTATGTGACTTACCTGAAGTCACACTATTAGTTTCCGGAAGGGCTTGGACTAAAATTAAGATTTTTTCCCACTTTTTGTATATTATTCATTTTACCTGTACCATTCTTCAACAAGAGCAAGGATAACTTACTAATTCACAAATATTAAAACACCAAATGGTGATATTTTGTTGAGGTACTGTTATAAAATAAATTAAATTCACTTAAATCAATAATTTATGCTGATAGTTCTTCCTTTAACCTTGAATAATTTATTCTTCTTATATTTTGATTCAGTAGTGCAAATCAGACCTATTAGGGTCACTACTGATATGCACCAAGAGCCCTCTCAGGATATGGAAACCAAGCCGTGGTCTAAATTCTGAGTTTCTTGGTCTTTGTCTCAATTAAAACCTCTTTTTCCCTCGTTCAAAGTTTATATATATATATATATATATATATATATATATATATATATATAATATTAAAGATATCCATACACATACATGTAGTTAAACAAGAGTTCACATTTACTCACAAATTCAAACTCAAATATCGCTGGACGCCTTTACCTTTATTGTTATAGACATCTAGGTAATTGGGGGCAGAGAAAATTGTAATGAGGGATGGGAAGCCTGTGGTCTGGCTCTTCCTGTACATTCGATACCTGGAAGAGAGGTAACAGCCCATCTGTATTGATATCAAAAGCAAAAACTTGGCAGTGATACTTAGTACAGTTTTAATATAACTCACCCAGCATCTTGGGCTTCATGGGCTCTGATTATTGATAACAAATTATTATTCTGCAAAAATTCACAAACTGCAGGGTAACTGCAAAAGATAAACAGAAAACATAAATCCAGAATGAAAACAACTGATATATTTTTAAAGATTTTATTTATCTATTTTTAGAGAGAGGAGAAGGAAGAAAGGAAGAGAGGAAGAGAAACATCAATGTGTGGTTGCTTCTCGTGCGCCCCCAACTGGGGACCTGGCACACAACCCAGGAATGTGCCCTGACTGGGAATCGATCCAATGACCCTTTGGTTTGCAGGCCAGCACTCCATCCACTGAGCCACACCAGCCAGGGCAAAAACAACTGATTTTTAATAGGAGAAAGGGAATAAGTTAGAATGGCATATGAGCTGATTTTGTTTCAAAATCATAGCGTTTCTATACCTCTGAACTTTTATCAATAGCTTAGCAATCATCATTTGCTTTTCCATTTCACTAACATCCCTCATTCTAGGTCACATATGCAGACACTAGACAACCCTAGGACAGAAACGGGGCTTCTTCCTTTCAATTTTTTTGTTTTAATCTATAACAATAACAGCATAACACCAAAAACTTTCCTTGCTATCTTGATGTCCTGATATTTAAAAAAGTAGCACGGTGATTTATTTGTGTGTGTGTGTGTGTGTGTATTTGTAGGTGCTAGAAACTGAACACGCAGTTTTCAAACTGTCAAACTGTTAGAAAAATTTAAGAACCCACTTAAAGCCTCACAGGTAATATCAACACCAACATAATATTATGTATTCATATTTTAGGCATAAATGTAAATATTACACCAACCTTACTCTAATGAAAGGTATGACACTGGTATCTACTCTTAACATATTCTTTAGTGCTATTATCTTTCTGAATAACAAATACCTGATAAGAAGAACTAGAGAATACAAATTATCCTGGAATTATCCTACCGTTTAGTTACTTAGTTTATGTTTAAATTTTTGTTTCTTATTGTGCTCATTAGAAAACACTGGCTTTTAAAAGAGGCGACATGTACAGTCACACGGTATAAAATGGAAAGATACAGAAGGGGGTACAGTGAAACGCCTCTCTTCTCCCTACTTCTATCCTTCCACTACCCTGGAGGCAGCCAATGCCCCAAGTCCCTGGAGTCCACTTTCCGAGACACTATGTTCGCCTTTAAGCAGTTACCCTCACACGCATGCCCACCCCGACCTTCAGACATATTATCAGATGGAACACACAGCTCTGCACTCTATCTTTTCTTCAGTTTTATTAGTGAGTATTCCACACCAGCATACAAAGGGTTTATTTTCTTTTTTCATTTTTAAAAAACAGTCTCACTGCATTTTCTGGTACATTCCATCGTTTGGATAGACCACAATTTATTTAATGGTCTTCTACTGAGCATTTAGGTAGTTTTACATCTTTTATCATAAATAATGGAGCAGCAAATAACCTTGTAAGGGACATGTTACACGTGTGTAAGCCCAGCAAGGCTGCTTACTCTCGGCAGCTCTGCTCTGTAAAGTGGCCGCAAACACTGAGCCAGTGAGCGCTGAAACACCGCACCGCCGCCGGGGGGAACACAGGGCCAGGGTCCCATGACCCTCTCTTGGTCACAACATGTTCATCAACCGATCAATAAATAACTTTGTTCTATGTGTGTCTGAGTAAAGACACTTTGTTTGCTATGTACTGTTAAGACCTAATACGTTGTGTTGATTCATGAACATGGCACTCATGGCCAACAGCACCACAGCTCATGCCGGGACCGGGCTTATAGAACACACAGGTCTTTTCTCTACAAGGCACTTCAGAGCCTTCTTGCACTTAGGAACACTAGACAGCACCTCAGTACTATGCTTGTGGCTGTTTTAAATGGCAAAATAACCAACAAAAGGCATGGAAAATGTTGCACTACACAGGCCTCAGAAAGAAGACCTGCTCACAGCTCCGAGGGCCGAAGGAGACGGCAGACCGACTCCTGTCCCACCGCAGTGGGGAACGCACAGGCCGACACAGCTTTGGTCCTCTGTGCACACCCACGTCTGCGGGTGGCTGTGAAAGTGCCGTGAGCCCTGATTTGGGGTGACAAATAAATCTTAGCAAGCAGGAAAACATGCAAGTTAGAATTTGTGAATAATGAAGGTCAAGCATCTAGCCACAGGACTATGATTTAGAAGTAGAACTTCTGGATCAAAGGCCATGGGCATTTATAACAGAGAGATATCGCCAAGTGGACTTCCATAGAAATTGTACCAATTTTTATTGTGCTGATAATAAAGAAGTATTTTAAGCAGTGTAAAGCAAAGTCAAATTTTGATGATTTTATCACATCAGTCACTGCTAAAGTTGGCAGGAAAGAATAAAAAAATGGTTGCTAAAGAATGTTAAAACTATGGTAAAAATGAGGCTTCTTACTGTTTGTTTGTGGATTTCATTTAGTGAATGTATTACCCTAGGCAATTAACAGGTTTTTAGAGGACTAAGTACATGTATTATTTGTCATAATAAAATATTAGGGTTAAAAAATTTAGACTTCAAACCTCCTTATATGCCCCTGCTCTTGAGTGGCCAAGCACCCTGAACGCTTACATATGAGATTTAAGACAACAGCCAACTTCCAGGAAATGTCCTGAGTTCACAACGTACTGTTCTTTTTATATCTCTGCCTATACCAGTAGTTCCAAAGGCTGGAAAGCTTTCAAAAAACAATAACCGGATTGCCCCGTGTCAGATGTACTGAGTCGGAATGTCTTGGGGAAGAGCCAAGAAATCTTTTTTTGAAAAGTCTCCAGGTGATGTTTGGGAACAAGTAATCTAGATCGTTTCGAGTCAGACGACACACAGAAGCACTGCAGGATGTCCTGCTCAGTCACGTTCAATACATATATTTATTAGAGCAAAACCCCTAATAAATATAAAAACAAAAGAAACAAATGCGAGTTTTCTGCCTTCTGTTAACCAAAGAGTTAAACATTAGGGGGTGGAGGGGTCAAACGAAAACGAGAAAGAACTCATGGACGTGGGTAACGGCGATGGTGAGGGAGAGGCGCGCGTGGGGCTGGAAGAGGACACAAGGCGGATAAATGGTAAGAGAAAAAGTCAATAAAAAATAAACTACTGAAGTAAAAAATTAAAAAGAAATCCATTTTGATGCTGCATCAAATACAAACTACTTTAATTTGATTAAACATATTGCATGTCCTTTCCCAAATCTATAACTCTTCCTTTAAGAAAGATTTTATTTATTTATTTTTATTGAGAGGGGACGGGAGAGAGAAAGAGAGGGAGGGAAACGTCGGTATGAGAGAGAAACACTGATCTGTCGCCTCTTGTGCTCACTCCGACCGGGAACTGAACCCGCAATCCAGGCACATGCCCTCACTGGGAATCGNATCCATTTTGATGCTGCATCAAATACAAACTACTTTAATTTGATTAAACATATTGCATGTCCTTTCCCAAATCTATAACTCTTCCTTTAAGAAAGATTTTATTTATTTATTTTTATTGAGAGGGGACGGGAGAGAGAAAGAGAGGGAGGGAAACATCGGTATGAGAGAGAAACACTGATCTGTCGCCTCTCGTGCTCACTCCGACCGGGAACTGAACCCGCAATCCAGGCACATGCCCTCACTGGGAATCGAACCGGGCCCAACTTTGTAACTCCGAGGATCTGCTTACCTGTAAAAATACGAGCACCCTCGGACAGTGTTGTGGGTATAGTGCTCCATGGTCTTTTCGTTGCCATAGTCCTCTGAGGGATCAGACCAAAGCAGGTCACACACGGGCCCGAAGGCTGGAGGTTCCTTAAACCTGTCTAACTAGAAGACAAGCAAAAGCCAAAAGAAGAAAAATCATGAAAGCAAAAGAGCTTCTGAAAACTGGTACGGGCTAAAAAAAACCCCTCCTACCCACAAGAATGTATCAGGAGAAAAGGCTACAAGCCCCTAAAGGATTTTCCTGCAAGAAAATGAACATTTAACAAATTCAGATACATAATTTTTAGCTTTTTTTATAATATAGAGGGGGCAAAAGTAGGCTCACAGTTCATAGGGAAAATAATACAATAATCAATACGAAAACAAGAATAAACTGTTTTATGCACTCATCTGTAAACCTACTTTTCCCCTACGAATGCTTTTCCCTACCCTGCATTTTTTTAAAAAAATAAATATCCTTGTTATCTAACCATTCTATAGAAAAGAACCCATTGCATCCTAATCCTACAGCAGTACACACAGTCATTTAATTCAAAAGGGAAATCAACCATTGTACGGACACACTATTATTCAGGAAAATGGAGAAATCCATCTCAGCCCCCGGGGTGGGGGCCGCTCCCATGACAGCAGGAAGGCTTTCACAGAGGCTCTGTTAGTTCACCTCATTTCAATGCAGGTCTTATTATCTTTAGGAGTGCCAGTCTCATTTTGTAAAGGGCTTTCATCCTTCCATGCAGTGGAGGCATTTCAATCTAAGTTATTAACTTAGGCTGTGGTTAAAGCATAAAAACAAAACAAAAACCACACAAAACAAGCAATAGCTGAGTGCTAGGAACAGTACTTCTACTAAGTGGACTCAACTAACATAATCAATTTAGAATTGTAAAATTCAAGACAATACATAAAAAGAAATGCTGGTTGTTTAAAAGATAATAAAGTGGCCATAAAGGCTGTGCATACAGACACACCTCTTACCCTGAGGAGACTAAGCAGGTTTATAAACAGAAAAATCTTTAATTTTAGCACCTACATGAGAGAGGTGAGATATACAAAGGTTGATGAGTAATGATGGTAATGCGGAACAATGTTACGTGAAGAAAGGCGGGTCGTCACTTCTCAGTCACGACGATACGGAATCCTGGAAATACTAATCACCAGTCAGGAAGTGTAGCAGGTAAACTGTACCATCCAAAATGTCAAGGTCAATGGATTCCAGAGGTGGAAGAGTCTTCAGAGCATTCTGACTTCCTCATTTCAGAGAAGCTATGACTCTGAGGTTAAGTGGTTTGGTCAAGTTTACACAATTAATGGCAAGACAGGGATTAGAACCCTTCCTTAGGCACTGCTACAAAGTTTCAAGTTCAAGGAATATACTAAAAAATGGTATGTTTCTAGATGATACAAGCACAGATTTCATGAGAAATTACAGAAAAGTTCTGGACCATATATAGCACAGGTGGTGAACACAAGACCCGTGAGCTGAATCCGGCCCTCCCCCTTGTTTTATCCCGCCCCGCACCTTGTATCTACCCAGCGGCAGTGCCAAGCTCCTTGCCCCTAGTGCAGGAGTGGTTACATTCACACAGGCCTAAAATTATACTTGGCCCTTTGGAGGCAACTGCAAGGCTGATGTGGCCCCTGGTGAAAATGAGTTTGACACCCCTGAATATAGCAAATTATTAATAGGAGTTATCTTCAAATACTGAAACCCAAGGTGATTTCCATTTTCTTATTTCTGATTGTCTATGTTTAAAATTTTTCAGCAGTAAAGACATATTAGTTGACTGAAAGAAAAAGCAGGAACACACACACACACAGACACACATATCCCATGAAACAATGATGGATCGATCACTTACTTTCCTAATGTCATCTAAACAAGTAATTTCAGGCGACATCCCTCCATGCACACACAGAAACTGCTGATTTAACAGGGCAGCTAGAGGGAGACAGTCGAATGTGTCCATACACGCATCATACACCTGTTCTGAATATTTGATGCGACCTGTTAAAAAAGGAAAAACAGGGGAAGAAAAGCTAAAATTTATCAGAAATAAAAAGGACACAGGCCAGATCACAAGGTGATTATGAAGTTACTTCAATGTCATTTACCTCAGGCAAATTTGAAAACACAATCACCTTTGTAAAGACTTTTTTGAAAAGTTGTGGATAAAGAGTAAACAAAATCCCTCCCATATTCTGAGGACAAGAGTGACCTTGGACTAACCTTCTAGCTCTGTTGCCCTGGAAACCTGATAAGGTGAATGTCAGCTGTGTTATTAGGCAATGCTGCTTATGGTAAAAGTTACACAATCAGCTGGCAGGAAGCTATAGCCTTGGACTTCTCTGAGTGCCGTGACTCATAAGGTATGTCCCTTGTGGGGCCCTGGAAGCTATGCCAGAAAAGTTTTACAAGAGATACTGTTGCTTGCAAGCCAGGGTGGCGTCCTAGTGTGCCCGATGTGGACATGTTTCCTTGTCCCTAAACTGACTTGGAGGGGATGAGGCAAAGGGCAGTGAAGGCCTCAATCTTCTGGACTGCTTGTGCGCTCCTGTGGGGACGCCACTGAACAGGGATGCCTGGTGCTGCCCTGCCTGGACAGTCTCATCTGAAGTAGATGGAGGTCAGGTGTGGCCCATGGCAGTCTTACGAATCTGAGTATTTTGTTGGGTCTAAAAAGACCTCCCCAGAGTGCTGAAGATAACATGAATGGAAACTGGAGTTTTCAGTTTCCACTGATAAAATAATCAATGATCTTTTTTCTTCATGACTTTTAAGGTCTTTAAGAAAATTATGCTGTGGATCTATTTTATGTAAAAACGTTTATCTTAATGAATTGTATCTTGATGAATTGTATCTTGTGTCATGTTTGGGCTACAGAACAAGGAAATGCTCCACCAGGCAGAGGTGGGGTCACCACAGTTATAAAGAATAGCTCCTGAAATAATAGGGAAATGGGAAAAATGGCTCTAGTTTAAAGAGAAGGAATGTTTTCTTCTTCCTTGGCCTTGGATTTCAAAAAGCCAAGCTGTGCCTGGAGGTGCATGTTGGTGGAGATGGCCAGAGCCATACACACAGGCAGCCCACGGAGCTGTGGGCACCTGTCCACCCCCACAGCTCTGTGAAGACGAGGCGGGGACCACAGGGTCTGGACAACAAAGCTACAGCTAGTGAGTCAGGTTACCGCGTTGGTGATTCTTTGTGTTTATTTTCTTCTTGTAGTCTCCAAACTTTTAGAAAAGAAATGTTTGAGTAATCACAGCCTGGCGTTGGCAAGGCTTAGGGGAATAAAGTGAAAGGTAATGGGTCCAATTTGGGCCAGAGTGTAGTACACCGGTGGCAGGAATGACTGGAGAGGAACCCCTGAAAGGAATGGGTAAGCCACTGAGCCACACTGAGGTTATATGGCTTTCCATCCTTGAATGAGAATATTCTCCTTATTGCATATTATGGGGTGACCAGGGTTTGAGGCCATGAAGGGGGTCTGTGGGTTCCTTGAGCAGCTTCCATAGCATCCTGTATTACCACGACAACAGTTAGTTTTTCTAATCCATCTCACAATATATGTTGCCTGGACTAGGACATCCAAGTTAACACAAGCCATGCCGTATGCATCTTTGTATCTCCTTGCAATTACATCCTGATATTCTGCTTTGCCTTTGAACACTATAAACTTTGGTTACTTCAGACGTATACCCAGAATTGGCCATAAAGACTACTGGAGGAAAAAAATCAAACAAACAAAAACCCCATTTATTTGTGGCCAGTGATTGACTTTCTCCTGTAAATCCTCGTAGCCAGAGTTTTCTGTTGCCAACATCAATAAGGAATTCCTTCGTAAGAGTCTAAGATTACATACAGGCAGGGGTTTAAATTACTCACTAATTCATGTTCCACAACACGTTTACATCAATAAAATGCCTTTCAACCCTAAGGATGACTCAAAAAAAAATCCTTGGTCTACTTCCAGAAGAAGGCCAAACTTGGACAGTGATGTCAGGTAATACATTTTGGATAAAGCAGGAAGTAACAAAGCAAATTAAGCAACAAGAAGTTCATGTTACATTGACACATGACCAGGATAAATTATAAAGTGTCACCTTTTTCACATTCTTCAAGTACATGAACATGTATATAAATACCAACATTTTTATTTTCTGACAGGTTAAGTTGAGGATGGAATCTATATTCTTCTTGGACTTAATTTAAGTGTATTTTCTAGACGGACACACAATCTTTACATAGTACTGTTTATCATTACATTACAAGCATTACTGAAATCCGTTGAAGCCTCACAGTGGGCTGTGCCACCAGCGAGCTACGTGCTCAGCACCGCGCTGTGGCCGAGAGGAGGGCATCTGGAAGCTGAGTGCCGGGATTTGAGACGGGGCTCCGCACACTGACAAGCTATGGTGCTTTGGACAAATTAAGTCTCTGTGCCTTGACTTCCTCAAGTACAAAATGGGCATAATTATAATACCTATCTACATTATAGGCTTGCTGTGAGGATTAAAGGGAATCATAGATGTAAAATGCTTTGAAAAATGTTTGCCCCACAGTCAGTACTATGTAAGTTAATCAATACGATTCCCTTACTTAACCCTCACGAAGCCTTGTGAAGTAAATACAATTACCATGTTCATTAAAGAGCCGAGGAAGTTGAGCTTATTTGCCCAAAGTTGCAAGCTACTTAGTGGCAGAACTGGAACATGAACCTATTCATGCCCTTAAAACCATGCAATACTCTCCCCAATCATTATTTTTAAATTAAATATTTAATGGGAGAATCTAAATGGTAAAACATATATTATTTTCAAAGGTTAAATGAGCTGACTCAAGCACTTCATTTTCATGACAGATGTTGAGATCTATGCCATAAAACAATTATTTTTTAAAAAATATTTTATTTATTTATCTTTGGAGGGGAAGGCAAGGAGAGAGGAAGGAAACATCAATGTATGGTTGCTTCTCGTGCATCCCCTGCAGGGAACGGGCCCCTGCCAGAAACTGGCCTGCAACCCAGGCATGTGCCCTGACTGGGAATCGAACCGCGATCGTCTGGTTTGCAGGCCCGCGCTCAATCCACTAAGATACACCAGCCAGGGCAAAACAATTATTTCTATAATGAGAGAAAACTGTGATCATAGGATCACAGTAATATAAGCTATAACTAGTATCAGTAACAACATTAACAAATTTTCAACAACATTCTTTGAATGTAATTTTGAAGGTCAGCACTATTTGCAAGAAATCACAACCCATTCTAGCCATTAGTTATATGTTTTGATTTTACTTGTTTTTTACTAATTTAAAAATGTAATACATTTACATGGCTCAGAATTTAAAAGCTGCAAGAGGGAATACATACAGTGGTTCCTACACCCTCCCCTGCAGGCCACCAATGTAACTAGTTTCCTGGTGTCTTTATCAAAGCTAGTCTATGCACAGACACGCAGATACGTACACACGTCCTCTTCTTACAACATCCTTTTGTTTTTTACATAAATGGCCGCGTATACAGTTTTGCACTTGCTTTTTTTTAAAATTATGCTGTTACAGTTGTACCAATTTTCCCCCTTTGCTCCCCCCACTCCTTCAGGCAACCCTCACCCCTTTGTTCATGTGCAGGGGTTATGCATACGTGTAAGTTCTTTGACCTCTCCCTTTCCTGTACTGTACTGTACCTCCCCATGGCTATTCTGTGACTACCAATTTGTACTTCTTAATCCCCTCACCTCTTCACCCATTCCCCACCTCTGGCAACCATCAAAATGCTCTCAGTATCCATGATTCTGTCTCTCTTCTTCTTGTTCACTTAGTTTGTTGTTTAGATTCAATTGTTAATAAATATCTATTTATTGCCATTTTATTGTTCACAGTTTCGATCTTATTTTTCTTAAATAAGTCCCTTTAATGTTTCAATTCACATAATGGTTTGGTGATGATGAACTCCTTTAGTATTTTCTTGTCTGGGAAGCTCTTTATCTGTCCTTTCGTTCTAAATGATTGCTTGGCTGAGTAGAGCAATCTTGGCTGTAGGTCCCTTCTTTTCATAACTTTGAGTATTTCTTGCCAATCCCTTCTTGCCTGCAAAGTTTCTTTTGAGAAATCAGCTGAGTCTTATGGGAACTCCCCTGCAGGTAACTAACTGCTTTTCTCTTGCTGCTTTTAAGATCCTCTTTATCTTTACCCTTTGGCATTATGATTATGATGTGTTTGGAGTGGGCCTTTTTGCATCCATCTTGTTTGGGACTCTCTGCTCTCTGGACTTGCATATCTATTTCCTTCACCAAATTAGGGAAGTTTTCTTTCATGATTTTTTCAAATAGAATTCCAATTTCTTGTTCTTTCTCTTCTGCCAGCACTCCTAGGATGCAAATGTTGATGTGCTTGAGTATGTCTCAGAGAATATGTCTCCTTACACTACGCTTGTTTAAATTCTTTTTTCTTTTTGATGTTCTGATTGGTTGTTTTTTGTCTCCTTATGTTCCATATCATTGTTTTGTTTCTCAGCTTTACCCATTCTACTGTGGATTCACTGTAAATTATTGTTTATTCCCATTAGTATACCCTTCATTTCTGGCTGGGTCTTTTTTTATGCTGTTGGGTACTAAGTTCCTTAAGCATCCTGAAAACCAGTGTTTTGAACTCTGCATCTGACACATTGCTTATCTCCATTTTGCTTAGCTCTTTTTCTGGAATTTTTATTTGTTCTTTCATTTGGGCCATGTTTCTTTGTCTTCTCATTTTGGCAGCCTGCCTGTGTTTGTTTCTAGGTATTAGGTAGAGCTACTTTGACTCCCTGTCTTGGTAGCATGGCCTGATGTAGGTATACTGTAGGGTCCACTGGCACAGCCTCTCCTATCACCCAAGCTGAGTACTCAAGGTACACTCTCCATGCGGGCTGAGTACACCCTGCTTTTGTAGTTGAGACTTGATTGTTGTTGGCAGGTCAGTGGAAGGGATTTACCCAGGCCAGTCAGCTGCGAGGATGACTGTGACCGCTGACCACCCACCTCTGCCCTCTGTGGAGGGGCAGCCGTGCAGCAGTAGGGTAGTGGTGCTCTGACGTGGTCTGTAGGTGTCCACTGGGTGTGTAGATTCTGGGGCTGCCCAGTAGGGGGCAGACCAAAGTCAGCCCTTACCTGTGTTCTGCTCAGGCCCACCCTGCATGAGCTACAAAGCAATCTGAGATGGCTTTGTGCTGGGCTCGGGGATTCCCAGGTGAAGCCAAGCTGTAAATCTAGGCTGGCTGCTGCTGGGGCTGGGCCTGAGGCCACTTAGCTAGAGGTATGAGTACTGGGGTCTTGATGAGGCTGGCTGTTGCCTGAGAGGATTTAGGAAGATGTGAAACCTGAGCGGAGACCAGTCATTCATATGGAAAAGCCACTGTTGCCAGCTTGGGTAGGCTGTAAATTGGGTGGTGTGGAGACCTAGGGATTCACCAGGGCCAAGCAAACCATGGGAGCCAGGTTGCTGGAGTCTCAGATATGGCACCCACCTGCCAGTTCTGTGGCTCTGTGGCTCTGTGGGGAGAGGGCTCAGAAGAGGAACAATGGCCTCTGCTCACCTTTCTCTGGAAGAAAGCTGTCCCTCAGCTCTCACCCTGAGGCGAGACACTTCAGTTCCTCCCCATATGCCACTGGTGCCTTTCAAGCTGCGGTCCCAGTGCTGGAGCTTGCAGGGAGTGAGTCTGAGTCTCTGTGTGAGCCCTTTAAGAGGAACTGCTTGGGAATCCAATAATTCCTTTCACTGACTCAAACGCCACTGGTTTTTGCCGCCAGAAGTTATGGGGGCTGGTATCCCTAGTACCAGAGCCCTGGGCTAGGGCTCCTGTTGCAGGGCTGGGACCCTTCCCTCCCAAGATATTCCTCCTGAATTTTATTTTCCACACATGAATGTGGGACCAGCCTGCTCTGCATCTCTCCTTCTCCACGTCTCCTGCCAGTCTCCACGGATGTGGTTTCTTAGGTCTGTAGTCGTCAGATTTCCATTCAACTCAACTTCCGACAGTTCTGAGTGGTGGTTGTTCTGTAGTTGAGTTGTAATTTTGACGTGGATGTGCAAGGACGGAAGCCGTTTCCCTACACCTCCACCTTGACCAGAAAAGTCCCTGCACTTGCTTTTTGTACTTAACATATTTCAGAGATCAGGCCACAACTTTGTATGAGGAGCTTTGTGATTATTTTTAATGTCTACATAGTATTTCACATTACAAGTATACCATAGCCTAACCACACCAATCTCTTGCTACTATAAGTAATGCTATAATGAATAATAACAAGTTGTTTCATTTTTAAAAATCAAACTAACACAATAGTACTGTTTCATTACCAAAATCACAGGAGTTTCTGGAACCTATCAGTAAGCTGGTTAACTACATATCAAAAATAGCTCATGTAAACAAAAACTTAATTTATATTAGAAATTTGGACTAGGGGATGGAATCAGAAAAGCATGAGGTTGCTTGCTTTCCAAGTATCTAAGATAAAGAAATGAGCCCTGGCTGGTGTAGCTCAGTGGATTGAGCACGGGCCTGCGAACTAAGGGATCATGGTTCGATTCCCAGTCAGGGTACATGCCTGCCTGGGTTGCAGGCCAGTTCCCAGCAAGGGACGCACGAGAGGCAACCATACATTGATATTTTTCTCCCTCTCTCCTTCCCTTCCCCTCTAAAGATAAATAAAATCTTTAAAAAATAAAAATAAAATAATGTTTTTGCAAAGATATAAATACAGGACGGGGTAAAGTAGGTTTACAGTTTTTCACATGGAAAATAATACAATAATAAACAAGAATAAACTGTACACACTCTCACAACTGTAAACCTACTTTTGCCACACCTCGTATGCTAAAAATTAACTGTTACACATTTCTGCTACTCAAATTAGCTCTGCATTTGAAAGCATTGCAAAAAAATACAGAGCAACTTAAGAACTGATATGAAAAAGAAAAGCCTGCATCCGCCCCCTTTAGAAACACTAGCAGGACTGCGGCTGCACAACTGGAACTAAGCCCACTGATCAGTACTTAGAAGAGGCTGCTTGTGACAGCCAGCGACAGCTCTTGAAGAGAGACCCGCTGGTCAGGAAAAGCACCCATGCGAAGCACCACACGTGCTCACTCTTTACACAGAAATAAATTTTGAAATCGTACTTGAATTTGTGTGCTTGTTCCAAGATGCATTTACATTTCAGATGCATTAGAATAAAACAGATGGAGTATCTTGGTAGATAAGAGAAAAAGAAAGAAACCTGGTTTAAATTAAAGCATATAAGAAGTAAATAAAAACCTGAGATAAGAAATTCGATGCAAAATGAGACACTTAAAATGTTTCCTGAACTTATTGTTTGATTTTCTAAAAGTAGTCTGGATCACTTATACTAGTAAAAGAAGAAAAAAGAATTCTGAGAGAATAGAGGAAGAAGTAGATAAAATGTTACCTAAAAAACCCCTGAATTTTAATTCAGAACAGAAGCATCCACAGACAGTTTTCTTCATTACTTTTCTTCTGTGAAATACTGACCATTCCAGGGCCTTTGTTAACTGCTTGATAACGCACTATTGAATTTTTCCAGGTCACAGAATAGAGGTGTAATGAGGAACACTCCAATATTTGACTTTGTAGAACAGTGCAAAATATCCCAGTTCTTACGCTATTTGGTGAAGTGGTCCTCAACTGACAAACCGCAGACACCCTTCCAAGCCTCCTCTTGACCAGCCGCATGTGGCAGAACTACCTGGAGTGCTTCAAAAGCCTTTTAAATGCTTGGGCCCAACTGGGTAATTTTAAAGTTACCAGTTTAAAAAAATAACTGTAACAGTAGTGCCCAGTGGTGATGAAAGATAATTTAAGCAGTGCAAGCCCTCCTGACCCAACTCCCCACAGATAATCACTAGGACCAGTTTCTGCAGGTGATATATTTAATATACAAAGGAGGTCACACGACACATGTTCTGCAAATGGTTTCTGTCATGTAGCAATATACCTGAACATCCCTCCATATCAGTACATCTAGATCCATCCTGATTTTTCAATGGCTGCCTAACATTCCATTTTTTAGATGTACGAGGTCTGTCCAGAGGTATCCAGCCGTGTAATATGAAAAACAGAGACATTTACTGAAGAAGATACAAGATACAAGAAACACTGTACACAGGACAATGACACCTCAGTCCCCTTCAGAGTAGGCACCTCGGGACCTCACACAGTTCTTCCAGTCGCCATCAGCTGTCCCATTGTATTTTCCTGAATGTCACTGATGGTCTGAAATCTCTTCCCTTTCAAAGATGATTTCAGTTTTGGAAAAGCCAGAAGTCACAGGGCACCAAATCTGGGCTGTAGCGGAGCTGAGTCACCTGGGTGATTTGATGTTTTGCCAAAAATTTCTGCACAAGATGTGATTAACGAGTAGGTGTGTTGTTGTCATGAAGCTGCCAATCACGAGTTGCCCATAGCTGCGGCCTTCAGAAGCCTCCAAATAGTTTCCGCATAGGAATGTTCAAGCTTAACACAAAATCTGATGCAGATTCCTTGCTCTACTCACTCAGAGTCATTTTGAATTCGACAGTCACACAATACACAAGCTCACTCAATGGCATCTACAGTCCCCACTGTGGGGTACAGCGAAGTCATTGTTCACACATGCACATTCCAGTCCACTCTCCTTGGCTGCCAGGTTATACCAATGTCACATACAGTGTTCTCATTATATCGATAATGGCTGGGCTTTTTCTGTACAGACCTCATATTGTCACTTATTTAAGCAGTCCCTTATGTACAGTCATTATTATTTCATTATTCTTTTTTTGCTATCACAATTAACACTACAATGAACATCCATATTTATCCACATCTTATTGTTTTTTATGAGTAGATAGTGTGGTAAGCATAATTCTAAAATGACCTGCAACAACCTATGCCTTAACCTGTGCCCCTCTGAGTGAGTGGGCCCTGTGAACATGCTGAGACTCCCATTACATTTCATCATGGTGAAAGAGAGATTTTCCTGGGGGGGCCAGCGCCAAGCAGGCCACCCTTTGAAAAGCAGAGGGTTCTCTCCAGCTGCTAAGTGCAGAAGAGGAAGACAGAGAGAGGCACTCGGGCCGCCTGGAAGAAAGCAGACACCTGTGTTGGGACCTAACTATCCGTGGAGCCACAGCACATGGAACCGCAAGCAGGAAAAGGGGAAAAGGAACCTTAATCCTACAGTCACAAGGGTTGTGCCTAGTGAGCTTGGGGAAAAGGCACCCAAGCTGCAGATGAAAACTGCAGCCCTGGCGACACCCTGATTTTGGCTCAGTGAGACCCTGAGTAGAGCATTCACCTTACTGTGCCTGGACCCCTGCCCTAAGTAGCTGTGAGGGAATGTGCATTGTTTTAAGCACCTAAATTTGTGGTAATATGTTATGCAGCATTAAAACAAGATAAATTTCTAGAAGTCAAACTGCTGGGTCAAAATGTTTACAGATACTCCAAAACTGCTCTTTAAATTCTTTACATCAATTTAAACACTCACCACAGTAGATCTAATATTTTTTAACTCCCTGGTTATTATCCGCTGAATCACAGTGTTTGTTCCAGTAAGTCCCAAGGAATGGAATGCTCTGTATCTTGCCCATCTATAGCTGACTTTTCTGTCAGAGGAATTTTTTTAAGTGTTCACACTCTAATATTTCTTACAAGAAGAACCACCTTCCCCCTAGGCTCTGCTAGGGGGAAGAGCTGTCACACAACTCCCACCTCCAACACAAAAAGCTGCGGGCAACAAGAGCTAATGTGAGCACACGGGGCCCCACCAAATTGTAACCCATCTATGAGTAAAGGAGTTTTATGGGGGGGGGAGGGGAGTTGAATAAACTCTGACTCTTAAACAACAAATTTAAAAGTTTTTTTCAATGTTGAATATTCTTCTGGGAATAAAGCTTTAAATATTTTATAACACATTCCTCCAAGAGAGTAATCTGAAGAAAAATATGAACAGGACACAAAGTGAAACCCATAATCACAATATCAATTGTACAAGTATTTTTATATGTTCAGTATTATTTGGGGAAGAGGTAGATTTTAGAGCCAGACAGGACTCAAGAGATTTAGTTTACCTTCCTTGGTTTTACAGAGAATACGCTAATATAACATTTTAGAAGTCAATAAAGGTAGAATTTTGGTTTTGTTTTTTTTAACTTCAGTATTTTGTTTCACTCTATAAACTGATACATAATTTTGGGGGGCTATTTAAAGTATTAATACTTTTAAACTTTTAAAAATATTTTATTTATTTGTTTTTAGAAAGAGGGATGGGAAGGAGAGAGAGTGGGAGAGAAACATCAATGTGTGGTTGCCTCTCATGTGTCCTCCACTGGGGACCTGGCCTGCAACCCAGGCATGTGCTCTGACTCGGAATTGAACCTGTGATCCTCTGCTTCACAGGCCTGCACTCAATCCACTGAGCTATAACAGCCAGGGCAATACTTTAAAAAATTTTTTAAATAATTAATTTATTTATTTTTAGAGACAGGGAAAGGGAGGGAGGGAGAGAAACATCAATGTGTGGTTGCCTCTCACGTGGCCTCTACTGGGAACCTGGCCTGTAACCAGGCATGTGCTCTGGCTGGGAATTGAACCTGCGACCCTTTGATCCACAGCTCGCATTCAATCTACTGAGCCACACCAACCAGGGAGTATTTATTAATAATTTAAAATGTTCATACCCTCAGACCTAGCAATTCTCTTTGAGGGTCTGTCCTAAAGATACAAATCATAGATGATTATTCATTCCACAAATTAATTCAACCAGTATTTGGTAAGCATCTCCTGTAAATTATTAGTTATGGTTCTGAGAAAGCAACAGTGAGCAAAGCATGTCCCTGCCATCATGGTGCCTAAATTATGGTGGAGACAAAGACAATCAATAAGCAAATGTATTTAAAAATATATAATTTTTTTAAATCTTCACCTGAGGATATTTTCACTGATTTGAAAGGGACAGAGATAGAGGGAGACAGAAAGGAACATCGATGTGAGAGAGAATCATTGGTCAGTTGCCTCTGGTATGCATCCAGACCTGCGCTTGAACCCAAAACCTAGGTATGTGCCCTGACCAGGAACCAAACCCGCAACCTTTTGGGGCACGGGACGACACTCCAACCAACTGAGCCAGACTGGCCAGGGCTTATATAAAATATATAAAAATTTCAGGTGTTGATAGATACTACGAGAAAACAGCAGGGTATAAGAGTAAAATGACGAGATTTTAATTTAGAAAAAGCAACGAGGGGGAAAAATCTCTGTAGAGATGTCACAAATGAAGGAAGGATGTGGGTCTTATAAGCAGACAGGTACCTGGGGAAATAAAGTAGGAGTGCGAATGCCCTGGGGCAGGTTCTCCCAACATCTCCAATACAGTCACCTCTATTAGTGAACAGCATTGTGAGTACCTACATTCTGGTCAAAGAAATTGGCAAGTTTTTTGTTTTTTTTTTTGGTAAATCATCTAGTAATGTTTTGATTTTGAAAAAAATTCTACCTTTAATGATAAAGTTTTTGCACTGGCCAAATGGCTTGATTGGAGCATTGTCCCATAAACCAAAAAGGTTGTGGGTTCGATTCCTAGTCAAGGGACAAACCTAGGTTGCCAGTTCCATCCTTTGTCGGGGTGTGAATGGGAGGCAACCGATTCATGTTTCTCTCTCTCCCTTCTTCTCCCTCTAAAATCAATAAACATATCCTCAGATGAGGACTAAAATAATAATAATAATAATAATAAAACATTTTTTTACTATTACAGTATTATCTACAGTTAGAAACTTCCCAAATGTCCTACAGTTGTTAGTAAACTTTCTACATACATAATAATTCATTCATAAATGAAATAGTTTTAAAACATTAAAATAACATTTTAAAATCACATTAAAATATTTAATGACATGGGAAAATGCTATTATATAAAGTGAAAAGAGAAAATTATTAAACAGTCCATATGAGTCAAATTTTATTTAAAAAATATACATACATATATAAATATTTCAACTATTTCATGATAGGTTTTTACAATATACAGAGTGGGTGTGTACCTAAAAACTGTAATTTTGTTAACCAGTGTCACCCAAGAAATTAAATTTAAAGAAGAAGACTACATCTCAAATATTGAGATAGTAGTGAATATCTTTCACTGGTGTGATTATGGTCAATATTTATCTGTTTTGGACTTTTCTATGTTTTCCAAATATATTAAATGTAATACTTATAAAAATAGGAAGAAACCCAAAAGTTATTTTCACAATCAATGTGTTAAAGGGTGGAATTTTAGTTCTTACCAGAAAAAAGAAAGGGAAGCATGTGAGCTCCATTAGTTTCTCTTTTCTTTACGTTTGATGGACTTTGGGACTGGTTACAGGGTACCTGGAAAAGTTCTACAGAAGCAATTATACTTACATTCCTGTTTGAAGGTGAAATATTCTGTAAGATGCCTGCATTCATGATTTCCCCGAAGCAGAAACAATGTTTTGGGATGATTAATCTTTAAACTCCATAAAAACAGTACACACTACAAGACAAATACAAGCATACAATTTTTATTTGTGACCATGATAACGCACAAAGATAACTTATATAAATGCAAATGACTTATAATGAACTCATCACTATCCCCAAGTTGAAACATGAAATCTTTAGCTTTGAACGTGGTGTGCCACGGTCCTAGAACGGACAGAGCCTAGACTGCAGTCTTCGTAGAAATCTCTCCTCAACTTCTGTTCTCGTGTTCTGTACAAACACCTAGAACTCTGTGACAAAGCCACCCACACATCTATGACATACAGCTTAGTCCTAAGACCTTTCTTTTAATTAATGGAGAAATACTACAGACATTTCTGCTCAAATCAGGAACAAGGCAAAGATATCCACTACCTCTGCTATTATTCAACACTGTTTAACTTACAGAATTAGATAAAAGCAACTAATTACAGGGTTAACAACGGGTAAAGAAACAAAACTATTTGCAGATAGTATGATAGCATAGCTAAAAAAGCCAGAAAATCAATGATCTAAAACTCAAATAATAAAAAAATTCAGTACCATGGCAGGATCTAAAATTAACATACATGATCAACAGTCTTCATATACACAAACAATAAATAGAACAATGGTAGATAAAACTCCATTTATAACAGCAGTAAAGAAAATTAAACACATAGAAATAAATTTACGTATAAATCTTATACCAGGAAATATTTAAAACACTCCCAACAGATACAAAGTAAATATAAACAAGTAGAGGTGGGGGAGGGTGGGGAGGAAATACAGACAACTGTAACTGAACAACAATAAAATAATTTAAATTTAAAATATAAATAAAAAATTTAAAAAACAAATAGAAAGACATCTCCTATTCTTGGATAGGATGGTTCACCTTTAAATCTTCCTAATTTAATTTATAATATCTTTGCAACTCCAATAAAAATACCAACAAGCTATTCTATGGAGTTAGTTAGACAAGTTGATATAAAATTTACATTTAAAAAACCATGCAAGAGCAGTCAGGAAACAGCCAGAAAAACAGTGAAAAAGAGAAACCATGAGGGGGCTAGCCCTACCGGATGTTAAAACATACTGTAAAGTTTCCACAGTTAAAGCAGTGGCACCGGCACATATCCCAGAATTTAGCATCGTTTCTCAACACAGATACTACTAACTTCTTGAAAAGCACAATTTTCAAATAGTGCAGGACGTTTTGTATAGCCGGGCCCTGCTCATTAAATGCCAGTGGAATCTCTCAATGATTGTGACAAAATATTAATTCATGTGTCATTGTATATAATTGTGAGTGCATCTGCAGTACAATTTCTCAAAAAATAAAATTTTTGAATCAAAATATACGTATATTTTATTTGAGACAGACATTGCAAAATAAACATTATAAAACTGAAATATAGACAGACATATAAATACACTCATAACCCTGGCCGGGTGGCTCATTTGGCCGCAGCGCCACCCCATACACCACGCGGCTGCAGGCTCAGTTCCCAGTCAGGGCACGTACAGCTGCAGGGCGATGTATGGGAGGCAACCAATCATGTTTCTCTCTTTCCCCCTCCCTTCCTCTCTCTCTAAAATCAATAAATACATCTTCAGGTGAGGATTAAAAAAATGAAAAATAAATATACTTGGATGGCTTTTTTTCTTTTCGGTTGACTGTCTTTTTGATATAACTTGCATAAAATATTTCAAGGAAAAATTACATTAAAACCATACGGAAACTTAGAAAGCACTTTCTCTTTTCTATATTAACCTTTCCCAACCAAGAACATTATATATCTTTTTATTTATTTGTGTCTTTATTTCGACTCCTAAAAAAGACCAACTCACCTTTTTGAAGCAATGATATATACAATAACGTAATCCATATCCACAGTACATTGTAATTTGGTTGATACACTTCTTGGTCTCTAATCTCAAGTTTTATTTCCTTAACATACACATCAAGATGCAACTGCCCAATTTTCTTGCATAATTCAATGACAAGGTCATGATTATCAGGAGCTCTGTTCAGACACTCACTTCCTTACTCCATGTGAACAGAATTTTCACTGCACTCAAGAATCACTTCTATAGGTCAACAATTGTCCAACAGTTGGTCATCTGATAACACTCACATCACTGGGATATCTGATACCATTTTCTCTTTGGTGGTCTCTGTGTATTTAGTATGTTATATGCTGATAATGCTCCTTTTAATCCTTTCTCTTATTGTATAATCAAGTAAAGGAAACCAAAGTTCAGCTTCCCCTACCACAGAGGAAGTACTTTCTAATCGGTACAAATGCAGAAGGGCCCAGGAAAAGTGGAACTTTACTATTCTGCCTCATCAGTGACATTGGGGTGAGTCCCTGGTATACTAATCAAAGTCCACATTGCTTCAGGCAAGACCAATGCTTGTTCTGGGCATGAAAAAAATCATCATGCCTTGATTCTCTCATAAAGGCTCAAGGAAAGAAACACTAGTAACTATGGGAAGAGAAAATAAAGCAAACTAAGCTTCTCTGAGAACAATTTGGCAATATGTATCAAAAGTCTTAAAAATACACCTTTACCCAGTTATTTCACATACAAGGATCTGATTTAAGGAAATACCAGAAATGCCATCAAAGATGTATTAAAAAGACGTTAACTGCAGCAGTATGTAGAACAGAAATATTTAGAAAACAACCTTGTCCCACGTATGATACAAGTCATAGAATAACCAATTAACTGTTGCTTAATCCACAAAGACTTTGAAATATCTCATGAAACACAAAGCCTGGAGGTGGGATGTGCAGGTTTCGCGCCCCAGCTCAACAGCATCACCAAGAAGCCATGTTCTCTCGACCTCTCTAACCTGTCAGTCATAGCAGGTCTCCCTTCACCTTTGGCTAACAGACCTCCTCATGGTCACAAAGCAGCTGCTAAAGTTCACATTTGAAATGGCGTAATGAAATGGGGCATCCAAAAGCTCCCACCTTACAGGAGTCTTTTCATCTGGAAATAAAATGATTCAAAACACACACACACTTGGTTTACCCACCCAAACAACAAAACGAAGCAACCACCCAGCAGAGTTTCCTTTACATATTACTGGGCAAAAGAGCATCCCATGCTTAGCCCTACACCAGCCCACTGGTGAAAGGGAACGGTCTGTCATGACCAGATCAGACCAATATGAATTCAATCGCTGGGGCTGGGACAAGAGCCTTCTCACCCTGAAACCAAAGGTTCTCCCTGAACCCCCGTTCCGCTTATCTGAACAAAACAGGGAGTCTGACAGTAAGGAAGAATAAAATGGAAGGCGATGAGGAGGACAGGCTGTAACCCTAGCGACCCCACGAAGAGGCACCCTGACCTGGAGAGTGCTGCTGCTGCTGCTGCTGCTTCGGCACCTACTTCTGTGTGACCCTGAGAGGCCTGTTCACCAGCATCTCTTTTCTATCGGAGTTTCAGCTCCTATGGCCAGTACGGCCCTTACTCCTTTACCCTCAGAGCTGCCATAAAACTGGCACTCAGGAAACAGCCACTGATGAGTGAGGAAAAAAATAGGTAACAAAATATTCTAAATATGCTACATGTGTATAAAAATCATTGTGGATTTTTGTGTATGCTTTATTGAATATATTGATGCACTGAAACTTTTTCAAGCATGTGAGTTAACAATCAGAAGATAATTTGGCACAATATTTATCTCTTTAAAAAGTTTCATTAAATGACTAAACTCCACTAAGTTCTGTACTCTTCTCTCCAATCTCTAAAACCTCCTCACACTAGCAAACATACAAAGAAGTGAGCATTCAACATTTCTTTCAAACATCCATACTTCTGATTCACTGTCTGTTGAAACATGAGTAGAAAACAGGAATTCAAAAGCTTTCCAATAACAGAGTTTACAAGTATGACCTCTAGCCTTCTCGGGAACCTATTTAGAGACTAGGTATTTATTTACTGAGCAGCAGGGAAAACGTGCCTACTTTCTTAGTCTCTAACATTAACTTTTGCCCTCATAGATGACACCGAATGAATTTGAGTCCCTGGCAGACAACACTGAACTTTTCTGATTCATGAATTTAGACTGCCTATCTAACTGAGGACTAAGATCTCTTTCTCTTGTCCTTTCTTTTCCCGGCAGTTTTAGAACAACTGCCACCCCTCTGGTTGAGCACCGGGTGACGCAACTGAGTTGCGTTTATGAGTGACACTGCCCAAACGACAAACCGGTGGCCACCAGGAACACGGTGCAGTGAGACTCTCGGTCTGAGGGAGAGGCAAAGCTGAAGACGACAAGAACAGTGACAAGCACTTCATGTTTATTCCAGGCACATCATAAATTCGATCACCCACACCACTTCAAGGTTACTTCTTTTATTTGCCAAGAATGTCTAGCCGAATCAGCAGACACCAAATATAAATGTGTTGTGGTTCTATTGTACTCAAGCCCTCCCATTAAGTTCTAAAATAGTTTTAACGTTTCTACAAAAAAACATATAGTTTGTTTTGATTGTAATCTTTTTCTCATCACTTACTTTTCAAAATATATGAAAGTAAATTGTGAGGTTTCACATTAACTTAATTAATCATTTTTTTCCTTCAATGAACATTTATTAAGTGCTTAACTATATGTAGCAGCATCAGAAATTATTCCTATAATAAGCTAAGTGCCTGCTTATTTAGCATTGGCAGGTAGTCTAAGAGTTCATTGTAGCCCGGCGGCTTATGGTCTTATAACTCAGGTCAGCTAATCCAAGCCCCATTGAAGGTGAACAGCAATTTATGTCATTTATATACAAACTGAACATTATCTTCAAAGATGAAAGGTAGGAAGCATTTAACTTATTTGCAAAGCTAGGTTAATATAGCCTTCTATTTGTCAGACTTTCTACTGGCTAAAAAAAGGGAAAAGAATGTTTATATCAAATAAAACATTTTGCTATAACTTTATTGAAAGTAACAAAGTTTATAAATGCTGTCAATGTTCTCATTTTAGTTTTTTTCTACTAACAAGTGTCCAGTTTACTTTTTACCTCTATACTGAAATAGCCTCTGTCCACATAGTCGCCCAGAAAGAGGTAGCGCGTGTTGTTAGGTGACCCTCCAACTTCAAACAACTTCATCAGGTCAAAGAACTGTCCATGGATGTCACCACACACTAGGAGAAAAAGGGCACAGGGTGAGGTCAAAAAGCGTGTCTTAGGAACGCAAGGGCATCACACGAGCAGTGAGACCACAGTTTAACTCTCCAATCACATTACTTTCAACTGGGCTGCTCTGGAACTGCTGTCAGGCTATCAGCACGAACGGTCCTTCTGGAAATAACAGACACTTGACACCATGTTTCTTCAGTGAACAAAACACACACTAAAAAACCCTCAAGCTGTGTGATCATGCCTAGAGAAATGACTACACATTTTAGTTGGTTATTAGCTCCAATCGAAGTGCAAACACTTCTCCTACCCGTGATTGGAGCGTCTAGTTCTATCATCGTCTTCTCTTGTCTCAGGATGGCAGCCCCATCATTGATTATCTTCAGGGCTACTTCCTCTTCCAGTCGCCCCTCCTTCACCAAGTGGTTTTTCAGGACGTCAATCTTGGGTTTCCCATTCTCAAATACTTCCTTCAAAGTAAGCCGTTGGGTTGGAGGGAAGGGGACAGCTAGAGAAAGAGAAAAACATCATTCAAAATACTTAAACGTATAGAGAACAACCATGAACACATTTCTTAAATGTAACAAATTAAACCTAATATATCACCATGATTCCCCGCCCCACCAGAGCTACATGGGAAAAATTCCAAAGTACTGTATATTATGAATGATTTGTTCTAATTTTTTAAAGGTCACAGTTAAAGTCAGTCATTTAAAAGATATGTATATGTAGGTGTGTGTAAAGTGTAACGTTTTTCATATAAACACTAAAGATTTGCAGTGATTCTACAAATAAGCGAAAAGGGACTAGATGATAGGAAGATTTTGTATCCCTGGAAAAGATGTTACAAATAAAACCTTGGTTACAGAAAACAGAGGAAAAGAAATCACAGCACTGAAAGAGCATTTATTTCTTCCAAAGAACTGACCTAGGAAAACAGAAGTTTGTCCCAAAAGTTCGACTTCAGTCCCTTGTCAGGAGAATTGTAATTGGAGACTTTATTCTTAAAAGAGTCACTTAAAACATTACCAACAACAAGAACACCACCAGAAGAAACCTCCTGAGAACCACTTGCTGTAACAACAGAGCACGTTCTCGAGAAGAACAGACGTTGGGGGGCTCCTTGTGTTTTCTTCTCTGGAAATGCTAACAACTGCAGTTTATGCTGGATACAAAGTGTACATAACACCACGGAGAATTCGGAGCTTTAACAAAAAGTCTCTGACATTTTTTAAATTGGCTACCATCTTCCACTCAACCATGCTGTGATGCCGTCTATTTTACATTCCCTGTGATCTAACAGCCTCAAGTCTATAAACATTTAAAAGAAGGGGTTCATTTAAACCTGTGATTTGTTTTGTGTCTGGTACTTCCACTTCTAACTTTATGGAAACATTAAGAACCAACTTGAGGGCTAGGTGGAAAAGGCACGGGGATTAAGAAGTACAAATTGGTAGTTGCAGAACAGCCATGGGGACGTTGAGTATAGCACAGGGACCATGGTCAACACTGTAATAACTACGAATAGTGCCAGGTGGGCAGTAGAATTATCAGGGAAATCACTTCATAAATTATGTAACTGTTTGACTACTATGCTGTATACCTAAAACTAATATAAATTAATACTAAATATTAACTGTAATTGAAACATTTCTTTTAATTTAAACATTCTAAAAAAGAACAAAGATGAAATCTACAGGCACCTTAAAATTTGTAGACTGGATCTAGCCATATGATTTTGTATTATTTACAAGTAAAGAAAGTTCTACAACAGGCTTCATCACGTTCTTAGCCACCACTTGACTCATTTTGACTATTCAAAGCTCACTGAAAAAAATGACAGTAGCTATTCAACCAGGAAATGATGACCCTGAGATAGGAGACCATATACAGCCCAGTCTACCCAGGACAGTCCTAGATTCCAACTGCTCTCCTAGCCTGATTGTTAACAGCTCTCCCTTCCCCTCTCAAAGTATTCCAGTTTGAAGGCTAAATGAGTCTTTGTTATTTAGATGGATTATCAATATACCATTTAATAGAACAATCTACTTCTTAAAACAAAAATAGACCCTGGATGGGTAGCTCAATTGGTTAAAGCGTCGTTCTGACACGCCAAGGTTGGGGTTTGATCCCCAGTCAGGCACATACAAGAATAACCAATGACTGTGTAAGTTAGTGGAACAACAAAACAATTTTTCCCATCCTTTCTAAACTTAATCAATCAAATTAATTAATTAAAGTAAAACAAAAATAAAATATTATGATGAATCCTTTATTCATCTGGTTGTCTCCAAGACGGGGTGAAAGGGTTAGTTCTGAATAGATTTCCTTAAATTTTTACTAAAATTTAATGGTACTATAGTTGTGTTTAACAACAACAAAATATTTTATAGTTTAGAGATTCTTAATGAAATATTTTCAGATGGAATTATATGCTAGTTGATATAACTACATTAAGATAATGGGGGATGGAATGAGCAGTGTTATAGATAGCTGATGTTCACTTGGAAGGTACTAACACTTTTCTCTCTACCATTGTAATATGTTTGAAATCTTTATAACAAAAAAAGTAGAAAGAATTACCAAAAAAAAAAAAAAGAGCATAAGCTTTAGAGATACTTCCTTTGGACCCCACTTAACCTAATTCCCCATGGGTGACTTCCAAGAAGCACCAGTACTCTCAAATCTTGAGCCAAAGAACAGAAAAGTTCAAAAACAGAATTACGTGTGGAAGATTTCACACGTAATCATTCTCCTTTTTATACTTAATTTATCTCTTTAAACTCTCATTCTCCACCCTTTACCAGTTTTGAAATAAACCCCACAGAAAGTCTGCTTCTTGTTAATCTCCCACTTTGTAAATCAAAGAAATTGGTCAACAAACGAAAAACAACACGAAATACGACAAAATCGAGTGTATTGGAATCATCAAAAAAAAAGCACCATAACAGGGATAGTACTGGACACAAGAGACCCACAGATACTATTTAACTTCTACCAGCAGTTTTACTGCCAATAAAAACAATTTTCCTCCGATTGTAATCAGAAGTTCAAAAAACAGAAAACATAGTTTCTTTTATATCATGAAAGTTACCTAAGTACAGCGGACAACCACCTAAGGAGCTCCTGAGAGGAATCCAGAGATGTTTTTCTTTCTCTCAAACACATCACTTGCAATTTCTTTAACACAAAACAAGTAAACAAGCCACTTAGTTAAATGAAAGCAAAAGCAAGGCTGAAACAGATCAAGGGGATTAGGCCAGCAAAGAGAACCCGGGCAGAGCTGAGCCAGGAACGCGGCCAGGAATTTGGATTGGCTTGAGACACATTAACAGAAAGCTTCAGAGGAGTCCTAGATTTTTAGGTTAGGGTGGACAAAATCAGTATCTGTGAAATCAGAAAATAAGAATCTTCAAGTCTAAAGGAGTGGGTCCTATCTCACTCCAAGTTACTCCTGGTTAAGCTTAGAAGCCCTGAATTCTATCTCCCTTCTTTCAATAGATAGTTCTATCAGCACTAGGGTCCAGGTTGGTTCATAGGACAGTGGCAACAGCCACAGTCCTGAGGAGACTAAAGGAAACCCAGCTAAGTTTAATCACGAAAGGAAACAGCACTTTTCCAAATGAATCTTTAAATCTCCATTTTAAAAAATATGCCCCAGATACAGAGTAACCACTTGTCTACGTATGCCTATGGTGATAGGCCAAGTTTATTCTGCCCTGATGTAATTATTAGTAGTGCCCCCTTACTCACAAGTAGCCTGTTCCGAATGACCTATCTCGTAACAATAGTAGAACCAACAAATTTTGATGTTTGGGCCTCAGATGTCTGAATAAGAACCTCTGAGGATCCGGCATTTGGATCTTAACAGGTGCTCTGAGCAATTCTTGTGCAATTAAAATGGTGTTAGAGTAAAACAGGGTAATGGTTAAAGGAAATCCTAAGTAAAGACACAACTAATCTCAGGTATCAGCGCCTCTTTTCACCACTCATCACAGTCCCAGTTGACTAGTCTGTATGTCCTCTCTCAGAGTACCTACTGTGGCCACGTGGGTACATGGAGTTCGGAATTTCTGAGGGAGAAAAATAAGACTATAGAGTAGTGCCTTGTAAACTATCTATGGGAACTCCCCACCCACAATCTGTTAAAACCAATACTTTGTACAAAGTAATAAAAACAAATTACTAGAAGCCCTGGCTGGTGTAGCTCAGTGGATTGAGCACGGGCCTGCGAACCAGATGATCACGGTTCGATTCCCAGTCAGGGCACATGCCTAGGTTGCAGGCCAGTTCCCAGCAGGGGCCAGTTACCAGCAAGGGATGCAGGAGAAGCAACCATACATTGATGTTTCTCTTCCTCTCTCCTTCCCTTCCCCTCTAAAGATAAATAAATAAAACATTTTAAAAAATTTACTAGAAAAATGATCACATGCATAAATGATTTGTCAAAGTCAAATTGCTACAAAAGCTTTTAAACACTTAATTTCTGTATTATTGCAGTTAGTAACAATTAGTGGATGGACCTGACACAGAGACCACACTTTTACTAACACTGGATAAACACGGATTTTAGGAGAACAAGTAAAGGACTACAGTCAAAACTTGGATACTATGGATATATCCACCTTCAAGCCAAGTTTGGAGATTTCCGTAAATCTGATGGGCACAAAAGATGATGTTTGACTGACTTCACTACTCACCTCACAATGAATGATAACCTTGCACTAAGAACACAAATCCCTGACAAGTTCATTTCCAACTATCTTTAATGGCACACAGAATGACACTAATAACAAATACAACCTAAACGCTTTAACCCTGCAGGCAGATGAACAAGCTGAAGTTTTAGCCTCTAACATCTTACGAACTACAACATAGAGGTTGTTACTTGCATCTTTTCTTCTGTGGCTGTATGTTGCCTCTTTATTCCATTTATAACGTTGTCATTTCCTTTGGATATATTCCCAGAAGCGGAACTGCTGAATCATAAGGCAGTTCCATTTTTAATTTTTTGAGGTAACTCCCTACTGCTTTCTACAGTGGCTGCACCAGTCTGCATTCCCACCAACAGGGCACAAAGGTTCCCTTTCTCCACATCCTCACCAGCACTCGTTGTTTGTTGGTTTATTGATGATAGCCATTCTGACAGGTGTGAGGTGATAGCGCACTGTGGTTTTAATTTGCATTTCTCTGATGATTACTGCTGTTGAGCATCTTTTCATGTGCATACTTACCATCTGTATGTCCTCTTTGGAGAAGTGTCTATTTGGATACTGTGCTCATTTTTAAATTGGATTGTTTGTTTTTATGGAGTTGAGTTTTATAAGTTCTTTATAAATTTTGGATACTAACCAAGGACATGCATCTTAAGAGAAAGCCAGGAGGAACCTGTATCCTTTTTGTATCATGGCCTCAAAAGCCACACAGCATTATCCCCACCATACTTAACTGGCTGGAGCACTCACAGCCCACCAAGTGAAGAGGAGAGGGAACAGACCCCACCTACCTAAGCAACTGAATTCCGTGAAAGCATGTGAGACTAGAAATATTGCTGTGGCCATTTCTTGAAAACAGAATCTGTTAATACTTTCTATATTTAGAAGAAAAAAAAGCCTAGTCATCAATGCCTCGAACAATACCTTTAAATCAGAGCCCATTTTAAGTGGGCCATTCTGTATTTTCTAAGCTATTACCAAATAAGAATATTAACCACTAAGGAAAACATTAAAGTAGATTATTCTCAAATGTTTCAAAATAATTTAGGATGCCACAGTGAAATTGTGTATACTAAGTATTTTCTGACTTGCCAGCTGTCAAAACAAAATAAGAACTCATGATTTTTCCTATTAAATAAACAAAAGGGATAAAAATGCAAAAATAAACTATTGATGTAAAGCATATATTTGAGAAATACTTGGTTCAAAATAAAATGTAGTTTCCATTGGAAAGTGACCGGTAACTCCTGGTTACATTAGCTCTTAACTTCTAAAATACATATAAAAATAAGAAAACAAAAGTTCTCACCATAACAATATAAATGATTGACAAGAACTCATCAAGTCTCTTCAAGGATTCATTCAACTAATTTTTTTAAAGATTTTATGTTTTTATTTTTAGAGAGAGGGGAAAGGAGGGAGAAAGAGACAGAGAGAAACATCAGTGTGTGGTTGCCTCTCACGTGGCCCGGCCTGTGCCTTGACTGGGAATTGAACTGGTGACCCTGCGGTTCACAGCCTGCACTCAATCCACTGAGCTACACCAGCCAGGACTTATTTAAGTAGTTTTATTGAAAACTGCTACTATGTGCTAGGCACTGTTCTATGTGCTAGTAATAGAGTTTTGATCAAGATAAATACCTTAAAGCTTAAATCATTAAAATATTTCTTTCTAAATACCATAATTTACTCACTTATTATTCATTTAACCAATATCCAACTTTTGGAAATCTCAGTTATTGTTACATATTTTGCCATTACAATATCTGTAACAGATTTTATTTTCCAAAAATGGCTACAAAAATATGTTCCACTCTGTGTGTTCATCTGCAACGTGACACTGCTTCTCCTCTATCAAGAAGTGGAGTCTAATTCCTCTCCCCCAGAATCCAAGCTAGCCTTAGTGACCTGCTTTCAACCAATACATTTCAGCAGAAGTGACTGACTCTCAGCTTCCACCCTGGGCTCCCGGGATGCTTGCCCTCCACGATAGCAGGTGCTCCCACCGATAAACCCAGCGGAGCCAGGCTTTGGGTGATCTCAGCCCAAGGATATTCACTTCATTCAAGATCAAGTTAACACTACAAATATTGGGTTGGCTAAAAAGTCCATATGGCTTTTTCAGTAAATTAAAAAACATATTTTTCATTTTCATCAATCACTTTATTGACTTGGATATTTTAAGTATGTCGACTACCTCCTACATGATATAACGTTGATTTTTCTCAATTAATGTCTCAATTGATCACCAACTTCAACTGGCCTATCTGACCATGGAGCATTATTGTTCAGTGAGAAATCTTCAGCACACAACTTCACAAACCACTTGGACACATTCAATCAGCCACAGCACCTTCTCCGTACCCTGCACAAATTTCCTTTTGCCTTTCAGTTGCGTTTTTACCTTTCTTGAAGTAATAAAGCATAATATGTTGAAAATGTTGCATATTTTCTTCCATCTTCAATATTAAAATGCCTACACAATTTTGATAAGTCTTTTTTAATGTACACTGATGGACAGCTGTCACAATACAATCTAACAAAATTGCTCCGAATGAAGTTAAAGACCAGTCAAGCACTGTTAGAGCACATCTTACAGAAAAAACAAATGAACTTTCTGGCCAACCCAATATTTATGAGCACTTACTATGTGGCAAACACTAAACAGGTTCTTGGGATCATCAGTTTAAAAACAAATTCTGCACAGCAAGGGTCAAAGAATGCCATCTCAAAGATGCAATGAAAGAGCAAAGCACTAATACTGAAAGATTCGAAAGACATTTTTATAAAGCTAACACAAATCAAAAACTAGAACATGGCCTCTGTGTACCAGCAACATAAGGCAATGATGAGATGAAAGGGTGGATGGTTCAGAAAGGGAGGACTTGCTGGGAGAGAGCAAAGAGCAGAAATCAAACTGCTAAAAATAGCGTATGGAATATAGAAGACAAACTGGAGAAGTCCTTTTAGAATGCCACGGAGAAGGACACACACAGAAATAACGAGGGATGACATACAGAGAATAGAGAATGGAGCCAAAATAAGAGTTAATGATATTCCGGAAGAAAGAAACTAGAACGAAGGTGACAGGAAAAATACTCAAAATAAATCAAATAACTTTTCTGAGCTAGAAAGGTTTGTTTAAACTAATTAAATTGAATCTCTGTGTTTCAAGAAAAACTAATCGAGACTCCCATTCTTTAAAATATTTTGAATCACAAGGATAAAGAAAAAACTTAATTCACAATGGTCTACAGGTTTTTTCTGAAACATTACCTTTTTAACATCACTGTTATAACATGTATAGAACTCTAAGGAGAAAAGGTTGTGACCCGTAAATTTTGTGCCCAGCCCATAATACACCATGGGTGAAGGTTATAGAAAAATATCCACAGAAGCAAAGGGATTACCTCAACACTTCAGTTAATGTTCTATTTCTTTATTTGGATGCTGGTTATACAATTGTGTTCCCTTTGTGAAAAATTAATCAAGGTGCATATTAAGAATTTGTGCACTTTTGTATATTTAACAGAATAGGAAAGAGAGAGAGAGAGAAAGAAAGAAAGAAAGGAAAGAGAGAGGAAGGAAGGGAGGGAGGAGAAAGTACTCCCTTGTCTGTCTAAATTGATTGACTCTCTAAGGGCTCCTGACAGCTGAATTTTTAAGGTATCTTATATGTTATTATTATTATATTTAATGGATCATGATGATACCAGAGTGAGAAGCCTCAGTCTACCAATGTTTGTTTCAACAGGGAGCTACCACTGCACTGAGCTCCAATGTCAGTCTGCGTCTTCAGCTGAGACAGTCTGGCGTGACAGTTAGCATGAGGCCAGAAAAGGTGAGAGGAGGCACACGGCGCTCTGTTTTACTTTTAAGTTCTTCCAAAACCGCTTCTCAAAGCATGTTCTCCTGAGCTGCCATCCCCACGGGGAGGCCAGAGCCACAGGCGTCTGGTCTCAAGGAACAAGAGGTATTAAGAAGAGCCAATGGAACCAATGACGTCCTTGGTCCACTTAGGGAGCTACTCAATTTGGACAATGGAGTTCTTCCTTTTTTTACTATTCCATTAAATATTGATTATAAACCTTCATATACATGTACAAATACATATACACACATACATACATATGTAAAAAATTTAAAAATAAAAGGCACGTTTATAATCTAAAACATTCATATAGAATCAATGAAGTCATTTTTAAAGGTTAGAATCCAAAAAAACTACTAGGTGACAAATAATATGTCAAATAACTTTTATTTTATATCTACAAGTGTTTCAGTGTTACCTCTACTTAAAAATAGGTCCATACAGCATGTTCTAAACTAAAACTAAGCAATGTGTTAGAAAAGGCATTAAGGAAATATACCTAAGTATTAGTTCCAGGTAACAGGATTGCAAATTATTTTACTCTTCCTATTTTTCCATTTTTTAACTTTCTCCAATGCCCTATATTACTTTTATAATACAAAAAAATACGTTTAAGAAGTCAGTACAATTATTTTATCTACTACATAATCATAATATTTCTTTTAAGCAAACAGTAAAAATTGAAATAAAATGGTAAAAGCATAAACAAGTGTATTTGGATTATAGATGTTCTGTTTTTTCCTCTCTGCTTTGTCCTACATTCTAATTTTTTTCAAATTTTATAAACTTTATTAATTAAAAGAAAAATAACAAATGCCAAGGGCAAAAAAGGCAATTACATTGGCAATAACTTTCCATATGTTAATTAGTTTTATAAATAAATAAGACTTTTCTCAGATCAGCAGAGCTGACTCTTAATAATATTAAAAATTTCAACCTCACATTTAAATTACACCTATAAACAACCAGGAGTTACTAAGACAACACAGGAAATTCTGTGGCTTATGATTCAAAACATTAAAGATACGTATGGTAGACAGGAAGCAGACGCTCCCTGGCCCATACACATACCTCTCAGTTATCCCATCAAACAATAATCTGGGTACTGCAGTGACCGAAGTCTGCGAACATAATTAAGGTCCCCTACCAGTTGACCTTAAAATAGGGAGATTATCCAGGTGGGCCTGACAGGAGACCTTTAAATCTAGATCTAGAGATCAGATTTGTAGGATTTCAGAGATTTGAAATACGAGAGGGATTCAAAGAGCAAGTTCTCCACGACTGGTTTGAAGACAGAAGGTGCCACAAATCAAGGGATGCTGGCAGCCTCTCGGAGCTGGGAGTGGTCCCTGGTTGATGGCCAGCAAAAAAAGCAGGGACTTCAATCACCCCAAAGAACTGCCAACAACCTGAATGAGTTTAAGAATAGATTCTTCCCCCAGAACCTCCACATGAAGAAGTGCCTGGCAGGCACTTCGATTTCTGTCTTTGGAGCCCTGAACAGACAAGTTCATGCCGGAACTGTGCTCTGACTCACAGAACTATGTGCTAAAAAACAAAGTTTATAAAAAAATTTTTAAATGATTCTAGAGAGAGAGAGGAAGGAAGGGGAGGAGAAGAGGGAGGGAGGGACAGAGGGAGACAGAGATTTGTTGCTCCACTTATTTGTGCATTCATTGGTTCAATGGGAGATTCTTGCATGTGCTCTGACCACCAATCGAACTTGCAAATCTTGGCGTACAAGGATGATGCTCTAAGCAATTGAGCTACCCGGCCAGGGGAAAAATGGTATTGTTTTAAGATACTGTTTGTAGTAATTTGTTACACAGCAACAGAAAACTAATACAGATTTTTTATAGTCAAAGTTTTTTCCTAAGGCTTTTCAACAATTATAAATACACTTTTATATGCACAAGAAACTAACATCAGCTACCTTTTAGAAATGAAACAAAAGTTGCAACCTTTGTATTTTTATAACGCAAAAATATATTTAAGTCAGTGTAACTATTTCATGTATTACATAATCACAAAAATATTTCTTTTAAGTGAACAATAAAGATTGAAAGAAAATGACAAAAGCATAAGCAAGAGTATTTGGACTATAGATAGTTTTGTTTTTTTCTATCTGCTTTGTCCTACACTCTAATTTTCCAAATTTTATAAACTTTATTAAAAGAAAAGTAACAGATGCTGTTTTATGACTCATAAAACAGATGAACTAAACCCAACTGAGCTGCGACTTGCATTACAGACTAAAACTCAAATCCCTTCTACCACCAGATCCTTCAGATCCTGTTCAATAATAATACCTCAGGCAAACTAATATAACAATAACTATGCAGATACTAGATCTAATCTAACACTAAAACTCCAAGTTCTAGCAACTCATCTAGTTTATAAACTAACTAATCCTTGCCCAGACTATAAACTTCCCTGCAAAATTTAACAGTCCCTAATCAAACCACGGTATCCAACGAGTGGCCTTTCTGAACTGTCCCCATTTTGAGAAGATCCTTAGTGACTCTGGTTCTCCCCGCTTGTTGTAGCACATTAAATAAATCTAACTTTTTTCTTTATCTACAAACAAACTCTTAATGGGCTTTGGTACATAGTTTTTTAACAATTGGCACTTCCACTAAGATTCAGCTGGCCTCCTTGTTTCGGGGGGAGACCCAGGACTTTGTAAGTGTGCACATACTAGATTTCCGCCTAATCAAGGCCACGCTGCCTGACAGTGAGGTATCTGAGCTTCAGTAGTTTCATCGGGTACTTCCGGGTCCCGGTGAGATTTGGATCCTCTGACTTTAAATCTTACCTGATCATAATGCTCGTGAGTGAAATTTGGCTTCTACCTAATTAACAGCACTCCTATCATCTGCCTGCCTGTTCAGTATCTTGAGCGCCACTCACCTATAAGAGAAAGTCCATAGGCTGAGGACACTCATGAGCCTAATAATGACGGCTCGTCCAGCCAGCCCTAAAGGCTGACAAGTCTGGAAGGTCTTATAAGACCAGTATCTTTAGACAAACTTTGCATTGGGTCACTTTTCTAAAACTTCCTAAGAACTTTCCTTAACCCTTAGAATCCTGAGAAGTGTTTTGCTTCATTCTGTCTGCTTGGACCTGAGGTTCTGACAGGCCCCCAATTGATGACAGCTTATCTTTGGTGTCACTTCCTCTCTTACTGAGACCCAGGACTGCAAAAACAACATCCTTACCAATCACTGCAGGTCACATGGAGTTTTCTCAGCCTGAATATGTCTCCTCTGTGCCTCCTCTGCTTCATTCACATTTTCAGATTATAAATATAACTCAATAAACAGCATAATTTTACAAACAAACTGAACTACAAATGATCACTTGGGGAACTTTGAGCAGGAACAAGATTGTTTATTTGACAGGCACCTTAAAACAAAAAAGGAAACAAATTCTGAACATCGATCATCTGCATTCTTTAATATGAGAAGGGTTCTGTATGCAGCTCAAATTCTAAAACTGCCTCCCTGAAAGAAGTCTCAAACGCCAGGATGCAAAGAGCTGTTTATCAAACTCAGGCTTGTGCACACCTCCCCGATCTTGGTCATCCACTCCAAGGGCCTAGAGATGAAAAACCTGGAAAGGGCTAATTGGCAACACCTTGAAGAGAATTTAGAGATTACGTAATTCTTAACAACGAAAAACTTTTATAATTTATAACTTTCTGGAAGATTCCTCGGGTGGCAGGATTTCTCTAACATGTAGAATTTCCCTCTCATTCAACCTTTGACTTCAACAACGTCCTTCAGTTATACTGACTTTGAAGGATTCACATTCCTTCAAATGTATAGGAAGACAGGGGGGTGTGAATGCATAGCATCAGATGTGTCTTTGCTTATCTAGGAATAAAGAGAATAATTTTGTTCCCAAATAAGAAATATCTGCGTTAACATGTTGTTAGCTAATGCTATAGTGGTAATCATTTTGCAATATGTGTATCAAACCAACATATTATCACCTTAAACTTATGTAACATTATATGTCAATTATATCTCAATAAACCTGAGGTAGAGAAAAGAAATTTCTGCTTGTGCCAAGATATGAAAGAATACAGTGAAAGACAAATTCAGTAGTTCACCATGAGGGTAGAAGGTGTGAGAATAACTACACTTCATTCGTCTGGGTTTGTAATGCTACAAAAAAATTTTTCAAGAAATAAATAAAATAAAATACATAAAATTTTTGACATACTTGATCAAATGTGAGAGGTTTATCATAATAAAGGCCTTTATAGATCCTTTAAATGTAAATTCTTCCACGGATAATAAACAAATAGAGCAAAACCAGAATTTTTTTTCTGTTAAAAGAGCAAAGTTATTCTGTGCTTAGGTAAGACATTTCCTAAATCAGGGGTGTCAAACTCATTTTCACTGGGGGCCACATCAGCCTCACAGTTGCCTTCAAAGGGACAAATGTAATTTTAGGAGTGTATAAATGTAACTACTCCTTCACTAGGGGCAAGGAGCTCAGCGCTGCCACTGGGTAGAAACAAGGCAGAAGGCCGGATTCAGCCCACGGGCCTTGTGTTTGCCACCTGTGTCCTAAATCATCAAAATATTCTGTTAACTCTGTGCTTTTTGACATACTCAAAAATCTCTTTTTAAGTTCCTTACTTTTGGAAAAAAGTTAACATTCCTAATAATCACTGCTATTTATCACTGTGTTTTTAAAGACACTGATACTGCCTGTAACTTTTTTTTCAGATTTTAACATTTAAAAAAATTTTAATATATTTTATTGATTATGCCATTACAGTTGTTCTATTCCCCCCTTCATTCCCCTCCACCCTGCTCACCCCTCCCCCACCATTCCCTCCCTTAGTTTATGTCCACGTGTCTCGAGTTCTTTAGATTCTATATTTCCCCTACTATTCTTGCCCTCCCCCCTGTCTATTTTCTACCTACCGTCTATGCTACTTATTCTCTGTGCCTTCTCCCCCCTTCTCCTCCTCCCACTCCCCTGTTACTAACCCTCCTTGTGATCTCCATTTCTATGGTTCCACTCCTGATCTAGCTGTCCTCTTGGTTTGCTTTTGTTTTAGGTGTGGTTGTTAATAACTGTGTGTTTGCTGTCCTTTCACTGTTCATATTTTTCATCTTCTTTTTCTTATATAAGTCCCTTTAGCATTTCATATAATAAGGGCTTGGTGATGATGAACTCCTTGAACTTGACCTTATCTGAGAAGCACTTTATCTGTCCTTCCATTCTAAATGAAAGCTTTGCTGGATAAAGCAATCTTGGCTGTAGGTCTTTGGATTTCATGACTTGGAATACTTCTTTCCAGCCCCTTCTTGCCTGTAAGGTCTCTTGAGAAATCCGCTGACAGTCTGATGGGTACTCCTTTGTAGGTGACTGTCCCCTTATCTCTTGCTGCTTCTAGGATTCTCTCCTTCATTTTAATCTTGGCTAATGTAATGATGTGCCTTGGTGTGTTCCTTCTTGGGTCCAGCTTCTTTGGGACTCTCTGAGCTTCCTGGATTTCCTGGAAGTCTATTGCCTTTGCCAGCTTGGGGAAGTTCTCCTTTATTATTTGTTCAAATAAGTTTTCCACTTGTGGCTGTTTCTTTCCTCCTTCTGGTACCCCTATAATCCGGATGTTGGAATGTTTAAAGATGTCCTGGAGGTTCTTAAGCCTCTCCTCATTTTTTTGAATTCTCATTTCTTCATTCCTTTCTGGTTGGATGTTTTGTTCTTCCTTCTGGCCCATTCCATTGATTTGAGTCCCAGTTTCCTTTCCATCACTATTGGTTTCCTGTGCATCTCCCTTCATTTCAATTAGTTTAGCCTTCATATGTTCCTCTAATTTGTGACTATAATCAACCAGTTCTGTGAGCATCCTGATAAAGTGTCTTGAACTGTGCATCTGAGAGGCTGGCAATCTCTTGGTCGCTTAGAATTATTGGCTCTGGGACTTTTGAGTTCTTCTTGCGCCATCTTTTGGGCTGTTTGTGCCTGTTAAGTAGCAGGATCGGAGCCCTAGGTGTTCACCAGAGCAGGGCAACTCAGTCGCTGGGTTGTGACGCTGTATGTGGGGGCAGGGTCAAGGAGTAGCAATGGTGTCCCATCTGCCGCCTCTCACTGCTGCCACCGCCACAGGTGCTGCAGCTGCCACCATCACCAGGGCCCGCTCCTTTCATCCCACTGCACACGAGTGTGCCACCGCTTTCAGCCCTCCACCACTGGGTTCGCCCTCTGGGGCCTGCATGGTCCGTCTCACTGTGCGCAAATGTGGGACCGTGGTCAGTCTGCCACACACCCTGACTGGGGCCGGGCCGCTTGCGCACCTAGGTCTGGGGATATTTTCTGCCCGATCCTGCTCCGCTGCTGGCTCCGCCCCTCTTACTGTCCCGGTTGAACGGTTCGTTGTTGTCAGACTTCCGTATAATTTAATTTTCTGTTCTTTGGCTGTGTCTTTGTTCTCCAAACCTTTGTTGTATTCACACTTGGTTGTGGGAGAAAGCACAATGTTTCCACATAGGCCTCCATCTTGGTGGAAGTTGACAAAATTTTTTTAAATTTCATTTCCCACTTATTTGCTGATAGTACATAAAACACAATTGATTTTTTGTACATTCACTTTGTATCCTCTGATCTTGCTAAATTCAATTACTAACGATTATTGTGTAGATTCCTTAGGATTTTCTATGTAAACAATCTTGTAATTTTTAAATAAAGACAGTTTTACTTCTCCCTTTCCAATCTATATGCCTTTTAGTTCTAGTCCTTGCCTTATTTCAATGGCTAGGATTACAATGCTGAACACAAGTAGCAAGAAAAACCATCTTTGCCTTTTTCCTAATCTTAGGGGGAAAGCAGTCAATATTTTACCGTTAAGTATGACATCAACTGTGGGCTTTTCACAGATGATCATCCACTGAGGAAATTCTCCCTCTTCCTGGTTTTCTGAGAGATCTGTTTGCTTAAATCATAAATGGGAAATTGAATTTTTGTGACATGTTTTTTCTGAATTTACTGAAGTAATCATATGCATTTTCTCTTTTATTAGTATGGTGGATTATACTGATTAATTTTCAAATGGTAAACCAACCTTGCATCCTGGCAGGGTTCTAATAACAATACATTTTCTTTCTTTCTTTTAACTTTTATTTAAAGGCAATGTCTTTTTTTTTTAGATTTATTTATTTATTTATCTTTAGAGGGGAAGGGAAGGAGAGAGGGAGAGAAATATCAGTGTATGGTTGCCTCTTGTGAGTCCCCTGCTGGGAACTGGCCTGCAACCCAGGCTTGTGCCCTGACTGGGAATCGAAGAGCGATCCTTCGATTCACAGGCCCGCGATCAGTCCACTGAGCTACACCAGCCAGGGCTAACAATACATTTTCTTAATACATATATCAAAGTAATACACATGTGTTAGAATGAAAATAATCTCTGAGAGGTCAGTAACATTTAAGTCTAAATGAAAACTATATCTGTAGAATACATGACAAATAACATTCATATGTAAGATATACTCTCATGGAAACAAAGGATTCTCCACAATTTTAAATAAAACTAGCTGTAACTGTCTCTTATACACACACACACACACACACACACATGAAACATGTAACAAAGTGAGTGACAGTGAAGTGATTATTAGGTCATCTAAAATTCAACTCTAATTCTCACAGAGACATGCAAAAATCATCCAAAAACTTCAGGACTTAAAATACCATTTATAACAAATACTTCACAGCTGGACTACATATGGGAAAATAATAAGAAACTTGTAGCTCTATCTTTAAAGAGAATAGAAATTTTTAAAAAACAATAAATCACTAAATTTACCTTTCTTGTGTCAACTTCAATAGATCAAACATACAATGTTATACGCTAAGACTACTGTTCTTCATAACAATGAAGCCTTTTACTCTTTTAATATTTAAAACTATTATTTTGTAATTTTGGTGCCAAGAGTAGAGTGCTGCTATAACAAATGGTGAACAAAAGTAGCAAGAAAGGCCATTGTACTTATTGTTGCTGACCTCCTTAATTCAATTTAAAAGTAGCAAACTGAAGAAATTCACTGACCACATTTAGAACTACCTTTCTTACAGGTGGCTCAGCTGGTTGAAGTATCCTCCTGTATACCAGCAGATTGCAAGTTCGATTCCCAGTCGGGGCACATCCATACGTTGCCAGTTCCATCCCAGGTCATGGCACATGTCAGAGGTGACTGACTGATGTTTCCCTCTCTCTCTCTCAAACCAATAAACACATCCTTGGCTGAGGAATAAAAAGAAAGACCTACCTTTCTCTTTTCCTTATAATGAGATCTAGGAAAGGCTGTGTGCATAATCATCAACTTCTCCTGTTTTTGAAACTCAGACATTTCAGCTTCATCTCCAACACCACCAACTGGGGAGCTTTATAATTCAAATCTAATTATCCGGTATTATCCCTTTAAAGGCGGACAGACTGTATGTTACTAACTGAAAACCAAAATACTGACTAACAGAACAGATCTAAGTTTCTATAGCTAGTCTTCCTAGAATCCTGGATAACAGTGATGTTTTTTAAAACCTGAAGTTCTGCCCTGGCTGCTGTGGCTCAGTGGACTGAGTGTAGGCCTGTGAACCCAAGGGTCACCGGTTCGATTCCCAGTCAGGGCACATGCCTGGGTTGTGGGCCAGGTCCCCATGGGGGGTGCATGAGAGGCAACCATACATTGATGTTTCTCTCCCTCTTTCTATTTCCCTTCCCCTCTCTCTAAAAGTAAATAAAATCTTTTTAAAAAAAAACCACAAAACCTGAAGTTCTGAAGTCTATAGGAAACAAAAACCTGTTATGGTTCTTTCAAGTAAAATTCAAATATACTCGGTAAATAATTACGTTCTAAGTTAAATAATTTAATATTTATATGGTACCTACTACATGCTTACACTGTATAGGTAACATGTAGATATACAATTTTAACACATGGATTCTACCTTGAAAAACTAAGTTCTATTTAAGTAGACAAAATAATTCATGCAAAACAAACATGTACACATTAAAACAGCTAAGAAATACACTGAATGGTTCACACGGTCAGCATGAAAGGCCGTAAAGGAGATGCCATTAATGGCTTCAGAAATCAAGAAAGGGCATCAAAAAGCTCAGACTCAACCTGGTTCTCCTCGAAGTTTCAAAGCCACTTCCATATTTCTAGGTATTTGTTACAACAGCCCTCCACTCTTGGCACCAAAATAAAGTAAATAGAAAGTAAACTAAAAGGGGGAAAAGAGGAAATTCCAGACACATGTAGTATACTGTATGGATAGATATTTTTAATGAGATAATTCAAAAATAATTTTACATAAAACGTAACAAGAAATACAAATACTACAATCACACCTGTACCTACCATGTAGATTTAAAATACTAAATTTGCCATAAAAATTTTTAAAGATTTTATTTATCTTTAGAGAGAGAGGAAGGAGAGAAACATCAACCAGGTGCCTCGCGCACGTGCTCTGAGCAGGACCAAACCCGCAACCCAGGCATGTGCCCTGACCGACGATCGGCAATCTGACCAGCAGCCTTTCACTTTGTGGGACGACATCCAACCAACTGAGCCACACGGGTCAGGGCTGTTTCAAAAAAATATTTAAGAAGTAAAATGTTACCGATATAGCTGAAGACAGACTCCATCCTATTCTATCCTCCCCAGAAGTAATTAGTACCTTTAAGTAATCATGTATCCTTCCCACATATATACTATATATATATATAATTTTATTACAAATACATCTTTATATGATATAGTATATTTTTATATAAATGGTATCACACTGTGTATCCTTTTGCAACTTGCATTTTTTTAAAAATTCTCACCCAAGGACCGGCTGATTGATTTTTAGAGAGAGGGGCAGGGAGGGAGATAGAGAGAGTTAGGAAAATGTTGATTAGTTGCCTCTCCTTAGATGGCCAGCCCGGGACCCAGACCTGCAACCTAGGCGTGTTCCCTGACTCGGAATCAAACCCATGACCTTTTGGTTTGCAGAATGATGCCACAACCAACTGAGCCACACCAGCCAGGGCTGCAATCTGCATTTTTACACTCAACATTGCTTTCCATTTTTACCTAGAATGAGGCCAAGGTACTCATTTTTCCTTCATGTTTTTAAAGCTCCGCAAGTGATTGCGGTTGGTGACCAGAGCTGAGAATCATCATCTATGCCTTTATATAGTCATCCAATAAAGCTTTCAATGCCCCCAAATTGCTAACACATTTTAACCAAGCTCTTCACTATCAGTCAGTTGCTGTTAGATTACCTGCATTAAAATAAAAATTATGAATGCTTGCAACTCAGAAGCAAAAACCCTAATCAAACCAGGTTTGCACATGATTCAAAACAATGACCAAACTATACAATGTGTGGGGGGAGCTGAGGGGTGTGGCTACAGAGGGGCAGTAACAGGACTGGTGGTGGCAGCTGGTTCTCTTGATTGCGGTGGCGCCACATAAGACTACACATGTGAAGTTGCAGAGCTACACACACACACACACACACTCACTCACACTCGACTGTGTGTAGCTGGTGAAACTTGAATAAGTTGTATGGATTGTGCCAATGTCAATTTGTTGGTTTTGGAATGCATGGCGATGGAGTGGGTACTGACATCGTGGAAGACAGAGACCTAGGGGAGGGGGTATAGGATCTGCCTGAACATTTCTTTGCAATATCCTGTGAACCTATGATTATCAAAATTAAAGTTAAGTTTTTTAAACTAAGTCTCTAAAGCACACTGAAGAAGTTCTGCGGCCTTTTCACATCAAATTCGATTCAGTATACTGCTACAAAATACATCTGCTACATAAATGATACCTATGTATTTTCAGGAAAACATACCTAGCATCTGATGCTGATCAGCATTAAAAGGAAGGCCATGCTGGTGATGACCACATTAATCGTGCAATAAGTACTAAAATAAACCTTAAAATTATCGGCCTATGAGCCATATTAGATCATCGTACGGTCTTACCCTCATGGGACACTAGAGTTTACTTAAACAGCTGTCCCTGCTCACTGCAAATACCTCTGCTTTTATTCCTATTTTAAACCAGCAAGCCTGCCCTACTTTTGCAGATTTATCTCCTAATCCACTCACCTGCTTTCCCAATCATAAACCGGTTAAACACCGCTGAAGAGGTTATGCTATATATTATTACTGAAAGTCATGTGCACCTTCCATACCCTTTCACGACCTACCAGAACAAGTAACTTTAGCTCAAGGATCTGACACAGCTCGTCCAGATGGTGCCTTCTGTGCTCTGACAGTCACAGAATCCACATCTCAGCGTATTAGAAACTGGCCCTCCTACAACCGATTGAGTGATAATCTGACAGTCAATAACTTTATAGTGACATCGGGTTTTCAATAAAACAGTGCAAAAATAATTAACTTGCATTTATAGACAAACGCACCTTTATTATTCTGGCCATTCATTGAAACCATCCTCTCTTATTTTGAAACCTTCACAAAACTTAAGGTAACAAGTTCCTATTAGAATAAAATGTTCCCAGGCATACACACACACACACAAAGAAAAAAAACCCCACAAATTAAGTCTTAACCTTTTTAGGCCACTAATCTATAGTCAAAGCTTAAACTTGAAAGGATTATCAACTTACAGAGTGAGGAAGCAAACATCTCACACCGATATAGTCCACAGTTTAGTCATCTGCTCTTCCGAGTGGTATGAGTCACAGGAGCTCCACAGTTCTCAATTTCTGTTACATTTTTATATGCCATACTGAGTACTTTTCAAGACAGTATTTAAGCTCCTAAGTATAACCAGAAACATGTTGCCTGTAGTAGACACTCAATATTTTTTATGAATACATGATTTCCAAAATCCTATCTATACTACAGAAAAGGAAATTGTCACCATTTTTCTTATTAAGCATCTTAGGTTTAAAACCTTTCAAAAGCTAAGAAGACTAAAGTTGGAAAATATAAAAGGCAATCCATTCTTAAACCTTCATTTCACACACGCCACTTACAGTCAAACAGATCTGCGGTCAAATCTCACTAAGAGTGAAGATTAATAAAAAATAGCTAACATTTATTACGCATCCTGTATGGGCACTATGCTAAGCACAGTACATGTAATATGAAATGCAATCTTTAAACATTTTTTTTCAATTTTAGCAAATTTATTTATTTTTTAAGATTTTATTTCTTTTTTTAAATTAAATTTAATTTAATTTTTTAAGATTTTATTTATTTATCTTTAGGGGGGAAGGGAAGGAGAGAGGGAGAGAAGTATCAATGTATGGTTGCCTCTCATGCGTCCCCTGCTCTGGGAACTGGCCTGCAACGCAGGCATGTGCCCTGACTGGGAATCGAACTGCGATCCCTTAGTTCACAGGCCGCACTCAATCCACTGAGCTACACCAGCCAGGGCTAAGATTTTATTTATTTCTTTTTAGAAAGATGGGCAGGGAAAGAGAAAGAGTGGGAGAGAAACATCAATATGTGGTTGCCTCTCGCACACCCCTCAGTGGGGACCTGGCCTGCAACCCAGACATGTGCCCTGACTGGGAATGGAACTGGAGATCCTCTGGTTCACAGGCCCACGTTCAACTCACTGAGCTACACCAGCCAGGGTGCAATCTTTAAATTTTGAGGTAGGTACTGTTATCTCCCATTTAAACATGGAGCAAGGAAAATAAATAACTAAAGTCACAGCTAGTAATTAGTAGAGCTTGTGCTCTTTCCTACACTGCCTTCCATAAAATAAACTTCTTACGCTTTCACTTAAATATTTACTAAGCACCTATATGCTAGGCACTGAATTGAACATTAAGAACACACAGCTCTGCCCTGGTTAGATGGCTCAGTTGGTTGGAGCATAATCCTACACACCAAGGGGGTGTAGGTTCGATTTCCAAGTCCGGGGACTTATGGGAGACAACCAATCGACATTTCTCACATCGATGTTTCCCTATTTACATACACACACACACACACACACACACACACACTCTTCATCTCTCTAAAATCTATAAAAATATATCCTCAGATTATTTAAAAAAGGAAGAACACACAGTTCTTGTCCTTGAAGAGAACAGTTTAGTGTGACCAGACATAAAAATATTTAACACTTAAATGTCCTCTGCCTGCCATGCTGCTTTGTGGAGTTTATTTAATCCCTACAACTGTAAGTTAGGTTGTATTATCCCTCTTCCTCAGTAAGGAAACTGAGGTTTAAAAAAAGGTTAAGTGATTTGTCCAAGGTCATGCAGCTACTAAAAAGGCAGAATGAGAATCAAAGTTAGATATATGTCTAACTTTGAAGACCATGTTCTAAAGCCATTATTCCATATAGCCTCCTAGTCAAAGAGAAAACGCTTCTCAGACTAAATCTTGAAAGATAAAGATACAGCCATGGCTGGTGTGGCTCAGTGGTTGAGCGCCGGCCTTCAACTGAAAGGGTCACAGGTTCGATTCCCAGTCTAGGGGACATGCCTGGATTGCGGGCCAGGTCCCCAGTAGGGAGCAAGCGAGAGGCAACCACACATTGATGTTTCTCTCCCTCTCTTTCTCTCTCCCTTCCCCTTCATAAAATCTTAAAAAGAAAGATAAAGACATAGGAGCTAGTCCAGTTGGGAAACAAGATTCTACACAGAAGTAATGTGTACAGCTATTCACATACATAAAACAAAGCACTGCAGGGAAATACACGTAACAGTAAAGCAGGTTTGGGAATGGGGGTGTGAAAATGAGGGAGAGAAAGTGGTACAGCAGCTCCCCTTCAGCTACACTTTCACTTCATAGGTTTCAGTTACCTGTGGTCAACCATGGTCCGGAAATATTAAATGAAAAATTCTGGACAAGAACAATTCCTAAGCTTTAAATCGTGTGCCACTCTGAGTAGCATGATGAAAGCTCGAGTTGTCCCGTGCAGTCCCGTGGGGATGTGCATCGGCCTTTCCCCGGCACCGCCACAGAGGAGACGCTCACATCCATGAGTCACCTAGCAGCCACCTGGGTCATGAGATCCACTGTGGCCGACTAACCCTTATTTACTTAGTAATGACCCCAAAGTGCCCGAGTGCTGATGCTGACAATTCAGAAAAGGCCAAAGACAAGCCATCGGTCTTCCTGTAAGTGAAAAGGTGAAATTCTCCGCCTAATAGAAAATCGTATGCTGAGGTTGCTAAGATCTACAGTAAGAACGAATCTTCCACCCATGAAAAGAAGTCCCTGCTAGTTTTGCTGTAGCACCTCCAACTTCAAAATCACGGGTGCGATACATGGTAAGGGCTTAGCTGAGATGGAAAAGGAATGAAATGTGCAGTGGAAGAACTGAACAGAAGATGTGCTCCACATGACAGCACTGTGCTGCACAAAAAGGCATGCCGGCCAGACAGATTTCAGCAAGGGATGCCCTGAAACAAGTGACACCAAGTCACTCACTGCAAGTAAGCGACAGTTACACAGATTCAGTAATGGGTTTGGACTGGAAAATGTAATGATCACTGGCAAGGGACAGAGAGACCACATTCACTTTTATTACAGTATGTTACTATAATTGTTGTTTTATTATTTTTAAAGATTTTTTTAATTTTTAGAGGGAGAGGAAGGGAGAAAGTCAGACAGAGAGAGAGGTTGCGTCTCACACATGCCCCAACTGGAGATGGCCCACAACCCGGGCATGTGCCCTCACCAGAATCGCACTGGCAAGCTTTCACTCTGCAGAAGAACGAGCCATGCTGTCCAGGGCTCTATTTTATTATTAATTATTGTTAATCTCGTAACCGTGCCTAATTTATAAATTAGAACTTTATCATAGGTATGTACATATAGGAAAAAACATAGTATATATAGAGCTTGGTACCACCCATGGTTTCAAGCATCTCCTGGAGAGCTTGGAACACACCCCCGTGGACAGGGGGGAATACTGTACAAGCTTAGAGGTTTGGCACAGGACACTACCCATCAACAAAGTTAGAGTCCACCCTATAGGCAGGAGGTGTTCATAAAGCATTTCAAGCATAAGAATGATCCTTTCCATCGCCCCAGATCACCACAGCAGTGTGGAGACTAGACACACCCAGCACGACGCTACTGCAACAGTGTAAGTGAGAAGTGAGACAAGGAGATGAAGCAGAAGGTTACGTGGAAAACAAAAGTCCACAGAACAGAGTCTGGGAACTGGATGTGAAGGGAAAGGGAAAGGAATGAGTCTGGCCTGCCTCCCAGGCTTGTCATCTGAGCCAGGGACCAAACAGGTAAGTGCTGTGATGGACAGGGATGGGAAACACACGTAGAAAACCCTTCCGACCTCTTCTTCTTACCAGTGCTTTTTAGTATTTATTTTACCCCACTACCACCCTTTTTACTTCGATCTCTCCAACAAGAAAAGGGTCTCACTTTCCACAGTATCTATTTGCGTAATATTTGAAATTTCTATAACTTTGGATTATGTTCACAAGCTGATTAAGCTTTAGTTGTTTGTTTGTTTGGTGTATTGTTTTGACACACAGCCATCCAAACAATCTTGCTGCCCCTTTAATGGAACCACAGCCAACTGCTCGAGCAGTTTTCAGCTATCCTCGTTCCTCCTTTTCTTCATTTCACCTCTTTCCATTCCTGACACTTCTGCTTGCCCCATCCTCTCTACTCCTCAGGCAGGTGTGCTTTGCCTCCCCATCCTTACTGCTGCCTGTTTTTCCAAGCCCCACTAGGGAGTTCAAACCACCTCTTTTTCTGCCAGACAAGGTGCTTCCACTTTATGTCAGCTACAATGTGTTTTAATACTTCAAAACTCAGTCTTCTTTTCGGCTTTCCCTCACTACAGCAGCACTGAACCCTCAGATACGAGGGTGGCCTTTCCCAAGCCTAGCTGTTTTGAGGCATTTCTTAATTGTACTTACCCCCAACTTTATAGTTTGAAAAACTGAAATCCTACAGAAAAGTGAAAGAACAGTAAAATGAACACCAATTTTCTCTTTATATATTCACCATGGTGAATTCTGCCACTTCTACTTTCTCTCTTGACAAACACATAATCTTTTTTCTGAACCATTTGAGAGCAGATTGCAGACATGACATTTCAACCTAAATACTTAATCAGATATTGCCTAAGAAAAAGGACATTCCCCTTTATAGCCACAATACCTCATCACCACACCCAAGACTTTTCACACTGATATATCTAATATATATTCCACACTCAAATTTTCCGAGGGGTCCCCAAATGTCCTCGATCGCCTTTTGTTTTCTGAATTAAGGTGTGGCACTACACTTGTCATTTCTCTTTCATCTTCTTTCATCTAGAACAGTCTCCCACCTTTTTTGTCATCACTTTGACATTTCTGAAGAGTCCAGGCCAGCTGTCTTGTGGAGAGTCCCACAAACTGGATTTGTCTGAAATTGGGTTTGCTTGACTGTTTACTGTAACTACATTCAGGTTAAGCACTTTTAGCAAGGATCACATAGGTAATTCTCAAATGAAGTCTTAGATGATCTCCCAGTGTTCAGCCCAGTGGATTGACGTCCAGACTCCACACAAAGTCATCATGAATTGCCAGCATTCAACAAGGTGACAATGATCGTCAGAGACACACTGCCATGGCCAGCTGACACAGCACACCTTTCTGTCCCCCACTCGAGAGATCCCAGTTACCACATCAGACCTTCTCCTAATAATATAGACTCAAGAAACTAAAAGTTTTTATGACAAAAAAATCCAGTTTGCCAAAAAATAAATTTGAATATAGGGAACTAAAAGTTATTCTGCATCTTTCTGAATAATTAGGTAGATTATAAAGATAACTAAGTCAGATATCACTTTCATTGGGTTGAGATTTTTAGACCTCACTTTTACAATTTAAATTGCAGCTAAAATTTAACATAAAAAATTTAAAGGAGTGTTATATTCTATTAACAACTTCACCAAAGGATAATAATTATTAAAAATACACCCCATTAGCCCTGGCTGGTGTAGCTCAGTGGATTGATCACAGGCTGAGAACCAAAGGGTCACCAGTTCGATTTCCAGTCAGGGCACATGCCTGGGTTGCAGGCCAGATCCCCAGTAGGGACCATGTGAAAGGCAACCACATGCTGATGTTTCTCTCTCCCACTTTCTCCCTCTCTTCCCCTGTCTCTAAAAATAAATAAATAAAATCTTTTTAAAAAGGTACCCCATTATTCCCACTAGTCCTTTAGCTATTAAGTAGCAGCAAAGCCCCAAAACAACCACAAATAACAGAATTAGTGAAGTCTGTCTCTCACAGACACGTCTAAAAATTAGCTTCACCCCAAAATGTCACTTTAATGGAAAGATATTGTATTTCTATTACCAAATAAAACTTAGGAAAAGGGTCTTAATTAATTCTTTATGTTCACTTTAGGGAAATGAGTCCTTAGAATTTTTCTCTCAAATGATCTAATTTTTTTACTTTATAATGAAATGGGATAAATATGTTACTTTATGGAAGAAAGCTTTATTACCAAACGTCTGATACAAATAAAGCTTCACTCAGAACCATTAGCACACAAGCAGGAAAGTGCACCTTATTCCTGCACAAAAAATAACTGTTTAAGTTAAGACATCCTTTCTAAGGTTTAAAACTTCCACTTAGAGGTATAAATCTCAAATAGCACTGATTTCTCATGTTCAAACAGCTTGGCAGCTTGTTAATTACAACAGTAAACTGAGTACAACTTAAACAAATCCTGTTGACAAATTCAACAGACATGCCCTGCACGACCTGTTTACACTGAGCATTTATACCTGAAAACGTCTTTTCTGGGTTGGTATTGTATCAAATGAATGAAAATATAAAGAGCCAACATATGAATATAAATACTTTCAGACCATTTTCACACTACTGAAACTATTACGAAAGAATTTAGGTAAAATTACAATAGTTATGTTTAAAAATCTGAAACTATTTGCATAATAGCTCTAATAAATGTGATCCATTTTCCTTTGAATTTAAAATACACCAGCACATGGAAACATGTATTAATAAAGTGTTAAGAGTGTTGTTTCTGGAGGGAACAAATATGAAACCTTTGTTTTCTTCCCTTTCTTCCTTTCCAATCGTATAATTCGCAGGGTTAAGCTTATATTTAAAAGAAAAAATGTTTAAACCTTGGTAAATACATTCTCATAACATGGAAGAGAGGGAGAGGGGAATAAGAGCTGGGGAAATAAAGGAGGTATAGATACCAGAGGCTAAAATGAGGTTCAGGGAACACTTGCGGTAACAGCAACTTCTGTCCACATTAACCCTCCTGCGATCTTCTAAGAAAGCCTCCGCCCCACTATTCCCAGTGCCAGGCTGCAGCCTGGCGCCGGGAGCCCCCAAGGTGCGCTGCGTACGACAGCACATCCTGTGAATACACACTCTCTCTAAACTCCGAGAGAACGAGTGCACTGTATCAGCATCTAACTGAAAAGAAGTCCGACTTTTCTGTCAAACCCTATTTGAACACCAAATAACAAACCCAGACAATGGGTTCTCCACACCTGTCACGTAGTAATTCCTAGTGACCCTTCTTTGTTGCTTCTGAAAAGATTCAGCCCAAAGGAATAAACTTTTTATTTTAAAAAACTGTCAAAGGAAACAAATTCCTTCACAAGGAAAAGAAACTTGGAAACCAGAAAATAAAAAAGATCAAGCTGAAAGATTTTCACAGTTAATTATTGGAGTTTCTAGTTTTCTAACCCAGATGCCAGTAGTGACGCCTCAGTGCATATGGACTGTTCCAGAGGCTCACAGAAACGCTACTTTTAAAACAAGAAATAAACAAGCACCTACCTATTGGCATACACTGCAGATGGTTTTCTATAAACATGTTGTGAATGAGTGAAATCGTAAGAATTGTTATATCTTTAAACATAAAATATGCATCTTCAACTGCTAGGGAAGAAATCAGGTGCCAGGGAAGTGCCAGACAGAACTGTATGGACCGACTCACAGCGTGAGCTGTGGGATTCCACCAGATATCCGTTATAGGGAAGAGAAGGTATCTCCCGGATTGGAAACAGTTTTCTAAATTACATTATAATTTCACATATGTTCTACTTGTAGTATTTTTCAAATGTTAGTAATTTCTCTACTAGCCACTTGTATAGTAAGTGATCTATCTTCAAACTATCATGTTTCATAATACTACCTTGTCTAAAGCTTTTTACATCTGTTGTTATTTACATGGCTGAGGTGCCTGATAAAAGTATTATGAACCCTATTTTGCAGATGAGATTATTGAAGCAAAAGAACGTTTAAGTAAAAAGACAAGGTTTTTTATTTTTATTTTTATTTTTTAAGAGTTTTTGAAATTTTAAAAAAGATTTTATTTATTTATCTTTAGAGAGGAAGGGAAGGAGAGGAGAGAAATATCAATGTATGGTTGCCTCTCGTGTGTCCCCTGCCAGGAACCGGGAACTGGCCTGCAACCCAGGCATGTGCCCTGACTGGGAATCAAACTGTGATCTTTTGGTTCGCAGGTATGCACTCAAACCACTGAGCTACAGCAGCCAAGGCAAGGCAAGTTTGGTTTTTGTTTGTTTGTTTTTTTTTAAAGGTAGCCACAAGTAAGCTCCAGAGCAGCAGTGAAACTGAGGTTTTTCCGACCACCAGTCCTTCATTTTAGGAAAGTCGCTGTTTAAAGCACACAATACAAATCACTCCCACCCATTCACTCTTTTCTAAGAGTTGCTCAAACAAAACAATTAGGTAGATCTTGAAGTTAACAGGAAATGACAGAACCCAACAACTGGCCTGTGGTGTCACTCAGACAAAGACCTCCAGCTGTGAAAAAGTGCAGACTACTCTGGGCAGACAAGGTAACATCAGGCCAGGGTTCAGTGCCCTGTGTAATACAATGGCTTCTTACTTTCTTAGAGCAAACTTCAAGTATTTCAAACTCTGGAAAATCCATAAAAAAGGCAACATAAATCACCAAGAAGCCAAAATTGCTGTGGTCAAGTTCTTATGCTAAAGCTTTTATATACAAGTTAAACCCACACATTCCAAGGGCCGGAAATCATTTATGTTTCACTTATTTAAAAGTAATCTTTTAGCCCTGGCTGGTGCAGCTGGGTGGACTGACCGACAGACTCCAAATGGAAAGGTCCCTGGTTTGACTACCAGACGGCGCAAAAGCCTGGTAATCAAACCAGGGTACCAACCAGGTTCCTAGTTGGGGGCGTGCAAGAGGCAACAGATGTTGTTTGTCTCGCACACTGGTGTTTCTCTCCCTTTCTTCCTCTCCTCCCCTCTCTCTAAAAGTAAAGAAAATCTTTAAGCACAGGCAGAGTGAAGGCAGGAATCACATTTCTAAAAATAAAAATAAATAAAATAATCTTATAAAGTATACAACATGTAGTAATTCATCTTCACCAAAAAAACAAATTTGAATCATACAGACTATGAGGTGTTCACTTAACTGCGGGCACGCCGAGCAACAAGCCAGCAACTGCACTTTAACAGCATTTCCTTTCACTTTGCCTCTATACTTATGGGTCTGAAAGTTCACTTTAAAATCTCCTTCATGCCTTGTGACATGTCATGGTGGAAATTACGTGCTACTATGGCCATCAGAATTGGAGATTCACGAAGGTTTGAGGTCTGCCACTAAGTTTCACTCACATCCCATTTATTCTGACTTGATACACAGTTCTGATTTACCTAGTTTCCTGCTCACTTCAGTTTAGAGGTGGCAGATTAGAAGAGCATGTTTTGACAGAAAACAGAACTGGAGGAGATAAACTAAAAACAGACAACTGCACTGAACTGATGTGGGCCTGAGGAGTCTCTTTAGTTCGGGAGGAAACTGCCAGGCCCCTTGAGAGCAGGATGCGGGCCACAGCACCGTAACAGCTCCGGGGGAGATGAATGTTCCGAATGATGACCTTGATTTATCAAAAAAGGTTATGCATAGTATATGACGTAAAGAAAGTTATATACTCTTTATGAGTTATATATTATAAGAAACTGACATCAAAATGGCCAAAGTAATTTAGCAGCTAAAGGGCTGTCAGTTATAGGAACAATTCACTTAAATCCGTAATGATGCCAGACAAATGCTGATAGGTAATCTCAAAAATCCCATTATGTTTACTAAATATTATAGTGTAGAAAATCAACATTTAGGATCAATAATTAAAATGCTGACTTTTGGGGGGGGAATTTAAGTTACACGCTAACATTACATAGTGTAGACAAGCAATATTTATGACACTTAATGCGTTTAGAGGAAAAAATACCTAGTTCAACGCTAAAATTCCCCCCCTTTATTGACCATTCCATAGGCTTTTCCACTTTAAAATTGTTGTATTGTCTCTAATCTTACTTTACTTTCTCTTCCTACTTATCAAAATGAAAAGATGAAAGCATTTTAACATCCAGCTAATCCCTTCATCCAGCAGCCACTAACCCAGCTGGTCCAGGGGGCGACCAGCTTACGAATGGATCATTCCAACTCAGAGGAGCTGCGCTCAAGTCTCGGGGCTGCCCAAAAGCTGCACATCAGTTAGTGGTATGTTGAACCGGCGTTCTTAGTTTCAGGGCAGAAACATACCAGGTACAACCCTGCCAGTATCAGCAAGGCGCGCTGCCGTTTACGTCGCACATCTGAATCGGAGAACATCCTTCTCCGAGTCTCTTTGGTCAAAAGCGAAATTAAACACCCACATCGCGCCGGGAGATCTGTCAGTCCCTTTCAAACACCATGCAGTGGGTTTATTTGTATTCATTTCACCATCTCATTTCTTTTAATAACAGCAGTGACTTGTGACGATCTGGAGAAAGTGGGCCACGAGGTACGATGTGTGCGTCCTGGGACGCGGGAGGGGCTGGCCGGTTCCTAAGAAGGGGAGCGGCAGAAGGCTCCGACTCGGAGGACTCCCTTCCCACACCCCCTAGCCGGCTTCCCTGGGCAAGAGGCTAAAAAGGAGGCATGGTTTCTTTGTAAAAAGATGGGATCAGGCCTTTGGGGATGATGGAGGAGAAATCCCCACCCCACCTCTCAGTCCAGCTGGCAGCGCGTCTAGGTGCCGCAGAAAACGCCCGAGGCCCCGGTGGGGCAGCGCTGTGGGGATCCCGCCCTCCCGCTCCCGCTCCCACGCCCCGGCCCGGTCCTCCTCCCCGACGGGCGCAGCCCCGGTCCCCCGCCGCCCTGCCGCGCCCCCTCCCTCCTGGCCGGAACCGCCGCCCGGCCGAAGGCCCTTTCCCCGCGGGGTGATGAGAGAGGCCCAGCCCGCTCGGCACCTTTGACGACGCGCTCGGTGGTGGAGAGGTGGAGGTTCCTCCCGGACATGGTCCTCTCGGCCTCCTCCCGGCTCCCGGAGACCGTCAGCGTGCGCCTCCGCCTGCGTCCCCGGCGGTCTCCGCTCCACCGCCCGGTGAGCCCGCCGCGCCCTGGCCCAGGCTCGGCGACCCGTCCTCGAACCCCGCGCACCGCACGCCGGCCCACCGGCCGCTCCTTCCTGAGGTGTGGAGTCGCGAGCACAGGCGAGAAGGAGGCTTGAGAAGGAGGCTTAGGAAGGCGGCCCAGGCGGCCGCGGCTGCTCGCGGCCCGGCCCGCGTGCGCGCGCGCGCGCTCCCGCACCGCGCTCTCCCAACTTCCCGGCGGCCCGCGCGCCGCCGCCGCTCCGAGGCCCAGTGCGCAGCCCCGGGGTCGCTAGGATCTGCGCTGCTGGGGACCCCAGCCCCCAGGCTGTCGCAACCCCACGCTGTACCTCTGCCCTACACCCGAGCTGCCGCGCCCTGCGCACGCGCGCTCCCTTCCTCCCCTGCTCCAACAGCGCGTTTTCTCTCCCCTCTGCCTGCACTCCCTGCGGCCGAGTCTTTGGCTGCGGGCGGCTGCCCCGGCCTGTGGCACCTAACCCCAGCCCCTAGGTCCTGCACCGCAAGTCCCAGCCGAGCAGCGGCCATCTTGTGTCCTGGCTGGGGTGAACCGGGCCACGAGCCTCCTGTCACCCTGGAGTCGCCTTGCCCAGAGCCCCTGTTCTCCCACTCCGTCCCCACTGCAGGCCTCCGCCCTCTCCTCTGGGTCTTCTGCCCGCAGCCTGGAGAAGTCATTATGGACGCCACCCCGCTCCTTCCCACAGTTCATCCTGCCCCCTCCAACAACCCATTTAAGCCTGTAATGTAACCTGCCGAGAGCAATCAGTCTGGTAGGAAGGACCGCTGCGTTCATCCTGGTCCCGGGGCAATAGCGGGTGGGTGGAGGCTCAGTTTCCCCGTGGGCTGCGTAAGATCCTCACTGTGGCCCTGTGGTCTCTAGGGGAGCCCATGGCCAGTGTCTCCTTCGGTAAAGGACGGACCCCTCTCAAGTCCTGGGTGTCACCTCGGCTACAAGCAACTCGCTCTTCCCCTTGTTCGTTCGCACTGGTGCAGTGTCCGAGTCCCCCGCTCTTGAGTTGACTGTGGAACCCGAGGGGAAAGTCCCTCCTGAAAGTCTTAATCGGGTTTATCTTGAAGTTCAAGACTGACCTTTTCTTTCCTTAAATTGTAAGCCTAGAACAGAAACTGTCTTTACTGCTACTGGCCTCCCTCACCGACTGTAGTGCCTGACAAAGTCGAATGTGTTTTGATTTTAGCATTAATAATGAAATACCGAAACAAAGATCCAGGGAAGTGTATGCAAATTATAGGCAAAGCAGACTTAACAGTTCCTGTGGTGGCCAATAAGAAGTAATATGTGGGTATGGACTATTAGATCAAATAAAAATGTAAATATAAGTCTTCAGTACCTTAAGTGCAGTAGTCACATTTCACATGCTCCAGAATTACGTGTGGCCAGTGCCAAGGTAAAATAGGACGTTTCTGTCATAGCAGAGAATTTTTTTAGACAGCTCCTAGTTAAAAGATTATGGGAGTTAAGCCGGAATCTGCATTGATGTAGATTTATGTACTGGGGCCATTATACTGGAATCAGAATTCTGCCTCGGAGTTTCAACCCAGGCCCTTCATAGTAACTCTAGCAAGGCAGGGCCACGTTAGGAGCTGAATAGAATTTGGTTCTGCTATATTGGGTCTTGACTTCAGTTTTCCACAAGAGAATTGTTTAGATATCCTGAGGAAGTTCTTCATTTAAGAAGTAATCAGAGCTCCACACCTCTATCAAACAGCAGATCTCTACGGATCAAAATAAGTTGTCTCCTGCAGCATAGATGCTAAAATTCATCTGAAAGAACATAAATAGGCTAGCTAAAAACAAAGTGTTTAAAAACATTGCACACCCATGTGAGAAGATGGATTCAATAACAGTGATGGAAAAATCAACCAACCGTATTTCAAGTTGGAGCCACTGCATAACATCAAAATAAAGGAACCTGGTTTGCAAGGTACAGGAAATAAATGAATAGCTAATAGACGACAATAGACACTGACACCCCCGCCCGCCATGTGCACATTTATCAAGTCAGAACCAACCCAATCAACTGCGGTAAGGACTTTCTAAGCTCAAAGTAATGAAAGAAATTACGAAAGAATGTTATGTTTAACTACTTGGAAAAGATAAGCACAATTAAAAGTCACAAAACTGGGAAAATATTTGCATTTCATGTATTAGGGTAAAGACCTTCACTATTCAATGGAAGTGTCTGAAATATAAGTATGGACAAGGCCATGAACAAAAAATTCATAAAAGAATAAAAATAAGACACTAAACATTTTAAGATTTTCAGCTTCATAGGTAATCCAAAATGTAAATTTTAAAAAGGTGCTATTTTTCACCTAGCAGATTGGAAAACATTTTTAGAAGTAACACTGTTGGCCTTGGCTGGTGTAGCTCAGTGGATTGAGCATGGGCCTGCGAACCAGAGTATCACGGTTCTATTCCCAGCCAGGGCACATGCCTGGGTTGCAGGCCAGTTCCCAGCAGGGGACACACGAGAGGCAACCAGACATTGATATTTCTCTCCCTCTCTCCTTCCCTTCCCCTCTAAAGATAGATGAATAAAATCTTTAAAAAACACTGTTGGTAGAATTATAAATTAGCTAACTTTTCTGGAAACTGATTTGGCAGTATCAATCAAAAAAGATATATCTCTGAGGAAAAGATTCCCAACATCACTAGTCATCAGAAAAATGCAGAAGAAACCATAGTGAGTTACCACTGCACAAGCCTAGTGGAATAGCTAAAACTGAAGACTCAGTACCACACGTTGGCCAGGATGGAAGCAACTGGAACTCTCTTGTGTGGCTTATGAGTGAAATGCTATACCTACTTTGGAAAAATGTTTGAAAGGTTTTTTTTTAATTTATTGATTTTAGAGAGAGGAGGAGGAGAAAGAGAGAGAAACATCAATTTATTGCTCCACTTATTTATGCATGCATTGGTTGCTTCTTGCATGTGCTGTGACTGCAGATCAAACCTGCAAACCTTGGTGCATCGGGATGCCGTTCTAACCAACTGCGCCACCTGGCTAGGGCTGGAAGTTTCTTATAAAGTTAAATATATGACCAGGTAATTCTACTCTTAGGTACTTTACTCAACAACAATAATTATCCAAATAATGGAATACTGCTCAGCTAATAAAAGAGAAATAACTACTGATACGTGCAACAATATGGATGACTCTCAAAACATCATGGTGGACAAAAACACAAGGCACAAAATAGTACATTACTACAGCTGACCACTGAACAACGCAGAGAAAAAGGCACTGACTTCGTGCAGGTGAAAATTCTTGTATAACTTTTAGCTCCCCAAACTTAACTACTTTGTTGACTAGAAGGCTTACTGACCACATCAACAGCCGATTAACACATATTTTTGTATGTTTTATGTATTATATATAGATTGTATTCCTACTCTAATGTAAGCTAAAGAAATGTTATTAAAATCATAAGAAAAAAAGAAAATCATAAGAGAAAATACATTTAGACTATTCTTGAAAAACAAATCTGTTTATGAGTAGACCTGTGCAGTTCAAACCTGTGTTGTGCAAGAGTGTATGATTTCACTTGCATAGGAAAATGATTAAATAAAGTATGATATTGGAAGGAACATATACCCTATGGAAAATCACCATGTGTTAGATCAGAATATTTGATATGAGAAAAGCCTCAGGGGGTAATAAAAAAGTGAAAAAGCTAGAACACAATTGTGTACAGTAGGGAGCCCATTTTGTTAGCAAACAAGCAAACATACGCATTAAAAGACTAGTAGGGAATACGAGTATGTTCACTCACTCAGTGAAGAGTAACCGGGTGCCGATGGCGCCAGGCACTGTGCTGGGCGGGAGGCACGGTGACGAGCTGAAACCGTGGTGGGCCCCACCCTCGCCCAGCGCGCCCCGAGGAGAAGAAAATGTCCACAGTCGCCGTCTCTCGGTGGTGTGTTTAAGAGTGACTTATAAAAACAGACAAAGGATAATTTTCTATATTTTACAATTTTTTATGATGAGAAAGCATTACTTTATAACTAGGTACAGATAAGGAAAGCCTTTTTTAAAGGTCTGTTGTCCAGGCCTGTTTCCTGAAGTGACAAACACCCGTTCTGGAGACCTTCTGACTGAGTTATCTGCTCACACTGAAACACCTAGAGCTACTCAGTAAACATATGAAAAGAAGAAAACTCTAACTAAGCTCCTTACCCAAACAATTTTTTGATGAATAGGACTCCACTTTATTGGTAGTGGGGGTTTTTAGTCGCCTTATTAGTAGTGTCCAGCAACAACTGGGGGGTTCAGCTGCCTCACTCAGCTGTGCCACTCGCCACCACCCGGCCAGGGACGGTCACATTGTCATCTAATTGGCGAATCCAATTCTCTTTCTCTTACTTTCTGCAGTTGTCAGAATTGACTAAATATTTGAAATTACCTAGATTCGCGTTTAACTGGCATTTCTACTAATTTCTCCAATCTAGGTTTTCCATCTAACTTGGGAGACTTGGTATATTTCCTTGTGAAACTCCCTAAGCACTTCAGAAAACTTAATTAATGACCAGCTCTTCTGAGATAATTATGAATGCTTTTAATTTAATAAAAGCACAGGGAATCCTAGTTTCTACTAGGCTTCAGTTTCTATTCGATGAAGCCATTAAATACTGAACTTCTGTGTCAAATACAGCAGACAAGTAAACTTTATAATATTTTCTAAACTAGAGTAAAATGAGCATTTTTAAAATAGCCACACAGAACATAAGGTATTTATAGTACCTAATCTCTAATTGTATATGAAAAATTGTTTCATATGTAAAATTGTTTCACTATGTAAAATTGTTTTTATTAGTAATATATATTATATGGACATCATTTACTATATTTTACTCATCTTTCCCTGTTAAGTGCCTTTAATGTTTATAAATTACTTGGCATGGACCCCACACCCCAGCCAACACACACACACAGTATCTTTTTCCCTTCTCAAAGTAAGAGACTTTAATGGAAAGAAGGGAGAGGGAGGAGATGGTTGTAGCCACATCAACCCCATTCTTTCCATAAGAAGACAAAGGTGTCAATGGAAGGGCCTCACCTGACTCACACCACCTCAGTTGACTGTTCCAGTGGCGGCTATGTTGAACTGGAAGGTTACGGTGCATAGGGCAGCTGGAGGGTGAAGGGTAGGGGTGAGGGGCCAAGAGAAATATGCTGTTTAAGGGTGTTTGGATGGCAGTATGAAGCATGCAGCCCCAATTTTTAGGATCTGGGAACCTCACTGTACTGCCACAGTCTTAGGGTCTAAAATAATGAGCAAATCTGGATTTTGAAATATGTATTTGTTCTAATTGGAAAAACATGGCCCAAAGCACTATTCTACCAATGAGAGCCTGCTATCACATTAATAACCTACTTAGACACTTGTAAGGAAGAAACACTCATGAAGAGCTGCTGACTGATAAATATATATTATAGGTTGATATTCAGGCCACTTGGGGAGTCGTGTGTAAACCTCTTAACAGTGTGCTGTCCCCTCCTTGGCCTTACCACTACAACCCACTACGACAAGAACTGTGACAAAGACTGGGGAGCCCCAAAGCTGCCACCCCACCCCCATGATTGCTTTCGTTTGCATCATTACAAAGCAGGAGAAAGTGGTTGGTAGTCATTACTGGTTACATAATGCAGCACAGTCTAGGAGAATAAAATGTAATACCTTGCTCATACCTAGGCTCCAGCATTCCACAGGTATGATGCTACAGGTAAAGGGCACTAGAACTCATCAAGTTATTTGGACCAAAAATGTACCGGAGGAGGCGCCTTTCCTCACATCATTTATCCTGTCAACTTGCGCCCCCTACAGGCCACTTTCCATACAACAGCTCTTTCTAAACTTCAAACGTAAATCTGATTTGTCATTCTTTAGCTGAAAACCCTAAAATGTCTTCTCCTTTTTTGAAAGTGGGCCGACTCCTGTCTACTTGGAACTCAGCTCAAACCTCCTCCCTGATGCCCGGTACAGTTCAGATGTAGCGGCCTTGTTTATACCATGAATGTTATAATTTATACAAACTGGCCTCAAACAGAGCAAGCTCATCTTTGTGCATTTGCTGTCCCATTTGCTTGGGGCCTATTATTCTCCTAGATCCTCCCAAAGCTGCCTCAGCTTCTCCTGAGAGAGGCCTTGCCTGACCTTGGCAGAGGCTGCACGGTTGGACAAGTCACACCCCACCGCTCTCTACCTCACTGGCCTGAGCTACCCCCTCTATAGCACTCGTTGCTTTGTGTCTGCCCTCAGCGCCTTAAAGGGAGCCCTTTGTCTGCCTCATTCTTAGCACTGCCACTGTCATGCTGTGCTGGTCTCGAGACTGGAACTCAGTCATTTGTTCAATCAACGAATATCATCTGACTCTTGCCTGGAGCAGAGGTTCTTACCCCGAGCTGCAAGGGTTTCAGATCATTTCCCCCTACCCTGCTCCCAGCTGTAAATGAAATGAAGGGTTTGAGGATATTTATTTATATGTGCTTTCTGGGGGAGGGGTTAAAAATGCATGGGAAAGCATGTATTTTCCAGATTCTCAAAGGAATGGACTCCAAACAACAAAATGTTCATTATCACTGGTACAGAGTTTTCATTTATAAAGCACCTGCTCACACAGGGGGTTCCTAGTACGCCTGTGGAGACGGGTGGTGTGGGAGTGGTCATTTCTACCTCCGATAAAGTCACTGAGGCACAAAGACGTGAAACCTGTTATCCGACTTCACATGGCCGGTCGGTGGTGGGATGGACACAAATCCATTCCTTTGGACTCAAGACCCTGACGTCTTTCACTCAGAACCCTGGGCTAGTAAGTTTGCATTTATCCTTGTTTAACTTTGCTTGCAAAGGCATCTAACTTAAACATTTTTCTAAGAACTTTCATTTTTTAAAAATTGATTTGAGAAGGGGGTGGCAAAGAAACATTGATCTGTTGCTCCACTTATTTCTGCAATCATCTGTTGATTCTTGTATGGGCCCCGACTGGGGATTGAACCCTCAACCTGGTGCATCAAGACGATGCTCTGATCAGCTGCGCCACTTGAGCAGGGCCTCTAAGCATTTTCTTATTTAAACTTGTTTATAAGGCTGCCTTAACATTTCCAATGGAAAACAATATTGCTATTAGCTAGATGAAGGCAACTTTCAAGCAAAATTTTAATGTATGTGCCAAGGAGTGCAAAATAGTTTTCTAAAAGCCTAAGTAGAGCATAACTAGAAAAATACATTTGCACAAATAAATATAACACACCCTACAACCAAATGAAAACAGTGTTGAGAGTTCTAATGTTTAGATTTTATCTATGCTTTTAGTTAGGATACATAATTGAACCATCTATACTGAAAAAGCAATGTAATTCTTTAAAAAATCAGTTCTTCTAGAACAGAAAAATCTGAATGTCTCTCTCTCCTGCTCATACAATTTTCAAAAGAAGGGGGCAGGGAGAACTGCATTACTTGGAGAGTTACTGCAAAATGTCTAAAGTGTATGAATTTGGCAGCATGCTTACTGTCAAAAGCCTTGACTATTGGATACGACTAGATGTGGCTTCCAATGAGCTTTGTATTAACCCCCAGAATTATAGGCAATATGCCCCTTGAAAGGCTCTCCCATTCAGGGAGAGTACAGGAGATCAAAGAGACTCTTTCCCTTCCTTACCAGCATCTATAACTAAGGACCTGATCCTTTATCTTACAGAGGAAATGTCTTCTTTATCAAATTAGTTGTTTTTCTTCCTTTACACCCCACAAAGTTAACATCACGTTTTGTGGGGAAAAAATGATCTGACTCAGATGTCATTCTTAAATTCTGATGCATTTAAAAGTAGCTGAGCAGCATGCTGGCCTGCACTCAGCTTCCAGCACATGGAGTCCACTCTCTGTCGCGTAGGTGCCACGTGCACCAGGTGGCAGTGTGGAGCCCCAGCTTTAAGCATAGCAAGGGGGGGGGGGGGGCAAATGGGAGGACAACCCTAGAGAAGACGCTGGCAGTTGTGGGAGGAAGAGGGGTGAATCCACCAGTTCACAGGTGCGTCTGCGGCTGGTGGCAGCCTCATTGCTGTAGTAGACAGCCACAACCAATGCATCCAGGTTTTCTCCAATGAGGGCCAGTTCATGTCCTGCTTTGGGACCCAAGGGCACTCACTTGGGCAGGTACAGCACTCCACAGGTGTGGCAATGGACACCAATGGAGGCACTGTTGTGGCAGACAATGTCAAACTTCTGGTCAGCATCCTTTTCCCAGAGGACAAGTTTAAGACCAAGATTATGGCAGGTGGCCTCATGGGCCCTAAGGGAGTGGCCCTCAGCCTAAATGGACATATTATTGTGGTTGACAAGGCAATATGCACCTTCCAGCCAATGACAAGCTGGTTGGCCACATTGGGGGATGTGGGGCCAGGGATGGCCGGACCCCATTCTGTTGTTGTGAACAAGAATGAGACAGTAGTGACAGATTTCCATACCCTCTCATTGAAGGTATACAGTGCCAGCAGAGTTCCCTTCACGTTTGGCTTCCATGGCGAGGACAATGGGCAGTTCACCTCCCCTGGGGTGTAGTCGTGGCCTCCAATGGGAACATCCTGTGGCTTACCTGGGCAACAGCTGCATCCAGGTACCCAACAGCTCTGGTTCCTTCCTGTCCTACATCGACACAACTGTGGAGCAGTGTAGGGCCCATAGGGACTGGAACTGACCTCGGATGGCCGTGTGATGGTGGCCAATGCTGTGCTACGGGGATGGACACAGGGGTGATTGGACAGGAGGGCCTGGGCAGGTGGGCCAGACCTGGCCTCACTAAATGTGGGCTGTGAACGTTGGTGCACCAGGTGCCTTCCTTTTCTGCCTCTCCCAACCCCAGGGTTGTACCTTCTTTGATTCTTGCTTCGGTCGGTGGGGGAGCCTGGACTGTGGTTCCAAGGGCGTGTGCAGTAGAGCTACCCCACTACACATCTCCTGTCTCCTCAGTCTGCTCCCCATACCCCAGCCCGGAGCCAGAGCAGCCTCTTACTCCAGGGCAGAGGCCCCTCTGGTTGTCTCCCTACCACCCCATATACACTGAGAGAGATCATTAATACTCCACCTGCCATGTTTATAGATAAATGTGTTCTCCCAGAAACAAAAGTACCGAATGCAGAATGTTACATAGTTTAAGAACGCGTTTACATTTAGAATTACTTCATCAAAAGATTTGTGGGGGCCTCCACTAGGAATTTCCTGATGGCTTTCTATTACATGTGTATTTATTTTAGCAAAAAACTGTGAATTATTGCCCAAGTTTATTCTTAGGCAACCTTCATGTTCCAAAGATCTATAAGCAAACCATGGATGGGGGTGGGAGGCGGAACCCAGAGCCTGGTGGAAGAACCACTTCTTGGCTTATGATTGCCAGAGCGAGGACACTTTGGGTTATTCCTTAACTATGATTGATGCTACGGCCTCGGACTCCCACCCACGGCCAGGGTCAAAGGTTGCTGTTATACAGGAAGTGCCCGTCAACTCCCTTCAACATAAACCCGGAATAGACATCTGGCAAGAAGGGGTTGTGACATTGGAAGGAAACGTGGATTTTGGCTGGCAGCTCTCAGCTTATTTAGCTAAAGTCTGATAAGGATCCATGGATCTTTTCCAACCACCAATTTGTGGTACTTGAAATCGAATATAATTCATTTTATTCTAGAAGGATGAAAGGGAGTTACTTCTCCTGGGATTCAAACCTATCCTTCTTCAGAAGTCTGGGTATATCATACCAGATCATTGAAAGTACAAAAATCTTTAACATAGACAAGCATGTTGTTTTCCCAGAACTCAAAAGCCCTTGACCACATTTGGTGTATTTATTATTTCCTGAAGTGGGGTTTGTACAAATCAGATCTCAGCATCACTGCACAGTTCAGAAGGGTGAGCAGAAGCAACAGTCAAGGGTCATTCCCCTTGCACTAAAAATGTCCTAAATGGCTTAGCTGGTTAAGAGTATTACAACGACACGCTGAGATCAAAGTTTTAATTCCCTTAATGACCTGTTTACTTCCCTGAGCTCTGTTCTATACGGGCCACAGTTGCCTCTCTCCAAGTTCTGTTTCTAAATAAAGAACGACCAGGTAACAGGACATAAGCAAAACCAACACCAAGGACAGAACACAACAGGAACTGCTGCAGTGGACCAGGAGCATGTTCACAAATGCAGACTCACAGGCACTGGGTTCGGTCTTTGCCTTCATTCTTCCCAGGTGGCAGGTGCTAAAATCACAGCAGGAAACCAGCTGCAGCTTCTGCTGCCGGGAGGAATTCAGTGTGGGAAGGCAACAGCAATCACAACTCGGTTCCAGTAACAGGTGTGGGCAGCGAGGCACCAAAGGACGGAGTGAACAACATTTCGAACAGCAGGCGGTAGTCCACTCGAGTAGCTAGTTAATGCAATCTAAAAAGACCTCTAAGAGCTACTCAACCCGTTACTCAGGGGAGGAACGAGCAACAGGCATTGGGGAACCTCTAATCTATGTGGTAGTAAGACTGCATTAATTCTTTTGTCTTACTGCTTATTTTTTAGTGCCAGGCAAATTCCTGGTCCAATGACTAAAGAGAAATTAGAATTTAAAGTCTTACGACAGGGCTTTCGCCTGTAAGACATACAGGAGAGGTGGATCGCAAGAACCGAGTGTACTGCTCAAGTTTTTATCTTGGATTTGCAACAAGGGGGAAGTGCGATGGAAAGCTCTTCTTAGGAAAACACCACAGTTAGTGAAACCACAGGCCTTGTAAAGATAATCATTCAAAGTGAGTGTTATGATATTTAAGGTTCTTCCTAAAATCTCTCCAAATATAAGTCGTACAAGCAAAACAAAGCTTCTAAGGCAGTGAGACACCACTGCCACCTTGTGTTTAACAGGCTTCACTGCACCCACATCATTACAAAAGACCACACTTAAGATTCAATAGTTACAGAATATAGCTTTATTTATAGAATCTTACAAATAAAACATTTAAAATTCATATAACTTAAGTTATTTTATTTTGTAGTTTATCCTCCTAACTCCTGAGTTATTTTAAAAAATACTGTGATGGAACTGCAGAACTGAAAAGGAAATATGAATAAAAACCTAACCTTTCCTGCAAAAAAAAAAATCAGACTTTTCGTTTTTAAGCATATTTCCTGCATCCTACCATCTCTTTGGAAGAGAACTTGCTAAGAACAGGCCTTAGGACACCCGAGCACAGAAGCCTTCTTTTTTCAAACCCTGGAGGAAGGACCAATGAAGGAGCCCCAAGGTGGCACGAGACGCAGAAGGCCTTTGGGAGCAGACACGGAAAACAACCTCATGGCAGGGCGGCATCACGAGCTGCAGCAGAACCCAGATCCCGGCCCGGGGCCCCTTCGAGGGCCACAGGCTCTCCTAGCAATTGTTAACAGGAGCTGGTCCATCTGGAGACAGAAGGGTTGAAGATGCAAAAGTCCTCAAAACACTCTACCCCTCAGACTTCTAAAACGTGTGGATGCTTTTAAACCAGCAAATTCAACACTTCAAAGTCCCAAAGAAATTGCCACATTTTCAACTCATGAGGCAACTCGGCTGCCAATGGCCACATACAACCAGCCGCATGAACTGTTTCCCCGCCTCCTCGGCCCCAACCCGGACTGGCCTCTGCTAAGGCCAGGTGCCAGAGAGCCTCCCTCGGAGGCAGCCGGCTATGGAAGGAAGGCTCTTCCTGCAGACGTGCACGCACAGGGACAGCATCCTACTGTTTCATATCGTCCTTTCACTTTGCTAAAGATTATATTTTTGAGTTCATCTAAAACTAGAAACCAACTAACCCTAACTTAGTACTTTACTCCAAGAGTAATTGTATTTGTAAGGAATGATCTATAGGGAATGCTAAAATTATAAATTTAATACATCAGTGTGAATTAAGGGAAGCAAAATCTTCTGAAGCCCTAAAGATTGAGTGTTATTTTCTGCTAGCTCCTGAAAGCAATTTGAGGGAAATAAAACAGAAAAGACACAGAATCAGTAACAATAACAATGATAATATGATACAAAATTAGATTCCAACATTCAAGGGGGTGGTTCTTTGGTAAAACCGGACCATAATCCTATCAGGAGACAGTCCAGGTATTGAATCCAGAATCTTGAGAATGGTTTTCCTGCTCCAGCCTGTTCTGAAATCTACCCAAGTCAACAGGCCCGAGAAGGAGAAAAACTTACAAAGCATTACCAGCAGTTTTCCTGCTCCGGTTCTTTTCAAGAATATTCCTGTTTTGAGGGATGTTTTCCAAGAGAAAAAACAAAACTGAGGCTGCTTTGAATTACTGAGCAGTGGGAAGTGTCTCTGGGAACAGGAGGGAAAGGCTCACAGGTGTTGGCGAAGAACCAGCACTCGTCAGTCACGCACACAGCGCGGTCCGCGGCTGTGGGCACCACAAAGAAAGGCTTCTGGAGAGACAGGCTCCCCAAAGTGGCTAAAGAATCTCACATTATCAATATGATAGTAATAAATCAATTCACCTAGTGAACCTGGAGATTAGCTCCCCCTGAAGCCCAAGTTCCGAGGGGAGGGCTCCTCGGCACCTGAGGCTGGCCTACAGTCTCACAGACAAGTCTATCCACCCGCCTTCTGAGGAGAGTAGGCAATTAATATTCAATACAGGAGCCGCCCCTTCTCGTCCGGGGTGAGGGAGGGAGGGTAACCTAGTTCGTACTGCCGAAAACCCACCCGCAGCGTCATCAGTACGCCCCTGTTCTGCACACATCTGCAGAGCCCAACCAGACTTCTGGACCTTACACCTCAGAGTCCTATTATTTGTACTTTTCTTCATGCAGTTAGCAAATCCTAAATGGTGTCTGCACCGATTCCTTTCCTGGCACCACTGTCAAAGACCACAAGTTGCACTCCAGTTCCGCAAGTCCACCTGCCACTTTGCGGCAGACACGGTGGCCAGGGAGGTAAGTGTGTGCGGTGTCCCCTCTCACACCAGTATCGTGCATGTGCTCAGAATGTGCTTCTAGGGAGGCAGCCAAGAAGTCTCAGAAGGAGGGAGTGGGGAAGGGGAGGAGGGAAACAGAGAAACCCTCTCTGCCGTCCACTCTTGTTAGTGTTGTTCTGAGAGAAATGGCATGGGGCGGGCATCCAGGCCACTGAACTGACACACCAGCCCTCCTGGACGGCCAGGAAACACCAGGTGCAGCCATAAAACTGACATCAGCATCCCAGTGGGCATGGGTGACCATCAGGATGGCGGCACACACGGGCCTCACTTCCCCTCTCACTCGGGACAACCCACCCCCTCCCACCCTCTGTCTGCTCAAACTTTCAGCTCTCCTTGAGAGAACAGGCAACTGAACAGGCTGAACAAATGGGAGGAACTCCTGTCTCCTGTACCTTTTCTGTAAAAGAATAGGTGAAGACGATCCATTTTAAAATGGGTCATCTTGAGGTCCAGGACACACAGTTAGATTCACTGGCCCCAAACTATAGATTTGTCTCTGCTATTTCTAACCAGGTTATGGCTGCTGCCTATATTTTTGCATTGTAGGGCAAAAGACCCAAAATCTCCCAGCAATGGTTTGAAGAGAAAGGGGCCAGGGTAACCAGAGAAAAAAATTAGGTTTATCTTCTAAGCTGCATTCAAGTCCCAGAGTCGCTCTGAGAAGGAGGAAGAGGAAAGGGAGCGAGGTACGACCTGGAAGCTGTGACCAGAGCAGCTTGTTACTAGGACAGAGCATTTAAAAAACAGCTGACGTCGAAATGCAGGAATCCAGTCCATGCCACAGTTTTTAACAGAACTGCCTCTCCCAAGGCACTCTGGGGACGCTGAGTCCGAGGGCCAGGGGTCAGACAGCCAAGGGCCGACGTCCACCTCCTTGGATTCCTGCAGGGCCCTACCCGATCTGGATCTGTCCTGAATACATGGTGAGAAGCAGCATGATGGTGAAGCCAGTCAAGAGGCCCAGGTTCTGGATGACAAAGGGGACCAACATGCTACCCTTCCATTCGTCCTCCTGGCTGACTTCATTCATCTCAGGGAACTGGGGAAGGAGAGAGAACAAGAACGCTGTAGCTCCTTTATTAACCTGTGAGCCCAGGAGGACTCAGTGCCACGTAGGTGTGATATCTGACACCTGTTCTCATATTTACTCCATTCACATTTATACTGCGCTAGTAACACAATATATAACGTGTGACTATTATAATCCTTAATATCAATGTGGTGAAATTATATATATACACATATAATCTGTCTTTATGAAGAAAAGTCACAGCAATAGTCTCTGGAACTCGACTGGAACAGCCTTTCTCTGAGGTGGTTACCACTACAGCTGACCCTTGAACAACATGGGGGTTAGGGCCACTGCCCTCATACACTTGGAAATCTGCATGTAACTTGGCTGTCCCTCAGTATCACGGGGCATTGGTTCCAGGACCGCCCCCCGGCACCATGGATACCAAAATCCGTGGATGCTCAAGTCCCCTGTGTAGAACGGCTTAGAACAAGGCATACAGTCAGCCCTCCACATCCTTGGGTTCCCAACCACAGATGGAAAGAAGTACAGGATTTTTACTGAAAAAAAAAAAAAAAATCCACGTACACGTGGACCCACTCAGTTTAAATCCTGTTGTTCAAGGGTCAACTGCACTTTACAGTTACAGAGGTAAAACAAAGCACTATACATGCATATACTCCTGGATGTGTTTACATATGGCTAAAAATAACTGCTTGGATAAAAATAAACTCTTCATTGTGATCCTTTAAAACACCTGCAAAGATCTTTCTGCCATCAAAATGTTGCAGTCCCCTCTTTGGGAAATCGAGAAACTGTGCAAGGGGCCAGAGAGCGGCGCCGTGGCTCCGGGCCTCTCGCCGCGGGCTGGCAAGGCAGGTTCGAACGAGACCTTCCAACTCAAGTGCTGCAAAAGCCGCAGCCCCGGGGAGGGTGCCCCATGAGAAAGGAGAGAACCCAGAATCCAGGCTGGATCTTGGTGGTCTACTCTCATCATCTCATCAAAAACACTATTTTCAAAGACTACAGAAAATATTCACGCAAACATGCCAAAGAAAAGGGCATGCCCACTAACAAGTTTAGTTACACCAAAGATGTGACAAATGAGGCAATTCACTAGCAAACTCAGATCCACTTACAGGTTACACCAAAACGTCAGCGGGCAAGGCACAATGTGCGTATCAGACTGACAAAGCCGCTCACTGGCCTTCAAATATCTGTCCTGTAATACTTACATTTTTAAGTAAGGACCCTGGACTTGAGTTTAGTAATTGTTTTCTTTAAGGATATGTGCTAAAAGAAACATTAGCTTTTCGTTCTCTAAAATCTAATGTCCTTCTAAAAAGCATGGAATTGTACACCCTAAACAGGTGAATGGTGTGGTATGCGAGCAACCCCTCCACAAAGCTGTCATCCAAACCCAGCTAACGTCTCCTCAGCTGTCCCCCACCCAGTGACTTCAACGACCTAGTCCAGCTTGGTCACGTGCCTGTGGTATAAACTGTGGACGGCAGACTTACCATGTCCGCCAGAGAGATGTACAAGAACATCCCTCCGGCCAGCGCAAAGACCCAGTTGGCGGAGAAGTGGCTGCCAGCCAGGATGCCGAAGGCCAGACCCACATAGCAGCAGCAGGCAGAGAGGAAGTTGAAGAACATCGCTTGCTGGAGGCTCATGCCAGCATTGAGCAGGATGACAAAGTCTCCTGGAGCGGGGAGGACAGAGGGGAGGGTGAGGACAGGCATGATGAGGGCAGACTGCTTCCAAGTCTGGCTAAAGTCTGGGTGAAAACCAGGAGGCCCCAGACAGGAGACAGCAGTGACCAGACGGAGGTGCCCTTCTCCGTGTGTGGGAGCAGGCTTATCTCTGCTGGCAAAGCTGGCCGTGTACATCCAGCCGAGGAGCTGGCGATAATACAAAGTAACAGCCAACTAGCCACAGCCCCGTTTCTCATCTGATTGACAGTGAAATAGAAGGTGCTTCCTTCCTCACAACCACAATGAAGGGTATTTTTAGGAAACAAACTTGAGACTGAGGGAAGTTAAGTAATTGGCCCACAATCACAAAGCAATAAATGGCAAACCCAGGACTTGACCTTGAGTCTCCAAGCCTCCAAAGTCCAAACTTTTTACACTCCCTCTGATAAAACGAAGGACCTCCCACCCAGCAACCTCTGGCTCATTGACTTCTCCCACCCATCGGACTTCTTCTTTTTTTTTTTTTTAAGACTTTATTTATTTATCTTTAGAGGGGAAGGGAAGGAGAGAAGTATCAATGTGTGGTTGCCTCTCATGAGTCCCCTGCTGGGAACTGGCCTGCAACCCAGGCATGTGCCCTGACTGGGAATCGAACCGTGATCGTGTGGTTCGCAGGCCTGCGCTCAATCCACTGAGCTATGCCAGCCAGGGCCCCATTGGACTTCTGACACACATCTCAGTCTCTGGGAGAGTCACGGATGTCAGAAGTAAGGTGCACTAGGCACTTGGAAGAATACTGTATGGCATGTAGGGAGTCCTTTCCACCGCTTTCCCTGTTCATCTTCATGATAACCCTACACAGCAGGCATTGGTATCTCCTCCAACGGAGAAGTGAGGAAACTGAGCCACAGCACAGGGCGCCACAGGGAAACAGACATCCTTGCAAAACACTCCTTCGTTTTCAATGACCAACTTTCCATGATTAATTCAACTGTTAAGAATTAGTGGTTAGGGTTCACACTGCGTAAAGGACGTATAATTGAATTACCAGCACACCGAAGGGGAGGGGAGTCAGCCACAGGAAGGGTGCAGGTACCAATAACGAGGCAGCCGAGCGGCCCGGGGGTGGGTGCACGTGCACTCACCCAGCTCGTGTGGGAACTCCTCACAGAGAATGGCCACCGAGGTGCTAATGCCTTGGAAAACGGACACGGTGAAGGAGGCTCCAATGGCCAGGCCGTCGATGAAATTGTGGAGGCCGTCGCTCAGGGTGATCATCCAGGCCAGAGTGCCGATATCGGAGTAGCGGACGCCCTTCAGCCAGTAGCAGGCACTTTGGGAGGCCTGCAGGTCCTACAAAGAAGCCAGCTCAAGGTAGGCCTGAGTCAACAAGACCACTGCTGCCTGAAGGTCCCCACCCAGCGGCAGATGGCCCGCTGACCTGGACAGAGAGGGAGCCCACGATGACTCTCTCGTCCATCACGGGGGCCTTGCCATCCAGCTCACTGCCACAGTGCTGAGGAATCATGTGGTCCAGGTCCCCATTCTGCAGCTTCTCCGTCACCCCCTCCTCCTGGTCCTTCTTGGAAGGAAGTGTCTCGGGGGCATAATGACTATGTCCATGATGATGCTGGAGGGACAAGGAGCAGTGAGTGCAACGCTTACCCAAACCATGCAGGTTCCTGAGATCTGCTGAGCCAGCGCACCGAACGCCAGCATCAGATAGTGCCAGCGGGTGGCAGGCACAGAACCCTGGGGACCACTGTTGGCACTGAACCAGGGTGAACACAAGGGCCTGGCACAGGAGGGAGACCAGAGCAGTGACCGCGGGGGCCCTGCTCATCCCAGAGAGGCGGCACTGCTCAAAATATTTACAGCTCCTCCTTTGCAACGGCTCATTTTATTCAATTCAGCGACTATTCTGGGAATGACTGCATAGCACACACGAAAGGCATCTTCCTGGATTTATCCTATAATAACTGGCCTTATTTCTCTGTTGCCATAATTCATACACAGTACATGTCCATACCCCTCCTTAGGTATGAAAGTATGTTAAGGAAATCATTTATGATTAGGAAAGTATGTTAAGGAATAAAACAGAAGGGATATGCTACTGCCTGGTAGAAGGGACACAGGCCAGGTCCGGTTTCTGGGCTGCCCTTGCCCCCTCTCTTACCCTCATGGGGTGAAATGGGGTGTCAACTCACAAAATCTGGCTTTAGCACCCCCGCCCCGAGCCCACCACAACACACAGGCATTTTGGAGACAGACACCTTCCCCAGAAGCATCTCCTTTAACAACAACTGGGCCTCACCTCATCTTTATGCTTAAGGAGCATCTTCAAGATCTTCTCTGTGAAAAAGAAAAGATAGAAACCCCCAAACACCATTGCAGACTTGGGGACGTAATAATCCTCCAGAGGGTTGAAACCAAACGCCTGTGGACCCAGGAAAACAAAATGAGTTTAAGAAAATAAACCACCTCCACGGGTCCCCTCTCGTCTCTCAGCCACTTCTGTGGCTGTGGGAAAGGGCACGTGGGCACGGGGGTAGCTGCCGTCTCCCGTCTCCTTGCCCGAGAATGCTACCTCCCGATGGTTCCCGAATGTCCCATCACCAGGCCTACTAGGTTCCCTCTCGCTTAGTTTCTGATGCAAAAGACAGATCATCTTCAGAACTGTACTGTCAGGAGGAAAAGCTGGAGATGGCTTTCTGCTTTTTGTGAGGGCTCTCTGTTCTCCATTTGCTGGACACTGCTGGCAAACTCCAAACTTACAGAGAAGGCACTTGTGCCCATTTGCACTGCTCTCTCCTATCCCTGAACGATCTGCCTGTAAACACGAAGGGAGGCGGTGTAATTACACTTTCTAAAACGGGAACTCCATTCCCCAGTTAAATACCGAGAATTGCGGCATCTTCCTGACCGCAGACCTCCCAGTGACCACAAGGCCAAGAAAGCAGACAGTGTTCCTGCTGCACATGTCCGTGTGGGGTTTGTCCTGGGTTCCTTCTGGAAACCCTACTCATTATGAGGGAGGGGTGGACAGAACCCACTGCGGAGCGGGCTGGAGTGGAGATCAGGAGAACTCTGCTCCCAGGGTTGCTCTGGACTGGTGGCGGGGCCCTGGGGAAGGGTCCGGCGACCCGCAGCTCAGCTTTCTGACGAGAAACCCCTCTTCAGGGAGTGTACGCCAGCCTCCCCAGGAACAGGTCCCAGAGAAAAGTTCTCATCAGAGCCAAGAACTCAGGGTTGCCTAAAAGGTTAGTGTTTTTCCTGTGTGCTTTTAAGGTACAAAGTGCAATCTCTACATACGAGTCTAGTTTTTGAAGGGATCCAAAGGGCAAGTTCTGGAGTGGAAACAACACACGCAGGCCGGCTCTCCAGGACAGTGAAATCCTCTCAGGGAAATGTGGGGATGTGGCAGCCCACGGAGCTCCACACAAAGCCACGGCGGGCGCAGGGACAAGAGCTGGCTTCAGGAATGGTAAGCCTGGCCTCCTGGCTGCGGGCTCTTGGCCAGGTCAGGGTCTTTATCTGGTCAATGCGTAAAACACACTTGTTCTCCTGATCTCACAGTTTATCTAAGGACCAACTATGAAAACACAGGCCCACATCTGGGAAAACAAAACATGGGCAGCAGCCTGTGGCGCCACCCGTGTGCTCCCACTGCGGCTCTGTCCCCGCCTGTCGGTCACCTGCAGAGCAGGCCGCCCGCTTGCTGCACCAGCCGGTCTCCCGGAGACACCACCAAACCAGATGCAACTTCTCCGGGGCCGTCTGCCTGACTGACGCAAGGCCTGCACTTCCTCCTCTTCTGTGGACAATTTCCTCACTAACCTGGGCCGAGGGACAAACGTGCCTTCAATGTACGTGACGCCAGAAGGTTCTATTTGGGTTGCCTTTGCCTCAGAAATACTGTGGCCTACGGAATCTGTGGAGATGTCTGTTTGCTTGTTGTGTGCTAACAGCCCTCAGTCAGAGGCCGTAAGTGATCTTCCTACACTACACCTTCTCACCAACAGCCAAACAGCACTTCCCAGGCACCAGGCACTTCACGAATATTACTCACACAACCCTCACGGCACCCTCGTGAGGTCAGGCCCACTGTGGTCCCCATTTAACATGATGAGCGAGCGGAAGACAGTGAGGTGAAGCGACTCTCCGGCTCATAGGTCTTGTCCAGGGAGAGCTGGTGTTTGAACCCAGCCCTCAACACTGCGCTCTGCTGCCTCCCCAGCTCTGCCTGTCTTAGCGCCACTTTCCTAAAGGAAAGGGCCTCTTCTCCCTGCCTTCTGCAGACCTGGAGGGTCCTCCCTCTGCGCCCGCTGTCCCCAGGAGACGAGGTGCTCCTGGGCGAGGAACCCTGGCTTGCCATACCTCGGGGATGAGCTGGAAGAGGGCGTTGGAGTAGAGGGTGCCAATCGCCAGAGCTATGAAGTAGAGCAGCAGCCTCTTGTAAAAGGTCTTCTTCATGAAGGGCACCACGCTGGCCCCCATGAGGGAGCAGAGGGAGATGACGGTCACGCAGAGGAGACCATATCCCCACACTGCCGACGGGGGAGAGCCAGCCCCACCCACGACAGGGGGAAGGGCGAGCGCCCCACGGCACGACACCCGCCATTGAGGGGCAAGGAGGTGGAGGGGATGGAGAGATGATGAGGAGGGTTGGGGTGGATATTAACAAAGGTGACAAAAGGGAAAAATCAGAGAGACAAGGAGGGAGGGAGAGAGAAATAGAAAATTTGTTAGTGATTCAAGTCCAGTGAAATTTCCTTCAATCATTTCAGAGGAAATGAAGAGGAAGTCAAGATGGCCTTGGAACTCTGTGGCTCCTGCCCCCACTGCCTTTGGGCCGGTGCGCCTGCCAGCTGATATGACCGGCAGGGTCGGTGCGGCCTCATCACACAGCCAAGGTGAGCGCAGGCTTATCCGGAAGCTGCCACAGACAGCAGACGGTGGACCCAAGGGCCCTCCTTAACAGGAAACAAGAGCAGCTGGAAAGAGACCGATCACTGCGCTGCTGTGTTTGCTTTGTGCACCCACCCCGTGCCGGACAGGCAGGCACCTGCGCCGACACCTGCACTGGTCTGGTGCATGTGCAGGAAACAGCAAAGTGCAGGTGAGGCGGTGGACTATGAGCCAGACCTGAGAGCCATGAAATCCAGATTTTTCACTTTTCGAGGTTTTTGTTTGTTTGTTTTTAGGGAGGGGGTTGTGTCCTTTTGTTTTGAGAGGACCCCAGCGCAGAGAACAGAGTTCCAAGATCACCCTGCACAGCAAAGGTTTCCTCTACCATCTCCTAGCATCACACACTCCGGCCTGGACAAAATGAGCCAGGATGCGGCGCTCCCGGTGAGCCACAGGGCTGGAGTGTGAGCAATTGCTGTATTTCCATTCAACAGGCAACAAGGTATTTCATTTAACTTAATTATAAAAAAATTAATAAATTTGACTTTGGGAGCTAAAAAAATAGCCCAAGATGAGGCCTCCCCTAAAGAGTGCTTGCTAGGTTCACGGGGAATTCTGAGGCAGTGTGGAGATGTTTACTTGAAACCGGATTCCTCCCCCCACCACTGGGAGGGAACAGGCAGGGCCTGGGCACAGCACTGGGCGCCTCTGCTGGCGGAGAGTCTGACTGGGGAGGCAGGCCCCGCCACCCCCCCAAGGAGGCCCCCACTAATCACCGCCCGCCTGTCCTGACAAGGGCAGCAGACCGTCAGCTTGGGTCTTACTTTTTTTAGCTCCTCAGTGGTCACAATTAAAAAACAGAATTAACACACATTTCCAAACAGTCAAGGAAGGACACCAGGAAATCAGTCCCATCAGGAGAAAGTCAAGATGCAGGGCAGGAAGGGCGCAGTGTCCCTTCTCACTGATCCTGTTCTTTTCATTTAGTTTGTTTTTGGGAAAAGCCTTCTAGGTTTGGTGCTCTCTGCTATGGATTACGGCCTGCTTCAAAAAAAGAAAGATCGCTCGTCGTTTAGGCCAGTTCTACTTATCAGCCCGCAACCTCTTTTCCTTCCGCCACCTCATTCCAGATATATCATCTCTCAGTGCTACCCAAGCACCGAGAGGGCCGCCACTTAGCTCAGAGGGGCACCGAGTGCCAGGGGTGTGGAGAGACCACTGTCGCAGCTTTCCTTTCGAGCCCTGCCAACTGAGCCTAGGAAAGGTGCCGAGGCCGGGAGGCTGAGCCTCCGCCAGGAAGGCAGATGTCAAGAGCCTTGCACCTGAGATCACCTGAGGAGGCAGAGGTAACCTGGTGCCCCAGGAAGGAGCGAAGGCCCTTGAGATCTAGAGTCGGAAGTCATTGGTGTGCCCTGAGATGAGGGAGAAGTTAGTTGGTCAGGCGCAGGTGTCAGAGGCCCTAGAGCACGGGGTGGAGGTCGGACGTGGGCAGGGACGGCTCTGCTGATGCCCTGCGGAAGGAGGTCGCGCACATGGGTTCTACTGCACCTCTGGGATGAGCTGGAAGAGCGCGTTAGAGAGCAGCGTTCCGATGGACAGGGCGATGAAGTACGTGAGCACACGGCTGAAAAATGCCTTCTCTGTGCACGGCAGGACGAGGACTCCCAGGAGAGAGGCCAGGTTAATCACTGAGACACTGAGGAAACCAAAGCCCCACACTGTGGAGGAACAAGAACAGATGAGGGCCCCCATTACCGAGGGCGGGGTGCTCCTGTGGCAGGGGCACACAGAGGTCTACCAACCCCTCAGTAAATGTGTCTTGAGTCTGTCTCTTGCTGGGTGTTGTGGAGAAGCCTAAAAAAACACAGCACAGTTGCTGTCCGGAAGAAGCTCCCCTTTTAGGTGGAGGCAGGTGAAAACAGGAAAGGTTAGGGGTTAAAGGATGACAGCAGGAAGCAGTGAGGCCCAGCGTGGGCAGCTGCGCTGCACCACGGCGTTGCAGGAGGATGGCTCGGGCCGAAGGGGACAGGTGCGCTAAAGGACCACGGTGGGTGTGTCTGCTGGCCTGGAACAGAGGGACCAGGAGGTGTGGGGGAGAAGGACGGAGTGGATGGACGACAGACCATGTAAGGTCTGAAATGGCAAACTGAAAAACCAAAGCACTGGCTGCCTGGGGGCTTCATGAAAACTAAAGTGGCCGTGAAAAGTAATCGATAGTTGGGCTGGTCCAAGAGCCCAATAATGAACATTCAGCAGCAACCTGTCCCATCTGATGACACACTGAACCAGTCTTGTGGTACAGAGACATGGGTGGAACTGCCACTTTAACTGGTCCCCCCCAGTGTTGATAACGTGGTCACCAGTTAAACACTGAGCCAGCAGCACTATCGATCGGCCAAGGGCCACGTGAAGACAAGCACGGACACCAGGTCCTGCTGCCCGAGCTCACCTTCCACCGGGCTCGGCCCCGCTGCTGGCGTCTGCTCATCCTCCTCGTCCTCCTGATTCTCAGAGGCGCAGGCCCGGGAGTCCAGCTGCTGGAGGATGGTGGGGCAGAAGTCCTGGAATTCACTCCTCCCGATCCGGGACTGGTCACTGAGGTTGTGGGCAGCAAAGAGGGCTCCAGAGCTGAAGCACTGAAACACAGACAAGGGGCACAGAGCCTCTGAGAGCCCGAAGCCATACCTTGCCCTGGGCAGTGACAGACTCAGCCTTCCGAGGAAAATAAAAGAAGACAGAATTGTCTGAATTTCTGTAAGACAAATCTCCAGCAGTAAGAGCAAGCTAGTCCTTCAACTTGAAAAACATGTTATCTTGGAGACTGCCACTGGTTCATGCATACCTGACACACAACATCTGTAAATGGCCACCCAGAGCAACTGAATTGCAATCATTACGAGCAGGATGTGGCTTCTAGAAAACATGATGCTACTGCACACCTGAAGATTGGGCTTCAAAGAAAGTCTGGCTGCACATCACAGTTGCCCAGGGAGCTATTATACTGAAACACAGATTCCAGATACTTCTCCAGAGCTACTGGGCACTGGCTTCCACAGAGCACAGGTGGGCCAGCCAGAGGACATGAGCCCTCAGTCCCCTTGGAAGGCAGCAGGGAGTGGCTCTCACACACCGTTCTATGAAACACGGCCACTTTCCTTCTAATTATGCTTTATACATGTCAGTCTTCATCTGAGTTCAGATTTACGCAGGTCTGTCCCACGGTCAGCCTCCTGGGTTGTGCAGACAAGGGAGCTTCCGAGCCTCCAAAGCTCGGTTCTGCTGCCCCCGACACTGCTGTGGCGCTGCGTCAGCCCCTAGGGCAGCCTCCTCACTCACGCAGACACGCCCCACACCCCTGTGGCTCTGCACCCAGGCCGCACGGGCCCCTGATCTCTCCCAGCTCCACTCTCCTTCAGGTGGAAGCTCCAGGATACCTCCCCCACAAACCTCCGGGGACTTGTTTCTGAGCCCCACAATGACTGTCCAACTGACACTTAACGCTTCACTTCATGTCAGCTAATTTTGTTCCTGGCTCGTTGAGTGAGTCTCCCATCTTGACAGTAAGTGTGACTAATTTTTTCTATATCTCACAATACTCGGCACAGCAAATGAAGCAGAGATAAAGAGTCGCAGCTGGCTGACTTAGAGTTGGCTGCTCAAATATCTTCTGATTCAGATAAGCCAAGATGATAAGGAAGAAAGAACAAGAACCAGGAGCCAAAAGCCCTGGGCCTTCGTCCTGGTCCCTCCAGGACCTCACTGTGGGACCCTCAGCGTTCTGTCCCAGAGAATGAGAATTTCCCACCTGCACCTATGGGTGCTGGGAGGCTCACCTGGGAGAGGGACGAAGGGCTCTGTCATCTACGAACTCTACTAGAAGCATTCGCGGTCCTGGGACCTCCAGCTTACCAGCAGCTCCAGGTGATCCCAGTGATCCCAGCTGCAGGGGAGAGTCTGAAGGACTGAGGACCCCCACTTCTTGGCTGCCCTTCAGTAACAGCTTCACAATGCCCACGCAGGACAGCAGGCCTCGCTGCTGGAGACTCAGACTTGCTGACCCGACAACAGGGGAAGAGCTGGCTTCTTTGGTCTGTCATCAGGGCCTGCCTGCCCCAACCCTGCCCCGAGCAGCGGACTGTGGACCGAGAGGGCAGAGTGCAGATCAGAGCTGCGAGCCTTACCGTGGACAGGTTCCTTGGTCCCTCTGGGGGCCAGGTGACGTTGTCCCGGCCCACCCCCACATCCAAGTGGTTGAGCAGGGCTTTCAGCTGCTGCAGGGTGAGGCTGTCCCCGTCCCCGTGGCGACGCATGAGGTCCTGCAGGAATGAGGTCGAATTGATGGCCGGCGTCCCCGTGGACACAGCATGAGTCTCAGGAGTAGCTGTCCATAAGCTGAGCAGTGTCAGCAGGAAGCAGCTAGGGAAGGCTGGGTGGAGCAGCTTCATGGTGACAAATAAGCCTGTAAGAGCAAAAACCCAGGTAAGGGTAGGGCTTAAAAACCCACCTCTCCTTCCACTGGCCTGCCTGCTGACCCCAGAACCGCAGCCATGCTCCAAAGGGATGTGTCTCTGCTCAGACTCTGAATCCAGTCAGGATCAAAGCAGACTCCTTGCCCCTCCCCTCTAGTGCCTCCATCTAGCTTTCCAGAAAAAGCCTTCTTTTGCAAGCAGAGCATGCAAAAGGACGAATTCGACAGGTTTGACTAAATTTAAGAAAGTAAAAGACTATGCAGCTAGGTTTTTTTGGAAGTCCTTATCTTTTAGAGATATTGAAATAATCATGGATTAAATAATATCTGGGATTTGCTTCAAAATAACAAAGGAGAGTTATGTGCATCAAAGTGCAGATGAGGAGACCGCAGGGACAGGAGCTGGTCACTGTGGAAACCGAGCAAAGGGCAGACGGCAATTCACTGTACTATTTTTGTATATGCTTCAAATTCTCCAAAATAAAATCTAAAAAATTAGTATCTTTGGTTTGTTAAGAATACAGATGAAACAGATGGAAGATGCTACTGTGACTTATTAAAATAGCAAAACAGACTTTGCACGAAAGACATAAAACCCAATGTTAGTGAGGCTGAACAACCAAATACATATGGCTGGTGGCTACCTAAGTAACCTGGCTCTTGAAGTTATAACAAAAGTATTTAAATCCTCTGAATCTGTAACTGGACTTCTAGAATTTACACCAACAGGAGCAATTCAAAAATAAAAACGCAGAGAGATGTGTTACGGTCAGGCGAACTAGAATATATCAACTTCAGGGATTACTATGCAACTCTAAAAAAGGACTCATGAGCTTAATGTTAAGAAGCAGAACAATTATTTAAAAGAGTTAAGAACTGAGAAAGAATGAGAAAAAAAACCCTTTAAGATAGTAGGGCTGAAGATTTTTCTTTGTTCATCATTTATACAGTAATAATTTAATTAATGAAATAAATATCAGGAAGGAGAGGAAAACAAGACTCCTGTGAAATTCAGAGGCAGGAACCCAGTCCCTGCAGCCCGTCCCATGGCTCCCGGGCACGAAGCCTGGCCGCAGCCGCTCCACCTCCAGGCCTTGGCTCGGGACAGGGGACCCCACAGGGAGAGTGGCTCATTCACACCCTGGCTATGCCACTTACCAGCGGCCCCACCTCAGGCCAGGTAATAACCAGCACCACCATTCTAGAATCACCTAGAGCAGTGCTGGCCCTTGGTGTCCGAGAGATCTGGCTCAGATTTCCTCAATGCTGCTTACCCAGTGTGCCCTTGGCCACGTGACTGAGCTTCCTTCTCACCACACCTCAGTTTTCTCATCTATAAACCTGGGTCTTGTCTGTAGCACTCACTGGGTTATTATAAAGACTGAATGCCATGAGCCATGACAAGTCACTGAGTGCCTGGACTACAGAAAGGACTCAATAAAACGTGACTATTACTTTAAGACGTATAAAGAGCAAAGCTCCTCTACTTGGACTCCTGCTCAGCGCAGACAGTGAGCTGCTAATGGACCAGAGACACCCTGTGGCTGACTCCACTGACCCCAGGCCTGTGGCGCACCATCACACACGTCCCCAACCACAGACACGTCTGGGACATTCCAGGCGGCATGAGGCATGCACAGGCCTGGGGACATGAAACATGGCTCCTCATGGAATACGCTCTGAGTCACACAAATGGATGGATTAGGCGTCCGCAAAAACAATGCTTTGTAAAAGTGTCACTTGGAGACTAACAACTCTCAAATCTCCACCAAGAACCAATAGTTAAATTTTGGTAGGCAGGCGGGATCTTGGTCCAAGATGGCTAATCCCACTGTACAAAGAAAGCTGTTCTCTGCCTGATGACACGCATCTGCCCAAGGCCCAAGCTGAACTGTCAGGGTGAAGGGCTGGGTGGGCTCAAGAGGGGAGAGGCGGCGCGACGGTGGGGGCGGCTGCTAGGCTCACCAGGCGCACCCTGCTTGGCGCTGACGGTCGAGACCCCCTTAGGGGAAGCTACGACGCTTATCCATGTCTCCTAAATGAGGAGATGGGGTTCAGAGGTGAGGAAACAGGGCCCACAGTCAGCGAGCAGAGCAGTGAGGTCAGAAATAGAATTTTTCATGACAGAAACCCAGGTCTGAAGGACATTAAAGCCAGGGCTGTCTTAACCACTGTCCCCACTGGGTGGAGACACAAAAATGTACATCCTGAGTCCCCAGAAGAGCCACCAAACCCTGCACACGTCTGGGCAGATCATCCCCGCTTCTGTCCACCCCAGCAAGGCCCTGTGCAGGGGCCCACCGGCACACTTCCGAGGCTGGCTGCCCCTCGGGACCCTTCTGTAGCCTCACTCAACAACTGTTCCACCTTTGCTGTATTTCTCAACTGTATCTGCAGTGACCTCAGAACATCAGAAAAACAAACATAAAACCACTTAAAGTTCATAAAGTATGAACTTAGCTGGGTCTGGACAGGCACTCATGCCGAGGTTGGCATTTATGAAATACCTGCTCCTCACTGACACTGAGGCCCGTCGGCCCTCGCGAGGGAGCCTGCAGCAAGTGGACCGTCCTGCCTGGGCAGCACGCTGGCCCGACCCCCCACCCCCTGGAGTCTAAGAATCATGGGGGGCATGGCAGCGAGAAGTCCTGGTCCAGGCACCTAGGACTTGTTAAAGACACTTCAAATCCAAGTGACCCTGACGTTTGGCAGACACAAAAGGGGAGCTTTCTGCTCCAGTGCAGATTTTTTCCCCCTTAACTAGAAGTTATTCTTAGAAAAAAAAAAGTTCCTAAATGATTCTTTGGAGGAAAGAACAAAGAGAGGAAGAAAGCCTGGTGCAGCTGATGGCGAGGCTGGGCAAGTCCTCACGGCTGGTGGCTTCAGCTGCAGGAGGAAGCCCCTTCTACTAAGGCCATGGAAGTGCAGGGTGGCACTCGAGCCCTCCCAAGGAGCTGAGTCAACTGCCCTCAAGGACACCTTCCAGGAGCGGCGAGAAGAGCATGTGGGACAGGTCCTCAAAGCAAGTCGGAGGGACAAAGACTGACGGCTCAGAGGACCAGGCTCCCACTAAGGCGAAGCTGGAGTCTCTCCACTCCTCTGTCCACCTGGGTTGGTTCAAAGAAGTAAATTATTTTAGTGTCAAGGTCCTGTCTCCCAGGCGCCAGGCTCAGCCCTCCCCAGGGGAAAATGAAAGACTGGTGAGGAAGCCCAACCCTCTGCAGAACTTCCGAAGTCTCCTCAGAGTCCTGGAGCTCCCATCAGCATGGCAGCCAAGGCCACCCCTTCCCTGGGCCCAGAAGGGTCTCATCCTAGAAGCAGCACTCTGTCCTGTGGACACACCCGGCTGCTGCACTGACCATGCTGCACCTGTTTCTGGGACCACTTCCCTTCTCAGAGAGGGACAGTCACTTCTCTGTGGGGTGACAGAACAGTGTCATGCCATGATGCTTGGTCCAGAGGCTGGACACGGATGTGAGTGGAACAGACAACAGACAGCTATGGAGCCCGGGAGCTGCTAGGCCGCCGCCCCTGACCACCGGCTGACCAGGCAGCCCACCCTTCTCACTGAGACCCCTCTGTGCCCAGGAACAGCACGTGGAAGATAAGATCGAATGCTCCAGAGACAAACTTGGCTGAGGCTCAGCCGTCTCCAAAGCCAACTGGAAAGCCACAGGGAGCAGGTAAGCCATGTGCATTGGAAACCCCACCCAGGTACACTGGCTCCGTGCCCCCTCCAAGCCTGGGCCACGTAGGAGCACAATCCAGTCTGAGGCTGGAACTCCTCGGCTGGGGTCTCAGGCAGCAGGGCAGCCATCCATGCAAGGCAGTCTGAACCGGGTTTTCACAATGTACTTTATTTAAAATTGAGAAAACGCTGATTGCCACAACAAAGAATGATCCCAGGGGGTGGAGGGATGGACAAGGTGTGGGGGGGCGGGGAGGGGGGGGAGCTGTAGTGTCAGGAAGACGCTGAGCACCAGCTGCTGCTCACAGGCCTCAGTGAACCTTCTTGAGCCTTCTTCCCCTCAACTGTCTTCATCCCCGCCTGACACCCGAAGGGTATAAAAAGAGGGTCTAATCTTTTACATTCCTCTCTGACAGACAGCACGAGTCCCTGAAGCATCTGTGGCCTCAGCACATCCTCCAGGGCTGGGCCCATCAATGCCCCAACTACCAGGCAGCTCCCAGCCCAAGAGCTTCAGGCAGACTGGCCTTTCCCCAGTCCCCCACCCCACCTGACCAGAAGGCCAGGAATTATCAACCTAACAGGACCGTCTCCCCAGTGGGCATTCCCGAAGGCAGATGGCTCTGAATGAGTCCAGGGGCAACATTCCTGAGCCTCCCGGAGGAGGGGTGCACAAAACTCCCCGAACCTGGCAGAAAACAGACAAAGCCAGGTCTCAGGGGGCGGGGAGGGGGGTGGGGGAGCCCTGAGGAATCCAACCCCCTGAATTTGTCTTTGATGCAGTGGGCGCTACTAACAGGCTGTGCTGTCCTCGGTAACAGGACAATGGAGTTGGCCTAAGGAGTCCGACTCACTGGTCTCACCAGGTCTGTTTGCCCTATTTGGAAAGAAGAAAGCAACCTGCAGTTTTATAAGTATTGGGGAAGATAAAGTATGTTGAAACACTATGAAAATAAAGATTTCTGAATTAAGATGGAGAATTGAAATAGAGTCAAAATTTCCCTTCCCCTGATAATTAACACTTGAATACAAAAAAAAAATAGTATAAAGCAAGCAAGCAAAAAAAAAAAAAAGCCACCTAGAGCAGCCCAACAAGATAACGGGCAAACAGCGATACAGTAACTTCAAAACCATAGGCAAGGAAAGGAATGTGGGAGGCACCCAAATGGCTCATCTCCCAGCCTGACCCAGGCTGAACACAGCCACAGTGATGAAAACAGAACCAGGAGAATTCTCGCTAACTTCCCCCAAATCTGGAGAGTGGCAAACGGCCGATTCTTTTTCCTCCCCAACACAGGAGCAGTGGGAAAGCTGCTGGGAAAACACCAGGCGAGAGCCATTCAAAGAACTCCGGGCTGGCTCTCTCTGAGGGAAGGCTGGGCTCGGAGGCCACATACTGAGTTGGGGGAAACTGCCCACTTCCAGTGAGCATTCTCCCCCCTCAGCAGAAATGGAACGCAGACAAGTGAGTGGGCTGAGCCATACCACGGGGGCTGTTACCCAAACTCCAGAACAGAAGCCGCCCAACCTCCCCACCCCGTCTGCACACCACCACCGTTTATTCGGGCTGCAAAGAACGGGTCACAAACACCCAGCTGTCAGCACTACTGTGGCTGGGGTGGGGACAATCCTCCTTGGCAGTGTGACGGAAAGAAAGTCACTGTCTTATTTTAGAGGTAACAGAGCCAGAGCCAGATAGCACTAGCAGGAACTCGAAAAGAAACAGCAGGTCAGCAGTGCGAAGGCCACCAGCTAACTCCCAATGACCGCTCCCACTGCAGAGTAACTTAATCAGACCACCAGCTGCCACCGAATAGCTCAAAGACAAAAGGAGGTAAAGGGAGATGCAGGCTTGCTAACAAAACAAAATCACCGAAGAACTAAACAGTAAATCATAGTCGACAGGACAATATACTGTCAGTAACTTAAAAGCACTGGCACAAAAGGTTTGAGGCCAAACGAACGCAAATACAGCCACGCACCACCTAGCAACAGGCAGTTTCGTCACTGCGCGAACGTCAGTGAGCACTCACACGCCCACAAGAGGTGCACTCCACTGCTCTGCAGGGAGGGAAAATCACTTCCCCTGTACCGTCTGGGCTCCCGGCTGAGACACCNGAGGTAAAGGGAGATGCAGGCTTGCTAACAAAACAAAATCACCGAAGAACTAAACAGTAAATCATAGTCGACAGGACAATATACTGTCAGTAACTTAAAAGCACTGGCACAAAAGGTTTGAGGCCAAACGAACGCAAATACAGCCACGCACCACCTAGCAACAGGCAGTTTCGTCACTGCGCGAACGTCAGCGAGCACTCACACGCCCACAAGAGGTGCACTCCACTGCTCTGCAGGGAGGGAAAATCACTTCCCCTGTACCCTCTGGGCTCCCGGCTGAGACACCTGCAATAAAAGACAGATTGACAGAAGAAAAAACAAAACACATAAGGTGCTGCATACACGGGAGAGACCCAGGAAAACTGGGTAACTCACCCAAAATGGAGGAAGGCACCACCTTAAATAACCACCTTCAACTGAAGACAACAGCAGGGAGAGTCAGGTACAGGTAGAGAGGTTGCCAGGAAAAGTGCGGTAGGTAAACCAGCGTCAGGTTGTTAAAACTGTTATACAAATTCAGGTCGCCGCCTCCTACACTGATAAGAGTTGCTAGAGATAAGCTCACGCCCCCCACTTCCCTGTACAGTGAGGGAGAGACCCTCACTCACCAAGGCAGGCTTCCCTTACAAATGCAAATGTCTTTTCACAGAGGGTAACTTCTACTTGGCTCTCACAGCTTCTCCTGTGCCTACTGTTTCTTAAAATTAGCCAGCCTAAAATAATCGTTATGCCACACTGACAAATTTGTGGGTGAAAGATTCTACCCCCTACAGCTCCTAGGCTATAAACCCGCACCGCAGGTTACTGTACCTAATACCGCCCTGCAGGCAACTGCACTACGACGTTAGGACGCGAGGACCGGAGGTGCTCAGCTTCGCTGCAATCTTATGGAGGAACCACCGTCGTACCTGCAGTGGGTGGTTGGCTGTAACGTCACGACTGGGCTCGTGGCTGCAACCAGGCAAAGATACCAACGTGAGGCTCACTGGTGTTCCTGAAGCAGAGACCCTGAGAATGAGGTGGAGGGCATTTCCTAGATAAATAACACAAGCGTTCCCTGAAAGGAAAGGAACAGAATCTGAAGACTGAAATAATATGCCATATTCCACAAAAATGTGAGGCCGAATGCTCCACAGAGTTCAGTGAAGCTACTGAAATGTTAAGAGACTTCTTTTAGGTATCCAGAGGAGACTGTTTTTTCGCACCAAAATATTTTATTACAAAAATTGCTAAACATACTAAAACTTCTTTCGAGTGGCAGAAAATTTAGGATGCCCTCACCTTCCCCATGGGGACATTCAGTAGCAAAAGAAAATGCAACAATGTTCACACAATTCTGAGAGAAAGAACTGTGAACCACAGAGAAGATGCCCATCTAACATGCCCTACATGTCCGATAAAGACAACAGGCAAAAATTCCCAAGCATGACGGTCAGGGAATAGGCCCCTTCCAGGGTGGGGGCTGGTGGAAGGAGAATGACATAAAATGAAATGCAGCTAATAGAGAGATTGTTTATATATAAAAAAAGAGCCCAGAAATGCAGAAACCATGGTAAGACAACGGATGGTAAGCAATAAGTTGCTTCAAATAAAAAAATATAAAACAAAACCCCCCCAAAACAAAACTATATATATATATATGGATTATGGTTATAGGGAAGAATATAAATGTTATAAAAATGGACAATAACAATGAAAACAACCAAAAGACGGGACAAAAGGAGACGGAAGAGGTGAAAATAGGAATGTCCTAATTTTTCATTGCAAAGACTCAATCCATACTGTTGAAAATGGAAACATGGTTGATTTTATAATCGAGGCATTAGGGAGAATTTTCTAAATATGGGGCAAAACTTAGAGGCGGTAAAGGCAATAATTAATAAAGTTAAAGCCAAAAACTGCCAAGTATTCTACAGCTAATTAGTGCATTCGCCATGTCGCTGGTCACCCAACGACACTGCCCACCTACCTCATGAGCACGGTCCACAGGCCTCTCTCCTCTCTGCCAGGCTGGGACCCCCTTCCAAGCACAGGGCAAGTATCAGCTCCAAAGCCCCCAGCCAAGTGGCCCAGGACTCAATGGGCCCTTTCTTCACCCACCTCGGCTGGCCTCCCACCTAACTGCTCCCCAGCACGCCCCAAAAGGGTGTGCTCTCTTCTCCGGCCCCCACGCCCAGAACCTCAGCCTCAAGCTTTGGCCCCGAGTGGGAGGTTTCGGCAGACAGGACAGGAGGGCTGCCAGGGGCACCTAGAGGCAGCAGTCCACTTCCTCTCCCCTCGTGAAACCTCTCATTGCTGGGAGGGATGGGATGAGAAAACACAAAGAAAACACTGGTAGTGACAGAGAAGCAGGGAATGAAATTAGAACCGGCAGCCTGCTGCTCGCTGACCATATTTATGGAGCCCCCCACTGCGCAGAGCAGCGCTGTGACAGGGAGGCTGGGAAGGGCAGAGGCGGGGTCAGCCCAGGGCAGCCAGTGCAGACGGCAGGGACGGCTGACTTAGCCACCCGCTGAGCCCAAGTGAGGACCAGCAGGGGAGACGGCAGTGTGGCAGCCCAGCTCCACGGTCCCAGCTGGAGCCTGAGCTTGACAAAGCAAAGAAGTCTTCCAAAACTAACGGACTGAGTCAGGCAGCCCAGGAGCAGGAGCGGGAGCCAGCCAGGGCTGCCCCACCCAGGGCCTTCCTCGCCACCACTATTCTCGTCATTATGCAGCAACATTTCCCAGACACCCAGTTGCAAAATTCTGAGCTGCTGTCCCTCTAAGTCCACTCCTGTGTGTCTGGCCGCAGGGCCCAACATGTGGATTAGGAATGATGGCACTACTCACATCTACCACTTACATCACCCGCTGAAAGCAAAACTCCCTGTCACGTTATTCAGGGTCAAAAACGGTGAAATGTATGGTCTAGTGGCTAAATCATCAGACAGTACGGCAAAGTGGGCAGCCCTGGGTTCGAATGTGGGGTGGGCCACTAACTTGCCCTGTGTCCCCAGCACAATTACACTATGCTCCGTCCAACCTGCGAGGGGACTCTGATAAATGAGAGGGCTCAGAGGTCAGTGTACAGTGCATACACTGGGTCTGTTCCTTCTGTCCGGAGTCCTCCAAGTTCTCAAGCCTGCCCCCTCACCTACACCTGCCTATTCTCAGTGCAGCTCAATTACCTTTTCTTCCAGGAAGCCTTCCTAGACCACTCTTTGAGCTTTCTTCTCCAACTACTCTGGACTCCTAATTACCTGCTCTCCCACGGTGCCCCTCCAGCAGGTTTTTGTTTTTTGAAGGCAGGGAGGGTCCTCCCCTCACCTCTCCCGGCAACACAAGGCGGGGGAAAACAGAGAATTTCTGCAGGAAGGTTGGAAGGCTAACCTGTTTTTGAACTGATGTCTGTCTGCATGGCTCCCAGGGCGTGTGAGCAACAGGGAGCTCAGCACCCCCTCCCACAGGCGTTCTAACTCTCCAGGGCCCGCAGACCAAGGTTAACCCTGAAGTCAGCTGTCAGGACCCTTACCATTCTCTGCTTCTTGAGACAGAACAACCTCCATTCCTCCAATTTGACTTACACTCACTGAACTAAAAGCTACGCCTACCAGCCTTTTACAAACTCAGTCCAAGAGTCACTCCTTTAACAAACACCCCTGCCTGCCCGTTTTGCACCGGGAATCGAGTGGGGCCCTCTCGAGGCAGGGCCAGCGCCAGCTCAACAAGTGACTTGCAAGAACGAGGATGACAGGGTTACGCTTTGATCGCGCTCAGTCAGGCATTCTGAGCAGGAAGGAACTTTGCGCAGAGTAGCGAACAACTTTGAGAATCATCAGGAAAGCTGGAGAAACGACCTCTAGACTGAGCTTCCAGGAGCTACTTACTCCCCAGGTGCCAGCGCAGAGCCAGGCTGCCGAGGAGCCGGGACCCTGCCACCAGCAGGAAGCCAAGGCCCAAAGAGGTGGCCTGCTCCAGAATCGTGCCGTCCCTGCTGGGACCCACACCAGCAAAACGCTGTGTCCCAGGGCCCATCTGGAGGAAGGGGATGGCCACCCACTCCAAACTGGGTTAAGGGCAGCCAACTGGCAGAATCCAAGCCGCCTTGGGAACTTTAGTACCAGGATGTCTGGGAAGTTGAGTTTTCGATTCCCCTTGTCTACTTGGCTGCACTATAATTTATTGCCCACAGCAGCATACTTGGTAGTGAAAGGAGGCACTGTTAACACACATGCCAGGACAACAGGAGTAAATCGCACAGCTTCCTGCACGTGGGCGCCTGGTGAACAAGCCCACCCCACCCCCCGATCGGGATGAGGGGGAGCACAGGAAGCTATGGAGAACACAGTGGGGTAGGCAAGCCTTGTGCCAGGGGTCAGGCACTAGGTTCTTTCCTCCCAAAAGACACATCTCAGCAGACACCTGAAGGGCAGTAAAGGTGAGCCAGGTGAAGGGAGTGGATGGCACGGGAAGAGGCGGCTATGTTTCGAAAGACTCAGTGAACACACGCATCTGACAACTTCAGAGTCCGTACCGCCAGGCAGACACGAGAGGACGTGGCAGGCACCAGGGCAGGGATGGTCTGCAGGCCACGGTCAGGTGGCTGGACTTCATCTGGAGGGCAGTGGGGATCACTTTCAGTAGAGATAGAGTAACCATGTGGCTGCAGCGTGGAGAACAGACTCAAGGTGGGCAAAAGCATAGGCCGGGACCACCCAGGAAGCTCTGCGGTGTCCAGGTGGGGAATACAGCACCCAGCACTGTCTGAAGAGCAAGGCTTCTTCCTCCCAGCTTCAGCCCAGCCTGGGACGCCTGCCCTGCCCTGCCCTGCCCTGCCCCGCCCCGCCCCTGCCTGGGCGCTGAATGTTCCATGACAGAACTGAATAGGTTCCTCTTCAGTGGCTGCAAGGAGAGAAACAAGCCCCACCACTGTCCTCAAGACGCAAAGCATCAGAGTGAGTTTGAGAGAACCAGTCCACCCCTACCATTTCCTAACTCAGGCTAAGACAAGTCTGCACACCTCTCTTTCTGTAGCAGGAGGGCCATTTATAAATGCCAACTCCAACGCCTTGGCAGCAACACTCTGGGGGCATCTGCCAACAAGGGCTTCTCACAAGAAGTCTCTCTGTGCTCCCTTCTTCCCAAAACAGGTAGAAGAATCCCTGAGCCCAGGCTCCCTCTGGGAGGCCCCACCTGGGCAGTGGACGTGATGAGACATGAGCACCAGCAGGCAGAGGCACGCGCGGCTCCCCGGCAGCAGTGAACCTCGCTCTCTACCAGAAGCCAGGCCCCAGGGCAGCCTCACAGCTGGACCTGCAGCAAAGCCCCCACCTGCCCCATGGCCAGCCTACCCATGGTCACCCCCGTACCCGCTGCCCTGCCTCAGAGCCCTTCTGCACCACTACCTCCCCCGTAGCTTTCCAATCCCTAAGCCAGCTCAAGCCCTCACTCCTCAAAGACTCTGACCACACCTGTCTCTGCAGCTGTACTTTCTCCAGGAAAGTGGTTCTCGAAGTGAGCTCCCTGGACCGGTGGCATGCCGCCACCTGGACCTTGGAAGAGCAAATTCTCACTCTCACCCAAACCAGCTGCATCAGAAACGTGGGGGTGGCAGCCATCTGGGTTTCAGGAAGTGCTCCGGGTGACCATGGTCCCCACGGAAGCCTGAGGACCACCGCTCTCTGGGAAGACCTAGTGCTTTCAGAAGAGCTCCGGATTTCTTCACCAAAGACAGCAGCGGGGGGCGGGGGGGGGGAGGGCGGAGGGGGGCGCCTGCATGTGGCCATCAAGAGAAAGGAACCGGCTGCACTTTCAATTTCTCAGTGACCATAAATATTTACCAGCAGAGCAATAAATGGGCCCAATTCCCATAAAGGTTACTGGGAAAAAGAGAGAAAAACATCAGATTTCCAAACTGGAGTGAGAGAGAGGGCAGGAAAGCGCACTAAGTAACTGCATGCCTGAATCATAACTCCTCCACTTCCCTGCCCCTGTTCGGACTTCCCAAATGGCTCAATCTCTGGCCCGAGATCCCTGGCAGGGACCACCCTGCCCTCACTGTGGGCCTCCCTAAGCGACCACAGCACCCCTCCCCCTGCGATTCCGGGAAAACCACCACAGCCACTGCCCGGTGCCATTCACACCCAGTGCTACCCCACTCTGTTCCGCCCCATGCTGCCCAATGGAATCACTTTCCCGCTGACACACACACCCGCAGCCCTCGGTGCCATGGGCCTCAGAAACACTCCAAAGAAATGCATCACTCCTCCCCCCAACAGTGAAGACCAGCTCTTCCACCTGGTGGTCAAGCGGCCCTCAGCTAGGCTCCTGCCACCCTCCCCTCTGACCTGCTGGCACTCCCCTGCCCTGGACCCTGGGCCGAATCCACAATGCCCCACTCCTGCCCTTCCTGTCTCCACCCCCACCCCCAGGATTAACGTCTGTCCGATTGATTAACGTCTGTTAGAAGCATCTGTCAGAAAGCTGGGCATTTCTGCGTGTGTTCCAGGCACCCTCCCCACACATGTGAAGGGCCTGGATGTTCAAAAATTAAAAAGGATGACCTGCAGGAAGAAGTACCACCTCTGACTTACCCCAAACCCTCCCTCCCCGGCTGGCGTCCCGCCCTCCTCTGAATCCTACCCCTCTGTCTCAAGGGTGGACTGTGTTAGAGCGACAGTCCCAACATTTCCAGCTGACTTTCTTGGTTGTTTCGTAACAAGCCTAGGAGGCTGGTAAGGTCTAAATAAGTACTTGCCACATGAATCTGTAAATATAAACGCATGTAGAACAGATACACTACACTTCCTCTAGAGGCTGCAGAACGGCTGGGACAGACCTCACTGCCGGTGCAGTATTTGGGGCCACGGTGCCTTCCGAAAGCTCCTCCTGTCCAAGGTGCAGGGTGAGCACAAGGACCTGAACCCGTGCCCTGCTGGCCCTCCCATTTCTGCCACGGCACGGCCACGGCTACAGCTCTGGAGAGAGGCTGTCGAGAGTGTTCACAGGTGGATCCCAGAGCAAAGGCATCTAGGTCTCTGGCTCCTGTCACACTTGGACATGGAGCAGGGCCAGAAAAAGACCCACATGGGCAGAGCTGCCCTTCCTCAGCCCAAAACACCCGGTCAGGGCTATGGGCACAGCGGTGCAGAAGCAGCAACTCCACTAACAACACAACTGGTGCCGCATTTCCACTGCCCTGCCACTCCCCTGTCTCCTACGAACTGCTGCCTATTAAAACCGGATCAACATTCTCCCCGGACTTAAGGGTTTGCCTCCCTGGTTAACACTGATCCCCAGGGGCAATCGAGTACTACCTGGAAAGGGTTTCTGATTCTCACCTGCAACTCAGAATGCTCTGGTGGGGGTGACTTTCTCCCCAAATAGACAGAGAACTAGAGATGCACATACGACTTCTTATGGCAGCACCTTCCCCAAGACAAAAGCCTTTCAGGCAACCCGAGAGCCCATTGGCAGGACAGCGGGTGAATAAGCGAACCCGTCCTGACGTCGGAATCACATACAACAAAGTGAGCCGCCTACGGCGACGCTGACACTGGGCGCAACTCATTCCTCAGGTCCTCTCCGTGAAGATCTGGGAGGAGCGACAGTCTGCATGCCCTGAGGATGAGAGCCCGCTCCACACAGCCGACAGACCACATGGGGCCTGAGGATAGAGGCCATGTTGAAAATCTAGTTGAAATAAAATCGCTTAACCAGCCTTCCAGCTTCCACGGGCACCTATCCCAACACTGTCAGGGCTCCTTCTCTGTTACGTGTAACAGATACATATGTGAAGTGCCCGAATCTTCAGTGGAGCCTCAGTGGCAGAGTCATCCTTTTAAAGCACAAATCTGATCACAGCACTTTCTTTGCTTTAAACCCTCCAATGGCTTCCCAGTGTAAATGGAATAAAACCTGAACTCCTGTTTCTGTCCTCTAAATCACGGTGACACCTGGTCCTTGCTGACCCCCCACTGACCTTCTAGTTGAGCGCCCCCTCCCCAGAGCCAGCTGCTGGCCCTAACCACACAAGGGCGTTCTGACCTCAGGACCTCTGCGCGTGATGTTCCCTCTGCCTACAATGCTCTTCCCCTAGGCCTCATACAAGGTCTCTCAGTGCCAATGCCACCTCCTCCACGTGGATGGCCACCTGGTTAAACAACAACAAAAAACAACAACAACAAGGAAAAAGAGCCCCATTCCCAGTCATTCAGAATCCCAACCACCTTGGTATATTTTCTTCTTAGCCTATTAGCACTTTCTAAAATAGTATCTTTCTTTTGTTGACATAGTTGGTATCTGTCCCCCCCACTAGACTGTAAGCTCCACAGCGCTGGAGATTTGGCCTCCCTCCCCTCCTGCAGGGCCTGGAGGAGGGGAATCTGCTGAGCTAGCCAGTTAATTCCCTGCCCACCCCTCGGTTTCAACATTACCATGCTTTGCCCCTGCCCCCAGCTGAACTACAAGCACTCTCAGGGGCAGGACCCCTTCTCCTGAAGCTTCAATAGAATCGATGACCCCAGAGAAGTTGGTCTGGAATTGGGGTACAAGACATAGGTAGAAAATTTTTTAAAAAAACTTAAAGGTGGCATAGGGGTTCCAGGAGGGAGGTGGCGGCAGAGGGGCAGGCCCAGGCAGGTGGCCTCCCCTGCCCTTCACCCTGAAACCACAGTGCAGGGGACAGGCAGCCCCTGACAGTCCTGCCGAAAATAACACATTAACTCTTCCCTGGTGGCAGGGGCAGGAGAGGAAAGGAAAGGAAACTCCCAAAGAACAGGCTGTTTCTAGAATTTCTCAGCTGCTCATGGAAACTCTGAGTCCTGGTCGAACTGCTCACAGCCTCCCTCACCAATGACAACACATCCTGAGCGGCCGCGGGGCGGGGCTCCCATGCCGCTGCCCAGAAGGGGGAGTGGTGTGAGGAGAGCCAAGGTCACAGGCTCAATCTGGCCGGCAGCATTGTGCACACACCAGGGTTTACCCAGGGTCAAGGCCTCTGCCGTGGGAGGTACCTCTGCTGTGTCTGCTGGATGTCGGGGTGGCCCATGCGGGGGCAGGGGATGAGGGGGAGTGAGGACCGGGACAGAATCCCTGTTCCTACCGCTGGTCTGGCTGCTCTACAGGACGCTCTGGCTGGTGGCCGGCGTCTGGGGGATGGGTGACTTTGTGCGTGTTGCACCTTTCTGGGAAAGCAGATGAGAACGGCCAGGGCTTGCTGCCCCAGGGACCTGGTCTCCTGAGACCTTGCAGGGCCTCCCAGATGGAAAATCTCCAACACTGGGGAAACGGTCAGCACAGACATGCGTATCTGCCCATCAGTGTTACCGGGGCCCCGGCTGGAGAGCTCAGCACACACCACCAGTGAGCCAGGGAAAGGAGGACAGAGGCGGTAAGGCAGCCCAGGGCCAATCACCTGTGGCTCACCTCCTGGGAGGAAAAGCAGGGCCAGCTGCCCCAAAGGAGAAAATGACAGTCCCTTGGGGCTGGCCCGGAGGCTTCCGGCTTCCAGGAAAGGACAGCGCAACAGTTTGGCCTGCTCCGTGTGATTTAAAGAACTCCTGACTAAAAGGACGTACACATGCCACCGTGTTTCTCTCACACAAGCCAACCTTTCAGGCTTCCAGTAAAAGACACAGAAGAAACAGTAGTCTGGGAGGGCAGTCAGCCATCCTGGGGGCAGTGGGAGCCCTTCAGGGGAGCTGGCTGCCACCCCCACACCTCCCAGTCATCAGGGTGCAGGGAAAGGCCCTAAGGGGTGAGTGGGTGAAGGGGATCTTCCCAGAAGAGACTCAGAGAGATCCGGGAGCAAGATGGCTGGGGAATAGTCCCTGCCCCCGGGACAGCAAATGTTTCTAAAGAACTTACTACACAATTTGCTAAACTATCCCCTGAAGGTCTGACTACTTTAATAATCCCACTACCTGTGTATAAGAAGGCCGTTCTGTAAGTTCCTTGTCCACGCCGAGTACTGAAAGTGTTCCACACTTGGCCACATTGGTTAAACATGACTCGTGATTCCCTTAATCTACACTTCGCTGACCCCCAGCGTGACTTGTCACATCTCCAGGTTTGCTGACATGTCCAGTCAGCCCTACCACAAGTTGCCTGCCACTGTCCTTTGCCCATCTTTTGCTACCATGCATTCACTTTTCTTACCAGTGTGTACGAGTTCGCTGCATGGACTAACGAAACAGTAAGCTTCTGTCACATATTACATGTATCTTCCTAGTCACTTGCCTTTTAATTTGTTGACTGGTTTTACTGACAAAGTTTTTAAAGAAATCAGCCCTGGCTGGTGGGGCCATGGCCTGAGTGACAGCCTACGGACCAAAGGGTCGTCAGGTCGATTCCCATCAAGGCACATGCCTGGGTTGCAGGCTGGTTCCCAGTGGGGGGTGTGCAAGAGGCAACTGGTGTATCTCTCACATAGCAATGTTTCTCTCCCTCTCTTTCTCTCTCCATTTCCTTCTAAGAATAAATAAATAAAATCTTGAAGCAAAAAGAGGTAAATACATTATGCTTTTAAGGTTTCTGTTTTTAGCAGCATGACTGGAAAAACCTTTCCCACCCTGAATCGCAGAATTACACGCACATATTTTCTTACCTTGAAAAAATTTAAACTTCTAATTCATGTTTAAGAATTTAATTTTGGCACAGTGCGAGAAAGAGAATCTAACTTTTCAAAAACAGCCGATTATCTCAATATTGTTTAATGAAATGTCAATTTTCCTTGTAAACTTCAACTGTGGAGTCTATACAAGGTCAAAAATAGGGGTACAGGACCCCAGCAGGGGAGCTCAGTTGGTCAGAGTCGCTCCCGATGCACCAAGGTTGTGGGTTTGATTGCCTGAGTCAACGCACAGGCGAAAAACAACCAGTGAACCAATGAATGCGTAAATAAGTGGAACAACAAAATCGATGTCTCTCCCTCTCTTTGAAATCAATATGTAAAAATTTTTAAAAGGAAAAAAGAAAGATAGGTAAAGTCAACTATGTCCTTTGCTCTGAGAGGCCACAGGTAGCTGATCCAGCCATTGCTCATAAGTACACATTGCAGGTGCCACCTCTGTCCCTTCCTCCTTCCTGCTCAGAGGTACAGGCTGCAGAGCAACAACCACGAGAACAAAGTCCACTGTGTGAAGGAAGGCACAGCAGACAGATCCACTGGCGAGAACCCGGATCCTAGAGGCTCACGGGGCGCAGGCCTCCCACGATGCTTTGCATGCTGCCTCCCCGCCAGCATCGCCCGGATGCTCTTGTTTACATCCATACACCTCTGGAACTCATCCATTCTCTTTTCGTCCTTAATGTACGAGAACTGCCAGGATTACTACTGCCTGCCAGGCCCTGTGCTGAGCAGTGTGCCTCGGTATCTCAGTTAGGCTTCTCAACGACTGTGTAAGGCACGTTCTACAACACTGCCCTAACGATAAGCACCAGCGACAGCTTTCACAAGTGGGGAAAGCCTCGGTGTCTATCAAGGAGCCACCTCCCTGTTTCAGAAACACTAAAACAAAAGGCATCTTAAAATTCAGCAAGTAGTTTAGAGATGAGGACACCGAGTCTAAGTAGATTTGCTCAAAATCCCACAATTAGTAAGAAATAACACCACTGTCGGTGGCCCTACACATACTGAGACCTGTTTTTGGATGTCCCTGCTGTGTTCCACTTGTCTACCCAGAGCCAACATCACGCTTATTTTTTTAATTTTTATTTTTATTTGATTTTAGAGAGGGGAAGGAAGAGAGGGAGAGAGAAACAGAGATTCGAGGGAGAAATATTGATGGGTCACCCCCCACATGCACCTGCCCAGGGACCAAACCCACGGCCCCGGACACGTGCCCTGACCAGGAACTGAACTGGTGACCTTTCCGTTTGTGTGATGGCGCCCAACCAAGCCATACTAACCAGGGCTATTTTTTCTTTATTACTTTTTTTCTGTTATTTAAACAAATCCCAACTTCACTACTCTCTTTTAAAAATTGTTTTTGGCTATCCTCGTGCATTTATTCTTTCGGGGGGGGACCTCAAATTTTAAATCATCTCCTTAAGTCCCAATACTTCACTTTGGGAATTCATCCCGTGGAAATTATCTGAATGGGGGAATTTGGCTTTAAAAATGTAGGGACGTGAATGCACAATAACAAGCACCTATTGTGCGCCAGGGGAAAATGCAACGAGCACCACAGACAACAGTCCCTACCCCACAGAGCGCGCCATCCCTCCGCTCCCCACAGTGGAACATGCAGTGGGAGGGGTCACCAACGCCAGGTGGCCCCCCAGCCACACCTCTTTGAGAAGAGACAGCAGTTCAGGCTCTGAGTTAGACAGGCCCCAGTGTGAATCCTGAATCTGCACTGACCAGCTTCAAGGCTTGGGTCAAGACCCAACCTCAAAAGGATGTATGTTCCTATTTTAGAAGAAAAAAAGCTACTAACAGTCTCTCCCTCACAGCAATTAAGGAAATTAAATGAGATGCTGAGTATAAACAATAGTGCCTGATGTATAGTAATTGCTCAGCAAATGCTAGTCATCTGGAAGAATGACAAGGAAAGTCGTCCGTGTGTTTACTGAAAAAACAAGTGCTTACGAAACTCTGTATAGCAGTGCACCTTTCTCTAAAATGTGTGCATTTACAGAAAAAGGCTAAAAACTGTATGACACACTGTTAAACCCACTAGTAAGTTTAGTGATTCCTTATCTTTTTATTAATCTGTATTTTCTACAATGAGCACGTAATGCTTTCAGAACAAAGTTCATCTTTGAGCCCGGTTAGAAAAAAGGGAAGGCCTGGCTCTTCCCTTAAAGACCTGCACTTGGATCTGGAGTGGAGTCCAGCACTGACCTGGCTGTCCTAGGGAGAGGGCACCGCCTTGGTTCTTTTGAATCAGACCTTCCTGGGTGAGATCCAGTATCTGTACTGAGATTAACCTCACACTCCTCCAGGGCACTGGTCTGACATTTCAGCGCTGCTGGACTAGACACAGGCCACCTACAACATCCTGTGACCTATCTGAACTCTTTGAAGCCAGCTCCCCCTCTCCGGTGAATCGGCCCAGCCTGCAGGGAAAAGGACACTCATCGCAGAGGCAAGCTGCTGCTGTTGCAGCGTCTGGACCCTAAGGCAGGGCCTCTGAAGCCAGCTTTGTATTTTTACCTACTTGCTTCTCAGATCTGTTTCAATGGGAGGGGAGCAGGCAGCCTGAGGATGGGCCCTGGGCTCAACAGCAGCCAGGCCTGCTTTCTGTCTTAGGTGTGAAAAGTAATCTGCCGTTCCAGTGCAGCTACGAGAACCAGAGTTTACAAAGGCCGCCCCCTAACACCCTGAGTGTGCTGGGTTGGATAACGTCCCCTGAATCCACGTCTGTCCAAGACTGCAGAAGGTGATATTTTTGTAAACAGGGTCTTTACAGATATACGTAATTAGTTATGATACCAATGACTGATATCTTCACATGAGAAAGGAGATTTGGACACTGACACACAGAGGAGAAGACCCTGTGAAGACAAAGGTGGAGATGCAGGGGCAGGGGTGTTGCTGGTACTAGCCAAGGAACACCTGTAGCCACCCACCAGAAGCTGGAAGAAGGGAAGATTCTCCCCTAGAGCTTTTGCCGGGGGGGAAAGCGGGGGGCATGGCCCTGCTGGCACCTTGATTTCGAACTTCTGTCCTCCAGAACTACAAAAGAATAAATTTCTACTGTTTTAAGCCACCAGGTTTGTGCCAGTTTCTTCAGGCAGCCCTAGGAAACTAACACTTTGTGCCAAGATGAAGACCTTGGATCTCACGCTACAGTTGGCAGAATCCTAAGATCACCACCAGTGAACCTCTCCCTCAGAAGTAGGCAGGACCCGTACGTATGACATATGGCTTCTGTCATTACGCTCCTGTGTTACATTATCTAGCAAAAAAGCATTCTGCTAGTGTAAGCCCACCAATTTAGCTGACCTTCAGATAGGGAAATTATCCTGGATGGGCTAGAAATTATCCTGGATGAACCCTCTAAGGGCTCATCAGGTGAACCCTTAGAGGCACAGGCTCCTCTTGGCAAAAGGGATCTAAAGCATGAGAAGGATTCAACTGGGGAGAGAGCAGCAGGTTTTCCAGTATGAAAGCCCAGCAGACACCAATCTGACCAAGCGATCCACGAATCGATGGTCAGCGATGCCCCAATCCAATGCTCCGAAGAGGATGCAACACCGTTTTTGTGACAGTCTTGCCAAAAATGCATGACCTCATTCTACGAAAGAAAGCGAGAGGGACTGTTACAGGTCAGAGGAGACTAAAGATAAACAATAACCGAATGCCATGTGGGACTGTGGATCAGATCTTGGAAGAGAAACAGGATATTCATACAAATATTGGTGAAATTTATTTATTTCTTAATCCTCACCTGAAGATATTTTTATTGATTTTAGAGAGAAACATTGATGTGAGACAGAAACATTGATCATTTGCCTTCCATAGATACCCTGACTAGGGACTGAACCTGCAACCTTTTGGTGTACGAGAAGACGCTCCAACAAACTGAGCAACCCAGCCAGGGCAAAATATTGGTGAAATTTAAATATGGCCTGTGGCTTAGCTAATGTGCCCATGCTGATTTCCTGTTCTTGGTAACTATCCTATGGGTGAGGATAAAAAGGCACTCTGCTACATTTTTTATAATGTTTCTTTAAGCCTAAAATTAGTACAAAATAAAAAGTTTAAAATAAAAGGAAATGGTTGAGTAAATTAAGAGGTTGCTTCAGGGTTGAAGGACCATAGATTTTTTCTCCCATGCTTCTCTATATGCATCTTTACAGTCAGTGTGTATTCACTGGATTACCAGAGACAAGAGGAAGGAACAGGCGGGCTGCTGGTGAACGGGTATTGGTCTGGGGCCATGGAGCTGCTCTGGGTGGGAACAGTTTGGACCCCGAGACACAGGGCTGCTGAACTAGAGCAACAGGTCTTTGATATGGAAACAGACATTCAGAGCCCTTCAGAGTTGCTGGACCCAACCTAAATTTCTTCTTTAAATTTTTTTAAAATTTGTATTTATCTTTACAGGGAGAGGAAGGGAGGGAGAAAAAGAGCAAGAGAAACATCCCCATGTGAGAGAAACATCAACCAACTGCCTCTCACACACCCCAACCAGACACCGACCCACAACCCAGGCATGTGCTCTGACTGGGGATCAAACCCGTGACCTTCGGTTCACAGGCTGGTGTTTAACCCACTGAGCCACACCAGCCAGGGCCCAACCTAAATTTCTAACCACATCACTTGTCCCTCTACCAGCCACTCTGGCCAGGAATTAAGACCACCCTTGTCCCCTTGTCCCAGGAATATACATCTTTATGTCATTCATTAGTCACATAACTCTCGTCAGGACTCCTGTCTTCCTTCTTTCTTTTCCTCCTAGCTTTCAAAGCTTGGCTTAATTCCACCTCCAGGAAGCCTTCCCACACCACTCCTGTCCCCAATGGCCTTACCTTGCTCCAACCTCCTTAAATGTGTCTTGTCTGTCTCACTCAATGGAACGAATGCCCCTAGATAGCATGTAACTTCCCGTGTGTACTCAGCTCACCTCCACATGTGTTTTACAAGCAGCTTCAGAAGAGAGACAGTGTTTTGCGGCCTTCGCAGAGTAGAAGCCGTCTCAGCCGAGCACCACAGGACGGGACGGTGCCCCCAACCCTCCTGCACCTCCCCACCACGCACAGCCCCTCTGTGGCCGAGAGCTAAGGGTTCGCTGACTGGGGGTCCATGGTGCCTGTTCCCCAGACTTTGATGCCACTTCTGCTGGTTTTATGATTACACGTAGGTTCAATAGTAACAGAAAGAGAAAGAAGTTTTGATTCCCACAAAATTAAAGGAAGTGCCGTATGCCTGCAGTGCTGAAACTGTGGCCTGAGACGCATGATGACACCTGGGTCACCAAGGCCTGGTCAGGGGCCTGCAAGGCAAAAGTGGTTTCTATTATTATATTAAGGTGGTAAAAGCTTTCTCATTCTCACTTTTCAGAAGTTACCAGAAGTGTGATGAATATGTGCCACATAGTCTTTTGAGTTTTCTAGAAATTTCTAAGAGAGAAGTTTAGGGTATAAATATATTTTCGTGCAGAGATTAACTCATTTTGTTCTCAGGATTTCAACTAAGTGTTTATCATCAACTTTCCATCATACCTGTTAAAATTCTTTTCATTATCTACCAATAATTATTTTCAAAATCTTGAAGATCTGCAAGAGTGTAAAAACTTTATTTTGGAAGTTATTTTTCATAAAAATGCGCTTTTTTATGCTAATATGCAATGACCTTATTTTTGTTATTTTAAATGAATGAATATATATTTTAAAAGATTATTTTTAGAGAGAGGAGAAGTGAGAGGGAGAGGGGGAGTGAAACATCGATATGAGAGAAACATCGATTTGTGATTGCCTCCTGTACATGCCTTGTCGGGGGACCAAACCCACAGCCCAGGCACGTGCCCTGACCAAGATTTGAACTAGAGACCTTACGCTTTGTGGGATGACACCTAATTAAGCCACACTGGTCAGGGCATTAATAACTATTTTTAAATTTGTTTTAATTTTTAGTATGATAGCCCTGGCTGAGTACCTCAGTGGGTTAGAGCATTGTCCTCGATATACCAAGGTTGGAGGTTCGATCTTGGGTCAGGGCACATAAAAGAATCATCCAATAAATGCATAAATAAGTGGAACAACAAACTGATGTTTCTCTCTCTTTTATTCTTTCTCTAAAATCAATTCAAAAATTTTAAAATAATTTTTAACATGATAAATATCAATAGGTATAGTCACAGAAGCAAAGACAATATTAAGGAATCCTAGGATCAAAAAGCTTAAGAATTGCTCACCTAGAAGGACGTGTCACAGAGGAAAAACAGGACTAAGTTAGGTTTGTGTCTTACAAAAGTAGGGTTCTGCATGTGGGCTGGTTTGCAGCTGTCTGTGGAATTCTCGCTTTATTTATTTAATAAACATTAACAGACACATAAATCCTTTCCCCAGCAATTCCACTTCTGCAATTTCTTCTTCAGTTACATTTACACATGTAAGAAACACCATACGTGCAGTTTTCACTGCACTATAATGACAAGATCCAGGAAACAGCCCGGATGAGGGAGAGAAGGAGGCGACAAAGTTGATTAGAAGCTGACTGTACTTCCACATTCTGGAATCATATGCAGTTATAATGAAAGGATGATAAAAGTACCCTGTGTACAAATATGGAAAGATGTAATATAATTGGTAGGTAAAAATAAGATACGCTAAACAATGTGTCGGAAATGCACACTTGTAGCATTACTAAGACGCTTCACTGAATACTATGTGTGCATTTTTTTAATCCTCACACAGGATATATTTACTGATTTGAGAGAGAGAAGGAAAAATTGATCAATTGTCTCCTGTGTGCACCCCAAAGGGGGACTGAACCTGCAACCTATGGCTGTATGGGATGGTGCTCCAATCAAATAAGCCACCCAGCCAAGGCATGTATGTGACTTTTTAAACTGTTTGTTAGCCTTTTCATCTTTGAGCTATGTGAATATGTGGCCTAGTGAAAAACATGTAATTAAAAAATGAGAAATTAGCCCTGGCTGGTGTGGCTCAGTGGATTGAGCATGGACCTCCAAAGCAAAGGGTCGCAGGTTCGATTCCCAGTCAGGACACATACCTGGGTTGCAGGCCATGCTCCCAGTAGGAGATGCATGAGAGGCAAATACACATTGATGTTTTCTCCCTCTCTTTCTCCCTCCCTTCTCTATAAAATAATAAAAATTTTAAAAAAATGAGAAATTGCAGGTGACACACGTGGTGTGATTTTTATATACAATTTTCAAGTCTCATTAGGAGATGTGGAGACCCAAAGAAAAGGCCTTGGCCCTGAATCAAAGTTTTGGCAAATAAAAATATATGCACATGCTTTAAAGGTAAAATAAATTATTTAAAACACGGATTTTTCTTTTTATCCCCAACTTTGGCTAATGTTTTTTATTAACTACTAATACTAAGTACACTGACCAAGAGCCCCTAGGAACCCCCTAGTAATAAATTCAGGACAGTCACCAAACCCCCGCCTCGCCTGGGCCTGGTGACGGAGAAAGGCAGGAGGCCTGGGAACGCAGTCAGGTCTCCAGTTTCCAAGGCAGGGAATTGGTTTCCCATGGCTGGTCATGCCAGCCAAGCTCCCTCTCAGGCTGACTCTGTAGCTGCCCTTCCTCCCAGCTGGATGGGAGTCCCAAGAGTCCTCAAGGGGCTGTGCCTCTGGATCTCAGCGGTGCCCAATAAAGGGCCCCCTCTGATCGTTACAGTAAGGTTGGGCATGAAGCAGCTGGGGCGTGGAGACCTTGTGGCGAGGCTGCCCTGCTTACCTCCTGGGAGAGCACGAGGCCCCAGGCTGGCAGCAGACTCTGGACTCCTTATCTGCCGGCACTCTGCCAGCCCACCAGTCTCGAGGTCAGAGAAGTCCTCTCTAGACATCTAGTGAGTCCTGGCTGGGGTCCTGTGGCATGACCCTTCCTCATCCACACTCTCTACCCTCCCAGGTCCCCAGGGAGTCTGGAAAGAGGAAGAAGTAGAGGACTTCTCCCAGAGAAGCTTCTGCCCACACTAGGCAACGCCCCCCCACACACACCTTAAATGAGCACAGAGACAACTGGCTCCTTCCTCTTCACATGGTCAAAGAAAAGACTAGGATCATCAGCAATTCCATCATCACTTTTAGGAATCAAAATGGACCCTTTTTTGGTCTTTGCCATCAAGCCTCTTGGCCACTGGCAAGCAAGGTAGCTTAGGATACCCATTAAACTCTTCAGATCCCATTTCTTCCCAAACGCTTGTAAATGGTTGTAAAATGCTTCCCAAAGTCCCTCCAGCTCAACATCCAATAGTCTGTGGTTCTGCAAAATGCCCAAGCATAGCTGTATTCAGGCATCAAGAGCAAACAGGCTGAATTATCCCAGAAGAGTGGGGAGAAGGCCCCAATTCCCAGACATATTCACAGCACTACTAGCACTTAGTTCCCAAGATCCTATAAACACTGGATAAGGATTGAGATTCCTCTTGGAATAGAGTAGGTTGAAGCAAGGAAGGAAAGACGGAGGAGGGAAGGGTGTGAAAACAGAAGCGGTCCAGTGACTGATATATATTGCACTTGCTCACAGTCAGTCCTTCCAGCCTTTTTATCAGCCCCAAAGAGAAGTGTTTCCATTACCCGAAAAAATGAGAGTAGCTCCCCAAACTTAATGGTGGGGGGGGGGGACACAAAAACCTTTTTCCTTTGCCCAGTGAACTTGTGGAACAATCCCGGCAGGCCACAGAACAGAGGCCAACCCAGCTAGTCAGGGAGATGGACCGCCCCGCATCCCACTCCTACAACCCAACCCTCTGTCTCCTTCTGGGACTCCTAAGTCAGCTACTCCACCCAGCAGAGGTTACTGGGATGATGCGGAAGAGGAAGGGGTGGGGAGACCACTACTCCACTCCAGGCACAATCGCAACAGGCTGCAGGGCAGCGGGAACAGGTCCAACTGTGATGGGGCCAGGATTTGAACACAGATTCACCGGGCTCGAAAGCCCGACATTCTCCCGCCATCACCTTTGGCAGAGTGCTGTGCTCTCCGAATTTAGCTGAACACAACACTGAGACTACTGCTGTGCTGCTACCTCATTCTTCACATGTGGATGTCCCCTCTGCCCAACCACAGGTGTGCAGGAGCCGGGCGCAAGCCCTCTCCGCGTTCTGCCCCGGCCAGTGCAGAACCAATCACAGACTGGGGCCTGTGGCATGTACTGAGGGATGAACGACCATACTGAATCATGAAAGTTCTTCTTGCCCAAATGACAGCGCCAGCCACCCGGTGTCTGTTGCTCTCTAGTCAACCTGCAGGTGGATGGCAGGAAGAAGCACTAGTCTATCTCCTGGTTTCCACGCAATTTATGAAACACTCACCTGGGTCTCTAAGAGGAAATAGAGTATGTGGTTTTTAATTCTACCTGCTACAAGTTATGACTCTAGACATTCTTTCTCTTGCTTCACCAAGCTCCTCTCTGTTTTTACGGCCCTTGTTTTAAGAGATAAGGATCAATGGATAAGAGATCAGGGATCTAGGCTGACCTCAGCACTGACCCCTTCCCATGAAAGTAGACAGAGTGAGGAGCTGAGGTGGGACAGTGTGGCCAGGCCAGTCCCCTCTGTGAACAATCACCACTGCCACCCAGCAGCCTCTGCAAGCAGCCTGGGTTTCCTGGCGAGGAGTGACCAAAGGCAAACCCAGGCCCAGGGTGGCTCCCCGGGGAAGAGTCTAGTCAGAGCTGCCCCTGCCCCCACCTCCTCATGCCCCTCACAAACCATGCGCACAGTTCTCTCGAACACCCAGCGCTGGCAGACACTAGATCCTCAAAACTGTAGCCACGATTCAGAGCTGAAGAAATCTTGTTGGCTTACTTGGACCTCAGGATCACATGGCGAACTGCTTGGATGCCTGTTTGGCCCTATTGCCATAACCATCCGAGAGAGGGCAGCCTAACCCGGACGGACCACCTAAGTTGGTCGGTACCGACCAAAAATAGCTAAAAATCCCTGCCCGCGAGGCAAGCTAGGTCGGAGGCAGCTTAGTCCCTCCTTCGCCGTTCTCCATCTCCATACCGGCCAGCAGGAAGATTTGCGTGATTTTTCTTCAATTAGGATGTGGTCTGGCCGAGGTGGGGTGGGGTGAGGTGGGGACTACAGCTGCTGGAAGGCAAAGTCCGGACACGAGTGCCCCATCCCAGCCGCCCCAACAGCTGCCCATCTCCTCCCCACTTTTTCGGTCCTCGAATCGGCGAGCCCCGAGGCTGCAGAGCGGCTTTCCACGTTCTGGGACCTTCTCTGGCTCCCACCTCCAGCACTCTCCAGTTCACTGGACCGCAGCTGCGACCTCCCCTTCCCTCTCTTATAACCTCGTCCTGGCACGTCGGCCAGGTGTCGCCCCCAGGCAGCGTCCGGGCCCGTGTGCCGGTCCTCGGGAGCGGCTCCCCGGTCTGGTCCGAGGTTTCGGGGACTGCGGCCGGGCCCCCACCCCCACCCATACCGGGTGACCCGAGCCCAGAGGCGCGCTGCCGCATCCCTGCCTCTCGGCGCGGCCGGGCCCGCCCGCCCTCCGCTCCTCACCTGAAGCTGGGGCGGACGCCACCGGGCCCGCGCAAACACACTAGCCAGGAGCTGGGGCGCTCTGTAGCGGCGGCGACGACAACGGCTCCGTCCTGGCGTCCGCGCAAGCAGCCTGCTCGCCCTGGCTCCCCGGCCTGCGTCCGTCCCCGCCACGCCGCGCATGCCCGGCTATATACCCTGCGCGTCAGCCTCGCCCCGCCCCCGCCGGCTGCCGCCCCACCCTGCGCTCCCCAGGGCCTGCCACGTGGGGACCTGGCCCGCGGGAGGGCTACGTGCGGGAGCCACCCGCCTGCCCGCAGCGGGCCGGGCTCCGGCCTGCGCCGGGCCTGTCAGGGCGAGCAGCGCCCTGCCGCGCCTCGAGGCCCTGGGCTGAGACCCTCGCTCGCCGAAATCCCAACTCCGTCTGAGCTCCATCGGGGTCATCAACTAAGTGGGAGGCGAACTGCCTTCTTCACTCACGGAGGCCGCACCGTTTTTTTCTTCCTGGGGAAAGAAACCTCCCGTTAGGACTTCCCCACCACCCCCACGCCCGTTATGTGGGAAGTCCTCACAACCTGTCTCTCACCCACTAGGAGTAAGACTGCTGCTCACCTGACACGCGTGTGTCTATTTTAACACATCTGGTTAATATAAAAAGCTTCTCTTCCCTCCCCAACCCAGTTCTGAAATACACCCTAGAAGGAGACGCACCCAGATGATGGTTCTTCTGTAATTTGCCACCCGTCAAAAGAACAAAACTTCCTGTTCCCGTGCCTAATAAACCACATTAACACTCCATGGTGTGAACTCCATGTCACACCACTGCCCTAAGTGATCGGGCTCTTGAAAGAGACAGATTTCTTAACCCAAAGCAGAGAAATGTTTGTTTTTGTGTGAGGACTGTCTTAGTAATCTCTTCCGACTTGGGAGAGTCCTATCGAGATGGCTATCAGGCCTTGAAAATGCTAATTTCTTGAGAAAATAAGCCACCCATTAAACTCTCATTGTTTTGTTCCACTGGACACCAGTATGATTTCCTCTGCAGCTAAGTCAGCTGCCAACTGGGTCTAGGGGGCTAAAACGAAGGGCCTTCGGCCAGAGCTGTAGCTAGTCAGTACCTGTGGCAGAGACTGGTGCCTGGCTGACTCTGGGCCTGCATTTGCAAGGGGAGGGGCACCACATCAAGGGCAGAGAGAAACTGCCCTTGATGGCCAGGCGCATGGAAAGGAAAGCAGACAATCTCTGGAGCAAGTGACAAGAACAACCCAGGGCTGGATGACAGACAGCTTGCCCTTCAGGGCTGGGTAGCAAGGGGGAAAGAATGCACTGAAGCACAGCCAGAACTGGCAGATTGTTTCTGCNGTACCTGTGGCAGAGACTGGTGCCTGGCTGACTCTGGGCCTGCATTTGCAAGGGGAGGGGCACCACATCAAGGGCAGAGAGAAACTGCCCTTGATGGCCAGGCGCATGGAAAGGAAAGCAGACAATCTCTGGAGCAAGTGACAAGAACAACCCAGGGCTGGATGACAGCTTGCCCTTCAGGGCTGGGTAGCAAGGGGAAAAGAATGCACTGAAGCACAGCCAGAACTGGCAGATTGTTTCTGCCGCTCTTGAAGAGACTAGCTAGGCCCTGGGTGTTGCTCAGTCTATTACTCTCGCCCTACAATTACAGTGCTCCAGGTGGGTAAGGGATGGGTGATGTTACTCTCATTTTCCAAGCGATTTCAAAATAATATTATCTCTTGCAAAATTTCCCTCAGAGCCCTGTCATCTTTGTAATGACCCTTTATATTTGTGTTTCTTGGTTAAAGGTGGAGTATTTTTCAGACATTATGTCATCTGTTGGGGATTCCTAACCCCATCTCCAATGGCGCTGTCAGAATTGGTCCAGTCTTGACCACTCCTTCCCATCCTTCAAGTTCTGGGAAAAGGAATGAGAAACACCAGAGATTCAGTAAAACAAGCATGCTTCCAACACCCAGGGCTCTGAAAAGTATGTGGGCCAAAAATACATGTTACAAAGGGTATGAATCTCTTCTGAAAACTGAGGTCCCAAAGCAACCTGATAGCATTCCCAGGCCAGGCATGTGCTCCACCCAGGGGAGTAAGACACCTGTCAGAGCGATGGCGGAAGAGGCGGGACGAGACACCCACCACAGGGCCTATCCCAGCCTTCCGGTGTGTTTGCAGCCAGAGGAAGGGTACAGCTCCCAAAGTCCACCAAAGCTGATAAGCTATCAGTAACCATTAGGGGAATACAATTAATTATTAACACAGCTTGAAATCAAAAGGTTTTAACTCTCCATACCCACCCCTGCACAAAATTCTATAGGTTTACTCTAAGACCATCCTCGTTGCTGAATAGTACTTATTTTTTCACACAGTGCCCAGATGGGGGTCCCAATTCTATCTTTTTCTCTAATATGCCCCCCTTCCCTCTTATTACCCCATTTCCACTTGTCAAAATTCTAACTCTTCAACACCACCTCCCTTCTAAAATTTATTTTTCCAAAGCATTATTTGGCCTGCCCTTTCAATTTTTTTTTACTGTAACCCACATTTTAAAATATTTTACACTGTAACTCCAGTACAAATAGCAAACAAAAAGTTTACAAAATTTCTTTAGTATGTGCAATATACTAATATTTTATATTCTATTTCAATTTTTTAAAAAGTGGTAACTCACTAAATTGATTTCATGACCCATTACTGGGTCGTGATCCACAGAATTAAAACATTTTATATGGTTTATGCATTTCCCCCCCTGAAATTATTTCACTCCTATCCCTAACCTACTTATTAGACCTTAATCTGTCTCAATCTCGCCAAACATTTCTGTGAATACCTGCATCCCCTAACATGGTATCTTGCACATAACAGATTCTCAATCAGTATTTTTGGACGAATGAATAGGCTAGCTCACTAAGTTGGATGTTGGGCAATATTTAAGAGAACAAAACACAAAAATCTGACATTTTCAGGACTGCTACTTCCCTCTGGCAAGATACCACAGCTACCTGACAAAGGATAAGCAGGCAGGTTTCCTGTAGCTGAGGGGAGAGGGCGGTCCCTGGGAAAGGAACCAGAGAAGTGAGTGCCCCAGCCCTGAGTGTGTACAGGGTGGGACCAGGGCCCGAGCAGATCACAGCACCTCTGTGGTGGGCATCAGCAAGGCGGGCAACCTGACAAGCAGGGGCTGCGGCAGAGCCACTCTGCAGCTGGGAGGCTCACTGGAGAGGGACTGGAGAGAGAAACCAATGGCCAACCAGGTTTCGATGACACTCCGAAGGAGAAAAATGACTTTTCTGTGTTTTGGAATGACTTCACTGATTTAAGAGGATAAGAGGGAACGTGAAGGTTCTAGTTTACCCGGTCATGTTGGAGGCCCGGCAGCCTACTCTCTGACCGGCAAAAAGAGAGCACCTCTAGAGGCCTGTCATCTCTGCTGTCCTCTGGTGGGTTTAGCAGGGAAAAGGCAATCGGCAAGAGTAATGCTTGATTCAGTAGCAAGTTACCTATAGAAATGTGTTCATTTAAGATACCCCAAATTGTTGTTTTTTAATTGTTCACATAATCCCCATATAATCCATTTTCTTTCTAGATCAGTAGTCCTCTTTCATTCCTAGTTTTAGTCATTTGAGTCTTTTTTCTCCCTTGGCAAATCTAGCTGGTTTGCCCATTTGTCACTCTTTCCAAAGAACCAACTTTTAATGTTGATTTTCTCTATTTCATTAGTTTCTGCTCTGATCTTTATTTTAAAATATCATTACGTTCATCCTCATCTTTGAATGACCGTTTCACTGGAAACAGAATTCTAACCTGACATTGCAGTGAGTTCTTATTCTTTTTATTCTTAAGCAACTATTGTTGTTGATGACAGCCTACTGTTAGAAACTTTTCTTTGTTAGCAATCTTTTCCACGTGTGCTTGTTTTTTAAAACTCTCTGTTATTGGTGTTTTAGAGTTTCACTCCAGCAGGCCTAGAGTTCAATGTTCTTTCTGTCATCCTCAATGAGTTTCTTCAGGTAGAAGATTCACATTTGTCTCTAATTCTGTCTCCCATATTGTGTGGCTCATTCTTCCTATTTTAACTTGGAAGAACTCCTATTAGAGAAATGTTGGACCTTCTTATTCTCTCCTCTCTCTACTCTTCCAGTGTTCCCATTTATACCTCTCGGTGCTGCAATCCAGTTGACTTAGCATTTGTTTCTACAGGGCTCAGGGTGCTCACCAGTCTGGACCAGTCTTCATGGTAATTTTTCAGCTTGTGGTCCTTCCACATGCTAGTAATACAAGTTCAGACTACATACACCTGTAGTAGTGTATTTCTAATACACATTTGTGTATTAGAAAATACAAAATGTGTATTTCTAATACACATTTTCATAAATGCCTTTTTACCTTTGAGTTCTCTTGCTGCCACCCTGGATGGTTGGCAGGGCCTCTCCACTCCCTTCCAGGTTNCCAGTTGACTTAGCATTTGTTTCTACAGGGCTCAGGGTGCTCACCAGTCTGGACCAGTCTTCATGGTAATTTTTCAGCTTGTGGTCCTTCCACATGCTAGTAATACAAGTTCAGACTACATACACCTGTAGGTAGCCCAGGCTTGGGGAGTTTTCATAAATGCCTTTTTACCTTTGAGTTCTCTTGCTGCCACCCTGGATGGTTGGCAGGGCCTCTCCACTCCCTTCCAGGTTCCAGCTCTCTTCAAGTGGATTTCACTCCAGCAATCATGCACCTTGTAGGGACTGCGGCTGCACCTTCTATCCTTACCTATAATGAAAAACCTGAGTGCCACGCTGTATCCATAGCCCTGGGGGCTGGGTTATCATCATCTACTTCCATCTGGCTGCCCACTTTTATACCTTGATATTTTCCTTCCTGTCTCCTTTCTTCCTCCCCTTCTTTTCCTTGTTCCATTTACCCCCCACTTCAGCTACTTAACAAAAAAGCTTTTTTCTTCTACTTTGGCAAACGTCAGTAGGGTCTGTTCAGTTTGCCATGTTGCCAGAAGTCTCCCCATTTACTCATTTAAATTTTTTTAAAATTTTACTTTACTGATTATGCTATTACAGTTGTCCTAATTTCCCCCTTTTCTCCCCTCCACCCAGCACCCCCTCTCCCTTCTCCCCATAGTTCATGTCCACGGGTCATGTGTATAAGTTCTTTGGCTACTCCGTTTCCTATAATGTACTTTACATCCCCATGGTATTCTGCAACTATCTATTTGTACTTTGTTAAAAAATGTATTTATTTCTAATTTTTTCCACTTTTATTGTTGAAGTACAATTTATGTCCTTCTTAATCCCCTCACCTCTTCACCCATTCCCCCACACTACCCACACATCTGCCAACCATCAGTCACTCTCTATATCCTTGATTCTCTTCTTCTTGTTTGCTTAGTTTTTTAGATTCAATTGTTGATAGATCTGTGTATATTGCCATTTTATTGTTCATAGTTTTGATATTCATTTTTATTAAACAAGCACCCCCTTTAACATTTCATATAATAATGCTTTGGTGATGATGAACTCCTTTAGCTTTTTCTTTTCTGGGAAGCTCTTCATCTGCCCTTTGATTCTAAGTGTTAGCTTTGCTGGGTAAAACAATCTTGACTATAATTCCCTGCTTTTCATGACATGGAATACTCCTTGCCAGTCCCTTCTAGCCTATAAAGTTTCTAGAAAAAAATCAGCTAACAGTCTTATGCAAACTCCCCTGGAGGTAACTAACTGCTTTTCTCTTGTGGCTTTTAAGGTTCTCTATCTTTAACTTTGGCATTTTAATTATGATGTGTCTTGGACTGGGCCTCTATGCATCCATTTTGGTTGGGACTCACTGTGCTTCCTGGACTTACATGTCTCTTCCCTAATTTCACCAAATTAGGGAAGTTTCATTATTTTTCCAATAGATTTCCAATTTCTTGCCCTTTCTCGTCTCTTCCTGGCACCCCTATGATGCGAATGTTGGACCTCTTGAAGTTGTCCCAGAGGCTGCTTATATTATCATTTATTTGGACTTTTTCTTCTTGTTGTTCTGATTGGTTGTTCTTTGCTTCCTCATGTTCCATATCATTCATCTCATTCTTGGCTTCATCCACTCTCCTGGTGTTTCCCTGTAAATTGCTCTTTATTTCAATTAGTTTATCTTTTGTTCCTGCTTGGATCTTTTGTATGCTATTGAGGTCCTCACTTGGTTCCTTGAGCATCCTTATAACCAGTGTTTTGATTCTGCATCTCACAGATTATTTCCATTTCATTGAGCTCTTTCTCAGGAGTTTTGATCTGCTTTCCTATCTGCCATGTTTGTCTTCTCATTCTAGCAGCCTCTCCATGTCTGTTTCTATGTATTAGGTAGAGCTGCTTTGATTCTGGGTCTTGGTAGTGTGGCCTGAGGTGGTAGGTGTCCTGTAGGGGACAGTGGTACAGTCTCCCTTTTCACCCAACCTGGGTACTCAAGGTGCGCCCTTTATGTGAGCTGAGTACACCCTCCTCTTACAGTTGAGCCCCGATTGCTGTTGGTAGATGAATAGGAAGGAATCACCCAGTCAGCTGCAAGGATTGGCTGTGATCACTCATCACCAATCTCTGCCCTTCATGGAGGATCAGCTGTGCAGGGGCAGCGTGGTGGTGCTTGGATGTGGTCTGTAGCTGTCCAATGGGTGTGCTGGCCCCGGGGTTTCCTGGTGGTGCAGGCCAAGGTCAGCTCCCACCTGTTTTGCCCAGGGCCACCCTGCCTGAGCTATAGAGCAATCTGACATGGCTGCTACTTGAACTGGGCTTGGAGATTCCCAGGTGAAGTCAAGTTGTGACTCTAGGCTGGTTGCCACTTAGTGCTAGGCCTGGGACTCACAGATGCAAGCTGTTGCTTGTTAGATAGGATTTAGGAAAATATGAAGCAGGAGCCAAGACTAGCCATTCATATAGAAAAGCAGCTTGGGTGGGCCCATAAATTGGGTGGGGCAGAGTCTCTGGGGATCTCCAAAGTGAGTCGAACGGTGTTAATCAGGTTGATAGAGTCAAGATAGGACACCAGCTTGCCAGCTCTGGGGGCAGGGGAGGTGTTAAGAAAAGGGACAATGACCTTTGCTCATTTTGATGCCAAGCAGTTCAGCTTCTCCCTATGTGCCACTGGTGTCTTTCAAGCTGTTTACCCCGGGGCTAGAGCTCAGAGGAACTGAGTCTGAATATGTGAGCCCATGTGTGGGTCGAGGACCTACTTGGGGCTCTGGAAATTTCTTCCACAAACTCAACCCTGCTGGTTTTTGTAGCCAGAAGTTGGGTTTATCTTCCTGGCACCGGGCCCTTGGCTAGAAGGCCTAGTGTGGGTCTGGGACTCTTCATTCCTGATTATCCCTCCTGATTTTTATCCACCACACATGGGTGAGGGACCAGCCCATTCCACGCCTGCACCCCTCCTACCAGTCTGGATGGATGTGGTTTCTTTAATTCCGTACTTGTCAGATTTCCATTCAATTTGATTTGTGATGGTTCTGAGTGATGGTTGTTCCATATTTTAGTCGTAATTTTTACGTGGTTGTGCTAAGAGGCAAGCCATGTCTGCCTATGCCACCATCTTAACCAGAACTCTCTGTATCTTATTTTTTAAAACCAGTTTTAGGTTCATAGCAAAACTACATAAAGTAGAGATTTCTCATACATAGCCAGCCTCCCCCACTATTAACGCCCCCCCCACCAGAGTGTGTATTTGTTACAATTGTTGAAACTCCACTGACATGGCATAATCATCCAATGTCCATAGTTTACATCAGGGTTCATGCTTAATGTTTCCCATTTTATGGATTTGGACAAATGTATGACAGGTATCCACCATTGTATCATACAGAATAGTTCCTCGATCTAAAAATCCTCAGTGCCCTGCCAACCCTCTTCTCTAACCCCTCTTTCTACCATCTCCAGTTTTTGCCTTTTCCAGAATGCCATATAGTTGGAATCATACAGTGTGTAGCCTTTTCAGATTGGCTTCTTTCACTTAGTAATACGCAATTAAGTTTCCTCCAGGTATTTTTGTGGCTCGACAGCTCATTTATTTTTAGTACTGAATATTTCATTGTCTGGATGTCCCAGTTTATTTTTCCATTCACCTACTGAAGGGCATCTTGGTTACTTCCAAGTTTTGGCAATTATGAATAAAGCTGCTATAAACATTCATATTCAGGGTTTTGTGTGGATATAAATTTTCAGTTTATTAGAGCAAAACTACAGTGTGATCACTGAATCATATGGCAAGAGTATATTTAGTTGTAAGAAACTGCCAAACTGTTCTTCAAAGTGGCTGTACCCTTTTGCATTCCCACCAGCAATGAATGGGAGTTCCTGTTGCTCCACATCCTCACCAGCATTTGACATTGTCAGTGTTTTGGCCTGTGTGTAGTAGTATCTCATTTTAATTTGTAATTCTCTAATGACATATACTGTTGTGCATCTTTTCATGTATTTACTTGCCAGTTGTATATCTTCTTTGGTGTGAAATATACAGTTGGCAAAAAGATTTGTCTGTTTAGGTCTTTTGCCCAGCTTTAATCAGGTTGCTTTCTTGAGTTTTAGGAGTTCTTCATATAGTTTGGGTAAGAATCCTTTATCAGATCTATCTTTGGCAAATACTTTTGTCCAGTCTTTGGCTTGTCTTTTCAGTGTCTTGATTTTCTTTTTTTTTAAAGAAAGAAATATAAGTCCAGACAGGAGAAGTTACTAAGAAACTCAGATAGAGAGCCACGGAGAGAGAGAGTAGGATCTTCTCCAACAATCCCAATTCACTGAGAAATTTCAGACACAAATTTTAACATTTTCAATATAAACAGCTAGTCATTTGGAAAATGTCTTTTTTACACCACTCAGAAAAATGCTGCCCAAGTTAAAAGGGCCCTGAGCACTGTATAGAAATTAGATCCTTTCTGGCATGAGTTCAAAAGCACTGCATCATTTAGGAATGGAAGAATGGGGTGTAGTAATGCAGCAAGCAACCAGGGTGCTTTGGGAAGGTACCGTGAAGTACATGCAAAAAGGGGCAAGCATTAGAAAAAGGGGAGGGAAACCAGCTCTCACGTAGACTAACAGAAATTGTCCGAGTAGAAAGAGGTTCAAAAAACATGACAAAACACACACATACAAACAAGTGTTTCATTTGTTCCATAAGTAAGACTGTTACTGTCTTTTCTAAAAATCTTACTATCCACGTCACAGTGAAATCACCTGGCTACTAGTATTAGAGCTCCACCTTTATTACTTGCATGACAAGTTATAAATTAATAATTCTACCAAGTGTTGTGGCTCTCAGAAGGAAAAAAAAAATACAATATCAATGTATTGACGCCATTATTTCAAACACAACTACACATATATACAAATTTGTTTTTATTTCCTAAGTGGTGACTCAACCATTTTGCATTAGACTGAGAAACAGCCCCGACTGGTGTGGCTCAGTGAATTGAGCATTGTTCTGCAAGCCAAAAGGTCACCAGTTCAATTCCCAGTCAGAGCACATGCCCGGGTTGAGGGCCAGGTCCCAAGCTGGATGTGTGTAGAAGGCAACCGATTAATGTTTCTCTCCTTCACTTTCTCTCTCCCTTCCCCTCTAAAAATAAATTTTAAAAGACTGGAAAGCAAAGCAAGAAAATCAAGAATAAAAAGTGAAGAAATTCTTGTATTATATTGAAGTATTTTTTTATTACGTAAGAGAAAATGAGTATTAAGAGATCCAACTTCTGAAGAGCAACTCCAGATGTTTCCAAAGAGAAAACTAACAGAGACCAGTGCTGCAACTTGCTTGATGCAATGGTTTGTAAATTCCAGGTCTTCCCCTGCATGTCCCGCACCCCAGACAAGACCAGGGTGCACTTGAGGACCAGCAATACCTAGAATTCCTCAACTGCTGCTGAGCTCTGTGACAAACTGACAGTTTGCTTGGTTTTCTTCTCAGGAGTTTTAAGCTGAAGTTTCTCTTCTTACATACTGTCATATAAAATGGGAATTTCTGACTTATCCCCTCCTGACATCACTCCACAAATTAAGTAAAAATTTGAAAAGGTTAAATAAAATTAGCTTTTAAAACCCAGTTAAAGCACAGTAAGCATGAAGTAACTCTGAAGGGACTGAAAGAAGATTTTAAAACAGGGAAAATAAATGCAAAAACCAGGGCTTCTCCCAAACACTGAAACCCACAGGCACAGTGACAACTTTCTCAGCTGAAATGTCTGCACTTTGGCAGAAGTGTCATGCTTTCCAAAGCCAACTTCAGCCTGGATTCAGAAAATTTCCTAACAAAATGAGCCAACATCCAGGAAAAAGTTATTGAGTTAGGAAAATGAATGATTCAACTTACAAACATATAGCAACAGAAAAGAAGGCCACACAACTGGGAGAAAGGTTCAAGAAAAGCTCACACCCCATCATAAACCTTCCTTGCGGTTTAGTTTCACCTGCTCTGATTCTTAATTTGAAAACTGAAATTTATGGCCTTGGCCAGGTAGCTCAGTTAGTTGGAGCAATGTCCCCATGCACCAAGGTTGCAGGTTCGACCCCCCAGCCAGGGCACATACAGGAATCAACCAATGAATGCATGAATAAGTGAATCAAGTCAATGTTTCTCTCTCTCTCCCTCTCTCTCTAAAATTAAAAACTGCAAAAATAAAAATCAGTTACAATGAACAAAGGTGTGGTGGGCAGAGGAGGAAATCGCCATGGTCTACTGTGAAGTAACTGAAATATACAGAAAGACATAACCTGGCCTCTTGCAGGGGAGACCTGAACTGCCTTTCAAGGCCTGCTCAGGCTATAGGTGCCACACACTCAATCCCCAGAGATCAGACCAGCAAGGGCCTGATTATACCACCAGCTGGTTTTCCTAGTGTCTTTCACACTCGCCAGCAACAGCAGTATCTTGAAAAACTTTGCCCCATAGGCCTTGTTATTACCTTTCCCAGTTGCCCAAATAAAGCAACTCCGCTTTAAGAAATTTGGTAGTGACTTCATTATCACTTCAGTGCCAGATATAGGTAGGACCTGCTTAGTGGGCAGAGCCAGGTGTGACTGCTGCTTCTGCCGGCTTCTGTAGCTTCCGTTGGCTCTGCAGGTCCTTCGAGGGTTCCCGTGCACAGTGGCACTATCACCCCCATTTACTTTACAAAGACAACCAGGCAATTTCCAGCTGATATTTAGAATAGAACTTGCTTCTTGGTGATACCAGGTTTAAAAGTGAAAAAAATTGGCAAAAAGGCATCTTATCCTACTAGGTTGATAAAAGGGAAAACATCAACATGAAAATCCCTGGATCCTTGGGGAGTCGCAGCTGGGCTCAGAAGTCTAATCCCTCCAATCAGCCCGTATCCGGGTGGCCCAGTCACAGGAAGAAGAGGTTCTCGCACAGCTGGATGGCTGGCTCGTGATGCAAGATCTGTCCTGACAGGAAAGCCAGTTTGTGGGCATACTTGCAAGGAGCTGGAACTCGGATGGTGCCGGGCCAATTCCAGTACATGTGGCACAGTTTGAAAGTCAACCTGCAGGCCAAGAAGAAAATATGATCCTTATTACTTCCCACTGTCACTCGGGATGTGGTCCTGCACTTACGGGTGTGGACTTTCCAGAAACTGGGGCACCAAGGAATACAAGATGTACCTTTTTTAAATTTATTTTTTTTACATGACACAATTTTGGAAATAATTATTTTTAAGTGCAATTGTTTCTATTTCCACCATTTGTGAGTCTGAAAGACACAAGTAAATTCCCTCACTTTAGGTGCCCCCTGTTTTTATATCAAAACAAAGACAAAAAATTATTTTTTGCCTCAAGGAGAGGCTACAGAAGGGTTGGAACCCCAGCAAATTATTAATATAGTCTGAGCTTAAGGGTTTTGGATCTCAGAGTCGGCTGTATTTCATAATTATCAAGAACACTTTTAAAAACACAAATGCCTCAGAATACTCACGGGTGAAGCCTGAACATCAGTATATTTTTTAAAGCTCTTCCAGTAAATTAAATGTACAACAGAATTACCAATTACTCCTAAAAAAGACAGCATTGCTATGAAAAACGTGAAGAAAGTCAAGGGGTAAATACTGCTGAGGGTGGGCAGCGACCCTGCCGCAGAGTGAGAAAGAGCACTGGTCGGCTCACCTCTGCATGTGATCGGGGCTCAGGTTCGCAGTGTTGAGAACACACACGTAGTGTGTAGGAATGCCACAGCCCTGCCGTACGTGGTGGGCAAGGAGGTAGAAGTCCACCCTGAAAGGAAAAAGGACAGAGCAATGATGTGGTGGGGTTCGACCACACAGAGGTGGAAAAGACCTGAATATCATTGCAGCTCCTTCACCTAAGGCTCAGCGAGGTCAAAAAACTGGCTCGAGAACACACAGGGACCAAACCGTAATTAGAACTCAGGTCCTACTGACTCAACAGGCTATTCGAGAATCACTGTAGAAACTCCCATAACTGTGTGCACAGTGACTGTCTGACCACTATGCTGTGCACCTTAAGATTCGTTAAGCATGAATCTTAAAAATGTATGCTCAACATTTTATACCTAAGAGGTAAAAAAACTTTTGTTTTTTCTAATAGTTTTTAAAGCTTTATTTATTTATTCATTTATTTATTGAGAGAGGGGAAGGGAGGGAGAAAGAGAGGGAGAGAAACATCAATGTGTGGTTGCCTCTCACACGTGTCTGGACTAGGGACCAAACCTACAACCCAGGCATGTGCCCTGGCTGGAAATCAAATGGGCGACTTTTTGTTTTACGGGACAATGAATGCCCAAGCCACTGAGCTACACTAGTCAGGGCTAAAACTTTTTTTTTTAAAGATTGAGCCATCTTTTCAATTACACTTTACATGCAGTATTCTTTTGTATTAGTTTCAGGTGCATAGCACAGTGGTCAGACAATCATGTACTTTACAAAGTGTTCCCCACTAGAAATAGTATTTCCAGTATCCACCTGTCACTATACATAGTTATTACAATATTATTGACTATATTACCTATGCTGTACTTTATATCCACATTAAAGCTTTATTTCTTAACAGTAAAATCTCTGAGGATTCCATTCTACATCTCTCTAGGCAACTGCCCATTGCAATACCCAGGGAATGAATAACTTCTGCATTGCTGCTAAAATGTCATGGTTTGTCTACTTACCAGTCACAGCTGGTGATTGTATGATCTACCACAGTCCCCGGGGAGGGAGTTGCAAAGTGCTCGGTAGCAGCCAGGTACAGATTGGTGCTGATTTTCTTCTGAACTACAAACACCACCATCTTGGGCTGGTAATTCTCAAAAGCTTCAAAACACTTCTGTAGCTGAGGAACCTCATAGTTGGCAACTGTCCTTAGCTGGCCATCAGACACTCCATCACGGTACACCACAATCTTCTCTGGGAGACAGTGATTCACCTGAAATGACACCTCCTGGGGTGAGAGTGGAGCCCCGAGGTCAGTGCCCATGGGCACTGAACAGCTTGCCCAGGGCAGCCTGGAGACACCAAGGAGTGTCAGAGGGCAGGGGAAAGCTCTGGTCCTTCCTACACTTCCTCAGGGCACTAAAACAGGCCTGGTAGAGCAAAGCCATCAATAAAACACAAAAGCCAAATAAGCAAGTTGTTAAGTCACATGATATGGCTCATCCTCAAACAGTGTGAATAAGTTAGAAGTAGGAAAACGATGGGCCAAATCAATCTCCTACTTGGATTTAACACTAATTACCACCTGGGCCGTGAACAAGGTGAGCTGTTAGAGAACCTCTACTGCAGACCCCACTTCCCACAGTCCCAATATCCTCACATTTTTAGGTAACAGCAACATCGAAAGCTGCTAACAAGTGAAAGGGTACTTTGCTAAATATCACCCTACAATCAAGTATAATGTGAAACAGTTTTACTATAACTGAGTAATTAACAGTCACGGTAAACTGTCCCTGGTTTCAAATCAAATGTTCTCATCGTGTTTTGACTCCAGGAGTCCATTTTACACTAGGAGTTCTCTGAAAAGTGCTTTCATTTAATTCACAGTTAGTGAGGTTTGATTATGAGTATGATTCCTCTAGGGTTTTGTTCACGGTTCCACTCAAAAACCCAAAATATGACTGAATTAAAAGATGCACATATTACATATGATTTATAGGTTACTCTACATAAAAATTGAAGTTTCATTTCAAAGAACCCTTTTTGAAAATAATCAGCCAGAACCTTTTTGGAGCCTAAGTTCAGATTTCAAATATTTATGAATATTCCTTTTTCCTAAGCCACTCAAGTACGACACTTACGAACCTGCAATCACCTTCACGTTCCAAGATTGGAACTACAGCCCCAGTTTGCAGCACGTTTTTTGTCTGTGTTGCCTTGGCCATCTAGTGCCTCTTCCACCTTTTAGAGAAGAGGCTTTAGTTGCCTCCTGCCTCCAATGGGAGTCCAGAGGGACTACCAATCAAGGTGCCTTCTCCTAACCAAACCCGGCTTTCTCAGCTTTGGCACTACTGATACGTAGGGCCCCCAAATCCTATCCCGGACTGACCAGGACTGCTGCTTTTCAGCTATGACCTGCCCCTCTCTGTATATACGTAAGATCAAGGAAATACAGATATTCCTAAGCACATACTAGGGGCAAAACAGTATCAATGGAATGAAAAAAACAGAATCAAATTCATTTCAAGTATTCACTGATATCAGCTCTCTCTTTAAAATGTGCTACCCTACCACTGAGTACGAGACACTATACTTTGCCCCATGTAAGCTTCCAGGAAAGACATGATTCCTGTTGTTGAGGAGCTTAAAACCTATTGATAGTCAACAATGGTAAGTTTTCTAGCCATCTGGTCCATTCTCCTCACGTCAGAAATGATAAAATTATGTTCTGAGGAGAGGTCAGGATATACCACAAATCACAATATGGACACGCAGATGTTAAATGCACTGTATGTTATTAAAACAGTACACAAAGAAATAAATTAATGGGTGCCTTGAAGGCAGAAGTGTGCCTGTTTGGCTTGGTACCCTTAGCACTGAAGGCAACGGCAAGGGTCAAGCAGGAAGCAAGCACCTGCTGGAAGTCGGAGATATTCTCTGGTGGATGGCTCCATTCATTCACAGCAGACACACTTAACACCCAGTAATTATGAGCCACTGTTCCAGCCTCATACAATTAGAAAATTACTTCAGTACCATCCAAATGCTCATGGAACTCAAATGAGAATCAGGAGATGGATACCTAAAGCAAATGCTCTCAACACACTGTAACATAATTAAGGTATAAATAAAATGCTGTGAAAACAGAGAAATATGAGACATTTGTTCTTTGAAGGGAGAAGTAAATATTACACCTCAGGAACAGGCATGATGAAAGAATTAGCAGACAATTCAGCCAGCAAAGAAGGGTAAAAGGACCCAGGTAGAGCATGAGCAGAGGCCTAGATTGCGGCTGGACAAGGGTTAAGTAAATGATTGAGGACCAACCTACACATCAATCCCAAATTTATCCTGGTACTGATCCTGGCAATGATCTACAAAACAGACTGAAGATGGTTAGGAATGAATGAATGAAAGAACACTTCCAGTTCAGGATATCCAAAGATACAGAAAACCTCCATTCCCAGGGTAACACCAGAAAATTCAAAACAATATAAAAAGCACACATTTGGGATGGTCCAAGACCAGCAGATAAGAAATGATACAGACCAGACATGACGGCTGCATGTCCAGAGAGGGAAGCCTTCACAGGTGAGCAGTGGATTTCTAAAGCTTTCAAGGAGCAAATGCCAGGCGTGAGTGTGGGCAGCAGGATGAGGAGGCCTGAGTTCTGGGAAAGTTCACCAGGTCAACAAGGGGACAGATAGGCAGGACTCTGGGGACACAGCTGAGTAGGAAGCTGCAGGAATGTGTCTGCCCACCTAGACAACAACTACATTGACAGAATCTGTCTGATGTAACTATTCGGGAACTCTGGAGTCTGTCTGCTGAAGGCTTGCGACTTCCAAGGGAAGACGTAGAGGGTAAACTGCAGTTAGTATTAGCAATTTGCACAGTGGCAGCCCCCCATCCCCTACTGTCAGCCACCTTGCCTGATCCCATGTTACAAATATCGGGACCTGTGCTCCAATTGTTGACTGCTGCCCCTGATCCCAGAAGGGGGACAGAGAGAGGCTGCCAGCCCTTGCTCCTGCACTTCCCCTGCCAGCTGGAGGGACTCCCAGGGGATTTCACAGGCAGAGGCCACTCCTCCCTGCACTCATTTATTCTGTCCTTTTCCGCTCTTGGGGGTCAGACACTGAAGACCAGGACATCACAAAACAATTGCATCCATGGGAGAAAACTGGAGAGTGACCACGCATGCTGGGGGAAAGGCTCCGCAGGGACCTGGGAAGACCTTGCACACGCACTGCTGGCTGAGCCCCAGCACAGGCACACACAACCGCAATTTTTTTAAAAACCCAGCGAACACTGGGGAAGGATAATCTGGTTTCCAGAGTTACCACATTAAATATCTGGTTTTCAACAAAAAGCCACAAGGCATCAAAAAAAATAGGAAAGTATAGCCCATTCGAAGGAAAAATTAAGTCAACAGATATTGTTACCAAAAAAGATCTGATGGCAGATACATTAGCCAAAGATTTTAAAACAACTATCTTAAAGATGCTCCAAGAACTAAAAGGTATGCAGAGAGTAAAGAAAACAATATGTTCAAAAACTGAACTATCAAAAAGGAGAAAACCTAAAAATTAACCAAAAAGATATTCTGAGGCTGAAAAGTACATTAACTGAAATTTAAAAGTTCACTACACAAATTCAAAGGCTGATTTGAGCAGGCAGAAGAAAGAATCAGTGAACTTGCACACAGGACAATGGAAATTCTTGAGTCTAAGGAACAGAAAGAAAAACAAAGGAAGAAAAGACAGCCTAAGAGAACTGTGGGACACCAGTCAATCAACATACACATTGTGAGAGACCCAAAAGGAGAAGAAAGAGGAAGAGGGAATATTTGAAGAAATGATGGCTGACAACCTCTCAAGTTAGATAAAAGACAATAATATAAATATTCAAGCCCTGGCTGGTGTAGCTCAGCAATTGAGCTCGGGCCTGTGGACCAAATAACTGCAGTTCCATTCCCAGTCAGGGCACATGCCTGGGTTGCAGGCCAGTTCCTGGCAAGGGACACACGAGAGGCAACCACACATTGATATTTCTCTCCCTCTCTCCTTCCCTTCCCCTCTAAAAATAAATAAATATATTTTAAAAAAATAAATATTCAAGAAGCTCAATAAATTCTAAATACTGTGAATTTGAAGAAGCCCACACTGCCCTGAGAGGGTAGCTCAGTGGGTTAGAGTGTCATCGGGTTTGATCTACAGAACTGATCTCTGGTCAGGGCACATAAAAGAAGCAACCAATGAGTGCATAAATAAGTGGAACAATGTTGTGGACTGCTCTGCTTGGTTTTAGGAATTGGAACTCTCTACCCCCTGTGGCTAAGGATGAACGTGAGCAGCAGGAGACAAAGCTTGTCTCTGTAGCAAACACTGCCTCAGAGACAGTGTTTCCTCCCTGCCCCCAAAGCCTGGTCAGAAGTCAATGACAGGTAAGTCCCCTCACAGAGGAGGGGCAACCTAGGCCAGACAGGACCACTTGGGAGACCATCATGGAAGGACTCAGGGGGCTGCAACAAAGAGGGAGCAATGGACTCTTGCCCCCCGGTTTTGAAAAAGCCCAAGTCCCCATGTCCTCTGGGAGAAGTGCTTCCTGGCTGCTTCCTGGCTGCTTCCTGGCTCTTAAGCCTGAGTACCTGATGGAGAGGGGTGCGGCTCCTTGCCTTGCTAGAGCATGTCCTGGGAAAAAATCTGGCATCACAAAGACTTCCTGATAAACCTGTGAAATCTNCAATGGACTCTTGCCCCCCGGTTTTGAAAAAGCCCAAGTCCCCATGTCCTCTGGGAGAAGTGCTTCCTGGCTGCTTCCTGGCTGCTTCCTGGCTCTTAAGCCTGAGTACCTGATGGAGAGGGGTGCGGCTCCTTGCCCTGCTAGAGCATGTCCTGGGAAAAAAATCTGGCATCACAAAGACTTCCTGATAAACCTGTGAAATCTGCTCTGCTAAGAGTGCTTTCATTCATATGATAAGGGTTCAAGCAGGAAACCTTAAAACTCTCTGCCTAACAGACTCTGACTTAGACTATCTACTGTTTGATCCTTGCCACCCTGTATTCCTGTGTATTACAACCCAATACAAGCCCTTGGAGAAAAGGGCTCAACGCCTTTTTCCCCTGAGAAACTGGCCACTGCTCAAGGCCTTTTTCCTCTGGGAAACTGGGTACCTCTCCTCCCCAAGCAGATCATGTCTCAGTCATGTTTACTCTCATCCATGGCACATGGGGGGGGGGACTTGCGAGGAAATTCGCCCCCACAGAACAACACATTAATATTTTTCTCCTTCTCTATCTAAAAATCAATGAAACAATTTTAAAATAAAAAATAAAGAAACTCACACCAAGATACATGATCTAATTTTCAAAATCCAAAGATAAAGAATCTGGAAAGTAGCAAGATAGAGGCAAATCATCACATAAAAGGGATCCTCAATTAGGTTATCAGCAGACTGTTCATCAGAAACTGGAGACCAGAATGCAGTGTGCTGATACAGTCAATGGGCCAAAGAGAAAAACACTCATCCAAAACCTTCACCTGGCAAAACGCTCCTACAAAAGTGAGGGAGAAATTAAGACATTCCCAGGTAAACAACAGCTGAAGGACTTACCAATGAACCTGCCGTACAAGGATGAAAAGAAAGAATGCTAGATAGGACCATAAAGCAATGTGGACAAACAAATAAAGATCCCAATAAGGAAAAAAATACACGAACAATGATAAAATCAGTATAATTGTAACAATGGCTTGTAACTATACTTTCTGTTTTCTACTTGATTTAAAAGACTGCACATTTAAAAAAAAACCATTAGTCTAAAACCTAGAATATTATTGGAACTTAGTATTTTTATGTAACTAAGAGACAAATAGATTTAAAAGAATTGTTAGTTTACATATTGGGACATAGACGCATAAAGATGTAATTTTGTGACATAACAAATGAAAGGAGTAGAATTTTTATATTGTTATTGAAGTTAAGCTGCTATAAAGTCAAATTAGTGTTACAACTTTAGGATGTTAAATGAAATCTCCATAGTAACCACAAAGAAAATAGCTATTGAACATACACAAAAGGAAATGAAAAAGGAATTTAACCAGTTCATTACAAAAAATCAACTGAACACAAAAATAGTAATGCAGTAAATGAGGGACAAAAAATCTATAAGGTGTATAGAAAACAAACAGCAAAAGGATAGAAGCAATTGCTTTAAATGTAAATAAATTAAACATTGCGACCAAAAGACAGAGACTGGCAGAATAAATAAAAACACAGTATCCAATTGCCCTGGCCAAGTGGCTCAGTCAGCTGGAGTGTCATTCCACACACTAAGGTTACAGGTTTGCTCCCTGGTCAGGGCACACATGGGAGGCAACTAATGACTGCCGTTTCTCTCTCACACTGATGTTTCTCTCTCTCTTTCTCTGTAAAAATCCAACATATCATCAAGTGAGGATTTAAACAATTAATTTTTTTAAAAAACAGGCCCTGGCTGGTATAGCTCAGTGGACTGAGCGTGGGCCTGTGAACCAAACAACCGCAGTTCGATTCCCAGTTAGGGCACATCCCTGGGTTGCAGGCCAGTTCCTAGCAGGGGACTCATGAGAGGCAACCACACATTGATGTTTCTCTCCCTCTCTCCTTCCCTTCCCCTGTAAATAAAATCTTAAAAAAAAAAAAAAAAAAAACAGGCTCAGTTAGAGACAAACTGAGAACATGAGAGAATGGAAAAAGATATTCCATTAGTTACAGAAAGAGACTAGGGTTGGCTACATTAATCAGACAAAATAAACTTTAAATTAAAAATGTTAAAATATATTAACTCACATGTTAAGACCTAAGTGTTCCTTAGATAAAAAAACCTCAAGAACTGTTGGACTAGAAATATAAATCTAAATACTAAATATTAAATTAAGCCATAGATGGGTTTAAGCTGCCTATGAGGCTTCAGGTGGAAAACCAGGAGAAAGCCTGCAGCTGAGGACAATGGGAAAAGCTGGACGAAATATTAAGAAACCTAGGTAAAGGTTTTAGATCTGGGCAGCATGAGAGGAAGAATAGAGGCCTAGGGAAACAAGGCAGGCTTTTAAATCTTTTTCCTCTGGCAGCTGATTTTGCTGATGCCACCAAGTTACCTCCTTTGGAAGCTAGGAGATTCAGGAATGCTTTTTAAAAACTGATTTAATTTGCTAAACCATCAAAGTTACCCTTTTAAGGTATAAAGTACAAATGTTTCCACATTGTAAAACTGTGCAAAAATCACCACCATCTAACTTGAGAGCATGCATGTTCGTCGCCACAAAGGCGATCAAAGGTGATCTCATACCCATTAGCAGTCACTTCTACTGCTCCAAACCAACCCCCAGACCATAGTACCCTATTTTGTTTCTCTGGATTGGGTATTCTAGGCAAACAGAATCAATCAAATGTGGCCTCCTGTGACTAATTAATATGACTCAATATAACGTTTTTACAGTTCTTCCATGTTGTAGGATTATCAGTCCGTCACTGGTTTCATCAATAATCACCTATTGCAGAATGTGTCACCTTTTGTCTGGCTATTCATCAGTCCACCTTCACTTGGACTGTTTCTATTTCTCGCTGTTATGAGTAATACTGGTATAAACACTTGTGTGGAAGTTTCTGTGAGGACACGTTTTTCTTTCTTTGGGGTATATACCTAGGAGTAAAGACACCAGTCACGTGGTACCTCCACAAGAACACCCTGAGGAACTGCCTGCCAGGTGGCTCTCCAAAGCAGCTGCACCGTTTTCAAATCCCACCCGCAATGCGTGAGGGTTCTCATTTCCCCACCCCCGACAGCACTTCCACTTTTTTAATTCTAGCCATCCTAGTGTGTGTGAGGTGGTATCTCACCGTATGCTTTTAAATTGAGACTTTATTTTTTAGATCATTAAGCCAGGTTACACAGTTGTCTATTGATTTGTGTGTTTATTTCCATGAACCTTTAGTCAATTATTGTTTCCAAGTCCCAAGTTCACCTCAACTGTGTGACAAAAATTAAGGGGTGGAGTGTGTGCAAGCTTAGCCAGAATGAGTGAGAAGGAGCATAATCCTTTAATGCAGTGCGGAGGTGAAGACAGGAATCAGCCCCAGAAAGGTCAGGCAGATGGAAAATCTCTGGGGATGAAGACTTAGACAGAGTCCCGCCACTTCTTTCCCACGTGGATGTTTTCCCATTACTGCCAAACCGGAGGAGCTGGGTGTGATCAGCAAACAGGCCACTTATTTACACAAGGAAACAAAAAGCGTACGACCAAATCTCTTACATGCTATGACAGGTACTGCTGTGAGGATTCTGACGATTAAGGGCTCACAAACTGATTAGGAATCAACTCATGGAAAAGGCAGCAGATGTGTCTTGAGAAGCACAAACCAGGCAAAGGAAAACACCAAGTGAGGCAAGTGGAAAAGAACCACCTTTTGCCTAAAAGAAGGGCAGTACGTCAGGAGATTCTTGTAAGAAAAAAAAAATTGAAAACCAAAAAAGTAAAAAAAAAAATTTTAGTGTTTACAGTTATAAATGTTCCATTAAGCTCTGCTTTACCTACATCTATGGGTTTTGGCATGTTGTGTTTATTTTTATTAATCTCAAAACAGTTTATCTCCCTCTTTACTGTCTTCTTTGACCCCATGGTTATTGAAGAGTATTGTTTAATTTCCATGTTTTTGTGAATTCCCTAAATTTCTTTCTGAATTTCACGTTAATCCTTCTAAATTTGAGTCTTGTTTGCCTGACATGTGGTCTCTCACAGTGTGTCATGCACACTTGAAAAGAACATGTATTCTTTTGTTGGGATGCCCTACAGATGTCTGTCATGGTGAGGGCAATAATAGTGTTGTTCCAGTCTATTTTTTCTTTTGTTAATCTTCTCCTACTTGTTCACCCATTACTGAAAATGGGAGTTTTGAAGTCTTCAACTGTTATNGAAGAGTATTGTTTAATTTCCATGTTTTTGTGAATTCCCTAAATTTCTTTCTGAATTTCACGTTAATCCTTCTAAATTTGAGTCTTGTTTGCCTGACATGTGGTCTCTCACAGTGTGTCATGCACACTTGAAAAGAACATGTATTCTTTTGTTGGGTGGGATGCCCTACAGATGTCTGTCATGGTGAGGGCAATAACAGTGCTGTTCCAGTCTATTTTTTCTTTTGTTAATCTTCTCCTACTTGTTCACCCATTACTGAAAATGGGAGTTTTGAAGTCTTCAACTGTTATTGTTGAATTGTCCATTTCATCATTTGTTTGTTTCATGTATGTTGGGTCTGCACTGTTAGGCTCACATATGTTTATGGCATGTCTTCCTTGTGAACGGACACGTTTGCCTTTATAGTGTCCTTCCTTGCCTTCAGTAACAACTGGTACCTTAGAGTTTACTTCCTCTGACAGTATAACCACACAAGCTTTCTGCCGGTTTCTATTTGCCTGGTGTATCTTGTTCCGTGCTTCTACTTTCAACTTAGTCTTTGAAGCTAAAATGTGTCCTCTGTGGAAAGCACACCTACAGATTTTTACTTAATCCATGCTGTTAGTCTCTACTTTCCAAATAAAGTGTTTAGTCTGTTTACACTTAATGTAACTGCCGATAAGCTAATATTTACATCTGCCATTTTACTGCCTGTTTTCCACGTGCTTTTCATCTTTTTTGTTCTTCTATTTTCCCGTGACAGCTTTATTTTGTATTAAATAGACATTTTCAAGTTACCATTTTAATTCCTTTATTGTGATGCATTTTCTTAGTGTCCCCATTGGGGATTACAATTAACATATTGACTCAAAATAATTTCATCTGGTTAATACAAAATTAATTGCATTAATATTTTTAAAAGTGTGCTCCTTTTTGGCTCCATCCCCTCTCCTCTCTTACTGTCATACAAACTACATAATTAAATATTGGATATACACCTACTCAGATTTATATTTACGGACTTTTGTATTTGTCTCTGAAATTACAGAAGGAGAGTTAAAAACAAAAGTGCATTTTTGCCTTTTTAAAAAAAGATTTTATTTATCTCTAGAGGGGAAGGGAAGGAGGGAGAATAATATCAACATATGGTTGCCTCTTGGGTGTCCCCTGCTGGGAATTGGCCTGCAACCCAGGCATGTGCCCTGACTGGGAATCAAACCACGGTTGTCTGATTTGCAGACCCAAGCTCAATCCACTGAGCTACACCAGCCAGGGCAATTTTTGCCTCTTTTATATTTATCTACATAGTAGTCTTTTCTGGTGGCATTTATTTCTTCATGTTGATGAGAGTTAGCATCCAGTGTCAATTCATTTCTACATGAAGAAAGTATCTTAACTTTCCCATTTTAAAAAAAAATGGAAATATATACAAATCACATACCATAAATTTCAGTATTTTAAACTGCACAATTCAGTGTTTTTAAAAATATTTTATTGCTTACATTACTACAGTTGTCCCAATTTTCCCCCCTTTGCCTCCACCTACCTGGCCCCCAGCCACTTCCTCAGGCAATCCCCACAGCTGTTGTCCACAGGCCATGCATCTATATGCCTCTGGCTGCTCTATTCCCTATGCTATATTTTCCACCCTCACGACACGTCTGTAACTACCATTTGTACTTCTTAATCCCTTCACTTTTACCCATGAATCCCCCAATCTCCCTCCCATCTGGCAACCATCAAAACATTCTCTTTGTTTTTGTTCTACTTAGTGTTTTGTAGATTCAATTGTGGATACATGTCTATTTATTGCCGTTTTTGTTCATATTTTTTATCTTCGCCTTCAAGAAGACCCATTAACATCTCATATAATACTAGTCTGGTGGTGATGAACTCCTTTAGCTCTTTCTTATCTGGGAAGCTCTACGTCTGACCTTCAATTCTAAATGCTGGTTTTGCTGCATAACTTTAGTTGTAGGTCCTAGCTTTTTATCACTTTGAAAATTTCTTGCAATGTCTTCTAAGAGTCTGCAAATTTGCTTTTGAGAAATCAGCTGACAGTCTTATGGGAGCTCCTTTGTGGAGCTACTAACTGCTTTTCTCTTGCTACTTTTAAGACTGTTTTTAACCTTTAACATTTTAATTACCATGTGTCTTGGTGTGGGTCTTTTTGGGTCCAATTTGTTTGGGACTCTTTGTACTTCCTGGACTTGTGAATTTCCTTCAGCAAGTCAGAGAAGTTCTGTCATTATTTTTTCAAATACATTTCCAATTTCTTGCTCTCCATCCACATCTCCATGATATGATTGTTGGCAAAATTAAAGTTGCCCCAGAGGCTCTTTACACTATCCTTTTTTTTCCTTCTTGCTGTTCTGACTGGTTGTTTTTTGCTTCCTTATACTCCAACGAGCTGACTTGATTCTCACCGTCAACCACTCTACAGCTGATTCCCTGTAAATTGTTCTTTATTTCAATTAGTGTATCTTTCCTTTCCAACTGGCTCTTTTCTGCTGCTGAGGTCCTCACTAAGTTCACTGAGCATCCTTATAACCAGTGTTTTGACCCTACATCTAGTAGATTGCTTGTCTACATTTCTAGTTCTTTTTCTGGAGTTTTGTTGTTCTTTCAGGTGGGCCATGTTTGTCTCCTCATTTTGGCAGCCTCCCTGTGGTTATTTCTATGTATTAGGTAGAGCTGTTACATCTCCCAGGTTTTGTAAGGTAGCCTAATTATAGTAAATGTCCTGTAGGACCCACTGGCACATCCTCCTATTACCCAAGTTAGGTACTCGAGGTGTGCCCAATGTACAGGCTGTGTACACTCCTCTTGCAGTTGAGTCTCAATTAGTGTTGGCATGTTGAAGGTCAGCCACTGCCTGAGTTCTGTCCAGGGTCACACAATATAAGCTACAAAGAAACCTGCAGCTGACTGCTATTTGCGCTGGGCTTGGAGGTTTCTAGGCAAGGCCAAGCTGTGAACCAAGGTCAGCTGCTGTTAGTGCCAGTCCCGAAGCAACTTAACAAGAGGAACAGGGTTCACTAAAGCCAGGTAATACTTGTTTGAGAGAATTAAGGAAAATCTGAAGCATCAACCAAGACAAGCCACTGATATGGAAAAACCACTGAAAACAGCTTGGATGGGCAGGGCCTCAGGAAATCACCAGGTAGGGTAAACAGTGTGAGCCAGGTTGAGAGTATCAGATATGGTGCCCACTTGCTAGCTCTGTGGAGGGCTCAGAAAAGGAACAATGGCCTCTGCCAGCAATTCTGAGAGAAAGCTGCCCACCCCCGTCATTCTCACCCTGATGCCAGACAATTCAGTCTTCTCCATAGGTCTTCGAAACCTTTCAGTGCGTTGCCCCCACACATGGAGATCAGATGGAGCTAGTCCAAGTAAGTCTGCATGTGGACCCTGTAAGAGGAACTGCCTTGGACTCCAGAGTTTCTGTCTTCTACAGCCTTAAACCCTGCTAGTTTTTACAGCTGGAAGTGATGGAGACTTATCTTCCGGGCCCCGGAACCCTGGACTGATGGGTCTGGGAATCCTTGCTCCTGAAATACCCCTCTGAATTTTATCTACCACACATGGGTGTGGGACCAGCCAGTTCCAGGTCTCCACCCCATCACCAGCCTGGATGCAATTTCTTCTTTAATTCCGTAGTTGTAAGACTTCCATTGAGCTTGTTTTGTGATCGTTCTGAATGATGGTTATTCTACAGTTTAGCTGTAATTCTGATTTGGTTATGCAAGGAGTCAAGTTGTGTTTACCTACACCACCATCTTGACCAGAAGCTCCATGTTTTTAGTATATTCACAAAAGTATGGACCTATCAAAACTATTTAATTCCATAATATTTTCATCATGCCTAGAAGAACCCACTACCCAATAGGAGTAACTCCACATTCCTGCCCATGTCCTCATTCTCTGAAAACCAGTAATCAATCTCTTTTTTGTTTCAATGGACTTGCCTACTCTGGATATCTCATAGAAATGGAACAATATAAATGTGGCTTTTTAGGTTTAGAATTTCTATCACTGAGCATATTACCAAGGTTTCTTCCTCATTGTAAGATAGCTTTTCTTGGTACAGAATTCTTGATTCTACCTTCCTTACATCATTTTTAATATGGCATTCCACTGCTTTCTGGCTTCCATAATTTCTAATGAGAGAAGTCAGCTCATCTTATTGAAGATGCCTTGAACACAGTAAGTGGCTTTTTCTTGGTGCTTTCAGAATGCCCTCTTGGTCTTCCAGCAGTTTTACTGGGATGTGTCTAGGTAGGGATATCTTTAGGTTTTCTTACCTAGTGTTCGTTGGGCTTCTTAGATGACTTGGTTATTGTTTTTCTTCAAGTTTGGGAATTGCAGGCTATTATTTCTTCCAACACTCTTTACCCCCATACTTTCTCTTTACTCACCTTCTGGGAATCACATGATTTTTACAATGGTATCCCACAGATCTTTGTCTCTATTCATTTTTCTTTTCTTTTTTTCTTGCTTTTTCATATACTGGATAAGCTCATTTGATCTATCTTCAAGTTTACTCATTATTTCTTCTGCCTAATCAAATCTCTGTAAAGCCCCTGTAGTGAAATTTTCATTTACTCTATTTCTTGCAATTCCAGGAATTTCTACACAATTCTTTTAAAAGTTTTTAAAAATTATCCTTACTGATACATAATTCATACACTATATGCCAATTTAAAGTGCAAAATCCAATATCTTTTAGTATATTCACTAATATGTACACCCAAACCACAGTCTATTTTATAACTTTTCAATGACCTCATAAAGAAACTCCATATTCATTAGCCATTACCTCCCTACTCGCCCTCCCAACTAACCCCTACCTTAGCCTCAAGCAACCATAATGTACTTTCTTTCCTCTGTATTCCGTTATGAATATTTGTTATAAATGAAATCACATACGTGATCTTTTGTGACTGGATTCTTTCTCTTAGTGGAACATTTTCAAGGTTAAAGTATTGCTTGCTATTTGTCTCACATGGTCTACACTCTTTTTTCTTCCTTAAAAATTTTTTTTTTTACTATTTTCTCTTCCTCATTGGGTAGTTGTATACTCTTTTATTACTCTTATACTGGCTACCCCAGAAACTACAACACAAAACTTTAGCGTATCAAAGTGTAATATTAATTGGTACTTTCACTTTTACTCAACAATTCAAGGAACTAAAAGCACTGAAATTTCAATGTAGTCCCATTTGTTTTTTTCTTTTATTTCCATTGCCCCAGAAGGTAAGTCAGAAAAAAATATTACTAACAGAAATGTTGTAAGATTTTTTGGTAAAGATTTTACTTATCTCTAGAGAGAAAGGGAAGGAGAGAGGGAGAGAAATATCAATGTCTGGTTGCCTCTCGTGCGTCCCCTGCTGGGAACTGGCCTGCAACCCAGGCATGTGCCCTGACTGGGAATGGAACCGCAGTTGTTTGGTTAACAGGCCCACGCTCAATTCCCTGAGCTACACCAGCCAGGGTGAAATGTCGTAAGATTTTACTGTTTTTTTCTAAGAGTTTTATGGTTTTGAGTTTTACATTTAAGTCTTTAACCCATTTAAACTTTATTTTTCTATACAGTGTAAGAAGGTGGTTTAATTTCATTTACTATATATAGTGTGCCCAATTTTCTCAACACCATTTATTGAATAGACTTCTTTACCCCACTGTCCCTGCCACCTTTGTCATATATTAATGGACTATATGGCTGTGCATTTATTTTTGGGCTTTCTATTCTTTTGCACTGACCCACAGACATTTTAATACCAGTACCATGCTGTTTTATTATAGTCTTGTAGTATAGTTTGGTATCAGGTAGCATGACATCTCTAAGTTTGTTTTTCAACATTGCTGTGGCTATTTGGGGTCTTTTGTGGTTCCACATACATTTTTGGATTATTTGTTGTAGTTGTGTGAAAAGATCATTATTTTGATAGGAAATGTAGTGAATCTATAGATTGCTTTGGGTAGTATAAACATTTTAATGATGCTAATTCTTCCTATCTATGAACACAGTATACACTACCATTTATTTGTATCTTCTTCAATTTCTTTTTTCAGTGTCATAATTTTCTCGGTACAGGTCTTTTACCTCCTTGGTTAAATTTATTTCTAGGTATTTTTTGATGCACTTGTAAATGAAATTCCTTTATTAGTTTCCCTTTCTGACAGTTCATTCTTGCTATATAAAAATGCAAATTATTCCTGTATATTTATTTTGTATCCTGCTACATTACTGAATTCATTTTCATTCTAGCAGTTTTCTGGTATAATCCTTAGGGTTCTCTATCTACAGTATCATGTCATGTTCAAATAATGACAATTTTACTTCTTCCTTTCCAATTCGGATGCCTATTATTTCTTCTTTTTGTCTGAATGCTGTGGCTAGGACTTCTCGTACTATGTTGAATAAGAGAGATGAAAGTGGACATTCCTGTCTTGTTCCTGATATTAAAGGAGACACTTTTAGTTTTCCCCAGTTGAGTATGATGTTAGCTGCTGGTTTGTCATGTATAACCTTTGTTATATTGAGGTATGTTCCCTCCAATCCCAATTTGATGGGTTTTTAAAAAAATCATAAATGGGTATCAGATTCTATCAAATGCTTTTCATGCATCTATTGAAATAGTAATATAACTTTTATCCTTTTGTTTAGATGGTGTACCATGTTAATTAATTTATGAATATTGTACCAACCTTGCATCCCAGGAATAAATCCCAGTTGGTCATGGTATATGGTCTTTTTAAGTATTGCTGAATTCAGTTTACAAATATTTTGTTGATGCCTTTTACATCTATGTTCATCAGGAATATTGGTCTGTAATTTTATTTTTTTTTTGAGGTATCTTTATCTGGTTTTGAAATTAGAATACTGCTGGCCTCATAAAATGAGCTTGGCATTTATTTTCCTTAAGCACTTTATAGCTATTTTTTAAAAATATTTTATTTATTTATCTTAGAGGGGAAGGGAAGGAGAGAGAGAGAGAGAGAAATATCAATGTATGCCTCTCGTGCGTCCCCCACCAGGAATCGGGAACTGGCCTGCAACCCAGGCATGTGCCCTGACTGGGAATCGAACCGCGATCGTGTGGTTCGCAGGCCCGCGCTCAACCACGGAGCTACAGCAGCCAGGGCTATAGCTATTATTTTATTATCCTGCTTATGCTGTTTCCTTTCACAAGTTAGCTATTATTCCATTTTTTTGGTCCTTTGATGGGAAATTCTTTTCTTTTCCTTTGATATATAAGGTCTTTACTTTCACCAGTTTTATATAAGTATACTCTTAAGTTTACTTTTATTTTTAATACATCCTGTTTGGGATTCGTTAAATTTTTTGTATCTGTGCCTTATATCTTCTATCACTATTGGGATATATATCTTCTTTACTATTGTCTTTTCAGATGTTTCCTCTCACACCCTCTCTAACCTCCCTATGGGATGCTTATTATGCATATATTATATTTTAACTTCACATCCTCCTGTCTGTTGCCCTATTATATTTTCTAACCTTTCATATTTCAATGCTTCGGTCTGATTTTCTTTTTCTTATCTTTTTAAAATTTTATTTATTTTTAGAGAAGAGAAGGGAAGGAGGCAGAGGGAGAAAAACATCTATATTTGGTTGCCTCTCATACACCCCCTACTGGGGACCTGGCTTGCAACCCAGGCATGTGCCCTAAACTGGGAATCGAACTGCCATCCCTTTGGTTTACAGTCCACTCAATCCACTGAGCCACACCAGCTAGGCTCAGTCTGATTTTCTTATGTACTTTTCACTTGGTTCACTACTTCAATTAAGTCTACACTACTGTTACCCATTTTTTAATGCAAGGAGTGGTGTTTCCCCAAAATTTGTATGTTGAAATCCTAACCCCTAGTTCCTTTGAATGTGACTGTATTTGGAGATGAAGGCTTTAAAGAAGTTACTAAACCCTGAATTGTGTGGGTCAGTTGTTTGGGTGCCACTCTGCAAAGCAAAAGGCTACTGATATGATTTCCAGTTAGGGCACATGCCTGAGCTATGGGCAGGTTCCCAGTTGGGGCATGTGCAAGGGGCAACCGATAAATGTTTCTCTCACACACAGAAGTTTCTCTCCCTCCCCCCTCTTCCTTTCCCTTTCCTTCTCTCTAAAAGAAATGAATAAAATCTTTTAAAATATTAAATAAAGAAGTTATTAAGCTTAAATGAGGTCATTGGGATGGGCCCTAACTAAATATAACAAGAAGAGATGAAGATACGGACACACAAAGGGTGAAGACCATGTACCAGAAAGAGAATACAGTATCTACAAGACAAGGACAAAGACCATTAGAGAATCCAAGCCTGCCAGCACCCTGATCTTGGACCTCCATCCTCTAGAACTGTGAGCAAATACATATTTGTGCTGTAAGCCACCCAGCTATGGTATGTTGTTATGGAAGCTCTAGCAACCTAATATACCCATCCATTGAGTGAATTTGTTTAGCATAATTTCCATTCTAGAAATTCCAATTGCTTTTTAAATAGTTTCTAATTCTTTTCTAAAGTTTCTAACGTTATCTTTTATCTCTTTGAACATATTCAGTGCACCTATTTTTAAATGTGTCTGCTCAATTCATTGAGTCTTCTGTGGATCCAGATCAATTATTTGTTTTTCTTGGTATTAGTGCCTTCATTTTCTCTCCATGTGTTATGAGTTATTATTTATTGATTACTAGACATTGTAGAAACAGTTCAATGCCTAGGATAATGTTAATTTTCCTTCAGAGAGTTTAATTGATTCTGGCAAGTGAGCAGTGAAATTAATAGCTCACCTAAACCCATACTTAAGGACTGATATAAATCACAGTTGGTCTACCAATAGTTTTTCTTTACTCCTGGTTTTTAGTTCTCTAGATTCACAGCCCAAAGAATGGGGAGTGTGCTCAGGACCACCACTGCTTTGGGGGCCCTGGTCTAAAAACTTTCAAACATCCTGCAAATCTTTTCAACTGCCTCTATGTTTCAGCTGCCTCTTCCATAATTAGCGTATGTCTAATATGCTAATGTCTAAGCTTTCTGTCTTTTTGTATCTTGGCTTTCTTATTCTTTTTTGCTTTATTACTCTTCAATTACACTTCATATTACCTGTCACATATATGTATATATACAAATGTATATATATATGCACACATAATGCATGTGTACATACATATGTGTATGTTTAATGTATTTCTTTTTAAATATTGCATGCCAAACATAGTATTTACAATCCTGTTAACAGAAATAATGTAGGGCTTAGAATGGTGTTCTTCACACAGAAAAGATTTAAGTTTCTTTGTTCCCAGTGTCTGGAGTTTTAATACTATGAAAAACTTGGGAACACTAGCACTCTGTGTTATCATATCTGATTTTATGGATTGAAGTACTTCTAAGATGCGCCACAGTCTACTTTAAGGGCTTATATACCTCTCAATCACCCTCAGATGAAGCACTCCTCAGGGAATACTTCTTGAATGTAAAAGGATCTCCAAAAATCTGTTCCTCCATTTAGGCAATAAGTACACTGCAAAACTGGTCAAAATCAACTTATTTATAACTACTGCTAGTCACCAAAAACTTTCAACAATCTGAAGAGCATTTATACAATAAAAAGGACTGCATCTCATAAGAACAATGATTTTGTTGTTTTACCTTGCTCTATGCACACTCCTCTTTCTCTGAAGTAGCTGTTATGCCTGCAGCTTCACTACCAACCATGTTGATATAAAAGTCATCTACCAGTCCCTAGAGGGGGCAGAACAAGTCCCAGACATTTAAAGAAGTCTTTGTGCAGCCATTACCTGGTTACTAAGCTAAAAAGGGGAGGTTTGGGTGGCTATGCACACTTTAGACTACAGAGATCACAGAATCAGGCCAAGAAACTCATCAAACAAGCAACAGTAACAGCAATCTCTGTGTTTGGAAATACCATTTGCAGAGTTGCCACATTATATTAAAAATAGCCATTCTTCAATAAAAATTTTTGAGACATACCAACAAATAAAGTATGGTCCATACACACGGAAAAAAATAGACAATAAAAACTGTCCTATATGTTGGGTTTTACTAGACAAGTGCTTTAAACCAACTATTGCAAATACTATCCAAAGACTGAAGAAAACCACATCTAAAGACCTTAAGGAAAGTAGAAGTGTCTCACCAAATAGACTATCAATAAAGAGATAAAAATAAGAAACAATCAAACAGAAACTGTGGTGTTGAACAGTATAACAACTACAATGAAAAAAATCACTAGAGAGGCTTAACAGCACATTTGATCAGGCAGAAGAAATAATTACAAACTATTAGATAGGTCAATTGAGTTTATCCAGTGTGAAAATAGAAAGGGAAAACAGAAGGAATAATATATAAATGAAGCCTCTGAGGCCTGTGAGACATTGTCAAGCATACCAACACAACAGGAGTCTAGTAGGAGAGAAAAGGGGGCAAAAGAAAAATGTGCACAAATGGTAGACTAACAATTCCCAAATCTGAAGAAAAAGTTAACTGCACATCCGAGAAGCCTAAGGAGCATGAAGTAGCATGACTCAAACTCGATCTGAAACATCAGCTCTTCCCTGGGTATCCAGTTTAGTGGCCAACCCTGCAGATTTTCAACTTTCTATCCTCCAAAAATGTTAGCTAAGTCCTTAAAATAAATCTGTTTATATACACATAATACCCTACTCCAGATCTCTGTTTCTCTGGAGAACCGTAATACAGAATTAGAACAAAGGAAGAGAGAGAGACTACAACTACACAAGGCCAGAGTTTTCTTATATTACTGAAATTAGATTGGTACTAATCTGAACAAGACTGTTACAAATTAAAAGGCAGAAAAAGTATTTGATAAAATCTAACACACTTTTAATATAAAAACACTCATCAAATTAGAAATTAGAAGGAAACAGGATAAAGGAATTTCATGGAAAACACACAGTTAATATACTAATTGGTGAAATACTTGAAACTGTCCCCTAAGATCAGGAAAAAGACAAGAATGCCTGTTTTCATCACTATTACTCAAACTTGTAATGGAAATTCTAGCCCAAGCAACTAAGAAAAAAGAAAGAAATGAAAGGCATCAAAATTGTAAAGAAAGAAGTATAACTACCTCTATATGCAGATAATGTAATGTAATTGTATTGTCCCAAAGAATTTTCAAATCCCAAAGAATTTTTTAAAGGGTAATAAATAAATTCAGAAAGTTGTAGGGTTCAGGGTTAACATGCTAAAACAAGTTGCATTCTTATATACCTGTAATGAACAATTTAAAAGTGTCATTAATAAAATAATTTCATTTATAATTATTGCATGCAAGAGAATCAAATACCTAGAAATAAATTTAACCAAGGTGGTAACATAATTTTACATGGAAACTATAAAGCACTGCTGAAAAATTAAGGTAGACCTAAATAAATGTAAAGATACCTTAGGGCCATTTATTGCAAGACTGAGTATTATGAAGATGGCAGTATTTGCAAAACTATTTACACATTCAATGAAAATCTTATCAAAATTCCATGGCTTTTTTTGCACAAATGGAAATACATATACTCAAATTCATATGGAATTCTAAGTGGCCCAAATAGCTAAAATAGTATCATAAAAGGAATTAAACTGGGAGAGCCACACTTCCCAATTTAAAAACTAACTAAAAAGAAACAGCAATCAAAATAGCATTTTACTGACATGAGGATGGACACCAGACCAATGGAATAGAATTTAGAGTTCGGAAATAAATTCGTACAGCAGGGATAAATGGTGATAGAAGGAGCCTTGACTTGGGGTGGTGAGCACACAATACAGTATACAGATGATATACTGTAGAGTTGTATACCCAAAACCTATGTAATTTTATTAACCGTCACTCCAATGAATTCAATTAAAAAAACAAAACAAAAGAAATCCAAACACCTACAGCCAACTGATTTTTAACAGGAAGGCCAATACCTTATCATGAAAAGAGAACACAGTCTCTTCAGCAAGAGTTTCTGAGACAAGCGGACAACTGTACACAAAAGAATAAAGTTGGACCTCTCCCTCACTTCACACGAAGTGAACCTCAAAATGGATCGATGACCTAAATATAAAAGCTAAAGCAGAAACTGTTAAAAGAAAATACAGGAGTAAATCTCAGTCAGATTTGGCAACAGATTCTTACATTTGACAACAAAAGCATAGGAACAAAATACGAAAAAAATGAAATGGACTTTGTCAAAATTTAAAACTTCTGTGCATCAAATAACATTACTGAGAAAGTGAAGACACCCTACAGAAAAGGCAAAAATATTTGTAAATCTTGTATCAAACAAGGGTTCTGTATCCAGAATGTTTTTTTAAAAACCCTCTTATAACTCAACAACAAAAAGACAAAAGCTCAATGAAAATGTAGGGAAAAGATCTGAAAAGACTTTTCCAAAGAGAATATACAAATGGACAATAAACATACAAACATCACTGGTCATTAAAGAAATGTAAGTTAATTTAAAAATGAAAAACAAGAAGTGTTAGTGAGCACGTGAATAAACTGGAACCCTCGCACATGGCTGTGAGGAATGTAAAACAGTGCAGCCACTGTGGAAACCAGTGTGGGAGTTTCTCAAAGTTAAACAGAGAGTTACCGTATGACCCATCAGTTTTACTCCTAGGTACATACCCGGAAGAACTGAAGATCGGTACTCTAACAAATACACAGAGAAGCACCTGCACAGCTGCAGTATAGTCAAAAGGTAGATCAGTTAAAATGTCCATTAACGATGAACGGATAAACACTGTGAAATACACTTACAACGGAATACTCTTCATCCATAAAAAGTAACAAAGTACTGATATATACAACTTAGATGAACCTTAAAAATATGCTCAATGAAAGAAGCCAAAAATGAATTCCGGCCAAGATGGAGGCATAGGTGGAAAACAACAAAATTTAAAAACAAAGTTTTAGTAACAAAAATGCAACCCAAACACAGAAAATCGAAATGTACAGAAGACAACAACAATGAACCATTCAGCCAGACCAGTAAGAGGGGACGGAGTCAGCAGCTGGTGGAGGGGGGTCGCCCAGGAAAAAGCTGCTGGACCAACGGGAACGCAGGCGGCGGTTGGCAGATCACAGGAGTGGGGTGGCAACAGGCAGACCCAGTGAGGGCGCAAGGTGGCTGGCTGACCGTGGTCACACATTCACGCGCAGATAAACCAGGTGAAAAAACAGGCAGTGAAGACAGACCACTCGGACCAGGGCCCCAGTGCAGGGAATTAAAGCCTAAAAGCACCAATTGAAAATACTTTCAAGGGTCGAGGTGCCAGGAGAGGCTCCTGGGCTCATAGAGAGTTTGTTGGAGAGACCCACAGGGTTCTGGGGGATGCATAGGCCCATACACCGGGGAACCAGCACCAGAGGGGCCCAATTTGCTTGCAGGAAGCAGCAGAGGGGACCGAAATCTGAGAGAGAGCGTGGAACAAGCGCCACTGCCCCTCTCTGACCCTGACCCCATATACAGTGTCACAACCCAGAGACTAGGTCTCCCTGCCCTGGTGAACACCTAGGGCTCCGCCCCTCATATGTAACAGGTGCGAAGGGACCAAGACATTATGACTCAAGAAGAACAGCTCAAAACCCCAGAGCCAATACTTCTGAATGACTAAGAGACAGCCAACCTATCAGATGCACAGTTCGAAACACTGGTGATCAGAATGCTCACAGAACTGGTTGATTTTAGTCACAAATTAGAGGAACATATGAAGGCTAAACTACTTGAAATGAAGGGAGATGTCCAGGAAACCAATAGCGATGGAAAAGAAACTGGGACTCAAATCAATGGAATGGACCAGAAGGAAGAACAAAACATCCAACCAGAAAGGAAGGAAGAAATGAGAATTCAAAAAAGTGAGGAGAGGCTCAGGAACCTCCAGGACATCTTTAAACATTCCAACATCCGAATTATAGGGGTACCAGAAGAGGAAGAGGAAGAGCAACAAGTGGAAAACTTATTTGAACAAATAATAAAGGATAACTTCCCCAAGCTGGCAAAGGCAATAGACTTCCAGGAAGTCCAGGAAGCTCAGAGAGTCCCAAAGAAGTTGGACCCAAGGAGGAACACACCAAGGCACATCATAATTACATTAGCCAAGATTAAAATGAAGGAGAGAATCCTAGAAGCAGCAAGAGATAAGGGGACAGATAATGTAGGACATTAACCTACAAAGGAGTTCCTATCAGACTGTCAGCTGATTTCTCAAAAGAGACCTTATAGGCAAGAAGGGGCTGGAAAGAAGTATTCCAAGTCATGAAATCCAAAGACCTACAGCCAAGATTGCTCTATCTAGCAAAGCTTTCATTTAGAATGGAAGGGCAGATAAAGTGCTTCTCAGATAAGGCCAAATTCAAGGAGTTCATCATCACCAAGCCCTTATTATATGAAATGTTAATGGGACTTGTCTAAGAAAAAGGTAAAAAATATGAACAGTGAAAGGACAGCAAACTCACAGTTATTAACAACCACACCTAAAACAAAAGCAAACTAAGAGGACAGCTAGATCAGGAGCAGAACCACAGAAATGGAGATCACATGGAGGGTTAGCAACAGGGGAGTGGGAGGAGGAGAAGGGGAGAGAAGGTACAGAGAATAAGTAGCATAGATGGGGGGAGGGCAAGAATAGTATGGGAAATACAGAATCTAAAGAACTTGTGACACATGAAAATAAACTAAAGGGGGGATGGTGGGAGAGGGATGTGCAGGGAGGAGGGGAATGAAGAATGAAGGGGGGGAAGTGGGACAACTGTAATGGCATAATCAATAAAATATATTTTTTTAAAAATCCAAAGACACAAGTTCACATATTTTATGATTATTTCTATAAAATATATCTGAAATCAGCAAATTCACAGAAACAGAAAGCAAAGTAGATGTTACCAGGAAGTAGGGGGGAGGGTGAATGGGGACTAATTACCCTGTCCCAGGATCAGAAAGTGGCTGAAACCAGCAAGCAACTCTCCTGGGGCACTTGCCTGAGGTGGCACCTGGCCCATGAGTGAGTGGACACTGAGGGCTGCAGCAATGTGGAAGTGGGCTGCATCTAGACATATATCTCCTGCACCCTCTCATGTGCAAAATACCAGTAAGAACTACTCTGTGTGCCCAGAGGAGAAACAAAGAATGCAGACGGCGTTCTCCGGGGCAGACTCCGGAGGAAAGGCCCTGCACAGAACTGGCAAGCTACACTGACCCTGGGGCTCCAGGGGCTACAAACAGCTCCCGAGTAAAAGAGACGCCTTTTGTGGGTGGGGCTTTGCATACCTGCTGGTAGATGCCACTGCACAAAATACTAAAAAAGGACTAAAAAAAAAGATATTTCACCAATTTAGCTCACCAAGTCCCATTTCTTCAGACCAAAAGACACACTTTCATTCTCAGAGTAACAGTTGGACGGAGAATTAGGACGGGCCACTGAAACACTTCATCTGGAATGGAGGCAAGAAAGGTGTGAGGGCTGGCTACCACAGTTTTTCACGTGTGCAGGCACACAACACACGAGGGGCAGCCCACCAGACAGGTTCTCCCCCGTCTGTGGGACCCAGGGAAGGGGCTGGGGTGGGGCAGATGCAGGTATCAGCACACTTTTCTCTGTTTTCCCCCACAGGAGTGTGACACTCTTTTTCCTACCTGGTGTAGTGGTTTTTGGATCAGGGCCAAAATTGCAGGTGCCAAAAGCTGGGTGTGTACTCCCCTGCCAGAGTGCCCATGGCCAAGCACCACTAACAGGGTGGCTCACACAATAGAAATATACTGTCCCATAGGCCTGGAGTCGAGAAGTCCAAAATCAAAGCACTGGCGGGACTGTTTTCTTCTGAGGCCTGTGAGAGTCTTTCCCATGATTCCTTGCTCCTGGTCACCTCCGGTGTTCCTTTATGACCCTGTGTCTTCACAATGCTTTTCCTCTACATGTATGTGTGTCTGTGTCCCCATCTCCTCTCTTCATAAGGACATAGTCACACTGGATTAGGGCCCACTCTAGTGACTTCATCTTAACTGGATCACCTGCAAAGGCCCTATTTCCAATAAGGTTACATTCACGAGTAGGGCTTCAACATCTTTTTGGAGCGGGGGGCACAGTTCAACCCATAACATAACCTTGAACTGTATTTTTACATCTTTATTTTAGAGTTCCTAGGGGCCTGACAGGGTAAATAAACTGCTTTCACCCTCTCTGGCAAAACTGAGGTTCACTGGCTCCTCCAAATGTTCAGCATATTGCATTAGTCAACAAACAGAATGCAGCAGGAGTGACACTGCATGACCTTCCAGGCTAAAGTATAAAAGGAGACATGACTTGCACCTGCTCTCTCAGTCTCCCGGAACACTCATGCACTGAACCCAGACGCCACGCTGTGAGGACGCCCAAGTGAGCAAATGTGGCAAGGCCGCATGGGAAGGAACTGGAGTCCACTGTGCCCCATCCAACCTCCTGTGAACACCACAGGTGCTCCCTGCATGTTGCTAAGTTTTAGAGTAATTTGTTACACCACCATCAATAACCAGAGTGTGCTCAAGTAAATTACAACCCAGAGGGAAAGACACATAATGATACAAGAAATTCATATAAGGCAGGATGGGCTGATCACTACACAGAATATAACCTAAGGGCTTTGGGAGAGGAACATAAAAATGTAAGACTGGCAGGGGCAAGGGCCCAGGGTGGCGGGGAGTAAAGGGGAAGGCTTCACAGAAGTAACTTTTGAGCATGGGCCTAAAAGACAGAACTTTGAAGGAAAGCAATAATGACAAGAAAAAGGAAGGTGTGGTGGAACTTGGTAGCAAAGTAACGTATCACAGGGACCTCCTTAGAGACAAAAATTCAACTTACTTCTACATAATTTACAATCAATCCTGAAACAATATCAAACTATTTGAAGGACACAATAAGAAACATTCACGCTAAAAGAAACAAGGAAGAGTTCTAGATACTGAGTTTAATCACATGAAATTATTAAATTTCTTTTTGATTAATCTTCATGCAAAGGACTAACTCTGACCCTAAGAAATGAAAGTTACTCACCAGTGCTTGCTTTGATGTACTGGCAAAGACAAAGCCTAGTATTCTGCTAGTTCATTTTTCCAGACCCTGTATCAGCTTAATGACAGCAATTCTCTGTGGTTAGCATTCCTTTGAGTTCTGTGGCTGACATATAGGGAGGCATTTGTCTTGAACCCAAATGAAAAGCGCCAGCGCCTAATGACAGCCATAAAGCTGGGTAAATCCATAAACTGCTTTAATTGCTGAAATTTACCCCCAGTCTCCCTGATAAGGGCATGAAGACTCTGTCTACAGGCATCAGGCTGACAACCTGGGAAATAATCACTATTTACCAAACCAAATGAAAGCATTCAGCTCTGTAGGCTGCTCTGTACAAGCAGCAGCCAGAGAACAGCCCTGTCAAGCTGACTGCTCAGCAACGACCAACCCTTTGGTTTGCTTAAGAGACTCGCCTTCAAGGTGGGATCCCTCTCACCAAATCAGACTGCCTCTGGAAGTGCTCAGGTACACAGTCCTTCAAACCCCCAAAACTTTAGGATTCCCATTCTCCTCACCTCATAGAACTTTTTTAAGGAGCCCACCAGGCATAGCTTCAGGCTGTCCACAATCTCTTGATGCGGCATCTGGAATACCACTCGTGAAAACCACTTTGTGAGGGTGCTGGGGTGGAGGAGTAAGGAGAGAGAAAGAGGAAAGCATGAACACACACTCACAGAGGAAGGCCCACAGCGTGAATGGCAGCACGCAGAGGTGTCTCTAAGCCCCAGTGCAACAACAGGTAGCAAATTATTTATGCTACACATGAAGCCACATGTGACACACACTGGGACTGGTGGGTGTGTGTGCGCCATACACAGAATGTGAAAATATAGGCATAGTTGTGGACACCTGCCACAAAACTGCTTCCAGCCTAAAAAACTGGACAGTACTGAGATCCACCGACAGAGGACTAGCGAAGCACACTGTGCTGTGGCATACAACAATCTCCCCACAAGAGTTAAAGACAATTGGTTGAAAATTACTTGTATTGATATGGAAAAATGTCCAAAACATACCATTTCAGTACAAAAATCAAGCTGAGGAACAGTACACAAAGTACTATGCTACTTGTACCTGCACACATATAGCACCTCTGTGTGTCAGTACATGCATAACCGAGACCCTGAAAGTATATATACATCATACCTGAGGTAGTGGTTAAAAGAAAATGAACCATAAAAAAACCTCACTTTTAAATTTCAGCAGATATTTGCATGGGCATGCCTTAACTTTACAGTCAGAACAAATAAACAAAAACCCCCTTCACTTCTAGGGGAAAAAAAACACCACTGACAAAAAATAGCCCCCATTCTGAAGGAGACTACACGGCAGCCAGGGAACAAATTTACACACGTGACAAGTTTGGTAAAGAGACTGTGTAAACTAATACTGCAGGAAGATATAAAAGGAAGGAGTTGAATATACTTTTATGTATTAGGTAAAAGAAAGTATACTTTTACTATAATATGAAATACTCAAAAATACTGGCTGTATTTATAGTAAGATTAGCTATCAAGACGAGGTCATCGAACAAAGTGGCACGAAGCAAGGTGCTTACAGGTTGATGCTTGCCACGAAGCCGACCACGGAGCGCATGCCCCTGCTGGGGTCATGGTAAACATCCATCCCAATCACCATTAACTGCTTCTGTGTTAGGAAACAAAAAACAAATGAAAAAAAACCCATCTTTAATTACTATCTGAACCCCAAAGCAACACAGGAGAGTAAGTTCTCAGAAAGGCACACAACACGAAGTCACAGATGTGGACCGGGGACAGCACCCTTTTTCTGTGGAGAACTAGAGGGTAACTGGTCTCAAGCTTTGTGAGCCAAACGTCTCCACAGGAACTGCTCAGTCTGCCGCGGCAGCACAAAAGCAGCCACAACAATCTGCAAAGGAGTAGGGTATCTTCCAATGAAACTGCATTTAAGGACACTGACCACTGAATTTCACGTAATTTTCATCTGCCAGAAAATATTAGCTTTATTTTTGTTCCACTATTTAAAAAATGCAAAAACCATTCTTAGCTCGTGGGCTACACAAAAACAGGCAACGAGCTCCACTGAGACAACTAAGCATTGAAAGTAGGCTAACCCCACGAGGAAAATAGGTAGGCAGGATTCTCCGGAGAGCTGACTTGAATGAAGACTTATCTCAGCATCACTCACCAGAGGAATATCCACTCCCCAGAGTTCACCACCTAATTTACAGTTAATCTGAAGTAAAATTTTCTGTGCCACACTCCGAAGCTTGGTGGGCTGACCAATGGTTCGGGCATTGATGACCTGTAACACAGGGACCAAAAGGTGTGGGGAAAGAAGACACTGTCAACCTCTGAGACAAGGTAAACAATCCAAAGTATATACTCTATCTGTTTAAGAAACTCCAGTTAGCAGCTAATACACTTTGCATTAATAGTTCTAATTATAGGGTTTCTAGGCACATGCACACACACACACAATACAAACACAAACTAAAATTGAAAAACAAGCAAAAATCTTCAAAAGATCTCATGCAGAGTAAATTTTCAGCCTCCAGAGGTAAACAGCTTCCCCCTCTTTGAGTGAAGGCTGTACTCTCAGGAGCCAGTCACAGAAAACCACTTGGAGACTCACCCTCTGAACACGCCAAAGTACTCATCTGCAAACCCAAAGGCAGCCACCTGCCTTCTCCAGGTTACTGTAATAGGGGAAGGTTTTGTAGGAGGGCCTACACATGCTGGCTTCTAACAGTTACTTCAGTCTTTTTGCACACACATACCCACTCTTTTTCAAGCCCCAAGGGAGGCTGGTTTCCACCTGCATCTCCTGTCTGGCTCCCACTCACCTGTGAAGGCACTGGAGCCTGCACACAGCACAGCTTTTTAATGGCCCCATAGAGGTCGTCACGTGTGCCTGTGATGATGCACACGACCATCTGAATCTTCCCCTGGAGGAGATCAAGTACATAAAAGTTGGGCTTGGGAACTCTGACAGGGCTCCAGTTAGAGGCCGTTTGAGAGTCTGCAAAGCCAAGGCCCCTTTAATGCAGAGAGAGGACTCAAACAGAAATGGTGGACATTCTAATACAGAAAAGGGTCCCTGAACCGAATGTTGGGTCCAGGGCTTCTTTGCACAGATATATAATGTGTTACCAAAAATTACTGAGAGCTAAGTATCTCGTTTATTTATTAGGAAGCTTAAGATACCTGGAAAAGGACCAGACTTGAAAATATGCAAAGGTTACTTATTACATTCTGCTTTCAATTCTCTGCGATGTTTTTACCACTCTCTTCAGTAAACTAAGCACCTTATTATACCCAAATCACAGAACTTTGAGGACACATGGAATTCAGTACCTCAAGAAACGATTCAGGGCCAAATGCGGGTGAAAATAAAGCTACCACCAAATCCGTACGTAGCACTCTTTCTCTCTGGTTAGAGGAGAAATGATAATGCCAGCAGCACATCCCATATCAGCACCCTTCACCCCTCACTGCTTCAGAGATCCAGTACTAAAAATAGAGGATCTTTCAAAGTCCAAATAAATAAAAGTAGCACTCCAGTGAAGTAATAAGTTGGCCAAAATGGCTATTAAAGATAAATCAATAGTAGTCTATCGGAAATCAAGATCAGTGTGAGATAAGACTTCTCAGAGGACGTTCCAGCAATCACATCAAAAAACTTCCAAGTCACGTAGAACACAGGCTGCACACGGGGAGCCTATCTGGGGCTTGGATCTAGCAAACAGATGTGGCTCTTCAGTCCCTACAATGATTCATGAGGTTTTCTTTATTATTAGCACTTTAACACAGGGAAGTGCACACATATGCAAATCTAGGTTTTTCAGCTTCCATTGAAAAAAGTTAAAAATCAATTTGACAATGCTGGGCTCTTATCTACAGTCATGGGGTTTACTCTTTTTAGTCCATCATAGTCCCCTCCCGGCCCACTCCACTTGTCTGTGACTCATCTGGCTCCAGCAGACATCTGAGTTTGTGACCCCTAATGAAGAGAACAATACAACAGAATGCCATGAAGATTACAGAGTCACAGCAATGCCAAAATGAGCTGAATCTGGTACACATTATGAATGAAATTCATATCAACAGTGCCTGAAAACTGCTGGCAGTACATGCTCAGGAAGAGAATACGAGAGGCTGTGAAATGGGGGAGTGACCTACTGGGTTGCTCCTATGGAAGCAGAGCAGACTTTATCAATGACCAGGCACAGGGGTGGGGGCTGGGCACAGCAGAATACAGCAGGCATGGGAAGTCAGGAGGAAATTACAGAGAGAAAGAGAACAGGAGTGTGCTATTTATGGATACACCCAGAGTGGTGGGTCAAACACAGAAAGCTAGGATACCAAGTTAATCTATTCTAGTACTGATCCCAGAAGGACTAATTACTTCCAAAAACTTTCCTCTGCTTTTGTTTCCTCCTCAATCTTCTTCCTCTGTTTCCCTTACATACAAGTAAGAGCTACAGGCCTGAACTACTTGAGTTGTGAGGACTATGACCTGCTCAGCTCCAGTGATCCTGATCGGCTATCAGCACTGAGCTGACGGGCCACCTGCCAAGTTCATCACTAGAGCAATTTGAATCTAGAGCCAGACCAAACTGGAATAGCTCAGTACTGAATCGTGCAAGAAGGCACCTGGCCCAAGAAGTTGCTTTCTGAGCACGAAATGTTCTATATAGATAACAAACAAAGTTAAGTCAGCTATTCCCTGAGCCAATTACGTGATGAACAGAACACTAGCATGAGCGTGCCAACATAGAATAAGAGAAGCAAAATTAACTGACAGGCATACAGGCTATTTTTGTCAGTATTTCACATGCACATGAGAAAGACACAGGTTTCACAGCAGACTGATAACCAAGGTTTATTTAAAATCAAGTATTCAAAGTATTTTACAACAGACATCCTATAAATCTACTCAAATTAAATTCATTACCTCTGCTCTCAGCATGGACTGAATGGTTCTGACATAGGTCTCCGTTCGATCATCCTTTAATTCAACCCAGGCTGGTGGACTCATGCGCATGCCAATGGGGCCAGCTATCTTCTCTAACATGTTAACCAGTTCTCGGGCCTGGTCCAGAGCTCTCTTTGGGTAAAAGAGTGCCCAGAAATGCATGGGGACCTAGGAACAACAACAGGCTATTTTTAGTACTTCCTGTAACTTGAACACTCCAAACTCACACCACAGAGATGTTACTAGAAAGTAAATTGCTTTTCACTCTCTTGGCCTGAGTCCTGCCTTATCTACTTCCTATTACCAACACAGATATGTCTAGTAAGTCAATCAGGGCATGGAATACTACACGCAATGAGAATGGAAGCTTTACAACCATACATAACAATACGAGTGAAACTCACTAATACAAGGTTGAAGAAACAAAGCTGGACATACAAGAATGTTTACTGTATGGTTTCGAGTACAAAAACAATCAAAACAGCATGTGCTCTCCCTCTGGGGAGCACACAGAGCCTTTCCACTCCACCTCTTCTCCGCCCCCCAACCCCGGCATTATCTTTGCCTTTCTCCTAAGCTCCAGGGGCCCTTCTTTTGCCTCTGTAACTTGTTTCCTGAGCCAACGCAGCCCAGCTGGCTCATTTCTCCCAACTCTGCAACTTTCTAAATAAACTCTTTCAATTTGAAAAAACCCCAGCTGAAACAAATCTATGCTGTTCGAAGTCAGGGCAGTGACTGCTCTAGGGGTGTGTGAGGGTGAGAGGCAGGGAGGAACTAGGAGCATGGATGGGCACTCCTGGGGCTCCGGTGAGGTTCTGCTTCTAAACCCTTTGTGTTGATTACACAGGTCTACTTAACTTGTGAAAGTCCATCAAGCTATACACTTAAAAGTGTAATTTTTTTCTTTAAATGTACTGTATTTCCACAAAAAGTTTAGAAACAGATGTGTGTATTTTACGTGTGGCCACAAGGACCAGCTTAGCTGGAAATATTTAAAAATAATTACACACCATTTTGTTCTTTGGTTCTCTTGATAGGGAACTGTTTTAATTTTGCTTGTTTCATGAATAAAAACACCTCCCGGGATCCCTCAGGCAGAAAGAGGGGGAAGAGAAAGGAAGAGTGTGTGGTAGGCTGGCACTTCATGAATTACCAAAGCAATTTATTTTCTTTTTCTAATACCATGGGCTTACCTCTAACAACTCATCACCTTATTCTCTTTGAGGGAGCCTGTTTAGCAGATAATTAAGGATGGGAATTCCGTTGGAACTTTCTCTCAAAATGAAGACACTAAATCTTCCTCCTTCCTAATTCCCGCCGTTTCAGGAATACTGGTCCTCCCTCCGCCACACTGAAAGTCACTTACGGTCAAGATGGAAAGGTCTCTGGTTACTTCCTTAGTCCAGTTTACTTCCTGGGATGTGATAAATGAAGTATTTCTTAAGTTAATTCTTTCCATTGGCAGAACACGTCCTTCAATCTAAACAGAAAGAAAGTACCTATGATCCGAACCATCTGCAAATACTACCTAAGAAACCACTGATACTGTTCTCCCTGGGGACGGCTCAGCTCCACTACAGACCTGCCCTGTTACCTCCAACATGGTCTCCCAAGAAAGGGAATAGACAATGCTATCTTTCTAAAAGCAGAGAATGTGTACAAAACAATTATACTTTCAAGGTGAACAGGAACATAATCTTCAAATATACTTTAAGGGAAAAATTGAAAGTAGAAAATTAAAGGTACAAGTTCTTAATGCTGAACATAAACTACCATTCTACTTTATACAAAAGAAAATTTGAAAGGAAAAAGCATAAACATAATGAAAGAACAAAGTAAGGTTAAGAGTAACAAATCAGTTAGACCTAAATGTCCCAAAATAGGAAGATAATCAGGTTGATGATATATCGATATAATGGACTATTTTTGCAATCTTTAAAATCACTTTCTAACTATAATCCTGTTTTTGAAAAAAAGAAAAGAATGATAAGGCACACACAGTAGGAAACTGAGTAAGTCCGTACTCAGCAGGGATTACCTCTGGGGAAGTAATTATGGAGGCTTTTTACTTTCCATAACTTCTACTGTTCAGTTTTTTAAAAAAATTAACATACTTTATCTATAATCAAAAAATCTTAAATTTTTTTAACATTATAAAAGTCTATTTAACTCAATCAATAACAATACCCACATTAGCAAAAGTATAAAGGATCAAACTCATGTTTATGAAAGTAATTTGGGCTGGAAAACTGAAAATGTGGTAACGTTTAAGTCAATAACCCTTTTGCTACCTAACTGACTGGAAATTAACAGCTAGGATCCCTGGAAAATACAGAGAAAGAATCTGTAGGAAATACTAGACAAATTAAGTCCAAGAAATTCAATTAGTATGACTAGGACCAAAAAAAAAAGAAAAAAAAGAACTCTAAAATAAAGATAAGATAGGAAGCGACCACTGAGTCTCACAAAGCTCGAATCACTGGTTCCTGCCCCATCACATTTTCTGGGTTACCTTATGTACATCATTCTGCAGATAGAGTCCCCAACGTGTCAGTTCATTGTTGGCTGTCTCATTCTTTGAAATTTTCTGTATCAAGCTTTCCAACGCACTATGGTGCTGTTTGGGGCTCAGGTTGATGTGCTGGGTCAAATCCTAAATACAATTGAAATGAAGATCATTAGTTTTAAGTATCACTTTCTTCACTATGAGGTTAAATAAACCCCAATCAGTCTTCAGTGTTTTTTTTTCTAAATATATTTTATTGATTAGGCTACTACAGTTGCCCCAATTTGCCCCTTTGCCTCCCTCTGCCTGATAGCCCCCTTCCATCCCACAATGCCCCCCCCGACCCTTAGTCCATGGGTCATACACACATATAAGTTCTCTAGCTACTTCATTTCCTATACTGTTTTTAACATTATCCTGTTTTGTACCTACCAATTTGTACTTCTTTATCCCTGGAACTTTTCCCCGTTTTCCCCCTCCCCCGCCCCCCAGCTAATAACCCTCCAAATGATCTCCATACTATGATTGTTTCTATTCTGCTTGTTTGCTTTTCAGATTCAACTGTTGATAGTGAGAATTTATTGCCATTTTAATGTTCGTAGTTTTGAATTTCATTTTCTTAGATACGTCCCTTTAACATCTCATACAATAATGGCTTGTTGATGAACTCCTCTAGCTTTACTTTTTCTGTGAAACACTTTATCTGTCTTTCCACTTTAAATGATAGCTTTGCTGGATAGAGTAATTCTCATCACTTTGAATACTTTTTGCCAGTCCCTTCTAACCTGCAAAATTTCTTTCGAAAAATCAGTATAGTCTTATGAGAACTCCTTTGTAGGTGACTCTGCTTTTCTCTTGCTGCTTTTAAGATTCTCTCTTTAACCTTTGACATTTTAATTATGACATCTTGTCTTTGGGTCCACCTTATTTGGGATTCTCTGTGCTTCCTGGAGTTGTATGTCTATTTCCTTCACCAAATTATGGAAGTTTTCTTTCATTAGTTTTTCAAGTAAGTATTCAATTTCTTGTTCTTCCTCTTCTCCTTCTGGAACCCCTATGATTTGGATGTTGGTATGTCTGAAGATGTCCCCGAGGCTCCTTAGTCTATCCTCACTTTTTGAATTCTTTTTTTCTTCTTGCTGTTCTGATTAAATGCTTTTTCCTTCCTTGTGCTACAAATTGTTGATTTGATTCCTGGCTTCATCCCCTCCATTGTTGATTCCCTGCAGATTTTTATTTCACTTAATGTAATGTTCATTTCTGCCTCGGTCATTTTTTTATGCTGTTGCTGTACCCAGTGAGTTCTTTGAGCATCCTGATAACCAGTGTTTTGAACTCTGCATCTGATAGGTTGCTTATCTCTATTCTGTTCAGTTCTCTTTCTGGAGTTTTGTTCTGTTCATTCATTTGGGCCGTATTTCCTTGTCTCCTCAATTTGGCAGCCTCCCTGTGTTTCTGTGTATTAGGTACAGGTGCTCTGACTCCTTGTCTTAGTGGTATGGCCTGTTATAGGAAAGTGCACCTGGAAGTTTTGTAGGACAAAGCCTTAGGTAATTGCCAAGGTGGGGCAACCCATGTCACTGCTCTGTGGCTCGACAGAGAGGGGACAATGGTACTGCCTGGCCTCTGGATTTTTGCCTGGGAGGAAGCTGTCCCCTGGTGCTCAACCTTTCACCAGCTACTTCAATTTCTCCACTGGTATGCCACTGGTGCCCTTCCAGCTATTGCTCTGGTGTTGAATCCCAGAAGGGTTGGGTCTGCGTTAAGTCCCAGGACCCTTGCAGCTCCTTTAAGAGGAATATCCTGAAAATGGTGCAGTTTCTTGTGCTCTACCAACACCAACTGGTTTTTATAGCCAGAAGTTATGGGGACTTATCTTCCTGGCACTGGAAACCTAGACTGGTGGTCTGATCTGGGGCTGGCATCCCTCCCAATTTTTATCCACCGTATGTGAATGTGGGACCACCTGTTCCACATCTCGGTGCCTCTCCTTGTGTCTCTGCCCCCACCTGCCTGAATGAATGTGGCTTCTTTAAATCCTTGATTGTTGGACTTCCATACAGTTCAATTTTCTGACGAATCTGGGTGATATTTGTTTTATAGTCCAGTTGTAATTTTTGCTGTCAATTGTGTGAGGAGGAGAAGTGTGTTTACCTACACCTCCACTTGACCAGAGGCTTCAATGCTTTCATAAGAAACCCCACTGAAATCTACAGAAATTTTGAAATATCTCTAAGGACTTTAATAAATGTCTCTTGGTAATGTTAATAAGGTATAAGATTAAAATTTTAATCATAAAAAAATTTTAAATGTTTTTATTTCTTCCTTTCTCATGACATCTAAGTCTTACCTCTTTTTCAATGCCATGCTCTGAATTTAAAATTCCTAAAAGATTCTATAAAACAAGAGCAAAGGAGGTGTGATTTTACCTATTTAATATTTGGGAATAACAATGGAAAGCCACACCCAGTCTTACACTTTAGCCATATCGCAGCAGCCACTTAACGTCACTTTTTTTGTCCAGAGGTTAGCCAGTAACGGTTGCTTTCTAAATATCTACCAAGTGCACAACAAGTGTGTGTGAAGATTCTGAATCAAATTACGTGAATTCTGTGTTTGTTTATCTATTCTTCTGGGACTAAGCAATCATACAGCTGTTACTCCCCAAGAGGCAGTCCAGGTGAGTCTACGAAGCTATACAGATAGCTCTGTGGTCATAAAGTCATTAGGCAACTGGGAGCTGTAAGGAAGGAGGACCCTTGACCCACAGATTAAAAGCAGAAGTATCAGAAGGTACACATGAAAGAAATCTCTTACAGGAATTTGAAGCGCCATGTCATGTCCAGCCCTCTATGATGTTACTAACGATCCCGTGTGGCATCTGAGGCCAGCGTGGTCCAAGGATTAGAGGGACAAGAGCCGGAGGAGTGAGGCAGCAGTGGGTCTCGTGCACGGAGCACGCCAGCAGCCACAGACAGGGTGCAGGTGCAGCACTCGGCGTCTGGACTCATCTCCTCCTCAGCTATTTCCTACAGATACTGAGCCTAAAACTTCCAGCATACCCCAGCCCCACAAGATACACTTCTGTCCTTTTACCTCATCCTCTGACTTGCTGACTTCCTCCTACATCATCTCCTCCATTCCTTCAAATAAACTGGACTTATAGAAATGTTCAAAAAAATTCAGTGCTCTCAAAGAATCTCATTTATGACCAAATAACCAGTTTGCAGTCATCCACTGGATTGGTAGGGGAGAATTATTTGTTTCCTTTTACCTTACAATCCAGTCACCCTACTGTTCTAACATCCTTCAAAAAGAAGCTTGAACTGGCTTTTTCAGTGTGGGGAAAGGGACATGGACCATGTTTTTTTGTTGTTGTTGTTGTTTTAATTAATTAATTTATTTTTAGAGAGGAAAGGAGAGAAGGAGAGAAATATCAATGTATGGTTGCTTCTTGTGAGTCCCCTGCTGGGAACTGGCCTGCAACCCAGGCATGTGCCCTGACTGGGAATCGAACCGCGATTGTGTGGTTCGCAGACCCGTGCTCAATCCACTGAGCTACACCAGCCAGGGCTGGACCGTGTTTACAGAAAGGAAAACTGGAGCTTGGGAGGATGAACTTCCCCAGGTAAAGACGTATGCCTGGTACAGGTCTAGCTAAATCTGCTGTTGAAAAGGCCTCCTGCTCAAAGCAGGCATTTCTCACCTTCATGGCCCTGTAGTCCTTCTTCATCTTCTCAGGGATCCCAGTCATGAAGGAGAGCTCAGGCAGCAGCAGGATTTCACCTTTTAGCAGCTTTGAAGAGAGATCAGAGAAGAGAAAATAAGGCAGTAAAGGAGGATCCTGTTCCCCTGCCCTGCATAGGACATGCCGTGCCCAGGGCTGGCCCAGCAGGGCTATCACACTGGTAAATTAAGGAACAGAAAACCCTGGTGGGCAGCAAATCACTGCAAGTCTTCTACCCCTTTCCCCTCAGTCACAACACCTACAGCTGTTGTATCAGGTAAAGGGGAAAATATTGAAATTGTCAAAAGGAGAGAAAGAACTAGACAAAAAATTCTGTCCCTCTTGAGCCTCCAGAGAAACTAAGACATCCTCTCAGGCTGGTGCATCTACCATATCTAACCCTGTCAATCTATAGCGTTCACACTTAAGACAGAATAGTCAGGTGTCAAAGCACTTCCCCCCAAGCCCCAGACCTCTTAAAATGGCTAAAACTTCCCTAACGAACCCAATGTTTTGATCTTCTTCAGCAGAAAATCCTCGTGATTTCTTAATCCAACTCATTCACGTGATCATTTAGCTCATTTTGGAGACCTCAAAAGCAAACCCTACAGAGGTGGCACCTCTGGCTAGAAGACACAGACAAAACTCTGCAACAGCCTTCTCCAGCTATGCTGTAATCACTGCTGCTTGGCCCCCAAGGCCATGAAGAAGGCTGATGGATTCCCCCAACTCACCGTCCCCTGGCTATTTTGTCTCTCACTGGGTCTGTGGATCAGCAGTGGCTGCTCCTCTTCCTTAATTGTGATCCCATAGTTTTTGCTACAGTTTAAGGCAGAGGCAGGAAAAATTTCAGAATCAGCATCACTATCACTATGCTTATAGCAACATAGTCTGAGTCTTTTAACCAGGTCTGAGGTACAAATTTTCATAATACCCTTGTCAAGGGCCATCTTAAACTCATCACAGCATATTTATAACTGGAAAAAGCAGGCTCAAATTACTGCTGCAATTAAATAGAGGAGGTATAGGCTAATGGTCAAGGAAAAAATTTATTTAAAACTCCATCAGGCTAAAGGACTTAGGCAACTAGAAAGGCAAAATGATAGTCGAACGATTAATGACTTGCATTCAATCTCTCTGACCAGCTTTCTAACCAAACCAGCAAAGGAAATATAATTCAAAAATCCTAAGAATAATTCATGAATTAACTTCCGAAAGTACTAAAAGTAATGAAATTGTACAGGTGGCATATTGAGGTCCAATTTCATTCATTCTTAGGCACACTGCCAATCCAATTATTTTAAGTGTCCCATTTTATACCTCTATGGAACTCAGTTATCTTGATGCAGAATGGTAATCTATGTCCTCCCCCACCACCACCAAGCCCAATTTCTTCTCTCCACCTGTAATATTCCAAGAATGTGATCTCCTTCCCATCAGACAAGGTGAAAGTATCTTTTGGAGTCTTATTCCAATCCACATCATCAATACGATAGGTACGGTTGTTGTATCGGGTTATAACAATATTGCCAACCAGAAGCTTAGTGCACTCATCCTGGAAGTTTTCCTTGTCCTGCTGATAAATGGCATGCCTTTGGAAAGAGACAAAAGACTTGTGGATCACATTTGCCTACACAGAGCTATACAAAAGGGATCGGGATGCAAATAAGTTCTTCAGGGGCAAACTCACAGCTGTAAGCACCAAAAAACTCCACCTGGTCCATCCCTTTTCTTTTTAACATTATCAACAAAAATACTGAAAGGATTAAAAATCAAATTAAAACCAGTAACTATAAATTAATAAAAACCACTGTATTTCTTAAAATAAGGCAGTTCATTCATCAAAATGATCATTGTTTTCTATCATCATTATTAGGGTATAGTTTACAGAGGGTCAATACAACCCCCTTTAAATGACACCTGTCCCTCCTAGCTGAAGGAAGAAACTACAGTGCTCACCAGAAGGGCAGCACTGTTAAAGATGCTAAAGATGCAGAGATGAAAAGACTCATGTAGACAAATGTAACCCTTGCAATCAGCTCTCTAATGGTGCTGTAAACAAAGCAACACAGGAAACTTGCAAAAGCATGTCTAAATATGCCCAGGGAGTCAAGCAAAGTTTACAGAGGAAGCTGGTACCTGAAGAAGCAATGTGCCAGGCACAGGCACCAGGGCAGAGGAATGAGTGACACTCTAGGCAGAGGCAGTGGTATGCAGGGGACAATCAGGGACCTGGGACTGGGGAGGGCGAGTAGGTGAAAGAGGGACAGAAGATGCTAAATGCAGGCTACAGACCCGCAGGTTCCAAGTGCGAACTGCCTTGTAAGTTAAGGAGCAGAATCTGGACTCTTCTCTGTGGGCCAGTGTCACCAGAGAATGAATATTCCTCAGGAACACGAGTCCCTTGAGAGGTCATGAGGGGGTGAAGAAGGTTCCACAATCAAAACACTAAATCCATTCTGCGTATTTTATAAATCTTTTTTTGAGATTCACAACATATATTACCAGATCAGGCTGCTAAATGAAACATATTTAGTTTCATTTACCTCCTATGAAAAATTCTTTTATTTTCCATTTATTTTGAAATAATTATAAAATCAAAGGAAGCTGCAAAATTGTACATAGATCTCATTATGGAACCGATATTGGTACAATCTTGTTAACTAGACAGACCTTATTTAGTTTAGTTTCTTCTCTGAAGATTTAATTTCTTTATTTTTAGAGAAAGTGGAAGGGAGGGAGAAAGAGAGTGAGAGAAATACTTATTCATGAGAGAAACATGGATTGGTTGCCTCCTGCACACCCTCAACCTGGGACCTGGCCCACACACAGACTTGTGCCCTGACTAGGAATTGAACCAGTAATGTTTCGGTTTGTGGGATGATGCCTAACTCACTTAGCCACACCAGTCAGGGCCCTTTTCAGTCTCTACCATTTTGTTTTGCATACACTGATTTGCATGTGTGCAGTCCCATGAAATTTTATCTCATGTAAATCTGTGTAGCTCCTACCACAATCAGTCACAAAACTGCTCCATATCACCATAAAGCAACTATTTCATGTTACCCCATCATAGTCATGCTCCTTCCCCTTCCCTAATCTGTGTTCTCTCTGTACAGTTTTGTCATTCTGAGAACCCTGTATGAGTAGAACATCATCACACAACCGTTGAAAATGACATTGTTCACTAAGCATAACGACCATGAGACCAACCCAGGGTGCTGTGTGTATCAATAGCTTATTTGTTTTTATGCTGAGCAGAACTGCATTGTATGGGGGTACCAGAGTTTAACCATTCACCTGCTGAAAGACATCCTGGTTGTTTCCACTTTTTTGCTATTACAAATAAAGATGCTATGAACATTTGTGTCTCAGTTTTTGCGTGCATCTGAATGTTCATTTCTCTGGGAAAAATACCGAGAATGTGACTGCAAGGGTCCTGTGATTAAACGCATATAAAACTGCCAAAATCTATGAGTGAGGACTTCCGCCAAGATGGAGGCATAGGTGGAAACACTGTGCCTTCTCCCACAGCCAAGTTTGAATACAACAAAGGTTTGGAGAACAAGGACACACCCAAAGACCAGAAAATTGAATTATACAGAAGTCTGACAACGACGAACGGTTCAGCGGGGACAGCAAGAGGGGCGGGGACAGCAAGAGGGGCGGGGACGGCAAGAGTGGCAGAGCCAGCAGCGGAGCAGGGTCGAGCAGGACAGATCCCCCGACCTAGGCGCGCAGGCAGCCCGGAACCAGTCGGGGTGTGGGGCAGACTGATCGCGGTTGCACATTCGCGCACAGTGAGACGGACCACGCAGGCCCCAGGGGGCGAACCCAGTGGTGGAGGGCTGACGGCGGTGGCACACTCGTGCGCAGTGGAACAAAACGCGTGGGCCCAGTGACGGTGGTGGCTGCGGCACGGCGCGGTGGGGGCCGTGGCGGCAGTCGGCAAGCGGCAGAGGGGACGCCATTGATCCTCTTTGACCCCGCCCCCACATAGAACATCACAACCCAGTGACTTAGTTGCCCTGCTCTAGTGAGCACCTTAGGGCTCCGATCCTGCTACGGAACAGGCACAAACAGCCCAAAAGATGGCGCAAGAAGAACTCAAAGTCCCAGAGCCGATAACTCTCAGCGACTGAGAAATTGCCAGCCTCTCAGAAGCACAATTCAAGACCCTGTTTATCAGGATGCTCACAGAACTGGTTGATTATAGTCACAAATTAGAGGAACATATGAAGGCTAAACTAATTGAAATGAAGGGAGATGCCCAGGAAACCAATAGCGATGGAAAGGAAACTGGGACTCAAATCAATGGAATGGACCAGAAGGAAGAGCGAAACATCCAACCAGAAAGGAAGGAAGAAATGAGAATTCAAAACAATGAGGAGAGGCTTAGGAACCTCCAGGACATCTTTAAAGGTTCCAACATCCGGATTATAGGGATACCAGAAGGGGGAAAGAAACAGCCACGAGTGGAACACTTATTTGAACAAATAATAAAGGAGAACTTCCCCAAGCTGGCAAAGGAAATAGACGTCCAGGAAATCCAGGAAGCTCAGAGAGTCCCCAGAAAGTTGGAACCAAGAAGGAACACATCAAGGCACATCATAATTACATTAGCCAAGATTAAAATGAAGGAGAGAATCCTAGAAGCAGCAAGAGATAAGGGGACAGATAATGTAGGACATTAACCTACAAAGGAGTTCCTATCAGACTGTCAGCGGATTTCTCCAAAGAGACCTTACAGGCAAGAAGGGGCTGGAAAGAAGTATTCCAAGTCATGAAATCCAAAGACCTACAGCCAAGATTGCTTTATCCAGCAAAACTTTCATTTAGAATGGAAGGACAGATAAAGTGCTTCTCAGATAAGGTCAAGTTCAAGGAGTTCATCATCACCAAGCCCTTATTATATGAAATGCTAAAGGGACTTATATAAGAAAAAGAAGATGAAAAATATGAACAGTGAAAGGACAGCAAACACACAGTTATTAACAACCACACCTAAAACAAAAGCAAACCAAGAGGACAGCTAGATCAGGAGTGGAACCATAGAAATGAAGAACACATGGAGGGTTAGAAACAGGGGGGTGGGAGGAGGAGAAGGGGGGAAAAGGCACAGAAAATAGCATAGATGGTAGGTAGAAAATAGAAGGGGGGAGGGCGAGAATAGTGGGGGAAATATAGAATCTAAAGAACTTGAGACACGTGGTTATAAACTAAGGGGGGGAGAAAGGTGGGGGAGGGAGTGTGCGGGTGGAGGGGAATGAAGGGGGGAATAGAACAACTGTAATGGTATAATCAATAAAATATATTTTAAAAAAACAACAAAAAGAACCCTGCCAAACTCTCTGGAGTGGCAGAACCATTTTACATTCCCACTCGCAGTGCACAAGAGACAGTTTCCCTACATTCTTCCCAGCATTTGGTACAATTTTTCACTATAGCTTATTTTAGTTACTCTAAAGATGTGCACTGACATCTCACTACAGTTATAACTAGCATTTACCTAATGGCTAAGGGCACTAAGTATGTTTCCATGTACTTATTTCCCTTCTAAAACATTCTTTGGTAAAATATCTATTGCCCATTTTTCTCACTAGATTGATATTTTTTTCATCTTCACCGTAATTTTGCTTAAAAAGTGTTATATGTTCATTGTAAAATAAAAATAAAAACACAATTATAAAACAGAAATTAAACATGGTTTGCAATCCAGTCTTCATAGAGACCTACTTTCCTTCCCTCAGCTTTCCTTAAGTTTCTGAACACTAATAATTTCCCAAAGTGTGTAATCAGTTATATACACTGTTTTACAACTTGTTTTTGACTTAACAGTATCATGTGGATAGTCTTTCATGTTAGTACAAATACTGAGTTTCTTAGAACAACTACATTCAAACAAGTCATTTTTGATCCCAAAGAACTAAACTATGCCAGTACTGGTTTTGATTTATGAAGACAGCCTGGTACAGGAAAACCTATGAACATACCAATGTAATGATGATCGTAAGGAATTAAAAATGTAGGTGTAATAGTGACATTATGATCATGTTTTTAAATGGAAATCAATTTAGCAGATGTATACTGAAATATTTGTGAAGGAAACATGATGTCTGGGATTTGCTTTAAAATAATTGTTCGGAGGAGGAAAATGGTAGGAGACAAAAGGAAACGAGGTTTTCCATGAGGTGGTAATTGCTGAATCTATAAAATAGGAATGACAGGGTTTATTATACTATTCGCTCTATTTTTTGTAAATGCTTGAAATTTTTCACAAACACTTTTAGAAGTCAAGAAATATAATTAAAATATAAATATTAGAAAACTGGCAAAAAAGGGAAAAATAAAAAAACTAAGCTAATGCTAGAAAAGAAAACAGCATATAACTGTAATTCTTACTTTCATTGATATTCAAAAGGTTATTGAATCTATGAAGAGAGTAATTTGAGAGCAACAGAGATTCCTTTAAGGAAATAGAAAACATGACTGCCAACTTTCAGAAGTCCTAGCAAAGGTAACGGAGGCAGCAAATCTCAGTTTGGAAATCAAATCTATAAGTTAAAGAAAAACATGGGTTTAGGGAATTTTTTAGTATTTCGAGAAAATGACAGAGATAAGTATGATAAAGGATACTCAGATGTAGAAGACAAGTCCAAGAGAGAAAAGATATGTATGAAATAACTGATGGAAGAGAAATAATCAAAGAAATAAAAAGTAACTAAGCTGAAGGGCTGATCAAACTGAAAGGGCAAGAAACAGTTGGCAACTTAATGAAAAATGACCTGGATCTAAAAAGTTCTGAAAACACCATATTTCAAGTATCAAAAGAGATAATGAGTAGAGCTTCTTCTGGGGAGACGAAAAGGTTCTGGAATTAGACGGTGGCCTTCTTTAGCTTTCACCATTTTTTACACCCAATGATCTGTGCACATACTACATGCCAGGGAATTAAGCACTTAACAATGGTACATTTTATGGCACATTAATTATATCTCAAACAAGATTTATAAACAACTCTCGTGGCAGTATGAAGATCTCAGCAGTTTTTCTCTATAAAAATCAAGCGTAAAACTGGACAAAACTGTAAGAAACACCATCTTAGGATACTGGAAATCATTCCAAGGCAGACAACAAACCGAGAAGCATTTCCTTTTTAACAACTGCTGAGTTTCTTGTGACAACAGAAGGTGTCTGTTATCTCCCCGCTGGGGGTGGACCCTACGGAACCCATTCCACCACTCTGGTCACTGAGAACGGTACCTCTGCCTGCCAAAGTAGGGTAATTCGACCTGAGGGCAGGGGCGGCAATGCTTGGCAAGCCAGGTACAAATGGCTAGGGGAAAACCAAAGTTTGGCTACCCTGACGCAGTCCAGGATGGGGCAAACTGCAGACCGGCTAGAAATTTAACAGACAGAATCTGGAAAACAGACATAGAAGGGCTTATGTTAAGCTCACCACACGTCCTTGGCTGATTGGGAAACTTACATATACTCAGGAAAAAGCCCAGACAGATGTGAGAACTACCTGTAACTTTGAGTAAGTTCTACAGATTCATCAGCAGAGGACAGAAGCCCTATGGGCTCAACCTGTAAGGTACAACTTCAGCCCAAATCACTATGTGAACCAGTAAGCTATACAAAAGTGGAGCCCTGAGGAAGGGAGGTTAAACTAAAAAGACAAGGATAGAAAAACTACGCAGAAGCCCTGGCTGGTACAGCTCAGTGGATTGAGCACGGGCCTCCGAACCACACGATCGCGGTTCGATTCCCAGTCAGGGCACATGCCTGGGTTGCAGGCCAGTTCCCAGCAGGGGACTCACAAGACACAACCATACATTGATATTTCTCTACTTCCCCTCCTCTCTAGAGATAAATAAATAAAATTTTATTTAAAAAAAAAAGAAAGAAAAACTACGCAGAAACATCAGCAGCTACACACCGCAGAGGATAAAGAGCCCACAGTTTAAGTATGGACAAATCAGAATTTTTTAAAACTCAGAAAAATAGAACAAAATCCAGATTTGCTACAATATAGTATCTGAAATGTTTAGTTTTCAATTACATACTATTAGATATGTAAAGAAACTGGAAATGTGACCAACAATCAGGAGAAATAAAGTCAATTGAAACTTATTCTGAAGGGCTCAGATATTAGACTTTGCACATGTAGAATTCAAAGCAGCAATTACAAATAAGCTGAAATAACTAAAGGAAAATAAGATGACAGTGAGTCAACAAATATGAAATCTCAATAAAGTAATAGAAACTAAAGAGCAAAACAGACAGAAATTATAGAATTTGAAAGTACAATAATCAAAATGAAAAACTGGTATGATGAGCTTACCAGCAAATTTAAAGAGCAAAATAACCCTGGCTGGTGTGGCTCAGTGGATTGAGCACTGGCCTGTGAACTAAAATGGCAAAATAAATAACCACAGACGTAAAAATAAATCAAGAGGATATCCAAGCTAAAAGACAGAAAAAGATTCAAGACAACTGAAGTCTCAAAATCCTGTAAGACAATATGAAGAGTGCTAAAAGCATGTAATAAGAGGCCCAGAAGGAGAGTAAGAAACAAAAATAGTATTAAAAGACACAGTGGTTTAAAACTTCCCAAATTTGATGAGAAACATTAACCGATAGATCCAAGAAGCTCAATAAATACTAATTTTGCTACACAAAATGAGAGCCACACCTAGACACATCATGGACAAACCGCCAAAAAGCCAAAGCCAAAGAGAACACCTTGACAGCAATAAGAGAAAAACGATGTATTATATACAGGAGAAGCAATATGACTAACAACCTACTTCTCATCAGAAACAACTGAGGCCAGAAGGCTGTATAATGACATGTTCAAAGACAAGGATAGAAAAAAATAAACGTCAGGCAGAAAAAAATAAACGTCAAGCAAAAAAATCTATATCCAGTGAAACTATCCTTCAAAATGAATAATGAAGAATCCAGTCACAAAGGACCACATACTATATAACTTCATATATACATAATGCCCAGAGCAGGTTAATCTATAGAGACAGAAGTAGGTTAGTGGTTCTTCAGAGCTGGGAAGGGGCGTGGGAACAATACCAAATATGTTCTCCAACCACACACATTAGAGTAAGACTAGAAATCAGAAACAAAAACAGAAAATCTCCAAATATTTGGAAATTAAATAGCATACTCGATAATCCAAAAAAAGCACAAGGGAAATAAAGTAACTTGAATTGAAAGGAAGCAAAACTAGTATGTCAAAAAATCAGGGGCTGTAACTAATGCAGTGGTCAGAGGGAAATTTATAGCTCAAAGTATGAGAAACAGCCCTGGCTGGTGCGGTTCAGTGGATTGAGCACTGGCCTGAGAACCAAAAGGTAGCAGGTTTGACGCCCCCCAGTCAGGGCACACGCATGGGTTGCAGGCCAGGTCCCCCCAGCCGGGGGTGTGTGATGAGCAGCCAACTGATGGAGCTAGCTCTCACACACTTGTGTCTCTCTCCCTCTCTTTCTCCCTCTCCCTTCCCCTCTCTCTAAAGGTAAACAAAATAGTTTTAAAAATAAAATAAAATTATACGAGAGAGAAATAAATAACCCACACATTTACAACAAAGGTGTCAAGGTAAATCAGTAAGAAAGGCATAGTTTTGTGACCACTGGATATTCATATACAACAAAACAAACCCAGACCATTACCTACTATCTTCCACAAAAGGTAACTCAACTGGATCACAAACCTAAATGTAAGAGTGAAAACGATAAACCTAAAATAAACCGTAGAAAATCTTGTGATCTTGAGTTAGGCAATAATTTCTTACTGTGACACCAAAACATAATCCATGAAAGAAAAAAACTGATAAATTAGACTTCATCAAAATTAAAATGTCTGGTCCTTTTCATTAAAAGAAATAAAAAGACAAGTCACAGTCTGGGAGAAAATATTTGCAAATCATGCATCTTTAAGGATTTATATTTCTTTTTCTTAATCTTCACCCAAAGATATGTTTATTTACTATTAAGGGGAATGAACTAGTAGGATGATACTATGTCTATTATGCGCCAATTTTTTTTAAAAGTGACATCCCATCACTTCTGCTATATTCATTAGAAACAAGTTAACAGATTCAGCCCACACTCAGGAGGATTGCAGAAGGGCCAAGAGTATAAACAATGGGAAACCACATCTAGACACACTGTAGTAAAGCTTCTGAAAACTGAAGACAAAAACAAAAAAAGGACTTAATACCTTTCAAAGACTCCAATCACACAGGTAGATAGTTGATTTGTCAATGGAAACATTATGTGCCAAAAGATAATGGGATATGTTCAAAGTGCTTAAAGAAAGTAACTGCCAACCCTAGAATTCTCAGTTTAAGGCAAGAAATAAAACACATTTTCATTGGGTTGGCAAAAAGCTCATTTGGGTTTTTTCCATAAGATGGCTCTGGTAGTGCTTAGTTGTCTTTAATTCATTCAACAATTTTGTTAGATTGTATGATGACAGCTGTTTTATCAGTGTGCATTTTTCTAAAAACTTATCAAATAGGTGAATTTTTGTATAGCCATTTTGATACTGAAGATGGAAGAAAATTCATATTTTCAGCATATTATACTTTATTATTTCAAGAGAGGTAAAAATGCAACTGAGTCCTGGCTGGTGTGGCTCAGTAGACTGAGTGTTGACCTGCAAATCAAAGGGTTGCCAGTTGGATTCCCCTTTGGGGCACATGCCTGGGTTGCAGGCCAGGTCCCCAGGGTGGGGCATATGAGAGACGACCGCACATTGATGTTTCCCTCCCTCTCTTTCTCCTACCCTTCCCCTCTCTCTAAAAATAACTAAGTAAAATACCTCTAAAAAATACAACTGAAATGCAGAAAAAGATTTGTACAGTATACGGAGGAGATGCTGTGATTGATCAAATGTGTCCAAAGTGGGTTCTCACCAGATGATGCTCCACGGTTGGTCAGGTAGGCCAGCTGAGGTGGATAGTGACCAAAGCAAGACATTAATTGAGAACAATTAACGTTCTACCATGTGGTAGAGAGCCAACACACTCAAAATATCCAAATCAATAAAGTTATTGGCGAAAATGAAAACTCTCTCTTATTTTACCGAAAAAACCATATGGACTTTTTGGCCAACCCAATATTTCTAAATAAACAAAAACTGAGACAATATGTCACCAGCAGATTCTACAGTAAAGGAAATACTACAGAGGGTTCTTCAGGCAAAGGAAAAATTATCAGATTTCTAAGCAATGTGAAAAAAAAGAAGACTGCATAAGATTTCAGAAGACCAGAGGAAAGAGAAGCTCCCAAAGCTTCCAAGGGGATGCGGGGGTGGGAACCTATGAAGATTCTGGCATCAGAAATCAGAACGGCTTCAGATTTCTTTCAGGGGCAACTCAGAAAGCAAAACAACAATGGAGCAAAATTGCAATGGCATTTTTGAGAAGTTCAGCAAAAAGATCCTAAAATTAATTTGGAAAATAAATGTGAAAATAGTTATAGAAAAGATAAAGCAAGATACAAATATAAATGAGGAAGGGCTTGTGTACAAATATAAATGAGGAAGGGCTACCAATATTAAAATAAATTACTAAATTACAATAATAAGTTGTTCAAAGCATAGTACCTATTCACTATTTAACAGATAAAGTTGGGGGAAAATACGGGAAAAGAGAAAGAAGGGATTAAGCAATACCAAAAGCAAGCTTTGAGTTTTCCCAAAAGGTATAAATAAGGTTAAAAAGATAGAATGATGGCATAGGAAACAGCTGCTTACTCACCAAGAGGATAAGTGGAAAAACCTGGGAATAAGATGTATTCAAATAGAACATTACTATGAGAACACCCAAAAAGTTAAGTTTAAATAAGGAAACAACACTTTCACTGTGAAAGAATATGCAAATGTAAATAAAGATAATTTTTTTAAAAGGGGCACTGGAGAAATGTTTTAAAAATTCTGAGGAAAAATTGTCTCCAACCTAGAATTTCACGCCCAGATTAAGGTACAATAAAAGACATTTCAAACATCAAAAACATTTCCTTCAATGCAGCCTTTCCCAAAACAAGCAAGTAACCCCAGGAAAAAGTAGTCGTGGATCCCAAGGGCAGATCTGCTAGAGGGAAGGAAGGCCTCACTGCAGCCTGGAGGAGCCCCAGGGCCGTGGCTGTCCAGCCCGCCTCCAGAGTGGCCAGACCAAACCAAAGCCAGTCGGGTTTTCAGACTCTGAGATTTCTAAGATGACACTGACTGATGTGGGGATGGGTCACTACATGCATTATTGAGAACTCAATAGCAACATATAAAACTTAACCCTATTTGGCAAAGCTTGGTTGGGTCACTATCCTGTGAGAAACACATGACCCATCCCTGGGCCATCCCTGATTCGGACAGAAACTGCTGGTGTCTGAGGGGGGAGCGTTTCTGACCTCCACAAGGGAGGAGAGGTGCAAATCCCCAAGCCTGTAATAGCAGTAAGGGTACCAGGCAGGACTCAGACAGCAGAACCCCACATCTGACACCATGGTCAGCCTCTCTGCCCCCAAGTGCTTGGACACTGCAGCTGGACTGAGGACGAGGGTCACAAACACCCCAGGGTTCGTGTGCAGGACATAATGGGGCGAGGCCTGACACAGGACCTCTGACTATCTTGCAGAACAGGTACTTAGAGCTAGGGGTAATTCTATTTAGACAATCCAAGAAATAGAATTTGGGGGAGGGAAGGATGAAATTGACAAAACAGCATTGGAATGTAGCATGAGGAGAATTTGAAGTTAAACTAGTGGCAAGTACATGAACAATTATGTACTCAGAAAATGAAGACAGTTTTTATATCCAAGTTAAACAATTGTGCAGAAAACAAAAATAATCATAATATATACTACATAGCTCACCTATACATATAGATTTTGCATTGTCACAATAAAATAAGACTTTACAAAAGTAAAACTTTAATAAAAATAGAACAAATTTCAATAAATGGAAAGACATGCCATATCTGTGAATGGGAAGACATTCTCCCCACTCAAGGCCAATTGAATGCCAATGACTTTTTTCTTATTTTCACTAAATTACTCAACTTACCACACAAAACAATATGTGGGTGGCATTCACTATGAAAATTTTGAAAATGGAATTCCTTGACAAATATTAAAACATAATAAATTAAAACAACATCACATTGGTTTTAACCAGTGAATCAGAATGAAGTATTCAGAAATAATTCCAAGAGTTTTAGAATACAACAAAGGTAGTGATTTAAATCTAAAGAAAAATATTTTTCAATAAATCTTCTAATAGCACCAAGACAATCACGGTGATCCCACCAAGATAAATGCCAGAAAGTTAACACTGGAAAACGTAAAACATAAAATAACTAGACCTATCTAGGCAGAAAGGTGAAGGGAGAAAACATAAATAGTTAATATTCTTGAACGCTTACTATATTCTAGGCATAAACCAGGGCTGGGTGTGCCCTGTGAGAGAAGAAACACAGCCCCCCGTAATCAGGAAATAGCATAAACCATTACAAATTCCACCTAAAAGTCTGAGCCACCCTCAATCTCTGCCACACCCCACATCAGTGACAGAACTGGCTGAACACTGCTTCCAAAACATATCCCGAAGCCAAGCACTTCTCAGCACCTCGCCTGCTGCCTCCCTCATTTTCCCAGAGGATCACAGCAGCCTCCTGGTTGGTCTCCCTACTTTTCCCCAACCTACAAATGTATTATTTTTACACTCGTCACACCACGTCCCTCCTTGCTACAAGGCCTGCATCTGACTCTGAAAAAAAAAAGCTAAAATCTTTACACTAGCCCCACAGAGCCCTCTGTCCTCCATCTGCTCCATCCTTCCATACTCTGACCTGGCTTTGGTCCAGCCACATCGCTTCCCTGACTCTTCTGGAATGAGCCAGGCATACTTCCGTTTTAAGGCCTTTATCCCAGTTGTCTCTCTGCCAAAGTCCCTTTTACCCATACAGTCACCTGGCTAACTCTCACTTCGGGCAAGAGTTGGCTCAAATGAGCTTCATCACTCCACTTAAAGTACAGCTTTCCACTCCCACCCCACGGACCGCCTCTAGTGCTCATCTCCCCCGCCCTGTGTCAGCCTCGTACTTGCTTCTGCAGCTCTTCTCACTTCTAGTATACGATACAGCTGACTCACCATGCTTGTTACTTATCGTTTTTTGTGACCTGACTACAACATAAACTCCATGAGGAAAGGGATTTTTCTTTGTTTTGTTACCGGATATGTCCTGCAACTCTGGTATATGACCAAGCTGAGTAAAAGAGGGAATAAATATCTCAGATAAGCAGAGATTTATAAACTTAGTAACACCCAGTAGTTGTACACAGCTAGTGGGAAAATGAACTGAATAAACTTCCGGAAGGTAATTTGTCAATATATTTTAAGTATCTTGTTATATTAAATATGTAAAGTCTTTAAAATATTCAGCCTTTTGAAAAACTGATTTGCGAGAGGAGAGAGACATCAATTTGTTGTCCCACCTACTGCTGCATCCACTGGCTGATTCTTATATGCGCCCTCACGGGCACAGAACCGCAACTTTGGTGCATCAGGACAGCACTAACCAACTGAGCTACTCAGCCAGGACACCGAATGCTCAGCCTTTTCACTAAGTAATTCAGCTGATTAGAGCATCATCCTGATGCACCAAGGTTGTGGGTTTGACCCCTCGTCATAGTACATACAACAATCAACTAACGAATGCATATGTAAGTGGAATAACGAATTGATGTCTCTCCCCCCTTCCTCTCTCTAAAAATCAACAAATTAAAAGTAATTCTGCCCTGGCTGGTATAGCTCAGTGGATTGAGTGCGGGCCTGCGAACCAAAAGATCACAGTTTGGTTCCCAGTCGGGGCACATGCCTGCGTTGTGGGGCAGTTCCCAGCAAGGGATGCACAAGGGGTGGCCACGCACTGATGTTTCTCTCCCTCTCTCCTTCCCTTCTCCTCTAAAGATAAATAAATAAAATCTGTAAAAAAGGAGTAATTCCATTTCTAAGTACATAGTCTAATAAACGAATCACAAATGCACTTCATGTAGCCATGACGAATAATACATATCTATACTTACTACAGTAAATATTTGCCACAGTAACATTTAAACAAAAACTTAGGGTGTATTTGTATTAAGCCAAGCCTTCTTGACCGAGAACACAACTCTCCCTCTAATTTGGCAGGACTCAGGCAATGGCGCACTTCCATTCAGCATTCTTCATCTGTTCTACAACTAAAACCTGAAGAGAACAATGGCTATTCTATATTCATTACCAACTATTACCAAGCTTTTCAGAAACTTATTAGCTTATTAAAGGTAGATCCCACCATTCACTCACATGACGTTCAGCACAGAATCATTGCGAATGACCTTATGGGAGACATCAGCCAGCAGGAAGAGACCACCATCCGTCCTCCGGATGCTGGCCGCATAGCCTGGCCAGATCTGCAATCTGAAGAGACGGGGGGCTTTACCTTAGGTTTTTAAAAGAATCACAGACAATTCCATGCCCTCACCTGAAACAATGCTTGGAACAGATACTGTCCTTCCCTAGTCAGCAATGAGAAAGCACCAGGAAACAAATTCAATTAAATCAACATCATGGGGAACTTAACAAAATACTAAACTACAGAAGAGATTTAACTGATAAATTGTATTCACTATCCTAAAATGCTGCTGAGATTTTTGTCCTAAAGATGGTGATTTCAATGAAAAATTTCTTTCCAGACATTCTAAAGTGAGGAAGGAAGAGGCACATGCCACCAACCTGTGCTGCTGCAGGACCATAGCGTCTGTCGGGTCATAAAAGTTCCTCCCCACAAGCTTCATATCTAAAAGTTTCATTACCCTGAAATAAAGAGCAAGAAAGGGTTTTCTAGCAGAAGAATCCAAAAAATTATTAGGCTCCATTACTTCTAGCACCATTTCCTCTGGAAGCCTGAAAGGTCACAACGTCACTGCCTTCAGCACACACAAAATGTAGCTTTCACAATGAGAACACTCTTAACAAAAGAGTGAGAAAGGTTGCCTTGTCATCTATCTCAGGGTGTATACAACTGATTGCAGCTTTTCCTGTTCACTAGGTAACCAAGAACTGAGCTGATTTCCCAGGCTTAATTTATATTATTTTCACCATTAACTAAAAAACTCCCAAGAGTCAGCTTCTCAATTTACTATCAGCTACTACCAGCTATCGGTCTGGCAGAGGAAGTTACGTTTGTTCCTGACAGTTCAGCTTGCTAGACAGAAATTAGATCTTGTGTTCCATAAAAAAGCGGGGTGGTTGGGGGGAAAAACATTAAGAAAATTAGGGAGTCTAAAAAAGTGTAAAAGTTATGATCTGTCTGTATCTGGGAAAAAGTTCTTCCAGCAAAAATTTTTACACACTACCTTTTCAAGTAGCCCCACCACTAACACAATTAAATGTGCATTTTCAACACCTGGTTTTCAAGTTCCTCAACCCATCCCCCATCCAACTACCTCAAACCTACTTTCACATACCCAAATCTGGTCAATCACTTGAGATAACTTTTGAGTAACTTAGCCTGAATAACATCCATTATTCATTAAATGTTTCCAAACTCATCTCTATACGCACTATAGTGCAGTACCACCTAAGCTTCCTAAAGAGCATTGTTATAAGACTGAGGGTAAAGGAAATAAGACATCAGCTGTTTTCTCACCGACGAAAAACAACATTGTAGAAGGGAATGCACAAGTCAGAACAGGGCTCCAGGATCTTGGTCAATTGAATCTTAATGCTGATCTCAGCACCATCGGTTCTCCTTTGACTTTTTAACTCAAGAACCTACAAATAAATATATGCAAGTAAAAAGAAATGACAAAACTTCCAAGCCCTAATCTAATCCAACTGTGTCTCAGAAAACATTAAAATATTTTAAATGTTTTTTATTTCCCACTCACTTTGCTGCTCACACCGGACAAAATCACAGCATGACAACCAGGATTTAACATTGGATTTAGCCCTGGCTGGTGTAACTCAATGGATTGAGTGTGGTCCTGTGAACCAAAGGATCACGGTTCGATTCCCAGTCAGGGCACATGCCTGGGTTGCAGGCCAGTTCCCAGGAGGGGACACATGAGAGGCAACCATACATTGACATTTCTCTCCCTCTCTCCTTCCCCTCTAAAGATAAATAAATAAAATACTTTAAAAAAAGATTTGGATTTAGTGATGCCCTGGCTGGTGTGGCTCAGTGGACTGAGCACCAACCGGCCTGTGAAGCAAGGGTCACCAGTTCGATTCCTAGTCAGGGCACATGCCTGGGTTGCAGGTCAGGTCCCCAGTAGGGGGCACACAAGAGGCAACCACACACTGATGTTTCTCTCCTTCTCTTTCTCCTTCCCTTCCCCTCTCTAAAAATAAACAAATAAATATTTTTTAGCAGACTGGATTTGGTGAGAGATACCCAATGGAGAACTAGTAAAACATCCCTTTAAATTTGAAATCTTAAACCATTCTTTATCATTGAGGTCAAAGGATTCCAACCACTCCTCCTACGCCAAGAAGGGAATTCTTATAAAAGAACTCAAATCTAAAGTTTCTCAGTTTGTCATTCCTTTGTCAAGGAAAAGTCTGACTTCCCTCTAACAATAGGAAAGTAGGACTCAAATGTTCAGGAAGTTTGATTTCCTATCACTCAAAGCACCAGAACACCCTTAGGTTTCATCTGAAAGTACATTTTCTGTTTAATCTCACTTGTTGAAGCTTAACAGGCAGATAGAGAATGGATCCATCAAAAGCAGTGACAGTTCCGGTGACAGCTTGATGGTCCTTCAACATGCCAAACCTCATGCTTTTGCACTCCACGTTGGGGCTAGAAAATAACAAAGAGGATTTTATTTCAATTTCATTCAAACAGCAGTCTTAACTACTGGTTTGTTAGAAAAGCAGTGTCTATAAACTACTGCTCCATCTAGTGGTCATTTTAAAAATTCAAATACTCTGACTAAAAGCTTTGATCCAAGGATACTTGTTCACAAAAAATAAAATCCACCCATGATTTCCACCCCCAAAGACAAACGCCATAACATTCTCCCAGAGGTTAGAACACGGGGTCAGAAAACTTTTTCTGCAAAGGGCCAGGAAGTAAATAGTTCAGGCTTCACTGGCCGTACAGTCTCTGTTGCAAGAACTCAACTCCGCTGACACAGCACAGAAACACCAGAAACAATATGCAAACCAATGAGTATGGCTATGTCCCTGCAAAACTGTATTATGAGATTTTCCCTAACCATTTTCACTCATGGAAATTTCAACTTTTTATTGATTCATTACCACAAACCTTACAGTTTTGAAAAACTCTAGTAGCTACTTTGTACCAGTGATGTGGGACTCAAGTAGGGAGAACCCAGGTTTTGTGAGGCATGCATCTCACACCATTAGGGGAGAGAGACTCTGTTTAAGAAGACTACAATATTACAGATACAAAATAAGTTAAAAGGTCATGCAATGAGGTCCACTGAAGTATAAGGCCCTGAACTTAAGCTTAACTTCATAGTAAATCTCTAATCTCATGCATAAAACTGTACCTACTAGGTTAAAATCTGAATTGGCAATATAACTAAATTTAAAAAATTATTTTTAAAAGATTTTATTTATTTTCAAGAGGGGAAGGGAGGTAGATACAGAGGGAGAGAAACATCAATGTGTGGTTGCCTCTCACACACCCCCTAGTGGGGACCTGGCCCATAACCCAGGCATGTGCTGACTGGGAATCCAACCAGCAACTCTTTGGTTCGAAGGCTGGTGCTCAATCCACTGAGCCACACCAGCCAGAGCTAAAAAAAATTTTTTAATGTTAAACTTATTGCAAGGATCCTCATACATGTATTATTTTGGGAGTAGGGGAGAAGTTCATCAGGAATTATACAAAAAAAACTTAGTAATTCCAGGTGAAAGATGTCATTACTGCTCTCTAAGAAGTGAACAATGCAGAGAAAAAAGCTGTGAATACCTGAAAGTCACATGATACTGATAAACTGCTTCATTATGACACTGTATTTTGATAAGGTTCAATCCCAAAGGTTGAGGTTTTCCTTTTGATCCTTGCTTCATAAAAAGCTCTCTGGAAAAATAAAAAACAAAAGCACCCACACATACCACAAACATACACAAACAGGTAAATAATATTTTATACTTTACTTACAGATACACAAAGCAAGAATTGAAGCATACAAAAGCAAAGTTTGAAGGCTAGTAGATAAATGACTAGTAGCTAGTAGACAGAAGGCTAGTGGCAATCTCTAAAGAAACAAGGTCACCCTATTTGTCTGAGTGATATTACTGGAATAAACTAGGCCAGCTAACTAAGAACACAAGAATTAATTATACAGAGAAAAATGAATTGTGTTATATTTTTCCTAAGTGATTTCCTTATCCTCACCATGACAAAGAACTGTCTACATCTGTATGAAGAAGGAAATGGGAAATCACAAGTTCAGTTTCTGGTACATATTGTCTATGTATCGCTAATTCCATTTCCCTTCAGTAGGGATTGCCCCACCTCTCTGTCATTCTCCCCATGAGCGAAAAAACAAAGCGAACAACTCTGCAGCACCGACCACCCATGGAGGACTTCAGACACAACAGACACATTTATAACACTACCAGAAGCCCCGCCGCCCCCACTGCACTCCCAAGCAGAGACAGCTGAGTTCCTGACTTACTTTTTTTGGTGCTCTGCAGTCCCCAGTGGAAGGTGATCCAGAGAGTGTAGTGAGGACAGGGGCAGCAGTGGCAGTGATGGCTGCTGGGCAGGCATGGTGACAGCACCAGGAGCCTTGCACACGCCTCTGCCTATGCCACCAGCTGCTCTTCCCAACGGCAACACAGGCATGTCCGAACTCCCTCTTCCAAGCATTCTGAAAAGTTGAAAAGAGGCAAATCAGGACCTTCTGAATCATGCTTCTACCTCTGCCCCATCTAAATGACTCTCCAAGTCCACATTCTCTTCCTGGAGGAGTTAGTAAGAGGGATGAAAGCCTTGGGATTCTGTCCAAGACCAATATGCCAACTTGACTCACTCACCAACTGCTACTAACACTGCCTCTCAGGGCCAAGCTTCCACTGCAGAACTGAGGTGGGGATTTGACTCCCTCTGATTAAAGAATCACTACAACAGCCCTGGCTGGTGTAGCTCAGTGGATTGAGCGAGGGCCTGCAAACCAAAGTAGCGCAGTTCAATTCCCAGTCAGGGCACATGCCTGGGTTGCAGGCCAGTTCCCAGCAGGGGACGTATGAGAAGCAACTATACATTGATGTTTCCCTCCCTCTCTCCTTCCCTTTCCCTCTAAACATAAATAAATAAAATATATTTAAAAATCCATTCTAAAAAAAAGTTAGTTCCTCTAAAAAAAAAAAGAATCACTACAACAGGTTAACTTCATGAAGTTGTGAAGTACCCAGTGGAGCACTACTTTTTTGCCCTTTTCCAATGACTAGCTGAATCAGTAGCTGCTAACTACTCTTAGAAAGTATTCGTTGTTTAATATAAAACCATGCAGAGTTTGTGAGATAATATAACCTCTTCATTTTTTTTTAATTAAAAAAAATTTTTTTAGTCCTCACCCAAGAATTTATCGATTTTAGAGAGAGAAAGGGGGAGAGAGAAAGAGAAAAACATCTATCAGTTGCCTCCTGTATGAGACCCCACCAGGGATTGAACTCACAACCCAGGCACATGCACCAACTGGGAATCAAATCTGCAACACCTTGGTGTACAGGATAATGCTCCAACCAACTGAGTCACCTGGCCAGGGCAATACAACCTTTTTAGGGTCACCCTTTGGACTTACAGAGATACTTCATCTGAATTTGACCATCTCCTAAGAAGTAACCTTTACCCACCTATTCCAACCAATGGAGGCCTCTGCCATCTTGCTATCCCCAGCTGCCAACACTGATGGGTCCAGAAACGCAGGACGGGGTTCTTCTTTTTCCTTGTGCATCACACTGATAGGCAAGCCTCGGCCTAAAATGCCTCTGCCTAGATAGAAGGATCAAACCCCAGCTATGATTGTGAGTTGAGCAGGTTGTATATTTTTGTGAAGATAAACTGTACGAATTTAAGAATAAAGCGATCATACATACTACCACGTTCTCTCAAGTTAGTTTTCCACATACCTAAAGAAGGCACTTCCTGTTTCACAGGGGTCTGGGACTCTGTTTCAAGGCCTAGTCCTTGGAACATGGAGACCAAACCCACAGATTCCTATGGAGAGTCAAAGAATAAAGTCATTCCGAGGTATAGTTTAAAACCCCAGAAACACTGATGGCTTTCTTAAAGTCTTGGTAAATAATAAAAATCATCTTCTTTAAATTCTATAAATGTTATAACAAAGAATTAAAATATCTGTTTTTTAAAATGTTTACTTTTTAAAAAACATGTAGTAACTATGTCATATTAGGTTTTGAAGCATAAACAGCTAAAGCCCATGATTTGATATATAGTATAACAGAATTAACTTCAATATTTCTCTGGTTTATTTCCATATACCCAAGGTGGACCAGTACACTCAGGAGGATATGAGTATATTGATTAATAAATTTTCAAAAGCACTGAATCATTTCAAGGTACCTGGGGTCATTTTTAACAACAACCAACAAAAGTTACTGTTGTTTTCCTACAGCAGTCAAAGTTTGCTGCTGCTACACCAGTTCAAACTGCCATACACAGGCTCCAGCAATGCATCCAAGTAACAACACAAGATTACTGTCATCAAATTTTCTTTTTTTTTAAGACAGTGCTTGGTTTGGTCACCGATATATTTTAATTTTTTTTCTTTAGATTTTTATTTATTTGTCTTTAGAGGGGAAGGGAAGGAGAAAAGGAGAGAAATATCAATGTATGGTTGCCTCTCGTGAGTCCCCTGCTGGGAACTGGCCTGCAACCCAGGCATGTGCCCTGACTGGAATCGAACCGCGATCGTGTGGTTCGCAGGCCCATGCTCAATCCACTGAGCTACACCAGCCAGGGCCAAATTTTCTTTTTATAGAACATTATACGTGACACTGCCAACTCGACTTAAAAGAGTCATAACTGTGTTACTAGGTTTCCCCATATTTGCTAACTCTTTATTCTTTGAGATTTATTAATTACAGACAAATACCATCTTAAAATTTCTACATAATTAGGAGTTAAGAATGCACATACAAGCAGTAGCAAAAGCTGAAGATTCTCCTTTTTAAAAGATTTGGGCAAAAAGCCTCCTTAAAAAAAATTCTTAATAATAATTACCTCAGAGGTAGGAGTGGCTGCTAAATACTGCAAAACCAAATTCAGAGTAAAAATCAAAACACTCAGGAAGAGCAAAAGGATATATCTTTAAACCTATCATTTATGTATTTGTTTATATATATATATGCTAGAGGACTAAGGCATTTACCCAAATCCATTTGGCATTGATCATGAGGCATTTTTTTCTAGACTCACAACTAGAAGGGTTTGAAATATATGCTCAGAAGATGCAACTACTTGTTAAGGAGGGGGGGCACAAACAAACAAACCCACCCTCATTTTCACATTTAGACCTTCACAGTTTTCTAAGCACTTTGAGATCCATTATTTTCTCTGATGACAAGCTACACACTGCTACTATGTGTCAGACACAGCCTTACCCTTTGTGCAAGCCCACTCTGTGAGCTTGGCTCCTCTGGTTTTCCAAACAGGCAGCCTCTGCCTACAGGTCTTGCTCTGCCCAGAGTGGAGGCCAAAGGTTTAGGAGCTTGTGGCCAAGAGCCTGGCATCCGTACACACTGGAATGGGTGCCCAGGGGAAGGGCCCCTGAAGGGTGGTCGGACAGGATCCATTAGAAGGCTGCAGAGAACACTGCGGGATCCTGTTCTGGTTAATTACCTGCCAGCATTTTACAAAGATTAGATTCCCAATCGTTTTCCTTTTCCTTCAAGACAGACTCACAAAGTATTAAAGACAGACTTACTTTTGGTCAGACCAGTGATACAACGAGCCTCCTACATCATGTTCACGTCAAAGTTTCTATTTAGCCCAGAATATTCTAAACACTCTCCACTAGCAGTCTCTTAAGGCTAAGTCCTCCTTGAATTTTTCTGTTTCCTACCCGAACAACCTCTTGGAGAGCTCAGTCCCATATGTTAACTACCTGTTTTAGGCAGAAGTACAGTTTATGTACGGGCATAAGAAAATTAATAGTTAACACAGACATACTGTAATAATGTCAATAAATACTTATGGGTTTGCCTTGTTTTGGGCCTTTTTCCTTTACCAGAGAGCTAATTTTTGCCAGCTCATTATCACATTAAAGTATTACATCTCCTCTTTGATCTCCTTAGTAGCTTCTCTGAATATTATTCCATTTCTTCCTACAAAACTTTTCAAACTCCACCAAACTGAGGTCTCCAGCGTACAGACCCTTTCTGCTTTGAGCCTACAATACCTGCTGAATGTCAGGGGAGATGTAACACTTTTTTCTCCCCTAGGTAACGAAATGAGGCTTTTCTGGCCTCCCAAATCTCAGGGACTCTTCAAAGTCACTTTATAACCTACAGGAATTTCTACAAGGATTTCAGGAATCCTTCTTAAAGGGTCTTCCTTCATTGTCCTCACCTACTCCTGATCCTGAAGGAACCTTTCCTAACTGAAAACTTAAGCTCCTTCTTAACTTTTGCAAACCAGTCGTACGTGTTAGCAACAGGGAAATCAGGTTACGCATGTAAAGAAAAGACTGACACATAATTCTTAAGCCAATACGATAAGTGGAGGGTCTGGGATCTGACGAAAAGATTTTTAACTCAGCTATCCTCTTTCACAGTAAAAAATCAGGATACGTCCCCCTTCCTCAAAGACTCTCCCCCTTTAATTTCTTAAACTCCTTTTCCGTTAGCCTGGCCTTTTGGCTCTCACCTTCCCAGAACGACCTGTGTAATCCAGAACAATCAGTTGCCTACCCGGGACACTGAGATGCGCCATAACCCCTACCAATTAAGGACTTCTGGAATCTTCCTCGTCCCCCACTCCCCCAACCCCTCCGTCATCATGGATAACAGAGGTGAGCATTCCCTCCCAGGAGGCACTTCTTTGATTAGTGAGCACTGCAAGGTCCAAAAGGGAGAGGTCCCAGGCGAGGCCCACTTTCCCACCTCCAGGTGCGAGCTCCTGGCTGGGCCCTTAGGCCTGGGGCCTACCAGGGGAAGGGAGGCCCCGCCCCAAAGGCAACTCCCACCCGCCTGCCCCCTCAGAGAAAAGCACCACCCCCCAAACCCGAGGTCCTGCCCCCCGATTGCGGGCCAAGGAACACGTGCGAACACTCAAACCCCGCTAAAGTGCCCTCCCTCTTCCGGCGGCCACCTTCCTACCTCCTGCAGGTCCGAGGTCCTGCGTCCGCCCGCACACGCAGCCTCGAATAACCACTTCCTGCTCCCGGCCCGCTGGGCGTGCGAGGCCCCTCGCGCCTTTGGGGGAGGGTCAGGTCCGCCGTGGGCGTGCAGGGCCACCGCGCCACCACGAGCTACAGCCGCGAAGCCCACTGGCCTGTCCCGAAGCTAGCTTGGCCTCCCTGGCCTTCCGCACTCACATAGACACCACTCACCAAGGCCCAAGCCCTCGCCTGGCTCTGCAGGGCTCAGAAGTACCCCGCGCGCAACGCAGCCGCCACACCCAAGGACCCACATGCTCAGACCCGAATTTCCGCTCGCCTCGTGGGCCTCAGCACAGAGCCCATTGGGCAAACACGTGCCGCTCACAAGATCCCGTCATCTCATTGGCTCACCTGCAAAAAGAGCCGCTCCCTTTCTAGCAGCCTCCCTCCACTGGAGGTCTGTACCAAAGGGGTGCTAGAAGTGGGGGTCCTGAAGTTAGGAGTGAACCAAAGCATTAAAATGTGTCACTTTTAAAGATCCCGACGCCCATTCTGTGGGCAACTCCTGTAAACGGATTAAGCTCACTCGCTCATGTTGAAATTGACTTGCCCCATCCTTTCCAGTTAGAGGATATAGGGATATAGGTGATGGATAAAAAAGAGTAAGCTTGGGTTTACAAACACCTAGTTGTGTGAACTCTGCGCTTCACTTGCCTTACATATAAAATAGGACTAAAGCATCCATTCATAGGATTGTATGGAAATGTCCGTACATTCATGAGGTGATGTATGTAAAATACTTAGCACAAAGAGTAAATTATCTGCAATAAATGTTGCCTATCCTTATTTATTGATTTCTAAATCTGTGAGCCAAGAAGAGCTTTCTTCAAGTTATATAAATTGGTGTTTAATTCTGCTATTATTGAATACTTTTACCCAAAGAAATAAAGATTTCTCCCCCTCTCCCAACCATTTTGGCAAATAATTGCACCCCTATCCAATCCCAGTTTGTTTGAGGTGGTTGGAGTCAAGCTTCAGAGATCCTGGCTTACCCTGTAGAGACCAGCAAATGCTCTGCATGGTGTACAGCAAAAGCATTTTCCAAGCCTCATACCTTGTTTTAACCTGTTCATGCAAGTACTCACCTCTCCTTCCCAAATTAGAATAGAGTTTGAAAATTATTGGAGCAGGAGGATTTTCAAAGCAGGAATCTATTAGCAGAATACCTCTGTCACTTTTTGTAGATGTTATTTGTTTAACATTATGTCATAATATTGTAAGTTCTATTGCACAACTTCACGTTATAATAACATATAGGCAGAGTTATTCTGTTGTCCATACAAACATTTAATAGCAAGTACACTCAAAAACAGTTATATAAACTGTTTTGTAACCTTGATAAAGCCCCAGCTCCCTGTGATTCTAGGTATTCTTATCAAACCTTTCATAAAAGATTAATTCCATGCTTTGGAAGTAATATTTTAGGCACAGGATTCAACAGATCTTCACAATAGCAATCCTCAAATAACTTTATGAAGGCATCGGTTTTGTCATCTAGACCACAGCACCATTACAAAGGGCATATATGTATTGGGGTCCCTAGGTTTCTACATCCTGTCAAGAAGGAGTAGGTGACCTCTGCGCAGTATTTGTTGCCAACCAGTACACCACACATACTGTTTATTTCACCAAAGGAAAACCTATATAAGCTTAACATTGATTGGAGATAAAGATGTTCAAAGTTCTCTAAAGAGTGGACACCCACTTAGAACCTTCCAAAAGCTAATCAACCTCTCCTAGAGTTTGTTTTCCTCATCAGGGCACTTCAACTATTATTTTACCATCACTAGGATATCAATTAAAAACAATGCGCACATATTATGCTGTTAAAGTATTTAAAATTAAATTGCAGATGATATTTTTTATAACACGAAATTCTGTCCACCTGACCCTGCCAGGCTTGAAAACTCAGGGCGAAGATGGTCCTATAGCTACATGCAGTCTGGGTTTCCCAGGCACTGACGACTTCATACACTCTAGCCCTTGGTCCCCATAAGTACTTCCATTCTGACCATGTATTTTGACTTTGTTGTTGTTCAGAAAATACAGTCACCAGAGCCACAGAAAGATTAAGGGAGAACATCACATTACCTGTTCAGCTTAGAAATTACAGAGAGGATTTAACTAAAAGTGGACCTACGTCTGTAGTGGATCTGGGTTCCAGGCAGAGGTAAATTCAGATCCTTCCAGGAATACACCCTCAACCTGGCTCCCAAAGGTACCACATTAAAAATATGTCAATTAATATGAGGTCACAAGAAAAATCACAGAACATGGTAAGCTCAATGAGAAAAAGACAGCCCTGGCTGGTGTGGCTCAGTGGATTGAGTGCTGACCTGCAAACCAAAGAGTCACCAGTTCAATTCCCAGTCAGGGCACATGCCTGTGTTGCTGGCCAAGTCAGGACCCCAGTAGGGGGTGCGTGAGAAGCAACTGCATATTGATGTTTCTCTCCCCCTTCCCCTCCCTTCCCCTCTGTCTAAAATAAATAAATATTTAAAAGAAAAAAACAAACAACCCAATTGAAAAAGTGGACAGTGGATATGAACCTATTTTTTATCAAAGAAAAGATACAAATGACTATTAACTACATGAAAATGTGCCCAATACCATTAACAGGGAAATGCAAATGAAGACTACAGTGAGATATCTCTTCAAACCCACTAGAGTGGCTATAAGACCACAGACAATAACTGTAATGGTTAAATGTATACACTACAAGAACTGGGCCTTGGGGCACTCAAGTGTTTGAACAGAAGTTGTTCTGAGTGTTTCTTAGAGGGTGTTTCTGGGTGAAGTTAACATTTGACTCTGGAGACTGAGTGAAGCAGATTGCCCTCTGTAATGTGGGTGGGCCTCATCCAATCAGTTGAAGGCCTGAATAGAACAAAAAGGCTGATCCTCTCTGGAATAAGAGAGAATTCCTCTTACTTGACTACCTTAGAACCAGAACATTAGGGGTTTTTTTGGAACTGGAACAAACTAAAGCACTCACTTGCCCTGGACCTTGAGCTTGCCAGCCTTTAGAGAAACACCATCATCAGCTCTCCGGTTCTCTCACTCAGACTGAAACTACACCATGAGCTCTCCAGAGTCCCCAGCTCCGGAGTCAGCCTGCATAATCACCTGAGCCAATTCTTTATATATCATGTGGGGGTCCAGAACAAGTCACTCCAAGATGTGTCTCTGTAGCATGCAGATTGTTTTGAGCTAAAGGCAACTTTTGTTGCAGGCTCAAGAAAAACTTCTGCCCCTCATTTCATTTAACTACCTGAAAGAACTGGAATCAGGGGCTTGCCCATAATGTGAGATCGTCAGAGACAACCTCTTTTGACCTATCTGTAGGGCAGGACAAACTTCTTTTTATGAAATATCTGTTCTTCTTGTCAATCTGTGATGACTCTTTCAAGCCCCCCAGGTGCATCTCCTCATCCCTAGCTCAAGGTGTCTTACATACCTCAAGCCCCTTTCTATCTCCGAACCTCTCGTGCAGGTGGGGTCTCTGACTCTCTCCTGTATGGGGGGGTTCCCATACATGTGTACGTACTAAATTTGGTATTCTTCTCTTTCTAATCTGTTTCATGTCTGTATGTGATTATTAGACCAAGCAGACAGAAGAACTCTGAGAGTAAAGAAGAGTTTGTTATTCCCCCACAATCCTAATGGGTACATTTTTCTGGAGAACCCTGACCAGTACAGAGTTTGATGACACTGTGAAGTGGGGCGCTGATGCCACAAATTCATAAAAACGTGGAAGTGGCTTTGGAATGAGTGACAGGGAGAGACTGGAAGAGTTTCTGGATGCATGCTAGAAAAAGCCTAGATTGCCTGAAGGGACTGTTGGTAGGAATATGACCATTAAGTGTTTCTGATGCGAGCTGGGCTGGAAGTGAGGAACATACCATCGGACACTGGAGGAAAGGTGGTACCTGTTGTAAGTGGCAAAGGACCTGACTAAATTGTGATCGGTCTGGTGTTTGGTGAAACATAGAACTCACAAGCCACAAACTTGGATATTTAGCTGAGGAGATTTCTAAGCAAAGTATTGAAGGTGTTGGCCTGGCTTCTCCTTACTGCTTCTTGTAAAATACAAGAGGAGAGAGATAAATCGAAAGGAAGATTAAGGAAACAGAAAGCAGAACTTGAAGATTTGGGAAGTTATTGGAAGAACAGGGAAGTTTGTTCTAGAGAGAACACCAAACATGTGGCTAGAAAACCACTCCATTCAGAGATTATCACCCACCTCCACAGAAGCTAGGAGCTGAGATGGGATCATGCTGGCAAAAACACTGCCAGTTTGGGCCAAAGGGACAGATGCTGGAAGAAGTAAAGGAAGGGTTTCTAAAGGGGGGATTGGGGACTTCTGGGGCTCTAAGGACAGGACAATAGAGCTATTCATCATGCTTTACCCTTTAAAAAAAAAGGGAGAATCACCCTCAAGGTGACTCAGAGATTCGCAGAGTTGCCACTCCCACCACAGGTCCAGGGGCAAAGCTGGTTTCTCCTCCCGCGTCCACAGCTGGGGCGCAACGTTGCCTTAAGATGGCGCATAGCTCGGCTGTCATCCGCACCTGATTTTGATATCTAGATGACACTTTGGCCTTGGAATTCATGCTGGAATGGGTTAAAGCTTTGGGGCTAAATGTATTTTGATGTGGAAAGGACATAAGTTTGAGGGGATCAGAAGGCAGAATGTTACAGACTGAATTGTGTGCCCTCCAAATTCATCTGTTGAAGCCTAACCCCCAATGTGGCTGTATTTGGAGGCGGGGCCTATCAAGCATTACTTAAAGTTAAATAACGTGCCCTGGCTGGTGTAGCTCAGTGGATTGAGCGCGGGCCTGCGAACCAGAGGATCGTAGTTCAATTCCCAGTCAGGGCACATGCCTGGGTTGCAGGCCAGTTCCCAGCAGGGGATGCAGTTCCCGGCAGGGGGCACACGAGAGGCAACCATACGTTGATATTTCTCTCCCTCTCTCCTTCCCTTCCCCTCTAAAGATAAATAAATAAAATCTTTAAAAAAAAGTTAAATAACATCATAAAGGTAGGACCCTATTCCAAAAGGACTGATATCTTTATAAGAAGAGGAAAAGACACTAGAGAGCTCTCTTTCTCTCCACGGGAACAAAGAGGAAAGGCCATGTGAGGACGCAGTGAGGAGGTGGTTGCCTACAAGCCAGGAAGGGAGCCCTCACCAGAAATCGAATTCACTAGCACCTTGATCATGGACTTCTAGCCTCCAGGACTGTAAGAAAATAAATATCAGTTGTTTCAGCTGCCCCATCTGTGATTTTTGTTATGGCAGCGTTAGCTGACAAATATAGTAATAGCCATCAGCAAGGATGTTGCAGTAGAAGTCCCTGAAAGTAAACTTTTTAAAATATATATTTTATTGATTATGCTATTAGAGTTGTCCCATTTCCCCCTCTTCACTCCATCCTGCACACCCCCTCCCATCCATATACCCCCACTTTAGTTCATGTCCATGGGTCGTACATATAAGTTTTTTTGCTTCTACATTTCCTATACTATTTTTACCCGCCCCCTCTCTATTTTCAACCTACCGTCTACCTTCTATGCTGCTTATTCTCTGTACATTTTTCCCCTCTCTCCCCCTACCAATCCCCTGTTGCTAACCCTCCATGTGATGTCCATTTCTGTGGTTCTTTTCCTGTTCTAGTTGTTTGCTTAGTTTGCTTTTGTTTTTGTTTTAGGTGTGGTTGTTAATAACTGTGAGTTTGCTGCCATTTCACTGTTCATGTTTTTCATCTTCTTTTTCTTAGGTAAGTCCCTTTAACATTTCATATAATAAGGGCTTGGTGATGATGAACTCCTTGAACTTGACCTTATCTGAGGAGCACTTTATCTGCTCTTCCATTCTAAATGAAAGCTTTGCTGGATAGAGCAATCTTGGATGTAGGTCCTTGCCTTTCATGACTTGGAATACTTCTTTCCAGCCCCTTCTTGCCTGTAAGGTCTCTTTTGAGAAATCAGCTGACAGTTTGATGGAAACTCCTTTGTAGGTAATTGTCTCCCTTTCTCTTGCTGCTCCTAGGATTCTCTCCTTCATTTTAATCTTGGCTAATGTAATTATGATGTGCCTTGGTGTGTTCCTCCTTGGGTCCAACTTCTTTGGGATCCTCTGAGCTCCTGGACTTCCTGGAAGTTTATTTCCTTTGCCAGATTGGGGAAGTTCTCCTTTATTATTTGTTCAAATAAGTTTTCCACTTCTTGCTCTTGCTCTTCCCCTTCTGGTACCCCTATAATTCGGATGTTGGAACGTTTAAAGATGTTGTGGAGGTTCCTAAATCTCTCCTCATTTTTTTGAATTCTTATTTCTTCATTCTTTTCTGGTTGGATGTTTCTTACTTCCTTCTGGTCCACTCTATTGATCTGAGTCCCAGTTTCCTTTCCATCACTGTTGGTTTCCTGTACATTTTCCTTTATTTCACTTAGCATAGCCTTCATTGTTTCATCTAATTTGTGACCAAATCCAATCAATTCTGGGATCATCCTGATCACCAGTATTTTGAACTGTGCGTCTGATAGGTTGGTTATTTCTTTGTGGCTTAGTTGTATGTTTTCCAGAGCTTTGATCTGTTCTTTCATTTGGGCCATTTTTTTTTTGTCTTGATGTGCCTGTTACGTAGTGAGGGGTGGAGCTTTAGGTGTTCAACAGGACGGACAACCCCTGCAGCTGCACTGTGATGCTGTATGTCGGGGAGGGGTCTGAGAGGGAAGAATGGTGCTTGCTCTGCTCTCTGCTGGATTTCAGTCCCTTCCCCCGCTTCCCACAAGCAAATTGGACCCTTTTAGGGCTGATTCCCGGTTGGGTTGGCTTATGTATGTTCTAGGACCCTGTGGGTCTCTCCAAGGAACCTCCTGTGAGGCTGGGAGTTTCTCTCACTGCGGACTCAACCCCCACAGGTGTTTTCAATCAGAGGTTTGAGGTTTTATTTCCCTGAACTGAGGTCCTGGGTTGTGCAGTCTGTCTTGCTCCCCAGTTGTTCCTCCCAGTTTATCTACAAGAGAATGTGAGACCGCCTGCTCCACCAGCCGCCGTAGCCTTGTAAGCCAGCTGCAGCCTCGTGCATCCGGCTCCACAATCCCGAGCTGGGTCCTTCAGCCACCACCTTAAGAGAGTCCTCTCCGCTCTCCTGTGTCTGTCCCTCTTACCAGTCTGGATGAGTGTATCTTCTTTTAAATCCTTGGTTGTTGGACTTCCACACAGTTCAATTTTCGGTCAGTTCTAATTGGCCTTTTGTTTTTAAATTGTCGTTGTCCTCCTTTTGGTTGTGTGAGGAGGCACAGTGTGTCTACCTATGCCTCCATCTTGACCAAAAGTCTGAAATTAAACTTTTGATTGTAGAGCCACACAGTCCAAAGAGATCCATCTTGAATAAACCTATTGTCAACTACACAACTAGATAAAGAACTAGACTGCCCCACCTATGAAGTCCTCCTTTTAGAAATCCCTGGACTACCTAGATAACCAATTAATTTTTTTAAGATAACTGATCTCTTGAATGCCCCAGCTTTTCCCTTCCCGAACCCTAATTCCTACTCTTATGTTTTAAATTTGCCAATAAAGAGCAAACCTGTGAAACCCTAGGCCACCTACCCTGTACCCTAATAAAGGCAGAGTCCCGGATCCTCACTCCCTTTCTCTGCCCCCAGGACTTGTGAGTCATAATTTCTGCCTTTTCTGAGTGCTGTGGTGGTTGTTGCTGAGGTGCATCTTGCCATTGCAGCAGGAACCACAAGGGTGGGGCCAACTACAAATTTTGGCTCTGATCAGGGCACTGTCTGTGGGGACTGGCCACAAGACAGGCTGAGGCTGATATGAAACAGATGTGGCAAAATCCAGAACCCTAATACATGGCTGCTGGGAATGTAAAATGGCGCAACCACTTTGGGAAACATTTGTCAGTTTCTCAAAAAGTTAAGCCAAAAATTATTGTAGGAATAAAAATTTCCACTTCGTGATGATTACTTAAGAGAAATGAAAACATGCATTACCACAACATTTGCATGCAAGTGTTCATATCAGCATTATGAATTGGAGTCAACGCCCAAAAACAACCTAAATGTCCACCAACTGGTACATGGATAACAAAACGTGGCATACCACACAATGGACAGATTCAGCAACAAAAAGGAACAGACTACTACGCCATGCTATAGAATGAGGCCACGCACCAGGGACCATATGTTGCATGATTCCACTTATATGAAAGCCTGCAAGAGACAGATATACAGACACAGAATGAAGATTAGTGGTTGCCTGGGGCTGGGAGTGGGAATGAAGAGGACCTGTTAATGGGCCTAAGGGATCTTATTAGGGGGATGGAAATGTTTTAAAGCTGGTTTATGGTGGTGTCTGTACCAGTCATTAAATTTGCCCCAAATTCTTGAATTGTACACTTAAATACAGTAAATTTTATGATATGTAAAATATAGCTTAATAAATCTATTTTAAAAACTCACAGTAAGAAATAAACAGACACTACATTGAATAGGACCAGACCCACGGAGATTTCAGAAAACAGTCACTGGCCACAGAGTATAAACGCATTTTTAACACGTTTTAAGAAATAAAAGTGGCAATTAAACCACGAATAAAGAACAAAGGCTATCAATTTATTAGGCAGATTAAAAAAGACAGAAGTTCTAAAAATGAGCAGTATAAAAATTGAAATGAAATATTCAGAGGAAAGCTTTTACAAGAGAATACACGTGGCTTAAAGGAGACATGAATTAGAAGACAAATCTGAATTACCCAGAATGTGGCACAAAGAGATAGGAAAGTGACGGAGAGACATGGAGATCACAGTTATGACAGAAGATCTGACAGAGTTTGGGAAGGAGACAATACTGAAAGAGTTACCGGCTGAGAATTTTTCACAATTGATGAAAGATACAATACTGTAGAATCAAGAAGTCCAGTCCAAACACAAAAATGAAGAAAAATGACTCCAGGAGGGAAGTCTGAAATGAAAAACAGAAAGCAGTTGACTGAATAAAGTAATAATAATAGGATCTAATAGGTGGTGGTGTAGCCTAGACTTCTCAGAAAGCAGAGCCTGACACTAAGGTTTCGTCCTGCCAGGGTTTCATTAGGGAGGGAGACAGAGCTCATTCAAGGATGCATCCATCACAGAGTGGAATGACTGAGCAGCGAACGGCTGGGGAAGTGGTGGAGAGATCCGGAAGTGCTGGCAGGTGTTCTGTGAGGGTGGGGAGGAGCTGGGCCTGACCCCCACGTCTCCTAGTAGAGATGAAAGAGAATGGTGGTCAAATCATCACCAGCGCCACCTGGCGGAAGAAGGCCAACTCAGCAGTCAATTCAGTTTAAAGAGCTTGCAACAACTGGAGAGAACCAGAAGTTTCTGGGCAGTTCTGACAGACCAAGATCATTAATTTCCTTTGTTTTTTCCTGCCCGCCCCCCCCAAGACTGAAGCGGTCTCTCCCTAAGTCATTATTCTTCCTTCACTGTGTCCCATTCCAGTAACTATAAATCTACCATTTGTCACACCCAGACCTTTTGTCCAGAAGAATCAGGTACAACAGGAAAAAGGGTATTTTTATAAAATTTAATCTGTTGTGTTCCTAGCATCCCAGTAATTTTTTCATAACAACTCAGGACAAAAGAAATACCTAAGGGTTCCATTTATTAAGTTGTCAAGTCCAAATACCTTAATACATATTTATGTTCTCACAACTTTGTGGCCATTTCATAAATGATATATGTAAATTTAAAGAAAAGATAATACTTGTATTCTATTTTTTAAGATTTTATTTATTTATTTATTTAAAGAATTTGTTTATTTATTTTTAGAGAGAGGGGAAAGAAAGGAGAAGGAGAAACAGCAATGTGTGGTTGCCTCTTATGTGGCCCCTACTGGGCACCTGGCCTGCAACCCAGGCATGTGCCCTGACTGGGAATTGAACCAGTGACCTTTTGGTTCACAGGCCAGCACTCAATCCATTGAGCCACATGGGCCAGGGCTATTTATTCATTTTTAGAGAGAGGGCAAGGGAGGCAGAGAAAAATCAACGAGGCACTGATCAGTTGCCTCTCGCACATGCCCCAACTGGGGACCTGGCCTGCAACCCAGGCATGTGTTGTAATAACCAGGAATCAAACCAGCAACCTTCCACTTTGCGGGATGACACCCAACCAACTGAGCCACACCACCCAGGGCTTTTATTCTATTTTTAGGTCATCATAATTATTTGCTGAGGGGATGTACTGGGTGTTGTACAACTTCTCAAACCTCAGATTAAGGCTGGACACTGCCTTCCCCATTTTCTGGTCCGCTGTGACACACAATACTTGCTTTTTATCACAGCAACCACAGAAAACCCTACTACACAGAGGCAGACCATTATTAAAAGAATAACAATCTACTGTTTAAACCATGATCTGCCTTGTACTTACAGTCCACACAGCATCCTATAGCTGCTGAGTATCATTCTGTTTCCCTTGAACATTTAAAGTAGTCTGCGGTGCTCTATGGGCTGGCCGCTGCGGTGCCCAGGGGTGCCTTGGGACACCGTTCCAGAACTGTGGATCCGACAGAATTGTTATTCAGTTTGGGGGACAAGATTCTTGGGAGGAAATTCAAAATCAGATCGTCACACTTGATATTAATTAATAATGTGAATGTTAACAAATTGTATAAATAGTTAATACTTTTAAAAGGCTGAGTCAGCATTAAGTTCGAATCCCCTAGTCTCCCTTTGTGCTGGGCAGCCCCCAGAAGTGAAAGAACCAGCCCCACTGTGTGCCATTAGGACAAAGAAAGAAATATCATGCCTACAAGGGAATCCCAAATTCTCAGAACAGGTGTATAAAACACCCCACCTTTTCATCTTGATGAGTACCCATGGGATGGCTAAGAAGAAATGACCGCTTTCAAAGAACAGCCATATTTAATGAGCACACTGCCTTACTAACTAACTCTCATGGACCAGGGGGAGGCAATAGAGGGAGGGTCAGAAACCATTTTAAGGTGACTTTTGAGAAGGCAGTTCAGTACTCAACAAACCTGATGCATGTGGGTAGTGGGCGGTGAGGACGGTCCATCAAATACCCTGGAGTGGCTTGAGCTCATTGTGATCAAAGGTGTATCATTGTCAGACAGCAAATGTCCAGAAATATAACAAAGATTATAATGAAAGGCCACAACGGTCTGGCCAGAGTCAGGGGATTGACTGAGACAGCAGCACTGCACACTGGACAAGTCAACCGTGGTGAGCCACCACCAGCGGTCCCAGGATGGGGCAAAGTTGCCCAGACTCACCTGCCTCTCCCTGTGCAATGGGCCCCCCTCATTGAGACACTTTTTGCGGAGTCATGGGCCAACACGCAGTCAAAGCTGGTGCATCTGAAGCACAGAGACCTTTACTTAGTGCCCACCCTACGGCGGTGGGCCTGCCGTGTGTCTGGTTCAATAAAAGGTCTGGGCAGCAAAGGTCTGGGCAGTGCAGGTTCAATCCGCAGCTTGATTCCAGTGGTCTCATCGGAGAATGGCCCCTCACCATGGGCACCTAGATGATGATGTAGGTGGTTCCATCAACAGCCATGATTTGTTTCCATGGTTTGTGGCCCCAAAGAGGGAAGTCTATAGTTTAATCTGCCAGTCTGTAGTTTTCCAAAAGGCCAACCAAACAGCCAGGCCGTTGTCAACAGCCCAAGAGTTAGTAAAAATACGACAAGATTCATAGGCCTGCTGGCCAGAGCTGTGAGGATGGTTCTGAGTTCTGCCTCCTGAGTGGAGCGACCACATCTGTTTTCCATTCCACTCAGCTGGCACTGTCGAGTGGCCACAGCAGCCCAGTAGAAGACACAGGTTCGCCAGACCACCAGTGAACCAGGCCTGGGCATCCGGAGGACCTCTGTGGACAGAGGGGCCTATTGAGAGAATGGCTCTCCTTAGGCTGTGGGGAAGAGGATGAGGTTTCCCCTAAAAAGCTAGCTGCCTTTTTTCATGCGAAGCTGAAAATGTGGGCTGGCTCAGGCCAGGTTGCAGACTTACATTTCCACAAGTGAGGCATGTTGGGTTCTCCCCACATTGTTATCTGTTGAATCCAAGTTTTCCTATCCCCCAAATATCAGTCACAAGGCCTCTTTCTAGGGTAGGGGTGTGTGTTTTAACACTCTTGGGTGTTTGGTTCTCACAGACAGACTGCAAGCTGAGATCCACTTTTTAAAAGAGGTATATCTCTTGGCCATGTCAGGGAGGCAACAACCCCCTCCAGGGTTCTGGTCGGGAAAATGATCAATCAGAAGGATTTTTTCCCAAAGAGGTACAGGCTGTGGGGTCCCACAGACATCAGCACTTTTCTACAAGAACTAATTCCCATTGGTATAATTCTTTGGACATTTCTGAGCAATCACAGTACACTCATGGGAAACACCGGGATCGACTACACACTCAGTAGCAAAAGCCAGGAGGACAGCACATGAAGTTGGCCAAAGCCCTGCCCACTAGGTTGGTGTGTTGCAGCCTGTCAAGGCCAGACAGGTTCACAGGACTTGGGCAGATGGAAGCATATTCATGGAGCTGTGGAGATGCTTGACATGCCTTTATTCACAGGTGGACGAGCCATGCACGCTGCAAGCTGCATGTCCCCTGCATATCCCTGCATGTCACACTGCATGTCACCTGTCCCTCTCTCTCCCTGCACAGGGAGCCCCTAACTCCCTGATATACTAAATACAGACAAAGTCATCAGGGAGCCAGAATACATTGTGTAACACAGACAGATTCTGCGCATGTGAGCCCACTCAAGGCTATGGGGACAGTTTATCAGACCCAGTCTCAAGGCTATGAGAACACAGCTTATCTTAGTTCCCCAGATATCTGGGTGAGGAAGCCAGACTGCCTCCATTTACCCTACAGTTGGTGAGTCCTTCTCCCCAGAAATGGGAAAGACAGTCTCCGCTGCTAGGAAGCTAGCAGACTTGAAAAGTCCTTTTTTCACTTGCTCAGAAATGTGGTTAACAAACTCTGTCACGCACTTACAATGGCACACAATAGTCATTCCTTTATTCTTTCAACAAACATTTATTTGGGGCCTATTATGTGAAAGGAACTATTTTAAGCTTTGGGGATATGGTAATGAACAAAACAGTCTACTCTCACATAGCTTATGTGAGATATCAGACAAAAAAGAAATAAAATTAAATCAGATGGTGATAAATGTGATGGAGAAAGAGAAAGCAGGAATGGGGCATAAGGAGTGTCAGGGATGGGACATTACTAACTTATGTAGGGTGAACAGGGAAAGCCTCAGAGACCTAACAGGAGAGAGGAAACAGAACACGATGGTGATGTATGTAGGGACTTCTGGTCAAGATGGCAGCATACGCAGACATGGCTTGCCTCTTTGCTCAACTACATCAAAATTACAACTAAAATATAGAAAAAACAGCACTCAGAACCATCAGAAATCAAGTTGAATGGAAGTCCGACAATTACAGAATTAAAGAAACCACATCCATCCAGACTGGTAGGAGGGATGCTGATGTGGAACAGGCTGGTTCTTCACCAGAAGTGGTGGATAAAAATTCTGGAGGAATGTCTTGGGAGTGAGGAGTCCCAGCCCCACACCTGGTCCCCCAGCCCAGGATTCCAGTGCCAGGAAGATAAGTCCCCACTTCTGGCTGCAAAAACTAGCAAGGATTGAGTCAGTGGTAGAAAATTCTGGAGCTCCAAGCAGGTCCTCTTAAAGAGCCCACACACGGACTCACCTATTCAGACTCACTCCGTCTGAGCTCCAGCACCACGGTAGTGGCTTGATAGATACCAGTGGCACGCAGGGAGAAACTGAAGTGCCTGGCATCAAGGGGAACAGAGGCCATTGCCCCCTTTTTAAAACTCCCCCCACAGAGCCAGAGCTGTCAGACTGGCGCCATATCTGGGACTCCTGCAACCTGGCTAACACTGTTTGACCCGCCTTGGAGATCCCCAGAGATTCCACTCCACTCAACTTACAGGCCCACCCAAGATGCATTTCCATATGAAGGGCTGGTCTTGGTTAGGCTGCACAACTTCCTAAACCCTATCAAACAAGCAACAACTTGCCTCTGAGCCCCAGACCTGGCACTAGCAGCAGCCGGCCGAGATGCACAGATCAGCTCCACCTGGGAATCTCCAGTCCCAGCACAGGTAGCAGCCATCTCAGATTGCTTTACGACTCAGGCAGGGTGGCCCAGGGCAAAACACAGGTGGGGGCTGACCTTGGCCTGCACCACCCAGGAAACCCAGGGCCAGCACACCCATGTGGACAGCTGCAGACCACATCCAAGCACCACCACCCTGCCTTGCACAGCTGATCCTCCACAGAGTGTGAAGTTGGTGATACGTGGTCACCGGCTGAACGGTTGTGGCCACCTTTCAGACCTCGATCACCAATTATCTACTCCACATAGAACCCAGGAGTAGGAGATTCAGAATCAAATATCTTCTCCCTTCTCCCTCCCGGTTACAAATCACTTGAAATATATAAATTAGTGGAACTTTGCTTGAGTGAGACTTTTTTGATCTTCAGCTACATTTCAGCTTTGTGAGGAACCTTATCATCAAAGACAATGACTGGCAATGTTACCAACAAGACAGATCCTCGCTCCATGAACTCCTGTGTATTCACTGGGAATCTCAACATTCCTGTGGTCAAGAAATCTGATGTGGATACTATCTCCTCAAAATATGGCAAAACTGTGAGTTGCTCCATTTATTAGGACTTTGCCTCTGTTCAATATGTTAATGAGAGAAATGCCCAGGCTGCAGCGGCAGGAGAGGATGGCAGAATTATTGCTGGCCAGGTTGTGGACATTAATCTGGCTGCAGAACCAAAAGTGAACTGAGGAAAAGCAGGTGTGAAATGGTCTGCAGTGGAGATGTATGGCTCCTCTTCTGACTTGGACTAAGGCTTTCAGCAGGATTATTACGACAGGAGGTACAGTTACCCAGCGCATGTTCCCCCTTCTCCTCCTCTTATGCTTGGGCTGCAGTGCCCTGGAAACACCAGTGTGTATCAGGAAACACCTCACAAAGGGCCAAAAGTGGCTTCAATTCTAAGAGTGGACAGCAAGGATCTTCTTCTAAGTCTGGAAAGTTGAAAGGACATGATCTTCAGGCCTTTAAGAAGGAACTGACCCAGACAGAACAAAAAGTGGATTTTCCACTTTCCAGTGGAAAGCCTGGAAAACTTTGAAAAGGAACAGAGCAAACAAGGAGAGATGAAGATGCTAAGTCAGAAGAGGAGCAGAGCAGCAGCTTCCCGAAGAAAGATGAGACTAATGTGAAGACGGGTGTGGAGGGGGGTGCAGATGGCTCTGCTGAGGAGAGGCGCCTCCTGGATGACGATGATGACAGTGAAGATCGGGGGGAGGACCAGCTAGAGTTGACCAAGGAGGATGAAAAAGAGGCTGAGAAAGGAGAGAATGACAGAGGCAGAGCCAATGGCGAGGACGACTCTTAAGCACATAGTGGGGTTCAGGTATCTTGTCCCATTGTTCCTTTACCTCAGTGCTTGTCTAAGATCAAATTTTTCACCAGATCCTCTCCCCTAGTACCTGCAGCAGATGTTCACTGTTCTCCCCGTGTCCCTCCTTGTTCCTCCCATGTTCACGAATTCATATAGCCCTGCACTTAGTTCCATTTTCATTTCCTCTGATGCTCCTGATAGTTAAGTCTTACCCTGTAATTTGTGCTTTTAATTTGGATACCTCTTTATGACTTAACAATAAAAAGGGTGTATGGTTTTTATTTTAAAAAAAGAAACACAAATAGGTTCTGGCTGGTGTGGCTCAGTAGACTGAGCACTGGCCCGCAAACCAAAAGGTTTGATTCCCAGTCAGGGCACGTGCCTGGGGTGCAGGCCTGGTTCCTAGTTGTAGTGTTTAAGAGGCAACAAAACAATCTTTGCACACTGATGTTTCTCTCCCTCTCTTTCTCCCTCTCTTCCCCTCTCTCTAAAACTAAATAAATAAAATCTATAAAAATATAAAATAAAACAGGATATGTAAGAAGGCAAAATACATTTAAAAAACCAAGTACAAGCCCTGGCTGGTGTAGCTCCGTGGATTGAGCTTGGGCCTGCGAACCAGAGGATCGCGGTTCGATTCCCAGTCAGGGCACATGCCTGGGTTGCAGGCTGGTTCCCTGCAGGCCAGCTCCCAGCAGGGGACACACGAAAGGCAACATACATTGATGTTTCTCTCCCTCTCTCCTTCCCCTCTAAAGATAAATAAATAAAATCTTTTTATAAAAAAAAAACAAGTACAAATAGGTAGTTACAGAACAGCCTTTGGGATGTGGAGTATAGTGTAGGAAATGGAGAAGCCAAAGAACTTATACACATGACCCATGGACATGAACAATGGTGGGAGGATGGCCTGAGGGAGTGGGGGGTGCTGGGTGGAGGCTCGGAAAGGGGGAAAATCCTGACAACTGTACTAGCATAATCAACAAAATATAATTTTAAAAAATATGAAGGTGTCTGGGGGAATGGGTTCTATGCAGTGAGAAAATAATGCGGAAACCCTGAAGCTGGACCTGCCCACTCTTACCAAAGTAGCCAGACTTAGGTGGCTGAAGTGGGATGACCAGGAGAGTAGGACACGAGGCCATGGTGGTCAGGGAGGATCCCATGAGGTCTGGTAGATTGAACAGAAATGGCTTTTACTCTGAATGAGACAGGACATGACAGGATATTGTAACCGGGTGCAGCCAAGAGGGGGCTCCAAATAGGGATTTGTAATGGGGTCCAGAACTCAGTGTCCAGGAAATATTAGAAAAAATATATATAGGATGTCCTCACCCCCACCAGTCTGAGCTGGGGGATGGGACACATGGAGCAGGGTCATTGAGAGTTGTTTGGCATAGCAACAGCTTTGCAGCTAACCTCTGGCATGGTCATTTCACATATCTATGACCTTTAACTGGTTTCATAGGTATGTTAAATAGCTGTGGCCATGCTTTGAGCCAGGGGGATGGGAGTGACTTTAACCCATGACATAACTGGGGGCAGCTCCCCCTGGTTACAGCACCTGCATGAGAGCTTGGAGATGATTGGCTCCTCACCATGGGGCCACGCCTGCTCGGACTCACTATGGCAGCCCAGTAAAGATGGAAGAGTACAGGAATGTTGGCAGGTGTAATTGATTTTGGGAGGAGCAGGGACCAATTGATTTTGGCAGGGTTTGGGACCATGCAGCTTGGGCAAGAATTAGGACCACATGGTTTTGGGGTGCTCCCCTTGCCATGTGGCTTAGGAAGCAGGAGATACTTTGCCCAGAAGAAAAGAGGTGAAAGGACTCTTTCTGGTGGGCCCTGAGAAGGTGCCACATGGCTGTGGATTAACTGGAGATCGTGGCAGCAACACAGCGGATGGTGACGGAACCGAAGCGCTGCCTGAACCACAGACTTCTACTTCTTTTCCTGAGATACGGTACCTTGGACTGGGCAGAGGGGAGAAAGAAGGACTGTGTGTTCATGGGTATTCTAAAGAACTTTAGTATGTCAATGAAGATATTAACTCATTACTCTAAGTCTGCATAACTTTTAAGTAAGTAATTCCTTTCCTTTTCACCAGTCTCTGGCATTGAGAGATGTCTTTCCTCTGGTGGCAGGCAAAGCAAACCTAGTATGGTGGGAGGGAACCCTGGAGGAAAAGGGGGGTCCTTTCAGTAATAGTATATCGTTCACCCCCCCAGGTCTGTTCTGTAACAGTATGGCACATTTTAGATCTCTCAGGCTGCCCTATTGAGAACAGACTGGTGGGATAGGGGGTGGGAGAGGGTGCGGAAGTAGGTCCATCAAATAAGACACATAATTGCACAAGAAAGGATGTTAGTTTGGTCAAGAGACATAAAGCTAGAAGTGTTACCGGGAAAGACACCGGCATTCAGGCTGTCTGTCACTACCAAATTCAATAAGCAATGACAGTGACTGAATCTTTACAGGCGCTTTATTCAGATGGCTGGCAATCTGAGAAGATGGTGGGTTCATACCCTAACAGACCATCTTACCTTCTCTTTCTAGGCCAGACTTTTCATACCAGGGAATAAACAAGGTGCAGTGAGGGCTTTGAGATTCAGGGAGGATTAGATGAAAGAGACTGCAACATTCCTGTCCTGGGCAGTTAGCTGTTCCCAGGGGTGGGTGGTCGCCTGTCTCCCTGGAACACAAAGCCTCCAGTTGTCCCCAGGCGGTCATCTCTAGCAGTGCACCAGGAGGTCGGCTGTTTTCCCAGGAACCAGGACCGGCCTTATCTGTAGTTTCTGAAACAAAAGCTTTAACATATACATTACTTGCTAGACTTATAACTTTTTACCTTAAGGTAAAATTTTCCAAGTCTTGAGTCCCCTATCAGAAGCAGTAAGAAGATTTTTCTAATTGTTATTTTGGAAAACAGAACCAAACACCATTATCCCAGCTTTAAAAAAATAACAGTAATTATTCAATGGTATCAAATATCTAGTCAATATACAAATATTCCTGATTGCCTCATGATTTTTTTTTTACATTGTCTAAGATAAGCAATGGCTGGATATTCAAGTAGTGAAAACAGATTTTATTCAGTGACTACTGATAGGAAAAAGAGAGAAGTCCCATTCTGATCTGCAAAGAGGGGACTGGGGATTTTAAAGGGAGAATGGTGGGAGGGGCAGGGGACAGAGCTGGGAGGGGGGTTGCTGAGGGATGGTCACTGTAACTGTGACTAGGCCGGCAGTATCTGCTGGCTGGAAATAATGGCAGTCAGGGTTCTACCCACCCAGACGCTGGAAGACATGCGACATCGCTCCCTGATGACAGCATGTCAAACGAATGGTGTTAACTTCATGGAGACACACACTGGAGTTACAGGTTATTCATATACATCTCAAATTGACAGAGGAAGGGTTCACAATTATAAGCAAGGGAGGTTACAGCCTTAGTTAAGTGTTAGCTAGAACAAAACGCAAAAATTTTTGACAGCCCTGATCTTTTCTAAACAAGAACTCAAAAGGGACTAGGATGTCCCAGGGACGTGGCCCTAAGCTGCCCGACACCGAGTTACAGCCTGGTGTCGACTCAGCGCAGGGCTTTGGGTACAGTCTCCAAGCTGTTTCCTGCAGTTCTCAGAATCACTATCTAAATAATGTCCCCATACTGCCGCTGCCATTCTCTCTTAATTTTGTAATCTATGGCTTCCTCTCTGATTTTTCCCCCCTTTTCCCCTTAAGATTTGTTCCTGGAAGAAACTGTCACTTGTCTTGTTGACCCAGGCAGGATTTTGCTGATTGGACTCACACGGGTTATTTTGGGCCCTGTATTTCCCCAAATTGGTAGTTAGGGTTGCTGGCTTACTAGACATCCAGGAAGGGATGGGAGAGTAGGCAGGGGGACATCAGGCCAGGACACAGGAGAAGGGTCCAGGCTGAGACGATAAATCAGGAGTCACAGACAGAGAGAGTTGGAAGCATGACTCTGGATGAGCTTGCTGAGGGAATGAGAGTGAAGGACAAGGGCAACACTCTGAGGACTGAGCCCTGGGCACTCCCATTTAGAGGGGGGGAGACGTGGGGAGGGGCCAGGAAAGGAGATAAGGAGCACCTCCAGGGGGACAATAAGGAACAGTTGGGACAGTAAGTCCAGAGCCAAGTAAAGAAGGCATCTGAGGAAGGAGTGATCACCTGTGTCAGAGGGGACCGTGGGGGCAGTAAAACAAGGACTGCAAAGTCACTTTTCAGTTTGATAAAGGCCTCAGTGGTGACCTGCTGGGTGAAGTGGGAAAAGGCCACAGGAATGAGCTCCGGAGAGGATGGAGGACAGGATGTGGGGACAGGTAAAGACGCTTTCAAAAAGTTGTGCTGCAAGGAGGAGCAGAGAAAAGTGATGACTAGAGGCCATTGCAAACTTGAAGGGGACTTGGTTGTGTTCAAGATAGACCCACAGGAGCCTACTTGTATTCTGTGAGGCTGATCGAATGGAGGAAACTGGAGTGTGCCCGTGTGTGCACACACGTGTGCTAACACTTATGCAGGGGGTTGCTGAGCAATATCCTTGAGCAGGTAAGAGGGGTCAGAATCCAGTGCCCAGTGAAGGGCCTGGTCTTGGAGGAGCACACTTCACCCTCAGTGACAGGGGAAAGGCTGTGCCCTGGACAGTGATGCAGACAGACAGCGAGATGTGACAGGGGGAACACGATGTTCTCTCTCCATTGTTCCTGTTCTCTTAACACACAGGAAGCAGAGTCATCAGGTGACAATGAGAGGGGAGGGGTGCTGGGGGACTGGGGACTTAGGAAAAGGTGTCAGGAGGTGCCCTCTGTGCAGTGGGGAGTAAATGGACAAGGACAATACAGTCAATTACTGGTCTCAAGGTGAGACCTCTCCCCTTGGTTGTGGGCATTTCTCCAGCCAAGTTGAAGCCCTCAGGGCAGATGCTGAGCCAGCAGAGATGCAGACTTACCCAAAAGTGGGGTTTTTTCAGATGAGCAAGACAGGCAGGGCAAGGGCACTGAGAGTGAGTGCCAGGAAGTGGTTACAGCTGCTTGTGTCTACCCTGCAGTTGAGGGTGTGCTTATGTAAATGAGGCACATTGGAGCTCTTCTCTGTCGCAGTTGGGACCAGTGGTTACTCAGGTATTCTTCAAGTCAGTCAGAGGTGCCATACTGCCCATGCTGTGCCTCCTTAGGTTTTTACAAGAGAAAAATAAAATTCTATCTGTCAAAGTCACTGTTATTTTGGGGCTCTACTTCCCATAGCTGAACCTGATATTAACTAATTAATCTTAACTACTCAGCATCTTTTTACTCAATGCATTTACAGTTTAAAGACAACGTGGTGACGACACAGCCACCCTTCTGGGTGCGCGAGCAACTCCTACACTGTGCACGGGCACGTGAACTGGGGCAAGCGGTCTGGAGGTCAAGTGTCACAGGGTTTGACTCAGCAAAGCCTTTTTTAAAAAAAGATTTTTTTATTTATTTACTTTTAGAGACGGGGGGTGAGAAAGAGAGGGAGAAAAGTATGTGAGAGATACATCGATAGGTTGCCTCTCACACGCTCCCCACTGGGGACATGGCCTGCAGCCCAGGCATGTGCCCTGACTGGGAATCGAACCAGTGACCTTTTGAGCCACAGGCTGGTACTCCATCCACTGAGCCACACCAGCCAGGGTGAGCAAAACCATTTTTAATGAAGAATCCTGAGGTAATAACTGAGGATATTAGCAACAACTTAACAATAAAAGTGTTTATCATATAACTTCTTTCATTAGTGAAAAAAATGAGAGAACCAAACGTCTGGACATTGGTGAGTGACTGCTGGGTGAACCTGGAGAGTCCGCAGACGGCCTCCAGTGGAGCCGTCACTGCTGGGTTGTTCAGCGCAAGAGCCATTCCCCAAAGTGCCATGGTTTTCCTGTCCTGGAGAAAGTTTTTAGAGTCGCACTGAGTATACAGTTAGTGTTAGGCACTGGGTGGGTTTTCATGCGGGATATACTGTTTTGAGGACATGAATGAGAGAACTTTGTTTTGGCAGCATATATAGCCACAGAAAGTTTTACATTCAAATTTTGACTTTGGGTGGTGAGCACACAATACAACACAAAACTTTTTTTTGTATTTTAATCAACCATGGGGAATATGGTTGATCCACAGTCTTTTCCCGCCTCTTCATTAAGAGCTAGCCTGGATTATGGGAGTTAGGAAGGAAATACTACATTTCCCAGAGTCTCTCGTGCTAGGGTTCTGCATGTGACCTTGGTCCCACCCACTGAGATTTTAAAGGTGAATGTGCAGGTGCTCTCTCCACCACTTAGACCGTTTTCTGCTGCCAAAGCTGTGGAGTCAGCTTGATTCTTGTCTCTCTCTACCCGCCGCCCCATGTCTGGTCTTTCAACAGATCAAGTTGACTCTCCTGAAGTTAGTATCTCACATCCAAGTGCTTCTTAGAACCTCCACTATTACCACACTGGTCCACACCACTGCCATCTGTTGCCTGGGTGACTGTGGCAGCCTCCTAACTGGTGCCTCTGCTTCTTCCCCTGCCTCAACACAGCAGCTAAGTGTGCCTTTAAAGTTTAATTAACACTCATTACAACTAACCATATCACTTAGGATAGCCAAAGTCCTACAATGGTTTCAGAGCCTTTCATGACCTGGACGCCAAGCCCACACCCTCCTCTACCGTTCTCCCATCATTGCTCCTGTTCCCGACAGTCTCCTTGCCAGTCTTGACTCGAGCTGTCCCCACTCCCATGTGATTCTGCTGGTTCCATTTCTCAAATGATGGGAAACTTGTTCTCAACGAGGCCAACCCCACTCAGAGACATGCCCCACTACCACGCACAGACTCTCCTTACCCTTAAAGAAAAACCCAAGCATGTGTCAACTCCTAAATACCACGTACTGCTTATTGTCCATCTCCCTTACTAGAATTCAGCTCCACCAGGAGAGAGACGGTTTTGTTTTGTCACTGAGGTACCCTAAGCACCGTGGCTAGCACACAGTAGGCACACATTCTGTGTGGGGTTTATTCTTTAGGTGTACCAGGGTCTGACCTTTCATTCTGTGGTTCTGCAGAGGCAGCTGAGCCTGTGGAGACTTCCTGATCTCTGGACTGCAGCTATGCAGTGTTCTGGAACTCACTTCCTCTGCCCTGACCCGCCCCCCTCCTGATGCAGGTAGGGATGCGGCTCCCCGCTGTGGGCTAGTTCCCTGGCATTCTGATTCCTGGAGGACAACCTATGGCTTACTCCTCCAGCTCCCCAACCAGTCCACAAACCCCCATTTTCCTGTATTCACCTTTTCTGCTTAGACACCTAGAATTATTCTATATTTCCACTCAGCACTGAAAAACACACAGGATAAGGTTGTGGGGTCAATGACGATCAAGACTGCATTTTTGTTTCTGACTGGCTGGGTCTTCTGTGTAAATTAGCCAAGTAGAAGGAGGCCCAGCCCCTGCTGTGGCTACTGGGGAGGTGGACCGGTGACCAATCCGGTGAAGGGAACAGAGGAAATGCTTCAGAAGAGCTGAGTCAGAAGCTGGCCACACAGAGTGCTGACTAGAGCGGGCATCCTATCCCCATTTCTTCAGATGACACCCCTGAGTCCCAGCCTTACTTCAATCCCTACCTGCCATCAGAACATGGGCAGCTGACACAGCCCAAGAGGAGCTGTCACCATCACACCTGTCACTAGCTACTGCCAACCTAAGAAGGGGAATGCCCAGCAGTGAAAGCATCCTGCACTCGGCTGGGAGCGGAGCACAGGGTCCATACCGTGCACTATACTAACAAATAAACCTTTTTTTCCTTTAAAGAGCCAAGTGTTGAGTGATCAATTCAACCAGGATCAACTGGACCAGTAGGCTATCCAGACTCATAGGTTCATATTATGAGCAATTTTATTTTTTCCATTTTTTTCTTTTTTTTTTTTTAAGAGAGAAGGGAAGGGAGGGAGAGAAACATCCATATGTGAGAGAAACATCTGTCAGTTGCCTCTGAGGCGCCCCCAGCTGGGGTCCTGGCCCACAACCCAGGCTCGTACCCTGACTGGGAATCAACCGGTGAGTGACCTTTCAAGCTCCCAGCCTGCACTCAATCCACCAGCCAGGGTGCACTTTTAAATCAATCAATCAATCAATGTTCTAAGAAAGAAAGATCAGGAGGAGTCTATGTCAGGTGTTAACTGGAACAAACAGCAATTTCTTTGACAGTTCTGATATTTTTCAAACAGAAACTCAGAAGAGACTGGGATGTCCCAGGGACGTGGCCCTAAGCTGCCAGAGGCCGAGTCACAGCCTGGTGTCCACTTGGTGCAGGGCTTTGGGTGCAGTCTCCAAGCCGAGACTTGGAGTTCCCAGAATCACTATCTAAATCTCGTCCCTACATTGCCACTGAGTGCTATTAGCTCTTAAATGTCTTATAATCTATGGCTTCCTCCCTTATTCTTCCCCCCTTTTCCCCTTACAATTTGTTCCTGGAAGAAACTGAGTCACTTGTCCTGTTGACACAGACAGGATTTTGCTGACTGGACTCACATGGGTTATTTTGGGCCCTGTATTTCCCCAAATTGGTAGTTAGGATTGAGCTGCCTAACAGACATCCAGGAGGGGATGGGAGAGCAGGCAGTTGGACATCAGGTTTGGAGACAACTGGTTGTCTCCAAAAAACTGGTTGAGTCCAAGATGGATCCACAGGAGCCTCCTTGTATCCTATGAGGCTGATCTAATGGAGGGAAACTAGAGTGTGCCCGTGTGTGCACACATGTGTGCTAACACTTATGCAGGGGGTTGCTGAGCAATATCCTTGAGCAGGTAAGAGGGGTCAGAATCCAGTGCCCAGTGAAGGGCCTGGTCTCGGAGGAGCACACTTCACCCTCAGTGACAGGGGAAAGGCTGTGCCCTGGACAGTGATGCAGACAGACAGCGAGATGTGGCAGGGGGAACACGATGTTCTCTCTCCATTGTTCCTGTTCTCTTAACACACAGGAAGCAGGGTCATCAGGTGACAGTGAGAGGGGAGGGGTGCTGGGGGACTGGGGACTTAGGAAAAGGTGTCAGGAAGTGCCCTCTGGCACTCTCCCTCTGAGGAGCTGGCCTGTGTCTCTCACTTCCCCCTCCCCTTCCCCCCAGGGGCATTGCCTTTGCCTTTCCCCCTTCTAAGCTCCAGGGCCCTTCTTTTGCTTCTGTACTTGCTTCCTAAGCCCACACAGCCCTGCGGGCTCCCTACTCCTACCTCTGCAACTTTTAAAATAAACTTTTTCTTTTGAGTTCTTGGCCCTGAATTCTTTCTTTGCCAAAGTCAAGAACCAAAGTCCATTTTACCCAACAACACTGCTGGCAACAAGAGGAAAAGAAAAACACCAAAAAGTTCCTTAGGTTTTGACAAAGGGTTCCCTGACAAAATGTGACTGTTAATTAGGATAAAACTGTAAAGTAGAAGTCAAGTGCGTCCCCCACAAGATGCCTGGGAACTAAGTGAAACCTCTTCACTGGAAGCCAAGGAGGGTCAGAAAGGACCAGCTCAGAGAGCAGACCTGACCCAGCGGTCTTGGCCTATGCACGTCTTTCGAATGGCAACTACTCCAGTTCCCTCTGGAATTATCCAGCCCTTTCCCTGGGACACCTGGGCCACTTCTGTTCTCTGCCTGCAATTGTGAAATTGCTGCGAGATTGAGAAGATGAATGAACTGTCCTAGCAAACTCCCAGGCATAGCACCCAGGATAAAAAGATCCTAAAACCTTTCAAAAAGAAGAAACAGAGACTTCCGGTCAAGATGGAGGCATAGGTAGAAACACTGTACCTCCTCGCACAACCAAATTTAAGGACAACAAAGATTTAGAAAAAAAACGCAACCAAAACAGACAGAAAATTGAACTGTATGGAAGTCCAACAATAATGAACCATTCATCCAGACCAGTAAGAGGGGTGGAGTCGGCGGCAGGCAGAGAGGGGTCTCAGCAGGGAAAAGCGGTGGCTGCCCAACCAACCCAGGCGCACAGGCAGAGGCTGGCAGATCCCAGGCGTGGGGGTGGCAATGGGCAGACCCAGTGAGGGTCTGGACCACGGTCACACATTCATGTGCAGATAAACCAGATGAAAAAAATGGACAGTGAGACAGACTGTGCAACACAGGGCCCAAGCACCGGAAAATAAAGCCAAAAAGCACCGATTGAAAAAACTTTGGGGGGTTGAGGTGCCAGGAGAGACTCCCAGCCTCACAGGAGAGTTCGCTGGAGAGATCCACAGGGTCCTAGAATGTACACAAGCCCACCCACCCAGGAACCAGCACCAGAACATCCCAGTTTGCTTGTGGGAAGTAGCAGAGGGGACAGAAATCTGAGAGAGAGCCCAACAAATGCCATTTCTCCTTCTCTGACCCTGCCCTCAGTCACAACCCAGGGACTGGGTAGACCCACACCAGTGAACACCTAAGGCTCTGCCCCTCACACATAACAGGCGCAAACAGACCAAAACATTATGGCTGAAGCCGAACAACTCAAAGCCCCAGAGCCAATACTTCTAAGCGACCAAGAGATAACCAACCTATTGGATGCACAGTTCAAAAACACTGGTGATCAGAATGCTCACAGAACTGGTTGATTTTTGTCACAAATTAGATGAAAAAATAAAGGCTACACTAAGTGAAATGAAGCAAAATACACAGGGAACCAATAGTGATGGGAAGAAAAGTGAGACTCAAATCAAAGGAATGGACGAGAAGGAAGAAACATCCAACCAGAAAAGAATGAAGAAATAAGAATTTTAAAAAATGAGGAAAGGCTTAGGAACCTCCAGGACATCTTTAAATGTTCCAATATCCAAATTATAGGGGGTATCAGAAGGGGAAGAGGAACAGCAACAAGTGGAAAACTTATTTGGACAAATAATAAAGGAGAACTTCCCCAATCTGGCTAAGGAAATAGACTTCCAGGAAGTCCAGGAAGCTCAGAGAGTCCCAGAGAAGTTAGACCCAAGGAGGAACACACCAAGGCACATCATAATTACATTAGCCAAGATTAAAATGAAGGAGAGAATCCTAGAAGCAGCAAGAGATAAGGGGACAGTAACCTACAAAGGAGTTCCCATTAGACTGTCAGCAGATTTCTCAAAAGAGACCTTACAGGCAAGAAGGGGATAGAAAGAAGTATTCCAAGTCATGAAATGCAAAGACCTACATCCAAGATTGCTCTATCCAGCAAAGCTTTCACTTAGAATGGAAGGGCAGATAAAATACTTCTCAGATAAAGTCAAATTCAAGGAGTTCATCATCGCCAATTATATGAAATGTTTATTATATGAAATGTTAAAGGGATTTATCTAAGAAAAAGAAGATAAAAAATATAAACAGTGAAATGGCAGCAAACTCACAGTTACTAACAACCACACCTAAAACAAAAGCAAACTAAGAGGACAGCTAGATCAGGAGTGGAACCATAGAAATGGAGACCACATGACGGGTTAGCAACAGGGGAGTGGGAGGAGGAGGAGAAGCGGGGAGAAGGTACAGAGAATAAGTAGCAGAGACAGTAGGTAGGAAATAGACAGGGGGAGGGCAAGAATAGTATGGGAAATGTAGAAGCTAAAGAACTTGTGACACATGGACATGAACTAAAGGAGGGGAAGGTGGGTGGGAGGGGGTGTGCAGGGTGGAGGGGAATGAAGGGGGGATGGGAAAACTGTAATGGTATAATCAATAAAATATATTAAGAAAAAAATCACAAAATACTCAAAATGAAAGCAATTACCTTCTCAACAGTAACACTGAAAGCTAAAAAATGGTGGGACAAAAACTTCAAACATCTGAGGTAGAATGATTTTAGATTATGAATTCTGTACCCAGCCAAACTACTAATCAAGTATGACTTGTTAATCATATAAAGACATTTTCAGATATTTCAAACAAGTCACTTGCCAAATATGCTTTCTCAGGAAATACTGAAAAATGTGGAAAGAGGGAGTAAACGGAAAAAAATGGCAAGAGGAAATGGGAACTAGGAAGTGGAAAACTCAATACAAAAGACTCAGAGGGACTCTTCCAATCAGGGTCAAGGGGAGTCCAGCACAACAGCCCTGTGTGGCAAGGCCATCTGAGGGCTCCGGGGGAGCCGTGCACCGGAGGGACTGCCGCACTGAGAAGGAGCAGGTTAAAAGGAATTCGGTAGCTCTGGTAGATACCTGGAGAAAATCTGCATTGACTACATAGAAAACTAAGCAAAAAAATTTTTAAAAGATTTTATTTATTTATCTTTAGAGAGGAAGGGAAGGAGAGAAGGAGAGGAATATCAATGTATGGTTGCCTCTCCTGAGTCCCCTGCTGGGAACTGGCCTGCAACCCAGGCATGTGCCCAGACTGGGAATCGAACCGCAATTGTGTGGTTTGCAGGCCCGTGCTCAATCCACTGAGCTATACCAGCCAGGAAAACTAAGCAAATTTTTTAAATGAGGAAATGTTTAACACAATGGGGACTATGTTTTACAAGAAATGTAATTATGTATAAATATGGCTTGGCTATGAACATATTAGTTTAATCAAAATAACAATCACTGAATGTTGGATTTAACCAAAAGAGGGAGGGGACAAATGCTCTCTGGGCAATGAGGTGCAAATGGACGAGGAAAATGTAGATTATTGGTCTCAAGGTGAGACCACTCCCCTTGGTTGTGGGCATTTCTCCAGCCAAGTTGAAGCCCTCAGGGCAGATGCTGAGCCAGCAGAGATGCAGACTTACCCAAAAGTGGGGTTTTTTCAGATGAGCAAGACAGGCAGGGCAAAGGCACTGAGAGTGAGTGCCAGGAAGTGGTTACAGCTGCTCGTGTCTACCCTGCAGTTGAGGGTGTGCTTATGTAAATGAGGCACATTGGAGCTCTTCTCTCTGTCACAGTTGGGACCAGTGGTTGTTCAGTTATTCTTTTAAGATTTATCTATTTTTAGAGAGAGAGGAAGGCGGGGGGAGAGAGAGAGAGAGAAACATCAATGAGTGGTTGCCTCTCACTCACCACTGGGGTCCTAGCCAACAACCCAGGCATGTGCCCTGACTAGGAATCGAACCAGTGACCCTTTGGTTCACAGGCCGGCACTGAATCCACTGAGCCACACCAGCCAGGGCTGGTCAGTTACTCTTGAAGTTAAATAGATATAACAGAGGCTGCTGGCTGGCCCTGTGTCTGCCCGTCATTTCTCCCACGATGAGCCCTGACTTTTAAGAGTGTACTTGCTGGTTCAGGATAAAGATAAGGATTGACCGTGTCCCTGCTCTCTGAACCATGGCATGTAATCATAAATGTGTGGGGACAGCTCCCAGGAACCTTCCTGAAAGGAGGTACGAGATACCCCATTATTTGGAGGATAAGAAACTGCCACTCATCTGGCTGCCTGGGGTGGAGCACAATGCCTGGAGCCCTGGCATCCCCCGCCCCTCCCCGGCAGCAATGTTAGGATCTGGGCCACATCCTAGACACCACGGGCAGGTTAAGCTGCCGGGAGCTGGAGACCCCTGGGGCTGGTGGAGCAGAGCTGCCATGAGCTCATACTGTGACGCTTCAGGTTTTCACAAGAGAAAACAAAATGCTGTTAAAGTCACTTATTTGGGGGTTCTATTTCCCATAGCTGAACCTAATCTTAACTGATATTTTGGGGAAACATTTTTAACAAAAAAACTGTATCTGTTTAAAATATTCTCTTTCAATTGATCACTTATAAATGGTCGTGCATCCACTGGTCTTTCGGTGGAGGGACAGTCCTTTTCTCTGCGTGCGGCTCCTCAGATTAGTGCTCCACGGAAGCTACACACGCCCGAGAGGCACTGCTAAGGTCACCAGTTTGAGGTTCTCCAAAAGGAGAATGAGAAGCAACCTGAATGCAGAATTGCCCTGGATGTTTACGATGTCCACATCTTTACATTTATCTCGCCTAAACTGAATGCCACAGTAGTTTTGAGCAACTCACTTTTATTAAGTCTTTTCAAAGTACTTAACCTTAGTTTCCATAGAAATAAGAACTTCCATAGAAATTTAGAACATAGTTTATCAACTTTATATTCAATTAAAATAGGTATTTATCTCATTTTCATCAAAAATACTTTCAGCCCTCCTATCTTACTATTTCATACAATGTTTCATTGAACTATGCAATTACGATCATGAAGACAACTGGGCAATGGGAGCCTGGGAAAAACACAACCGGCTTTGGACAGCACGCACCCCAACTGCTGGAGCGGAGTGCTCGTTGCACGGCAGCCCCTCTGACGTCTGATGGAGGGAAGAGAGAGAATAGTACTTATCTCTTCAGAGGGGTCAGTGAGCACAGGTCAGGCCTCCTACTCAGCATCTTTTATTCGATGCATTTACAGTTTAAAGACAACGTGGTGACGACACAGCTACCCTTTCTGGGTGCACGAGCAACTCCTACACTGTGCACGGGCACGTGAACTGGGGCAAGTGGTCTGGAGGTCAAGTGTCACAGGGTTTGACTCAGCAAAGCTACTTTTAATGAAGAATCCTAAGGTAATAATTGAGGATACTGGCAATAATTTAACAATGAGTGTTTATCACGTAACTTATTAAATAGTGAAAAAAAACACGGGAGAACCAAAGCATCCCGAGACTGGTGATTGTTGGGTGAAACCGGACAGGCCACAGGTGGAGTCTAGTGGAGCTGCCGCTGCTGTGTCGTACAGTGCAAGAGCCATTCCCAAAAATGTCTATGATTACCCCGCCCCGGGGGAACGTCTGAGGTCAAGTGGTTCAATTGGACCACGTGGAGAGGTCAGCGAGGATTAGAGGACATGGTCCCTCTCAGCTCGCTCTCAAGTATCTGAAATGCAAGGTGCTCCTTAACATGGGAGCACTGTTGTTACTTTGGGGTGAGATAAAGCATGTTAAAACTATCAGGCATAGCACGCCATTTTGAAGTCTGAAAAAATGTGCATTAAATGTTAAATCTTGTTTTATAGAGTAAAAGGTAATTGAGCGTTCCCAAAAATTCTATCTAGACACACTTTGATATTACTGCAATGACAGTAGTTTATGAACTACTGAATCACAGCAGCTCTCACGGACTGTCTGTCATTCCTGCTTCTTCCAGACGAACAAAACCCCATGTCAGGCAGCAGGATGCCCAGTGACAGGGGAAAAAGCTGGTCCACCAGCTTTGCCAGTGCTCGAAGGGTGGGTATGCGGCTCAGCTGTCAGGGAGACACAGGGCAAGTCCCTTTGGGCTTCTGAAGATTATTCCTCCCTGATAGGGTCACAGAGAGAATGTTCCTTTACTGCCTTTACTTTGCTTCCTGCTGTGGCTTTGGGCACTGTCATTGGAAGAAATACCGCTGGGCTGTAGCAGCCACTTTGCAACACTGAGGATGGCAGAACAAATGGATCCAAGAAAACCTGTATTTTTAGAAATCCTAACCTGAGGACATTTTTCTCATTGCTTCTAGAGAGACAGGAAGGGGTGGGGGAGAGAGAAACATCGATTGGCTACCCCCCACCCCATAGGCGCCCCAACTTGGGATCAAACATGCAAACCAGGCATGTGCCCTGAGAATCGAACCCGAAACATTTTGGTGCAGGGGACGATGCTCCGACCAACCAAACCACACAAGCCAGGGCAGATCCAAGAAAACCTTGATGAAGGTTTGGCCACTAACCATTTTTTGCAGCCACCTACCCAAGACCTCGTTACACGGGGTAATGAAGCAGCTGACGTTCCTGGCAGCCTGGTTTCCTGTTACTTGTGCAGACCACATCCTGATAGGAGCATTTTTCTGTCTGGCACCAAATAAATGCTTTAAGCCCACTCTAATTTAAAAGCAACCCTATTTAAAAAGCTGCTGTTATCTCACTTTTGTGGAAAGTAAACAAACTGAGCTTAGAGAAGGTAAGTGGTTTTCTCCAAAGTGACTCGGTGGAGCTGGATTCAGCCCAGTGCTGACTCTACAGCCCGCGTCTGTCACTGAGCCACATCACTGAGAAATGATCAAGCCTAGAGTTCCCCCTTGTGGGGTCTGAACGAAATGCACACATGGACTCGGGAAGTAGTACATGCGCACCCACATATGAACATCGCTTTGGGGTTTTTACTCCCGTTACTTGCATTAATTTGTTGGTAGAAATGTATGTTTCAGGGGCTCAGCCAAGAAAGCAGACTTGCCTTGGCCTCCTTCCACACTTTTACTGACAACATCCCACATGCGTAGCAGGGGACAGACACAGGTCACGCAGACCTGAATCGGTGCAATGGTGAGGATTAAAGTGGCACATGCTCCTGCTCAGTTTTCTGGGAAGAATCAAAGAACTGAAGACTGAAAAACACCAAACATCCAAGGAATCTGGGCCTTGGCTTAGCCTAAAAAAGCAGAAGTTATTTTTGAACCACAGAAACAGGAGACAGGATTACGAGGAAGGGCCCACTGGCAGGGGATTGACTAGTTAAAAGAAAGCATCAAAGACCAGAGAACAAAAGCAGTGGGCTTCTCATACTCAGCCTTAGACCGACCAGGGCTTCTACGCGCCTGTCTGCAAGGAACCTCCGCTCTAGTCCTCTGCAGAGAGGAGCCCAGACCACCACACCACAGCGCTCCTGTGAGCTCTTGGCTACAGAAGGGGCAACAGGGTGACTGTTGAATCCCCTCACAGCTGGCTAGGCAGCTTAAGGGGCTCCATGTAGGAAAAACTGCAGCCATGACCAATGACACTAATGGCAGGCACATCCAACCAAAACCCCCAAGGTTACCTGTAAGATAGGAGGATGCATTCTTATCACGGCCCACCTGTTCCCCAGGCGATCTGCCAGGCTCACAGCAAGGGGAGCTGTGACATCAACACCTAATAACCAGATGCTGCTGTAGGCTTACCCTGACCACTAAGATGCCCTGCTGAACCAGGGAAAAACCCCACCCTGTGGACAATGTGGGGTGGAGAAGGACCAAGTGTGATGACCTGGTGAGAACAAGAGCACACACCACACATTAAAAGCCCAGCATGGCTGTGGGATCCAAGCCAAGCAGGCAAGCCTGGGGGTGCTAGTGCAGGAGACAGAGGTATACCTCTCGGGTTCAAAGCTTTTGAAGGGGGAGGTCATGTCAAATGTCAGAGGCCATTATTTAATACACCTGACTTCTGTCTTACGCAGGGTTGCTCTCCAGCAGTATTTGACTTAGGGTAGTGATAACTCCCTAAGAGAATGATTAATTGCTCTTTTGAGAAATACTTCAGTGGAAGCTAGAGAGTGCTGCTACTTATTGCAGAGGTGCGGGCAGGGAAAACAAGTCCTGGGACCACCGTGTCACCTGAAGGGTGCTGAGAGGAATCTGACTTCTTATTTTGGTAGAACCGACCTATAGCCAGCACCCCACAGCAAGGCACAGCAAGCACTCGGCTGAGTGCTCAGGAGGAAAAGGACATAGAAGGATGTGAACCTGCACCTTCGGAGTCTCAGGCCTGGGGGCAAACGACCTAGAGTAAGAAGTGCAGACAAAGCCACTCTGTTCACTTCCTCCAACAGATTCTTAGAATCTCTATCTTGTTTGAAAACAGACTCAGGCAAAGGGAAGGGAAACTAACATTTATTGAGCGTCTACTATGTATGTCTGGCCTTGTGCAAGAGTTTTCATTTACAACATTCCATGTAATCCTCACACTGACCTCGTGAGGTTGGTATTATCTTTGTTTTAGTTGGGTGAGGCGTATGAGGCTCAGAAAGGTTAGTTACTGACGGAGCTGGGCCCAAGAGTGGAGTCTCAGACATGAAGACTGCCTGCTTGTTCTCTGCCCTCTGCCACTGCCCTCGGGAGGGGGGAGGGAGCAAGAGCAGCAGCAGTCCTTCCACCACTTCCCACAGAGGGAAGGAGCCTGTCCTCTTCCACAGGCCCTGCCCCTCCCCGGGGAAGATGCAGTCAGTTGAAGAGATAAGACATAAATATGAAAATAAATAGAAGGGACAAGTCCCCCAGCAGTGAGGACATGCAGTATCCACACTGTGGGAAAAACTGGGACAATGGCTGCCAAAGACCAGAGTGAGTGGGTGGGCTGAACAGGCCCCTTCTGGGCAGCACAGATTTTACCGCAAAACATCTGGAGCACACAGCAGCCTGGGGCATGGCCACCAGCATCCTCCATCTGCTCTTCTTACCGGTGTTTGTGATCCAAGAGGGATTCAAAATCAGGGGAACAAACAAGTTTGTGCTTTATGTGTCCCAGCACTGTCATCTCCCCTGTCCTACTGTCTCCGAGGCCCACGGACACCAGCTCCTGCCAATCCACAGAGAAGGTGATGAGAGCCAAAACCGCCACACAGCCCACCACCCAGTCCCAATTTTAATGTGGTAATCCCCAAAACCCTCCTCCCTCATTCTGATTATTCAACAAGCCTCAACCTCTTAAAGAGCCTCTGCCCTTGACCCCATGGGCTCTCACCTGCAGGAAAGAGCAGGCGGTTCCCATCGTTACATCCAGAGTCACCTTGCCCAGGAGCAGCTGCACCTTTCCCGACTTGCGGATCAGCAGCTTACCAACCTGCCCCTCTGTCAGGTCAGCCAGGGTACAAGCATTCTCGGCCAGCCTGGCCTCCTGGGAAGAGTCAGGGGATGGAAATGAGGTAAGGAGCTGTTTCCCCATGCTTCATGAATGAACCCTTTCCCAAAGGGATCAGCAGCAAAGGCTAGCATGAGCTCCCCGAAGACAGCCTTTCCCTAGGGCTGCTTGCCAGTGGTTAAAAAACAACCNTCTTAAAGAGCCTCTGCCCTTGACCTCATGGGCTCTCACCTGCAGGAAAGAGCAGGCGGTTCCCATCGTTACATCCAGAGTCACCTTGCCCAGGAGCAGCTGCACCTTTCCCGACTTGCGGATCAGCAGCTTACCAACCTGCCCCTCTGTCAGGTCAGCCAGGGTACAAGCATTCTCGGCCAGCCTGGCCTCCTGGGAAGAGTCAGGGGATGGAAATGGGGTAAGGAGCTGTTTCCCCATGCTTCATGAATGAACCCTTTCCCAAAGGGATCAGCAGCAAAGGCTGGCATGAGCTCCCCGAAGACAGCCTTTCCCTAGGGCTGCTTGCCAGTGGTTAAAAAACAACCCTCCCCCCCCACCAGCAAACCAGTAAACAAACGAACAAGACACTAGTAACTGCTGACACTGGGTAATGGCACATGAGGGTTTATGTTTTCTCATTTGTGTATTTTTCAGTACTTTACTGTTGAAAGTAAACACACATATAATCGAGGCTAAAGCAAAAAGCCCTTAGCCCTTCATGGGGAGAAAGAACAAATACCTATTTTTTGTGCAATTCAGCCTGGATGGCACACCCTACAGGGCTCTTCTTCCCTTCCCAACCGACTGCCCCACACACAACTTCACAGAACTCATTCCTGAGCGTACCCGGTCTTTCTCCTGCTTCACAACTACCATCTGTCCATCCTCGCTCTGCACCTCCGTCTTGACAGGCTTGACGTCCTGAGTCGGTGGCTGGCCCGGGAGCGTGTCTGGCAGCTGCAGGAACAGCAGCTCATCCTCCTGTGTGAGGCTCAGCTCCCTGAGCAGCTCTGCCACAGACGTGTCCTTCGGGAGGCCCGGGGTCTTTCTGGCTGCGCTGGGAGGAGCCTTCATGTTGGCCTCCTCCTCTTCATCTTGTGGCTCCTCTTTCACTGCCCAAGGTAACACAAATGGAAAGGCTATCAAGTGGCCACCTTCTATGTCATCGCATTGCACCCATCCCTTCACCCCCGACTGCTCCACTGTCACTCAGCCAGGAAGCTGGAGGGAAACAAGGGCTGCGCAGAGGAGCTGTGTGACTTCTCTAATGAGGGGTGTCTGTGGCTAGGCCCACCAGGACCTGTCGGCATGAACCTTCTGAGAGCACGACTTTAGCATCTTGGTTCAGGCCATGTGTTTTATAGCTGGAACAGAGGGGACCTGCTTACCAGCAGTAATCCAGGTGACCTATAGGCAGGACGGGGGCAGGAAGCCACAGAGAAGGAGGTGAGGTATTAACTGACACAGAGTACCTTTCACAACAGGCACGTCCACCTCCATGTCCTCTTCCTTGGAGCCAGCCAGCCAAGGTTTAACATCTGGTTCTTCATTTTCCTCCTTGAACAGCCACCCAGAGTGAGCCAGAGGCAGCTGTACAGGCATGTTTCGAGTGTCGTTCCTCAACCCAGGGTCATCGATGAACTGCCAAGGAAGTCGATGGTTCACATGGCCTGGCCAGCACACACACACACTGGGACTACAATTCACCTCAGCCCGATCCTTTGCTATTATTTTTAATCCTCACCCAAGGATAGGTACATTGATTTTAGAGGGGGGGAGGGAGAGCTGGGGGAGAGGGGGTGGGAAACATCAACCGGCTGCCTTCCATACATGCTGTATGTGCCCCCGACTGAGGATCAAACCTGCAACCTGGTTATGCCCCCTGACTGGGAATCAAACCCGCAACCTTCTGATATACAGGATGACCCCCCCCCAACTGAGCCACCTGGCCAGGGCCTATTTAGCCCTTTGCTAACGGAAGATTCCTGCTGCTCACCAGGCTTCCAGGGTATCAGAGAGAAATTCTTGCCCCAACCTTGGCTTCCTTGGGCCCTTTCCACCGCCATATAGGAGGCCCACTCCCCTGCTGGTACCTACATCATCCTTCTCCAGCATGCGCAGGATCTGTTTTGTTTCTTCATCTGTCTCTCTCTTCTCCTTTTTGATGTTGATGATATGAGAAGGCCCCATGTCTGACACATCCACCGTCTTATCCCAGTTACCTGCGGGAAATCACCCCGGTCACCGGGGGTAAGGAAGAGGACAACAGCAAGGAAAACGAAATTAGGAGCAAGGGCTATCCACTGCCCTCGCCCTTCTCTCGGGCAGTCCGAACTGAAATCCACTGAGCCCTTCCTCCCGGAGCCCCAGCGGCTTTTGTACCCTTTTTCTTCATCATTTCAGCTGGGCCCTGCTCAAAGATAGAATGGGACTGGATCACTTCTGGGCGACCCCGGCCCCGCCCATGCCCCTCTCGCTGTCGGTCTCTGTCCCTTTCACGCTTCTCCTTCTTGACGGTTACTTCTTCCTTGGGCCTGGAAAAGAGAATGGACTAAAGGAAACCACTCACCCTGCCTCCCACAGCTCTCCAGTCCACCTGAGCCAATAACTATTGTACATTGGGAGAAACAGAACCTGATCCTATGCCTACCACCTTTTTCACTCTATCTACGGGCAGTCCTTCCAGTTTGCTTTACTTTACCTTCTTGTTTGATAGTCTACATTGGAACTATGACTCAAATTGAATTCTATAGACTGCCCCCAAATGTTTTTTTTTATTGATTGAAAACAAGAAGACTGTCATGTAAATGAACTTAAGGAAAAACGTGGTAAGTCTTTGTCTAAACTATTGGCTCTCAACTGTGGCTGCAAAAGGCAATCATTCTGTTTCATTAAAAACAAGTTACATCACAATTTCTGGGAAGGACTCCCAGGCATCAGTACTTTTTTTTTTTAAACTTGCACATTACTATCAGCTGGAAATGAAAAGAACTAAATATACAAATTTAAATTTCCAAGCCCCATACCTAGTTATTTCCCAACAGGCCCAAATTCAGAGCACGTAAATAAGGGGCGAGTATTCACAATACCAGCTACTCACTCTTCTTTGATCTTCCGACTGATGATATTTGGGGTGAAGGTTTTCTGAAAGTGAAATACAGGAGTCGCTGATTTGGTAAATTCTCATCCCAAAGCACAGAGGAAGAGGAAAAACTCCCTACGGGAATCTTTTACAGACCAAGAACACCATGCCACTCTTTTGCACATTCCACACTGGCATCAGAAATTTATACAGACAGGTAGGTGCTTGAAAAGGCAGAACTGGTCAGTCATGGTGGCAGCAGTTACACACACAAAGGGGCACCAAAGACCATTTCAACAGTACCCTCAGTTTCTGCCCTCTGAAAGGAGAACCCTCAGGCCTTCTAAAAGCAAAGGCATTTAGCTAATCTCAACTCTTTTCTTTCCTCCTCGATCAGTAACATAGGGAAAGAACTCCAATAGAAAGACAGAGATCAGCTAGGACTCACAGATGACATGTTAGACTGTCACCAGAATTTGTCTAGGCAATTAAGTCTTTAAAAAATGGTGGCTCGTCCCACCCAGGGACGCTCCGCTTTGTCCTGGCTGGTGCAGCTCAGGAAATTGAGTGCCCACCTGAGAACCAGAGGGTCACTGGCCCTGATTCCCAATCAGGGCACATGCCTAGGTGGCAGGTCAAGTCCCCAGTAGGGGGCGCATGAGAGGCAACCACACATTGCTGTTTCTCTCCCTTTCTCCTCCCCCACCAAAAAAAAAAAAAAAAAAAGCCTGCTTTCTGCTTGTCATCACCCTCCTTCCCCACTTTAAGGGTTACTCTTCACATGTACAGTCTTAAACAGAATAAGACCCTGAACCTCTAATGTCACGCCTAGAATTCGTTCCGCTCTAGGCCGGAAGTGTGCCCAATGGGATCCCTGACAAATTGGAACTCAAACTGACAGCGATGTTTATGCCTGCGTGACTTTCATAAGTTTCTGAATGCTGTCCAAACACAGAAAGTTAATAAACGCTGCTCAAGTTGCTTTTCTACTAATTAGAATTCTCTGCCCTTCACCCGTCTCGGAGAACCATGTCAACGGCTTGCATGCAGCATCTAGACTTCAAGGTAAGACAGGCTCCCCAGAATGTTCAGGCAGAAAAGTCTGAGGGCTAGATCCATGAGATGCAACACCATGCCTGGTGCACGTGAGGACTTAACATCGTCTCAACCCCAGCGTCCTGGAATTCAAGGTAGTCGGGTACCTTCTTGACTCCGCCGAGGGTGAGGTCCCTGGAGCGGATGGAGGGAAGGCGGCCCGGGGTGAGGGGAGGCGCTGGCCGCCGGCCGATAAGCCCCCGGGCCCCGGAGAGGAGAGTTCGGGGCCCTCCTGGGGCGCTGGGCTCACCGGCAGGGTTGCCTTCCGACATGTTGCCTGGGAGAGAAGAGGGAACGGGGAACAAAGTCAATGCAGGAGATGGGCACGCGGACCCCAGGCAGAACCCCACCCACCTGGCCGCCCGCCCCCCGAGTCTGTGCGTCCCTCCCGCAGAGTCTCAGCTCCTCCCATCCCACGTGGCGACTCCCAGGACCATCCCGGCCGAGGCCCTTGGAGAGCCCTCTTCCCAGACCTCCGCCAGGCACAAAGCAGGCACGCACCCCAACGGACCCCGACTCCACACTGCGCGGGTCGCAACTTCAGCTCCGGCGCTGCCCGCAGCGTGCCCGGGATCTCGGCGTGGGGCGGAAGTCTGCGTGGCGGGGCCTAGGCGCTGCCATCTTGCCGCCGGGCGGAAATGAGGTCGGTGGGCGGGGCGGGCCACACTATTTATCCCGCGGCGTCTCGCTCGCCTCCGCCTTCTCTTCCCGGTTCTTCCCGGAGTCGGGAAAAGCTGGGTTGAGAGGGCGAAAAAGGAAGAGGGGACTGTCCTAGTTACGCCTCAGGGGTCTTAGGCCGGGGCAGGGGGCGTGTAGCTGTCCAGCTCAGGCTTGGGGGCCTCGGCGGCCGCCATCGCACAATGTGAACATTCTCCACGGAAGAGCCGTGGGGCACTGGGGTCGCGGCTCGCAATGGGGAGAGGGGCGCCCACCAGGAAGCGGGACCCGGACCTACAGTCGGGGATCCCTGGGCGACTGTGAGCTCGGTGGTGACCTTGGAATGGTCACTATATCGCTGAGCAGTGGTCTCGCCCTCGCTCGGTGTCCCTTCCATGGATTCTAGGTGGGGTCCTGGGGTGACCCTGTGACGGCAGCGCTGGAGCTTCTGCAGCGGACCAAGCGAGTACTTGGTGGTACCCGCGCTGGGCTCAGAACTGCGGGTCCTTAGGTGGGCTCTTGGTCCAAGCCTGGAACCTGAAAAACGAAGTATACTCTACTGGAAGGGTCGAATTTAAAGAACTTTTATTGTTACTGCAACATTTGTAATTTAACAAAAAATGCCCTTTACTGGTCCTCTTCACCCCCTCTATCCCCCACCCCCCCACACAAATACACCACCTGAAAACCATGTAACAGGGAAAGTTTGAGGGAAGGAAAAAATTTCTGCTAGAATGCCACATGGAATACTATTAAAACTTTAAAAATATTTTTCAGTCTTAACAAAGCTGCCTTTTTGTACTACAATTTTGAATCCTCCCTTTTCAAATAGCATTTCTTTGTTGGCTGTACCAAAAGACTGGGTAATTCTCAGGTGGCTGTGTCATGATCTGCCTGTTTTCCTGTTTGGACACTTAGAGCGTTTCTTTTCCCTCTTGTGAATAAAGCTGTAGAGAACATCTGGTGCACTTGGCGTTTTTTCTTCAAAAAATTATATCCCTAGGATAAATTTCCAGACTTGTGATAACTGGCCAGAAGAAGATGTACTTTTTTCTTCAGTAATTTTAAAAATCTCACCTATGGGTACGTTTATTGATTTTAGAGAGAGAGGAAAGGGGAAGGAGGGAAATATCAACTGATTGCCTCCAGTATGTGCCCTCACCAGCGGTGGATTTCTTAACCTTTTGGTGTAAGGGATGATGCTCCAACAGAGCCACCCATCTAGGGCTAAACATGCACATTTTGTATCTCTTTGTCCATGTTGCTAAATTACTTTCAAAAAGGGTTGTGTTAATATGCATCGTCACTAAGAATGTACATGTATATGGTATGTAAGAACATGTTTTTCCACATACTTTTGAGTAGTGCTCTTAAACTTTTTGACAATAAGATATTAATATTTTAGGGTTTCTAACCAGACTTTTTTCAACTTCTTCTCTTCTTACTGGTTTTAAGAGAACCACACCTAACTGAAAACCCTTCCCACCCCTTGCAGAATTACACACAAGGGGCCTTTCGCTTCTGACTGGAGCTCTAGATGAAATTGCTTTGATTTCATTCTCTGGAGTTTGAGGTCCACCAACCGTGTAGTACCTCCTCGTTTTTTGTTTTGTTTTTGTAGAAAATTTGGAAAATTTGCTCTGGCTGGTGTGGCTCAGTGGATTGAGAGCTGGCTGGTGAATCCAAAGGTCACAGTTTGGATTTCTAGTCAGGGCACATGCCTGGGTTGTGGGCCAGCTCCCCAGTTGAAAGCATGCGAGAGGCAATTAATAGATGTATCTCTCGCACATCAGTGTTTCTCTCCCTCCCATTCCCTCTCTCTAAAAATAAAATAATAAAGTCCTTATTAAAAGAGAAAATTTGGAAAAAATTTAAAAGCACCCAGAAGAAAATTAAAATTACTTATTATTATCCCATCAACTCTTCTTTATACTTGAAGTTGTTTTTCTATGCATGTAGAAAGTTGAGGTATTTTTTAAATTGAGGTATTTTGCATATAGTTCTACAATCTTTTTCTCTTAACAATATACTGTAAACATTTTATGAGTTATTAAATATGTTTCTAAATCATGACTTTGACCACCTTTTTTCCTGTGACGCTTATTGGTTCCCCCAGGATTTTTCACCAAAAAAAAAAGGGTAACAGGAGAGAAGGCTTAAACCAAGTATTCCACCTTTAATATTTGGGGAGTTACTTCCTGATAATGATTATTATAATTTCTCTTTGAGAAGATTCTTCAGCCCTGGCTGGTGTAGCTCAGTGGATTGAGTGCGGGCCTACAAACCAAACAACCATGGTTCGATTCCCAGTCAGGCCACATGCCTGGGTTGCAGGCCAGTTCCCAACAGGGGACGCACGAGAGGCAACCATACACTGATGTTTCCCTCTCTCCTTCCCTTCCCCTCTAAAAATAAATAAATAAAATGTTTTTTTTTTTAAAAAAAGGAAGATTCTTCAGCCCTTGCCAGTGTTGCTCAGTGGATTGAGGCTGGATTGAGCACCAGCCTGTGAACCCAAGGGTTGCCAGTATGATTCCCAGTCAGGGCACACTTCTGGGTTTAGGGCCAGGTCCCCAGTAGGGCATGCGTGAGAGGTAGCCACACCTTAATGTTCCCCTCTCTCCTCCCTTTCTCTGTCTAAAAATAAATAAATCTTTAAAATTTTTTCTTTTTAAAAAGAAAATTCTTCAACCTTTCCTCTCATTAGGCTAATATATTTTCAGTGCCATTCTTTACTTGTTCCAACACCTCCCTTTTCATTTTCTCCCAAAGAGTGTTGATTCGTTTAGCCTCAAAAGAAACTTGTAAATCATTACTAGTTGAACCCCATATAATCACATCTATAATTCTAAAAGATCTCAATTTATTTTTTTATTATTTTACATATTTTATAACAAAGAATCTCATTTTTTCCTGATGACTTAATGAAACTAAAACTTTTGAGAACAAATATAGTTTTCTGGGTCTAAGTGCAGGTTTTCAGAAGGTATAAAAAGTTTCTGTCAAAAGCCTGTTCCTGTGGATTCCTGATGGGCGTTGCAAATACTAGATGAATAAGGAACTGTTTTGAATACATATCAGTAGAGTAAGAGGAATGTGTGGTATGAGGATGCTATCCAAGTTCAAGCTCTAACATGTTCTCTATGAGTAATTTGTTCTAATTTGTTGCCACTATTTTGCAAGCCATTTATTTACAGGTTCCTCCTCATCTCCTTGAGCTCTAAATATTGGAGACCTCTAGGGTCCAGTACTCAGAACTCTTCCCTTTTTCCTCCCTACTTAACTCCCTAGGCGGGGGTTCAGTTTCTCGGCTTCAAACCTTGCGCATCTCTCAGCCTGGGCCTCTCCGAACTCCGGGTGTGTATCCCTGCGCATCCCACACCTCCACTTGGATGGCTGTTCTCATCCAAACTGTTGATCTTCCTCCTCAAACTATCTCAGTACATGGCAACTCCATTCCTCTAGGAGTTCAAGTCATACAGTTATTCTTGACTCTCTTTCTCTCATGTGATATATCTGTCTGCTCTTTCATATGTACCCAGAATCTTACCACTCCTGGCCACCTTCATTGGCATCCCACCTCAGCCCAGGCTACTCTCGTTTTTTTGCTGTGATTATTCTAATAGTGTCCTAAGTGGCCTGCTTCCCGAGGTGCCCCCCTCAGTCTAATCCCAACACAGCGTAATTAACAGGTCAAATCTTTGTTCTGAACCTCCCAGTGGGTTCCCGTTTCAGAGTGAAAACCAGAAGCTGTGGACTGGCCTACACAGTCCTGCGTCATCTGTCCGTCCACCCACGTTCTCTCTCCTTGGCTCCTGCTGTGCTTCCCTCGCTCATGCTGCTACAGCCACACTGGTCCCTGTGCTGTTTCTGGAGCGATCTGACATGCTCCCACTTCAGGGCTTCTGTACCTGCTGCCTGGAACACTCTTCCCCCACATAATTCTGCATGGCACCCTCATTCCCTCCAGTCAGGTTTGTTTTTTTTAATCCTCACCCAAGGACATGCGTATTGATTTTTAAAGAGAGAGGAAGGAAGGGAGAGAGAGAAACACTGGTTGCCTTTTGTATGTGCCCTAACCAGGGACCGAACCTGTAACCCAGGCATGTGCCCTGACTAAGATTCGAACCCATAACCTTTCAACAACAATCCAACCAACTGAGCCACACCAGTCAGGGCCACTCAGGTGTGTGTGTGTCCCCCAAAGTCACCTTTTTGAAGGACACCTTCCCTGATGGGCTGTATTTAAGACTGTAACCCCTCACTTCCCCCACACCATTCCTTATCCCTGTTTACTGACTTATTTTTCTCTTCAGCACTTATCATCACCCAATAGAGGGTATCTATTTGTCTTTCTGTCCCTTACCAGAAGGTAAGCCCTGGAAGAGCACACATCTTTCTCCTGCCCCCACGACAGTGTCCTCATTGTCTGCCACAGTGCTTGAAGCACCCAATAAACTTTGTTGAATGGGTGAATTCCAGTTTGTCATGAGACCAAGTCATAAATCTGGATGCGTATGAGAAGAAGGGTGGCTTGTTTCCAGGTGGATTGCATCACTAATGGAACCTTGGCACCATGGATGGAAAAGCCATCTCTGGGTTGTGTTTTCGTATGTCTTCTCCATAGGCTCTTCCATATGCAAGTCTCTGGAGAGGGGAAGTATGGCCGATACTGTGTGAGTGGGGCGGCCTTTCCGACGGGGCAGTGGGTTGTGTATTCGGTATGTGCGTCTTGTCCCTGGCACCCTGCCGCGCAGTGCCCAGTGGTATTCGGTTTTTCTGTTATGCTGTTCCTCTTCAGGTTTAACTTAGCGACTCTCCTGGTGCTGTGGTTTTATCATGTTAGTCCTTCCACTTTTCACCTGTGAGTCTTTCTTCATTGTTCTTCATCTTCTCCTTTTGACATTTCCTTTGTCCTTCCAAAATTTCACTAGTGTCTCTTCTATAGTCTACCGGAGACCTTAAAAATACTTCAGAATCTTTTCATGTACTAAAACCATTAAATATTCCCATTTTAAAAAACTAAAAAAAATATTATATGCTTTAGTTGAGTGAATTCTCAGAAATGTGTCTAGTTTTTAGAATTACTTTAATGGTTGTTAGTAAGTTCAAAATAGGTGACTGCTGAGGGTCATAGGGTGTCTACACATAATTTCAAAAAAATCTATAAGCACTGAGAAAGTCATTCATTGCCCGCTCCTGTCAGTGCTGGCACGTATAAATGCACAGGCCGGTGTTTCTGGACAGTCTGATGGGTATGCATTCATTGGCCCTGCGGTCCCCACACTCAGCTCGACATGAGGAGATGCATGCACACATTTGGAGTCTATGAAGTGCATAAGCAATAGTAAGACTGTGAATCTTTTCCACTGACAGCCTCATCTCTATTATGTCAGACTCTATGCTTGCTCTGTGCTCTTCCACCATAAAGAACCAGCCTTTGTGCTCACACCTGAATTTAAACCTACTTTTACTTCTTTTTTTAAAAAAAGATTTTATTTTTAGAGAGAAGGGAAGGGAGAGAGACAGAGAGGAAGAGAAACATCGATGTGTGAGAAAAACGTCCATGGGTTGCCTCTCGCACACACCCCAACCAAGGCCCTGGCCGGAAACCCAGGCATGTGCCCTGACTGGGAATCAAAGCGGGGACATTTTGGTTCGCAGAACGCTGCCTAACGCAATCAGGGCTCCAATTTTGCTTCTTGTGTAAACGTCCCCGCTTTGTCTCACTTCCCACCATCAGCCTTTTTGAAGTAGGGTTGATGGCTCCCCTCTCAGGGTTATGAGAATCGCATGCCCTGCCCTATGTCTTGGTGCTTAATAAATGCTTTTGTTATGATTATCATCATAGCTTGGCTGAAACATTTAATATGGAAACTTCTGAGCATGCACAAAAATGGAGAAAATAGCTTTTTGAATCTTAAAGCACCAGCTTCCACACTTACCCACTCCTGCCAATCTTGTTTCCCCCATCCTCTCGCCTGCTCCCCCTCAGACTATTTTATAAGGAATCGCAGATACCATGCTATTGTCCACAAATAATATAATATGTAATATAAATAACATAATATGAAGGCTATTCTTTTAAAACAAGAACCATAACATATCATCGGAGCTCATAATTTCTAAATATTATCAAATATCCAGTTAGTACTCACATTTCCCAACTGTCACACAGGGTAATTTTTTTCCTTTGGTAACAATTGGTTTAAGTCAGTATTCAGATATGGTCCATACCCTTTAATGCTTTACTGGAAATACAACTGAGGCGCAGGAAGGGGTTTTGCTGTGAGAACACTCGTTGCAGTGCTGTCTAGAAGGCAGAAGCGTAAGGTGGCACTCACAGGACAGCGGGGAATCGGCTCCCCGGAACAGGGCGCCTGGCCTGACAATAGAAGACGTGCGGCGACTGCAGACAACCTTGTGGGGAGACTTTGCCATGAACAGAAAAGGTGTTGGTAGCTGAGAACAGCAGGTTATGAAGCAGTATTGCTACCTTCTATTTTTGCTATAAAGTATATATCTCATTTGCCTATATCTGAATAGTAAGGACGCGAGAGACCTTAATGTTCTCTTAAGCTTAGTGTTAAACCCTGTCATTCTACCAGGATTGCACATTACTTGTGCGATAAAAAGTTACTAAAGCTAGAGACGCAGCAGCAGCGCCTCTTGGCAGTGGTCTGGCTTCACACGGAGCGAGCTCTGTTTGGCACGCTCGGCTTTCTTCCTACCATGTGTTTCCTCATGTGACCTGCTGAGAATCCTCTGAGGCAAGAAGAGGCAGAACCCCCGAGAGGGCTGCGCCTTCACCTGACGCCGGCACGCAGGTCTACAAAAGCGCCCTCAGAGGGCTATTGTTCACTGCTCGGGACCCATGACCTCACGCACTCTCCATGTGCCATCCTGCCGAGGTAGGGGGCAGGGACATGTGGGGACCAGACTGCCTTTCCCAGAGGGGGAAACCGAGGTGCAGAGAACTTGACCTTTTCCTCGCACCAGCCGTCAGTGTGGCCCTAGGGACAGCAGACTGTGGCCCAGCTGTCTGGTGCAGGCCATCACCATGAGATTGTTTGGCATCTCTGCGGAGTTTCAGCATCTCTGTGTAGGTTTGGCTGAGGGAGGGTTGAACCTGCCTCCGCGTGACACACCGCACCACATTCTGTGGTTTGGGATCTGACCAAACCTGCTCCGGTTCTCCACACCCATTTCGGGTGGGATCGGCTTCCACTTATCTCTGCTTTCGGTGAACTCTTCACTCCCTGTCCACTGTCACCACCTCCAACCTGCTGCTGATGTCTGCAGCCCCCAAGTCCTTCTCACTGGGTGTCCCTTTTGCTCAGCTCATGCCTCCAGCAGCTCTCTGAAGCCCTCACCAGGGCCCGCCTGCATAGTCCGTTGTCTCCTGACTGCAGTCCAGCACCAAGCCCTCCCCGCCCACCACCCTCCTGCTTCCACAGTCTCTACCTGGCTTGGCCCCACTTGTGCCCTGGTGCTGGTCCTGACTCCTCCATCTCAGAATTCTTGTCTGTAGCCTGCAATTTAGTTGTCTACTTCTTGTTTCCCAATCGTGTCTCTAAATGTTCATCTTTTCTCCCCTAGGAGACTGTGGGCTCCTCGCCGGCAGACACTGTCAATGCGATGGCACTGATAACAGCGCTGCTAGGTGGCCGGCACTCCTGGTGCACCAGCCCCAGAGCTGAGTGAGCCACGTGCTTGTCTCAATCAGTGACGGCAATAAACCCGTGTAATTATTCCATCTGACAGATGAAGACACTGAAGTCCTGAGAGGCTGAGTACTGAGTCCGAGGGACTGTATTTTAACTATGTCTGCAGAGCCCACGCTTCTCCACCCTGCATGTACTCCCTGTTGGCTGCTTGGTTCAGATTTCCCTGAGTGTTCTGCATGGCGCCACCCACAGGGTCCTCATTTCTTGGTGGTAAAAAAAAAGAAAAAGAAAAAAAAGCCTCCTGCAGATAAGACAGCAAACAGTGCACTTTCTCCCTGGCCAGTGTGTTCAGGGCCGGGCTCCTCTGAGTCCAGATGGTCAGCTAGAAGGCTACCACTCCAAGCTCTGCGTGTGCCTTCCACCCCCACTTCTGTGCCTCTGCACACCCTTCACAGTCCTGAAACTTCTCTCTGTTGTCCCTTTTCCCCGGGGGCATCCAAGCAGCCAGAGGGTTTGCCCTAGACCACCAAGGTTCCTGGGGCTTCTGTGTGCTACGTCTTGATAGAGTTGGTAAGAAAAGGGAGCACCCGAAGGTAGGAGCCCAGACCAAGACAGACATTGCCTCCCACCCCACCCCAGCTCCCAGACCTGGTCTGGATCCTGCCTCTTCACGGCCACCCCCTTCCCCCAATCAGAATCTTCGCTTCAGGTTCCTAAGCCCTAGGGCTAAGCCCCACCCCTCTCCCAGCATCCTAAAGTTTGGGGGCTGCATTCCACCGAGAGATTTCCAAGTAGACGTGTGTTGGAGGGACTCCTGCCTGGGGCCCGTGTTCTGGAAAACCTGGGGAGAGCGCAGCCGCCACTGCCGTCTCGGAAGACATCCGCGTAGCTCCCTCGGAGACCTTCTGCCCTTTCCCCCTCCCACCAGCCCAAGCGAGCAGGGACCAAGCTTGCTAATCGTCACCTGACGCTGGGCAGCCACTGATCCCATTGGTGGAGCCAGATTGGGTCTGGCTCTCCAGTTCCTTCTCGCCTTCTCTGCCTCTCTCTCCTCCAGACCGCTCCGATTCCGCTCCTGCCTCTCCTTGCGCTCGGCTGGGAACGCCGCCTCTCTCGGAGCGGCCGCGCGCTGCGGAGCAGGCAGGGGCGCCCGTGGGGCATGGAAGCAGCCTCCCCGGCAGCTGCGAAAGGAGCGAGACCAGCCAACGAGCGCCGCTGCCTGTGACCCAGGCGTCCCGGCTGCTGCCCCCAGCCCGGGAGCCCATCCACACACAGCTCTCTCCCTTCCTTCCCCTCCGAGTCTTCCTCTGCAGAGCCTGGTGGAGCCAGGTGAGTGCCCTTCCTCCCCGGAGCGCTCTGTGTCCATCCTGAGAGGGATTCCGCTGGCCGGGGGCTAGGAGTTGGGGTCCTGCCACTGCGTGTGGTGCGCGCCAGGACTGCCAGGGCCAACGACCTTGTCCCCTTTCCCACGGCTGGGGACTTTGGCCAAGGGGTTAACAGCTGGATCCGATCCCCAGGGCACCACAGTCAGTCACCCCGTGACGATTCTGCTGCAGTCAGCAATGCCAACGGGGACAGCGGGGTGGGGGCAGCTTTTCCTCTGGTGTGTGGTGGCTCTTCTGGATGGACATGGGCAGAGGGTGTTGTGTCAGTGTGCGCACCACATATGCAGGCTTGTGAGAAGACTGGAGGCTCGCTTGCGTAGATAGTTCTGTCTGCATGCACCCATGTTCAAGCGTGGGTTTTAACTGCTGTGTGGCATGTCTGGGAACACATGTTTCTTGTACATGTGAAGCCCATGTGTCAGGGATCACTTATCTGAGTAGCCTCTCGCTCGGTACATGTTGGTGGGGACAGTGTGAAGCCGTGTATTTATGGGGTGGACATGTCCCTTGTCATGTGTGTGGGAGTGTATGATGATGGACGGTTCCTATGTGGCAGGTGCGACTTGGAGCAGGAGTGGGCAGGTGGGTGGAGAGTGTGGGCAGAGCCGTAGAGGCTTGCAAACCTGTTGGCATGTGAAGGCTCGGGGCTGGCAGAGCACGGCGGAGACAAACACATTTTCAGAGGCTGTGTCTCTGAGCCTAGAGAAGACTTGAGAGCAAATATCAGAACATGGACAGAGGCCGATGTGCATGTGAATGTACATGGATGTGCAAGCAGGCGTATGGGTTGTGTGCCTTGTGTGGAGGTGGCACACATGCATGTTGGTGCCTGTGGCTTCCTTTCCCCCAAACTGTGGCTTTGTGAGAAGGTGTGTCTGCATGTGCGTGTGAGCCTGTGGACATAAACATGCGTGGGTCTACGTGGAGGTGGCAGCTAGCAGAGGGGAAACTGCGGGACAGCCTCACAAGGTGGAGGGTGGTGGAGGGCCCCTGAGTGCGCAGGGGAGTGTGTGGGAGCGAGAATGTCCGAGGAGGCGTGTGCAGCCTGTGGGTGGCCACGCTTGGTGTGCGTGTGTGTGTTCGCATGTGTGTGCCTGCCTGCATGTGGGTGTGTGAATGCTGGTCTCAGGGTGGATTCGCTCAGGAGTCTGGGTGTTTCTCAGGTGCTGTCTCAACCTGCCTCTCACACCCTGCCCTTCCTCGGTCATCTGGGCTTGGAGAGCTGGGGTTCATGCCCACCGTTGGTCCACCCCGCCTTTACTGCTCTCCCAGCATCCCTCACGGCCGCTCTCCCACTCTCATGGAGGAAGCAGTCTCAGCTCTCCTCGAGGTGTACAGGGGAGAGGGTGGCCCAGGTCCTGGACACTTCACCAGTGAGCAGGGCTGTCCTGCCTCTGGGAGACTGAGGGGTCCTGGGCAGGGGGAGGCACCCCTGCCCTCAGGGTATGTGTGGGCTGCACCCCATGTGGGTGGGAAGAAGCCCCTGAGGCCCTGCCCAGGGCGGGAGTATGTCTGTGTTGGTGTGGGGGTGTGCGTGTGTGTGTGCCTGTGGGGGTGTGTGAGTGAGTGTGTGTGCCTGTGGGGGCACACAGGTGTCTCCCTGGGGCACTCCTTACTGGACCTCAGGGGTGGCAGCTCCCCACTGCTCCATACCTGTCCCCATGAATCACAAACTGGTGTATTGTATGGTTGTTTCCAGACACCCTTTCCCATTCTGTTTTGTTTTGTGGTGTACCTAGTAGCACCCCCCCATGCTTATTTACCATAAGATTCACGAAGCCACTGGTGTTTGGCCAAACCTTACAACAGGCAGCCATAGCTTTAGGGTGGAAAGCTACAATATAACAAAGGCTCAGGTAACACTCCAGGACCGGGAAGGGCCCTCACCCATATCCTTTGCCCTGTGCCTGCCACCTAGGCAGCCCACAGGTTAATCTAGAGGTGCCAGGCTCCAGAACAGCCTTAACTGACAGGGAAGTGTGGGTTGGAGCTTTTGGAAGCTATAAATAGAAGTACCTGCTTTCGAAGGCACAGGGTACCCTCACCCTTAGTGTCTGGGCGAGGAGCAGAAGAGGGAAGGCGGAGAAAAGGAGCCAACACTCCAGAAATTTGAGGTGTGCCTCGACGGGGCTTGAGGAAGAACGGGGGGCGTGCGCTCTGCGGGGTACTGAGCCAGATGCCCCGGAGAACGTCCCACCTACACTCATGCTCTTGCCCCAGAGAGGGTCCCTTCAGTCCCCTCTCACCCCTCAACCCCCCCACCCCACCCTGTCTGGAGCTCCAGTGAGCCAGGCCAGGGTGAGGGCTGGAGTCAGCGCTTCCTCGCTGAATGCAGGTGACAGAGCCCGTGCGCTCACTCCTGGGAGGGCAGCCGGGGCAGGGGAGAGCGGGCAGCTGGGAAGAAGTGCCATTACTTGAGAAAAGGACCAAGAAGGAAAAATAAATAGTGGTGAAACCATGTGCACCTATTCGCACACATGGCACACACGTGACTCACGTGACACACACTGCATGAGGGAACACAGCCTCAGCCTAATGATGAAGGGCCTTGGCGTCCCGGAGTCAGACAGACCTGAGTTCAAATCGTTTCCCAGCTGTGTGACGTTTGGCATCTTAGTGCCCCCACCTCGGCTACCGCATGTGTAAAACGGGGGTGATGACAGTGCCCACCTACTGTGAGACGATGGGCACTTAGTCAGCTTGCAACAGCTGTCAGAGGTAAAACCAATTGTTTAAGAGTCAAGCGACAGGAGATGCTGGAAGGGAAAGAATAGCAGTGGGAAGGTCACTGGCGGGAGAAGGGCTGTGGCTTGGGCTGCCTGCCCCCACCCGTGGCTCTGTGGCACTTGCCCTCCCAGTCCTGCTGAGTCACCCCAGCAAGGAGGGAGGCCCGACCCCAGGGCCATGGCACCCTGACCCCTTGGCTGCTGGTGTCCTCCTGCCTGCACCCGCACACCGTCTCCTCAGTGGGTGCTTCCTGTCTCTCCTACGCCTCACACCATTCTCTCTCCCCCCCCCCCCCCCCCCGCTCCCTTCTCTTTTCACGCCTACTGGCTGAGGGCCCCCTCCTCGGCTCCATCTGCTGCCAATCTGTCCCGCCCGGCGTCTGCAGTGTTCACGCTGCCTCTGCCACCTGTCAGGTGCCTTCTGCTCTGCAGACCCCTCCTAGAAAAGCCAAGAGCCCCTGGGGGGAGCGCCCCATCCCACCTCCATTCCCATGCCCCCAATCTTCCCTGTGCAACCTTTCCATCAGATTTGATGAGGCAAGTACAATCAGTGGCTCCTCGACATTCCACCCCGCAAGGGATGTTGGGAGCAAGAAAACACGGCGAGGAGGAAGATTGCTGATTCTCCCTCGCCCCTTGGTCTCCACAGGAGCCAACCCGCCGGGGAGCATGGAGCTGCTGTCCACGCCCCACAGCATCGAGGTGAATAATATCACCTGCGACTCCTTCCGCATCTCCTGGGCCATGGAGAACAGTGACCTGGAGAGGGTCACCCATTACTTCATCGACCTCAACAAGAAGGAGAATAAGAACTCCAACAAGTTCAAGCACCGGGTGAGTGAGGGGTCTGGAGCAGTCTTCCCCACCGCGGCTCCTGAAGGAGGCAGGAGAGTGCGCACCAGGAGGCCACAGGGTGGTTGGTGCAGGGAGGCCTGGCTCCAGTCCAGGCTCCTCTCACTGTGTGATCTGGCTGGAGTTACCCAACCTCTCTGAGTGGGGACTCATAATAATGCCGGCCCCAGTGGGCTTGTCAGAGGATTCTGTGGGGTAATGTTTGTGTGGTGTTTGGCTCGGGCCCAGCACACATTGAATGCCGTTATCGTGACTAGGGTGTCAGAGGGGTGGGAAAACCTGGGGCAGGGCTTTGGCAGCACACCTGGGGACACCTTGCTGACCCGGTGGGTGATGTGGGTCACGGGCGGGGGTGGAGCTTGTTGCCAGGTCCTTCAGGCCCCTCAAGTCCTCCCTGCAGCCTGGCCCTCTGGCCTGTTTGCTGGGTTTAAAAAGCGAGTGTGAGAGAGTCCCCTGCTGGCTGGGGTGTCCTTTCCCTGGGTTAAAGCTGGTGTGGGGGCGGGTGGGAGGAAGGCTCCCATCTCCCAAGCTGGCAGAAAGGCAGGGGGAAGAGTGAGGGAGAAAGAAGCTGGTTCCCACGACGACACGCCATGTGGGTTACTCACCCTCTCTCTCTTTGGAACTGGCTCCCCTGATCTGGGTGTCTTTTGGCAGGCCAGTTGCCACGGTGACGTGAATGTTCAACACCACCCCCTTAACCTCCTCCCAAAAGAATAAGGCATGTTTTCCCTTCCTCCCTGGCTTCTCAGCATTGGCCGTTGCCGTGGAGACGGCACTGCAGTGTGCAGAGCTCTCGAAGTCTCCCTCGAAAACGGAGGTCTCACCGCCCTCGACTTGGTGGGCCTCCACCCCAGTGGCCTTTCTCCTCAGTTCTCAAGAGAACTGGCATCAGGGAGTTGGGAGGGGAGGAGGCTAGAGATGTCTGGTGGCCTTGCTGATGGCCACTGCTTGCTTCTGTGGGAAAATGGTGGCCAGGACACCACGCCTAGCGTCCCTGAGACTCTGGCCCCCTCAGGAGGCATGGGACCACCTGGACAATGGGGTCTGAGGGAATGCCAAGATGGGGCATGACCCCCCAATGTGACTCCTGGCTGTTGGTCCGCACCCCATGTCTCAGGATGTCCCCACCAAGCTTGTGGCCAAGGCCGTGCCACTGCCCATGACGGTGAGAGGCCACTGGTTCCTGAGCCCCCGCACCGAGTACAGTGTGGCGGTGCAGACCGCCGTGAAGCAGAGTGACGGGGAGTACCTGGTGTCCGGCTGGAGCGAGACGGTCGAATTCTGCACTGGGGGTGAGGCCCTGCCGCCCTGCGGCTCCTGTTCCCCTGGTTCAGGTGTGGTCGGGAGGGGGCTCCGCCCTAACACGGCAGACGCCTTGGGCCTGCGGTGTGCCGGCTGCAGGCTTAGGCTGCCCGCCCAGGAGACACATACCCATGAGACCTGCCCAGTCCCCCAAAGCCTGCAGACTGGTGACAACATCACTTCCATGATGGGACAGAGTCACTTTTCTGGCCTGGGGCAAGCATGGTTTTTGAATTGTGGTAGAATACGCGTAACATAAAAGTTACCGACATAGCCATTTTCAAGCATATAGTTCAGTGGTATTAAGCACACTCATGTTGGAGCTCCCCAAACTGGAGCTCCGCACCCACTCAGCAACAGCTCTGCCCCCCTCACTCCAGCCCCTGGCAGCCACTGCTACGCTTTCCGTCTCTGTAAAGGTGACCACTCCTGGGACCCTATGTGAGCAAATCACACAGTGCTGTTCCTCTGTGACTGACTCACTCACTTAGCAACTGTCCTCAAGGCCTGTCCACATAGTAGCCTGTGTCAGAACACCTTCCTTCCTCAGTGGAACAGCAGCACGTCGTGCGGCTGGACCCCAGTTTATCAATCACGGGCCGGTGGACGGGTCACGGAGCAACCACATTCTGCTTGTCCTGAGCCTCCAGTTAGCCTGGAAACGCTCCACATTCAGTGACCCCACAAACTCTCAGAGAACTCAGCTTGGAAATTCCAGCATGAGCAAACAGAACACCAATCTCACACGTACTTGTCACTGATGATCCAGGTTCTGTCCCTGCTACAGGCCATTCTTTTAGTGTCCGTGGTGAGAACTGTCCCAGATCTCCCTCTGTCACAGGGGAGGGGCAGGGGACATTCTTAGCCCCAGGCGTCCCAGACTGCTGGCTCCACCCTCAGCCAAGATCTGTGCCCTTGGCTGTGTCCTTGACCTATTGTTTTCTTTTGAGTGGCGCATTTTCTTAGCTCAGCTGCACGTGCCACCCTCTGAAGGTGCTCCCTCTCCCTATGGGAAAGCCTCTGAGTTTGTCCCAGAGCTCCACGTGCAGTGGGAATTGACTTCCAACAGGAGAACTGGGGATGGCTGCATTCCAGTCCACATTCCTCTGGCCAAGCCCAGCATCCTGGCTGGGGCCGCATCAGCAAGGAGGAAAGGGCACCTTTTTCTAATCTGTGCAAAGGCGCTGCCTAGGCTAGCAGCAGCCCTGCTCCTGCCTCTGGCCCGGGCCCTGGGGAGGGTCAGATTTCACTCCCCTGTTTTCCAGGCTCCTCTGCTTTTCCTGGGATGCTGGAGGGCAGTCATCACCCCAGACCTGGTCTGCCCGAACACTCACCTCAGCTGGAGAGCTGAGTCCCGCCCCCCCTGTGGTGACAGCCGGCCTCCCTGAGGGTGGTGTGGGCAGCCTCCAACCTGGTGGACTTGAAGGCTCTCCCTGAAGGGCCTCAACATCTCCCCTTCTCAGTCATTCTTACAAAGATGAGGACAGCCCGAGATTGCAGCACTGGGGTCCCGGCACGATTATATAACTAGGCAGCCCTGCCCTTGTCTGAGGCAGAGGTCCTGAGCCTCTGGCACAAAGGGAGCAGAGGTGATGAGGACAGACAGCATCCAACTGGCCCATTCCCCTGTGGTCCAAGGTGCTGCGGATGTCTGGTGTCTCCTGCAGCTCTGAGCACAGAGGTGGGTGCGGGAGGGGAAAGGGGCTGTGAGCCCTGCCTGGCCCTCAGCTCACCCACCTGCTCTCTTGCAGATTATGCCAAGGAGCACCTGGCGCAGCTGCAAGAGAAGGCCGAGCAGATCGCGGGGCGCATGCTGCGCTTTTCTGTCTTCTACCGCAACCACCACAAGGAGTACTTCCAGCACGCCAGGTGTGTGCAGCCCTGAGTGACCCGCCAGGCCCCGACTGCCTCCCCCACCTCAGCCTCAACTGTCCAGGCTGTTTGAGGTCACCCCGACCTCCCACCACAGGCTGGCTTGGGCTCCAGGGAAGGAGAAGGCTCTCCGGGTGGGGCTGCCCGGGGCCCCTGGGTGAGCAAGGTCCCAGTGGAGTCCTCCCTGGAGGGGTTCCTATCACTGGTTCTAAGGTGGCAGGCCAGGCTTCTCTCCAGCTCAGGGCCTGGGTCCTAAGGGGAGAGGGGAGGGGGCACAGAATGGAGTGAATTCTGAGCACCAAGGGTGTGGTCTTCACACCATCTGCTGGGGAGCCTGGAGGCTCTAGGGTGAACGTCGGGCAGCCCTTGGGGGGTGCTGAGAGGTTGCTGAGGAACACTGAGGATGCCGTTTGGTGGACCTCGCCCCCATTTAACCTGAGCAGCTTCAGTTTTATTGCCTATGGCCCCCCCTATGTGTCATTCCCTTTAGGAAGAAAGAGAGGGATTCCACACCCAAAAACTCTTGATCCCTTCGCTGATGTCATTCAGCACCCTCAGCCAACACATGGGGAGCCTGAGACCCAGAGGGCCAACCAGTCACTAGTCACCTCAGGACAGCCAGGACCAAGGAGAAGGGAGGCTGGATCAGGGGCTGCCCAACCCCCGTGAGTGCTGACTCTACTCCAAGGCCACGACCTTCTAAGGCTGGGCCAGGGCAAGCCACTGCCAGCACTGTCTTCGTCACTGCATCACTGACTCCACCCCAGGGCAGTGGGGGCCTGGAGGGTCTTTGGTGTTTGCACTAAAGAAGAGACGCAGTGAGCTGAGTGGTGAGGGCACCAGCCCAGTTTGGGCTTCTGTCTGAAAGCAGGAAAGACACAGGGAGCATGCGTGTGTGCCGGGTGCAGAGATGGGTAAAGGCAGGGCTCCCCTCAGAAACCTCAGAGTCTGTTGGAGGGCAATACTGACAGATGGAGTGTGGTAGGTGTGTGTGATCGCCGAGTAAGACTTCAGTGTCCTGCACGTAGTAGGCAGTCAAAAGTTTGTTGCGTGCCAGGGCCTGATGTTCCTGGAAGGTGCTAGAGGGGAAGGGACACCAATGCTGGACCTTGAAGGGTGAAGAGGAGTTTGCCAGGCCAGGTGGGGAAAGGTGGGAAAAGGCGGGAAGGGTGGTCCAGGCAGAGGGCAGAGCACTGCCAAGGCAGAGGCAGGAAAGAACTGGGGCGGGGTTCCCACGTGGCTGGAGGGCGTCACCTGCGGGTGTGGGGGAGGTAGGAGGTGGAGCCAGAAAGACCAGATTGGGATGCCTTGCTTGTCACTCAAGCTCCACCAAAGCGTTTTGTGCTGGGGAACAGCAGGTTCAGGCCTCTCCTGGGTGAGAGAGTGGGCTGGATCAGCCTACCTCCAGGGCCCCCCTGCTCTTGCACTCTGGAATGTACTATTTGTGACAGGTGGAGGCGATGGCTGGTGGGAGAGCTGGGAGCTGGGCTGGCTCCCTTCTCACCACATGTGGCAGCCAAGCCTCAGCCCAGCTAACCGGCGGCATTTTCTCCCTTCTGGCCCTGTCCCGGGTGGGCAGGACCCACTGCGGGAACATGCTGCAGCCCTACCTGAAGGACAACAGCGGCAGCCACGGCTCCCCGACCAGCGGCATGCTCCAGGGAGTCTTCTTCAGCTGCAACACGGAGTTCAACACAGGCCAGCCCCCGCAGGACTCCCCCTATGGCCGCTGGCGCTTCCAGATCCCCGCCCAGCGCCTTTTCAACCCCAGCACCAACCTCTACTTTGCAGACTTCTACTGTATGTACACTGCCTACCACTACGCCATCCTGGTGCTGGCCCCCAAGGGCTCTCTGGGGGACCGCTTCTGCCGAGACCGCTTGCCCCTCCTGGACATTGCCTGCAACAAGTTCCTGACCTGCAGCGTGGAGGATGGGGAGCTGGTCTTCCGCCACGCCCAGGACCTCATCCTGGAAATCATCTACACCGAGCCCGTCGACCTATCCCTGGGCACCCTGGGGGAGATCAGCGGCCACCAGCTCATGAGCTTGTCCACCGCCGACGCCAAGAAAGACCCCAGTTGCAAGACCTGCAACATCAGTGTAGGTCGCTAGGGACTCCGGGGGAGCTGGGGGGCTTAGGGAGAGATGGCCAGCAGAGCGGTGATGGGTGACATAAGTTCAGGGAGCTGGCTTTCTCTCCCCGGCCCCTGGCCCCCTCCACGCTGTCCGTTTCCCCCTCCCCCATCCCTCGGTATTAGAGGCAACAGAGGGTGGTCCCCTTGGTAGGCATGGCCCACCCAGGCCTGGTAAGGCTCTTAGCTTCAGTAGGTTGGTGGGGGGTTGGACTTCTGGAGACTTCCCCTTCCCTCTGGCTTACCTGTCCTGTTATTTCCTGCTTCATCCCAGGCCCCCATCTGATGGAGGCTGTGCCCTCCAGGCTCTCCCGGGGAAGGCCTCTCCAGGCCACAGCCCACCTGCAGGTTACCTGCCTCCGTGGGGGACCCAGAGAGCTGTAGGGTGCTCTTCCTTAGCCCACCCACCCCGCCCAGGACCACCACAGGCTGCCCCTCCCTGCTCAGCTGGGCCTGGGGTCTTCCCTCTCCAGACCTGGCCCTCTCCCTCTATAAATAGTCTCCTGCACTGCTGTGACTTCCTTCCCCACAGCGCCTCCTCCTGCCTGGGGAGAGCTGTCCCCTCTTCTCACGTCTGCTCTAGAAAGGGGCCCTCTTCCTCCTGGCTTTGGAGCATCCCGGCTACTGGAGTTTTCCCTTTGTTCTGAAGATAATACAGACCCCAGAGGACCTTCTCCCTTGCTCAGAGCACTGAGGCCTGGTGTGGCAGCCACTGAGGTCGAGGAGGGGGGAAGAGACCCCTGAGACCCAAAGGGACCCCTTTCTCAGCCAGGAGTGGGCTGCTGCCCTCCCTGAGGCCACCTGCTGTGCAACGAGGTCTGAGGGCTTTCCCGCAGAGCCCGGCACACCCTGGCCGTGCAGTGTGCTCGCCCTCTCTGCCTCAGGGCTGGGACTGCCTTGTGCCTGTGAGTGACCTGGACTGTGGTTTCTCTGCCGCCCCACCTGCTGTCCCCGCCCATTGGCACTGTCTACCCTCCCCCTCGAGCCTGTGGACGGAGGGTCCCTTCCCTGGGAGCTCCTGTCGTAGACTTCGCTGGGCATAACAGTGTTTTTACCAATTTCCTACTTTTGTACGGGTCACCAGGGTGGAGAGGGCAGGCCTCCTGAGACAAGCAGACCAGGCAGGGTGATGAACAGAGGTATCGACAGAGGCAGCTACCTGTCTGGGGATGATGGAGGTGATGTCAGGTGGAGGACAGCAGCCTCTGCAGTGACAGCCGGATTTCTGTGATGAAGAACAGAAGGGGCCGGCAGGCCAACAAGGCCATATCTCAGTAAGGGGCAGGTGGGACAGCTGGTCGCCTCTTCTGTAGCTGCAGGGAGTAGTGTGATCAGCTGTTTCTGTGGCTTGGATCAGGTCTGGGGCCCCAGGAGATGCATGAAGGAGAGGACATGGGCCCTCAGGCCCTTCCCCCCCTCTGCTGGCAGCATTGCTGTGGGGGTGGCCTGCTGCCCTCCCCTGGCCCCATGTCTGCCCCTGGCTGGGGCACACCTGCCTGCGCTGTGCTTGCGATGTGTACCAATAAACCACCACAGCCTGAGAGCCTCGCCTCTCCTTGGGCTGGGAGTGTGGGTAAGCTAATCAGACACACAGAGAGCCCCCAGCCCGGCCACTGGGAATTGTGTCCAAGTCTTGCCATGAGATTCAGGGCTCAGGAAGCAGAGCCAGAAGGGACTTTGAAAGTCATTTGGAGCCACCCTGCATTTTGCAGGGAAACTGAGGGCTCTTAGGAGAGAATCTGAAGCGATCTGGAAGTGTAACCCAGGTATGCAGGCCCCTCCTTTGGAGCTCTTCCCACTGCAGCGTCAGACCCAGAGGCCCCTGTACCCTCTCCAGCAGGGCGCCTCTGGCAGGTCTGAGTCTGCGGCTATTATTATGGACTTATTAAAATGATCCTCTGCTGAAGTGGAAAAGCTCCAGAAAAATCAGAGTCACCTCCCCGACACCACCTGGCTCAGGGCCAATGAATATGTGTCCCCAAGAGCTGGGGCACAGCCTCCCAGGGCTAGGGAGGAGACCTGAAAAGCAAAGACCACTTCCTGAGGGTCTACTATGTGCCGGGCATCACAGCAGGTGCTTTCACACATCAGCTCGTTCCAGTCTTCTCAACGGCTCTGTGCTGTGGTCACATTTAACAGATGAAGGAACGGAGGAACAAAGGAGAGGAAAGGCTTGCCCATGTCTTACAGTAAGTAGGTGCCTGTGGCCAGGATCTGAAGCAGGAGCTGGCATCTTCCTGTTTCACTGCCCGATGTCCCCCAGTTTGTGCCAGGCCCACCTGACACTGTAAGATGCATGCAGGGCCAGTCTCAGACTCAGTGACCCTCGGACGGTCTCTGGCTCACCAAGGCCCTTCCTAGCTCCTGAATAACACCAGGGGGCGCTGTGGAGTCATGAATGCTCAGGAGGCTTATTTAAAGGGGTTTGGGCAGCAGCTGGAGTCCAGAATTCCCAGGACAGGGAGTGGACACCAGGGTCTAGCTTTTCACCTCCAAACTGGACCCCTGCCTCCTGCCACCAGCTGAGGGCTATTCAGAGTCCTCCAGAGGGAAGTCTTCAGTCTTCCCTCTGTGGATCCTTCTGGGTTTCGTAGGAGGAAAGTATGGCTCCCAGGGCCCCACTAGTGAGAGATGAAGGCAACCATCTGAGGCAGGGCAGACAGGGCTGGGGGCTGCGCCTGCAGGTCTCCTCCAGAGAGCTGGCTGCTCCTTCCTCGCTGCAAATGGCCGCTGTCTGGCACACGCCTGCGCTGGGCTGCTCAGGGCACCCAGCAGGCCAAGCTGGGTCAGGGCATCGGGTGGAGTCCGCCCTGGGACTCCGGGCCCACGTTCCTCTGGTGGAAGGAGAGAGGTCTGCATGGGAACACACACATGTGCACACCCTCCCACACACCCTCTTCGGGCTGGAGTTAGAAGACAGCCTCAGTGGCCACAGAACTGAAAGGCGAGGGAAACCTCGGGCTGTGGTTGCCACTGCAGAACGGGCCCCCGTTAGCCCTGCTCTGCTTCGGGTAGGGAAGGAAGATGAGGCGGCGGCCACCCAGGAGCACCCCTGAGCTATAGGTGGGTGTTCTGCTACACCGGCACAGACATGCAGACAGCCAACACACATGTAACCACATGCACTGACGTGCCAACACACACACACTCTCTCCTCTGCACAGGCACCTGCTCCCCTGCCCGTTCCTCTCCTCCTGGGCCAGCATCCTTCTCTGAATCCTGGATGGGTGACAGCCCCCACCCTCTAGTGGGAGGAGAGGGGCCCAGTCTGAGAACCCTGACAGTTTCATCTGGCTTCAGTATATGTCTGTTCTCCGTGTTGGGAAAAGAGGTGGTTGGGGTCCCAAGGAAAGGGACAAGAAGGGACCTTTCCCCAAAATGGAGGGAGGCCTTCAGGAAGCTGAGCTGAGGTGATTGGCTATAAAACGGCTTGGCCACAGCAACTGGAGGAGATTAGAACCAGATGTTCCTGGGACAAGGGAAGGGGAAGGTAGGGGGCTGGAGCAGGAGAAGTGGGCTGGCCCACCAGAGGCTGGGTGAGGGGGCCTTGCGGCGCTCTGGGGAAAACATCGGGCCACCTCTGTCCCACTCCCCGTCAGGCACTACTAGTTTTGCAAACTGGAGCAGCAAATCTTCTCACAGATTCTAGAGTCAGCCGTGTGCGCAGGGACAGTCAAGCACAGGGTGTGACTTGGGAGGTACCCAGAAAGGCTACTGGCCAGCCAGAAATCCGTTCCCTGCTCTGCAAGCTCCTCCCTGCTGTGGGTTAGGCATTGTCCTTTCTAGCAGCAGTCCTCTGCCAAGCTCCTGATGCCTGCCTGCAAACTTGGGTACCCAGAAGTTGCCTTTTGCCATAGGCAGAGAGCAGTCCAGGAGCTGAGAAGTGGTCCGGCAGAGGAAAGGAAGAGGAGGCCCATTCACGGACAGCCTCCTGTTTGCCGGCACTGGGACAGGTCTGTTCAAAGGGCATCTCACCCTTCATGGAAACCCTGGGAGCTGTCATTACCCTATGTCTAGAGAAAGACACTCAGGTTCAGAGTGGTGAAATGACTCACTCCAGGGCACATGTCACCAAATGGTAGAGCTTGTGTTTGCACTCAGACTTGCTCAGGGGAAGGAAGGGAATCAGAGAAGGAGCAAGGGGCAGTGCAGGGCATCGCCTTTCCTTCTGCAATGGAGCCGACAGCCAGCCCTGCAAACCACCACAGCTGCCGAGGATCCCAGCAGCTTCAGTAGCTCAGCCAGCCCTCTGGCTGCCTGGAGACTAGACGCTGGCTTTTCTCATTGCCTGTGGCAGGAAGGGTTGCTGGGCAGAGGCACCAGGGAGGGGCAGCTGGCCAGCGTCACAGGGCCAAGCGTGGCAGAGCCAGGTCCTCTTGCTGCCAGGCTAGTGCTGTCATTCGGTCCTCCCTGGGGCTGGAGAGGTACTCCCGGGGGTGGGGGTGAAGACAGAAGCTCTAGGGGGAGAGGTTATCTGAACTGGTTACCAGGGTTAGGGGCACAGTCTGGGACAGGCCCATCCCAGCTCTTCCACCGCTAGCTCTGCGCTCAGGATCTGGGGAAGCCCGGGGGGCCTCCAGCGCTTGGAGACAGTGGAGGAGCGAGGGTGCAAGGGTGCCTTCCTCTGATGAGGAACCACCCAAGCTGATGGGCGGCTGCACTGGGGTTGGTCTACTGTAGAATCCGAAGCAGGCAGGAGGTGAGGGTGGGCTGGGCCCTGAGAACACACTAGAACTGGAATATGGATCAGTGGCCTGCAGCCAGCTTCTAAGCAGCCTCCCTCACCTGGTGGCACCTCTGCAGATGGGCCCAGAGAAGACTGGGAGAACGGCCAACATGGGTCCCTGAATCAGTATGGGGGTCCCAACCTATGGTGGTGATGGTCTCAAGACAGGTGTCCAGAGCGGCTGCCTGGGGTGGCCCTCAGCTGCCTCCAGCTGTGGCATTTATTTGCAGAGACCCTGTTCCAGGTGGAGAAGCAGGTACCCTCTGTGGGCAGAAGCCCCACAGTCTAGATGGGGTTATGGCCCTGGTTCCTTCTGGACATGTGGCTTGTGGACTGGGAGTATGGCCCTCTGGGCTTCAGAGAAGCCCGGAGGGCTGGTGAAGTGAGCCAGGACCACTGACCACAGAAGCGCCATGCGGAGCGACCCCAAGTTGATTGGCACAGTGCCTGGGTCAGATGCCTAGGCGGCTCTGAGAGTCTGGGGGCCTTGCCATTCTGCTGAAGGCACTCCAGACTGTCCTGAGCACCCAAGTCAGAGGAGCTGGAGGCATGGAGAGGTGGCCATGACATCACTGCCTGTGACCTTACTGGAGCAATAAGCGGTAACCCCCACGGCCATCACCCATTGCCTTGCAGGCTTCAAGGCCTCACCTGCAGTCAGGACTAGAGGGCAGGGCTGCAGCTGGCCTGTGGGAAGGGGCTTTGCACGCAACTCAGACAGTAGCACTGTGTCTGGTTTCCACCACTGCTTTCAGCTTAAAGGGCCATAGGGCATGCACTATGACACACTGCTTCCTGGGGGTGGGTCCCCCCACAGAGTCCTGACAACCTCTGGCCCAACACCTGCCTGGCTATGGGGAGGAACTGGGGCCAGCAAAGCACTACAGTCCCCCTGAAGGCTCCTGGGGCCCTGGGGCTTGGAGCAGGCTGCCAGTCTCGCTGGACTCTGGGAATGGCCAGCCCAGGTATAAGAACCTGGGTTCCCCCTCGACCTTCTTTCCTTGTGAGACCCATGTAGAGGAAAGGCAGAGAGAGGCTCCTTTGGAGGGAAGGAGCAGGAATGTGGTTTCTCTCCTCCTGGCCTTAGGGAGACAGGTCTGAGCCTCCCTGCTAGCTGGCAGGCGACGGCAGGACGGGGAGGCCAGACAAGACACAACCTTGGGTTGCCTTGGGAAAGGGGGCCTGAGCTGGAATGTTTGCTCAGCGTCTGGCTCCTGTCTCCATGACAAGAGAAAGACCCATGGGGGCCCGCTCTCAGTGCCTGACCTTCAGGAAGGCAAGCACAGGGCTGGCTTGCAGATCTGTGCGAGCTGATGCCAGTTTTCTGGCCCTGGTGCGGCCCCTGCCTCGACACCCTCTCAGCCCACCCACCCCTTCCTTACACACAGACACAGGAAACCCAGGTGGACACTGGCTGGACAGACGCACACCTATCCCCTTTTACATACCTCCTCCCTCCCCACCAAAGGGCTTTTCACAGAACGGCCCACCCGTCCCTTTGATGGGGAGGGCTGTGCAGTGTGTGCATGCCGTGCGCCTGCCTGCGGGCTGAGTGTGCGAGGTGGCTGTTTGTGTGTGCCCAAGTGTGAAATCACACCCTCAGGGGTCCTGAAACAGAAGGAGGAAGGGCGGCCAGTGAGCCAGGTGTCCTGGCGATGGGCCACTCCAGACACAGCAAGCCTGCACATCTGCAACGAAACACACCGCCCTCCCACCACGTCCCAGACAGCCTCTGGCACAGGATACTGGCTGTAACACTTTCGGTTTATTGGCTGGGATGCCCTGGTGTGGCTGGCCAGCCACTGGGCCTGAGAGAAGCCCTGTCTCCTTCCCCACCCCTCCCTGTCACCTCCCAACCTTGGCTCCTGTGGGACATGTATGGAAGCTCATGCTCCAGGAAACAGTGGTAAGGGGGAGGTTAGAATAAAACCAAATGAGGCTGGGGAAGGGCTGGAACATGTATATTACAATGAAGATACGCACCAGCCATATACAATCCAGTGCGTAGCGATGGGCAGGAAAGGCGGGAGGGTCCCAGTGACAGACCCTCTCCCCACCGGCCGGCCCCACGGAGGAATGGCCACTTCAAGTGTCTCAGTGAAAGCTCTGGCTCCCTGGCCCCGGCCCCTCGCTCTGGAGGGGGCGGAGGAGGAAGGGCCTGGGGAAGTGGCTCATGAAGGAGTCCAAGCCCCTGCCTCCTGAGGACAGCCTCACCTGGGCCATCAGGGGCGAGGGTGGGGTGCCACCGCCTGCCCGCCCCCACTGTCCAGTCCAGGTGACTGAGAGCAGCAAGCCTCGTGTCCCCACCGACGTGCAAGGGCAAAGGTCACTTCCTGCTGTGCAGTGTGTCCTGGAACTTGGTGCTGGTGTAGCGCAGGTGGAAGCCTTTTTTGGTGATGGTGTCGTCAGAGTGGAATCTCACCAGGACAGAGTCTCCCGCTGAGTACACCTCCTCCGGAGGCTGGCGGGGAAAGGGTGCAAGAGCCTGAGAACAGGCGCCAGGGCTGCCGTTTCCCCTCCCTGGGATCCCCTGCTCCCACCCTCCGGTGGGTGGCTCCAACTTCCACCAGGTGCCCCAACCTCCTGATGCAGAAGGAAGACTCCTCTGGCAGGCGTTTCACAGGGCACCCGGAGGAGGGGAGAAGGCAGGGGCAGAGGAGCTTAAGTCCCGAGAAAAACTTCCACTCTCGGCCCGGCTCTGCTAACTAGTGAGTGGTGAGGCTTGGCAAGTGCTGCCTGTCTGGACCTTGGTTCCCTCCAGGGCAAACAGGACCAAGGGCTGCCGCTCTCTGGGCCTAGGGCTGGGGGCAGGGCCGTGACTGGATGGCTGTGAAGCGGTGAGAGGAAGCAGGTTCTCCGAGTGGCTGCACTCTAGCCATTCCATGTCTCTCAGAGAGGACTGGACAGCCACATCCCCCAGACCTGGACTTGGCCTTCCCCCACTTCCGGCCACAGTCAACTCAAGGGGACACCCCTTCCCAGGCTCCTGCAAGTCTTTCTTCACCTCTGGGCACAGGCCCTTGGAGTGAGGGCCACCTGTAAAGCACCAGCACACAGACTCCCCGGCCAAGGTGTGGAAGGATCGTTTCTGAGAACCTTGGGGACATGGCTGGGCTCCTTCCCTAGGGCTCCTTCTGGCAGCCTCAGGAAAAAGACGGCTGGGACGCCTGAATGTGCCAGATCCAGGGAGTTGCCAAGGTCAAAGTGGGCAGTGGGCATGCCAGGCTGGTACACAGGGAGCTCCAGAGCCACCGACCAGGGCAGGCAAGGGGCCGCGTGCCGCACTGCCCCCTGCCTCCCCACCTCTCACCCTGCCCAGCCCTTGCCACAGGCTGAAGCTGTGCCCCTAAGGGAGACTGGCCAAATGCTAGGTCCAGCAGCTGCTGCCGCTCTGGGGTGGGCAGCTCCACCCCTCCTGGGGTGCCCAGGCTGCCAGCAGCACGACCATTAGGGGGTGGGGACCGGGAGGTGATGTGAGGAGGGACATCTGGGTAAGTGCATGAATGCATCTGTGTGGGGGTGGGGAGGGAAAGACAGCATTCTCTGAAGGAGGACAAGATTTAAAATAGAAATTAAAAAAGGAGAAGCTACATGAAGCTCCTCTAACTGGGAGAAAAACAGACCCACCTCCGAGGTTTTCCTGTGGCCTCAGCTAAAACCCCATGGGGCACAGTCCTCTGAAAGGCCCGGGAGCCATGCTCAGGGCCTGCTTGGACGCCTGGGGCCACTGGCCTCCCTCTTGGAGGAAAGAAGTGGGCCACAGAGGGCTGAGGGTGTTGATGGGTAGCGCAGCTCGGCTTAGGCGCTGGTCCCTATCCCCGGCCCTGCCCCCACTCTGAGTCCAGTGAGCTGTGCTGGGGCTGGGGCTGGGGCTGGGGCTGGGGCTGGGGCTGGGGCTGGGGCTGGGGCTGGGGCAGGAGAACGGGGTGGGGCAGAAGGCGTGCAGTCCTTCTCCCAGATGCAAGTCCTTCTCCCTCTCCCGGAGGCCCCACCTGACGGGTGCTNCCCACCTCCGAGGTTTTCCTGTGGCCTCAGCTAAAACCCCATGGGGCACAGTCCTCTGAAAGGCCCGGGAGCCATGCTCAGGGCCTGCTTGGACGCCTGGGGCCACTGGCCTCCCTCTTGGAGGAAAGAAGTGGGCCACAGAGGGCTGAGGGTGTTGATGGGTAGCGCAGCTCGGCTTAGGCGCTGGTCCCTGGCCCCGGCCCTGCCCCCACTCTGAGTCCAGTGAGCTGTGCTGGGGCTGGGGCTGGGGCTGGGGCTGGGGCAGGAGAACGGGGTGGGGCAGAAGGCGTGCAGTCCTTCTCCCGGATGCAAGTCCTTCTCCCGCAGGCCCCACCTGACGGGTGCTGGGCAGCCCCGGGTCAGGGAAGGGCCCACTCTAGAAGCCACAGGAACCTCTGTTTTGCCTGAAAACAGGTTTTCCTGGGCGCGGATGGCCCAGGGCAGAGCAGGCCCCCGTGAGCAGCCACCCAGGCATGCACTGCCGCCCACCACCCCAGCACCCAGTGCCTGCAGAGGGGCTGGCCCTGGGTCTCCAGATGGGGCGAAGGGTGGGGTGGCCGGGGGCCTCACCCCTGAGCCACAGTAGCGCCCCAGCCTGGGGGCTGTGCTGTCGTAGCCATCGAAGAGCTCCATGTAGTCATAGCCACAGTCAGTCTCTTCTTCCACCTCGAAGGTCTGGAACACCAGCTCCACACCGTAGCCTTCCTCCGCTACGATGACCCACTCGCAGTCCACCCCCCCGGGGTAGTTGTTGTCACCAAACTGCGCGTGGGAGTAAAGGTCCTTGGACTTCACCTCGGCTCGCACTTGGCCTCCACACTCTGTGGGGACAAGACAGGCCATCACTGCCTGTGTGAGGCAGTGGCCAGGCGCTGCACCACACCTCACCACACCGGCCTTACTGGCTGGCTGCGGCCCTGGGAGAGGCCACGTGGCTGGTGAGGGCAGGGTTTGCGCCTGGCCCAGGACTTGGCCCAGAACACATGCGCGGAGGCTGGGCCTCTGGATAGAGGCCCGAGGAGGCCTGGACACATGGGGCGGGGCAGCTCCAAGCAGAAGCTTAGAGGAGCGCATGCTTGTTGAAAGGGGACGTTGCTAATTTGCTCCAGTCGATGGCTGTCATAGAAGAATGTGGGCCCTGCGCTGCCAGGATTCCATTCTTGAGAGCAGATGTACATCTAGACTTTGTGTGAAGACTCCTCATTTTTAAATGTTGGCTCACATTTTTTAAAAACACAGTGTGGGCCAAACACAGCAGGCCTGAGGGCCAGATGGAGTTCCGGGCCTCCAGTCTATGGCCCTGTGCTGGGAGGGGAACAAGAACATGCAGAGTGAGATGTCAGCAGCTGCCCTCCTCCTAATGCCTTCTGGCCTCTGGGATACCTGGGGCTCACCCTGCCCTGGAGGGTGGAGATGGGGGTGGGGCCTGGGCAGGGACTGAGCAGAAAGGGAGAAAAGTGAAGAGGGGAGGCTGTAAACACCTCAACTCAGAGTCCCCAGCAGACCCACAGGGAGTCTGTGGAGCCCTCATCCAACACCCGGGGTCTGCCAGGTGGTCCAGGCCTCCCAGGACTGGCCTTCGGCCTTTCTCTGCAGCCAAATGTTCCCACTTCAAGCCTGGCCTTATACATCCATTGCTCTGGCCAGATCGAGCAATTAGCTGGCACCTGTCACACTCAGAGCTGTCCCAGGGCTGCAGCTGTGCTGGGCTCCCGCCTCTCTGCTGGAATGACCCCTGGAGTGGCTGGCACCCGAGCTAGGCCCTCATGGAGCTCCGACTCCTGCTTCGATTACGTGTGCACGCCCCCTCTCTCTCCTGCCCCGTGGGCTTCCAGGGTGAGCAGGGGGAAGGGCTCAGGCCTGAGGCAGAGCTGTCTGCCCCGTCAGCCTTCTTGCACAGAGCTCAGTAAAGGGCTGTTGAATGAATGAGCAAACGAACCGAGTAAGTTGCTCAACGGCTGAGATGTTCGTCCGCTTCGTACATTTTGTGATCCGCACTCAGAATGCTGCCTAATACGTGTTACGTGTGAGTAAACAGGCATCAAATGAATGAAGAGTGAGTTTTGGGGACACAGTCAAGTGACCTGGCAGTAGGAGTTCTGAGGATTCCCTACCCCTGTTGTCACAGCCCTCTGGAGGGCCACCTCCAAAGCCCCTAGTCAGTGCCTGCCCTCCCTAGCCTAGGAGGCTCCTGCACCTCGCCCTGGGCCCAGCCCTCGGCACACACTGTCTCTCCAGCCAGGCCTTGGGATCATTCCTCCATGCCTTCCCAAGCTCTCTGTAGCCCCCACCCAAGTCTGGCCTACCTTGGAGACCAGAATTAGCAGATGCCTCCAGAACAAATGCTGGCACAAGGGCCAGGCACCTGGTGTCAGGGGGCCTCACCTGTGGAGTGGGAGGCCTGGAAGCCCTTCCTCTGCACGGAGTTGTCGGAGTAGAAGCGCAGGAACATGCGGCTGCCCGAGGCCACAACGGGCTCCGGCTTCTTGCTCCCACAGAAGCGGCCCAGAACCGGAGCCTTGGCATCTCGCCCATCATACACCTCCAGGTGGTCGTAGGCACACTCAGGCTGAGCCTCGATGTCCATCTCCAGGAAGGTCTGTGGGGCACGGGGGAGGAGAGTGAGTTAGGAATGTGGTGGGGGGCCAGAGGGGTGGGCAGCAGGAGGCCCCAAACCCAGGCCTCCTGAGCCCAGCTCACAGACTCTGGGGGGAGTGGTGGCCATGGCTGGCAGATAGCAATGAAGGAGGACCCGGGGATGGGGCGATGGCAGGAGCACCCCCAGGGTACACTGGGGAAGGGGCCCTGTCGAGACCAGACCAGGGTTCCCTCGGGCTGGCAGCTCTATGGGCTCAGCCAGGCCACCAGCCTGCAGCCTGCCTGGCTCTGGGCAATGCCTTGGAGTGACCCAGGGCTTGGGAGCTGACAGGAGGTAGGTGACGGCTACATGGCACGGGGCACAGGGGGCCTGTGCAGGCCGGGGTGTAGGCACCTTACCAGCCTGACCCTGTGCCCGGGGGTGCTTGAGATAGCCCAGGTGCACTCCTTCTTGCTGGGGTATTTGTCAGGCCAGTTGGGGCTGGTGATGGTGCCGCTGGTGGATGTCACCTTGTGGTCACAGCCGGCTGTTGGAGGTGAGTTAGGGGAAGGGAACCATCAGGAACCCCAGTGTGTCGACTCCCCCTATGAAGGAAGAAGGCTACTCCCTCCTGCCTGCCTGCCTTCTTTCTGACATTTCCCACGTGGACAGGAACTGAATTTGTCTCCCTTCCTCCCGCTGTTACCCACGCCCGGGAAAGCAAGGTACTTGGTTCCAAGCAAGGCTCCACCAGGCAGCATCTGTGGGACCCCCTTCCAGATGCCCCTGAGGGAAGCCCAGGACTTTGAGGCCACCTGGCCTCACCTTCTCCACACTCCGAGACGTCATCATCAATCTCCTGCCGCCACTCCATCCACAGGAGACTGGCACCAGACTCAGTCCTCCCCACCTACCCCATCGCCATCCTTGGTGATGTCAACCAACATGCAGATGGCCACCCACTACGCCGGCCTCTCAGGCCCTCCCTCGGTGCCATCCCTGGGCCACACTCGCTCCTGACCACACCCTAGCCTCTGCCATCACCCACCTTGATGCTGCAAACACACGGCCCTCTCTACGGCCACTCACTCTTCCTGGACGCTCAGGCCCCCACTTCCCTTTCCCTGTTGCCGCTTTGCCAACATTAGACCCCGCAGCTCCGATCCTTCTGGTCTCTCTCCATAATTCCCTCTTGGTTGACTTAACTTGCTTCCCTATCTAGCTGGGCCACACAGCTGAGTCCCCAACTGGTCCCCAACACGCTGTCCTCCTTCTGTACCATCCATAAAAACCCCACCTGTAGTCCCCAGCGCCATGGGCCCCAAACCACTGGACACCCTGGGATCTGTCCTTCACCAGCACCACCTCTCAACTGCCCAGCGACGGCTCCAAACATTTAGCTCTCTCCTCAGCGGCCAGCAGACCACCTCACTTCCTGCCTCCCTGAGAAAGTCCGGGCCTCAAACACAAAGGACTTAAACTTCCGACCCCACCTGCAACCTCACTGTCCCCCTCCTCCACCTTCCCTGCTTTCCCGTCTCAGAGAAGGCGTCCCCCTATCTGGCAGCAATGATTCTCCTCTGTGAGCTGGAGCTGCTTGCTGCCCACCACCTGGGGACCCTGGTACTTCAAACTGCCCATGCTCCCTCTCCCTGCCGGCCCATGAGCCTTCCTGAGCCACGCCCATCCTAACCCAGCCCTCGCACAGCCCTGCGTCCCCTCCAGATGCCGTCCAGCCTCTCTCCATTTCTTCTCAGCCTATCTTCAAGAAAACATGTTACCACCACCTCTTCCCTGCTTATGGCTCCTCGATCCACTGCCGTCTGTCTTTTGCCCCACAAACAAACTTAAAAGCTCCTGCTCATCATTCATTATTATCACGCAATCTCATAGGTCCCTCTAGGAAATGTGGGGGGACACCCCACCCTGCTGCTGGGCTGGGAGGAGAAAGCGGGGTGGGGTGGGGGTGTAGGCAGCACAGCTGCACAGCTGTGCACTGTGCACTGTGCCCATGGCGGAGGCTCACCAGGCGACGGCACGACAGGCTGCCTAGTGGCCCTGGTGGAGGCAGGCGGGGCTCCTGGCCTCTCGTTTGAGCTGTGCTGCTGCATTACCCCTCTGGGACCGCCTGTGACCACACGCCCTGCCTCCCCCTTTCCTACCCTGGTCTTCTGTGTCCTCTAACACCTCCCTTGGAGCTGGGGGCCCACAGAGCCTCGCACAGTGCCACACCTCTGCAGAGGTTCAGGAAAGATGGCTGGTTCCTAGTTAGCCTGTCCCTGGAGTAAGGAGCCCTGAATCAGAGCCACTGCCTACCAGCCATCTTCCCAAGGAGCTGAAACCCTCTCCCACTACCTCGTGGGTGTTGATGCTGAGGGCTCTTTAGCAAAACCCTGTTTTCTAGAAGGAACAAAGATAAAAAATATCAGAATTAGGTCCCTTCTAGCTAAAAGATGTGGGGGCCTCATGAGCCAGGAACTTCACATTTGGGGAGCCTGACATGACCAGGTTGGAAGGCCTTGCACGTCTTTTGGGTCACTATGGAGTGCTTCATTTCTGTTTATCTGGCCAGCAGCTTGTTTATGCCCTGGTCGTCCACCTCGCAGTGGTGAGAAGAGGTATTTGCCAGCCACTGTGCTCTGCTCCAAGCAAGATTTCCAAAGCTCAGCACCTTCACAGGAGGCACCCTATTTTACAACATCTCACGGGTGAGGAAACAAGCTCAGAGAGATGGAGTGACTCACTCCAAGTCACAGCAACATGCAGTGGCAGGGGCGCTGTGCTTGGGGACTAGTACACCCCTAGCGGGCAGGCACCACAGTGGAATTAACCCCTGGGACAGGCCAGTGTTGTGGCATGTCCAAAGGTGTGTCAAGATGACATCGAGGATGGCATGAGAACGGTTTTCAAATATCTGCAGGGCTTCAGTGTCTGGGAGGCGGCAGCCTGTGGTGGGTGTCCCTGGGGCCAGTGGTGTGACCAATAACAGTGATGTGCATGCCTGTGCCTGCGATGAACCAGGCACTGCTCGGAGCCCTTCAGAGCCCCAGATCCTCACAAGGTGGGTGCTATCACAATCCACATGTCACAAAGGGGCAAACCAAGGTCCAGAGAGAGCAAACCCACCGCTCAAGGGCAAACGGCTGGCTAAGTGGTGAGGCTGGGCCAGACGGCCTGACCCTAGTCTATGCTCTTAGCCGCGGTCCCATCTGGCCTCTCTGCCGCAGGGAGGTCCTTACCAAAGGGCTCGAAGAAGCGCTAACCACAAAACCAGCCTAAAACGGAGCCTGGAGGCAGCTGTGAGCTCCTCCTTCCCTGATCCGCACAAGGATAAACCGGAAGTGCACGAGACCAGGGTGTTGCCGGGACTGGAGAGATCCATGCGCCAGGCACGGAGTGAAAGGAGGTGACCTCAGGGGTCATGCAGTTCCTTGGGTCTAAACACCAAGCCCAGCCGGGACAACGCCTCTGGCCTCCAGCTCCCAGCAGCGGCAGGGGCAGTGGGAGGCGCCGCAGGCGCTGGGGCCCAGAGCCCTCCCATACCTTCCTTGCAGTCGTGCTTGTTGTCGTGGAGGACGAAGCCGCTGCGACACTGGCACTCGTAGCTCCCGAAGGTGTTGACGCAGTCCTGTTGGCAGCCGCCGTTATCCTTGGAGCACTCGTCCTTGTCTGCAGAGGAGCACACAAGGGCAGACCCGGGTCTATGCGCAGCGCAGCTGGGCCAGACCGGCACCCCGGGGCAGGTGGGAGGCCTGGCTGGGTTTCCTCCCTCGGGGAGCTGGGTGGGGAGTGAGGCCCTGGCGCTGACGGGGTCCAGCTGTGGGGAGAGAAAGCGCAGGTGGGGTGGAGGGAGGGCTGGGTCCGGAGCTGCCCGGCATGGGAACCCTCTACCATTACCTGCTTACTGGACAGATGGACAAGTGGAAAAACAGACACACGGACAAGCAGACTGCGAGAGAAAGGAGCAGGACGCAGGGGTCCCTCTTTTACTTCACAACAGGAAATGTCACAGACACCATCAAAATGGGAGGAGCGGGGTGGGGGAGGTGCCCTGTCCACGCCAGGGGACAAGGGGCAGAGGAGAGCACCAGTTCTGTCCGGCCAGAGGGAGGCAGGCCGGAGTGGCAGANCCTCTACCATTACCTGCTTACTGGACAGATGGACAAGTGGAAAAACAGACACACGGACAAGCAGACTGCGAGAGAAAGGAGCAGGACGCAGGGGTCCCTCTTTTACTTCACAACAGGAAATGTCACAGACACCATCAAAATGGGAGGAGTGGGGTGGGGGAGGTGCCCTGTCCACGCCAGGGGACAAGGGGCGGAGGAGAGCACCAGTTCTGTCCGGCCAGAGGGAGGCAGGCCGGAGTGGCAGAGGGGAGGTGGGGGTGGGCAGCCCGGGAGCCCCCATCCCATTCTGTCCGAGGTGAGGTTCCTGAGTAACAAAGGGTCCGGGAGGCCTGGCAGGCCTCACTGGGGGGTCCGGTTTCTTTTCTGTACTCGGAATTTGAGTTGCTGGGGTCGTCCCCGAGGGGGCTGCAGGGCTGGCCTCTTTTCTGAAACGAGAAAGAGAAGGAGAAAAGGGACCAAGGGGTGGGGGTGGAGGACAGGGACCAGAGAGGGAGAGCAGTGAAAACCGGACCCGGGCCTCAAGGCAGATCCCCAGGGCCCTGCAGGGAGGCGGCGGGCACACACATGCAGGACGGCCAGGTCGGCGCAGCCAGGTCACAGAGGGGCAGCGGGCGGGGGAGCACAGCAAAGAGATGGATGGATGGATGGGGAGGAAGCCCGCGGCAGGGAGAAGGACTGCAGGAGGCACACTGGGGAGAGAAACAGTTTCAGGCAGAGGGCAGGGGCCACGGAAAGGGCGGGCGCAGGGAGAGCTCTGCTCTCATTCTGGCTTCTGCAGCTGCAGAGTCGGACACACACACCAACACACCCACACACACAGGACCCCCTCGCAGACGCACTGTCATCCCCGCATGGCAGTACAGACAGTGACCCCCAGGTTCACACCTATGTGCACACAGGGTACACCCCCACACAAACGGCATCAGCCATCCACCCATCCGTGCACATGTGCACACACCTACAGCTGCTCAGGTGAGGGTGGGCCCACACAGGCACTCTCCTGCAAACACAAACGCGTGCACGGACACAGACCCACGGTCACAGAGGCATGGGTATGTCACACCCACGTATTCTCGTCTGCGGTCACACTGGGGGCTGTGTGCCCAGATGGAAACAGGTGCTCAGGGACAGTATGTGGATCGAGTGGGCACCCACAACTCCAGAGATGAACCACCAGGTGGAAAGATGCCTGCCACTGTTCACATGGCCTGGTGGGGGTCTCTGACAAGGGGAGCCCTGTCTCTATCAAGAGGGGGACTGGAGTGCTGGCTCTCAGAAGGACCTGCTTCTCCAACCCCTTCTCGAGTGGGCCAGACCTCCTGGGGCCTACAGGAACCCAGGGCCCACAGGTGGGGTGCCCAAGTCCCTCCACAGGGCTCCTTCTCAGTTGGAACAGAACAGGGACCCTGACTGAGGGCCTGTGGGAGTTGCCTTTGCATGAGCCCTGCAGGAGAGTGGGGGTGATGGGCGTCCCATGAACATCCTGGGGTGTCACTGAGGAACTCACTGGCAACTATGCCGGGAACTCATGGACTGAGCCAACACTTCCTGAAGTGTTTGGATCAAGTCTTTCTTGTATCTGTACCTCAAATACCCAGTGTAGGGCCTGGCACATAGTAGGGATAAAAAACACTTGCCCAATGAATACGTGAATGGCTGAATGAATGAATGAATGAATGAGAGAAAAGTGAATCCTGAGGAAGGCCTGCACCAGCATCTGGGGTAGGGCCCTGGCGTGGCGGGGGTGTGCGCCTCCCCTCGGGGCCGGGGGCAGGTTGCAGGAGGGGCAGGAGTGGGTGGGGGGAACAGGGGCTCAGACAGGAGACCGCACTCACCCTCCAGTGCCAAATGCCCCGGAAGGTGGCTGAGATCAGACTGAAGTTCTTCAGGCTCTTTCTTCTCCTTCTTGGCTTAGAGTTTCCTTGCTTGGTGTCCCAAAAGTCCAAAGAGCCCCCTTCTGGGGGGCCAGAGTCAGATGCCCCATGCCCTGAGGGCTGGACCTTGATGGCCATTGCTGAGGGTCCTCTGCAGGTTTCTTGTGCGACGGGGAAATGCATGTGTGTGCATGCAGGTATGTGCGTGTGTATGCGTGTCTCTGCGCAGGGCTAAGACAGGGCAGGCACAGTGCCACGCCAGGGCGGGGCAGTAACCATGAGTGGACAGCCCCGGGTGCCAGGCCTGACAGAAGTGGTTGGTCCCCGTCCCCCTCCAGGACTGGAGCAACAGAAGGGCAGGAAGACACGAGAGTAAGCAGGCAATGGTTCCCATGGGGCCAAGCCCACACCTGAGGAGGTGTTATGCCCCCTCAGCCCCCTGGTGAGCGCCTTGTAAGAGTTCTAGGTGGGCGCAGGGAAGAAAGGGGGTGCACTGAATGGGGGCGCTCGGCAAGCAGGGGCGGGGGCTGTGGGCACTTTCAGCAAAGCAGGGCGTCTGGCAGTGCCAAGCAGGGGACCCGTGCTCAGGGCAGTGCATGGCATCCAGCTGGGGCAGGCGGGGGTGCAGGGCGGCCAGAGGGTCTGGAGGACGCAGCACCCTGGGCAGAGGAGGGGAGAAGGGAGGCAGCGTGGACAGGCCACGGGCTTCCTGCCTTCCTGCTGCCCCATGCCCGGCCCACCAGGTGTGCCGGAGAGGTCGATCCCTGGCTGCGTCCCACGAAGTCCTCCCACTCTCCCACACTCAGTCCCCTGAAGCCGCTGCCCGGCACTGCCTGAGTCCCAGGTCCTACTGGGATTGCGACCACCAGTGAGGAAGACCACTGGCCACCTCCCAGCCTGGACCCAGGGCCAAGGACGGAGGGATTAATAAAGCAGGGGAGAGGTCTTCTGGGACTACCTGGAGGTCAAGCTCAGAGAGGCCTGGCAGGGCTGCCAACTACCCTTTAGGTCACCTAAAGAGGGGACCATCAGGGGACTAGACCCCAAGGCAGCTGTCAATCAACTAACTGACTAAAGAATATATAACCATAAATAAGTTAATATAATAATAATATAATAAACCATTTTTAAGTGAATAATTAATAAATTAGATAAAACAAATGCTGGTTGAATCTGAGTCCCCCACCTGCAGGCTGAGGGGCAGCAGAAAGGCTAGGGTATGGGAGGGAGGGAGGGTCCTGCCTAGGCCCAGACCCACCTGCAGCCTGCAGGGTCTGATGAGCAGCCTGGCTGCAGCCGGACGATCTGCATCACCTGGTCCAGGGCGAAGCCCTCCTGCCCCTGCACGCACCCTGTGTCCTCCCGCCTGTGCCCAGGGCCTGCGTGTCTCAGGCCCCTGACACCTGGACCACCCTCTCCCTTCACTTCTGCAAGTCTGTGTGCTACCTATGTCCTGCCTGGCCTCAGGCCAGCCGCCAGAGCCCCAAGGGCTCAGGAATAACGGGGCTCAGGGTAGAGGGGCTGGCCTGGTGGTGAAGGGCTAGCAAGGGAGCGGGGGACAGACCCTGCTGCAGGCACGGGGCACGGGCTGCTGGGGAGTGCAGGGTGACTTGGCAGGAAGCAGGACAGCAGCTCAGAGCTGGGGAGTCCAGGTTACCTGAGAAGAAGTGGGCCTTGAAGCCCTTTTTGGAGACTGTGTTGTCCGACTTGAACTCCACACGCATGTTGTTGTACTGGGATGTGATGACCTCGGGCTTCTCAGAGCCACAGAACTTGCCGTGCAGCTTGGAGTCGGCCGTGAGTCCACTGCGCACCTCCACAAAGTCGTACTTGCACACCTGCCGGGCAGCGCAGCTCCAGACCCAGCTCTGCCAGGAAGCCTCTCCTGACCACCCCCACCTGCGGGGCCTCCTGTTCCATGGGTCCTTTCCCCTGCAGCCCTGCTTTACCAAATCTAACAGCTCCAAACGGTGCCACCCTGCTGCCATCAGATGGATCTTCTCGTGCTCCCCACAGAGGACCCAGCCCTGCCCACTCCACAGGCTTCCAGATGCCACGTGCCAAGGGCTCCCAGGTCTTCAAGGCCCTTCCCTCTGAGCAGCCCCCTTCCCCATGTCCCTCTCCCCTCTACATTCTTAGAGTATATTTCTTTCAGGGGATAGTAAGCAGACATCAAGCTGGGCTCCACAACTCAGACCTTCTTGCATCTCCTCAGCCCCAGGCAGCACTTACGTCATTGCCCTCAGTCTCGAAGAAGTCGAACTGCAGGGAGATGCGGTACTGGGTGGGCGCCACCAATTGCCAGATGCAGTTTTTGTTAGGGGGGTACTCCTTGGGCCAGCCTGGGCTGGTGATAGAGCCATTGAGCTTGGTGAGGAATCCACCGCAGGCAGCTGGGGGCAGAAAGGAGGTGGCGTCACCCTCCAGGAGTCCCCGCTCTAAGGAAGGGCATGAGACATGGGCCGGGGCGCACTAAGGGGGATGGGGCTTGGGTCTGGTCCCTCCAGGACAGAGGGGAGGAGGCAGGGGGTGGGGGTAGCATCAGAGTGTGAGTGGAGATGTGTGTGCGTGGCCACTTCTGTTTTACGTGGGTCAGGGCATCTGCCAAGAGGAAGAGCAAGGGGCTTGAGGAAGGCGCTGTCAGTGGGCAGTGGGGACCGGGAGGAACCAAGAGGGGCCGCTCAGAGGTGAGTGGGGAGAGAAGCCACTCAGGAAGAGCAGGCTGAGCCGGAGTCAGTGAGCCGCAGCACGCGGCCACCAGCCTCTCAGGGACATTCACAGGGAGAGGCTAAACTCAGTGCCTGTCCAAGAGCAGTGGTTTCCAAATTGTGGATCAGGACCTTCTGGTGGGTGACGACATCAATCCGCAGGTCAAGATAAGCATTTTAAAAAACAAAATAAAATGGGAAAAATGCCCCAGAGTACCATACATCAGTCCTGAGAACCTCGAACCTCGTGCCGCCGGGGCTGGGCGGGGGGGTGGGGATTAAGTCACAAAACATGCTCCTTACCCATGGGTGGCAAAGGCCATCCTAGGAGCCCTAGCTGTTCCAGGAAGGGGCATGAGCTGGGGGGTGTGGGTCGGGGAGGGAGCGGTGTCTTGGGAGGTCCGGGGGTCCTCACCCTCGCAGTGGCGCTTGTCGGGGGCCAGCTCGTACCCGGGGTCACAGCTGCACTTGTAGCTGCCCAGGGTGTTGAGACAGCGCTGCTCACAGCCCCCGCGGCTGGGCCGAGAGCACTCATCCACCTCTGCCGGGATTAAAGGGGGGGTGTTAGGGGCTCCTGGGCAGGGGCCAGGGCCCCCGCTCCTGCTTCTGCTTGAGAGGCAAGTCCAGGGTCCCCAGGGCTTCCTGTGACAGCCACAGCCACAGCCCCATTCTAGGCACTCGGCTATAAGCCACTCAGCTCTGAGGCCAGCCTCTTGGCCCCACCCAGTCCCCAGGGGATCCTCCTCGTGAGAGCCCCAGAGGGACAGGCAGTGACCCGAAGGGCCGGACGGGGGCAGCCCAGAGCCTTCTCTCTGACCACACCCTTTACAGGGGCCTCTCCTCTGCCACTCAGAACTATTCTTTCATCCCTACGTGGCGCCACTGATGGAGGGCTGTTACCACCCAGACTCCAGAGTTGAGGAAGTGGGGTTCAGGCAGAGCCTCCTGCCCCAGGTCACATGGATATGTTGTCCCCGCCACCCTGCTCCCTCCCTGAGTTCCTTCCTGCCTCTAGGCCTCATGCATGCAGAAGCACGCTGACTTCTGGGTGTTAAGGCACCTCCTGCATTGTCATTTCAATTCCTGGCCGCATACCTACTATGTGTCAGGTGTACTTAAGTTTGTCAAGTTTGTCATTTGCTCAATGAGCTATGCAGTTTTTCAGTGGGGCGGCCCTTTTCTCCCCATTTAGGCCACAAAGTCAAGGGCAGGGTGCTAGGGTCTATGCGTTCCCAGTCTGGGTTGAACATGTGAATGAGGGAGGAAGGGAGTCATCACAGCCCTATTTACAACAACCAAGATGTGGAAACAGGCAGTGGTGCCCGCGGCTAGCAACTGTGCATGGTGCACTCAAAGGCATGTTCAGAGGGTGGTTCGCATGCTGAGAGTTCTTACCAAATAAAACAAGATGAAGAAAATAAAAAGAAAATGGAGCGGATGGGTGGGGGGCTGGGGAAGGAGGCACCTTTGAAGAAGTTGACAGCGAAACCAGCTTTGTTAATGGATCCGTCAGAGACGAACTTGAGCCAAAGGCGGCTGGATGTGCTCTTGATGTCATCGGGCTTCTCATAGCCACAGTAGCGCCCAATGAGGGTGCTGCTTTCACTGTGCCCGTCGCGCACCTCCAGGTAGTCATAGGCACAGCTGTCGTGGCGCTCAATCTGGGGGTCAGGAGCTCAGTGAGCGGGGATGCTCTGGTGGCCAGGGCCTGACACCTAGAAGCCCGTGGAAGGCTGGGCTGTCCTGGGGGCAACTGGGGCATGAATGGATCACAGGGTGTCTGGCCTACCTCGAAGGACTGGAAGGTGAGGCCCACGTGGAAGCCCTCGGACACCTGGATCCGCCAGATGCAGACTTTGCTGGGCCGGTAATCATCTGGGTAATTGGGCGACTGGATGTGGCCATTGTCCTTTTTCACATCTCCTCCACAGATGGCTTTGGGAACACAGTATTAGGTGGGAAAAGGGGGAGGTCAGTGAGAATGCTCTGTCTTGCTCAAGAGTCCCTCTCCCAGCTCCTCCAGCCCTTCCCACGTGCCCCCAGCCTCCCAGTGTCCCTCCTCCCAATCCCACTGGAATCTCTTCTGGTGCCAGAGGGAGTGGTTCTCGGATGCCAGGGACCCTGGGCTAACTGCCCACCACTGCCTCACCCTCCGTACCTTCATAGACCGCAAAGAAGCCCTTCCCCACCCAGTTGCTGCTGCTGCGGAACTCAACCCAGAGGCGGCTGTCAGTGGAGACGATCGGCTCAGGGAGTTTGCCCCCGCAGAAGCGGCCTGTGGAGACAGCAGGGACAGGGGGACGGTGAGGCCCAAAGTGAGTCACCATCTCCTCCTCACACCAGGCTGTCTCTCCAGGAAGCCCACGCCACCTCCCTGGGGGACTCAGGGACTCGGGCACTGGTCTGCACTCGGCACACAGTCCCAAGACCCCATACCCTCCAGTGGGCCTGTCTGGACCAAGGTCCAACTTGGCCTTGAAGAGCCAGACAGAGATCCCTTCTAGAGGACTTTGTGCACTTGAAGGGTAGAATGAGTCTGTTTCTGGGAGCAGAGATGACTCTTTGAAATAACCAACTGTGTATGTTTTTATTTACTTATTTATTTATTTACTTACTTATTTATTTAAAATTTTTTTACTTTTTTTCTAAGAGCACTTCTTTTTTTTAAAGATTTTATTTATTTATCTTTAGAGGGGAAGGGAAGGAGGGAGAGAAACATCCATGTATGGTTGCCTCTCGTGAGTCCCCTGCTGGGAACTGGCCTGCAACCCAGGCGTATGCCCTGACTGGGAATCAAACTGCAATCCTGTGGTTCATAGGCCTGTGCTCAGTCCACTGAGCTACACCAGCCAGGGCTCATTTACTTTTTTTAAAGAGCACATTACCATCGTTGCTTATCTTTTCTTATTTGATCTCCACGTAAACAATAACCAGAGCCAACACAATTTTCCTTGTACATACACAGTGTGTCATTTGGCCACATGCAGGGGATGCCACAGGGCCCCAGATAAATTGCAGAATCCGGGACTGTTTCAGGAAAATGTCCCCTTTGAAACAAAACCGGACAAGAATCCACGCAAGTGGCTGAGTCCAGCCATCTGTGGAATTCTTTGTTGTCAGGGATCCACCAGGGACGCTTTGTATGTTCCTAATAAGATGGGTGTTTCCCAACTTTCAGCAAGGGACAGAGGGGCTGACCTCGGAACGGAAGCCACGAAAATAGACTGCGGTCTCGGAAACGCTCGCTCATCAGCAGACAAATGTAGTAACAGCTGCTTTAGGTAACTAATAGGAAATCTCGAATGCCAACAACAGGGGGAGAAAGAGGACGAGCAAGGGGTTGTCAGCCTGCTGCAGCACAGGCTGTGGGTCAAAGGCCCAGATGCCAACGAACAGTCCTGAGTGACCTGGGATCCTGCCCACACTGGAGAAGGAGAGTGCACAGAGCTCCTTAGGCTTGCTGCCAGTATGCTCTTAGAACTCCCCTCTTGGACTTGACCCTGTGTCTGTTAAACCACCTTCTGTCCTGCAGGTCTGACCCACTCATTCCCTACTTACCGCTCCCTGCCCCCGAGGAAAAGAGTGCCCCGAGAGAACGAGTTTGGGCCACGGAGCCCTTGTGGTGTACCAGCCGGCTCTGCAGCCACTCTCAGGCCAGCCCTTGCAGGAGGACACAAGGCCTCTGAATGGCCCAGATGAGGAAGAGCCTGGAACTGTGGTTGCACAGAACAGCTTGTCCATCTCTGCTGACTCAGGTGACTCCCTCAACCTGTCCACTGACAGCCCCCAGGAGGGAGCCTGGAAGCCTGTACCAAGGACCCTGAGGTCCAGACTGGGAAAGGGGCCTGCCCAAAGTCACACAGCTAGTTGGCGATGCAGCTCGCAGGCCTGGCTCCCACAGCAGGGTGTCACCCTTGGCCAAGCATTGTGTCCCAGGGGAGTGTGAAGTTGTTCTAAGAAGGAATCAGCTGTGGAGGAGGCAGGGGTGGGCTAGCGCCTTACCTCGGAGAGGCGCCTTCCTCCAGAAGCCATCTCGGACCTCCACATAGTCGTACCAGCACAGGCGGCTGCGGTACAGGTCCATGGACGTGAAGTTCAGAATGATCTAGGGGGGAAGGGAGGAGGAAAGGGGTCATGTTGCTCCCCACACCTCGTGGGCCTCGCCTTCCAGCCCCATGACCGCTGTCCTGCTTTGGCAAGGCGGTTTGCTGCGGGTAATAAACAGTTAAGCGTTTCAAAAAGGAGTTCCTGGCACAGAAATGTCACTCCCCCAGCTGTCTGCCTATTCCAGTCAGCAGGCTTCCCGCTCCCCAGGGCCAGTCCTCACTTGAAACGCATGGCTTTGTGAATGCGTCACTAGACCAGGGGTTCATTGCACTGTTTCCGCTAGCACAGTGGAGCCATCGCTTCAGGTCACGCCCAGCCCTCTGTGCTCAGCCTGAATCACAGAAACCACAGCGTCTGACAGGAAAGCGGAGGGGAGAGGAAGGCCCAGGCGGCAGGTGGTGCTGGGGGTCTGAAATGGGAACGAAGGGTCTAGGGGGAAGAGGCAGGGGAAGGACCGGCTGAGCCCCCCCCTCCTCACTGGGTTTATTCAGCACGGATTCTGGGCAGCGGGCCATGATCCTCCCCTGGGGAATCCTCCCAGGTCCTCATCCTTCCCCTGAATGAGTTTAAGATACACGCCTGTCAAGGAGCTTAGCACTTAGAAGGATAAAACATACTCGTGAAAAGATCAGTGAAAACACTCGGGCTCCAGTCACGTGGACTAGGTTTGAATCCCCTTCCACATTTCCTGCAGTGAGTCCCTCAGGTAAACCCCCCAACCTCCCCGAACCTCAGCTACCGCGTGGTATAAGGAGGAAGAACATCTCACCCGACAAGCTGCCTCACGGGGTGGGCACTGCCCAGAGTGTCTCCCACCATGAGCTCATTTCAGCCTCTGAACTCATCACATGTTCACCAAATCCTGCAGGAATGTCTGACCTGCTAAGTACCAACTCTCCCAGCAGGTGGGCACATTAATAGGTAGAGAAGCACACTTTTCTGGAGGGAAACTGCTCCCTTAGTAGTTTCCAAAATGAACCCTAAAGCCCATTGTATGTTCTCCGTGCAACAAGCAGAGACTCCAAAGAACAGGCCATTGTGAATGGTGAGGTGCGTGCTTGGACACGAGATGGCCCCGGGGGCTCAGCTATTAGGTGCCAGCTGGGTTCCCTGTTGGAGGAGAAGGGGACAAGAAGGTCTGTCTCCCCTCCGGATCACTGCAGAGTCATGGGCAAAAGCAAAAAGAGGCCAGAGTAAAAAGGACCCCGATGCAGGTGCTGGCGACTGCCGTCCGCAGCCGCGGTCAGGGCTGCAGCCTGCAGAGGGTCAGGAAGAGCTTCTGACTCACGGTCACTCTCTAGCACGGGCCCGTCAGAACTCTTGGTGATTTCACTGTCCACTGGATCGGCGATTTCCAGCCAGTGCGCCCCAAGGATTTTTCAAACATGCAGCACCTGGCTGTTTAGTCAGGGCCCTGAACTCTGTTCCCTTAGGTTGTCAAATAAAAAAGTTACAACGGCCAACACAACAGCTGTCTGGTTTGAATGAGTCAATATTATACCCATATTTTTGTCAGACTGGCAAAAAAATGCATTTTTGCTGTGTCAGAGAATTTTAATTCTTTTATATTTTAAAAGATTTACTTATTAGATTGAGGGAAAGGGAAGGAGAAAAAGAAAAACATCAATGTGAGAGAGAAACATTGATAGGCTGCCTCTCGTGCGCACCCTGACTGGGGACTGTGCCCCGACCCAGGACCAAACCCACAACCTACACGTGTGCTCCAACTGGGGATCGAACCTGCGAACTTTTGCCTTGCAGGAGGATGCCCGACCGAGCCACGCTGGTCGGGGCGGAATGGCAGTAATCAGTTTATGTGTGCCACAAGACGAAAAAGGTTGAAAATCGCTGATCTAGATGATCCTTCCCATCTCCTGACCTCCCCTCTCCCTCTCTATCCCTTCTTGGCTACACATAGCACATGCCCGAGACCTCATCATCCCCAGTCTCAAGTTCAAGGGCCCCATCCTCCATCCACATGCCCCCATCTCTCCTCGCTCACTCCGTCTGTACACTGAGCCAACAACCCTTCCGGTTCACTAGGACCCGCAGCCCACAGAGGCTCCAGTGTCTTCACTGCCTTTCACCGCCTCGTCCTCACATCCCTCCTCACTAGTTAGAACTCTTGGTCCACTTTTCGTCTCTCCGTTGGTTCGTGAGCTTAAGTATGTTTGTGTTTGGAAAACTTTATCAGCTGTGGGACTCAGAGATGTATGTCACTGAGTGAGATCATGTGACACGCACCACGTTACTCTGGATAATTATTAATCATCATTGAGAGTGTTGTAATAATACAAGTCCTAGCATTTGGGAAAACTGAAATGGAATGTCCGGTCTAGCTATGGAGCCTGCGTCTCATTACGTATTTCATCTTTTAAGGAAATGAGTGAATGTGACCACGGAGGAAGTCTCCTGCACTACGGCACCTTCGGGGCAAAGCACATAGTGGTTCCTTCATAAACATTTCTGGGGGAGCATTTTGCTTTTAACGATCTGTTCTACAGACACACTAGCTGCAGTGTATAAAGATGTCAGTTTCAAGATACTTATGGTAGCATTTTTGAAAACCTGGAAAAACCTAAATTAACATCCATCGCTAGACAGCTGCAGGTGCTGACAATTACATTAAGGGAAGTCGAGTTAGTAGCGCGCCGAGCAGCCAAGAAACTAAGGCAGACCTGCCTGCGCTGACAGGGACTGATGGCCAAGACTTACTGCTGAGCGAAGAGCACATCGTGGAAGACCACACACGTACCCAGAAGGTTCCGGAAGGGTATCCTGAGTGTTACCAATGCTTAGTTGCCTCTGAGGAATGGGATTTGGAGGAGGATCACGGGGACGATATTAGCTTTTTACCCAATTCCTAGATTGCTCAAAATTTTTACGGCATGCATATGCCACCTTATATCTAAGAAAGAACAAAAGAACCTTTTAAAGAGTTGCTGGATGGAAGAAGAAATGCACAGGGCCGAGTGAGGGCACTGTGGCCTCCAGGCCCACACCCCTAACCACTGCTCCGTGTGGCCTCTCTGGGCTGTCAATCACTTTGCTCAGCAGCTGCGCTAAGAACAGCAGCAACTGCCCCTCCTCCTCAGGAACAATCCCGGCTCTGTCCAGGGTAGATCAGCTCCGACCCTCTGGAGAAGAAACCACGCTGGCCCAGCCGGCGGAAACCCAAAGGGCCCACCCAAGATCTACGTGGCAGGAGGACCCAGAGGCTGCGAGGCTGCCTGACACCGGAGGAAGGGACCTGTGCTGGCAGTTGGGGCATCTACAGGGAGGTGCGGCAGGGGCTATATTGAGACCGGAGGTGTCTAATTAAATGTTGTAACAACTTGTCATGTGGAAACAGCTGTGCTCTAGTGGCAGGGACATGACCCGCTGCCAAAGAAAACCTGGCCAGCTCCACCACTTCCTGGCTAGTGACCCTGGACCGGTGGCTTGATTCAACTCCTTCACGCCTCAGTGTGCTTGTCTGAAGAATGCAGGTGGTCCTGATGACTGTCCTGGGGGAGGAGGGTTGCCAGGTGGAATGGGGTGCAGTCTCTGGGTGCCCTCCGCATGCGGGAAGTAATCCTCGTGTTTGTCGGACACTCTAAAGGAGGAGTGGGAGGGGCACGTCCACCCTTGGGCACCCAGTCTGGCTTCAGTCCGGCCCACCTTTAACTCCTCTGTGCCTCCATTGCCTCATTTGTCAGATGGTGACTATGACAGTACCTGTCTCATGAAACTGAGGGGTCATGCCTCAGTGAAGGGACATCACTATAGGTGAATTAAGTTTATATAGGTGAAGTTCACGACACTGTCTGACGCGTGTCACACACACACAACGCACATCATATTGCACTTACAGCCACAGCGTATGTCACCCCGTCAATGTTAATTTCACGATTGGACTTGAGTTTGCCTGAGATAGTTGGACGTCTGAAGTTGTTCAGACCAGAATCCTGGAGGTGAGAGGGAGGCACCTGGCCCCAGGGAGTGGGCCGGGCCTCACTCATTTCACAGATGGCGAACAAAGAACGGGCACCGCAGCTGACAGCCGAACGCCCGCCTTGGGCTAGGCATTGCTCTACCCATGTTGTGTTCCCCAACTGGTTTAACCCCCGTGTCAGCCCCGTGAAGGAGGGGCTATTGCCAGGCCCATTTGGGAAACAAAGGCACAGAGAGGTTAGACAGCGTCCCTGGTAAAGAGCGCCACTGGGTGTCAAACCCAGGCACTCTCTCTCTTAAACCTGCACCCTTAACCACAACTCCACGGGGCCTCCCCAGGCTGCCATCAAGTTGCCAACTACTGTGCAAAAACCAAGTGTCAACTTTCCCTCCATCCTCAGTGCCCACACCCTTCAGCGCCTGAGAAGCAGGGCAGACAGGGCCTGGCTCAGCCTTGCCGAGGACGGGAGGGTCCTCTCTGTCCACTGGAAGACGGGGCAGAAGGCAGGGAAGGCGTCACAGATGAGTAGAATCTGGTTTGGGCCTGGAAGACTAGGCAGGGTACCAGAAGGCAAGGAGGGAACGAAGGTGGATTCTGCTAAATCCAAAAGGCATTTTAAGTTTTTATCTTCTTGACTCCTCTGCCACATTCGACCATGACCTCCCTCTGAAATCACTTTTGTGGTCATAGAGGCTGGCTTCATTGCCTAGAAAACAGTGTACATCCTCCTCAGGGCAGCTGCTCATTGTGGGGAACCCTCAAAGAAACTGGGGACCCTCAAAGAAACTGGGGGACCCTCAAAGAAACCTTCCAAAGTGGCTCTTTCTCTTGTTTGACATACCCCTGGCTTGCACAGTTGTATTGGATAGTTCATATTTCCGGCAATACGCTGAGAACTAGGGACCAGTGGAAAACAACCTCTCAGCAGCCAAAGAGATGTCAAAGTCCATCAGCTCGCACAGGTGGGTTTATGTAAGGTTCGCTGTTGAAAGAGCGTAGACTTTGGAACCAGGTGGCCCTAGAACTGACGCTGGTTCCAACATAACTACTGTGTGAACTCGGGCAGACTTACTCACGTCCTCCGCCTCGGCTACCTCATCTGTCCAGTAGGGACATCCTACCCGCATCACAAAAACATCGTGAGGAATAAGTGAATCACGTATGTAAGATGCCTGGCACACAATTGTTAAATAACAAAGAGTGCCCATTATTATCGTGTGATGTCACCCTCTTCCGGCGCCCCAGCCTCTGCAGGCTCTTTAAATGTCCTGTCCCCAGGGTTCATCTTCAGTTCACTTACAACTCTACAATTTCATCCAGGACCGTGGGCAGGCTTTATGTTTTGCATTTCTACAATCAAGCATTAATTAACCTGGCATTTTTAATTAGCCTGGCATGCCTCCGAAAAAGGATGGGGGGTTTCTGGGAATTATGGAGGGTGCAGGCAGGGCAAAGAGAGGTTCCTGGGGCAAAGCCACGTGCCCACAAGAGACTCGGACCCACCCACGCCAGCCCGGAACAATGGGGAGGAAGCAGATCCTAGCTGAGGCTCAGGACCCTCGAGGACTCGCAAACGCCCTGAGCAGGAAAGGAAGCGGCGCTCTACGCTGCCCTCCACTCCTCGCGGCTGCGGGCTGTCTCCTGTCCCTTATCCCCAAGGGCCAGGTGCTGGTGGGCACCCAGTTTGGCTGAAATGGGACAGGCCTTTGTCCCATTTCACATCGTATTGCAAGTGGAGCCTTTTGTCTCATCGTCAAGTTCAATGTGATCTTGGGCAAGTTACTTGATTTTTCCAAGTTTTCTCATATGCAAAATGAGGGTATCTTTAGTGTCCGGCCTATAATGTTATTGTATTAATCAACAGATATAACACATGGCCCTGGCCAGGTGGCTCAGTTGGTTGGAACACGGTCCCACACACCAAAGGCTGTGGGTTTGACCCCGGGTCAGGGCACGCGCCTAGGTTTGGGGTTTGGTCTCCAGTCGGGGTGTGTTCAAGAGGCAACGGATTGATGTTCCTCTTTCACATCGATGTCTCTCTCTCTCTCTCTCCCTTCCCCTCTCTCTAAAATCAATAAACATACCCTTGGGTGAGGATTTAAAAAATTTTTTTAAAAGATATAACACANTTTGTCCCATTTCACATCGTATTGCAAGTGGAGCCTTTTGTCTCATCGTCAAGTTCAATGTGATCTTGGGCAAGTTACTTGATTTTTCCAAGTTTTCTCATATGCAAAATGAGGGTATCTTTAGTGTCCGGCCTATAATGTTATTGTATTAATCAACAGATATAACACATGGCCCTGGCCAGGTGGCTCAGTTGGTTGGAGCACGGTCCCACACACCAAAGACTGTGGGTTTGACCCCGGGTCAGGGCACACGCCTAGGTTTGGGGTTTGGTCCCCAGTCGGGGTGTGTTCAAGAGGCAACGGATTGATGTTCCTCTTTCACATCGATGTCTCTCTCTCTCTCTCTCTCTCCCTTCCCCTCTCTCTAAAATCAATAAACATACCCTTGGGTGAGGATTTAAAAAATTTTTTTTAAAGATATAACACATAAAGATCTTAACACATGACTGGCCAATCCTATGCCCCACAATCATTAGTTGTTATTAATATTATTATCTGCAGTAGCATTTGCAGAGGCTGGAATGGCGAAGGCCCTCGGCAGAGGAATGCGGGAAGCCATGGGCAGCACAAACCAGCTAAATGGAGTGCAATTTCTATGTTAGATTCAGGACAAGAAGAAGAACAAAGAAAGGATGAGTTCACTTTTGAGGGAAGGTGGCAGAACATTAATGAAGGCAGATGATGGAATGATTCAACCCTCAGCAGAAGTTTGTCATTACTGAAATAATCTTCAAGTTACAAAAATAAAGTCAGCATCCTTTGGAAAGGAAACAGAAGCTCAGTAACACATAAGGGAAGACAGTGAAGCCCTCTGTAAGTTAGCTCCTGTGTCTAGGCCCAAAAATGACAGCAGAGGAAAATCAAATAATTTGCAGATGTGATTAGTGTCTGTAATCTTGGGAACTCAGAACGAAAGCTTCCCCGGTTTCAGGAGAGGTGTACGTGGTATGTGCGTGTGCTAGGAGAAGGGGTTTGGAGTGAATTCTGGGAATTGCAAACCACTGAGCTGAATGTCAATCCCCAATTAAGCAGATGAGCTGTGAGCATCTGGAAAATAAACACTTGATTACTAGGGGCCAGCTTGGGTTCACTTGAAATAAGGTATGTCGCAATCTCATTTCCTTTTTTAAAAGGGGGAGGGTTTACTCCCTAGTGGCTCAGTGGACTTGATTTGGTAAGACAACCCATCTACCTATGACAGGAATACAAAGATGGCAAAGGTGTGGTCTTGGAAGTGGCTCACATCCCGGTCAACCGGGGGTGAGACATGGCTGGATGGTAGTGCCAGTAAGTGGTGTCACGGCAGGGGGGTGACTCTGCCTGAAGCCTGTGCATTAATGGCTCAATGTCAGTTCAGAGGGAGATCTTAGATCTGCTTGGAGTCATGTCCTAGTCAATAGTTTGGTCCAAGACTGAACTGGGTTCCAAAGATTCAGAGGCATGCTTACCAGATGAGCTCATGGAAGGACAGCTACCTGCTGGTGGGTACAATTCTGGTTCAAAATGGTCTTGAGCCAGAAGAACAGTGTGACCAGTAATAAAAGCTAATTCAGCTCAAGGCTACTCAAGGCTGCAGTAGTACATTAAGTACCGTGTTCCAACCGAGGGAAATAAAGTCTTAAAGCTAACTCTTGGGAGCAATAAAAATACGAAGGACATGAAGGGCCAGGGGTGGGTGAGAGGTCCAGACTCCATGGGAAAAGCCTCTGAATGAATCTCAGAAACACTTAGAAACATGCCTGGCGCACAGTGCATGCCGTTTGCGAGTTAGCCTCCATTTAGACCACTGAGGAGGCCCCTCCTCACTGTGGTGCTCGTCACTCTGTCCCCAGGCAGGTCACTCACAGACACACTGCCTATGTGCGGTCCTGGCAGAGGAGGGGATGCTCAGTTACCTTCTCCCCAGGTGTGACGGAGATGCGCCATACGCAGTGCATGTGAGCAGAGTAGCCATTGGGGTACTCAGGAGAGGAGAAGTTGCCTGTGCTGTCTTGCAGGGTTTCTCCGCAGGCTGTCAAGGAAACGGAATGACTGGGGGGCTGGCTGCAGGAGGCCAATCCCCCCAAACTTCTGACTTCCCTACCCTGAGCCCTGGCATTCTTGCGGGAGAGGAAAATGGCTCAGGAGAGGGGGGTGGGTAGTCTCGGGTGGTCCTGTCTCTTTAAGATCCACCCACTTCTCCTCAGATACAAGCTCACACCATCCTACCTCCCCGCCTAGTGCTGCAGGATGCCCTGTTGTCAAGGCAACTAGGATCCTGAGCTAAGGTCAGGCTCTTTGGTGGGCCTCACTCCTCCTCCTTCCCTGAGAACTGCTCTGCTCCCCTTACTTCCTGTTCCTGGTGCCACTCACTCACCCAGATCCTCAGAAGGTGGGGGGGCTCACCACCTGATCCCAGCCCATTTGGTCCATAACTTGAACACTGGCCCTCCCTGGGGCCCTTTCTGGGTCCTGGGTCCTGGCCTCTGCCTGCCGAGGGCCAGCCCTGGCCTCCATTCCTCCCTGGCCTGCCCCTCCCTGCTCTGACCTGGGCACTTGTAGAGCTTGCGGGCCTGGGCAATGTCACCCTTGCTGAGCCGAGTCCTCTGGCCAATGGGAGGTTTCACGCCATTCACCTCGTACTTGGGAACAATGGTGTCCAGGAAGATGCCCCTGAGGAGGACAAATCGGACCTGGGTGAGAATCTGATGGAAGGGGGGCAGTGTGCTTGTGTGCACCCAAGGTCACGACCCTGCCAGAGCCCAGACATTCCTTAGCAGGGTCGGGGACGGGTGGAGACGTCTCACCATGTCATTAACTGCCCACTGACCAGCAGCCACCCTGCTCCGTGGCAGCCACACCACCAGAGGCTGGGGGTGCCCCAGGAACACTTTGGGAGGTCGGGAACTCGATGCCCTGGGGACCCACTGGTGCCCAGCTCAGTCTGGCCCTGACTCCTAGCACCAGGAGGCCTTTGGACGTGTCTCTAGCCCCACCCGGCCCCTGCTTCTGCAGCCCCTGGGCTGATTCAGCCCTGGCTATACTTGTCCCAGGATGACCTGGCACCAAAGCACCCTGGCACCCTGTTGGCACAGCTGCTTCTGACAAGGCCAAAGGACAGGTTCCACCATGGCCAGGCCAGACCCTGGGGACAGCCCCACCAGCTCCCAGTCCATCAGTGTCTCCTGTCCTCCCAGTTCCTGCCTTTGAAAGCCTGGGTGGTGCCATCTGGGAGGAGGGGAAGCAGGCAGCTCTCCACCTCCCCAGGGCCCCTGACTCACACCAGCTGGGTGGGACTCTGCAGGGGGTGGGGAGGGGTGTGGTGGGAAATGTGGGAGGGGGGCTGGGGCGTGGGGGCAGGATGACCTCACCGTCCTTCTTTGGTCTCTGTCCCTCAGGTCTGGAGACAGAGCAGTGGGCCTAGAAGCAGGACTGTGGGGGGGGGGGGCAGGGCCGCTGTCTGGGGCAGCTCAGGAGGCAGAAAGAGAAGAGAGAGCCAGGGCTGGGAAAGGCCTGAGAAAGGCCTGAGGCAGGGAAAAGCTCGAGGAGGGCAAGAACTGGCTGCCACACCAGGCTGGTGGGGAGCTGGGGCGGGGAAGCCTGGCTTATTGCCTCCGGTTCCAGCTCTGACTTTGGGAGCCTGGGCCCGGGATAAAGAGTAGGTGTGTATGTGCTTGTGAGGTGGTGAGGGGCTGGTCCAGGGCAGGAGCTGGTCTCTGTGCAAATTGGCCAATTATGAAAAAGGCAGACAGTTCAGATGAGGGTGCTCCCAATTAGAAAAATATGTCCCACTTCAAATACGTTCAAATACGTTCAAAACCCCCCTGTGGTTTTCAGAGGAGGGGTACGCTCAGTCCTTCGGGCAGAGACCGTGCCAGGACCTCGGTGCAGGGCCACTGACAGAGCAGCTGGGTGTCAGCCCCACGGTGCCCTCAGCACACACATCTCTAGTGAAGAACCTAGGCTTTCTGAGTCTCGGCCCTGCCACGGGCCCATGGTACAACAGGACAGCAAGACGGGCAGCACCCGTGGGTCCCCTGCATGGGGTGGGGGCGGTGGCTGCTCGAGACCCTCTCCTGTCCTTGCTGACTACCCAGCAGGGAAGCCTGGTGCAAAGTGGAAGGCCCACAGCAGGCAGAGCTGGGCATCCTGGCAGGGGCAGGACCACCTCTCACCTGGAGAACGTGTTCCGGGCATAGTGCATGATGCTGTCAAAATCGTAGGTCTCCCCTAGAGACTCCACTTCTTGGACCTCCATCTTCAAGAAGTTATACTCCTGCCCTGCGGAAGACCAGGAAAAGGGTGTGGGGGGTGGGAAACAGGATCTTCCCTGTACTTGAGAGGTGCCCCCCTAACCTGAAGGTCAGGGGAGCAGCCAAGGGAAGCCTGGGGGAGGGTCAGGCCTTTAGAAGAGTGTCTGGCAGAGGGGAGGGGTGACGGAGGACCTGCTGCAGGGAAGGCCCAGGGGAGCATGGGAAGGAAGTGCCCGTTTCTTGAACCACCCCAACACAAAAGCAGTGAACAGTGGAGGAGGCCTGGAAGACAGAGAGGAAACAGGAAGGGAGGGAGGGAAGTGTAGCTAGGAGAAAGGAGAGAGAAAAACCCTTAGAGAACAGAATAGTCACAGAGCAGAAAACTGGGTTAAAGTGAAGAGAAAGGCTGAGGCAGCATGGGACGATGGGCTGACCCCTTCCCAAACCCATCCTGAAGACCAGCTGGGTTTTAGTTGCTCTGAGTCCTCACTTCTAGGACCTGGACCTTGGGGGGTGGCGGGGTCTGGACCAACCGTGGCCCTGGGCAGGGCTGGGCCTCCATGCTGGGTTGACCATAGGTGATGGCTCAACCGAGCAGTTGCCACCCCAGCAGGGGCCCTGGAGAGGGTGTTGGCCCAGGAGCCACAGCACCGGACCCCACTCCACCTACCAAGCAAAGTGCATACCTGGCTGGATGTTCTCTCGCATGATGGAGACATGGCGGTCCCGGTCCGGCCGCGTGTGCTCATGCCAGAAGCCAATGACGTGACCCAGCTCATGGACCACTATGCCAAACTTATCGCAGTTCTTGCCGATGGAGATGGCCTGCGGGCCCCCACCACGGCGACCCACGTAGGAGCAGCACCTGGAGGGCGGGGCCAGCTCAGGGGGGCGGTCCCGAGCTGGGGGAGTGCATCCACTCAGGGGCCGGGCTAGGCTGCCAGGGGGGCGGGGACTGGAGGGGCAGGGGAGGGGCCTGAGTGGGGAACCTGGAGCTGTGTGCTGGGGGTGACAGCCACATGGGGGCAGGTGCAGTTCCTGGGGAGATGTTTCATGGCAAGAGGGAACAGATGACACAGGGCTGTGCCCAGACGGGGCAGCTGGAGTGCCCAGGGCAGAACAGGGTTGGGGCCATGGCCGGGGGTTCAGTGCCCAGGGGCCCCTGCTCACCCGCAGGGTCGATAGGTGAATACAATGTAGCTGTCCTCATCAGTGCGCTCCAGGAAGGTGACACAGGTATGCTTCTCCCAGTGCCTCATAGCTTGCCTGAAGACTGCCCTCTGGCTGCCTGCCAGGACGAGGAGGCCAGGCTGTTGCACTGTCCAGGGGGGCCTGCCTCCCCCCACTGATCAAGAGTCCCTGCCTGATAGGCAGAAGGTACCACTCATACCACCGGGCACAGCAGGGCTCACCTGTGAAGTTTCCCCCAATGACAAAGGGGATGACCCCATCAGGCCACACACGCTCAGGTCTGGACGTCGCTGCCCGCCGGCTCCGGGTCCTGCTTCTCCACCTCCCCGGGCTTCTCCTCTGAGGCTGCCCACTGGCGCGTTGGCAGGTGGAGACAGAGGAGTTTCCTGGAATCAAAAGACTAAGTCATTGGCAGCAGGTGAATGAAGGAAAGAGAGGAAAACAATTATGATCAATTTTCATTTGGGGGGATTCATATTTACCCACTCATTACAACTCATTTGTAACCCCAAAGCAGTACCCCCTTAACTCTTTCTTTTTTAAAGTGTCAATGAAACAGCTTTATTTCAAATTTAACTTAAAACTGAGTTTAACGGTAGAGAGGTAGCCACCATTTAGACCACATCTAAACTTACTTTTATGAATAATAGTTCTTCTTTATCTCCTAGATCGAGGTTCAGTGTTTTCATTTTATTTCCAACTCTAGGGTTAAATATTTATTACACACTGCCCTTTTTTTAGTTACTTGGTTTTCACAGGCATTTAAGATCACTAAAAAATATGTAACTGAGAGTCTAGTAAGAGTGAAGCACTGCATTAGATTCTTAGGGAGACTCAGCTATGACCGAGACTCTGACCTTGTCACGAGAGAGTTTGTAATCCACTAGGTGATGGAGGAAATGAGATGGGTACACAGCTAGTAACAAAACAAGTTAGGAGATACGAAAACCAGCCTCAACGTGGCTTCCCTTGTACCTCCTTAGCTCCCTCAGCCCTGGTGGCCACACGCTGACACGCGTGAGCAGTGGGAGACAGGAGTCCCCCGTGCGCACTCCCCTGCGAGGCTGTAAAAGCATCGCGTTTTTCAGTCTACTTAGCGCCATGTTCTCTGCACTGTCGCGCTTTTTCTGTTGGTGATTTTGCTACTTAAAATGAGCCCCCTGCTCCACTTCCCCTGTCCTGCAGTGAAGTGCTGCCCAGCGTTCATACGTGTAAGAAGGCTGGGATGTGCCTTACGGAGAAAATACACACGAGGTAAGCTTCACTAAGGCACGAGTCACCGCGCCGTCGGCCGTGAGTTCAGCGTCCATAAATCTACTGCCTATTACAAAGCTGTCTATCGACAGAAACACACGTAAGACAGGGCTGCGAACTGAGGAGTTACAACCATTTTGTGATGAGGCTGGCAGACACGTAACCGCCTTTCTCTGGGGAGTAGTGGTACGATGCTGGCTAAGTCAGAGTCCTGGGGACTTCATGGAGACCAAGGTTACTCGGTAGCTCCCTTCATAGCTATCATGAAGGGGTGGCGGGGGGGGGGGGCGGTTTGCTGAACAGACAAGAGAAAGATGGTGCGCATGTCCCCTAGGACTGTGGGACCCGAGACTGGGAAACACCCCCTCCTCATCAAATAAGATTTCGTGCTGGGGGCGCACACAGAAATTGGTATCTTCTTTAAGTGTTCCCGAATACACGCTTTCATTGGACACAGTAGCTCTCTGGGAGAAACTGGGTGAGTGTCACCATCCACCTTTGACAGATGATGAAACTAAAGCCAAAGAGCAGCCCAGGGTCCCTTGGTGGGTTAGCGGCAGCCCTGGGGTCCAGCTCCACCACGCTGCCCTCCCCTTGGACCACATCTGCTAATGCCCGCTGAGGCCTAGTGAGCCCTGCTGGTTACCAGGTCCCAGGGCACCCTCAGTGCCAGCTGCCCCCTGGGGTAGTTTGACTTTCACTCCATGGGCAGCCCGTGCCAAAGTCCTCCCTCATGATGGGCAAGACAACTGCCCGGTGCCGCCAAAGCATGCCCAGAACAGGCCCGGAGTGAGCGCCTGCGCCCTTAAGCAATGGAGACCTACCCGTGGGCTGGACCACACTGCAGGGCAGAGAGGAGGCTGGAGCTTTCCCAGGCCTTGTTCTTCCCGTCCATTCACAAGCGCAAGTGCTTGGACCACCTCCAGAGAGAAGAAGAACCCACCCCTGACCTGGAAGAGCTTCGAGTCCAGCTGGGGAGACAGGCACACACACGCACTGCTGCGATGAGGTGCAAGGGGTGAGATGCTAGCAGCGTAAGCGCAAGGCCGAGAGAGCACAGAAGATGGAGGTGGCCATGTCTGGGGAGCTGTCAGGGAAGTTTTCACCAGAGAAGCTCTTAAGGTGGTCCTTGAAGGATATAGAAAAGCTTGCAAAGTGGGAGCAAAAGAAAAAGCCAGGAGGGATTATGGTGATGAAGGAAGAGCCCCAGATTTGGAGTGAGAGCTTGGTTCTTGTCACAGCTCCACCACTGACTGGCTTTATGATTCTGAGCAAGTCCCATGACCTCTGTGAACCTCAGTGTCTGTGTCTGTAAAGTGGGAATTGTCCTGACACCTACCTTTGAAGGCGGCTGGGGACAGTCTAGTTAGATAATGCGTTTGAAAGTTCGTGGCAAACCATGAGCAAAAAGAATGGTGGTTCTTAGTCCCCAGCAATGTCCACACTTGCGGCTCCTCTGGGGAAGGGACAAAGACATCCTAAGGGAGGACAAGCCCTTACAGTGGGTTCAAGCTCATGGCCTCTATCCCAGGAAGCCTGGAGGGCCCGTTTCTCCAATTCTAGGACCCATTCTGGGGACACTGGAGGGCCTGTCCGTACCCAGTGCACCTGCAGCTCGGATGGAAGACCTGCGGATTGCGCGCTGTCTGAAATCCGAGGCCCGCTGCACCTGGAAGGCCCTCAGATCCTCCTCGTCCAGGGCGATGTCCCCGAGGAAGGCAGCTGGAGAGAAGAGAAGGGCCAGGGGCTGAGTTAGTCCTCCCACCCAGCACTGACAGCCACAGACCCGGGGGCACAGACCCAGCGGCCACTGCAGCTTCACTCCTAGCCAGGAGGGAGGAGGGCAGCGGGGCCAACTCTGGGGGTCTCTCCGAGACTCACTCTTCCTTTTCAGTTGGCATCCTGGCACAGCTGACGCCCAGCCTCGACCAGACCACTAGCTCCACGAAGACACCATCATGTGATTTATTCTCCCGTTCTTCAGCAAATACTCAGAAAGCACCCACTGTGGGCCAGGTGCCACCGCAGTGATTGGAAAAAACAGATGGGGTCCCTGCTCGTGTGGAGCTGTCCTCCCACAACACACAAGCAAACAAACACCAAACTCAAGAATTCCTGACAGTGATGGATGCTACGAAGAAAACAGGTCAGATGACAACGTGTCCGCTTCATGGGCCCATAACCTTGGCACGGTGCTGAGCATGTGTACTCACTCCACAAGTGCCGTTGCAGTAATAACGCAGGGAGGCCAGGAATAAAAAGCGGAAGAGACAGGAACTTCAGGAAACCAGAACACATGACGGAACAGCTGGGAGGAAAAGGTTTAGCGGTGCTCAAGGGACTCCCATGCGAAGGGTCAGGGTCCCCTCGGAGGAAGAAAGGATGGAGGGAAAAGAGCCCCAGAGGCAGTTTTGATTTCTGAAGCTGGGGGAGAGGTTTCTGGAGAGATGGGCCATCTGCTTCTTTGAGAAGTCGGGAGCAAGAGGAAACAGAGGCCGCAGAGCTGTGTGCTCTGGAAGGAGCTTGGTGTGAGCCTCATGCAGGGCCGGAGGGTTGGGGGTGTGGGAGGAGGAGCGAGAGCAGCTTCCTACAGCTCCACCCCGGCAACATCTGCTTCTCATCCTGGGCTTCACAGGCCTGGTGGGCAGCACGACACAAGTTGTTTTAACCTTGAGGCCTTGCACACATACAGGTTCCTCCTGCGCAGCCGGCCAGCTGGGTGGACACACACACACACACACAAAATCAGACCCAGGGGGACAGACATAGGGTGACATCCACACCCATGCCATCAAACAGAGCTCTGCAAAGTCACAGAAACATCCCTGCACGTGTGAGCAGTGCCCGCACCAAGGCAGAGGCACGGGACAGCACTTGCCCGAGTGCCGTGTCACAGTGATAGTCTTTGGGCCTGCGGACACGTGCTCACACATACTTGCTCTTCATGGGATCCACTGGATGTGGGAGTCATTCCAGCAGTGACCTAGGCCCACTGTCCCTTTCACAGATGCAGAAACTGAGGCCCAGAAGGGCAATGACTTAGCCAAGACCATGCCGCTAGGCACTCGACAGGCTGGATTCACACTCAGGTCTCCTGGCTCACAGTCCAGTGCTGCCTGCACTCAAGTTCATTACTGCTGTAGAAGTCATACTGTAAACACATACACAGAAAAACAGACACTCAGACACACACATCCACCCAAGAACACACAGTCTCGGACAGTCCTACACACACACACACACACAGCAGCTATGAGACCCAAATGCACTAAGCTGATGATAGCAACAGTAGTGATGCCTTGTGTAAACATCTGTTAAAACTTACGTGGTGTCTTCTAGTCGACCAAGTACTTCCACGCTAAGGAATTCATCTAATCCTGGCCACCCAGGATATGCCGATTATGCCATACTGCACCCATGCCTTTGCCTACAGCACGTTTGCATTTGCCATTACAAACTCCTGCAGACAGAACACGGTGGCTAGATCCCAGCCCACCTCCCTGACTTCAGAGATGAGAATACTCGGGCCTAAGGGGGGAAATGACTCACTGAAGGTCACGCATGGGCCAGTAAATGGCCCAACACCTCTTCTACCACATGAAAGAGATTCTCTTACTGAAAACATCACCCTTCAGTGGCCTGGTCTCGGCAACCAACGGGACAGTAACAGAAGACGCTTCTCAGGTGACATGCCAAGAAAAGTGGGCTTAGCAAGGGTACGGGATGGCAGGGACACCCAAGGGGGCGTGGGGGGTTGACTATGTGCCAACCCTCACTCAGGCACTCACGGACCACGCAAGCACCACCCTACCTTTGCGCAGACGCTGCACGTCCAGGCTCACGCACCCACACCCACGGACAGCACCATTACACACGTGGCTGGACACTGAGACACCCCTTTGGACACAGAAGCAAAGGGCAAGGTCTTTGGAGTCAGACAGATCTGTCCTTGAACCCGGACTTGCCGACTTCTAGCTGAAAAGTCATAGAGACTCCTCATGGCCTTCCTTTCAAGCTGTCAACTTTTGAGGGCGCACTGGTTCCCCACAGCGGCTTCCGGACCGAGTGACGCCCCAGAGTGCTTGGAAGCAGAACCTCGAATTCCAGGCAAGAATGGTGCTGGCCAGTGGGACCAGGGCACTGTGGAGGGCAGGGCCAGTGGAAGGCTGGCTGCAGAGTTCATCTGCGAGCCGGCGCCCTGTGGTGGGGATGTCATGACTGAAGAATGCGTGGGAACTCTGGGGGTGGGGGGAGAGGAGGTGGGCAGGAGAGCCTTACGCCCCAGCTGGGCCTGAAGGCCCTGCCCATCGGATTCACCCTGGGGCCTCCAGGAAAGCTGGATGCTGCAGAGTCAAGGCTCCCTTCCTTATGTGGGAAAGGCCCTGGGGTCAGGTCAGGGTAGTAGTTACTTTCAACATGGAATCAAGTTTTAGCTTTGTTTTCTGGCTGTAAACCAGCCAGGAGCACTCAGGGCCAGGTCCCAGGCCTAGGAGAGGAAAGAGCCCACAGGTCGGCGTGTGCCCACCCTTTGGGTGGGCCTCTTGAGTTCAGTGTCCTCCCCTGGCGCACAGCAAGACACCTCCTCTGGGCACAGGGAGAGGAGCTGTCTGGTGTGAGGAAACCCCAACGCCACATGTGCCCCGTATATGCAGGTCCCATCACCAAAACGCAAGCTTCTGGCTGGGGCAGGACAGGTTCAAGGTCCCACAAATGTCTGTATGTACTTAATTGAGTATGGGCACACATGCAGACAGTTGAAGAGACCTGCCTGCCCTAAAGCAAGGGCACAACCACAAATGTGCAAAAACACACTCAAATTACTTCCCTGCCTAAGCCCTAGTATTTTCATACACACAAATAACTGTATGTGCATACCCCATTTCGTAGGCCAGGCCCCCAAAGGAGAAGGGCGCCTTTAGAAACAGTCGGGGGAGGGGCAGGGAGGATGGACAGATACGCAACAGCAGAACACTGTAATGGTGGGAAACTGTAAACCACCCACCAGTCTTCTGACCTTGTTTCTGTGAGTGCTGACTCTGACTAATACGGAGCTTGTAGATGAGCAGCATGTGTGTGCAAGAATCCCAGGAACTAACTTGAAAAGATATGGACTCAGGCTTTCGGGCATCCCAGCTCTGGGAGACTTGCTGACCTTCAACCATGGGGCCAGCATGACAAACCAGGATGACACATACTGGGACCGCCACTGGTGTTATCAGAATGGACCATGCTCATCTGCACGTAGAGAACATCTCAACCCCCTCCCTTGATCTCTTTGTTCTGCTCCCCTCTCCCTCCTTCTAAAAACCTCCACCTCCACTGAGAGGGGGAGATGGGCTTTGAGACGAGGGCCCCCTATCTCCCCAGGAGATGGACTTTGAGACGTGAGTCCTCATCTTCCAGGTGGCCGGCACCTGAAAATAAACCACTTGCCTTTATATCAGCGCCTGCCTCTCCAGTATTGACTTCCGTATCGGCAGGCGGCCGGGCAGACCTGCTTTTGGCTACAGATACAGGTGGATAACTTGTCTTTTCCTCTGGATGTCCTTAGGAGGTCCCTAGTGGCCTGAGGACTAACCCATTCTACTCCCTCTCCTCGCCAAACCTCTGAAGAAACTAGAATGTCTGAGAGTCCCTGCTTCCTGGGGAGTTCCCTTGGTCCTCTCCATCTGGAGCCCAAGGAGATTGTCTTTTCCTCTTGGGGCACCTTAAAAGAGAAGGTGACTCAGGGAGCAGGGGCATAAGTGGGTAGGTGACTCACTCAGAGCGTCTGGAGGGGGAATGTGGTCTGGTGAAAGAAAGGCCTGCTTCTCGAATCTTGAGCTTGGAAACTATTCCCTGGAGGTCTCTTGAAATCCAAGCCTGGGCCTCAAGGTTCCTGCGGTGAGGCTGGTGATGAGGGCTGTGAGCTCCTGGCCCACTTCACCCCCCAAAGCAGGCCTCGGAGCTGCCCGTGAAGCCGAAGAGAGGTCCTCAATGGCTGGGGAGCCGTCGTCCCACAGCGTCTCAGCATATGGGAACTGGTCTCAATTCCTGCCTCCAAGTCTCTCCCAGAGCCCTCAGGGTCACTGCCAATCATCAGGGCAGCCACGCAGAGCTGGGGGAAGGACCCTCTTGATGGTTTGGCAACTAGCATGCAAGAAATCAGGACTTGCAATCTCCCTGGGCAAGGGGGAGAGAGAGGGGGCAGGGCTCCATGCACCGCTCCCAGCACACACACACACACACACACACACACACACACACACACACAGCAGCTGGGCACCCTGCCCATTGCTCCAGCCTCGCCCAGGATGGCCAGGAACCTCTCCAGCATATCAAGGGTCTGAATGTTGCCCTTGCTGCCACTGTAACTGTAATTCTGACAGTAATACCAAAAAGGCACCTCAAAGGAAGTGGCCTGGCTATCCTGAGAGAGCACAGGTAAACCAGGGGAGTTGATAGGGCTTTCATTCTTGGTCCTCGGTGTGCAAGGAGGAGGAGGAGAAAGAGGAGCTGCATAGGGTCAAGTGAGCGGAGGCTCGTAAGCAGGTGCATCCAGAGGAGGTACAGTACACGCAGACCTGGGAGATACTTCAGGTCTGGTCCAGACGACCGAGAGAGTGGGGGTCCCATGAATTTTTTGGTTTCCCAGTGCCTGTAACAGTTATGTTTACATTACACTGTCGTCTATAAAGTGTGCAATACTGTGTCTAAATAATGTATATATCTTAATTAAAATACTTTAATACTAAAAAATGCTAACCATCACCTGAGTCTGTTGGAAAAACGGCACTGACAGCCTTGCTTGACACAGGGTTGTCACAAACTTTCAATTTGGAAAAAACGCAGTATCTGCAAAGCATAGTAAACGGAGGCCTGAAAGGCCAGGCACACCAGCCATCATTCCCTACAACACCTGGAGGCCAGGGACCAGAGGGGGCGCAGGGCAGGCCTGGGAGGAGAAACAGAGACAAGAGCCTGGGGACTTGAGGCTTGAGGATGTGGCTGTGGGGTCTTGAGGAGTTAGGGCAGAGTGAGGCAGGGCTGCCCCAGTCACACCCAGGAGGGAGGCCTGGTCTGACCCTGAATCTTGGCCTTATCAGGCTCTCGGACTCTCTCAGCCACCCCCAGGCCTGGCCTAGCTCCCCACCAGCCTCACTTCACCCTGGTGGAGAGCTTTCTCCAGAACCCTTGTTTGAAGTTCCAAGTCAGCCAGCCCCACCCTAACATGAAATCTGAGACTGGGGATAAAGCCTCCCGCTGCTTTGAAAAATCACTCCAACTTCCATAGAAGTGAAATACATCAGATTGGCTTCCTAGCATTCTTTAAGGCCTTGACCCAGCCTGCCTCCTCCATGAAGCCCCTCAAACTTTCCTAGCCTGCGATGATCCCTATTGCTCCCTTCAGCCTCTGGGGCCCTTCCCTCCAAGGTTTGTGCTGTTGGTTACTCCCCCATGTGTTATCCCCTCCTGGACTGTAAGCTCCCCCAGGGCAGGAGCCATGATTACATTTCTCTGTATCTCCCACAACACCAGGCTCAGGGCCGGACACATACAGGTCAGCTGAGTGAATAAGTGACAGGAAGACAGGGTGAGGGAGACACTCTCTTCTCCCGAACCTGAGTCTGTGCTCTCAGAAAACACGAAGTGAGAGTGTGAGGAACAGAAGTCAGGGAGTAGACAGCTAACATTTATTTGGTGATCATTTATTATTTATTTAGTGTGTGTTAAATTCTCCTAAGTATTGTACACATGTTCTCACATTTAGCCAACTCAATGGAAAGGTGTATTATCAGTTCCACTTTACAGGTGAGAAAAGCGAAGTTCACAGACGCTAGTTAACACCCCCAAGGTGGTACAGCTAATGACTTGTGGGTCTGGGGCTGATGGCCTCCAACGCCCATGCTCGGTCCATCTAGCCTCACACCCACCCCAAGCCCGGTGAGAGCGATGACAGCTAACTCCGAGGTTTAGCCACAGCCCAGCAGGGGTGGAGAAAGAGGGGCAGAGGGGTTTGGTTTCTCCTCCTCCCACAGGAAGGGGATCCCAATTCTGCAGTTTGCTGTGATCCATCCACCCAAAGAGGGGTTCCCTGGGGTCACGGTTCTAGCAGCCTGCCCCCCCCCCCCCGCAATGCTATGTACCACACACAAGCACTTCTAGGACCCCAGGGGCTGTGCCACTGCCTCTGGCTCTAGCCCTGGCTATCTGGGGACAGGCTGAAGTCAGAGGCAGGAAGTTGAGGAACGGCTCTGCTATCTTTTGCCCTGTGTGTTCTCTTGTCCCGGGCCGCCTGTTCAGGGTCATTGGATCAAGCAAACAGTCAGAGCACTAGGCCATCTGGTCAGTGCAGGGGCAAGACCCCTCTGGGCCTAGCAGGAGGGAAGAGGTTACACGGGGTCTTCATGGACAAAGAACACACACATGCACCCCAAGGCCTTGACCTCTGCTAATAACCCTCCAGTGTCTGTGGACCGAGGGAGCCCATACACAGCACCTGAGTTCTCTGTTCGTCCTCCTTTTCCCCCAACTCGGTGGTAGGAGCCCCTGGCCCACAAGGGCAGAGGTGTGTCCCCCTCCTGTGCTGGCTTCTATGACTGACAGCTGTCTCCTCCGTCCTAGAAAGCCACTGCACTGGCGCGGACCACGAGACACTTAGGGAGCATGATCTCAGAGGACGCCTCGAAAAACTTTTTCCTTCCACTTGGGTGGGTGGGGTCCTCCGGAGACCTGCTCCTTGGAGATGCAGGCCACCCGCGACCCAGGAGACAGATGTGCAGACCCGGGCAGCCCAAATAGGCTGGAAAACACCAGTGTCCTGGAACCAGGCACTGGGAGAAGGGAAAGGCTCATGCTCTCTCTGTCTCTCCCTTCCTCCCTCTCTCACGGGAGTTCGGCCAGAAAAGTCTCCTGCAGGAGGAAAAGCCTCCTCGGCCGCAGGTCTCTCTCGGGACCCAGGGGGCTGACCCCCAGGAACCCTCTGAGAAAACAGGAGGCAGAGGCTTCCACAAGCAGCGCAAAAGTTCAGTCCTGAAAGTCCCCCAAACTTCCCCTCCCTCTTTCCCTCCTTCTTTTGTTCCCCACAGCATTGCCAACCAGGCAGCTCCCGGCTTCCCACACCGGACCATCCTCCCCCACCCGAACCCCGGCCGCTCGCGCCTCCGGCCCGATCGGCCCGCGCCGGCCCTCGCGCCCCGCAGGCCGCGGGGAGGGGGGTGCCTACCCGCCTTGCAGGGGTCTTTGTAGTTGAGGGGCTCCGAGTCGTCCTCCTCGCCCAGGTCGTAGGTGTAGTCGGCCAAGTCTAGCGGGCGCCCGGGGCGCGGGAGCAGCAGCAGCCCTAGCAGCAGCGGCAACGGCAGGCGGGCCACGCCGGGCATGCTGGCGGCGGCGAGCGCGCGGGCGGCGGCGGGCGCGCTGGCAGCGGCTACGGCGGCGGCGGCGGCGGCGGGTCGCGCCCGGACGCGGGAGCGGGCCAGGGGAAGCGGAGCGCCGAAGGCGAGGGGGCGGCGCTCCTCCCCGCCAGCCGCTCCCCCCGCGCTCCCCACCTCTCTCCTTCCCTGCGCCCGCCGCCCTCCTTCCTGTCCCCCGCCCCTCGGCCGCCCGCTCCCGGCCCGCTCCCCCTCCAGTCTCTCCACTCGCTCCCTTCCCTTCTTTTTCTCCTTCCTTCTCTCCCTCCCTCCGTCCTTCGCCCTCCCCCCCTTTTAGGGAAATGAGCTCGCAGGGGGGCGGGTTTTCTCCGGGAGCTCAGCCCCCTCGGGGTCGGGATGGAGATCGGCCGGCCCCGGCCGCGCGCCAGCCGGGGCGGGGAAGGCGAACACCCGGCCCGCACTGGGAAGAGGCTTGAGCGGCCGGGGCTCGGGACAGGGGACGCGGGCCGGGAAGGGGTGCGCGCCCAGGGATGCCGCCCGGGCCAGCCGCCCTCTAGCGGCGCCTCTTCTGTGCGCGCCCCGCCCGAGCTCCCCTTGGTGCGGGACACGTCGTCAGGTCGCTCGCGCCGCCTCTTCCTCGCTCTGTCCCTAAGTGTCTGCCTTCGCTTCTCAGCTTGCGTCTCTAGGTCTCTTCCTTTCTCGGCCCTCGCTCTCTCCCAGCTCGGTCCCTGTCCTAGAGTTCTCTCTCTCTCCCTCCCTCGGGAGACGCCACTGGGGGGCGCTTAAAGCCCATGGATCGCTCCCAGGCCCCCTTTCCCCCGGCACCCTGGGACAGAGGGAATGGGAAAGCCCCCTTTGCTCCCCAATGCCCTGCCCTTCCCCTAGCTCACCCCCGCCAAGAGCAGGACCCGAGGGGGTTTGGGCGGAGGGAAGAGGGACACCTTTTGTTTTTCAATCGGGCTGCTTTATTGTTTTGTGATAAGGCCCCCCCTGTCCCCTAGGAGCCACCTCTCTGCTGGCTCCCACCTCTCCCCACCTCTCCCATTCCCCAGGGCTAGTGCCTCTGGGGTCGCAGGCGCAGCTCCCTGCTTGTTTGTCAAAGACCCTTTGCACACGGAGCCTTCTGTCCCTTTTAGGCTTCCGCTGGCTCTGTGAAGGAAAGAAACACTGTTTATTCTGTGAGGGAGAGGAACTGGGGGTGGCGGGATATGTCTGCAGACCTTCCCTCCCCTAATCTCCCTAGGTGACTAGCCTCAGAGGATCCCCCTAGGCCAGGCCAGCTGACAGAGCAAGGTGGCCCAGGTCCTCCTGGGCACTGGTGCCCTGGTGGTTACACCTGCTCACCTGAGGGGTCCTAGATGTAGTAGAGGGGCACTTCGCCACATAGGGTGCTCAGAGCGGGGCCCAGGAAGTCCAGGCTCCTGGAGGACACTGAACGGGTATCACGATCCTCCTCCTGGCCCAGCTTAGAGGGGGGTGCTGCAGGCTTGACCTGAAAAGAGCACCTCGTCTGGAGCCTGGGAACTGAGTTACTGTCTCACTCACAGTCCTTAATGTAGGGCCTCAGAAGTGTCAGGAAATCTCTCTGAGCCTCGATTTCCTTGCCAGTTGAGAGAGGCTGTACTGAGGTCAGAAGCCCCCAGGTGGTTGTGAGTTCGGCTGAGGCCAGCAGCTTGGTGGGGGGAGGGGCATGCTGAGGCAGTGCTGGGGAATAGGTAGGGTAGGTGTGGTACAGGGGAGTCTAGAGAGGGGCACTTACCTGGCCACCTGTCAGGAGCAGTGCTTTACAGGTGACAAATAGCCACGCTCTCAAATGCTCCCCCCAGAGGTTGACCCTGGGAAGGAGACACCCCACTCCTCACCCTCACACCCACCTGGAGGTTCTGCAGCTTTCTAGTGAGAGCCTCCAGGTTGGGGATGCGGTCCGGAGCCATCTTCACCATGTAGCAGCAGGTTCCCGCGGCCGGCTTGTAGGCAATCAGGAGCTGGGCACAGGGACCCCAGGCTCATTCAGGAAGGCCCTGCCTCCCTCACTCTCTAACCCTCATCCTGGGCCATCTCCCTCTAGGTTGGGCACAGGTGGGAGTCATATTGGAAGCTGGGGTGCAGGCACATCTGCGGGAGGCAGGAGGGCTGGGGGATGAGGCGAGATGGATGTGTACGAAGTGGCACAGCCCACTGGGTCTAGGAGCATCTTGTCATTGGTCCCCCAGGCCCTAGGTCAAGGGTTCAGGCATACTCACCCGCTGGTAGTCGTACACTGCGATGCCGATGGAGCCAATGGGGAAGGTGGCGGTGGTGCCTGCTCGCTCACTCAGGGCCACACGTTGCTGGGTTTCCGGCCCTGCAATGCTCATCTCTAGGACCTGGGGGAGGGCACAGTGCTGCCTGTCATTGCTTTCCCCACTTTGGTGCCCACGCTCACACTCCATCTTCTGTACTCAAACGCAACTCCTTCTTCCCTTAGAGCTCAGAGAGGCTGATGGAACCAAAGGCTGGAGGGACCAGGCTGGCCGAGGTCGGGCAGGGCAGGGGCCTGGTGGAAAAGCCCGGGCCAGGTTTGCCACCCTGTCCCTGCCTCTGTCCTTCCATGAGGTGCCCCTGGCCCCCTCCTTTCATTCTTCTTGGGCAGTTTTCTATCTACCCGACACTCCCAGCCAGTCTCTCTAACATGTCCAGTACCGGCCGCCCACCCCATCCCAGGCCTGCTCACCATCTCAGTGTGTTTTTGGCTCATGTGAAGACCCATAAGCAGGGCCCCTACAATCACCACGACGACAAGGACCACTACCACAACCACGATGAGAAGGCGTTTGAGGTGCACAGGGCAGCAGGGGATGCCGAACCGGCCCCGTGGGGCTGCTGAGTAGTCCTGATGTAGTGGGACAGGGAGGAGACAGGAGTAAAGTCATGAGGATGCCCCCTCTCCTCCCTGCACACCCTTCCTGGGCTGGGCAACCAATGCCACCAATGTTATGGACGTGCCGAGGAGGGATAAAGAGATCAGAGAAGGCTTCCTGGAAGAGATGCCCTGGATTCCAACATATTCATAGATGGTTAGAAGCAAGGTCTAGCTTGGAGAGACCCAGAAGAGCCTGTTTCTCCAGTCATACCTCCTGCTGTTTCCTCCAGACCCCCGGCTCCCCAGCCATGCCCAGTCCCTCTCTGTACCCCAAATAATTCATGCTCTGTCATGTCTCCATGCCTTTGCACCTACCACCCCTCTTCCCGCGGTGCCTTCCTCCTCCACTGGGAAGCTCCTAATTCCCCTTCTGGAGTCAGTTCCAATGTCAATGTTGTTTTCTCTGTGGAGCTTCCTGTGACCTCCCAGGTAATGGCTCCCTCCTCAGTGCCCTCCTCTGCTCTTTCTGCCGATCTCTGCGGTGGCCCTCAACCCCTCATACTGAAATCATTGGTGGCCACTTCTGTCTCCCCAGGGGACTCTGTCTTAGTGGTTGATGTCCCTGCCCTCACTCAGAGCAGTCTAGGTGGGTCGGCTGATGCATTTGGATGAGGAAACCGGCTGGAGGAGGCAGGGCCCACCACCCATGAGCGTGGGTACACACACATCACACTCACCGGCGGGCTCTCCATTAAGACCTCTTTGCTGCCCACATCCATCTTGCTGTAGGCAACTTCCCCTCCTCAACTCCCAAGTGTGCCTAGGGTCTTATATATGCCAGTAGGCAGAGGGGACAGAGGTGAAGGACTTGGCCCCCATCTCTCAGCCAAGCCCTAGGCTTTGAAGCCTGTTTGTTCCTGGCCCTCAGGAACCAAGGCCCTGATAAGCCAGCTGCAAGAGCACCTAAGGGCCCTTGGCCCTGGCACATGAATCCTCTTGGCCCAAGCAAGGGCAAAGCTGGGTGAGCTGAGCGAAGTTGCCCTTGGGCAATCTGTGCCTCTTGTCACTGTATCTTCCTGGCGTGCCTGCTCTTCTTGCTGGCACCTGTCCCTGCAGTCCTGTGGCTTTTCTTGTTCTTCTGCCAGGCCAAACCTCTCAGGAAGCCAAGAGTTGGACCTAGTGGGGAGTCCATCACATCTCCCCGCAGCATGTCCCCCAAACATAGGGGTGAGCTCCAGGAAGGGGAAAGAAGAAGATAGTACTGGGGACCCAGGGTGGGCATTGCTGAAGGCATCGGTGTGGGGGTTCCTCAATGGTCCCTAAGCTCTCTGGGAGCAGCAGTTTTCGCTTCAAGCACCCTACCTGCCTCTCCATCTCCCACACTTCTGTCCTGACCTCAGACTTGCCCCCAGCCCTGCTTTTGGGAATGCTAAAAATCCAGTCCCCTCTGGTCACCAATTCTTACTATTGTGAGGTTTTTCATGTTTGCTAAGAGGTAGTTGGAAAGCTGAAGGCTTTTCCCCCTCTGCTTTGATTTAATTTCCATTTATTTTATGCTGAGTTTATTTGTGGGCTATAAGCTTTGGTTCTTCAGTTTCTTCTGGGATGTTTGTTGTTGCTGTTGTTGTTTTTCTGGGCGATCTCCTCTTCTGGTTCAGGGACAATCTGCTCTTTTTCTGGAAGAATCAGCTCTGTGTGGCGGGGGAGCTCTCGTGGGGGTCTGTCTGCTCTGTGGGCTGTACCCCATCTCGGGAGCTTCCTTCCCCTGGCTGTGCTCCATGAGCAGAGAAGCTACGCCTAAACCCTTCGGTTTGGCATCACTCTGCACGTGTAAGTGTGTGCAGCACAAACTCAGCGCTCTGTTTGGGCCACTCCCCCCCGTGTCCAGCCCCACTGTTGGGCCTTGGCACACCTTCCAACTCCTCCACTGTGAGGACGGAAAGGCACACATTGCCCCTGTCAACTGACACCCTTCTGATCCTTGGTGGCTTTTGGATGTTCATGCCCATGATGGCGTGAGCAGCATCATGAGCATTTTAAAAGTAAATGTGAAGATTTGAGCTTCTTGATTTGCATGATTTTGTGGGGTCTCCTGTTTCAAGTGAGTGGTGAACGACTCAAAGATCAGGCTGAAAGCTCTTTTTTTTTAAAGATTTTATTTATTTATCTTTAGAGGGGAAGGGAAGGAGAGAGGGAGAGAAACATCAATGTATGGTTGCCTCTCATGAGTCCCCTGCTGGGAACTGGCCTGCAACCCAGGCATGTGCCCTGACTGGGAATCGAACTGCGATCATCTGGTTCGCAGGCCCGCACTCAATCCACTGAGCTACACCAGCCAAGGCAGGCTGAAAGCTCTTAATAACAGATTCCATGCCTGACACTTCTTCCTCTTGCCCAGACAGCCTTGCATGGAGCTGGATGTGGGGACTGAGGGCTCCCAACCTCCTTGCCCTGGAATCCCCAGCTCACCTGTTGCTTCCTTCACCCTCCTCCCTTCACTTCTCCTTTATGCCCTCTGACCCTAAATCCACTCTGAGAACAGCTCTCCCCCAAACAGGATCCACTCTATGTGCCTCTTCTCCCCTCTATCTCCTCCTGCTCTTCCCCCAAAGCCATCTCTGTGGCTTAATAGTGCTAAACCAAGCCTGCTAATGGCAGCACCCTTTCCCTCAGGTTCCCCTCTGCTTGCGGGGACAGGAGCACACTCTCAGGCACCTTCGTCTCTAAATTTTCCTGAGCATAAGTCAGAGACCCGCACCTTGCTCTTCTCTTGGTCTCACTCCCTTCTCTTCCTTATAATGTAACTCCAATGCTTCACCTCAATTCCTGTTGCCTGGGGGCTCCCTCACACTGTTGGCCCAGCCCTTTAATCACGAGGTTCCCCTGTCCCCACAAAGGCCCCCTCTACCCCTGGAGAGCCTTCAGCCTCCAGGTTGCACAATAGCATGGCATCTGAGCTGAAAGCCCCTGAGGAGCTGGGGTGGGAGGAAGAGAGAAGGAAGGAAATGTTTGCTCCCACCACCCTCCTCACCCTCCAACTGCCCCTTTAAATATTTGCCTAAGCCTTAGCAGCAAGTGTCCTAGGAGTGAGAGAGGAGGAGGGAGTGGGGGAGAGGAGGGGACGGATCCCCTCAGCTGTGTGCAGCCTCAGCTTGGTGCAGGTGCCAGATGCGGGAGACAGCCGCCTGCAGTGCCCACCCCTGCCCACCCCCAGGGCCCCTGCTGCCACCCCCAGTTGTCCTGGCAACACTGGGATTGATGGGCTGACTCACCCGTTCTGGGCCTATGCCAGGTGGGCAGCGGACCAGCAGAAGAGCCAAGGATAACTACAAGAATCTCGGGGTCCCTGTGGCATCTCTGGGGGCCACCCTGTCCAGCTGCAGGCTTGCTCGGAGCAGGTGCTGCCTTAGGGCTCGCCGTCCTGACTGGGTGAAGGGAGACGGGCTCCTTCTTGGAGAGAAGCTGCTGCTCTTCGGTCTCCAGTCCCCCCTGCAGGCTGCCCTCAGGCTCTCGTTCCCATAAGCCTGTAGTTCTTTTTTTTACCTGTTTTTGCCTGTTGGGAGGTTGGAAAGGAATGATGCCTTCCAGCTTCATGAGGGACATTCAGAGGCTGGAGCCAAACTGATAGAGGTCTGGGGAGCCTTGGAGAAGGGAGGTGGGAGGGACAGGTATAGCTGTCCCGGTGTCCCACACCCCGGCCCTCTGGCTGTGGCCTTCTCCTCTTTTGGCCTTTACTTAGGCCATTTCTCCTTCTTGGAAAGCCCACCCTCAAAGCCTTTCCAACTCTTGGAGTACCACCTACCCTAAAAGGCCGAGCAAAAACTAAGGATGCCCATTCTGTGACCTCACCACCCAGCCCATGGGGCCTCATTCCTCCTCCAAAATCTCCCAGGCTTCCGGCTGCACACTCACCTGCCACTTAGCATGCGCTGTCATTTTCATCAGCTCCGTGGGTGCTTTTGTCTCCCCAACCTTGCTGTCAGCTGTGTGGCCCTCCCTTGGATCGAGCATTCTCGAGGCTTCTGTGTACCTGCTGCAGGGCAAGGAGTGTGCACACAGCCGACAAGTGATTGTAGTCAATGATAAGGCTGTCATCAGCCAACGTGAGGGGGACTGTCATGGCCCAACGTGAGGGGTTCCTCGCAAGGGGTCAATGGTTCGTTCATTCAGTACGTGAAGGTCTCAGCGCATCACCGGCTGACTCTGGGGCCCTGAATGAGACATTCTGCCTTTCTAGGCTTTTGAAGTTTCATCTGTAACATGGGACTGGCACTGCCTGTCCTGCCCCCACCCCCCAAGCTCTTGTGAGGATAGGATGACATCTCGATGTGAAAATCTGATCGTCAGGATTGTCATTACCTTCGCCTCCCAGGGCACCTCTCCTCTCCGGCTAGGAGCAGGACCCAGCCCCCCTGTCTGTCTGGGTCAATGCCTCCAAGAACCCTGACAGTGGAGAGCCCCATGGTAGCCACTGCTTCTGTGTGTGTCCCCTTCTCCCTCCTTCTAGCCCCTCAGCTGAAGGAGTGGGACAGGATTCACTCTGCTCTTTGTGTCCTGGGCAGAGCTGTGCCAGGGACGAGCGGGGACGGTTGCCCAGCTGCTCCGGCCACCCTCCCCCCCTCCACTGCTTGTCTTCCCACAAGCTGGAGTGGGAGGGTAGCCTGGGCAGCGGGACAAGCAGTGACAAGTGGGCATCAAAGGGCACCCCTGGCACGGACTGAGCTCAGACCAGAGAATCCCCTGCTGGCAGAGGCTGGGGACGGCAAGGAAGCATCTCACCCACAGTGGTCCGGGTTTCTGGGACCCATGTGGGAACAGCACAGGACAGAGAGCCCCGCCAGTGGACCTCCAGGCTTGCCCCCATCTTGTACCGGGGCTCTTGGGACAGTCATCCCCATGGCCACTGCACCCCTCCCCAGAGGCAACATGGTAAAGAGCAGCCGCTCTCACACTGCTGGGTTTCAGGGTCCCTTAACACCCTTGGAAAGTATTGAGGACCCCAGAGAACTTTTGTTTCTGTGGGTTGTATGTATTAATATAATCTTGAGCATATTGGTATTTACTGAGAAGTTTTTAAATATCAATACATTAAATTAAAATGACAATAATAAATCCATTATGTATTATAACATAACATACAGTTTAATGGAATTAACTACTTTATAAAGCAAGAAAAAATAGAGAGAAGTGTCACTGGTTTACATTTTTACAAATTTCTTTCATTTCTGGCTGAATAGAAGACTCAGCTGCAGCCCCTGGAAAATTCCAGGGCACTCTGTGAGAACATGAACGTGAAAAGGGCAAACAATGTCTTAACGTTAGTAGGAAAATTGTTTTGACCTCAAACAGTCCCTGGAGGCTGCTCAGGGCCTGGGGCTGCCTGGACCACCCTGGAGAAGCCAGGTGCAGGGGTGACTGCGAGTGGCCTGGGCAGTTGGGCAGGATGGGTTTAAATGCCTGCTCTGCCGCTTTCTCCTCCTGGGACTCCAGGCCTCCCTCTTTTATCTGTAAAAGGGGTGATATCATCCACCTCAAAACGTGGACAGGGTAACTAAGTAGAGTCCACAGCACACAGTAGGTGAGATGTCAAGCTTGGCTCCTTTCCTCTAGGCTCGGGCCTCAGTCCCCTCATTTGTTCAACCAAGGTCTGGGAGGAAAACTGCCGAGGCTCTTCCCAGCTCCAGCAGGCTGTGGTCCGGCAGTGCGACGCGCTCCGGAGTTCCGCACATTCCCACTCCAGCTGCAAGGACGACTGACCCTTTCAGCTCGCTCAAACACAAAGGCACATTCTGTTCATGAGCTGTGGAAACACATGTGAACACAGATACATACCTGTCATCTACGGCGTGCCCTAGAATCTGCCCAGAGGGTGTGTCGCCTAAGGACCCGCCCGGGGGGGCAGAGGCACTTGGCTCCCAAAGCTGACGAGCTTCACAAGGGATCGCTGCCTGCGCCAGCAGAGACAGGTGTGCACACACGCACACGGCCATGCCACCCCAGGATGCACACGTCACCTCACACGCGTGCACTCGCGCACAGAGGCTCTGGGTACCGGACACACAAGCAGATGGTCCAGACGCCGCCGGCGGGGCATGCAGCCTAGAGCGGCCAGGGCCGCAACCACTCCCTTCTCTGATACTCCCGGCAGGGGACTCCCCCTCCGCCCTGCGCGCCCCCGTCGCCGCAGTCCGCGGCCACCCCAGCCCCACAGCGCTCTGCTCCACTCTCTGCGCGCATCCATCTGCGTCGCTCCCGCGAGCGAGCAGGGCAGGGAAGTGCAGGCGGTGCGGAGGGCTGGAGCTCGCTCTCCGAGGCGGACAGCCGGTTCCTCGCTGCCGCAGGGGCTGCCGGTGGCCTGGCGGTGCCAACTATTAGCCCGGCAGGGAGCGGCCGTGCGGGAGTGGCCGGGCCGGGAGGCAGAGCTCGCGGGCAGCATGGCGGGGCTGCGGACCAGGCGGGGCTCCGGGCTCCGGTTGCTGGCGCTGTCCGCGCTGAGCTTCTGCCTGATGCTGCAAGTCAGTGCCAAGAGGCTCCCCAAAACGCCCCCCTGTCCACCCAGCTGCTCCTGCACCAGGGACACGGCCTTCTGCGTGGACTCTAAAGCAGTGCCCAGGAACCTGCCCGCCGAGGTCATCTCTCTGTGAGTGCCCAGACCTGGCCCCAGGGGGAGGTGGGGGTGGTGGGCAGCATGGTGAGCCCCCAGCGGGAGGAAGACAAGGACCACTATGGGAAGCGATGGGAAGAACCCCATTCCCCTTCACAGAGTGTAGGGGCCAGGCGCACCCAGGGGGTCCTCAGGACCGCAGACTCAAGGTATCAGCCAGGCAGGGAGTTGTGCAGTCCCGCAGGCTCAGCAACCATGGCTGGGGAAAACAGGACTTCGTTGCCAAGAATGAATCATCAGCACCAGCAACGCCAATAAGACCTACTGTGTGCAGAGCTTTGGACTCGGGGGGTGGGGATGGGGGGATGGGGGTTGCTTACCACAGCATTTGGGCCCCTGCCTGGGATGTCACACCAAGTGCAGAAGGGCGTCTAGTGAGGGGAGGGAGGGAGGCAGTAGGGGGAGGGGTGGGAGTGAGATGCACCCACACAGCACCCTGGCTTGGGGCAGATGCCTGCCACTGAGCTCTCAGCCACTCTGCACCCCCCTCCCCAGCCAGCCTGTCTCACTTGCAGTGGCCTCTGGGGACCAGACAAGCCCTGCAGTTCTTGAGAGTAAGATGCTAATCCCCACCCCCACCCTAAAGCCCCATCCTGGGGAAGCTGCAAAGTGTGGCTAAGGGCACCTTCTTCTGGCTGAGGGGGAAGCTGGGCGGGGGCCCACTGGTGCTGGGGAGGCAGTAGGGGAGGGCAGTGTTGAAGGCAGGTGGTGAGGAGGAGCCACCAGATAGGGGGTCTCCAGGGTGAGTGAGTGCAGCCATTGCCCTGTCCTCCTCACTGGCCCAGGGGGTCCCTGCGTACCTCCACGGCACTGACTCCGGTCACCCCCGCAGGACGCTGGTGAATGCCGCCTTCTCCGAGATCCAAGCTGGAGCATTTTCCCACCTGCCGCTGCTGCAGTTCCTGTAAGGACAGGGCCTTGGGGAGGGGTGCTGTCTTGGCGAGGGCAGTGGGAGGGGACAGACAGATCCTGGCCAGGGGTGGGGGGTGGGGAGGTGGAAGAGGAAAGCCCATGTAGGTAGCCTTTGGAGATTAAGACACAGGTCACCCTACTGTTGCCCTGATGGGATATGCCACAAAAAATGACACAGCCTGGAGTCTAGAAGGGTGGAGGGAACAGCAGGGGAAAGGAGGGCAGGGTTTGCACATCAACGCCAAGAAGTGGGTATTTGGGGCCCAGTTAGATGGACTTACCTCCTCTAGGGGCCCAAAGGAATCGGATGCAGGAACTTGGACTGGTGCCAGGGGGTGGACACTGCAGGGGAGAGGGGCCGTCTTAGAGACAAGTGATCCCAGGGCTTGAAGAAAGAGCTGGGGGCCGAATGGAGGAAAGACCAGAGGGCTAGAACTCCAAAAGGGGCTGTTTACATTCGAAGCCCCAGCCACAGGAGAGTGTACGTGCGGGTTACCCCACCTCCTTCTCACCGTCAGCCCCAAAGGGACTGGACAGAGCCTGGGTGGGAGTGGAAGACAGAGCAGAGGTGCCATGGGGAAGGATCTAGCTTGCCAGAAGAGACCTGCCCTGACTGTTTTCACCTCAGGGGCAAACATGGACCCTAGGAGTTTCTGGGACCAAAACAGGCTCCTGCCTGGTCTTGCGACTCCTGCCTGGTCTTGTGGGCTTCTCTGCTGGGGTCCAGAGGGTGGGAGGCAGGGCAGGCAGGCTGTGAGGAAGCCTGAGGTGGGGCAGGAAGCACTAATTCTGCCTTTGTCTCTCCAGCTTACTCAACTCCAACAAGTTCACGCTGATCGGAGACAACGCCTTCACAGGACTGTCGCACCTGCAGTACCTGTGTGTGGGAGGGAAAGGGGAGGGTCTGGGCGGGCTCAGAGGGAGGCTGAAGGAAGAAGGCTGAGCAGGTGACAGCTCTTGAGTCCTCTGACTGCAGGACCCAAGCCAGGCGGAGGTCATTGCCTCCATCCCTCTGCCTCAACCACCTGCCTGGGTCCCCTGTCACCGCAGGCTTAACGTCGCCAGATTGGGAATGAAAGCCTGTCTAGGGACCGTGGGCCAAATCCAGGAGTTGTGTAGGGAAATCAGTGAGGGAGGGCGTCCTGGGATCCAAAGTGGTGGCTGAGTCAATTCCCATCCCTCCAGCTTCATAGAGAACAATGACATCTGGGCACTATCCAAGTTCACTTTCAGAGGGCTCAAGTCTTTAACACACCTGTAAGTACCTCCCCCATGCATTCATTCGGGGAGCCAAAACGCCACCCCACCACACCCCCACCACCTCCATCCCTGGCTCCTGTGGCCTTTGGCCTTGGTCACCATCTTCAGGTGACCCACAGGTCTCTCTTGCAGCTCCCTGGCCAACAATAACCTGCAGACACTGCCTAGAGACATCTTTCGGCCCTTGGACATCCTGAGTGACTTGTAAGGCCTGAGTCCTAGCTCTGTGGACAGTGGCACGGAAGGGGCGTGTCCCTGGAGGGGGTGGCGTGGGAGCCAGGACTGGGAAGATCATAAAGTCCTGGGAGGCAGTGTGGGCTTGGTGTGGGGTGGGGAGAGGGCTCCAGAGGGTTAGGAGAATTACACACAGATTGGTGGCCTTCCAGGTTTCCTCATGGCATCTATGGGCCCTCGTAAGATTCACATGAGACACTCTGGGTGTGTTTTTTAAACTCGTGCTTTCTAAATGTATGTTCGATGTGAACCTACAGTAAAGTCCAATAGCATAGCCACACTCATCAGTCGGTATTTCCGCAAGAGACCTGGCTTGCGGGGCGGGGGGGGGGCAGTGGGATGCAACAGAGGGCTGAGCAGGTTATACACTGCAAAAGGCACCTGACCAAGGAGGCAGGGAGGGGCTGCACCCAGCCCCCACTCCAATGACCACGCCTGAGTCCCCAGGGCCGCATGCACCCCAAGGGGAACATCTTTCTAATGGGTACAAAAACGCCGTGTGAGCAACCAGCAGCAGCCTTGACAATATCTACTTCTGAAACCTTGAGGGCCTGGGTGGACCGAGCAGCTGAGAGCCTGTCCCTCTTTAAGTCCCCTCCATCACCCTCATGATCAGGGACCTGCGAGGCAACTCTCTCAACTGCGACTGCAAGGTGAAGTGGCTGGTGGAGTGGCTGGCCCACACCAACACCACAGCGGCCCCCATCTACTGCGCCAGCCCACCCCGCTTCCAAGAGCACAAGGTGCAGGACTTGCCGCTGCGGGAGTTCGACTGCATCACCACAGGTGGGAGGGCCCCTGCCTCTGGGCTCAGGCTGGACGCCCCCAAAGCAGCTCCACAGGCGTGGCTGAACCCCTAGCCCCCTGCCTTGCCTGCTAAACAGCCTTTACCACCCCCAAAACCCTTGCTCTTCTTCCTTCACACACCCCGCCATCCCTGCAGATTTTGTGCTGTACCAGACCCTGTCCTTCCCAGCGGTGTCAGCCGAGCCCTTCCTGTACTCAAGTGACCTCTACGTGGCTCTGGCCCAGCCAGGTGCCAGCGCTTGCACTGTCCTCAAGTGGGACTACGTTGAACGGCAGCTTCGAGATTATGATAGAATCCCAGGTACCTGTGCCCAGCCTGGCTGCGCTGGCCCCAGCTAGGAGAATGGGGGTGGGGGAGGGGTACTCCATTGTTCTTCTCCACGGAGGCCCTTTGGGGAGAGGGACTGATAAGACGTGGCCTGTGCTCATAAGAATGTTCTAGTCTCTGGAGGGAGGCCGATACATGTATAGATAACATCTATATAATAGGTTGGTGCTAGGCAGGAGATATGAACACAAGGCACTGGGAGCACAAAGGAGAGGCCTACCCAGGGCAATCAAGGAAGGCTTCCTGGTGGAGGGGATGCTTACACTGAGTCTTGAAGGATGAGAGAGAGGAAGGAGTCAGAGGTGATGCCTAAGTTCCTGGCTAAAGTAACCTGGTGGTGCCATTGAAATGAAAAGGAGGAGATACTGAGTTTAAGCTGAGTCCAGAGGGCTGAGGGAGACTTAGCTAGGAGGAAAAATATGGGAAGGATGTTCTGGCAGAGGAAACAGCATGAACAAAGTCAGGAGGGCATGCAACAGTTTATCGTGTGAGTTCAGGCATGTATACATCATAAGCACCTTATTTGACTATAGCATGAGGTTCAAGGTGGACAGTGGCAGGCCTGAGAGAGATGAGGACCAGGTCATTGGCAAGCTTTGAGAAAGTGTGTGAGCCAATCCGATCTATATTTTAGACAAATCCCTCTGTGAGCACTGTGGAGCATGCCTAGGCATGGGGCTGGTCACGTGGGCAGACCAGGGGGGAGCCAGCCGGAGCCTGGACTGGGGCAGTAGCAGGGGGATGGAGATGTTTAGAAAATGGGGTTACATTTAGGAAAGGGGATCTTGAACTGACACAATAGGAAACAGAAAATTGAAATCGTCCCATGTCTATGAAAGAACTTGAAGTCATTATTAACACTGCCCCCCAACCCCCACCCAAGACTCCATATCCAAATGGTCTCTCTGGCGAATTCTAGCAACCGCTAAAGGGAGAAATAATGCCAATCTCACATGAACTGTGGAAGGGAGGGCTCACAGAACTCGGGGACTGAGCAGCTGTGTGTGAGTGCGGGACAGGGCGGTTCTGGGATGGCTCCCAGGTTTCTGGGTGGGATGACTTCGTGGAGCCACAAATTGGCATCCAGAACACAGGGGGAGGGGGAGGAGCAGGTTTGGGGGTAGGCGTGAGTTTGGTTTTGGCCAGCTGGAGTTCGAGGGGCTTGAGGTGTTCAGTGAGGAGAGTCTGAGCGCCGTGGTTCAGGAGCGGGCTGTCTGGAGCTGGGCGGGCAGTGCGGAGCCTGAGGCTGTGTGCGGGCTTCCCTTGGGGAGGCGAGCGGTTGGGAGGGCAGGAGGGTGGGCGAAGGTGATGACCGAAAACACCAGGACAGGTGAGGAGTGTGACGCCGCATCCCCGCTTCCCGGCAGCCCCCTCAGCCGTGCACTGCAAGCCCATGGTGGTGGACAGCCAGCTGTACATGGTGGTGGCCCAGCTGTTTGGTGGCTCTTACATTCACCACTGGGACCCCAACACTACGCGCTTTACCAAGCTGCAGGACATCGACCCGCAGCGCGTGCGCAAGCCCAACGACCTGGAGGCCTTCCGCATCGATGGCGACTGGTACTTTGCTGTGGCCGACAGCTCCAAGGCGGGTGCCACCAGCCTCTACCGCTGGCACCAGAATGGCTTCTACTCCCACCAGGCTCTGCACCCCTGGCATCGTGATACCGACCTTGAGTTTGTGGACGGTGAGGGCAAGCCACGGCTGATTGTGTCGAGTAGCTCCCAGGCACCAGTCATCTATCAGTGGAGTCGCACCCAGAAGCAATTTGTGGCCCAGGGCGAGGTTTCTCAGGTGCCTGATGCCCAGGCTGTGAAACACTTCCGTGCTGGACGGGACAGCTACCTGTGCCTCAGCCGATACATAGGGGACTCCAAGATCCTGCGCTGGGAGGGCACCCGCTTCTCTGAGGTGCAGGCCCTGCCCTCCCGGGGCTCACTGGCCCTGCAGCCCTTCCTTGTGGGTGGCCGCCGCTACCTGGCACTGGGCAGTGACTTCTCCTTCACCCAGATTTACCAGTGGGATGAGGGGCGGCAGAAGTTTGTCAGGTTCCAGGAGCTGGCAGTGCAGGCCCCTCGGGCCTTCTGCTACATGCCTGCAGGGGACGCCCAGCTGCTCCTGGCCCCCAGCTTCAAGGGACAGACGCTTGTGTACCGGCACGTGGTGGTGGATCTCAGTGCCTAGAGGGCTGCCGAGCCTCTGGGTTGGAGGCTGAGGGAGAGGCTCTGCATGAGCAGCATGTGTGCCCATGTGAGGACACAGGTAGCCAGTCTCACACATGCCCCTGGTGAGCACGGGCACCACCAGGACTGGCCCTGAGAGCGGCTTGCCGTAGTTGTAATCAGCATGAGGACTTGTACGTGCACCAGGCAACCCAGTGCCCAGGGTCCTCCCATCTGTGGACTCCCGTGGACCCCACAACCCATCTGCAGGCCCCCTCGACTGCTGCCTTCCACAAGCTCTGGCCTGGGGAGGGGAAAGGATGTTGGGAGGGAGGGTCTTGGGCTGATCCTGCTGATGCTCTGGTCTCTCTTTGTTGGTGTTCCAGGGGTCCATTTCACCTGCGCGTGCCCCGCATTGCAGCCACAGCCACAGCCTTCCCCTATGGGTACACTCACCTACTCGCCACTCCTCCTGCATGTTCACGTAGGATCTGGCCCACACCCTCAGTCACGCACACACATCTGTCCACACTCCAGTTTCCTGGTGCAAACCTGCAGTTTCAGCGCTGCCAAAGGGTCTCCCTGCCATTACATTGCCTCTCTGCTTGGAGGGGGCACACAGTACCACCCCACTCTCCTCATCCCTGGTGTCCCCACCCTGCCTCTGGGCACCAGCTTGACCTCCTGGGGGTACAGTCCCTCTGCCCAAAGCAGTAACAGCAGCAGCCCTGGAAGATCCTGCCTTCCTCCCTCCCGGTGCTGACTTTGTCCTCACTGGGGCTTTGTGCCCTGACCCTGTCACCCGAATAGGAGACCAACCAGACAAAAGCCTTTCTATTTTTCCTTCCTGTGGCTGTCCCAGCCTAGACCCCCACCCCCATCCCCTGGTTCAGCCCTTTCTCTGGGATATGGCTCCTCAGCTGCACTGCTGGCTCCTCTGGTTAGGTCCCAGAGCTGGCCTGGCCAGGGACCCTGCAAGCACTCGGGGCATCTGAAGGGTGCAGGAGTAGAGCTAGGTTGGAGAGCAACTTGGGGTCTCTGGCATCCCTCCAGCCCACAGATGCACACCCCAGGAGCACTGCCTTCCAGGACAAACTGGGTGGTGGAGGGCTGAGGGTCCTGTGGAGTGGCACCGGGGAGCCGAGCTTCTGCTGCCCTCTGCTGTAAGCTGGGGACAGACAGCCTCGAGGCAGGAGGCGATGCAGCCGGCGTGGGAGGGGAGGCTGGTCCCCGTGCCCAGACTGTGTGAAGGGCGTCTGGTGGCAGCATGAGGGGCTGGGGTGGGGCAATTGGGGGCAGGGCTGTAACTCACTTGCTTCAAATAAAAAGTTCCCACCCCTCGCTGGCTCTCAGGCGTCCAGTGGCGCTGGGCAGCAGTAACTGTTCCATGAAGAACAGAGTGTGTCGTCTGTCCCTTCTGCTCACAGGGGACAGTGTAGGCTATCAGGCCCTGTTTCTGCCTGCTCCCTTCCCTCCGAGGAGGGAGTGGGCACCCCCGAGGTGAGCTGCGGCTGGGGTCAGGAGTCCATGTTGATGAGACTCAGGTGCTGGGTGAGTGTGACTAGTCCCCACCACCTGGGGCTGACTCATGCCCACGTGCTCCTTCCTGGAGACCATGGTCTTGTCGATTCCAATCAACATGGCCAGAGACAAGCTCACCCCCTGAGACAAGCTCAGCCCCTCTCCTCCTCACCCCCTCTCCTGGGCAAATGCCTGTCATCACCACCACCCTCTGTCCTGGGTGTGGATTGATTCTGGAGCCTGAGCTTCTTTGGCAACGCAGATGACAAACCCTACTTTGTCGAATTCTGACTCCGCCACTTACTCACCAGGCGGCCTTAGCCACATTACTTAGCCTGTTCGTGTTTGTTTCCTTGTCTGTGAAGTGTGGATAGTCACAACACCTGCCTGGTAGAGTCAGTGTGAGGTTTAAATGCGTTCAATATCTAGACCAGTAACATATGCAAGGTCCTTGGAAGAGTGTGTCTGCCACAGAAGTATGATTTTTAAAAAAGATTTTGTTTATTCATTTTTAGACAGAAAGAGAGGGAGAAAGAGAGGGAGAGAAACATCAACGTGTGGTTGCCTCTCACGCACCATCACCTGGGGACCTGGCCCACAACCCTGGCACGTGCCCTGACTGGGCATTGAACCGGTGACCCTTCGTGGGCTGGCGCTCAATCCAGAGCCATACCAGCCGGGGCAGAAGTATGATTTTTATTGATCTGTAGGGTATACGGGGCACAAGTGGCTCAGAGAAGGCTGCTTTGTGGGAGAGGAGAAGGGTGCCTTTCGGGGGAAACTGACATCCTTGGTCTCAAGGCCCCTGTGCTCCACATCTTACCTGTGGCCTCAGAGGTCAAGCCTGCCCCTGACCACTCCTCACAATGGGGAATCTCACAGGTGATGTGTCGGGGTTTCCACCTCCTCCAACCACATTCACGTGCTCTTGGCTTAGCAGGCGCCCCACAGGTCCCCCAGCTGCACGGTCTTGGGAATGCTTGCCCTGCTTTTTTATATGGGGAATGGGCCCATGCACTGTGCCAGGGACAGGTTGCCAGACAGAGCATGCCAAGTCCCTCAGACCCACTGGCACTCTGTGGCCCAGTAGAAAGATAAACACCACTCTGTTGTCCCTCACCCTCCCCATGCTCCTCCCAAGAATAGAGACACTTTTCTCCCTGAATGTCTAGCTCTCTACTCCTGCCCTGGGGGTCATCCATGTGTCCAGAGGACTGCTTAGCAACAGTGTAACTGGATGATTTTGTCAATAGCTCAGGACCAAAGGCCGTGAGAGGCAGAGTCCACTCTCTCTGCCGAAGCTGAAGAGGGTGACCCCCCAGCTGCCGGTCTTATGCCCCCTCCACGCTGAGCCCTGCTCTCAGCAGCAGACTTCTCACATCTTGTCCCTTAGACTTCCCAAGCACAGTCGTTGCACCCGGAGTCTCCATGTGAGAGACTGTCCCAGCTGGCAGGGCTTAGAGTGGGTGCAAGGGAGCTCTTCCGGAGCAAACGAGGGTAGAGAGAAGCACGTGATGCTAAGGTCCCATTTGTGACTCTCTGGAAGGCGGCTGGAATGGGGGGAGGCGGGGCGCGGGGCGGGGGGAGAAAGCTGCTCTTCAGCAGGTACTGGAGGGCCCAAGAGCCACAAATGCTGTCAGCCCAGGCGCCCTTCTCTCCTGAAGCACAAACACCTCTTCCCTTTTCTGCAACCCCCTCCCTCACCCGGTGCCCCGAGCTGGTCCCCTATTATGTCGTCGGTCACATCCTTCCTCTCCAAGGAGTGAGCTGAGGAATGGATGGTGGGATACCAGCTGTTGGCACTTCTTGCTCCTTCACTGTAGGGGGAGCCAGGCCCAAGGAGAGGGGGTGGTGAGGCAAGGCGAGGCAGCAGGTCCTCGGGGGAGCTTCCCCTGTGGGCCGGTTTCACTGCTAGCTCTCACACCCAGCCACACCAATAAAAATGATGATAATAATTACATTTAATCACAATATGTTTTTATTTATTTATTTATTTATTTATTTATTTATTCCCAAGAAGCCTCCTTTCCCTGGCCCCCATCATTACTTATTTCATCCTTCTGAAGGGGCAGTGGGCGTTAAATGCAGCTCCATTAAAAAGTAATAACTGCCCATTTCCCACCCCCACAGCTCTGCGCTGTCCCAGCACAGTGTGGGAGATGCTGGGCTACCCAGTTTCACAGGCGGAAGGAGGCCCTAAGCAGGAGAATGCAGCCCCAGGTGGAAAGTTGTAGAAGCCACACAGTTCGCCTTTGCTTTGGATCCTTTTACCTTCTTCCAGGTGTATACCTCCCTCCCAGAGGAGCGTCTTTATTCTCTGTCCCCTCCCAAAGCCACCCGTAGAAGAGTGATCAAGCCCAGCATTTATCCACCTGCCACCAGGTGACATTGGGCATGTAACTTTTCACCCCTGAGAGAATTTCCTAAATGGTTAAATACATACATACATAAGATCTTTGTAAAGATCAATGCCCCGCACACAAAACTACACTGCAAAATGGCAGTCAGTGAGATTAAGCTCTCAAGGATATTCGTGTTCTTGTCTCAAAGGAGTAGGTGGAATTTCAAACTTCTGGTGAAGAAGACATGGGGGCTGGAGGTTCTGCCCAGAATCTCTCAAATCCTCACGGTCAGCCTGCGCAGCTCTGCGGGCTCTGACAAGGTACCCAGACAGAAGTCAACAGATGAGGGTGAAAAGTCCCTCAGGCTCCCTCTCATTTCCTCCCGGTTTTTCCTCCAGTCAGCTCGGCAACTTTGAGGCCATCCGGAGCTCTTGACCCAGTGGAGGAAGACCCAGATTTGCTGGCTTTCAGCCAAGCCTCCTGCAAGTTTGTGCCTGAGCCTCGAAGGGGACCTCCACCACCTCATGCCCGCTCCCATTTTACAGACGGTAATCGAGGCAAAGGGGGAAGCCCGTGATGGGCCCCGGAAACTCTGGAGTCCAAATCTTCGCTTCCTCCGCCTTCTCCTCCTCGTCCCATTTTGTTTGTTGCCGCTTCCCACCCCCTCATCTTTCTAATTACGCCAGCTTCCTAACCCCCGGGTCGCACCCGCGAGTTCGAGACGCCCCGCCCCTTAAGGGGAGGGACGCTCGCTCCCGGATCTCGCCCCGCCCCTCTCGGGTCCACACTGCGCCTGCGCCACGCACCGGAGCGCTGGGGTTGGGCAGATCCAAGTTCCGTGCAACTTTCAAGTGAGTTGCAAACTCCGCCCCGAGGCCTGGCACCCAGGGACTTGGAGATTCACTAGAGCGAAGGCCGCGACCCGCCCCCCCCACCCCACCCGCAGCGGCCTGGGACTCGCAGCAGCGCCGCGGCGAGGGCCGAACTCCTGGTTCTCCGAGGCAGGAAGCGCAGGTCGGAGCCCTAACTGCCCAGGCAGCACGGCGTGACGGAAGAGCGCGCCTTCCGGCACCGGCAGCGAGTCGGGGCCTCAGTGCCCCCGCCTCCTCGCCCGAGTCAGCTGGTCTCCTCGCTCTGTGGAGTCTGGGGCGGCGGGCTCCGACCCCGCCGCGGGGCAGGACGAGCGCCCGTCTGGTTCCCGCACCTCCGCTGATTACCCGGTTCCAGCCCCGCGTGAGCGTGTTTCTGAGAGTCTTCTTGGGGGTCACCCTTCGCCCCTGAGGCTGCAGGATGGTGTCCAGGATGATCTGTAGCCTGGTGGTGTGAGTATGACAGCTCTCACACCCCCTTCTCCCCGGTTGCCAGCCCGCCGCCCCTGGGGTAGAGCCTGGGAACATCTGGTGGGAAAGGGGACTTTCTAGGCTCTGTCACACCAGCCCCTCCCCCCAACACTCGCCGCAATAGTTAACGGATCTGCGAGACTGCACGAGGCATCGGGCACCGCGGGCTTATCGCCCCAGCCCCCAAAGCCTCCTTGACTGATAGCGACCCCTCTAGGACTCACACACACTGCAAACAGGTGCGTGGGGTGGAGGACCACAGGCTGGCTCTAAGTCCCTTGGCAAACACAAGGTGTTGTGGCATGTTGTGGGCGGAGAATCCAGGTGCCTGCTTCCCATCTGAGTAGTCACATGACTCATCACCCTGGCCTCACCTCCCTACTGTGTCCTACTCATCACCTTTCAATATACTTCAGTACCTGGCTTGCAAATCCCTGTCTGCAACCTGGCACTGCCAAGTCTGGTGGCCCTAGGCCTGATCGCATGTCCATGGGAGGGGGCAGCCTGGTGCTCTCACCAGCTCAGAAGGCTGCCTCCATCCCCCATCTGTCCACTTTGTTCAATGGCTGTGTGTGCCCTTGTACCCATGGGCCACTGGACAGGCCTGAACAGGCTGGGGATGTTTGTAAACAGCAGGGTGGGGAGGTGGCCTCCAGGGCACTGACTCAGATGCAGGTTGTGCAAGCCAAGCGGGAAGAACAGGGTAGGCACTGTCACCTCAAACCTGTGGGGGAGGTAGCCACCGATGGGGGGTAGGGCATGGTGCTCCTCACACTCCCCCTCTGCTTTTCTGGGTGCTCCTCCAGGCTGGTGTTTGGGATGCTGTACCCAGCTTATGCTTCCTACAAGGCTGTGAAGACCAAGAACATCCGTGAATATGTAAGGGTGACAGTTGGCTAGGGTGGGGTGGGACGACAGCCTTGCAGAGTATGGTAGGACTTGGGGAGGTGGGGAGGGTCTGAACTGGCCTCCTAGGGGCATCATTGGCTGGCAGATCCTGAGTGCAATGAGTGTGGATGGAGCAATTGAGATGCCTGAGTAGGAACTTGGGGGGTGAAGCCTGCTGGGGCTGGGTGCAGGTATGAGTGGCAATTTCTCAGAGGCAGCTCTCTAGGGCCATCCAGGTGCCAGGGGAATGCAGTGGGACAGGCTCTCTGGCATCAGGGAGGGCTGACCCAGGGCTGGGTCAGCCAAGGACAGGGGAGTTGTCTGGCAGGCTCAGCCTCTGACCTCTCTGCACGACCCCCACCCCAGGTCCGGTGGATGATGTACTGGATCGTCTTTGCACTCTTCATGGCCGTGGAGACCTTCACGGACATCTTCATTTCCTGGTATGGGTCAAGGGGCTCTGTGGGCCGGGGGAGGGGATGCCCCACCCACGAACTGGCTCTCTGGCTGACCTTGTCCCCCTGTGCTCTGACAGGTTCCCTTTCTACTACGAGATCAAGATGGCCTTCGTGCTATGGCTGCTCTCACCCCACACCAGAGGGGCCAGCTTGCTTTACCGCAAGTTCGTCCACCCATCCTTGTCCCTCCATGAGAAGGTACATAAGGGGAGGCAGGGGGGAAAGGGCCCTGGAGCTTAGGGCATGGGGGGACACCTGGGTTCTAACCCTAGTCTATGGGATCTTGACAGCCTGTTCTTCCTCTCCTGGGGTAATCAAATGGGGGCACATGTGAGTGGCCTTTTAAGTATATGAAAAGTCAGCTAGAAGTTGGTTTGCGAATGGGGGGGCTGGAGCATGGCTGTTCACTGAAGTATGGGACTTGGGGGGCAAGAGGGGCACTGCTCTTGGTGTGGTTGCCAGCCCACTGTGGGTGGGCTGGGAGGCGTGGTACCCAGTAACTTCTGTGGGTCTGCAGATGAGGAGCAACTCAGACTGAACCCTGAACTCTCTGTGCCCTGCTCCATAGGAGATTGACACCTACATTGTGCAGGCCAAGGAGCGCAGCTACGAAACGGTGCTCAGCTTTGGGAAGCGGGGCCTCAACATTGCTGCCACAGCTGCTGTGCAGGCTGCCACCAAGGTGCCCTGGGCCCCAGCCCTCCATCAGACCCCCACCCCAGTGCCTTTTGAGCAAGTCCAGGTCTCTCTGTCAGTGCAGTGGCAGATGACAGCTGTCCATACCAGGGAACAGGGGTAAGAGGTGACAGGTGGGATGCTGGCAGGAGTGTGGAGCTCGAAGTTCACATTTCTCGGGCTCTGACACTAGCCGTGAACAACTGCTCCTGTTCTCTGGGCCTTAGTTTCCTGTTGTTACCACGAAGACCCAGAGCTAGAAGGTTGCTGAGTCGCTCTCAGTTCTGAGACCGTTGCCCCAGTGAACACCCGAAGGTCCGCAGCCCTTGACTTCCCTGGGCAGCTGCCCTGGCTGAGGCCATTTCCTTCTAGGAGCCTGTCCCTCTGGCAGGTGATGCAGCGTCCCTGTCCCTTGCAGAGTCAGGGTGCACTGGCTGGAAGGCTGCGCAGCTTCTCCATGCAGGACCTGCGCTCCATCCCCGACAACCAGGCCCCTACCTACCAGGATCCTCTCTACATGGAGGACCAGATGCCCCGCCACAGACCACCCATTGGTGAGTGGGAAGAGGGACCTAGAGCTGTCCCGAGAGGGCTGGCTTCCTTCACCTGAGCTGTGGCTTCTCCCAGAGAAGCTGCATCTTCAGGCCCACTCATCTCTCAGGCCCAGGCCTGCAGACTGAATGCCCTGCTTCGCCTCCTCCACCTCCCTCTTCTCCACCCAGGGTACAGAGCAGGGGGCCTGCCGGGCACGGACACTGAGGATGAGTGCTGGTCAGATACAGAAGCAGTGCCCCAGGGGCCACTCAGGCCCCGAGAGAAGCCTCTGAGCCGCAGCCAGAGCCTGCGAATGATCAAGAAGAAACCGCTGGTGCGAGAGGTCAGTGGTGAAGAAGGCGTGAGACTGAGGCTGCTGTGGCCCTTCAGCCTGGACCTCTCACGGTGTATCCACTCTTTCCCACAGGGCACCTCGCGCTCCCTGAAGGTCCGGACAAGGAAGAAGACAGTGCCCTCAGACATGGGCAGCTAGGGTCTGCACAGACTGCCCGGCTTTACCTCATGCCCCGGGGGCTCTGGGGGCTGTGGGAGGGGCCCTCTGGCTGCACGTTGTGCCTGCCTGCACCAGCTGCCCAGGCTCTGCCCTCCTGGCACCTGCTGTTGGTTGAGGGTCAGGCACAGAGATGACCCGAAATGTACCAAAGCCGGCTGGGCCGAGGGATCTATTTATTGTCTTTCCCATCCTTCTGCCTTTGCAGGCATGGGACCAGAGCCCTCCCCAGGCCCCTGTGAGTGAAACCAAAGCCCACTCTGTTGTGTTCATTCCTTCCCATCCTTCAAATTACTTGACAGCCTTCTCCAAGGCCTTGTGTGTGTGCCCTGGTTGTGTGTTTTGTGTTGGTGAATGAGGTCAGGTTTGTGCAAGTTTTGATAAATAAATACATGAAAGTATTCTGTTTCTCCTGGTTTGTATTCCCAGTCCTCACAGCACATGTTATTAAACAGCTTAGGATGAGGGCTAAAGGACAGACTTTTAGAGGGGCCCAGTCTTCAGGGGGAGACACCCATTGACAAATAAGTGTGGTGTGGCAAGTGCTGTCACAGAAAGTTCTTGGGGACCCAGAGTTTCTGTACACAGGTAACGGGAGCATTGCATGTCTGCAGAGTGGCCGCAAGAGGGCAGCAGGTGCCAGGGTCTGGGCTGCCCCCAGCTTCCAGGTCAAGGAGGGCGGGGTTCAAAGAGGCTGGCCAGAGCCAGTGCCCTGCAGGGACCTGGCTGCTGGTTGGCTGGGGGGAAGACACGGAACTCGGGTCTGGTCTTGGACAGCCCTCCCTGCTGCTTATGGTCATTGGTCCTCAGCCTGCCCCATCCATGGAGTCTCCTGTGTCAGCCTGCCACTCAGGCTCTGTGCCTGGGCTGGCTCCACCCACCCCTACCCTAATCTTGGGGTAGCAAGTCAGGCTCTGCCCTCTCCTGCCCCTGGATGCTGGTCTCCCTGCAGTGTCCCAGGGCTGCTCCCTTCTCCCACCCCCATGCCTGATTTTCCTTTCCTTTTTTGATTAAATGAAGAAGTAGGGGGGAGTGTCAGGTGGAGGAGGCGGGACAGTAACCCGCAATGACCTGAGGAGCACGGATTAACTCTTGGTGTGGGATTACCTGGGTTTTATTTGGGGAGGCGCTTAATCTGCAGGGGGTGGAGGATGGCTCCTCACATCTTGGTGTTCAGTGACTTCCTAGCTTGTTCTCTTGCATCATGGTGTTGCCTTATCTCTTCATTTATTTATTTTAAAAAATCTGTATTAAGCATCTACCAGGTACCAGGCATGTCGCCAGGTACTGGGGACACAAACCCAGCAATGGCTAGTGCCTGGGGCGTGACTACTCCAGCAGGTGCTGCTCTGAGCCCCTGACGTGTTGACCTGACCCTCACAGCAACCCTGGAGGTACAGCTATTCCTATAACCTCCATTTTACAAACGAGAAACTGGGCACTGAGAGGGCAAGTTAATTTGCCTGAGGCCACACGGCCAGTAAGTGGCAGAATTGGGCTCTGAGCCAGGCTGCCTGGCTCCAGAGTCAGTCAGCATATTTAAAACGCAGTGCAGGGCTGAAGTAGACGAGATGCTTCTTGTGTAGGAAGCAAGGAGACTAGGATGTATCGAACACTGGTGTGCCCCTGGCCTTGTACTGGGCACTTGACAGAGAGAATGTCCTTGAATCCTCCTGTGGAGTCTGAGGTCACAGGTTACATCAATTCTACAGATGGGAAACGAAGACTCGGGGAAGTGAAGGGACTTGTGCACATAGTTGTGCAGCCTGTGGGTTGGGGTCCCGTGTCCTGAGGCAGGCCTGCCCAGAAGTGGCCGTGGTAGAGGCAGAATGACAGGGTCCACACCCCTGAGCTGAGGGAGCAGAACAGAGGAGCATGTGATGAACAGAGGAAAATGAAGCAAAAACTCCAAAGGAAGGGGAGCTGGGGGGACCTGAAGTTGTGGGGGGCGAGGGAGCTCATGTGGGAGCTGGCCCTCGCATGACTTCATCCCTAGGATGGGGCCCTAGAGTGAGCTGGTGATGCTGTCGCAGGTCTGTGGTCTTGCCCCACAGCTGGCCCTGGCCCTGAGTCCCCCGCTCCCGTTTCAGCGGGTGATGAGCATGCCGAGCTCAGCACAACTGACAACAGCCTCCAGGCCTTTACTCTGGCCGCGTGGATTGCTGGCCCTCTCAGCAGTCTCTTTCCCGGCCTGGCATGACCTTCCTTCCAGCCCTGCTTTTTCTGAGAAGCCTTCCCTGACTTGCCAGCCCTCCTCCAGCTCCAGAGTCTCCCGATCGCGTCCTGCTTGCCCTGTCCTGGGAGCAGGATGCTGGGGGCTGTGCCGGCGTGCCCTCACCCGGCCCTCCCCACCTTCCCAGCTGGCCTCCCCCACACCCAGATTGCTCTGAGTGCCCCACCTCTGTCAACCTGGACAGGTGCGTGGCCCCATGCTGTCCCCCCGATGTGCTCTCCCTCCCCCACCCCACTCACTATTCTGTCCCCATTTGCCCTTTGAGGCCCACTCAGACCTCACCACCTCCCCCAGACCCTCTGTGGGCTCTCCCCCACCCCGTGGACTTGAGTGCGCCTCCAGCCCACACCACCTCTGCTCTTGTACCGGCCTCTGTTTTTGCCTTGAGCACATCGTACTTTCTCCCCCACGGCACTGTGACTTCATAGAGAATAGGCTGGCATCGTATCTATTTCTGTATCCCAGCCAAGGACAAATGGCGGTTTAGCCAAAGCGAAGTACCATGAAGTCCCACTTATTTACCGATGTCTGTGCTTGAGTGTTGCCTCCTTCGGGAAGCTCCGCTGACTTCCCTGTAGTGGGACTAGGAGCACCTTGTAATCATCAGGCGGGTGTTTGCGGGTAAAGGAACAAACACGGACACTGAGTGTGAGCTCCCTGAGGTCCAAGGGCCTCACTTTCACCTCTGCGCCCTGCATCTCCGCGAGACCCATCACAGAGCCTTGAAAATGCCCAGGTCTCTGTGATATGCGATTGACAAACAGCTGCTGCAGTTGCATGGGTTCCAAGACACCTTGGGGCCAGAGGGGAAGGGTGAAGAGAATTCCAGGTTCTGGGGCACTTCTGGCCAAGTCCATGAGTGTTCCTGGGACTATGACGTGGTGTTGGGGCTGGACTTCCCCCGGAAGCCTGCTCTGTTCTCTCTGAAGGCCACTAGACATCTGCCAACACTGCCTCCCTCTGCGTGGGGCTCCTGGCCTGTCCTTCGCCCTCTTTGGCCTTGCCCCTAGGGGAAGGCCAGCTAGGCTGTGCTCTGGCCTGCCCACGACCCCCAGCCTTCCATTACCTGCCAGTCTGCCCACTGCCTCCCCAGGCAGGAGGATTAGGGCTGGGCTGTGCTTCCAACCGGCCTGAAGCACAGGTGTGCGGGGCTCCATGCAGGGCACCAGGTAGGAGGATGCAGCAGCCTAGTTCAGCCCCCTCAGAAGCACACACCTCTGCTTGGCCCAGGTACCAGCCCCGCTGGATCAGAGCCCTGCCCTTGCTCCTCATCTACCCTGCCTGCCTCTGAGGTCCTCCCCCATTGCCACCCAAGCTCCCAGGCTCAGCAGCCTCTCTCCTTCCCACCTTCCCAGTGCTCCACCATCCCTTGGACCTTCCAGGTGGCTCCTCTGTCCCCCTGCCTCTCCACCCATCTCTACCTTCAGCCCCACCCCATGCTGGTCCCCCTCCCCGACTCCGGCCTCCACAGGCAGTATTTTCCACTGCCACTCTGGGTGGTGGCTGCGTGGTCAGCCCTTGTTTCCACACAACTGTGGCCCAGGAGTTCAGCTGGGGAGCCCTGGTTGGCACTGCCCCACCCTTGAGTGGGGTGGGAGAAGAACACTTAGGCCCTTGCCCCTTGTCCCCTTTTCTGGCGCCCAGCATCAGGGACTGGGACCCCCCAAACTGGGGAGGGGCAGAAGCCTGGCAGGAGGCGGATGCCCACTACCCAGGAGTTCCTGGGGGCCAGAGCTGAAGTTGCCAAGGTCCTGAGCAGGGGCGAACTAAGGCAGCTCTTTGTACCAGGTGGTTAGATTGTTCCAAGGGAAGGTTGGGGCAGAGGGGGAGGGGCGCTGGGGAGGCAAAGACTGAGAAGAGGAATTGGGTCAGGGATGTGGGTGGGTGGGTGAGAGGGGCGCGGGCATCTGCTACAGGGCTTCCTCCTGGCTCCCAAAGCATCTCCACGCTTCCCTTCCTCTCCCCTCCCCGCAGGTCCTGGGAGAATTCACCCCGGTATTCCCCCTCCCCCATGCCCCCGCCCCAGGCGTTGCCACAAGGGTGGGGGGTGGGGGGAGGCCAGCCTCAGCTGTCTGAAGGATGGAGGGGCTGGGGAAGTAGGGCTAGGTGCCCAGACGGCCGCGTGTGTGGGAGGGGATGTCCTCAGATGCCCTCCACCCGGCAGTCCCCGCTCTGACGTGGGTGCCCCCCCTCTCCCCGCCCGGATTAGTGGCAGCTTGGCCTGACTCTCCGGGGCTCCTTCCCCCGCCCCCGCCTGCTGCCCTCCCCTTGTCAGGGGGCTGCTCCACCCGAGGGGCCCTGTGCTAGCCCAGGTAAGGGGCTCTGGGGACAGCGTGAGGGCAGCTGGCTCGAGAGTGCTCCTGTGCTTGTCAGCATGAATGTGTGTCTCAGTGCGTGTGTGTGCGTGTGTCAGTGTGTGAGGAGTTACCGTGGGGCCGGGTGGGCCCACGCATGTCTAGGGGTGCCGGTCAGCTTGCCTTTGTCCACAAGCCCAACATAGTGTCCACGCATCGTGTGGCTTTCCTTCTGTGTTTGTGTCTTTTGTATGTCTCCTCAGCTCTGCTCCGTCCTCAGGCACAGAAGAGCCAGCTCCCAGGGCTCTGTGGGCCTGTGGCTTGGGCCGTGGAGCAGGATGGGGAGCTGGGTGAGGGTGGAAAGGGCCTCCTTCCCTCACCCCACCTCTCTGACCCCCTGTCCTGAGAGTCCTGGTCTAATCCAGAGCCTGTGCCCTGACAAAGCAGACATGGCAACTGGGGTGGGATGGCGGGAGGTGCCTGTCCTCGCTCCTCTAGGACGGTCCCCATCCCCTTTGGGGATGACAGTGACAGGCCCTTAGGGCCCTGGACAGCCCAGGCTCCCACCCTGCCCTGCCCAGCCTGTTCTAGGCCCCAAGCTGCAGGAACCTCCCCCCAGACTCTCCCGAAAGCAGGACACAGACGGGGGACCACAGGCACACCCCAGCCCCCATCTGCACCCTGGAGCCAGCGTGGGAGTGGGAGGCCGGAGCCTGGGTCTTGGGATTGCAGTCCGTAGTAGACCCTCTACAATCACCGCCTCTGGCACACTCAGGTCTGGCCACCCCTCGGGGGAACTGGGGGAGGAAGGCAGTGTTAATAACTCAGTCAAGTAAACAACCCTACCAGCTTGCCCAGCCACAGAACTGGCCTCTGGGGGGAGGTGACGGGCCAGAGGGAATCCACTCCAACCTGACCCAGGTCCTGCCCAGGGTGGCCCCTTCAGACCTCCTCTTCTCCTGGACCCTCCTCTCCTGGACCCTCCTCTTCCCCTCAGCTGGTGAGGGGACCCCCACTCCCCCTCCGGTCTTGTGAAAGGAAGGCTCCCTCCCTTGGCTCCCCTGGCTCCCCTCTCCAGGGATGGCGCTGTGACCCAGGACCCAGCCGGGCACCAGAGGACGCCTCCCTGCCACGGGATGGGGTGGGTGGGGTGCCGCTGCCTCCGTCAAGTCACCAAGTCACCAAGTCACGGGCTGGCTGACGGCAGGCCAGGGATGGCTTCCACAGGGAGGCAGGGGAATCTCGGGGTGGGAGGTGGGCGCCTGAGGGGAAGGGAAGCGCCCGTTGGGCGTGTGGGTTTCTGTGTGTGTCTGAATCTGTCTGTGTGTGTTTGAATCTGTCTGTTTGTGTCTGTGCTCGGGAACCACCCCCGCGGAGGAGCCGGGATGCTTCCTCGGGTGGAGGGTGCCCTGCTTTCCCATTTCCTCTCCTCCTCTCTGTTCCCTCCCAGGAGCCACTCCCATGGGCTCCTCTCCAGTGCTGGGCCCAGAGCACCAGGAACAGGGATGGGGCAGACCCCCAGAACGTGAGGCGGGAGGGAGCAGGTGGTGGAGCTGGGCTGGTCCCACCAGACACTTGGTGAAACCGAGGCCCTTAGAGCAGGCGCAGGTCAGAGCCCAGGCCTCCCAGAACCGTGAACACGGAACCCGCGCCATTGGGCCTCAGGAGGGGGCTTGGGTCAGGAGGTGAAGAGCAGCTCACACAGGTGAGGAGGCAGGACAGACACCGCCAGCGGGCTGTGCCCGTGTGCCAGAGCTGGAGAGGACCAGGAGCGAGTGGTCCAGCAGGCACAGGGCCGGCTGGCGTGGGTCAGCGCGCCCATCACTGACCCGTGAGAACCCGACTGCCCCTGCCAGCTCTGGCACTGTCCCCTCCCAGCCGCCTGCACTAGCACCCCAGGGGGGCACCCCGCCCCACCGTGGCCTAGTCCGGCCCCTCCCGCCCTTTGCTCCAGTTCCCGGGCTTGGCACCTAGAGTGGGGGTGCTGCCCGCCTGCTAGGCTCCGGGGCCGGGCCCACGGGAGGGTGGGGCGGCTGGGAAGCTGGCACGCTGCCCCCGGGGAGCCTCTCTCGGCAGGCGCCCGGGTGCCGCGGGGGGAGGGGGGAACAAAGGGCTCATTCTCCCCGTGCGCAGCCGGTGGCATCGCCGGGGCGTTGGCGGAAGCCCCCGGGGCCTGGGAGGGGGGCAGGCCCAGGCGGGGCCGCCGAATCACGGGCTCCTGTTTCCCGCAGGGTGCTGGAGGAGGAAACCGGCGGAGCAGCTTCCCCACTCTCAGTTGCGCGTCTGGCGATGGCGATCAGAGGTCCTGCTGCGCTCTCCCTCCATTAGCCGCGCTGCGACGCTTTGCGCCCTCGCCGGTGCCTCTCTCCTGGGTCCCGGGATCGGCGCCCCGTTCCAGGCACGACCCCCTCCCCCGGCCCCTCGGCCTTTCCCCCTCTCGGCTGTCTCCGACCCGGGGCGCGTGTTCCCCCCGGCCCGGCTCCCACTCTCCCTCCGGGGACACCGCTCCCTAGCCCCAGCCCGGCCCTCCACGCGGCGCAGCACGGAGTCTCCGCGTCCCATGGCGCAACCCACGGCCTTGGCCCAGAAGCTGGTGCGGCCGATCCGCGCCGTGTGCCGCATCCTGCAGATTCCGGAGTCTGACCCCTCCAACCTGCGGCCGTAGAGCGCCCCCGCCGCCCCGGGGGAGAGAGAGCGCCAGCGCTCTGAGCACGGAGCGCCGGGGAACCAGGCTTCGCCTGCCGGCCGGGAGGCCCAGGAGTCGGCCCATGGGGAGCGGGCGCCCGGTGCCGGCCCCGACGCCCGCAGCCGCCGGTGCTGCACCCGCCTTGTGAAACTTAGGTAAGTGCCGAAAGGGGGCGCCAGGAGCGCCCCTTCGGGGACGCTGAGCTGAACCCGAGCTGCAACAGGGAATGAGTTTACAATGCTCCTCTGGGCTGGGCTACACATCCGAAAGTTAGGATGCGGGACGGGGCTGGACCGCGTGGGAGTGGTGGCCCCAGAAAACCTCCTGCCTTCTGGGGCTTCTCCTAGTCCGCCGAGGGGGTCACGAAGAAGGAGCGCTGTGGCCCTGGTACCACCTGTCATCCTAGTCCTTTGTAGGCACGTTCAATTTTCCCTCCTTTGCCTCTCTCCCGGGCGCAGCCGGCTTTCCCCGCCTCCTTCCCGCTCCCCGCCAGCCTGCAGTTACTGCGGGTCGTCGGCGGCCCTGGAGTTGCCGGCAGCACTGGGGTGGCTTGACTCGTCGCAGCTGAGGGCCCTCAGCGCCCCTCTCAGTGCTGGCTTTCTCCTTCCCTTGGGGGCGCGGGGCAGTTCCCTGGGACTCAGCTTCAGAAGCGGAGAAACTGTAGAGCGCCGGGAAGAGGCAGAGATGGGCTGCCCAGGTTTGGGGAGCAATACCAGCCTGGCCCCGTGGTTCCCCCAGTGACTCCAGCCTGCCCAGCCCATACTTCCCACCACTATAAGCCTGGATTAGGCTGAGGGGGGAGGGGGGCAAGCAGCACCCCCAGAACTACAGACTGCAATGTGGGAAGAGGCCTCTGAGACCGCCACTGTTCCAAGCCCTCTGTTTCACAATGGCACACTGCGGTCCAGAGGAGTGACATGACTGCCCAGGGTGACAGGGCAGGTGACTGAGTCAGGGCCAGGAACCAGTCTTCTTGTCCCTAGTGCAGCGCCTTCCACCAAGCCCATCTTTCGGGGTCTTGTCCCCGTCCTTCCTCATGGCTTGTGACCAGCTTGCAGGCTCTTCAAGTCACATCACCCTAGAAGCAGCAGTCTCTGCTGAAGGGCTCTTGCCCAGGAAGCTGCCGATTCCCAGGGGTTTGGGGGAAGGGGTGACCTTCTGCACTGCAGCATCCCACCCAGGCGCATCCCCAAGCTGCATGTGGGCTGGCAGCGTGGAGCCCAGCTGTGGGTTGGCACTAGCCTTACTGGTTTGAGCCGCCTTGATGTTGCCAGGGCGGTGCCCACTCTGTACCAGGCAGTAGGGTGCTTGGGGCAGGTGCCTAAGAGGCTCGTGTTTTGGTGGTTATGCTCCAGGGACCCCCTCTGGGAGAGCCCCATGAGGGCAGAAGAGTGATGGAGAGTACGCCCAGCTTCCTGAAGGATACTCCAGCCTGGGAGAAGACAGCCCCTGAGAACGGCATCGTGGGACGGGAGCCGAATGCCCTGCCACCAGAGGGCCTGCGCCGTGGGGCGTTGTGCCTGGGAGAGTCCGCTCCCTTCTGGAGGGGTGTCCTGAGCACCCCAGACTCCTGGCTTCCCCCTGGCTTCTCCCAGGGCCCCAAGGACACACTCCCAACAGTGGAGGGTGAAGGCCCTCGGAATGGGGAGAGCAAGGCCAGCTGGCTGAGCAGCAAGGAGGGGCTGCGCTGGAAAGAGGCGATGTTCCCCCACCCGCTGGCATTCTGTGGGTCAGCATGCCCGCCTCGTTACGGCCCCCTGCTTCCTGAGCATAGCAGTGGCCATGTCAAAAGTGACCCTGTGGCCTTCCGGCCCTTGCACTGCCCCTTCCTTCTGGAGACCAAGATCTTGGAACGAGCTCCCTTCTGGGTGCCCACCTACTTGCCACCCTACCTAGTGTCCAGCCTGCCCCCCGAGCGTCCATGTGACTGGCCCCTGGCCCCGAATCCCTGGGTGTACTCAGGGGGCCAGCCCAAAGTGCCCTCTGCTTTCAGCTTAGGAAGCAAGGTGAGTGCTGAGCAGGCCATGCAAGGTAGCTCACGGGTCCTCAAGCAGCCCTGTCAGGGCCACACCACACTGCCCCCCCATTCTGATGAAAAGTCCCAGATACCAGAGCCTGTCATGTCAGCTCAGACAAAGTCAATGCCAGGCAATTCTTCTAGGCCTCTCCTGCCTTCAGGCTGTTTCCGGGGTTGACTCATCCAAGGTCCACTCAGAACAAGGCCCTGGGGATTGGGCCTCAGAATGTGTGATCTTGTTCTGAGAAAGGGGGACAGACAACGCCCTCTGTCTGGGAGAGGGGTGTGCAGGCAGCCCTGTGGCCCAAGTCTAGGACCCCTGCCCAGTAGGCAACTCCCATGGCCAGGGATGAGCTCTAAACTACTTTAAAACCAGTGTGGTACAGGGCATCAAACAACCTGGCTGGGTCCTGGCAGCCCTTTGGCAGCGGCAGACATTCCCCCTTCGGTTGCTGGCTTGTGGGGAGGTCTGAGAATTCCTGGGGGGTGACCAGGGCAGGTGGGCGACCATGGGAGCAGTGACTGTTAGCCAGTATTCGGGTTCTTCTGGATCTTCACAACCCTTAAGGCTGCCTGCTGGTGGTCAGTTTGCTCTTTTTTTTTTTTTTAAAGCAACAGAACCGAAGTCCGCACTAACTTAATCCTTTTTCCTCTCTTCAGGGTTTTTACCATAAGGATCCGAGTATTCTCAGGCTGACGAAGGAGCCGCTGGCAACTGTGGAACCAGGGTTGCTGGGCTTAGCCCCTGGCGGGCCTCTCCAAAGAAGTGGGGAGGCAGAGTGCCCCCCACTCCACCAGAGGGACAGAGAGACAGGCCTCGGCCGGCATCAGAATCTTTGCCCCCTTCTCCTGGAACATCCAGACACTGTTCCCCGGGGCCCCTGGCCTACTTGTCCCCCAAGCCTGGTTCACACTCTTGGCAACGTCTGGACTGTACCAGGGAGTGGGGGCCTTGGGTACCAGCTGGGGCCATCAGCCACACCAAGTTGCCCCTCTCCTGGGCCTCCTGCTACCCTGAGGGCCTGTTGCTCGTCCCACCTGCCTGCTGGAGATGGAGGCCTCCGCCCCTGTGGGAAGTGCCAGGAGAGCCTGGAGGGGGGTGCCAGGGGGGCCAGCGAATCCAGCGAGGAATCGGACAAGGTCTCCAGTCCCAGGGCCTGCCTGCCCAGCCACCACACCAAGCTGAAGAAGACATGGCTCACAAGACACTCCGAGCAGTTTGGGTGCCCAGGTGGCTGCCCCCAGGATGAGGAGAGCCCAGCTGCCCCTCTTCGGGCCCACAAGCGGGCAGGCAGCCCTGAGGTCCAGGGAGTGGCAGGCAGCCCAGCTGCCAAGCGCCCCCCTGACCCTTTCCCAGGCAGTGTGGGGAAAAGGGCCAGAGATCCACAGGACGTCCCCAACTTGCCATTGGGGAACAAGGTGGAAGCACAACAGCGTGAGGACCACAGAGGTAAGGGGGCAAGGGAGGGGCTGCTGGGGACCAACTCGGGAGGCGGCAGCTAGGCTGGGAGCTTTGCAGGGAGGTGGGGTCAGCAGGTCCTTCAAGAGCAGACTGTACCAGCATCTGTTGGGAGTTCCTCAGCATCTCCAGGTCAGAGCCTTCAAGCAAGTGGCTTCTATTTCTGTCCGCCTCCTCCCAAGCCATGGTGCAGGCGGCGGTGTAATAACATGGTTCAGAGCCCGGGCTCTGGAGTTCCAGTGGCCGGCTCCTGACTCTGCTGACTGGTGGCCACCTGACCTCAGTCTTGGGCGGGTCGCCTCTCCTCTCCGTGTCTCAGTTTCTTCGTCTGTAAAAGGAGATAAAGAGGACACCTACATCACCGACTGCCACGAAGATCAGATGATATCATCCGTGGGAAAGGCTTTGTGGAATTCCCAGCAGGGAGCGCTCCATCGCTGTTCACCTTTATGGTTGTCTGCACCACAAACCCCGGCCTGGAGGGCTGCCTCTCCAGAAGGGCCCCTGTCCTGCCTCAGGAACAAACGGCTGCTCTCCTAGCCAGCTGGGTCATGGGTGCTCAGTCGGGACTCTGTCAGTGTTAGGGCTGTGAGCACATCCTGTGCCCCTCTGTCACCCTGGGCCCTTTGCAGGGGGGTCTGGCGCTGCAGGCCTTGGCCTCAGTTCTTCAGGATCAGGTTCTCGGTTCCCCAGAGAGATCCCTCGACTCTCAGCTCTGGATGCGGACTCACAACGGCCTCGCCCCGGCACCCTGCACCTGGTTGTGGGTCTGTCCACGCTCCCCTAGTCCTGTGCCTGGACTGGGAAGCTGTTGGCCCCTTAACTGTCTTGGATTACCGCACCTGTGGCCTGTGTTGAAACTCTCCAGCCTTCTCCCCTTCCGGCGCCCTCCGTCCACGCTGGGATTGTCTCCTCACGTTGTCACGCAGCCAGCGGCGTTGCTAAGCCCATGGTGGAGCTATCCAAAATCTGCATTGGCTGGACCCCACACTTGGGTCAGGACCAGCACCGCTGCTGCCCTGGCCCCGGGCTCAGTGGCCCTGATGCTCCTCACGGTCTATCAGTCACGTCAGGCTGTTGCCAAGCTCCTCTTGCAGCCTTTTTTTGTGAAGCTTCTAGCTGTCTGGTCCACTCTCACTGGTTCCAAGTCAGGCCTTGTGGGCCTGGATCTAAGGACTGGGCTGGTTCTGCATGTGGACAGCTGGGTGCTAAGGCAGGGCCTGGGGTTTGCATGAGCCCAGGGAGGTCTGGACTCCGGACTAGCTACCTTGTCCCCTCAGGACCCCAAGAATGCAGGGCCAACCTCCAGGACCCAGGACATCAGGATGCACCCTGCTCAGCACCCCCAGCAGGCACTGCCCAATGCCCGAGCTGCGCCCAGGCAGCGGGAGAGGTGGGAGGGCTTGCCAGCCATTCCCCTCAAGTGCCCAGGTGAGCCCTTGCCCGAGGACCTCCCTGCATTCTCCCACTCGGGGCTCCTTCCTCACCTTCTGCTTCCCTGTCTCCATCCAGACGGTCTCAGGGAGGGGAGCAGCAGCAGGAGGACCCGGCAGCCGGCTTCGAGGAGGGAGGAGGGTCTGGCTCAAAGGCCGGGCTCAGCATAGGCCTCGCCAAGCACCTGCTCAGTGGTTTGGGGGACCGGCTGTGCCGCCTGCTTCGGAGGGAGCGGGAGGCCCTGGCCTGGGCCCAGCGGGAAGGTGAGCAGTGCCCACAGGGCACTGGGGGCCCCGGGGGAGCCTGCTGCTTTCACAAGGGGCATGGAGGCCTCTGAGTGTGAGCCCCTCCCTCCCACCAGCACTGTGTGGGTCCTGCTTTGCCCTTATTCCAGCTAAGGCTCTTGGGCACCATGTTTTGTGAAGTTTCTGGCCTGGGTGGGCGAGGTTGGGAGGGTGTAAAATCTGGTCCAGACTAGCCATCTAAGAGCTTCAGGGCTTGATGGGGAAACAAGACTGAGTGCCCGGTGCCTGTAAGAACACTAGAAGGTGTGGGGGGCTCCCTGCGGGGGTGCACGAGGAAGGGCTTCCGGGCGGTGAGGCTCAGGGCCCTGGGAGGCTGCTGGGCTTTGGGCTGCTGTTTGAGACTGCGGAGCCCCTCTGGCTCCAGGCTCTATCTCCTGCATCCATTTCATGGTACCTGGAGGGCAGTGTGTTTGGGAAAACCCGACCCTTCGGTCCCTCACTTCTGGGTGGAGGCCTGTTGATGCCTCCTTCTTGTCCCAGAAAGTCCAGTCCCTGTCCCCTTTTGTCAGCCCCTGCCACTCCCTGAACCCGGGTTCCCGGCACACCACATCAGTGTACGGCCTGCACGTCCTTCCCGGCTCACCTGGCTTGTCTACTCCCTCTGGCCTTGGCGCTCTGTATTCCTTCTGTCTGGAAGGCCCTTCCCCTCCCTTTCCACCTGGTGAATGAAAACTTACTCATACTCAGGCCTGTCTGTGGGCCTAGCCTCACCCCCCACCCTCGGCCTTCCGTTTTATTCTCCCGCCCCAGCACCCGCCCTGCGGTGCTTCGTCGTTACTGTGTGTATGGGGCCAACTGCCCTTGGAATGTGAGCGCTGGGTGGGCAAGCGCCAAGTCCCAGGTAGGCTTGTCCAGGGCAGGACACAGTGTTTGCTGAGTGGCATCCTCGCGCCTACCAGTAAGAGCCCAGTCGGAAACTCTGGTTGAAGGAAGGCACGGCCTCTCGTAAGCTTTCCTCTCCTGACGCAGAGTCCCCTGAAGAAAGCCTGCTCAGGAGGGATGGGGTGGATGCAGAAATGTGCTGGAAGTGGTGTGGGTTGGTAGTTTGGGGCCAGAGGGAAAATCCGTGGGGCAGGACCTGGGGAGGTGGGGCCTGCACCATCCCTGTGCGGGGTTTCTGGACACAGCGGTGCTTCTGGGAGCTTCTTGATAGGGCTGTCGTGTCAGGGGCTATCTGGGAGGGGCCTGGCCCCTTTCTGGGATGGCGCTTGGGAGAAACCACTCCTGCTTCTCCCCAGCCCTGCCTACAGGCCTGCCACACAAGGACTTCAGGTGGGGCCTGTGGCGTGAGCCCTCTCTGACCGTGTTCTCTCCCCTGGGCCGCAGGCCAGGGGCCAGCCAGCACAGAGGACGGCCCAGGCACTCCAGGTTGCTGCGGCCGCTGCCACCACGGACTCTTCAACACCCACTGGCGATGCCCTCACTGCAGCCACCGGCTGTGTGCAGCCTGTGGTCGCCTGGCGGGAGCTGGGAGGGCCAGGGAGAAAGCAGGTAGGGAAGGAGCGGGGACGAGAGTGGGAGGGCGGGGACCGGGGCTCGGAAGGGCTGCTGGAAGGTCTGTGGCCGTGGTTGGCTGCCTCTCTCCTAGAAAGCCTCCCTCCCCAGCCCCACCCGGTGCCCCCTAGAGCAGACCTTTCCCTCTCCCCAGATCACAGGGCCACGCCCGAGTCCTTGCCCACCCTTAAACGGAGTCGAGTGCCGACTCTGTGCCTCCCACTCTGTCCGCTTGCACCTCTTTAAACCTTAGAGCGCTGTGAGGTGGGTATTTGTGCCTCCATTTTCCGGATAAGAAAACTCCGGGAGGTCAAGCGACTCATCGAAAGTCACAACTTCCAAGCGCTGGGCTCGAGATTTAGGCTCAGGGCCTCCGACTCCAGGTCCTGCTCTTTTCATGGTTCTCAGCTTTCTCTTCCTCGGCTCAACTGGGCCACCCAAGGGCTTGAAATTCCCCATTGTTCTAACAGACATGGCCAAAAACGAGTTCCAGGGTCAAAACGTTCCGAACACTGTATTCTACGTTTTGGAGTTTTACAACTCATTTCAGCATATTAAAGTCTCTGTGTTCCGCAAGCAAAGGATCCTGTGTCACTTGAACCCAAGTGTCCCAGAAAGGCCGTGTTTTGTCAACTGTCAAGCCCCCTGGTTAGATATCGCTGCTCTTGCCCCTCTTCCCTGACCTGAGCCGAGGTGTGCCTTGGCTTCTGGACCTGCAGCCTCGCCCTTTCTCCCCACAGGCTCTCCGGAGCGGTGTGTGGAGGAGTGTGCCCCCGAGGGTGGACACCCGGCCTCTTCCTTGGTGCTCGCTCAGCTTGTCTCCAGCCAGGGTGAGCCATCTCGGAGGGCTGGAGGCGAACAGGGGCAGGTCCTGAGGGAGCCCAGCTTCCTGCTGGGCCGTCCCTCAGCCTGACGTCATGCCCTCCTGGTTGTCGAGTTCAAGCAGCACAGGGCTGCCTCCTGCCTGCGCTCATGGACACACTCCATCTCCCCTCCCGCCTCCAGCATTGGCGGAACTGAGCACCGCGATGCACCAGGTGTGGGTCAAGTTTGACATCCGGGGGCACTGTCCCTGCCAAGCTGATGCCCAGATGTGGGCCCCTGGAGATGGGAGCCAGCAGGTAAGAAGCATGGGACAGATCACAGAGTACTAGCCCCAGGTGGGCCCCAGGGTGCAGTGTGTCTGCAAATTCCTTGCCTTGGCAGGGTTTGGCCCCTCCCCTTCCATACGGATGAAGTGGGACATCAGGCTACTTCCCACCCTCCCCTGGGAGCCAGGATCTACGGCCCAGTGCCAGCACTTGTCCCACTTCCCTCAGCTTGCATCCTGCCCAGCAGAAGTCCTCACTGTGCCTGCCCAGAGCTCCTACCCACCCACCCACTCCGTGCGTGTGTCAGCTTAGCCCGGCCATATCATGCTAGAGCTGCTTGCTTTCCTGGCCCGTCTCCCCACATCCCAGGCACAGGCTCCTGTCAGCGAGGTGTGGCCTCAGCTTCGCAGCGTCCCTGCACCTAACACATAGCAGGTGCTCAAGGTGCATTTTCAAAGCTTTTATGAAACTTGTGGTTTTGATATAGAAGTTAGTTATTCAAGAAATAGTTTGCTAAATGCCTTTTGCATGCCAGACACCAGGCTACATACCCATGGTGGAAAATGTGGAAAATACAGACAAGTATACGAAAGAAAACGACAATGGCCTGTAATGCCACCGTGGTCATTTTGCCATCGGTAGTAGTTTGCCTGCCTGGTCATTCAAGTCTGTTCCAGTGCACGTCAGACCATACCGCACGCAGAATTCCACAAGCAACTTCTTTCCACCTAACATTCTACCATATAACCTTTTGCTCCTTGTGAATGCAATTTAAGACTTACAAGAGCCCGCTGTTAATACATGTGGGCTGACTTGGATTGAGTTGCGTTTGCCATTTTTTAATTTCTGGTCGGATTGTGGGGGGTGGATGGGTTTAACAGAAGGAGCCGACAGAGAAAACCACCCCAGCTCCACAACCCTCCTGCAACGGGGACACCGACAGGACCAAGGACATCAAAGAGGGTGAGTGGCCCCCCTGCCCCTCTTTCAGCCTGAGGTGGGGATGCCGGGTCAGGGCGGGAGCCTCAGGAGAGATTGGGCTTATTTTAACCGCCCCTCTCCCCCCATTGCCATCACTCTTCTCAAGTTGTTCTGGAGAAAATATGTCTACATCAATTTAGGACAAGCTTCCCAACCTCCCTCCAGCCAGACCCCTTTCTGAGCCCTCTTTTGGAGCGGTTCTGGATACCAGTAGGAGAGCTGGGGGTGGGAGCAGGGGAGCACAGTGCATCTGACCGGGCCAGCCTGGTGGGGAGCAAGCAAGCGCGGCCAGGAGATGGGAGGGTGCAGGAGGCATGCGGGCCAGGGAGCCTCCAGATGAAGGCCACCCTGTCCTCTCCTCAACAGAGACCCCGGACTGCACAGAGGTCTCTACAGAGGGCCGTACCAGCCGAGGGTCCCTGCCCTGTCCCTCTCTCTGTGAGCTGCTGGCCTCCACTGCTGTCAAACTCTGCTTGGGGCACGAGCGTATACACATGGCTTTTGCCCCCGTCACTCCGGCTCTGCCCAGTGTGAGCAAGGGGCTGAGGGAGGGGTTGGGGGCATGGGGACAGACAGAGGCTGGGCCCGTCCTCCCTGTGAGTCCGCAGGTCCTGAGCCCCTCTGTCCCGGTTGCTCACTGCTCGCAGGATGACCGGATCACCAACATCCTGGACAGCATCATTGCGCAGGTGGTGGAACGAAAGATCCAGGAGAAAGCCCTGGGGCCCAGCCTGCGGGCCGGGCCAGCCCTGCGCAAGGGTCTGGGCCTGCCCCTCTCGCCAATTCGGCCCAGGCTGCCTCCACCAGGGGCTTTGCTGTGGCTACAGGAGCCCAGGCCTCGATGGCGAGGCTTTCACCTCTTCCAGGAGCACTGGAGGCAGGGCCAGGTGAGGCTCTTCTCCCCGCTCCCAGCTCTCCCTGCCTGGCTTGCTCTCGGGGCCTCCATCCCCAGGCCCAGACAGACCTGGCCCATCACTTAGAGGGATGGCCTGGCCACCTCTACAAGATACCCCGGCTTCACCGTGTTGGGCAGCTCATGCATTCTCCTGTGTCCCCCTCCCCCCCGCTGCCCCCCACACGACAGCCTGTGTTGGTGTCAGGGATTCAGAGGACATTGCAAGGCAGCCTGTGGGGCACAGAGGCTCTGGAGGTGCTCGGAGGCCAGGTGAAGATGATGCCCCCCCTCGGGCCTCCTCAGCCCACAAACCTGGGCAGTGCAGCCTTCTGGGATGGATTCTCCCGGCCTGAGAGTAAGTATCTTGGATGTGGGGTGGAGGGCACTGGGAGCCAGAGCGGGTGGCAGTGGAGTCCCTGGTAACCCTGGGGGCAGCTGGAAGCAGAGCCTAGGGCAAAAACAGGACTATGTTGCTGGGCAGGGGGCAGGGCCTCCGGGCAGTGGCCTGTCTATGTCTCCCCCTAGTTCGACCCAAGTCATCCGAGGGCTCAGTCTTCTTGCTGCACAGAGCTCTGCGGGATGAGGACACCAGCAGGTATGTGTGGTACCTCGGGCTGGCCTGCCCTCCCTCCCTCCCACCTGCCACTGGCCCCTTGCCACCCCTCCTCTCCCACTTAACCCCACCTGTGACCGTAGGCACACTGTGCTTATCTCTGGCAGTCACCCAGTAGTGGGGGCCTTTGATGGGGTCTCTGGTGCTTGAGTTAAGCCTGCTGGGCATAACCTCCCCCACAGGCTGGAGAACCTGGCTGCTAGCCTGCCCCTCCCAGAGTACTGTGCCCTGTATGGGAAACTCAACCTGGCTTCCTACCTCCCACCGGGCCCCACCCTGTGTCCACTGGAGCCCCAGCTGTGTGCAGCCTATGGTAAGTGTCCCCTCCGCTCCTTCCCATACTCACCTCTGTTCTCCTCCTCTCTGCATCTGTACGTCTGTGCCAGGGTTCTAGGACCTGTTCTCAGTTGTCCTTTCTCTGTCTCTGTGCAGGTGTGAGCCCACACCGTGGGCATCTGGGGACCAAGAACCTCTGTGTGGAGGTGACAGACCTGGTCAGTGTCCTGGTGCGTGCTGAAGCCCCACTGCCTGCCTGGCATCGCGCACAGAAAGGTGGGCCCTCGGCCCAAAGCAGGGGTGGGGACAAGCTGCAGGTGGGGGGTCTGTGTCGGCCTGCCCTGGGCACCCCTGAGCTGACTTTCTCCCTCAGACTTTCTCTCAGGCCTGGATGGGGAAGGGCTCTGGTCTCCAGGCAGCCAGGTCAGCAGCGTGTGGCACGTGTTCCGGGCACAGGACGCCCAGCGCATCCGCCGTTTTCTCCAGATGGTGAGGAGGGAGCCAGGAGCCCACCCCTTCCCCTGTGCGGACCCCTGCTCCCTGGCAGCGGGGACTCCCACCCCAGACTCCCACTCCCTCCCACTCTTGCCCTGTCTGTGCGCGTCCTGTGCTCCCCACCCCTTCAGGGGAGCAGGCAGGCGCAGAGCAGGCAGGCTGAAGGCCGCATGGTGGGGTGTACGGCAAGAGGGGGTTTGGGTGGGGAGCCAATGGTGAAATGAAAGCTGGAGTGGTTGTGGGCTGGGCACTGTGCCGGGGTCCTGAGGTGCATTACCTCAGCCAGTCGTCACAACCGCCCTGTGAGGTAGGTTCTGCTGCTTTCCCATTTTGCAGATGGGAAAACTGAGGCTGAGTGCTGGAGCTGGGCCCTGAGCTTCTGTTCCCACCCCAGGCTACCACCCTGTGCTCCTCCCTGGGGCAGGCACCTCCCCTTCATGGGCAAAGGGAAGCCTGTCTGAAATGCCCACCTTCTGCTCATCCTTAAGTCATCGACATCTCACAAGGAGGTGCTCCTCGGGCTGTTAGCAAGTGAGAGCTGAGGGAGGCCATGGATATGCCGGGGGAGAGACTGGACCGGGCTGAGGGGCAGGAAGGTCCAGGGGGGTGGGGCCAGCGTTGAGGTTAGGGCAGGCCCGGGGCTTCCGAAGTCCAGTTGAGCTCTGATTGTCCTGGGGAAAAGATGTCCACCAAATATCAGCCCTGCTAAGGGGCACACTCACACATGGTCATGCAGACGTCAGCGTGGCTGCCACTGATGCCCCGCCCACAGGTGCACACACCTGCACACGTGTCACACACAGGTCTGTGGATGCGCATGCAGGTGCTGGAACGCATCTGCAGAGGGGAGAAGACAGAGGCACCCCTTCATACACACGTGGCCTCGTCTGGTCTGGGTGTGGCTGGCTCTGGGCAGTCCCACATGGCCAAACCCCATGACTCACAGGGAAGGTCTGAGGGATGTATTCTCACTTGGTTTTCTGGGAAACACTCTTCTACCCCCAGGATGGGCTTGAACTTCAGGGAGCAAAGGAGCCTGACACCTGCCTGGAGCAACCCTCAGATCCAACCAGGCTCAGCAGCCTCCCCTTTTCCCATGGCCATCCTGGAGCCCTGAGCCCTAAGCCCTGAGCCCAGGGACCATTGCTGGGGTCTTAGCTGGAGGGGGCCAGTTGGAGTGGGATGCTGGCAGTCACCTCAGCAGGTGTCCCCTGCGCATCTCCTCCTCTGGCCTCTGCCAGTCCCTGTCTGCCCAAAGAGCTCCCTGCTCTGGTTTGGTTGGTAAAGTGCCCCCCCACCCCCTGTCCCAGCTGTGCCCACCCATATCCACTGGGGATCAGAACTTCTGCGTGGCCATGCCTCTTCTGAATCTGGGGTCTTAGGGTAATTTGGGTGGTCTCTCCAGGAACATGCAGCTACCTAATCACTTACAATTTAGGACACAGTTCAGGATGTTCACTAGAATCCAGCTCTTGGTGTAGGTAGTTCAGGAGTTGGGACTATGCAGGGTGTCTTCCTGGGTTTTGGAGAAAGGAGTATGCTTGAGTGAGGGAGGAGAGGGCCCAGGGCCAGGGACACGGGCTCTTCAAGGTTTCTGTCCTCAGGAAAAGCAGAGATTTAGATTCCTGATTTCAGAGCCTTAATCCTCTCCTCTAAGCTCCTTTCAGCCCAGTCTCTAGTCTGCCAGCCTGAGCGGCCCAGCCCCTCACCTCCCAACCCCTCCCCTGCTTACCCTTCGGGACTTGAATGCCTCAGCTCTTCCCAGCACCCTTGCAGTTTGGGAAGTTCATGTCCCGACCTACAGCCCTGCCCTCACCACCTCTCGCTTACTCACTCCTCTTTCTCTTCTTTGAGGTGTGTCCGGCTGGGGCGGGCAACCTGGAGCCTGGCAGCCCAGGCAGCTGCTACCTGGATGCTGGGCTTCGGCGGCGCCTGCGGGAGGAGTGGGGTGTGAGCTGCTGGACCCTGCTGCAGGCCCCAGGAGAGGCTGTGCTGGTCCCTGCGGGGGCCCCCCACCAGGTGCTTCCGTGGGGAGAGCTCAGTGTCAGGAGCAGCAAGAACAGCAGCACAATGACACCCCCCCAGCTGTTACAGCCTTGTTCCTCCTAGGGGACACAGAGAGCTAGGCAGGGCAGGAAGCCCCGCTCCCATCGTAGTAGTCTTCTTGAACTGGCTTTGAGTCCCTGGGTACCGGCTCTGGGCCATCTCTGGGATCCCCTTGGCCTGGTTTTGGCCACGCCCTTTGGGATGCTGGTGTTGGACCCAGCGGTTTTCTGAGAGCTGGGTGGGGTCATTATGGGAAGTAGACCCCAGGGCCAAGCTGGGCTGTGGGCGGGGGTGTGATCCTGAGTCTCCACTGACCCTCCTGCTTACCTCCTTCCTGGCACAGGTGCAGGGCCTGGTAAGCACAGTGAGTGTCACTCAGCACTTCTTGTCCCCGGAGACCTCCGCCCTCTCTGCTCAGCTCTGCCACCAGGGACCCAGCTTGTCCCCTGACTGCCGCCTGCTTTATGCCCAGGTGAGTATGAAACTGGCCAGGAAGCCAGTGTGGCCAAGGCCATCCGTGGCACGGCTGGCGTGGCAAAGCAGACCTAGCCTTGCGCTAAGCAAGCCAGTAGCCTGGGCTCGGGAAGGGCGTTCTGGGTCGGAGAGCCCCTGAGCGTGGCTATGAACCCCTTGTCCTCTCTCTTTCTCCTAGATGGACTGGGCTGTGTTCCAAGCGGTGAAGGTGGCTGTGGGAACATTGCAGGAGGCTGAATAGGGGCATCCCAGGCGTCTGGGGAAGAGGAGGGGCAGGTAGACCGGGTACTCAGCTCAGGCATGGCATAAGGAGAGAATGACAATGGGGACTTGGGGACTTTTGGTCAATTCCACAAGTACCACTCTGGGCACTGGCAGGGCACCCTGTTCCCCGCCCCTGGCCTGGGCCCTAACGCCAACAACCACAGTGCCACCAAAGTTCCCACCTGCCCTTCGCTGGCTGGCATCGGCTCTGCCCCTCTACCCTTCTCCATGGTACCAGGCCCACGCTGGGGGTGACAGAGTCCCTCTGACCCCTGCCTCTCAGCCCAGGAGACAAACAGCCCTTCCTTGGGGCATCACTTTGGGAATCCCCCTGGCTTAAGCAACACTTTCTGCTGCCTCACCCCTGGCTGTCCGACCTGTGCCACGCTCTTTTACACCACCCACCTCATTCGGCTCCTGGCGCCCACTGCACTGCAGGCCTGCTGGACAAGGGGCCCCCCCGAGCGCCTGCCCTCTTGCCTGGGGGAGAGCCATGAAGTGTGGGGAGGGGGCACCTCAGGACGATACCTAGGTTTGGCCGAAAGGAACGACCAGGGTGAGGCCCTGTCGCTGCTGCCTCTGCTCACCTTCCCACCTTCCCATTTTCCATTAAAGTCTGTTGTTTTATGAAAGCTGCCAGTGTGGTTGGCCCTGCTCCTGCAGGCCACGTGGATTGGGGAAGGAAGGGGGACTTGGAAGGCGAACCTGGTGGGCAGAGCTGGGGCTGTCCCTAAGGGGGCGCACACAACCCCCCACCCCGCCCCCCACCTCTGCTCTTCTTCGGGGCCTGGGCCCCTCCCTCGCACTGAGGAGCAGATGAAGCCTTCCAGGGAGGTGCCCCTGAGGATGCTCCCGATGCCACCACGACAGCAAGGCAGAGCCCTGGGCACAGCCGCAAAGTGGCCTCAAGCCCCAACCCTCCCCAAGAACTCCTGGCCACCCCATCTCTCCTGTCTGGTCTGACCTGCAGCTCCGGGAGTGTGGCCCAGGACAGCCTTCTCCCAGGACTTGGCCTGCCTCGCCAAGACAGTCGGCAGCCCCGCCCCTCCCCCAAGCCCTCGGGCGTGGTTCTGCCCTGGCCCCCCTCCCCTGGTGCATCTTGGCCCCAGCATGCTCCTGCTCGTCATACCTAATTCTTCTGCAGTGGTTCTGGAAATGTGTTTTTTTAATGAAATAAAAATTTTAAAAATAAATTTAATACACTTTCCGAACATTTAGGAAATAAGAGAAGTCACCTGTAAGACCACCTCAACTCACCCCCAACTCAACCACTGGTAGTAATTTGGTGTGTTTCTCCAAGGGTCTGTTTTATACGTACTTGAGTTGGTGTGCTTTTCCTTGCCTTTTTTTTTTTTAACAAACACTGTTGTGACCATTTTCTGTGTTGCTACTGAACCTTCATTATTAACTACTGCTTATATTTCCTTAAGTGGCTTTGCCATGATTTACATAGCTATCCCATCCCTCATTTTTAAAAAAAATTAGATTTCTCCATTGTCTGCAAAACTAGGTTATTCCCATTTTTCCATGTGATAGAAAAACAAAAAAAATTAAGACACTCCTACACTTTAGCATGCCACTGTTTTCATGTAAGTGACCTCATTTAATCCCTTATCATAACTTTGAGGTAGCTATTATTTATTTCCATTCAACGGAAGAGGAAACTGGCAGGCCGGGGGTAAGTGAGTCACCCAAGGTCACACTGCAATTTCAGTGGCGGAACTGGGATTTGGACCAAGCATCCCGACTCCGGCTGCCTCGTCTGCATTAGAGTCTTAGGGTGCAGTGGCCTCTGCAGATGGCGTCGTTGTCTTCTCTGTGCTCCCAGCACAGGAGCTTTATAGCTCATCCTGTTCCAAGTGGCACTGAGTGGCCCTGCCTACACTTCACTCTCTATAGCCTTGTCCTGATGCAGCCCCAGAGCGCCCAACATGGGGTCCTTCCTCGAGAAGACGAGGATGGCCCTGCCATTGGGCCCCTTTGTTCCCCACAGTCCTTTCCGGCCCCTCCCCCCTCATGGAGGGTCCCAGCACTCTCCAGATGGACCAAAGGCCCCAGATCCAGAGCAGGAGTGAGGCCAATCCAGGTGAGAACTGGCCCTCTTCCTCACGGAGCTCAGCTGGTGCCCCGCCTCGCCTTGTGCAGCCCCGCCCTTCGGGTGCCTGCTTTTCCCGGCAGCCCCACTGCCCCCCTTCCACCCAGCCCCGTTGCCACCCTGCCAGCACAGAGGCACAGTCTCAGTGCTGGAAGTGACCTCGGGTGTGTATTTTCAATGCTACCTTTTTCTTTTTTCTGATGAAGTACATTTTTTAGACGCATAATTTTGAGATGATTGTAGATTTACAGTCGAGTCACAAAGACAGTACAGGTGGTTCCCAGTGACCCTGTAGCCAGCTTCCTCTGGTGTTGACATGGCGCACAACCATGACACAGTGATGGAAACTGAACACTGTTAAGTAAGAAGCACTGTCTATGGGGAGTCACCAGTTTTCCGTGAATGTCCCTTCTTTTTTTCAGGATCCACCTATGCCTGCAACTTACTACGACCTAGAGGGTAGACATGGGTCCCCCAAGGGCACAGCAGGCTGGTGGCAAAGTGCAGATTGAAACCAGGCCTGCTCCCTACACCTGCGGCCACTGCCCTCCTTACTCTTCCCACTGTGACAAGGGACAGGGTTTGCTGCTCTGTGACCGACTCGAGCATCACAGACATCCTTGCCCCAGCCTGCCTGCCCATCCCTGTCCCTGTTTCCAAGACGGCCCACACTGCCTTTCTGCACACAGGCTCACAAGCACACGTGGGCCCTCGTGGCCTGGAAATGGCTAGCTCAGGTCTTGCCACTACTCTGTGGCCACTATACTGTGTGGACACTCTGGTCCACCTCACTGCACAGCTGCCCCAATAAACCAGCTCTCTTCCCTCTCTGGGAATAGAGGGCGTGGAGCAAACTAGAAGGGTTTCTCTCTCCGCCCCGTGAAGTTCCTCAGCTCTTCCCATTCTGTCTCAGGGCCTCTCCTGCCTCTATCTGGGGTGTGCTCTCTTCCTCCCCAAAACAACAGAACATCTGCTTTCTGTTGTCTCCCTCAGCTCTCAGGAAGGGCTGGCACACCTGCCCGTGCATCCTTCACAGTCAGCAGTTGGCTTTTACATGGGCACGTGTGCTCCTCACGGCAGGGGTGACTGGGTCCACTTCAGAGGAGTGCTTTCCCCAGTGGTCATGGGGGAGTGGAGCTGCGGCGGGTTGCAGTCTTTGCTCTGCTAGGTAGTCGGGCGGGCCGTCTGGTGTTTATCTTAGGCTTCCTCTGAGGCGCTCAGAGCCCTGCCCAGACATGACCTCATTCTCTCTCAAATCATCCCCGGGAGGCAGAAAGCAGTCTGGGACCAATGCTGTCCCCACTTCACAGATGGGAAAACTGGGACACACACACACACACACACACACACACAGAAACCATGTTGACAGGGTGCTCTGTAGTCCCCCATGAGCTCAGTTGTTTTGCTGAGTGGGCCTTTGTGTTGTGGCAACAAATGCTGTGGCCAGGGTTGCCCACGGGGGTTGCCGGGCTGCCCAGGGAGGTGACTTATGCTGACCAGCCCATGGAGCTCCTTCCATGACATCTCCCCTCCCAACAACGCTGTGAAGGAAGAGCTCTTGTGAGCCTACCCTACAGATGAGGAAACTGAGGCCCACGACTTACCCAGGGACACAGAGCCAGACAGTGAGCAGAGGCCTGGCATCTGGCTCCAGGTCCAATGCTCTGTCCACTCCACCAAGCGACTGTCCCTCAGAAAGGGAGGTGTGTGAAGCCAGCAGGAGAGAAAGGGGAGGCCTGAGAAGGATCCCAGATTTGGCTGGCTTCACAATTTCACACCAGCTGGCCCTGCCTTCCTGTCCTGAGAGGAGGTCAAAGGAAGCCCTGAGGAGGAAAGGTCAGGTTGGGAGAGAGGCTGGAGCTCGCCAGAATCCACACCCTGCTCTCAGTGCAGCAGGCCCAGCCAGCTGGGTGTGGGGGCAAGAGAGATGAGAGAGCAGGACCTGGCCCCTGCCCTCCCAGGGCTCTCAGGACACGGGGTAGAAGGCTGAACGTGCAGGGGAAATGCTGTGGGCAGGGAGCCTGGACGCTGATCCTGGGGCCCTCTCTGCCCCAAATACCCCTCCCATCGCCAGCCACACCTTGTCATCCCAGCCCGGATCCCTCCCTCCTATGAGCGCTATTTACACCTCCTGTCCAATCAGTTAGCACTTGGCTTATAACCCTAAGTTGACTTTTTATTATAACTTTATCTACCTGCCTAACTAGATCAGAATCTCCTCCACGGCAAGAGCTTGTGTACCCCTGCCACTGTGACATTCAGTACAGTTTTGGTGAAAAATGAGGTTATTTGAGAAGTGATCATTTTGGGCAATGAACTGGTATGTTTATGATAAAAGCTGGAAAATGGGCTCCAGCGGGGGCCCCAGGCGTCCTTGACGTTATCAGGCTTGTTGTGACATCACCGTCGCTGGCCACCGTGCCGCTCCACAGCCTGCAGGCAGGATGATGTATCTCAGAACCGGTGCAGACCTGTGCTCACTGGAGAAATTAGCAAGGCTGGGGGCTGGAGAGGGAGAGGAGAAACGGATAGGGAAACCGAAGCCCGGCGGGTCCAAGTTGCCTGTCGCAGCGTGTGGGTCCCCTTACGGATTGGTCCCGCCTCCGCAGTGACCAGCCGGGCTAGCCAATCCCAGTAGGCCGCGGGGACGCGCAGCCTATCAGCGTTCGGGACTCAGCTGGTGCTTCCGTGTTCGCGAGCACGCCCAGAGCGAGTCCTGGGGGGCCAGGCCACGCACCACTGGCCGCCCTACGTCACACCTTATCTGGCTCGGCGGGTCTGCTTGCTACGGCCGCCGCCTTCCAGGGCGCCAGATGGCCTCGGGAGGCCTGGAGGGGGAGTTGGCGGCGGTGCTGGGGGGCCAGGGGCTGTGCGTGCGCAGCTGTGACTCAGAGCCGGCCGGGGAGCTGCTGGCACCTGTGCGGCTACGGAGGAACGTCTGCTACGTAGTCCTGGCCGTGTGTCTCAACGAGCAGGTGAGCGTCCACCCGCCGGCCCCCACCTAGGAATGCGCAGCCAGGCCGTGGGGACTGAGGACCTACCGGCAGCTGCCACCAATTATTTGTGGGCGGTGTTTCCCAGTTTTGCAAAGCACTGTCACACTGACATCTGAGCCTGGTGCACCCAACCCTGCGATTGTCAGATGCACAGAGGAGAAACCGAGTCCAGGAGCCTGTTTGTCTCATCCCACTAGGCCTCAGTTCCTTGTGGGGTGGGCTTACTCCTTTTCGTTTTCCCAGAATCTAGCCAGCACAGTGCCTGCCTTGGCGGAGTGGTCTCTCTTAAAGATCGGTTAAGCTCTGCAGAGACCTGCTCTGGGTCCCACGGGCAGTGATGGCACAATCTGCGCATACACTCAGACTTTCTCACCCCTGTGCGATGCTCTTTTTGATGCTGATCTCAGCACAAGTTGCTGTGACAACAGCTAGAAGGGGCCAAGGGCGTGGATTGAAGTTGTATGGGGTGGGGGCACGTTTCAAAGCCCAGACTCCAGTGTGAGGACAGGTCACAACACTTTATAAACCACAGGGAAAGTGAGGGATACAGTGGCATATGCAGAGGACGCAGGATGCACGGCCCCACCCCTGCCGGGAGAGGCCTGATCCCCAGCCCCTAAAGCAGCTCCCAGGATTATTAGCCCCTTTCTGCAATGAAGTCTGAATGCAAAGGGGTACTTTGCAGAGAGGGACAGCTGCAGCTGGAAGCCATGCAAGGACAGGTCCCCAAGAGAGCTCAACAGTTTGAGGGGGAACTGGGTGACTGCGACCCAGCCCCAGGGCAAGAAAAGGCTGCCACCTGTGCCCCTCCTTTGGAGCTCCCAGCCTGGCTGTGTGGGGGTGAGGAACCTCTCTCTCCCCTCAGGATGAGGTGCTGCTGATCCAGGAGGCCAAGAAAGAGTGCCGTGGGTCGTGGTACCTGCCGGCAGGGAGAATGGAGCCTGGGGAGACCATCGTGGAGGCGCTGCAGCGGGAGGTGAAGGAGGAGGCAGGGCTGCACTGCGAGCCTCTGACGTTGCTGTCTGTGGAGGAGCGGGGCCCCTCCTGGATCCGCTTCGCATTCCTTGCTTGCCCCACAGGTACAGCACACCTGGTGGCAGTGTGGGCAGGTGGCAATTGAACTGCCTCCCCCAGCTCGTTTTCAGGCGAGATGAGCCCCTATATTCTGGCTTATACAAGCCTTGCGTTTCCTGATTCCAGCCTGAGTGTCGGGTTAGAAGGCCTGGATGGCTGTTTCCTCTGCCAGGCCCGGCACGTCTCGCTGTGCAGACCCTTTCCTCACCCCATCCTCGCCTCTCCCCCAGGTGGAGTTCTCAAGACTTCCAAAGAGGCAGATGCAGAGTCCCTGCAGGCTGGCTGGTACCCACGAACCTCCCTGCCCACTCCGCTGCGAGCCCATGATATTCTGCACCTGGTGGAGCTGGCTGCCCAGTACCGCCATCAGGCCAGGCACCCTCTCATTCTGCCCCAAGAGCTTCCCTGCAGTCTGGTCTGTCAGCGGCTCGTGGCCACCTTTACCAGTGTCCACACGGTGTGGGTATTGGTGGGCACAGAGGGGGTGCCTCACTTGCCCATCACTGCCTGTGGTTTCACCCCCACGGAGCAGAGGGGTGGCATCAAGGTGGCCGTCTTACGGCTGCTGCAAGAGTGCCTGACTCTGCACCACTTGGTGGTGGAGACCAAGGGGTTGCTTGGACTACAGCACCTGGGCAAGGACCACATGGATGGCGTCTGCCTGAACGTGCTGGTGACAGTAGCTTTTCGGAACGCAGGTATCCAAAACGAGCCCCCAAAGGTTCGGGATGAGAACTTCTCTTGGTGGAAAGTGATGGAGGAAGACCTACAAAGCCAACTCTTACAGAGGCTTCAGGAAACATCTGTTGTCCCGGTCAATAGATAGGAAGGTGCCATCACTGGGTAGGGAGCTGGCTAGCTGCTCCCTCCACTGGCTTCACCTCCCTGAGGGAGGCAGGAGGCTGGCAACTAGGGGTCCCCCTGCAAACAGGGGAGGTCTTCCCAGGGGGACTTCCTTCTCTCCTCGCCATGGGGCAGGTCCCTACATTGCACCAAAAGGGACGGTGCCTTTACCAGGCAAGGAGTCCAGAGCTCAAGGACCCAGCTGTCCTGAGGCACAACGAGGGCACTGCTCCCCAAGGGGATGTGAGAACTTTGTGGACGTGAGACATCTCATCATTTTTGGTGCCGGATTCTCAGGCACCTAGAACATGGAAGGAGTGATGGGGGAGGCCACTCCATGGGAACAGGCCCCTTGCTGAGTTAAATAGGTTATTGCTTACTTTTCCTTTTGTCCTAAATGTCTCTGTGGGGAGAAAGTGGGCAGGAAGGGGCAGGGGACTTCCCTCAGAAGAGAAGTTCCTGCCCTTGCCCCACTGACAGCCACCCAGGCCATCCCAGAGAGCAAGCTGACACTGCAGGGGCTGGCCTGACCTGGGCAAGCAGGCTCCTGCCGTGCTGTCCACTGCAGCCGGAATCGGGCCCGCTGAGAACCCCTTCAGCTTGCCTGTCTGTGTAGAATGTGACCGCATCCCCTCCAGGTTTGGGGCAGTGAGAACATCGGGGAAGCTTCAAGTAGGCCAGGACTCCAAAGAGCTGCCTTGCCTGGGTTTCCTTCTGTTTGAGCTGAGTCCTCCCAGTCACACTGCGGGGCCCTGGCTCTTGCCTCTGCCCCTTTATAACTCCAGCTCAAACCAAACCAGACCCCTTTATTTCCCCTAGCCCAGCCAAATCATACCGTGTGCTCCTCACTGCTTCTCAAATCCTGATCTCTGACTCTGAGCTGGGAAACAGGTGATGGGTTTCCCTTCTGAAGTAACTACACTCGGCACTGAAGGGAAGGACTAGAACCCTCAGAGCTGCCCCCCACCCCAGTGCCCTCCACCCGGGCCCAGGCCTCTCCTGGCCACCATCCTGTCTTTCTGGCCTCTGGTAGGAGTCCTCCCGTCTCCCTGGAGGACTAGTGTCCCCTAAATGGTGGAACCAAACCCTTTCACTCTGGCTCACTTCTCTCAGTATGAGGGATGCCCCAGTCCACAGCCACACCCACAGGCAGTGATCTCTGCTCCCAGTATTTAGCCCATGGTAGTTTTGAACCCTGAGTGCCCATCAGGCTCACCTGGAGAGGATGAACAATTCTGGGCCACCCCCAGATAGTGGGGGGTGGGGCTGGGACACTGGTCATTTAAAAAGCCACCCAGTTAATTTGAACATGCACTGAAGTGGGGCGCACTGACCAGCCCTCTGAAGCCTTTTGCTCCTTGTCCCGGTGTGTGCACTTGGTGACTCCCACAGAGGACCCACAGCACACGCACATTTAGGGGCAAGAGTCTTAAACCAGCAGGCCCACTGTCCACCGCTAAAGCAGTCACACAACGCACAGCCTGAGCACCTGACGTGAGACCTGCATGCAGATACTGCAGATGGCTGGCTCCCTTGCCGAGTCCTGAGGCGAGCCAGCCCTCGGTCATGGGCAAGCGGAGCAGAAACAGTGTTGCCCGGCCAAGAGAGGCCGTTCCTGGCAGGCGCTGAGGAAGGGCAGACGTGTACTGCCAGAGCCTGTTTACCACCCTCCCCCTCCACTCCAGTGCTGAAAAAGGAACTTAATTTGTCTTCCTTGGGCAGGAAGATGGGCCCAAATTAGCAGTAGAGCCCTGGGCAGTGAAGGGTGGAGAACAGGGCAGCTGTGTCCACACGACCACACCGTTTATTGCCGTGGTGTCTGGGGTGGGGGAACACTGCAGGAGTGCCGACGTGCATCAAGGAGGGGAGTGTCTGTGACTCCTGGACACTCGAGCATCTTCAGAATCGGAGAGTCCAGACCCAGTTTGCCCACTGAGCTCTGCTCCTGTCCCACGCTGACACCCATGTGTGCGTGCGTGCCTGCACACACACGCCCAGTGTCCGTCAGCACAGCAGCTCGGCCCTCCCCAGCTGGGAGGAATGCGGGAGAGGTAGAGGTCACCGAGTTTCCTCTTCTTTCATGTCACCTCTTGGCAACCTGTGGCTGGCTTCTAGAAGCGGCATGGGCAGGAAAAGGAAGCGCAAGGGGCTCTGGCCTGCTCCTCCTTGCCCAGGAGCAAAGCCAGCAACTGCAGTCCCGCTGTGAGGTAATGCCTGGCGCCGCCTGTGTGTTCCTGCAGGTCGAGGCAGATTCGGGCCGGGTGGGGTGGCAGCCCCAGACTCAGAGGGCACGCAGGGAGAAGAGCGCAGGGGCTGCTGCCTGGACCCCAGCCCCTCCCCGCTAGGCCTTGGGGGCCTGCCACCAGGTGGGTGCCCCAGCCTCCCCTGTCCCCTGAGCTCCCCTGGGAGAGCGTTCCCTCAAGAACACTGCAGGCTGGGCCTGGACTTCCTGGGTCTCGAGCCCCTCTGCCCAGGTGTTGTGGACCTGCTGAGACGGGTTCAGAAGGCGCCAGGGAGAACCAGCTGGAGCTGGAGCCTGGCACCCAGCCCCCGGCTCCCCAGGCCCTCTCCCGCCCTGGTGGAGTTGCATCAAGGTTCTCATTAGCAGCTGCCCCCGCCTGGGCGCGGAGCATGCTTTGGCCATATGCCATGAGGCGGTTTGGGGTTTTGCAACAGTCTCCAGGAGGGCCAGGCAAGAAGAGTGGGCTACCCCTGCCAGCCAGTACCCCTCCCCAGGGGTTAAGTCAAGAAGGTAGGGGGAAAAAACGTCAAGTCTTAGCAGCATCCACTGGTACCTAGTGTGACAGAGACAGGGCTCCCATGCCCCGTCTTTCTGATCTGCAGTTCTGACTGGCCTTGGGGCCAACAGCTCACTCCCCTCCTGTGGCTGGAACTGAGTCACAGGTCTTGGCCCTAGCCGGGGATGTCCCGTAGAGACAGGTGACAGGCACAAAACACAGGAGAATCGGTTCCGATGGTCACCTGGCCATCACCCAGCTCCAGTGAGAAGGCCCTGGGACACCATGCTGCCTGGGAGGCCACCCCTTTTGCTCCTTGGCTTCTGGTACCTTGGAGACCCACTTCCTGAAGCCCAGGCTGGTGCAGCCAGCAAGGCAGGGTCTCCTGGAGGTAACTTGAGAACCACAGAGGCAGAGGTTCCTGGAGGACACAGAGGAGAAGGGCCGGGCCTCCACCCCCGGAGAAGAGTGATGGCGGCTGTGCCAGGCAGGAGGCAGCTCCTGGGCAGAGGCGAGGTCAGGAGCCTCCTCTCCCGCCATGCTCCTGCCTCAGATGTGCCCTTCCAGGGGTGGGGAGAGGTGCGGATGAGGACCCTGTGGGGGGAACTTGACGAAGGCAATGGCAGCCAGCTCCTTGCAGAATTCCTCCAGGACGACCACACCCTGGAGGAGGGTCTGGTGGTCTAGCCTGAGGGGATGAGCACAGAGAGTCATGGCTAGAAGGCTGTTGGTGACATCACAGTGTCCCTGAGGCATAACCCAGTGGCAGACCCTTCTGAGTGGGGACAGAGCTCAGCAACAGGCCCTGTGCACTAAGGCGCCTCCCTACCCTGGAGCGCTTTGCCCTCCCACCTGGGGCTCGTCCCCAACACCCACTTCCTTCAGCTACTTACTGCTCCCCAGGAACGTGACCCATCAGCTGCTTGCGCACCAGGAACAGTTTGCCTGGGAACTGGGGTACCCTCTGAATCCTCTGCATCAAGTCCCCGATTACCTGGAACAGGAACGAGAGAGAGCTAAGGTGGGGACCAGCAACACTCAAGCGAGATGCCCTGGCTCTGCTGCACCAGGGGGTGATGCCTGTGCTTTCCTCTGGCACTGACAAGGGTCCCCACACCTGTGGCCCCCAGCCCCATCCCGCCACCCTCCCTCCCTGCCCAGCACTGACATGCTCCCAGGCACCCTTACCCGGACCAGCACAGAGAACAGGCTCCTGCAGCCCGGGGCCAGGTTGACGTAGGGGTCCAGGAGGTACTCGTGGATGAGGGGGTGGGGGAAAAGGGCGAGCCGGGACAGGACTGAGGTCACTTGCAGGTTCAGGCTGTATGGCTGTAGGGAACGTGGTGGACAAACCAGGGGTTGGCAGGGGCTGGCAGGGGCTGGTGAGCATTTTTGCACCCCCCCCTCAGAGAGGCTCTTGGCCAGCAGGAACGTGTGCGGGGGCGGGAGACGCATATGATGTGTCTGTGTCATGGCTCCCCAGGGCTGAGGGCCAGGCGTGTCAGGGCACGCGGAGCAGAGGCAAGCTGGGCTTCCCGCCTGGGGAAAGGTGGGGTGGGGGTGGAGAAGTCAGAACTGAAGATAGCTCGACCCCCTACCCGCCATGGTCAGGCCTGCTCCCTTAAGGGCTCCAGAGGCACCCGCCTCAGGGGTGCTCCTGTAGGCCCCACCCTCTGGCCGGGGCCCAGTCCTGTTGGCTACCTGCTCCAAAATCCGGGACATGCGGTCAAACAGCATTTGGAGGAAATGCCCCTCAAAGAAAGGCCGCTCGGGCTCATGGGGGTCCAGGGGTGTGAGAGCTGGGGTCCAGCCCCAGGGGGCGACTCGGGAGCTGCATTCCTGGAACTGGACCGGGAGGGAGAGTTGAGAGGAGAAGGCCCAAGGTCAGAAGGCCCAAGGTCACAGCGTGGCAGGGCAGGGTGGGGTACATGGGAAGGTGGGCTCAGGGTTTGTGGCTGGGGTTGGCAGTGCCCTGGGCAAAGCTCGAAGGGGAGAAGGTGGAGGTAGCAACCCCACAGCTTTGAGGGTCGAGGAATAGGTGCCAGCAGCAACCTGGACACTCACCAGTCCGTAGGCATCGTGGACGTAGGTGTCATAGCCAGTCTCCTCCAGGAAGGCTGAGGTCTTGGCCTCCTCGGGAACCAGGCAGAGGAAGCTGAGAGACAGGAGGCTTGGTGTGGCGGGTTGCCCCTCCTCCCCCCCTCCATCAGCCCTGGAGCGAGCACCACGCCAGGCTATGCCCCAGCAGGGTTGTGGCCAAAGGCAGAACAAACTCAAGTGGCTGACTTCCTGACCTGCCCCCTACCTGTTGACAATCTCGGTCACCGCTGTCTTGCCATCTGGGGTGGTGGCAGGGGCTGGGGCAGGCTTGGCAGGGGGCTGAAAGCTGGCATCGAGGAGGCCATCTGTGAAGTAGGGGTCCTCCTCCAGGTCGCTGTGGCCAGAGCACACGCGCGCAGCACCAATGAACACACAAAAGAAAGACTGTGGGGATGCTGAGGGCTGGGGTGGGGCCTGGGTGTCCTCACACACTTACAGGGTGTCCTCATAGCTCTCGGGCTCCGGGCAACCCCGCGCCACGTAGGGGCGGCCCTCGAGGTGGCACAGGACCAGCTTTCGGACGATGTGCTCGTGGGGCTTCTGCAGCAGCTCCTCGAACAGCCGCAGCGTGGCGATGCTGATCTGGGGCCGGAAGGGGTCAGCGGGATGCCCCTTCTGCCCCGACTTCTGGGTGTGCCTGGGGGTTTGCTCACCCAGATGAGAACAGTGCCCCTAGAAAGGGGTCCCCCGTCCCTGGCAGGTTTTGAGGGGAGTGGGTGGGTACTGGCCTGAAAATCAGAAGTCTGGCTGATTCCATTATTAATTTGATGTAATAACAGGCCAGGAAATTGGCTTCTCTGTGCCTCAGTTTCTATGTCTGAGAAATGGAACGCTGGCCGCCCTACCTCACGGAGTGGCTGTGAGCCTCAAACAAGCCGACGGGGCAGTTTGCACACTATGCAAGGCCAGCCCGAGGGCCGTATTTTGCTGTGTATAATGCTCACTTCTTTGCCCAAATTTTTGAGGGAAAAATAAGGATGTGCATTAGATACAGGCTGTACTAATTCTGTATCTGTATAAATAGATACCGTTTTTAATTCTTTTATTTAGGCTTATGCGTTGAAAGTGTGAACTCTAGCCTGGCTGGCGTAGCTCAGTGGATTGAGCGCGGGCCTGCGAACCAGACGATCACGGTTCGATTCCCAGTCAGGGCACATGCCTGGGTTGCAGGCCGGTTCCTTGCAGGCTAACTACCAGCATGGAAGGCACAAAAGGCAACCATACATTGATGTTTCTCTCCCTCTCTCCTTCCCCTCTAAAAATAAATAAATAAATAAAATCTTAAAAAAAAAAAAGAAAGTGTGAACTCTAGAAAGCAATAACAATACCCCTATGCAAAATACTATCCTGGAATATGATAATCAATTTTTTCTGAATATAAATAAATACAAAAATGAATTAAAAAATCAAAATGAAAGATTTTTTCCCTGAAAATTTGGGCTAAACACGTGGGTGCATGTGACACACTGCTGTGCGTCACAGAGAACTGCCGCGTGACACCCAGTGTGCGACCACGGGAAGCTCCCGTGTGACAAGAGCAGTCTGGCCCAGTCCCTGTATCACTGTTTCTTTCGGGGGATGCTTCACTGTCTCAAAGGCAGAACTGTGAAAATGGGGGACCTGAGAGACCCCTTTGGCAGGGGTGGGGTGGGAGAGAGTGGAGTACCCTCCCATCTCACCTCATCGGAGAGGTGGTCACAGTGCCTGATGAGCTGAGCGCACAGAGGGCAGGGGCTGTCCTCGGGGGCTGCAGGCTGAGGGTCAGTGCCCAGGAGGAAGGCCACGGCCTCCTGCAGCAGTGCAGAGGAGCGGAGCCGGCGCAGCAGGGCCGTCATCAGGGCAGTGGAGGTCAGGACACTCTGCTCAGACCTATGCGGACGGAACAATGAGCCAGGCAGGGGAGGGGAGGCCAGAGGGACAGGGAGTGGACAAATCAGGGCAGGGGGAGAGCCCCTTCCTGGTTTCCTAATATCGCCGGCTTGTGTCTTTCTGCTCACTCCCATCCCTCCTGAGGTCATGGAGTCCCAGGGCAGAGGCCTTTGTAGCCCACGGTGGCTCTGAGCCACGTGTGTGTCAGGGGGCAGGCCTGGCCCACATGAGCCGATGGAGCCCACAGGCTCATGTGACTCTGGCTAAGGAGGTCCTTGGCTGTAGGACAGGAAGGGGCAGGAGTGGTGGGCACTTGGATCCACACCACAGCCACAGCTGAGGGGCCTGGACATAGACTCACACGTGTAGGAGCTGTGGCTGCAGAATGTCCACAAATAACTTCTCGGCCACGGCCTTCGCCAAGGCGTCTGCAACCACCTGGGCACCAAAGAGCACGTGGTAAACACCGTTACCTCCACTGACAGTTTTCCATCAAGAAATAACTGTCCTGGTATAGTGTCCAGCACAACAGGCAGAGGGTCCCTGCCAACCCGAGGCCTGCCCGGCTCCCAGAGACCCACCCAGTCCTCCAAGTGGAGACGGAGGAGGACAGCCAGTGGCAGGGAACTCCCTGCCCCCGCTCACCATGTGTGCCTCCTGGATGAGACGGTCACAGTAATCGAACCAGCCCAGAAAGGCTGCCAAGGCCTCTTTGCCCGGGAAGGAAGCCTCATCAGATGGGGCACTGGGTACCCTGCAGCACAGTCAGGGAGGGGCTGTGAGGCCTCCCTCAGCTCTGTTCCTTCCAAAAGGAAGCAGAGCCTTCCTCGCCGTGCCAGGGAACCTCTGTTACAGGGCAGGAGGTAGGCAGGGTGTAGGGTGAGGTGGTCAGTTCAACAGGGGGTTCTTTGGGCAGAAGCAAAAAGGATGCTTCTCTGAAGGGTGAGAAGACCCTTAGGATGGGCTGTAACCTTGGGAAGATGGCCAGCAGGGGTCCCCATCCCTCCTGGAAACAGAGGAACGGGCTACCAGCAGACAGGCGGGGCTTCCAGCCACTGAAGATGCAGCCCGTCTTCCCTGGCCCAGAGCTTACCTCCAGCTGATACCCTCTGAAGCGGCAATGTCTGCAGGGTCCAGGAAGGTGGGCATGGACTGGTACAGCTGGCAAAGGTGCTCGACAATCGCAGGGCAAAAGGGGCTGCTCTGTACTAGGTGGGCGGCAGCCTCCGGGGGAGCCACGCTGACAAGGAGCAGCAGGTTCTCCTGGGCCTTCAGGGCCAATCGACCTTTCTAGGGAACAGAGGTACAACTTCAGCACATGCACCTGAGCCCCCAAGGCTCCTCACCCCACAATTCTCCCTGCTCCGGCCCACGCCATCTCAGCATCAGGTACCTTGCTCTTGCACAAGCCAACCAGCGAGGTGACCAGGTTGCTCTCCCCAGTCCCATCAGACTCCCAGGTCTCAACAGGCAGCTGGGTGGTCAAAGCCTGGGCGCCACAGGGACCCCCGTCAGGAGCCTCACTGTGGGGGTGGTCCTTGTTCTCAATACTGGCCGTCGCCCTAGGCAAGGCGGTGGGTTCTTTGGATACCTTTTTCTTAGCAACAGTCTTCTTACCCTGCAGATGAGGCTGAATGAGGCCAGGTTGTGGCGGAGGCCCCTCCCCATGCCGTCCCCGGGGAATGTACGGTGCGCAGACTGTTTGGGCCTCGCACGGGGCTGGGGGAGCTGCTCTGTGCACCTCTGCTTCCTCAGAGGGGCCACGGGACGGGGCCCAGGGCCTGGGCCCTGCGCTTCTGTGCCCACAGAGGCACTCACTTCCAGGATGTAGGTGAGCAGGGCTGGGTCCTGCTGGATCTTGGAGCAGAGGACGGTGGTGAACTGCACCTCCTCCTTTTCTGTGAGGGGTCCAGGATCTGTCCCACCGAGCTGGAGAAGTTTCTGGGAGAGGAGCAGCAGGGAGGCAGAAGGTAATGGGGGGCAGGGAAGAGGGGGCTGCACCCCTACACACCCCTTGGCTTCTTGGCCCCTCACCTGCACAGGCCTGTGGACGTTGAGGTAATGCAGGAGCGGGTGCTGAACCTGGGCCAGCACCTTGCTGAAGAACTGGAATACCTGCTGCCGCATGCCTGGGGGGTACTGTGGGTCAGGGAGCAGAGTGCCCGTCAGGACAGGAAGTCGTGCCCCCCAGGGCACGGCTTCCTGCACAGTTCTTCTCTGTCCCCTGCTCAGGGGCCACTTCTCCACAAGCCTCCCTCCCTCACCATGGAAACAGGCCTCCTACTTGCTGCCAGTCCCCATCCCCACGTTGATTTATCTCCATGACCTTGTCACCACTGGACACACATGGGGGCTCCTTTGTCTTAAGCTTGCTGTGTCCTCAGTGCCTAGGACACAACCCGACACAGGGCTCACTCCCAGCACATCTTTGCTGAATGAATGCCAACCGCAAGAGCAGGGCACCAGAGCAGATGAGCAAGGGGAGGTGGTGGGTGTGCTGAGGGGCTGCAGTGCCCCGGACCCGTAGTGTCAGGACTGGGAGAGCACAGGTGGAAGAGCCTGGAACCCAGGGCCGGGGCTTGGCCGGAAGCTTCCGGAGGCAGCGGGGTCCTGCCCACCTCGGCCTTGCCCAGTGTGCACAGGGTCTCCAGGATCTTGTGCTGCAGCAGGTACTCGAGGCAGGGCCCAGCCTCGCCCGCCGCCTGCTGCTTCTCCTCGTACACCAGGATGTCCAGCATCTGCTTCAGCCGCCAGGGGATATCAGTCTTCTTGGCCGGGGTGTTTTCATCTATTTGAGATTCAGGGGAAAAGTGAGTAGGGAGAAGTTAAGCATTCTGGCTCTGTGGGGTCAGGCCCAAGCGACCCGGGGGTGGGCGGCAGTGGCTGAAGGCACCTGGAGAGGCCAGGTAACAGTCTGCTTCCACAGTTAAAGGCCAGAGGAAATGGAAGTCACAGCCCATGCCTCCTTGTGTAAAAGCACAAAAGACCCTCTAGAATGAGCGAGGTCCAGGATACAACTCTGAGCATGCGCACATGCCCTGGCTCTTTATCAGAGGGAAGGGCATCTGCCTGCCCCCGTACCCCAGGGCTGACACATGGACCTCGGCCAGGGCTGCAGTGAGGCCTGAGTGAGTGGCTGTGGGCCCAGGGTCTCTTGGCAGAATTCAGAAGCTGTCTTCTGGCAGCTTCCCAACAACTGATCATCTCCTGGGGCCTGTTTATGTCCCCTTTCCACTCACAGAAGTGGAGCACTCACAGAAGGCGATACTCTATTTTTTAAAAAGCAAGAAAAAAATCCGAGCCCGAGCATGGGTTCGGGCTCTGCTGCACCATGCAGAGGTCCCAGTGGAGAAGCTGGGTAGTGGGGCTTTCTTGCAGCTGCCAAGCTAGAGTGTGTTTGAAAGGTTCTGGCTCTCGGGGACTGGCCTTGAGCACCCCCTAGCTTTCCTTGAAAGCACAGGCTCTTGGGCGAGGCAGCTGCCTCACCCACTCCTGGGTCTCTGGTACGGGGACTGTTGGAAACTGTTGGACTGTTGGAAATGAAAGGACTGGGCTGAGGCGAAGCCGCAGGTGGGCCGGAGTCCATCCTGGACCTTTCACTGCTCTCCTGGAAAACTGGGGCTCTGTCCAGAGATCTTTGGTCTCTAAAAGGCATAAACTTCCAGTAATAAAATCAGTCCTGGGCTGTGTAATGTGCAGAGTGGTGACTATAGTTAATAACAGTGTATTGTATAATCCAAAGTTGCCGAGAGAGAGAGACTATAAAAGCTCTCACCACAAGAAACTGTAGCTACGTGTGGTGACAGATGTTAACTGGACTTATTGTGATCATTTTGCAATCAATCCACACATCGAACCACTGTTGTACAATGGAAACTAATGTTATATATCAGTTATATTTCAATGAAAACAAGAGAGATTATCAGTGGAAAGTTGTTCTCAACTGGGGGCAGTTTTTCCACCCCTCCCCTCCCGCTCCCAGGGGACATTTGGTAATGTCCGGAGAGACATTTACACTTGTCACACGAGAAGGGGGGGTACTGGCCTCTGATGGGCAGAGGTCAGAGCTGCTACTAAATACACTGCAGTGCGTCCCACTGCACCCTCCACACAGAGTGACCAGGTCCAGACGTCCCCAGCGCCAGCCTGAGGAACCCGGCCTAACAGAGTGTTCAGAGGGCCCCTCAGAGTGTCCAAGGCCACCTTCTAATTTCAGGAGCTAGCTCAGGCTGGACGTGAGGCTTTGAGGACAGGCACAGGCTGGACCACACCCCAGTCTGAACTGCAGGAGGTGAAAGCTAGGGAAGTAGGACAGGGTTACCTGGCAATCAGTGTGCATCCACCAATGCCAGCACACCGACGGCAAAACAGCCAATCGGAGCCCACCTCCCAGTGAGTGAGCCTGCTGGGCTCTGATGCCCCAGCCTTTAGCTCCCTGGTGTGTCAGCTTGGGCTCAAGGACCAGGTAGTTACATGCCTTGGTTTTTGTTCTCCTCCTACCCCTCTAAGTTGGCTCAGGGAAAAGAAGAATGTGTTCAATTTCTTTTCTTTTGATCAGTAAGCCCTGGACACAGGCACTTAAAGGCTGAAGGCCTGGATGCTCTACCCAGCAGGAAGGTGGGGGCAAGTGGAGCTCAACTAGCAGAGCCGGCTAGCGAAACCCCCAAACTCCTGGCTTTCTCACTCCTGCCTCATACAGCTCCTCCCTCAAACGGGCAGATATCACCTTCCCTGGGACTTCTGTGTCTCTGAGCCGCACTGTGGCTCTGCCCACACTGTCCTCACAGCTCCCTGAAGGGAAGACCGGGCCTCACCTGTGCTTTCGATGTAGTAGTGCGTGATGCCCTTCCAGTGCTCCACGAATGCCTCCAGAAGGTCGAGGGTGGGCTCCCGCTGCAGAGAGAGCAGAGGCATGACCTGCGGGACACGGGCTCTGCCTCGGCCAGGATGCTCAGGGACGCGTGGTCTCTAGGTCACATCCGACTGTCGCTGACAATCCGGCACCCCTCCCCAGCTACCCCTCCCTGCTGGAAATGCCATCCTCCCGCCCTTCACAGGCAGGGTACCGCTGCCCATCTCAGAGGAAGAGTTAATAGTGTCAGAGGGGGACGCAAACACAGAGACAGATCATTTCAACACAACACGGTCACGCCACAACAGGGGTGCATGGAGGAAAACGGGAGCGCACCCCCGAACAACAAAAGCAAGTGGCACGAAGGGAACACACCTGAGAGACAAAGTTTTCAGGTCCTTCTGAATCTGAGAGTTGGTGAAAAGCTGTGCAAAGGCCGCAGCAGGCTCAGTTCAGCCAGATGGCTAACCCCAGCATAACATTAAGAAAGGGCCTTGCTTATGATGTACACACAGCTTTCGTCCAGGCCACAGGTCATGCAGCCCGAGCTCTTCCCTAGCCAGCTCTGCTCTAGCCATGTCTCCTCCGGTGCCTTCTATTGGCCACAGGGGATTCTGACTCTGTCCCCAGCAAGCCCTAAAGCCCCCCTCTCCAGTGCTCTCTCCACTTCCACAGCCTGGCTGCACCTGGCCTTGAACTGAGAACAACCACTTTCCCTGAAAACTTCTCCCCAAAATGGGCATTTCTTCTCTTTCCTTGCAGAATACATGTTTGCAGGAGAAAAATACGTAATCGGGTTCTCTTGCTCCAGAGGTGCTCGCCTCTATGCCAGGTCTTTGCCCAGGCTACTCCTCTGCCCAGGAGGCCCCGGACTGACACTCACCCAGATCCTAGCGGTCCCCAGCGAAGTCAGCTGAGGGCCTCCAGCCACACAAAGCCCTCCCCAGGTTCCTGGATGCATCACCCTCCAACCTCGGGCTTTACTGCACCACAGAGCTGCGTGTCTCCTCCTTTAAGCCATTCAAGAGCTATCTCCCGAGGGCCTGCTACATATCGGGTTGGCCAAAGAGTTCATTTGCTTATTTCTGTAAGACAGCGCTGGTAGTGCTTAGTTGTCTCTAATTCATTCAAAACAATTTTGTTAGATTGTATGATGACAGCTGTACATTTTTCAACAACTTACCAAAATTGGTGACTTTTTGTGTAGCAATTTTAATATTGAAGATGGAAGAAAATATGCAACATTTTTTGCGTGTTATGCTTTATTATTTCAAGAAAGGTAAAAACAACGGAAACACAAGAAAAGATTTGTGCAGTGTATGGAGAAGGTTCTATGACTGATCGAACTTGTCAAAAGTGGTTTTCGAAGTTTCCTGCTGGAGCTTTCTCGCTGGACGATGCTCCATGGTCGGGGAGACCAGCGGAAGTTGATAGCGATCAAATCAAGACATTACTTGAGGGGAAAAAAATCAACATTATACCATGCTGGAGAGAACCAATATACTCAAAATATCCAAATCAATAAAGTTATTGGTGAAAATGAAAACCGTGTCTTTAATTTTATAGATAAAACCAAACGGACTTTTTGGCCAACCCAATACAAGACACCATGCTAGATGCCACAGGCAATACCAGGGTGCCCAAGACCCAGTGCCACGAAGGAGAAGAGCATCTTCTACCACGCTGAACAACTCAGCGACAGGAAGTAGTGGGAGAGGAGAACACAGGAGAGGAGGGAAGTGACCTCCGGGAAAAGAAGGGCCACTCCCAACGGGATGGAACAGAGAAGGCTGAGGTCACGCTGGAACTAAAACTTGAAGAACTGGGTCAGATTCCCGCAATGAGAGATGAAGAAAGCACACTCCCTACAGCAGGTACTCTGCAAAGTGTGTCTGGAGCCAGGACCGGCTGATGAGGGCACGGGGCCTTGCATGCCAGGCCAAGAGGTCCACGGAAATACATGTTCAAGTACACATATCTGCAGACAACGGGAAGCAGGTCAGGGACAGCTGGGCCGTGTTTTAGGAAGTCATCCGGCAGCTGTGTGCGGCAACAAAAGCGAGAAGAACGCTCTGAAGACCATGGCGATGGGGAGAAAATGGTAACACTGAAGCTGAGGCCTTGACACAGCCCCTGCCTCGGCTGCCCAGTCTTGTCCTCTTTCAAAATTAGTTGCGGGGACCACGGCCCTCACCAGACTGGCATCTCCCACAGTCGTTCCAAACACACTGGGTGTGACCACATCTTATCTCCTTCTGTGTGATGCTATGTTGGTGGGGTTAGAGGTCATTTCCTCTACTGGACTGTCGGCACCCCGAGGGCCAGGGCTTGTGTTTCAGAATCTGCCCCTGAAGGGCACACACACAATGACTAAGTTAACATTTACTAACTTAGTCATGGTGCTCCCTAAGACACTGCTCCACAGTTCCTCGTCTCTGGGAAGGCCTCTGGCCCTTAACCAGCACTCGATGACCTCAGCAGTCTGTGATGGGGGCTCACTGAACCTCAAAATTCGTTTATAGTCTCCAAAACCTTGCCAGCGTTTAAACCAAAATACATAAACAATTAACAGTAATCATCATGCAGTATGGAGAGCAGAAATGGGAGAACGCAGGTTAGCCCAGACAGGCCATTCAAAAGAAGAGAGCAGGGGCACAGTCTCACCCGAGAAGATTGCTAGCACTCTGCTCCAGACCACAGAGGCTGTACCAAATGATTTCTTTCTAAAGGGAACGGTCACTATTCCATTCTGTCAGAAGAGGGCAGGAAGGAGCAGCATGCGTCCTCCTTTACCTGAGTCAACCAGGAGTCAACTGACTTGCTGGGGTCTTAACCTGAAGGCCCAGGCCCCAGAAGACCTCTGTGCAAGATGTGGGGGAGCAGAGGAAAGAGGGGTTCCCATCTCTCCCAACAATCACACAGGGTCAAACTTCTAGGGGGCTAAAGAAATGACCTGCTTAAAAGTGTCTCCCTTGACCACCACCATTGCCTCCAGCCCCAGACTCTGAAATTCCTGCATGGGAGGTATCAGAAATTCAGTCCTTAGGCTAAGGTCTTATCTGTGTGTCACCCACCCACACCTCCACCCGCTTTGCGTGAAGCTGTCCTTGAGAGGTATGAAGTAGTTTGCCAGACCACTTTCTAAGGTGACAGCTGTCTTGACTGGGGACAGGGAGAAGGGGAAGGAGAGATTCTATAGAACCCTGCCCAGGTGGGATGGCCTGAGCCGCCCCCCCCACCCCCCCCCCACCCCGAGCAAGCCCAGGGAGGGTGGGGGAGTAGGAGGAGGGGGAGGAGGGGCAGTACTGGAAGGAGCAGGAACTTTTCACTTTCTTCACCAGTTTGCTTAAGGCTGGTACTTAAGCAAATTCATAATAAGCTCTGATTTGAAGGCGGAGGGGGGGGGTTGTTGTTGGGGAGCCAGGGATTGGAAACCAAGGTTTTGCTTCTCCTGAGAAAATCTGATAAATTAGGTTATTCAGATTAGAAATCTGATGACTAAACTGATCAATTAGGAGAGAGTTTATGCTGAAACAAAAGGAATCATTAACTTCACAGATTCTTGGCAGGGTTACTGTAAGTACAGGCCTCTGCCTACCCTATCTGAACTGTGCTTTTATCTTACTGAATGAAATGAACCCAGTGGGCCGCCTCTGACCAGCATTCGCCCCCCACCCCCGCAACAGAAAACGCCAAAAGCGCAAACTCTGAGTATATAAGAAATCAATAAACTCTTCCGACAGGGCTGCAGCCCCATGGCTGGCCTCCCCCGATGCGAGGCTGCTGTAATAAGAGAGAAAACGTTGGAAACCTGCAGGGGACTGCTTCCAGGGCGAGGTCACCCCCGCCCCCGACTCTGTCCTGACTGTTCGCACTTCCCGGGGACGGGGCAGACCGGGCCCGCATTCCCCAGTGGAGGGTGAGGGCGCGCTGGGCCTGAAAAGGCCTTGGAGTGGTCGGGGGCTCCGAGGGAGGGAAGGGACGGCTGTTTTTAAGCACAGGGGACCAGGAAGAGCGGAGCAAGCCAGAGGAAGGCACACAGAGGCCTTCCAACTCTCCAGGATAGGGAACTTGGGATTTGGGGAAAGAAACTCCCGGGTGACATGGGAGCACAGGAGAGCTGGGAGCTGGGAGAGACTGGGGAGCCGAAAAATAAACAGGAAGCAGCTTGGGGAGGTGAGTCAAGGAATGGAGCAGTCTGGGAAAGCGGCGCGGTCGGGAAAGCAACCACTGGAAGCGGGCACCGCTCCGCGAGAGGCCCGAAGGGCGCTACGGCCCGGCCAGGGTCCTTCCCGGGCGGCCCGCGCCCTCCGTCGCCTCCGCCCCGGCCTCCCCGCGCCCACGGCCGCCCCGCGCCCCGGCCTCCCCGCGCCCACAGCCTCACAGCGCCCACGGCCTCCTGCAGCAGCGCCCCGAGCCGGCTCAGCATGATGGCGCCCGGCCTGTTCCGGCTCCGGCTTCGGCTCCGGGTTCTGGGCAGCGGCGGCGGCGGCGGCGGCGGCGGGGGTGGCAGAGCACCGGGCGCAGGGACTACCCGGCGGCGTGGCGCGGCTCCGAGAGGCGAGGGAGGCGGGGCCCGGCCCGCTCCGCCCCGCCCCGGCTGGGCTGGGGGCGCTCCCCAGTCCGGCCCCACAGCCCCCGCCGGGCCCGCCCGCCGTGGGAAAGAAAACCGACCCCGGGGGGCGGGAGGGGCGTCTGAGCCGAGTTGAGGGCGCCGCAGCGGAGGGGCGGGTTCGGCCCTAGGGAGCCAGGTGGCAGCGAGAGAACGACTCTCCCCTTTGAGGAGTGCGAGTGGGCCCCGGGAGGTTGTTTCCATCAGGAATGAGAAGCTCTGTGGGTCCTGTAGGTCTCCAGATGGCCCTGCCGCCACACCACCACCCGCCCCGCCCCGTCCCCCACAGTAGCCACGGGCCTCCGATTGAGGAGGGCTGAGGGCAAAGTGCATACACCCGGGGCTCTGACCACTGAGTACAATAATGTAAAATAGCTCACTAATGAGGTTTTATGTGGACTACATGTTGAGGTGGTAATATATCATATATATTAGATTAATGTTAAAATTAATTTCACTTGTTGCTTTAAGTGGGTACAGCGCTGGGCCTGAGGTCCCACGGGAAGTAACAAGTGGCTCCACTTTACCCTTTTAGCTGACCCAAGGGAAGAAACAGAAGGTGGGTTTCCCGTGTGGAGGTCACACCAGGAAAATTACACCCCAGAATTAGGCAGGCGGAACCCTCAACAAGAGCAGGGGTTCCCGGAATGTCCAAAGCCTTAGGGGTGCGCCTTCTACCTGCCGAGTCTGCCAGTTCAAACCCCATTTCCCCCATCCTGCTCCATCCCCATCTCCACTCCTCCAGGAATGGAGAGTCTTAAGATTCTTTCTGAGGACAGTATATGGATGTCTGTTCAAAATATATTTCTACTGAGCACTGCCGTCCTATGAAGAGAGGATAAGGCTTTGAGAGTCCAACTAGAGACCGGGTCAGGGAGGTGGGGGTAGTAGCCCTTGCCACAGAACCTGGGACCTAGAGCTGCGGGGTCGCAGGGCCTCCCTGCCTTTGGGCCCCATTCCCCAGGGGGGACCTGCGCAGAGCTGGCTGGGTGCTGTGGACTGCGGCCTGCAGTCCTGGCTGAGTTTGGGCTGAGCTAGTGTTTGCAGCTCAGTTCTCCTCTTCTGCTTGGGAAAAAATAGATATTTTCTAATAGTTCATCTGCAGATGGGTCTCTTGTGAGACGCCCTACAAGGAGGCTTTTAAGCCAAAATGTATAAAAGGGAAGAAACCAGCCTGGTTTGTGTATCCAGAAGCGACCTGGAGAGTTGGAGACCTCAGTCCAGCCCACACTTCTTTTCTGAGCCCAATGCCTCTCGGGTAAAGGAAGCAGCTGGGTGGATTAAATGTTTTCCCCTCAACACGTGTTAAGGAGCTCTAGGGTAGAGTGGAAGTGTATCAGGACTCTGGAGCCTTTCATTTGGTTTAACTGTTTAGATTTTACATTTAAAGTTCTGCTAAAAGTCAGTGGACTCCCTTGTATGTGTTCTGTGCCAAAAGTCGCTGATGTGTTTACATTCTGCTGTCAGGTGAGCTCATTTGGGGGAGACTTTGGATAAAAAGCCTGTCCTCCTGTCAGCTTGAATGAAAGCAGAGGCTGGGGCAGGGTAGACAGTTTTAAAGGAGCAAGTCACAAAGCCCCAGACTCAAGGAGACGGGGCAGAGCTGCTGACGCTCGACAGGAAGAATGTGAATGGGTCGGCGTGCCTACGGAAACCACCACAATGTTGTAACTACTTACCTGTGTGAATCGGGGTTTTGTCCATAGTCTGCAACCAAATGCAATAATAAATCGGGTCCTCCTGTTGACAAAGGGCAACTGTCATATATCACCCCGACCTAAATATTTTATTCATCAAAGCATACTTCTTATTCCTCATAGCTTCTTTGTTCTCATTTTCATAATAAGTAATTGCCTATAAAATTTGACCTCCAAATGTACTCCAGATAGTGGTAGTAAGATCTATTTTTAAAAGGTTATTGCTAAAAAGGTGGACTAAATAACTGTGAAGGGTTTGCATGCACATGTGTGTTTTGGGGAGAAGGTGCTGAGAGACCCTCCTGAAGTTTTTAGTGATGGAGCTGCGTGAGTTCTTCTGAATCTCAGGAACTTAAAATCCTGTGGGGTGTTTAACCTGCAGCCCATGGGCTGTACGCGGCCTGACACAAAATCGTAAATTCATTTAGAACCTTTTTTTTGCTCATCAGTTTTCGTTAGTGTTTGTGTATTTGATGTGTGGCCCAAGACAACCCTTCTGCCAGTGTGGCCCAGAGACGCCAAGAGGCTGGGCACTGCTATAGGGCCTGCTCTCTCTCTAGCCCCACGTGAGTGTTTCCCTGGGAACTGGGATTGAAGACCCCTGCGCTTGCTGAGTTGCTCAGCGGGCTGGGCGCTGGGTGCGCGCAGCGGTGCCACCCTGCCCACCAGAGCACCCATGTGCCGGGACAGGTTCAGCCCTGCACACTTTCGCAGATGCCTCATAGCGGCACGTGTGTGGAGCCCCTTCCTCTCTCTGCGCCTCCCATTCTGCCCACCAGAGGTCCTCGTCTGTACTGGGGAGGTCCTGGGCTAGCAGTCAAGCAACCCAGGTGCTTGGCTCTACTCTCTACTCATCAGTCGTGTGGAGCTTCAGGTTTCCGATGAAATGCCTCAGTCTCACCATCCTCTCCTTCACCAAACAGACAAAACGGTTCCCGTTGTTGCCCTCACGGGTGTACTGAGAGGATAAAACAATGTTGTGAATGTAAAAGAACTCTGGCGATTAAAAATTGTTGCCCACATTAGAGTCATTCTTAGCCACTTTGCTTTTGTTTCAGCCCAAGGGGCTAGAAACTCATCCTGGGGTGCCAGACGATTCAGGTCTCAGCTGCAGTCTTAGGTTCACATTGGCCTCCCTGCCCCACCAACTCACCTGATCCTCGACAGACACACGCCTCTTCATGTTCAGTTCCTCACCCCAGCCAGGTGAGGCCAGCCACTCAACCCCCAGTACCCCCACCCAAGTCCTGCCTCTGACCTTCCAATCAAATCTCCCCCCGCCCACTTCGACACCCAGGTGCGTGTCTGTTGGCCCCAGAACACCTTGCCAAGTCGAGCCAGCCCAAATCACCCTTCTCTCTGGGCCTCCAGCATGGGTCTCCCTTGACCGGTGCTCCTGCTGGAGTGCGTCTGTCACTTCTCCATCCCTTGGTGTTCTCTGCCGGATCTGTAACGTCAGTCACCGCCTCCTCAACCCCGCTGACCTGTGCTGCGTGGCCTCCCCACTGCACCGTCAGGACCTCGGGTGCCGGAGGGTGCGGCCACATCAGCTGTTGATGCACTTGCCTGCCGAGGGGGTATTTGGGGCCTTGGGGGGATGGGCAGGCTTTCCTCCGAGCTGGCTCTCCGCTGTCTCCACCCTGCAGCCCCTGAAGGAACATGGCAGGTGGGCGCCTGCTGGTCAGCCCTGCTCTGGCGCCCCCAGGTGGGGGGAAGGGCAGGGTGCGTGTCATCCCCCTGCCTCCCCCGCTCTGTGTGTGCCCATTTGAACTGTCACCCTTATGATGTCCCTCAGCCTGGTGTCACCTGTCCCTCTCACCCAGATCTGGCGGCTCATAAAGAACAAGTGAATTTGGGGACCCAATGCAACCTTTTAATTCCAAGTAGAGTTCCCCTCCCCCAGCATCACACACACACACACCGTGGAAAGGGGTGCCAGCATCTGGGCAGGAACAAAACCCAGACCTGGGCAAAAATATATATATAATTATATACACGCATGGATTTGTAGAGAAGAAAAGCTGGGAACGTGATTAGGTAGGGCAGAGAGTTGGGTGAGGAAAGCAGCTGGGGGTGCCCCAATAAATTACATTCTTTAGAGAGCATGGTGGGGGGTGGTGGGGATGTTGGGATGGAGGGGCCAGGACACCCAGCCTGGCCTCTTGATTCCACCCAAGGGAGCCTGAAGGCCTGGCTCTGCCTAGGACCTGGGTGTCAGAAGGTAGGACCCTAGCTCACTTTGCCTGGAGGCCAATTGGAGGCTGGAGTTCAGTATAGGCAGCATCTCCACTCTAAGCCAAGGCTTCTGGGGAAGCCAAGGGGCTGAGCATGAGGCTTCAAAGCGTAGGATTTGCAAGGAGAGAACAGGGTAAGCCGGAGGGCCCCTGCCTGGAGACTGAGCCCCACCTTGCCTCCGCTGGGTCAGACGGGGAGGCCCAGGTGCAGGGCAAGCTGTCTGAGGAGAGGGAAGAGCGCCTTCTGGGCACACCCAGCTGGCATCCTGGTACCACCTCTGCCTGCCTGCTGCTTCCCACCCCCACACTCTCCTGCCAGGCTCAGGGTGCCAGCTGCCCATTGGTCTGGATATTAACAGGCCTGACCACCAAGTGCTGTGTTCATGTCTCCCCACTCTCACCCTTCTGGGGACCTCGCCATGGGTTGGGGACAGGGAGATGGCACAGACACTAACTCTGGGGTGCTGGAGTCCAGCCTGGGTTTGCCCTGTGCGGTGAGGGCCAGGGATGAGGGGCAGCCCCTGGCTCCTTACGGGAACAACGTCCATGTCCCACACTCCAGCACTGAAAGGAGCCTGGGCTCCCCTTGACCCCGCATGCGCATGGAGCCGGCCCCGCCTCTGCCCACCTCCTGCTCCCCCAAGAGATGATGCTTTAGGGCCTAGGGACCCAGCTCCAGAGAACAGCTGGGGTGAGGAGCAGTCATGGAGTGTGGGCACGGTCAGAACAGGGAAGCCTTCTTCTTGAGTTCATTCCGCTTCCACAGAGCCAGCCTGCTAAATTCTTCAGGAGACATGGCGAATACCCTGGAGAAGTCCTCAGCTGACAGGTGCCTCTGTGGGGGGACACACCAAGGCTGCTTAGGGAAAGGACAGTGGGTCTGGGCGGAGCGACCAAGGGGCACCCAGACCAAGAGGCCAAGGTCTTCCCCACCAGGCAGGGGAGGCTGCCCCGTCCCCGCAGCCCCTGCACCACCCAGAGCACCTTCCCTGCATACCTCCAGCCGCATCCGGTCCACGCCTGGAGGCAACTTGTTCCGCCCCTTGTTGGTCACCACCAGCATCTCATAGGGATAGATCTGGGGGGCAGGGGTAGTCTTAGGGCCATAGTGTTCCCTGTCGCTGTAACCCCTCAACTCCCCAGGCCCCTCATCAGCCTGCAGGGGCCATTGGGTTCATGCTGTGTTGCATCCATCTGCCCCAGCTTCCCTGCTGCCCCCCATCAGCAACTTCGGGGGGATCCCTTAGCGCATTCACTTCCCTGGCTTCTCCACAAGCTGCCCCCCACTGTAGATGCTTCTGCCCCCTGCCCACCACCCCCTGGCTCTGCCACTGCCCCTCACCTTCTGCTCCAGCACACAGGGCAGGGAGTTCCCCCGGTCCATCCTCCCCCTCTGGCCCTCTCCGTTCTGGGGAGACCAAAGCCGCAGTGAGCCAGAGCGGGGCAGGGAGGCCTCCCCAGCCTTACCCTGGCTTCTCATGTGCGCCCCAGGCCCCTCTGTGGCCCAACACCCCCTCCCCCAACACTGCTCATCGCTCGTCCACAGCTTTTGGTGTTCCATGTGTTCCCCTCCAGAAAGCACTCACCTGCACACCTGCGGGAGAGAGGGGTCACTGTTCAGAGGTGGCTCAGAGGCTGGGAAGCGTCCAAACCTGCCAGCTTCACCTCCCAGACCTCCAGCCACATGGCCCAGCCCACGCCACAGACCAGCTGACCCGGGGGCCTGCAGGAGCCCCTTTCCTGGCTCGCCTGACCCTGCCTCTCACCTGGGCTTCCAGTCTCACTCCCGGATGGGCTGAAGTCTGTGGATTGTAGCTAGAAAGGACACAAAGGGGTCAGAAGGAAGCTGGCATATTCCTCATCAGTCTCCTTCCAAGCAGCTCAGTCCCTCAGAGGACCCCACCCGCACATGCCTCCCTTGCAGTCTGGGACCTTACCCGGCTCAGGGTGGGCCTGCCATAGGCCGGGAGCGACGATGACTTAGAGGTTCCACCGTGCAAGGCTAGAAGAGAGCAAGAGGCCCGTTCAGCCCCTCTGGCCCGACAGTCATTTCTGAGAGGGCTCCCTCTCTGGCCTCCCCGTCAGCTTCCAGCTCTTGCCCATAACCTTCGGGGAGTGACATCCTGCTGGCACCTCTGGACTGTCCCTAATGCCTTCCCTCCCTAACAGCAGTGCCCCAAAAATTCATTCGGGCTGAATGCCTGCGAGTTAAAATCCATGGCTGGCCAGCAGTGGTCAGAGGGTGAGGCTTACTGTCGAAAAGTGGACCTCTGGGACACAAAAATAAATCTGACATCTTGTGAGAATAATCAGCTATTAGAATGTTATTATGAGCAAATGTGGTAACCAAATCCCAAGCATTTGATGTTATAATACAGCCACAAGGATTTTCTCCGCACCCTCAGCTGCGGGACTGTGCGGAGTCAGCACCCCTCGCGTCAGCCTGGTCGGCCGTCACTTCCAACTTGCACACGGAAGAAGGTCACTAAGCTCTCAAGCACTGCAGATTATAGTTCAAGAAAACTGGTTTTCTGAGAAAAACTGTGTGCCTAAGATTCTTGGTTTGGGCAGATCTCAGAACTCCTTCATCTCCAATGACTAGACACTGTCGGCAACTCTATAGCAATATTCTCACCAGACTTTTGTTTAAAGGTTTAGCCTCGTCAGACTCACAACTATACGGAACTGTCCTTTCAAAGATTCTTTTTTTATATATATTTTATTTATTTATCTTTAGAGGGGAAGGGAAGGAGAGAGGGAGAGAAATATCAATGTATGGTTGCCTCTGGTGTGTCCCCTGCAGGGAACTGGCCTGCAACCCAGGCATGTGCCCTGGCTGGGAATCGAACCGCGATCTTCTGGTTCACAGGCCCGCGCTCATCAAAGCATTCTTATAAACTGGTTGCTTGGAAGTTTAATTGGTGAGAACAAAATGTGCTTTGGGGAACTTGTTTTTTCCCCTTAATACTTCACTTTGAAGATACTTACTAGTTATTGTTGTGTAAAAAGTCACCAGCTTTTGCAATATCATTACTGGAGCATTTTACTTTTGTAATAAGTATACATTTCTACTTCAACTGCCTGATAAAATTTCAGTCCACAAGGCACGTGAGACAGCTTTCACTCCGAATTATTTGTATATGTTTATATCTGTTTGAAAGTGGCCATTTGACATCACCATGAAGTCAGAATGACATGCCTACCCACAGTTCTGAGGCTGTGAAGGGAGATTGGCTGCGACCAGAGCCCACGCAACCCTATGCGACCTTGAACCACAGACAAGTTGGGGGAGCTGAGATGATGACGCTGGGGACATGGGGCTCTTCCACTGGGCCAGGCCCGCTGGAAGGTAACGAGCTGATCTGACTGAGAGCAAATTCTAGTGGAGTGTGAAGACGGAGTTCGCCCTTTGGGGCATCTCTGTCCCCTCCTTCAGGCCTTAACTATTCATCTGCACTCTCTACAAAGGCCTGTTAACTCCTCCCGCCTGTCCTGCAATATCACCCTGGCCTTTTGGTGACCCCACAGCTGTCCTAGCCACATACGCATCCTAAGGCTCCTTGACCCCACCCCGGGCCTTGCCAGCCACACCGGCTTCACCCTGACATTTGCAGCCTGGGTGTCCCCCTTTGTGGCCACAGCGCCTTTCTTTGTTTACAGCCTCCTTCAGCCTTGCTCCTAGCACCTCTGCTTGGCAGTCTCGTGGGCCCCCTCGTGTCCCGATCCCCCACTTTCCCTGTCCTTCGGCCTGTCGTTGGGCACAAAACTGCTTTCACCAGCAGCTCACCTGGTCCCTCATCCCACAGCACCGGGCTCAGAAATCACTGCCTGGAGCAGCCCACGGCCCCCTCTGGTGGGCGCCCCGAGGAGGTGGAGCCCACGGCAAGTAGAGTGTCATGGCTACAGATGGCTGGCCTTTGAGGCAGCCGCCTTCCCTGCAGAGCTGTTCCAAATCTTCTCGCATCTCAGCGAGACTTGCCCTTCTTTCACTCGGCAGACTATGTCCACTTCTAACGTGGCCTCTCCCAAATCAAGTCCCCAGACCTCGGAGAGACAGGCCTCTCCTGGGCAGCTCCACACCCCGAGGCTGGATCCCTCCCTGACCTCCTCTCTCAGCACGCGTGGTCTCCAGGGTCCATCCCTGCCCTCTCTTCTCTCTGCGCAGTTCCCTCTTTCTCACAGCCTCGCTACTGCCCGTCATCGGAAGACTCTACCTGAGGCCTGGCTCACCCCTCAAGCTCCCGACTCAGTCAAACTCGAACTTCAAACCCAACGTGCCCCACACCGGGCCCTGCGCCTCGCCCCCAGACCCGCCTCTCTCACAATCTCAGCTCTAGATTTGTCACCCCCTGGTGCCCAAGACAGAACCCAGCTCGTCTCTCCCTCACCTCCGCGGCCCAGTCAGCCTTGCGGCCCATCGATTCCATCTGCTCTGTTTCTCAAACCTGTTCTCTCTTCTCTGGGCCTGTGTGCATTTTAGCCCTTACCCAGACTGCAGAGAGTGTGGCAGCTTGTCTCCAAAGATGGCCTGTGACACTATCCCCAGTGCCTTCATGCAGCTCTCCATCTCCCCCCAGAGTCTCCCGCCAGAGTCTGCACCACCAGCGAGCTGCTCCGACCCACAGGATGCAGTGAAAGCGACACCGCGTGGCTTCCGAGGCCAGACTTTTAGGGGCCTTGTAACTCCCAGCTCTGGGCTCCAGACCTCCCCTCTCCTCTCTGGCTGCCACGCTCTAAGGAAGAAGCCCAGGCCCGACTCTGGATTCCAGGCACAGTGATATCCAAAGCGCTGGCTACCCCACCTCTCTGGTATCACTCCCGCCACCGTGTGGTGCACTCTGGGCTCTGTGACTCCAGGCTGCTCCAGGCCCTCTCCCCTGGCCACGAGGTTTCTTCTTCCTGGCCTTTGTCCCCACTGTCCCCAGTGTCTGCAGTGCCCCTTTCCCCCACTGACTTTGTCTCATCCTTCAAGCCTCTGCTCGCCCACACCTCCAACCCCAGGCCCTGTCACCGGGGGCACTGAGCACGTCTGGTCACACCACAATCCCTAAGCCACAGCCCAAAGCCCTGTATCCACGTCCATTTTCCCAAAGCTTGGAAGCCACCAAAGGACGGGACCACATTTTTTCACTCTTTATAATTGCCGGGGCCTAGCACATGGTGGACACTCAACAGACGTTGGTTAAACTAAACAAATTGGCTAATTCTGCTTAGCTGACACTATCTTTTATCACCTACTCTTGTTCCATTCCTGGGATTCTTGCCCTGAGGAGGGCGCCAGCACTTCCAGCCAGTGACTGGACTGTCTACGTCCTGCCCCGCAGCAGCCCGGCGCCAGGCGGAGGGCAGATGCACTGGACCGGCTGCTCACTTCGGGCCGCAGGGTCTGGCCAGGCGAGTCAAGCCCCCTTCGAGGCACTCACAGGCATGGAAGGGTGTCCGGTCCGGCAGGGAGCGGGTCTTCCTCCGGATAGGCAATGACTTTTCCATCTCTTCTTTCAAGATCATCTTTCCCAAGTTGGAAGTGACCTGGGGAGGGAGAAAGGGAGATGGATCCAAGACTTTGATCCTTGTTTCTCGTCTCCAGAAGTTCAGAGTTGGGCATGTTGCAGGCAGGAGTGGGGACAGGTTTGCCCCATGGCTGGGCCGTGCCTGGGAGCCCGTGGAGCCTATCCTTCTGGTCTGATGCCCTGCCACACCGGGTCTGGCCACCCGGAGCAAGGAGCCAGAGCCGCTCAGGGTAACTCTACCCCGATGGCCTACTATCCCAGGTCACGATGCCCAGAGCACGAGCCCTTGTCACCGTGAGTGGCCTCTGCGTGACTCCCAACACCTTCTCTCCTGCCCTGGAGCCCAGTGGCCTGCTCTCTCCCTTTGCCTCTTCCCATCAACCGCTCAGCCTGATGAAGCCTGGCGCTGATGAGACCACCCTTCCTGATAGTAACTCGCGTTCCCCTTTGAAAGGTCCGGCGCCCCTTTCAAAGCAGCGGCTGAAGTCCTGGGAAGGAAGGGGGTTCCTCACATGCTCCAACCAGGACCCCTTCCAGGCATGCACTCGCTTGGAACAGGAGAGCTTTGCAACTGGAACGTTGGTCCCCAGGAAGACACAGGGAGGCTGGGTAGGGGCCACGACATGCTACCTTACTGAGTTCCTCTCTCTGACGCTCCCGGAGAGCCTTCATCTCCTCCCCAGAGTCATCATCTTCCTCCTCCTCCTCCTCTACCCCTCTCCGAGATGCTTTCCGCTTCCTCCATTCCGTTTCTGGGAAACACAGGCAGAAGCAAGCGCATCAACCAACTGTGTGCTCAGCAAGTGTTTGCCAGATGCTGGCCGTGCGCGTCGCACTGGGCTGCACCTGAAAGCACACACTACAAATCAGTTTTAAAAAATAAAATAAAATAGCTCTAGCTGGTGTGGCTCAGTGGACTGAGTGCCAGTCTGCAAAGTGAAAGGTCATTGGTTCCATTCCCAGTTGAGGCTCATGCCTGGGTTGTGGGCCAGGTCCCTGACTGGGGGTACGAAAGGCAACCAATTGATGTATCTCACCCACACTGATGTTTCCCTCTTCTCTGTCTCCCTCTCTCCCCCTCTCTAAAAATAAATGAATAAGATCTTTTTTAAAAATTAAAAATAAATGAAACACAAGTAACGGCTGCCTCGAAGTGGGGCTGGGCAGGAAACGCACACCCCCTGACTTGAGTTCACTGGGGAAGAGCCCTGGTGTCATTCCCTCTCTCCCAGAGCTCCGACCACAGAGCCTGGGATGCAGCAGGAGCGCGACAGACGTCTGTTGACTGGTCAGCAGACCAGTCAAGCGACTGGAAAGTGATGAGTAACAACGGGGCACTGACTCCGGGAGCTACAGGAGCAGGTGGCCAAAACGCCCGCAGGGTTCACGGAGGACACAGCGGGGGAGTGGGGTGAGGGGCTCACAGGCATCAACAGGGGTCCTGAGGCAGTGGCCCGGCCTGCCTTCCCCCCCAGCAGTTTCTCTCACCCACAACGGCCAGCGACGGTGGGCATGGCCAGTAGTCGGTTTCGATCTTGGCTGGCTGGTTGGGGTCCGGGGGCTGGGCCGCGGGGAACTTGGATGACTCGATGATGAAGTCCTCGATCAGGTGCTTGCTCTGGGGGCTGCCTCCAGTGGACTCTGCTGGCGGAGGTCAGGGTCAGCCCGTGCACGTCGCCAGCCCCTCACCTCTCCCCACTCACACCCATGAGATCGTGGGTTTCGAAATAAGTCACAAAAAGAACGCAGAGCACAGGCGAGTGCCGTGCCGGGAAGGACGGTTATTCCCTACCCGCTCCCCGCCCTCATGCAGCCTCCCGGCAGGTAGGCCAGGTCAGTCAGGGGCCCCTCACCTCTCTGCTTGTAGATGGGTGGCTTCTTGTAGATGTTGGAATCCGGGCGGGTGGTCTCTGTAGGGAGCAAAAGCGGGTGAGGAGGACTGTGTGTTGGTGGTGGGGGAGGCTGGGCCAGCGAGGAGAACAGAGACAGTGGGACAGGAGAAGGTAGGAAATGCATGGGTTCCCGCCAAGAGCCCGGAGAGAACCAGGGATCCTGCGACAGCCCCTCAGGAAACTGGGACTTTCTGCACTTTTCTGGTTGGGTTCGAGGGAGGATGAGGAGGGGCCCACAGTCTTTGGGAGCTCTGCCTGGGGTCTGGCCTCAGGGGCCTGGCCAGTCTCGTGGGGGGCATAGCCCCGGGCAGTGGGGGACTGAGAGCAAGGGGCTTGGATTCCTGAAGGAGAAAAGAGACCCTAGGAAAAGGGTGCAGCCAGCCTGACAGTGAAACCTACCAGGATGATGGAAGTGGGGCAGGCTGGTTCGGGGGGTCCCAGTGGTTCTTGGGGCTGAAACCTGAGAGATGGTTCCAGGGGACCGGCTGCCCGCCCACACCTGTAGAGCAGAAGTGAGGTTCACTGCAGCTCCCAGGTCCCCCACTCTACCCACTCCAGCCCACGTAGCTGTGACTTCGCCTTTCCCTGACATCGCTATCCTCCCGCCAGCAGCCCGCAAGGCCCCAACCCCAGGGCAGAGGAAGACATCCAAGGACTCAACCTGCTGCTGGGGCCTGGCCCAGGGAGAAAAGGTTACTTGAGGTCCTGGGTCAGATAGACAGAGAGACAGAGCTGGCCAGTGGCAGGATGAGGCCAGTGACTCTGCTGTCCCCTGGGCTCTGTAGAACCCTGTCTCGAGGCCCGTAGGGGGAAGGGCGGGGCCTGTCAGAGCAGGGCTGGGTGACACTCACCTCTGGGGACGGTGGGGGGGATGTGGATTTGGGTGACAGTGAGCGCTGCGAAGGAGAGGAGCTGGTCAGAGCCACAGGGTGGGATTAAACCCTCATCCCTAGCCCCCAGAGGGACCACTTCATCCCCCACCCAACTCCGCATTCTTCCCAGCCAGTGTCCAGGCCACCTCTTCTCTTCTCTATCGACCTCCCAGTTCCCAGTGCTGGCCCTCCAACCTCCTCCGTCCTAAGGCTCTCCTGGGAGATCCAAAGTCTGTCCCTACGATGCACCCAGAAGCCACAGACCCTGGAGCAGTGTGCTTGTACTTGGGGGCCAACCAAGGGTGACTGTGGCACTGTCCTCAGGGCCAGACCCACAAGCATCCGTGAGGGAACCTGGGCTCCCGAGCTCCCGAGCTCCCAGCTGGGTATTTAAGTCTCCCCAGCCTGGCCCCGTGTCACCGCTCAGCCACAGCACTAGCCCTTTCTCCAAGACCGTTTACAAAGCACCTGGCATGCGTGTTTTATCTCGTGCATTTGACTACCTGGCGAGGGGGCTGGGGGATGAAGGTATCACCTCCGTTAAACAGGAAGGGACACTGAGACCACACTGTCACGCCGGGCACTCAGCCAGGACTTCCAGCCTCTGAGTGTGGTGCTCCTGGGTGCTTCCCGCAAATCTGCCGTCGTTCTGCCCACTCCCACCCTCCTCGCACCTGATCCTTGGTGTCTCTGCCGCTGCCCCCGGCCTCCCCAGCCCCCCATGGACCCCTCCGGCCCATGTTTGCTTGGTCTCCACCGACACTCGGTTATGGAAGGTCGATTCCTGCGCTCAGTCCGCCTTCTTGTTTTGGAGTCTGGCCTCCAGGAAAGAAAGCATGACGGATCCTGCCACCCACCCGGCGCCGCCTGGGGGAGCCCTTCCCCCAAGCCCTGTCCAAGAGGAACCTTCCCCCCACTCACCTCCCGGCTCCTGGGCAGTTCCACATGCTCCAGGAGAGAGTAGGTAAAGTGGGGCTCGTAGATCATGAGGTCAGGCCGCTCGATGTCCAGGATGGCCTTGTCCTTGGGGATGGCAGCCAAGTCCTTGTAACCCAGCACCTGATTGTCCATCTTGGCCTGAAGGGAAATGGTGGCAACGGAACACACGTGACCAAAGGCTCCCCTAGCGTCCTGGTCTGACGAACCAGACTTGGAACCAGACTCGCAATGCGTTCGGGAGAAAGCGAATGGCCGTTTGAGATGTCAGCTCCTGTAAGTTAATGGTTCCACTGTTCAAGAATTGAGAGAGTAGTCCTTCACCTAGTACTCTGGGTGGGGGAAACTTCTCTGAATCTGGGGGTCCTTCCTGCCCATCAGCCCTGGCAGAACCACGGTCAGGGAGGCTGAGTAAAGCCGCCCAGCACTGAGCGGGGCCCAGCCCTGCCCTCTTCCCGGCTTGAGGATGCTGGTGGCCAAGAGGTACTCACCACAATGCCGGAGGGAGAGCCGGGAACACTGGAGTCTCGGGAGGAGCTGACGCTCCCGGGGGAGGTGAGTGGTTGCTGGGGAGAGTGAGAAGGCGGGCGTGGGAATGTGCGTGCGGGCGAGGGCCGCGCCCAAGGCGCAGGACCGGCCCTAAGACAATGGGCCAAGGCAGAGAGGGCGTCCTAGGTCTCTAGCACTCCAAGGTGCGGCGCTGCGGACAACCACCAGGTGGCACCACCGACCCCCAACCTGACCCTCGGCTGGAAGCAAGGCTCCACCCATCCCGAGCACTAGGCCTCCACTGCCCAGGTTTGGGTGCAGCCCCGCGCACCTTCTGCAGCCGGTCCATGCAGTAGGGAGATTGCCAGTCGGGTGTCTCGCAGATCCCTCGGGTTACTGCGCGATGGGAGACGACAGGGTGTCAGGCTCGGCCCGGCTCCTGGGCGCTGCGCACTTGCGGCAGCGAGGGTAGAAAGGGCGTCCCACTGGGCTGTAGCGTCCTCATCCCTCGGTGACTCTCCAGGCTGCTGGCCGAGTGCAGGGCCTGGAAGGGGAGGGAGAGCGTGCCAGCCAGGTTGTCGGGCCAGGATCTCAGCGGGCTGGGGCAGCGGCTGGAACTGGGCAGCCCCCTCTCGATGGGCCTGCGCTCCAGTGAGCAGGGCGGAAGGGCGCCGGGTTCAGGCTTTCCATTCGCTCAGCCCGGGGAAGCCAGCGCGCCTTTGGCCTGGGAGGTGGGAAAGTGGAGGGCTGTGCTTGTTTTTGAGCCATTGTTCTCTGGCTAGAAAGGAAATGACCGCAGGGGTCAGTCATTCCGCTGCAGCCGCTTGGTCCCACCTGCCCTGCCCCGGGCTGCAGGCCAGTTTCAGGCCCAGGTGCTTACGCCCCTTTTTCCTTGGCTCTGTGCTGGCCCCTCATCACACTCCCCCTCCAGGTGCTGTCCACTGTGCCACTAGCTCTCCCACCCCAGGAAGGGTGAACATGGAGGGACTTAGCCATGCCTGTGTGCTGTGGGCCCACGGGGAGGAGAGGACAGGGTGCCAAGCAGACCTGGAGTACAGTGGTCAGGTCACTGGCTGGGGGCTGCCACTCTGCCCCTGCTTCTGGTTCCAACCCCTCCAAGAATGGAGAGGGGGTTGGAGGGAGCCTGTATACCGTACAGGCTGCCTCTGTACAGGACTCACTTGCAGAGTAAAGCACCCTTGGGGGCCAAGGCCCTGCCCCAGCCACCTGCCCACAGCCTCCTCAGAGGCCTGTGCTGAGACGGCCCTCTGAAGAGTGACTTCCCTGCAGTCGGTGCCTCACCGCAACCCCCCCATGCCCCACCTCCCCAGGCCAGGGCGCTGCTCTGCCTAGGTTCCTAGGCGGTTAGGTCCTGTCTGCTGCAGTAGAGCAGGAAGGAGTTTGCTGCAGACACAGCCTGTGTCTTCTTGCTCAGTGACTTCCTTAGCAACGCTCCCATCCCTCCTCCCCACAACGCACACCCAGGTACAGGACACACAGCCACCAGTGAATGCCTGGTTGAGTTTCCAGTGTGGTGGTGGTGGTGGGACTGTCTTTCTGCTGGTGGTAGGCCACAGAGTGAAGAGAAATGATGGCTACAGAGGTCCAGGGAGGAGGCAGGGTAGTGTGGTGGTTAAGAGCGTGAACTCAGCTGGATGAGAAAGAGCCTGGGGGTGAGTACAAAAGTCAGCTACTCAGAAGCCGTGTGACCTTGGGCACATTACCCTCTGTGCCTTGTGTTTCTCATCTGTAAAATGGAGGATAGTGTCATAGGGTTTCTCTGAGTCGCCGATAAATGGTAACATGTGAAATACTCAAAACGTTATGAATTCTAGGTAGAGTGTGAACTATTATTATTTCTATCTCTGTTGCCGAAGTTACCGAAGACAGTCCGTCAGAGCACCGGGGGTCTCCCCATTGGCCGAGATGGTGGCAGGGGCAGGTTCTTGCACAGAGGCACCACAGCTAGAAAGATGAATGGATAGGGCCCTGCGCTTGTCAAAAACGAGAAGGAAAACTGGATAGGAAAAAAGTCCCTCCCTCCTCTTCCCTGTAAGAGCCTGGGCTTGAGCAGGAAGATTGATCAGGGGTGTCCAACGCAGGGCCCAGGATAGCTGTGAACGCAGCCCAACACAAAACCATAAATTCACTTAAAACACGATGAGATTTTTTAGTGTAATCACGTGTCGGAGTGTATTTAATGTGTGGCCCAGAGACGGCAAAAGGTCAGACACCCTGCCTGAGAAGGTCCCCGAGACGAGACGGGGGTCCACCACCCTCCCAGGGCCCGCAGCACCTGGATTAACCCTCTCTCCTCCGCACTAGCACCTGCCTCACGAGTTTGGCCTTTGTCGAGGCCAGCAGCTGGACCTGCATTGTTGGGTCCTCACCTCCCCGCAAGGACCAAGGAACTTCGGCATTTTTCCCACAGCCGTTCTTTGCAACCGAGGTCCCGGAAAGACTGAGGCTGCTGGCACTGCCGATCCCATCGCCCACTGCGTCGTGTCCGGTCCCTTCCCTGCCCACCGTCTCTCCACCTCGAAGCCGTCTGCTTGCTGCACAGCAGCCCCACGCCCGCTGCCCGCTTTTGCGCATGCGCTCTCCCTAGTCTCTATCCACCCCCTCGCCTTCCAGGTCCCGCCCGCCTCAAGGTTAGCCCTAAACCCTCCTCTCCTGGGAGGCCTCCCAGAATATTCTCGTCCTCAGCCTTCCCTGAATTACAGTGGTACTTAGCAAGAGCACTGTGTCACTTAGTCCTGGATTTTAGGTTGCCTGACATGGGAACATGTCTGTTTTGCTAAGAAGGATGGCTGCTAATTTCTGGAGGGCAAAAGAACAACAACAACAGCTATCATGTTTTGCACGCTCATGCCAGGTACAGTGGTACTTCGGTACTCGTCCTGAATTCGTTCCGGAGCTCACGATGAGTGCCGAAACCAATGACAACTGAGCAAGCGACCACTGATAAGACGTTTTCTCTTGTGGGGGCAGCGTTCTCTTGCCGTGTCCTGAGCAACTGCTGTTGCTAAAACATTTTTTCTTGTCAAAACGTGACAAGTAGCAGTTTTGACGGGGTCTGAAGCCAACAAAGACTGCGGTGAGACCGCGCCTTGATAAGCACTTTACGAAGATTATTTGGTCTTGTCCCCCAGCAGCGCTATAATACCTTAGCCCATTTTGCACATGAGGAAACTGAAGCTCAGAGAGAGAGGTTAAAAACTTGTCCAGGGTCGTGGAACCGTAAATGACAAATCTTAGGCGTTGGCACGATTCAGGGTGCCCACCTAGTACTGCGTCAGGTGCGTTGTGAGGATAGACTAGGACCTGCTGCATTTCCCAAGCCTTTTCAGAATTCTGGGGCCAGAGCTTCGCCAAGACAAGACTCTGACCATCAGAGTCGTACCAGGTCCACAGTGCCCATGGGAGGGCTTCATTCCACAGCTTCATCATTTTCCTGCCTTCTTAGCTCACTTGGTAATGCTTTTAACTAGGTGTCTGAGGACCAGAATAAACTCAAGTACATATTCAAGGAACTCTTAGCTCCCTCTCCTTTCTTACCTTTAACAGCCATTGTCAGACTAGCTATACACTGAGCTCTAGAGGCAAACACTTATTCATCCATCATTCCATCCATCCCCCCACCCACCCATCCATTCATCCATCTACCCACTTACCCATCCATCCACTCGCCCCCACCCAGTCACGTGTTATGTTGTCCATCATCCACCAAATACTTTCTCAGCACCTACTCTGCACTGACCACAGGGCTGCGCTACATGATAAGGCTTCTGGAGACCACGAAGATGAGTCAGAGGAGCGAGCTGGCAGTGAGGCGTGTACATAGGTGACTCCCATGCAGAGCAGAAATGTCCCATGTGCCGGAAAGACAGTCTAAGGGGCTGTGAGCGGTCAGGGGAGAGAGGGTCACTCCTCCTGGGGCGTCGAGAGAGGAGAGTGAAAGAGATTTCTTAGAGGAGGATGTGTGTGAGACAGGCCTTGAAGGACGCTGTTGAGATCATGGGAAGACGAAAAAGGGATTCTTTCGAGAGAAAGCAGCAAGAGTGGAAGTAGGTCTGTCTGTGGGACAGCATGCAGGGCTGACCTGTAGAGCGCATGAGGCGAGGTATATTTGGGGCAGGGGGTGGGGACAGACTGTGGGGGCCTGGACCCCAGACTATGGGACCGAGAGTGTGTTCTGCAGGCAACAGGGACCACGGATATACTTAGAAACTTGTTTAGAACAAAGGAGTGGCAGATCCAAGCAGAGCTTCGGGAAATGATTCCAGCTGCAGCCTGGGAGATGGACGGACAGAAAGAAGTCATCCAAAGAGAAACTAGCCAGGAAGCTACAGAGGCAAGGGCGGGGATCTTGAGGTCTCAACCGGCCGGGGGCGAAGATGGACAGGGGCACACGGGAGACAGCCCGGAGGCAGGATGGGCAAAACAGGACTTGATCTGGAGAGCCGCTGGGAGAGGCAGTCAGCAAGCCTGAGGGACAGAAGGGGAAGCTATGAGTTCACTTTTGCCAGGCGGAGGTTCAGGTGGGTGCAGTAGTGAACAGGTGGGAAGGTCCAGGGAGAGCAGGAGGTTGCAGGAGTGGTGGGCTAGCAATAGAGATTTGGGAGGTTGAGCAAGAGGAGGTGGTCTGCACCCGAGGTCTGCCAAGGGAGAAAGGTCAAAAATAGTCCTCTGAAAACACCCAGGGGACTTAGAAGCAACAGCCAGAGACAGTGTGAATGGGGGAGCAGGCTTTCACGGCCAGCTCCTTGAAGGGTGGGGGGTGTGTCTACCGATTCCTTGCACAGGGCCCAGCGAAAGTAGCGCCTGTTTGAGTGTGGTTGGTAGAGTAACAACATGGGTGTAGTAATTTATAGCTTTAATTTGAACATTTCACCTAAAATGTCATATGGTGTGCTTGAGTGTGATATCGTTATGTTACAGAATTACATGCTTATGATTTTGTAATAAGAGATTTTGTAACAAAAGAGTGGCATGATTTGTGCCAGATCCCGTATTTTCCTGACACACAGTAAGTGCAATCAACACGGAGGGAATGGACGGGGGAGGGGCCAAGAGAGGCCGACATCAACTGGAGACCGCCAGACTGCTGGAAGGGGTGACAGCCCGCCTGTGTGGTTGTCAAGGCCAGGTGGCCCTGAGAGCACCTTCCAAGAAGGAGTGGTGAGGCCGCCTGCTAGGGACTGCAGGGGGGCGGGTCTGGCCAGGACCCCTGGGGGTTGCTCCCCAGAAGTGTGGGAGAGGGCAGGAGAGAGCTAGGGAGAGTGCCTTCCGAGGAGGCGAGACTGGCTGCAGGCTTTTAGGGAACTGGGAGACCTGAGCACGTTTGCCGGCAGAGGGAAGGAGGAAGAGGAAGAGGTGGCAGCTGCAGGGGCAGATTCCGGCAGGGTGCAGGGGCTGTCTAGGCCAAGGACCAGCTTTGGGAAGGAAGTACTTGGTCCCCTGAAAGGACAGGACAGGGTAAGAAGCAGGGTGGCAAAGCACAGCAGCCTTTGGGGGGGGCCAACCCCAATCCGGAGGGTTTTATTAAAAATGAGAGACTGAAAAATAAAAAATAAAGAAGCCCTGACTAGTGTGGCTCAGCTGGTTGGAGTCATCCCGCGAGGTGAAAGGTTGCCGGGTTGACCCCTGTAGGGGCAGGCGCCTTACAGGAGGCAGCTGATCAACGTTTCTCTGGCACATCGATGCTTCTTTCCCTCTCTTTCTCCCTCCCTTCCCTCTCTCTAAAAATAAGTAAATAAAAGTTTAAAAAAGAAGGGAGAGATAAGGCCCTGTGCGGATCTCAGGCCGGTTAGGCAGAGGTCATAGAGAGCAGAGGAGGTTTGCCAGGGTCCCTGGCAATGGGAGAGCGGGGAGTGTGGGCGCTGAGCGGGCTGGGAGGCCTGGCGTCCTTCCATTGAACAACCGTTTGAGGGGCCACCGCAAAGTGGGAGGATGGCTGTCCATCACCCCAAGTAAGGGCGCAGGCAAGGAGGCAGGGGCGGGGCCAAGGGGAGCTGTGTCCCCGGAACGCGTGGCCGTGCTGAGACCCACGCGCACGTGTGCACGCGGTCCTACAGACGCAGCCATTCAGAAACGGGATGCGGAGTACTGACGTCTGATATCTCTGCTCTGCGCCCCGGCCCAGCTAATCCGCAGCCCCTCCCACAGCCCCTCCTACCACCACCTGCGCTGGTTGTCGCCCCCTAGCCTCGGGGTTTCCTCCCGCGCCAGGAGGCACGTCCCGCCAGGACCCTCACACCAGTGTCGCGAATATGGTAGAAAGCACGCTAGTTACTTGTTAATATTTTGCCCTTTGGTGGGGATTGGTTTTTAATTTGGGTTAGTCTTATGTCTTATACTGTGAGATGTTGCTGGTGAAATCTTAAACCAAGAGGGAAAATGTTTGGGGTGGAGGAGTGTGTGTGACAGAGAGAGGGGAAGAGGGAAGGAAGGAGGGAGGGAGAGAGAGAGAGAGAAGAGTGGGAAGAGAGAAAGAGGGGGGGGAGGGACCGGCTTCCTTCCTATCACACCACAAAGACTATTGCTTACTCCACCCACATGTAGCCCCTCCCCCAAGGCTCCTTTCCTCCAAGCCACACCCACTCCCTCTGCCGCCTCCGGCCCCACCTCTCCCACGGCGCACCTCACCGCCCGAGTACTCCCTAGGTCCCAGCAACCTGTCCTGGAGGTCACAAGGGCAGGCTGCAGCAGGAAGGCAGGGCAGGATGGAAGGAAGGGAAAGAACCTGGGAGGAAGGCAAGCCCAGGGGGCGGAAGGGACACCTCAGCTGCCCGGGCCCTGACCAGACACTGGCGGGCCCCTCATCCTTCCCGCTGCGCCCCGCCCTCCTCGGGCTGTGCCGCCTGCCTTATCCGAGCCGCCAGCCAGCCCCACCTCACACTGCCCACCCCAATCTCCAGGACAACGAGAGCCTCTCCCTCCCGGAAGGGGTGATAGCACCCGCCCACCCAACCAGCTGGCTCTTGCTCCAGGTAGGGGCTGACCTGACAGTGGCTCTCTGAGCCTGCAGAAGTGAAGGCCCAACCAGCAGACCCACAGCCTGGGCGTCTGACGCAGTCTCTGCTCCTGTCCTAAGCCAGCCACCACGTGCTGTGCATCGGTCACTGGGCCAGGCACTCTCTTTTCTGCACTCACACAAGCCAGTGCCCTCCCCGTTTAGAGATGAAGAAACCCTGGCTGAGAGGTTAACTTGCCGGAGGCCACCAGATGGAAGCCAGGCTAGAATTCCTGCCCAGGTCAACGTCAGAGAATACTCTTTTCAGTGGGTCCCCAACGATCCTACTTGGTCTGAACTTGGAACTTTGGAGTGCGTGTGTTGACCTCACATGGTGGAGCCGTCCTGAACCCTGCTCACTGGTCTGGACCGAGGACGGCAAGCAGGGGCCCGTGTGACTTGCCCTCTGTGCTGCCAGGCAGGGTCAAGCTGAGGGGCCCACAGTCAACAGGTTATGAAATGAGGCCAGCTGTCCAAGTGGGCTGGGGTCAGGGTGGGCAGGAGCTGGGCCCTCCCCTTTTTCTCCAGTCTCCTTCGCAGTGTAACTGAGGCCCCTGCTCTGGCCTAGCTCAGTCTGCTTTCCTTTCCCTTTTTCTTTACTTTCTTCATCCTTCCTCCCTTCCTGGTTTGTTTCCCTTTCACCCCCTCCAGCTCCCGGCCCCACCCCCCACAGTTACTGTGGCAACAACTCAGTGCCAGAAATAAAGGCAGGATCCAGCTAGGTCACCAGTTCCCAAAACAGCATCCCAGGGCGGAAAGGGGAAGGGCCCATGGCCTAGAGCATCCCGGTGGGAGCAGGGAGGCCAGGCCTGCGTGAAGAGGCTGGGCTCCGTGCGGCGGGGGCATTCACACTCCCCCAGAAGGCACATGAGGGAGTGGGAGAGGGCTCCCTGCTCTGGGCCAGTGGGTCCACCAGAGCATCCCTGCCTCTGCCCATCCTGAGGCCTGAGCCTTTTCTAAGATGGGCCAAGCCCTCAGTCTCTCCTCTTCCCTCCCATTCTCCCTCCCCCACTGCCTTTTGAAAGCCCAGTTCTAGCTGCTGGGACTAGGGTCGGGGTCCTCTAATGCCGGCCCTAGCACCCTCCCTCCAGCACCCTTTCCTACTCTGGGAACCATCCAGCAGCAGCAGGTGGGCCCAGAACCTGGGACCTGATCTGAGAACCTACCTCTAGGCCCCTGCCCCTGCTGCTCCTGACGACTCAGGCTGCTGGGACCTGGCAGCCCCCTCCTCCCCTCCTACCCGTCGCAGATGCGCATCTATTCATCTGGCTTCTCGGACATCTCTCACTTGGGTCTCCGCATCCTCTCTCTGGATCCTCCTTCTGAGGAGCCCCTCTTCCTGTGTCCCCGCAGCCCCTCAGGCCTGCTTGGTCCTCGGCATGTTCCCACTCTGGCCTCTATTTATAGTGGGCCCTGTGGGTGGACTATGCTGTCACTTGTACAAGCTGGTTTGATGGGGCTGGAGGAGATGCAAGGGTCTTGCATCCCAAATTCAGCCTTCTGAATCACATGGGCCACCCCTATTCTTGTCTTGACACACACACGTGAGCTCCAGAAGAGGCAGCCTGACCGCCTGCAGCCCCAAGGTGGATAGCCTGCTCCAAGCACTTGGCACCTGGCCATGGGGAAGCCGGCAGCGCCCAGGTGAGACCCTCATGTGGGCACAGGCAGGAGAGCCCATGCTGAAACAGTTGTGAAACTCATGCACCTGCTTGCCAGATCACACCCCCACTCTCCCAGGGAGGCCCCCACACAATGACACACTGTGCCGTGGTTGCCCACGGGCACCCACCCACCAATCCTCCCCTTCACAGCCACTTGCACCACATGCCGACACCCCCTCCCCAAGCTGTGCACGTGTACAGCACACACACAGAGCACCCCCCGCACCCACTGCCTGGGGCCTTCCTGAGCCACCCATTCCCAAAGCACGGCTGCCCCCATCTCCCAGACTGGCCCCTGCCCCCCCCTCTCTGGCACCTGGCAACACTGCCCCCGGGTGCCTCTGCCCAGGAAAGGACATTCGGCCTGTGGGGCTGAGGCCGGGCCGTTGGCAGGGGCAGCCCTGGGTCCTGACTGGCCTGGGTCCTGCCTCAGCCCTCAGCACCTTCAAGTACATCAACAGCCAGCAGCAGGAGACAGCTGGGGTCAGGCCTGCGGCCACACCCTACTCCCCAACCTCATTCTGCATTTGGCCCTCACCCAGCCTGGCCAGCCAAGGGCTAGAAGGGCCTCCCTCCTCACCCTCCGCCCCATCAACAGCATTCAGGCCTCTGTGTGAACTCCCCCCACCCAAATATCTGCAGCTGGCCAACCCCCTCTCTCCCTTCCCTGTCACTGAGCAAAGAGGGACTACTCCCCTGCCCATCCCAGGACCTCGCCATCACCGGGACTCCCGGCCCACACTGCTAGGTGAAGGGGCACTGGGGTGACGCGGGAGAACACCCCAGCCCCTCTTCCTTAAAACGGAAGGTGATTGGATCAGACCAAACCCAGCTACTTCGGGGCCTGGCCACAGGGCCCGCTCTCCCACTGAACAAGGGGCCACAGCCGACCCTGCTCCGGGGCTCCTTGCCACCACCCAGAGCCTCTCTCCCAGACTGGTGCTGTGGCCCAAAGTGCCCACAGAGGGCCAGAGAGTGGGAGACCCTGCCACCTACCTGTTCCCAGACAGACACTCTGAGCTCGGAGGCCCGGCAGGGACAGGCCCCGGCCCCAGCCTGCTGCTTTTCCTCAGAGCCTAGGTAGCAGGCCTCTCTTCCAGGAACGCAGCTGTGCCTCCCCAGAGCGCAAATAACAGGAAAAAAGCTGGCTGGGGTGCGGTGGTGGGGAGCTGGAGGAGGAGGAGACCTACCTCCTGGGCTCCCACTTCTCTAGCCCCCACCCCACTCCTCCACAAGCCTGGAGCGTGGATCCAGCGCTGAGCGGGCTGGGGCGTCTGCGTCTGTCGGGCAGGGCCACCGGCTCCCCCACACCCGCACCACCCCACCTCCCGCTGATAGCGTGTGGCCAGCCCAGGAGGGTGTGTTTGTGTGTGTCTGCTCTTCCACCTCACTCGCCGGCTCGCCGGCGGTACTCAATCCATTTCAAACAAGAGGAGCATTAAGCCGGCATCATGACAAAGCAGAATCGGAAGCAGCCTGGGCCAGCCACTGGCCTTTTTCCCTTTCCCACACCCCAGCCTCACAACACTCGTGCTCACCGGTACACACTGCCCCTAGAGCCTCCTCCTAAACAGCCAGACAGGGCTCGACCCACAGCCCAGGGTGACAGCCTCTGGCTTCTCCAAGTGCCCGTATCTCCTACTTAGCACCTAACAGCAGCCACAGAGGCCTCTGGGGTCCCCGCTCCCTGGCTGCCTCGGCGGGCACAGGTGCAGTACTCCATCACCCGAGGACAGACCCTCTCCTGGGAGGAGGGATGGGAAGACGGGAAAAGCAGGTTTTCAGCACCAGAGACGGGGTTAGCCCTGCGGAGGCCAGGACCCCCTGCGGAAGGGCCACAGAGCACAGCTGTGGTGGTGTGAGAGAGAAGGGCCCCAGGTCTGGCCAGGGCAACTTCATTGGAAGGGAAGTCACTTTCTGCCAGGTGACGCCCAGGTCCCAGCATGGAATCCCAGGGACGTGCCTTCCCTGGCTCTGGGAAGACCTCCACCACTCCAGGGCTGGCCATGGGCCTTTGGGGTTCCTCTGGGTTCCGAGCAAACCCCAGTTCCTGTATGACCCCCAGAGGCAGGCAGGGGGTGGGACCCAGATAGCTGACCCTGGCCCTGGCCTTCTCTCCACCTTGTAGGGCAAGACCTGCCTACCTAGGCAGCCTGTGCTGTTGCCCTGGTAACCACTGCCCACAGCCGGTCAGCTGATGTATCAGCTGTCATTGGGGAAATATGGAAACGGGGGAGGGGGCTTGAGATATATGAATGGAAAATCACAGGGAAGGGCCTTGAGAGGGTACGAGTTAGAATGTGCCTTGGGAACTTTTTCTCTAAGAGAAGAGGCCAGGAGGGGACAGGTGGGGACAGGCAGGGACCAGAAGGGAGGTATGTGTCTGGGTTAGTGGAATTCAGAGCAGAATGAATCCTGAAGAATGGGCTCTAGAGAGAAAGGGGAAATGCAGAAGGCAGGTAGCTGAGTGGCTGAGGCAGAGTGGACAAAGTCCGGGCTTAGCTGCTGGGTGAGGGTCCGGGAGAGGGCCCTGTGGAAAGGTGTGAGGATGCTGGGAATGGGGGTGGAAACACAGGATCCGTCCAGCCGTGAAGAAGAGGCCAGGAAAGGATGCAGGAGGGGGGCACCTCTGATGCCACAGGAGGGGCTGCATCCTTTGGGGAGGGCACAAGGCTTTTCTGGGGAACAAGCCTGGGCCCAGAGCCTCTATGTTTTCTCTCCTGTCCACCCTGCTTACCGCCCTGGCCCCACCCCAGGCCTGCACAGCCTCCCTACGCATCCACATGCCCCCCCACCCCACCCAGGAGACCCAGTGACAGGCCCAGCCAGCCTCTGCCTTCAGGACCTCCGATTTTCCCAGATTTTCCCCCTACCTCGGGCACTCCCCTCCTCTCACTCTCTCGCTCAGCAGCCCCCACCCCAGGAGGTTCGTCTTCCCACTAGTAGCCCCTAGAGGTGAGGCTGGAGTGAGCCGCTGCCTGCCTGCCGCTGGGAAGGGCCTGGAGCGAGGTGGCTCAGGAGGCATGGGTATCGGTCTCTCCGGGGAGGAGGAAGCATTCTCATCAGGGAAATGAGCACGTCCAATGGGGGGTCAAGGGGAAGGAGGGGAAGGATGGGGGTGGAGGGAGCGGGGAGGGTTGTCGGTACCTTCAAGGGCCTGGGGCGTGGGGCAGGAGCAGGGCAGCTTCCTCGGTGACATACACCTCCATCCCTCAGCGCATCTCCTCTCCGCCTCCCGTTGCCAAGACAACCTGCCGGCTCAGCCGAGGAGGCGGCAGCGAGGGGGGGAGGAGGGGGCTGTGGCTCGTACTGCCTGTTCTTCAGCGATGGAGGAAGGAGGCCTGAGGCCGGCCCCTCTGCTGGGGCGGGTGGGGAAGCCTCAGAACCCAGCCCCGGCACTGATTGGCTCCTGGGGCGGCCTCAGGAGAACCTTAATTCAGGGCCCATAGCAGGTCTGTCCTGGAGAAGGAGGACTCTGGGAGCACTGTCCCCTCCCCGCAGCCTCCTCCTCAACTACAGAAAGCTCAGTGTGGAGTTGGGAGAAGGGGCAGGGCGGGACGGTCTGTATTGAAGGGTCAGGGGGTGGTTTCTAGCCCGAAGGAGAGGCCCAGGGTAGAGCTGGGCAGTTAGGCACACGGTTTGGGGCTCAGAGGCCTGACGCCATCTGACCTCTGCATTCCCTGACCGCCTGCCCCGTCCCGACCCTCTCACTGCCCTGGACCCACAGGAGTGACAGGGCCTGGGACCCTGCTCTTCCGCCCCCCAGGGCCCATCCCACCGCCCCCAGCGGCAGGGCTGCCCTGGGCAGGGATGGTTCCCTGCCAGCGGGTCCTGAACCTGGGGGATGGTGGAGTTAGGGCTCCCTCTGCCGGCCCGGAGGCGTGGCAGCCGTCAAGGTCATCACTTGCTGAGAGTGATCCGGGAGTGTGCCTTAGCGGGGCTGGGGTCCCGAGGGCACAGGCAGGTCAGCAGCCCCTCTCCAGCCGGCCAAGCTCCACCTCCGCCTCACTTGGCCTGTGCCTGCTTCTGCTCCTCCTCATGGGAGGCCCCAGATGGACTCCCCAGGGCCCACTGAACCATCCTCCCCGCCCCCCCACCCATTGCTTGCTGCCTCCCCCTCAGCCAGGGATGAGAGGGGAGGCAAAAACCTCCACCAGCAGCAAGCAGCGCCCAACAACAGGCGTCTGCCAGCCTGGGCCACGGGCCGGGCCTTCTGGGCACCACCTGGCCGTACCCGAGAGGCCAATCCCAAGGCTGGCCACCTTTGAGTTCAAGGGTGCCAGAGGCCTTGAGGACAGTGCTGGAGGAGGATCCACAACAGGGGCCAGAGCTCTTGCCCCTCCCACCCCGGCCACCCCGGCCCAGCACCTGGTTCTCAGCTTCTTTCCCTAGCAAGGTCGCTGGTGCCAAATGTCCTGAGTGAACTTGGGCCCTCCCGCCTGTCCCCTCCCCAGGGCCCGTGCAGCAGGCCTTCTGTCCTTCCTCTTCGTCTCACTCCAGTGCCCCTTGCCCCGCCTCCTCCATGGACCTGTGGGGGAGGGGGAGCCCCAGGGATGCCCCCCTGTGCCTATGCCATGTAAACATTAACCCCAAGAAGCTGACTGGCACACCCAGGCACCTCAGGAGAAGGGAGAGTTGATGGAGAACTGGGTGGGGGAATAAAAGGGAGGAGAAGGGCCTAGACGGGACCTTCTCTCATCAGAGTTCTGACACCATGTCCCCCAACTTCCAATCACCAGACCCTCTGCCTCCTAGACCCCAGAGCCTGGGCTCCAGCACACTGCCACCAGCCCAGCCTTGCTCCCCAACCCTGGCCTCGCAATGGCATCTGTTCACTGCCCTTCTCAGAGCCCCTCACAACCTCCTCCTTGCCAGAGCAGAAAAACCAAGATCTGCAAAATGTGACCCAGCCACTTCCTGCCACTGTTCTGGGCAACCTTCTGGCCACCCCTGGACCCACACTGTCCCCTTAAGAGGACTTCCTTCTCCAGCTGCTCTCTCAGTGTTTCCCCCTTGCCTGTCTGCTCTGCTGGCTGCAGTCCTGCTTGTTCTTAAAGATCACGCCAACCGTGGCCCCTGCCGGTGGCCCCCCCCATGCTGGCTCCCACCCGAGAGCCCTGTGTCAGAAACCCCCCCCCCGCCCCAAGAGGCACTGATGGTCCCCTTCCAGGACAGGCTCTTGGTTCCAGGGCTCGCTGGCAGTGACCACGGGCACTGATTGGCGTTTGAGCTCTCCCACACGTGACATGGGAACAATCTACCCCCAAACACGGGGCTCCATGTGCTGCTCGGCGCATTGCCACAGCTCTGAGCACACAGGGGTCCTTATCCCCCCTCGGTCCTGCCTCCTCTTTCACTCTTTTGGGGTGACCAAATGCTGCTTTGCTCTCCTGGGCGTGACAGAGAGATTCCCAAAAGTCCTGTGAAAGAACTACCCTTTTATGGGTTTATCCCCCCAATTAAATTTCAAGTGTCTTGAGAACTTGACAGGGGCTGATGCAGTGTCTTGTCCGTCTTTCTAACTCACCAAAGGGCTAGAACGGTGTTGTATGTTGTAGGGAGCAGGTAAATGGAGGGGTTAACTGCTTGTCCTCTCCATGACCACCCCCCCCCCCAAGGATGGAGGGTAGAAGCCAGATTCTGGCTCCTTGTTCTGCCTCCACCTGGAGAGACGGCAGGGCACTGGGCCAATGACACCTTCCTGGGCCTTCTGGTGGTTTATTCCCCTGGCAGGTCCTTACTCCGTGTGATGCATCGTGCTAGGTGCGGCTGGCCGGCGGTGGTGGTGGTGGGGGGTTCCGTGAACACGGACTGTTTCTGCACCCGAGGCCCCTGCGGCGGAGCAGGCCCACGCCAAATGTGAAGAAGCACAGTCTGTGCCGGCTGCACGATATGAGCCATCAGACAAAGGTGTGTGGTGGGGGACCAGAACCATGGAGGCCACCGCTTCCCCCAGGAGAGCAGAGAATCCCCGGGGCAGGCAAGGTGGCTGTGGTCCGGAGAGGAAAGCCCTCTGGAGGAGGGCACACCATGCAGGGGCACCCTCATGAACAAAGAGGGACAAGCGTGCTTGCTGAAGGGCGCAAGTAGCGGTTCTGGCAGCGCCCTGCTCTGAGAGGGCCGCTGAAGGGACGGGGTGGGGAAGGGCCTTCAGTCAGGCCTGCGCAGAGCCTGGAAAACCACCCTAAGCTTCCCAGGGATCTCGGGACGCTGACAGAGCCCTGGTGCGTGGCAGGTAAGGTGAGCTGAACAAACGCGTCCTGGAGTGGGGTGGGTGGTGACATCAGGAGGCAGAGAGGCCCTAGAAAGCTTTGCAGGGATTGACACATCCCAGTGAGGCCTTGCCATGGCGCTGCAGAACTTGCAGGAAAAGGCAGTCAAGGGCAAGTGGGTGAGAGTGGAGATGCTGGCTTGTTCAGAGAGAGACAGCGTGAAGAGCAGGCGAGAAGCAAAGGGCAGAAATCTCAGGGAGCCTGGCAGGGAAAGAACTGGAGAGTGAAGAATGGATGGACGGATGGCCTGTGGCAGGCAGGGGTGGGGGGAGGAAAGAGCTTCCGAAAGGGCTGGTCTCTGGCAGTGTCCAGGGCTGTGGGCTGAGGACACCAAGGGCCGAGGCAAGGCTTTTTGGCTTGGCGACCGGAAAGTACCGCCACTGGACTCCAAGGGAGAGGGCCGAACGGAATGACAAGAAGCCAGCCTGCAAAAAGAGTGGGTTCCCTCGTCTGCTTGGCTCCTTCCGCCTGGCCTGGCCTCTTGGAGGACGGGATGGGAAAGGGGGGTGGATAGGCAGGCTGTTCTTAGCTAGCTAGCGCTCTTGGCAATCCTAAACAGGCGCAAGGTGTGAGTGAGGCTCCTGCCACTGCCGCCCTCACCTCTGTCACATCCCCCCAACGCCCCACCCCCACGGACAGGTTCATCCTGCCCTAAGTCTCCCCCTGCTGTGTTCTCCCTGCCCCATGCCCACCCTTGCTCAGCACCTTCGCACACCCCAGAAGCAGGCAGGGTGCTGGAGCCCGCTGCGGGGCTGGCTGGGGCTCCTGGGAAGCCCCCTTCCTACACACATTCGTATATTGACGCCCCTCTGAGGTCCCCTGGTTAGAGGGCCACTCTCCTGACCACTGTTAGCATCTCTGGTCACCAGTTCAGAAGGAATGAGCTGAACAGACTTCCCAGAGCATGAAGAGGCACTGGATTGTGGGGTGAGCCAGGGACCCAAGGCTGCCAGCAGGTGGGAGCCCCACTGGGCTTGGTGGGCTTGGCGTGGGGCACAGGCACTCTGACATGACACAGCCTCCCAGCCGCCTTCCCTCGCTGTTCCCCAATTTGTCCCTCTTGGCCAGGTCTCACCTCAGAAAGCAAGAAAGGAAACAGTGAGGGCTTTCTGGAGCCGGCCCCCAGAGGCCTGTCTGCTGGGGAGGTCAGAGGGAGGGGGCAGGGCCCAGAAAGGCAGAGAAGAAAGCAGAGGCGGGACAAAGGGCCGTCCACCTTTGAAGCTGTTTCTAACCCCAGCCAGGGAAGGTGGGGGTGGGCCTGAGAGCGGGCTGGGGGAGGCAGTCTAGAGTTTTAAAGAATGTCTCAAATTCCTTCGGAAATCAGAGGGATTGTGAGCTGCCCCTCCCCAACACACTTCCTTCCCAGCGCCCCCAGTCCAGTCCTCCACACCTGGGGGCCCCAACCCTTTGTCCTCAGGTAATTGCTGGGCTTCACCCCTGAGTTTAAAATCCCATTGATCTTGCCAGTTATCAGCTGCGGCTGGAGACCACCCTCCCCACACGCCCCCCAGAAAATGACGCTCAGCCCCCCCTCCCCAGTCTTCCCTGGGATTAAGGCTCTTTGTGACTGGGGGGGTGGGGGGGGTGAGAAAAGCGACCTGGTGGAAACCAATTATGGCAAACCGGAGGGAGAACGGCCTGGGGCCTGGGGACCTCCCTCTTGGCTGTGGCTGTCTAAAGGCCAGAGTGGGGGTGGCTGCTGGGGCTCCGGCCCCCCAGGGAAGAGGAGTGTGACCCCCTCCCCCCTCCACAAACACGGGGCTTTGCGCTCCTCCCACTGGGACTCAACCAGGCCCGTCTGCGACTCCCCACCCTGCCCTCAGTTTTAGGCCATTCTTAGGAGACCCGATGCCTTTCTCCTTTTTCTTCTCTTCCCATAACCCCCTTCCCTGCTGTATGCTCAGAAAGGAGGGAAACTGAGCCTGGGGGTCCACCCGCAGAAGGCAGGACTCAGGCAGGGTGTTTCCCCCAAACAGACTAGGGTTGGGGGAGCGACCGGCAGGGCAGGGCCTCCCCCTGGACAGGATTAGAAGCCAGAGCGAAGGGGCAAAGAGGCGGGTTTTATGGCCCCTGAGTCCCACCCCTGAAATGCGCACCTCAGGGCGCCTGGGAAGGCCCACCAGAGCCGCTCAGGTTGGGCCGGGGCCGCTCCTGGGTCCCTTTCCCCAGGCCGGCCTCTGAGGTCCCCTTGGGTGTGCTGCCCCCCACCCTCACGCCCCACAGCGGACCCCGGAGGACGAAGGGGCACTTTCTCGTCCCCCCACCCTCTTCCGCTCGCCCCGACCCTCCTCACCGGAAAAAAGAGATCCTGCTCCCGGCCAGGCGGCTTCAGCTGCCGGAGCGCCAGGCCTGCTACTCGGCTGGCCGCTCGCCCGGCCCGGCCCCGCCGGCCCCAGGGTGTGGGTTCTCCGTGCCCCACAGGTAGCACGGGACGCGCCCCGCAGAGTCAGGAAACCGGAGACCGCAGAGAGAGGGAGGGAGGGAGGGAGGGCGCCCTGGGCTCCCGTGGACGGACGCGCAGCCCGGGCCACCCGGGCCACCCGGGCCACCGGGGCCTGGTGCGGCCCCTCGAGGACGCCCCGCCCCGCCCCTCCCCGCGCGGCCCTGCACCTGCTGGAGCCCAGGCCCGCGCTGCGCGTCCCCGCGCCTCTCCCAGAAGACAGTTTGTCGCCAGTGGGTGTTGGATCCCTCCACCCCTCGCCCCCTTCAAATGCCAGTTTGCAGGAAAACCGTTTTATTCTGGGGCTGGGAGCTGGGGGGTGTGGGTGCAGGCCTGGGGAGTGGAATATGAAGAATGGTCAACCCTCTTTTTCCTTGCTACAGTCTGGCTTGGAGGAGCGGGGGGCGGCGCAGGCTGAGTGAGTCACCTCCCGACAGTGCCTGCCACACCTTGAACCCTCCAGCCTTGCTCCTCCGTTCAGTGCCTCTGGTTCTAGTGCCTGGCCCACCCCTGGGGGCCTAGTCCCCTGCGGGGGGGGGTCCAGAAGGTGGCCCAGAAGGGTGGCCAGTCCTGCCCCTCTGCAGCGTGGGGCGCTGGCGCTTGTTGGTCCTCAGGACCCTCCTGGGGGTTCTGGCTCCCCTCCCTCCACCCTAGCCCCGTCTTTGGATTAGGAAGGGAAGGGGACGGGAGGGCTGGTGAGGGGCAGCTGCCCCACCCCTGTGTCCCTGACTACGTCAGGGGCTGCGGCCTCCGCGTGCGCTTGGTCCGGCGAGTGGGGGCTGAGCCCACAAACTCGAACTGTTTCTGCCGCTGCACTTGGTTGGGGAAGGGCAGCCGGCCCTCGTAGAGGCGCTTGATGAAGTGGGCCTCGCGCTGGTTCTGGCGGCTGCGGGAGGCCTGGCGGGGCCGGCCCTGCCGCGTGAAGGCCATGAACCAGCCCTCGTGCCTGGCGTTCTGGAAGGCCGTGTAGTTGTTTTCCAGCACGATCTCCGTGAACACGCAGTCTTTGCTCTTCCCGCTGGGCTGTGGGGGAAGGAGGGAGAGGAGGGAAGTTGGTCCACCCACCCTGTCTGGCTTCTCTGACTTAGGGGCCTAGCTTAAGACTGAGGAAGGGCCGGGAGCCCAAGGATTTCTGCCTGGAGGCGGCGCCCTTGCCGGAGAGGCGAAGGTGGGAGAAAGCAAGGAGCTTCCTTCCGAGTCACATCTAAACTTAACACAGACTCGCTATCTGGAAGTCACACACCTTCATCAAGGTGTTTGTGACGCTGAGCTTCACTTTCCCAAGATGTGGCACAAAGATCTAGGTAAGGGTACGGCTCGTGCACCGCCGACGGGCCCTTGTGCACGAGAGCGGTCGCAGTCTGGGGGTGGCGTGGCTGGGGGGGCCCAGTCTCTGATGAAGAGAAGGGGCAAACATTTACGGACACCAACTGTGTCCAGGGCCACACAGGCACCCCTCTGACCCTGTGGTGGCCCTGACTCTGTGCCCATTTTTGTAGATGGGCAGCCTGAGGCTGAATGAAAAAAGGCAAATATTGGGTGAGAAGTTCCAGAGTTGGAAGCCAGGACTGACCAATGCTGAGGGAAATGGGATTCTCCCTGCGTGACAGCCAGCAGGAGGTCACACTAGTCAGCGGTCACACTCGCAGGTGGCTGCACTAGCACGTGAGGACACTAGCAGGCAGTCAGTGTGTGCTCTGCTGGTTGGATCCCTCGGAGCCCACTGACCTCAGGGGAGCTTCTGATCTTGCAGGAATGCCTACTTTCAACCCCGGTAGGTGCTGGAATCCTCGCTTACAGATGCTGGGAACCACCCGGGGGGTGCTGAGCCCCAGGCCTGGTGGGCCGTCAGTGACCTCACAGTGCTGTGGACACAGAGGGAGTCACTGAGATGCGAGCGCAGAAGTGACTGCGGTGGGTGGAAGCAGAAGAGTCGAGGTCCTGGCCGCCCCACAGGCTGCAGGGAACAGGATGCAGGTGGGCCCTGGGCGCCCCTCCCCCGTGAGACCCGGTCAAGCACCCGGTCAAGCACCCACTCTGCCCTCCGGGCCTCACCTTCCCGATGAGCTTGCCCCTCTTGCTCATGCAGATGTATTTCTCACTCTCCGCCCCCTTGATGCGCACCCGGCTCCCAAAGGTGTCTGTCTCCACGATGAGCTTGGCTGTGATGGGGGAGGGAGAGGGAGGCTCTGTCCACGAGGGTTGCTTGCTCAGGGGTCTACAGGGGCCCCCCAGCCAGATTTGGGGATGAACCAGGTGAGGCTGGCCAGGGCTGTGGCCGGCCTCAGGTGAGGGCTGGGTCTCACCAAACTTGTTGCCGTCCTCAGCGGTGGCGGAGATGCGACGCCCGGTGACCTGCACGTGCTTGCCGCTGGTCCGGCTGTAGAGCTGGTACTCACGGACCTGCCGCCTGCTCAGCTGGTCGGTCATGGCGCCCTGGTCCCTCACGTACTGGTTAAAATTAGGAGACGGGTGATTCTCCCCCTTTGCGGTTACCAAGGGAAAAATAGTGTCAATTTGCTTTGGGCAATACCACTGCGGGTCCCTCCAGGGGAGAGGGGTGCAGAGGGGAGTGCGGTGGGCCAGCCACCTGTCCTGGGGAGAAGAGGTGCAAGGTGAAGGGGGCAGAGGGCCGTGACCTTCTCAGGCCAGTGGGTGAGCCAGCCATGACCTCCTGGCTCCCTTTCCAGCCCACAGTGGAGAGCCAGCGGCCGCCCAGACCTGGGCACTTGGTGGAAGAGCGCCCACTTGGAACCATGACTCTGGGAGCTGGAAGGAACCCTCAGAGCTGTGCTGGTGTCCGACCCCCGGATTCTGTGGAGCAGGTGTGCAGGTGGCATGGCTGGTTAGGGGAAGGACCCCTGTCCTGTCTCTGGTGTTGGAGCTTGTCACCTCTCCAGAACTCTGGGGTCTTGGCTCTGTTGCCAGGACAACCAGATTTTCTCTCTCGTCCTCCCTGCTAGCCTTGAAGGACCCTATGCTCAGCACACACATGTGCACACACAGCAGCTGATCTGTTTAGGGTCACCGGAGAGCATTACAGGGGCTTTGAGAGCCCTGTCTCCAGGCTTCTGCTGGACCCCTGGAGAGCACTTCTTTGTGGCAGGTGGAGTCCAGCTGCCCTGCCTCTCCCCATGTGCTCAGGGCCCTCCAAGAAGCCAGACTCCCTGCCAGATCTCCTCCCTCCTGTGTGGGTGGGGTGCCTCCTTATAGGGGGGCAGTGAAGGCAGCCGCCAGAGGTGCTATGGGCCCGGGCCCAGGGCTGCTCCCTTGAGGCCACCTGCCTGTGCCACAACAAAACTGAGGCTGGTGGCCAGTGCTGCCACCACCCACCCACTTCCCCAGGAGACTGGAAGGGCTCTGTGCGCCCACACGACAGGGCGGACAGAGGCAGGATAAGTACTCGTCCAGGCCGGTCTCCCCTCACCCATCGGCAGCACTGAGCGGAGACAGGGGCCGTGCCCAGCCCCTCTCTCCGTCCAGGTGCAGCCTGGATGGCAGCTCCCAGCTTCGGGCCGCAGCCGAGGCTCCTGCACTAACATGTTCCTCTCCCCACCTGGCCCCTGTAGCCTGTGCTGAGACAGCCCTTCCCTATCCCCAGTCCCTAAGCCCAACACCATCTGGATGGAGCCAGACTTGGATCAGCATCTGTGAGGGCCACTCTCTCCTGGAGGGAGGGGTGCGAACTGTCCGACGGAGGAAGGGAGGTGAGGGGCGGCTGGAGGCCCACAGTGCAGCCCGCCCCGGTTAACCCTGCCTGTCACTGTTCATTTCCAACCTCAGTGTGGCCTAGGCCAGGAGCCTGGCCAGGGCTGCAGCCTGGGAGACCCCAGCCCAGCCCACGCTCCTCCTGGGAAAACCTGAGGCCTGCGTTTGGGATGGGGGACCTGCCTCCCTGCCAGGGGGTGGGGTCTGGCTGGCAATGGGGTCCGCTTGTCCCCAGCCCCAGTCGCCTGGCCCAGGTTCAGGCCCTCCGCCCTTCTTGGCGGGCAGCCTCCTTCAGGCTGTCTGTTCCAGGTCAGGAGCATAGAGGCCCCCCCAAACCCCCTCCTCTCCTCATCCCCCTTCAAGCCCTGCACAAAAGCAGCCCCACGCCCCCCCACAGCCCACAGCCCACAAGCCGCTCTCCCCGCGGGACCTTGCCTGTCCCTTTCATGTCCCCGCTGCGGGGGACCTCCCCTTCCACTGCACAGACAGCTGCTTGTCAGCCAGCCCCTCAAGCATGGCTGTGGTCCGGCCTGCCGGCCCCCCCTCCAAAGGGGGCGAGGGGGCACTTCAAGGGGGAAAGGACAGCTTTGCCACCTTCCCCGAATCCTGAATGGGGCCTCAGCCAGGCCATAACCGCCAGACCAGCCACACCATTGTGCTGATTCCCCTTCCAGAGCAGGTTGGGCCCACCCCCAGGCCCCTCCCGGCCAGGCTGGGGGGCTTTCTTCTTGCTCTCCCTGGATGTGTGAAGCAAAAGGCCTGGAACGGGGGCTTGAGCAAAAGGGGGAAGGAAAAGGGGGGTGTCTCCCTCTCTCTCTCTCTCCCACCCCCCCACTGCTTCAAAGGCAGCCCCTTTCCCTCTCCCAGAGAAAAGGCGTTCACCTTCAAAAAAAGTCCCCACTGGATATGAAGAGAAGCGGCCTCTGGCCTGGGAAAGCCAAGCGCTCTCCCCAGCGCGGTTCTGGACCAGTGCATTTTAATAGCTGCACTTTTATGGAGGATCACAAAAAGGGACCGAGCCCAGTGCTGGGGCTGTGCTGGGGCCGGAGGGAGGTGGGCATGGGGGGCGGCCTCGGGGGGCGGGGGGCGTGGGGCGTGGAGAAGCAAACCCCAAGTCTTGTCTCAAGCAACCTCTTTGGGCTTGACCTCACTGCCTGTAGGTAAGGAGTCCCCAGCCCTGGCTGGCCCCCAGGATGGCCCCCACAGGGCACCTGTGTTGGTGGGAGGGGGGTCATGAGAGGAACACACAGGTGGTTTTACATGGGAACATGTCTCTTCAGGTACAAGCCTCACCTGAGCCATCACCTCCACCCTCTTCCGGCCGCACTGGCCTCGATCCCTCGAGTCTGTGCTGCCTGAGCACTTAACCTTGGAGGGACCCAGTGTGGAGGGAGGGAGGGAGGGTCATGGGAGGGAGGACAGGTAAAACCCTGTCAGTCCCCAAACCTGCAACAGTCCCTTCTCCTACCCCCTCCAAAGGCTGAGCCCCTCGAACACCAGAGAGGCCAGAGCCTGCCTCTGTGATGCGGAAGGAGACTGCCCCCTGCCCCTCCGGGGGAGGGGGGTGAGGAGAAGCTGGTGGGACAGGGCGCCTACCTGAGTTTGACAGCAGAGAACGAGTAGCTGCAGACACCTGTGTGGGGACGTGAGGCAGAGCCAGGTGTGGGTGTCAGCGGCCAGCCCAGGCGCACCGGGCACCGCCCCCCGCCCCCCACCTCACCCGCCAGTCGTGGGGGAGTCCCGCTAAGACTAGGGCTGCCCGACGGGGCGGCAGGACTGCAGCGGGAGAGGCGGCGCACTTACAGAGCGAAGCTGGGCAGCAGGCGCGTGGCTTCCATCGCCGCTGGAGAGGTTTCTTGGGGCAGCGGCCCCCTGCCCCCAAACTCAGGAGAAGATGTGGGCAGTCCCTGGGGGTAGAGTCCCAGAGAAGCCAAGGTCTCTTCAAGCCACAGGTTTTCAGAGGGGAGAGGAGAGAGAGGGGCGGAGGAGGAGAGAGAAGAGCTGGGAGGAGGAGATGGAGCAGGGGGAGGAGGGCGTAATGGGGAGACTGAGGTGTGAGGTGTCCACCTTCCCAGCCAGAGAGACGGCAGAGCAGCCACTGGCGAGGCTGCCAACCTCTCCTGGGCTCCAGGCGCAGAGGACAGCGCTGCTGGGGCCGGCTTGACAGGAGGCTGGCCCTGTGGTCCCCAGTTGTCCAGACCCTCACGGACCCGACGGCAGCGCCCCTCCGCCCCTCACGCCGGCCTCCGGTTTGGTGCCGCGCTCACTCCCTGAGGCTGAGCGGCAAGTGTCTATCTGGGGTCGCTGGGTCTGGCTGGGGACGGAGATTCCCAGAAGCAGCCTTAAAAGGAGGAGCCTCCCGGCAGGGGGCAGGAGGTGGGCTTGGCCTGCGGGGCTTCCACTGTTCCGTGCCCCCGGAGCCCCTGGTCTGCACTCTGGTCATAGGGGAGGAGGGGTTAAGACTGTCCCGGCTGGCAGCAAATAGCGGGTGCCCCAGCTTGGGGGTCTGGGGTGAGGGGGCAGAGGTGGCTGGGGCTGTGGAGGACCCCCGTGGAGTCCTGAAAGCTGCCTGAGGCGGGGCCTCAGGCAGCTTCCTCTGAGAGATGGGCAGGAGCGCCCAGGGTGCCGGAGCACCCAGAGGCAGCTCGCTATCCTCAGTGGGTAGACCGCCAGAGGGCCACGTTCTGGGCCTCACTCGCCACCCTGGAGCTCGTCACCCTGAGCCTCTGAGGACCCCTCCCCATGTCCCCAGGTCCCCTCACAGCTGCTGGGGAGGAAGGGCCCACCAGCCTGTTCACTGGGCTGTGGTCCCACAGGGCTCTGTCCCAGGCCAGCGGCAACCCGTGCCTGCCGCAGGCCAGGGAACCCAGGCGAGCCAGTGGGCAGTTCGCTCAAACCGGCCCAGCTAGCAACAGAGCGCAGGGCTGGGTCTTCAAAGACCCAGCTCTCTGTCCTCAGGGGTTGTGTCTGGGATCTTTCTGCTGTGTCCACACCCTCAGGGTCCGGCACAGCCCATAGCCACAGCCGAGGTCTCCATCCCTCCAGAAGGTCGGTGGTGACCTCTGGAGGGGGCTGGTCCTGGGAGACCTCTGAGGGAAACCCTGCCTCCACTTGGGAAGCTCACTCCTTGGCTCAGCTCTTGGGATGGGGTTGGGGGGAGGGGGAGCTATGCCCCCGGGAAGGGAAGAGAAGGGGAAATGCTGACTGTGGATTGATTTACCTGCGGAGATAAGGGGGAGGGCACAGCTCTCACCCCAGGCCTGCTTCTCACCTTCCTGAGCTGGATCAATCCACAAAGTCGTCTGCCATCCCCCACCCCAGACACCTCTGCTCCTTTGCTGTGGCTGCCCTGCGCACCTGGTCCCCCGCCCCTGGGCTCCCCAGGCCATTCACGGGGCCGGGCAGGGGTGGGGCCGGGAGCCCGAGCTGGCCTGGGCAGGGTGGCATTGGCCCCCAGCCCTGCATAGCTGGGGTGTCCAGGGTTGGAATCAAACGGAAAGAATGTCAGCTCTAGGAAGGGTCTCGGCTCTCAAGGATGAGGGTTTCACAGCTACTTGGCGACAGGGCCGGGACTCCAGGCCAGGGCTGGCCCCTCTTACACACCTTGCCCGCCCGCTGGCCATGCTACTTTGACCAGGCCGCCCCTGCTGCCAGCATCGGGCTTTCCCACAGTCCTCACCTCACCAGGGACCCACGGAGACCCTGCCTCCTCCCTGCTGCGCCTGGTGCTGGCTCTGCTCCGTGACCTGGAGCCCACACCCTGCTAGCCTCCAGCTCCCAGCTGGGGCACTGAAGGTTACACCTCCTCCTGACCTTCATCTTTCGGTCACAGATGAGAGGGAGGCGCAGGGAGGAGATAGCCCAGGCTTGGGCCTCGGTGGGGATGTGGAGGGTGGGGACAGATGCGTCCTAAGGTGAGGCAAGGGTGGGACGTTCTGCCTGGGCCCGAGGCCTCTTAAGTCTGAGTTCTGTAGATGAAGGGCCTGCATCATTGGCCAGCCCCTAGCCCAAGCTGGGTCCCCATGGTAACAGATGCCAGCAGTCAAGCCTGGCCTTGGGGTGCAGCCAGGGGACTGGTGCCAGGGGGCTCTGGGGCACATCTTCTGCTCCTTGTCCCTTTCCATTCTGCACCTGCAGGCTTGGCCTCAGACGGGCTTGCTCCTTTACCCCCTGGACAGGTCAGCGGTGGCCCCAGGGGGGAGGCGATCTGGAGAGTCCCAGGCCTGGCCTCTGGCTCTGTGCCCTGGGCCTGGCGGGGACCGGCTGTGTGACCTGTGCGAGTCCCTCACTCCTCTAGCCTCAGCTTCCCAATGCAGAAGAAGGAAGTGACCGCTGTTGGAAATGTCAGAGCTGCCAGTGTTGCTGAGATGAAGGACACTCCCTGAGAAGTGTCAGATACCCCACTACCCCAAAAATGGGGGGAGGGGACAGAGACCCTCTTCTGTGGGGGGCCTCAGTTCCCCTAAACTTTGACTGACTTTCCAGGAGTGAGGATGGCAGGAGGTGATAGGGAAGTGAGAAGTAGCCCTGGCTGCACAGTGGCTAATCCCCACCCCCTAGTGACAAGTTCGATACCCACCAACTGGGCTGTCTCACACCTGCTCCCCCTGTAAGCCCAGCTGGTGCAGACACAGACTCACAGAGCCCACCTGTGGACGCACCACTTGCCACCACCTGCTTTGATGCCAGCCCACCTTTTTCCTGTTGAGAGGCAGGAGAGCTAGGGCTGCGGGAGGGGGAGGGCAAAGGGCCTCTCGGCAATGCAGGTGGAGCCCCATTCTTGTCTTTTGTCCCGCTGGCTGCCAGCACAGGGAAATCAAACTAGCGACCAGCGCCGTGGAGGGCGGGCGCTTGTGGGGCTGGCTGAGCGTAGCGTTGCTGTGGCCGGGCTCTGGGGCTGCCCCTCCTAGGGCTCCAGTGAGGCCGGGAGTCCAGACCCAGTTCTAACGCCCGTTGTCGGTGTACAAGACTTTTGAGCGACCACGGGTGCTTGCCTCTCCCTCCCTCTCCTCACGGTGGGGTAAGAACAAGGGCTCTGGGCCCCACTACCTGGGAGTGAATCCTGGCTTCTGCACTAGCTGTGCGACCTGGGGTGGGGGGGCAAGTGGTCTACCCCTTCTGTGCCTTCCTGTCCACATCTGAGGGCTAGGGCCGGTAACGCCCTGCACCCTGGCAAGGTTGGGGGGGTTAACAGGGCAAGTCTGTGCTGGGGCGCAGAGTGGCGATCACACCAGCCTTCCTCCCTCTGAACCTCCAAGCTTGCTCTGCCTCAAGCCCTTTGCACCCTCTGTTCCCGCCCCTGGAAAGCTCCCACCAGCTCCTCTCATAGCTGCTTCCCCCGAAGAAACCTCCCCAGATCTTACTAACAGCACTTCACACTCTGGAAATTAGCCCGTTTCACTTCCGACAAAGCCCTCGAAAGTTACTGGAATTACGTTGTTGACTTCTGTGTTTCCACCAGGCTGTTGCTGGGTGGGAGACCTAAGCTTGCTGCTGACCTGCAGTGCCCAAGGCTCTCCCTCTGGGACCCAGACCTGGGGTCCTGGGAGAGGGCAAGGCCAGCTCCCCATCAGCTCACTGTAGGCCTGGCTGGGAGGGGCCTGGCTGTGGCCCCTCAAGTCTAACCTGAGCTGGGGGCCAGCCATGTGCCACGTGGGGGAACCAGCTCCGAGGGGGCTCTGCAGGCCTGGGAGAGGGCGGGGCCTCCACCCCGTTCCCACCCTCTGTTGGAGTGGCTCAGTTGGTTGGAGTGTGTCCCGAGACCAAAAAGTCAAGGGTTCCATTCCCAGTCTGGGCACACACCAGGTTGCAAGTTCTGTCCGTGGTCGGGGCATGCACCAATCAATGTTTCTCTCTCACATATTTCTCTCTCTCCCTCCCTCTCCCTCTCTAGAAGCAATGAAAAAACATCCTTGGGTGAGGCTGAACCAGAAGCAGGATTAGCCTGTGCCCCGAGGCCCAACAGACGCACACCCTCAGGTTGGGCCCACAGGGTCGAGGCCCTTCAGTTCTACACCTAAAAAACAGGGCCTTGTGGGGAGGGAGTGTAGATGCAGGGAGACCCACAGCAGTTCTAGCTCCCTCCCTCACTTAGGGCAGAAGGCAGAAGCTGGGTGAGGGGCTGGGACACTTGGTTCTTGCTCCAAAGATTGGCGCTGGAGGTGCCAGGAGGAGGAGATGATAGATCCAGCCGGAAGGGCCTGGCCTGCGGCCGCCCTCTGCTGGGCACAAGGGCTCACTGCAGCCGGCAACCTGTAACAGATGCAGAAACAAGGTCCTGGCAAAGCAAACTTTATTGTGTCCCTGAGGTTGGGGTTCTTCCCTCCAGGTGGTGCTCAATCCGGAGAGTTGCGACAGGGGGCTCTTGTGTTGCCCCACCAGTACCTCCATCACCTTCAGCCTCAGGTGGAGGGCCCCAGAGAGGAGGTGTGTGTCCACAGTGTACCCCGTGAAAGCCCACTCTGCGTGGTGGCCTGGCCGGCCCTCCCATGGTCACTGAGGCCAGGCTGCTCCTAGCTCATTTCTTGAATGTTGGCTTTTTGGCTTTGGGTGTGGCTTTGGCCTATGGAGAGAAGGGAGGTCTCCAGGTCCCTGCTCCATCCCCAGAGGCCACCCCCCAACCCTGGGAACAGCCCCTCCTGTGGACCCACCTTCTTTGCAAGGCTCTTGTCTTTCAAACTGGGTCTGGAATGGGGGTGAGGGATGAGGTGTGGAGAGAGGGTGAGAGAGAGAGAGAGTGCTCAGCCTGGGACCATAGCCCGGCTGCCCAGTGTGCCCACTGGGAAGCAGGGCCCTGGACATTTCTGGGAGGCAGAGGTCAGGCCCAGAGACGGGAGGCTCAGAGTTCACCTCTGCACCTGCTACCCGCCTGCCACGGGCCCTCTGACTCTCGTGTGTGACACAAGATGGCTTTTCTCGGGCTTCCGCTTTCTTGCATTTGCCACCCGTGTTTCCTTTTCATTAGACAAGTGACGTTATTCACATTGCACAAAACAGAGCAACTAGAGAACACAGTAAATTCCTTTTGTCGTTTCCCTCCCAATAATATTAACCTTTCCATGTATTGCCTCTCAGTACCTTTCTTTGTTTTCTAACAGCATGTAAAATAAAATGAAAAAGATTTAATATCCTGTTATTTTTAATTCCATGAGCCTTTCCAGGCTGCCATGTTCTTCATGCATCTATGTGAAAACCACAGAGAAAACGTAACCTAGTTTAACCTCCTGTTACACTGGCAGACATTTGAACAATGCAGTGATGGGTCTTAGTGCACATACTTCTCTCACAATTTGGATGGACCCCTTGGAGAGAAAGTGCCACAAGTAGAGTTAGCTCAGGAGATGGGAAAAGTTTAATGCTTTTCAAAAAGGCTGCACAGCCTGCTAGGGCAGCACACCGAGTGCCCTGTGTGCACACACGTGTGCACGCACATGCACGTGCCAGGCACACTGTACTCTCTGCAGCACTGCACACCTTCACCCAAAGAGTTTGGTCAAGTTAAGAATTGGGAAGAGTTACCTCATCACTTCCTCTTCTTCCTCCACCTTCTTTTTCTGGGGACCAAACACAAGCATCCCTAGGGTGGTTAGGGCCAGAGCCTGAGCAGCCCGAGCCCTGGCAGGGCTCCTGCCTCCTGCATGCACAGGTCCGCTGTGGGGGGACCTGGCCCAGGCTGCTGGGGAGCCTCGGCAGGGCCCCCTCCCTCACCTTGGTAACGCTGGTGTGCTTCTGGGGCATCATCCTCTTGCCTGCTTTGACAGGGGTTTCCTCTAGGTACAGATCCACATCGTCATCCTCATCCTCGTCTTCCTCCTCATCTTCCTCCTCCTCTGGCTGCTCCTCCTCTTCCTCCTCCTCTTCTTCCTCCCCCTCTTCCTCCAAGGTGTCATCTGCAATGCATGGCAAAGGGTCTCAGCCTGGAGGTGAAAGTGTTCGCCTGTCCACTTGGTAAGCCCCTCCTGGCCTCCCAGACAAAGTGGAGGTGGGGCATGGTGAGAGAACGGGGCAGCCCCAGCGGGTGGAGGGTGGTCAAAGGGGGCCGGAAGGGTGAGCTGGGGTCTGCTGGGTAGGAAGGAAGGAGTGTGGCAGGGGAAGGAGGAGAAGGTGGGGAGGAACCTGGAGCAGCAGCTCAGGACTCCAGGTCTTATCCTAAGGGAAGTAGGCCCTGCTGGAATTTGGGACAGGAGGCACCCTGACGGGAGAGGCACAACTGGGTGGAGAAGAGGGCCCGTTAAGGGGATAGTGAAATAGTCAACAGCACAGTGACTTGCCCAGGTCCCTGTGACCGCCCCTGCGTCCTCCCCTTGAAGCTAACACTGTCAGTGTGCGCTAGTGCTGGGCGCTGTGCCTGCTGCTTTTCCCGAACATCCCTTTTATTCCTCACAACGGCTCTTTGATCTGAAGCCAAGTACACCCCTACTCTCAGGTCACAGGGACCGGCCGGGAGGGCAGTGAAGGGGACCTGGCGGGAGGGCCCGTGCCTGCGGCCCAGTCCCGGCTACTGGCCACGGTGTTGCCTTTGGGGTTTTTCTCTAATCCTTCAAGAATCCCTCAAGGGTCCGAGTATTTATTCGGCCAGTGGCCCGCGCTAGGCACTGCGCTCTCAGTCCTTGCGCGGTCCCAGCCCAGACTCACCGTGGCATTCCTGGCCGCTGAGGAACACGGGCCCAGAGCCAGCCCGCAGCTGAAAGGTGACTGGAGGAGAAAGCTCCAGGCCCATCATGACCTGCAGGGCAGGGGGGTGGGGGCGAGAGTGGAGAAGACGCGTGGCCAGGGCTGCCACGGGGCTCGGGCCGGCCTGCAGAAGCCCTCCCGTTTGCTCCCCACGCCCCAACCTCAGGCGCCCCGAGGGCTCGGGGGAACGCGGGGCGCTCTCCGCCCCGCCCCCCCCCAGCCTTTCTGCCTGCCGAGGGGGATCGGTCGGAGGAGACGCGAGTCGATCATCTGGTTGTTGCGAAGATCGCAGACGAGCTTCCCCGAGGGCGGCTGTTACACAGAGAAATCTTACCGCCCCAGACTAAGCCGCCTCTGTCTCTGGATCCTCAGGTGGAAGCCCTGTCTCTGGTGCGCCCGGGAGGGGATTCTGGGCTGGGATTAGGGTTAGGTGCGGCCGGAGAATAACCACCGCGGGATTAGTGTCCTTGCCAGTGACGACGCAGAGAGGGCGTGGCTTACAAGCCAGGTAGGGGTCCCTGGCTGAGCCCTGCCCAAGGGGTACGCCGGCCGCAGGCGGACTACGTCAGGGACCCAAGGAAAAAGGAGAAGTAAACCTGTACGTACAGAGTGACTTTTGTCTTACGAGTCATGTGCGGATATGCTTATGAATAAAGGTTGGAAATATATTAAGGTGCTAACCATAATTTTCTTTCAGTGGCTAGTTCAGTATGTATTTTCTTTATTTTCCCCCCCAGACATTCCTAAGTTCCTAGAGTAACAATGATGATACGCGTATTTACGGAGTTTTTACGTATTTACACGTATGTACGCATGCCAGGCCCCACACGGAGCGGTTTACCTGCGTTATCTCCTTCAACTCGCCACCCATGAGGGAGGTGCTCTCACTTTACAGAGGAAAACACTGGGGCTGGAGAGGTTCACGTCGAGTTTCTGGTTCAGACGGGCAGCGAGTAAGCGAAAACAAAGTGCAGCCACAGACACCTGGGGAGGCTGGATACAATGTAACGCAATGGCCCTGGCTGCTCGGTGGACTGAGTGCTGCGGGCCCTTGAGGAAAGCGGTTCCGGGTCGATTCCCAGTTGGGCATGTGCCTGGGTTGTGGGCCAGGTCCCCAATAGGGGGCCCTCAAGAGACAACCACATACTGATGTTTCTCTCCCTTTCTTGCTCCCTCCCTTCCCCTCTCTCTAAAAATAAATAAATAAAATCTTTAAAAAAGGCAATGCAATGTTTTCTCTGTGTGGCTGAGCAGGAAGAAAGGAGGATCCCATTCACCGAGGAAGCCTGTGCAGGCGCCATTGCTGTAGCTGCTGAAGGGAAATGCACTTGAAACTAACGTGAACGCAGGGACAGGAGGCAGACCTTGGTTCAGGACAGCAGAGTTGTCCAGAGCCCACTGCACAGAGACCGGGCCCCTCCAAGGGCTGCGCCTCAGTAAGAGGTCCCAGGGTGAAGCGTGAGGAGAGGGGGCTAAAGAACCCCAAACCAACAACTGGAAACCACACACCACTAGAAAAGGGGAAGTGACTGAGAAGTACAGATTTGTGGTTACAGAACCATTGCAGGGATGTGGAGCTCGGCGCAGGGAAGACAGTCAACACTGTCGTAACTGCGCATGGGGCCTGCTGGGCACTTTGTAAAGTGTACGCCTGTCTAACCCCTATGCTGGACACCAAAAATGAACACAAAACAATACTGAATGTCAACTATAATTGAAAAATAAAATAAAAAAAAAGGTGGCGGCTTGGACCATTTTGGAGAGTTACTCAGTTTTCCTGGGTCTCTCCCAGGTGTACAGCAGGTACACACCCTATTAAACTTCTGTTTCCAATAAAGATAAAAAAGAATGAAAGGCAAAGACACTGCACAGAAAGGCAACAAGGAAACAGGAGAGGGCAGAAGTCCCTGTGCCCTGTCACGTGCATGGGGCCTGCAAGCCCCGCCCGGGTGGACACCGCTGGCCGAGAAATCCAGATGGAATCCTGGCCTGTGATGTTCCTGGGGCCAATGGCAGATGCAAGCCCAAAACCACTCCCCATTCTTTTCACACAGAATTCTTCTAGAGGAAACAAAACCCTGAAGACAATTTGCCATCTAAAATTACTCAGCGTGCAAGAAGGAAGCCTGAGGTCAGCAGAAGGCAACAAATGACTGTTTAAGGCAAAATCTGAAGCAGGTTCGTTGCTCTCCTTGCTCAGTCATTTGGAATGCAATGGCCACACAGCACACATGCCCACTCACGGGGTCTGCCCCCTCTGACTGGTACAGTGAAGTCGTCATGTTCCATGCATGTGCATTCCAGTCCACTCTTCTTGGCTGCCAGGTTACAATGTCATGCAAACGGTTCTCATTATATTAACAATGGCTGGACATTTTCTGGACAGACCTTGTATAAGTTTTGAAGTAAACGGAATGATTAAAAAGCAGAGTAAGCCTGTTGAAGCAAGAATCGTCAACTGGAACACTGCTGTGAAGAAATTACCCAGAGTGCACCACACGGAAGTAGATTAACAAGACATGAAGGGGAAGCTGAGCTGTGGAGGCCAGGACAAGAAGACCCAACACGAATCTCATCAGAGTAGGAGACTGCAGAGAATGAGGTCAGTATGCAAAGTGAAAACCACCAAGGTTTTCCAGAAATGAGCCAAGCTACAGATTCTCATACCTAGGAGACTGAAATCCCATACAGATAAACCATGATACTAATTCTGTACTTGAACATGCCAAGGTGAAATGGTAGATCATAAAAACAAAGAGATTATCTTAAGATAAACCAAAGGAAAGACAGATGCCTAAAAAAAAAGGCACAAGAACCAGACTGAAGATTTTAACATCTGAAGCCAGAAGACCAGAATAACATTTCCAAAGTTTTGAGGGAAACGACCTCTCCACCTAGAATTACACAGAAACAATCCATCATGAAGAAATGAGGGGAAAACAGAGATATTTCCAGGCAAAAACCAAGTAAGTTCACTACTCCCAGGCTTACTAGAGGGCATTTCAAGAGGATGACAATTAAATTGAGAAGGAAGAAGCGGATGGGAGAAGCAGTGGTGAGCAGGCGAGTCAGCAGCAAAGAGACACTTGAAGCTCTGCTGTAAAGTGAGACAGTACTGGTGATGACTAGTGTTGAGTGGGTTTGAAACAATTTGAAGCTAAAACCCTGCAGGAGAACAACGTGCAGTGAAGAAGAGGGTAATTAGAAAAGCTCCCTGGATAGTTCGGGAGGAATACAAACATTAATTTTAGACTTTAATCATGCATGACTGTTAAAAAATTAAGGACCACCAATAAAAATTAGAATGAGGTACTATAGCTTCCAAACCAGTAGAAAAAAAAAAGGGGGAGGGAAAGTGTAGTCCATCTAACAAAGACAGAAAAAGGAGAAATAATAAAAAATAAAATATAAAAGAGTGAGGAAAGTAGGAATACAAAGGGCACGTTATAAATAAAACCAAGCAGCCCTGGCTGGTGTATCTCAGTGGATTGAGCGTGGGCCTTCGAACCAGACGATCACGGTTCGATTCCCAGTCAGGGCACATGCTTGGGTTGCAGGCCAATTTCCAGCAGGGGCCAGTTCCCTGCAGGGGATGCATGAGAAGCAACCATACATTGATGTTTCCTTCCTCTCTCCTTCCTTTCCCCTCTAAAGATAAATAAATAAAATATTAAAAAATAAATAAAACCAAGCATATTAGCAAGCAACATAAATACAAAAAGACTAGGCAGGACAGACAGATTAAAGTCAAAGCTAGCTACACGCCGCTTATAAGACACACAGTAAGACACACATCTAGACCATAAGGTCAGGAACACCGAAGTAAAGAGATGGAGGCATCTGCCCAGATGTGGCAGGGACATCCAGTTGCTTAGCCAATATCCATTCTTCCCTTCTTCCATACTAACAGCGCCCTGATATCATTCAACTATTGCACCCAGATGAAGACTGCATTCCCCAGTCTGCTCTGCAGTTAGTTATGACCACGTTACGAATTTCTGGACCAACAAGGAGTAAGCAGAATTTAGTGGGCAGTACTTGGGTAATGATTCCTTAAAAGATGGACAGAGTACAGAAGAAAGCCCCTTTGATCTTCCCGTGCTTCTTTCCTACTACCACATATGCAGACGTGAGGGCTGGAGCTATAGCAGCCTTCCTGGATTGTGAGGTCATCTTGAGGCTGGAAGCTCTGCTCTAAGATTAGGAAAGAGAGAAGAGGAGACTGGCTTTTGGTGACCATGGAGCCATCTCACTAGCCCTAGACTGCCCATCTCTGGCCTCCTATGTAAAACAGAAATAAATCTCAGATTTGCTGAAGCCCCTGAATTGGGTCCCCGAGGCTGTAGCCACACCCACTGAGAATGACAAAGACACTGGCTGTGCTGTGTGGTACGTGGTACGCAGACCACAGGGAGCTCTGTGGGTGTCGGGTGGGCAATGTTGGAGAGATCTCTGTACCTTCCTCTCAGTTTTATCACAGTCCTGAAGCTGCTCTAAAATAAAACATAAAGTCCTTAACAAATGAGCTACTTGTATTTGTTAGGGCGAGGTTTGTATTGGGTGATGGAAAATTCAGCAACAACAGCTGACACAAGCTAGAAAGAAGCTTATTTCTTTGTCATATGAACTAGGCCCAGATGTGGGCAGCTGCAGGCACACTGCTCCGCCATCTCCAGGGGTCCAGGCTCTGTGTGCAGTGGGGCTTCCCATCCTCAATGTGTAACTTCTGCCTTCTGGCCAGATGGCTGCTCAGATTCTAGCCATCACCTCCACATTCCAGCCGGCAGGAAGGAGAAGGAGACAAGAAGCAGTCACACTACAGACAGATAGAAAAGAAACCAACCACTTCTGCTCGCATTCCATTGTCCAGAGCTTCCTGGCCACGCCTGATGGAGAAGGAATCCAGTGTTTACTCGCCATGGCCTGGTGGCCAGCTAGAGAGTCATGAATTCCACTGCTAAAGAATAAAGGAATAATGGATCTTGAGGGACAGATGAGAAACAAATTAATGCCATATGATTTAGGCTTTAATTCAATAAGCCTAAATTTTAGGAATAGAGATGGCTCCATCTATTGACTGATAAAAACTTAGTTGATAAGGACAATAACTCTCTAAGTCATTTGCACCAACCACACAGGGCAAACCTACACAGAGCCGTGGCTGCAGTAATCCAGCCGGTGTGGCGTTACAGGGACACCCACACAGAGCAGTGGAACAGAAGACCTGGGAGCAGACCCACACAGATATGTGCAACCGGTTTCTGACAAAGGCAGAAAATCAGTTACGCGGAGGAAGGGTAGCTTTTTCGACAAATGGTGCTGAGTGTCCGCAGGCAACAATACCAGCCTTGACCTACAGTTTATACAACAGTGAACTCAAAATGGGTCACGGACTTAAATATAAAGCATCAAACTGTGAGGCTCCTGGACTGAAGATAGACCACCTTCGTGGTCTCAGACGAGGCAAAATGGACCTCATCAAAATTAAAAACCCTTTTGTTCTGGCAAAGCTCCTGTGAAGTGGAAGAAAAGATAAGTTATAGATTGGGGAGCAAGTATTTGCAAACCATATATCTGACAAAGGAGTAGTGTCTAGGATATATATATAAAGAATTAGCAAAACTCAACAGTCACAACACAAACAATCGTATTAGGAAATGGGCCAAAGCCATGACCAGACATTTTTCGGAGGATACAGATAGCAAATAAACACACAAAAAAATGTTCAACCTCATTAGCCATCAGAAAATGCAAATAAATAGCAGAATGGCTATAATAAGAGAAAGTGACAAGCTGAAACATCTGCGAGAATGCAGGAAAACTCGCCCGCTCATGCACTGCAGGTGAGATGTGAAATGGTACGGTCACTTTGGAAAATAGTGTGGTGGTTTAAGAACGTAAATACACAGCTACCACAGGACCCAGCAACTGCACACCTGGGCATTTATTCCAGAGAGATTAAAACTTACACTTACACAAAGACCTTTACACAAATGTCCCAGCAGCTTATTCACAGTACTTCCAAACCGGAATCAACCATTCCCACAGTGACTGGTTGGGCTGTGGTCTATCCACACCACGGAATACCACTCAGTGAGTCCAAGGATACACACCACTCAGGTGAATTTCCAGGGAATTGTGCTGAGTGAAAAAAAGCCAGTTCCAAAGAAGTTACATATGCATGAGCCTATTTCTACAACCAAATTTTAGAAAACTTTTTAGAAAATGGACTGGCAGTTGCCAGGGGGTTGGGGTGGGGAGAGAGCAGGAGGGAGGACGGTGGAGGCACCGGGATCCCTGTGGTGTTGAGCTGCTCGGCGCCTCGCCGTGCTGGAGGACATACGAACTGAGGGGGTACAATTGTGTGGAACAAGAGCCCTCGATTGTATCGATGTCAATATTCTGGTTTCCATAAAACATAGTTTTGCAAAATGTTACCATTGGGGACAAGTGGGCAAAATGTACAGGGATCGGTCTTATTTCTTACAGCTGAAAGTGAACCTATAATTATCTCTACAAATTCAGTTAGCCCTGGCCGCTGTGGCTCAGTGGATTGAGCCGGCCTGTGAACAGAAAGGTCGCCGGTTCGATTCTCAGTCAGGGCACGTGCCTGGGCTGCAGGCCAGGCCTGCGAGAGGTAAATGGTGGATATTTCTTTTCCTCTTTCTCCCTCCCCCACCTCTAAAAGTAAAATTTAATAAAAACATATATAAAGTAAACTGTAAAATTATAGAAATTCACTGAAAATCCATAATCATAATGGGTAATTTCAACACATTTCTCTTGGTAATTGACAGGGAGGGGAGAAGGAAATACACAGATCTGCACACAGTTAATAGGCTTGATTCGATGGGTGCACAGGAATTCTGGGATGCCACCGTGCAGCAGGCTGCAAGTCAAGTTCCAAAGAATTGATGAGTATAAAGACCAAACTTTCTGGTGCAGTTCCATTGAGAAAGACAGCGATAACTCAACCCACCCATACATTTGAAAATTTAAAAATTCTAAGTAACTCATGCACCAAATAAGTCATAATGACATTAGAAAACATTTAAAATGAAATAAAGTGAAAATACTATGAAGCACAAATTGAGAGATGCAGCCATAAAAAAGTCCTCAGAGGGAGCCCTGGCTGGTGTAGCTCAGTGGATTGAGCATGGGCCTGCAAACCACACGATTGCGGTTCGATTCCCAGTCAGGGCACATGCCTGGGTTGCAGGCCGGTTCCCGGCAGGGGACTCATGAGAGGCAACCATACATTAATGTTTCTCTCCTTCTCTCCTTCCCTTACCCTCTGAAGATAAATAAATAAAATCTTTAAAAAAATCCTCGGAGGGAAATTTATGATATTCAAAGTAAATAAATAAAATTTACTTGGAAAAATAAGCTAGAACATGAATGGCCTAAATATCTAACTCAGGAAGTAAAACAAACAAACAAAAAAGCAACAAAGAAAGCAGAAAATATCAGATAACAAGAGAAATTAATAAAATAGAAAATAAGGAATAGAAATACCAATGAAACCAAAAGCTGGTTCTTTGGGGAAAACAAAGAAACAAACAAACAAAACCAAACAGACTAATCTCCAGTGACTGAAGTTAACGGGGTGGGGGGAGAAAAAATAATAAACGACACTGGGAACTGAAAAAAGAGAAATACAGTAGCAGATACAGTAGTGATGAAAACAATTCTCAGCAAATAGCATAAACAATATTATGAAAAAAATAAATTAATCAAATAACTAAGAGGAGACCTTTGGTTCCAGCCCAGTAAGTAACAGGGACTGAGTTTATGTTTCAACTTGAAATAACTAAAAAGAAAAAAACAAACATAATATAGGAAAAATGGGTCTCAAGACGTTAGACATCAGTCAGGGAAAAACACTCATCCCAGAGAGATGGGGCACAAATGGGATGAGCCCTATGACTGTCCAAACGTCCTTCCTGGACAGTATAGCGGTGTGGGGGAGACACAGGCAGGGCCCAGAGATCTCCCCGAATTGAGAAAATGGACCTGGGAGCCTGGGGAAGCCAAGACACCCTGAGCTCACCGAGAATACGGGAGAGGGGAGAGCTGCAAAGCAGAGCTCCAGAGATTTGGAGAGAGTCCCCTTAGGGTATTCACGCATGCGCAGAAACTGCACGGGGCGGGGGAAGACCTCCCACAGGGTCAGCGATAGCGCCCGTTTCCAGCGGCTGGAGTGGAAAATCCCCTCACTCACGGACCACCTGCTGCAGGGCTATGGAAGGTCTTGCCACAGTAGCGGGTGTGGGGGAATGAACTCAGCTGTAGTGCCCCCAAACTGAGCTTAAAAACAAGGCCCCGAACGATCAAATGGTGTTTAAATAACTTGAGTACATCCCAGAATACAATGATTAAAATGTCCAGAATTCAACAAGGTATAATTCATGTCTAGCATCAAGTTAAAAATGACCAGACATGCAAAGAAACAGGAAGCCACAACTCATAATGAAGAAAAAAAGTCAATCAAAACTGACACAAATGATAGAATTAGTAGACAAGAAAGAATATTAAAATAATTATTGTGACTGTAGTCCATATGTTTAAGAAACTGGAGGTTAACAAATTAGGCCCGGGGATGTAAAGTACAGCACAAGGAATACAGTCAATAATACTGTAATAACTGTGAATGGGGCCAGGCGGGTACTGGAGATATATGAGGAATCACTTTGTAAAGTAAGTGATTGTCTAACCAGTATACTGTATACCTGAAACTAACACAAAATAATATTAAACGTCAACTGTAATTGAAAAATAAAATTAAATAAAAGAAACTATGCCCTGGCTGGTGTGGCTTAGTGAATTGAATGTCAGCCTGCAAACCAAGAGGTCACAGGTTTGATTCCCAGTCAGGGCACCTGCCTGGGAGGCAGCCAGGTCCCCAGTTGGGGGCGTGCAAGGGACAACCGATGGCTGTTCTCCCGCACGTCCATGTTTTTCTCCCTCTTTCTCCCTCCCTTCTCCTCTCTCTAAAAGTAAATAAATAAAATCTTTTTGAAAAAAAGTGTTTTTCCTTAAAAAAAATAAGAAAAGAAAGTAAAGGTAAGACTGAAAAATTTGAGACAAGACTCAAAATTTCTAGAGAGGAAAACTACAATATCTGAGATGAAAATACACTGATGAGATTAACAGCAAATGAGATAATACAGAAGAAAATAGTAACAATATTGAATAAAGACTTTCCAAAATGAAATACATGGAGAAAAATAGTTTTAGAAAGTGGACAGAGCATCATCAACAAACTTTGGGGCAACTTTAAGTACCCAAGTACATATGTAATTGAATTCTCCGGTTGAGATGAGAAAGAAAGGAGAAGCAGAAAAAATAGTTGAAGAAATAATGGCCCCCCAATTTCCAAATTTGGTGAAAACAATAAGCCCACGTATCTAAGGAGTTCAACGAACCCTTTGAGTACTTCATAATTAAATTGCTCAAAACCAGCAATAAGGAGAACAATCTTAGAGCAGCCAGAGGAAAAAAGATATTATTATACGCAGAGGAGTGAAGACAAAGACGCTAGTAGATCTGTCCAAATGGTACAAGCTCTGTTTGGAGAAATCTAGCAGTGTTTTTGAAGCGTGGAAAGATAAAAGCTCAACCTGGAGTTTTCTACCCAGTGAAAATACCCTTCAAAACTAAAGTGAAATAAAGGCTTTCCAGACATACAAAAGCTGAAAGAATTCACCACAAGCAGACCTACATTACTGGAAATGTTTAAGTCCTTCCAGCAGAAGGAAAATGATACCAAATGGAAACTTGAATCTACACAAAGGCATGAAGAGTACCAGAAATGGTAAATATAAAATGTTTCACTCTAATTCCTAGTCTCTTTAAAATAAAGACTGTTTAAAGCACAGACAAAAACAGTGGAGAGTGGGATTTACAGCACAGGTAGAAGCAAAAGCTGTCCCCACTGCAGTCCAAAGGAGGGAAGGAGACTGAAGTGTTTGTAGGGAGATACTCATAGATGAAGTGGTGTGATAGCATCTGAACGTGGACTGTTGTAAGTCTAAGATACATACAGAATCTCTAGAGTAACCACTAAAAAATAGCAAAGAGGTCAAGTATAAACCAGTGGTAGAAATGAGAATGTAATGATAAAAAACAGTCATTCTAAAAGAAGACCAGAAAAGAGGGAAAAGTGGAGCACAGATGGGACCAATAGGAAAACAAACAGTGAGATGATACATTTAAACCCAACCTTGTTGCTAATTCAGTAAATGTTAATGGTTTAAATACTCTAATTAAGAGACAGAGATGATCAGTTTCAATAAAAAAGCAAGACCCAATTATATAGTATCTAGAAGAAATCTACTTTTTATGTGATAGAGATAGAGATTAAAAGCAAAATATCAAAATTAGAAAACCAGGAAAAAATACCACACAAACACTAATGAAAAAAGGCCTATATTGACCATTTAATTAGGCTAAGTAGACTTTAGACTATCTACCAGGGATAAAGAGGGGCATTTCATAATGATAAAGGGCTCAATTAGCCAACAGGATACAGCAATCTTAGAAGTGTATGTGCCTCATAGGAGCTTCAAAATACAGGAAGCAAAAACTGGTAACTGAAAGGAGAAACAGACAAAACACAATTATTGTTGAAGACTTCAGCATTCTTCTCTCAGTAATTAATAGATCAAGTAGACAGATAATGAGTAAGAACATAGAAGACTCCAACAAAACTACCAACCAATTTGATATAATTGAAATTTATAGAGCAACACACCCGGCAAAACCAGAACACACCTTCAAGTACAAATGAAATATTCACTGAAGCAGAACGCACTATGAGTCACAAAACAAGTCCCAACACAATTTAGACTGAAATCACACAGAGTGTGTTCTCAGACCACGATGGAATTAAACTAGAAATTGATTAAAGAATCTTTGAAATGTGCCCTCCCCATTACTTAAAAAAAATTTTAAAAGATTTTATTTATTTATTTTTAGAGGGAGGGCAAGAGAGGAAAAAAGATAAAGAAAAAAACCATCGATGTGAGAGAAACGCTGATGGGTTGCTTCTCTCCCTAACCAGGCACTGAATGCACAAGCTAGGCACGAGCCCTGAGGGGCAGGGAATCCACAACCTTTTGCTTTGCAGGCTGACGCCCAACCGACTAGCCAGGGCTAAAACTGTATTTTTAAAAGAGATTTACTTATTAATTAATTAATTAATATTTTACTTATTTATTTTTAGAGATTGGGGAAGGGAAGGAGAAAGAGTGGGAGAGAATCATCAGTGTGGTTGCCTCTCATGCGCCCTCTACTGGGGACCTGGCCTGCACCCCAGGAATGTGCCCTGACCAGGACAGCCCCTTGGTTCATAGGCCGGTGCTCAATCTACTAAGCCAACCAGCCAGGGCTAGAGCTTTTTTTTTTTTAAACATGGAAACATATGTATTTAGCGCTTTTTTCCAACTATAGTTAACATTCAATATTATTTTGTATTAGTTTCAGGTATACAGCATAGTGGTTAGAAAATCATATACTTTACAACTCACCCTGCCAGTGTGGCTCTCAGTTGGTTGGAGCATTGACCCCACAACCAAAAGGTTGTGGGTTCAATTCCCGGTCAGGGCACATACCTAGGTTGGGAGTTCAGTGCCTGTTCTGGGTATGCACAGAAGGCAACCGATCAATGCTTCTCTCCCTCACCGATGTTCCTCTCTCCCCTTTCCCCTCTCTCTAAAAAGCAGTGAGAAAATGTCCTGGAGTAGATTTTAAAAAGTAAATGAACTATAGCTCAATAGGTAAAAATTAATTTAAAAATGGGTAAAATAATCAAAACAGGCATTTTTGCAAAAGGAGATATACAAATGACCAAAAAAATGGTCAGCGTCCCTAGTCACTAAGGAAACGTAAATTTAAAGACATCACAATGAGATACCACTATTCGGGCACTGGAATGGCTAAAATTAAGACTGACAATGGGAGGCGCTGGTGAGGATGCGGAGCAACGATAATTCTCATGCATTGCTGGTAGGAATGTAATTTGGAAAATAATTTGGCAGTTTTGTACAAAGTTTAACACACATTTGCTAAATGATACAGCAATTGCACCCTAGGTATTTTTACCCAAGGGGAATGAAAAATATGTCCATACAAATACCTAGACTATTTATCGAGTTCTGGCCAAGATGGTAGAGTAGAAACCCTTTGTTTCTTGGCACAACCCAAAGGAGCATAACAGCCAATCTAAAAACAATAAGCAACCAGAAGTGTCAGAAAATCAAACTGCATGGAACTCCAACAATTAAGGAATTAAAGAAATAGCCAACCAGACCAATCAAAGTGATAGCACCACAACGCCGCAAAAAGGGCTGCCCCGCCCTGGAGAACACCTAAGGCCCCACCCCCTTACACTGGAACAGGTGCGCTGAGACAAAGAAATATGGCCAAAATGGAAGAACAGAGCAAAACTCCAGTAAAAGAGCTAAGTGACGAGGAGATAGCCAACCTATCTGATGGAAAGTTCAAAACACTGGTAATCGGGATGCTCACAGAACTGATTAAGCTTGGTCTCAAAATGAAGGAACAAATGAAGGCTACCCAAAGTGAAATAAAGCAAAATATTCAGGGAACCAACAGTGACAGGAAGGAAGCCAGGACTCAAAGCAACGATTTGGAACAAAAGGAAGAAATAAACATCCAACTGGAACAGAATGAAGAAACAAGAATTCAAAAAAATGAAGAGACGTTTAGGAACCTCTGGGACAACTTTAAACATTCCAATATCTGAATTATAGGGGTGCCGGGAGGTGAAGAACAAGAGCAAGAAATGGAAAATTTATTGGAACAAATAATGAAGGAAAACTTCCCCAATCTGGCAAAGGAAATAAATTTACAGGAAGTCCAGGAAGCCCAAAGAAGTACAAAGAAGTTGGACCCGAAGAGGAACACACCAAGGCACATCATCATTAAGTTACCCAAGATTAAAGATAAAGAGAGAATATTAAAATCAGCAAGAGGAAGGGAGACAGTTACCTACAAAGGAGTTCCCATAAGGCTATCAGCTGATTTTGCCAAAGAAACCTGACAGGTAAGAAGGGGCTGGGAAGTATTCAAAGTCATGAAAGGCAAGGACCTACATCCAAGATTGCTCTATCCAGCAAAGCTGTCATTAAGAATGGAAGGGCAGATAAAGTGCTTCCCAGATAAGGTCAAGTTAAAGGAGTTCATCATCACCAAGCCCTTATCATATGAAATGTTAAAGTTACTTATCTAAGAAATTGAAGAAGATCAAAAACTATGAACAGTAAAATGACAACAAAATCACAACTATCAACAAATGAACCTAACCCTCCCGCCCCCAACAAGGAAAACAAGTACTAAGCAAACAACCAGAACAGGGACAGAATCAGAGAAATGGACATCAGGTGGAGGGTTTTCAGTGGGGAGGGGGAAGGGAGGAATGGGGGAAAAGGTACAGGGAATAAGAAGCATAATTGGTAGGCATTAAATAGACGGGGAGAGGTTAAGAATGGTATAGGACACAGAGAAGTCAAAGAACTTGAATGTACAACCCCATGGACATGAACTAAGGTGGAGAAATGCCGAAGGGTTGTGGGGTGCAGCCGGGAGGGGGGATGAAGGGAGAAAAATTGGGAAAACTGTAATAGCATAATCAATAAAATATACTTAAAGATACACTTCAGTGTTCATAGCTGCTCTGGTCATAGTAGTATAAAACTGGAGACTACTCGAATGTACATTAATAAGTGAATGGATAAACAGTCTTTATATAAGCATACACTCCCAGAATGGATATTACTCAGATATGAAAAAGAGCACACTATTAACCTCAAAAGCATTATGCTAAGTGGAAAAAGCTGAGCACAAGAGACTACGTGCTGCATGCTTCTGTTTGAATGAATTCTGGAAAAGGTAAGACCATGGTGACAGGAAGTAGGCCAGCGGTGCCGAGGCTGTGAGGTGACAGGGGAGGACGGCAAAGAGGCTTCAGTGCGGTGGTGGTTACACAATTACATGCACTTGTCAAATGTAGCAAGTTGTACATTGAACATTGGTGAGTCTTGTTCTACATCACATCTCAATAGATAGAGCTGGTGAAAACCCACTCAAATAGAAACATCTAGGTAGATCAAAAACTATTAAATAAATCACAATAACTAAAAATTGAACCAGTCCTACATAGTCCATCTGCTTACTGACTCATTCCTTCATTGTAGACTGAGGGCCTGCAGTCTACCGGGCACTGTTATGCAGGCCGTGTGGAAAACGCAGCGAGCCAAACAGGCCAGGCCCTAGTCCTCGCTCTCTTGGAGCTTATATGCTGGTTAGGGAGTTCACCACTGACGTGCCGGTGGATGGGTTCTACTCGGGGAAAAGTGATTATGGGTTGGGGAGTCAGAGGGGAGGCTGTGGTTGGCCAGGGAGGACCTCTTCAATGAGATGGCATCGGAACAAAGACCATTTGGAAGTGGGGGGCAGGTGTGTCCCTGACAATGAATGGGAGGACTCCAAAGATGGGTATGTCGGGAGTTGTCAAGGTACAGTCAGGGAAGGCAGTGGGGTTTGGGCAGGGTCAGGGAGGGGAGCGGAGCATGGCTGGAGGCTGGAGAGGGTGCTGGGGTGGGGAGCACCCTCTCATCCCATGGGATAGGACCTAACCAGAGGAGCAACACAGCCTGACTTTTGTGTAACAGAACCTCTCTGTCAGCCGTGCGTAGAATAGACTAGAGATTGGGAAACCTTTTCTGTAAAGAGCCAGACGGTAACTATTTTAGGTTTGTAAATCATATGGTCTCTGTGGAGAATACTCAACTCTGCTCTTACTGAGTGAAAACAGCCACGGATAATATGTAAATGAAGGAGTGTGGCTGTGTTTCAATAAAACTTTACTGACGCGAAAACAGGCGGTGGGCTGGATTTAACTCTGCAGTTTGTCAACCCTTGGACTAGACCCTAGGGGCCCAAGGGCTAGGGCAGGTAGACCAGTCGGGAGGCCCTGCACTAAAACTGGGCAAGAAGCCACGATTGTCTGGGCCAGGATGCGGCTCGGAGGCGCTGAGCTGCGGTCAGACTGGGGTTTGCGGGTGGGTCAGATTCGGGCTGTTGCAGAAGGAGGTTTCATCCTGATTGAACAACTATTTACTAGGAGGGGATGAGGTTGGGCTAAGGAAAGAGATTATAGATAAAAATCAAGAATTCGGATTGGATTTGTGAAGTCTAGGATACCTCTTAAATCTGTTCCACTGAACGGAGGAGCTGGAGCACAAGAGAGTTTGGGTCCACAGAACTAACTTGCAGAATATTCATTTTGTATAGATGGTCTCTAAAACCATAGGAACAGGGCGGGCAGGGTTGGGAATATAAGACAGAAACCTGCACTTGAACAAGAATTAAATAAAAATTATATTAAAAAAATAAGCTTCTGGGCTTAAATATATTTTTCATTAAAAGGGTACCCAAATATTTTTTGATTTGAAAAGCACATACCTCAAATAAAAAAGGATCATTCAAAATATACCTCTTTATCTCATGATCCATTTGTAATCTTACTGTTTCACCTTAAATTTTAATACTTCTCTACTAACCTTCAAAAAAAATAAATAAATAAAACCATAGGAACAAAGCCTGGCTGGTGTGACTCAGTGAACTAAGTACCAGCCTGCGAACCACAGGGTCAGCAGTTCGATTCCCGGTGAGGGCATAAGCCTGGGTTGTGGGCCAGGCCGCCAATAGCGGGGGCATGAGAGGCAACCACACACGGATGTTTCTATCCCTCTCTACTTCCCTCCTTCCCCTCTCTAAAAATAAATAAAATCTTTTAAAAAATCCAATTGCCTTAAAAAAATAAAACTATGGAAATAAATGAGCTTCTAGGGAGATCTCGGAGAGAAAAAGTAGGTTTGAGGGTCCTTCTACAAGATCAGTCTCCCAGATTTTCAAGGACAGATAGACTTATATTCACGGTTCCACCGCAGAAGAGGGAGCACTCCGCCCCTCAGTGCACAAGGCTGGTGTGCCTTGATACCCACATAGGAATTCACAGGGCAACCTCACTCACGAGTGTATATGCATTTTGAAAAGTCTCAATGTATTAATAAAGCAAATTTAGAAGTTTATAATATGATCAAGGAGTGTTTATCTCAGACATGCAAAGTTGGCTGAATATTATTTAATATAACTTACCGCACATTAAAGAAGAAAAGAGCCCAAGATCATTTGAGTAGAAAAGAATTTGATAACCATTTATGTTCAAAAAGAGGAAACCCCGACTGTAAAAGCAGAGTAGCACTGGATGGGGACTTCTGAAGCTGACAGACGGTGTCTACCAACCCTGTCACGCTTGATGAGGGAACATTAGAAGCGCTCCTGTAAGAAGTCAGGACTGAAACGACGGCATCTGTCACTGACATTCTACCCGATGTTATACTGAAGCCCTAGCCAGGGTGGGTAGGATTTTTAAAAAGACACACAAACCGCCATTATTCACAATGATGACTTCATGGAAACCTCAAGTGGTAAATTATTAGAAATAAGACAATTTCTGGACACACAATCAGTGTGCAAGCCATCAACAGTGTCCTGCCACCACCAGTAAAAGGTTAAAAAATGTGATTTTGCCCTGGCTGGTGTGGCTCAGTGGATTGAGTGCCGGCCTGCAAATCAAAACCAGATCGATTCCCGGTCAGGGCAGAAGCCTGGGTTGCAGGCCAGTTCCCCAGCTGGGACTGTGCAGGAGGCAACCAATCCATGTATCTCTCGCACATTGACGTTTCTCTCCCTCTTTCTCCTTCCCTTCCCCACTTTCTAAAAGTAAATAAAATATTTTTTAAAAATGTGACTTAGAAGAGAAGTGACTTAACTCACCTAGTAAAGGGTAGGCTGATTTGGAAGCAGGGCTGAGCTGGGGCCTTTAGTCCGGGGCTACATCACCTCCCTGCATGGCTGTCCCATGCGGGCTGGCCACCCCGGTGCCCACCCAGGGGTGGGCTGAGCAGGCAGAGCCCTGGGCCTGCAGGGAAAGGCTCACCGTGGGCAGGACTGAGGCTTGCAGTGAGGCGATGGTGATGGGCTTCGGCCTCTTGTCCTCCTGGCTCGCTGGGGGCAGGATCTCCACGAGATTAATCTCCTCCTTGGCTTTCTCCCCCAAGCAGATCTGAGAGGGTTGACAACGGCAGGGCACTCCATCACCCCAGGGCCAGAGACTCCCCCACCCCTTCCTCTGTGGCTGGCCAAGTCCCTGCTCCGGGCCTTGCGGGGACACCCACCGTACTCAGCAACACCTTACAGTCCTGCTTCCCCTCCTTCTGAGGTTTGAAGGTCCAGGTCCGCTTCTCCTGGTTTAGCTCACAGCCTGGGAGGGAGGGGCGGGCGGGCGGGCTCAAGGAAGGCGCCCCTTCCTCCAGGCAGTCCTCACCTCGGGGGACGCTCCGCCAGGGTCTCCGTGCTCACTCACCCCAAAGCATGGACGTTGCTGCCCTGTCGGCGGTGCTAGTGGCGCGGCTGCGGTGCATGGCGCGGTGGGAGCGGGGGTGCGCTGCGGAGGGGCTCGGTGAGGCCAGGCCGCCCAGGACGGCCCGGAGCTCGGCTAGGACCGGGGCAGAGGCCTCGGGGAGGGACTAGGTGCGGCCTCCCACTGCCCGCCCCGAACCCGGGGAGGCGCGCTCCGTGCCCTCCGGGTCCCACTCACCCTGGCCCCCGTTGCCCTTACCTTGGCTGCTCGGCGGGTGCGGGTCACGCCCTGGTCCCTTCCTCGGAGCACTCCCTCTGGGCTCTCACGCCAGCCTCATCCCGCCCTCCCCGGCCGCCCTCCGCAGCTGTTAAGAGGCCTGAGAAGGGCACGGATGGTGTCTCATCAGCCCTAAAGGAGAGGCCCTTCTCTCCCGCCCCGTCTGCCATCCCGTCCTCCTGTGGGTCTCGGAAGCACCTGGAGCGCCCGTTGAAACGCACGTGCTACTGGTCCCCCGCCAGTTTCCCCTTGAGCAGGCCTGGCTGCGGCCAAGCGCATCTGCACTTCTAACCCTTCCCTGGTGAGCCGGTGGTGCGGGGCACCGATCGCACTCGGACTTAACCCGGGTCTACCGTGGCGAGCTGCCCAGCTTGGAGAGGCTTTGCCCCCAGGAGGAAGCCGCAACATTCTCACTTCTTTGTGCTCACCGCCTTTCTTCCTGTCCTTTCCCTCCCACCGAGTGTGCGCCCCAGGACTGTGGTTTCCCGACAGCAGAGCCCTGTTTCCAGAAGGATGCTTTGTCCCACGGCCAGCAAGGGGTGGGCATGAGGAAGGGGACAGGGGAGGAGGCTGCACCAGCTGGTGCGGAGTCGACAGTGAAGTGACTTGACCAGGGCCAGTCGCCTACCAAATAGCGGTGTGGAGTCAGAGACGGCCAGGGACTTCCGTCCTCCGCACTCGCCTCCTTCACTCCCGTCCCAGAAGCTTCTCACCTACATTGAGTTTCACTGATTCTCAACACAGGTGCGAAAGTACTGGACGGGGAAAGTATGGTCGTCTCCACGAGGGGTGCTGGCGGTGTAACTGGATAGATCCCTCCAAAACCCCGACTGGATCTGTGCTAAGCAGGAATCAGCTTTTTTTTTTACACGTCAACTTTATTGCAAAATAATTTATATGCAAAAGTGAACTCATCTGACGTGTGTAATTGGATGAATTTTGACAAACGTGCACACCTGTGTAGTCATCGCCACAGTCATTTCCATCACTCCAAGTTTTCTTGTTTCCTTTAAAGCCAGTCTCCTCTTGGTACTGATGCCTAATTGGCATTAGGCAAACGCCAGCTTCCTGCCATTGCAGATTAGCACCGACTATTCCAGAACTCCATACTACAAGTAGAACCATAGGGTCTTTTGTCTGCCCTCTTGCTGAATTAAATGTGTTTGAGACTTGTTTATCTCTCTTGTTGCTGTATCAGGGTTTTTTCCCGTTTATTGTTGAGTAGTATTCCACAATTTTTATATCCAGTCCCCTGCTGGTCAGCTGTCAACTTGGCTAGGCTATTGTACCCAATTACTCAACCCAATGTTAATGTAGGTGTGTCTGTAAAGGTATTCTGTAGATGTGCTTAACACCTACAATCAGTTGCCTTTATGCAAATATTGGGCCTGATTCAATCAGTTCAAAGGCCATAAGAGCAGAACTGAGTTCTGTGGACTGCAGCTTCTGCTCCTGCCAGAGAGCTTTCTGATGACCTGCCCTGTGGATTTCAGACTTGCCTAACCAGGTCTGATTGGCTCATCGCATAAACCAATTCCTTGGAATACATGCCTGATTGATGCGCCTGTTGGTGGACATTTGGGTAATCCAGATTTAGATTGTTCTAGGTAAAAATGCTATAAACATTTGAAAGCAAGTCTCAGCATGGGCTATGTTTTCCTTTTTCTTGGATAAATACCTGGGAGTGGAATTGCTGGATCATTTCATAAGCACACGCTAAACTTTATGTGAAACTGTGAAACTACCTTCCCGTACTTCTGCATTTCTACCAGCAATGTAGGAGAACCCCAGTTGCTCTACATCTTCAACACTTGGAATTGTCTGTCTTCCCAATTTTATTTATTTGTTCTTAAAGATTTTATTTATTTATTTTTAGAGAGGGGGAAGAGAGGGAAACATCAATGTGTGGCTGCCTCTTGAGCACCCCCTACTGGGGACCCAGCCCACAACCCAGGCATGTCCCCTGGCTGGGAATCAAACTGGCAACCCTTTGGTTCATAAGCCAACACTCAATCCACTGAGCCACATCAGCCAGGGCCAGTCTTCCTAACTTTAGCCATTTTTTCTTTCTTCCTTCCCACTTATTTACTTATTTGTTTATTATTGTTATTCTATTATAGTTGTCCCAATTTCCCCCCCTTTGCCCTTCTGTGCCCAGCCCATCCCCCACTTCCAGAGTCAGTCCCCACACTGCTGTCCATGCCCATGGGTCATTCATACATGTCTGTGACTAGTCCCTTCCCCTTCTTTCCACTGTTATCCCCTACCCACTTTCCTCCGGCTGTTGCCAGTCTGCCCCATGTTTCCATGCCTCTGGTCCTATTTTGCTTGTTAGTTTATTTTATTCATTAGATTCCTCTTCTAAGTGAGATTATATGGTATTTGTCTTTCATTGACTGGTTTATTTCACTTAGCATAACATTCTATCCATGCCTTTACAAAAAGCAGTTCCTTTTTTCTGCTGTGTAGTATTCCATTGTGCCACAGTTGTTTTCTCTACTCACCTTCTGATGGACACTTAGGCTGTTCCCAGCACTTGACTCCTGTAAATAGTGCTGCTATGAACACAGGGGTGTATAAGTTGTTTTGAATTGGTGTTTTGGGATCCTTAGGGTATAATCCCAGCAGTGGAATCACTGGGTCAAAAGGCAGTTCCATTTTTTAAATTTTTGAGGTAATTTGACACTGCTTTCCACAGTGGCTGCACCAGTCTGTGCGCTGTGCGTTCCCGCCAACAGTGCACTAGGACTCCCTGTTCTCCACATCCTTGTCAGCACTTGTTGTTTGTTGATGATACCCATTCTGACTGGTTTGAGGCAATATCTCATTGTGTTTTTAATTTGCATTTCTCTGATGTCTAGTGATGCTGAGCATCTTTTCATGTCTCTGGGCCTTCTGTATGCCCTCCTTGGAGAAGTGTCTACTCATGTCCTTTGCCCATTTTTAATTGGATTATTTGTCTTCCTGGTGTTGAATCAAAGGAATTCTTTATATATTTTGGAGATTGAACCCTTGTCTAAGGTGTCATTGGCAAATATGTTCTCCCATACAGAAGAAATAGGTTGGCTATTTCTTCATCACTTGGGTGGTTTTCTGGAGTTTTGATGTGTTCTTTCATTTGGGCCATATCTCTTTGTCATGACACACCTGTTACATTGTAAGGGTGGAGCTTTACATATTCACCAGGACGGAGCAACCCACGTTGCTGCATTGTGGAGCAGTCCGGATGAATGTTTCTTCTATAACTCCTTGATTGTTGGACTTCCATACTGTTCAATTTTCTAGCATTTCTGGTTGTTTTTGTTTTTAAATTTGTTTTTCTTCTTTTGGTTGTGTGAGGAGGCAAAGTGTATTTATGTACAACTCCATCTTGGCCAGATCTTCTGGTTTTTATCTGATGATGAGTGATGTTGAGTATCTTTGCAAGTGCTTATTAGTCATCTGTATATCTTCTTTTGAAAAATGCCTGTTCAAATATATTTTTCATTTTTAAATTTGGTTGTTCTTATTGAGTTGTAATGGTTCTTTATATATCTTAGATACCTGTTTTGTGTCAAATATATGTATATATAATATAATTATATATAAAGTAGATTTTCATTTTCTATAGGTTTTCATTTTTAAAAATGGTATCTTTTAGAGAGCAGAAATTAACCATTAACCATTTTAAAATTAAACCATTAAAATTAAAATTAATTAACCATTTTTGGAAAAAGACTATCCTTTTTTTTTTTACTGAATTACCTTGGCATTTTTATCAAAAATCAATTAACCATGTATGTCAGCGGGTCCCTGGACTTTATACTGTTGCATTAATCTGTCTACCTGCACATCATTACCATACTGTGTTGATTACAGTTGCATAATAGTAAATCTTGAAATCAGGCAGTTGAGTTCTCCAACTCTGTTCTTTTTTTAAAAAAATATTTTATTTATTTATCTTAGAGGGGAAGGGAAGGAGAGAGAGAGAGAGAAATATCAATGTATGGTTGCCTCTTGTGCGTCCCCCGCCAGGAACCGGGAACTGGCCTGCAACCCAGGCATGTGCCCTGACTGGGAATCGAACCGCGATCGTGTGGTTCGCAGCCCGCGCTCAATCCACTGAGCTACACCAGCCAGGGCTCCAACTCTGTTCTTAAAAAAATGTTTTGGCTATTCCAGATTCTTTTGATTTTTATATAAACTTTAGAATCTGATTGTCAATTTCTACAAAAAAAGCCTTTTGGGATTTTTTTTTGAATGCGTAGTTCAATTTGGGGAGAATTGACATAACAATTTCGAGTCATTCTAATCTGTTGGGAACCACCCTGCCTGGTTTCAGAAGCTGTGACTCTCATGGCTAAGGCTGAGTGAGAGACCTTGGGACCATAAAACACTAAGACAAAGCTTGTCCCCCTGGCAGGGGTGCTGCCTCTGCCCCCTTTTCTTTACCCTGCTTGGCCTGACCAGGTAACCAATGATGGGTAAGGTTCCTCAAGGGAGAGATGACTTAAGACAGGCATGGTTATGAAGGGGCCCCCAGGGAAGGACTTGGGGGACTATAGAAAAAGGGGGTGATGGACCCTTGCCCCTGTTTTGACATAGCCCAAGTCCTCATTCCATCTGCAAGAAGTCTCCTAATTTCTTGGCTGTCTTACTTTCCCTGCCTGACTCAGGCCTGGAACAATGACAGAGGGCGGTGCAGCCCTGTGCTGGAAAGGGCAGGTTCCCTGGGGCAATCAGGCCTAAGAAAGAATACATAAAATCCTGTGAAACCTGCTTTGCTAAGGATGTTCTCAATTTTCTGATAAGGGTAAAAGCATGAAATGAGTTTGTTTCCCTAAGTTTATAGCCCTTTAGCTAACTGACCCGGACTCAGAATAAGCCCTCATAGTTCTTTGTATGTTACCTATTATTTGATCTTTACTGCGTGACAATGATTAATGATCTTTATCTCTATTCCTGTGCAAATTGAATCCAATAAAAGTCCATTGAGGAACAGGCTCCTGGTCCTTCTCCTTTGAGAGATCAGCCATCTTTCCTCCCCAAGCAGATCATGTCTTGGTGGGCTTATTCTCAACCGTGCCAGATGGGGGGCTCTGCGGGCAAAGCTCCCCCACACTAACCCATGAACATTTTATAGTCTCTCCATTTATTTAGATTTTTAAACATTTTCCTCAGCAATATCTTATAAATTTTAGTGTACAGGTCTAGAATGAGCCCTGTTGAATATACATAATCTTGTCTTCATATTTTTGGATGCTATAGCAAATAGGATATACTTTAAAATTTCATCTCTAGTAGTTTTATTATCTGGAACTACAGGTGGTTTTTGTATATTGACCTTGTATTCTGTGACTTTACTAAATTCTCTTCAGTTACAGTAGCTTTTTTGTACCCTTAATCATGATATCTCGGAATAAAGACGGTTTCTCTCCTGCTTGATCCGTGCTCCTTTTATTTCTTTTTTGTGCCTATTTGTTTTTGTGAGGACCTCAGGTACACTGCTGAAAACAAATGAGTGGGCATCCTTTCCTTGTTCGTAATTTAAGGGAAAGCATTAAATTTTTTACCTTTAAGTATGCAGTTGGTAGTTTTTTCTAGATGTCTTTTCAAAAGATTAAGAATGTTTCTATTCCTAGTTTGCTGAGAATTTTTTTATCATTAATGGGTATTGAATTCTGTCATGTGCTTTTTCTTCTATTTAGAATATCAGCTTTCTCTTTTGTTTATATAGTGAATTGAATTTATTGATTTTTTAAATGTTCAAACAATCTTGAATTCCTAGGATCAATATCACTGGTATGATATCCTTTTTATATATTTCTAAATTTGATTTGCCTGTAATTTGTTAAGGATTTTCACATTTATGTTCATGAGGGGTATTAAAGATCCCCTCCTTTTAATGTCTTGTCTATCCGGGAAATTCTTGGTTCATGAAATGATTCAAATGTTCCCTCCTCTTCTATTTTCCGATTTTTGTGCAATTTCAGATGGTCCCTGCAAGAGCAGGGACATCTCCTGGGAGCAGAGCACTCTGTCCTCATCTCCACTCTGTCCCCTGCTTCCTCAGCCTTGATTCAGTTGCCTGCTCTGTTCTGGAACCTGGGAATCATCAGTAAAATCATCAGTAAAATCCCCACCTTTATTCTCCACATCCAATTGGTCAGAGTCCTGTTAATTCCCCCGCCTTCTACCAATAGTTCTCAACTCCCCACAGTTCTTGTCTTGGTTCAAATCCTTACTGATCGTTAGCTAGTGGGTCAAAGATTGGTCACTAGACTGCTTTGCCAAGTGGCCCTTGGTGACATTGACGGCTTTTAGGATCAAATCCCAAACTCCCGTGCCCCCGCCCCATCAGACAAGCAGAGGTCTGCCGCCGGCCATTCCATATGGCGCCACCTGAAAAGGTTCAGGCGTTTCGAGGCTGTTTTCGCGCTGCCCGTGACCTTCCCTGCCATCCACCACCTCTTTCTATAGGCCTCTGCTCGGGCCCCTCTCAAGCTCCCAGAGCACAAGGATCCGCAGTGCGCGACCCCTCAGCCGGTCCACCCAGCCACTGCGCTCTTCCAGTTTGGGACGTCTGCAAACAGTGCCTCCGTGATCGCTGCCGCGGACCCTGGGTGGAAGGCCGCGGGAACTCGAGCCTCTACTGGGCACACAATCCTGTGAGGGTCAGAGGGCTGCATCGGCCCAGGCCTGGCCTTGCTCAGGAACGCTTCCGCAAGGACTGAGCTCCTAAACTCCCTCACTTGGCACAACACCAGGACCCAGGCGCAAGGACTCAGAACTGCGCTTGCGCATGACAGCGGAGGCGGGCGAGCGATTGCGCGAGGTGAACAGTCCAGTAGTAGGCCGGTGTGCGCAACTCGGGCGGGGACGGCAGGAACTCCCGGAACCACTTCCGGGGCGCAGCGGTGTCTGGAAGTAGTACCGGGGCAGTGGTAAACCCTTTCCCTCCATCCTTCGCAGGTTTGAGGTTCGACGTCCGTGGCTTCTGCTTTTTTCCTTTTGGTAAGAGAGCTGTGGCCACAATGTTGAGTTTAACCTGTAAAGCCGGTGAGCTAGGGCTCCGCCAAAATTAGGTCCAACCACTTTACACCTTCGAGCTACCATCTCCTGCAGACATTACCAAGGTCCCAGACACACACCCTTTCACTCATCGTGAGCCTTTTCGACTGGTCCCTGCTCGTTATGTGCACGTGTTGGTTGCAGAGGTAGGGGGAGGGGTTATGAGTACCTCAAATAGAGCCTCATTAGACTGACGACGGGTCAGGCCAGTAGAGGGAGACCTCAGAGAGTGGGTCTAGAACTCTCTACCCTGGGTCTTGGAATGGGTAGGTGGGCACAGGGCATGAACCTCCAGGCCGAGGAGCGAGATTGTGCTGACGGAGAAAGGCAGAAGGTGGCGGGTGGAAGCCAAGATGGCCATGCCTCTGTCTGATTATTGAACCGAGGGGTTCCTCCGCAGTGTTTGTAGCTTGCTTGGTAGTTTGTAACATGCTTTGCTTTGTGATGAAGTCCAAGACTGCAAAGGCTGTTTAAGGTGAGGGAATTGGCTTTCTGATAAACAGAAATGATAACGGCCTGCTGAATTCTGGGTAAAGAGTGGGTGCCTCACCTTCATCGCACAGCATCGTCAGTCTTGGAAGAGCCGAGGGGAGAGGACGTGAGTTTTCCGACTGAAGAGATCACTGTGCACTCACATCTGCCCACCCTTTAAAACATCAGACTGTACGCTGGGCCCCTGAGCTGTACCAAAGGCCAAATCTGTTTGTTCAGTTAATCGATTCTTATCCTGAGTTTGGTTGTCCACCCGATCTTGAATCCCGGCATGCTTGAAGTGGCTTAATTTGTTGCTCACTGGCCAACAGGGACCGGGAGAGTCCTTTCCTCACTCTACTCCCTTGTAAACAAATACTGGATGGGATGATCTAGGCCATATAGGTGATGCTGTCCTGCAAACCTGAGGAAGGGGGAGAATATTCCGCGCTTGACTTTGCCCTTCCTTTTGATCATCTGCTGTTCCAGGCCAGCTCGTTTGTTCAGTGACTCACTATCCTGAAACACACCGACCTGTGAACTCCAGGGTAGTGAAGAAACCTGGATGGGTGTAATGGACCCAGGGTCAAGCTGCAGAGGCAGGAATCCTTAGACATTAATAGTACTTAGCACCTAGCTGGCATTTGTATCAATTATGGTTGGCTAGTATATATTTTTTAAATTTTTATTATTTATCTTTAGAGGGGAAGGGAAGGAGAGAAGGAGAGAAATATCAATGTATGGTTGCCTCTCGTGAGTCCCCTGCTGGGAACTGGCCTGCAACCCAGGAATGTGCCCTGACTGGGAACTGAACCGAGATCATGTAGTTCACAGGCCTGCACTCAATCCATTGAGCTACACCAGCCAGGGCGGCTAGTATATTTTTTATCCTTTTGAAGTATTTAAGAACTAGGACCCTTACATAAGTATAACTATTTCCATTTTTCAAGGCTTTGTTATCAGACTTAGGGATTTTGCAGGTTTCCCCAAATTAAAACTATTATCTTTAGGAGGCTGTCTGTCACCTTTCGTTGGATCATTGACCACTGTTAAGTCCTTACTCTTTAAAATCTAAAAACCTAAAATCTGCCCCTGGGTCAAATCACTTTGTCAGATTTATACTTCAGTGGGAACAGATGACCCTTCTTTGGGCACAGCCAACAAATACATACACACATGCATAATACTACAAATTGATAATCTACAGTAAAGGCTTTAGCTGTTTTGTCAATGTAAGGGACAAAGCACTTGAATCAATGACCTTAGTACCCAGGATAGCCTAGAAAGCAATACATTCATGTGTAACTGAATAAAACCTCCACATGATTTCTTGAGGAAAGTAAAGTTTAAAGGTAACCAGCTTTCTCACTTAGGAATGATTGACAGTTACAAGAGGGGGCACTCAAAACCTGGTCAGCATGTGAAACTGCTGACCAGGAAAAAGGGCTATGTTTTGGGTGCCCCCTCTTGCAACTGTCAATTAAGTGGGAACAGCTGCACTGTTTAAGAAACTGTGCAGCTGTGGGGAAGTTTAACTGGGGCCCTTGGTCACGACTGGACTGCACTAAGGTCCCAAAGAGACCACCACCTCTGAGAAGTTTCTTGCTTCTGAAGTAGTTTTTGTTGAAGGGAAGGGAGGGGTCTGTGGTTGTACAGACCAATCAGCACCTCGGGATAGCTGGTGGAGAGGGGGCCTTCTTCAGGTACTTGTGAAAGTGACCTTTTGTCTCACCACGGAAATAGAATTCCAGGTCACTGAGGCAATGTGATTGGAGTGTTTGATATATTAATGAAGACTGGCCATCTTACATTTCTATTATATTAGGCTTAGAGCCAGACTGGGCTGTGAGAATAAATTGTTTGCCTTTTAGACCTTAGGTGACGATTCCTTTGCTTTCAAAATAACTTAGCAGCAGGAAGTTACCCAGAAGACAGATAGCAGGCAAAGGTCCACCTAGAAAGGGGTACAAGAGTAGCATGCTAGAGTCTGTGACTCATCGGCTATAAATCTGTTTCAAGGTGGGATTCCTATTTGTACCCACACGTTCCAGCATTTATGTTCCCTCACGCCTCGGCACTACACAGTCTGGGGATGAGATGAACTCCTGTGAACCACACTGTGCTGCACTCACTAATTCTGGCCCATGCGCCTGCCACGTCCTGGAGGAGCTAACACTTCATCCCGGAGCACGTCAGGGTTTGATCCACATTACAGCTGATGTCAGAACATTAATAAAACGGGGCTTCCTGAAATACAACAGCATGTATGTGCAAATATACACATTCTCCTCACATATACAACCTCTCACATCAGCCTTGGTACACCAGACTGTAAACATTCTAGTCACACTTGTTGTTTTTAAACTTCAGCCAATATAAACCTTGTTCCAAGTGTTACAAAAAATGTACAGTCTTAAACTGCAGATTGAATTGTATTATATGTGTGTTTATGCGTGTATCAACTAAACCAATTATACTTTTAAAAGAAATCAAGTCAGACTTAGTCCAACAAGAAGATAGTTTTACAGGTTGAGGGGTCCCTGTTCTCCACTGGCTTTTAAGAATGCACGTTTCACACGTCTCCATGTGTTCAGACACGTCCCTGCAGACACACTAGACTTGACTGCTGAAACCGGGTCAGTAGAAACCATTGAAGTTTATTGGCGGTCACAATGCTTACACTGTAGGCAGCAAACACCCTTACAAGTCTATCCGCAACCTGATCACGCGAGAAAGGATTCACCACACAGTCGCCAGAGGAGAAGGAAGAAAAAATTAGTAGGTTTGTTTGTGGGGGTAGAGGAAATACAAATAAAACCTAATTGATGAGTGTCCCATGGGCAAGAGCTGAACTAGAGATGCGTACAACTAGCAGCAACGATTGTGGGAAAAGTACAAGGCAAATAGCTTTCTCCATTAATTTTCCTCTGTAGGTTAATTTTTTTAAATATTCAAAACATTTATTATGGTTTTCATTTTATAAAAATGTATATTTTTAAGGGGGTGGGAGAATGTTAAATACTTCATGCCAGGCAGACCTTGTTATTAAGAACCCCTCCGCTGTAGCAGCTTCCTCCAGTCCATACATTCACGAGTGCAGGGTACATATATAAATATCCACACGCGCACATCCACACACATGCCTCAAGGGCTGGGGAAGACTAGACATTACTGGCCACACGCAGCTGGGCCTCTGGTGGACTCATCCATGTCGCTCCACAGGAGAGCAACGGGCTCGATCCCTTCTCTCTGGTCTCTACCTTTATAGAGACAAAGAACCTAAAGCACAGACTTACACCCACTTTTAAAAGCAAGAGGCATCTGTCTGAGGAGGAGGGTAAGCGAAGTGGGAGGAGGATGATGCTAAGAACACCAAACACTTTTTAGCTGGAGTCATGTCGCTGCACGAGGCCGAGGGGCCTGGGGCAGCACCTGTGGTTGAGGGGGAGGGACGGTGCTCCGCATGGCTTAGAGTTCCTAATAACAAGGGTAATACAGTAACAGGAAGTGATAATTTGGGGGGCAAGGAAAAGGCAATAAGAAAAAATATACATTTGGAATTTTTACTTCTTTTCTTTGCCTCTCTACACTGTGTCACTAAATATATCTCTGCACGTTCACACATCCTCGCCCAGTAAAGCTTCAGGCCACCAGAATACACATTTTCCTCACTCGCATACACAACCCCTCACATCAGATCAGCATTGGTGCACTAGACTCTGTAAAAATTTTTCAGTCACACTTTTTTTTTAAACTTGAGTCAATATAAACCTTGTTCAAAATGTTATGAAAAAATGTACATGTTTTTACAAGGCAGGTTGTGGCAGGACACTGGGGGTTCTCCGCCTTTGGGTGGCCCCAAGAGAGGGGGCTGGAGTCTCACATTTGTCTCTACCTCCTCCCACCACCCTCCCCACCCCAACCCCAAGAACCAGCAGTGCCCTGCCCCCTAGTGAGTGTACTCACACCCATATTCCCTGGGGAAAACCGCTAGTTGACCTCTGCCACTTCCCCTACACCCCTGGAGGAGGGAGCCAGGGTCAGCCAGGCCCTCTCCCTTGTAATTGTTCGCCCCTCTGGGCCAGACCAAAAGGACGCTGCTCTGTACAGGTAGAGTCCAAGGAGGTGTCAGCTCATCATATCATTGCTATTCACGCCATAAGTGGAATTCTTCATCGAATCGTTGACTTCTCGACGAAATGCTGATAGGTTCTGGGTGAACCTAAGAGAGGATGCACGTAGGTTGGGGGAAAAGAATGAAAGGGAAAAGTTTTGCCTGAAGCATTTCTAGCAGACATACAGCTGCTGAGAGGCAGAATGTATGAATTGATGGGTTCTGTTTCTAAGGTCAGTAAATCATCAGTCTTAAGACTAAGGGAAAATTGGGCTAGTTTTGTGCCCCCTTCTACTTGCCACTTCATGGCTGGTCATATCTGAGGCTGAGGGTCACCTTGGGTTCATGGCAGCACAGAAGGAAGTTCACTGACAGAGGTGGGAAGTAACCGTCACAAAGGAAGAGGACGAAGCTACCTGATTTCTTAGTGCCGAGAGCCACATGCTAGAGATCGGCTACCGAGCACACGGTTTAGGCCGTGTAATGAAGAAGTGATTCAAAGGAGATGAAACCAAAATTCAGTCCCCCAATCACAACTTCATTAATTTTAAATTAAAATGCCATATTTTAAACTCAAGTAAAATTTAAAAATTAATCGAGAAAATTGTTATTCAATTCAGTTATTGGAGAACTTCTAAGAATGTATGTAACTTTTATGAAATCTAAATATAAATAAAATCCTTCTGATGAAAATTGAGCATCTGAATTCAGATCCCATGATAAGTATAAAATACACAGGATATTAAACTTAATAAAAGGAATGTTAAAATTCTCAATTTTTAAATATTGATCACACACTCACTGACAATATTTTTGGTACAATGGGTTACATAAAAATACTGCCTCTTTTCACCTTTTTTGAATGTGACTACTAGAAAATGTACAGTTACTGATGTGGCCTGCTGTCTGATTAGACGGCACTGCTCACACAGTCTCTGAAAGATGAGGGGTCCCCCTTGTGTCAATGGTCTGAAATACAATTTCCTAGGATGTGTCGGCAGGGCCCTCTATACTCACCTGTCTCTGTTTTTCGTTAGGAGATTGCGCTCTATGCCTTCCATCAGGTTTTCGAAACACAGATGCATAGCCTGCTGCTTCTCTGGAGGCTGGCTGTTCACGATACTGTTCCTTAGGTCGGAAAAATACTGCGGGTCCAGGAGCGGCACAGGGTGAGAAGAGAAGACGGGAAGGCAGGTCAGCCCCCATCATCTGCAGGGCAGAGGGAGTGCTCTCCCCCACAAGAATGGACTATCTACTAAAACTGGGGACCTTTATTTTTAAAACTCAAGCAAGCAAGATCATGTACAACATCTATATCTCACATACATCAAGAACTCAAACTTCGTAAATGCTCTAAGTATTGGAACGAGAGCTCAGGTTGCAGGTGCTTTCACCTCCAGGTACATTCTGTCCTTGTAACACTTTACCTTTGTCTGACCCACCACATGCACTGACTTCTAATGGGTGACTACACGTTGTTCAAAGCATGAGTAGGATGTGCTGAGAAAAACGAGCCACTTCCCCTCTCTGTGGGATATTGGTGTGTTTCTCAGTGTCCTCCTGGAAAATGTGCACCCACCCCTGCTTCTGGCTCCAGGCACTGGGGACTGGCTCGCTTACCTTTTCATTAAGTAGTATCAAGCCAAGCAGGGGTCGGGACATAGACCACTGGTTCCTGCAGTCTTCAAAGATGATGATGTTCAGCACCGTCGACAGCATCTGGAAACGGAGAATCTGAGGCAGTGATCTAGTGGTGGCTACCCAAGACAGAATTACAGATCCCAAACAGAGGAGTTTATTAGGGCGGAAGCCCTTTCTGTCTAGGGTAAACCAGAGGAATATTCCGTGTAGCTTCACTGTAATTTTCTATTACAAGGTACATTTTTCTTTTAAGACATTTCTCTTCCTGTTCTTTAAATTGGTTTGAGAATTCATTTTAAGATGGACTTTCCTAGTTCATCCTGATTTGTGGGAAATGGGATTGGTGGAGCCAAAGATTACAGTGCAAACTCACTTTGACCTACAGCTCCTTGCACTCATCTCAGAGGAGACAGCTTTGTACCATACTGGGGCCGTGATGGGAACGTGAATTACTTCACTGTTTCCTTGGAGAGTAATGTGGACAAAGACAAGTTATGGGAGTAATAATCTTTACGGCTGGACACTGCTAGCCCATGCTCCATTGACAGCCACGGGGGAGCAACATTACTGTCATGGAAGGAGGACAGTGTTCATGGGCCAGGCCCGAAGCCAGGGGCTGTGGTGACACTCAGAGTTTCTGTATCCAGTGATTACTCAACACACCCCAAATCCTGCCATTTTAAGGATAAACTTCTCTGGGAAGCATTAGTCACTGTCTTGCTTGGCTTCCTGTCTCCTGAAGAGAGGTTCTTCCGGAGGAAAAGGAAAAAAGAGAGAGAGGTTCTTCCCCTGCGAAGAAGCAACGCTGCTTGCTAACCCTCACGTTCCTCACCTGCTGGATCATTTCCGGATGCTGCTGCATGATATGCAGGAAGCGGTCACTCTCCTGGTTCAGGGGTGTTGTCCTCTTCTTGGTGCTACGTGACAGCTGCTTGAAGAGGTACGTCACAATATGGTCCAGGCAGGAGCAGCAGCCCGTGCACACCATGGTGTCTAGAAGAGAAAAGGGAAGGGCGGGAGAGAGCAGGGATACTGAGCTGCCGCTGGTGACTTGGGCAAACATGACTGCCCCTGGCTGAGGTCCCAGAGGTGCCTGGTCAGACTGTACTGTTACGAGTTCAGCCAAGGCCACTGCTTGGGATGCTTTCTGTTAACCTCTCACCCTTAATACAGGTCACAGTCTAAGTTTGAAAGTGAGTGTGTGATAACAATGTACTATAGATGTATGTCTTCTGCTTCATAAAAACTAACAGATAGTTCACATGTAGCAAGTACTCCTACTGTACTAGACACTGTGCTGAGGACTTCGCAGATAGTATCTCTAATTTATTCTCTTGAGGACTCCAGGAGATAGGCTTTCCATTTTACAAACACTTGCCTCAAGATCCCACTGCTAATAACTGCAAGGGCTGTGAACAGAATCCAAGAAGTGGGAGCAGTGAGCCTATCCTCTGACTACCTGGGGGATGCCGACGAACCCAGCTTACGGCGGCCTATCAACACCGACACCAGCCAGGGTGGGTGCCGGGCTGTTTGTCTCTCAGGTGTCTTGGGGGGGAGTGTACCAACGGGGACTGCAGACTCATCCATGCAGTTCACAAAGATGACACTGCAGTGCAGCCTGTGGACAGAGTTCTGACTTGGTGAGGCTCAGGACAGAGGACTAAGGGATGAAATCATTAAAGAGGAAACCATTCTGCTCCTGTTTGTGCAGAGGTCCCTCTATTTTTCAGAAGCGATGAAGCAGCCTTCCCAAGCTGCCCTAGATATGGCTGTGCACCAGCAGAGGTAGACGCACAGCAAAGGAGTGCACAGAGGTGTGGGGAACTCCCCAGGGCGGACAGCCCCAAAGCCATTCTACGCACTTGCAGTGCGTAGTCCTGTATCAGGACTACTTTGCAGTTGACTTAATCTCCCTATTTATGTTGTGCTCGGCCCAATATAAGTGTATTTTATTTTCTGAACACATACTAAGGTGGCTGGAAGGCACCCTGAGGACAAAACAGTAGACAGGAACCAGCTAGAGCAGGATGGAAAACATCTGGTCTAGCTGTGTAAAGCTCTCCCATAGCTGCTACTGCCTCAGGACAGACTCCAAACACCCCGACACGGCTGAAGAGACCCCCTGTGACCTCCAAGTTTGCCCCTGCCTCCTCTTGCTCCAGCTTCATTCCTTTTCATTCTCTTCTGCACGGTGTGCAACCACCCAGATTTCTGGATCTTTCCTGCCTCTAGGTGCTAGTACTTGTGGTTCTTGCTGCGAAGAAGCCCCACCGCCCCCAACCTGATAAGAGCTCTGCAGCTTTTCTTGTACGTTTGACACCGACTCTTCTGTTTGCCTTCCCCGACCCTCCTCCTGAAATCTAGGAGTTTAGGGGTGCTTCTTGAGAACTCCCATAGCACTTCACACACCCCTGCTACCCTGGGTATGCGAAGAGGCAGGTGTCTGTTTCATCCACAGATAAAAAGCTCCTGAAGGACAGGGACTGTATGTTATTAATCATTGTATCCTCAGTGCGTAGCACATGTCTGGTCCTTAGAAGGTGATCAGTAAGGATTTGCTGGGTGAGAAGGTAACCAGAGCGTGCTGTGTTGGTGGGGCCAACTCCCTAAAGCAGTAATCCTTGGATACTGGGGCAAGATTCTCTTTTTGTTGTTCAGTGAAGTGGTAAAAAAACCCCTGCCAACCCAGGTGCTTACCAAGTGCAGTGAGTCCTTCAGATATGGAAGAGAGAATATACATGATGACATGAGGTTCCAGGCTTGCAATGAAGTTCATGTGGTCCTGCGTCAGGACTTCCAGTAGTGAATAGTAGGACTGGCTGAGCTTGGGGTAGTCCTGTGGGAGAACAGGAAAACGAATGTCAGCTTAGATGCTGTGAACCTCAGCATGCAGGGAGCAAGACCTCGAACAGAAGAGCTCAGTTCCCTTCACACGGGAAAACAGAAGACCTAGTTGGAGCTGGGTTTCAGTTCTCTAGAGAACTGTTCAGTCACGGTCCCAGGCCAAAAAAGCCTGAACAGGAGGGGTCAAGGACTGTCAATGAAGCTTAAGTCTTACCAGGAGGTCACTGTGGGGAATGGAGAGGAGCAGCTTGATGAAGGTCTGGAGAGCATTGTCCAGGGCATCGTCTCCATAGAGACGGAAGACTCCAAAGTTGACATAACTCCCACTGAGAGCAGCCTTCAGCATGGAGAAGCAGATGGAAATGCCCTTGAGCTTCAGTGCATAAACCTGATCCTTTGGGACTTCTCCTAGGGTCAGGATGCGATTGCCTGAGTAGACATGTGATAAATATATTTATTTAACCACATTACAATAGCCAGTTTACACACCAACTCAACTCTCCTACTCCAAAGGCTCTTAGCGCCAGCTGCTACTGTAATACAAACATATGAGCAACCCAGCATGCCTTGCAGCTGTCCTCAGCTGCCACCTGAGCTAGCTGGCCCTAGACCCCCACTGCACAGCATGTGGTGATGCCGGTGCAATTCGCTTCCAGGGCTGTGCTCCTCTGAAGCACTTACCATACATTGTTATCATCTTGCTAGTTTCTCTGAAGAGTAAAATGCCATTGGGGGAAGAGACATCAAACTGGAGTCGCTGGGATCTGAGCAGGGAACACAGAAGGAAAGTCAGAGGTATGATGCCAGAAGACTGGGATACTCCAGGCTCTCAGCCGAGTACCTCGGGTGATTCTTTTTGCACTAAGATGTGCAGATTACCTACCCTAATGTGGAATAACCAAGCCAATCAAAGATATTTAACCAGTGATATAGATTGTATCTTGAAGGCCAACATGCTAGATTTAAGTTCTACGGCTCAAATTGAAAACATTAAAAGAAAACAAAAAAAATGAGGCAGCAGATAAAATTACTGTTTTAAAACTCTTAATTTGGTTTGATGAAAAGTAGAGCTTCTAAAAACTGTCACTTCTTGGTAGTACTAATTCAGTCTTTAGACGTTAATCTGCATTTACCTTAGCTTCAGTGGGAGCTAAGGGCGGGACATGCCTCCTTGGCACTTTATAGAGCAAGACGATGCAAAGGGACTGGGAATGCTGCACCACAAGCCAGGCAAGGGAGGCAAACATTTAAAACTGGCCTAAGATTTCCGTTCCTGACTGTGCCCTAGACCAAAGCAACCCTGGTTTAATTCGCTCTACCTTTTAATGAGCTTCCTGGAACCTAGGTGTTCTTCCCTCCCCTCCTGACGCTGACTCCATTGGGATCTAGCTCTACAATTTGCCCTGAATCCTTCCACTTCCTCTATGCTCCTCTGCTTCCACTCCTGCCCCCTACAGTCCCATTCTTCGTGTGACAGCTAGAATGGCACTGTTAAATAATGTAAATGAGACTACTTTAATTCAAGCACTTCAGCAGCTTCCCGCTGCACTGAGAGCACAGGCCTATTCCTCACCACTGCAGTGCCATGTTGCTGTGTGGGGGTCTCTGCTGGCCAGGCCCCCCATGCACCACACTCCCTCCAGCGGCACTGGTCTGTCTAGTGCCAGCAAGCTCATCCCACAGCAGCACTTTGGCAGTTGTTTTCGCTGTTTAGGATGCTCTCTGCCCTCTCTCTGCAGGACAGAGATTCTTTCTCGTCACTCAGACACTGGATTAAGCATCACCTTCTCCGACCCCGCTCCCCTTTTATCCCTTTGTTACAGTGCATTATTTTTTCCTACTGCTTTCCACTGTCTGAAATGACTGTCCATGCTTGTTTTCTGTCTGTCGCCCTTCCACAATGTGATGTCTAAGAGGGCAGAGGTTTTGTCCTGCACAATGGCTTAGAAAACTGCCTAGCAGAGATGCAAATCTCTATTTTATAAATGAGCAATTCCTGACTACATTTCTTGTGGGAAGAAACAACCTCATTTCAGTACTGCCCACTCCTCACCAAGACTGTTCTCTCAGAAGTGCTGTGAGAGGCAGAAATCTCGGTCTGAAGCTCTAGTTAAGTCAAAGTACTAATTTTTCCTTTTCTCCATCCCTAAATCATTGGGTAAATTGAATAGTTTGGTGTTTTGGAAACTGTTCTTACTTTCTGTTAAAGTAAATCTTTACTGATCCAGCTATAATTTACCTATTAAGTACCTTTCTTAAGAAAGGGCATTGTAATGTGTCCCCAATCACTCTCAGTTGCCTCTATGAAAGGTGAGGGGCACGGCATCATTATCAAATGTCTACTTTTGTGTGTGTGCAGGGAGATCAGAACCCTGGTTGCCAAACTCACTTCTTGTAAGAACGTACAATGTGAGACTCTCTTTGGCAGTGAACCGTATCATCTTCCACAATCTGCCCGCGACACTAGCTACAGCTGACTGTCTTTGGGCTGACTCAGATAAAAGGGCAGCTGTGCCCTGCCTCCTTACCTGTTGTGAACTAATTCGGCCATCAGCTTGAGCACAGGTGTGGTACAGGCTGGATCGTGGTACCACAGCTCAATTGCCCGCTGGAGAATTGGCATGTAGGATGGGTATCTGTAAACAAAAAGCTAAGGAAGAATTCTGAATCCAGGAAGGTACAGAATTTAAAATAATTTCTCAACTCTGGCCCAGTATAAACTGTCTGATTATAGTTCTCTAATTTCCTGTCTTGCTAATCTTGGAATGACTGTGTGCCCTCTAACCTGTAATAGGTACCTAATCCTACATTGTAATTTATATACTGCCTGTCTTCTGAAGAGCACATGTGTTTCATATTGTAATTTATTCTTGTACTATTTGTGGTATGATAGGGATCATACTTGATACTTGTACTATTTGTGGTATGACAGGGATTCCTGTCACGTAACTACTGGAGAAACAGAGACACTCAGATTTGAAATGATTTGGTCAAATTATGAAGAAAGGTTTGACTTTCTAATTCCCTGTAGTCTTTCTTTTTAGTAGATTGAAATGTCTCTTTCCTAAGTGCAGCAAAATTCCCACGCAACAGCTGCGCAGTGGGAGAGTTCTCCAGGCATTCCCGTCTGTGACTCAGAGATGCCGGAGAGTCGCTCAGTAACTCCCCCAGCCCAGTGAGCAGGGCAGACGGCATCACGTCACCAGACTGCTGCGGAACGGCAGGTCTTCCAGGCCCCTCTCCATCCTTTTTGCCTGGCACTCCTCCCTCTGCCTTCTTCCCCAAGGAGCCTGTCATTCAAACACCAGTGGAGGTCAAGCTGTGATACGTGTTAGGATACATCCATTCAAACAGCATCATGAAGCTGGTCTTGGCATTGAAGGCAAAAGCTATCCCTCTCAGGTCTCTTACCAGGCCAACTAGAGTTCGCTGTGGTAGAAGGTAAAAATATGTTAAAAACTGAAGAAAAAGCAAACTTCTAACCACCTGATGGTGCCTTCACACACCTGTGATCAAATTTTTCCTCCCACCATTCAACAAATAACCCTTCCCAAATATTTATAATTGATCTCTTCCACATGAGAGTGAAATCTTCTCCTGTGGAAAATTATTTTCAGAACCAGGTTATATTAAAAAAGGGATGGTCCCTGGCCCATTATGGCAAAAACAGAGCCTGACAAAGTTTGAAGACATTACTGTGGTAAATCATGGAAAAAGTAGAGAAAAGAGAAAGATTACACAGGAAGAGGTACGGAAAAAGGGAAAAAAGAAGATGTGGAACAGTCGTGTTCCCCTGAAGGCCTGGTGCCCACCTAGTGAGCGAAGGTGCCTGCAGTGCCTCGAGGCCCGATGCAGACCCTGCTGGGAAAAAGACAGAGGAGGCCACACGGTTCCTGGAAATAGGACGGAAGGGCCGAACCTTAGAGCTGAGAAGTTCTAGAGTACACTTTTTCAGAGAGACACTGAGGCCTAGAGGTCAGGGGACTTGCCTGCGAGCCGTGCTGCAAGGTGGCAAAAAGGCCAGGAGTAAGCCTCACCGCACCGAGACTCCAAACCCAACACTTCCTCTCTCAGTAGAACTTTTACTTGTGGGCCCTGAACAGCAGTAAGACTCCTCGTAAAAGCTAGTAGTCAGTCATCAGCAGGCTCAACGAGCCAGCACATTGTGGATCCTGACTCCTTTGTTTAAAATGTCTATACTCCTACTCACAGCCTGCCTTCAGCAAACAGTGCCATTCCTAAACCCATACTACGAGCTCCACGTTCAAGTCTCAGACATAGTCCATCTATAGACTAGTTACAAAGGTGTAACAAAGATATGGCAGCAGTTGTAGTTCATGGCCAGGACGGTTCTTTTCATTAACTTCACCTGTACTGTATGAAACTAATGTAATGGGGAAAAGGGCTGACATCCCTCAGTTATCCTTGACATTGCCTGTCACTCTAGCCCACATTATTGGTATGTTCCACACTAACGTAGCTTTGAATGGTACTCATCTCAGACCCTGAAACACTGGTATAAAGGGGAGGAGTGGGGGGAGTAAGTGCTGCTGCTCTCTGACTTCCCTGCTGACTGGAGTATAGAAAACTAAGAGGCTTTTCTAAAGATGAAAATTTAGCATTTTAGAATGCCAAGTAATACCTGGCATTTGGGGGGGCAATACCCCTGGCTAGTTGGTAGCTCTAAAACTTAGCTTCGGTGTCATATGAACACTATTAAAACATTTTGCAAATATTAACAGCACAGTGTCTTCTGGTTTTGGTACAGAGATCTACAGGTAAGAAGAAGAGATGCACACGAGGTAAAAAGATGGGGAAAACAAAATCTAAAAATGACAATTTTGAGAGCCAGGAATCAGTAACTAAGGGTAAATTTAAAATTCCAGCCCTGGCTGGTGAGGCTCAGTGGATTGAGCACCAGCCTGCAAACCACAAGGTTGCTGGTCTGATTCCCAGTCAGGGCACATGCCTGGGTTGTGAGCCAAGCCCCGAGTAGGGGTGTGCGAGAGGCAACCACACATTGATGTTTCTCTCCCTCTCTTTCTCTCTCCCTTCCCCTCTGTCTAAAAAAAGAAATGAATCTTTTTAAGAATTCCATATTCCATATACCCTGGCTGGTGTAGCTCAGTGGATTGAGCGTGGGCCTGTGAAGCAAAGGATCGCGGTTCGATTCCCAGTCAGGGCACATGCCTGGGTTGAGGGCCAGTTCCCAGTGGGGGACATGTGAGAGGCAACTACATAGTGATATTTCTCTCCCTCGCTCCTTCCCTTCCCCTCTCTCTGAAAATAAATAAATAAAATATTTAAAAAAAGAAAAAAGTTCCATATATATACACATACATATATATGAATATATATTCATACATATATGTATGAATATATATATATTCATAAACCCTTCTAAATGACTCATGTATCAATGAAATTTTAATAGAAATTAGAAAATACAAAAAACTGAATGATAACGAAAATGTTAGATATCAAAACTTGAGAATGTGCTTTCTGAACTTCCGGCCAAGATGGAGGCGTAGGTGGAAACAATGTGCCTCCTTGCACAACCAAGTTTAAAGACAACAAAGTTTTAGTAACAAAAATGCAACCAAAACACAGAAAATTGAACTATACGAAAGTCCGACAACAACAAACCATTCAGCCAGATGGGTAAGAGGGGTGGAGCCAACAGCTGGCGGGGAGGGGCTGCGCAGGAAAACTCGGCCAGACTGGCCCAGGGACCCAGGCCCACAGGCAGCGGTTGGCAGATTCCAGGCATGAGGTTGCCATGGGCAGACCCAGTGAGGACGCAGGGCGGAAGGCTGACCACGGCCACACATTTGCACACAGATGTGTGAAGGAGCGATCGAAGGAGCAAGCAGTGAGACAGACTGCGCTGGCCCCAGTGGCAAGAAGCAGTAGGGGAGACCGCCATCGCCCCTCTTTGACCCTGCCCCCACATACAGCGTCACAACCCAGCGACTGAGTTGCCCCACCCTGGTGAACACCTAGGGCTCTGCCCCTCACACATAACAGGCACAAACACACCAAAACATTATGGCTCAAGAAGAACTCAAAGCCCCAGAGCTGATAACTCTGAGCGACCAAGAGATAGCCAACCTATCAGATGCACAGTTCAAAATACTGGTGATCAGGATGCTCACAGAACTGGCTGATTTTAGTCACACATTAGAAGAACAAATGAAGGCTAAACTAATTGAAATGAAGGGAGATGTCCAGGAAACCAATAGCGATGGAAAGGAAAATGGGACTCAAATCAAGGGAGTGGACCAGAAGGAAGAACGAAACATCCAACCAGAAAATAGTAAAGAAACAAGAATTCAAAACAATGAGGAGAGGCTTAGGAACCTCCAGGACATTTTTAAATGTTCCAACATCCAAATTAAAGGGGTACCAGAAGGGGAAGAGGAACAGCCACCAGTGGAAAAGTTATTTGAACAAATAATAAAGGAGAACTTCCCCAGTCTGGCAAAGGAAATAGACTTCCAGGAAATCCAGGAAGCTCAGAGACTCCCAAAGAAGTTGGACCCAAGAAGGAAATCACCAAGGCACATCATAATTACATTAGCCAAGATGAAAATGAAGGAGAGAATCCTAGAAGCAGCAAGAGATAAAGGGACAGTCACCTACAAAGGTGTTCCCATCAGACTGTCAGCTGATTTCTCAAAAGAGATCTTATAGGCAAGAAGGGGCTGGAAAGAAGTATTCCAAGTCACGAAATCCAAAGACCTACATCCAAGACTGCTCTATCCAGCAAAGCTTTCATTTAGAATGGAAGGGCAGATAAAGCGCTTCTCAGATAAGGTCAAATTCAAGGAGTTCATCATCACCAAGCCCTTATTATATGAAATGTTAAAGGGACTTATCTAAGAAAAAGATAAAAAATAGGAACAGTGAAAGGACAGCAAACTCACAATTAACAACCACACCTAAAACAAAAGCAAACCAAGAGGACAGCTAGATCAGGAGTGGAACCATAGAAATGAAGATCACATGGAGGGTTAGCAACAGGGGAGTGGGAGGAGGAGAAGGGGGGAGAAGGTACAGAGAATAGCATTGAGAGTAGGTAGAAAATAGATAGGGAGAGGGCAAGAATAGTATGGGAAATAAAGAATCTAAAGAACTTGAGACACGTGGACATAAACTAAAGGGGGGGAATGGTAGGGAAGGGGGTGTGCAGGGTAGAGGGGAACGAAGGGGGGGGAGAGGACAACTGTAATGGCATAATCAATAAAATATATTAAAAAAACTTGTGAATGTAATGCTACTGAACTACACACTTAAATATGGTTACATGGTAAATTTTATGTGGGCTTTTCAAAAAGTATTTTTTAAATTGTCATCTGAGGGCATGTTTATTGATTTTAGAGAGGAAGGGAGGGAGAGAGGAAGGGAGGGAGAGAGAAGAGAGGAAGAAAGACAGAGGGTGAGAGGGAAGGACGAACAAACAGGCACATATCTGTGTGGGAGAGAAACATCAACTGGCTGCCCCAGCCAGGAATTCAACCCACAACCTTTTGGTGTACGGGGTGACACTACAACTGAGTGAGCCAGCCAGAGCTTGTGCGTGCGCGTGCATGTGCGTTTTTACCACAATTAAAAAGACAACTTTTGGATAATGTACCTAGAGGCACATTTACAATCTTACATAGTTACAACAGGAAATAAGGACTGAAAAGAAGTTAGAGCAGAATAACCCCAAGAAAAATATATGAAAATAAAAATAAGTGAAATACAAAACAGACAGAATAGAGCTTAAACAAAGTAAAAAAAAGACTAATGAAACTAATAGAGTATTAAAAAGGAAAAGGGAGCGTAAACTAGACACACAACAGAGATTAACACAGCAAGGCAAAAACGTAATATAACTAACTTTATGCTCATACATTTAAAAACTTAAGACACACACACACCCAATCCTAAAGGCTGCTTAGAAACACACTTTAGCATAGAGTTTATAAACCTATACTGGCTCTTCTATTTCAAAATCCCGGGAGTCTGGGAGACAAAATACAATTTTTTACCCAGTGGAAAACTTATGAGTGAGCACTTTTCTGTACTGCTAGCTAATTTAGTCTCCCTAAGAAAATGTCCTCAACCAGAGGCTGACCACTCAGTGGGTGAAGGACTCACCTTTGCCTCTTGCTCATTGAAAGTATTCGTGCTAAACATCTGGGCCACAGCCTCAAACGCTGCTGTGAGTGGCAGCATGAACTGCTCATACTGATCTTCATCCTCTCCTGTAAGGGGAAATGAGGAGGATGTGACCCCAATGCACAACATGTAAAGTTGTGTGTGCATGAAAAACAAGATATTATAAGAGATGAGCAGATCCAAGGGTAAATCAAGGGCCCTTTATTACCTCAACAGGTATTAGTAGTAACTTCAGAATAAAATGTATATATAGGAATCATTTTTAAACTAGAAAATGGCAGAAATCATCTTGTCCAAGAATGTTCAAATTTTTTTGATACTGACTGACAACATCAGAGACTCATGTGACTGTGTGTAAGGGACTCTGGTGTTTTTTACTTTTCATTCAGTGGGAACCAGCGTCAGCTGAGAAAGGACCAGTCTGGTGCTCAAGAACTGGATGAGACTCAAACTTGAATCTGTGCATGTAGGGGCTTTGTTCATGGTTTTTTTTTCAGTAACCTTTCATAAGCTTAAAACATTTTAATACCACTGCAGTAGAAGTAGATTTAAATAGCCCAAACTCATGATGATGCCGTTCCGCTTCAGTTACCAGTTGAGCCCACACACTGATATCGCAGCTGGAGCTGGGAAGGGGCTCATGGCCCCTGGGCTCACGTGTGCCAATGCACTGGGAAAGAAAAGGCTTCGCTGCCCGTCCCAGGTGGTTGCACCCCTTTTGTGACCACCAAGATGCACTTAGGGATCTCAGTTTCCAACTCCCTTATTTTACAGATGAGAAATATAAACAGAATTTTAAACCCACTGCTCATCAGTTGAAATCTTCAAGTGCACTTTGTTATTCTCTCCCAGGTGGGGGGCCACAACAGCGTGGTGTAGTCTTGGCGAAATCAGACTGTTATTTCATGTAGTTGTGTTACTGCTGAAACAACAGAAATGATCTCCCCCTACATCTAGTTTTCTATCCTCAAGTAAAAATTCAGAATGTCAGATTACTTTGTAAGCCTCTAAGATTCACTGCAGTACCTAAATCCACCATGAGGAGACGCCCAAGTGCTGTGTAGAAGGTAGTCCGACACCGCATGTCTGTCAGGTTGGACTGATTGTTAATACCCAAAAACGAAAAGTGCTCGCTCTGTTGAAAAAGAGAAAACAAGTAAAAATGACAGAATGTAAGCCAGTCATTTTAGACCTACGGAGCCCTCTCAGGCTAAGGGCTACATCACCATTCCTTAAGGATGTGAAGGACACTAAAAAAAGGTTTTCTTAAAAATTGTTATCCACAACCAGTTTATCTTAGTATGAACACGAGCAGATCATCAGGACCCCAAAGAGCAGCTCTGATGACAGTTAAGCGGGAGCTGTCACTGTGGTGTGAGTCTGAAACTGACTTGGGCTGCAGCAGCACCCACCCAGACCCAACCTAACATTTCCTTTACGTGCTGAGAAGGTGTGAGTGGGGTGGCGGGAGAGCAGAGGTGGGAAGAGGGGCTACCATCACTCACCGTGTGATTGTTCAGCATGAACTGTACGGCACTAAGCTTCACTAGTTTCCTTACACTACTGTATGTAAGGACACAGGAAGAGGGTCAAGGAAAGTGTGATGCGAATGCAGAATCTTCACAGCAGAAGGAAACTCTACTTTATCTCCATACCCAGATAATCTTGTTTTTCTTAACCACTTGAGTATACCACTGCCCAAAGGGAAAGCAACTGTGTTCTCTTCTAAGTAGTATTCAACTGATCCATGGAGAGAACACACACTGAACTCATGTCTGTAAGAAAATAGGAGGAGCCCAGCAGTTTCCCCCGAGTCATGAATATCCTGAAGTGACTTTCCTCCACAAGGCTTCTCAGAGACAATTAAGCCCTAAAGCCCTGCCTAAGAGCTCCACTGTGTGCAGTGAGTCAACTTTCTCTCCCATGCATTTAGAATGGTACTAGCTATATAGAGTCTTTGAAAGAACTGAGAAAAAAACCAGTATTTTAGGGTTCATTTCTCTGGCAGACTCTTGGTTGTGAAAGGCTGTCTTAGAGCAATTCAAACTTTAAGCAGACCTAGTCCAAGTCAAGAGGAAGCACAGTCACTACTTTTATTGTGAAAACTTGTCAGCAGGTTGCTTCAACCAATAGGCTGACAATCAGGATGGACTCTGCAGCCACTGAAGTTGCTGAAATCCTGGCCATGAAGAGTGTGTACCCATCAGACAGATCAGGTGGGTTCTGTCTCAGAGACAGCCAGGGATAAACCTGTAACGAACTATTAGCATGTGGGTGGGCTTGTTTTGGGGGGTCTGGAATGATTCCTAGATTCTGCATGGGCACTGCCTTTGGCTCCTGAGAGAAAGGAATATACTCAAGTACACATAAAGCTAAATGAAAGTGGGAACAGCAGGTAGCTTCCCACTTTCAAGAGGGCAGTGCACCCCAGTTCCTGTTGTGCACGGAAGCTAGCTTAGAAAAGGATATCCAATGGAGAGGTCATTGAGAAGCTGTAGTGTCTTGGAGGTGATTGGTTCACAGCGGCCCCAGTACTTCAGGTTGGTGATGCTGGAGGACAAAAAGAAAAAAAAAAGCAGGAGACACTTTTGATTTGCCTGATTTCCTTGAGGGTTGGGAGAAGAAAATCATCCATCACGAATCACCACACAACTGCATCACCAATTCACAGACATCACAACCACAAAAAATGGGTATAAAATCTCCGTACTTACATTTGGTTGACTAGAAAAATTATCCTTCAGATAATCTTCACTACTTGGTTCCAAAGCTACACTGGCCCATACCCAGGCCCTTGGAATTCTGGGGCACTCCAGGGCTGATTTCTGCAGCAAGGGTAAGAGATTTCTGCGGCAGTGATAACATGCAGACGTATGCAATTCTGCACCTGCACCATCCACTGTCAGCTGCAGAATTCTAGTAGCCCTTGCTTCTGGATTCTCGGCTGGCAGAGTCCTTTAGACCCCCTTTGCCTTTTTTGTCTTAAATTATTAACCAGCTCATGGAAATGAGTGTTTAGGATTGGGATGGTTGGAAGGAGGCAAAATGTCATTTTGCACACAGCCCTGGGTAATTTGGCTCCTAGTGTGTGCTTTGATAAATTGAACTCCTAAAAAAAGGAAAATGTAAACAAAGGGGGCATAACTTAAAAAAAACACAACAACAAAAAAGGGCCAATTAGGAGCTTTGTTTTTTTCCAACTCTGAAGACAAGTCAAACAAAAGCACCAGGTTTTGGAGATTCAAGACTCAAAGGGTGTGATGCTTCTTGAGAGGAACAAGCCTGTTTTAAAGTGGGGCTCTCCTCCGGGGGCACATGCCTAGTGAAAATCAGCACCAGAAAGTGAGTGCTCACTAGGGGCACCCTGGCAGCAGGGAGACTGAGTGAGAGGCTGAGCACCAATCACTGGGAGGGAGGCCATTTTCATGATGGCCCTGACGGTTTCACCGGTGACTCCAGAGGCTGTGGGTGAGAGTCCACGTGAACAAAATTAAATCCTTGCCTGTACAAGCCTGGAATGCTCTGGGGCCGGGCCATATCTCTAAGCACAGCTTGTCACACACTCAAATGCACAATTTTCTGACGCAAACGATCAATGCTGGAAAACCAAGGCACTGGCAGCACAATGCCAAGATCACATTTTACAGTTGCAACAGGATTGCAAGGGACTCTTGCTGATGGCAAGCCAAAACACTTACATTTTTCCTATGAAGACGCTTAGGACCATGGTCTCATCGTTCAAGCCCAGGACTTCTGAGAGACGGCGGTACAGCTGGTGGTGGTAAAAGAGAAAGTAGCCAGAGACCAGGGATTAGAGAAATCACATTACAATAGTGTCTGTGTCCGCATGCAGGAGCAGGATGTGGGAAGAAAGTGGACAACAATGCTGGGGAAGTCTATTGCAGTAATAAGCTAGTTTCTAAGTCTTACTAAATACTGGATAGATGCTGAGCTACCTTACAGTCCCCTTCAACTCTGAATTTACACTGTCACAACCTTCTGTTCTGAACATCAGTTCATGCACAAAGAGACTGAGAACTGACAATTCTGGGGACACCAACAGTTCTGGCTGGCCATTTGTTAAGTACAGGGAGCACCAGAGAAGTGGGCTCACTCTCTGATGAGTCACCTAACTCCAAAGACTAAGACATTTGGACTACCCTGATACACAAAGCCTGGAGACTGTAGCTGCATTGCTACTAGTCATTTCTCTCAATCAGCAATCTCACAAGCGGAAAGAACCAATGTAGACAACTGAAAGCGTGTTACCTTAGAGGATTTTTGCACCTGGTCCCCAATGTAGATCTTACGAAACTGTTCAAAAAAGCTCAGCATGGCCAGTTCTAGCTTCTCGTTGCCTGCCTGAGCCAAGCGAGAATCGGTGAGGTTCATCAGCTGGAGCACCCTAGAGGAAGCAGAGCAATAGTTCTCTCAACAGCAGGGTATCCTGGCCTCTCTAGAAACAGTCTTCCATGTCTCCTCTCCTTCCCACCCTATCTGAAAGGCGTTCTCTGCAGGCTCTCCGAATTGTGGAGGGAACACATTCTCCTCTCCATTTCTGACCTCCCACCCCCCCGGAACCAGAGCCAAGGAACAAACACGAACGATTACCGAGAAGCTTAAACCTTCTAATCCAGTGAGACTGCAGACTGAGGCCGAACTCATAATCAGCTTAGAAAGAGGGGGGGAAAACCCCTAGTACTACAGTAATGGTCCTCCCTGAAATCTCTGTGAGACCTCGAGTAAAGCGATTTATTTTCCGAGCCCCAGTTCCTCATGTATAAACTGAGGGAGACTGAAAGAAGCCAGTGATTCTCAACCTTTTCCCTCAGAGCCATGAAGGAAATGGACACACATGAAGGCGATGTGCACAGGTGGTAACACCTCCAGGGACCAAAAGCAGATATGCTGCCTGTGACTTCATCCCTGTTCCTTGCACCCGTGCCCCTGAAAGAGAGCCCACTGGGCTGCAAGTGAGGCATCATGCTGAATGAATGAGAATACTACTACCACAAGTGAGTCATTTGACATTTCGATATTGTGAGAATAGGTACCACGCTATTTGTGACATTTCATGAGCGAGTGAGACTCAGTCATCATGCTGAAACACTCAGTAAAGAACCGGTATAGAAGGGACTGTCTCACTCCATTTATACTGTGACACACACAGTGTCATTCTAGGCTGTAAACTCAAAGAGGTGTATTACATGTCATCCCTAGTAAATCTTTGCTCAACTCTTCAAAAAATGCCAGTGTGACGTGCTGTGAAGACTTCTGTCAGGACTAGGGCACCTACGGGCAGGTGGACATCTGATAAACAAAATGGAGGTGGAAAGAGACTAAAGGGGATTTTCAGAATATGAATAAGGATTAGGGACTGAAATGCTTGGGGCCAATAAATGCTAAGGCATCAAGGTAAGATGCGCCATCTCTAAGGGGAGCACCCAGGAGTTTATAACCCTCAGGGCAGCACTCCCCGCAAAGGCCAAACCAAGGCAGCCCACATCTAGTTAATTCCAAGGTCCTGTCCTTCAGCAGAACTGAAGGCTGCTTCCACTCTGCTTTTCCTAATTCTGCACCCATCAACTCCATGCTGAGTTACCACAATGGTTTTTTAGTCAGGATGGTAGACAGAGTTCTTGCTATACTTATAAAAGGTTTAAAGTTGGACCTGTTTCTGTCCTTCATTTTCACGGGCAATCAGCTTTATGAGATTATATTCTGTAAATGGGGAGGAAAGCATTAATGAAAGCATTAACAAATCATGTTCGGTTCCTCTGGTGCCAAACCCAAACAGAACACGGGCAGGGGTGAGGCAGCAGTGACATGGGAAGCCAGGTGGGAGCACTTACCGACAGACAAGCTCACCATCCATAGCATCTTGCTCATCAGTGCTGGCAAAAGAGACCCGGCCACCAATCACCGCACCAATGATGTAAACCAGCCACGTCAGCCTTCCTGCGACAGGAAGAAGATCCACTGTCACCTCCAGTGGTAATCTCATGAAGCAATCCCTCACTTGGGGTTCATTTCTTACCAGGAGCCTCCGTTATCTGAAGGACACTGTGGAGAAGCCACAGTCTTACTTCTTCTATGGAATGTAGCTACTACTCTACTTGGGGAGGGTGACACCAGGGGGAAATCTATCAGATCACAAGGCTCCCCTATCAGCCAAGGTCATTATTTTTGGAGTGCAGAACTTCCTTAAAGTTAAACACGACCACTGCAGATGACTTGTTACTCTTCCCTAGTCCCCTGTGGCACTTAACAAACACATTTTTGTGTGTTCAGAGGTAACTGATGATGGAGGACACCCTTTGAGGAAAGGCAGGAGGGAGGTGGCAGCAAGTGAAAGGGTACCGGCAGCACCTGCTCCCAGGCCTGGCCCCCCATGCTCACCTTCCTGCACAGCAATGTCCATCGGGCTCGCGGTGGCACTCTGCAGCAGCTCCTGGTAGGACTGGGCTGACTGGTCGAACAACTGCACCAGGAGCGCGCATGTCTTCTCATACTCACAGCGCCCAATCGTAGACAGCTGGTCCAACTGCTGCTGGACCAGACCGGTGTCCTCCAGAGGATCCTCCAGGCCATCTCTGATCCCAAGGGAAGAAAAATGCCTATTGATTTCCCCTAAGCAGCTCTTTCTTCTTCATTTAGCCACTCTTTCCACACTACTTTTAACCAAGGAAGGAGTATCAAAAAAATTTGAAGGCATATGTCTTCAACTTAGCACCAGTCTCCCTTTGGGATATTTTGCTTATTGGTGTCCAATCTTTCAATCTGAATTTCCAGCTCATAATATCTGTCGGCCTGGACCTGCTCATTCCTATGTTTCTCCCCACCCAGGAGCTCTGGCCTCTTAGCCTCTCACTGTTCTTGACCACCGTCAACTTTGGGATGACAAAGACCCTGTTTCTGAGTGCGACCATTCTGACCAGATGTGCTTGGGAATTCAGAGATCTTCAGGTTTTAGGGAGGCAATATGATGCTTCTGCCTCGTAATATGAACCTTCAATGGGCTTTGTGGTATGTCAAATACAGTATCACTACATTTACAAAATGTGTAAACATTATGAAGAGTCACACTAAGTAGAATTTTTAAAAAAGATTACAAAGGGTTTCCAGTGCATGTAAGTTTTGCCATCAAATGATTTTTGGTGCCAAATCTATGAGAAAACTTAAGTTTTCACATCTTGGATTTCAGAATTACAGACGGGGCCCTGTGGATTCATACCAGGTCTTGCCTTATCTACTGGTTCGAGAATTTGAGAATCTTATCAGATCATAAGCTCTCTGTCTATGACTACATCATAGCATGACAACTCAGCCTTAGCCATAGCCATAGCAGCACCACCACTGGCAGGTCCCAGCTGTATGTCACCACAGTCATCCAGTGGGCCAAGTAACTTAATGCCCACAATGACCTCGCCCAAGTGGACATGGCTATAACCAGCCCTCTGGGCCCAGAGCCCACAGGCATAACCACTCCCCAACATGGTCTCAATGAAACCAGCTGACTCCTCAGGAACAGAAACTATGTAGCTAATAAAACAACACCTCCCAGGGGGCTTCACAAATACCCAGGTTTTGAAAGGATTCAAGTCATAAACAGCTGAGACAATGAACTGTTATGACAATTAAATGCAGTTGAACCTAAGTAAATTAAGAATCCAACTTGAAATAGCTAATGAAAGAGTATACAGAGTAATCTTTAAAGTTCTCATCACAAGAAAAAAAACCCCACTGTACCTATGTGTGGATGTTAACCATACTCACTGTGATCACCTTGCAAACACACAAATACTGAATCACTATACTGTACATCTGAAACTAACAGAATGCTGTATGTCAATTATACCTCCATTTTACAAAAGGTTAAATGAAATCTTAAGGGTGGGGCCCTAATCCAATAGGACTGGTGTCCTTAAGGAGAAGGAACAACATCGATATAGCAGTGTGCACACACACACAGAGCAGGCTGTGTGAGGACGCAAAGAGAAGGTGGCCATCTGCAAGCCAAGGAGAGGAGCCTCACCAGAAACCAACCCTGCTGCCACCTGGACCTCAGACTTCTAGCCTCTAAAACTGAGAAAAAATAAATGTCTGTTGTTTAAAAACAAACAAACAAACAAACACCACCAAATAAACAAAAAAATTCCCACACAAACAAGAAAGGCCCCTAAAACAAATAATAACTTAACTTTGTGTAGGTCATTTTTGAAAAGATCTGACATTTCTTGAGTTATAAGTTTCTGGTCCAGTTAATAGGGCAGACAGAAACCATGTGATAATGTAATACAATTAGTGATCAGTTGCCTAGAACTCCTATGTCTTCTAGTAAGCTCTGGATGGTGTAATCCCTTTTTAACTATTTAATATTTTAGGAGTTTCACATTAAGCACCTGTAATTTACATACTATAATTCTTACCATCTATAGTCTATAAACATTTCTCTTTTTAGATTTTATTTATTTATTTTTAGAAAGAGGGGGAGGGAAGGAGAAAGAGTTAGAGAAACGTCAATGTGTGGTTGCCTCTCATGTTGCCCTCGCTGGGGACCTGGTCCACAACCCAGGCATGTGCCCTGACTGGGAATCAAACCAGCGACCCTTTGGCTTGCAGCCCGCGCTCAACCCACTTAGCTACACTAGCCAGGACATTTCTCTCTTGTTTGAAGAAAATCAGTGGCAAGGACAAACATTACACGGATACACTCTGCATTTAAAGGCACTGCTACTGATGGCAATGACAGGACCCTTTCGGATTTTGCGCTGTTCTGCCAAAGTAAGAACATGACCACTAACAGTATTAGCTCCAATGAGACTCCTACCAAATACATTTTTGCCAACTGGATGTCTGATCTCTGGCAAGGCTGACACCAGGCTGCTGGCGGGGGAATTAGAGGGGCTGTCCTAGTGTCCTTACCTCAGTATGATGTGCACAGACTCCAAACGGGATGTGATGTAGGCTTTGGTGACTTCAGGAGTGTAAGTTTCCAGCATGTGGGGCTCTGTGGCCTTCACATACGGCACAGAGGCTGCCAGCCGCTGCCACAAGCTCAGGAGATAGTGCACGCTATTTGGGGCAAATTCCCAGTGCTAAGGAAAACCAAAACAGGAATATTTCTTATTTATACAGAATACACCAGTCCCATGCCACTCGACACAAAAGATAAAGACTGATGATAAAGTTTTATGGGCTCTGTTCTGTGTATGGAAACTAGTCTAATGTGTGTCTTAGTATTTTGGAGATTAAGCGTCTAACAAGAAAGCTGCTCAATGCTGAATGAGTAAACCTTACCACAAGGAAAACCCTGCGTCAGTGACTCTCAAACATCAGTCTGTATGAGAATCACTTAGAGAACATGGTAGAAACAGAGACGCCAGGGCTCCACCTGGAACCTAGCAAACCAGAAATCACAGGGGTAAGATCTAAGCACCTGTCTTTTAATCAGGCTCCCCAGATGATTTTGATGCGAACCATAACGTTGGAGAAGCACAGCCCCACATCACACGACTAAGACAGGGAGGGCATGGACTCTCTGCACTCTTCTGTCTAGCTCTCTGCATCAACCCTGCCTTTCTGGAGGTGATTCCAAGGGGATTCTCCAGCCTTGCATCTCAGCATCATCCTGGCAGTTCCCACACCCTCTTTTCCCAACACTCCCTGCACTTCTGTAATACACGAGTAGGTTACAACAGTAACTACTACTATGCAGGGTTACCCGGTATGTACTTACTTATATTCACTTTCGGGGAAAAAAAGGAAGAAAGAAAGAAGGAATATTTTTATAAGATTAAAAACTGAGCAAGGAACAGGTCCCTATGTTTCCAATGTTAAGGAAGAGCCGAGCAGTCAAAGACAAACCTGTAGGCTGGTCACTGTGAAGTTGGCTATCAATCGGATGACCTCAGGGTAGTTTTCCACCTTTACTAATTCTCCCAGTTGATAGTTACTCTTCAGTCGGGCCAGTAGTCTGCAAAACTCATGGTAATTGTTTGGGTCTGATAAACTCTGGTGACAGCACAGAAGGAAAACAAAATGCACAGTGCAATTCACTATACTTCCGAATGACATTTGGGATGGCATGAGGGGAGAGGGGAAATCTCTTTTGACCTCTGATATGCAAGTGATCATTCAGAATGATACATCTGTATAATGCTTCTTAAAAAAAATTTTATAAAAAGCATGGTCACATTAATGATCTCATCTGTTCATAATAATTATCTTGTGGCTTATTAAGTCTCAATCAAAGGAGGCTGAAACGGAAGCCCAGGAGGATCACATTACAGGCCTACCTAAGGTTGTAAAGCTGATAAATGGCAGATAAGGGGCACGATCTAAGATGTAACCAATCTGTTTGCTTCCCATCAATTAAACAAAACATAATGAAATTTTCACTTTAACATCTGTCGAATTTATCAAGTACGATTAAACTACAGTAACAAAGTTATGCAAATGTTTTATATATTTATATTATCATGGCTATATTTATCTATTCTTATAGCATGTTTATATATTATATACTTATATCAAACTTCTGATTTGTTTGCATATTATACCAGCATATTTGTTTCCTTAAACATGTCTTCCTCTACTAGCACAGAGAGAGAGAGACTTCGGTTTGTTCACCGCTCTGTCCCTGGCACAAAGGTGTTTCACAAAATTTGTGGAATGAATGACAAATATTTGAATGAGCAATCTCTCCCTTCCCAACTAAGCAGCCCTATACACTTCCATAAATAATGTACATAAAAAAAAAAACGAAAACAAAAACAAATTTAAATTCTTAATTTCTTGGAGAAAAATGACTACAGTTCACCCATCCTTCCCTGAACAAGGTGAGCTTCCCACAGCTGCGGCAGTCCTGATGCTACAGGGTGCAGTTTCCTCTCCTGGGCAAACGTTCTCAAGAATTTTCTAAAACTGAGATTCCCTTAAGTCTTTTGAAGAACAACAGACTGAGCTATTTTCTGGGATTTCCACTAAGTAAGACCTCTAGATGGATATCCTCATAAAAGACACATACACACAAAATTATATATATAGGTCAATGATATATATATGTATATATATTCAAATAAAAACAAATCCTCAAGTCTTACCTGTGGATTTTCCAGTATTCGTTTAACACCATCAACAAGATGAGACAGAAACTTGGCCCTCTCTGCATTGTTGAACAGGGACCTTCTGACAGAGGCAATCTGTACTAAGCAGGACAAGACCTAAGAACAGGGCACACCCCAAACGTCACTGATTTTAAGACTGTACAGCAATTTTCACATCTTTTCTAATCCTGTAACATTCTTCTTTACATTTGCCACTAATTCTGTTCTTTCACCCTTTGCTACAATTATAGTAATTTGGAAAGATCAAGGAGAGTAGAGCTTAAAAAAGAAAAAAAAAAGCATTATACCCAATTTGATCATAACAACTACCTAAACTCACACTCTGGAAATTCATTAGGCATTATTCTCTGACCACCCGAATGGCTGCTTCCTTGATTCTTGTTAAGATATACATTTAAGGCCTGAAAATACCAAGCAATTCATTGTTTGAATAAAGCTTTAGATTATATGTATATTTTTATTAAGACCTTTGGGCTAAATGAGGCTTTGCTATGCAGTGCTACAATGAAATAACCAAGTCATATCCGTGCCGTGCCGTGGGGGGGAAAAAAAAACAAAATAGCTTTTATGTTGAAAACCTTTTACCCTTTTCCTACTGCGCTAGGTATCTACACTCTCTGCCGTTCCCTGGGAGGCTGGCCTCTGTGACTAACAGCCACCAAGCTCCCTTGCCCTCCTGCTTCTAGTCGGCTTCAACCATTGGCAAGTAGCAGCAAGGAGATACAGGCAGGAGGCGAGCAGCACCAGCCCCCTGCTGGGCCGGGTCAGCTTTTTGCAGGGCTCCCTCAGTTGCCCCTTGAAGCTTCCCACAACTGCTCGCCCCAGGGGGTGTAGTCAATCCTCTTGTTGGATTTCCTTAATTCTGCCTGTACCTTTTATGTAGCCTTTTCACTAATTACCCTTCTTGAGCACATTAGCTTTTCCTACAGTGAGTTTGATAAAAACAACACTGAATTTAGGCTTGCTAAAGCCAAGGTCTATGTTAATTTGGAAAAGTATTACAATGACCAGGCAAGTAGAGCACTGTGGAAACACTATGCAAAACCCTCCCCACCTTGCTATGTGCTCTTTGATGTTTTGCACAAACAGTGCTTACCCAACAATCTGAAATACCACACCTGTGTCTTTTAGGACTTGAATGAATTTTGTGACTTGAGGAGTTTAATTACTGCTTTACAGGAGAAATACATCATTCCTAAGAGCTTTCAAATGTTATTTAGAAATAAGTATGCAAATTTGCCTTCCCTTTATAGCTTCCATTTATCGCTTATGCCTAAGGGATTTTCAAAACTTTTCTCACTCAGGACACCCTTCAGCTCCACAATAAGGAGAATCCCCACACTCCAACCTGTGCAATTTGACATATGGAGACGAGACCAAGAAAAAACTTGGTTTCTGCTGCAATTTGTCTGCTGCAAAATGTTAAAAGAATTAAGACTTTACTGTGAGGACTTTTAAGCTACAAGCTTCATTGGGGCTAGATAACCAACTCTACCATTTCCATGCTTTAGTTGTGTGATTTTGTATGAAAAAATAAACATGAAACTCACTCATTATTGCCATTATCCAGAAATAGGTTTGTTTTAGAAACTGACTCACCAGAGGTGAAAATGAAGGAGGGATGGAATGATACAGGTCAAAAAACAGCTGCAGAGTAGAAGAGTCTAAGAATGCTGGAAGAAAGACACAAGAGCCCGTCACTAAGGATGTCTGCCACGACCACTGGCACTGTGCATCAGGGAGCACGCCTCTCCGCTTTCTCATCTTACAGAATGTGTCCTTTGAAAGTGACGGGCAGCTCTTTTGAGAAACAATTATTTTTCTGATAATCAGAGAACTTAAGATAACCAGGACACTGTTCATAGCAAGAATTTTTACCCTTAGGAACACGCAAACATAAAAACATGTTCTTTTGCTTGATTTTGTTTTTAAAGCTAGACATTACCTCAAATGAACATCTATGGGTAGTTAATATAAGATGGTCACAGTCACATCGGTGAGTAATTAAGAGCTCTTTCAGGCTAGGGCAGTTTAGAACAGGGGTGTCAAACTCATTTTCACTGGGAGCCACATCAGCGTCGAGGTTGCTTTCAAAGGGCCAAATATAAATTTAGGACCATATAAATGTAACTACTCCTTAACTAGGAGCAAGGAGCTCGGTGCTGCTGGTGGGCAGAAACGAGGTGCTGGGCCAGATTTGGACCGCAGGCCCCCTGTGACTCTAGAAGATCCTGTAAGAACCTCTCCCTTACTTCCTAAAGACAGATGTTGAAACTCTAAATGTTCTTGTACAATAAGCAAGGAATTGCCAGGGGTCCTTTAAATCATCCTACAGATGCCACCTGAGCTGAGTGAGCAGTAGCCTGTTTCAGGTGTTCGAATCTCTTACCTGATCTCCAGCTGGTGGGAATCTGGACTGTGCACAGGTCATCTGAGGACTCATCAGTAGACGTGCCAATGAAATCAAAGTTCAGGCAGTTGTGAGTGAGTTTGAGCAGCTGCATGAGCAAACCATGCTGACTTTCATCATTCAAGTTTAGGTTCTTTCCGGAAGCCTGTAAAAATGACCACACAATGAGCCCCAGACAACCACTCCTCTCTTTTAAGCCTGCTATCAGACTCACGAGCAGGCTGTTGAGCCAGAGAAGGAGGGCTCTATTTCAAGGCAGAAACACGATGTTTCCCTGGCCACAAGAGGTGGTGCTTCTCTTACCTTACTGTCCCTATGAAAATCCTAGCTCCTTATTTCATATTACAACATATTTACCATAAAGCATGAAGCTGGTTTTTAAAGAAATCTCCCTTCTGACACTTATTCTTTACATGTAGACACAGTGGCCACAGGGATTCCGGAAGCAATACGTGTGGTTACTTGGTTTGTCTGTGAAATTCTAGCTATTTCTAGACAGGGTTAAGTTTCAACCCCAGGAGGGAGTTCTAGGAAGTTATATAACCTGTCCTACCTTCTTTCCTCTTTTTAATATTACCATCACAGGCATCAACAAATATCTTTCAAACAAAACTTAAAACAAAATCACCAATGAACTTTATTTATTCACTCACAGTTTACCTGCCTATAGCTATCATTTATATATATATATATATATATATATATATACCAGAAAATCTAATTAAAAGTCAATCATCTAATAAGTAATAAAATATCAAATCTAAGTGCTAACATGCTAATATAATTACATTAAGAATAAACTGTCTTGACACACAAAGATTGTAAGAATGAGTTAAACGAATGAAACAACTATATGCTGTCTATACAAAACTCATTTCAAATACAATTATACATATTAAAGAAAGAAAAGAGGATTTAAAAAGATATATTCCCTGGCCAATGTGGCTCAGATGGCTGAGCGTTGTCCTGAAAATGCTTGGACCATAGCTACTGGGACTCTCATAATCAAAGTTCACACCAGTATGACCTTGGTGACGGCTGGCAAATTGTTTTTGATAGTATCAGCTAGGAGGATGCAACCCTCAGTTTTGTCAAAAGCATTTCCCCTCCAGGGGTACAAGAACTTTTTTCAGGCAGCCTGCTCAACCTGAGGACTGACTGTCTGGGAATTCTGAGCTAAGGAAGTAACTGAGGAAAAAGATGGACAACATTAAGCGGAATGACAGAAAGAGTCCAAACTTGTTTCTAAAATGAAAATTGGGACATAACTGGAAAATGGGAACAAGAACCAAAGAATGCCAAATTCCCCAAATGAACAAAGAGCCAGAAGCTAATCCCACTCAGCTTGCTATGGGGACAGAGCAGCCAGACATTGAAGATAACATTTCTTAGTTCAGCTCTATCAATAAATGAATTGAAACACCATCTTTTCTATTTTAAAACAGGTAATTTCCTTACTATCTACCCCTTCAGGTTATGAAGTCTAAATGGATGCTGAAATTTCACAATGAGTTTTTCCTTACAGATGTTGCTTATCTGCTGCTGCTCGCTCAGCAGGGGACAGGGAGTCAACCTACTCTCGGTGTGTCGGCAAGGTCACCCGAGCCTGCTCTCAGAGCACTGGAGCTGATGTGCCTCACAGTGTTAGCTAATATCAGTGATCAGCCTGGCAAGTTTCTTTAGCTTCTTGGACATAGGTATTGTGTAAGAGATGATGACGATGATGTTTAAAGAGATGCACACGTGCTCGCAGGGTCCATTAAGAGGCGATATCTAACAAGTACCCACTCATTCTCATCCTTTAAAAATGAATAAGGAAGCCAGACCCAACCTACAATCTTACCTGTTTTAGTAAATTGCAGGAAAGTGTGAAGATATCAAATAACGATGAATCTCGGAAAGAAGAGGCTATTTTTCTGTGCTTCGTTAAAGGGTGAGTGGTGTCTGCCTGTGCAGAAAAATAAACCAATGCAAGTTTTAGGATTAACTGCAAAGAAAAAAAATTTTCATGCAGACTTCAAATAAACTAGATTTCCAATAAGAGCAACATCAATATAAAGCACCTTTTTAACATCTACATTACTATGAGATCACATAGCATGAGAGGATGAAAAGAACAAGCTGCTAAGGATAGCTGCAGGATGGCACGTCTCTAGGCTCCCAGAGGGAAGACAGGAAAAGGAACATGTATCTCCACTGCTAAGTTTTATTTTCCTCTGCATTTAGGTAAAATTTAACAAATTTTGGCAGATATTGCTAATAATCACTACTATGTTATACGGTGGTTTAGTTTCAAAAACAGACAGTAGCAAAGCTTAGGTTTGGTAAATAGTCCACTGGGCTGAAGTTACTGCAGAATTTCCCTGAAGAGTCATTAACCAACAGCCATGAACTTAAATGACCAATAACCCCTTTCCTCCTTCTCCAACCTATTTATTTCTACATAGAGTCCAACCACAAAAGTAAACACTTCAATTCAATGGCTGTACTGGTCACTTATTCTGTTCTTTTCACCACATTTTAAAGGTTTCTGTGGTTAAGGACTCAATCTTTCACTTTTTTAGATGTCTTCCATTCCCGACACATAGTAGGTATTCAATAGTGGAATAAAAACTTCAAGGTTGTCAAGGGTATTTTAGCCTAACTGAAAGCTTAAATCTCTTCTATATACTGACCAATTCATCCAAGATGGAGCTCATTTTGTTTCTGGCACATTAAAGAATAATGAGGCAAGATTTCTGACAGACAACCAATTATGGGCCCTCCTAGATTTTATTTCTGAATTCAAATTGGAATGGTAACAGAAATACATTTTCTGACTGGAGTCTGATAAACCTCTAAAAAACCCTACAGAAAACTAAGTTATGTAAAGGTTCAAAATATTCCTCAATTCCAGCTTCAGTTGTCACTGTGTTATCATAAATGTCCTAGGTAAGTAAGTCACTGCTCCATTATGTGTCATCTACCCCATATTATCTACTATGCTGACGGTAATACCAAGAATAATTACATTAAATGTTACACACACGTCTACTGTTTTCTTAAGAAGACAAGTAAAATTTTGAAGTTTTTAAAAATACCAACACTGTACTTAGTTAATGTGTGCTCTCTGACACCAAAAGTAACATTGGTTAAATAAGAAGTTAGTTATTAAGAGCACAGGCTCTGGAATAAGACTGTGTGGGTTCGAGTTCAGATGCTGCTGCCTGCTGTGACACCTCGGACAAGTTACGTAGCCTTTATGTACCTCAGTTTCCTTCTCTCGAAAACAGGATAACCACAGTACCTCCCTAGGACTATCGTGAGAATGAAGGTAGTTAATTAAGTGCTCAGAACAGTGCCTGTCACACAGTAATCACTCAAATGCAAAAGCTATTATTATTATTATGGTAATTACCAACCACAGTGGGGACTGCAAGTGACAGTACTGGCTCCAGTTTAATAGGTTTAATAAGCAAGTGTATTATTTAAAATAGTACCAATTCACAGTTAAAATTTCTCATGGGTTAATAAAAATGTCTGCATAAATATGAGCAATAGCAACAGTGATGCCAATGTAGTTATTAGCTGACAACTGAAGGGTGAGATATTACAACTAATATTAATACTGGCCTGTTCAATAATTATAAATTTTAGCTGGATTCAAAAATAAGTAACGGAAAAAATAATAGCCAGAACAAAAGAAAGCCACTGGCATTTCCTCTGTAGTGATCGGTCCCATCCCATCAACAACTATTTTTAAAAAAACTACCTGGTATTTAGTAGAATGTTTTATGGATTCTGAAAAGATTACTAGCAAAATCGTTAATGCTAGGACACAGTAATTAACTTTTACATAATTATACACATGCATCAGTGTATACAGCAGAAGAGGTACACACATGACGCTGGTTCCACTTTTGTGACTCCTTTTTATGGACTCTTTCATTAGCAAAAAATTATTTCATTAAGGTTTTGACTTAGGACATTGCTTGCCTGCATCTCTAATAATGAACGGGAATACCAGTGAGGAAAGCCGAGACGAGGGTAAAATATACTGGAGACAACAGGAGACAAGGACAAAACGAGTGAGGTAGGTTATACTCACAGAGGAAAGTCCAATGCGACTATTTTGTTTCAAAGGGGCATTCATCACTTACCGCAAAAGCACACAACTGCCAAAAAAGATCATCCCACACAGAGCAGAAAACACCAATACTAAGAAAAAATATGGCACTTACTTCAATGAGGAAGGCTGTAGCACTTACTTGATTAATTTCATTGGTTAGCTGAGATAAAATTGTGACGCCAATGATGCAGTATTCAACACTATCCTGGTTAAAAAAAAAGTAAAGCAGAAAGAGGTGGTGTGTGAAGCTGGTTCCAGCACTGGAAATGCCAGTCGTCCTTTAGAAATGACAGAATCTAAAATACGCTGCTATTAAAGCTGCCTAGACAAGAGGGCATGAAATTGTGGTTTAGAGCTGCTGCTTTGCAGGACATAAAACCTAAGCACCATAGAGGAAGACTGCTAAATCTGACTGCGCCAAACTGGAACCTTTGTATTCTAAAAAGAACCATAAGCATTACACCATGCACATTATAAAAAGGGAAAGTGGCAAAACACACTTAAGACAAATTACAAATGAATGTGTAACATAATTTACTAAGAAACTATACAACGAGAAAAAGGCAAAGAGCCCGATTAAAAAATGTACAAAAATAATCAATAAAAAGTTCATAGAAAAACAAAAATTAAGTAGTAAATTAACATATGAAAAATTATTCCATCCTATTCACAACTCAAATGCTGAGATACTGACTGTTTTTACATATTAAAACAGAAAAGTAACAAAGTTGAGGTCCCAGGGTGGGGGCACAGGGAAATAGGTACCTGTTAATTATTGGAGGAAACGTTTTTGAGGGTGATTTGGAAATATCTTTAAATGCCAAAATACACATATCCTTTTTTAAAAAAGGTATTTTATTTATTTACTTTTAGAGAGAGGAGACGGGAAGGAGAAAGAGTGGGAGAGAAATATCAATGTGTGGTTGCCTCTCATGTGTCCCCTACTGGGAACTGGCCTGCAACCCAGGCATGTGCCCTGACTGGGAATCGAACCAGCAACCCTTTGCTTCACAGGCCCGTGCTCAATCCACTGAGCTATACCAGCCAGGGCTACACATATCCTTTTGATGGAATAATCCCAATAATCCCAATATTCCCTACACAATTATTCAAAGTATAAGATCTATCTATCTATCTATCTATCTATCTATCTATCTATCTGAACAGTCACTGAAGTATTTATTTAACAGTTCAACTGTCAAAATATATAAACAAGACATGTTCCTCCCTCCTCAGGAACATGCCTGTCCCTCTCCCTTCCCCTCCCCTTTCCCAACAGGTGTGCTCCTAAACTCCAAGGGTCCCAACAAGACCTGCAACCAGGGGAGCAATGGACAGCGGCGGTTTGGCCCGGGCTAATTCCAAGGCCCTCTTTTCTCTGATTCTCAGTGGGCTGACAGCAGCCTGGCCCTGGTTCACTCTTTCCCTCAATGTTTCTAGAGAGCCAAAGGAGCTCTGCCTAATAGTATCCTGTTGCTTCTTCTACCCTAGGCCCTTTCTCCTTTCACTGTCTCCAGCTAATAAATGTACTCTCAAGCCCTGGCGGGTGGCTCAGTTGGTTGGAGCATTGTCCTGTACACCTAAAGGTTGCAGGTTTGATCCCTAGTTGGGGCACATATGAGTGGCAACTGACTAATGTTTCTCTCGTATGGATGTTTTTCTCTTAACTCAGTAAATGTACTCTCAAAAACAAAAACCAACTTCTTAAAGAACTACCCATAAGAGATCAGTTAATTAAATTATGGTATTTTAGCTCAGAATATGATGTACACATTAGAAAGAATAGAGGAGATGTGCGTGTTCTGACATGTAAACATGCAAAGCCAAGACATATTAAGAGGAAAAAAGGCACAGAGAATTGCCAAATAAGTCTATTTTGTGTACTTTTTAGATAGAACAGACTACAACTAAGCATCTACATGTTGCTTCTCCCATTCCTATGACATTAAATATATACATACCTGTAAAAACCTGGTGACATCTGTGATTGCATTTCTGAAGACGTAGTCATCCTTCTGACAGTCAAACCAGCCCAGTTTTGTAATTCTGGCATATAACTGAATAAGTGCTTGTGTCACGAAAGTAGCCAGCTTTGGCCGAGTGGCAAGGTAGTTGAGCACATAGTTCCCTGTAAAGCAGAAACAACCCACATGACAGAAAAGCTCTACCAGAAAAGGGCACACACCTTTAAATGCACGGAATGTCCAAGAAATGGCAAATTTCTATTATTAGCCATAAACTCCCTTAATAGTTCATGCTATTGAGAAGTGGGACTCTGAATTTAAGATAAGTAGGCTTTCCAATTAAGAATTTTATTCTTGTTACAATGAAGAACCTGAAGTATGGCAGCATTGAATCTACTCCTAGAGGGCTGAAAACATGGTCTGCACAGAATTCAAAATACTTAACAATGTTTTTCTTAGTTATTAGTGACAGTAAGGACTGAATGAAAGAAACTTCCTGACAACAAAAGGGGTTACTCAGACTTTATCTAGCAGAATTATTTTGGGCACTCTTCACTTTTGTAAGCTGAAAATTTGGGGGGGTGGGGTGGGATGTATTCCAGATATTCTGTATGCTTAGCAAATTCAGAACATTACCAAACAAGCAACATAAAGTGAACTATTGCCAGCAGTCACTAAACAAACTACTTTCTTTACGAGAGAAGAGAGGATTCTCTACTTACGAATATCTATTCGCTGTTCCAATGGTAGAGGGTTGTTTGTGCGTGATACAAGCTTCGTAAGGCATGTAGCTGCCAGTAACTGGGAGTATGATGACTGTGAAAAGATGGGAAAGTCAGTTAGGAGGGTTTTTATATGGAGATTTGTGCACAGATTCAAGAAAAGTTAGTTCTGCTGTATTCGATCTTTTGGATTTTAGAGGGCCTATCACTTTAAGAGGCCTAGAGAGCATCTGTGCTCATTTAGCTGATTTCAACCACGAACAAGGGCAGGATAAAGTGAGGGCCGATCACACCGATCCGGTATCTCCATTACTCCCGGGGGCAGATGGTAGGCAGAGGGGATCTTTTCAGAAAGATCCTAATTTTTAGAAAACAAATCTTTCTTTTAAAACAAGATAACTTCTATCAATAACCTTGTTAAAGTGATACTTCAAAAAATCCCACCTCACAAACATCCTCAGTCACCTCAGAATACTCCTATAGTGTGGTGTGAAGGAAGGAAGAGAAGTATTAGAGGGAACCACCACACTATGGCGCACAGTTAAACCACAAATTATGTCTTTCTCCCAGCACAGCTATCAACCAGCTACAGCTCTGGAAAATACATATGCTAGTTTTAAAGTAAATTCATAACAATTTTTTATGAGAAAGAAAAGATATGGCTACAGCAATGGAATACCATTATCATATTCTCAAGTGTGAATTTTAGTGAACTTTAACCTTATGGAGAATTGGAATAATCCCTCTGATCATAATGTGCAAGAAGGAGTCATGTGTGAACCCCTCATGGGGCTGCACTACATAATGTCATATAATAGACACTCAGAAACATCAAAGTAATTTAATCAAGGACAAAGAATAATTTTCTCTGAGACTAAAGCCCTCAAGACAGCAGGCCATGCACAGGCATTACATAATACTACCTGTTATAAAAATAATTTAAGCTTAAGGAAAAAATCTATTGCCCTGGCTGGTGTAGCTCAGTGGATTGAGCGGGGGCCTGCAAACCACACGATTGCGGTTCGATTCCCAGTCAGGGCACATGCCTGCGTTGCGGGCCAGTTCCCAGCAGGGGACTCGTGAGAGGCAACCATACATTGATTGATATTTCTCTCCTTCCCTTCCTCTCTAAAGATAAATAAAATCTTCAAAAAAAAAAAAAAAAGCAAGAAAAAAATCTATCAAAGTGACTGACACGTGACTTTTATTCAGCACCCTTGAATGTGGTTTAAACTGACTAGAGTGGGTGTGTTAAATCACCGATGGTGCAAGAGAGGCTACTGTAACTATTTATCGTGGTGTGTCACTATACACTATGTAACACATAAGTGGTCTTTACACTCAGTAATCCAATAAATATGTTAAGTCACCGAGAAGTCAACAGAGATTGCAAAGGAAGACGCCCCCATACTTAAGTGTTTTCAGCAGCACACGGATCCTATTTTATTCCTGCTGCCTGTCAACAGGAGGATCTTGAGTTAACAGTGTCAGTGACAACATTATGGGGCTCCAATGGGGAGTCAAGCAGAAAACCTAGCTGTGCATCTTCCACAGTGCAAACCTAAGTGGATCAATCCCAGGATCGAGTGACTGAATAGATATCTGTGAAATACCACATGCAGCCTATGACCATAACTGTCAGATTCTTGGAAAAAGTTAGCTTACCAGCTACTAAACGATAATTTTTAGACAACTGTAATCTGTTTTATTTATTGCATAATAGTGTAACACTCCTAATGAAAATTAAAAAAATGGAGTCATCTAGAATTCTACCCTGTCAACGAATCAGCTGTTCTCATTCTCCTCATAGTTCCCTTCAGTTGTAAGTATGGTACTAGCTGCTACTCTGGTTGGAATTCTGTCTCTCTCAAAGCCTTTTCAGGATATACTGGTTGGATTCTTAGCCTTCCCAAGATCCCCATTTTGCCAGAAACATTAATTTAATCAAACTATGTCTCATTAAAAGCATCATTTTGGTCACTGCGCTATTTGCTGCTGGAAGAGGCTCTAATCCCATTTTTTAAAACTGCAACTTCCTGTAATTTTCATTGTCAAGACCATTTCCCCCCTACACATCTGAGTCAATAAGCAGTGGCTATAGTACAGAGGAAGAAAAATAGGGAAGACTAGGGATCTTGTAAAGGGGACATGGACTTTGTGGATAAGAAAGGTCATTTATACACAACCCTGTCTTTTTTGCAAAGAGGTATTACTTAAGAGCAAACCACAGAAAAGGATTCCCAGAAATTAGACTCCAGATGAAAAATGACAGGACAAAATACACGTTCAATGGTATTTTACTGCTTTCTTTTATATGGCTTTCTTTTCAATTTTTGCTAACCTGGCAAGTATGGTGCTTTTAAAATGTGAAATTAAGAAGGCAGAGGCACCAAGAAGAATCAAGGAAAAGAAGCAATCCCAATCCACTCCTAAACCAGAGCATATTTTCTTAAACCTCTGCTATCCTTTATGATTTTTCAAATCTTACGTACACTTCCTCTTTCGAGGAGTAGCTGGCACTTGTTCAGGCAATCGGGGCTATTGGTGAATTCAACCAAGGCTTTCTCTGCCTGGAGTCGAGTGGTTGTGTCTGTGGTTTCATACAGCTGTTTGCACAGATTCTCGAGCTGGGCCAGGCTCTGGAAAAGATCAGTCAAGAAAGAAATCAATACAGCCTACTATATAAGCAAGATACTGTGCTTGAAATGACTGGACAAAGAGAAATAGTTATCAATGAAGACAGACTTGCTTCTCAACTCTGATAAGCCGGGTGACCTTTATTTAATAAATCCACTTATAACTCTTTCTTTGATGCTTTAGAAGACAGAATGGTAGAACGCCTAATCAATCTATATATTTTTTCAGTTATTCCCTTAAAGATTAATCATGAATGCCGTTTTCCCTTGAAAATACCCATTCTCCTAAGCTTTTCCAAAAGGTTTTCAAATAAAAATTCATAATTTACTTGTCTGCCAATATTATGAATAGTAGAGGCACTGATGTAAAAGTAAACACACAAACACCTACTATAGGTATCACATACATTTTTACATAGTTTTAAATATTCTCCCTCTGCCAAGTACTTATTAGCTCGCAATTACACAGGAAGATGGCCAGCCTCCCCGAGAGCCCTCCAGAACGCGCACACACACCTTCCTGCCTGGGTCCCTCATGGCTCAAGCTCCGCAGACTCTCTTCTGCTGCACTTGAAACTCTTGCCTTGGTTCCAATTTAAATTGGCAGGGTCAAAATAAATTCAACTCAGACACATGCTCACTCAGAGATAAAACAAGGGAAACGCCCCCAAACAAACCCTTCTCACCAAATCCTGAACCAGTTCCAAGGAGGCAGGAAGGGGATGGGTGTGTGCTCTGGTCAAAACCCCAAAGGGACACAAATCTCCTTCCACTTACGGTGACGTTTAAAAGCAAAGAGGAAAGGACTAGTAAGAGTTGATTTAACTATCACCTTTCACTAACTGGAAAGGAGGACAAACATCTGTTAGTCGTTAAAGGAATGGTTTGGACTTTAAGAAGGAATTTTCTATAGTAGCAAGAAGATTTGGTTTAGTTCAAGGAACCCTACTATTAGAAATGACATTTCTGACAAGAACAAACATAATAATAATAATTAAACAAACCAACCTGGGTAAATAGCCTAAAATATATTACACAGTCTGCCCAAAGCTTTTATTACTACTTTATTTCACTGTGCTGTGACTATAAATCACAGCTCTTCCACTAAGCAGGAAAGCCCTTGGGGCAGGATACCTATTTTACTCAACATGACTAATAAATGTGAAACACTAATCTAAAGGACACAAGAAAGACAAATACTGATACACTAAGATCATCAGTCTCACTTCAGAGAGGCCCCCGCTAGCCCCTGCCAAGACCAAACACAAGCACCCCCCACTCCAGAAAACAAAAGAAAACCAAACCAAGCCAGTGGTCAGTGAACACCTTGGGGCTTGGATTAGGCTTATGTTTAACTAGTTCCTCTCTGACTTCCACTCAATACCTTCTTCGATTCAAAAGCACAGAGAAAATCACAATTGCAAAGATCTCAAGGAATAAAGCTCTATAAGCACTACCTAGGCTTCTTCACATACAAACACCAGGAATTAATTACAAGTATTCCATAAAATACATGTGAAAGTCAGTGATCTGCTTGCCAATATTGGCCCAAGGCTCTATTGACAAATAAATCAGTTTAATTATAAATTCCCACATTCCTAAGCAAGGGATTAAATCTCCCTCACAAGGTTTTCGTTTCAACCCTAGCAGGCAAGTTTCCCGCCCCCCTCCCCGACTTATAAAATGGTTCACTTAAAATAAAGGGAACAAATTATTTTAAAAATAGGTAATACAGAAGACATTCAACATAAAGTCACCCTAACTAAATGGAAAAACAGCTATAAAATCAGGTACTCGCTTTTAGGGAGCAGCAGCAGCCTCATAACCTCCACAGCCACCCCACACTGAGCTTTCCGAAACCCTGAACAGATTTCCCTTAACAGTCATGCTGCTTAAAGTATAATGGTCTCCTCAATGTCTGGCCCATCAGTTCCTGCCAGCACCTCCAGTACAACCCTTGTTATGTTGACCACAACAAAGCCATTCTAACGGCAATGGCTAAGCATCTGTCACCAGCGGTTCCCCACTGCTAGAAACAGACATACAGGTAATGGTGGGCTTTTTGCTGTCGTGGTGTTTTGCTTTAATTTAGTAGAGAAAAACATACTGTAGGGTAAATCTGGAAATGAGTTCTCGGCTCAGGAAACAAAACTGTTTAAAAAGCCAAAAAGCAATTTGACCATTCATTCACACAGTCTGAAGAACTAGAGCTCTATTTCTTTGTTTCCAGAAGACCAGATAGGAAACAACTGTGTTTTCACAAACACTAAGTAGAAATGTCGAAAACCTGCAGGGTTAGGGTCATACATTTGGGCTGCCTATACGCCCGCATGGAAGGAGTGGGGCAGAGACAATGTACATCACTTTGTTTTGGATTCCCGTGTTTCTAAAGCAAATTTCATAGTTAGATTATTTTGAATCACCTTTTTTTGGACCCAGAATAAAAGAGTTTATCCTACAATTATTTGATTACCTAGAGCAGTTCACATTCAGGATAGCAACAGCACCCCCCAGCATCTTCCCTCTTTGCTTGGTCACACCTGTGCAAGACTAGTTCTTACTAAGGATGGCTAGTAACCCACCATGCCAGTCAGTCACACAGAGAACGCCTGTTTTCTATTCCTGAGACTGCCAAACCTATAATCCACAGAGAAGCTCCACCTGGTCCCACTGCAAAAGAAAAGCTGGTTGGGTGAAAAACTTCGCAGAACAGTAAGGTGATCTTCAACTAACAAAGAACTGCTTTAGTACAAAAAACTCGAGGGAATCAAACCCCCAAGCCTAGATCACAATGATTTCACCAACAATAGTCAAGAAGGTACTAAAAAATGTATCTTATTTAATTTTAGCAACATTATTATATACAGTCTTTTAAATCTGGATAGAGAAAATGCAGCTCAATTATTCCCTTTTCAATATAAGATGCTACCAGTTGAGACTATGAACCTCAATATAATAATTTATCTGAAGAGTTGCCACTAGATTAGAAGAAAATGAAAATTTTGTTTGTATGTCATACTATTTCACAAAGCACCATAGTGAGGAATTTATTCTTATTAATTTGTAAAATATGCTTTTTAAAAAGCCTGACAGTATATATCTTTAAATTAGTCTCGCTGCTTTAAAGGAAAAAATCCACTTGGAGCGTTGTGCCCCCAGACCAGGATACCTGCTTTGAGGAAGGGTTTGGTGATACTCCCAGCAACGCCAACGACCGTAACCCGTGGATGACTAATGAGATCTGCAGGTAGCACATCCTTAATCTGACAGCTACCTGCACCACCTGAAATGATGAGAAGCCACCATACCATTACAAAGCATAAAGGGAGGCTCAACTCAGAGAAGTTCTCATGAAGAGTATGGAGTAGAATGACCAATTTGATAGCTAATTGCTGAAGAAAGAAAATCAAGCCCATTTCAACCTGTTTATAAAACTTCATTAATTTAGATCTTCCTAGATGAAATTTTTCTATGTATTAGAACATTATGTTAAGTAAGTTAAAAGATGCATACTGAACCTGTCAGAAAATAAACCATTTACAAAATCTACCAGTAAGGTTAAAAAGGTGATATACTAACTACATTTTATTTCTTATCTAGTCAGTAATAAGGCATTCTTATTGTCAATGGGTAACCAATTATCACAGATAATATTTTTTGTAATAACTCAGTAACAATAATTATTGAGAGATTAAGAAAACACAAGTGGCAAAGCAGTATGTAGATTATATCATGTATGATATATGTTGGCAGATTCATAGAAGAAAATCTGAATAAATACAAACCAAACAATTATCTCTGGAGGCAAGATTATGGGAGACTTTCAATTTCTGTATTATATGTGTTCCTGTAACTTTCGAATTTTTGACCATAACCATGTTAATTGTAAGCAGGAAAACGCCCCCCAACAACTGTATATAGATAGTACAGATTTAAGCTACATCCTTTTTCTAAATTGATCCTTCTAATTAGTTATATAGTACTAATTAATAGCTAATGCTGTTTCCAATCAGAATTCATAAAACAAATTCATAAAACCAAAGAGGCAAAAGGCTAAATTTTTAAAAAGTATGGCTCTGTTTATTACCACTTTTACTTTATTCCTTCTTACCAATAATAAGTGTTGATGGTTTAAAAGGCCTGACAAGAATTGAATGAAGTTTTCCTCTTGTTTATAAAGCAACTTCAAAGGCAATCTTGTAAGCCAAAGCTATTTTGGTTTTATACATATATTGGCAGGTCTCTAGGATGTTACTTACTGAAGTGGCATCAGTGGGGGGAAAGTACATAGCTCTTTGAATAAGATATTTACATGTGCAAACTATTTATTTTTAAAAGTTAACAAAGTTTCCAAAGCCAGTGAGAGAAAGACCTGAATCTGTGCTTTACAAGAGGTCCTCCAAATGGCCAAGGACAAAAGGAAAGGTGCTTCAGTGCAACAATCACGGAGAAAAGGAAACTGAAACCACAGTGAGGTATCCATTAGAATGACTGAGTGCTGGTTGGGATGTGAGACAACTGGACTCACACACTGCTGGAGGAGCCTGAGCTGGTTCAACTGCAGTGGAAAATCGGCAGTGTCTACGGAAGCTACACAGGCACGCTGTAACCCAGCTATTCTGCACTCCTAGACACACACCCTGTAGAGATGTGTGCTAAATTCAGCAACCTCCAAACCAGAAAACAGTACAAGAATGTTCGTGGCAGACCTAAATGTAATAGTTCCTAAATGGAAAGCTGCCAATACTAGTATGAATAAATGCTTCATTTCTTAATCTGCCAATTTTGGAAAAAAACCATTGCATTGTACATTTATAATGTATTTTTTTCTATATATTATACTTCAATAAGAAGCTTTAAAAAAAGATAAATGAATGCCAGTTTTCCCCAAATTCTCCAGGTATTTATGCTCATCTATTTCTTTCTGATATGAATGGTCAATAATCAAAGCTGCACTTTAGATTTTGAATGCATTAGGAAGCTTTAGAAAGCATCCATTCATGCTTTTGGAACCACAACTCCTATGACTTTCTCAGTAAACAAATTAGCTAATAAGACTTCTAGATGCATTTAGGGACGCTCTCTTTCTGAGAGTACTAAGAGGGTGAGTAAAACTTTTTGGCTGCAGATGCTGTGTAATGTGTATGGCTGTAAAGTAAGATAAAACATGTATTTTGGGCAAGTGATAACGCTACGCCAGAGCCTTGCAAGCACTAGATAAGGATGACAAGTCTGCTAACATATGAGACTGCAGAACTCCACACTTCAAAACACTAACCAATTCTAACTTGTAATAAACACATATGATTTTGCACTGTGGTAACAGGCAGCCCAAACACATGTAAACAAATTATTTTATGACATGAACAGCCAGACTAACTATGTCTGGTCCCTTAAAGGCTTATTCACTTATAAATTTAACTCAACAGAAAGAAAGCTGCAGTGTAAGCTGGATTTTCTAAAGTATTGGTTTCAAACCGATGTCCTCAAACTGGCCCACATTTTTGTTTTTCACCTGGTTTAAAACTTTGATTTTAAAGTTTGACGTAGTTAGCAACATTTTGTAATAATACCTGGTTTTTCTAGCTTCCCACTAAAAATCAGAAGACCCGACAGTATCACTATCACATGACACAGAGAAGGCCGTGCTCTGGGTGGGCCATCTCCAGTTCACCACAGCTCCCTAGGCACCTGCCCCCTAGACACCCGAGTTTCCTCCCCTCGCTCTAACATCCTGTTGTTTTGTACAGGTGGTTCACTCCAGGATGTGCACATTAAAGAGTAGGCATATGGTAGGTAGTCCAACAGACTTTGGCTTACCTTTTTGTACTAACTTTTGGCAAAATGTCATCTTTTGAGTACAAGGAGCTACATAAAATTTAGGCAGAGGAAAGTATTAGATTGACAGTTACGCAGTTTGGATACTGGTCTTAGTAATTGACTGTGTGACTCTGGGAAAGTGAATTTTCTTGAGCTTCAGTTTTCTCATGCAGAAGTAAGTGGGTTTCATTACATTGTTTTTAAAAGACACTGCTAGTTCTAAACTGCTATGCTTGCAATATATACTGTTCTTCCTATTTTAATTGTGTAAGTAAGTCAGATTTAAAAGCAAGTATTAGAATGAAAATGATCATGAAAACAATAGGACTATTTCTTTAAAAAGATTTTTATTTATTTATTTTTACAGAGAAAGAGGGAGAGAAACATCGTGTGGTTGCCTCCCCAAGCGCCCCCTAATGGGGACCTGGCCAGCAAGCCAGGCACATACCCTGAGAATAGAAAGGGTGACCCTTTGGTTCAAAGGCTGGAGCTCAATCCACTGAGCCACACCAGCCAGCGCTGGGGCAAATTTTTAAAAGGAGAAAATTACACTTAGAAAATAGATCAGGTAATACTCCCGCTCACCCCCTCTCATTGTAGCTAGGAGCTTACAACTTTAGTGACCTAGCAGCAGGAAAAAATATCCTTTTGGAGAGAAGGGTCAGGACAGTGTTAACAGGTTAAGACCTCAGATGTCCAACAAATCCCTCTTCTTCTATTTACCAGCTGTGGGAATATGAGTAATTTACTCAAATCTTTCAAACCAGTTCCTTTATTTTTAATTACTGTTCTATTACAGTTGTCCCAATTTTCTCCCATTGCTCTCCTCTGTCCGTCCCCCCCAGTCACTCCCCTGCCCTGTTGTCCATGTCCATGGGTCATTTATACTTGTTCCTTAGCTGCTTTTAAATAGAAATAACAAGTACTTCACAAGGTTGTAAAAGACAATGAGGTAATGTATGTAAATTGTTAATTGCTGAGTTTATTACTGGCTGTATGAATTACAATGGCTACTAAAAACTCTGGGGAACAACAGCTTTTATAAGCACATGCACACATGTGCAAAAAGTCTGAATTATTTCTTTCAGGAGGATTACAAATGCTTTTCCCTGTAGGGTTAGAAGGTTGAGGATACAATATACAATTGATCCTCATTCTTAGTGGATTCCATATTTATAAATTTACCTACTTGCTAAAATTCACTTGTAACCCCAAAATCAATACTCAGAACAATTTTGTGGTCATTTGTGGACATGCACAGAATGGTGCAAAATCTGAGGAGCCTGCCCGACACACATTCCCACTGTTGTACAAGGCACTACTCTGCCTCCCTGTTTCAGCTCTCATACTATCAACTAGTGTGTCTCTTCTGTGTTTTATTTAGTGCCATGGTTTTTAACAGTTTTATGCTTTTCTGTCACCAATTTTGCTGTTTAAATGGCCCCCAAGCACAATGCTGAAGGGCTGTCTGGTGTTCCTAGGCACAAGCAGGCTGTGTGAAAGTGCATGTTAGGTTAAGCTTCATGCAGCAGTACTGAATAAGGTGTCTTCACACAGAAACACAAATAAGACAAGGTTAAAGTCTGGCTGATGATCAGAGGCTGGCAGAACCTAAGCCTGTATACCCTTTGAGGCAATGGTTCAGTGCATACTGGCTACATGAATGTTCCTTGGCAACTTTATAGAATGTAACTACCACAAATAATGAGGATCAACTGTATTTCTGGCATCATTGGTGGTATTCAGTACATATTTCCCCATATTTCAGTACATTTGTTCAGAGATTATTTACTAACATATAACTTTCATATTAATGTCTGTAATACTCAAATTCTTGCACGACTGACTCAAATGTTTGCTTAAATTGCCATTTATGTTAATTACCCATGGTTATTTTAGTTAATAAGCACTAATGCACACACTACATGTAAAAGACAAAAGTGCACCTTAGTGTCTGGCACATAGCAGGAGCTGCACAGAGATGTTTTGCAAAAATGGATAAGCCTAACAACTTTTAACAAGCTTATAAAGAGACCTGGGTTAAAATGGCAGATTGACCACACACCTACCTTTGTTCTGTCCCAGGCCCAAACTAAAACGACACTAAAGGAATTTTTTTTAAAGTCGTAAACCCACAAGGATTATGACACGAGACTGGTCAACAAAATTTTAGAATCTAGAAAAATAAGTAGTAATGGACCTAACTGACTTAACAAAGCCAAATCCCTTGCCAGTGGTGAGGGAAAACCAAGTTGATTTACACTTTGTGCTCAGATGTTAAGTAGAGATGGGGGAGGGGGAGGAAGACCAGGGGAAAGTATTCTGAGAGTCCACACTCCCAGATATCTTCCCTCACTTTCTTCTCTGGGCTGGGATTCACTAAGGCAGTCAAAAGGACACTTGAAGATGTGGGCATCACATAAGCTAACAGTTTGATTAAAGAGACACATGCATATCAAATGCCACAGATTCTCCCCTTACACTGGTTCCTTCCACCCAGAAATGCCAGTGTCCAGACCATACTCTCCAGGCAGGAGTTGGGAAGATTCACCCCCCACTCCCCCACCGAGAATCTCATTGGTCGTAAAGGAAATACCTCCAGATGCACTGGTAGAGGGGTTACCCAATAATGGCAGTCAGATTACCTACTGTGATGCTGCAAGCAGACAAGCCTCACCTCCCACACTTAGAGACATTCCCATCAGCTTTGCAGTCTTCAACTTGATTTGAAGCAAATAATCAAGGCTTACCAAAAAAAAAAAAAAAATTAAAAGCCTTTAATGTAGAAGATAGTGTTAAGAATAAAACAGACACAAAGTGGAGTCGCTTATGTTGAGCCCCACATCACCAAACCGAGACTTAATTACAGTTTCAGCTCTCCCAGAAATGGAATCTTAAACCGGTCAATCAGGAAAGTAACTCTGCACTAACACACCTGCCTTTCCACCCAGTGTGACTCCCTTGTTCTTGCTCTTTTCTACCTGTAAAAGTCTTTCATTTTATACAACTCCACAGAGCTCCTTCCTACCTGCTAGAATAAATGCTGCCCAACTGAAACTGATATTTGCTCAAATAAACTCTTAAATTTTTTGATATGCCTCAGTTTATCTTTTAACAATTTGAATCTAAACACACACATACACATACAAAACAACCTACCTGAAACAAAGAGAAACTGCAGGGAGAAGGAAACTTGAAAAATAAAATTAAAAAATTAAAAAAGGAGGGAGTTAAAAAATATTAACCTCACCAAAAGAAAATACATTGCAACTATGGAATAACTAGAGGCTCTAAACAAACATCTAAAGAACATAAAGAGATTTTAGAGGGACTTCCGGCCAAGATGGAGGCATAGGCGGAAACACTGTTCCTCCTCACACAACCAAATTTAAGAACAAAGATTTAGAAACAAAAACACAACCAGAACAGACAGAAAATTGAACTGCACCAAAGTCCGACAACAACGAACCAGACAGGTAAGAGGGGCGGAGTCAGTGACTGGGGGAGAGGGATTGCGGAAGGAAAAAGTGGTGGCTGCTGGACCAACCCAGGTGTGCAGGTGGCAGGTGGCAGATCCCAGGTGCAGGGCGGCAATGGGCAGACCCAGTGAGGGCACAAAGTGGCTGGCTGACCGCAATCACACATTCACATTCAGATAAATCAGGTGAAAAAACAAAGAGTGAGACAGACCGTGCAATGCAGGGCCCCAGCGCCGGGAAATAAAGCCTAAAAGCACAAACTGGAAACACTTTCGGGGGCTGAGGTGAAGGGAGAGGCTCCCAGCCTCACAGGAGAGTTCACTGGAGAGACCCACAGAGTCCTAGAGTGTACACAAGCCCACCCACCCAGGAACCAGCACCAGAAGGGCCCAATTTGCTTGTGGGAGGGGGCAGAGGGGACCGAGATCTGAGAGAGCGCGGAAAAAACACTGTTGCTCCCTCTCTGACCCGCCCCCACATACAGCATCACAACCCAGAAATGTGGGTTGCCATGCCCTGGTGAACACCTAAGGCTCTGCCCATCATATGTAACAGGCATGAACTGACCAAAACATAGCTCAAGCAGAAGAACAGCTCAAAGTCCCAGAGCCAATATTTCTAAGCGACCAAGAGATAGTCAACCTATCGGATGCACACTTCAACACACTGGTGATCAGGATGCTCACAGAACTGGTTGATTTTAGTCACAAATTAGATGAAAAAATAAAGGCTACACTAAGTGAAATGAAGGAAAACGCACAGGGAACCAATAATGATAGAAATAAAACGGAATAAAATCAATCGAGTGGACTAGAAGAAAAAATGACCAAACAGAAAAGAATGAAGAAAGAAGAATTCAAAGAAATGAGGAGAAGCTTACGAACCTCCAGGACATCTTTAAATGTTCCAACATCCAAATAGGGGTACCAGAAGGGGAAGAGGAAGAGCAACAAGTGGAAAACTTATTTGAACAAATAATACAGGAGAACTTCCCCAGTCTGGCAAAGGAAATAGACTTCCAGGAAGTCCAGGAAGCTCAGAGTCCCAAAGAAGTTGGGCCCAAGAAGGAACACACCAAGGCACATCATAATTACATTAGCCAAGATTAAAATGAAGGAGAGAATCCTAGAAGCAGCAAGAGATAAGGGAACAGTCATCTACAAAGGAGTTCCCATCAGACTGTCAGCGGATTTCTCAAAAGAGACCTTACAGGCAAGAAGGGGCTGGAAAGAAGTATTCCAAGTCATGAAATCCAAAGACCTACATCCAAGATTGCTCTATCCAGTAAAGCTTTCATTTAGAACGGAAGGGCAGATAAATCGCTTCTCAGATAAGGTCAAGTTCAAGGAGTTCATATCACCAAGCCCTTATTATATGAAATGTTAAAGGGACTTATCTAAGAGAAAGAAGATAAAAATATGAACAGTGAAAGGAGAGCACACTCACAGTTATTAACCACCATACCTAAAACAAAAGCAAACCAAGAGGACAGCTACATCAGGAGTGGAATCATAGAAATGGAGATCACATGGAGGGTTAGCAACAGGGGAGTGGGAGGAGGAGAAGGGGGGAGAAGGTACAGAGAATAAGTAGCATAGATGGTAGGAAGAAGATAGACGGGGGGAGGGGGAGAAAAGTATGGGAAATGTAGAAGCTAAAGAACTTGTGACACATGGACATGAACTAAAGGGGGGAATGGGGGGTATGCAGGGTAGAGGGGAATGAAGGGGGGAAATGGGACAACTGTAATGGCATAATCAATAAAAATATATTTAAAAAAGATTTTAGAAATTAAAAACAATAGCAGAGACAAACTATTCTATCGGAGGGTTAGAAAGTAAAGTTCAATTCTCTCAAAAAGTAGAGAAAAAGGACAGAGATGAAAAATAAGAAAGTACAGATAAAACTAGAGGCTTGATTCTGGAGGTACAACATCCAAGGAACAGGAGTTCGAGACAGAACAGAGTGAAGGAGTTCAAGAGAACTTCTAGAACGGAAGAACATTAGTTGCCAAAATAAAAGGGTCTACTGAATGCCAAGCGTATAAAAGATAAAAGTCAAATCACACCCAAGGTTCTTATTGTGAAACCTCAGATACCTGAGGGAAAAAAAGAAGATTCTATAAGCTGCTCTGGGGGTTAGGACAAAAAACAAATAAAAGCCAAGCCAGGTTAACACATAAACAATGAGGGATCAGCTGGCTCTGGACATCACAAAAGCAGACACTGAAAATAAGCCAATAGAAGAATGTCTGCAGGACTCTGAAGGAGAACAATCAACAGAGAATGCTATACGCAGGCCCACAAGTAATTAAACGAGGGCAAAACCAAGCTGCTGTAGCATGGAAGGCCACAAGAAGCCGCCACCTGTGCTTCTATGAAAGCATGTGCTTCCCACCAAAATGAGAGCAGCCCCATAAAAAGGTGAGCAGGGAATGCAGGAGATGGTAACTACAACACAGGACAGGGATAGCAAGGAATCCCTGGAAGGACAGTGAAGGGAGACCCTAGCATGACATCTGTGTGCTACCTACCCAGAGCAACCAGGCTTGATCCAACCAAAGTGGCCCCAGGGCCAAGTCCTGTTCTGGAAGGTATCAGCAAGACACCCGCTGCCACTCAGGGCAGAATATTTGATGAGAGTTCTCACGTTAAGAAGTTTTCACTCTAATCTGAGTTGAAGTTTATGGAAAAGCCATAAACTTCAAGGACTTTGTCAACTGACAAAGTAACCACTCTCCATTAAACTTTGGAAAGTTTTTCTACAGAGCCATGTAATCATTTTAAACTAACATTCCAAGGACAGAGGGAGTTGTGCAACATGCAAGGATGGCACTGAAATTAATACTCCATTTACAAGCTGTAACAGGTTTCAGGCATAAAAAATTTTGTAGCCTATGATTTATAAATGGAGTTTCAATCAGGAAAAAAGAAGCAAGAGCAATACACTTGTTTTTTTCACCTTCACTTCCTGGATGAAAAAGGTTGTCCCTCCAATGCCTTTTATGAAACAAGAGTCTGTTGAACTGACAGTATTAAAAGACAAAAAATCCAATGGCCAAGTTAAGATCACCCTAGGAAAGGCAGCCAACACTGAGACATTTGAGAACACACAGATTTCACAGTTTGAAACAATCACATGTGTAAATAAACTTTACTGCTATATTACCATTTCCCTAAAACCTTGTTTTTAAAAGCAAATCTATTCAGATAAAAGAACCCTGTAATCATTCAATACTCCTGTTAAAAGTGCTAAACCACATCTATAACAATTCAAACTGGAATATACTGCTTATGGCTATTATCAGGTCCCCCCCCCCTTACAGATTTAATAACGATTTTTACCACTTAGCAAACATGGTCAAACAATTGACTTCTAAAGGTCAGAAAGTGACACCCTACTGGTTAAGTATTAAAGGAGCCAAAATGTGAGAGTTGTATAGACTTTCACCTCATCAGTCCTGGTTTCCAAGAACTATTTGTTTTTTAGTTCTTTACTGTTTAAGTTATAACACAGAGAGATACTGTTGGGCCAGTGTGCATTTATTATCTTAATTTTATGTTCTGAATATTGGTTTGGTATAAGACTTAAACTTTAGCCCTGGCTGGTGTAGCTCAGTGGATTGAGTGTGGGCTGGGAACCAAAGGCTCACCAGTTCAATTCTCAGTCAGGGCACATGCCTGGGTTGCAGGCCAGTTCCCAGTGGGGGGCACGTGAGATTCTCACACATTGACGATTCTCTACCTCTCTTTCTCCTTCCCTTCTCTTCTCTCTAAAAATAAATAAATAAAATCTTTTAAAAAAGACTTAAACTTTAGAATACAGGGGTTATTTTGTGCAGAATCATGCTAAAATATTAAAAGTGCCCTTTGAACACTGATTTGTAAATATGAAAGTAAGGAAGTGATTAAACACACAAAGACCAATTATCTGAGGCCACCAATTATTATACAAGCTTCATATTATGTTTTACAATAACTAAACAGAAAATATTTCAGACTCAAGCATGTATATTTAGTTTTATTAACAGGCTATACAAATAAATGCAACTGGCCTGGTAAATATCCAAAAAACATCAGAAATCTTACTTATGGTTTCCCCTCTTCTTTATATGTTACTAGTTCTTACAATTTCCACTGCTGATAGGAACTGCACTTACAAACAGAAATTATTGTGCTTAAGAGAATAAAAAGACCAGCCACAGACTGGGAGAGAATCTCATAAAACATCTATCTAAGATGGGCACCCAAAAAATATAAGGAACTCTTAAAACTCAATAACTCGATTAAAAATTTGCAAAAAAGATTTAAACAGCCACTTCACCAAAGATGTACAGATGGCAGATAAGCATAAGAAAAGATGCTTAACAATGTATATTATCAGGGAAATGCAAATTAAAACAATAGGGAGATATTACTACACACCTATTAGAACGGCTAAAACCAACAACAGTGAAAATTCCAAACGCTGATGGCCTTAGAAGACAGTTTGGAGGTTTTTTTTTTTTTTTTTTAATATATTTTATTGATTATACCATTACAGTTGTTCTATTCCCCCCCTTCATTCCCCTCCACCCGCACACTCCCTCCCCCACCATTCTCCCCACCTTGGTTTATAACCACGTTTCTCAAGTTCTTTAGATTCTATATTTCCCCCACTATTCTCGCCCTCCCCCCTATCTATTTTCTACCTACCATCTATGCTATTTTCTGTGCCTTCTGCCCCCTTCTCCCCCCCGTTTCTAACCCTCCATGTGTTCTTCATTTCTATGGTTCCACTCCTGATCTAGCTGTCCTCTTGGTTTGCTTTTGTTTTAGGTGTGGCTGTTAATAACTGTGAATTTGCTGTCCTTTCACTGTTCATATTTTTCATCTTCTTTTTCTTAGATAAGTCCCTTTAGCATTTCATATAATAAGGGCTTGGTGATGATGAACTCCTTGAACTTGACCTTATCTGAGAAGCACTTTATCTGTCCTTCCATTCTAAATGAAAGTTTTGCTGGATAAAGCAATCTTGGCTGTAGGTCTTTGGATTTCATGACTTGGAATACTTCTTTCCAGCCCCTTCTTGCCTGTAAGGTCTCTTTTGAGAAATCCGCTGACAGTCTGATGGGTACTCCTTTGTAGGTGACTGTCCCCTTATCCCTTGCTGCTTCTAGGATTCTCTCCTTCATTTTAGTCTTGGCTAATGTAATTATGATGTGCCTTGGTGTGTTCCTTCTTGGGTCCAACTTCTTTGGCACTCTCTGAGCTTCCTGGATTTCCTGGAAGTCTATTTCCTTTGCCAGACTGGGGAAGTTCTCCTTTATTATTTGTTCAAATAAGTTTTCCACTCGTGGCTGTTTCTTTCCCCCTTCTGGTACCCCTATAATCCGGATGTTGGAACGTTTAAAGATGTCCTGGAGGTTCCTAAGCCTCTCCTCATTTTTTTGAATTCTCATTTCTTCATTCCTTTCTGGTGGGATGTTTTGTTCTTCCTTCTGGTCCATTCCATTGATTTGAGTCCCAGTTTCCTTTCCATCACTATTGGTTTCCTGTGCATCTCCTTTCATTTCAATTAGTTTAGCCTTCATATGTTCCTCTAATTTGTGACTATGTTCCTCTAATTTGTGACTATAATCTACCAGTTCTGTGAGCATCCTGATAAAGTGTCTTGAATTGTGCTTCTGAGAGGCTGGCAATTTCTCGGTCGCTTAGAGTTATTGGCTCTGGGACTTTGACTTCTTCTTCCACCATCTTTTGGGCTGTTTGGGCCTGTTCCGTAGCAGGATCAGAGCCCTAAAGTGTTCACTAGAACAGGGCAACTAAGTCGCTGGGTTGTGACGTTGTATGTGGGGGCAGGGTCAAAGAGGGACAATGGCTTCCCATCTGCCGCCTGCTGCCGCAGCCCCCACCGTCACCAGGCCCACGCGTTTCGTTCCACTGCACGCGAGTGTGCCACCGCCGTCAGCCCTCCACCACTGGGTTCGCCCCCTGGGGCCTGTGTGGTCCGTCTCACTGTGCGTGAATGTGCGACCGCGGTCAGTCTGCCCCAAACCCCGACTGGTTCCAGGCTGCTTGCGTGCCTACGTTGGGGGATCTGTCCTGCCCGACCCAGCTCCGCTGCTGGCTCCGCCTCTCTTACCGTCCCCATTGAAGGGTTCGTAGTTGTCGGACTTCCATATAATTCTGTTTTCTGGTCTTTGGGTGTGTCCTAGTTCTCCAAACCTTTGTTGTGTTCAAACTTGGTTGTGGGAGAAGGCACAGTGTTTCCACCTATGCCTCCATCTTGGCGGAAGTCCCCAGTTTGGAGTTTTTTACAAAAATAAACATACTGTTACCATATGACCCAGCAATTGCTTTCCACAGTATTTACCCAAATGTGTTGAAAACATATCTACACAAAAACCTGCATGTGAGTGTTTACGGGAGGTTTACTCAGAATTGCCAATACTTGGATGCAACCAAGTCCTTCAGTAGGTGAACGAGTAAATAAACTGTGGTTCACCCAGACAACGGAATCTTATTTAGTGGGGGAAAAAAGAGCTACCAAGCCACAATACACATAGAAGAACCTTGAATGCGTATTACTAGTGAAAAAGTCAACCTGAAAAGTTTGATGGCATGGCATGGCATGATTCCACCTCCATGACATTTAGGAAAAGGAAAAACTACAGAAACTATACAGAAACTACACAAAGAGCAGTAGTTGCCAAGAGTTTGTGTGTATGTGTGTATGTGTGTGTGTGGGGGGTGGCACACGGTGGGGGGTGGGGATGAACAGGCTGAGTCCAGGGGATGTTTAGGGCAGTGAAACTAGTCTGTACAACACTGTGATGATGGATACACACCATTATACATCACAACCCACAGACTGTACAACAGAGTGGACTTCAGTTAGTAGTAATGTACCAACGCTGGCACACCAGCTGTAGTATGCCGCATGTTAATAGGGGAAAGTATGTGTACTGGGGGGCAAGGAGGTGTGTGAGAACTCTACTTTCCACTCAACTTTCCTATAAACCTAAAACTGCTCTGAAAAGTAAAGTATATTACAAAATAAAACCTATTAAAAACAAACCTAATTTGTCAGTTTAAAAAAGTCTTATTCTTCCTCCCCAAATTTTATCTTACTGTTGTCTGGTTTACTAACTAATGTTTTATAATAAATACGACATTTTTTCATTCTAGCTTTCAACCCACTGGTCCACTTGGCAGGGCAATAAAATGGTTAAAATTCTCTAAGTATAACACTGTCACTCATATCTAAAAAAGAAAATTCTTCTTTGCTACTTTTTGAATTCTACTTTTCTCCTAAATACTAGTTTACCACAGTCTTAATGAAGTCCAAAGTTAGGCAATACTTTATCTCCCCTCCTGAATAACTCAGCGGTCTTACAACATGAACTATGATCATTTACGTTGTTATTGTCCATTACTTTGGTTTTGTCTTTTTAGGACTAAGAATTATACATCACTATTATTTCATACAATGTTTGCTTAGATTTACTTACATTTACAGATCTCACTGTTCACCTTTACTTCTCTCATAACCAAAACTTTCTAGAGTACCTTCCTTCTTTAAATATACCTTTTATATAAAAGTTCTTTAAGTAAAAATTTGTTGATGGTAAACTCAGTTTTTGTCAATCTACAAATGACTAACAGTACCTTCATTCTTGAAAGATTATTTTATTGGGCACACAATTTTAAGTTGGTATATATTTTTCTCTCTACTATCTTTTGGCCTCCAGGTTGCTGTTCTCTCTGTAAGACTTTAATTTGTAGGTGATTTCCCCCCTAATTTTAAAACCTGTTTATCTTCATAGTATGTAGCTTTACTACAAAATACATCAAGATGATCATTAAAAATTTATCTCATTTTGTAAATGGAGAGCAACCTTAACTTACATTCACATTTTTTGAGTTCTAGAAAATTCTCAGCCAATATTCTTCAAATACTCGTCTCTCCTCCATTCTTTCTTTCAAAGTATGTTATATCCTTGAAATACCTTAACCTTTCATCTCTCCTGCCCTGCCTCCCTGCACTGTACCCTGACTGGGGTCTGCAGACCTTCTGGTGCTCTCTCTCCCTCCCTGTGTCTCATATGCTAACCTACTGACTGGGTCAAAACTTCAACGACTGTACTTTTAACATACTCCATTTTATTTTTTTCAAATGTGAGCCATCATTTTTGCCAATCACTTTTTGTATGCTCATTTTTTCTTCTGCTAAAAATTCATTAATTATTTCAAACATAGCTTAATTAATTATTAATTAATTAAAAACTCTGTATCTGATGATGTTCCCATATCCTGAAGTACCTGGTGTGTTTTGGGGAAGGGATCATCAAGTAGTTTAAACCCACTGCTTAAAGCACCTTTTTCTGTGTGGGGTAATGTAAACTCGTAATTTGTTGATACAAATCTGTGGAAACTGGAATAGCTCCGTTTTCCTGTTTCTGCTCCTGGCCAGGAAGTGCTAAGAACTCCAGTGCTTTCTAGGGTCCTGGGTCAACATGGAAGTTTCAGCTTTACTTTTCTTAGTTTGCAGCAGGCACAAGTGTTCTGTTTCGGCACTTGACCCTACTCATTCTGAATCCTCCAGCTTGAGTGGGTTCACTTATATTCATTAATGGGGTGGAGGCCTCGGAGATTTCTCTTATTTCTTGCAAGCTTATCAATGCTTACTCAGATTCTAACAGGGTCTACTTATACTATAGTGACAGGGTATTTCAGAGAAAGTTTGCCGTACAGTAGGAAACAGACTTCCTATTCATTTTTCATTCCAAAGTTCCCTTCCTTTTTCTGAGTAAAGTCAATTATGTTTTTAAAAGAAATTATTTTAACACTTTACTAAGCATTTCTGAGTATTGTATAGAATTTTCAAGTAATATATTCTGCCCTACTGCTAGAAATTTCAGAAGTTCCCCCCCTCCCCCGCCGCAAATATGTTAAATGAGATCCCTCCTGCCTTATACCTATGTAACTTATCTATATCTACAGGTGGGATCTGGTATTTATCTGTGTAAACTTTTATGTTATCAGGTTTAGAGAAGTTTTCTAGTCTAAGATGTTTTTAGCTTCAATTATCAAATGGTCCACCCCTCACCCTGTTTATGAGCAGTATATTAAATTTATACTCCAGCAATTACTTGTTTATATGATTGTTTCTCTTATTATCCTCTGAAACAACAGGATATATCTTACTTTTAATTTTTGAGGGCATTGTTATTTGATAAATGCATACTAATCGAGTGTCCTGATCTAAGTTGCTGGCAAAAATGTTGACTAGGGTAAGAAGCCAATGGTCAGAGCCCTGAGACCCACAGTGGAGACCCTGTTGCTAGCCATCAAGGACCCACTGATTAGCACTGTTGGCTATGGCCATTCAGCCATTCAGTGATTCAACAAATAGTTGACATTGTATTAAGTCTTACACTTCCTAATGTCTATGAGGCTATTCTGAGAAATTTTATCAAGTGCTTTACTGAAGTCCAGATATATTCTGTTGACAGCATTTCCCTTTTCTACCAGCCTTTCTGAATAGTCAAAGCATACTGATCTCTTTAGCACAAGCTTTGACCTCAGCAATACACATTTTTACACATTATATGCTGCCTTAATGAGTGAATCTATACTTATCTTCCCATGATATTTAACAGTGTTGAACATATAGTAAACCACCAATAAATAACTACTTTATTACATTATCTTTTTAGCACAGTATCTTTTAAATGTGTGGCAACTGGGGTGAAAATAAGAACTCCATCTCTAGTCTCACCCTCACCAGAGGGAAAATAGGGGAGAAAAAAATAGGATTTTGTATTTAGTTACCTTCAATGGAAGGGAATAAACAATGTTGTATTTAATAAAATTACTCATTTTAATACTACCAAAACAGTTTTCATTTTCTTAAGTATTATTTTTTAAAGTAGAGCAACAAATACTTGTGAGAGAAATGTATTCAGTTACCCACTCCAAAGAGTAAAGGGCCCTATACATTTCTCAGATGACATGAAACAGAATATTTGGAAACACGTTGTCAATCACTGTAGCATACCAACAAACACTACAGTCCTAAAGACCTTTACTGAATTGATGACATCCAAAAGGAACCTCCAAATACCATCAAGTTCAAATTCTTGACAACCCTGCGAAAGCCACATTGTGAGCCAATTCCTTAAAAATACAAGTCTTTCTGAAAATGTAAGCAAGATGGGTGCTGAATATAACAGCCAGTGTGAGACTCCACAAAGTTCTCTAGTTCAACGATTGTCAAAGTATAGTCGGAAGACTCCTAGGGTTATTGAGACCCTTTCAGGAGGTCTACAAAATCCAACTGCTTTCACACTAAAACATTATTCACCTTTTTACTGCCCTGACATTTGCACAGATGGTACACAACAGCACAAAGGCAACGGTGGATAAAACTGCCGATGCTTTAGCACAACCCAAGGCAGCAGCATCAAGAGTGTGTTAGCAATCATTGTATTTTTCATTGCCACACACTTATTTTTACAAAGAAAAAGAAAAAAAGCTACTTCCATTTGAGAATGTCTTTAGTAAAGGAAGTGAAAAATTATTACACTACCTAAAGGACACACATCTTTTTAATACTCTACGTGACAAATGGGGAGTATTCGTAAAATGCTTCTGCGGCATGATAATGGGTTTTCATGGAGTGGAGTAAAGAAGTTCAGATGTGGTTTTAGATTCCACATTACTACTAACCTTCACGATACTACTTGTCAAAGAAGTACTAAAGTTCTGATCCATAATGATCAAAAAGGCTATTAAAACACTCCCTTTTTCCAATTACTTATCTGTGTGAGGATGGATTTTATTCGCACATTTCAACCAAAACAACATATGGTAGCAGACTGAATACAGAAGTAAATACAGTCCGCCCCGCACCCCGATCCTCAGGTTTTAAATTAGCAGATTCAACCAATCAGGCACTGAAAATATTCAGAAAAAAAATGTTATGTTGTTACTGACATGTACTCTGTAGTTAAGCCTACAATAGCTGCCTCTATACTGAACATAAAGCCTTTTTTCTTGTCATTATCCCTAAATCAATACAGTATAACAACTATTATTTAGCATTTACATTGCATTACATATCACAAGTAATCTAGAAATCATCTGAAGTACACAGGAGGATGTGCACAGACTGTATGCAAATACCATGCCACTTGATAGAAGGCCTTGAGCATCCGTACTAAAGAGGGTAAAGGGGGCCTTTCAACTCTCATTTCATCCTCAAAACCACCCAATAGGAAATAGATATTTTTCCCCCTTTTTGGATGAAAAAAACAGAGCATTCTATCTGCAGAGCAGTGAGTGTTTCACATCTACTACTAGTAAAATTACATGAATGAAAGACATTCCAGTTTGGGAACTGCAAAGTTAAAGCAAAAAGCATTTTTAAACTTAAGGACTTCAGTATGCTAATGTATACCACGAATTTCTGAGAGATAAAATATGCAGTCTCCTACCTTCTGAGACCAAACAATCCTTTTGTGTGTGGAACAGGTGACAGACCAATGAGCCATGAAATACTGATACTTGGGAAATGCTCCTGTTCTGGCCTTACATGACTTGAAGATTCACAGAAGTTTGTGACTGATCTTTGAGACCATCACAGAATATGTATGATTTCATCAGTGTAGTCCACTGGTTAAGAGAGGTATCATACATAATCATTTTTATATGGCAGAAATTTAGTGACTTGGATGTTATAAAGGACTGCAGATTCTAGATACAAGCCACCTCTATGAAACAAAAGGGCAAAACTGTTGATTATATCTTTTGGACATTAGGAGAGGTCGTGGTGGAAGAATAATAACCAATGATCTGGACTGCTCATCCCAATCACTTAGGCATGCTCTGCAATAATCAAACTGCCACAATCAAGATTCTGATTCAGACAGTTGAGGTGGGGTTAGCAGGCAGCTGGAACAGACTAGAACGCTTGGATTTCAAAGGATAAAACACGACTTACCGCCAAGATGGAGGCATAGGTAGATACACTTAGCCTCCTCACACAATCAAAAGGACAACAAATTTAAAAACAAAAAATAACAAGAACTGCAGAAAACTGAATTGTATGGAAGTCTGACAACCAAGAAGTTAGAGAAGAAATATTCATTCTGACTGGTAGGAGGTAGAGAGAGGATGCGCAGCAAGGCAGTGGCTGGAGGACCAAGCGGTCCTACATTTGTGTGTAGTTAACTGGGAAGCGAGACAGACTGAGTGAGCCAGGGTTCTGGTGCAGGGAAATAAAGCCTCAGAACCTCTGGTGGTAAAAATTTGTAGGGGTTGTGGCAGCAGGAGAAACTCCCAGCCTCACAAGAGAGTTCACTGGAGAGACCCACGGGGTCCTAGAATGCACACAAACACACCCACCCAGGGAATCAGCACCAAAAGGGCCCAATCAGCTTGTGGGTAGCAGAAGAAGTGACTGAAGGTGCAGAGAGCTGACTAAGCAGCACTGTTCCCTCTTGGACCCTTCCCCCACATACAGTGCCACATCACAGTAAGGTGGGTTGCCCTTCCCTGGTGAATACCTAAGGCTCTGTCCCTTACTACGTAATCGGTGCATGGAGACAAAAAAACATGGCCCACATGAAAGAGCAGATCAAAGCTCCAAAACCAGAATTAAGCAATAAAGACATGGCCAACCTATCAGATGCACAGTTCCAAACCCTGGTAATGAGGATGCTCACAGATATGGTGGAATATGGTTTCAAAATAGAGTAAAGTGAAGGTATGCAAAGTGAAATGAAGAGAAATGTACAGGGAACCAAGAGTGACAAGAAGGAAATGGGAACTCAAATCAACAACCTGGAGCAGAAGGAAGAAGTAAACATTCAACCAGAACAGATTGAAGAAACAAGAATCCAAAAAAAATGAGGAGAGGTGTCTTTAAATGTCCCAACATCTGAATCATACGGGTGCCAGAGAAGAGAAAGAGCAAGAAATCGAAAACTTATTTGAAAAAATAGTGAAGGAGAACTTCCCCAATCTGACAAAGGATATCAACTTCCAAGAAGCCCAGAGAGGCCCAAAGAAGTTGAACCCAAGAAGTACACACCAAGGCACATCATAATTACATTACCCAAGATTAAGGATAAGGAGAGAATCTTAAAAGCAGCAAGAGGAAAGGAGACAGTCACCTACAAAGGAGTTCCCATAAGATTATCAGCTGATTTCTCAAAACAAACCCTTGCACGCATGAAGGGGCTGGAAAGAAGTATTCAAAGTCAAGAACGGCAAGGACTTACATCCAAGACTACTCTTGGGATGTAACTTTGCTAATGTTAACTCTTAGCAAAGTTATCATTTAGAATAGAAAGGCAGATAAAGTGCTTCTGAGGTAAGGTCAAGTTAAAGGAGTTTATCATCACCAAGCCCTTATTAAATGAAACGTTAAAGGGACTTACCTAAGAAAAAGATGATGATCAAAACTATGAACAGTAAAATGACAATAAACTCACAACTCAATTGAACCTAACACAAAAACAAAAACAAAAACAAAAACAAACTAACCAAACAGCTAGAACAGGAACAGAATCACAGAAATGGAGATCACATGGAGGGTTATCAGTGGGGAAGGGAAAGAGAAGAATGTGGGGGAGGTACAGGGAATAAGAAGCATAATTGGTAGATACAAAATAGACAGGCGGGAGGCTGAGAACAGTATAGGCAATAGACCCAGACATGAACTAAGGAAGGGGGGGATGTGGGTGGGGAAGTGCGGAGCAGAGGAGAATAAGGGGGGGGGGGAATGGGATAATTGTAAAAGCATATCAATAAATATATTTTTAAAAAGAAAAGACATAAAAATTAAATACACATATATAAAGAGGGTATGTATGTATGTGTATGTATATGTATATGTGAGGATAAAACAGAAAGGCATATGCCTCTAGCTGCCATCTCAGAAGGGAGTCAATATAAATCATGAACTGTGACTGAAAGAACTTGGTAACCTCTGGATCTTTAGTGTATACTGCAGGATTGTATGACTGTAATAGATGTGATTTAGGTTTAAATTCCTACTCCATAACTTACTGTTTGTGTGAAATTAGGCCAGTTATTTAACCTTTCTGTGTCTCTGTTTCCTCATCTATAATGTGAAAATAACATATACATGTTTGTGTTGTGAGGTTTAAATTAGATAATGTACTTAGCAAAGTGATAACAGCTCAATGTACATTATCATTACTGTTATTCCTGGTCAGTCTTCCAGTAGTAATTAGGAGTCAAACTGTTAAAGGGGGAAAAGCCTATGGCACTGTATCAGGGGAAAACTGTACAGAGAGATGTTTTGGAAAAGAAAACCCCAGGTACAAAAAGAGATGGGACAAATAAAAAAAAAAAAAGGAGGAAAGACTGAGCCTCTGGGATTTGCAGAAATTGGACAAGAAAGCAAGCCTGCCAGTACATACTGGTTATAGGGACTGCACAGGCCTGAGAGAAGCCATGGATTTAATTGGGAGGAAGTCCCAATATTCCAGGCAACATTTTGCATATAAGAAAACTAATATCTGATGGTTAGTTATGTGCCCAAGGTTACACTGCTATTACATGAATTAGAATTTAGATATTGCTTCAAATCCAATGTACTTTCCACTAAACCATACTGTCTGAAAAAAAAAAAATTCTCCCTTAAGTCATATCTGTAAGAAAGAAGTAAGAAGCCAAGTTATTTGGTAAAAATAGATACATACCAACAAATACATTGTCAGGTCTATTTAGTGGAAAAGAGGGAGAACTGGTAAGAAACCTGTTTGAAAGCTTAATATTAGAGTTTTAATCCTGGCTCTCACTGATTGTGTGACTTTGGGCAAAAAGCTTAATTTCCCATCAGTTTAGCTCACCTGGAAGAAACTTGCCTGCACCTTGAAATAAAAATCAAAATGATATATTTGAAAATAATGTATTATGAAACTTGTTATAAACTAGGTTCAAACTTCTGGTTCCAGCAGTATGGCAAAGTAGTTACCTTCAAAAATCCCTGACACAAATATCTAATTATTCCAGCAAAGGAAGGAAGGTAGAAAGGAAAGTAGAAAGAAAGAAGGGAAGAAAGGGGGGCGGGGAAGCCCCTTACCTGAGGGGCTTACCTAGTCTGAGGCTAGTGTGATCTCATACCAAAAGCAGACAAGAGCACAGAATGACTAAATAATATTACAGCCCAATTTTTACTTATGAACAGTTAAAAAAATATCCCAAATGGAATATTAGCAACCCAAACCCAACACAGTAAATTCGACGAGCTGATGCTAAAATTCATACGGAAGAGAAAAAGGGCCAAGAATAATGAAGACCATTTTCAAGTGGTTTGGGAGTACTTGCCTTACAAGAGACCAAAACTGATTATAAAGCTACATTAATTAAGACAGTATGATACAGATGTAGGGATAGAGAAGCATGCCAATGAAACAGAGCACCCAAAAGGAAATTTCTTGTATCACAGACACGGTAACACAACTCAGTGGAGAAAGACTGAATGGACTATACAATAAGCATGGCTGGGAAAATACATGTGAGAAAAGTGCAATTAGATCTCTACTCAAAAATGAATTTCAGTAGGTAACATTGAAAGTACGATAAAAATTCAGGTTTTTACTTTTTCACAGAAATAGCAATATATTCAGACTAGAATGGTTTAAACAAAGGACATTCTTCCAGAAAATAATTTGACTTTCTAAGTACTATCATAAATGTTTCAGCTAGTTGAACCAAAATGACAATGTTATGTATTATAACAGGGTAAAAAATATATACACATATATGCCTAATATTCCAAGCACAAGTTAAACGTATACAAAAATAGTACAGCCCTTACAGATAACACATTACCGGGGAAAAAGGGCATTTTTATTAATGCAAATGTCCTTATTTTAGTCACATCATTTTTCATGACATAATTCCAACAGTCTCACTGCAAAACAGGAAGAGAAAAATCACACACACGATCATGATCTACTTTGTGCTGCATTTCCATCTTTCTGCTATCGCAACCTCTGTCCCTGCGACTGAAAATTAGAATCAAGATACTATACCTCCTTGCTTTTTCCATTTAATTTGTGGAATGGGAATTTTAATAAATCATTCAAATCTCTGAAAATCTGGTCTGAACGTCTGCATAGCCATCCATTATATTCTCGTACACGCTGGTCTCTAGCCTCACCTCCTCCCTCAGCTCACTAAGTTTTATTTAGCCAGGATGGTCTTTTCCAGTTCTGTGCAGTGAGGGCTTCCCCACCACAGGGTCTATAAACAAGCCACTTCTTTTTCTTTGGTACACTGCCCCCTTCCTTCCCTCTCTCTATCCTCCCCACCAAGCAATACAAATAAGAAGTCAGGCCCTGGCAGGTAGCTCGGTTGGTTAGAGCACAGTCCCAAAGGGCCAAGGTTGTGGGTTTGATCTCTGGTCAGGGCACATATAAGAAAATCAGTGAAAGTAAAAATAAGGGGAACAACAAATTCAATGTTTCTCTCTCCCTCCCTTTACTCTCTCTAAAAAAGTCAAACAAAAAACCAGAAATCAGCACTCTGAAAATACTATGATACATCCTCTTTCTTCATATCACTTATCACAACTTGTAAATATATGTTTATTGGTAAAATCTGTGAACAAAGTATCTGTAAGCAAAGACCATACCTATTTTGTTCTCTGCTTTATCTCTAGCATTTGGCACAATCTGTCTCACAGAAGCGAAATATACAATTCAAGAAACCATTTTCATGTCTAAACCTATTTTTGCCTAAACTTCCTTAAGCATGTTTACTGGTATTTTTCTTTAATTGCACCAATTGTATAATAACTAAGATTTTAATAATTGGGAAAGTTAAAATTCTTACATTATCTCTAAAAAACAATAATGTACTGCTAGTTATCCTCCAAGGGCAAGTTAATAATGTAAATTGCATCATCACATTCTAAAACTCTTACTATCTTAAAAAGTTATGTGATTCTAACCCCATTTCATTAATCTGATAAAAGTATTATTTTGATCACCATGGGTATGTAATACAATTACTGCATTCACAAATAAAACATTCTAAATATTCAGTTGTGGGTAAACAAAAACAGTACATTTGGGTGGAGAAATGTTAATTGGCTTTCCTAATATACCCACACAAATGAAATGTAACAAGAAATTACTGTTGTACATTATTAGAATAGTTATTTGTTTAAAAACAGGAGTTGGGCAGTATTCCAATTTTAAACGAAATTGCCTGTGTGTTTGGAAAATAATGATTTATGTCCCCCAAGCCTTGAATTGGAGGAATCTGCATACTGCAGCACATCACCTACTAAGTAATAGTAACAACAATAGCATCATAAAATCCAGCAAAAGGAGGATGTTTCAATAGTTTTCTAAAACCTCAGGATGTGAAGTGCACCTAGAATCCTGGTAGCAGAGCACTGTAGTATATACCACAGGCCAACCAATACTCTCTTGCCCCGCTGCAATGCATCTGATTTTAGAGAAAAGAAATCGGTGTACATATTAAATACATGCTACAGCCAGCTTTCTCTGAATGACCCTGGTTTGTATGTTTCTTTGTATCTGTATATCACAGGTACCAAGAATGAACAGGCTGGAGTTGCTGAGTCTAGGGTTGATTTAACATTCTGATACTAAGCTAGCATATAGCATAGCATAGCCTCCTGGCCTTACACTCTGTAACTATCACTACTACTAAATATTTAACAATCTGTTAGTAAGAGTGAAGGAATTTTAAGAAATAAAGGCATAAAGAGGACAGTGAGTTTTTCCTGGACTAAAAATTCTGAAGAAAGCCTCTCAGCTTTCTCTGGCTCTTTTCTCACGAGAAAACCCCAAACACCACATGTATTCCTTTAGAAGACTCAGCAAAAAAGAAGCATATGAGAAACTCATCCTTGAACTGATTCAGAGAACCAAAGAATTCGGAGTCCCATATCTACCCTCTGATAAAACAACAAAAAAAAGTAGACAAGAATATTAAGTAAATGTTTCTTAAGAAGTTTTGGAATATATGCCCCATGCATGCCCATTTTGTGATTCTCTGCAATTCTAAATAATTTCTCCCTGAAGTGTTTTGTAAAATATTAATTCACCTTTCAAGTTTATACTACTATATGATGTATGAAAAATACATTTCAGAAACTCATCAAGTCAGCTAATAAGGAGGACCAAGCAAGCTGTGAAACAAGATTTAGGAGAATCTTTTAACAGAAGAAATGGGAGGCTTAAAAAGTAGTCTTTTCTTGGATACCCCTTACACACTCACTATGATGGGGACAAAGAAAAAACTCACCCGGTTTGCCAGAAGTGAAACATGAGATGGGGAGATAAAGGAGCCCAAGTGCAAATTAAGTAGATTTAGTTTGAACTGCCTTAACAATAAAGAGAAAAGCACATTACTCCTGCTGCTAACAGAATCTGGGGCTGTTGCAGCAAACAAGCTAGAATAAAACGTAAGATTTCCACTCAAGTATTTGCAGTTGTTGTTAAGACATCAGGTAGGTGTATATGAGCAGCTAACATTCTCCATATTTACCACATCTGATGGCTCCTGAAATGGGCTTTCATTATGAAAATGTGAGTTCTAACTCACGTTGGTAACAGGTGAACAGCTGCCTACTGGACATCTCTACTCAAATGTATGCAAGCATCTCAAAATCTGTATAATCAAGGCTGACCTAACCATCTTTTTTTTTTTAACATCTTAGTCATTCATTCACTCTCTACTTAGCCGCCCAGAAGTGTGACAGCTGGCCTTCTCACATTATAGCCAACTGCCAACCAAACCCCACCAAGTGTAATCACCCTCGAAGCCATTTCCTGTTCTCCACCCTCACAGCTACCACCTTGGTTCAAGTCCCAATTAACTGTCTGAACTACTGCTTCATCTCCTACTTTGTCCGCATTTGATCAGTTTTCTCTATCATCACCACAGTGATGTGATTATTCTGTCACTTCTCCTTACAAACCTTCATTTATGTCTACAATAAAAATTCTTTAGTATAACAGGCTCTTCATGTTCTAGTCCCTTCCTACCATTACAGTCTCATGTCTTGTCTTACGCCTCTATTTCCAATATAGCAGCGATACCACTTACCTGGAACGTCCGTGAACATACATAGTCTTGTTTATGGTGCTCTCTCTCCGCCCAGAGAACACCACATCTGTTAAGGTCCGGCTTAGTCATTCACCACTTTAAGAAGTATTTCTTGGCCTCCCAAAGGAGGAGTGACATTTGCGTCTCATGCTCTACGCACGCGTGCCATATTACCCGTATCACTCTATATTCCTTATTGGTGTACATATCTAGCTACCGAAGTTCTGGAGCACAAATGTGCCCACTCACTGTTATATTCCCACTGCCTAGCAATCTGGCACACAGATCCACAATGAAAAACTACCAGCCAGGGGGAGAAATGTTTACTGACAGGTGTATTAGTCGTCAGTTCTTTCATTTCGCCAAATCACCAAGAGGATGATACTATTATAAACACTATTCTGTTGAAGGAGCAAACATTTAGGGTGCATCTGAGACAAATCAGGTCAATCAAGAATGTGACAAAAACTAGGTTTGAAATCAGAAATAAATTGTTTAAAAACGTACCTTTCCAGAAGCCTCTCAAAAACCCATTCATTATATACTTCCTCACATCTCTACAGTAGAACATCAATAGAACACCCATAGGCCACTTTCTCAGTGCTGGCTGGTGCACTTGGTTTCCTATTTCAGTAAAACATTTATTTCTAGTGTGGCTGACACTGACCGGGCTAATCAATCACCAAAACTCTATGTGAAGAAGATGATTCATGAGGTATAATAATTACATTTTGGGTTTTTTTTGCCAAAGAAAAGGACAACTACTTGAAAATATATTTATTGACCCTCACTTCACTCCAGTCCTGAGAAATGGGCTGCTAGGCAATGTCATCGTGGTGCAAACTTCAGAGTGCAGCCACACCAACCTAGATGGGGTAGCCAACTGCACCCCTAGGCTACGGATCCGGCCTACTGCTCCTGGGCTACAAGCCTGCAGAGCATATTACTATGTTGAATACTGCAGGCAACTGTAACACAGTAAGTATTTGTTTGTAAACACAGAAAAGGTTCAGTAAGGTTGTAAGGTTGTTGTAAGGTTGTTCAGTAAGGTTGTTTTTTACAACCTTTGTAAAAGGTTGTAAAAAATACAGAATAAACTATCAAATGGTTCAGCTGTACAGGGCACTTACCATAAATGGGCCTACAGGACTAGAAGTTGCTCTGGCTGCATCAGTGAGTTGAGGAGTGAGTGTGAAAACCTAGGACATTACTGTACAACACTGTAGACTTTATGAACACCGTATGCTTAAGCTACACTAACTTTATTTTAAAATATTTTTCTTCAATAACATATTAACTGCAGTTTACTGTAACTTTTTTACTTTATAAACTTTCTAATTTTTCACAACCTTCTCTTTTGTAGTAACACTTAGCTTAAAACACAAACACCATACAGCTATATAAATTTTCTTAGTCTATATCCTTATTTTATAGCACTTTTTCATTTTTTTTTTACTTTTAAAGCATTTTTTTTTTTTTATTAAAAACTAAGGCACAAGCCCTGGCCAGGTAGCTCAGTTGGTTGGGACATCGTCCCCATACACCAAGGTCGCTGCAGGGTCAGGGTGTGTGTAAGAATCAACCAATGAACGTATGAGTAAGTGAAACAACAAATGGATGTTTCCCTTTCTCAAAATCAATTGAAAACTAAGACACAAACACACACTTTGGTACAGGCATAAACAGGGTCAGGATCATCAATATCACTGACCCTCGTGTGCCTCCCACTTCCACATCTCGTCCCACAGGAGGGTGGTTCAATGGTAACAACACGCAGGGAGCTGTCATCTCCTATGACAACAGTGCCTTCTCCCAGAACACCTCCTGCCAGAGGCACTTCTTGAGGAAGTTATCACTCTTTTCAGAAATACGTCCAAGGTGGTTTGCTTGGCTTCTCTTTCTCATCGTACACTTGCTTGTAAGCAGACAATGCACCACAAGCACTCATTCCTCTCTACTGACGAAAACCATGCGGTGGTAGCGTCTGTTTTCAGACTTTTCCAGGAGCCCGTTGAAATCTGCAAAAGCTTCCACTAAACCCTTCACTGTGCATGTTCCTGGGGGGGGGGGGTCTTCTTTTCCTTCTCCCTCAGTTTTTTCTCTTGCCTCTTCTCCAGCTATGCATTCCTATTCCAGTTCCAACGATCCCTCATTGGCCAGTCCCCCAGGAGCCACCTCCACACACCCCTCAGTGTCATCCTGCCCGCCCCCCAGCTCCGCGGAAGGCATTTGCCGGCTGCCGTCTCCACCACAGTCTCGACTGCTGCAGCCTCCTCATCCTCGGCAAATCCCGTGAAGTCATGGGCGAACCTCTTGAGTGTCTTCTTTCCAGATGCCATTCACACCCTTCTTGGTGACATCACCCCAAGCCCAAGGAAGGTTCTTGATGCTGTCAGAGATACTTTAATCCTAAGCATCTCCTCGGTGTCTCCCTCCATTGCAGCAACAGCCTGGGCAAAGGTCCTCCTCAAGCAGTAGGCCTTAGAGGCTGCTACACCTCCTTGACCTTTGGACCAAAGAGGTAGTGTTTAGAGGGAGAAACATACTTTGTTGTCAGGATGAAGACCACCACTAAAAGGAGGATGCCCAGGGACTTTATAAATAATAATCAAGATCTTGAAAGGTATGCTAGGTATGCTAGGCTCCAAACAGCACTTCTCCACATCACTGGCACAGCAATCCAGGAAGGGATCTTAGACAAGGAGCTGGGTCATCCATGACTTCCTATTTGTCATATAGGGCACTGGCTGGGTGCACTTGCTGACAAGCTCCAAGGCCCTGGGGTTCTCTCTATGCCAGATCACAGTGGGTTTCCATTTGTAGCCTGTAACACTGCCCCAACCAAGACTGTCATCCTGCCCTTAGAACCTTGAAACCTTACAGTGACTGGCCCCCTTATGGATGAGTGTCTTTTCAGGCACCCATTTCCATAATAAAGAGGTTTCACCTACATTCAATATTTGCTCTGGCAAGTAATTTTTCTCCACAATCAGCTTATTTAGAGTTTCCAAAAATTCATCTGTCTTCACATCAGCACTCACAGATTCACCACTTACTTTCACATTATACAGGGTCCAGCAGAAGTAATGCCATTGAGTGTGGCTGGTAGGGTACGTGAATGTCTCACACAAGACGGACAGCAATTTGAACATTTCACCTAAGGTGTCATATGGTATGCTTGAGTGTAATATTGTGATGTTACAGAATGACATGCTTATGATTTTCTAATATTTTGTATAGATTATCAGCTCATAAAAGAGCTGTAAGAGTTATCTGTGCCAGACCCTATAAAATGAAGAACAACTCTTGAATCATTTAAACCACCCCGAGCTAGTGGTAAATTCAACATCGTAGTCGGGTCCAGCCTTCTTTTTACAATACCACAAACAAACCTACAGGTTTGGCCGTGATAGTCATGGTGCTGACAGGGACATGCATCTGTGCCTGGTCTTCAATCCAGGTCATCAGAAGTTTCTCCATGTCTGACTGGGTCCTTCTTGAATTTTTGTTGGTCTCAATGCCTTCAAGAAGCTGATTCTTCAATAGCGTCCATCACTTTGTTCTTGTTCTTCAAGACTGTAGCTATGGTGGAAGGGGGCATGCCTGACCGGCGAGCGATAACCACCACTGATTTTCCACCTTCAAAGTCCTTACTCACCTTTAGTTTCATTTCTAGGTGAATTTCTGTATGTAGCCTCTTACTGGCAACATTAGCAGTGGATTTTGTATACATAGGGGCCACGATGAACAGAACATGAGAGTAACTCAGGTACAAGAGAAAGTGATGCAATTGGGAGACACAGCAAACTCAGGATGTGTATGAAGCTGCTGCCAGTGTAACACAGTATATTGTTTTGCAGCAAACTTTTTTTAAATAAGTAGAAAGAGTACACTCTAAAATTATGATTAGTAAATATACAAACCAGCAACACAGATGCTTATTATCCTATCATGTACTGTGCGTAGTTGTGCTATGCTTTCATAGGACTGGTAGCACAGTAGGTTTGTTTGCACCTGCATCACCACAAACAAGTAAAAAAAGTGCTGTGCTATGAAGGTACAATGGCTATGATGTGACTAGGTGACAGGAATCGTTCAGCTCCATTATAACCTTATGGAATATAATCTCACCGTTGAATAGGGGGTGTGTCATTAACCAAAATGTCATCATGTGGTGCATGACTGTATTTAGAAACAGTTATACCTGTCCCTAAGAAAAGAATTACATGAAAGTTTTTAGGGATAAAGGATAAATTCAATCCTAATACTGGCCATCTTAATCATTTTAACTTAGACTATTTCTGGGTTATTTTCAAAGTGAATGCTATCATTATGAAAAACTTTAGGAGCAATAATACTTCAAAATTAGTAGCTGAAGGGAACTAGGCTTGCTAGTATACCTTATGTGATTTCATGGCTTTAATACCTTCCTCAATAGTCCAATCTTACCTGTAAAACAGTTACAAATACATGAGAATTTAAGAGTTGTTTTTGCAAGATGCTTTGGGGAAAAATACATTTAGGGCATTTTTAAAAAGTCCTTAAAACACTACTTCCTATCAGTAAAATTCTGAATTTCTTTTAAGTTAACTGCTTCCTCGCACTCACTTGGCTAAGAGGACAGAACAAATCATAGGCTCTTACTGTGAACAGTAAGTAATCTTAAATCCCCTGATATAGTAGTCATCTGCACTCACACCTGGGAGAAGGAGCTTATTTTACTGGCACACACGAGAGCAATGCTATAACCTAAGTTCCACTTCTGCTTCCAGTCCCTTTGGTTCAGTGGCAAGTTCTTCTTGTTCTAGAATAGCACAAGCCCAGTAGAAATCTCCAGATAATGGAAATATTTTATAGTTGCACCATGCAACACGGTAATTACTAGTTATACATTGCTGCTGAGCATTTGAAATGTGGTGAACTTGACTGAAGGACTTAATTTTCAACTTAATCTAAATTAAATAGTGGCATGTGGCTACTGGTTACTATTTTGGACTGTGCAGTAGAGATCCCAGAATGCCAGTCAACAAAATATACCAAGTCTGAAATGGTTCCTCTTAAACTGGACTTGAGTTAGAACCATACTGGGCTACCCAATTTCCCACCCAAAAGCCAGGCAATAGATCTAAGGGGACACACAACCAAGAGTCTGCAAACTTTTTCTGCAAAGGGCTAGATAGCAAGTATTCTACGTTTTGTGGGCCAATAAGCCAAAAGGTCTCTGTTGCAACTATTCAACCCTGCCATTTCGGCACAAAAGTAGCCACAGAGGACCTGTAAAGGAACTCGTGTGACTGTGTTCCAGTAAAAGTTTTATTTATACACAGCAAAATTAGAATTTCATATAATGATAATGTGTCATAGAATATTACTCCCTTTTAGATTTTTTTCAACCATTTAAAAATATAAAAACTATTCTTGGTTCTCAGGCCATACAAAAACAGATCGCTGGGCCAGACCATCAGCCTGGTTTGCAAACATCTGTAATACACAAAGGTTACTACTAGTTATCAAGCAAGTACAAACTTAAAACCACAGTCAGATCCCACAAAAACGGCAATATCAAAGGTCAGTGAAGACATGGAGCACTTGGAACCCTCCAATACTGCTAGTGAAAAATGATATAATCACGTTGAAAAATTGACAGTTTCTTTAAAAAGTTAAACATACACAGAACCCAGACATTCTATTTCTAGATAATTAACTCAAGAAGCTAAAGTTTATGTCCAAAGACTTGCATATGAATGTTTACAGCCCATTTATTCAGTGACTAAAAACTAGAAACAACTCAAATACCCCAAACAGTGAATGGGTATATAATATGTGGTACATTCATACAATGGAATACAACTACTCAGCAATAAAAAAGAAATAACCAACTACTGATAATTATGCAAGAACCAAATGATTCCCCAAATCACTGCACTGAGTAAAAGAAGTAAAACAAAAGAATACACAGTAAGTCTATCTATTTTATAAAATTTCAGGAAATGCAACGAATTTACAGCAACTGAAAGCATACCGGCGCGGCCTGGGGCCGAGAGAAGGACATACTGCAGAGTTAGGGGAAAATGCTCTGTGTTCTGATGGCTGTGAAGGAGAGGCAGGTGCGTATTTGTCCAGTTGCACACTTTAAACGGTGCCGTTCACTGTACACACAAAGATGATTCTGCTGGCATCATATCTACCCACAGCAACCCCTATGAATTTACTTTTGTAAGTGCTGTTTAAATTTGAGCAGCTGGGTAAGGAGGGATAAATAGGAAGTTGAAGTCCCACACTACCACTGCTGATGGGAAGTGTACCTCTGGGACCTCTAGGGCACAGTGACAGAAAGCACATCAAAGAGCTTGGAATTGACAGGGTGTAGGAATTCTGTGGATCTAAACCTTGCCTGTTCACAACATTGTGCTCTCCCTATTCGAAATGTGGATTTTAAGTTAGACTACAATGTAGAATTCCAAGAATTAGTAAATAATCCTTTTCATTACAGCAAGTTTTCATTTGTAACACCTTTGGAATAATGTCCTCATTTTAAATATACCCTATTGCTCAGGTTCAATTTGTTTAAAAACTTTTTGTTATATTAGGTTGGCCAAAAAGTCCATTTAGTTTTTCTCAGTAAAATAAAAGACATTTTTCATTTTCACCAGTAACTTCAATGATCTGCATGTTTTGAGTATGTCAGCTACTTTCTGCATGGGGTAACACTGATTGTTCTTGATTCGATTACTATCAACTGGTCTCCCCGACCATGGAGCATCGTCCAGCGAGGAAGCTCCAGCAGGAAACTTCACAAACCACTTTGACAAGTTCGATCAGTCACAGAACCCAGAACCTTCTCCATACACTGCACAAATCTTTTTTTTTTTTTTGTATTTCAGGTGCATTTTTTACCTTGTTTGAAATAATAAAGCATAATATGCTAAAAATGTTATGTTTTCTTCCATCCTCAGTATTAAAATGGCTACACAAAAATTCACCAGTTTTGATTTTTTTAAAAATGCACACCGATATGACAGCTGTCACAACACAATCTAACACAATTGTTTTGAATGATGTTAAAGACAACAAAATGCTACTAGAGCATCTTACGGAAAAAACAAAGCGGACTTTTGGGCCAACCCAACTGATCTTATGAAGGCTTAAAGAAACCTGCTCAGCCCTGGCACCACAAGTCCAAATATTAAGAGTAGGGAAAACAAAGTTCCATTTTCCAGTAAGTTTTAATTATTCTTCTAAATTCTTGGCTATGTACTAGACTAGTTTCTGACAAAACCTTCTAAGATTCCTCAGGATCAATGACAAGTTGACAATAAAAAAGTCATCTACAACATAAAACAAATAATACTCTCTGAATAGTCTGGGGCTATACATTGGGCAGGATGGGGATGAATTTTTTCCCATAAAGAACAGACACGTGAAACACACTCCTGGCTTCCCAGAGCAAACTATGTGTTTGTTACAAGTTCCTAAAGTCAAATTAAATTTCCTGCTTGGCATCAGACAATGTCTTTTGGAAGACAGGAAGAAAGCACCAAAATTCAGGAGTCAGTAAAGGAGAATAAAGTTAAAAAACTGAGCTTTGAAATGATTTTTGCCAAATTTACGACACATGCTTTGAAACTCTGCAAGCAAATTCTAAGTAGAATTAGGAAAAAATACTGAAAAACAAACAACACCTGCATCTCCTGCTTTTTCTTTTTTAGTCTTAAATACACCCCTTTGAACCATGCAACCAACTCAAACTCTAGGGCAAATGTTTAGATAATAATTCTTTCTAAGGCTACACACTTTAAATATAATTTATCATACAAATTACAGATGAAATCAGTATTTGTGTCCAACACAAGTTTGAACACTTAAAAAATCAGATGGACATCACAGCTATAAGATCACTACTTCTTGAAAGAGCACAAGGGATATGGCATTAACTTAGTTTTGTTCAGGGATATTTAAAAAAAATACATTTTGGGCCCTGGCTGGTGTGGCTCAGTGGATTGAGCACTGGCCTGTGAACCAAAAGGTTGCTGGTTTGATTCCCTGTCAGGGCACACGCCTGGGTTGCAGGCTGGGTCCCCAGTAGGGGGTGCATGAGATACAACCATGCATTAATGTTTCTGTCTTCTTTCTCCCTTCCCCTCTGTCTAAAAATAAATAAAATCTTTTAAAAAATGTATTTTGGTTGTTTTCCAAGGAATCTTAAGTGAGAATTCTTTTTCAGTATATTAGCATCAACATCTCATTTCTTGTCCATAAGAAACATCCCTCACTGCTTACAGGTGGGGTAGAAGGCATATTAAGAGAAATGGAACAAAAACATTAATGTGAACATACATATTTTAGAAAAATTTATGAAAGTGTACATATGAATTGAGAACACGGTGATTTACCTGGGAGAAGGGTAAAGATAACAACTGGAAATCCCGACCAGAATGTTGGAAATACAAGGGATTTAGCAGGTCTAAGCAGGTCTTAGGAGGACTAATCCAGGCTCCAAGACTAAATGAACTACCCAATTTAATGGCATAACGCAGCTAAAAGGGATTAGCATGGTGGCTGGCTAGCACACAGTTCAATAAATGTTGCTTCTCTCTCCCTCTCTCCTCCCCTCAACCAAGTTGCATGTCAGTTAAGTTTACAACTGCCACTACAATAATCACCTAAATGGTTCAATTGTGCTCCAGGCTTCCCAAGACACAAGGCCCTGTTATCAGCCTATTTTAAGGAAAATTTCATTACTATTATCTCAACAATACCAACCTTCTAGAGCTGCTGTGAGCATTAAATGATACCATACAAAGCAGCAAGCAGCTGAAAGTCCAATAAATGCTAGCATGAAGTTCCCAATTCTGCCTTCTCTCAAACACATCCTTTCTGTTGATGGTAGGAAGATATGTGTGTGCATGAATAAACACATGCATGAATGTGTGTGAAGGGTGGAGAGAACCAGGGATGCAAGTATCAGACACAGGACCCAGTTTTTGATAATTTCCCTTCTTTCCTCAAGATTCTGATATACCCCTTGGGTACCAATCTCATTCCACTGAGAACCCCTGCTACAGTGAGTCACTACAAAGGAGAGGGGTGAGCTCAGATGTACTGGAATGGGAGGAAATGGTCATGGGAGTAACAATCCCCATTCAGGATCCAGCTGACAAAAACACTAATCTCACCACAAACCCTATCTCTCCAATTAAGAGGCGGAGCTCCTGAAAATAGGACATCACGTCTTATACTTCCTTCAAAGTGTCAGCATAACACTAAGAACAGGACATTACATGCTTAAGTCACTGTCATCCTCAAAATTCAGTATTTACAAATTCAGTCTACATATAACTCTCCAGGAACACACACTGTGACCCTCAAGTAGCCTTTTACATAGGTCAAAAGGGAAATACTTTTAAAGCAGTTTCTGAATAAAATGTAGTGAGCATTTTCACCTAAAAAGGAATGTATCTTTAAACTCTAGTTCTGAAGTTCATGAATGGCCTGAAAATGTAGGCAGATTTCTGAGAAGGTACCCTTTTCCTTCCTGGAGAGCACACAGCTTCCATCACATTGTCAACAAACACCCAAACTGCTCAGTGGCTGAAGAACCACTGCCCTCTATTACTTCTTCCCTGGCTTTGAAGTTCAAGCTCTCATGTTCAAAGGCAAGACTTACTCAGCTTGACTTCTAGCATATTAAAAATCAAATGAAAGGATAGCAGCTACTCTTAGGACAGTGTACAATTAGTCGTTGAGAGAGGGACTTGTTGAGGCACTGATAATATTGTGGATTTAGATATGGTTACAAAAGAGTGTTAACTTTATGACAATTCACCAAGCTGAACAATTAAGATTTCTGTAAATATTTGAAGGTACATATATTTCAAAATTTTCTTTCTGAAGGTATATTTTAATAAGAAATTGAAAAAACAAACTAGTAATAAAGAGGGGTCACTATACAAAGCAGACATCAACATGTAATGGGAAAAAGAAGTCCTTAAAATTTAAAAGACCTTGTACTGAAGACCTGAAACCTCTGGGCAACCGCTAGTGCAACACTGAGGCCCTTACTCCATCAGCCTACGAGTAACTGAGGCCTGTCAATGACCACAGGAGGAAGCGTGAAAGCAGATTCTCCACCCTCAGCCAAGCCTTCAGGCTGACTGTAGCCCCAGCTGATAGCTTGACTTCAAATGAAATACCCTGGACTAAAGTCCTCAAGATAAGCCACTGAGATTCCTGAGGAAATCTACGAAATCATATATGTTTGGTGTTTAAAAAAAAAAAGACGCAATTTCTAAACACTCTCTTCCTTAAGATATACTGAAGTAGCCCCAGCAGTTATACCTACACAGACATTAGCTTATTGGTTTAAACTGGCAACTTTTCCTTCTCAAAAGGCTGTGGTGCAATGTTGCTTTCAAAACCCAACAGAATAAAAAGAAAGAAAATACAGCTGGTAATTATGAACATTAATTTCTGGATCAAATGGGGGTTAATTTCTCTGTAACATACCGAGTAGGAAGCTTCTCAATGCTTCTTTCTCCTACTTCCATCTAAATTAGAGATTCTATTAGAATAATGTTTTGTGTTTTATTGCGTAAGTGTTTGAATGATACCACATGCCATATACATCCCTTAACTTTTCCAAAGGTTTTTCTCATAAGAGGAAATATACTGAAGTCAGAATTATCAAGTACATGTAAATAAACTTATTACTATATAAATCTACAGAAGAGATAGATGGGTTCAGTGAGGGAAGGTAGCTATTCCAGTACCACCCAACACAAATGCAGCATGTTGTGAAATCAATGCACTAGTTCTTGCATCTGCTTGTACTTCTGAAGCCTGCTCAAAGAGAACATCAGAACTGGACATTTCAGCAGTCTGGCTCCGGTGTCTCTTCTCAGCTCTGTAGTGCCCAGCACAGCAAAGGGCCTTGCACATATTAAGCACTATTATCACAACTGGAAAAAAGTCACAAAAGTTACCATTTTTTCAATTTGAAATTCTCCAAAGTTGTACAGAACCCCCTTCTCAAAGTAGACTACCCATAGTTGCTATCATTTCCTTGCCTATTTTTAAAAGCTGGAAAAGACAACGATCAATTCTGCTATAATCAGGCTAAACTTTCTCACTGTTAAATATTAACCTGCCAGTTGTAACAGTTCTTCATGGCTCCCTAGAGTTAAACTGGTGGTCAATGTTTAATTACTGCACATTAAATTTAAAGCAAACTATGATTATTTGAAAACAGTATTTTCTGTTTTTACATAGTCATAATGCAGAATCCAGTGCATAATACTTTAAGATTCTGTGTAAGATCTGGCATAACAAGCAAATACCCCCTAGTATTCATACTATAATTAGTATATATTTGTTTGTACAGTAATGACATAGTTATAATACTATACATTCTTCCTTTTTCTCAAGACCCTGATCACCAGCTAGCACTATTAAAACACCTGAACCTTCCTAATCTTTTTTAGTACTACTGTATTCTAAGAGTTGCCTTCATCTTTTTCCAGTAAGTAGCCAGCAAGCAAAGACACTGAATCCCAATTATCTTCATCTAACTTTAGATATAAATTAAAAAAGGAGCATTTGCTTTATGAAGATAAATACAAATGAATGTTTTGCTTTTTTACAGTCAATACTCTGTAACCTCTACAACCTTGGTGGGTGTCAGCTGTGATCTAAGACCAATAATAAAAAAACCCACGACAATAAGGAGGTGCTTCCAGCCACTCCTCCGGGAAGCTTGCCCATGACATCCGCAAAGCTAAAAGACACATCAGATATTATTTTTTTATTACTAATGTTTTATGACACTTAACTCTTCCATAAAACACTTATCAAAAGAGATGCTCAAGACTTCAGCCTGAGAATCAAGACACTTACTTAGTGTTAATTAAAAAAAGCCAAAAACTGCTCACCCTGGTGGTTCAAAGAAGTATTAGATAATAATGACTCAACTATTTAGTACTACACTTGAAACTTTCAAATAATCACCATCTTGAATTTATAGGGCCCCCTATAAATTCTGTTCATTGCTGTTTGAACAGTGTTTTGAGAAAGGAATTCCCTCTTGGTGCACTTCATGTTTGTCTCTAATCCTTTTATATATTCATTCATGCCATATGGGGAAACTTGTCATCTTTTTATTAATGTTTTTCTACTACAATGTTAAAGTCTGTGAGTGCCCAATACTAAAAGTAATTTAGTGGTCTAACAGAGAAAAGCAATATATGCCTATTTTCTTTAAAGAGAAAAAAATTCTCTCACAAACTTATCCTACTGATATAAGGACCACTCGGGGAACAACATACTATACTTCTTAAAAGTAGAATAAAACACTGGCACAGTCCTCTTTTTAATTTTTCAAAGTTATTAACTTCTTACTCTGGTGGATTTGGGGTGGGTGGAAGAAAAACATTACTTTACTAAAAATAAGGTAGACTGTCCTGAGAAAGAAATGCTACAATGATTGCTTGGATGCACCTTGGCTTTCCTCTGCTGAGGAATGACCTTTTGTCAAAGTGTGGGAGAGATCACATTAAGAGATGCTTCTTTACATAAGATAAAACAGATGCATCTTCACAGAAGTTCATGAACTTCCTCTGAATTCCCCTTTGAACAGACAGCCTCGACAAAAAGGCAATCTGCTCAAAGCCTGCCCTGAAATCTCAGGGACACTCTTCTCCCCCAGAAGATAAGAGCACCCGTAACAAAGTTAAAGGGCTTTGGTTCACTTAGCCTTACCTTAAATAAATCTCCTATCGGTTCAGTGCTTTGGTTTTGTTTTAGAACGATAGATTTCTTGCCTACCCTACTCTATTAGAAGAATATATATATATATTTTAAAAGATTTTATTTATTTATCCTTAGAGGGGAAGGGAAGGAGAGAGGGAGAGAAAGATCAATGTATGGTTGCCTCTGGTGTGTCCCCTGCCGGGAACTGGCCCGCAACCCAGGTATGTGCCCTGACTGGGAATAGAACCGCCATCGTGTGGTTCGCAGGCCCAAGCTCAATCCACTGAGCTACACCAGCCAGGGCAGAATATTTTTTAAATCACATAAAATCTTTCACACTTCTTAGACATGGCTGCTATAAAACTCAAGGTGCTACACATTTATCATCATCATCATCATCACTTTCGTGATGATGTTTTACTACTAATTCTTTTTTAAAAATTTTTATTTATTTATTTTAGAGAGCTGGGGAAGGGAGGGAGAAAAAAAGGGAGAGAAACATCAATGTGTGGTTGCCTCTAGCACAACCCACGCTGGGGACCTGGTCTGCAACCCAGGCACGTGCCCTGACTGGGAATCAAACCAGCGATGCTTTGGTTCGCAGCCCTGCGCTCAATCCACTGGGCTACACCAGCCAGGGCTTACTACTACTTCTTAATTAGGCCACGATATTTGCTTTAAACACCAATCTTGTGGTCTTCCACCTGCACAGTTTTGAGGTAATTCTGTCCTAATACCTTGTCCCTCACACTCTGAAGATTTACTGATCCCTGGCCTGAATATTTAGTCCCTCTCTTCTAAATCAAAGGACCTGGTAGAAGTCACATCATTCCAGCCTCTTGTAAACATCACGTAAGGAATAAGGTCATTCACTTTACTTGAGAAATACTATATAATATGCACAAAAAGTGGTATTTGTTATGCTCTCTACTTTGCAGAACACAAACCTGTGCGCAGTTGCCTAGAAAATCCGAAGGTTTATAACGACAGATTTGTGTCAGTAACTGCCATAAAAACATCAGATCTAAGGCACAGATTGGAAAAACTTTATGGAGTTTGCATGAAATAACCCCGCACTCCTCCAGGTTCGGTTCGGGCGGTCCCTTCCTAGGTGGGGCCTGTGCCCTGCCCGTGAGAAGTGGCCTGGGCCCAAAGCACGCCTTTGGAAGCTCGGGAGCCTGATCCAGACCCTCCAGAGCGACGTCTGCACCCAACAGAGCACCTCCCGCGTCAGACACACCCCCTCCACCCCACGTTTCATGGGAGGTGTGGGCATTCAACTCCTTCACCGTGGAGAGGGGCGCCGGAGGGCGGGCGGGCCCAGGCCCAGGAACCCATTTTGGAGGATTGGGGAGCTCGGCCTTGCAGGCTGTGAGATTAGGAGTCTGAGAGGGAGGGGCACATCCACGGGAGGGGAGGCCGGAAGGGGGTCTCTCGTATTCGGGGGCGTGAGAAGGCAGGCGGCGGGAAAGACTCTGGAGAACGAGGTTTCACAGCGCGAGGTTCTCTTTTTGTTATTCGTTTAGGGCTGGCGGGTGGAATGGCTAAGTCCCCTCAGGGCAGAAGCGGCAAAGGGGTCTCCCTCCGTTCCGCGCCGTTGGGGCACTGAGGACTCGCGGAAGGCCTCCCTCCGGCGGGAAGACAGAGATTGCGGAGCGCGGTCGGCTGTGCGCGCCAGGGCGCTGATTCCCGCACCCCCAGCCCCGAGCCAAAGGCGTGGGACGGGGTGCGAGGGGATGGAGGAGGCCCCCCGGCCCGGGAGGCGGGAAAGGCCCCGGAGCCCCGGGACGGGCGGCGGCTGGGTCCCTGAGCAGCGGCGGCGCGGGCCCAGCAAGCCCCGAACCGGCCGAGCCCCGGGGCCCGTGTGCGCCCCACTCCCTACTCTGTGCGGCCGCCCCCTCCCCCGCCGCTCCTCTCACCTGCACATGATCCGCCATTTTGCTCCATTCATGCTCCTCTCGGGCCCCCTCCCCCCTAGCGCGCACCTCGGCCGGGTCGCAGCCGCTGCCGCCGCCGTCGCCGCTGCGCCTGCGCGCTTGGGGGGCCCGACGCTACGCTGGCGGCGTAACGCGGCTCAGCTGCGCAGGCCCGGCCGTCCGGCCGGTGGTTGGAGAATGCGCAGCGCGGTCGGGACGCCGTAAAGGCGCGGGCAACGTCAGCGGCCGGAGCCGTCGGGGGCGGGGGCTAGGGGGGCGGTGGCGGCGCGGTCCGGGGAGCGCGGAGGGAGGGGGCCGGGAACAAAGCTTTGTTTACATGGCTTTAAAGGGGCCGCGCGCTTGGGCTGGCTGGCGTTGGGGCGGGAGCTGACGCTCCTTGAGCTGGTCTCCGCGGCGAGGGCTCCTGGAAAGGCCGGGACCTGTCCCCACCCAGAGCCCCGCACCTGGCGGACTCCTCTCTTCTCGAGCGTCCTCCTCAGATTTTGCCCCTGGATGCCCCCGGTCCCCGCCGTTGGCCACGGCTGTGACACCGCATCCCTGAGGCGTCTGGCGCTGCGCCCACCGCCCATAACCCCACTTAGGATGCCTGCGTTCTTCTTGACTTTCCAAGCTTTCGCTCCAGTGGACAAGGGCTATTGCTTTCTGATCCTGGATTTTACCTGCAACCAAAATAGTACTCTCGTTTTCATTTTTATCCTTTTCTCCAAAATCATCCATGGAAATAGCCGCCAAATAATGGTGATGAGAGAAATATGCAGAAGGCGTAGCTCCAATCTTCCCAAATACCGTAGATCGTTATCTTAGAAGGCTGCCTCCTGAGAAGGGTCAGGTATTGAGAAGTGGGGTTGGAGGGGGATCAATGGGTTTTTAGGACCCTGGGCTCTGAGTGGGAAAGCCATCCTTCTGTGTCAGACCAGGTCAGTCCTTGCCTGCTGAAGCCAATTCCAGTCTTTCCCTCTAGGAATTACCGGTTAGATAATGACGGTTCCTGTTTTCCATCGGATTCCATCCTGGCTTCCCAATCAAGGCCCTCAGATTAGACTTTAGCTGCATTCTGAGAGTGTTGGTTGTTTGGAGTTTGTATTGGCTAGGGTCTAGCTACCACGTGCGATAAAAACGAAGATGATAGTGAATAACTCTGTCGTGGATAGAGTAGACTGGAGCTAAGAGTTCATTCCAATCTTCGTCCTCCTAGTGTGCTTCCTGGTTTGCAGGGGTAGGGCACCTAAAAACTACACTACCCAGACTTCCCTGCAGCTAGGGTTCTGCAAAATAGGTTCCGCCTATTAGATTCACTCAGATAAGATTGTGCAGACAGAGCTTTTGACTGTTGCCCCTGAGATGTAGTGGGGTTTTTGTTGTTGTTATTTGTTTTTCAACAACCTTACAATGTTGGAAGTTCCGTCAGTGTAGAGAGCAGGTGCTGCCTGACCATCATAGCTATAGTGGTATACTCTTGGAGTCACAATTTTTTTAAATTAAAAATTTCATTCATTCACTTATTTTTAGAGAGAGGGAAGGGGAGGGAGAGACGCACTGATTGTTTGACTCTTGTGCACACCCCAGCCAGGGACTAGGTCCCAGGCATGTGCCCTAACAGAATCAAACAGCAGCCTTTTGATCTTGTGGGATGACACCCAATCCCGCTGAGCCACACTGATAGGGGACTTAAGAGTTGGAAAATTTTAGTTTAGGGTAAATACTTATAAGCCTAGCAAGTAATGTATATATTAAAGCTTTTGTTTCAGAAACTACAGATAAGGCCCACCCTGGCTCCTGGGAAAACAGCTGACCTCCTGGGGCTCTGCTAAAGATTACCACCTGGGAACAATTGGCGGCATCCAGGCTATTGTGTTTCAGGGAGGGGCAAACAACAGCCTGCCCCTGGGAACAGCTAATCACCCAGGACAGGAAAGTTGCAGTTTCTTCTACCTGACCCTCTGTGAATTTCAAAACCCCTCTTCACACCTTGTTTATTCCCTGCTATAAAGAGAAGAGAAGATGGTCTGTTGGGTGGGTATGAACCCACCATTTTCTCGTATCCCCAGAGATCTGAATAAAGCGCCCATAAAGATTCAATTGCTGTCATTGCTTATTGGGTTTGGTAGTGACGGGCAGCCCGAACACTGGTGTCTTTTCCGGTTTCAACACCAGTCAGGGCAAGTCATAATTTCACTGTCAGTCTTCTAATACACTCTCTGCCTGATTGGGTAGAAGTTAACGGCTCCTGTGGACCAGGTGGAAATCCCATCTCCCACCATACCCTTCCCTACACTGGTTTCTCCTGTCCTCCCTATCTTAGTAAATGCTACCACCATTCATCCAGTTGCTCAGACTGAAAACCCAGGAACCGTCTTGATTGCTAGTGTCTCAGCAGACCCCATGCCCAATCCACTTGGAAGTCCTGTTGAATCTTTATGTAATACATACTCAAATCTGGCTGCTTCTCTCGTGACCACCACTAACAGCCGTCCAGGCCACCATCATATATCTCCTGGGCTCTAGTAATAGATTCCTAACTAGTTTCTCTGCTTCCTAGCTTGCCTTCGGATAATCCATTTCCCATATGGCTGCAGAACATTCTTTGAAAATCATAAATCAGATAATTCATACCCCTGCTTAAAAATCATTAAGTGGCCTCCCAGTGCATTTAGAAAACATTCCAAATCTTGGCTGTAGCCCAAGATGACATGTGAGCTGACCTCATCTCTGCTGTGCCGTCTCTTGTTCACAGTGCTGTGGTCCTTCTGACCTTCAGTTTCCTCACATCCAGGTGCTCCTGCTTGAGGGCCTTTACGTTTGAAGTAATCTCTGTCTGAAACATTTATTTCCTCAGATATTTAAGGGGCTGCTTCCCTCATGCTATTGGCTCTTTTTGGGGGGTAAGAGAAAATAACCAACTTTAATGCGTACATATGTATGGGAACCCCACAAACATGAGAGAATCAGAGACCCCACATGCACGAGAGGTTCAGAGTCGGAAAGGAAATATGGGCGTGTAGCATTCTGAGCTGAGGATGAGAAGGTGCCCTGGGGCCTTCAGAGGGCCACTGCAGGATGAGAAGAAGAGCAGACGTTTAGTGAATAGAAAACTTTCCTGCCCTGCAGACAGGTCGGAAGAGGTTGTCTCTGATCTCCTATTGTGGGCAAGGCCCCTGATTTAAGCTCTTCTAGGTAGTTAAGGGAGGCGGGGCAGAAGTTTCTTTTGAACCTGTGGCTAACGTTGCCTTTAACTCAGAACAATCTGCAAACCACAGAGGCACATCTCGGGGTGATTTGTTCTGAACCCCCACAGTTCCCTCCTCTGAAATTTCCTCGAAAGCTTCACATTCCAGAATTCGACTTGGTAGATCCTTCTGTACCTCATTAAACTGTCCTCAGTCTTGAGAACAGTTCAGTTCAGTTAAATAGTTGGGTCTCCCTCTAGGAAGTGGTGATGCAGGTGGGCTCCCAAAGACAAACCTATGGTGCGAGCGATTGGGGAGGCGTCTCTATGGAAACAAAAACAAAGGTGAATGATTGGAGCAGACAGTAATCTTAGTTTCTGAGTTCTGGAGGCAGCCAGTCAAGATGTCTAGACGTCTAGCTCGAATTGCCTTCATTTCCAGTTCAGTTTGATCTCAGAGAGGCTCTTCTCGTTGGTTGGTGGAAGCGGCCCCCCGACCCCGTTGCTGTCACACTGACAGCACACTTGGACGTTTGCACTTTTCATTGTCAGGGTTTCCCACCAAAAAAGTAACCGTGGCACAACGAAGATTCGATCTGTCCTCTTTACGCTCTGTCCCTAGTGCCTCTGTACAGAGTAGGTGCTTAATAATAAATGTTGAACTAATTAACTTCTTTATAGCGCAGTCTCATTCTAATGGTGTGTGGGGCTCATAGGAGAACATAAAGCATTTGACATGTTAGGTCAATAGTAAGTAACATAATTATGTTATGTTATAAGCCTTTCAGAGTTTCCAGAATTGGGTTCGTGTTCTCTCTCTCCTGGGTTCTCTTTTTTACTGAGTACTGAGAAAAGTGATATAGCTAATGGAGAAATGATGAGGACTAGGAATGGAACTCAAGAGACTGGTACTGTCGTCCCTCCCCCACAGTCAGGAACCACTGGGGTGGGAGGTGAGGGGTGTTCCTTCCTAGCCAATAAAGCAAAAAGAAATGCCAAGGGGCACCCTACACCTTACTTGTGCCTCCTTATAAATGGTTCCCATACAATGGTTTCTCTGTTCATCACTGGTGCCTGGGTGACCTAAGGGCCTCTAATTTTCTGCCGTCAGCTGTGTCTTGGAGTTAAGTCTTCTGAGCCACTGATCACAGGGGTCCACCTGTAGCTATAAAGAAGGGGTTAGTGCTTCCACTGCAGGGTCAGTCTTGCCAAGGAAAGTGGGAGGGGCCTAAAGGGTGTCCCTCTTAGGACACTCCTGCTGCGTTATCTTTTGCAGACGACAGCCACAGGCAGAGAACTTCTTCAACTACTACAGGCAAGGGGGACCACGAGGGTGTGTGGTATACCTCAGGCTCAGGCCTCCGGGTTTAAATAGCTGTCCAGTCATCTGGTAAGCTCGGGCGCCCCCCTGTGGTTCCGACTGGAACTGGGTTTGCCTTATGGAAAGGCAATGAGATCAGAGTAGAGGAAGAGCATCTATTGTCTTGCTATCCAGAGTGGGGTTGGGCCCACTCACCAACAGCACCAGCATTTCAGGTCTCACTCCACAGCTCCTGCGTCAGAGTCTGCCCTTTAACAAGATCTGCACATTTCAGGCTGAAAGGCACTGCTCTGTCGGTGGCCCTGGAAGCCCTTCTCGCTCTATAGAGGTGCTGATGTTGGCTCTCAGGTGGTGTCTCTCCTTAGGGGCTGGAGAGATGGAATCAGCCTGGTCCCATTTCCAGACTCCTGACCACTTCCCTAAGCGTGTGTCCCACCGGCATCCTTGGTCCACCCTGGGTCTCTGGATCATCCTGTTGGAGCCCAGGCAGCAGGCCGAGTGCCAGGAGCTTCACGTGACTCAGCCGTCTCCTCCAAAGGCTCACAACATTCATCTTTTAAAGCTGTTTGATAAAACACACCGTGTGTGCAGCAGGAGGCCTGAGCTGTGCACTCTCTGCTCTCCTTCCCAAGGCACTTGAACTCCAGGTGGTAGAGGAAGTGGCCCAGTTACATAAGCCCCAATTATGGGGTTACCCCAAGAATGCTGGTTTAGTTCTCCCGGTCCCTCCAACACTCTGCACCGTGCCTCCGTCAGATTGCTTCATGGAACCATCTGGCTGTAAGTTAAATGTTCTCTGGGAAGCTCAGGTTCCCCCAAACAATGTACCTTCTTGCATGAAGCCCAGATGCCACTTTGGAGCCAGCAGTAAAAGGACTGTTGAATTGCAAACCAGAAACCCTGGAACTTCCTTCCCCTGCAGCCCTGCGACCTCAGGAGGAGAGTTACCAACAGGTGTGTCAAACTAGCCCTTCCTTTTTCCAGGGCTGGGTAGTGTGGCTGGTAGCCGTGTGTGCCTGGGAGCTTTGCTAACTAGGAAGCACTTTTGTTTCGGTAGCTGTGCATTGATTTTTAAAAAGATATAAGCGATTGCTATTGTAACTTAAAAAGATAATGTCTGGATGAAACTCAAGTGTCTTTATAACGCTCACCAGGCCTGGAAGGATGGCAAAATCCCCCAGGTTGGATGTGGTCTGGGAGGGGAGCATGTGAGGACGGTCATTGGTCTGACACCTCAGGGAGGCCGGGGGAGCATGCGTTGTTGTTGGGGGCAGGGAGCACTCCTGTGTCCTGCGAGCTGAGGGGCCTGTAACTCGGTTCTTATCGTGTCCTGAGGCTTGGGATCCAGTTTGGTGGCCTTGAGCACATCCCCCAGGCCTTCCTGAACCCGTCTCCCCACTTTTAAGTTAGGAAGTTGGGCTGGTCAGTTTCTAAGCTGTCTTCCAGCTCTGTCATACTAAGCACCCAGCTGGAGTGTAGGGGCCTTTTGTTGTGGGCTTGACTCTCAGGCTTCGTTTCTGGGTCTCCTCCTTCCGTGGGTCAGCCACTCTCCTTGGTGACTCCTCACGCAGGCTTTTGTACCTGAGCTGTTGCTCGCCAAAGAGCTGGAGGTGGGCCGTTTGGAACGTAACTCTTACTGACTGAAAATGCAGGAAGTTCAGTGTGAAACTCAACTCATCAAAAAGAAAAAAAACACACACACACACAGGACAAGAAACCACAGGGCCTATCAGCCTGTCGTCATCAAGCAGACTAGAATAGTGCAGAGAACTCTAGGCAGAGAGGAAATGAACTTGAGAGCAGGGGGAACACGCCGTGGGGCCAAGAGGAGAGAAAGAGGGTGGCAGTGGAAGGAGCGGCCGGCCACCGAGCGGGGCACCGCGATGGTGGGAGGATGGCAGATGCGGTGAAGCAGGGTTTCCTGTACCTTCAGCAGCAGCAGACTTTCGGAAAGGTAGGAAGGGCGAGGCTGGCCTGCAAGTAATTGCCAGGGAGGGGAGGAGTGGGCCGAATGCCCCCCAACCCTTGTGGGATGGTGGAGACGGTGCCATCCACCAAGTAGACCCAGAGCTGAACTTGGGAGGGCTCCTTCCTTCGCGGCTGCTTGCTCCCCGCCCCCCCAGCAGGCCCCACACTGTGCTCTCTGCTGATGCTGCTCCCCACCCTCCCGGGAGAGGACGGTAGAGGGAGGCTCTAACTCCCTCTCTTACCTTTCTTGCTCTGTGGTGACTTCTTCTTACGGGGACACCTTGGAAGGGAATGAGAGAAGCAGCAGAGAGGGTGACTCAGGGCTGCAGTGGGGGTCCGTCCTTCTTGCCCGCCCCATGGGGGGGGGGCGGATAGGTTTGGCTGGTGTAAGCTTGAGCGGAGAGCCCCAGTGTGCCTGACCTCCTTCTCCTTCCCGGGCCTCCTGGAAGCAGGAAGTCCTCTTTTCCTCAACTGACCCACACTGGACACCCCCCTCTCTTTGTCTCTCTCCTCCCATCTCTCTCTCCCCCTTCCCCCTTCCCCTCTTCTCTCCCTTTCCCCCTTTCTGCCACCCTGTCAAGAGATGAGGTGGGAGGTTCAGGAGGGTCAATCGAAGGTCCTGGAGGGAGGGCCTTCTACACACGAGTGATGATCTCCATGTGGGCCCTGGCGCTGCCCTCCCCTCCCTTCCCCTGGGTCTCAGGGACTCACAGGCTTTCTGCCTCTAGGCGTGGACCCCCTGGGCTGGGCCTGCCTGGCCTCGAAGTCAGCCTTCACTGTGCTGTCTCTGCCTCCAGCACGCTCTCTGCGGTCCTCTCAGGCCTCGCGCTGGTTTGCCTGTGGTGATCCCCAGCTCCAGTGCTTTCTGATTCCTCAGGCCCTGTTTAAGTTCTTCCTGGGCTCTTTACTACTCTCCCCATCCCCAAGTGGCTGCCCCAGTCCCTTCCCATGGTTCCACCACTTCCCTTTGGTCACCGTCTCTCCATCTCTGGTTGGCTCCCTCTCCACACCCCCTTGCCATGCGTCTGGGTTCAGAAATGGCGCAGGTTTGGGGCTACGCTGTATGGACAGTCGGGCTGTGCCTTGGCCCGGCTGGAGCTCCAGGAGGGCCCGGAGAAGTCGCGCCGGGGAGAGGCTGCCCGAAGGGTGATCCGCCTCAGTGACTGTCTGCGGGTGACTGAGGCCAGTGGGGAGGCCAGCAGCCCCAAGGACACCAGTGCCTTCTTCCTGGAGACCAAGGAGCGCCTATACCTGCTGGCGGCCCCCACAGCCGAGCGAAGTGACTGGGTGCAGGCCATCTGCCTCCTAGCCTTCCCTGTGAGTTGTGTGGGGGTGCAGAACGGGCAAGGGGGTGGGGGCGGCTACTACTTGTGGTGGGCAGGTGTTGTAAGAGCCAAGGCTAGGGTGCTGGGGGTGGTTCCTTGGTGGGGTGACCCCCATCCAGAATGCAGATGGGGCAGCAGGCTGAGTGTGCCCCGAAAGAAAGCCTGGGCCTGACGGGGCCCTTGCGCTTGGCGACAGTGCTGAGAGCCTGGCCTTCTCCCCAGGGCCAGAGGAAGAAGCTGTCAGGGCCGGAGGGGCCGGGCAGCCGGCCCCACATGGAGGAGAATGAATTGTACAGCACCAGGACCACAGGTGAGGGGCCGCCTGCCGTCCCCAGGGCGCGGTGGGGCCAGGGGGCGGAGGTGTGGGCCAGCCTTCTGGCTGCCTGCCTTTGTGTCTTGAGTCTTCCTGCCTGTGGTTGTCCCCTGCCCAGCTAGCCCCTTATCAGCCTCTCTGCATCACTTCCGGGCGTGGCCCAAGGTGGAGTGCCCTGCCCGCCCTGACTGTCAGCCCTTCACCCCAATTTGCCCCCACTTGCCAGCCGTGCTGGTGGGGCAGGGCGGGGCTGAGGGGCTCAACAATGGGGCTGCTCTGAAGCCTCTGTTGGTAGGACCTGAGCAACATCTAAAAAGAAAAAAGAAAGGCTTGCTTTCTGTGGATTGAAGGTGTCCTGTGACAGAGAGCTTTTTGCTGACAAGGCAGTCCCCCCACTGTGGTCTTTCTGGTCTTTGGGTGGGTGTGTGTGGGAGGAGAAGGCGGGGACCACGTCCAGGCTCCTCCCACAGTGGGTGAGGAGGCTGACAGCTGCGAGGGCAGGGTGGGGTGCACCTGTGGCTGGGATGGGGGGCCTGGGGAGGTGGCTGGTTTGATGGGACGGAAAAGCCAGGGCTGTGGCTCTGGCAACAGAGTAGGAAGGATGTGGGCACAAGGTCGGGGTGCATGTGGCCAGGTCAGGATGCCTACCAGGGGAAGGAGAGGTGCATGGCGTTTGGGGGAGTTTGACTGATGCGAATGACTGTTTCTAGTGGCCTCTGGCCCGCACTCATTGAGAGCAGGGCAGAGGTGAGGCCAGTGAACAGCCTTCTCTCTCCTCTCTCCCCAGTGGTCCCCTGCAAGGAGTTTGCTGTGACTGTGAGACCCACAGAAGCCAGTGAGAGGTGCCAGCTCCGGGGGTCCTATACCCTCCTGACTGGAAAGAATGCCCTGGAGCTGTGGGCTGGCCCAGAGCCCCGCACCCAGCTGTACGACTGGCCCTACAGGTTCCTGCGGCGCTTTGGGCGTGACAAGGTGAGCTGGGGGGGGCGGGGCTCAGCAGGTGGGTGGAGAGGGAGGATGAGTGAGGGGGGAAGAGACGGTGGGGGGAGGTGCAAGGGGCCCTTTGAAGGTGAGACAGAGGGAGGAGGGCGGGAAGAGGAGTCAAAGGCCCGACAGAGGGCATAGGGAGGGAACGAGAGGAGGGGCAGTGAAAGCAAAGAAGCTGCTGGGAGAGAAGGTAGAGGAGGGCGGCCAAGGAGAGACCAGGAGAGGCGAAGTCGGAGGTCAGTGGTTGCAGGTATTCCTGGGGATGAAGTGCGTGCCCGGCTCCACAGGTGGGTAGATGGGAGGGGTGATGAAGGGAGTGGAGAAGGAGGTGAGAGTGGGCTTTGATGGTAAGGAAAAGCATTGAGGGAGGTAGGCAGAGAAGAAACAGCTCGGGCAGAGGGCCACGGGTGTGAGTTTTGGAGCTGGGTCCAGGAGAATCCACCCTGTGCTGTGGCCTAGCCAGTTGTCTGCCTTTCCCCTTCGTCCCAGGTAACCTTTTCCTTCGAGGCTGGCCGGCGGTGTGTCTCGGGAGAGGGCAACTTTGAGTTCAAAACCCAGCAAGGCAATGAGATCTTCTTGGCCTTGGAAGAGGCCATCTCCGCCCAGAAGAATGCAGCCCCTGCTGGGCCCCAAACCCAGCCAGGCCCAGGGCCAGTGGCGCAGCCCCGGCCGGAAAGCCCCTACTCCCGGCCCCACGACTCACTGCCGCCACCTTCGCCTACGGCCCCGGTGCCCAGCTCCCGGCCTCGGGGGCCAGAGGGGGAATACGCAGTGCCCTTCGATGCGGTGGCCCGTAACCTGGGGAAGAGCTTGAGGGGCATCCTCATGGTCTCTCCCCAGCCCCCCGCTGACCCTCTGTATGACAGCATTGAGGAGCGCCCACCTTTGAGACCCGACCACATATACGACGAGCCTGAGGGAGTGGCAGTCCTGTCCCTGTATGACAGCCCACAAGAGCCCCAGGGTGAGGCCTGGAGGAGGCAGGCCACAGCAGATGGAGACCCTAGTGGCCTCCAGCACATTTACCCAATGGGGAAGGACTGGCCACAGGAAACTGAGTATGACAATGTTGTACTTAAGAAAGGCCCAAAGTGATGGTGGGCCGAGGAGTTGGGGGCCCCATGGAATGGCAGTGCTGGGAGGCGCCTGTGCACAACAGGAGGGGTGGGAGGCTGGTGAGGAGGAGCATGATGGGGAAGGCAGGCCTCCCTTCTGGTTTTTGCTGATGACTCCTGCCCACTGCGCCCCAGGCACTGCCACTTGCTCCTCCCACAATCCTAGGCTCCAGCTGCCCTTGTCTGGTCCCAGGAATTGTCCCCGGGGGTCTGTTGGGTGAGTCACTGCCCCAAAGCAGGAAGTGCGCTCTGAAGAGACCCACCCACCTCCTACTCCTTTCCCACTTCCTCTTGTTTCTTTCCCGGGTCCAAGGGAGCCCCAGGCCTCTAGGGCACAGGACAGAAGGATGTCAGCCAACTGCCTGGCTTGTGCAGGCCTTCTGCCTGCTGATGTCCCCTTTGGAGGACAGCCCCGGTGGGTGGCTGCAGCACCCGGTGGGTTTTGGACTCCCCTGTGGCATTAAAGTTTCCTGAAAAGCACCCGTGTGGCACCAGTGCTGTGGGGGTGGAGGTGGGCCAGCTGCAGCCTTGTGAGGAATGGACGCTTCAGTCAGCCACCACCAGTACCTCCTCTCCCAGATGCACCGTCCTCTGGGGGCCTAGGCTGGGTCCCAAACACCTGAGCCAGGGGTCTGCAGAAGTCAGGGCCCTGCAGGAAAAGGTTCAGCGTCTCTAACCCTTTGCTGGTATAGGGCCAACACCAGAAACATGGTGGGGAAGGGGGTGGGGTATGAAGAGCTGGCCTGGAGGACAGGAAAGAGCTGGCAGTTCGAGCCTCTTCTGTGCCAGAAAGGTGATGGACCCCTTTCAGCTCCTTGCTTTCCTTGAGACTTGCCCTCTTTGTAAAATGTGGGGTCCCACCACATGGGCTCCAAGAACCCTTTCCACCCCATAATTCCCCATCGGCCTTTGCGTCTGGTTTCCCTGCAGGTCAGGCCTGTGCACTGTCTTCTTCAAAACCTGCTTTCCTGGAAGGTAGGTCCACACATTGCTGCTGCCAGCCAGTCAGCCAGGGCCACAGAGCACCGTCCGTAGGCTCTGGACTGTCCTGGCCTTGAGCCACCTACAGCCCAGAGAGGGCTGAGACGGGCACAGATGTCTACCCTGAGAGGGGACTTAGTGCCACAGGATGACTCAGGGCCTTGGGTCAGAAGAGATACCTCAGGGTTCACTGGAGAACCCAAACAGGCTCCCTGTGGAAAGTGGCATTTGGGGGGGCTGTCGCTGTCGGGGGTGGGAGGGGACTTGATGGCGATTAAGGAGATGTGAAGAGAGCATCCTGGACAGACAGACCAGCCGGAACGAAGGGGCGGGCAGTCTCAGGAAAGAGCTCTGCGTTCCGAGTGGAAGGCACACGGCAGCCTGTCCGGAGGATGGGCTCTAGCCACATGGTGGAGGATGTGTGCCTAATAGGGTGCAGGACAAGGCTTCTGAGCAGAGTCCTGCAGGAGCTGCACCCCAGGGCAGTAGAGCCCTGGAAAGGGACTGGGTTCTTGGTGGGCGGGGCCTGATGTGCCAGGGGCATTCAGAAAGGACTGGGGGCGGGAAGGACGCTGTGCAGGCGGGGCCTGCAGACCCTGGAGTCACACTGGATGTTGAACACAAAGAAATAGGGTTTTCAGAGGGATTCGGGTTTGAGGAAGGAGAGCTTAGTTTCTGACATGTTCAGGTTAAGATGGCTTTACTCTATCCAGCCAGAGGTGTGCCAAAAGCAGCTGGCGAGGGGCTCTCCCCTGGGAGGGAGGTGAGACAGAGACCTCAGGATCTCCCGGTAGCCTCCCAGGTGTGCCGTAAGGTGTATCATCTCTCGGTGCCTCTGCCCTTGTTGAAGGAATCTCAGGCATCTTCAAGCAGGCTGAAGACAGGCTGGAAGCCTTCCAGAAGCCCTGAATCTTTTTGTCTGTGCCAATGGGCTGTCCCTGCTGCCACCACCAGCACTAGCCCCGGAAGACCCTGTCTCTAAAGGTTTCAGGTGCTTCCCAGTCGGGGCTTGGCATGGTGGGACTCGACTGGGGCCCTCAGGCAAGGATGCCCCCTTTCCTGTTTCTATACGAAGCAGTTGAGGTGGGTGCTCCAACTCAGCCCAGAAGGGGGCAGTGTTAGCCTGTGGAAAAGGCTGCCAGGGGGGGTTGTCTGCGCCAGGCCTGGGGGCTTGGCCCTGAAGGAGAGAAATTAAATATTTATGAACCCAAAGAATGGAGGGTATAGCTTGAGGAATCTGCATTTCAGAACTTGTTCCTTCAGATACGCAGAATCCTCTGTCCTCCTCCTCTTCCTCAAGATCCCGGGACTTCTGAATTCTTTGTTCTGGTGCTACAGGCCTTGCTGGAAAGGGGAAGTGGTAGATTGGGGCTGTAGGGAGAGGCGGGCGAGGGCTGCCAGAGGGGAAGTGGAACATTTGGGGAACTTGGAAAGGGTAATGAAAGCCCTCGAGACCGTTGTTGAGGACGCTGACCACACCGCCAGGGCCGTCGCGGAAGACGACTAGGCGGGTGGGCCGACCGCACCCCCGCTGCTGAAACATGCATTGTCTCTTAGTTCATCCCCCTGCGAGCCCCACCACCCGCCTGGAGCCCCCTCACAGAAGGGCTGGTGGGGACCTTGGCTGGGTGGATTCATGAAGGCACGAGTCACGGGGATCTGCCTCCTCAGGCAGAAGCCCCGAGGCAAAGCCCTCCTTACAGGGTCTCTGCCCCCTCGGGTGGAGGGGCCAATTCGCAGGTCAGGAGACAGACTAGTTTCAAAAGGGGCAGGGCAAAGTAAGCCTGAGGACTGAGGAAGGGTCCTCAGCTCCGGGGTCTGTGTGCTACCTGCAGCTGTCGATACCAGGGACACTGTTTCCGTGTGCCAGCTATGATGCAGAGGCAACTTCAGGGCAGGTGAGGACCGCCCTGTGACTGGTGCCCATCACAGATCTGTGCACAGGGGTTCACGTAACCGCGCATGCGCACATAGGAGCGCATGGCATCGCTCTCCCTGCTCCATTTCTTCCTCCTCTCTTTTGCCTCCTCCTGTATTTTCTTTTTCCAGAGCATATGAATGGTGTGTGAGTGTGTGTGTTGGCCTGCAGTCCACCTGGAAGCCTGCTCCCAGGCCAGGGACCCCGGCGAGCTCCAGCCTTGGAGCTTCAGAGTGAACCGAGGCCCAGACTGCCTGCGCCTCTCTGCTCCCTCGGCTCCTCCCTGATGGCAGCGCGCAAGCTGTTGCTGCCACCACCTTTCAGCTGTGATGCTAAGCAGCCTCCAGCCTCCTGCCTCATGGGCGCTGATTCAATTAGCCAAGGTGCCCACCTCCTGCCAGGGCCATTTATAAAATCAGCTGGGGCAGCTGGAGACTTCAGGGAGGGCAGGGCTGGGCAGCAGTGGGGAGGTCGGTGAGCTAAGTGGGGAGGCAGAGAGAGGAATGGGGGTGGCTGGTAGGGGCATCTGGTCTGATTAGCTATCAGGCTGGCTTTCCTGGGCAGGGGGTGGGGCATCACTGCTGCGCTCTGATCCTCAGCTCCCGGTCTGATGCCTGCTGGCCAGTGCACAAAAAGATCTATCCAACTCCAGGCTCTCTTCCTAGCTCCCCCCCCCCCCACCCCCGTAGGTTCTGAGGGATTTGTGGGGAAGCTGGAGTCGCAGGGCTGGGTTGAGTAATTCTGGGACCTGCACCCCAGGGCCAGGGCAGCCTGTGCTTTGAGGAGTCTGATGAGAGAGGGTGGGCTGGGAGGTGCACTGAAGGTATGCCTGGGCGGGTGGCAGCGTTTGGGAAGATGATGTTCTTGAGTTCGTACAGCATTCTCTTGTACTGGCTGCTCTGGGGGCAGTTTGGTGTGGTTGGTTAGGCACACAGACTGGAGCCTGGCTCTCTGTGTTCAACGTCTGGCTCTGCCGCTTGCTGGCTGTGTGTCTCCGTGCACCTGTTTGCACCTCTGATAGTAGTAATTTGTCGCCAGAGGCTCGCTGTGAGTAAAGTGAGTGAGTGAAGGCACGCTCTCTAGAACAGTGCGCGGCACACCCAGAGCTGCAGCGAGCTCCACGGTCCAGGGCCGTGTGGAGACCCTGGTGGAATGCCACTCCACCTTCCAGGGGCCCCACCAGGCCAGCAGCACGAGGCAAGATGTGCCTTTTTACAGGCAAGGAAATGGAGACATAGACAAGTAGAGTCCCTTATCTTTGGGGGTAAACTCAGGCTTTGTGGAAGTGGGAGGACCTGCTTGGGGGGGAGAGGTAGGATTTTGACGGGGAAGAAAGAAAAGTGGGACGTATTCCAGGAGAGGTGAAGCGGCCACATCAAAGGCCTCTCTGCTTCGGGGCATGGGTGGCTCCTGGCTGAGCGCCCTCTGCACAGCTGCGCAGAGCAGGCTTGCCCACCCCGTGGTGCCCAGAAACGGGAGAGCTTGGAAGGAGAGCTGCTTTCTAGACTAGAAGGCCTTTGGCTGGAGGCAGGGCTGGAGAACCAGAGCCACAGAGCGCATTTCTTCCTTTCATCTGAGCTGCTTGCTGCATCCACTCCGGGCCCTGCGGCTGGCACAGGGGGCACGGGGCGGACTCCCTGCTGGGCAGGAGCTCCTGGTGGTCCCGTTGGCATTGGCCCACCAACTGGTGTGACCAGTGAGTGTGTGGCCTCCGGCGCCCCTGTCTTCCTGTGCCCATCTCCAAGCCCCGAAGGGGAGGCTGGGTGGAGGGGCACACAGGGGCAGAGAGTACTCTGAAGGAGGTCTGCCTTCTCTCCCACTAGGATGCGCACGTCCCACGGGCGGGCTTTATTCTTCACCTAATGTGTCATTGTACCTGCAGCGACTAACGCAACACCCAGCAGAGGGTCCACAGATTTGGATAACGCTCCCTTGATGGAAAGAATAAAGGAGGCCCACTTTACTTGGACTGGGGGAACTCAGGTGCTCCCTCAAATGCAGTGGGTTGTGGACTCCTGAGAGGATTCTTCATCCAGGGAGGATCCCGCTGACTCCAGGAACCTCTTCCTCAGGTTTGGGGCCTGCCCTTCCTCTCCCAGCTGGGTTCTTTTAAATGCCATTGCCCCAGGCAGGGCCTCATCTGAGCGACTAATAATCCTGGGAGGCAGCTAGTGGGAGAGGCACGTGCCTGGCCTTGCCGGAGGCAGGCAAGGGAAGGAAGGGCCCACGCTGGGAATGGCCAGAAGCTGGGTCTTGGAGTAAGGAGGCCTGCTGGTGTAGTGCCTCTCTGCCTCCTAAAACCTGGCAGCCAGGCCCGCGGGTGCAGGAGGCACACACGGGGCGGTGGGTGCAGGGCACACTTCTTAGCAGACCAAATCTGGGATGGAACCGAAAACTGGTAGGTTTCCCCTGTCACCGCCCGCTCGGCTCCAGTGTCACCTCCAAACCCGCTCTGGGGAAACCCCTCTGCCCTGGTGTCTCAGGGGCCTCAGCAACCTTTTGGCCCGAGTCCTTGTCTTCCACTTAAGGAAACTGAGGCCAAGTTCATTTTTAATCCCTCTCAGATGTATTTATATCTTACCAGAATTTGCTTACTGTTGTGCTTAATGCAAAGGAACAAGTCACTGATGTTGAGACTGGCGATGTCCACCGGGAGATCATTTTTGACCTATGTGTGTGGGGGCACGGGGAGGGCTCTACCACCTCTAAGCAAGGCTTTCTTCCTTTCCCCAAAGTCATGTGGGGGCTGACAAATATTGACACTTTTCCTTGTGCCCCTGAGCTCTAGGCTGGGCTAGTAACCAAGTTAACAGGAGAAAACAGTTTGATACTTGCACATGGGGAGTTCACGTAGGCGTGATGAATCCATGGACATTCCAAAGACAGCGAGGCAATATTGGGTATACTTGGGACAGAGGAGAAAAGGAAGGGAATGGGGTCCTGGATTTCCGAAGTGAGAATGGGCGGTTTGAGGAGGGCGTTGAGGAAGAGGGGAGCGCACAGAGGGCGAGAGGGCCCTTGCTAGGGACTCGGAGACAGCGGGCTGGGGCGGGCCTGAAACCTGCTCCCTTACCACACTTCACTGGGCTAGAGCAGCACCTCTAGGCCTTCCTGAGGCAGGTTTCCCTGTTGGACTCTCTTGGGCAGGAAAGGGAGGGAGGGTCAGAGGTTCTTTCTGAGTCTTTTGTTTCTTACTAAACCACTTAAAATCAATATTTGAAAAAGCAGCTTCAGGTGGCAGAATTTTGGTTGCTTCAATCACCACACATGTCTCAGGGCAAACGCCCGGGAAGTGAGCCAGAGGCCCGGGTTAATCCAGGGCAGCTGGCACGGAGCTGCCCATTTTCTGCGGGTCACCTCACTGGTCCATTCGGGAAGGATGGCCAGGCAGGCCTATTCCCTTTCCATTGTCCTCCAAGAACTAGCCCCACCCAGCCCCTTGTGCATCTTATCCTTCGCCCCAGGGCGGCTGTCCTCTGCAGGCAGCTCCCAAATAGGGCGCACGCAGCAGCCAGACCTGGCTCTGGGGTCCTGATCCCGGCCTCCACCCACAGACAAGCGCGACTCAGCCAGTCCAGGAGTGAGTTCAAGGTGAGGGTGGGCTAGGCACTGATGGAGAGGAGACCGACTGTGGACAGGCGAGCAGGGTGGGTCTTGCTGACCAGAAAGATTTGGACTCACTAGGAACAAACAGATGGTGGCTGGGTGAGGAGCCAGAGGTCCCAATGGGGCGGGGGTTGGTATCCAGGGAGCTGGGGGCAGTGTGGGAGCAGCTGGGATGGGACCTCCTGCCTGGTCACAGAGGAAGGAGAAGCCTCAGGGAGCTGTGGCTTGATCGAAGCAGATCCCAGGGTCGCCAGGTGGCCTGGGTGGTGGCTTTGTGCAATCTCAGGGTTATGCTTGAGAACCAGTGAGAAAAATTCTCCAGGAGAGCTAGCTGAGAGGGAGTGGGAACCTGGCTGGCTCTGGGGGTGGGATGCCGTCCTGGGGGAAGGATTGTGGCCCGGAACGTGGCCAGCCTGAGTGGGCTCAGTGGGGACCAGCTGGGTGTGGGGCACGTGGGTTCTCCGTGCACAAAGGCCTGGGAGGCTGGAGACGAGCCGCTCATGGGAGGTGGGAATGGGTGCCCAGAGCCAGGCATCCAGGGTCTGGGGCCTGCAGGGCCAGCTGGGCCTGTGGACCAGCCAGACCCAGCCTGAATCCAAGGCAGAGCCTGGGCCATAGCTCTGCGGGCATTTGGACTTGCAGGCTTTGCCAGATCCTGACAGCCGACCTGTGCTCTCTGGTTCCTGCCTCTTGCGTGGCCGGCTCAGCTCAGATCCCTGCTTCCTGTGGACAAAACAGAGCTGCACTCCTCCAACACAGCCCCCCAAAAAGGCCTTTTGACTCCTTTGATGGCTAAGGCAGCGAGGCCGGCAGTGGGGCAGAGGGCTGTGTGCTTGAGGCATCTTGGCTTGTTCAGCAGCTCCATGCCCTTAACCTCCTGTGTCCACGGCGAGGGAAAGCATGGGATGCCGGCCGGAGCACTGGACTAGGAGCTATGAGCCCTGCTTGGCTGTGGGACCGTGGGCAGGTCTGCACCTCTGCACCTCTCAGGGCCTTGCTTTGCCATCTGCAGAATGACAGAGCTGGATTCTAGATTAGAAGACCTTTGAAGTCCCCATGAACTCACTCTGCAGCCCCTTGTTCTGGGGAAATTGCCAGGACAGCAAGGCAGAAGAAATGGCTTTGATAAGAGGCAGTTTGGAAAACACGGGGCCAAAAGTCTTATTTTAAACACGTGGTGGGCGGGCCACTGGGATTCAGGCTTTGTCCCTGAGGGACAGAGGTGCGTCCTGGGAGAGAACTCCCCCTAGAGGAAGGAGGTGACACTGCAGGGTCTCTGTATCCAGCTGTACAGATTGAGCAATGAACACCGCTAGGGGCGCCATTCATACTGGAAGCTCTGGTGAGCCCCAGGAGCGTGACCAAGGAATGAAGCACAGGTTGTCAGAGGGATGGGGTGCTTTGGGGACTGAGTGGTGTCTACAGGCCTGGGCAGTGGCACCAGGGGCACCATTCCTGGAGACTGTGGTGGAGTTGTGTCTGGGACCTGTCTCCAGGACTCATGCCTCTCGATGAGAGCACCAGCTGTACGCTTGGGCATTCCCATGCTGGACGCTGAGACACGAATGGAAAGGTAGCGTCTTCATGCTTTGTTACAGGTTGCCAGGCACTGCCGGTGGTTCCCAGGGTCCCTTAAGGGTTTGTGGTGCCCATTGGACATGGAAGTGCAGAAGCAGAAGATGTGAGTGTGTTGGTCTCAGTGGCGCTGGCATTGGGCAGGAAGACAGAGAGCTAGCACCTGGGACAGCCATAAACGCCTGGCAAGCACTTTTCATGGACTGGGGTCTGTCACCCGCAGACACCTGCACAGGGTGTCAAATCTGTCTCGTCTTCCTTGGAAGCTGCTCTTAGAGCGGCCTCCCTGTCCGGCAGCCTCTTCTCCCTGCTGAGGTCTCAGCTGGGCACACCCTCCTGCAGCTGTGAGGAATGCGTCTCTGGGTCCAGATCCCCCCTCATCTGCCCCCCTCCCTGCTCCATGGACCCTCCTTCCTTGCTTCTCCCCAGCCACAGGCCTGATCCTCTTGGTTCCTTTCACATAGGGAGTCAGGAGAGGAGACAGCAGCTTCGGTTATGGAAGTCACTGTCAGCCGCAGAGCCTGCTTTGTCACCATGTGTCATGTCTCAAGCACTTGGACGTGGATGCTGTTTGGGGGTGTGGTGACAATGGCCCCTCTCCTGGGCACAGGTTTCCTGGAATCCAGAGCATCCCACATTCTTCCTTGTCTTTTTCAGAACAGTGGGTGTTATTTGTATTTCACTGATGATGAAACTGAAGTTCAGAGAGACTGGATGGCTTGCCCAAGGTCACCACGCTCCTGAGTGGCAGTGTGGGACTCAGCCACGCCCTTGCCAGCATGCCTGAACACCTGCATGGGGAGGTGGCACCAAGCAGCTGGCTGCCAGTGCTGCTCATCACAGTCCCTGCAGGACAGGGACTTGAGGGTGTCTAAGAGGAGGTGTGGCAGGGAGGAAGGAGGAGGAGCTCCAGGACTCGCCCTGCAGTGCTGCTACCCTGGGCAAGTCGCTTCGCTTCCCTGGGCCTCGGGTTTCTCATCTGTAAGACTGGATTGGTAACATCCACCAACCTCATGGGGTTGTTGTGTGGCTTAAATAAGATCGTAGGCAAGTGAGTGGAAGTTGTGTACCTCTGTTCAGTCTAAGTCTCGGCCATTCTCTGGAGTCCCTTAGGGCAAATGGATGCTGAAATTCTGATCAGCTCACATCTCAAGGGTCTTCTGAACCCCACCCCACCCTGGGCATTGAGCTTGCAGCAGTGGGAAAGGGATGCCCCATGGAGGCGGTGGGGAGTAGGGAGCTCAAAGACCTACTTACTCCCAGCTTGGCCAGCTGCCTCTGAAGCTCCCCAGAGGCAGCACAAAGGGCCAGACCAGCATCAAGGTCCCAGGGCAGAGGGGGCCTTTGGTACCTGCAGGCAGCTGACAGGGCACCGGAGGGTTGGACCTGGCTCCTTTAAGAGGCTGTTCCTTCCTGCTGATCTGGTCATGTGGTCAGATGATGGCTGGCCCAAGGAGAATGGGATTGGAACTGGGATGGAGAACTGACCGGTTGGCAAAACCTTGAGCAGATCAATGGAGACCATCTGGATGGAGGGCTGCACGCGGGGGACAGTGGTGAGCGCCTGGGCTCCCAGAGCCTGTGGCTCGCTGCCCTGCCGCTGGAGAGGAGCGCCGGTCAGGCTGGAGCCCCTGTGTCCTTTCCCATCCTACTCCCACTCTAGGAGAGCCCAGAAGCCCTTCCTGTTGACCCCACTCCCCTGTGCAGGCCCCGAGAGGTAGCCGTTGTTTCCCTCTGAGCGAGTGTGCTGGTGGTTCAAGGTGTGCCCTGAGAGGGCTGAGCAGGTGGGGGGAGGTGCGCTTCCATGGCAGTCACACTCCGAGTGTCTGTGGACACCCTTCTTTCGCTGCTGGCTTGGGCCTTCGGGACTCCCTCCTGCCCCCGGAAGGTGGGGCTGCAGGAGGGGCAGCCCTGTCACGCAGTCAGCTCTTCCCCCAGCAGGTCTGTGCCCATCATGGGCCCGTCCGGAGCGCCTGCAACAGGGTCTGTAGCATTGGCTCAGCAGCCTGGGGTCCCCGGCCGGGAGAGCTCAGACATCACTTACATGGGAGGTCTCCTTAAGTGGGGAGACAATCTGAAGGACTCTTCCATTTTCAGGGATCCTTCAAGGCTGGGCTGTGGGTTGGCATCCCTAAAACAGCCCAAGCCCTAGGCTAGATCAGAGCTGATAGGCCCTGGGGGTGAAGACAGTGTACTGGGATGTGGGATGGTCCCCTCCCCAGGGCATGCCTGTGATCGGCACACACTCGATGCTCGGTAAGGAGGGCCCGTCCTCGGACTCACAGACCCCTGGCTTCTGTGTGCTCTCCTGCTTCCTCCATATCATTGTGGCCTTGCCAGTGTGCCAGCTCTCTGGGCACCTGAGGCTCTTGGCCTAGTGACACCTACCTGGGAGGTGCCAGGGAATCCCTGGGAGCTGTGGGTGGGCCATGCCCAGCGCTGAATGGGAACGGCTGCTCTGTGCTTCCAACTCCAGGCCCAGACGGGCTGGGCACAGACAAAAGGAGGCCTCGTGTGAGGGGCTGGATGGGGCAGGGGAGAGCTCAGAGGGTGCCACAGCTTCCCCAGCACTCAGGGACTGCTGAACTGGGCTTCTGGTGGGACAGCACTTCTGGTTCCAACACTCCCTTGCATTCATCCTTTGAGGCATTCTGAACGGGGCAGGGGACCACCCTGAAATATCTCCCCCATGCAACTCATCCTTTATACCTTCACTCCATTGGTTCATGAGTTTATCAGTTTCAAGCCCTCCCCTATAAAATGCAGCTACCTCTATAAAGTGGTCATGCCTTAAGTTCATCACCAGCTAACACTTCAGTTGTTACCATTTCAACGGGAGGCAGACGAGCCAGGAATTGGTCTGGATAGAGGTATCAGTGTGGTATGTGTGTGTTTGAGTTCAGGATGGAGATGTCTATTTCCATTCATTCAGCAAACGCTGACCAAGTACCAATGAAGTGCCGAGCGGCACTCTTGGTCCTAGGGTCCCTTGGTCCTGAGTAAACAGACAAAAATCTCTGGCCCTTGTGGAGTTTACATTTGGGGGGCAGGGGCACAATAAACAAACAAATACACCCTGCCCAAATTTCTGTATGTCAAATGGCAGCCCCTGCTGGGGGCCAGAATAAAGCAGGGGAGGGGCTGGGATCGGGGCTGGAGGAGGGGAGGCCTCTTGTGCAGCTGGTCTGTGAAGGACTAGACTCTCAGCCTCTGCAAGCCCTGGGGTCTGGGGGAGCTGCTTATTTTGAGGGGTGTACAAGAGCCCTGGGACCTGCCCTCTGCTCTTGCCTGTCTCCTCCTCCACCTAGCACCCCAACAGCCATGGAGCTTTTGGGGCCCAGTGGAGGGGAGTGTGTGGAGCCAGCCCCCTGGCAGGCCACCATCTGGAAATGTTCGCTGGCTGCAGGAGGAGGGAGTGAGTGGAGCCGGCAAGCTCTGGACCAGCCAAAACCAGTGGGGAACATCGTGCTTCCTCACCTCACATGGCTCATTACTCAGCCTTAATCTGGGCCATTTCTCTCTTTTTCACACCAAGAGGTGGAGGGAGCAGCATAGCCAAGCGGGGTGTCAGTGGTCACTCTGCAGCAGAAAGTCAAGGCTTGGGATGGTATTGTGGGGAAAGAGGAAGGAGAGGGGGGAGAGGGCCGGTGGGGAGAGCACAGGACAGGTGGGCAAGGGCCTGTTTCAGAAGGTGTTTGGTCTCCCTCCCTTATATTTCTTCCTCCTTTCCTCCCTCCCTCCCTCCCTTCCTCAGTCCATCACAGGGTGGTCTCTGGCCAGGTAAGGGGCTACAGAAGGAAGGACAAGCTTCTGCCTCAGGAGCCCCGAGGAGAGACAGATGCTGCAGGCAGGGGGTGTTCTGTGTTCAGGGTCCACAGACACAGCACGGGGTGCGGGTGCCCAGCTTTAGAGAGCAGACCTGGCTCTACCTGGGCCTTGGGGAGGCTTTCCAGAGCAGGGGTACAATGCAGCCCCCACACTGGGGGAAGAGAGAGGGCGCTCTGGGTGGAAGGACGTTTGGTCACTAGAGGGAATGTACCATTAACGTGGTAAGTGAAGACACAACCTGATCACAACCTGAAGGGCTGCCCCTGTCAGGAGGGCACCTGGCAAAGGAAGAACTTGGCGGGCAGGACAGCAAGGTGGCCCTCAGCAGGCCTCCTGAGAGCTGTGGTCCTCACAGGCAGATCCCAACAGGACAAAGGACACTGTCACTAGAGCAGGGGAGGGCCAAGGGACCCCAGTGATTATGGACCCAATCCTCTTCTTTACAACTATGGAAACGAACTTGAGGGGTGGAGAACTACTCAACGTTTTCAGAGGGGCACGCAGGGAGCTGTCCCTCCCCCAGCTCAGCTCCAGCAGCCTTTTGCCAGACAGACGGGGTGGTAGAATCTGCGCAACCCACACTAGGGGTAGGAAATGGGGTGCTCTCATTTGCAACGCTTGCTGCTTTCCAGGTATAAGCATTCCTGTGGCCAACTGATGGCCCTTGGTGCCAACTCAAAGCCAATGAGAATCTACAATTCTTGGTGCAGTGAAGACAGAGACTTTATTTGTGGCAAACAGCTCAACTGTGGTACAGCATGGTTATAGAACAGTTCCGGAGCCAGGCCCCTCACTGGCTGGGCAGTGCTACTTTTTGATGGCCTGTCCTGCTCTTTGCCCATCTGCTTTGTGCCGTGTGCTGGGCTGACACAGCTCCTGGTGGTGGTGGTTCAACTCGGTCAGGGAAAAATCTTCAATCTCTGGTGGAAAGGGAAAATATCCTCTCAAAGAGCAAGAGGGGAGCTGACTTATATGGACAGGTGTCCACAGCTCTGGTCCTTGGTTGGTTCTTCCTCATGCAGATGAGGACTTTGAATTCTTGAAGTTTGATTGGTCCAAAAGGCACTGTCCAAATCAGTCAGAATAGAGCCACTCTGATTGGCTGGAGCTGCACAGCTCTGATTGGATGGGGGAAACTCTGTCCTGTTACCTGAGGTAGGACTCCAGGAATTCCTTTATGAGGGCTGGCTCAGTGGGCAGACACACGGTGCCCAGGCGGGCAGCCTCGTGCAGAGGCTTCTCCATGAAGTGCAGGTTGTGTGAGAGCCCCCGTGTAGAAGTGGCTGCTAGGCTCTGTTTTTTGTTTGTTTGTATGTTTGTTTTGTTTTGTATAGCCCAGTTAACCACCAGAGTCCTTCTTAGTAGGTGTCTTTTTATCTCAGGGTTCACGCCACTAAAGCCACTTTCAAGATATCAGTAGACAGCAGCTGGCTTGTAACCCCCCTGAAAATCTCCTCGTGGGCTCTCCGTGTGCATCAGGCCCAGCTGCAGCCTCCCCCCCACATTGCAGGAATCTCTGGTCTCCCTTCCTCTGCCGCCTCAATCACTGCCACAGAAGAGACTAGGTTCACATAAAAGAGTGTGATTTGAAAGTTCTCAACTTGTGAGGTTTGAAAACTGTTTTATTTCCTCTGCTCAAAAAGAAATAATATTAAAAGATTCATGGAGTGCTTCCCACTATAGTAATTTCTGGAAGGGACCATTGTAATTTAGTTCGAACTTTTAGCTGGTTTTGCAGCTATGGACAGTCCGTCCTGAGGGTGGAGGTTCTGGCCTGCTGGTGCAGTCCAATAATGCAGGAGCCGCAAGTCCCGTCTCAGGCCCACTGGGCCCTGGCTCTCCCTCCTGCCGCATCTCAGCTCTGTCCCAGGTTCAGCGGGTGGATTCAGGCAGGCAAGAGAAAAAGGCATGATGGAGTTTGGCTTTGCCACACACCAGCCTATGGCTTTGAGCCAGTATCTTAGATGCCTTGAGTCTTAGCTTCATCGTTTTAAAATACGGATCTTATTAATACTCACCTTCTGCATCTCTCATGGGGTGTTGTGAAGACCAAAGGAGATAAGTGGGCAGCAAAGTAGATCCAAGGGAAGGGAATACAAATAGCTCTTAAATGTGTGTGATGATGTTCAATCCCATTCAAAATAAGAGAAATGTAAGTTAAAGTTACACTGATAAATAATTTTTCCAGCTATCAGATTGGCAAGGTTCCAGTGTTTGGTAACACTTAATGGAGAAGCTGTGAGGACACACACACTCTCCTGTTTGTCCTGGAGCCTCCACAGAGGGCCGTTTGGCAAGAGCTACAAACATTGTAAATACTCCTGTCTTCTGACCCAGCAATTCCACTTCCAGGAACGTGCCCTACGGATACGTTTGCCTAAGTGACAAAGGTCTGTGTTTATGGCTGTTGCAGTGTTGTTTGAGGTGGGAAAGGTTTGAAACCATGTAAATGTCCACCAAGAGAGGTCTTTGGGAGACACAGCTCAGCGGCACGAGGGAGAATTGCGCAGCTGGGGAACTGAGAGAGAGAGGTGCTTTGGACTGATGTGTAAGATACCGTCAAGTGAGGAAAAGCATGAAACAGAACGCCATGTGCAGTATGTATTTGGTGTTCAGAACAGGAGGACGGAGGAGTGTGTGCGGTGTGTACCTAGTGAGGCTCTGGAAGGACCTCTGACAGCGGTTACCTGCGGGGCTGAGGGTGGGATCTCGAGGAATGAGAGGTGGGAGCAATGGAGAGTTGTCACAGTTTTCCTTTTAATGTACATATTTCAACTTTTGAATCATGTGAGTATATTAACAATTCAAAAACATAAACTAAAAATGACTTGGTACACTGTAAAGCTCCAGTGACCTGGGCTATATAGCTAATATAAAAATGAGCTAAATTACATGACTAGGACCAGGGTCTGTGGGGTGAGGGGGCGAAAGGAGAATGCTAGGAGTTCTGGGGAGGACAAAAGCAGTCATGGGGGGGTCTTCAAGGAAAAGAGGAAAAGTGTCCTCCCGCCCCCCGTCTTATTAATAGGACAGTGGTTGGTCAGCAGGACATGGAGGGCCAGGGTTGGGGCTGAGGTCTGATGGTCTTGCCAGGATTGGTCAGATTGGTGGTTGTCTCCTGTTTGGGTCATGTCGCCAAGGCGCCCCTGTTTGCTCAGCAGCGCTGGCTCCCCGGTGGGGCAGGGAGAGCCCTGCTGAGCTGGAGAAGGGCTCTTGTGTGTGGAGTTTGAGTTCGTACCCTGAGCTAGGTGTGAGCAGGAGTGCTCTGCCCACAGCAGCTCATTCGACCCGACCCTCTCACATGTGGTTGAATGGGCTCCATTTCAATGAGGTTGCATGTGGTTGGCTCCATTTCCCAGATGATGTGGCTGAGGCACAGAAAGATCAAACCCTTTATTCAAGCTGCAGCCACGGGGGAGTCGGGCTGTGAGTCCAGTCGGTGGGGCTCTCGAGTGGCCCTCCCAGCCACCACGGGACACTGCCTCTCGGGGGCAGGCCCTGGCTCCCTCGCTTCCCCACTGGTGCCGTCCCCCAGCTCCTGATGCCTTCCACCATTCTTGGATCAGCACGTCATCCCTGGGTCAGAAAGGAGCCCTGGATCTTCTGTTGGGGGTGAGCATTGCTTGTTGGGAGACCCCTTTGTCTCTCCTGGATGTCATCTGGGCCGGCTCAGTCTGGCGTCACCCAGGTGTGGGGCTGGAGGCATTAGAGCACCCCCCTCCCCCACCCCCCTGCCCCTTGCATCTCTGACATCCCAGAACAAATCTTAACAGACAAGGGATCTGGGGGGAGGCGGGGCTGCCTGGCAAAGAGCGAGCATCATGTCTCCAATTAAAGTTGTGAGGATCCATCTTCTATGCAGTCCCCTCAGAAACTGACATTTATTGGGTTGTCAAAGCTGATTTTTCTTCCTGGCCCTCTTCTGCCCCCAGCTCTCTCTGTGTGTGCAAACATGCATGTAAATACCAGTATTTTGCTTTTTAAAAATTGAGGACATGGCCTTCAGTCCTGTCAGAGGTCTGGCCTCTTGATTCCTGGTAAAGCGGAGGGCAGCAACCCTGGGGACGGAAGTCTGAGGTGATAGTTGCCTGTCACCTGGGGGTGAAGCCAGCCTTGTGCGGAGACAGAAGTTGCCTACTGTGTGTGATTTTAGCGGTGTCCCGCCCCTCACTCTGAAAATATTTCTCCTCCATGTGCCACTGAACCTGGATTCCTCTACTGGGGACTCAGTCCTATGAATTTATTCATCTGTTTCCTGGGGTCTCTTTTAAAGTGAAAGATGAGTCCCTGGGAGGGAACCGCATTAAATCACTGGCGTCCCAGAAGCCCAGGATTCAGGGCTGGAGCAGATCCTGGAGACAGTCTTCTCTTCTCTTGTAAGAGGAAGCTGAAGTCTGGGGAGACTGAGGGATTTGCCCGAGATCATTCATCACATCAGTGGCAGTGATGTGGCTGTCACCCAGGTCCTCTGACTCCCAGCTCAGTGGGATCTAGTTATCAAATCAGTTTGCTCCAGTGACAAGAGGGAGGCTGCCCATGTGTGGGCCCTGGCCCCCAAATGAGGGTAGGCCAAAAAGGGGGTGGGGATGGAGAAAACCTGTAGAAAAGCAAGACCCATGTGAAGACACTTTTGCCCGTGACCCATTTCTTCTAACTGTGGGTGTTGTCATTTTCATGCTGCATTTACGGGTCAGGACATCAAAGGGCTGGCTGGTCTCCGGTTTTCTTAAGAGGATGAATGCCATGTCTCAGTTTCCACCTCCACGTTTGCTATTTTTTTGCCATATTTTTATGCCATTTTTATTAACATGACATAATATTTTTCTCTAACTCATTTTTAACTTATTTAAAAATGAACCTTTGTTTTACTACTGTGCAAGGAAAACCAGTTATCACTTGCCAGAAATAGATGGTAATCATAAAAAGAAATATAATGAGATCAAAACACAGTTATTAAAATATTGTTACTTGCCTTTCCTGCCAAAAGCTTTTAGCTGGAAGACTGTCTCTTCTTTGTAAAAAGGAAAATTAGCAAGTGATGGGAAGGCACTAAAAATCTGCTGGCCCCGGGTGAGACCGTCCCTCGGGAAGCAGGACCTGCGTTAGCGTCCCAGGGCAGTCACTCCAGGGCTTCCGACCACGGAGCCGTGCCGTCTCCCGGCTCGGCGGGCTGGACGTGGGAACTCAAGTGTCAGCAGGGCCGGGCTCGCTCTGAAAACTCGAGGAGAATCCTTCCTGGCCTCTTTAAAACATTTTTTTTTTTATTTTTCAATTACAGTTGACATTCAATATTATATTCGTTGCGGGTGTACAGCATAGTGGTTGGACGATTGTACAGTTTATGAAGCGATCCCTCAATAATTCTGGCCCCCACCTGGCACCACACGTAGACAGCTACTACATTGTCATCAGTTACATTCCTTATGCTGTACTTGACATTCATTCCCATGACTACTCTGTAACCGCCGATTTGTATTTCCTAACCCCTTCACCTTTGTCATCCCTCCCATCTGGTGACCATCGGCTTGCTCTCTGTATCTCTGAATCTATTTTGGTTTTGCTTGTTTGTTTATTTTGTTCTCCACATATAAGTGAAATCATATGGTACTTGTCTTTCTCTGTCTGCCTTATTTCATTTAGCATAATGCCCTCTAGGTCCATCTATATTGTTGCAAATGCTAAGATGTTATTTTTTTATAGCTCAGTAATATTCCATTGTATATATACACTGCTTCTTCCTTACCCACTCATCTACTGATGGACACTTGGGCTGCTTCCATATCTTGGCTATTTTGAATAATGCTGCAGTGAGCACAGGGGTGCTTCTATCTTTTCAAATTAGTGTTTTGAATTTCTTCCTATAAATACCCAGAAGTGGGATTGCTGAGTCATAGGTACTTCTGTTTTAATTTCTTGAGGAAATGCCATACTGTTTCCACAGTGGCTGCACCAATCTGCATTCCCACCAACAGTGCACTAGGGTTCCCCTCTCTCCACACCCTCGCCAGCACTTTCTTGTTGATTCATTGATGACAGCCATCCTGACAGGTGTGAGGGGATATCCCCTTGTGGACTTCTTTGCCTCTTATACATACTGCAATAGCTCCTGGTGCTTGGCTGGGGATCCGCGCTCTTCCTCGTGCTACTGGAGGAAATACATCCTTCGGCAGTGTCGTGGGAAAAGAATTTTAGGACACTCACATAGGAGGAATTTTAAACAGTAGTGGCAAGATTATTAGAGTGAAAAGCAGTGGTATGCTCTCGGAGAGGCAGAGAGCAGGCAGGCTAGAGGGCGGCGGCTGTGCAGACCCAAAAAAGGAAGTTACCGAGGCAGAAGGGGAGCCCTCCCCCACCGCTGGACGCCCTCCTGGTTGCAAGTCTTGTGGGAGCCTTAGACTTTAGGAGGAAAGAAGGTAAACAGTAAGTGGGTGTCCCAGAGGAGGATGAGCGTGGACATGGTCCAGGAGGGTTCTTTGTCTAACTTCCATATATCTCCTCGAGTTCAGGAAAGAGCAAGCTTTCTTTTAAACCACCCTGTCTCTTTCTGGGCTTTTCCCAGGCTTGTGCCTGTGCCCTCTCTGTGTCCAGTCTCCTTCCTGGATTCCCCGGGGCTGTGCCCTTCCCCACTCCAGTCCTTCCCCCAGACTTTCCCCGGCCAGTGCCCTGCCCTTTGTGTGGTCACCAGTTGGGCTCCTACTGCGTATGAGCTGAGTAAAAGGGATTCTCTTGCCATTTTCTCCCCGCTCCTCCCCCAGGAATCCAGTGCAACTATGCTGGTTACCACTCTCCCCCAGACCCCCCCACCAACCATGGCTGTTAAAGCTATCTTTCCTGCCTAGTCCACTGGGCAGGATGTTTGCCCTGTTTGGTGCAAAGATGCCGGTTACTCCCCTGGCTGACTGTTCCATTCGCTCCCTCCCCTTCTGTTAATATCTAACTAACTGCCGCTCTAACCCTTGTTTTGTGTCTGCATCCCTCCAATCTCTGCCTTCATTGCCACGTGGCTCCCTTCTCCTGTCTTATCTCACATGGCTGTCTTCTTACAAAGACAGGGGTCCCGTTGGGTCAGGGCCCGCCCTGCTCCAGTGTGGTCTCATCTTAACTAAGTGCATCTGCAACAACCCTGTTTCCGAATGAGGTCACACTCGGGAGTGTGGGTGGCTAAGACTTTACCATATCTTTACAGAGGTGTGGGGGCACAATTTTTCCATAGCAGGTCTTTGAAAGGGAGTGAAAAGGGAGGACTGCTTCACTGTGGGGTCAGTGCTGTCGAATGCCAGTCCAGGTCCAGCAGCGGGACTCAGGTAGACTTCAAAGGCGTGGGAAGACCACCTCTCCTCACGGGCAGAGGAGCACGGGGGCCCTGTGGCTCTCGGAGCAGGTGGCGTTCTTGAGGCCTGAGTGGGCCTTTGGTAAGTCGGCTCTGGGGCCAGTGAGCAGCCCCAGGGCCAGGGTGGGTGTGGTCCCCATTTGGACCAGAAATCAGCATCTTAGAGACCTTTCTGCAAGCACCAGCCTTTCCCGAGACCCCCTTGGGTACAAAGCCCTGCAGTCTCCAAGTGTGGTTCCCTCGCCTCTGGTCCCATGGGCATGAATAGCAGAAAGGGCCAGAAGGTGGGTGAGGTGAGCAGGGGGTGGGGAGGAGTAGAGGTGATTCTAGGTCAGGGGAGAAGGAGTCTCTTAGGCTCCGATAGGAGAAAAGCCCCCTGCTCTCCTGGAGTGCTGCTGGGGTGGGGGAGGGGAGGCAGAGCATGGACACGCCAGGTGGTCGTCAGGCTGAGGGGAAAAATAAAGCTGGCTAAGAGGACATGGAAGAATATTTCTGGCAGAGGGAGCAGCAAGCAGCTGTGGGGCTGAGCCGAGTCGGGGGAAGAGCTGGGGAAAGGAGGTGGAGAGGCAGTGGGTGCCAGGCCTTGGGAGGCCTGGCAACTCCACCTGGTGAGGATGTGGTATTTGACCCTAAGTGCCAGTGTGGGGTTTGGAGCAGAGACTTCAGCAATCCGATTTACTTTTAAGCAGATCACCCTGCTGCTGTGCTGAGAAGAGACATTGAGAGGCAGGAGTGGAGGCAGAGGGAGGCTCTGCAGTCGTGTGGACGGACGGGGATGGTGGCTGAGACCAGGTGACAGTGGTGGTGAAAAGTGACTGGATTTTGGATATTCTTTGCAAGTAGGTCCAGGGAGATTTCCTGATTGGATGAGCTGGGAGCGAGAGATGTTCGGGCAGCAAGGTGTTTTGGAGCAGCTAGAAGGCTGGAGCCGCCATTGGCTGGGATGATGAAGGCTGCAGGAGGTGAAGGTCCCGGGAAGATCGAGGGCTCCCAGTGCCGCAGGCTGAGGCTAGGATGTGACTTTGGAGCAGTGACGGTGGGCGGGGAGTTACACACAGGAGCCCGGAGTGTAGGGGAGGGTGTGGCCCCGGAGATGGAGCTTGATGAGTTAGTTATTAGAGGTGAGGTGGTATAGAACAGCCACGCAACAGAATGAGCTCACTTTGAAAGGGAGTGCTTGTAGAAAGAAGAGAAGAAGGAGTCAAAGGATTGATCCCGGGGCCCTGCAGTAAGGGAGGCTCTGAGGCCCCATCAGCAGAGGACAGGGAGCAGGCAGCTGGCGACAGGAGAGGAGGGGAGGAGAACCAGGAGAGAGCACAGCTGGCGTCCATCCCTGAGGCGCCGGAGGAAAGTGTTCTGCGAGGGGGCGGTGACCCACCCTGTTAATGAAACGCTGCTGATGGGTCGCTGCCAGAGGAGGGAAGGCGGAGAGGCGGGCCTGCGGGGGGGGGGGGCTGTGGGCTCCCCTGGCTGCTGCTTCTCTCAGGGAAGCGAGAGCCACAGGCTGGGGGCGCGGGTGGGGAGGAGGGGTTGGCAGTGTGAGGAGAGGCCAAGAGGGAGCTCAGAGAACGTGACCACAGCTGAGCAGCACTTACGGCCACTTGACTATGGCAACTCCAGAATTTCTCTCTCTGAAGGACTTGGAGATGTAGATCCGGTCGGAAGGGGAGCTTGGCCATGACCCTGAAAATGCCCACAGGAGGCCGGGGCACTTCAGTCCTCCACATCAGAGGGAAGGGGGGGCTGAAGGGGAGGACAATAGGGCCAACCCCTTAGGACGTCCCCCTCCCAGACCCTCTGAGATGGGGAAGCCATGAAGCTGGGCCATCCCCTCTGTCACCAGAAGCAGCCAGTGGGGTGAGAAGGGAGGTGCAGGACTAGGGAGGAGGACACCAGGTAAAATCGAGCCACACCCCCTCACCTGTGAGGAAAGGACACTCCTGTGACACCTCTTGCTCCCTCCCCCTCTCAAAGTTCCAGGTGAGATGTGGAGGCAGATCTTTCCAAGAGCGGATAGGCTGTATCTCTACAGCACCTCGTCCGATTACACACACACACACACACACACATCAAAGCCCTCACCTGTCGCCAGGAATTTATGCTAAGATGTTCCCAGGGCATAAAATGTCCCTGGAACTCCTTTTTGGGAACTTCAACTGAGCATGTGACACACTCTGACTTTTCTCTGTGGGGGTCACTCTTTGCCTTTCAAGGGTAGTTTGATTTCTGGAAACAGCCCGGAGTCATTTAGAGCCAAGTGTGATGACCGAAATTAGAGATTAGAGTGTGGCCACCGATGACGTTTGATACAGATAGAATAAAACTTGCTGTGTCTTGTTTAAATGGGGACAATACTTCTTTTACAGGATTTAATCAGGTAGAGTATGTAAAGTGCCTGGTGCAGTTTTTGATCCATAGCAGGCATTTCATAATTGGTAATAATGAATATTCCTAAAACAGATCCTGAAATGAATGGAGGAATCATTGAAATAAGCTATTCATTCCCCAAGGTGATGGCTTTGAAGGGACAGACGTTGTCTAAGACTGACACATTTTGCTAAGTCTGTTAAAAAAGCAGATTCGCAACTTTATAATTGTATCTGTTGCTCTCTTTACCAGCCTTGCGAATAGGGAGATCAGAAGCTCCGTATCCAGAGAAGAGCAGCTGGAGGAGATGATGGGGAGAAGGAAACGCCAGCTCCTCGGTGACCTCACGACCAGCAGAGTCTGCTGGTGGCCCCTGGCTGCCTAGCACTAGACAGCGTGGGTCCCCAGGGACAGGGGCGGAGGCCCCGTGTGTCCTCCCCTCCCCCACACCGCCAGCAGGCTTCTCTGCAGGGTTGCTGATGCCAGGGAGAAACTTTAAGTGAGAAATCCTTGTCTTTGGCTTACATTTTCAATCCTTCAGCCAAAGAGCAAATAACCAGGAGGAAGGGGGCACGGGAGTCGTTTACAGCTTTGTGTGAAGAAGGTTAGTCGCTCATTTCCCGAGACCAGGTCTGGGTTGTGAGAGCGTGGAGACAGCACAAGGGGCCACAGTGGTTCTGCCAAAAGGTGGGGAAGGAGGAGGCATGGCCGGGGCTGGTGCGGGAGAGGGGCTGAGGCGCATGATCTCATGCTCCAGCCTGTGCAGGGCCAGACCTGCTCTGTGCTCCCCTCCTGGGGCACAGGAGGCAGCGTCCAGCGGGGGCTGGCGTGGTGCCAGCTTGCTGTCCTGCGGGGTCGTGGAGAGCCCTGGTCCGGGCCTGTGGACTCACCTCGAGCCAGGCTGGCAACATGGGTCGCTCCCCCTCTGCGCCTCAGTTTCCCATGAGAGAAAATGTCGCCTGGGACTGTACCTGTGTTTCCTGGACTTTTTGTTTTTAACCTTGATCTGCAGTGGGGAATGCATTTTACATCGAGGCCCAGTGTGTGTGTGTGATATTGTGTGTGTATATGCGGATGGATATATACGCTTCAATGTTAATTTTATGTATCAACTCGACGGGCCCTGGGGTGCCCAGATTAAAATTGTTTCTAGGTGTGTCCGTGAGGCTGTCTCTGGGTGAGGTGAGCATTTGAACCCATGGACTCGGTACAGTGGGTGGCCCTCTCTGACGGGGGCACCTCCAGCCCATCCAGGGTCCGAATGGCGCAGAGGCAGGGGCAGGAGAAATCCGCCCTTTTTCTCCTCCCTCTCTGAGCTGGAACGTCTGTCAATCAGGTCTCCTGGCCTCCGACGTCATTTATGCTGTGGGCTCCCCTGGCTCCCAGGCCTTTAGGCAGAGCCAAACTGCACCCCCAGCTTGCCAGGGTCTCCAGCACGAGGATGGCGGACCTTGGGACTCCCCAGGAAGCCCCAGTTGTGGGCCAATTCTTCGTTCTCTGTCTGTCTCTGCCTCTCTCTCTTCTCGTACGTACAGGGTGAGGCAAAAGTAGAGTTATAGTATGGGAAATAATAAAATTATTAATAATAATACAAGCATAAAGTCTGTGTTTTGCATACTCACCACTGTGAACCTGCATTACCCTACCCTGTGTGTGTATATGTTATCTGTGTATGTATATATCTGTGTAAATATATAGGCATATATACCCTATTGCTGTTTCTCTGAAGAATCCTGACTAATATACACTCATTGTGTATACATGTTTCTGTGCACAGTTATCTCTATTGTCCATCTATCATCCATCATCTGTCTATATAACTGGACCAGAATTGCAAGACTTGCAGTTTGAAAGACATTGCGAGTCGGTGGTCGATAATGCCCTTTCCAATTCTGCTATTTTAAGCGTATTTCCAAGCCCGTCATTGGCTGGTCCGGTTGAAGGTGCAGGTAAAGGTTGCAGGGACACGTGCGCGCCGAGCCCTTGGCACAGGGCGCAGCCCGGCGGCGCCGTTCTCTCCCCGTCAGGCGTTACTTTTGCTCTTGCGGCCTGAATCGGCCTCAGCACCTTGGAGCCCACCTGCCTCTCCCCAACTGGCTTTTTCCTTCAGGTATTAATACTTCTCCTTTTCTGCTGTGTCCTGTAATATTTTATTGTGAGATTACGCCCTCCCCAGCTTTATCGAAGTATAATTTACAAATAGAATTTTAATATATTTGAAGTGTACAACATACAATGATCTGACGTATGTGTATGTGCTGAAATGACTTCTATCGCCAGGTTAATTAGCTGACCTGTCACCTCACACACACACACAATCACATGTGTGTGTGTGGGGGGGTGGGTTGTGAGAATGCTTAACACCTACTCTCCTGGCAAACTTCTGGTGTCTGTACCGGAAGTGGGGTTCGCTGTAGTCGCCAGCTGCACACGAGCCCCCCAGACCTTGTTCATCTGCTAGCGGAAAGTGCTACTCTTTGACCAGCCTCTCCCCACTTCTTCTCCCTACCGCCCCCTCCCCACAACCGCCATTCTGGACTGTTTCTACCTTAAAAAAAAGGCCACCCATAGATTATGCAATACCCGACTTAGTTCACTCAGTGTGATGCCCTCTAGGTCCATCCATGCTGTCGCGAATGTCAGGATTTTCTTTTTCTTTTCTTTTATTCTATTTATTTTAGAGAGGGGGGAAGGGAGGGAGAAAGTGGGAGAGAAACATTGATTGGTTGCATCTCACACAACCCGGAATGGGGACCAGGCCTGCACCCTAGGTGCGTGCCCTGATTGGGAATCAAACTGGTGACCGTTTCATTTGCAGGCCCAGGCTCAATTCACTGAGTCACACCAGCCAGGGAAGGTTTCCTTATTTTTTTATGACTTAGTAGTATCCCACTCTATGTGCATAGCACGTTTTGTGTGTCCATTCGCTGCCCATTGAGACTGGGCTGTCCCTCTGCTTGGGCTGTCCCGACTGATACCGCACTGAACATGGCGGGCGTGTAGACCTGGGGTGACTTCTTTAGTGCTTTCTCTGCAGGAATCCTTCGATGTCCAAGTGTGAGTTATGTTCTCACACAAGGGCCTGTGTGTTTCCCTTTTGCAAGCGAAACCACTTTAAAATAAACTTTTCTTGGGGTGCCTCGCAGCTGGCCCAAGTTTCAGCCCCAGGTGTGCGTGGAGCCTCTGTTTGATCAGGAGTCATCAAGGGAGACTCTGCTCAGGGCGGGGACAGGCAGGTGTTCCCAGCGCCTCCAGGTGGGGGGTGCTGCTTAGGGTGCAGAGCTGTCCCAGCTTTGTGACGGGGGCTCCCCCTCTACTTGAGCCCAGATTTTGTCTCCAGGGCTCCTTCCCTTCATGTTGATCCATTAAAACTCAAGCTTGAGGCCGACAGGGACACTCTGATGACCCCTCACCCTTCTCTGGGGTTTAGTGGGCACTTACCTCCTGACATTGGGCTTTCTGATGATTTTTTAGCCTTTGAGGATTTTTCTTTTCTCCCAGCTGAGCCAAGCCTTTATGAAGTTATTGTAGTTTTATTTGTCATATTGTTTGGTGTTCTTTACTGCGAGAATTTTTTGAACGTCTGAACGGTTGACTACCGGAAACGGAAGGCCCCACTAGTGCTTCCTGACGGAGAACCCCGCACCCCAGATGCCACCTCACTTACAGCAGGGAGAAGAGTGCAGCGTCTGCCAGATGGCTGGGTGGCAGCGGTTTCCTGTGAGCGTGTGGTGGGGCGGGGAGTCAGCCAGGCACCTCAAGGCAGCCCCTTGATTAAGAGAATGGCTGCCTGTGTTCCCCATGACATCAGCATTGACACTTACTCACTGAGTGACTTTGGGCTGGCAGCTTAAGCCCTGGAGCCCTATCTGTAGAGTGGGGTAGTATTTGTACCACCCAAGAGGGCTTCGGGAAGATTACACGTGCTTAACTCCCTAGCCTGGTCCTTGGGTGTCGGCTGTTGTTGGACATCCTGCCCTCCACGCTGCTGTGGCTGTGGGTTTCCCCTCATCTGAGAAGGCAGCCATGTCAGCAGGGGGGCGCCGGGGGTGGTGGGGACCCGGATTTCTGTCTAGCTGTGTGAATTGGGGCATGTCACGCCACTTTACTACTGTCTCCCATGGAAACATCCTTCTCCTCTGTGGAATGAGAGGATGGACTAAGTGATTTCTGAGCATCTTCTCACCCTCACAGCCTGTGAGTCCCATAACAGCACAAGGTGCCCGCAAAGCACAGCTTCCTCCCAGGAGCCCTCGGCATGTGGACAGACTGTACGTCCCAGCACTGATCTGTAAAATTTGGACCTTTGGAATTTGGCACACATTTTCTTTTTAAAATTTTATTTCAGAGAGAGTGAGAGGAAAGAAGAGAAAGAGAAACATTGATTTGTTGTCCCACTTATTCATGCATTCATTGGTTGCTTCTTGTCTGCATTGTGACCCGAGCTTGAGCCCACCCGCTGCCTGACCAGGGTGTCGCGTATTTTCCCGTAAGGCGAGGTGGGGTTTGCTCCCAGGGCCAGCTCACAGAACGCAGCTCCAGCCACAACAAACAAAGCAGGAACATCGCACATTTGTGTTGAAAGTGATAGAAAGCAACATTGTCCCAACACAGGCAATTAAGCAGAACAGGAAAACAAGTCCATTGAATAAGGGCTCCCTTTTTAAACCCAGGATCCCGGGGCTTGAGGGAAGCAGGTTAGTTTAGAAGATGAGAGGAGTTCTGGAGATGTGTGTGGAGTCGGGGTGGGGTCCCTGGGCTCTCTCAAGAGATTCTGACTGGGGCTGACGGCACAGCTTCTTTTTATTTATTTATTTATTTTACTGTGCTTATAGTTTATGTTTTTTCTTAAGAAAGATTTATTTATTCTCCCTGCCTGGTGTGGTTCAGTGGGTTGAATGCCAGTCTGAGAACCAAAGCGTCACTGGTTCAATTCCCAGGCATGTGCCCTGACTGGGAATCAAACCTGTGACCCTTCGGTTCGCAGGCTGGCACTCAATCCACTGAGCCATACCAGCCAGGGCTTTTCTATGTTTTTCAAAGTATATTGTATTGATTATGCTATTACAATTGTCCCATTTTTTCTCCCCTTTATCCCCCCTCTGCTCTGCACCCCCTCCCTCCAACATTCCCCCCACCAGCCATTAGTGCATGTTCATGGGTCATACATATAAGTTCTTTGGCTTCTCCATTTCCTATACCATTCTTAACCTTCCCCTGTCCATTTTGTGCCTACCAATTATGTTTCTTTTTAAAAAATATATTTTAATGATTATACCATTACAGTTGTTCTATTCCCTCCTTCATTCCCCTCTACCCTGCACCCCCCACCATTCCACCCCTTTAGTTTATGACCACGTCTCAAGTTCTTTAGATTCTAGATTTCCCCTACTATTCTTGCCCTCCCCCATCTATTTTCTATCTACTGTCTATGCTATTTTCTGTACCTTCTCCCCCCTTCTCCTCCTCCCACTCCCCTTTTGCTAACCCTCCATGTGATCTTCATTTCTATGGTTCCGCTCCTGATCTAGCTGTCCTCTTGGTTTGCTTTTGTTTTAGGCGTGGTTGTTAATAACTGTGAGTTTGCTGTCCTTTCACTGTTCATATTTTTCCCAATTATGTTTCTTATTTGGGCACAGGTTCTTTAAATGTCTGAGTTTGGTTAAAAATTCAAGGATTCCTCCCGCGGCACCTTATTCGTCCCTGACCTGAGTCCTTCTCTCCTGTCCTACAGGCACGGTGATCTCTGGGACTCAGCGGCGAAAGGCGGAGAGGGGAGAAGAAGAGGGAGCAGGAGACGAGACAGTGATCATCCCGGCAGCACCGCAGGCCTGAGTTGCTGGGCCTCTGTCGTGCCGGCCAGGATTTTTTAATACAATACTACAAATCACTTTATTTTATTTCTCCGTCTCTATTGAGGTATAATTGACAAATAAAAATTGCATATTTTTCAGGTGTGTGGCTCAATGTCCTGACACACACATTGTAAAATAATCACTACAGTCAGTCTAATTAACATGCGCCCATCCCTCACCTTTCATACTTACCTGTTTTTCTTTTTGTGGTGCAAACACTCAACATCCATCCTCATAGGAAATATCGAGTGTACAGTGCAGTATCTGCGTAGCATTTTAAAGCTTTTAAAAAATCATCTTTCAGGATGTTACTTCCAGGCCATTAAAAATATTCATATTTCTGGCTATGGGAAGCCCTAGTGACCTGGGGTAGGGCACTGAACTTCCACAGGTGACAACAATCGGGTGCTTACCTGACTAAGTCCCCTTCATTCAATACAAATATTTTCTGGGTGGCCTCTGTTGGCGTTTGAGTTTGGAAACCCCAAGTGACATCATTTAGTGAGGGGATTAAAAAGAATGTGAAGGTGATTGCAGGAAAGAGATGATCTGAGAATGAATCAACTGAAAGAAGTAATAAATGATGCAAAGAAAAAAGGGAGGTTAGTTGTGTGTTGTTACTGAAAGGAAGAGGGCAGGGGCAAGGGAGTCAGGGCAGGGCAGTCAGTTCCTGATTTGGCCACCAGGGGGCCTCTCAGTCCCAGCGCAGCTTTGTTAATTAATGTTCAAGAGGACTTCTGGATGGTGGGGAGATGCAGTTCGCCAATGTTCAGTGTACCTATGGATTGTACATGAGGTCTCCAAGTTAAGAGTCAGGAATCTCTGAGCCGAATCCCAGGGTTCCCAGAGAACAGAGTTTGCCTATATCTCAGATATAAGGGCAGTCGAGCTGTGGGATGGGTGTTCTCTTGATCACTAGGGTGAACTCGGTGACCCGGATGAATGGGTAGGGCCTCCCTCCAGCTTCACTGTTCCAGGTGAGACTGCCCATAGCTCTGTGCTGGTTACAGGTGGGGGCTGCTCCCTCCTACCCACATCACCATTGCAGGCTGTCTCCCAGTCCCTGTGTTGCTTGGTAGTTTCTGAGTAGTTGCGGCAGAGTGGACTCCTCTGGGGCATCATTCTCAAGTTTTGGTGGGCACCCGTTCCACTTGGGGAGTTTGGTTGCAGGCAGAGGTCCATCTCAGACGTTATGAAACAGACCCTCAGGCTGGGGCCTTAGGAATCTGCCTAAAACAAGCAGCCGCAGTCGCTCTGACCTGGGGGTCCTCCGCCTGCCACTCTGGAGCCTGGCTGCAAGAAGTTTGGCTGATGAGTTCATGGAAGCCTGTAGCACATGGCCTGGGGACCGGTTGGAGCTTCAGCAAGTCCCTCTCCTTGGTGTCCTTCTCTGCAAAATGAGGGATTTGGATGGGTAGGGCTCTAGATGCTATTCTCACTCTGCCAGTTGGAATCCCACAGCTGTGCCTCTGTTTAGAGGGCTCCCCAGCGTGGACATCCACTTCTCTGCTCAGGCCCACTTCTCAGACGACCGTGCAGCCGTAGCTGGCTCAGGGGCTACCTCCTGCTGCTCCTGGACCGCGCATTCCCCCAGCCCAGTCTCCCGATGCTGAGGAAGGGCCCAGAGAGCAGGCTCCTGGGTCCCAGGGAGAGTCTGCGTCTTAGCCTTTCTGCACCCTGACGGACGTCCTCCTCCAAATCATGTGCTACTGGCCTCTGGTGCAGAAGGAAGCTGTGTCCCAGATGCACAGTAACTGAGAGGCTGCAGGGCTGCTCCTGAGTGAACTCAACATGCAGCTCTCTGGGTCTTTCTGTGCTCCTGTGCCCAGAGCTTGCCTCCCGCTCATGGCATGCAGGTGTTGTGGACTGACTGTGTCTCCCCCACATTTATATGAAAGCTCTAACCCCGAGTGGGACTGTATTTGGAGAGAGGGCTTTTAAAGAGATAGTTAGGGTGAAATAAGGTCATAAGGGTGGAGCCCTGATCTGATAGAAATGGTGTCCTTTTAACAAGAGGAAGAGACACCAGAGCTTGCTCTGCATGAGCACAGAGGAACGGCCTGGTGAGGACACAGTGGGAAGGAGGTGGTCTTCAAGCCAGTGAGAGAGCCTTCGGCGGAAACCAACCCTGCTGACACTGGGATCTCAGACTTCTAGCCTCTATCCCTCTCTTTTGTTTAATCACCATGATGTTTTGCTGTAGTGGCCCGGTCAGACTAATATAAGAGGGAATACTCATTCATTCATTCAAGCAGTTTGCACATTTGTACACAATGGATTACCTATAAGCAACCTTCAATGCAGGGCTTTGGGAGATTGCAGCAAGGTCGCTGTGGTTCAAGGTTTTCCATCTTCGCCCACACTCCCCCAGAAGCTGCACATCCAGCCCCGCATTTCAGGGCGCCGGATGCAGCACTGCAAACTCCCTTCAGCCGTTTAACTGCTTCCCCACAAAGTGCTACCCTTGGCACCAAAAGATAAAAGCCCGAGAGGTAAGGTGCCGTTCTGGGGAGTTGCTTGGGTGTGCACACGTGTGGGCTTGTGTGCGGGGACCCCAAGCGTGCGTGTAAGTACAGCATCACACGTGGGTCCACCAAATGAGGCTGAGGGAGAGCCCAGGAGTTGGAGCTCCCCACACATTCGTTTACATGGAAAAGACTAGATTGGAATCTAAATCCCTGGGTTGAAATAAGCTTTTGTGTTTCAGTTATGCTATATAGGCAAGATACTTAATTTCTCTGGGTTTCAATATCTTGCTCTGTGAAACCAAGAGAATGGAAATGTTTCTCAGAGGGTACCTGTGAGGACCGCAGGGCGCAGTGGAAACCCGCTAGCTGTGCACAGCCCACACGTGTGAGGGGTCCAGACGCTCTGCTCTCCGGGGGCCGGTGGCCTGCTCTGCTCTCTGGCAGTCCCTTCCCTGTGGCTTGCTGACTCTGACACCCAGGACCAGAGACTGGGTGTCCTCCCCAGGGTGGGGACTCCCAGAGATGTTGGTTTCTCTTTTCTCTTTTCCACATATGCCTCACCCTGACCCCCGTTGGGTGTGCAAGAATTATTTTTGAAAACATGAATGAATGAATGAATGAATGGCACTCAATCCCCAAGTCCTGAATGGAACGAAGTGTCTTGTGGGACTCCTTTGAGCCTTCTACCTGGATTCTTGTCAGCTGGCGTGGGGATGGGGGTTAAAGATAAAACCAACGTTTCCCCTGTTGTTTCTGCTGAGAGTGATGCTACTCTCCCCCCGTCGTTTGGGGAGCGGAGGACGGGAAAGGAAGTTCTCTGAGCACTTGTGCGAGCCTGCGAGTGGCCATGGTGTCGTCATCTCTCTGCTACAGGGTCCTCAATGGTGTCTGTTTTTGAACAACTACTCTGTGCAGGGTACCATGCTGGGTGCTGGGGGTGAAAGCACGACTCAAACGGACCATTAGTTATCTCACAAGACGGCATTTTTTAATCTCACTTAATCTTTTGAACAGCTGTGCTAGGACCTGATGAAATACGGCACAGAAAGAGAGTTTATAAACTGTAAAGCGCTATAAAATGCCAGGGACCATTATAAAGATGGTTGGCACCCCCTCCCTCACCTCTGCAGCTGGCCCAGCAGCCTCCCGGTGCCACGTTGGCACCTGCCTTGCCTGTCTCCTTCCCGGCTAATTGGGGCGGCTCTCTAGGCCTGATTTATGCAGACATCCACACACTCGCCCACTGAACATTATTCTAATCAGACACCTCATTATTGGAAGCCTGCCTTCTCGGGCTGCCTGGCCAGGGTTATTACAGGATATTATACAGACCATTTGCATGGCCACCTTCAGGTCATTTCCATTACTTTAAGCTACTTACGGACCCATTTTCTTCTCCATAATATTTGCCTAATTCGATTACTCCACAGCCTCAGCCGGGTTCAAAATGGAACCAGGATTTACACCTGGGAGCAAAGTCAACTGGATGCTGACACACCCTCAGCCCTTGGGGGCCTGCCTGGTCCCACGATGGCCGTGAGTCATTGGAGAGCGGTGTACAGTGGGAGATGACATGCAGGAGGCTTTTCCAGTCCTCGAGCCGCTGTTTGTGTTGCGTGCAGAGCCCTCCGTCTCTTTCCCTGGTGCCCGCAGCACGCTTTATTGTAACCGGTCGTGAAATACCCGTTTTCCTGCTGAGAGCAAGCTGCATGAAGGCGAGGACTGCCCATCTGCTTGTTCCTGTGCCCGCAACCTGTAGCACAGTGGCCCGTATACATAACTGATCAATGAATAGGTACGTGTTTGTTGATTCACTGGTTGAATGGACGGGTCCTTAACTGATTTTAACCATCTCTGCTAGGAACCGGGCACCTACGACTGCCCAGAGGTTAGTCCTGACTTGGGGTCAAAGCTCCCATTCCTGCTGTCCTGTTTGTGCCCCAGCCCAGTGTCTGGTTCTGAAGGGCCAGACACTTCTGCTCACTGACTGGCACTGTCCGGGGTGAGAGGCCGGGAGCACTGACCTCCAGAGCGGATTCCCAGCTGGAGGCAGCTTTACCTCCCAGGCGGCTCAGCAATGCCTGGGGCTGTCTTTGGTTGTCAGGCTGAGGGATGCTGCTGGCATCTGGTGGCAGGTCAGGGTGCTGCCTGACACCCTGTCGTGCATAGGATGGCCCCCCAGGACAGAGATTGCCCCGTTCGAAATGTCGGCAGTGCCAAGGCTGAGGGACCCCGCCCTAGAGTTAGTCCACCCCATTTAACAGAAGGGGGGACACCGGGTTTTGGGTGGACAGCTGGACTCTTGTGGCTTTTGAGGGGGTCTTTATACGACACTTGGTCTTCCCCATGCAGGTTCTGAACCATGAACCAGGCAGAGGGAGGTCAGAACGCCGCCTTTGTTACTGAGGGCTGGTGGGGAAGAGGGCATTGGTCTGTCGCCGAGGAGGCTGCTGGTTTTGCACGTGTGCATGGAGTTGGTCCCTCTCCGGGGAACATCCAGGGGTCTGTACAGAGCCTGCCACAGTGCGGAGAGGAAGAGGGTGCCCGTCGCTTTGAGCCACAACTGCCTGGTCCCTGTCCCCTCTCCAATGAATTCTTCTTTGCCCGAAATGGCAGCCAGTGCAGCCCAGACCCAGGCGAGGTGAACTTGGAGGCTCTGCTCCCACACCCCACTCCCTCGGGGTGTCTGCAGCTATGCTGTGGGGACCTGCAGTCGGATGGACTTGGTCTCTCGTTGGTATCTGAGCTTTACTTTCTTAATCTACAAAATAAGTAAGATAACATACGAGGGAGGCCCCAATAAACCCAGAATTACCCTCTGCAGGCAGGCCCCTTTTACTGCAGGCTTCCCCCGCTAGGTGAGTGTTCTAGGAGCCCATCTGTACCAGTGTACCAGCTGGTGTTGTTGTGAGGGGCTGCATTTGGCTTCAGTGAATTGTTTTTGAAGACTTAACACATTTGCTCATTTCATGATGGGTGATTTACGAGCACACCTGCCCACACCATGCTGAGTGTTCAGCAGTTTTTGACCAAAACAAGCATGACCCCCATGTCCCACCCTCCTATTCACTGGACCTCACCCTGAGCAATGTTTTTTGTTTTCCCAAATGAAAAAAGTCCTCAAAGGGAAACGTTTTGCTGATGTGGAAGAGGTGAAACAAAAAAAATGGCAGAAGCACTAAAAGGCATCGAAACTGACGAGTTCAAAAGNAAGACTTAACACATTTGCTCATTTCATGATGGGTGATTTACGAGCACACCTGCCCACACCATGCTGAGTGTTCAGCAGTTTTTGACCAAAACAAGCATGACCCCCATGTCCCACCCTCCTATTCACTGGACCTCACCCTGAGCAATGTTTTTATTTTCCCAAATGAAAAAAGTCCTCAAAGGGAAACGTTTTGCTGATGTGGAAGAGGTGAAACAAAAAAAACGGCAGAAACACTAAAAGGCATCGAAACTGATGAGTTCAAAAGCTTCCTTAAGCAGTGGAAAGAATGTCTCCTTAGGCCTATTGCATCAAATGGAGAGAGCACTCTGAAGGTGACGGAAGGTTAAACATGTAAGAATATACACACACTTTTTATAAATAAATTCCAGGGTTTTGCTCCCTCCCTCAAATATCTTTCAGTTTTGTTGTAAAATCAAAAGAATCATGATTTAAAAGTGCTTAATTGTTGCACGGGACATGGCCACGCCGAGCTCTACGGTGACCCACAGAGGCGTTCTCTAAGGGCTGTAGGGAGGTGGTGGCTAGCGGTCTGGCGAGATCACGCACACGAATAGAGACCGACACGAATAGTGACCGCGCAGGCGGAGGAGGCAGGGTGGAGTCTGACACCGCCGGCCTTCAGGGGGAAGCTCAGACGCTGGGCAGAGGGACAGCAGCCTGTGCAGAGACGGCTTTGGATTTGGGCCCGGAAGAAGGGTAGAGATTTTGTATTTTATTATTTATTTATTTTCCTCCCCGAGGACATTTTTTTCATTGCTCCTAGAGAGGAAGAAGGGGAAGACAGAGAGAGAGAGAGAGAGACAGAGAAAGAGAGAGAGAGGAACATCAGTTGGTCGCCTCCAGTATGTGCTCCAACTGGGAAATGAACCCATGATCCTTTAGTCTACGGGACGACACTCCGACCGACTGAGCCACACTGGCCAGGGCAAGAATGGCAGGGATTCTAAAAGTGATTAATTCATTCTTTTGATTAATGCAAAAGCAATACATGTCCATTGTAGAAACCAGAGGAAACAGGGAAATCAAACAAAGAAAAGTTCAACCCCTTTAGAATCCCGTTGCTCTGAGACAGTCACTGGTAACATGTTCCTGTCTGGAGTAAGAATGGGGTCATGTGGCCCTGCCCCCCCATATTAGCAAAATCAGGGTCTCCACCCCGGACCCTGCCTTCCTCCTGGCCCTGGAGCTTCACTCAGACTAAAGGGGCCAGCCAACCTGATCCAAAGGCATGGGAACTAGAAGTGGAAGGCCACCGCATGGGCCACAGGGATGTCCCTCGCCTGGACTCCAGAGTTGCACCTCTTAGCTCGGACATTGGCTTAGCTGTCGTGTTCGTCTGCTCAGGCTGCTATAACAAACCACCACAGATGGGGCTTGAACCGCAGACAGTTACTGTTTCTGGAGGCCGGCAGACCGAGGCCCAGGCGTCAGCAGGGCGGATTCTCCCGAGGCCTCAGCCTTTGCTGGCAGACGGCCACCTTCTTGTGGTGGTGTTCTCTGTGTTTTTTCCTCTGTGCACACACGTCCCTGGTGTCTCTTCCTCTTCGAGGAAGGACACCGGTCCTGTTGGATCAAGGTCCTCCCTATGACCTCATTTAACCTTAATTATCTATCTAAAAGCCCTCCCTCCAGTCCCACTATGGGTTAGGCCTCCAACTTGAGTATTGCAGGGGAACAGAGTTCAGTCTGTTCAGTCAGCCCAAACTCAACAAAACTTCAGAGTAGGCATCCAAATGGGCTTATGTCCCCATCTCATGCTGACACGATGTGTCAGGGGCCGGGGACAGTCGACCCTGAAGGCAGCTTCCTGCAGTGGGGTTGGGATGGCAGGTTGCGGCGGGTCCCAGAGACTTGCACTAGGACTCCCACAGAGCCTGGGAGGTGGCCGGAGCTCTGGGGGGTGGCTTCCAGATGCCAGGAGGCAAAGCTAAGCCACGTGACCTGGTCGCCCTCTTTAAGTCTGTCATGGAGGGTGTGTCCCCATTCTTCAAACCCGCCCCTTCCCATACTGCCCCCAGTCTGTTCTGCCGCTCCCATAAAGGGAGGGGCACTTTTCCTTTCAGGCAGGGGGTCTTTTTCCTCATTTCTCTCTGACTCACATCATCCTTAATCGAGTCCTTGCCATGTCTCACCCCATCTCCCCTTTTGTGGTCATCTCTCCCCTCTCTAGACTGCTTTCTGGGGCCACTTTTCAGAACCTGGCCCAGTACGGCACACCTGCATGTGCATTTTCAGGCGGGGAGATGAGCGTGTAGTCACAGTGTTGAGCAGAGCCTCTCATTTCAGGGATGCGTACACTGTGGCATGATTAAGAGGGAAGGCTCGCCCTTGGAGAAGATTCTCAAAAAGGATTTGTGATTGCAAGGACATAGAGTTAGTTTTAAGGTGTCTTGACTTTCCTGCTAACCTCTAGGGCTTCTTTATCATTTTGTGCCCGGATGACGTTGCTCTCAAGTCATAAGCAGGTGGCTTATCCATTCTGTCTGGCCTCTTGTGGCTTAGCATAGCTCGGGTGGGGTTAGGGAAGCCTCGCTGGTCTGAAATGGGGGACTACGTTTATAAAAAAGGCCTTGGTGTGGACTTAGAGGTCCATCATCGCTTGCCATTCCTGGAGGTGTCCTTGGTCGGTGAGTCTGATCCCATGCGACAGTTTCCTAGTGGGAGAAACACTGCTTTTGCAGTTGTTGTTTTCAAGGAAGAAAAGCTCCATCGGAACGAAGTTGCCTCCCGAAGGCTGGAAGCCGGTGCTTTGGACAACGAAGGCATCACGGACTGCGTGCGCCCTGCCTTGTGCTGGGAGATGCAGGGAGGGGTGGCGACTGCGGTGGCAGCAAGGTGGCGGTCTAAGGAGGTGGCGGTGAGGCCCCGCTTCCCCTTGCTCTTCGTTTCCCCAAGGACCCCTGGCGGGTGCAGGGGTGGGGTGGCATGGAAACCTCTCACTGTGGAAACCGGGGCGCTCTCCCAACATGGCCCTGCATCTGGCCTGGAATCTGAGGGGCCTAACTTCAGATGCTCCTCAGTGAGTGGCAGTTGCTTGGGGGTCCCCTGGCAGTGTTTCTGGGGATCCCCTCTTGGTGGGCTTGGGCGAGGTCCACCCAGAGGGAGGAGGTGACTCAGTGCTGTGTGCATGTCCTACTAGAGTGAGTACCTTGATCACAGGGCCCTGTGGTCTCCTCGGGCTTCTCCAACCAGCAGGCGTCCACCCCAGTGGCATTCACTGAGTTCACGAAATGTTTCCACATCCCCCCATGTAATGATACCCCACACTTTGTCTTTTCAAAGACAGTTTGGTGTTCTGTCTTCTAAAGGTTTGTGTTTATTCGTCAGACGTGGTGGGAGGTGTGGGGCTACAGCAAGAACAAGCCGGCCACGGCCTTCTCTCACACCGCCTCCCGTTGAGGGATGGAGACGCAGAGTCAGCCATACAGCATGACCAGCCCGTGAAAAGGAAAGAAAGGGAAGCAACCAGTGCCTGCTGCTAAGTAGCCTTGGCCCTGACATCCACAAGGGCACCCCCCGTCTCTGAGGTTCACCAAGGAAGTCCGCTAGCACCCGTCTCTGATTGCATTGCTCTAATGCAAATCTAAGCTTTCGATTCCGTTCCAAGAAGCTTGGCCAGCAGGCTTGGCTTCTCCCAGCGGCGGTTATGCTGTGGCCTCCGAGGTGGCTGCTGTGATGGACCCACTTTTGTCACTGCAGTTTGGAGTGAGCAGCAGGCGCTCAAGGGCTACGCAGAAGGGCAGAGGGGAGAGCCAGGGAGGGCAGGCTCACCGATGTCTGAGAGGCCCTGAGCCCCACTGATGGTCACCTGCAAGTCAGGCCGCTGATGAGCACAACTGGAAATTTGGCGTAAGCTTTGCTCCAGCACAGCTCTTGGCTTCCGGACAAGTGAAAAGGAAGCCCTCCGAGTGCCGGGTGACAGAGATGGTGCCCCCAGACCCTGCACTTCCCTGATGGGGCCTGGGCGGTGAACGCTCTCTGAGCGCTCTTTCCTCTAAAGGGCTCTGCTCTCTGAGCCCAAGCAGAGTGCTGGGCGGTGCAGACATCTGGGGCAGTCACTCCCCTGTCCTGCTGCCACGCCTGCAGGGCTCTCTGTGCCCTGTGTCGTAGGCATGGGCTTTACAGTGGAAGCCACTCCTGGAATGTCTGTGCGATGCGGACGTCTAAGAAGAAAGTGTGTCTGCTGAGGACTGTTTATGTGCTGGGCACTGTGCCAAAGCTTTATATATGTCGTGTCATCTAGTCCTAAAGTCCTCTGGCATAGGGACCTTTGCTCCTTCCATTTTATAGGGGAGAACCTTGAGGCGCAGAGAAGTTTCTTGCCGTAGGCAAAACATCCCGTACACGGCTGAACCAGGACCACCTTGTTGGTACGCCGGAGCCCCAAGCCCTGATCTCTCTCAGCCCGTGTTGAGCCACTTCTGCAGTCTCCCTGACAGGAAGCTTTCCTCGGACCCCATAAATGTCAAGCTTGATTTAGTTAAGAAGTAGCAATGGAGGACTTTGCTGTGAATTCCACATTTATCAACCAGGACACCTCCTCACTGCAGTGAGAGACGAACAGTGTGACCCAGTCAGGTGAGTGCCGCAGACCAGAGCCGAGCGCCAGGCTCTTCCCTTCCGACAAGACAGCAGCCCCTCCACCACCAGCACGTGGGTCCTAGGGGAGTCCCAGTGCCTCCAGGTGCCCATCTGGCCTTCCTCCAAGCTCCCCTGGGCATAACTGGCCCAGCAGCCTGGCTGTGGCAGCTCAGCTCCTCGGCAGAATGGAGCCCGCCTGGATCCTCGTCTTGTTGGTTGGAGCTCTGTCTCTCTGGCTAACTTTTGCCAGTTCTTATGGAAGCCAAGACTGGTTTCTGTGCCTCAAAGCACTAGCTAGAATTCTGTTTAAACCTAGACAGGCCTCCTTGAGCTTAATGAGGATGCTGCTGGAAGGACCCGTGGACATCAGTAGTAGCTCGACTGGACTCAAATTGGGCTCTGTGATTGGGGTCCAGGAGATGGGTGGGGCCAGCTCTACCGCCAAGCCCCTCCCCTGGGTCCATAATTGTCTTCCACCTTTGCTGGCCCACGAATGAGATGCTAACCTGTCTTGCATTTAAAGCTCATGGAATCTACCAATTGATTTCACCATGAGATCCAAACGTCTATGCAGTTATGATGGTACTCAGGAGAGGCATACTTTTAATCACATCTCAAAAATGTATTCAGTGTCCTGGCCTTAGATAAGGTGGGTCTGGGAAGGTCGTGGGAGAGAAAGCCTGTGCAGCAGTCGGCTTGGGGACCTTCCTAGTGATCAGGAGCACAGCGACCCTGCCTCTTTTCTGGACACTGTTGTCTCTCAACCTGGAAGGCTCTCAGCTGGCTGAGGTTTAGCTTCCCACGGGAGAGTTAGTAATGTCTGGAGGCATTTTGGGTATCACGAGAGGGGACTTGCTATTGGCATCTAGTGGGTAGAGGGGAGGGACGCTGCTAACTCTCCTGCAGCGCATGGGAAAGCACCATACAACTAAGAATTGCCCTACTTAAAATGTCAGCAGTGCCGGGGTGAAATGCTTCTTAAACATGGTGGGCCGTCTATGTCTGAGGCCGGGGACCAGCTGAAGTCCACTCACTTGTGCGCAGAGGCACCCCTCTCATTCCGGATTGTGCAATCTTGTTGCACAATCAGCTGCTGCCCCCACCCCAGACTACACAGCTGCCCACACCCTTGGACTTGAGCTCCCAGTCTGGGTATGTGGCAGCCAACCCCAGACTACACAGCTGCCCACACCCTTGGACTTGAGCTCCCAGTCTGGGTATGTGGCAGCCATGTCTTCATCTTTGTGCCTTAACCTAGAGTGAATATGTTTGTTGGACCATTGAACAGACCTTAGTAGAGATCTCCGCTTTGGGAGAGTGATATTCTATTTTGCATGCATACAGGTAAGATGAAAGCTTATCAGTTATGCCGGGCTGAATGATGTCTTCCCACTCCCCATTTCATGTCCACCCAGAACTTGTGATTGTGACCTTAGTTGGAAATAGGGTCTTTGCAGGTGTAACCAAGTTAAGAAGAGGTCATACCTGACTAGGGTGGGCCTAACCCCAGTGACTGGTGTCCCTGCACGGTGAGGGGAATTTGGACATGTGGAAATACACACGAAGGGAGTAGAGCCATATGAAAACGGAAGCGGAAATTGCGGTGCTGAGTCTACAAGCCAAAGAAGGCCAAGGCGTGGCAGAAATCACCAGACGCTAGGAAGAGGCGGGAGAGGTTCTTCCTTTGTTACAGCGGCTCGAGCTGGTGAATGCTCAGACTTGGGAATCCCAGGGAGTTGGCAGGCAGACACCGAAACCTTCTTCGTGCCTCAAGGCCATCATTTGAGGCAGAGGGTTTCCTCGGCTTGCGGGAGGAGGGGGGAAGGTCTCTGCTACCAGGGTGGACTTACTGGTTCTGTTGTCATCGGGCCTTTGCAAAGTGCCCACGTTTGTTTCCGGATCGTGTTGAACTGGGATTGTGGTAAGCGAGCCAAGTTCATCGAAAACCCTCGTCAGAACAAGGTGAAGGGGCCCACGTGTGGTGAGGGATCCTCCTCTTGTCTCCAGCTCAGGTAGCCTAATCTGTCTTAGTCTGGCGCTAACTTCAGGTCTGGGGACCTTCCCTTTCCTGGCCTCCTGGGCTTCCAGAGCACCCAGAGTTCGTGAACACCCTGCGTGTCCCCGAGCAGCAGTCAGGGACTTCATGGCAAGAGGCGTGGTTCCAGCCCAACAGGTGCCTGCTCTGCATCGCTGCAGCAGGTGGGCCTCAGCTCCCTGTGCACCAGGGTGCATGCAGAGGTCTCCAGGGCCGACGGATGCAGCGTGTTCCAGGCCACTTTGCTGTTCTACAGCACTTTCGGGGATGGGATCCCAGGTCCAAGCCCGTGGCCACAGTCCCTTCTCCCAGTTTCTACCCCCATTTCCTCTGCCCGCCTTTCTTTGGGCCCATCCCACAAGGGTCTGCACCCACCAGCTCTCTGGCAATGCTCTTTGAGAGCAGACAGGAAGGACCATGACCCTGAGTCACTGAGAAACACCTATTGACCCATTCTCCAGGCCAGGAGAGGTCCACTTCTGCGAAAGACAAAGGCCCACGCTGCCCTCTTCTAGGGAGAAGTAAAAACACTTTCTATTCCTTCATGCGATGCTGAGAAGCATTTCTTGCAGAGGAAACAAAACCAAAAACCAAACACAAATGGAGTTCCCAGGGGCTGGCAGGATTCTCTGCTCCTCACTAACAGCAGGCTGCGTGTGTGCCCCAGGGGCGGCCCAGTACAGAGGCCTCATTCTGCACGTTCTGTGGGTGGGGAAGTTCAGGCCCAGAGAGGGAAAGTGACTCACCCAAGGCCACCCAGCTGACTGGTGCCAGAAGCCAGACCAGGAGTCGAGTCTCCTGATTCCAAGGCCACCTGGGGCTAACCATGGGTGTGAGGGCTCCGGAGGCAGGAGTCCTTAGGAAGGTCTCCCAGCACCGCACAGCACACCCGTTGCTTCCAGTGGTGAGGAAGGCACTGCTGACCCCGGCCCCCTGTCGATTCCTCACCTGGAATGATGACACTACCTCCCATTTACACAGTGCTTTGTGACGCCTTCCCACACCCATCGTCTCCTGTGATCCTGGGTCTCCTGTGAGGAGGTGGGACTGGGAGTGCTGGGCCCCACTGTACAGATAAGGAAACCCAAGTTCGAGAGGTTGAGTGACTTACACAAGGTCGCACATCGACTGCAGAAGGGGAATTAGAACCTAGGTTTTCCCATTCAAAATTCTTGGGGACCCTGACCTGCAAGTGAGCCAGTTGGCATCTGCTTGTCTCCCCTCCTCTGCTCTGCTCCCCCTGGAATGCCAGGCCCCTTCTTCTTATGTCTAGACGCCTTTTCTGTATTCATGGCAACGTCATTCCCTCCCCCAACTCCTCCCTGGTCCCTCTTCCTGGTCCTTTGTCCTGCAGGCTCCGCACTCCTGCTGGCTGATGCAGGCCTGGCACGTTAGGCTGGTGCTGGGCTATTTGCACACATTAATCTGAGGCGTCAGCCGAGAGCAGATTCCTGCAGTGGGGTAGGCTGGGGAAGGGCTCTTCAGTGGGGCTCTGCACGCCCCCAGGGTTTGGGCACTTAGTTGCTTCTCCACTGCCTATTTGGACACTCTGTATGGGTGGCTCTCAGTTTTCCATTTTGCAGAAGGGAGATCGCTGCTTCCTACCCCTTTATCATGGGGACTAATTCTGCCAAAAAGGGGTTAAAAAATATATTTGAGCCTAATCCTGATAGAGGCCTGGTCTGCTCATTTGCATATAAGCATCTCCTCCACCCCAGCCTGGCAATTTGCATCTCATTATCCAGGTGTGTCCTTGGTGAGTTCCCCTAGGCTGCTCCTTCCCTGGTTCAGCTTTATCTCCTCTTTCGCCCTAAGCCTTTCTGCTGCCCTCCTGGCCCAGGGCTCTCTTAACCTTACCTGCCTCTGCAATCCCAGCTGCAGGCTATTTCCCAGGGACTTAGCTTCCCCTTTGCAGAGCATCTCCAGGCCCAGCCAGGGAAAGATGGAAGGCCAAACCAGGGCTGTGTGTGTGTGTGTGTTTGTGTGTGTGTGTGTGTGTTTAGTGGGAGGGGCTGGGATGGCAGAAGGAGTGGCTCCCAGTACGTGTGTACACGAAAGGTCCAGAATGTGTTTGTATGCACACATACACACTCTCATATACACATACACACTTACACCCCCCACATACCCATGCACGCATACATACTGGTCACATGTTTTATGCATTCCCCTGGCTTAATCCCTCTGTTCCTTTGCTTCCACCCAAGTCATCCATGTGCAACTTCTCATTTGCTTTAAGACAGCGCTTATGTGCACTTTATGCGATGCGTCACAGGTAAAGGGTGGTGGGGAGGGCAGAAGGGCAGTTTTGTGTTTTATCTGCACCATGCCCTGGGCTCCCTAGAGTAACCCTGCCCTTCCTGACACTGGTACCTCCCGAGGAAGCCAGCCCTGCAGCCTGGGCAGGCATTGTGGTGGTCCACCGCAAACAGAGCTGAACAGAGGGTCCCAGGGAATGAGCGGCTGCCTGGAGGAGCCGGGAGAAGACCCCTTGTGGAGGGTAATCAGGGATCTGCCCGAGGTCCCCAAGGTGAGGCCAGACTCCTTCTGCTCAAGGGCCTCCCCTGACTGGCTGTATCAGGGAAGGCTCTGCCACGGCGCTGCGGAGAGGGGAGGTGAGCAGGTGCTCAGTGACTACAGAGAGGTGGTAGGTGCTGGGGTGGCAGTGTTGGGTGCTGGTGGGCAGTGACACCCAGTTCCATTCATTCATCATGTGATTGCTTAGAGAGCACCTACCAGGGCAGGGCCTCCTGCTACTTTCATCTGTGCAGATAGCCATGAACGAAGACACGTGATTACTTCAAGGAGCACGTGGCTTGGGGGTGACTCAGACAAGTACACATCGCCGAGTCAGACACAGAGGGAGGGAGCAGTGTGGACCCTGGCAAGGTCGGGTGCCCACATAATGGGCCAAACACCAGTCTAGATTTCACCAAGAAGACAGTTTTTCGATAATATTGACATTTATTTTTTTCTTTTAAAATATACTTTATTGATTATGCTATCGCAGTTGTCCCATTTTTTCTCCCCCTTATCCCCCTCTGCCCTGCAGCCCTCCTCCCACCATCACTCCCCCGTCTTAGTTCATGTCCATGGGTCATGAGTTCTTTGGCTTTTCCATTTCTCATACTATTCTTAACCTCCCTCTGTCTATTTTCTACCTGCCATTTATGCTTCTTATTCCCCATACTTTTTCCCTATTCTCCTTATTCCCCCTCCTCACTGATAACCCTCCAAGTGATCTTCATTTCTGTGATTCTGTTCCTGCTTTAGTTATTTGCTTAGTTTGTTTTTGTTTTTGTTTTAGATTTGGTTGTTGATAATTGTGAGTTTGTTGTCATTTTACTGTTCATAGTTTTAATCTTCATCTTTTTCGTAGATTAAGTCCCTTTAACATTCCATAGAATAATGGCTTGGTGATGATGACCTCCTTTAACTTGAACTTATCTGAGAAGCGCTTTATTTGCCCTTCCATTCTAAATGATAGCTTTGCTGGACAGAGTACTCGTGGATGTAGGTCCTTGCATTTCATGACTTCAGATACTTCTTTCCAGCACCTTCTTGCTCACAAGGTTTCTTTTGAAAAATCAGCTGACAGTCTTATGGGAACTTCTTTGTAGGTAACTGTCTCCTTTTGTCTTGCTGCTTTTAAGATTCTCACCTTATCTTTAATCTTGGGTAATGTAATTATGATGTGCCTTGGTGTGTGCTTCCTTGGGTTGAACTTTTTGGGGACTCTCTGAGCTTCCTAGGCTTCCTGGAAGTCTATTTCCTTAGCCAGATTGAGGAAGTTCTCCTTCCTTATTTTTTTCAAATAAGTTTTAAGTTTCTTGCTCTTTCTCTTCGTCTCCTTTGGGCACCCCCGTGATTTGGATATTGGAACACTTAAAGTTGTCTCAGAGGTTCCTAAGCCTCTCCTCATTTTTTTGAATTCTTGTTTCTTCATTCTGTTCTGATTGAATGTATCTTTCTTCCTTTTGCTCCAAACTGTTGATTTGAGTTCTAGTTTCTTTCCCATCCCTGTTGGTTCCCTGTGCATTTTTTAAAATTTCACTTTGCTTAGCCTTTACTTTTTCCTCTATTTTGTGATCATATTTAAGCATTTCTGTGAGCATTATCCTGATTACCAGTATTTTGAACTATGCCTCTGATAGATTGGCTATCTCTTCATCGCTTAGTTCTATTTTTGGAGCTTTGATCTGTTTTTCATTTGGGTCGCATTTCCTTGTCTCGGCTTGACTGTTACATTGTAAGGGGTGGAGCCTTAGGTATTTGCCGGGGCAGGGCAACCCACGCTGCTGCGCTGTGGCTCTGTATGTGGGGGAGGGGTCTGAGAGGGAACAGTGGTGCTTGTTCAGCTCTCGGCTGGCTTTCAGTCACTTCCCCTGCCACCCACAAGCAAATTGGGCCCTTCTGGTGCTGACTGCAGGATGGGTGGAGTTTGTATACATTCTCAGGCCCTGTGGGTCTCGGCAATGAACTCTCCTGTGAGGCTGGGAGTTTCTCCCACTGCTGCCTCAACCCCCACAGGTGTTTTCAATCAGTGGTTTGAGGCTTTATTTCCCTGCGCTGGAACCCTGGGTTACAATCAGTCTGGATACCCAGTTGTTCCTGCTGGTTTATCTTCACACAAATCTGGGGCCACCCGCTCATCCAGCTACTGCCTTGCCAAAAACCTCTCCACCCTCCTACTGGTCTGGATGAATGTTTCTTCTTTAACTTTTTGGTTGTAGGACTTCCATACAGTTCGATTTTCTGTCAGTTCTGGTTATTTTTTTGTTTGTAAATTTGTTGTCCTTCTTATGGCTGTGCAAGGAGGCAAAGCACATCTATCTATGCCTCCATCTTGACCAGAAGTAAGATTGATGTTTAAATCGGTGGACTTTGAGTAAAGCAGGTTACTTTTTGCAGTGTCGTGGGCCTCATCAAGTCAGTTGAAGGCCTTAGGAGCAAACAGACAGAGGTCCTGTGGAGAAGAGGAAATTCTACCAGTAGGTAGCCTTCAGATTCCAGCTGTAATGTCTACTCTCCCCAGGTCTCCAACCCTCTGGCCTCCCACACAGATTTAGGACCTGCCAGCCTCCACAGCTGCATGAGCCAATGACTGTTTCTCTGAGAGCACTGACAAATACAGGGTCCTATGGGCGTGCAAGAGAAGGGATTGGGGCATGGAAGCCTTCCTGGAGGAGGTGGGCTGGGCTGTGACACATCTTTAGCTAAGAGGGAAGGAGGTCTGAGGCAAGTGCACCTGGAGGGAAGGGATGGCATGGCTGGAATCATGGGAATCATGGGAAAGGCCCTGACTTCTTTAACTTCAGTGTCCCCCATCATGCAATGGCAATGATGTAGCCCCAGCAACCTCCTTTAGAGAGCGCTGGGGCAAAGCAAATGTGATGCTGGAGGTGACCAGCAGGGTGGAAGGTGAGGAGCTGAGGGGTGTGCAGCGGCCTGAGGTTTTGTCAGGGCAGTGGGGCAGCAGCTGTGCAGGAGGAGGGCCCGGAACACACCGTGCAGCAAAGCCTGGCTGAAGTGGCAAGAGGAAGCTCTTCCCTGACTTGCTGCCTGGACCCTCCAGGCGTCAGTGTTCCCATCTGTCAAATGGGAATGAAGAACCCCTTAGGTTTGTCTTGAGAATCAAAGGAGATAATGTGCTGACTGCAAATAGGTTGAAGAGGAATAAAGTGCTGGGATGCAACTTGTGAAGCTGTGTGGTTACTGTCAGGGCTTAAGGGTAGAAGGAGAGGGAGCAGGCCGGGCCAGGGCTGGGCCAGGCAAGTGAGGCCTTCGGGGTCCGACGTTCCAGAAGGCTCTGACTGTGCAGTGTGTTGCTCTGTAGGGGCCTTGTTCATCTCTCCCTTCGGGTGGGCCCTGGAGGTGAGAACCAGAGAGAAAGGAAGAGTGGGGGGCAGAGAGAGAGAGACATCAATGTGAGAGAGAAACATCAATTGCTTTCTCATACGTGGTCTGACTGGGGATTGAACCTACAACCTGGGTAAGTGCCCTGACTGGGAACTGAACCCACAAGCTTTCAGTCTACAGACAGAGCTCCAACCAACTGAGCCTCACAGGCCAGGGCAGTGGCCAGGTTGAGCTTCTGCAGGGGAAGCTGTGGCCGAGGTGACAGAGGCACTCTGTGGGCGAGGCAAGGTCTCTCCTGCGGTGGTTCTCAGAGTGGGGTCAGGCCTGCAGCACCAGCGCCTCCTGGGGACTTGGCAGAGCTGTGAATTTTTACCCCGCCCAGACTCCTGAACCAGGGGCCCAGAAAGCTGTACTTAACCAGCCTTCCAGAATGCTCAGTGGCCACCAGCGTGTGAGGCCTGCCGTGCCGTGGCCTGGACACTTGGGAAGGGCAGGAGGAGCCTGTGGGCTGACTGAGACGATTTGCTCGCCCAGACACAACTGGCTCCTTCTCAGCTTCCCCCTCCACCACGTGTCCCCTCTTTCTCTGTCTCTTCTTCGGCTTGCCTTGGGGCGTGGAAGTGTGTTCTGAACACCTTAAAAAAAGACTAACGAGTGTCTGAACCTCAGACAAGGAAGCTCAGCCAAGTCAGACACAGAGGAGAGGGGAGGTGCAGGCCCTGGTGGGTCCAGGTGCCCAGGTCCTGGCCCAACACCAGTCTGGATTTCACCAAGAAGAGAGGAAGGGTACAAAGACTACGAGTGAGAGAAATGTACCTTTAAACACTCTGAAGGAGAAAAAAAGCCAAAATATGTGTGTGTGTATATGGAGGGAAAAAAAAACTGCTCTTCAGAATGGCAGACCCAGAAAGGTAGACTACACAGAAGCAGTGGGGGCGCGCGTGGAGCAGAGACCCCTCCTGAGTCTCAGGCGAGCACGTGGACTGTGTACTTATTTTGGGGAGCAGTCTGAAAAGTTTAGTGCTATTTATTTTCTGTAATTATTTTTACTGAACATGACCCCATAGTGCTTACCAAGTCTTAGACACTGTCCTGGGCCATTCACAAATGCCAGCTCGCGTCATGACTAGCTTGTTTCACTGAGTACGTGTTGGTCTTGTGGGCCAGTGATCCCACCGCCGGGGTGAGCTCTGGAGAGGGTCCCCCACCTCAGAGAAAGGGACATGGAGAGAGAGTGTTGTGTGTGGCAGAGGGCAGCGGAGCCCCTGGGTGTCTGTTGGTGGCAGATGGACAAGAGGATGGCGGCGGGTCCTGAGGGGGTCCAACGAAGTGTTGGGGTCATCAGGTACAGCAGCAGATAGATCCCAAACCAGCGTGTTGGCTGGAAACGGTGGAGTGTAGAGTAACATTCATAACACAATACCATTAATGAAAATTCAGAGCACATACAACAATGCTCTACAATTCACAGGCGCACATGCGTGTTTAAGGACTGCAGCAAACATTTTGGAGCGGGCGCCTGTGCGGCGCTGGCGGAATCGAAGTGAGCTCTGTGGTGGACGGAGGGGAAGGCTGGACACAATTTTTATAAGGAGCTGTGTGCCGAGGGATGGCGAGCGGGGAGGGCCGAGCGGCGCTCGTCGGTCAGGGGAGTAAAGCGGCCTTTAACGCCGAAGGAAAGCAGGCCTGAGGGGGGTGGCTGAGCACGCAGGGCCGCGCAGGGGCCTGGCCAGAATCTGGCTCTCAAATCAGTCTGCTAATCTCTGTAAAATGGGAATAATAATAAGAAAGGTAGTTATAATAGTCGTATCACATGTCCTGAAGTGACTGGTCCATAGGAGGCATTCAGCAGTGCCCTGGCTGGTGGGGCTCCCTGGGCTGGGCGTCATCCTGCAAAGCAAAAGGTCCCTGGGTCAACTCTTGGTCAGGGGACATGTCTGGGCTGAGGGCCAGATCTCCACCTGGGGTGTGGAAGAGGCAACCGGTCGATGTTTCTCTTGAGCATGGATGTTTCTCTCCCTCTCTTTCTCCTTTCCTTCCCCTCTCTCTAAAAATAAATAATAAAATCTAAAAAAAAAGAGTGGTGTAATGAACCCTCCTTCCCTCAGGTCCAGCAATGGTTAGCACACGAGCAGTTGGGGCTTTACTGACAGCAGGGACCGTAGACAAGAATAACACTGCCACCTTGTATTTGTATAGAGTATTAGTAAGTCCGCTACACAAACACCTTCTACACACAGCACTGCATCCACTTTGCACACCAACCACGAAGTCGACATCGCTGTTCCCATTTCAGATGTGGAAACACTGAGGCTCAGTGCAGTGAAGAGACTTGTCTGAGACCGCTCTGGCCTGGGCGCCCTGGCTCCTAGCCCAGCCCCCTTCATCTGCCCCACGAACAGAAGCACTGTGCACAGGGGCTGTGCGTCCCACCCCTGCCACCCATGTAGTGGGGGGTCTTGGGTGAGCCCCCCCACCTCTGAGCTTTGCCTCTGGCTGGTCCTCCAGCAGCCCCTTCTCAGCCTGGGAAATTCCTGTGCGTCTGCCCCGCCTGTCTTGTACTTTGGTGCCATTGCTCCTCGGTGTGTCCTATTTAAGGGAAAGGGGAATCAGAGCAGTTTGATGCAACCCAGAAAGCAGAGACAGGCAGCCCACGCTACCCTGCAGTCCCCCCTCCAGGGCCCAGTGCTGGCTCCTGGCTGCCGGTGGGAGAGAAGAGTCCCCAGGTGGTGGCAGTGATGTGGGCAGGCTGGGAGAGAGGCCCCGGCCCTCCCTGGATTCTCCCTGTAGCTCCTATGGCTGCCTGGGTGGGGTAGGGGCTGGGAGGCCCTCCCTACAGGGAGGATTCTGCAGCTCCCTTAGGGGACACTCAGCTCCTCGTCAGCTCAAGACCAGCTTCCAGGAACAGATTCTGTCTTTTTTTAACCACCTTTCCCCCTATGTGACCCACTTTCGTGGCTGAGGCCCCAAGGCACTCCAGCCACCTCTCTGAGTTGTTTTCTGAAGGACAGGCTCCTTAGCCAGTCCTTACTCCTACTTGCGCCTGGGAGCAAGCGTCTCCTGGGGTGGTGAGGCCCCCCAGAGGCTTGGGGCCACGGAACAAGTGCCCCAGGTTCTCCTCCTCAGGTCTGAGGCCTGGCTGGGTCTCTGAGACACAGTGGAACCCTTGCTCCTGTGTTCTCAGTCCCCGGAGCCTTAGGTCAATGGGACCTTAGGTAGGTGACCGTGAGTGGGACAGGAAGTGAGGGTCAAGGCTATGACAGTGGTAGCCAGAGACACACGGTCCCAAGGTTATTCTACATCTATGCATTGCCCCTCCCTAAACATCCAGCTCTGAGCTGCAGGGGTGGGCGGAGGTGGGAGTGTGCCCGTGGGAGCAGAGGCAGAGGACCCCTGTTCTGTGACTGGTGTGGACTGGGGGGCACTGGTACTCAGTGGGAACAGGCCTGTGGTACTACCCTCAGGGACTTACAACATGGTTGTACACACACGTGCAGATGCACTCGTGCACACTGACATGCCCACACTGTTAAACACACACACACACATACACACACACACACACACACACACACACACACACTTACACACACAGAAGATCAATTCAGCATGGGGCTCTGCAGCTGCCACTGTGTTCCGAGGAGAGATTGGTCCAGCTGGAACAAATGAAGAAGGTTTGGTGGTGGGAGTAGTTAGTGCTTGTATTTGGCACTCTGTGTGGAGGGATGTGTAGGGCCTGCCTCCCAGGTAGGGGAGCAGCCTGAACAAAGGGTGGACACTCCCATGAGTCTTGTTTACTCAGAGGATCCACAGAAAGATCCCTGTCTTCCCTGGAGGGCAGCGTCCCCCACAGTCCTCTCCAGAGGGTGCCTCTTGAGCGCCTAGTGGGGGTGGTGAAAGCAGGCAGAAGGGGCTGTTTCCAGACGCAGGGAGCCCGGGAGACCCTGGGTTGTGAAAGTCACTGCACTGTGGTTACTCCAGGAATGGGGGATGGGTCCGACTTATCTGGGCAGGCCCAGAGGCGGGAGCAGGTGTGGGAGGGAGGCCTGAGCATCGTGGAGGCTTCTGTGGGACCAGCAGGCCTTTGTCCTCTGGGTGCCGTGACCCCAAAACGCCTCTCTTCCGCTTCGGCCCCTTTCCCATGCTTGTTGGCTCCTTGTCCTTCTCGGAAAAGGGACAGTGATGGCTGCATCGTGCTAGGTTGTTGTGGAGAGTAAATGAGGAGGGCGTTTCACATCCTGACGCAGGCCAGGCCTTCCGTGAGCACCTGGTGACGAAAGCCCTCCTGTTCCGGGGCCTCCCGTCTTCACTGGGCCAATGCCTTTGCTTCCCTGAAGTTCAGACTGGGGTCTCTGAGCTCTGACCTGCCCTGGGCACATCGGCGACACGTAGCCTCGACGTGATGTGCGGCGCGGCATCGAGGTTGTGCCGCAGGAGCAGGGCCGGTGGCTTATTTGTTCTCTTGTCCCCAGTGCCTGGCGCCTGCCTGGCAAGAGAGGCAAAGACTGTTTCTGAGTGAATGAGTGAAAATGTGTAAGTGCTTTGTAAATTGGTCAGAACCTACAAATTTACTTAACGTGCTTCTCCAGAGAGCAAGCCTTGGGCAAACACACAATGAAGTTGCAGAGCCTGCCTTCATGACCAAGGCCAGACGGGAGCCTGGCCTGCAAGGTGGTCTGGGGCGGGGCGGGGCCATGCCTGCCAACACTCTCTCCTCGGCAGCCCCTCTGCCAGCCCACTGCCCAGGCTCCCGACACCGACACCGCAGGGTAGCAGCAGTACCACCACCCTCCTTTCACGGGGAGTTTGTATTTCCTTCCATTTAATTGCTTGGTCCTGATTATGAGATGAGTCATTGTAAAGTACTCAGACTCCAAAGAGGAAGGAGATGTTTAACATCTTTAACTTTATTGGTAAAAATTCCTTCTGCCCATCCCCACGCCCTGTGCAAGAGCTGGCATGTGTCCTCACAGACCCTCCTCTGGCTCATCCACCAATTAGTTTGTTTCTGGTGGAAAAGCAGGACCCTGCCCAGCACAGTCTGCAGCTTCCTGCTGTCACCCAACAGCGCACTGTGGACGTTGAGGGCTGTTCTGTGTGCAGCCCCAGATTCTTTTCAGTGGCCACCCAACAGTCCATGCTGTGCAGCGGCGCCACTTACCCAGCTGACCCTCCACTGCTGGGCCCTGATCATCCTAAATGGAAACTGCATTTTGGGGGAGGCCTGAGAGGTGCGCCTGGTGCTGCACGGATGAAGGCATAACGCCTCCAGGGTTTCAGGCGTGATGGCTATCTTCCTTTGTCCGTTTCTTCCTCCTGGTACCACCTTTATGAGGGGCCAAAAGCACCTAATTTCCCCACCCCCTTCCTGCACTCAGCTCTTCTCCCGGAGCTGGGGGGAGGGTCCTGGCAAATGGTGAGACCGGGGAAGATGGGGGAGGTGTGGGAGATGGCCGGGTTGCAGGAGTGACAGTCCCTAGATGGGCAGGCCATTCGCTCCCGGGAGAGGGACAGCCAGGGAGGTCAGAGGCTGCTGTTGGTTGTGGCATCTGGGGGACTTTGGACAATGCAAATGAGTCTTCTGGTTACCATGAATATTCATCAGGGCCTCTCCCCTCTGAGCCCTGGCCACTCCTACCGGCTTGCTAACAACCCTGACCGGCAAAGAGGGGGGATGTGGTCCTTCTTCAGCCTGCCTTCCTCTGGCCCCTAGCCTTTCCTGCCCCTTCTGCCCTGTGAGTGTGTTAGAGGTGGGGCCAGGGAGCGAGGCCCCGGGCTCTGTGTGTGTCCCCAATTTGCAGGTTTTGTCTGACCTGTCTGGGCCTTGAGTTTCTCTCTGTCCTCCCCTTCTGTGAAAACTGTGAGCAAGGCCACCTCTGACCACAGCCGCCTCTAGGAAAGAGCCTGGGGCAGAGCATGGGAGACTCACAGGGAGCTGGATGGAATCCTAGGCACTGTTTAAACAGGTGGGGAAACTCAGGCTAAAACTGTAAATGCCTTGCCCAGGTCATAATGGCACTCAAGTGACAGAATCCGAGTTAAGCCCAGGCATTCCTGCGGCTTAACCGGGAGTCCTGACACCTTACCTGCCTGCTCAGCCCCAAAGCTAGAGGGGTTCATTTGCTGAGACCCCACAACCAGTGGATGCCATCTTGGAATTTTTATGTACCCAGGCCTAATCCACGTCTTCTAGGAAGGCTGCCTGGTGTGCCCCAGTCCAGGGCACCGCTGCTTCCTGAACCCCTTGCCACCTCACCGGCTCAAACCCTCAGTCCACACTTGGCACGGATGTGCTGGCTGCACTGTGTATCTTTTCAGGGCACTTGGTTGCCGAACTTTGGATGGGGCCAGCATTATACACCCAGAGGTGCAGGGGGACCTACTTCCTGAATCAGATCAGGGCTTGAGGCCTGGTTACTAAGATGTCTTCTGGGGACCACTGGAGAATGGGTGAAATCAGGACTGTCTGGGTTAGGGCAGCTGGCCAAAAATACATGTGCATGGGTTTAGTCACAGCACGGGACAGAGAGAAGATAGGAATGGCAGAGCTCATCTCTAGGCCAGGGGATTTTTTTTTAAATAAATACCAAAACTTCTTTCTAAGTGCAGTCTTACCCAAAGCTTTACAAATAAGAGATGAGGGCAGGGCTGCTGAGCTGCTGGATGAGAGGAGAGGCCCAGGCCCCACGGCTAAGCCCTGCTCTTGTCTCCTCGGCAGCAACCCCTGAGCTCACTCGTTACATGAATAAAGAAACGGAGGCCCGCAGTAGCAGGAACAGAAACAGAAACCGTGTTGCAGGTGCCCCTGGGGGGCCCTGCCTACCAGACCCTGAGTTTTTGAGGTGGCCCTTGGGTAAAGTCCGGGTCAGCCAGGCAAGGGGGTCCGCACTCCTTGCCACGCACCCTCGACTGCCAGGGCCTTCTGGATACAGTGGGCTGTACTTCTGTCTCCGTTGACATCACTCAGGTGTGCGAGCAGAGCAGTGCAGGGAAGCTGGTCTGGGCGACAGTGCTGGCCTCTGGGTCTCATTTAGTTCCGGGTGCAGAATGCGGAGAGGAGGCAGAGTACTGTTGGCTCCCCTCACTAAGGGAGAAGACGGCCTAAGGACGGTTGTGGAGCTGGGACCCAGCCCTTCGCCATTGCAGCGTTGCTTGCGACCATCCGTGTGGCTGGAGGATGGCCACCATCTCAGGCTGACCTCATCAGCTCCCCCCAGGCTCCTGTGAGCACTGACCAGCCGTGGCCCCGCCCTGCTGTCCACGCTGAGTGCCTCTGCTCCCGCTGCTCCCTCCTGGACTGGGGCCCTTCCCTGTTGTCCTCCTTCCTTCCAGGATTTTTGGGGAATTCCATTTGAAGCTTCTTCAAGGGGCCCTTGGGCACTCAGGGGTGCAAACAAGTAAATAGGAAGATGTGTGACTGCCACGAAGGAGGAAGGACAAATGTCTCTCAGGGAGGGCTTCATTCAGCTCAGCCGTGCCTCTGGGGCTTGCTGAGCCTGAGGGCAGGCAGGGTTGGGTCTGCTGGGCTGATGGGTCCGGGAGCTCTGCTTGTGCACCTGCTTCCTGGGTCAGTCTAGACAAACTGCCCAGTGCCACTCAGTGCTTCAGCTTCCCGCCAGGACGCAGGTAGCCTTCTCACCTGTCTTTCCAGCCTTGTGAAGGTATTGAAGGCTGACTTGCTATTTATAATCATATCATGGAGGCCCAAAGGGAGCACAACAAATGTGTTTGGACCTTCTTCCTGGACACCCTGAAGCCAAAGGCAGAGCATAACTACAAGCCAAAACGGGGGTGTCCCAACCCCAGGAGGAGCTGCCTGCATCCTGGACTGATGGTGGTGTGGAGAGGCTGCCTCAGCCAGGGGTGCAGCAGCCTCTGAAAGTGGAGGCAGGCAAAATAGATCACAGTCTTCCCAAGCAGACCGTGGCACGGGCCGCACATGGGAGCCTACGTGAGCAGTGCTGCCAAACCCCGCGTGGCAGAGGGAGGAGTGGTCCCTCTTGGTGCTCCGGGACTTGGTGGTCAGTGGGCCCTGCGGCCCAGGGTCTTTCTTGTGGTACGCCTTTCCACAGTCCTCTCACAGGGTATTTCTGAGCACAGGCTCCTGTGCGTCGGGACATGGTGTTAAAAGCCACCCGATGCTTGTAACTGATTACACACCTACATGGAGTCATTTTGTTTCTATAGAAACTGAGTGCCTGGGACCCCCTAGCTGTGTGATATTGCCTGTCATTTTCCCTCTCTGAGCCTCCGTTTATTCATCTGCAAAATGGGAGGGCAGGGGTGATGAGAGGTGGGGCCTTATTATCTCTAAGGATTTCCCAGTTCCATGGTAATGTTTCAAGTCTAAGAACCCTCGACACTTGCTGAAGTGTCCCGTCCCACTCTGGTGGGACAGCAGCTCTCCACACACCAGATTCCAAGGCAGCCCACTGTCTCCTTTCCCCCAAGGCTCTGCTGAGATGGTGCCGGTGGCTGGTCGTGATCCCTGGAGTGATGCCCCCACCCTACAGTTCTGTATAGCCTTTCCGAGTCACTTCTACCCTCTCAGGAGGAGATGCCACACTCTCCCATCATCCATCCATCCACACATTCATCTACCCACCTGTCTGTGTATTTGTTCGTTCATCCACCCACTCATGCATCCGTCTACCCACCCACCCATCTAGCCATCCACAATAAAAATGACTGTTCGGAGCACCCATTATGAACAAAGTGCTTTTCTAGGTGCTAGACATACAGAAAGAAGGATACATAACCCCTACATCCAGGAACTTACCACACAGCAGTTTGCGAATGGGTCATATATAGAAACTGTGATACAAAGCAAAAAAGGATTTGGGAGTGAGCCCTAGATTTGATTTCTGCCTCCACCTCTCACTCAATAGTTTGCTGTGTGATCTTGGGAGAGTTACTCAACTTTTCTGAATCTAGTTCTTCATTCGTAAAGTGGAGATAAGAATACCGGGCCTATTGAAGGTACAGACCAACCTCAACAGATGATACTCTTCTCTCTCCATGAAAGAGGTACCCCCCCCAAAAAAGGTTGCATGGCAACCCAGGACAGGGGGAGCTTCCTGAAGCCCCGCAGCCTCAAGGAAGGCCTCTCAAAATAACAGGCATCCGGGAGGGACACCAAAGCGAAGGGGTGTCCCGTGTGACCCAAAGGGTGTCACCACACATCGAGGAGTGAGCTTGCTCAGGGCTATGTGGGGAGCACCAGTGCGAGGATGGGGCAGCACACGTGGGAGCCAGGTGGGGGAGGTGTGGACAGCCAGGCCCAGGAGGGAGCGCCAGTTCTGGATTCTAGGGAGGGGTTTTCGGCAGGAGAAGAGACAGGGCTCCTTGGTTCCCAGGACAGAGCTGGGCCAGGAGCTTCCTCTGGGAGCCACAAATTAGGATCCGATGACAAGATTGTCCTGGGAGGACCCACCCAGTGTCAGGACTGGCTGAGTGACCTTGGGTGAGTTCCTTCACCTAGCTGGTCCTGATGGGTAAAGGCAGGGCCTGGATGAAATCGTTCCTCCAGCTTCGAACTCCTTCATTGGTGTCTTTTATTTAGTCTCTTTCCCGCCTGTGTTTTTGGACTTTCCCTGCTTCTCTCTGGCTCTCTGCCCTGTGCACCTGAGCAGAGAGGGTGGAGGGGTCACACCTCCTTCCTGGCACTTCACTGTGAGGAAACTACTGCCTGTGAAGGTGACCCAGCTCCTGCTGCTGTCTCTGAACTGAAATGGGCACTGCCTCTCTCTCCCCTTGGGACCTGGGGAGGTGGTGGGTGGGGGCCTCACAGACCTCCACAGCCACCTGGTTGGGTCAGAGAGTGCCCTGCAGCTAGGCAGCTGGAGGTTGGTACCGGCCTGGGGACCCTCTGGACCCGGACAGGAGAGAGGAGCTTGTTCCTGCGTGGGAGTGGTTGGTGGGTGTTTCCCATTAGAAGCAAAGCCCCTGCTCCTCAGGGACCGGGGGCTGGGCTGGTGGCAGAGGCTTTGAACTGGTGCCTGGGGCTGGAAAACTTCCATGGCTGCAGGGATGGGAGGCAGAGACAAGCGATATGTGCCCAGATAGCTTTTGTCCCCACCCGGACAGAGCAGGTCAGGTAGCCAAAGCTGGCTTGAAGTGTGGGAGCAATCTGCCCATGATGGGTTTTTAAAGGTTACGGGAAACCCTCCCTGCCCCCCTAATGTCTCCCCTATTATACCCCAAGTCCCCTATTAAAACGAACCGCTCCTGGCAGAAGTCATACTTCAAAATGACATCGGTCCACTCTCGTGGGGATTCACTGCTGACCAGGTGAGAGTTGGAGAGGTCCTAGGAGAAGGGAACCCGGATGAGAAGTGGTGCACAAGACGGCCCCCTGACCACACGCCACGCCCACAGTCACCAGGAACCCTCTGGATCTGGCCATCCTGGGGAGACAACTGACTCAAAGACTCCCCTGGGGCCTCACCGAGGCTCGGCCCCGCTGGTGTGGGAAAGGGGGGCCGTGAAGCCAGGCTCGTTGGCCTGGGTCTCAGCTGGCTCCTTGCTCTCTAGCCGGGTTGCTTGAAGCAGGTAGCCTACCCTCTCCAACCCCAGTGTCTTCACCTGTCGGGCGCTGTGTTGTGAGGAGTGAATGAGAAAACCCGGGCCTTTAGGAGAGTGGCCACCACACCGTGAGTGCACAAGCGCATGAGGAATCCGGTCTCAGCCGCAAGGGCGACCCCAGGCCCAGGCTGCACGAGGCTCCTCTTTCCGTCTGCTTATCCCCCCACTGCCCATCAGTCTATCTTCCTTACTAAGTTTCTTTTTATTGGGCCCTGTTCTTCCTCTCCATCGCTCAGCTCATCTCTCTATCTCTGGCTGCCATCGTGTAGTGTCAGCCTCTTTAGCTCTTATCTCCCGATCTCTGTCTCCATCCCTCCCCAGCCCCTCCGTCTCCATTCTCCCTCCTGATCTGGCTATGGCTTTGCCATCTGTTTGGCAGTCTCGCAAACACTCAGTGTCTCCCGCCCGTTGCTATCCCCCCTTCACCGTGGCGCGACCCCGGGACCTCCCTGGCTGAGTGCCTCCACCCCAGCTCCTTCTCCCTGCTCATCCCCACAACCCATCAGGAGCCCTTTCAGAGTCTCTTCCCAGCACCTGGGATCCCGTGCAGGGTGGGGTAGAGACACAGAGTGGAGCAATGCAGGCAGATGAGGACAGAATGCAGTCTCCCGGGCGAGGGCCGGCCTGCTAATTCCCCCGCTCAGGGTGGAGGATGCGGAGGCCTCATTCAATTATGTCACATCCACTCAGCCGCTCCACCCTGATGATACAGAGCAGGCCACTCGCCCTTCCCAGCCAGGGCCTAATGGAGAGAGATCTCCTTTGCCTGGCTGACCACAGGGTCCTCCTGAAACGGGGATGGGCCCTGCCCGTCTGGTCTCGGGGTTCTCAGCCTGCTGTGATTCGCTGTTCACCATAATTACACCCAACAGTTGGCCTCTGGAGTTTGTTTCTCTCACCTTAATGGTTGTGGAATTGGATCTCAGTGCCTCTCATTACATTATTGTCCCTCCAAGCATCCCTGCCCCCTCCACTTGGCCTCAGCCAGCGGGAGCCAGGCCAGCCCTGCCTCTCTGGTGAGGTGTGAGGCCCTGGAGGGAGCAGACCAGGGAGGTGGCGGGGGGGTCACAGGGTCTGGATCCAGGCCAGGCTGCTTCTCCAGTCCGACAGACGGGCACTGCACGGGGGTTTGCTCCAGACCCCAGGTCCCCACTGACGAAGGCAACACCAGGTGCCGGGAGAGTCTAGGAAAAGCCCCAGATCCAGTCCCTTTCCATACAGAGCTGGGCCTGAGGAGGCGAGAGCAACAGAATGCAATAATGAAGGGCAGTGTCGGCCAGAAATAGAGCTGCATTCAGAGAAGGGAGGATCAGATGACGGGAGATCAAACATTCACCGGGAATTGACTGGGTGGCGGATTCTTCCATGTGCGCTGTGTCATTTCCTTCTCACCAGTCTGTGTGGAGGCCTCTGTCTCCACTTCCAGGTGGGGAAGCTGAGGCCCAGAGACCCCGAGAGGCTTGTCTGACCTGTAGCACCTGGTCTGTGCCAGAGCCAGGGCTCAGGGCCTTGGGGTCAAGTCCTTCCTCTCCCACTGGTGCTCGGTGGGCATGCGGTGGCTGGGCAAGGCTCTGAGGCAGGACCCAGCGGGCAGAAGGAAGGAGGAGGGTCACTTTGGGGGGGGGGGACAGCTTGAGCAGATTCTAGTGGCATGATGGAAGGCACCAAGAGGGGGAAGGAGAGGACTGCTACGGGCGAGTGCTGTGAGGAACACGGGTGTGGGCTTGGTGAGTGTGGATGGGGCCCTTGAATAACGCAGGGCAGCCTGGGACTGGGAGTTTGCTAGGGGTCACCTCCAAGAGAATGACCAGCAGAGCACTGCAGTGGGGCAAATTGTGTCCCCCCAAGTGGTATGTCCAAGTCCTAATTGCCTCCCCCGCCCCCACACATGTATCTGGGAATGTGACCTCATTTGGAAATAGGGTCTTTGCAGATACAATTAAGGGCTCAAAATAAGGTCATCAGGGATTCAGGATGGGCCCCACATCCAACGACGGGTGTTCTTTTAGGAGAAAGATATGGAGATGAGACAAGGGAAGGCCACGTGGAGACAGAGGCAGGGATTGGACGGACGCTGCCACAAGCCAGGGACGCTGAGGCCTCCAGAAGCTGGGAAAGGTGAGGCAGGATTGTCCCCTGGGGCCTCGGGAAGGTGCCTGGTCCTGCTGACACCTTGATTTTGTGCTGCTGGCCTCCAGACCGTGAGACAGTAAGTTTCTTTTGTTTTCTTCCACTCAGTCTGGTGTGATTTGTTACAGCAGCCACAGGAAACTAATACAGCCAGGAGTTCATCTGTCTGGCATGAGAGGGTGGCAGGCAGTGAGGGCTGCTTCCCCAAGGGACTCTCCCAGGGACCCCTGAATCCTAGCGGGGGCCCTGCACATCCCCCACACATGGCTCATGGCAGCAGGACTGACCAGGGAGGACACTGCAGTCTCTGGCCTCTGATCTTGGTTCAGGAGGACGTGCTGAGTCAGAGACAGGGGACCTGGGTGGGGGGAGGGCGCCTTAGGGAAGCAGACCAGACTGGAAGCAGGCCCTACTTACCAGGCTTGAATGATGAGTATGACGGTTCTGTGAGGTGAGGTTCGAGGCAACGAGGCAACGTTAAAGGGAATGAAGGCTCTTTGGGATGAGAGTATGGGGGAGCGAGCACCCCTACACCCACCAGAAGTCATCCCTCGAGGCCCTTCCTGAAGTGCTTCCACCAGGGTCGGGCACTCTGGCTTCCTCCCCCACAGCAGGTTCTGGGTCCTGACTCTGTAGTAGGTCTAGTCCAGCTGGTCTGGGAGATCTGTTGTTTTTTCAAATTTTCCAGCCTCAGTCCCTTCCAGGGGCCCTGACTGATGCATGGGACACGTGTCTGCCAAACTGTTCTCCCCAGTGGCTGGGGACTCCCTTCCACGGAGCCTCAGGGCAGCATTCAGCAAGGCTGGAGTTGCACTTCCCGCAGAATTTGTGATGAATGGAGACACCCTGTGGGGATGGAGCAGAGAGTGAGGTATGTCTGAGAGTTAAGGGGATGTATCTTAAAGGGTTACTTTTTAATATAGGAATTATATTAGGTAGGAACACAGAGATCTAGGGCTTGAGCCACCCTTGGCAGTGCCCCCTTCCAGAGGTTGGCGAGTGGACACCGGTCCTCGGGAGAGTGGGTCGACGAGGCTGCTGGGCCACAGCACAAGGAAGGGCCCTGTGGTCTCCCTCCTCCCTGCTGACGGCCCCTCTCTGCGGTTGTGGTTTTTCCTCTGTAAGGGGTGAGGCATTTTCCAGCAGCCCTCCACCAGTCAGCCTCTGCATCGCAGTCTTCTCCCTGCCCCTCCCGCTCCCTCCCTCCCTCCCTCCCTCCCTCTGCCCCTCTCCCGGCTGCCAGTCAGTTACAGTGAGGCTCAGACCACTGCCAGGCCTAGAGCATCTCCGACCCGCTTCCAGTTAATTTTTCAGACGATGCCCTCACTGAAGGCTGCCTCCGTTTCTCTGTCTATAAAATGGGGGCATTTATACAACTTCGTGTGTGTAGGACTAAAGCAGAAAGGGTCTCCTCATGTCCCTCCGTCATTTCCCCTCTGGAGCTCCTTTCTTTTTTTTGAAAGAGAGAGAGACGGGGGAAGTGAGGGAGAGAGAGGGAGAGAAGCATCTATGTGAAGGAGAAACATCCATCAATCAGTTGCCTCCTGCAACCAGGACTGGGCTACAACCCAGCTATGTGCCCAGACTGGGAATTGAACCAGTGACTTTTTGCTTTCGGAATGACACCCAACCAACTCAGTCACAGCAGTCAGGGCTGGAGCTCCATCTTCCCTGAGGGCCCTTTCTTTCCTCCTCAGCTGGGTGGGTGCACACCAGACACACATGTGTACACGTGTGTGCATGTGTGCACCATGCTAAGCTCACCCTGTCTGCTGGTGGGCCCCTTGGCAAGGCCACTGTCCCTCCACTGGCAGAGCACCTTATCAGGCTTTCAGAGCAAAGAAGCCCCAGCGAGGGTTTCTGGGCTGCGTCCAGCTAGCACATCTGCAGCGCCCCCCAGGCCACATTATGCCCGGTGTCTTCCAGCAGCCCCTCCCAGAGCAGTGCGGCTGGCAGGGCCAGGACCAGCCGGGGGGTGCAGGTGAGGCTGCTGTGGCGGAAAGGGACGCAGCCGTCCAAGATCACACAGCTAAGGCGTGGCAGAGCTGGAGCACGGGCCTGGACCTGTCCATATCTGTGCAGGTCCTATTTTGGTGTCCTTCAGACAGGCTTGTGAAATGACATATTGCACACGTGTTTAGGGTGGGTTGGGAATTGGTGCTGCCCAAGGGGGGTGGCTCTCGTTCCCTGTCCGTTCCGTGGGAGTTGGGGGGGTTGAGGTACCAAAGGAGCCATGGATAAAGACCCAAGTTATTGGCCCTATCTTACTTCTTTTTAAAAGGATTTTATTTATTTTTAGAGAGAAGAGAAGGGGGTGGGGAGAAGGAGAGGTAGAGAAACATCAGTGTGTGGTTGCCTCTCGTGCACCCCCTACTGGGGACCTACCTTGCAACCCAGGCATGTGCCCTGACTGGGAATCAAACTGGCAACCCTTTGGTTCACAGACTAGTGCTCAATCCATTGAGCTACACCAGCCAGAGTGGCTCGACTTACTTCTTTGTCCCTTATCCCACTGATGTTTTGTTTCCTTCACAGGTTCCTGCCCAGATGACCTGCCTCTTAGTGCAGCCTGGTGGCATGAGCGCCCAGGCCCTCAGCCCACCTCCCAGTGCTCTTCTCTATGCCCAGCTTGTCACTCAGAGCCCAGCACGCTGCACCCCAGGGACTCCTGTCCCCGACAGGTTGAGTGACCCTGTGCTCACTCCACGCTCCCTTCCTAGTCCCTGTTACACCCATCTTTCCTCTCCTTCTGGCTGCTTCTCTCCAACTCCTCTTCTCCGGCACTTACCTCTTAGAGCTCTTTGGACTAGAATCTTCTGTCACGTGTTTTTCCTATTTGTAAGGCTCACTCCTCGGACCTCCCTCTTCCTGAATGAGGACGACCACATCCACACTGACGTCCCCGCCTTATTGCCTGTTCCTCTGTGCAGATTCTCTGGTGCCATCTCCTCCCGCCCCCACCCCTGCCCTCAGGTGGGACGTGTGGATGCTAGAGGGGCTGCTGCACTTCCCGTCAGCGTGCCTGCCGGCCAGCCGCTTCCTCAGGAGAGACGAGATTCTTTGGCTTAAATGCAAACACCTCTGGGAGTGACCACCCAAGAAGCCATTGCCAGTGTTGGAGTCTTGAAGGATGGGAAGGGCCTTATCATCGAAAGGAGAGGGCGTCTGAATTTCACTGTGAGCGCAGGCCCGGTGACGAGAAAATGAGCATGGGGTTTGGGGAATCTGTGGCGAGTTCTGATTGTCCAGCACAGGGCTGGGCAAACCTTTTCTGGAAAAGGGCGGATAGTGCATCGTCTGCAGCTGGTAAACGTCGGTCTTTAGTAGTAGTTGTGGACCACATGGTCTCTGCGGCAGCTGTAGCCACAGGTGATGTCACGGGCCGAGCGGTGCCCCCAAATCCATATGCGGAAGTCCTAACCCCCAGGACCCCAGAATGGGACTATATGTGGACATAGGGTCTTTGAAGAGGTGATCAAGGTTAAGTGAGGTCACTAGGATGGGACCTGCTCCAATATGACGGGCGTCCTAATGAAAAGAGAAGATGGGGCACGGGCACAGATGTGAGGGCTCAGGGAGAAGACCGCCCTCCACAAGCCAAGGGGAGCAGCCTCAGGAGAAACCAAAGCCGCTGACACCTTAATCTTGGACTTCCAGTCTTCAGAACTCTCTGTCAGTAGACGGCTGCTGTTAAAGCCCCGCAGTCTGTGGTACTTCGTGATGCCGGCCCCACTGAACTGACACCGGCAGCGTGTAAACAAGTGAATGTGTCCGCGTGCCTCTAAAATTTTATTTATGAACATTAAAATTTGAATTTGTGTTATTGTCACATGTCACAAAATATTATGCTTTTGATTTTTTTCTTCCTCATTTGAAAATGTGAAAATGATGCTTAAACTGTGGGTTCTACAAAAGCAGGTGGCAAGCTGCCTCAGCCGCAGGTTGTAGCTGGCTGAGCCCTGGCTCAGCACCGGGTGTGGCAGCGGTGGAGGGGAGCGGAGCTGAGGCTGGGAGGGTAAGCCCAGGCCACGCTGGCGGGCTGGGCACAGTGGAAGAGAGGGCCGTGCAACATTTTAAAGCTGGGGAGTGATGGACATGCCTCAAACTGGATTTTCAAGGTGAGGTTCATTGCCTTCCATGTAGGAGAAGGTAGAAGTCTGCTAATTCTGCCTTCCTGTGGAGGCCAGAGCTGCCAGTACAGACAGCAGTGTTACTGTGCGCTGGAGATTTCTGTCCCCTCTCCTCCCCTGGAGTGTTTAGCCATCACACGGTGAGAATCTCGTCTCCAGGAATTGCTACCCACCTTTTGCAAGCCGTCTTCCCCTTGAGAGCCTCTGGTCATAGGACAATGACCACCTTTCCTCCGACTGTCTGGAAATCAGGCTTCCAGAAGTCCTTACACATGCCCTCTGCCTTTCTGGGTCATTCTGAACTCCCGGGCGACGTGTTCACTTTCTTTGAAGTTCCTGTCCATACTCGCGTGGTTTCTCTCATTTCCAGTACTCGGTGTTTTCTTCCTGGTGGATAAGAATTAAGCTCCTACCTTTGTTATGTTCTAAACCTCTCAGGATGAAACTATGAACAAGGTGATTCAAGAGGTTATGAAGTGCTCTTTTTTGGTTTACTTTATTAACTATGCCATTACAGTTGTCACAACTTTTCCTCCTTTGCCCCCTCTGCCCAGTATCCCCCTTCCCTCCAGCAACCCCCATGTCCCTGGGTCATGCATATAAATTCTTAGGCTTCTCCATTTCCTATACTGTTCTTAACCTCCCCCTGTCTATTTTGTTCCTACCAATTATGCTCCTCATTCTCTGTACCTTTTCCCTCATTTTCCCCTCTCCTCCCCACTGATAACCCTCCTTGTGATCTCCATTTCTGTGATTCTGTTCCTGTTCTAGTTGTTTGCTTAGGGTTTTTTTTTCCAGATTCACTTTTGACAGTTGTGAATTTTTTTTGCCTTTTTAATGTTCATTATTTTGATCTTCTTTAATTCTTAGAATAATGGCTTGGTGATGATGAACTCCTTTAGCCTTACCTTGTCTGGGAAGCACTTTATCTGCCCTTTGATTATGAATGAAAGCTTTGCTAGTTAGAGCAATCTTGGATGTAGGTCCTTGCTTTTCATCACTTGGAACACTTCTTGCCTGTAAAGTTCCTTTTGAGAAATCAGCTGACAATCTTATGGGAACTCATTTGTAGGTAACTGTCTCCTTTTGTCTTGCTGCTTTTAAGATGCTCTCTTTATCTTTAACCTTTGGCATTTTAGTTATGATGTGCCTTGGTGTGAACCTCATTGGGTCCAACTTGTTTGGGGCTCTCTGTGCTTCCTGAACTTGTATGTCTGTGTTTCCTTCACCAAGTTAAGGAAATTTTCTTTCATTATTTTTTCAAATAAGTTTTGAAATTCTTGCTCTTCCTCTTCTACTGGAAACCCTCTGATTCAGATGTTGGTATGTTTAAAGTTACCCCAGAGGTTCCTAAGCCTATCCTTATTTTTTAAAATTCTTTTTTCTTCTTTCTGTTCTGGTTGAATCTTTCTTTCTTTCTTCCCTCCCTCCCTCCCTCCCTCTCTCTCTCTCTCTTTCTCTCTTTCTTCATAGTTTACTTGAATTCTGCTTTCCTTTCCCTCACTGTTGGTTCCCTGTGGATTTTTTTCTTTTATGTTGTTGCTGTACTCAATGAGTTCTTTGAGCACCCTGATGACCAGTGTTTTGGACTCTGCATCTGATAGGTTGGTTATCTCCATTTTGTTTTGTTCTTTTTTCTGGGGGTTTGTTCTGTTCTTTCATCTGGGCCACATTTCTTTGTCTCCTCAATTTGGCAGTCTCCCTGTGTTCGTTTCTGTGTATTAGGTAGAGCTACTTTTACTCCTTGTCTTAGGAGTGTGGCCTATGTAGAAAAGGCACCTGTGAGTTGTGAGGGGTGGAGACTTAAGGTGTCACCAGCGTGGGGCAACCCGCTTTACTGCTTATGGCTTGGTGTGAAGGAGAGGCTGGGAAGGGGACAGCAGCGCTGTGTGACTTCTGGGGGCTCGCCTGGCATTTGCCCCATTTCTAGTCACTTCACCCCCTTCCCATATGAGACAGGCGCCCTTCCAGCTGCTGCCCTGGTGGCAAAATGCAGGGTGGTTGGGTTTGCGTACATTCTAAGTCCATGTGGGTCCTTTAAGTGGCCAAAATCTAACCGTTTCTTCTGCCACCCCAGCGCCCCCTGGATTTTACAGCCAGAGGTAATGGGGATTTATCTTCCTGGTGCTGGAACCCTGGGCTGTGCAGTCTGGCCTGGGGCTGGGATGGCTTGCCCCCAAGGTATCCCTCTGGAGTTTTATTACCACTCATAAACGTGGGAACATCCGACCCACCACCACCACCTCCTCTCCACGCCACACCTCCTCTCAGCCTTGTCTCCCAGACTCCACCCCTCCTACCCATCTGGATGAATGTGGGTTCTTTAAATCTTTGGTTTTGGGACTTCCATAGAGCTCAGTTTTCTGATGGTTCTGGGTGTTATTTGTTTTGAGATCTGGTTTTAATTCTTTCTCTGGTTGCAGGAGGAGGCAAAGCATGCCTACCTACGAGTCTATCTTGACCAGAAGCGTGAAATGCTCTGCGTTTAGCAGAGTGAGGTTGGTTGTGTATGTTTGAGTCGCTAATGCAGATTGATCCCGTACCGAGTTTGTGATCTGGGTTTGGGAAGCAGCATTTGTTCTGGTATTGCAAAGCTATGGAAGAGGAGAGCAGCATGCAGGGCCCAGGGACACCCCCTGTACCCCAAACTGGGCCCGTGGCACCATTTGGTGCTGATCTGGCCCTGAAAGGTAGGTTGGAGGGAGCAGGTAGGTTGCGACCCTCCCAGCATCACAGAGGGAAGAAGATGTGGCTCAGGAAGGATGCAGCCTGCTCAGGGCCACGTAGCCGCCCCGGCCAAGTCCCCTTTGGCCAGCACACCTAGAGCCCCTGCGGGCCTACAGGGTCCGGGTCCAGAGGCAGTGCAGTGCGCCTCTCATCAGGAGGCATCCCCACCCATCTTTTCTGCCCCACGTCACTGACCCTCCTGTCTAGACAGACAGAGGGCTTTCTTACTACTTCCTGTTCTTGTCCTGTTTCTAGACGTTTGCTTCTGGTTGAAATACTTCTCCCTCCTGTCTTTCTATATCACGTCAGTATTTGAGGCCCAGCACAGCCCTGGCTCCTCCACGAAGCCCCCCACCCCCCACCAGCCTGTCCCCCCTTCCTCCGACTCCAGAGCTTCTGTGGTCTGGAGCCCTCGCTGGCACTAACTGCACATCATCTCATTATGTCCAGTGCAGATACTCAGCATCTCACAGTTCCCTAGTTTCCATCAAAAGCTCAAGGGCGGGAGTTGAGTCTTACAGGTCTCTGTGTCCTCATCACGTTTCGTGCGACCTAAATGTGGAGGCTGCTCAGCGAGTTCTGGGGGCAGCCAGGAAAGAAGGAAGACGGGAGGGGAAGTGGAAGGGAGAGTGGGGGAAGGAGAAGGGGTGAGGGAAGGGGGGAAGGAGAGAGGGGGAGAAGGAAGCGGGGAAGGAAGAAGGCTCAGGGCTAAAAGCAAAAGTGCCGTCTCTGGGGAAGGGAATGAGCAGGGACTTGGGGGTGGGGGGGTGGCCAGGGGGCTCGTTGGCTCCAGCTGGCATGGAACTAGGAAGGACCAACTCTGCTCGGGCAGTGACAGCATCTGTGGGAGCGTGTGGGGTGAAGGGGGCGGGGGAGGGGGGTTCCCTTCCTCCCTTCACAGCCTCCGCTGTGTTTCTCTGGGTGGCGAGTGGAGGGGGGTTGGGGTACGGGGGTGGTGCAGGAGGTGGGTGTCGAGGCCTTTGGTGACAGGAGATAAATGAATCCATCCTAAAGAGTGTCTCTTTTTCTAGAAACGTAGCCGTTCAGCTCTTGCCTTCACTGCCTTGGGGTTTTAATTAAATGTCAAATATAATTTAGGAAGGGAGTGCTGATGGGTGTACGAGCAGGAGGTCCAAAGCCTCACCTTTGTGGGTCTCCTTGGTGGGTACCAAATTGGGGGCTTAATTGGTTACTCTTTATTTGAGTGCCACAGGAGAGAACATCTGATGTCCCTTCTCCCCTCATTCCTGGTTTTGAAATAACAGTTGGAAGAGTAAAACAAAACCAGAGAAAACAGAACGAATCCTTCGCGTACGTGTTGTGTGTAGAGAGAAAGAAGCAGACTGGGACCTGGGTGATTGGAGACCTGCAGGAATGTGTATGCTTGATCAGCAGTTTCTCTTTCCCGAACTCGGTTTGACGGCTAGCTATTGACCAGTGCTCCGCTCAGTGCTTGGTGGCCCAGGGCCTTGATAAAGTGTTCCGCCACCTTCCCTGCCTGTTTTATGGGAGGAAAGAGGAAGAAGCCCCGACACCTGTCCTGGTTGCCGACTGCAGCCAGTCCCCAGGATTACTGTAGAGAGGGATGCTAAGTTATATACCGTTCTGGTGCAGATGAGGATGCTGAGGCCCAGAGAGGGAAGAGACATGGCCACAGACCTTGGCGGCAGAGCCAGAGACACGCCCAAGGCCTCTGGGAATGGCTTCAGCTACTGATCGAAGCCGTGTGCACCATGTGAAAATATTGGGGTAACTCCCCTTGAATTCCATTCAGCAAGTATTAAATGGCTGTTGTACCAGAGGCTGCAGATGGCTCAGAATCATACTGGACACAGCTCATGGGTCACCTATATCTGTCATGGGGGGTAGGCCTTTCTTTATGTGATCTAAGCGGTTATTTCCTAAAACACCCGTGTGGTTGCCTCCCTCCCTTGTTTGGAGCTCTGTAAAGCTTCTTTGGGCCTCCACTGCACGGCAAAGGGGGCCTTTCATATTCTGTTCCTACCTCCCCTGGCAGCCCCTTTCCCCCCAGTGGCTACTGTACACACCACTCCGCAGACACTGAACGTCTCCTGGCCCCGGGCACGACTCACTGCACAAAGATCCCTCTGCCTGAAGTCTCCCACTTGGGCTGGTCTGGATGGTGTTGGGCTGCAAATAGAGGACATTGGAGTCAATGGGGCTACAGTCGATGGACCTTATATTTCCCACATGACGAGACGCCACTCAGTGATGCTGTCAGAATTCCAAGTCCTTCTCCATTGCCACTCTGGCATCTTTAGCCTGTTGGCCTTTTGTCCCCCTGCCCAACACTGGTGGTCCCCGGATGGTGACAGTGGCTTCAGGCATCACATCTGCATTCGGGGCAAGAGGCAAGAGGAGGACGGCCACAAACCCACTTGTTCTCTTGCTGAGGAAGCTAAATGCGGCTCCAGCAGAGCTTTCCCCAGCAGAATTCCTTCCCCTTCCCACTGGCCAGATGGGGCTATGTGACCACTGCTCTGTGTGAGGGAGGCTGGAAGACCAAGGCTGCGGCCGGGGGGGGGGGGGGGGGGGAGGTAAGGATTTCACAAGTGGCTAAAGGAATGATTTGAAAACTCCCTGAGTTCCGTGGCTCAGGGTCTGCTTCCAGGGTGATCCACACTAGGACGCCATTTGTCATCGCTGTAATTTCAGAGATCAGCACAGGGCAGACCCCAGACGTTCTGTGGACTGAATAACGGGGTGGCTGGGGAGGAAAGAAAGGTATATACACAGGGTTGAGCACAGCTCAGGAACGAGGCAAAATGACTCACGCAGTGTGGTGGCAGAGACGTCCCCAGAGCCCCAGGTTTTTATGGGCTTCTCTGAATTTCTCATCTTCCTTGCAGTCAGGTGGGGGCCATGTGACAAAGCTCGTCCAGTGGCTGGGAGGGGAAGTGACGCGTCACTCTCTGCGGCCCTCTAACTCTTTTTCCTGCCACAAACAGCTGGAGCCCACACGTTGCCACAGCAGGCTGTGGACGTGATAGAAGCAGCCTAGACCTCTGAGCTCCTGCATGGAGCTGACCCAGAGTGGACCTCGTGTGAGTGGGGAATAAACTGTGCTAAGCCATGGAGATGTTCTTTTTTGTTACCTCGGCGTGATCCAGCCTCAGCTGCGCTGTCCGTCCGCTGGCACGTGTGGACTCCCGCTACTGGGTTCCGGGTGCTGGGGAGAGAGCTCCTCGTCTCACCGCCCGGGCCGGGTGCTGGGCGGGTCTGACAGTCCTGGGCCAGTTCGTGCTCTCTGTCCCAGGCAGGGGAGGCTCCATCTCGGCCCCCGTAGTCTTTCTCCACAGCCTTAGTCCTGGTAGATTCCTCTGTTGGAGACGCTGGGTAGATTATACATTAGTGGTTCTACTGGGAATGGAAGGCGGTAATGTTCAATATTAAAACAAATTAATCCTCACCTGAGGATGTTTATTGATTTTACAGCAAGGAAGGGAGAGGGAAACATTGATCAGTTGCCTCCCATACACGCCCCTACTGGGGATCAGACCTGAAACCTGGGGACGTGCGCTGACTGGGGATCTAACCTTTTGGTGTACGGGACAACACTCCAACCGGCGGAGCCACCTGGCCGAGGCAAATAGCCAGTATTTTTTAAAAAGTTCTGACTGACACAGTGAGAAATATATTCTACATGCATCATTATGTAACATATACGTGTGTATGTGCGTGGGTGTGCAGGGATCCATACTGACCACTGGCAATACGTTCTGATACTTCATATTCTACTCAGTTTCCTTAAAGAATAGTCACTGTGGCCCACTGGATTGGTTTCCATGACCCTCTAATGGTACACAATCTGCAGTTTGGAAGCAAAAAAATCAGTCTACGTAGTAGAGACAGGGCAGCTAGAAAATGGTGGTGAACACTGTAGACTATGGATGGCCTAGGAGGGCTTCCTGTAAGAAAAGACCCTTGGCCAGGGTCCTGAAGGATCAGCAAGGGAAAGTCATGCTGGGAGAGAAGACCGAGCAAGGCCTTGGAGGGTAAGCCTAGATGTCTGGGGAATGGTGGCGCCCATCTGTGGGGGAGTAGGCACAGGTAATGGGGAACTCGGAAACAGGTAGGGGTCTATTCAAAGTAGCTAATTCCTGGAACAGCAGGAAGAACGCCGGCTGTAACCAATCAGAACAGACATCAGCTGTGACCACCCCCGCCCCCAGGGCTCTGGTACCAGTGTAAGCCCGGATGTCTTTCTGGAAGCAGGATAGGCAAGGAAGTGGGTTAGTTGTGAATAGGGGTGGGTGCGGGTAGAGCAGGATAAGAGAGGATGGGATCCCGGAAGCCCCGGGATGGAAAAACATCTCTGCCTTGTGCTCCTTTGAAAAGAACAGTCTTATCATCTTTGCACAAGATTCCAAACTCCTCAGGATTCCGAACCTCTCATTCCCAGGTGATGATCCTACTGGCTGGAGCCTGGGAGAGCTGCAGGACCCAGTGAATGCCGGGGCAGGTCCCATGTCAGAACCCCGGTGTGTGCTGGGGCAGACAGGCAGGCAGCGCTGGGCTGGGGGCTGAGGGAGGCGTTGGGAACCCGGCTGAAGATCCAGCCGACGAACTTCCTTTACCATGAGTTTCCAGACATAATAGGAAGTATAACAGCGTGTGCCCTGCTGACCTCAGAATTCTGCTGTGAGCCTGTGATGAGGAGCAGTCAGAAATCACCTGGAAATGAAAAAGTGTTTTATGAGCACAAGTACCACTTTGGGGAGGTAAAGAAAGCATTTTCCTCCCAACTTGCTCGAGAAGGAAAATTTTTTGTTTAAATAACACGAATGTAATAGAACTGTCCAAAGTACATGATGCTGGCAGTGAAATTTGTGAGACCTAACCTGTGGTTCTCTCAGTTTTATAACACTGTAAAAATAATACATTTTTCATCAAGACAGAGATAAAAACAACAATAAAAATCGAACATTCATTGTGTGCTGATTATGGGCCAACGGGTACTTTGCATCTTATTTAATCCTCACAACCCACCTGTGCTGTGCACACTGTTATCATCCTCATTTTGCAAAGAGAAACGGTGAGGAAGTTGGTGTAGCTCAGCTGACAACGACGGGCTGCGGGTACCGTTCCACCTCACTGAGGGAGCTGAGGAGGCAGCACCAGCAAGCGTTCCAGCCGTGCTGGGCCCAGGCCCGCAGAGGCCAGGCACTAGGAAACAGGTGGGCCGGCCCCCCTGCCCCATTCCCAAGTTGGGGAGGGCTGTGTCTTCCTGGGCAACAACCGCTTTCTGCCGCCACTCCATACTCTCTTGCCCCTGATGTCTCTCTGCGAAGCTTCTTAACTTCTCAAGAGCTTGGGTAGGAGTGTGGTATGTGGAGCTGGGCTCCAGGAACAAAGGAGTTCTCTCGCCTTCTCTGAGGTCTGGCCGACCCTCCAGTCAGTCCAGGGGTTGGGGGTGGAGAACCCGGAGGGGAGCTAGGTTGAGAATCTGCGTCACTTCTCTCTGCCAGTGAAGGCGTGTGGGTCTTAGTCGGTCCTCCTTGAGATTCCATCAATCCCAGGGCCCTCCCTGCCTTCCCCGATGCTCCCCCTCGAAGGCAGGCCCACCTCCAGGCACACCTTTCCCATGAATCCCATCTGCATCCCTTATACCAGGTGCGTCTTTCCTCTTGGCCCCATGTTCCGGACATTTGGCCAGATGTGGTCCCTACTGTGGAGGGCGTGTTGAGTTGATGTTCCCGGTGGAGACCCATAGCTGTAGCTGCCAGGACTTCTCCCACTGGTACACACTCCTGTGTCCACTAACCCACTTGGACTTGCTTCTGTCTGCTCCTGATGGACGTTGATGAGAAAGAATGGTGTAATGAGCTCGAATCCTTTATCCAACGCGCTCTCTCTGTCTGCCCCTGGGCAGATTGCTCCATTTTCTCAACCCCAAGCTGGGTGCGGATAATGATGCCTCAGATTAGATGTAAGTTATGTAAAGCATTTGCACAGTGCCTGGCTTCACGACATGGCCCCAGGGTAGTGGAATAAACCAGGAGTCAGGAGAACCCAGTGTTTATCCTGGCTCTGTGATTGGCTGAACTTGAGCGAGTCACTTTTCCTTTCAGAGCCTGGGTTTCTCATTCGTGGCATTAGCAACTCTGGGCGGTATCTGAGGTTTATCCTAGTCCTGATATTGTCTCTGACCCAGACCCCAGGCCCTGCCACCCCCAAGGCTTGGATGAAGAGGCTCAGCAAGACTCAGCTGGCTCCCAAGAGCTGCATTTTGAAGGTGCCTGCTTTTCTTGGGGACCTGGTCAGCTTCTCATTTGCAACTGAGGAAAGTTGGGCCCTTGGCCGTCTGGGGCCTGGCTTGGAAAGGACAGCGCGGCAGGAAGGAAGGAGAAGGGACACAGTGAACTAGAAATCAAAGCCCTGTTGTCATCCCAGATGACAACCATCCCGGTGATGGGTTAAGGAGGGGGTCTGTCATGCTGCTCTTCTTAATGCTAATTACTATAATTCTGAGAAGACTTAAGTCTAGGCCTTGGAATTCCTCCACAGAAAACTATCTGTGCAGTGTCCACAGACAGGGATGTCAGCAAACTGGCCGTCGACCCCATCGACTCCCCACATGGGGAGGGCGAGTTGACAGGTGGAGGTGTGCGGTGGCATGGGTCACAGCCCTCTGAGCCCTTCCCCACACGCCCGGCTCCTCTTTCCCTGGGGTCACAGGGGACTCAGCCACAGTCACAGTTACAGAGACAGGATGACAGCTGTCACCCACGGGAGAGGGTGGTGTGGTGGAGAGAGGGACAGAGCAACTCTGAACGAGCTGAAAAGAAGGAAAGATTGGGAAGAGTCAAAGACTTTGGGTGTCTTTGTGCTGAACTGCATGTTGTGTTACAGACACGGCAGGTCCTCTGAAGGCAGTGTGGGGGCTCCCTGCGTGTGTGAGCACACACGTGCCTGCACATGTTCGTGTTTGTGCATGTATGGGATTGTGACAGTGAGCGAGAGGGGTGGACACAGGTGGCAGGGCTTGGAGAAGTTTGGCCTCTGCATATGAATCCTCCTCATTCGTCAGCGAGCTAGCCGGGGACCTTACTGGTTCTGGAAGTGATTATGCAGTCATTTCAGTGTTGACTCTTGGCAAAAATTCCAAACCAGATAACTGAGATGGATGATTTGTGAGTTCTTAGAAAAGAAAGGTGATTGCTAGAAGCCAGCATGAGGTCCCTCTGAACAAAGTCTACCAGCCTACCTTCTGTTCGCTTTTGCCAGGTGTTACACTGACATTCAGCTAGACTGGGTGTCTCTGTGTGGCCAGGACCTGGGGGTGGCTGCGTGAGGAGCTGCCCTTCTTCCAATACTGCCCACGTGCATGTGGGATTGAGGCATTATGGGATGTCTTGTGGCCTGTCCTCTCCTCATTTCTGTATTTTTCATCCTGGATGTCCACAGGAGCAGCAGGGGCCCTGCAGAGACTGGGAAAGGACTCTCGTGCCCATAGTGGTGTACTGATGGCTGCGGTCAAGGTGAACAGGCAGGAGAGAACAGCATGGCTCCACAGGTGAAGACTCAGGAGTAGAGAAGGGGCACCAGGTCTCTAGGACCCTCAGTGCAACACGGGAGGTGGGGAGCAGCTCTCGAGGGGCCCGGGGCTAGCTGGGAGCCCTGGCAGGCCTGGGGGAATCTGCATACTTCTGACAGGCATGCAGTGTGGGACCTGGGCAGGTGTTCTGTGCTCGCTGCCGCCTCAGAGAGCCGTCACGGCCCAGCGAGTCAGGCAGAAGCGTGTGGCCAGGCCTGTGAGCAGGGCCGGCCTCTGAGTCCCACTTTCTGTGTAGATCACAGCCAGGCGGAGCCTGGCAAAGGGCTGACTTTCAGACAAGTGTATGCAACTTTGGTTATTCCTGAAAATATTTGAGACTCAGATCCTCGGGTAAGTGGCTGGGGACTCCAAGTCATTTTAACTTGGGGGTGAAAGGAAATGGGATTGCCTTTTTTTCTTAGGGGTTGGTCAGTTCTTGAGCTGGCAGCTTTTGAATAAATGAAGAAAAAACGAAGCCCGGTGGATAGCTCACATGGGTGGACTTACTGTTGCTGAACAATGGTCCCAAAGGGTATTGCTTGAATCTCAACTCTCAGTCGAGAAGTGGGGGGGAATCCTGCATTGTGCCATAGAATTCAGTACTAAATCATATTCAACGATTTCATCTATGACGTGGGTGAAGACACAGAGAGCAAGATTATTAAATTTTTAGATGACAGTTAGAAGGGATAATTGAGGACCAGAGAGATAGCTGAGGGTTCGAAAACATCTTGATAAGCTGAAATGATGCCTGAAACAAACCAGATGAAATTTAACAGGGACAATATTGAGCCCTATATTTAGGTAATAAAAATGAATTATGTAGGTACAGTACAGGAAGCATGACTTGGGAGAATTTTAAATTAAGACCCCACGGCCCAGGCACTTTGAGCAGCAGACTGCCTGATGGGGGCAGCAGAGAGCAGCTGCTGCCCGGAGCTGGCCAGGGCAGGGAGCCAGCCGCCCAGCTGAGGGACCCTGTCCAGGCCAGCAAGAGGAATGGAGACGCATGGGACAGGAGTAATCAGGCAGGTCCAACACGGGCAGGTGAAGACTGGTTTGTGGCACAGAGTCTCCAGGTATACGGATTGAATCTAGGTGAGGCCGGGCTCCTCATGCCTTGGGCCAAGTTCTGTCCCAAGCCTGCCTGCTCTGGCAGTCCCCTCCCCAGCTGGGGTCTGCCCAGTCTCTGAGGTGCTTTTAAGTGGCCAACAGCTCAGTCTGGGGAAAGACTGGAAACGACACACTCGTAGGGATGGAAAGCAGATGAATGGTAGTCTGGGGTGGGGGAGGAGAGAGGGAGGGCAGACGCATTGGAGGAGGTGGAGGAATAGGAGGAGGTGGAGGAATAGGACGAGAGGACAGGGTAGGGGGTGTCTTCCCCGGAGGAACAGCTCTATGTCTTGATTGCAGTGGCAGTTACACCTGTGAGAAAGTGGCACAGAACTATAGATACACGTTGCGCGTTGTCAATTTCCTGGTTTAGATCCTGTAGTATATAGTTATGTAAATTGTAACTGTGAGAAAATGGCACAGAACTACACACAGGCACTTGTACCTTGTCAATTTCCTGGTTTTGATGTTGTGGAATAGTTATGTAAATTGTAACCATTCAGGGAAACTGCATGAGGGGGCTATCAGGCCAAGCCACTATTTTTTACAGCTTCCTGTGAATCCGTATTTATTTTTTAAGTTTAAGAAAACAAAAAAAAGCGAAGCTGAGCCAGACTTTGCAATGAATGCCCTAGGGGTCGGGTGGAGGGGCAGCTTTCCATCCATTTCTGGAGAAACAGCTGTTAGCAAAGCCTGTGGGACCTTCCACTCCCCTGCTGCCCTGGAGCCCGTTCCTTCTGCATCCTCAGGTGCCAAGCAGCTGATGACAGGTGGTTGTAGGTTTTGATCTACGCTGGTAGCAGCTGTCCAGGAAGCAGGGGAGTGGAAGGACTTGGAGGGACTGGAAACATCAGTATGCAACAAAAAAGCAACTCTAAGGCTCCAGACCATCTAGGGGAGGGAAGGAGGCTGACCACACCCCAGCTAGAGACTACATACCTGGGAAGGAGGGGTGGAGAGGGACTGTAGGTTTCGGGTTGTTTCCACTCCCAGAGGTCAGGCTTATGGACAACAGCAGGGGGCCTGTTTGGGTACCTGTCTTCATCAGAGAAGAAAGCCTCCTGGGAGGTGGCAGTGGTGCTGGTGGGAGAGGTTGTGCCATTTGCTAGAGGCCTTACAGACTCAGCCTTTACGGAACCTGTGGGGCTCACAAGTCATTGAGCTGAGCTGGGGAGAGACCATGGCTTGTTAATTCTGTGCCTGTTTCACACCATGTGTTGGAGGATGGTCAGGGAGGATAGAGGTGTGGTCCACTTGCGCCCAGCACTGTCTCAAGAGCAGCATCTGTGGTTCAAGGCACCAGACCCCAGCACTGGAGGCAGGGTCAGTCTGACCTTGGCAGAAGCATGTTGCTGGGCCAGGAGGGTGCGCAGTTCGCATTCGGTGCCTCCACTCTCCTTCCTGAGCCCTGACTCGTGCCTGAAGGACCCTTCCTTCCCTGACATCTGGTAAGCTGCTGTGCACAGGTCCTGAGGGGTTCAAACCCCTGTGGGGTTTTAGCATCCAGATGGCAACACAAACTCGGACAGCGGAGGACTGGTGCGGGAGGCTGTTGTAGAGTCTGGGGTGGGAGTGGCTCTGCACCTTAACTGGAATCATTCGGATACGGGTGGTTCAGAAAGGCCGAATTGGCCAGAGAAGACGTATCTGCGCTTAGAAACTGGCAACTGCTGGATCGCTGCTGGGTCGTTCTTTCCCTCCTGCCTCAGAAGGGACCTTTCCCGGGCGGTTCCTCAGGGTTCCTCCCACACTGATCCAGGGACTCTGAGGAAAGGGCATGGGTGTGTGTCCAGGCCAGGTCATTAACCCCCTCTCTGTACGACTTGGGGCAAATTCTTGGCCTTGCCCTTACTGTACTCATCCGTCAAATGGGTATAATATCGCTGTCCACCTTATCCAATGAGGTGTTGTTCTGAGGGTAAAATCTCTAAAATTCATAGCCTGCTTCAATCCACAGTGGATTTGAGGCAGCTTCTAAAAATACCTGCACATGAAGGGATAAAAATAAACCATATGTAAAATCATTTGGCAATTGTACTGTAAACACATTTCCCTTACCGTCACTGGGAGCAGTGAGAAAGTGATAATAGATATATTATTTCCTAGACTCATTTTCAATTTAACCCTGGCCTTCAGGGCTTTGAAAAGCAGGCCAGCTTGAAAACCTCAGATGCTGAAGCTGGCCGTGTATTGCACTTGGCCCTGGGGCTGGTTTTGCCTGAGGGTGCTCGGGGTTGGGGGCTGGTAGCGGTCAGTTCTGACTCTTCAGGTTCTTGCTGCTCTTGTATGGTCAAGAAGGCTGTACCACCATCTCTGTTCCTGTTAATGCCAAGCCGCCCGGAGCCTCCCTTCTGTCCTCACCCTGGCTGGGTGCTCAGACGCAGAGCAGGACATGACCAAGTGCTGTTTCGGAGGGGGCGCAAGGCACTGAAGGCCACGTGCTAGACTTAGATTGAGGTGGGAAAGTTGATTAATCCCTTATTTCAATTCTTCATCCGTAAGATGGACATCATAACCCTCCTCTTCCTCCCTCACAGCAAGGCTGGGGGTCTAAACCGAGCTCGAGCTCTGGTAAGATAAATCGCTGTGCAAATACAGAGTCTCTGTTCAGTGCCGCTCCAAAGCAGTTTCAAAGATCAGCGAGCTCTCAGGGCTTGAGAGTCGACATGACCAAGAAAAATGGTTTGCCTTTACCGCTTCACCCTGCCAGTCTTCAGGGATCGGTGCTCCACGGGAGCCCATGCCACTCGGAGGGGCCCTTCCCCTGGTGGAAATGAAGCGCTGGTCCCCTCTGGAGCCCGTGGAATGTGTCCCACACCCCAGCACTGAGGGAGGCAGTGTGGGCTGAGAAGCAGCCAAATTCTTATGTGGAAGTCCTGGCCCCAGTGCTTCAGGGTGTGGCCGTGTTGGAACTCGAGGTCTTTAAAGAGGTGATTCAGTTCATGTGAAGTCATCAGCGTGGGTCCTCACCTGCTCTTCTGAGAGTATCTTTATAAGAAGAGGGAATTTGGACGCACAGAGACACCCCAGACCTGCACACCCAAAAGGAAGGCCACGAGGACTCAGAGAGCCAGCTGCCATCTGCAAGCCACGGAGAGAGGCCTCAGGAGGAACCAACCCTGCTGACGCCTTGACCTTGAACTTCCAACCTCTAGCACTGTGAGGAAATGAGGCTCCATTGTTGAAGTCGCTCAGCCTGCGGTATTCTGTTCTGGCAGCCTGAGCCGCCCACGACAGATGTATATGGAAAGGGAGTGCTCACCCCTCTAAAGCACACCCACTGCATCGGCGCCCTGCGTAGAGGAGGCACGAGGCCGAGTAAGGAGGTGTGTCTGCTCTCAGGAAGCTGGCAGCCCGAAGCGACACTGGAGGTGCCTTCAAGGTGTGGCGACAAGACCAGCATCCAGGGAAAGGACGGCAGCACGCGTTCATCTGTGTACACGTGAAGTTAAATTGGTTGTGTTGACCAAGTGCTGGAAGCTCTGCAGAAATAAAACCCAAGGAAAGTCCACGGGGGAGGTTTTGCGGTGAGGGGCCTTGAATAATTGGGCAGGGGACGGTCTGGCTGCTATGGACACTTGTGAAGCACTCGCCTGTCAGCGCTGACTCACCTGGAAGGTGTCACTCCCTGGGGACTTGTCAGCAACTGGCCAAGACAGGCTTCCCCCCTGAGAGCCGCCGCCACCACCCTGTGGGCCGAAAGCTCCTGCTCTCCAGCGACTGGGGCTTGGCCGGACCTTCTGTGGTTATTGGTTGCCATTTCTCCAGGCAGATGGGGACTGCTGGCTGCTCATCAAGTTAGCAATTAACAAGTAATTCATTAGACGCCTAATGAACAAATGATTAACCTGGCAAGCTGTGTCCAGCCTCTGACTGGGGGCAGAAATGGTGATTAATAAGGTCCCGGAGTGGCGTCGGTGGGTTAGTGGCTGAGGCAGGGGCTGGGTGACAGAAGACACGTCTTCTGAACCCTTGGGCCAAATCACTTTACCTCTCTAGGCTGCTCCTGGGGTGGGAGTGATCAAACCTTCTTAGTAAGCAAATTAAATGTTGGAGACGGTACATGTAAATGCAAGGCACTGGGTTACATAAACTCCAGGGCCCCTTCCTACCAACTTCCTAGGATCCCATCTCCCCGGGCCCGTGTAAGGCCTGCCAGGGCCGTCCCTGGGACCCCGTGATCGGCCAGCTCCCTGACAGCTCAGCATGTGCCTGGAGCCTGGATGCACACAGAGGGCCAGGCGTGGCAGGGCGGTGTGTGTCTGCTGTCATGGTTCTGGCTGTGTGGTTGTGGGTATCAGACGCTCACACACAGCAGACTAACCATGGAGCACAAAGCAGTGCGTGATAGGTCCAGAGCTGTAGCGTTTCAGAGAAGGATAACTACAAGCTGGGGTGTGGGGGGCCTTGTCACGGGGCAGGGACTTGAAGCGTGACTTCATTGTGCTTTTCTGATTGTGAAAATGACACGTGCTGATCTGCCCTCCTCCTGCCCCAAATCTTCAGATAGAGGAAATTGGAAAGAGGGAGATAATCTGTAATCTCAGCCAGAGACAGCTGCTGCTGACGTTCTTGTGTATATCTGGGAAGGATTTTGACAGGCAGAGATGGCAGGAGGATATTCTCAGTGGGAGAAATGTCTTGGGTGAAGGCTGTGGGTGGGGGGAAGGCTCAGGGCTGCAGTGGGTCCCTTGAGGATTAGAGTATGGACCGAGTGGGCTGCAGTGGGGTCCTGGAGGAGAAGGTAATTGGAGGCCAAAGGAGGGGAAATGGCTGGAGGAGGCAGAAGGGGCCAGATTGGTGTGGTGGAGGGGAGTGTGTGTGTGTGTGTGTGTGTGAGAGAGAGAGAGAGAGAGAGAGAGAGCCTTGTGCATTGGACCAGAAGCCCCAGCCAGCAACTCAGACACTCTGCTCTTGAATCACATGTGTGATGCAAAGGAACTTATTGATACAGTCATCCCACTTAGGAGAAATACTGCAAAAACCTCTGCAGGAGAAATGAAAGAACTCAAGCTATGGCAGAGTTGCCAAAGGGAGTGTGGGGCTAGAGGTCAAGGGCAAGGACGCCTCCCTCTGGTTGAGGTTGACTGGGCTGTTTTGGGGTGTCAGCAAGCCTCTTCAGGGGACCAGGGGTCTGTCCTGTTTGTCAGCAACCAGCAGGTCCTCATTTCGGAGCGATGCCTCACCCCTAGGGGATGTCTGATCCTTTTTTTTGTCATGAAACAGCAGAAAAGTTTATAGTTGATAAAGACTTTTTTCTATAAGACAATCCTTTGATTCTTTCAACCATTGCATGAGATAGGTGTGTCTATTCATCCTGTCCTGTAGTGGAGGGAGGGGAAGTTCACAGAGAGGAAGTGACTTAGCCAAGGCCGTACAGCTGGTGATGCCAGCAGGCTGAGGATCCAGATCCTGGGGGTGCACGTGTGTACACTCAGTTCTGCTGCGGGCGGGAGTATTCCTTGGTGGTAAAGTACGTGCCTTTGGAGATAAGATAGCTCTGCATTCAATTTTCTGCTGTTATTTTCCTCACTGAAGAGTGTGAAGAACCTTGGACTTACCTTTGTGGATTGGCTGGGGCTAACCATCCCATTCACCTCCCTGGGTCGTGGTAAAGCTTAAAGGAAGTGATACAGTGATACGGACTTAGCACATAGTAAGTGCCCGATGAATGTTAGCTATGATTATTACGGTGTTACCTCTGGGCTCACCTGAGTCGCAGAAACTGGCTGTATCATGTACTTGTTCCTTGGCTCTCTGCCACGAGCAGTCACTTTGGAGTGGAGAAGAGTGTGGGCTTTCCCAGGCCTCGCGATTGCAAGGGCCCGAGGGCCAGATGCAGAGTTCCCCAAGAACCCTCCGGTTGGCCAAACACCAGGGTTCACAGGACGTAGAGCTTCTTCTCGGCTGCTGTGAAAAATACTCTGACACCCACCAGACTCCCCACCACCTTCCCCACACCCACTGGCCCCAATGCCGTCAGAAGACCGTGTAGTTGGTTCAGGCGAATGGGTGGTGGGGGAAAGCGGCCCATCTCATTCTGGCCAGCTCCCTCTCCTCTGGCCTCGGGGACGGAGGAGGCTCTGTGCTCTGGGAGGTGGAGGGCCACAGAGTGTCCCTCAGGATCCTGGGTGGCTGGCTGTGTGCGGCTGCGAAGCCCTGCGGAGCTGGTTGCCTGAGGAAGAAGAGGACCTCGGCAGGGCAGCCCTCGAGACGCTGCAGAACCTTTCTGCTGTGGCGCAGCCTCGCCAACGAGCACAACGCATTTGGGCTGACTGAGAGCTGACACGTTACATGAGTGGCGAGGCTCACACCTAGCCCTGTGCAGCTTTCCGCGGTTTATTATGGAGCGGCTTCGCACCCATCATCCTTTCTGATCCTCGAAACAATTACCTGTATGGGAAGTCCTGCTGCTAAGAACTCACTGTTATTTCTTTATGTAATGACTTCTCTAAAATCCCCATTTCTACACATACCTGTTTGTCAATCAGTCGCTCCCCCGATACCCTGATTCTTCCACTGCAGCTTCCTCACTTTGTCACACTCATTTGTTCGTGCATCTCTCTCCCCCACCAGGCTGGAGTTTCCTGATACTGTTTTATGCAAGACAGAGGCAGTATTTGTTGCTTTAATGATGGCTGAACAAAAGTGCTGGTGTGAGGTGGGCAGGGCAGCCTACTGTCACCATTTCGAGACACACCGTGAGGTTAAAGGACCAGCCTGAGGTCACACTGGTAGGGAGGCGCAGGCCAGGAGTGAGCCATCTCTGTAACCAGCAATCCCAGCGGGTGCTGCATGGGCAGCCTTGAAGATCCAATGGGACGGTGTGGCCAGGGCACTGTGCAGCAGGGGTGTCTAGCCTTTTGGTGTCTCTGGCCACACTGGAAGAAGAGTTGTCTTGGGTCACACATTAAATACATTATGACACATAATCACAAAAAAGTCTCATAATGTTTTAAGTAAATTTACAATTTTGTGTTGGGCCGCGTTCATAGCCATCCTGGGACGCATGCGGCTCATGGGCCCCAGGCTGGACAGCCCTGGAATGCCTTCGCCTGTGTTTGCATCTCCTATTTCCAAAAGCCAGTACAGAGCCCCACGTGGTGGTGTCATAGCAGGGAAGGGCCTGGCCAGGCGAGAGGGCCTGCTCCCTGCCCTCAGTGGCAGGACAGGGCCTGGAGTGTAGCAAGTCTTGCGGCAGTGCCCTTGAGCTAGGGGGAAGGAGGAAGCAGGTGAAGGAGGCAGGAAAAGACTCTAACCTGAATTGTAAGTCACGGCCCTGTGATGGGGGAGTGCGGGCTGGGGACCATGCATGGGCTGCCTTCCTGCTTGCCTTCTGGCTACACCCCCTGGGGCCCACACGGTGACTGTCCCCTGCCCCTGTGGGAACTCAGGGGCTGGGTTGGCTGCCATTTCGATATTGTGTGTGGCTGGCTCATTCTTTGTCACACTTGCTTGGCCCATATAAGCACTCCCAGATGTCCATTAGCAAAGACGACATTGGCACCCTTCTGCACTGCTGGCTCCTCACTGGGGGTGTGGGGTGGGGTTGGGCTCTGAGGGGAGGCCCTTTCCTGTCCTCTGAGGGCTGGGGTCCTATCCGGGAGCAGGTGGGTGGAGCGTCCCGAGTGGCAGTCCAGCGGGTCCAGCAGGGGCTGTGAGCTGCCGCACTTTGGGCTGAGTGGAGGGGCAGAGGTCTGTTCTCATTGGATCAGGTTCCAACAGGGGCTGACCCTTTTTCTCGACACAACAGCTCTCCTCTAACAGACCTCTTTCCTGTCTGCCTTTGGGGAGTGGGAAGGCCTCTGTCTTTTGAAAAGCCTTGTGGACACCCCCGCTGGATACTCCTAACATGGCTGGGTAGCTTGATGTCAGAACACAGTGTTACTTTAGGGGTGAGGGTCTCCCTGTCACCGCCCGGAACCCCAGCTCTTAGACCTGGAGGGCACTGAGAATTCACCTGGCCAGCACTGCAAATGGTTAGATGGGCCTGTGTGCCCACCACAAGTGACTGGTCGGGCCGCCTGGAGCATGGCACTGAGAAGGCTCGGCTGCTGTAAATGAACAGAACCTGCCGTGGTTAGGCTCGGGGAGTGGCGCACGAACGCCGCGGATTCGCCGTCTGGGGTCTCATCCGAATCCTTTTCTCCCGGTGCTTGACTTCTACAATGAGAGAGCCATTGCCTCGCATTTAAGCTTTGCCTCTCCGTTCACATTTCTCTCGAACACGTGTGTGTTGGAGAGAAATGCCAAGAAGATACTGAAGAATACGATTGACTGATCGCATTGATTGCAGGCAAGAAGACCATGGTCAGTGTTGCTAGCTCTGGAAGACGCAATGTACTGGCAACTCTCAAAACCCACAGAGTGTCACGTGGCTTAAGATCCATTTATCTGACTGCCTTCCAGAGTGGCAGGACGTCGAGGAAATGGGCGAGCAGGGCAGCTTGGCAGGAGGCAGGTTTGGAAGCTAGGGATCCCCCACCTCAAGGTGCCCCTGCACTGGGACACAGGGGCCAGAGCTAGGGGGTGCTGCACAGCTGTGGGAGGTGTGGGGCCAACTCTGCCCCTTCCTCTGTTCAGAAACTCTTTCTTGGGGAGCCTGTGTTCCTGGTTCTGACGCTCACAGAGGGCTGTGTCCCTGCCACCCACTTCGGGAGGGGGGTCAGGCTGAGGGAGAACCAGGTCTGCAGCTGCGCTGTTTCTTCGGACTGAAAACTTCTCTGGGGGCCACCAGGCCAGAGTGGGGAGTGTGGGGGTTGCACGCCAACGAGCAGGAGCAAGACAGTTCATTGTGTTAGTCGAGAATTCTGAGACCTACTCCTGCCATTGTGCTAAGTTTTTATAGAATTGGACTTTAAAGTGAAGGGCATAAGCCAATCTAGTTTGAATTAAATGAACTTAAATGGCAAAAAAAAATCCTCTGGTCAGATTTATTAATTTCTTTCAAGGAGAACAGAATAGAAGGAAAGAGAATAATTTTATATGGGTTAGTGACACCCTCGTGAGGTTGGAAACAGGGATACGTGTTTGGAATCAGGTCAGCGATCTCAGCCGGAATCCCTGTGCTAAGGTGACGTCAAGTAAGAGGCACCGTCCGTTCACTCATTCGTGCAACAAGCACTTATTGCTGAGAGCCTATGACATGCCGGCCTCTGACAATAAGGGGTGAGGATGACGTGGGCCCTGTCCACATAAAGCTATGAGCAGAGTGAGGTGTATGGACAAGAAAACGAGCGTTTTCAGGGGAGCATGATGCGTGCTGAGCTCTGGAGGCCTCGATTCTTCCGTCTGTGGAAAGGGAACGTCCCTCGTTACCACGGACTTCAAGTCACTGGAGTAGCAGGAGCTGTACCAAGCTGGGGACACTGGGTGGGTTCTGTCCGTTCCCGACGCAGGTGGGAGGGTGGCCCAGAATCACCCTGGGGTGTGGGCTACCCCGAAACAGCATGGCTGCTTCTTGTATCTGCAGAGCTTCTCGAACATTCCAAGGCACCATCACCTTCAGGGGCTCATTGCTCTCCCTTTCCCTGTGAGAGGCAGGCAGAGTGGGGACTACTGCTCCCCAGGAACCGAGGTGACTGACATGTGTGGCTGAAGGCAGAGCCGGGCGCTGGAACCCAAGTACATTTTGTCCGCTCATTCCATGGAGTGAACTGGGTGGAAGATGAACTGGGAATTAGGATGCGGCATGGAGACAAGAGGGGACAGATTCCAATAGTATATAAGTCCTCCTTCTCCCCTCCCTCCCTCCCTCCCTCCTTCTCTCCCTCCCGCCCTTCTTTTGTTTGTTCCTCCTTCCAAGGAGGAAATGGTTACTGAAGGTCAACCATGTGCAGTGTGCTGCCCCAAGCAGTCCTGACCTCTCTCCGACCTGCCAGCAAGCCCAGGTCAAAGCTGGAACTTGAACCCTATCCAGGCCTCTGTCCACAATGCCACACTTGGAGCTGGGGGTGGAGTGGGAGAGAACGGACAGATGGCAGAGCCCTGAAGCTCCCACTGCTATCGGCAGTGTAGACCCCTCATGCAGTCCCCCCGACCCGGGAGCTGGGACTCGCCACTTTTGGAGTAGGGAGGCAGCAGGGGCCTGGACCCCTGAGAATGGCCCCTCCTAGGGTGTGTGTTGCAGATGTGATGGTTGGTGTCTTCCTTGCGGTGACTGGGGCTGGAGAGTAGCAGGTTGGAAGTTCCCCTCCTGGTTTTGATGGGAGCGGCGTCTGTTTGCTCCACTGAAAGCAAACAGCATCCAGAACAGGCCTTTGTCCAGGGAGATAGAGGTCAGCTGGCTGTTCACGGTGTGTGTAGTCTAGGGACCCTGGAAGATTCCCCATGCTTTCCGTCCTCGTGGGGCGGGGGGGGGGGGGGGGGGGGGGATGNGGGGGGGGGGGATGTGTGTGTCACAGGAGACGTAAGAAAGAGCTCCAATATCCCAGCTGTCTGGGACCGTGGAATGTGGGCCCTGGGGAGAACCCAGCCGCTGTCATGGGTACTGTTTCTGTGAAGGTTCTTAGTTTTCACGACTGAGATGTATTTTATTTGTTTTGCAGTGTCTAAGCAAAGACCACCTTACAAATAGGGAGTGTGAAATCAGGATGCCAGGGTCCGGGTGCTCAGTCAGCAGTACGCTGAGTCTGTGATGACGGACAAGTCACGTTAGGCCAGGACTTTAAGTGTTCTCGTCCAGAAGGCGCCCTCCTCAGAGGCTGTGTGGAGGCCGTGGAGCGCTGTGCCCTCGCTGGCTCTTCAGCACTGTTGTCCCGGAAGTTTGCTTCCAGCCCCAAGGGCCCATGACCACTGGAATTCTCCTGTTAACAGTTTCTTCCTTTGGGCTAAACACCACCCCTCCCACTGGGAGCAGCTTTGTTTCCTGCTCCTGCAGAAGAGATAGGACGCAGGAAAGCACTTGTGAATGGGGACAGTGAGGGTAAGGAGGAACGCTGTGGCTGATGGGGAAAGAAATTCTCGAGACCTGAGGCCGGGGTGCGGGGGCTGGGCATGCAGGTACATGNGGCTCTTCAGCACTGTTGTCCCGGAAGTTTGCTTCCAGCCCCAAGGGCCCATGACCACTGGAATTCTCCTGTTAACAGTTTCTTCCTTTGGGCTAAACACCACCCCTCCCACTGGGAGCAGCTTTGTTTCCTGCTCCTGCAGAAGAGATAGGACGCAGGAAAGCACTTGTGAATGGGGACAGTGAGGGTAAGGAGGAACGCTGTGGCTGAGGGGGAAAGAAATTCTCCAGACCTGAGGCCGGGGTGCGGGGGCTGGGCATGCAGGTACATGTGTCATTTGGCCCAAGTATAGCTTGGGCTCAGGGGAGGCAGGTCTGCTCAGAGAAGGACACTCTGATCCCTGTCTTCTGTCCAGAGCTCACTTGTGAGCTGCCTTCTAGCCCCTGGAGATCGAGATGGGCCCTTGAAGTGACAGTCCATCACAGACCTGGCTCCCATGCCCCAACCACCTTACCAGGCTTGGCTGAATAAAGACGGGGCCCTGTGGGTACCTGCTGGGGCTGAGAGCTCTCCTGGGGCTCCTGGTGGCAGGAGCTGGCTCCCCACAGCTTGGCAGAAGCAATCACTGCCCCCCTCCCTGGATTCAGGCTTCGACCTTGGGTAACCTGGCAGACAGCCAGAGCCTGAGAACTGGGGAGGATGTGGGTGCTCAGGAGAGAGGCTGTGGGGTTGTTCCAGGCAGCTGGGGTCTGCCAAGCACTGTACTGGCCCCAGGACAGCGCTCGGGCGCGGCAGGGATGGTGCCAACAGAGGTGGAACGCAGTGGGGAGGAGGCGTGCCGTTGAGCTGGGATTTTAAGCTGATAGTAACTCACCCAAAGGACGATTGCCAGCCCAGCTCCTGCTGCCACTGGGGGGTTGTGAAGAGTCAGGGGAGGAGTGGGGCTTCACAGTTTTCTCAGGGCATCTGTCACTTCTGGGGCAAGAGGAGTTGAGAAAAACAACCCTTTCCAGGGTAGAGACGAAGACAGTGCCTGAACCATTGGGTGTGGTGTCCCTCTCCCCAACAATGTCCTGGGAGGAAGGAAGCAGCTGTGGTGGAGGGACACTGTATTGGAGAGGAAAAGTCCCCAACCAAGGTGTGGGAGGGCGTGCTCTGCCACTTGCTGGCTGCGCCATGGCCTCGGCCAGCTTCAAGCCTGAGTTTGTTCACTTGGGAAGGAAGGTAACTGTGCCCTGCCCTCCTCCCGGGGATGTGGTGCAGGCTGCAGGCCTGGAGGAGCACGCTGTGAAACTGGAAGGTGCCAGATTCAGTAAGGTGGAGCCCATAGCAACTTCCCTCTGTGCTCCTGCTTCCTTCCGCCCTAATGGGCTCCCTGGGGCTGGGGGCTCCCTGGCAGGGGTGGGGTGCAGCAGAGAGAGAGTGGTCTCTGAGGCCCCCAGGGGGGCCTAAGTAAAGCCAGATTCCCACCGCCCTCGGTGCCTGCCTCTGAGGAGAGTGATGAAGCAGGAGAATGCTGACCGAAATCAATTAGAGAAATCAATGCCCCTGAGTGCAGCCGTATGCATTTCTTCTCTCCTCGCCCAGTTCCACCCTCCCCGCCCGGCAGGGAATCAGATGGTTTCCTCCCTGCTCACTCTTTGGGAATCGGATGGTTTAGTTAAATCTCTGCTGGTCTCTGTTCCAACCAGGCTGGGCCTCGGGATCTGGAGTGGCCCTTGGGAGAGGGAACGTTGGTGAGGGGGTCAGCCTGTCACTGGGAGGGAGGCAGGGGCTGGCACGGAGCTGGGAAAGCTCGTGCGTGGATAAGCCGGGCACTGTGGGGCTGTGCCAGGCTAGGCAGGGTCTTTTTAAGGCTGTAGACTTGAACTCTGAGGATTAGGCCAAACAAGGCCCATAGGACAGAGAAAAAGAAATGTCAATTCTCTTGATTTCTTAACACTGCTGCTTCACAGGGAGGGGGGGTAGAAAGTATTTAAGGTCCTCAGAACTGGGACATGAAAATTTATAGAGTGAGAGCCGTCACCTTGCTTACTTCTTTAGTCCACAGAGGTTGCCAGGGTGGGACCCCGGATCCCAACTGCCAGAGTTCGAATCCTGATTCAGCCACTTAAAATATGACCGCAGGCAACTTAAATCATTTTTCTTGCTTCAGTTTTCTCATTTGTAAGGAGGGATATTAATAGTACCTACCCCATGGAGTTATTGTAAGAATTAAAGGAACAGCAACATGTGTCTTGCTATAGAGCTGGCTACTTTATTTTTTCCAATGACGAAGCCTGAGAGGTCTGGGCTGAGCCCTTTATCTTGGCAATTTTCCCCCTCCCTGTCCTCTGTGTGGCATCTGTCACCAACACCTTGCTGATCCATCTTTGCAGTGCCTCTGACAGCCACCTCCTTGGTCTGTGCCACCGTCTCCTGTTTGGGGCCCTCATTGCCTCTGGCGGAGAGTGTTACAATTGCCTCTTAACAGGTCCCTGGTCTCCATCCTTCACAGAGTTGTCAGATCAGTCTTCCCGAACACCATTCGAATCACGTCACTCGCCTGCTCAAAAGCCTTCAGTGGCTCCTAGGGGAGCGAGCCCGAAGCCTTCAACGCTTGTCCTCCGTTGCACATCCCGATTGGACCTTCCAGACTCTCTCCCTCCAAGCCCCTCCCACGGCTCCTCCCAACTCTGGACTATTCCTCAGACCGATCTTAGTGCAGCACATGGGTCTGTACTGCCTCCTTCCCAGACTGCCCTCCTCTGTGTTCAGCCACTTTCTACCATCCTCCCGGGTCCAGCTTGGACCCTGCCTCTCCTGCAGGTGCTCCTGAAACCCAGCCACACTGACTCTTCTTTAACTCGCCCCAGTGTGCCCTGGGGTGGCTCACTCTCTTCATGGGCCCCTGACCTAATTCTGTCTGTACGTGCTTCCAGGGCAGGGGCAGGCCTGCTGAGGATGGAGGAGGGACCGAGAAGCTGGCGCTGGTTGACTGACTATGGGAGGCCTGGGTCAGCTGCTGTCCTGTAGCAACTCTGATTGCCAGGTCTATGGTTCCTGACACGTCTTAGTTGGCACCTTCTTCTTTTTATTCCTGGTAGTTGTTTTTAATCTCTTGGGCAAGGGAACCCTCAGACTTCCTCCTTCCACTGAAGGAAGGGAAGGGATGAAGTTTTACAGGGAGCACACAAGTCTGGTCAGTGGCTGTGCAGCTAACATGTGAAAGCATGTGTGTGTGGCCGCCGGGGTGAGGCTGCAACCCTCTCCCCTCCGGCCAGTCCTTCTTCCCTCTCTCTCTGCGTCTCTACCACTTTGCTCTCCAGAGAACCCACTCCGCAAGACAGGTAGGCAGGCCTAGAGAGACGAGGGAGAAGAAAGAAACTGAGGGTCCAAGTGCCCTCTTTCCTGCTCCTTCACATGACAACTCTTGGTCTGTGACTGGGAAGGGTGCCCCGTGGGCGGGGCGATCGTCTGCTGGTGAGCCCTCACAGGTGGTTTGAAGGTTTTGGTACCTGGGGCCTGTGAGAGTGTGCAAGGCTTCAGCCAATCACGTCCTGCTCCCAGATTGTCTGGTTCACACCTGCTGGCCCTCCTGTCTCCAGTGACTCCCTTTTGCGAGATCTCAGCCTCCATCCTCTGCTAAGTAGTCTGTTTCCCTTGAGCCCCCCTCCCCAGCTTTTTCTCTCTGCCTCCCAGTTGTCACTTAGGTTTCATGCCTTGTCATGGGTTCCCAATTCTTTTGGATTCAGGGGAAAGAGGGGGAATGAGGCATCCGACTAGCTGCTCTGTGTGTGGTACCTTGTCTAATCTCTGCAAGGCTGGGTTTTTCTGAAACCCCCATTTATAGACACCTGGAGTTCAGCAAAATTAAATTGCCTGTGACTAGTAGGGGTTCTTCTGTGTTTCTTCTGCAGAGCCTGGCACAGGCAGGGGGCGGGGCTTGCACAGAGCAGATGCTCAGAAAGTATGGTGTGACCCTTGGACTCTGCCATATGCAAAGGCAACTCAGGTTGAGCCTGGGGTGGGTAGAGAATGGGGTGTAGTAGAACAGGCTTTCTGTAGACTAGAGGAAAGAGCAGGCCCAGGTCAAGGCAGGCCCAGGGTCAGAGCGCCCCAGAGTCACAGTGAGATGGCTGTTGGTCTGGTTGGTGTTGGTGTCCTCGTGGAGGCTGGGTGACCCCAAGTCCCTGAAAGGCCTCAGCCAGTCGCTTCCTGCTGCTAGACCCTCCCCCCCCCAAGTGTCCCCTGCTGCTTTCTCAGCCCTTCACTGGAAAGGGCTGGGGCAGAGAATGCTCCCGTACATTTTAGAGGGTTTTCCTCCTGATGCCCTTTGAGGGGTAAAAGACATTTGAAGACATTCTTGGGGAGGAAGAGAGTTGTGCTGAGAAGTAATTTTGGACCCTGCAGTAGGGCCCTTGGAAGAGGGAAGGGCTGGCTGCCTGGGATACAAAACGTGGGGGAGGTGGAGGGCAGCTGGGCTCTGAGGGGAAGGAGGAAGGGTACACAGGACAGGCTCCCAGCCTCTGGTCCAAGGCTACTCAGCAGTGTAGCTCCTGCCGGTTCTAATCCTTCCACCTACACTCTTTTGAATTTTCTCAGCGGTTTCCTTCAGTCACCCAGTGTCTGGAAAGAAGCCAGGAGACCTGCCAGACGTGGACTCATTTCCTAGAACCGCAGAGGAAAGACACAAGGGCAGCCGGAAGGGGGCTCTCCCCAGCTCCAATCCCATACCCTCTTGGCCTATTTCCATCACTGATGGGCTAGGGTCGCGTTTTCGGCGGACACCGTTCAATGGCCTGGGACAGAGGAGAGCCACGCCCCAGGATGCGCCAAATGAGAAGAGGCACTCAGAAGAAACCCGCGCTCTGCGCTTCCGAGCCTAGAGAAGCCGCGTTCCCGCCTAAATCCGCAAGATGGAAGTTGCTCCCTCTAGCTTTTCCACTAACGAAGGCTGCTGGCTTCGTGAGTGACCCCTCCCTCCACACCCAGGTCGATTTCTACCATTTACTCTTTGCCACGGTCTTGTTCATTTAAAAATGAATCTTAAAAGGCACCGTCAACTACACCTTAGATCGAGCTAGGTCCGTTTTGGGTAGGGTGGAAAGTTTACGAGGCACTGCGCGTACCCGACCACAGCACACGGGGTGCGCTCGGAGCTGCAGGCTGGAATGTGTGCGCCAGAGCCCAGGGATGCAGGCGGCGCTAACGTAGTAAGGATGCATCAGGAGGAAGCGTGAAACCGGGGTGCCTGGCGTGCGTGGGTGTGTGCACCGTGTGTCCACAACCCCACCGCCTTGCCCTTGCTAGAATGTGTCCAAAAACCTCACCTCTCCTTCAGCCATTTCCCAGCCAGACGCTTCCTTTTTGGTGTTTGTACGGGTTTATTGTGAATTCTGGGACTAAAACACTCGAGTAAGCCCATCGACATATGGATCAATCGCCCCCATCCCGACTGGGGGAAGGGGACCCCGCCGGGAGCCTAGGAACTGGGGAACAGCCGGCTGCCTTGGGAGAGCCACCCCAGGGTTCTCGAGCTTGGCGCCGAGTCCTGGCCTGAGCGGTCTCCGGGCGATCCTGCCCGGGTGGGGCGCCAGTCCCCGCCTAACCTCTTCGGCGCAGTTCAGGCAGGCTTGCGGGCCGCGGATGCAGGGGCGAGGGTGCGCGGGCTCGGCAGCCTTCTGCCCGCGCCGGGGAGGGCAAACTGTAAGGAAGGGGTCTCAAAGGGCTGAAACGATCGGTGTGCGAGGGGCGAGCGCGTCGCGGGCGTTCGGGGAAAGTTCTCGAGCTCCGTGTGGCGATCACACGTGTATGGTGCGAGGGGCTAGACCCGAGCCAGCTGGCTGCGCAGGGACGCTGGCAGCCAGCGCCAGAGGGGGTCCTTCTCTTCCTCTCCGCCTTCCGGGAGGCGCGGGATTTAGATTTCCCTGCCAAGGACGCCTCCGCCCGCGGAGGGTGCTGCCCTTTCCCTAGACTCCCACCACGAAGATTTTTTTTTCTAGCGCCCCTCCCCCAGCCCCTAGGATGGCTCGGGTGCGGTACACTCGACGCCTTTTGGCCTCCGCTCAGCCTGCTAGGGTGCCCCAGACCCCGTGGCCGAGGGGGCGGGGCAGGGGCATTAGGGGTTGGAGGGCTCAGCCTGCAGACGGAGGGTGGGGGCATCTCGGCGGAAGGAGGCTTCGTGGGGTTTGCACCACAGCCGGGGGAACCGGTCCCTTTCCGGCCCAGTCTGAGGAAGGGCCGGCGACCGAGCTCTCTTCTCGGCCAGCGCTCCCCGGCACCACCGCCGGCCACCGCCGCCGCTGCAGTGTCGCTGCTCCGCCGCGCGCCCGCGCCCCGCGCGGCCGGCCGCCTAGGAGCCTGAGCGCCAAGCCCGGGGCGGAGGAGAGGGGCGCGGGCGCGAGAGCCGTGGCGAGGGAGCCGCGAAGGGGGAAGGGGGCGGGCGGAGGGAGGAGCGGGAGAGAGGGAGAGGGGAGGGAGAGAGTCGAGCGAGGGAGAGCTGGGGAGAGCGAGCAAAGAGCGAGAGCCAGGAGAGGAGCGAGAGGTGGAGGGAGGAAGACGGACGCGCGCCGAGAACGGGTACCGGAATTCCATTAGAAAAAGTGAGCCGGCCAAGGGGTAGCGGGAGAAGGCTTTTTGAATTTTTCCTTCGTCTTGGAGCGAAAGAAGCGACTCCGGTCTCTCCTCCTCCAAGCTCCCGCTGGATATCTTCCTGGCGCTTACCCCCGTCTGTGGATTGCTTTCCTACTTGCATTTTTCTCTGACCCCCGACCCTCGCTGCTTTCTTCCAACCCTCCACCCTTCAGTCGCCTTTCCTACCTCCCCAGGCCCGTCCAGAGGAGCGCAGGGGACTGGACCCGCGGGGACTCGAGACTCCCGGACCAGCGGAGGGACGGCAGAGCGCAGGATAGCTGTCGGCTGGGAAGCAGACATCCACAGATACACCCGTGTATTTGATTTGAGTGGGCCGGGGGGGGCGTTGAGAGGCGCTGACCGCCTTACTCCCCCCACCCCCTCCAGCCAGAGGCGAGAATCGCAGGACTCAGGATCTTCCTCGGGTGGACTAGCTGGGATCTCCGCATTGGATTTGGGGTTGATTGTCACTGCTTCGCTATTATTACTGTTTTTATTTATTTTTTTACCCGAAGGAGAAAGACAAAAAACCAAAACTGTGGGATTTATTAACATGATCTTGGCAAACGCCTTCTGCTTCTTCTTCTTTCTAGGTGAGTACCTGCGGGCGGCGGGGGCAGAGCGTCGGGGGCCCGCGCGGGCGGCGCGTTCGGGTGCTTGTGAGCAGCCGGGGACGCTGGGGGTGAGCGGAGTGCCGGGGAGACCGGCTGGGCAACCCGAGGAAGAGCGCGCCTCGGAGCGAGCCAGCCTGGGCGCTGCCAGCCGAGTGGGGCCGGCACGAGCCCCGGCTGTCTGGTTACCCGGGGCGGGGGGGGGGAGGGGGTTTGGGAAGGAGACTTACTAGAACACCCAAGCCACCCCCGCACACGCGCACGCACACCCACGCACACTCGCCACTCACACACAATAATAGCACTCGTTTCCCTAAAAATAATGGGTTTAAACTGCAGCAACTTAAGAAAAAAAATCTAACTCTTGATCTGGAAGAGGGGAGGGGTGAGAAAGGCTCAGTGTTGGGAGAGAAATATCCATGTCCCACCTTTGTGGGCTCCTGGAGTGGATTGTGGTGGAGGGCACGGGTTTCTTCAGAAGCTCCTGTTGGACAGTTTTTTGGGGGAGCGCTGGTAGGCATCCGACACTGCCAACCAACCTCTGGAAAATGCACTGTTTCCAGCTCCCTGAACCCTTGCCCACAGCTCCATTACCTGGAATGCTTTTCAAGTTTCTCCCCACCCTTTGCCTTCCCTGCTGCCCAGGACCAGCTGATGGGTGGTTGGGAGTGAGGGGCTGTGAACAGTTTTCACCTCTTTTCCTTCCTCACCTCTGGGGCCTGGGACCCTGTTAGCTGGTGGGAAGAGAAGGGAAGGAGGCCAAAGTTTGCTTTCTCTTCCTCGGGTGAGGGAGGAAAGAGGGATAATGAAAACACCAGATCTGAATAAAGACCACTCCTCATTCTGTAAGCCCCCTCCCTCAAGGGCAGGCAGGAGGGGCTGCCTGGTGCCCCTGACCCTGGGCTGGCTCTTTTCCACTCACACTTCCCAACCATCGCCCCCTTTTATCCTGCGTGACATCTCAGCTACTTGAGAAGTGGGTATAGAGAGAATATTCTGGGAGTGGAGGGGAGGGAAAGAGGGTTTTTTGCAAGACTGTGCTGACTGGGAGTCCCAGGCAGGGCTTGCTGTCCCCGAGTAGGTACTGCCCTGGGTACTTCCTATAGAGAGGAAGCTGGTGACATGCGTGTGTGTGTGTGTGTGTGTGTGTGGCACATCTGCTTCAGTGTGAGCGTTATTCCTGCCGCCCCCCCCCCCCCCCACCGGCCCTGCTGTGTAGCTGGTGGTGAACTAAGCTGCCCAGTCGGGTCATGAGTGCAGCCTGTTCTTCCTGAAGGAGTGGAGAAGGGAGGCCTGGGAGGTAGGTGCTGGTCTCAGAAAGATATGGGTGGTCTGGGTGCCTTCTGACTCGGACAGGGAGTTCAGTCAGGGTTGGCCCTGGGCCCTTTGTCCGCCTCCTCTTCTTTCCCTTCCCCCAACATGGGTTCTCCAGGGGGCTTGACACTGCTCTAGGGTGTGGCCTGCACTGCCCCACTGCCTAAAGCCAGGGTGGGAGGGGCTGAGGTATGTGCTCTGGGCCTGCTGAGGTCCTGCAGCCCTTCCCTGCAGCCTTCTGCAAGTGGACTCTCATTCTGAAGGGGCCATTATAAAACCTGACCTTTTCTCCCACTGGTTTGAAAACCCAGCTTTCTGGGGCTGGGAAGAAAACTGTATTTTGTGGAAGATCGGTCAGGCTGCACCTGCTGAGCTGCATGCCCTCCAGGCCGCCAGGGCTCCCAGGCGTGGGCACCGCTGAGGTCCTAGAGTGGAGGAGAGCAATAGGGGCCTGGTCAGTCACCTGCGGGCCCAGATCCCCATGCTGCAGGCTGAGAGGGTTGCAGAGGTGACTGTTCTCACGGTGCATGTGTGGGTGTGTGGGTATGAGAGGGTGTGCTAGTCAGAGATGCCCACCCTGGTGTCCGTGACCCTGGAGGCTGAGGGGTGAGAGGAGGGGGTGAGAGCAGTGGGAAATCAGGGGCAGCAGCCCTTCAGTGCCCTTTTTGGGAGGAACCCCTTTCCAAAGCTGTGTGAGAGGTTAACTGAGTGACCATTGAAAGGCTCTGGGCTAGGCCAACCAAGAAGGAAGGGGTGGGTTGGTGTTAAGGAAACTTCAGCCCCAGGGCCCCTTTCCTGGCAAGGAGCCCACAGTTGGGAGTTGGTTGGAAATTCCACTTGGGGGAAAGGTTTTGCTGGAGCTTTAGTTGGGGCCACCGTGGGAGGGCCTGCAGTGTGCCACCCCCAAGTTTCCGAGGGAGGCCGGGGGGCAGGAAGGCCTTACTGGCCCAGCCATCCTGCCCTCCAGTGTGGACATGCTCAGGGAGACAACGAGATGGGGAAAGCCACTGAGGGGGTCTGGTCACAGGACCAACCTGCACTGGCACCCCAGCTCTTGCGGGGACCTTTAGTGCTAGGCAGTGGCTGTAGCTCTGTGTACACTCAGTCCCTGGTTTCTCCAGAAGCTATTCCTCATGTCTTTCCTGGGTGGGTCTGAGTTTCTTCCTGACCTCCTACTTGGAAACGCCAACAGGATGCCTTCTGACCATTATTCTGGAGTTCTTGGCCTTGAGTTGCTGTGATTCCTTCCTCTGGGGGATTTGATTGCTTCTGGGGGTCATGATGCTAACTTGGAGAGTCAGGGACAGGCAGCAGGTGGGCAGTTTGGTGAGAAGACACCCCATCTTCTGCTGAGGGTCTCCTGCCTGGTCGTGTGCTAGCTGGCAGGATGGGGGTGCCCTTGCTTTTGGCACAGGAGCTGGGATTCTGTAAGGATCACCCCTGGGGCCCCAGATCCCACCTGTAGGGTGAGTGTCCTTATTTCCCCAGTCCACTGGGCCAATGTCCTGATTGTCCAGCCTACGGAGGGTGTCTCTTTCTCAGCCCACCCCGGATATAGTCGAGGTGGGAGGGGAGAAGCCTGCGGGGACCCTGGGGTGATCAAAGTCAGTGGAAGGCCAAGGGCTGGGCTGGTCTTAAGCACCACCTGGCTGGCTGGCTGACTAGGGGGGGTGGGCAGCAGGTGCAAGTGAGGCCAGGTCAGCTCAGCTGCTCCTGGGTGGCCCAGATGCACTGAGTCCTGCTCAGGGACCTAAGAATTTGCTGAAGCTGGGAAATGAGCAGATGCCCCACTGCCCATGCTGACACTTCCATGCTGGTTCCTTCTCTGCGCTGTCTCCACCTGGCCACAGCCCTCAGGTCTTCCTGTCCTGAGGCAGAAGTACGGTCAGCGGTCAGCGGGCTAAGGAAGTGTCAGTTGCTCTTGCCCTGGAGGCCTTCTCTACTCCAGGCCCACCCCTTGCTCCTCTTTGTTGGTGTGTGGGTAGGCCTGGGCCCTCTAGGAGCTTATCCTTTTCCCTCCTCGACTCTGTCAGGAGGGACAGGCTCTCTGTGCAATGCTCTGCCTCTAGGTGTCGCTGTCTCCCTGCGGTAGCTGCCCCCCTGCGCAGGGCCTCCCTGGGGGAGGGAGACCTGGCGGTGCTGGATAGAGATGGGGGGCTGCTTTGGGATTATGAGAAGGGGACTTCTGGCCTAGGATCATGTTATGTTTTGGGGTAGGATGGAGTGAAGGAAGACTCCCAGATCACTCGTCGGGGCTTGGAGCGGGCAGTCTTGGCTCTGGGCCATGGCAGGGGCTTTTTTTCTGGGGCAGGATCTGGAGAGAGGGGTGTGGAGAGGACAGACATCAGGAAGATGTCTGATGAGGGAGACCAGGAAGATGTCCAATGGATGAAACCATGTTGGGAACTTGATTCTGAAAGGTTCAAGTGGGCCCCTCTCCGCCCTTCATCTCTGGATCTTCTCCGCTGAGGACTGAGGGTTTGGACCCTCTGGGGCGATGGGTAGAACTTGGGGTCCCTGTGTGAGATGAGGGCCTAGGAGGGACGCTCTTGCCCTTTTGTAATGGACTTATTATTTGGCTTTGGGAAGAAGAAAAGAAAGGAGAGATGGGGAGAGGGTTTCAGAGGAGGATGGGAGGAGGGGACAGAAAGAGAAAAAGAGGAGGAGAGAGAAAGACAGACAGACAAAGAAAAGAAAAAGAGGAAATGGCTTGCTTAAGCTGTTTCCTCGGTGGGCTGGGGTGGAGATTGTCCCTGTGCAGCGTGTCTCGGGTCTTGGCCGCCGTGAGACTGGACTGGGCATTTGCTGGGGCCTGGCACACACTGGACCTCAGGGTCCGGCTTGTCTCCCAGTCTTCTCTCTCTTTTTCTTAAAAATGTTTTTTGATCTTTCAATTAAAGAACTCAGAACGAACAGGCTAGGGGTCTAGGAGCCTTGCCAGCCTGTGTGCTACTCTGGGGTGTTATCTCCCTTCTTTGGGCCTCAGGTTCCCCAGGGCAAAATCTTGGGCTGGACTCCGTGGTGTCTAATGTCCTAACAGGCTCCGGAAGTTAAATGACCTCCTGCTGCTTTCCAGGGCTTCACTAGTGCTTTGGTGGCCCTCTGGCTGGAACCGAAGCTGATGGGGGCCCGGGGTGGGGGGTATGAATGTGGTCCCTGCCCTGCACACCCCAGCAGCCCCTTCAGCCCCCAGCTCTCTGCTGAGGCTGTCACATTCTTCTGTGGCCTCCTGGCTTTGACAGTGTGGTCTTGCTGGAGGGCCTCCTGGCTGGGCCTAGTGCGGAGAAGTGACAAGGTGGGACCAGAGAGAACCTGACGGAGCCAGAGCAGAAGGGCAGCTTGAGTTCCCCTTGATGTTTGAGGAGGGATGTTGGTGTCTTGGGACCAGCAGCCCTTCCTCTGACCTGCCCTTTTGGGGAGGTGCCATGGAGTGGGACTTGATGTGCTTTGGAGTAAATGGCTGTGCGGTTCCAGGAAGGCCCGCCCCTCAGCCCAGCATGTGTGTGGGAGACTGTGGGGGTCCTCACTCATGCTTGTCTTCCCTCCCCACCACCCAGACGAGACCCTCCGCTCTTTGGCCAGCCCTTCCTCCCTGCAGGGCCCCGAGCTGCACAGCTGGCGCCCCCCAGTGGACTGTGTCCGGGCCAATGAGCTGTGTGCGGCTGAATCCAACTGCAGCTCCCGCTACCGCACGCTGCGGCAGTGCCTGGCGGGCCGGGACCGCAACACCATGCTGGCCAACAAGGAGTGCCAGGCGGCCCTGGAGGTCCTGCAGGAGAGCCCCCTGTATGACTGTCGCTGCAAGCGGGGCATGAAGAAGGAGCTGCAGTGCCTGCAGATCTACTGGAGCATCCACCTGGGGCTGACAGAGGGTAAGCCTGGCGGGCGTGGCGGTGCTGGTGGGGAGGAGTGTGGGTGGGCCTAGGTTCAAGGGAGGACTCAGCAATGGAGTGGACTGGCCAACTCTCTGTCCCTCCCTGCTGGGGGAAATGGGAATCCAGAGGAAGCAGCCTCCTGATCTAGGGGGTGGCAGAGGAGGAGAGAAGGCTTGGTGGTGGGAGGAGAGCACAGGAAGTAAACCCGGGCAGGAGGACCTATGATTGTGTGAAGTGGTCACAGGAGAAGGTGAGCCAGGCAGATGGAGGAGCGAGGCCGGAGGAGAGAGAAGGGCTGGCTGTGTGCAGGCAGAGCCGAGCTTCGAGCACACCAGTTCTGCCACTCCGACCGCCTGGGCCCGAGTGAGGGCCGGCTCCCCCTGGCTGGCCTGGGCACCGGGGGTCGGCCTGGGCACTGTCCACAGGGCTTGGAGCGGTGTGAGGGCAGCAAGCAGGTCCCTATCCCTCAACAGCCTACCCCCAAGTCCCAAGGACCTGTCACCGCCACCCCCCAAGATGCTGCCTCCCCCATACCCCCCTGCAGACTGGAGTGTGGAGGCTTTGCATATGTTGTAGGAGGGTTGCCGCCTGGGTCAGACGTTCATTTATTAATTCAGCAGCTGTTTATCGAGAGTTTACAGTCTGTTAGGCATTGTGGGAACAGTTGAGGACCGGCTGGGACAGCCTCTGCCTTCATGGAGCTCATAGTCTGGGGGTGCAGATAAGTGAAGGCTTTCTGCCTTTTGGCGGTGTGAGTCCTGTGGTAGTACTGAGAAGGGGGTCTAACTCCTTGCTACAAAATCTTGAGAGACTTCCTGGAAGAGGCAGCCTTCCAGTTGAGACTAAAGAGTGAGCTGCAGTTACGTGGTGAAGGGCCCTGGGAAGGGTTTGAGAGGTGCAGGGAGCGCCAGGTAAAGGCCTGTGTGTGGGAGAGCCAAAATTGCTTGTGGGCCGCAGGTAACTCGGTATGTGGAGGGAGTTGGAAGTGGGCAGGTGTGAGGAGAGGTGGGGATATGTGGTCTGGGGGCAGCAGGGCGCCTGAACAGTGTTCAGTGATCCGTCCTTGAGCTCTGCTTCAGGACAGCGTCCCTGTGGTTCACAAAGAGAGCAGACGGGAGACTGGAAGGCACCATGTGACACAGGCCATGTGGCCTGGTGGGTAATCCAGTGCAGGGGCCGGAGAGAGGGAGGATCTGAGAGCCCTTCAGGAGGGAAAACCCACAGGTCTTGGTGAAGGGAGTGGGGTCAAGGAGGGCACCCAGTTTCTGTCTTGGGAGACCGGGTGGGTGGTGGGTTCGGTCATGAGCAGCAAATGTTTTGAGTCAGGAGAGGGCAGGGGGATGGTGAATGTATTCTGGGGTCTGTGCTGCCCATTGGCCATGCCCCACAGACAGCTGGGTGTGCAGTGCTGCGGCGCAGGTGACAGAGGCTTAGCAGGTGCCATCAGCCTGAGGGTGGGAACCTGCAAGGGAGCGGGGGCCGTCACTGCGGGAGGAGCGTGGGGCCAGAGCCCAGGACCTGCAACATTTAAAGATGTGCCAAGGAGGGTGGTGGGCATGGGGCTGTGAAGGTGACTGCGGAGGCTCAGGGAGAGGCCAGGGCGGCAGGAGACCAGGGCAGGAGTTCGCCCTCAGGAGGAAGGAGTGTCCACGTCCAGTGCTGCAGGTCCAGCAGAAGAGGGTGGAAAAGGGTCCTTGATGCCCTGGTGTGAGTTTCTTAGGTGGCTTCTGGGAGCCAAAGCCTGGGTAGGAAGTGAACGGGAGCCAGGGAGGTGGGGGGGATGATGGACGTGGACAGCAGCTTCCAGAATCTTGGTGTGAAGAGGGGAGAAGAACAAAGGATGGTTAAAAAAAAAGATGTGAGAAGGTTGAGCACCTTAAATTTGAACGCAGGACAGTAGTGATGGGGGTGCTGAGGTGAAGGAGAGAGGGGTGCTCTGTGGACAGGGCCTGGGAGTGGGGGTGGGTCCGGGGGTCCTCAGGGCAGAGGAGCGGCCCCCACTCTGGGTGTGGGGAGGAAGGAGGAGACGGACCAGGTGTGGAGGCTGCATAGCGAGGCGTCCCTGGCCACCGGCCAAGATGGTTCAACCCTCCCCAAGCAGAGGGAAAGGCTGTGCATATGTCTATTGATAGAATTACCACCATTAATAACAAAGGGATTCCTCATGAGTCAGGTAGTCGTTCCTCCCATTTCTAGCGACCTCAAGTTCCAGAGCAGAAACTGAGCAGAGAGAGGGGCCCCGGCACTGTGCTTGTGTTCCTGGGAGAGCCCCAGGCCAGCTCTGGGCACAGAAGACTGACGTCCCTGATTCAGTGAGCTGCGCTGTTTGGTTTCTGGTTTTCTTTCCAGCGGCCTTACATTTCAACCCAAGGGAGACCGGGCAGCAGGTTGGGGTGGGCATGCTGGAACGTGCATGGGGGAGGGGACAGAACTGCCAACCAGACCAGCTGGTGGGCTGCCCGGGAATCTTCCCACATGAAGGGGCTCCCTCTGACGTTGCCCAGGGCCCGGGGCCTTTTGACTGGTGCCAGCAGGGAGATGCTTAAGGGATGACAATACACATCACGTGTGTTTGTGTCGCCGGCTGCCCTGCAGTTTCCAGGTCCCTGAGACCCAGGAATGCCTGGCAGGAGATGGCTGGGTCCCAAATCTTGAGCTGGTTCATCGCTTCATTTACTCAAAAAACATCTGTTAAGCGCCTACTGTGTGCTGCAGAGGGTGACGGCATAAAGAAGCCACGGTTGCTCCCTGTGCCAACCAGTGTACAAGCTGGGAGGCCTTTCCCTTGAGCCCACTCTAGAAAAGTGGACCCCTGATTTTCTCACTTCTCAAACCCTCCCCACCCCCAGGGTCCTACAAACCCCTCCCCTGGGTCTCGGGGGCCAGAGTAGTTTCTGCAGAGGGCTGACCAGGGGTAGCCTGGAGGCCTTTGAACAGCAGGTAGTGTTCTGTGAGTAAGAGGATCTACCTGACAGTGACGTGTCCGGGTGTGGGGGACGTGGTCCCCCAGCACTTCTCCCAGTTCCCAACAATGTAATAACCGGGCTTGGGCCCTGGGGTGGGCGGCAGGACTGGCCTCTGCTGGTGCTGAGACGCTCCTGGAGACTGGGTCCCACTGTCTCCTTCTGCCTGAGGCTGAAGCCCTCAGCGAGTGGAGGGAGCTGGTGGTGGCAGGGCTGTGGCCCCTCCTGAGCACCTGGACAGTCCCAGCTGCGAGGACCTGGAGCTGTTCAGTCCCACGCCCATTCTGGCGGGAAGTGGATGTGCCGGGAGGAGGGGTGGTATCCCTGGGCACACGCCGGCTCGTGGCATGGCCCTAACGCCTTACCCAGCCCGTCCTCTGCCCCGGGGAGGTCCTGGGGCCTTGGGACTCCCCTGGCTCCTCCACCTTCTGTGTCACCTCCACTGTCACTGCTGGTATTTACAGGGTAGGGCTGTTGCTCTTAGCTGCACGGGGAACTTGAGACCAGGTTTCTTGCCTTTCTCAAAGGTGACACTGAGGTTCAAAGTCACTCTGGCCTTCAGATGTGAAAAGCAAAGGCTTCTCCCACGAGTCTTCTCCCAGGTCATGGCTCAGCCACCTGGTGTCCTGACTCGGCTTCAGTCTGGCTGCTGGGGAGCCCTTGGGTTTCTACTGGTGAATTCTTTTTTTTGAATTACTTTATTGTTGTTCAATTACAGTTGTCTGCATTCCCCCCACCCCGCCCCCATCATCCCAGCCAAACTCACCCCCCTTGCTTCCACTCTCCCCCTTGGTTTTGTCCATGTGTCCTTCATAGTAGTTCCTGAAAATTCTTCCCCTCACTGTCCCCTCACCCCTCCCCTCTGGCTATTGTTAGATTGTTCTTAATTTCAGTGTCTCTGGTTGTATTTTGTTTGCTTGTTTCTTTTGTTGATTATGTTCCAGTTAAAGGTGAGATCATATGGTATTTGTCACTCACCGCCTGGCTTATTTCACTTAGCATGATGCTCTCCAGTTCCATCTATGCTATTGCTTAGGGTAGGAGCTCCTTCTTTCATTCTGCTGTGTAGAATTCCATTGTGTAAATGTACCACAGTTTTTTGATCTACTCATTTACTGAATTCTAATGACCTAAATTGGGTGGACCCCTCCCAGCCAGTCGTGGGAGGACTATTTTCCCCAGAGACCCCCTAGCCAATCACACTGGCTGATCCGTATCCAGGGCCGGAGTTACATCAGGTGCAGTTGTGAGGAACCGGCCCTGTGCTGGGCGAGTGGTCCAGTGGACAGAGGCCGCCCCTGTGAGGACTTAGACCTCCGCAGTACTTGTCTTAGAGCACTTTGGTTAAACGACACTTTTGGGGACCGCATTCATGGCGATTAGGTGCTTGGACTCTGATACCAGCTACCTGGGTCTGAAGCCTGGCTCTGCCACTTAACAGCTGTGTGGCCTTGGGCAAGTTACTTAGTGTCTCTGTGCCACAGTTCCTTGTCGTAAAACAGGGAGACTAACAGTGCCAACCGTGCACATGTAAGTGAAGAGGAATAAGTGAGTTAGTGTACCTGAAGCACTTTCAGTAGTGCTGGCCTGTGGAAAGCACCATATAACAGTTTTTATTTCAAAAATGCTTCTACATGTTTATGTTATTTGGCCTCAGTCACTGGCACTGGCTGGCAACCCCACCACGGAGTTTTCCCAGGGCCGGTGGGCAGCGGGAGGACACAGACCACAGGAAGGTGGGGTCAGAGCCTGGCCCAAAGGGGCAAGGAACGTCGTGCTCAGATCAAATGGGAAATGCCAGGTGGGTGCCTGCTGTGCACAAGGCTGTGTGCTGGGTGCTGCTGGGCCCAAGGGCTGCTCCTGGGAGCTGGAGTGAAGAGTGGGGCGGTTTCTCCAGGGGCATGCACTTCCTGCGTCGTCTGGGGTCTGCACGCTTCCCTGGGGGTCTTCCAGTTTAGCAGGCAGGAGGCCTTGCCCCGTGCACCCTCAGGGGGCTGGCTCCTCTCTAGTCCTAACTCGGTCAGCGGTGACCTCATGGACCCACTGACCGAGCTCCTCACAGGGATTCCCAGGCCCCACATGTGGGTGGCTAGCACCCTCTTGCAGGTGGCCCCCAGGGGTGCTGCCTGCGCGGGGTCCCCTTAGGGAGGAGGTGCCTGCCCACAGCTTGGGCCCCGGTTGGGTGGGAGCTCACTGTGAGAGGGTGTGGGTCATTACTGCGCCCCCGCCCCCACCTCACACAGACAGCTTGAGCGATTGCTCATGGACTTCTGACTGTGAAGTCCCAGGAGGATGGTTCCTTTCCTGCAAGGTGTCTGCAGAGGGGGCAGGAGTCCGATGAGGTAGTAGGGGGACTCTTGGGCAACCCTGTGCCATTTCTCTCCCGTCACTCCCTTGCTTTTCCTTTCCCTGAGCCTCTGATGCGCCCGTGGTCTGAGAAGCCAGCAGGTGGTGGGACAGATAGGGCGGCAGTATGGGAGGGGTCAGGCTGACAGGCCTCTTGGCCCTCTAGCCAGATTCTTCTGGTGTTGTGATAGGAAGCAAACGGGGATCTTTCGTCCCCTCCAGGAGCAGGGTCAGCCTGGTGTGATGGGAGAGAGCTCGGGAGTGAGGGCCAGGGCTCCGAGTTCAGCTGCAGCTTGGCCGTGAGCAGCTGTGTCGCCTCAGGCAGGTTGCTTCACCTCTCTGGGTGGGCCACCTGCAAGCCCTGGATTGTGAAGTGAGGCTGTATTGTGATGTTGTGCTGAAGGACGGGACCTGGCCTTCCCCGGGCTGTCATGGCACCACCTCCCCTGTGCCTTTCTCCCATGAGCATTTGGAAGTCCTTAGAACAGGGCAGGTCAGGCCAGGAGGTCATGGCTGAGTTCCTTGGCCGTCTGACCTGCTCTGGGAGACCTTCTCCTCTGGCTGCAGTGAATAACTTGTCCATGTGACGCACCCAACATAACCTGCCCCTCACTTTCAGGATAGGGCACCTGTGCCTGACAATGCTCTCTTTTCCAGGTGAGGAGTTTTACGAGGCCTCGCCCTACGAGCCAGTCACCTCCCGCCTCTCGGACATCTTCAGGCTTGCTTCAATCTTCTCAGGTGAGTGGGTGCAGGCTGGGCTGGCTGGTTCTCCTCTGGGCCCGGGGCAGGGAGCCCTGGCCCTGGCTCAGGCGCTCCGATCCTCAGATCAGCAGATCCTCACCTGCGTGTGTGGTGAAACGTTTATGGGCAAACACCAGGCAGCAGGGCTTGAATCTGACACCGGACATCGCTCTCCTATCCTGTCACCTGTCTCGCCCCGATGGTTCCCAGCTTTTTTGTTCCAGCTGTTCAGGCCCTTCGTGCCTCAGTTTCCTCAGCTGTGTGACGGGGAGCACAGCTGCCCCGTGGGTTGTTGCGAGGTCTGAGTGAGCCAGTGGTTGTTGAGGGCCCGGCCTGCTGCGGTGGCATCTGGGACGTGCCAACTGCGGTCACTGGCACTTGTGTCACTGCCACCAGTGCTGCTCAGCTTCCTCTTTGCCTTGAGGGCTCTGCTCCTTGCACCCCCCCAGCCCCTCCCACTCTGCCTGCCCCAGAGAGGGGGAAGGCCAAGGTTGAACTCTGGCTTTGCTTGTCCTGGTACATGTGTAGGAGCCCGATGTTTTTTTTTTTTTGTTTTTTGTTCCCTTTGCCATCTGGGGGACCAGTGGGCCCCAGGCATTGTGCCCCGAGCAGTGTGCCCCTGCCTGGGCCCTGTGGGGGCCTTGAAACTGCTCTGTCGGGGCTGGGGGTGAGCTCTTCCCGGAGCCGCAGCTGGTGTTCAAAGGTGGCAGGGTGGGCTTGTTCCCTGGGATCCCTGGGTGCAAGGCCCCAGGTTTCCAGGTGGTTCGTGGCAGGATGTGAAGCCCTTTGAAGTTTTTTTTTTGCTTTAAACGAGGGTTTCTCAACAGCACCGCTACTGATACTTTGGCCTGGGTACGTCTCCTGGGAGAACGGCCCACCCTGTGCATTGTAGGGTGTTGAGCAGCGTCCCTGGCCTCTGGTCACTTGATGCCAGTAGCGCCCCCTCCCCAAGCTGTGACTACCCCAGAGGTCACAGGCAGCACCTGGGGGCACACGTGCTGCCAGAGAGGAAGCTCTGAACTGTGACTGAAAGGCTGGTGAGCCCCCAAGCCCTTCCACATGAAGACTTCCGTAGCACAGTGTTGCTCAAACTCCCTCCCCCCCGCCGTTATTACCCCCTATAGAGAAAAATTAATTCTAACTAGAGAAATACGGTCTTGGTTTACACAGTTCTGGAGGCTGGAAGTTCAAGTTCAAGGTCCAGCAGGGTTTGGTTTCTGGTGAGAGCTTTCTCACTGAGTCCTCACGGGGTGGGGTAGGACAGGAGAGTTGGGGAGGGTGGAGGGGAAGGGTGGGAGACAGAGAGGGTGGGGGAGAGAGAGTGAGCGCTCTTATAAGGCACGGTGCTATCATCTTAGAGCCCCGCCCTCAAAACCTCCTTTAACCTTGATTCCTTCCTGAAAGCCCTCCCTCCAAACAAAGTCACACTGGGGGCTGTGGCTCTTTGAGGGGCATGATTTAGTCCATAGCAAAAGTCAAGAAGTAATATTTTATGAGGGTTGGGTTTGGGTTTTTTGGTTGGGTTTTGGAGGGCCACAAGCCACTGTAATACCCACTTTTTTTGCCATACGGAGACCCAGCTCTTGTTCCTTTGAGGGCGTCACCATCCTCCTGGTGGAGAGGCACCCATTTCCCGCCCACCAGTGGCTCAGGTACCAGCCCCCACCCCAGCACCACTGTGTGGGAGGGGGGCCTTTGGGATTCGCTCCCTGAAGGTTGAAGGTCAGGACTCCCCACTTTAGTTGCGCCCCTGCTGCTTCCCTGGCTCATGTGAAGTGTCTTCCTAGCAGAAAATCTTTACGTAATGGACCTGACACTCTGTGGGACAAGGATGTCGACAAGACAAATGAGAAAATGACTGGGTCTGCACTCGCTGGGCCAGCTCCTTCACCTGCTGCCCAGACGCACGGAGCCCGCAAGGCCCTGGGTGCTGGGGCCCCGGGGACTGCTCCCTGCTGTGAAGGCGGGGCTTTGGGGTCCGTGATGGCTGCCTCCTCATCATGCCCGTTGGCCCCTATCACGACACAGGAGCCCTGGAGTGGGTGCCTGGCGCTGGCTCTGCCTGGGGAAACTTGGGCGGGCAGCTGATGAGGAGGCCCTGGCCTGGCCACCAGGAAACCAAGCGGGCCAGGGTGGGCTCCGCAGAGAGGAGGCTGATGGGGAGCCAGGCGGCCCCATTCCAGGGCCTTCTCTGCCAGCAGTCAGCTGGAGGGCGTGGGCTGGTCACTTTCTGCCCCGGACCTCGCATTTCCTTTCTGCAGAAAGGAGGTAGGCACTGGGAGTCATGCCCCCCAGTCTGTCCCCACCAGGGCTCCCTGGTGATGGGGGCAGTGCCCGCAGAGTGGCTTGGAGCTCAGATGGTGGCCAGCGCCCGCCAGGCTGCCCTGCCAGCTGAGGGCTCGCTGTCTGGGCACACGTGTCTCCTGCCAGGAGCTCGCTGGTGGGCAGGCCTGGCCTGGGTGACCGAAGAGCTTGGACTCCCTCTTTGGGAGATGAGCCTGCTGCCCTGTGGGGCTGTGTAGAGGTGCTCCCACTTCCACATACCCGCATCTGGTGGCATGCTGCCTCCCCGACCTTGGTGGCCCTCAGTGGGGTCTCAGGGACTCTGAGAAGGGTGCTGCTGCACCCTTCTGTGTGGGGTTCATTCGCTGTTTTCTCTTTGGTGTTTGAGACTTTGGGGCCTAGTGCAAGGCATCTGGAATGTGTGATCTCTTTTATCTCTCGACTTCTGTCTCTGCTGGGGTTCTGTTGGCCAGGAAGGCCACCAGGGTTCCCCAACACTCTGATGCCAGAGGTCCTGGGGCAGGGGGGAGCCCTGCCCTACTCTCTGCCTAGTTCAGACACAGGCCCTGGGCTCAGTGACTGGCTCTGGGATTTCTGGTGTCCAGTTAGTCCCAAGTCCAAGGCCAGGAGGACAGCAGTGTGGCTCTACCCAGGACCAGGATAACAGTGACGTGGGAGGCATCCAGTGTCCTGCCCGAGCCTTACAGGTGGGAGAGGAGGTTTCGTTGGAGAAGAAATGACGTCTGTCCTATTCCTAGCAATTAAAGCTGCCCTTGGAAACATGAAATGGAGTGTTCAGTGTACCCGTCGCCCTGGCGTGTGGGAAGAGTGTGTGGGCCCTGAACCACTGCGGGTTGTGTTTGAATCCTGACGTGTCCACTTAAGGTTGTGTGACCTGGGACCTCATTGCGGCCTTTTGGAGCTGTGGTGTGGGTGTTTGTCCTGTGGGAGTGTGATACTTGCTAATGGGGCCGATGAGGAGGATTTACCAAGAGTGGATACAGGGAGAGTGACTGGGAGTTAGGTCTCTGCTGACGCTGCCCAGGCAAGGGGGGTGCAGAGACAATGGGGCTCCAGCCGTGCCCCTCTGTCCCCAAGTCTCTGTGACCTTGTGAATGCTGGACCCCAGCTGATTTTTTCTGGGGAGGCCGGAAGGGTTGGACTAAGGTGGAGAGGAGAGAGGAAGCTTCTCAGGAAGCGATGGTCCAGGTGGGGAGACGTCGCAGGCGGGCAACATGGAGAGTGAGGGGGCAGAGGAGCCCATCCACCTGCAGGGAGGCCTTCAAAATGAGGACCGAGGGCTTCGCCTGTCCTCACAGCCGTGGGCCGTGCCTAAGGGGCAGGGAGAAGCTGCAGGCAGGCAGCCTGTGCACTTGGGAGGGGCAGGCGTCTCCAGGGCCTCGCTTCCCCTGAGAGTACTTCTGGATGCGTGGGTGTGCAGTGTATCCACGCGGAGGCTCTTGTCTTTTCTGTAGCTGGAGGGGGACCAGCGACCATCTAGGCCCACCCTTTCCCCTGACAGAAAAGGGAGCTGAGGCCCAGAGAGAAGGGACAGAGACCGAGGCTTGCACCCTGGTTCTGCCTTTGCCCAGCGTGGCCCCACAGGTGTCGCCCCTCTGTGGCCTCCACCTGGCACTGTGACTGCATGCAGGGAGTGCAGTGGCTAGAGGCTGGGCCCTGTGCTTTCCCAGGGTCGGGGAGGAAGAGGTGGGCCGCGTCCATCTCTGGGGGCCTGCAAGCCTCCGCACTTGGCTGCCTGGCCTGGACTGAGCCAGAGAGGCCCCGGGAGTGTTCCTTTTGGAGACTCTTATGGGAGGGAGCCCTGCCTCTGTGGAGAAGCCCTGCACACGGCCTGAGAGGGAAACAGCACCCTGCCCCGTGCCGTTGCACTCTGTCCCTTATCACCGTGCCTGCTGTCACCTGAGGGGGTCGTGGGGGCTGGTCTCTGCGTCAGTGCTGCTCCCCCAGGGCGACCCCCGGAGCACCCTGGGAGAGTGGGTGGGTGTTGGCTCTAAGACGCCTGCCCTGGTTTTGAACCCTGGCCTCGCCCTACCAGCCGGGTGACATAGGGCAGGTCAGTTGACCCCTCCACAACTGTACCTTGGAGCAGGTGGGCCTGCCTTGTGGGGATCTGCGATGACAGGAGCACAGCTCCCCCATGGCACCGGAGCACTGGCCGGAGATGGCAGCGGCCACGGTGGCTGTGTCGGGGGCGGGAGGGCGCTCGTGGTTCAGTGTGAGGCGTTAGACCTGCACAGGAAAGGCGACCAGGAGACCCGGGCCAGCCTGCGGTGCCTCTGTGAGCGGCGCTGGGGGAGTCCTGGGGTTCGGGAGGGACCCTGGCCAGGTGCTCACAGTTGGAGCCTGAGGTGGGGCCGGGCGCCTCGGGAGGCGCGCATTCAGTCCAGTAAACGTGGGGGGAGTGCTCGTGCATTCCATAGAAGACTCTGCTTTAAGTTAAATCGGACTCACGTCCTCGCTGTCCAGTGGGACTGGCAGACACCCACTGGTGGTTTGTTCCTGGTGGTGGACTTGGGGAGGCTGTGCCTGGTGACACCTGAGGAAATTAGGAAGGTCCTGGAGGAGGAGAGTGGGCCTGGGCCTGATGTCCTGGTGGCGTCGGTGTGGGGGCCTGGCTGGGCCCAGGGTGTAGAAGGAACCACACGTCTTGTGAACTGCGTGGGCTCTGAGGACACTGGATAGAGACCCTGTGGCAGGTGGGAGATGGACCCTCTGGGGTCTTGTCCCTGGGAACGGCTGCCCAGGGCTTACCTGGAGGATGGAGCTCAGGTGACGGCGCGGCAGGGGCGCTGGAGCCTTTCTGGAGGAGCTGAGCTGCCCTTGGGTGGGGGAGGGCTTCAGTCCCCTGGGAAGGCTGCCTCAGGGGCCCTGGTGGGGGTGGGTGGGAAAGGTCAGGTCTGGCTCAGCTCTGCTGGGTGCCTGGGGGTCCCCTGTCTTTCCTGCTGTCCTGGGGAAGTGCCTGAGCCTCTGAGGCCCGAGCCCCTCCTCCCCTTGGGTTGCAGAGCAGCCCCCTGAAGTTTGGTGGGGTGGCTAGTGCCCTGGGAGATCCCTTTCCAAGGCAGCCCCCCGCCCCCAGGAGGAGGTGGGGCCTGGGGATGGAGGGCCTTGGAGGAAGTGAGGGAGCCGGCCACCTCTCTCCCTGTCCCCCCACCTCCCTGCGCACGGTGGTTCCAGCAGTAACCTGCTTATCCTCAGGTTGTCTCCCTGAGCCGGTGCAGGGGCGTGTTATTTAAATCTGAAAGTCACGTTCTTCTAACAGCTGTCAGAGACTGAGTGTCAACAAAAACGGCTTTAGCTGCGGCTCTGTCACCTCTTACGCCTCCCCTTTCAGAGAATGCATCCCATGGCCAAGGAGAGGGCGGGGGTGGGGCAGAGGACTCTGGGACTTGGGGAAGGAGGGTGTCTGCGGGGAGGGGCCAGGGACCAGTGGCTTGCCCAGCTCGTCAGCAGTTGGGACTGACTGGGAGGAGCCAGCTTCCTGACCACAGGGGCTGAGGCATCTGGGGAGACTGGAGGAGCCTGCTTTGCCCCTGTTTCCTGTCGGTGACCCCCTTTGTGTCCTTTGCCCTCCCCCGTCAGTGGCAGGGCCTCAGGCTCCTGTCCGTGGGTGGCAGAATTTGTCCTCCTAAGGTGTGAGCAGAGCTTTGATGAGTTCATGTCCGATTGCCTTCATGTATAAGGAAGAAATTGCTATAAAAAAAAGGGAGAGAACAAAATGGAACCCCAAGCAAGGCTTTTTAACGGTAGAATTGCAGCAGCTGTTGTGGTTGGGGTGAGGTGTTTGGGGGGAAGGTATCTTTTGGTACCCTTCAGATAACATCTCCTAGGGGTGCCTGCCTGCTTGCTCCCCATCAGACAGGCTGGGCCAGTGGCGGGTGCGGGGAGTGCTGAGTGGGCTCTTCCTGCTCTTCGGAGCTCCTGACTCCGCTCTGCAGGGCCTGGCCCCCGGAGCGTGCTCCTGGCTCAGCCGTGAACTAGATCCACCGTGGTTATCCCCAGGGGAGGCAGGGTGTAAATGACAGCCCCGGGGATGCCCCTCCTCTCCACTTCTGCCAACATAATCCCAGGGGTGGGAGTGGCGAGGAATGTGTCTCAGGGAGGTCAGAGGGTGTGTAGGTGTGTGCTTGGTACACACTTCAGTAGTACGTGCATGGGGGTGGTGTGTGTGTGTTGGGATGGTGTGTGTGGAGTGGCGTGTGTGTGGTGAAGGTTATCTGAAGGTGGCCTTCTGTGTGTGGCTAGAGAAGGAAGGAGGGCAGGAGGGAGAAGAACTGAGTGGGACAGGGCTGAGGGGCCATGGCCCTTCCCCTGGGGGGACAGCTGCTGTGCTTGGCCTTTTGCTCTGAGGGACGGCCAGGAGCAGGGGTCAGGGATGAGTCCGGAGGGGCGTTTGAAGGTCGGAGGGACCGTCTGCATCTGGTCAACAGAAACTGTGAGTGCTCTGAACCTGCAGATGTGTGCTTAGGGACTTCCTGCAGTCTGGGGACATGTCACTGACCTCTGAACCTGAGACCCCTCTCTGCAGAAGCAGTGTGGGTATACCCTGAGCCCCCATGGCTTCCCTGGGTGCCCCTTGCACGCTGGGAGCCGATGTAGGTGTGAGGACACGCCCAGAGCCGGGCAGAGCAGTCTGCTGCCCTTGTGGAGCTTGTATTCCATTAGCCTGAGACTGGGACGGACGGACAACAGGCTGATGGACATCAGTACGATGTGACGCAGGGATAGCTGGTGCTCCTCTAGATTGGGGAGGCCAGACTAAGACTCCCAGGCAGGGTCCAACCACCGGGAGGTCTGGGGAGTGGCAGAGGGGATGGCAGGGAAAGGCCTGCAGGCGGGGACGTGCGGGTGGCGGGCAGGGCTGAAGGCAGATGAGTGGCTGGGGCCCAGGGCGTGAGTCGGGGGCCTTGGTTTGGGAGGTGGGCACAGAGGCAGGAGGGGCTGGATTGTGGATCGTGGGTGGTGGGCTGGTACGGCAGGGAAGTGATGGAGTTTGGATTTCACTGTAAGAGCGATGAGGGACCTCTGAAGGACTTGGACACTTGAGCAGCACGGTACTATTTGTGAACTTGAACAGATCACACTTGCACCGTGGGAGAGGCGGGGTGGGCATGGCAGGATTGGCCTTGAGGGAGGGCAGTTAGAGCTGTTGCTGTGGCCACATCCCAGGACAGGAGGGGGGCAGAGAGGAGGGTTGGGCCTGGGTCCATCGTGGGGCAGAGCCGGGACGAGGTAAGGACAGCTGACAATTTAGGCTCAAACAGCGACACCGTTGTACACTGGGATGGAGATGACGAGAGAAAGAGCAAGACCCAGGGTTCTCTTGGCACGTCAGGGTGGAGGTGCTAGGTAGCCAGCAGCTGGCTGCAAGCCTGGAGGTCTGAAAGGTCAGGGGTGGGGTATGTGCCCAGTGGTCAGCACATAGGTGGTGTTTAGACCACGGAGCCACAGGGTCACCTATAGAGTGTGTAGAGCGGGGTGGGGGTGGGACTGGGGCTCTCTGTGTAAGGGAGGCCAAGACCAGGGCTGGTGAGGAAGCGGAAACCAAGTCAAGGGTGCCGGCGGGGTGGGAGGCAGAGAAGCACGGGTCCCCAGACAGAGGAGGGGCCAGCGGTGCCTGTGTGGCCCCAGAGGTCAGGTAGGAGAAGTGTAGGGGAGTGACCCTTGGATTCAGGGCCATGTGTGTCCCGGACAACCATCCAGTGCCCCCGTGCGGCGGAGGGTTGGAGCTTGATCTGTGTGGCACGGAGGAGAGGAGGTGAGGCGAGGGGGTGAAAATAGCAACTGTAGGTGGCTCTTTGGAATTTCTCTGGGGAGGGGACAGTGAAATGGGGGTGAGGGCCCCAGGAAGGCTTTGCTTTTTCCCTTGTGTTCTGAGATGGGCCGTGATGGTGGCTGGTGGGGGGCTGTTGGCAATGACCCACTGGAGGGGAAAGGTGAAGGGGCAGAGAGAGGGGTGATTTCAGGACTGATGTCCCTGAGAAGGAGGTGGGGGCGGGGGGCCCAGAGCATCTGGGGCAGGAGCCCGGCCTCCCCAGGAACAACTGAGGCTGCACAGGGGAGGGAAGGAGGCCGGCGAGCCTGGCGTGAGGTCCTCCCTGAGGGCAGGCAGCGGGGATGGTGCGGCTGGTGGCCACAGTCCTGAGGAATTGTAAGGTGGTGGCTGCTGGCAGGACCCCCACCAGCCCTGGGCCCCGAGTTCAGCCATTCGTGAGCTGCCCAGGGGGTCCCTGCCTTTAAACTCATACGCGAAATGACCAAATCACCAATTTTACCAAATTTACTGATTTGCCAAAAGTCGCCTTTTTGTTGTTATTTTTAAAGCTTTTAGAAGTTTACATGGAATTGGGTTTCATGGCTTCTGAAGATCTTCACAAATGGCCTGCGTGGGTGCTCGTGGGTGTGCTGAGTTTGGGGGTCTCACGGCGAGAAAAGTGGGTTCCCTCTCAGGAGCAAAGTGGAGCTTATGGTGGCGCCTCCCACGCGGGGTCCATTCACACGGAGAGAAGATGCGGATGATGGGCCCAGGATCACGCGGTGCAAAGTGCCTCGGTTTGCTTTTGAATTGTTATACATGCAGATTTCAAGCTGATACACCATTGTGGGAATGGTGGGAAAATGGTAAAAATCCTAAATATTAAAAAAGTCATCCACTGAAACCGTATTTGGAAGGACACAGAGCCCTCGAAAGTGGCTGAAGAAGTCCCTTCAGATGCGGAATAATGAAATTTCAGTCGCTAAACCCATGCAGTTAAGACAGATAGGCTTTCTGAAGAATTAAAGGAATTCTGACAGTGGTTAAAATGTGACAAGATAGAAAGTGATATTCAAAACTAATTGATTTTCAGTGAATTTTTCACTCGTCAGATTGACTTTTGGTGGGCTGGCCTGCTTCCAAAATGTAGCTGCTCCGCTGCGTGCTGGCGGGGCCGGGGCTCTGTAGGGCTGGGGGTGGGGGAAGTTTCTAGAGGAAGAGAGGATGTAGAAAAGTCTGGACCACACCTGGTCAAACAGAGCAGCAGGGGACAAGGGCCAGGGTCCCGTGGGATTCCTGTGTCTTGACCCAGAGGTGTCAGGTGAGGCATGCTGGCGCTGGCTGGTCATCTCTTTGAGAAACTGAGGCACCAGGCTTCTGGCCAGCCAATGTGAGAACGGCCCCCAAAGCCCCTTCTCTTAGGCTTTCTGGATGAGCAGAGGGAGTGCTGAAGGCTGCATCTTGCTCACTGATGGGGAGATGGGGGACCTTTTATCTTTTGGGGTGTGGTATGCGAGGATTGGAGTGATAGGCACACAGGACAGGCCTGTGCTAGCAGGGCCCTGGGAAAACTGAGAGATGCAGGGGAGGGCCTTCCACGGGGAGACTAGCTCTTCACCTGGCATCTGTAGCCACCGGGCTGTGGGCTGGAAACTGTGAGCCTTTTTGCCTGCATTTTCCAGTGTGGTCTTTAGCGTGGCTGTCCCGAGTGTCAGCTGGGTGGGGGGTGTAGCCCCATTTTGCAGATGAGGGGAACGAGGCTCAAAGAGGTTTCGTGCCATGTGTATTTGCTCTGCTCATTGGCTGTGCAGCTAAACTTAGACCCCTCAGACTCTTGCTGGGCTGGAGTCCCTGCTATAATCACAGTCCAGCCCCGAGCAGGCAGCAGGGATGCTTGGGGAGCCAGGCCAGCGAGCCTCCAGCCAAAGCATTTGCTCCTTGATTCTACTCTCTGTTGGCCTGAGAATGTAAGCACCGGGAGGGTGGGAGTGTGGGCAGCTCCCTTCGTTTCTCTAGCACGTAGAGGGTGCTCAGGACGCCATGCTGTGGTGATCCTGGGCTCCGGGGGCCCCCCGAGGGCAGGAGGTGCGGCGGGGCTGGTGCCAGTCTGCTCAGTCTGCAGACCTCATGGCGGGCTGCGCCTCTGCTCGCCCTCCCGACCTTGTTATTTGCACTCAGTGGGCCACCCTCCTTTTTGAAGCTTGTCTTGGCTTTCATGACATGGTATCTCCTGCTTTCCACCACCTCACGGTCCACTCCTTCCTGTCCCCACTACGTGGTGACACCCGGAGCCTGTCTCTGCCGCCTCATTTAGTTAGGTGGCTTTAAAGAGCCTCCAGTCACAGGCTCAGTTTGTGTCTGTAGCTCAGCCCTCTCCGCTGACCTCCAGGCTCATCTGTCCTTTTGCCTTTTCAGCATCTCCACTTGGACACCTAGTGGGCGTCTCAGACTTCAGTCGGAACAGAGTTATCCACTTTGCCTGCCCTTCCTCCTTCCCAGGGCTTCCTGCTTCACAAGACCATTCTGTCATGCTGGTGCTCAGGCCGGATCCCTGGCACTTTCCTTTGCATTCTGCCTTCTCATTCAGTGTCTCACCCACCCTGTGGGCTTTATCTCTAAATACAGGGTGGGGCAAGAGCAGGCTTACAGTTGTTCATTTGGAAACTAATACCGCAGTTATTAAGTAATAATACAAGAACACACTCTGTGTTTGGCGTACTCCCAACTGGGAACCTGCTTCTGCCCCACCCTGTGTGTATTGCAAGGGCTCGGTTTTAGTCCTCTGTGCGGTCACCACGCTGCTGAGCTCCCACTGGCCGCCCCGGCCACTGCAGCAGCCTACAGCTGGCTTCCCTGCAGCCTGGCCCCCGGATGAGTTCTATGTCTTCCGGAAGTGGACCAAAGTCAATGAGGTCAGCAGACTCCCCTCCTTAAAATCCTCTAGGAACCGCGTTTTGGAATAAAAATTGGAAGTTCTTAACCCGCCCTAAAGAGTCCCATCTCATCTCCCCCGGTCCCTCCTCTTCCTTTCGGTCCGTCCAGAAAGCTCCAGCCACCTCACCCTTCATTCTGCCTGTGAACATGCCAGGCTCCTGGCTGTCTCAGGACTTCTGCCCCTGCCCTTCCTGTTGCGTGGGGCTTTCCGACCTGGGATGCTCTGCATCTTCCATTCCTGCTCGCCGTTCTGTCTCAACTTGGACGTCACCTCCTGAGACAGGCCCTTCGTCATCTGCCCAGTCATTCTCTTCTGAATTCCCCCGTTTTATCTTTTCATAGCACTCACCACACTTTAAATTACCTTACTCGTTTATGTGTTCAGTTCCAGTCTTCTTCTCCTGGGAATAAAAGTCCCCGGAGAGCAGGGACTGTCTTTCTGGTTCATGGCTGGATTTCTAGGGCACGTAGTTGGTACGTGCAGGTTTTTGCTGACTGACAGCTGTTTGATTGGCTGCTCATCGACAGGCGTATGGGTGCCGTGCACGGAGGAGGCCGGTGTGGCTGTGAGTGTGTGTCTGTTGCTGTGTGAGTATTGGCTGTGTTTGCACAGGGCCAGGCTAGACGTTTTTTCGCAGCTTGTAGAGATAGGGTGGGACTCGGAGCTTTCTCCATGCAGCAGCAGAGTCTTGCACGTGTGTGTGTGTCGGGGGTGTGGGTAGGCAGGAAAGTCACAAAATGTATGAGATTATAGAGGTCCAGGTGAGGAAACGAGACCCAGAGGGGCTCTGGCTTTGTCTGGGGTTCACACAGCTGGAGTTTGGGCCCTGGTCTGTGACCCCCCACTGTAGTGGAGGAGCTGCTGAGCATGGCCCCGGAGCCCAGGGTCGGCTTGGGGTGGGGCGGGGCTAGAAACGGGGTGACAGGCAAGGGGCCAGGCTGGCAGGTTCCTGGAAACCCGGAAGGGGAGCTGAAACACCGGGCCCATCAGCTTGGAAGGATCACAGGCACCATTGCTGCTTCTGTAGGGAGAGGCCTGCTGGGTGGAAAGTCGCCTCGATGACCCTCTCGGTTGGGTGGGGGCTTGCTCTGGTGACAACAGCGGCCACAAACCGCCTGCCTTCCTTTGCCTCTCTGCAAAGTTGTGTGCTGGGTGGGGTGAGGGCCTGTTTGGGGGCTGCACCACAGGCAGCTCAGTCTCTCCGCTAAGTCTCTGGTTCACCTCCTTGGGAGGGCAACCTCGGGTGGTGGGGAGCTGGGGAAATCCAGGCTCCTGGGTGCTGGCCGGGAGCTCCTGACACAGGGGGGTGGGGTGGGGGGGTGGGGCGGGGCCTGGTGCCTGCGTGCCATAGGCAGCCCCAGCTCATCACAGTGCGTGGACTTGGAGAGCCCGTCTTGACCCCAGCACTTCCCGTTCCCGTCCAGGGCACACACACAGTGCACCTGGGAGGGGCTGCGAGCACGGGAATGAGTGTTGGTGTTTTAACAGCAGGGCATTTAAACACATACCGGAAAAACTCAGAACGAATGTACACCTTATCATTTAGGACAAATCTAGGTGGGCATTGAAAAATTTAGAGTGAGTCAAATGAAGAAATTTAATATTTCATTGAATTTGAGAAGGAAGGGATATAAAGAGGAAAATAATTAAATGTAAGAGCAGTGGTACTGGAAACACAGCCAAAATGACACAGGAGGTAGCTGGGGGATGGAAGCTCTACATGTGTCAAACTGAAATTTAAAGGGCATTCGGTTTGAAGTTGGAGGGACAGGAGGTTATTGGCTCAGGGCAGCACCCCAGGAGGGAATGGGGTGGGTGGGGCGGGGCTGGGGTGGGGCAGCCCCTTTGTAGTTGTTTACTGTGGTCGCCACCCTGCCCACACCAAGGGAGGGGCCGGTGGGGGCGGGGTGGGGGGTGGGGGGTGGGGGAGGGGCAGGGGGGTGAGGGTGGTGATGAAGAAACCAGACTGTGACCTGAGGGGCTGGAGCTGGTAGGTTTGGGAACTCGCCAGGCCTGGTTAAATCCAGCCTCACTCTCCTGGGGCAGCTGTTACCATTTGTTCCCATCCGTTGGGCTCCGGTCAGCGTGCCTGGGAGACCCACGTGGGCAGGAGGGCGGAGTCCAGAGGGTGGGACTGGGATGCACTGGTGGCGCTGGAGCCCCTGGCAGTTTCCTGTGTGGTCTCATCTCTCTGTACAGGGAGTGGGGTGGGAGTGTGTGGGAGTGTGTGCGTGCTTTTTGGACATTGTAGTGTAGGGGCTGGGGCCCATCCTAGGCGAGGCTGCTGTTTGAGTCCAGTACCTCCTCTGTGCTCCCTAGTGGGGCCTCTCGAAGAGGAAAGCAAAGCCGTGTGGGCGGAGAGGCTCTGCTGGCCCCCTGGCCAGCCCCACCTCTTTACTTACAAGGACAGCCTGAGGCCAGGCCAGCTCCTGGCCCCACTGTGGAGTGGGGCCTGGTCGTCGGCACCTTTACCCACTCAGGGTGTATCAGAAAGGACGTCTTCCTGGTAACTAGGCAATCACGAGAACTATTACCACATTTTTCCTCGTGCTCTTTTTTCCTAGGAAATTTACCAAGTTTTGGCCCAGGGGTTGACATCTGCCGCCCCCTAGCAAAAGCTCTCACTGTTCAGGCTCCAAATGGAAGCCGCTGAGGCTATAATTACACCGGCATTAGCTCAGACACACGCCAAGAGGAGCGGGGACAGGGCACCTGGGGAAGCTAAAAGTGGCAGCGGGCCGAAATGAACTGCTGTTCCGTTCGTGGTCGCTGCCCTGCCCCTCTCTGGGGCCGCTTTCTGTCCTTGCTCTTCTCTGCCTCGGCCCGGGCTGCTGCGCCCTTCCCTTCCGCCAGAGACCTGACAGGTGCACTGACCGTGAAAGAACCACCTGGCTGGTCACGGGAAGCCCCCCTCTAGAGGCCATGCTTCCAGAATGGCGTTTGTGTGGACAGCGTCCTTCCATCCTTGCCTGGCCCGGGGCAGAGTGCTGTGGGGCAGCTCAGGAACCTGCTTGTGGGGAGGGGCGGGCACGCCGTGTCCTGCAGGTGTCCGTGTCTGTCGAGCTGTCACTCAGCCTGCAGAGTCACCTCTGCAGGGCCATCTTCTGGTCTCTGTCTCCAAGCACAGGGCCGCTGCTGTCGACCCCTGCCCTTCCGTCGGTTCCTTCTGCCTGGGACCCTTCCTCTGCCTTCCCTCCCCTGCCTCTCTGACCCTGTCGGGGCAGGCTGCGCTTGTCCCTGCTCTCACAGCCCCCCGACTTCCCTGTGCACGGCCTGTCCCTCCGTCCCCAGCTGTGTCTCTGTGGACATGCCTGCACAGAGTAGGCCCTCAGTGAAAACGTGCTGATCAAATGAGTGGGAAGAAAAACCTCGATTCCCTTTCTGCCTTAATTCTCCTCTTGTTTTTACAGGAAGGGGGGGAGTTTGTCCTTTCTGCCTCTGTAGGGCTGTTGTCGGCGAGGCAGGGTGTTGGGGTGACAGCTCGGTCTCTGTCCATTGACCCTGACTTTCACTTCTGAGCATCCTGGGCTAGGCTCTACATCGGCACTTGATCAGACGTGGTCTTGTATGGACCGCTGGCACCGGCTCCCTGTCAGCGTGGCTTCCTTCATGACATTAACCGGTGCTTCTCGGGCATTTATTAGGAGCCAGATAGTGTTCTAAGTACATTTATTCTTCTATCATCAAATGCCTGTCAAGCATGCAGCATGCATCAGGCCCTGGGAAGTATGGTGCAGCATAGTGAGCACGACCGACAAAGCCCCTGCCTCCCCCGGGCTTGTATTTCGATGCACACAGACAGGTGAGGAAGTGAGTTTGCACTGTGGCAGATGGCGATGTGCTGTGGGGGAAACGGAGCAGAGTAGGGGTAAAGGTCCTGACTTGTTACTGTGTGTAGAGTGGTCGGGAAGGACTCCCAGGTGGAGTAACATTTGAGCACAGACCTTAAAGAAGTGGGGAATGGAGAGGTGTGGTTGTGGGGGTGGGGGAGAACTTTCCAGGCAGAGAGGCAGCAGGTGCAAAGGCCCTGAGGTCAGGGGACACCCCAGGAAGACCAAGGAGACGGGTGCTCTGGAGTGGGTGTGCCGAGTAGGAGAAGAGGTCGCGCAGTGCTGCCGGCCAGCGGAAATACAGGGCAGGGCAGAGCAGGCTACAGTGTGTCCCCGTGTTATCCTTCACTGAGTGTTGTGTCCCTTTCCCTATGACCGGCTGTCAACCTGCTTTTGCCCCACTCTGAATAATATGTTGCATATACAATTCTAAATTTTCTAGTAGTCGTATTGAAAAAGTAAAAAGAAACAAGGGAAATTAACTTTAAATTCTCACCTGAAGATATGTGTATTGATTTCAGAGAGAGAAAGAGAAACATGGATCGCGTGCCTCCCATGTGTTCCCCGACTGAACACACGGTCTGAACACATTGAACCCGCGGTCTTTGGTGCACGGGGGGACGCTCCAACCCGACTGAGCCTCCCAGCCAGGCCCCAAGTGAAAGTAACTCTAATAATACATTTGTTTAACACAGTATCTCCAAAGTATCACTTCCACATGTAATCAAAGTACAATATTATTAGTGAAATGCTTTTCTTATTAAGTAAAGGGAAAAAATCAGGTGTATATTTTCATCACCTGGTGTGGATACTGCGCTTCAGGCTGGCTGCAGTTTGAGCTCACGGACATGCGGCTGGTACTGGGCAGCTCAGGCGTGGAGGCCCACGGGCCTCGGAATGAGATGGGAGGCCGCTGGAGGCTTCTGGGCCCAGGATCCTTACCCCTTGGCCTTAGGTTCTAGAAGGTTTGTGTCACCTGTGATGAGAGAGCTGTTCTGGGGCGAGGGGCAGGTTCAGAGCAGAGCAGCGAGCCTGGGCCGAAGGGCCCTGCCAGCACGCAGTGACGGGCTTGGACCGAGGTGGTGGTGGTGGCCGCACTGGGGATGTGTTTTGAAGGCAGAACTGCCAGGTTTTTCTGACGTGGTCTGTAACTGAGAGAGGGGTCCAGGAAGCACCTACGTTTTCATCCTGAGCTCTGGAGGGGTGCAGCTGTTTTCAGAAAGGGGAGGGAGACCGGGAGTGGGTGCAGCCTTGGGGGGACATGGGAGGTTTGGTTTGGGACATGTCAGGTTTGGGATGTGGGGTCAGCCTTGGAGGCGGGGCTAGCAAACAGGCAGGTGGACGTGGTTCAGTGGGGAGGTTTGATTGGGGCTGTAATTGTGGGAGTCACTGCTGGCAGTTAAGGCTACAAAGTGACCTGAGGGCTTTCGGGAGTGGCTGTGTGTAGAGGAGGGTGAGCCCTGGCACAACAGCCAGGGACAGGCACACGGGGAAGCAGCAAGAGGATCAGCAGCCCCCAGGAGAGGTATGGAGGAGGCGATGGGCTGTGTCCCATGTGCCACTGGGTTCCTGACCATTGACGGGCGGGGAGCAAACACCAGGCTGCAGTGGTGATGTCTTGGCTTACAGGGTACATCCTAGCAGAGAAGGAGAGAAGAAATGAGAGGTCTTCCTGCCCACAGAATGCTGTGAGTCAGGGAGTCTTTTGAGCCAGAGAAACTGAGGCAAAGGAAGGTTCGCTTGCCTGAGGCCTCACAGCTGATACGGAGCAGGACCAGGAGGGGACAGAGGTGGCTCAGTTCTGGAGCTCCTGGTCTGCACCACTCTGCCGTTCTGCCTCCTGGTGTCCTGGCTGGAGTGTGAGCTCTCGGGAATGAGAGCCCCTCCGACACTTCTGCCCCCACGCAGTACGGGGCAGGGAGAGGGCCGTGCCTGGTGGGATGTGGCAGACCTTTCATGACCAGAGATCAGAAAACCAGGACCTTGCTGGCAGGTCTCCAGCTCCGGGCTGGCCACTGGAGGGAGCGTGGCATTGGGGTGCCTCAGCAGGGCCCCAAATGGAGGGGGAGGTGCTCCATCAGCGCTGAAAAGCCCTTGGTGGGGGATGGAGAGCGAATGAACCTACGACTCATCCTAAAGCCTAAGCTGGGGGTCCTCTGGGGCACAGCATGGTGCTGGTGGGGTGCGGGCTCCTCCTCTGCTTGGCTGCCGGTGTGCTGGGCAGCCTCGGGCGAGCTCTCCCTGCACTCAGTGCTGTAGTGTCCCTGCCTGTGGGTGAGGTGATTCCTGGTCTGCTCGCACTGGTGCGTCTTGAGGGGGCACATGCAGACGGGGCTCCTGCCTCCTTCGTCCGTCTGTCAGCAGGTGGACAGGAGGCGCCTTGGGGTGGGAGCTGGCCGGCAGTGGGAAGCTGGGTGGTCCCTGTGCTGCATGTTCCCCTCGTGGGGGCGGCCAGTCCAGGGGACCCTGATGACTCTTGGGGACCCTGCCTTGCGCCCATGGCAGTGGCATGAAACCCGAAGCTGTGGCTCTGGCTGCGGCACGCCTGGGTTGTGGCTGGTGATGGTCTCGCCCCACAGAGCCCGGGGCTCACCTTCAGCCCGCCCCTCCCAGGGCCAAACTCTGCTATCAGAGCTTTCTATGAGCCGTTGCCGTGGCACCCCCGCCCCGCCCTGCCCTGCCCTGCCCTGCCCTGCTTGGGGGCGCTTTGAGCTGTGTGCGGGGCAGTTCAGGGGCCCGATGGTGGTGGGTTGTTTGTGCCTCAGCTGCTGCAGCTCCCGTGGGGGAACTGTCCCACCCTAACCTCTGGCAGTGTCCCTGCCGGAAGATCACACATGCTGTGCTGGTGCCCAGGGCCCGGCCCTGTCTGGGCTTAGCTGCGCCCAGCTGTGTGGCCGTGAGCCAGCCACTCTGTTCCCCTGTTTCCCACCTGTGCAAACAGAGCCTTGAACCCTGGTTGCTTGCCTCTTCTGCTTGCGATAAGTCTTAATAAGGCTCTGGAAGGACAGCTGTCATGGCAGCCGCCCACTGGACATGCGCACTCCCTGGCCCATCGTGGGCCTGGACAGCCACTCGCTCAACCCTTTCCACCACCTGAAGAGGGAGGGCCTGTTACGTGACCCCATTTCACAGACGGAAGCTGAGCAGAGGGAATGCTGGGAGGCGTCCCAGCTAGTGGGTGGTGTGTCATTGCCCTGCCTGTGTGGGCCTCTGACCTCTCTCGCCCTCCCCGTCCAGGGACCGGGGCGGACCCGGCGGTCAGTGCCAAGAGCAACCACTGCCTGGACGCCGCCAAGGCCTGCAACCTGAACGAAAACTGCAAGAAGCTGCGATCCTCTTACATCTCCATCTGCAACCGCGAGATCTCGTCGGCTGAGCGCTGCAACCGCCGCAAGTGCCACAAGGCCCTGCGCCAGTTCTTCGACCGAGTGCCCAGCGAGTACACCTACCGCATGCTCTTCTGCTCCTGCCAGGACCAGGCGTGCGCCGAGCGCCGCCGGCAGACCATCCTGCCCAGCTGCTCCTACGAGGACAAGGAGAAGCCCAACTGCCTGGAGCTGCGCAGCCAGTGCCGGACCGACCACCTGTGCCGGTAAGAGCGCTGGCTGCCGGGTGCCGCCGGGTGCCTCCCTCCCTGGCCTCACCGGGGCTGCTGGGCAGTGATCCTGGGCCCGGCAACGAGGGTGACTTGGATGTGTGCCGAGGGAGCTGTCCGCCCTCCTTCCCGCCTGCCCTTCCTCCCTCCAGCACAAGTTAATTGTTTGCATTCTCTGTGCCCGGCCTCGTGTTAAGCACCACGGGGAAACCAAGACAAAAACCCAAGGAACTATTTACTTAAATTTACTTAATTTTAATCTTTACCTGAGAATATGTGTATTGACTTTAGAGAAAGAGGAAAGAGGGTGGAGAGAAAGAAAGAGAGAGAGACTGAATGAGAAACAATAATTGGTTGCCTCCTGTACATGCCCAGACCAGAAACTGAACCCACAACCTAGGTATGTGCCCTGACTGGGAATTGAACCTGCAACTTGGTACATGAGACAGCGCTCCAACCACCTGAGCCGCTTGGCCAGGGCAGGAGCTTACAATTTAAATCTTGGACTGCTGGAGCCAGGAAGGGGACGTGGCCTTCGGTGAGTTCAGCTCCACCTCCAAAGGAAGCCCCCACCCCAACATCCCCAGGCAGTCCTGGTTCTCGTGAGGCACAGAGGCAGGCCCTTCCACGTTAAAGCTGAGCCCGCTGCGTGCTGGGCTGGAGCATGGGTCTGGAGTCAGACAGCTCTGGGTTTGAATCCAGACTTTCCACTACTATCCGTGTCACTTGGAGCAAGTTTTATAAATGTCCCAAATGTTGGTCCCTTTAACTGTGGAGCAAGAGTACAAACACCATGTCCCAGGGTCACTGTGATGACACACTGGACGCCCAAACCTCAACACAGGGCCTGGCGAGTAGCATGGATTTTAAAAGTGCAGCCTAATTATTAGGAGGGTTTTGTTTTGTTTGTTTTTACGCTGAGTTGAAATTTGCCTTTTTAGAATTGTCTTGCTTTTCCTGTTTGTTGCGAAGCCTTTATGGAGCCCTCTCCCACCCAGGGCTGGGGTCCGAGGCCGGCAGTACAGAGGTGAACACGATGCTCTTGGAGGAGTGTGCGGTCCAGACAGGAAGCCACGAGAGCCTTGGTCCCAGTGCAGTGGGCCAGGGTGAGGGCGCTCTGAGGAGGGAGCACAGGGAGGGGCGTGTGTCTCAGCCTGGGCCTCCAGAGGACGGGTCTTGAGCTGCATCTCCAAAAATGAGAGGGAGAAAGGCAGGGAGTAAGTCAGCTGGGAGAACATATGCAAAGGCCGGTGGGTAGGTGACAACCTGAACAGGTGGTGGGCATGTATGGAGTGTGGGCCACAAGGTGGGGCACCCAGGCGGGGCTACTTGGAAACGGGGCTCACGGAGGTGCAGGAAGAACGCTTACTGTGCAGAAGACCGCGGTCTATCGTGTGGTTTACCGCCTTCAGTCCTTGCAGTGAGACTGCGTGTGAGGCAGGCACTGTGGCTGTCTCTGCATGGGGAGCAGGGAAGCAGAGACATGGACAGTGAGCTGCCTCGGGTCCCACGGCAGATGCACTGCAGAGCTGGGGTGCAGCCCGAGCTGCCTTCGTCCCAGGCTAGTGTGCTGTGCTGGAGTGAGTGCTGTGGGGATGGGGAGAAGTGTGCCGTTTCAGAGGTGACTGGTAAGTGGACCCAACAGGACTGGGTGTTGGGTCGAAGTCCCTGTAGACAAAGCTGTCTGTTTCCGTACTCCGACCCTCGTTCTGCACGCAGAGCCTGGTGCCTGGTGAGTGTGCCATGGGCATCTCTTGAATGGAGAAGTGGGCAGCAACCTCCGGGTTTCCTGGCTGAACAACAGGGGTGATGGAGCCCTTCAGTGTGTGGGGAGTGGGGGGTGCTTGGGGGCCCGTGTCGTTGGTCCACCTGGTGGGGTCTGGAGGCACCAGGACTTGTGGGCCTGGAGCTCAGTGTCAGAGCCACAGTGGAGAGGAGGGTCGGGACCTGCTGGGCGCTTCACCTGTGATGGAAGCCACAGCTATGACTGAGCTGCTGCCGGAGGGTTGGTAGAGCCCACAGGGGTTCCACGTGGGGGGCGCCTGCACGTTTTGGCATTGCAGTGTTTGGTGGGTAAGAGAAGCTGGTCGTGTGAGGCAGAACCGCTGGAAACACCGGGTCCTCGGGGAGGGGCAGAGGAGGAGGAGCCTGCAACAAGGAGGCTGGGAGGGGGGCTCGAGGACAACGGAGGGGAGCAGGCCGCAATCCAGAAGAGAAGGGGTTCCCTAGGGAGGGAGTGGGTGGTGTGTCAGTGAGTGTGTATGTGTGTTCATAGGAGAGTGTGAGGGAGCTCTGAGTGTATGAAAGGGTATAGGTGTGAGTCTGTAGGTATGTATGAGTGAGAGGATGTGAAAGTGTGTGTGCAAGTGTGTGGATGAGTGCGAGAATGGGAGTATGAGTGTGTGGAGGGTAGAAGCCGGTTGCGGTGGGAGGCCTGTCAGGGAGAGAGAAGTGGAGGCAGTGTGTGCAGGCCGCCTGGTTGAGAAGGACCGGCAGGTGGGGAGGGATGGGGCTGCAGAGGGAGGGGGAGGTCTTCTCTGTCCCAGGGGTACACGGAAGCAAGGGGCACACTCCCTTGCTTTGTGCTGCTGGAGTGCTGCTGGAGTCCAGAGAAGGGCTCACCCCCTTGCTGGCTGCAGGCCCCGGGAAAGCTGGGAAGAATGGGAAGGGACTTCTTTCTTTTGCTACCCAAAAAACACATCTATCCCCAAACACCCCACATCAGATTGAGGCAATTAAACCTAAGCCTGCATCAACAATAGGGCTGTTGGGGGAAACCCAGAGCCCACAAGGGCATGGGGTGGCTGCACAGGCCGCAGGGGCTCTGAGCACCCTGGTAGCTGGGAGAGCAGAGACTTTTGGGGCAGCTGGACCCCCACACTTGAGGGAAGGGAGCCGCCAGTTCTGGGATCCAGACGCATTCTCTCCTTATCTTGGTGCTGATGAAGTGTTGTCAGGCCACTCACAGGTGGAATGACGGGGAGCTAGAGGCCAGCCTGAGGCTAAGCCCGGCGGTGACAAGTGGGGCCTTCAGGACCCCATGCGCACCTGTGGGCCAGGTGCTCCCGCTGACCCTGCAGGGCCTGGAGCCGAACCCACCCAGACGTCAGCCTGAGCGGAGGAACTGCACGAACGCCAACACGCCTTTGCCACTGGCACTGCAAGGAGGGATGACATGGGTGGCCCCTAAGGTGTCTGTGGCTGGAGTGAGACGGGAGCCAGGGCGGGGCTGACTTTGGTGGCTTATAGAATATTGGTATCTGTTTAAGGAGCCAGAGGGTTTTTTTTTTTGGTTTGTTTTTTGGAAGATGAGGGAGCTTGAAACCAGATGAACATCACACCGTAGAGTGAAAAAAGGTGGTGAGACAGGACCCAGTACTGGGAGGGACAGGCAGGAGGCCTCGCAGGAGCTAAGGGTGGGTGTCTCTGATAGGCGCGGAGCCCAGCGGACCAGCAAGGTGCTTGGACCCAGGTTTTCGAACTGGGTCCTGCACAGGAAGTGCCAGGTGCTCCTGGCTGTGGCCAAGTGAGCTCCTGGGTCCAGAACCTGGGCATTCCGCTCGCTGTCTCTCCTCTTCTCCTTCCTGCAAGTGGTGGGGCAGGTGTGAGGGTGGAGCCTGCGTTTAGGATGAGGCTGATAGGGCTGGGGGGTTGTGACATCACAGCTAAGTGTCCTTTGGAGACTCTGCCTGTGACACAGAGCGGAAGCTTGAGCTGGGGTGGGAGAGGTGCTCTGTGGGGAAACAGGCGGGGGGTGGTGGGGTGGAGGCGGTTGTCATGGTGGCCCCAGAGCTGGGGGACCTGTCTTCTGTGGTCACTCTGCCCCTGTCTCTCAGGCGGTCCTGGCTGGGCCGTTTTTCTCCCTGTGGCCTCAGTTTCATCACTGGTCATTCAGGGATGCTCACGTGTCTCCAAGGAGCCTTCTGGGCCTACGGCTTTCCACTCTGCCTTCCCCCCTGCACCTCCATGTGAGACTGTGCCCCCAGAGACAGGAGGAAATGAGATGGCGTGGGTTTGAGGGGAGGAGCTGTCTTCTTGCCACAGATTTGCAGGCCTGGATCATGGACACTGTGGGAGACCTGGAGGGGGTGGGTGGCTGGAGAGGGAGAGGCAGCTGGAGAACAGGCTGTTGTCTACTGCACCCCTGGAAGGAACTTGCTCCTTTCCCTTCCAGGGTTTCTGGGCGCCCCACCCCACTGCTGTGGGCGCTGCAGGGGGACACCTTTGCTGTGGAAACAGGACAGCCCAGTGCCACGGTGTTTGGAGCACGAACTGGGGCCCCCTAAGCCTTCTTTTCCTGGACACTCAAAGGACAAAGCTGGCCTTGGGACCTCGACCCCCTGGGGACCTTGACCGGGGTCGAGGTGGGAGGGCCTCTCTGGGCTGACTCGTTGGGAGTGACGTCCCTAGGCCTCTTCGGGGCTGCACCCCGCGCTCCGGTGCTGCAGTGCCCACTCCTGCTTGGTCTCTCTACCTTCTGCACGGGACGTCAGCCTCACTGGGCCCAGGCTTCTGGGTCCCTGGAGAGCAGCTAGGCCAGGATCCACCTCAGCTGGCACTAGATGAAAGTGAGGCTGTGGACGTGCTGTCGGCACCCCCAGCGGTGGCCCTGGACACCCCCCGTGTTATATTTGGCAGACCGCTCTTGTACTGTCTCACGAGATGTCACTGACGACAGAGCGTTGGCGTTTGAAGTCTTTGGTTACGGGAGGATGTCTCCTTGCTGGGGCCCCCAGTTATTGCAAGCCCTTCCAAACCTCCTGCTTTGGACCAGCAACAGTTTGGGGTGAGAGTGGAAAGTCCTGCTTGAGCCATGGTTCCTGCTGGTCGTGCAGGTGCCTGAGCCTGGGAGCCCGAGCTGGGCCTTTTGCTGTGTCTGGTTCCCAGTCCACCGGCCTGCAGGGCTGTGGACGTGAGACTGGGAGAGGCTTTTCCTTTAAAAAGTTCTGATACGGAGTCTGGAAAGCCTGGAGGAGCTCTTGGAATGAATCCCTGGGATTTGGCTGAATTCGCTCACCCCAGCCCCGCAGTGGGCTAGGACCTGCTTTTATTTTTCCCTTGGTTTCTCCCGTCTCAGCTTACACTCATTGCAAGGATGAGCGTGGAGGTCTGGATCGTGTGTGTGTGTGTGTGTGTGTTTTGTGTGTGTGTGTGTGGCGGGGGGACTGTGGGAAAGAGGGTCTTGTCGCCTGCAAACTCTGTTCCTTCCAAGCCTCCTGTGGAAGAGGCCCTCTGAAACACCCAGTTCTGCTGTCTGCCAAGAGGATATAAATAACTCGGCGCTGGCCCCGTGCCATGCCCTGGGCTGTGATGTAACCTCTGGGTGCTGAGGATGTGTATTAATAGGTTTTAGCCGGGGGCTCCCCTGGCTGCCTGGACTGCTTTGTGCAGTGGACACTGTCCTTGTCCCAAGGGATTGTGAAGCAGGCAGAAGGCTGGGGTCCCCGCCCCGTGGCTCTCTGCAGGGAACAGGAACGAACCCCTCCACAAGCCCCCTGTAGCCTAGCTGGGGTGTGTCTGGTGTCTGTCGGGTGTCGGGTGAGCGTGGGTGGACAGGTCTGGGAGAGATTCCTGGCTCCTTGGGGCTGTCCCTCAGCTTCTTTTGTCCCTCAGCTGTCCCTCAGACTCCTCTCAGACTCAGACTGTCCCTCTCTCCCTCAGACTTCCAAGAGGGGACTCCTCTTGGAACTTCCTGTGGCGAGTTGAGGTAAGGCTGGAATGTTGAACATTTCTTTACTAAAGGCCCAGCAGAAGAGACACAGAGAAGCTGCTGCCTAGGTGTCTAGTGTGTAAGACCTGGTTTCTGCATCTTCCTGCTCTGGCCACGTCAGCATAGCTGGGAAGAAAGTGCCTTTAACCTTGACCATCCAGGCAGTTCTCTGGCATCTGGGCTCCACAGAACTCACACCCCACAAAGGTGAGGTACACCCTCTTGTGGAGTTAATTCTGTGTGAGAACCCACTTGTCGGGATGAGCGGTGTGGCGAGATGCCTCTGAGGCCGAAATAATCAGAATCGGAGTTGGCGAGGCTTGTCCTGGTGGAGCAGACTGTGCATCGCCCGCAGGTGTTGAGTGTGGTGTTTGCGTGCACGAGGGCAGGGCACGCTCCGCTACCCTGAGCTCGCTCTGTTTACCGGCTCCTTGATCGCTTCTGCCTCCACTCACTGCCATGGGCCCTCTCTTTGCTGGCATCTTAGTCTGCTCGGCTGCTGTAACAAATACTGTTGCTGGGTCTTAAACCACACACATTCCTTTCTGACGGTCCCGCAGGCTGGAGGCCCAAGGTCAGGGTGCTGGCAGGCGGGGGTCTCGGTGAGGGTGCTCTTCCCGTGGCCTTTCTTGGTGGGTACATGCAGGGAGAGAGAGATTTGGCATTTCTTCCTCTTTTCTAAGGCCTCTGATTCTGTCACGGGGGCTCCACCCTCCCCTCTCAAAGGCTGCACCTCCAAACACCACCACATTGGGGTTTAGGGCTTCAGCATGTCACCCTGAGCGTGGGGCACGGCCTCGTTGTCCATCAAACCGAGACTTAGGTTTCCTTCAGTGCCTGACTTGTCCTGAGCCCCGTCTCAGCCACACCTTCCGCGCAGGTGTGTCTGTGTCCCTTCTGTGGCACCGATCATGTGACTTTCCTTTAATACTTAGTTTCTCCTCCCAGGTAGGTCTCCGATACCCTTAGTGCCCTTAGATCATGTTACCGTATGTCATTTGCTCATTTCACAAGCAGTCGTTGCACGTCGGGTGCCGAGCTCCACACCCGGGATTGACTGGGGAGCTCAGTGGAGCTGGCCCCTGCCGCCTGGGAGCTTCCCATCTCGTGGAGGAGAGACAATAATCAGGTGGGAAGACGAGTCTAGGATTAACATTTTTGAAATGAGCGGGCAGATGTAGAAATGGCGAAAATGGGGGAAGGAGGGGAGGCCTACTTCGAAGAGGGCGGTCAGGAAAATGTTATCTGCAGAGTTGACCTTTAAACTGAGGCCTGAAGAATTCAGAGCCCAAGTGAGGCAGAGGGGAGAAAGAACATTGCAGGCGGAGGGCACGGAGCGTGTGGCGTTTGGAGGAGGGCGGGGACTTGGCGCTGCCGAGGGCACTTGGGAGAGGGGTGCAGGAGGCTGGGGGGCAGGCGGGGCCGGGTCACACAGGGCCTTGCAGGCCACAGTGAGGGGTTTGGGTTTATTCTAAGTACAGTTAGAAGGAAGCTCCTAAAGGCAAGTAGTGGCACTATTAAAATTGTGATGTGACAGGTGACTCTGGCTACTGTTCGGAGAGTTAAGGGAGGAGATGGGGCGGGGGGAGGAGGTTATTCTGGTGTCCCTTGATCGGAGATGGGGGCATCGACGGCCAGAGGGTGGCCACGTGGAGAGAGATAAGTGGGTAAATTTGAGGTATTTTGGAGATGGGCATGATGTAGCTCAGTGTGGGAGTGAGGGGAATGGGGGATCTCAAGGGTAACTCACAGGCTCTGGCTCAAGAAGCTTAGTGGTGAGGGGGCCATTTTGCTGAGATGGTGAAGGCTTGGTGGGCGGGGGGGGGGGGAAGGAAATTAGGAATTCCGCTTTCAGCCTGGTGATTTTGAGACGCCTGTGGGAGCCTCCCGTCTGAGGTTGACTGGACTTGCCAGTTTTGGGTGTTGGTGCGCTCAGGGTGCTTGAGGCTTGGGGAAGGGCAGGGTATCCTAGGGAGAGGCTGGCACCGGGGTTGCCCTGAGGGTGCTCCTGGCCCCTGGATGTGCCTGGTGAGGGTTTGGGGGTGTTACTGGGGTGCCTCAGGAGTCGGGGAGTTTCGACTCCAGAAGAGGGAATGGGCAGCTCTGTCGGATGCTGCCCAGCGAGCCAGAAGGACGAGCATGACCCTAGGGTTTGAGAAGGTGGTGTGCGTCAGTGGCCCCTGCACAGCAGTTCGGGGGACGTGGTGATCACCGAAACCTGGTCAGGGCTCCAGAAATGTTTGTGAGTTGGTCAGAGCTTCCTGGCGAAAACCCTCAGGGAAAGGCATCTCTCCCACGTGGAGAGGTCGCTCTCCTGTCCCTTCCTCGGATAAAAGGCCAAGGGGAACCCAGCGTGGGTTTGGTTTTGGGGGGTCACTGCCACTGTGGGTGGTGCTGGGTGTGCCACCATGGTGCTGTGTAGCTCTTTGCCCACACCTTGACCAGGGTCAGTCTGAGGTCCTGAGGCCCCAGCCTTGGGGGCAACCCTGGTGTGGGCCTGAAGCACCTGATGGTCTTGCATGGTGACCCATACACTGCAATGGGACAGGGACCCCAAACGTCCCCACCTGCCATGTTCCTGGGCTCTGGGAGCCATCGTGCAGTTGCCACTGACCAGCTTCTCCAGCCACAGCCAGAAGAGCCCTTCTCTCCCCCCCCCCGCCCCCCGTGCCCTTCTGAGCAGCCTGGACGGCCCCCTCCCAGAGGGAACAGCCTGGCCCCCCAGGGCAGCCTTGCTGTTCTGCCTGCAGATGGGGAGAGCTGGAGAGGGTCCCAGGGTGACCTGCTCTTCCTCTCCCTGGCGGTGCAGGGGCAGGACGTGGAGGCCAGGGAGGATGTGCTCTCTGCCTTCCTGGGGCCCTGTCCACAGAGGGGAGGCAGCCTGTTCCCTCCCCTCTTCTCCCCAGTAGCAAAGCCTGGTGTCCCAGAGCCAGCTTCCCTCCCCGCATCACTCCCCACTCCCACCCCTACCACCCTGTCCCCTGCTCGGGGCCCTTTCAGGCTGTCTGGAAGGCTAGGAGGCCTGCAGGCAGCTGTGTTCTTCCAGGTCTCCCTCCTCGGGTGGGCTGGGGCGTTGAGCTGTGTACAGAGACATTGCTCCTCATGTCCAGCGAGAGGGAAATTTCGGAAGAGCTGCTCACACCCTGCCCAGACCAAGATCATTGCTTTAGTGTGGTAAGTGTCCTTCTGAGTGTGCAGTGCCTCCCTCCCTGAGCCCGTTGGGGGTGCTCTCTGAGTGCAGGTACTGCCCAAGGAAAGACACCCCCAGATGTCTTTGTCAGAAGTGTGTGAAGAGGCTGGAGTCCCAGTCCCGGCTTCAGGTCCTCGCCTCCACAGCTTCGTGAGCTTGGGAGGGTCCTTCACACAGCGGGGCCTCTGCACACCTTGTCTGAATAAGGACAGGAGCCGGGTACCCTGTTCTCCAGGACTGTCATGGGGCCCCACTTCTGTAGGCCTGCCCTGAGTGGCCCACAGGCTTGCATAGGCCAGAGGGTGGAGGCCAGCCTGGAGGCTGGCTGGGGCGGGGGCAAGCAGGTCAGCTTGGGGGCATGAGGGCCTGACCTGGGAGCCAGCCCTCAGCCCTCGCAGAGGGTGTGTGTGTGTTAAAAGAGGGCCCTGAGGGAGGGGAGAACCAGCGCCTGAAACCCTTACACAGTTTGCGGGGGGCTGCTTTTCTCAGAAAGACAATGGGGAGCCCCAAAGTATTTGAAGCAAGAGAAGGACTGGATCCAGTGGGTGCTTCAGAAAGACCCCTTGGGCTGCTGCGTGCACAGTGGTCAGAGGAGAGCCAGGCTGGAGTCGGGCAGTCCTGCTGGGGACCCACTGTGGCCGGGCTGAGGCCAGGGTTGGGGGAGGTCCTGGTCTGAGACGCCACTGCAGAGACCTGCAGAGAGGGGCCAGCCCCTGGCACTTACCGGGCATGTTCTGTGAGGGCAGGGAGAAGCCTGATGCCAAGGTCTCTGGCCGGGTGGCCTTGACCTGAGAGGCAGGAAGAGTAGGAGGAGGTCTGAGCATTAGAAGGAAGATGTTTGGTTTTTGAGCCTGTTGTTTGAAAGCCTTTGGAACGTGTAAAGGGAAATGTTAGCAAAGTATTTGTGTGGGAGTTCAGGAGACAGATGGGGCTGGAGACAGCGATTATGGGATTAAGTAAAATGAGGCGGGACAAGCAGAGAGCCCAGGCCTGGCCCCCGGACACAGGGTAAACAGTGCTTCCTTCAGAGTGCTTCCAAGCTCGTTTGGGAAGCCAAGGCTCGCCCCTGTGGCCACGCTGGGCAGGGAGAGCAGGCCCTCCTTGACCGAGTGTTGCAAGGATTAAAGTTCTGGCTGTGGGCCTGCGGGGAGGGGGTGGGGGCGGATGGCTGGCAGAGCCGCAGGGGGTGCTGGGGAGACAAGGTCCATCCTGCCACTCGGGTTGGGGGAGGGGAGGGCACCCTATGGGCAGAGCCTTCTGGGAGATGGGATAGGAGGGGGTAGCATGGCTTGTCCCAGGCAGTGGGGGGATATCCTGCTTGAAGAAAAAGGTACTAGGGAGAGGGAGGGAAAGAGGGAGGGAGGGATTGGGGTTGAGATGCTCTGGGGAGACTCAGAGCAGACAGGGTCCTCCCCATGGTGTCCCACCTGTGGGTCCCCCACCCCAGCAGGCTTGGGGTTCTCCAAACATGTTGCTCAGGAACAGAAAGAAACGGAGTCAGGTGGACAGAGTCTTGGGTCAGGAGTTACACTAAGTCCTAACACCACTGCGGCTCCAGTCCTGCCTCTGCCTGTAACTGACTCATCTTGCTGGAACCTGGAATGAGTTACTGTGGCAGTAGTGAGTTCCCCCTTCTCCGAGGTACTGAGCAGGGGCTGGGGGCCCCTTGCCAGGCCTCAGAAGAGTGTCAGGTTGGTAACCTTTTTAGGTCCCTTTGGGGCAGGTGTAATGTTGCCCTCCTGTTTCAGGGTGAAGTGAAGGGAACGGATTAGTGATCCAGGAGGTGTGCTTCCCTCCCCTCCCCTCCCCTCCCCTCCCCTCCCCTCCCCTCCCTTCCCCTCCCTGACATCCCCCTATCTCTTTTCCCTTTTCTCTTCTTTTTCCTTTTTACCTAATTGTCAAAATGAAATTCACTTTACCAATTATAAAAACTATATGTGCTCACTGTAAAATGCAAGGCTGGACAGTATACTAAAGAAAGTAGAAATCACCCGCGATCCTAACACCCCTGAAACAAGCTGGGGTTGACATTCTGGGGAATGGATGTGCACCTCTAGACTTTTAAAATACACATGCATGGATTTTAACAAAAATGATGTCGTTCTGTATGTGTTGTTTTATAAGCTGCTTTTCATCTCCAAGTACATTATGACCATTTCAGTGTTCGTGAGCGTCCCCATGCGTGCGGTTGCCTGGACTTTAAGGCCTTCCAGTGTCCCTGGGTTTGCGTCCGGCCCCGTGGGTGACACGCGCAGCATGTCTTCATACACGTTCCCTCACTCTTACCATGCGGGCAGCTCGACCAGACTTCCGCTTCCGCTCTTCCCTTCCAGCCCTTTCCCTGGGGCCTGGTAGTCCCAAGCTCTGGTTGTCCTGCCAACCCATCCATGAGTAGGAAGGGCCGGGGGGCCTGGGTGTCCGTCACAGGCTCCCAGCCCAGAGTTCCCTCCCTCACCCCCTTTCTCCATTAGGGCTCATGCCTACATTGCTGGGGTCCCTCCCCACTCCCCTGCCTCCCTTTGGATCTACCTCCCAAAGGTCAATGGCGGAAAGGAGGGGGGAGAGACAGAAATGATGATGACTTTGATTTTTTCCTTCTGCTGGATCCCGGGGAGGGTGGTTGTTTTGCTCCCTGGACCTCAGCGAAGATTTCTGGGCCAGACAATCATCTCGGCACTTTCACTGCTTTCCGAGGCTCTGCTAACTGCACAGGGTCGGCTATTAAATGGTCATCAAACCTCAGCCTCTATCCCATCAATAGTCATAAAGTTGGGGAGATAAAAGCCATCAGTTTTCCATTATAGCTGAAAGCAATACTGTGGATAGCTATTTTCTGAATGCTGCAGATAGATGTATTTTAACTAGATCAGGGTTTCCAGGGGCCCCAGCTCAGCCATGGGCTCTGCTGGGCCTGCGCTCACCTGCCAGTGGTGACAGTGGAGGAGGCCAGGCTCTCGCTCCCTCCCCCTCCGTTCCCCATGGAGCGTTGGGAGGGCAGCTCCTCAGAGTGGGGTGCACGTGGAGGCTGCTGTGGGACTGGGGGCTTTGACCCTTTGTTCTAACCAGAGACTGTGGCTAAGCGCCAGCGTTGTAATCTTGCTCACTCTAATAAAAAGGACTCTCCGCCCTGATTGCCGGCTGCAGGCAGGCCAGGGGCTGGGCCTGGGTATGTGCCTGGAGACTTGAGGGGCGTCCGGGCCTCTTCCGTGGCCCCCGAGAGAGCTGGGAGGCAGATGTGGAATGTGGGAGCCTGGCCACTCCCAATACGCAGTCCCTGCAGCTTCTCAGGTGAACAGGCCACTTGGGAATGGGTTTTGCATCAACCCGCAGTGAGCAGCTATCCCATGAGTCCTCAGAACGAACTTGAACAAACTCTCATGTCCAGGACCCTCCTGCCTCTGCTTCCAGAAGGTTCTGGCTCTGAGCTGCCTCCCCCGGAACTCTGTCTGCAGCCCCCTGCCCGGGCACTCTGTCCTGGGGCCTCAGCCCAAGCCTCTCTGAGTGTGTCACTTGCCTCCGCTTCTGCCCCTGGCTGGGATCTTCAGGGACAGGTCCCCTGCCTGGAATGGAGAGTGCCCGTTCATCGGAGAAGGTGCTGCTTCGAGGTTAGCACCTCTCGGAAGCCTCTCTGTCTTCCAGGAAGTCGTGCTCTGCACCCTGCTCCCCAGCGCCACTTTGTCCGAGCCCCCGTTGGAGCTATTCTTAGGATGACTGCACTCTGAAGTGTGTGGACTTGACTCCACGGCACTCTGGGGTCAGATCACACTTCCTGAGTTTTCTGAACCAGTTCCTGGTTCACTCTTCCTCCCTGGCTAGCAGGACGTGCCTCCCCTGTGGGTGGCCTGCAGGGTGGTCTAGGTTGTCGGCAGGGGCTGCTGGCCAGGGTAGGACTGCCTCTCTGACAGCTTCACTCTGGGGCTGGGCCTTCTGCCTCGTGGGCCACCCCTGTGCCCTTGCAGTGGTAAATCCCACTGAGCCCAGGCTCACCCAGCAGGAGCCCTCAGGCGGTGGGGCTCCTGTTCAGCAGCTGCAGGGGCCCAGGGTGAGTCTGGCCTGGGGAGTGGCTTGCTCTCTTCCCCATGGCCTTCTCCACCCTCTTCCTCCAGGGCCTGGGCGTCTCCAGCTCTTGGCTGGCCTTCATCAGGCTTCTGAAAATAAGGCTTTAAAAATTATTGATTTTTAGAGAGATAGAGAAAGAGAAACATTGATTGGGCGTTGCACTTATTTATGCATTCGTTGATTAACTTTTATATGCGCCTTAGGGAATCAAACCAGCAACCTTGCTCTAAGCAATGATGCTCAAACCAACTGATGAGCTACTCAGCCAGGACTGAAAACACAGCCTCTTCTTAGCGGCAGGGACACCCAGGCCTCCTGGCCTCAAAATCAGGCCAGTGGTCTAGAAAAGACATGCTGGGGGTCGGGGAGGGGAGAGGAAGAAAAAGGTCCTCTCACTGCTTCATTCCTTCTTGTCCTGCCCCGCGGGGCAGGTGGGACCCAGCGGCCTCCTCACCCAGTTGACTCACCCGCAGCCAGCCTCCTGCGTTCTCTCTGTCACACCCAGGCTTGTCACTCACCCCCGCCTGAGCCCGGACCTGGCACTGGGCGGGGCGCCAGGAATCCTCCTGGAGTTCCCAGTGCTCTGTGTTCCTGAACGGAGCCTGTAGAAGGTAACGTACCCCTCCCCCGAGACACAGGCGGTGCTGGCCATGCCTTCCAGTGTCATCGACTCATAGGGGACTGTTTGTCCCCCACTAAGCAGGCCCTCCTTATAACTAACATCTAATCCGAGACCGTGAGTTTGGGGCCCGCTGTGGTTCGCTGTCCTGGTGTCTCCGGCTCCCACTGCGCCTGCTGTTACTTCCTGCTAAGGGGTCGTCTGCCCAGGGAGTGTCCTTCTGTCTTGCCTCCCTTTCTCTTTTGCTGGTTTTCTTCTGGGGAGAGAAACCGTGCCTGTGTGTTGGAACCAGGTGCACTCTTGAGCCACCAGACTTTAGGCGAGGAGATGAGAGGTTTCCTTTGGAGGGAAACACCCATTTTGGGGACAAGCTTTGTACTCTGTGCGGGCGGCTTCCCGACTCTTGGCAGGCTGCTGGGTGCGAGGCCTGCGACAGTGCTCTTCTGCTGTGGCCCTTTAGATGAAAAATACGTATTTTAAACTGACTTTGGAAAAAGGACAAGAGAGTGTTTTAAGGTGTTTCGGAATTAGAGTTGGTTAGTGAGATGGATGAGAATACGGGAACTTTGTTTTCTGTGTGAAATATTATGACCGAATCCTCATGCTCCTTGGTTTTCTGTGACTTCAGGTCACAATGGTTTTACCGCCCACGGGCAGGGATTCAGGTGAGGGTGGTTTTGGTCTCGGGGGTGGCTTTTCTCACCCTGGGGCTGTCACTGATCACCCTCTGACACTGAGCACTGAATGGGAGATGGGGCAGTGATGTGGCCTCTCCGCAGGGGCACTGTGAGGACAGGTAGAAATCACTCACTCCTAGCTTCTCTTCAGATACAGGGGAGGGCGAGCTGGGGTCGCATCGGTAGCTCCAGGGAAGAAATGAGCCCTGGGCTGGGATTCCTGGGTCCTGCCCCAAAGTGGTACCCATTTCCCTAGGAACCCTCAGAGCACTCTTGGAGTTCATCCTCTACCTGAAAACAAAGGGGCTAAATGAAGTGGAACTTACCTCAGTTTCCGTGTTTTATAAGCTATGACCTGCCCTACTTCTGGGACTTGGGGCAGGGGAGTGGGAGGAGGTGGCCCGAGGAGAACTGTGGGCTCGGCATTGACAAAGTTCCTGCAACCCAGCCAGGTGGGAGAGCAAGGCTCTGTGCTGCTTCTTATGATTCAGTAAGTCTGCATGAGAAGACGTGGGTGTGTGTAGTTTGTGGGTGCTGCACGCATCCGTATGGCTGAGTGAGGTGTGGGGGACAGAGAGATTCCAAGGAGCCACGGCATGTGGATGGTGCCAAGTGGCTGAGCTGTCAGGAGGGGCTTGCAGGTGGCATGGATGTGGCAGCCCCCATCCCCGCACTCGGGCATGCAGACAGGAGCTGGGCAGGTTGTAGGTGACCCGCTCCCCTTTGGGCAGCAGCTGGACCTCAGCATGGAGAGTTCTGGAGCTACTCTACCTCTGACTCTAGGTTTCCGAGGTCCGACAGCAGGTCTGTGGGCCCTGGGATGCTCCTCTGTGGTATTGGGGCTCCCCAGGTCCAGAAACACGGGGGCCAGGCAGGCCAGGGAGAGACATGGCCTCCTAATGGCTGTGGTCGGAAGAGCAGAAGTGAGGGAGTCATTCCTTGGTGACTGTGCCCAGGTCACTGAGCCCCTTGGGGGTGGCCATGGGGGCAGGGGAGACAGCGTGTGTTTTGGGGGGCTGAGTGTGTTCACGTAGGGCTGCTGGAGTGAGTGCGTGCACGTGTGGTGGTGCAGGAGGGGTGCTCGATGTGAGGGGTCCTGCGTGTTGTCCGTGGGTTTGGTCAGTGTGCCCCGCCCGTGTGCCTGAGCTGTAGGTGCTGCTTCTACAGAGAAACCGCCTTCTTCTTCAGTGACGACGACCCCATGCCCTGCACAGCTGAAGAAGGGGAAGCCTGCGAGAGGAAGGGGGGCCTTGTCCCTGGGGACCCTCTCCCCTGGGGATCTGGCCACCACGCCTGCCTGCAGGCCAGAAAGGACAGCGCAGCCCTGCTCCCAGCAAGACTTGGGCTCAGGAGGAGCACCTCTCCCTTTTCTCCTACCTCTGGGGTCAGGGGAGACAGAAGCAGAGGAGCCCAGGGAAGAGCCCTCGCTGCTGGCCGCCCCCAGACCCGGTGCGCACTCTAGGGCTGCAGCCCTGTCTTACCTCCCGCTGTGACACCACTGGGGCCTGCTGGGCACAGGCCCCAGTCCCTGAATGTCTGCTGTCGGACCCTAGAGAGCGAGCTGCCACGGGGTGCCTGCCCCGCCCTCTGTCGTTGACACCGGGAATTCCACCCTCTCAGGAGGCAGGCTTGCCCCACAGGATGTGGCCTTCCAAGGCAGGTGACATTGACGGAGCTCTCCTGAGCGGGGCACCGTGTCACTGTTAGGAATGTTCAGGCCTGACGCCATGTGCTCTCACAGCGCGTTAAGGCAGCACTGTCATTACTTGTCTGTGTTCAGATGAGGACACTGAGGACTAGACGTGTGGTTGAGTGACTTGCCCCAGACCACATGGCTGCTGAGGTGCAGTGGATCCTGCAGCAGGCCGCCGTGCAGGCCAGGTTCTCCTTGTCACTCTGCCTCGTCTCCCCGCTGTGGCTCCACCAGCTGTGGGACTTGGGAAACTCCGATCCAGGTCCCCCCTAACACTGAAACAGAGGGCACCTGGGTTTGGGGCCCAGGGAGCCAGTTTCCCTGGGCCCCCTGGGTAGTGGCAGTGAGGGTTGAACTCCGAGGCACACGGTGCACCCACTCGGCCCCGGGGGCCGGTGCCGGCGGAACCAGCAGCCTGACACACTAGGCCCCTTCCTAGGTCCACCTGCGAGGAGAACTTTGTGTGCTGGTGTCTCCCCTTCTCCTCGTTCTCCGGAGTCTTTTTAATCAGAGGTGGAGTGTGCTGGGCTGGAGAGTGGCCCAGATTTATCTGCTCTTCATTTGTTTGGAACATCCAAACACTTTTGTTTTAATATCCAGCTGGCATTTGTACTATTAAAATGACCCCTGCTTGTTTATCCTCTGGAAACAATCAGAGTATTTGCTGTGAGTCCAGACAGTTGCTGGAAATGGGACATCAGTGTGGAGAGACCCCAGTGGTGTGTGCAGGGCAGACGGAGGGGCCGGGCCCCCAGAGGCTGAGTTAAAAGCAGCTGCGGCTTGGCAGGAAGGGGCCGAGCTCCTGTGCAGGCCTGGTTGACCCCGAGGCAGCGCCTTGCCAAGTGCAGCTGGGCCTCTAACCCCCCCGCTGGGGGCACACCTGGCCCTGGGTGACCTAGGAGTGGTCTGGGGCCCGAGGAAGTGAGGCAAGGTCCCCACAGCTGTCCTGGCTTGACCCGTCCTGGTTCTGGTCCTGGTCCTGGTCCTGGGTAGGAATTATTCCCCTGGGGCTGTCACTGTGTCCTGTAGGTCCTGGAGACCATCAGGTGGAGGGCTCCTAATCTCCACTAGGGCAGCCTGGAGGACCTACCCACAGGGAGCCCTGCCTGTCTCCCACAGGGAATTAGGCCCAGCCCCAGGTGGGCAGCAGATGCAGAGACCCTGGGGAGGGAAAGCCTGCCTTTGGTGGAGTGGCTGCCCCAGCTGGACGGACACACAGAGGGTCTCAGCCTACATCTGAGCCCAGCTGGGGTGGGGGGTGGGGTGAGGGCAAGTGCCTGCTTGTGGGGAAGTTTTGCGTGCTGTGATCGGGCTGAAAGGTGTCCTGCCTGGAACCTCAGACCACAGTCTGTTTGAATGGGATCTTGCAGATGTAGTTAGTGGAGAGGAGGCTACATTGGAGTAGGGTGGGTCCTGAGTCCAAGGACCTGTGTCCTTACCACACGGGGACAGCAAACACGGGGACACAGGGAGAAGGCTGTGTGGAGGCGGAGGCAGAGCCTGCAGAGATGTAGCTGTGAGCCTGGGACCGCCGAGGACTGTTGGGGACCGGCTGTGGGGAGAGGCTGGGAAGGCTGCCCAGCACCTTTGGAGGGAATGTGGCCCAGCCAGTGCCTGGGCTCAGCCTTCAGAATGGGAGAGAATGAATTTCTGCTGTTTCTTCACTGTGACAACCCTAGGGCACTCATACACTCTGGAGGGTCCCCGCACTTCCCGGGGGTTCAGCAGCCAGAGCAGGGGGTCTGGCTGCTGTCACTGTTGCCCCACGGCGGGAAGGCTCTGCCAAGTTCTGGGTGGGTAATACCCCAGGTGAGGCAGGTAGGGGGCGCTCAGATGAGCAGGTTCTGCACAGGAAAGGCTGGAAGGGGCTCGGGGGCTTCCCGAGAGAGGGGGGAGGGTGCCAGGGCTGGGGGTGCCAGGGGAAAGGACGGGCTGGGGTGTGTGTTCTGGACCAGGCAGGGCTGTGGTTTCCCAGGGGGAGGGAAGAGCTGGAGGAAGACCACGAGTCTGAGGGCAGAGACCCAGCTGGACAGTAGGCTTGACAGGGGCCGGCCTTCCTCGTGCCTGAAAAGCCCAGCATCCTCCGGGTGGAGCCTGGGCGTCATTCTCAAGGGGAACTCGGACAGAGCATGTTCAAGGTCAGACAGCCCTGACTCTGCCCCCATGACTGTCATCCCACCTGGGGCCTCTCTTGGATGCTGCGGCCCCCATCAAACCTCAGAGGGTGATGCCCGTCGCTCATGGGAACAGTGGCCCAAACCTGTCCATACTTCTTAGAGGCCCGGTGGCCTTGGGCCTGTGGACACGCAGTCCTGGGCTCAAGCCCCAGTCCAGCACTGCCCATCCCAGCTGTGGTCGTATCTTCTCCCCATGCCTCGGTTTCCTTCTGTAGAGACTGGGGGACTTCGTGGTGCCTGTCTCAGGGTGTCCCTGGGGATTAAATGTGGTAATGTTTTTAGATGTGCTGGGGGACGCACGGTAAACTCTCAAAATCATCAGCTCTTGTTATTTAGTATTGGTTTGGAAGGTCAGTACGTGCAAAGGCAGGACTGAAAGCAATGTTTATACAAACATGAACAGCCCACAGTACCAGTTTCCACCGGACGGGTTTCAGAGCCCCTCCCCCCCCCCAGCTGCTTTCCCCGCCCTGAGCTGGGCAGTGGGCTTCTGTGAAGGGTGCCTGCCCTCCTCCAGCCCGTGAGTCTCCGCCTTCCCTGCCTCCCGTTGCTGGCAGCTGCCCCTCCTTTCCTCATAAAGGGGGTGCAGCTCCGGGTCTGGCTGCTCGGGAGGCGCTGGACTGGCACGGCCCAGCTCTGAGGTTTCGGTTCTGGGAGGACCAGGCCTTGACTTCTCAGCCTCTCTGTGCTGGCTGGCTCTGCTCTGAGAGTGGGCGCCGGGGTGGCTGTTCTCTCCTGGGCCTTTGCTGTCCCTTCTGCTCCCTTCAGAGCAGGAGGGGTCAGAAGGGGTAGGTTTGGAGAAGGCCTGCTGTGTGGGGCTGAGCGGGAGTCCTCCCCGGGAGGCTGGCGTTGTACATGGCCATGACTCGGCCACGGAAGCCCAGTCTAGACATCGACTGTGCCTCGCCCGTGAGGTGACATTCCCTGTGCTGTCTGTGTTTGAGCGCAGGGTGGGGCAGGGGCCAAGGATGCTGTTGTATCTCATGCCAACTCCTGAATGCCCCTGGGGGTACAATTATTTTGTAATTTCAGTTGCGTTCCAATCTGTGCGCATGGACTCCTCTTGTCGTGGGGTCCTGGACACCCTCGTTAGAGTGTGAGCCCCCATGCTTTGCAGACCCTCTGCTGCAGGCCACCAGCTCCCACACCCTGGCTTGCCATTCCCAGGTTGCTTCCTGGTTTGGGAGGGCTCTGTTTTGAGGCCTCCGGACAGCATGTTGACCGCTGTGTGATTTGCAGACCTGTTGCCACAGAAGACTGTGTCCACTGGGTGTTCAAAGACAGCACTGCCATTGGCTGTGCAGCTGGTCTCCCTTCCTCACCACCGCAGGCTCACACACGCCAAAGCTCAGCCAGCGTGTCCTGTGTCAGTGCAGCGGCAGATGGTATTCCGTCTTTCCTTTGAACACCGACACGTCCACCACCAGCAGAATGCAGGAAGACTTCTGATTTCCGCCCAGCCCACTGCCTGTGGAAGGCACTGGTGGAAGCTGACCTTTTTCAGGATTGTAGCTTTGTGTGCTCAGCTCTGGTGAGGCACTGGGCATGGCTCCTGGCCCTCTGGTTTCCAAGGGGTACCTGAAGTTGTAGCTCGCTTTGGAGTTGGAGAGTAGGAACAGGGAGAACCCATGCAGGATTCGGGACTGGGGGCAAGGGCCTGTGCCTGGAGGGACTGAAGACTCTTTACCCGAGCAGCTGCATGGCCTTGCGTCTGTCAGGGTGGCAAGTCCCTTACGCGGGCATTCCCATCAGTGAGCGTCCTGTTTACAGGAGAGACCGCAGCCTGGGCTCTCTCCTTCCTGGACGCTGCTTCTGTGCACTTGACCTTCGCTGACAAATTGGAACCCCCCGGTTTATAGATTTTACTGTTATAAAGCCCTTTTTGTGAAACACTAACCTCAGCGAAGGGGAAAGAAGGAAGAAGAAAGCAGCTGAGCTCAGCAGCTGCAGTTTGCTGTATTTTTCATCTTGCCTCAGCAGGTTGGGGCCACCAATAATCTGGTCTCATGTGCCTCGGTGGCTGCCACTTACAGCTTCGCTCTCCTAAGGGAGCCTGTCCCTGGAGCTGGCACTGCTCCCCTTCCCCACCCTGCCACTCTGGTGGCCGGGGCCAGGGCAGGGGTCCACATGGGAGGCAGAATTACAGAGGGAGCACTGGTCAGCAGGGGCGGGTCATTAATTTTGGGGTAGTTTCTGGAATCAGCTAAATATTTCCTTTTAACCAGTTTCCCCAGCTTCACAGCCTTTGTTAGTTCAGGAAAAATGTCATCTATAATGGATGTTGTCTTGATGAATCGCTGCAGAGAAGCACAGTGTTCTCATTAGTCTATATAATGAGAAAGACTCCTGGCGGTCGCGCGGATATTTGGTAGGGGGAATACTTGTCTGTCCGGTCCGTCTGTTCCAGAAGGCCTGGATAGAGAGGACGAGGGGCCTGAGGGTGTGTTTGCCCAGTGCTCTCTGAGGGCAGACCCCAGCCACACCGGTCCTTCCTTCTCCCCCACCAGCCTCCTCTCCCTGCTCTGTCTCCCTGAGCCAGCAGCTGGTCCATCCAGTCAGCTGGAGAATTTGGGTGTGTCAGTCCTGCCTCATTCCCGCTCTGTCTTTTATTCCCGAGAAGAAGAAGAATAAATGTGGAGACAGGGAATTCTATTTTCCAAAAGTGCTTTTGCACGTGTGGGCTCACTGGTCCTGTGGTTTCCTTCCCAGCGCTCCTGTGCAGGTGTGGGCGCCAGGCACCGGCAGGTGCGCGTTTCCTGGGTGGCCAGCACTTTGACCCCAGTGCTCCGATGTCGACAACCCCCTCTGCTCTCTGGTTGAGAATGGACCGTTTACCCAGCCTTCTCCACAGGGGCCCATTGGGTTTCCTCTGTAGGTCCTCAAGGCACTTCTTCATCTTAAGTGTGGTGCTTAAGGATGTGTGTTAATTCTTGCAGGCCCCTGGGGCCTCCTTGAGCGAATGGCTGTTACCAGAGATAGTAGCAAAGATACTTTCCCAAGTTCTCAACAGCCACCAGGCAGATCGGAGGAGGGGAGGAAGACGGATGCACAGAGGGCACCAAGGTGCGGGAGTGGGGGGAGCTGAGCCATCTCGGTGCCAGATTGATGCAGTGTTGATGCATTTTGCTGTCTTTCAGCTGGAAGCCTGCTTGCAATTTTCACGGGGAGGTGTTAGGACAGTTCTTAACTCTTTCTGCTTACAGGAAAGTCTTTGTGCCTTCAGATGTAGTCCCCACCCATCCATCTATTCGTCTGACTGTCTGTTGATCTGTCCATCCATCTACCCAGCTACTCATCCAGCCACCGACCCATCCATCCACCCACCCACTCACCTGCCCATCCATTGTTTCCTCCCTTTCTCCCTTTCTCCTTCCACCCAGAAGCTGCTGAGTTCTGTTTGGTGTCAGGCACTACTCTGGGCACTGAAGACTCACCGTGAGCAAAGTGGCGTCTGTTCTGAACAGTGGTGTCTCTCAGTTTCGAGGAGCAGAGATGGAAAATACAAGTTATGATACGGATAGTGGTGCAGGCGCAGTAACTGGAGTGTGTGAGGCGTGCTCTGAGTGGGGAAGGTTTCCAGAAGGGCTGGCACAGGAAGTGGGCGTGGAAGAATGACCTGGGGGGGATTGAAGAAGAGTTGGTTAGGTGCAGAAACTCCCGGCAGTAGCTCTGAGTGGTAAGGAGTGTGTGTAGCTGATATTCCTGCAGGGTTTGGGTCGGGGCGGGGTGGGGCAGGGGAGCGTGAGGGTGGGAGAAGCGGCAGAGATCAGCAGGGAGCCAATGGCAGCTTACAGCTTCTGAGAGCTGGGTTCGGGGAGCAGACGAGGGCGTGGAAGTCCAGGGTGTCCNTTCCAGAAGGGCTGGCACAGGAAGTGGGCTTGGAAGGATGACCTGGGGGGGATTGAAGAGGAGTTGGTTAGGTGCAGAAACTCCCGGCAGTAGCTCTGAGTGGTAAGGAGCGTGTGTAGCTGATATTCCTGCAGGGTTTGGGTCGGGGCGGGGTGGGGCAGGGGAGCGTGAGGGTGGAGAGGCGGCAGAGATCAGCAGGGAGCCAATGGCAGCTTACAGCTTCTGAGAGCCGGGTTCAGGGAGCAGACGAGGGCGTGGAAGCCCAGGGTGTCCTCCTCTAGGGGTGTTGGCGGCGGGGTGCTGCCATTACCAGAGCAGCGTGTGGGCAGGGCCCTGGGTGCCGGGCAGGCTCTGTGCTGCTCTTGCCAGAGACCACCGGACAGCCGTTGTGGGTGGGCACGGGTACAGAGGGCAAGTAACGCATTTTATCTTGTATAACGGTCAGTTTTTTGCCCTAATTATTGAGGGGAAAAGAAGGGTGTGCATTGTACATGGGTGGTACTAATTCCATAGCCATGTAAATGTCTTTAATTCTTTTATTTATGCTCATGTGTTAAAAGTGTAACTCTAGAAAGCAGTAATGGTATTTTATGCAAAATAATACCCTGGAATGCGATCATAGGTTTTGTTTCTAAATATAAAAAAAGAAAAAAAAATAATTGAATGAAAATTAAAACAAAAGGTTTTTTTTCTGAAAATTTGGGCCAAAAATGTGGGTATGCACACTGTACACGGGAGCGCATTATACAGGGCAAAATACCTTGATGTGCCCTGGGCTGTGGCTTCGCAGTCACATGGCTGGGTGTGACAGGGAGGCGTGGTGGCTGGGACTTTGCTCCTAGTCACTGGGCCTCTCTGGTTGGTCTGCCCATTGGGCCAAGCATCCACCTCTGATTATCTCCCCGCCCCTGCTCCTGCCCATGTTCATGTTATGTTGAGGAAATGCGACGTGATGTAAGAGCGCACCTGAATCTCTGTAACAAATTGCCATAGAATGTTAGGGTTTGGGAAGATTGCAGAGGCTGAGAAGCCTTCTTCCCTGGGGGGTTGGTGGGAGGGGCGGTGCTGGAAATGACGAAGGTGGGAGGGAACTGGGTCTCGGAGTAGGAGGTCCTGGGCAGGAGGAGGAGGTCAGAACAGCTAGATCCAAGAGCAGGAAATCGGAGCTAATGAGAGCCCAGGTGTCAGAGTTTCGGGACTAATTACTGGGGTTAGGAAGACCAGGGAGAAGCTGACCACTGGCAGCTTGGACCTTGCCGCCCCTTGGCCACGGCAGGACCACCTGCTGCCTGGACTTGAGGGGGTGGGGATCGGGAGCTCTTGGCTCCGCAGCAGTGGGGAGGGGGTGGTGCAGGGAGGGGGGGGGGCAGGGAAGAAACCTGACCCCATGCCGCCAGGAGAGCATATCAGCATTCAGAGAAAGTTGAAAGAAATCTTTCAGCAGGCTGGCTACCTAGCTCAAGGCTAACCACACTCTTAACACAATAGTAAGTCAATCCTTACTGAATAATTAAATAGAGAGCCTTCATAAGTATTGACTTAATGTGACAGCAAGTCTGTAGTGACTTGGGGTTTGCTTATGTAAACACAGTCTCTTGTTCGGCTTACTTAGCAGTTCAATGAAATAGAACAGTCCTTCAATTAAAATCAAATGATGCATACATTTAATTCTTTTTTCCTCTTCCCAGGTAATAATAGGTTTCGAACGTAGGTGAAGGGATGGGGAGAAATGGAGAAAAGGGCCCCTGCCTGCACGTCTGGGTTTTCAGAGGACTCAGAGTGTACCCAGTGCTGGTGTCCAGAAGGAGGAAGTTGCCTTGGTTGCCACCCTGGGCCCCGGTGGGGGGGTCCTGGTGGGGGGACCCAGTGGGCAGGTCCCGGGGCCTGAGGTTGACTTCTGCCCCGTCCAGACTCTCCTGATCCTCCCTCAAAGCAGCCCTGGGTTGGCCACTGTGGTTGGTGTGTCAGACTCTTAAAGGGGCCTGGGTCTGATGGATGGCTCTGGGCAGCTGGGGCCCAGTGGTCAAACCACAGCCCTGCAGGTCATTTTCTGTGGGCGTTCTCATGTCCCTTCTCGGGGACAGGAGAGGTACTGGTGAGCTCTTGACTGGATGGAAAAGGGGGGGACAAAGGGGGAGGCGGCACCCCACTGATTCCCTTGGATGATGACAGAGGAGAAGAACCTCCCCGGTTCTGTGGCCACAACGTGGGGGTGGGGGGCCAATGGTGGGCTGGGAAAGAGAGGGCGGGGCAGGGACAGGGGCAGCGTGGTGGCCGGGGAAGCCCCAGGCTCTGGAGCTCAGCCCTGGAGCTGAGTCTCCTGGCCCCGCTGCTGCGATGTTCAGTGGGTCAGTGACCCTCTCCAGGCCTCTGCTTCCGTGTCTGTGAAACAGGGCGGTAATGCCAGCATTTACAGAGACTGGCTGTCACAGCAACAGGCGGTGATGTCGGGGAAGCACTTTGTGTGACTCTGTGTGAGTGCAGGAGGTGCCTGTTCACAGATCAGACATGGCCCGTCCCCTTGTCCTGAAGAGAGAGCCCGCGCCTTCTGCATGGAGTTCCACGCTCAGGATGCTTAGCGGTGCCCCTCACCCAGGAACAGGCCGTGAGCGTTGGCGGCCCCGCCAGTCCTTGCCATGGCCGTGTGAGCTGTGAGCTGAGGACTGTTGCTGCCTCCATTTTGCAGATGAGCAACGAGGGCCTGAGAGCTTTACTGACCTGCTTAAGATCAGCCCCTGAGTAGCTGAGTGACGATTCGAACCCAGTCCGCATGGTGTGGTATCAGAAATTGGCCCTTACGACCGGGTGTGCTTCTGAGGAGGGCCGGGGCCGGGGGTGGGGCAGTCCTCGAAGAATTCAGGGTCACCTGTGAGTGGAGATCAAACTATTCTACAGGCAGCAAGCAGCCTGTCCTGAGGTCTCGGTCAAGTGCAGGCAGAAGGGTTCAGGCTGCCTTTCCCAATGTAACGTCAAGCTCTGCCTCCCGCCTGCCGGCTCCGAGGAGCGGGCACTGCCCCAGATGAGGAGCCTGTTCTCTGAGCTGGCAGCTGTTCTCTCACAGCCTCTGCCTCAGCGGACAGAGGGTCTGTTGAATTTGCTGATGCTTCTGGAACCAGTAACATTTTCTCTAACTGAAGGCTTTCAAACATCAGTGTTTATAATAGGCCCTGTTCAGTTAAACTTAAAGAAAAATTTACAGTCTTGAAGCAACTTTATTAGACAAAAACATAATGGGCAGTGTATTGTATTAGCACCTTACGCTCCCCATTTCCCCCCTTTGTAGACTGCACGGTCTCCTGCTTTTCTCTCTTAACGTGGTTTCACGTTTGAGTTTTCCTGCATCGGCACCGTCTGCATCCTTGTCATTTTTAATGGCGGTGCAGCTTTCTGTGGCTCATCTGAGATGTCCCTCTCTAGTTGACCTGGGGAAGGAACTTGAGGCTGGGTGTGTCTTCCTTCCCGAATTCTACCGTCATTTTTTTCCGAGTTGCTGCACTGAAGCCCTCTCTTCTGGCTGTTTCATGTAGTGAGTCAGACCCTTTGTGGGTTTGGGCTTTGGTCTGCCTGTGCTCTTTCCAGTGCCCACCTTTTTCTCCTTGCTTTGAACTTGGACAGAGAAGATCGTATCTGGTCAGAGAGCAAAGCTAAATCATAGTCATTTTTTTCTGTTTTAAGTGACAGAGACCCAATTAGCTTAAGAAAAATTAAAAAGGAATTATTGGTTCCCAATAAAATATAGAAAGGGCAGGAGAGTATTCCAGCATGCATGGAGAACATTATGCTAAGTGAAATAAGCCAGTCAGAGAAAGACAAATACCGTATGATTTCACTCATATGTGGAATCAAATGAACAGGCTGAATGAACCAGGAAACTGGGGACAGACTCAGAGAGAGCAGGATGGCAGCTAGTGGTGGGGGGGGAGGGATGGAGCAGAAAGGAAAAAGGACTCACGGACATGTACAACAGTGCGGTGATTGCTGGGAAGAGGGGGTATAATGGGACTGAATGGTAATGGAAATAATATAATAAAGATTAAATAAAAATAAATAAATGATTAAAAAAAGGAATTTATTGGTTCCCAATAAAATATAGGAAGGGGCAGGAGATCATTCCAAGGACTCAAATACAAACAGATCCTCTAGGTCTTAGTCTCTCTCTCTCATCTTGTTTCTGCTTCTCTCCAGTTTAGCTCCTCATTTTTATTGTTTCCTGAGGCTGGGACGATGGCTACAGTCTCTCTGGGCTCACACTGATGGAGTCTCATAACCAGAAAGAGGAGAAATATTCCCCCATGCCTGCTCTGTTAGCGAGGCCTCGGGGAGGGCCCTGTGGGCCTGGCTTGTGTTACCTTCTTGTCCCTGGACCAGTCAGTGTGGCCAGGGAAGGAACTGTCGTTGGCTCTGCCGGGGTTGTGTGTCCTCCTGCAGCCCAGGAAGGTGGAGTGACGTGCTTGACAGCTTGGCCGGAGCAGGACGAGCCTTGCCAAGCCCCAGGGGAGCGGTGCTTCTGGGCAGAAAGAGGAAGTGCCAGTGCACGCTTTCAGAATGCCTGGGAGGGAGGGAAGCCCTGGACGGGTAGGAAGGGCTGGAGGAGCAGGCTGTCCACGGTGAGCCCCAGAGATGCCACAGAGCAGCCCTGTGGGCAGAATCCACCTTCCCGTTTCTCAGTGTCACGTCACATTGAACTTACTGAGTGAAGCCCTGCACCGTTGGAGGGGACCCCAGAACGCCATTCCGGAGGCACACGGGCCCACTGAAACCGTTTTCTCTGCATTCCCATAAATGGTCTGTGAAGCCCATTGGGAGCAATTCGCTCTTCTCGGGAGCCCTTTTCTGCCTCTGTGAAATGTCGTCGGTTTGTGTGAGGCAGTGCTGGTGGCTGCCTGCGAGCCTTGTGAGCCATGGTGGCTCATGGCCGCAGAGCCGGAGAAGGGACCCTGTCCTCAACAGCAGGTGCCCATCCCCGGTGTGCTGGCTGCAGGGATGTGCATGTGTGTCCTGCCTCCCGGAGCTGCCCTGTCTGGACTGTGAAGTCTGATTTATGTGGCTGCTCAGGCACTTATCAGAGACCAGTGTTGGGCACATAGTAGGTCCTCAGAAAGCATTAGCTCCCTTTCCTCTTTTCCCACTACTCCAACCAGTAGAAACCTATTCATTTCCTAAAAAATGGGAACTTTGGGAAGTTGATAATAACCTCAGACCAAAAAGCTGTGTCCTGGCCAGCACTGGAATGTTTGGGGGTTCTGTGGGGGTGATTCAGCCCAGTTTTATATGTGGCCAGACAGATTTGAGAAAGTGTGTGCGTTTGGGATGGTGTTTACACTCTGGATTAGGGAATGTGTCCTCTACAGCTGGTGCCCATACTTTCCTTGGACGGAGGCCAAAATGTGGAAGGAACTGAGAGGCGCAAGTCCGAGTGTGGTTGTGCCTGTGTGGGGCGGGGGATGTGCGCATGCAAACATGTGTTCTCTTAGCCACCCAGACCACCAGTGCCTCAGCTGTGGCCTGAGGCATTGCCTCCACGCTGCCTGGAGGGCTGGTGAAAGCCCAGATTGTCGGGCCCCACCCCAAGGTGGCAGATCTGCTGAGTCTGGGTGGGAGCCTGGGAATTGGCGTTCCTGCCAAGTCCCCAGCTGGAGCTGACGCACTGGTCCTCGGACCGAACTTTGAGAACTACTGACCTGGAGGAAGCCCACATGCCCCACCCGGCCTGGATGACTTCTGCTCGGGAGAGCTGGTCTTCACACAGGCACTCGCTGTTGCAGGAGCCCGTCGGGCCTGCCCATGGGGTTGCTGGGTCTAACAAGTAAGAATCCTGGAGACCCAGTTCAGTCTGGTTAATATAAGTATGTTTCAAGTGCGGCACAGGACGTACTTATACTAAAACAGTGTATTAGTGCTTGTCTGAAATTCAGATTAAATGGATGTCCTGTATTTAATCTGGCCACTGTTTAATCAGATTGGAGGTCGAGTGTCTGTGTCCACCCCTCCCACTGTTTCCCTGCGGTTGGTTGGGGAGGCTGTAGCTGCTGCTGAAACGAGCCCAAAGATGGTTTCGGTTTTTGGACAGGTCTACCCGCTGCCCCGAGCTCATCCGGTCATCTTCAGTCGGTCGCGGCAGGATGGACTTGGCTTGTATTCATGTTGGTTCTCTTGCTGGTCCACTGTTTTTCTCTTCGTTTCTCTCTCTTGCTCTTCCTTTCTCTCTCTCTCTCTCATGCTTTCCTCTATGCCGTCTCTCTTCTGGGGGCTCTTGAAGGAAGAACTCTCCAATGTGATGGGCCTGAACCAGGAAAGTCTGTCCTGGCAGTGAGAACAGAATCCAAAAGACAGGTGGCCTTAGGGCATCGGCAGGGAAGAGCAGCATCTGGCCCAGAGGTGGCTCGAGACCCCCCAGCTGGCTCGTCGCACACTGTGTGAAGATAACATTGGCCTTGGAGACTGCACCTGCCAGGGTCGGTATGTGTTGTGGCTGGAGTCGGGTGTGTCGGGCTTGATGCAGACAGAAGGCTGCGGCCACCATGAGCATCAGTGTGCCTCGAGAGGCGGAGAGGACCCGCGCCATCAGAGGCCTCCTGGAGACTTGGACGGGACAGCCATTTAAACGGCTCTGTTTGTCCCTCTCGCCTGCCAAGGCTGCCGTGACACTGAGAATGGAGGAACGGAGGAACAGAAGGCTGAGTGGCTTCCGCTCCCTTCCCCCTTCCCCTCCGGCCGTCTGCGGCCTTGGGCCTCTTCCTCCCTGGCTGGCACTCTGAATAGAGTGCAGGCCTGCTCTCGAGGAAGGAGGCTACAGACTCAGCGGAGCAAGCTGGCTCTGCCCCGCTGGTGGCCCTGGGGTCTGGCAAAGGGGGCCCGTGTCCCATCTCCTGTGCCCTCTGTGTGGCATGGAAAGTGATGCTGGGGTAGGAAGGACATTAGCGGGTGACTCTGGAGCCTGGTGGCAAGGGAGGGGTGAGGGAGCTCTCTCCCTGGTGCGCTCATGTTGCCTGCCTGGGACCCAGATCTGCCTTGGCAGGGCGAGCAGGTACTTTTTTCTTCTCTCAGAACAGGGACAGCTGTTCCGTTTGTGCTTGCCAGCGGCAGGCACAGTGTAGGACGGGATGTGTAGGTAGAGAGGGAAGGTAGGTGTGATGGATGCTGCTTCTCTGTGCCCACCCCTCCCGTGTCCCCTGTGAGGGAGGCAGGCAGGGAGGCTCCCCCCTCAGTAACCGGGGACATGGAGGGCAGGTCACATCACAGTCAAGGGCTGGACAGAGCGTGGTTTCCTGACAGCGCCCCCTCTGGCAGCAGCTGGGTTTCCCCTCTCCTCACGGAGGGTCCCACCTGGGCGGGACCTCCTCTGCCTCTGCTCCCTGGCTTGCTTCCTTTACAACCTCCTCTCCTCTGATCAAGGGGCTGTTCCTCTTTGTGGTCTGTTGTAGCCTCCTCATTCATTCTTTTGCTCTTCTAGCCTGGGGGCCCGGTGGCATTTTGAGAGGCCTCATGGGTGGTGAGGCTAGGCGGGACCCCAGGGTTCCCAGGGGCAGCGACTGGAACACTGACTTTGCAGAAGGGACGTGAGGTCGGTGTGTCTGGCAGGAGCGGGGCCATCTGGACGCTTGCACACCCACCGGTGGTGTGCTCGGTGGGCAGTGCGCTCCCGCAGGACCCTGGCCTGGTGGCTCTCTGCACTCTCTCCTGTCCCCATTAGCTGGGAATTCCTTCCTGACACCACAGGGATGCGCGTGCTGTTCCCATCCTCAGTCTCTCAGGGGCACAGCAGGGCTCAGTACACGTCCGCAGGAAGGGACCTACTGCCTGGTCCAGACCTGAGGGGCTTCGATGCAGAGATCAGCAGAGCCCGCCCGGGGAACATTGGTGAGACCGAGCAGGGTGACAGCAGCAAGTGTCCGTGCAGTGAAGTGCGGGGATGCCTTGTGCAGGAGCTGACTGTAGCAGGCATACAGAGGTGGGGAAACCCACGCGGTGGTGGTCCCTGGGGAGGGCTTCGCAGGGCAGGGTGGCAGGCAGGCCTGGGGAGGCAGCAGGGGCGAGTGGGCCCTGCATGTGGTTGGTTGGCATTGGAATGGTGCCTGTGTCTTGGCTGAGAGGTGGTGTTTGGAGGCCTCCTCCGCGGCAGGTGACGGGCACTTCAGCCTCTGCTGCCCTGCAGCTCCCACACTTTGCAGGAGCTCGGCTCTGGCTCCGGCTGACCACCTGCGGTCCCCTCAGTGCTGGGGCCTGACTCCTCCCTCCTTCCGGAGGGAGACATTTGGCCAATGCCAACAATGTGGCCTTTGACAGGTGCTGCGTGAGTTTCCTGGGGCTGCGGCAACCAAGTGCCACAAACCGGGGGCCCTGCAACAGGGATGTGTGCCCTCCCAGCTCCAGAGGCTGGAGGTCTGGCATTGGGCGGCCTCAGGAGCATCCGCCCGTGCTTTTCTCTCAGCTTTCGGGGTTGAGGCAGCCCTTGGTGTTCCTGAGTTGTGGGTGCATCCCTGCAACTGTAGCCTCCGTCTCCACATGCTGTGACCTGTGTCCCTGTGCCTCTTCTTACAAGCATACCAGTCACTGCACTGAGCCCACCCAGCTCCGCTGTTACCCGGCCTTGGTCATACCTGCAAAGAACTTATTTCCAAGGAGGGTCCTGTCACGGGCACTGGGGATAGGCCGACAGCATGTCTCTTTTGGGTGACACAACAGGTGCTTAGAGACTGCGTTTGCCTCCGGGTGCCCTGAGCCTGTAGGCGTCTTGGTGCCCCTCGGGTCTGCGAAGGCCTGGGCTGTGGCCGAGGCTGCCCCNCTCTTCTTACAAGCATACCAGTCACTGCACTGAGCCCACCCAGCTCCGCTGTTACCCGGCCTTGGTCATACCTGCAAAGAACTTATTTCCAAGGAGGGTCCTGTCACGGGCACTGGGGATAGGCCGACAGCATGTCTCTTTTGGGTGACACAACAGGTGCTTAGAGACTGCGTTTGCCTCCGGGTGCCCTGAGCCTGTAGGCGTCTTGGTGCCCCTCGGGTCTGCAAAGGCCTGGGCTGTGGCCCAGGCTGCCCCTTCTCTCCTCCTCCTAGCCCCCGGCCTTGGCCTCGGGGCTGTGGAGTGGGACCGACAGGCACTGGTCTCCCCAGTCAGAAGGGCGTCTTACTGTGTCAGGGCTGGAGGCTTGGTTGGAAAAGCTGCTTGACCCCACTTGGTGAAGCGGGTGGTGAGGTGCTGGAGGGTGTATTTATGGGCAGGAGGGAGGGCAGATCCCTTTTTCTTTCCTGGGAAAGACGCAATATGTGTGCAGCGTTGCAGGGTGCTGGCTCCGGAAGGGCCTTGAGGGCTTTGGCGCCGGAGTGGTGAGACCTGCCTGCAGGGGCGCCTGCCTGGTGCTGGAGGCCTGGGACACCGTCCTGCCTCTGCTGCTCTGCAGCTGGGGACCTTGGGTGCCTTGCTGAGCTCCTTGGAGGCTCAGCTTCCTCCTCGGTAATGGGGACAATTGAAACAGCGGTTGCCAGGCCCCACGGAGTTTTTTGTGAGGATTTGGTGATAAAAGGTGGCTGTGCACATGCGGTCATGAGACTGTGTCACCAGTGCCAACGAAGGGGCAGGTGGTGGCCGGTTACAGTGCCAGGGGAAGGAGAGGCTGATTCTACTTGGTGGAATCTGGGAACTGGTGGTTTGGGGTAGGGGAGGCTTTGCTCTGGTTCGGTGAAGTAGAGGTAGGCCGGGGACGCCCTCAGGGTGTCTCACCCTAGGGGACTCGTACCTCCTGGGGCAGGCTCTGTGGACCTCAGATGCACGAGGACAGAGTGCACGTGCCCCTTCTGTAGGTGGGAAGAGTGGTATGTGGAAGGATTTGGGCAGGAAAGTGGCACCTGGCTTCCCTGCCTGGGGCCTGGGTGCTTTTGGCAAACGCACTGTGGTGCTCTGCTCTTCTGTCTGAATGACCCAGCCAGCGTAAACCGTGCCTGGACTGGAGTCCGTGCCTAGGAGTCCTGTCCCCTAGGAGCGCCCAGCCTGAGCCCCCACAGCTTGGTGCGCCGTGTTCCCCCTCTCCTTCTCCCTCGCTTCCTCCACCCCAGGAAGCTGGGGGGCAGGGGAGCCCTCCGCCACAGAGGAGGTGGAAAGGCAGCCACACTAATCTGTCCTCTCCATGGGTCTTCTCTCAACACCAGGTCCCGGCTGGCGGACTTCCACACCAACTGTCGTGCCTCCTACCAGACGCTCACCAGCTGCCCAGCGGACAATTACCAGGCATGTCTGGGCGCCTACACTGGCATGATTGGTAAGCCACCCCTGCGTGCCCAGGCTCCGAGTGAGCGTGCCCAGGCTCACAGCAGCTGCTGGCTGCCCCCGTCTCAGCGGGCAGGGGCCCAGCGGCAGGCCAGGGGGCGGACAGCGTGAGCTCACCTTTCCCCGTGGCAAGTTGACATAGAGCTGCCGTGGGAAACTGGAGGAGAGGGTGGGTCTTCGTCATGGGGGCAGGGGTGCAGGGCCCTTGCAAACTTCGAGAAAAGAAGGGCAAGTAACACTGACGGCAAGTCGGGCTCCCTGGGTGCTGCGCTAAGCAGTTCGCGTGACCGTCTAGTTCTCATAACAGCACTTGCTAGGGAGGCTTTGGGGCGTCCATTCCACAATCAGGGAAACTGAGGTTTAGAGAAGCAGAGTCACTGGCCCAGGCTGGCCTGGCTCATAAATGTTGGCACTGTGATCCGAGTCTAGGACGCAGCCTTGTCGCACTCACTGCAGAACACACTCTGCCGGTGCCCAGGAGAAAGCAAGGGCTGCACTCTGGGAGGCCAGCTGGGTGTCTGTGTCGGTCACCTGGGTCTTTCTGTCCCTGCTGATCCCTGGGTTCCCTGGGACAGTCACACTCAGAGTTTGGTCTGTGAGTTGGGACATCTGTGTGTTCGGGGCAGGGGGCAGCGGGGAGGGAGGGAGGTACCCCGAGCCTCTTGACTATGGTGCCTGGGGTCTAGGGACCCAGAGAGAAGGTCTCACTGCTCCCCTCTTCTTTGCCCCTCTTCTCCCGGCCCAGGATTTGACATGATGCCCAACTATGTGGACTCCAGCCCCACGGGCATCGTGGTGTCCCCCTGGTGCAGCTGTCGTGGCAGCGGGAACTTGGAGGAGGAGTGTGAGAAGTTCCTCAGGGACTTCACCGACAACACCTGCCTTCGTGAGTCCTGCAGTGCCGTCCTCCCCAGGAGCCCCTCCCGCCCCTGTTTCTCAGAGGCTCTCTGGACGTGGCTGGAGTTGGTCCCATCTTCTTCCCCTGGGGCTGCCAGGAGCTGGGTGTGGCCTGTGGAGACCTCGGTTCAGGCACCTGGAGTGTCACAGCAGAGCTGTCCGTGGGCCAGCCTCAGTTTTCCACATGAGGCCCCGCGCCTGTGTCACTTCAGGGTTGAAGGTTTCTGGTCTGTTAGCGGACGACTGCAGGCAGGCTCCTCTGGGGACAGCCCTGTGGTGAGGATCTCCCTGTCTGTCACTTCTCCCTCTAAGGATCATTTTTAAGGGCCCCATTGGAATCAGTGACTTTTTTTCCAAGTCACCAAACTCCTAATCCAAAGGGTAGAGAGCAGGGTGGCCGTAGGCTCTGTCTGCCCCCACCTCTTCAGACAGACCCTTTGCCGCCCACTTCCCTTCCCACCGTTCTCCCCTCTGCCCACCTGTCCGGGCTCTCTTCTGTGCGGCACCCGGCATTCAGAGACACAAGTCACTGTGCCCGTCGTGGACAGCTTTGCAGCCCGACCCAGTCTGGACGGTCACAGTCCAGGGGAAGGGCCCTCGCAGGAGCCAGGGTGGGGTGCCCAGCTCAGTCCGCAGCAGTGAGCCCCTGTAGGCTTCTCAGAGGCTGACCCGTTGAGGGATGGTGGCATTGGACAGCTGAAGAGGCAGGAGGGCAGAGCGAGCTGCGGGAACCGCAGACCGCGGGGCCTTGCTACAGAGCACAGGGGCACCGGCAGTTGTCTGGACAGGAGGAGAGTCCTCCCCCGAAGGGGGTCCGGTGGTCCCCACAGGTGTCAGGGTGGCAGCGTGGGCCACGGCAGGGCTCAGCCCTGGGTGCTGGGCGCAGATCTGCATTTCTGATGGCTCGCTGTCTGGTCTGGTGTGGAGGGGTAGGGTGGGAGTGTGGTTCTGACCGGTGGGTGTGCACTCGGGGAGTAGTGGCCGTCACAGGAGAGGACAGTGGCGGCTGTGAACTGGAGCAGTGTGAAGGGGTGGAGGGGAGATATGGAGTGGAGAGGTATGCAGGAGGTGGGCTCAAATGACAGCAGGTGGGTGCTAGGGAGGTGCACTAGGCACCCGGGCGGGGAGAGGAACACTTCACGGCTGGAAACCCAGGGAAGATGGTATGGAAAGGATGGAGTGGTGCCCGCTCAGGTGGAGATGTGATGCGTTTGAGGACGTGGAGGTGGAAATTTCCTCAGCTGTTTGGTGATAGGGCCACGTCTTGGGGACCGAGTTTTGTCCAGGAGGCTCCATTGATGTAGTTCCCAGTGAGTTAGTGCCACTAACAGGGTGGGAGCCGGGGAGGCCACCAGGGATGGGGGGGGGCTGTGGGGTGCCAGCAGCGAGGACCCAGAGGCAGCCGAGTGGCAAAGGAGCCAGGAGAACCTGCACCTGGGGACTGAGGGTGGGGGGCTTCTGCAGCGGGTGTGGTCTGCAGCCCTGGACGCCACTGAGGAGGGGGTGCTGGCTGCCCTGAGCTTGGCCTGTCCCTCTCACCGGGCTTTCTATGCTCCCAGCACCCTCCTCTCCTCATCACCTACATTTTCTTCTGTTCCCATCTCGTCTTTTTCAACCTCCCTCTTGTCACTTCCTCCTGTACACATGAGGCCCTGTGTTTGAAGGAGAGCCTCAGCACAGTTAAGTCTGGACAGCTACAGTCTGTCCCAGCCGGGCACACAGGGCTGAGATGGGGAGGGCAGAAGTGGCAGAGGTGGCCCCTGATTTCTCTGCGTCAGCCTGCTCTTGCCCCCTGCAGGGAACGCCATCCAGGCCTTTGGCAACGGCACAGATGTGAACCTATCCCCTAAAAATCCCTCGTTCCCAGCCACACCGTCCCTGAGGGTGGAGAAAACGCCTTCTTTGCCTGATGATCTCAGCGATAGCACTGGCCTGGGGACCAGCATCATCACCACCTGCACATCTGTCCAGGTGAGGGGGCATGGCTTCGCAGCTGGGAAATGAGCCAGGGCAGGCTGAGGGCCCAGAGAAGCACATGATGTCAGAGGTGGGTGTGGGAAGTTAGCAGGCGGGGGTGCGCAGGGGCTGGTGGGGGCTAGTTTCCCACGTATTCATTCTGGGGCATTCACCTGGCAGGTGCCCAGCTCCTGCTCTGTGATGGGCTTGTACTGGGTGGCATGGGGTGCAGGTGGAATGGAATGGTCACTGTGCATTAGCTACCTGCTGCTTCCCAGGTGTGTGCCAGTGGACTCTACCTACTTCATTGGATTCTCTCACAGTGAGGTGCCAGCGTTCCTATTTGACACATGGGACCTGACCAGAAGGCTCAGGCAGCCTGCCCCAGGTGTCCCAGCTAGCTAGAGGCTGCAGCAGAGCCCACCTGCATCTGACTCGGAGACCCATGGTGACGGTTCCTGTGTTCCTCCACCCGATGTGCATTGTGCACTCGGCGTGAGATGCTAGAGAGACGCTGGTGAATGAGCGTGCCACAGCCTGGGTTCTGTGGTCCTTGTGGTGTTGTCCGAGGTCAGACAGTTGCACGAGTGAGAAGCATGGAGAGCGGCCAGTGCCACGACGGGACACGGTGGCACTGTGCAGGCACGTCACAGGGCTCCCCACTCAGGCTCTCCCTCTGCCCTCCAGCCTCACGCGGGAGCTGCAGTGCATTCTTGGCTTAGGAGGCTCGTTGTAGTCCAAACACACTCGTGCACTCAGTGACACATACTCACATCCACACATACCCTCTCTCACACACACAGCTGGAACAAAGAGTTTGAAATGGGACTGAGTGCAGACTTTTGGGGGGACCGTGGAGGGAGGGACAGGGCGGTGGTGGGTGGTGTGGTGCAGTGGGGGTTCCAGGCAGGGGTTGGGACTGGACTGTCTCAGAAGGTGGTGGAGGCAGGATTGGAAGCACGGCCTGGGCATGGGTGTGTCATGGGTGTTCCCCATGCAAGGGGAACAAGGCCTGGCAGTGTGTCAGGCAGTGATGACACTGTCTGAACGGGACCTGGGCCCATAGGACCCAGCGTGGGTATGTGTTCACCGTGGAGGTGCAGTCATGCTGGCAGAATGAGGCCTGGAGAACTGGCATACAGTGTGTGGCTAGTTGGAGGTATTCCATCGTGTGCTTGAAATTTGCTGAGAGAGTAGACGCTGGGCCTTCGCCGTTTCACCTCACACGCACACGCACACGCACATGCACACAGAAAACAGTAAAGGTCAGGGGTATCTTGTGTGCTGAGTATTTCTCAGTGAACACATGTATGCGATCATTAGGATGTATGAGTGAAATACACAGGGGCGGGCAAAAGCAGGTTTGCAGCTGTGAGTCTGTGAAACAGTTTATTCTCGAATCATTTATTAAGTATAATGCTTTCCAAACGGACACCTGTAAACCTACCGTGCCCCACCCTGAATGCAACTTCTGATGGTTCATTATAACTGCAGTCAAATTGGAAAGAGAAACCCGTTCATGGTGAGCAGGGGTGGGCCTGGCGGAGGCCTTCGGGTCCCCGGGCACCCACTGCACCACAGGGCCGGGGGCTGGTACTGTGCTGGTGGCGAAGCCCACCCCTTCCTGCCCACTGGGCTCCACATGTGCTCACGTCAGACTCAGCAGGTGCTCTTCCCTGTCCCTTGCCCTGGTCAGGTCACCCCTCCTGATTTGGGCGGAGGTGGCTGCGTCACCCTTGGGCAGGTCCTAATTACACCGAGCATGCTTGAGTGGTGGCCGGCGGGGCTCGGAGGCCTGCCGCGCAGAGAGCCACCTGCTCAATTTCATGCTAGAGTGGTGGGCAGCTCGAGTAGGCAGCTTGGCTGGGTCAGGGTTGTGCCACCTGTTGAGAGACCTTGCTCTGGCGTGGCCCACATGTCCCTCAGACCCCGTCTGCCTCCCTGTGTGGCCCATCCTCCCCCACCCTGTCGGGGCGGGCTCACCCCTGGAGATGCTGATTCAGCAGGTGGCTCTCACTGTGACCCACTGAGGGTGTGCAAAGGTCAAAGCTATGGTCTCCTGCTTCCTGAAGCCCCTTTAGTGCCTGAGGACTCTGACTCCCTTCCCCCCATTTTACCTTAGAAGTCTGCAGAATTGTTTCCTGGCTCTGATTCACCTTGGCCTGATTTTCTGCAGCCCCCGCCTCTGGGGGCTTGTCTGACCCGTGGTTGGGTCCTGGTGGAGTCCCTGCTTGGTCCGGACATGTGCTGATGGGCGTGACGGTGCCTGGTGGGCTGAGGAACATGGTGGTTGGGCTCATGAGTCCCAGGAGCTGGGCTGGGGAGGCGGCCCACAGGGGCGCCCCAAGGCCTGGCCCCCGAGATCCTCCTCTTGGGGTCTGTTGGTCCCGTGCCTCTGGGCAGGACAGCTGGGGACAGCCAACCCAGGCAGAGAGGGAGAGATGCAGACCCTCATAGGTTTCAGTGACAGTCTTATATTTTTTTAAATTCTTGCCTGAGGAGAGATGAGCATTTATTGATTTTAGAGAGAGAGGAACGGGGAGAGGGAGAGAGAAATGTGGATGTGAGAGAGAAACATTGACTGTTTGCCCACCATACAGGCCCCAACCGGGGCTCAAACCCACGACCTCAATATGTGCCCTGACCTGGCTTCACACCCGCAACCTTTTGATGCACAGGATGGCCCTCCAACCACCTGAGCCACCCGGCCAGTGCCTTGGTGACAGTCTTTTTAGTGAGCACCTCCTGCTGCATGCCAGGGTGGGGGTGCAGGTGAGTGGTGCTCTCACCTTGGCGGAAGGCTGTTTGGGTGGCTTGTCGCCTCTGCAGCCCACTCCCCCTCCCTCAGCCTCCTGGTTTGGAAGGACTCCATGGTAGCTGCTGTGGGGTCCTCAGCAGGACAGCAACCATGGCTACAGAGGTGTCCTCGAGGGAGGGAAGAGACAGGAAGCTGAGGTCAGGGTGGCAGAGAGTGGAGGAGGCTGTGCCCCTTCCCCAAGGCACCTCTATCCTCGCCCCAACCCACAGACCTGGGCCCTTGGAGGAAGCCTTAGGGGCCCTTCAGTGACCCAGAGATGGCAGCCGGCTGGGGACCTCATGAGTGAGTGGGTGTCAGGGCCAGATGGCACTCTGAGACCTCCTTCTTAAATCCCGAAGGACTGGAGCCCAGTGAGGACTGTTACTTGTCCCCAGCCCTGAGCTCCAGGGCAGTTTCCTCCTGGCTGCACTGTGCTGCCTGCCTCCCCCCTACTCCCCCACTCCTGTGCCCCCACTTCCCCCTGCTCCCCCCTCCCCTCCCCCTGCTTCCCCAGGAACTCTGGGGCAGATGGGCTTTGCTCTGGGACTGGAAGAACTCTGATCCTCCTGAGGGGCTGCTGAGCAGACCACGTGGTGTCCACAGAGGGGCTGGGAGCGGGGGGCCCGAGTGGCCCTGTTGTGGGGCATCCTGGTGCTGTCTCCAGTTCTGCTGTGCTTTGCTTCCACTCCCAGCTGTGCCCTGACTGGGTAACCCTGCCCAAACGGGACTCCATGACAGAGTCTGTAGAATGGCCTTTCTCCCCTCTATCCACACATGCACAGTGCGAATTTCCCCGACGGTAGGGAATCTGTGGAGGACGGCCAGCCTTGAACCCTCATCGAAGGCCCTTGGATTCCGAAGTCCAGCAAGGCCATGCCATGATGCAGGCCCGCAGTCCAGCCAAGTGGGCACCGGTCAGTCCCTCTGAGCAGAGTGCTCTCCTTCTCTTCTGCCCCTGTTTGCCTGGGTGTCACCTCACGGGGTGGTGTCCCTGATCTGCCCAGGGAGAGCTGCCCTCTGCTTCCTCCCGCTCCCGCTTTGCCTCACGGGGGCCTGTCACCGTGCGTTCTGCCCGATGCTCCCACGTGAGCGTCCCTGGAGGACTGGCTGCATCTCACCCGCTGTGTGGCCCTGGGTGACCCAGTGTGCAGTGCTCAGCCCGGAGCTGAGCTCCGTACAGGGAGGGAAGGAACCCAGAGTCCCCAGTCCCTCAGTTCTCTAGTCTAGAGAATGGTCTGTTCTCTAGTTCTAGACTAGAGAACTCCCCGCTCTCTAGTCTAGAAAACGGTCTGTTTATGGCTCACGAGCAGCTCCTGATTTCATTTTCCGCCCTCTCGTGACGCCCCCTGTGTGTCGTGAGTGTATGGGATGAAGTCTTCTGATGAGAACGCAGGAAGATCAGGCGGAAAGCCCTTGAGTCATCTGATGGCCCTGGGCCAGGACGGTGCTCTGTGGATGGGAGAAGACTTGGCCTGGGTTAGCACCTCCCTGGCCCTGGTCTGTTCCCAGTAGCCTTGGCACTCCTGTGTGTCTCACCCTTCCCTGTGCTAAGGGGCCCCAGCAACACCAGCTCCTTTGCTTTCTGTGTCTCCACCGGCCAGTGTCTGTTCTTCCTCTCTACCCTGCCCGCATGTGTGAGGGAGTAAAAAACGTGTTTGGAGGGGTTGCCACCCCCCCTGCCACCACACACCTGCATGGGCTGAGCAGCCAGCAGCCGCCCACCCCCGTTTCCTCCTCACTCCAGCTATTTCCTGACGGGTCTCTTACCTAGTGCACAGGCCCGTGGATGTCAGTGTGGGGTCTCCGTCCTTTGTTAGTGTATCTGTTAGGCACACATTTCTGATTTGTATATATGGCTCGTTACCAAGCTTTGAGAGACTTGTGTGCGTTCCTCACTTTCTTCCCTCCTTCCAGCTCTCCCTCATAGCCACTCATTTATTCCTCCATCTGTGCATTCATGCATTTATGCAACACAACTTCCTTCTGTGTGCCGCTGGATTCCAGGCACTGAGGCTGACAGGCTTCCTAGGCCGGTACCTTGGTCCTATACCGGTGGATGGACATGCTCAGATAACCATGGGGAGGAAGTGATGGGCACACAAAAAAGACGGTCCTGTGCTGTGGGATCCAGCACAGGGAGGGCTGGTCTGGGCTGGCAGCGGAAGCAAAGGTGCCCCCACTGCTAGACCTGGCAGAAAGGGAGAGCTGGCCACGTGGAGATGTGGGCGCGGCCTGGAGCGGGAGGGCACCCCAGGCAGAGGGGCGAGTAGAGCCGAGGCAGGGAGTCAAGAAGGCGCAGACGGAGTAGGGGGTGGGCGGGCCAACTCTGGCTGGCTGCCCTTTCGCATAAACCATGTTTTATTGGAACAACACCATACCCTGTTGTTCACACACTGTCCGTGCGTATGGCAGGCAGGCATCGAGTGCCGGCCCTCTGGGGAGCAGCGTTCGCTGCTCCGGGTCTGGGGACCGCAGCTGGTGCATCTGGGCCAGAGCCCAGAGCGCTGACCTGGAGGGAGGGGTGGGGTGAAGCCTGCCGAGCAGGTTGAGGTGATGAGTGTTGAGGGGCTGTGGGAAGCTTCTGAACAGGGAGTATGGCGACTAGATGGAGAACTGTGATTTAGGAAGACATCTGACAGCTGGTGGGGACTGGTTGGCAGAGGAGAGAGACTGGGCGGCTGTTTGAGATCTTGGCGATTGTTAGGTAAGAAAAGGAGTTGAACTAGGGGAGTGGGAAGGAGGAGCTGTGAGCTATTGGGGGTGGGTGCATACAGCAGGGAGGTGACCAAGGGCACTGAGATTGGGAGATGGGGCCTGGGCTCCACCAGCAGGGACACAGAGCAGAGCCACAGTGCCTGGGCTCTAGCAGCATTTTTCCCATAGATGCACCGACCTTGGGCTTGGTCCCTGCACCTGGGCCAGACCAGCGAGGCTCTGGGATTGCCAGACCTGGCCGGGGAGTGCAGACTGAGGTGGGCAAGGAAGCGGAGGAAGACGATAACTTCCTTCCCAACTTAAACCTTGCCTTTGCCGCCATCCTCCCTCTGAGTCTGCGTCCCTTCCCCAGTTCTGGTTCCCCAGTGCCACCTGCACAGCCAGCTCTTTTGTGCTTCCCAAGTTGTGGTCACCTCCAGGGCCAGGCCCGCCTCTTCCGGCCCAGCAGCCCAGGCGTGTGTCCTATGGTCACTGCAGAGGCGTAGACCTTGAGCTTGCCTCTGGGGCAGGAGAGGCTCAGAGTAGGGTTGGGGGCAGGGGCTGGGACAGCCGGCCTCTGATGCCCTAGCCTTGTTCCACTGGAGTCCAAGCTGAGAGGTGGGTGTTGGGGGCAGCCTGGGGCAGGGCAGGGCCTGCAGCCTGGGGTGGGGTGGGGCAGGGGATGGCTCAGGGGAAGGATGCAGCCTATTTTGCTCCTGCTGTTTATTGAACTGGGGTGTGAGCAGGGCTGTGGCCATTCATCTCTGGAACCCCTGGTGGGAGGGAGCACTGGGGGAGAGTTCATGGTCAGGAGGAAGGCCAGGAATTGGACCCCCCTGTAGCTTTCGAATTAAATGATGGATCTTCTTTCTGTCTGCGCCCCACCCCTCCCATGTGCCACTTCCAGGAAAAGGCGTCGATGGACAGACAGCACACCATTCTGTGTGCCCAGGAGTGGGTGAGGGGTTTTGGGGTTGCCTTGGGAGAGGTCACGGCAGCCTGGGCTGTCTGCTGCCTGTTTCCGGGAAGCCAGGTGGTGTTCACCTGGGGCAGACTCTTCCCGTCTTTGCTCCCTGAGCTATTATTGGATTGGAGAAGAGGGCAGAATGCCCGGGGCTCGCCTTCCTGCCCTCCTCCCCGGCCCTCCCTGCTCTCCTCACAGGCCCTGCATTAGGGGGCCAAACTAAGATTGCTTGGCGTCACTCCCTGTGGAATTAAGGAGGCCTTACATTTGTGCAGAGTTGTGCTGTCGTCACGTGGGTCAGTGAAGTACATCTGTCTGTCTGTTTTATAGATGAGGAAACTGAGGATCGAGCAGACGGAGGGACTTGTCTTGGGTCCTTGGCTGAAACAGACTGGAGCCCAGGGCTCTGGCCTCAGGCCTTCCTTCCTTTCTCTTGTTAAGGGGCATCTTGTGGGCGTGGGGTGGGGTTGGTGGTCACCAAGGGTTAGACCCTTCCATATACAAGAACAGGCTGGAGGGGTCTGAGACAACATCTGTGCACTAGACCTCATAGCGCCCAAGGGAAGAACTTTAGGACAGCCCAGACGCCTCCGTGTCTCTGCCTTCGGCCCAGGAGTGTGCGGCCCTCAGCCCTGGGGCCTGCAGAACACGGTGTCGCTGGTGCATGAGACTTCCTGCGAGTGCTGTGGAAAGTGCATCTGTGATGGGGCACTGACGGGGTGTGTGGGGGGCTCCTGTGCCCCATCTTTATGGAGGCCAGTGCTTTCCCCTCCCCGAGTCCCTGTGGCCCTGGTTGGAGACCACAGCAGCCCTGGGCTCCCTCGGGGCTGGTCCAGGGTGGTGTGTGTGCTTTCTCATTGTGATGTGGGTCCGAGGAGAGGGTGAGGGCGTCCTCCTCCGGTCCTTCTCCTGCTCCTGTGTTCCCTGCTCCCTCCCCTCTTCTTCCCCCTCTGCTCCCTCCTCTGCCTCTTTCCATCACCCTCTGTCCCTCCTCCATCCCCCTGGCTTTCCTCTTCCTTCCCCTGTGCTCTGGTCTCTGTGGAAGCTGCCTTTCCCTTTTCTCCCTGTTCCTCCCTCTCCCACTTGCTCTTTCTGACTCTTTCCTCCTTCTCTCCTGCCCTTTCCCTCTCTAACAGCTGACAGTGCTCCCTCACTGCCCCTTGCAGGAGGAGCCTGTCAAGTTCTATTGGCGCTGACCTTCGTGACCCAGCCACAGGCCAGGCTGCGCCAGTGTCCACACCAGATACCCTGTCCCAGCCTGGCCTAGCCCTCGGCCCCAGCCTCCTGTGGGCTGCTCTGGGGGTGCTGACCTCGGTGCTGCCCTCCAGAGCCTGCAGCGTTGGGGACCCTGAGCCCCTGACGGCTGGCGATGCATCACAGAAGGTGGTGTGGCCAGGCCGTCTGATGGAGCTGTTTTCTCAGACCTATTTATTTTATATGGTAGACTATTTATTAAAACAATTCTGTGCATGACTTCTATATCAAAAAAGTGGAGCTGCGTCAGTGAGCTGGGGGTGAGGACCTTGGTCTGGCTGGCTGACCACACAGGCTTGAGATTTAGGGAGTGCGGTGGGGAGGGCCTGCAGGAGGGAGATTCACCTGCTGCCCTGGAACCAGGAGGGCAGGAAAGGAGGCCAGAAAATGCAGGCGCTGGACTGGGTGGCCCAGAGCTGGACAGGCCTCAGGATGGCACAGGCGGGGACTGGCAGGGCTGGGAGCTGCCCAGGGAAGTGACCAAGTAGAGGTGAAGGTTGGAGGCAGTCAGGCAGACGATGGTGGCAGCACAGTCCCTGGGGTGGCGTGCGCACGTCCTTCTGACAGCTGCCTCCCACAGTCCTGGCTGGGACTGCCCTTGGTCCTGGGTGGTAGAATCCAGCCCGTGGGGCCAGAGGCCTGGGAGCACATGCCCTTTCCAGGGTATAGGTTGGTACCTGGCTGGGCGGGGTCACTGGCGATGTGGTCTTGGGCAGGATCCTCCAGGTCTGGTCCTTAGTTCCAGTGGGGACTCCTCATCACCGAGGTCACATCACCATCTGCAGTGACCCTGCCCTTGGCTGGACCTCCATGTGACAGCTGGAGTTCTGTGTAGCTGACCAGATGCCCTGGGTGGTAGATTGCCTGTGATGTCCCAGCAATTAGTGGTATGTCTGGCCAAGAGCAGTGATGGAAGTGTAATTTCATGGGCTTCCCAGTTGCTTCTGGTGGCCGGAGAGTCCCCACAGTTGCCTTAAGAACCAAGCCATTTGAAGCCAGGATAGCAACAGCACGTGCCCAGCTGGTTCCCGTGGACCCCTGCTGTGATGATGGTCACGGAGGCCTGTCCTTCGCGCGCACCCTCTGGTCCTGCATCCAGGCGCTCATGCCTGGGGTGTGGAACCCCGAATCATCACCACACCAGCTTCCCCTTCTCATTCTTCACCCTGACCACAGACCTCCAGGTGCCACACACCTGTGTAGGTGGAAGGGCTAGCACTCGGCACGGTGGCCAGATGGCTGCCTAACGTGCACTGGTGGCAGATGTCACCAGTCAGCTCTCCTCCCCTTGAACCCAAATGAGGACTCATGGTCTTCCTGGAGCTGGCACTCAGATGCCAGTTCTGACCCATGGCAGGCAGGCATTCATTCATTCACTCACTCACTCACTCATTCATTCATTCTTTCCTGTATCTAGTACGATGTTACTCAGCTGCTGTTATGGGCCAGACACTGGTCAGTGTGAGGACAGGAAGGCCGGGTCTCTGCCTCATGGAGAGGAGCTCTGGGTGTGGGAGACAGACCTGCGAGCGGCGGATCACTAATCACCTGTAGGATGGAGAGCAGTTAGAGCTCTCTCCTTCAGGAGTGCGGAGGATGCCAGGGTGAGGCCTGTGGGCGGGGCCAGTGCTTTGCACGTGTGCTCTGGGCCTCATGAGCTCACACAGGCTGGCAGGGCCCTGGACTGTGGGGCCTCCTCTGAGTGATGGGGCTGAGCTCGACCGGAGACCCAGCCCATCCTTACTAGTGCCCTCTTCCCCACAGGAGCAGGGGCTGAAGGCCAATGGCTCCAAAGAGCTGAGCATGTGCTTCACAGAGGTGAGTGGGGGCAGAGTGCGGTGTTCGCAGGGGACTGGCCACAGGAGGCCCTTTCGGTGAGTCTCAGACTCAGAGCCCTCAGACCCCGTTGCAGGCTGGGCCAGCTGAGCTCCTGGTCCACCTGCACCTCAGTGGGCATGCGCTCAGCTGCCGGGGCAAGGGTCCTTGGCTGTCTCTTTGGGAGAGGCACGAGTCGCTGCTCTGAGCAGGGGCCCTCCCGTGCCTTCCTGACTCCTTATTAGAAATCTAGTCTGTCTGTAACTTAGATGAGGAAAAAGGCCGTGTAAGATTCAGCAGGAGGGGAGAGCGCAGTCAAAACTAGTCAGGGGACATTCATGGAGGAGGAGCGGTTCGACCCCACTCAGGAGTAGGACGAAGAGCTGCTCACTCCTCTCCCCTCAGGAAGGTCCTCGGGGCCCTGGGAGCTGCTTCTCCCTGAGATCGTTATACCACACCCTCTCCCCTGGCCTGCGTCTGCGGACCTTCTTCCTCACTGGGCAGTGTCACCCAGGTTCTTTTGGGGACCGTGGCCCTGCCTTCCCCAGCTTGGGGGCTCAGCCCAGCTCCCTGGAAGCCTGGCTCCGCCTCCAAGCAAGAGTGGGAAGGCAAGTCCCCTGGGTGGGCTGGGAGGGCCGGGGCATGGGGAGGCCTTTCTTTTGTGGGCTCCCAGCCCCGCTGACTCGCTCGGTTGGTTTGTCTTTCATGGTCTCTTTGCTTCTGTCTCCCCTCTGCCGTGGCCTCAGCTCACCACCAACATCATCCCAGGGAGTAACAAGGTGATCAGACCCAACTCAGGCCCCAGCAGAGCCAGACCGTCAGCCGCCTTGACCGCCGCCTCCTTCCTGGTGTTGAAGCTGGCCTTGTAGGCTCTGGGCGCTGCGTCTGGAGATTTCTGAAAGCTTTGTGGACAAGAGCACCCGCCTGATGAACTGGAAACAGACACACACACACACATGCACACATGCACACCTTGCAAAAATTTTTTCCCACCTTGTCTCTGAATCTGTCTACTCCTAGGTTTCCTCTCTGGAGAAGTTTTTCTAAACCAGACAGACAGCAGGCGGCCAGCCTGAGAGCCACCGGGAGGTGCCCTGGCAGGGGCACCCCAGCTCCGAGGAGGGCACAAGGGTGTAGTCGTGCCCTGTACTTTCTCCTGGCCTTTTCTTCTCTGGACCCTGTTGCTGGAAGAAACCAAGATGGGACCCGGCAGCCCAAGGGACTTGTGGCCATCCATGCCTGATGTGGCCGGGGCGGGGCTGTGTCTGCCGATCTTCTCAAGTTGCCCAATTGGGGACTTGCTGGGGCTAGCAGGGGGTGTCAGGGGGAAGAGCATAGAGGCTGGTCCCTGGGGTCCAGTTGGGCTTTTGTAGCACCTCCACTTGACTTCAAGGGTGGCATTTATTTTGCCCCCCGCATCCCCCCCTCCGTGGGTTGGGCGGGTCTGATTCTGACTTGCAGAGGGCTGTGACAGGGAGGTCCCCCTCCCCCAACTGTAGCATCGGGGGCTGGGCTACTCAGCCCACCTGGGAGAACCCCTGGGGTTGGGGAAGCAAAACTTGGGCGCCATCTCAAGGCTGCGGCCTCCTCCTTGGAGGCAGGAAGTTTGAAATCAAAGAGAAACGATTCTTTTGGTGGGTCTCTCTCTCTGGAGAGAGGGGCTGCTGAGAGGGGCGGAAAAGACATGGGGACATCCCCTGCCCCGTACTCTGGGCTCTGCAGCTCTCTCCTCCCTCCCTCCTTGTCTTTACTCATTTCTGAGACGTACACCAACTGTATGTACATGACGTCGTTCCCTTCTCAACATATATGTATATACACATCATATACATATACTGTGTGGTTTTCCCCTTTTTCCTTTTTTAAGAAACAAACCTATCACAATAACACCCCAACAGATGAGCAAAATGTATTATTGTAAAGTTTATTTTTTTTATAACATTGTCTATGATGGGATCCAAGGAGGTGGACTCCCTGTGTCCCCGCCGGCCAGCTGCTGGGCTGGGGAGGGGCTCCTGATCGCGCTCACGCCGGCCCAGGCCCCAATAAACGTCCTAGGAAGCAGCTTCTCTCTCGCCTCGCTCCAGTGTGCCTTGCTCTGCCAACAGCAAAGTCTGGTTAACTTAAAGACTGGGGTGGGGAGGCGGCTCACAGCGTCAGTGGGAGGTAGGGGACCAGGGAGGCGGGGACGGGGGCCAAAGGACATCTGAAGGGCTTGATGGCAGGATCGACAGGCCCCGAACACTGCCTCCTGTGATGAATGACTGCCGACTGTCACCCAGCTGGCTGCACTGGGACCCTGCGCCTGCCTCCCGCCATTTTGGGGAGCGATGATACATCTCTTCTGGCACCCGGATGGGAAATAAGCCCTTGGGTTGCATGGTGGGGAAGAGGAAATTTCCCAAGAAGAGATGGAAGTGCCATGAGGAAGGGAAGAGTGGATTCTGAACAGCTTTACTCCACCTTAAAACATCTCCCAGGCATCATGTGGCTCAAATTTCACCATTAAGTATTCATTCCTTTGGTGGAGATGAGTCCTGTTCTCTGTGATCCTCTCAAGATGTGTCAATAAAACCGGGAAGAATAAAATGTTACTATTTTAGTGTTAATTAGCTTAAATAGTTTGAATGAGTCTTGGTAACATGAAGACAAGTGGGCTAAGACATTGAGATTGGGCTTGGGGGCGGTGCAGATAAGGGGACAGGGACAGTAGAAATGTCAGGAGACCAGTAGCGGCTGTCAGATGTAGGTCTTGAATTATCTCTCTTTTGGGAGAGTCACCACGTGCCTTTACCCAGAGTCAGCAGTCTGTGCAGTGAACGCTGCTGCCGGCCCCCTGGGGACCTGCTGTCTGGGACGTGCACTGTCTGCAAGCCTGTGCCACCCCGCATTTTCTAGGCTCCAGTACCTTGTCAAGTTGGAACCACATAGGAATGTCGCTCCCCTTGCTGGGAAAGCTTCCAGCCTGGGGTGAGATTGCTCAGCCGAGAACATTGGCCTGCTGCCCTCCATTCAAAGCAGCCGAGCCCCCTGTGGCTGAGGATCCAAGGAGGCAGGTCCAGGAGCTTGGGATTTGGCATCCAGCGAGCAGCGCCCTGGTCCTGTGCTGACCAGGTGGGGGGCGTACTGCCGGCCTTGTTCAAAGACCAGACAGGGTTACGTTCTTGGTTTCCTGTACCCCTGCCTTTGCCTTTATAACCTGCTTGGCAATATGGGTTTCTCGAGACAGCCCAAGCCCTGCCCTGATTTGACCCTCAGGCCCCAGCTGGGCCCTGCTTTCTCCACCAGGCTGTCTTGTTACCAGGCAGCTCTGGGCCTCCCCGGGTGGCTGACTCTTGCCAGCCACTTGGCTCCTGCTCATGGCCCACCTGCTTACTGAGATGCCCACCCCGGAGCCCCAGTGCTGCCTAGCTGCTGGTCCTCGGGCCCAGGGTCTGATGGTCCACCCTCTTAACTGTGTGCCAGCAGGCTGTGTGTGTGCCTGTGTCTGCACGCATGCGTGCCTGTCCCTCGGTCGGCCCTCTCCAGCTGACTGCCCGATGCTCGTATAAGACACACATAAGGGCCAAGCTCCTGTATGTCCTGCTGGCCAGAGAAATTCTTTACCAGCCCCTTCTAATCCGTGATGTGAATTTAAATTGGGCTTTTTCTCCAAGGATGCAAGGGGCTACATTAATTGCTCATGCACCCTGGGATAATAAAGGGCACATATTCCTAGCCTGTTGCCTACTCTTTTAAGTGTCAGTAGGGGCAGATATTTGTCTTTTAAAAGGGGGTTACATTTTTAGTTTTATTTTTTAGGAAAAACTAGTCATTTGGTACCAAAAATGGAAAGTAGGTTTGGGAACATTCTCTGTGGCTGGTTTAAGTGGTGGAGAGGCTGGTGGTTTCTAGACACCTGTTCAGCCTTGGTCGGCCTGCCTGCGAAATTGCGTTAGCTGATACTTAAGGTCCTTCTAAACCCTAAACGCGCTCCAGGGGGCAGGAGGAGGGAGGGGAGGGAGGAGAAGAGCGGTTTCCCGCCCGGCGACCCCTCCTGTCTGAATAGTGGCCCCAGTCTGCCTGGCTGACCACTTGGAAGCTTTAAGTTCTGATGTGTTTCCAAAAACCCAGCCTCATCACTTCATTGCACACCTCCTACATTAAAACGACTGAACGGACAGGGCGTTGAAACCGTCGCCACGACGCTGTTCTCAAACTCCGGACATTGCCCGCCACACTCCACCTCCAGAGTGAATCGTTTATTCTTTGTGCTGTGCTTTTCAGAACTGAAAAGGGGAGTGAACATTTTAGAAGGGTTTTTTACAGCATTACTGAAAACCAAAACCAGGTGTAGATGGTTTAAAATAGGGAGATTTGAGATTTAACTAACACTTTCACTGTGCTCACCCGGTGTCAGGCACTGTTCCGAATTGCATGGATATTAACTCCTTGCACCGTCCCGGGGTGCGGTCAGGCTGGCTCTGTGTCTCCGTTCCAAGGACGGGCAGACTGAGGCACCAAGATGGTACTGAGCGGCAGTGCTCAGGCACAAGCCCAGGCGGCTGCCTTGTGGGTCTGTCGCGCCAGGCTGCCAGCTTGCCGCCGCCGCATGGCACCCTGCCTGGTGGCTGCCCCACCCCACCCAGGCTCCAGTTAATCTAGGCTTCATTGCTTCCATTTTCTCTCCTTCCCCAGCCTATGGGGCAAATGGCGTGGGGGTTCTGTAAACTAGTTCATTAAATCAAGTGTGGTGTGGACTCCAGAAGGTAGAGAAGATGCTGCCCCAGCCCCAGGCCTTTCTGGCAGGGCAGTGGGGGATGGGAGTGAGAATTCCACCTTGGTTTCTGCCATCCCGATTCTGGGGTGGACAATGACCACACCGGGAATGGCTTTGCCTGGAAGATGGCATCTCTAGGAAGGAGCTGGCCAGCCGGGAACCTGCTCGCTTGACTGGGGATTGCTCCTGCCTTGGGGGGCACCATGGTGAGGAGGAAATCAGATACACTGGGGACCAGACAGACCTGGGTTTGAAGTCCAAATCTTTCATTGGCCAACCGGGTGACCACATCTAGCCTGGACTTTGGGGTTCCCATGTGTAAATGAGGATAGTGGTCACTCCCTTGTGGGACCACTGTTGAGATTAAATGAAGTGGTCCAGCCTGCTACACTCTTCCCTTCACCATCTGGGCACGATTCCCTGCGTTTCTGTGGATTCTCAGTACCTGCCTGGCTGGCCAGGGGCCTCCTCCTGGCAGGGGGAGGAGCTGTGCAGGTTCCATCCTCAGAGCTTCTCTCTCCCTCTTCCTCCTGTGCCCCAGAAGCTTCCATGGATTCCCCGTGGGAGACACAAGCACGTTACTGTCCCCAGGCCCTGGGCTCTGCTCTTGGAGGCAGTGCCAAATGGAGCTGAGAGGGCAGGAGAGGTGAGGAGGAAGCAAAAGGGGACCTCATGGTACTTGTGAACTGCAGTTGGTTTCATCTGCCTGTCGCTGGGAACAGTCGCTACAGAACATCCAGGTGTCACGTTCCCCGGAGTCCCTTTGATTGGCCTCCCTCTCTCCACTCATGAAAACAGTGAGGGCCCTGAACAGAAAGCACTGATAGAAGCAGGGGTGATGTTAGCGCCATCGGGAGGCAGGCTGGTGTGGGTCTCAGTGGGGCTGAGGCCAGACCAGAGTGGCTTAGCACCCATAGGTTCTCAAGAACTTTCTCCAGGGAGGGAGTCTCAGGGCCCCCAAACCAGCTTTCAAGGATGAGTTTGGAGAAACCTCGATGCTTTCTGAGCAGAACCACCATCTCTCCCTGTGACTTCCCTACAGAAAAAGGTGACCAATAAGCTGAGCATCGGATGATGGGTCCGTGAAGTCTGGGAAAGAGTGTCAGGGCACCTGGGTTCAAACTCTGGCTTGGCCATCCATCAGCTAAGTCAGTGAAGTCCTCTGAGCCTCAGAAAGGCTGCATTAGATCACTTTGCCACCCCTGCTCCAGATGATCTCTGAGACCAAGCCCTCAATCTCAGGCAGTCTGGCCACAGTGCTTTGGTGGTGCTGATGGATGGTGCGGCCGCAGTCGCCAGTGGGTCGGAGAGGAGAGTGAGGGCAGGGCGCCACTCTGATGGGTGAGGTGAACTTGCAGATGAGTTGGGGGGAGAGAGCCAGGAGGAAAGGCCCTACATTGGGAGAGAAACCGGGCAGCCTGTGGGCCATGCATGCACACAAGTATGACCTGGAGTGTGGGGGCTGTCCTGAACTTGGACTGCCCAGACCGGAAGTGACTGATTTTCCTCTAGCTGCTCCGCAGGAGTTTGCCCAATGGCCATGGCCATGGCCATCAAGACCCAGGCCTCCGGAGAAACCTCCTCTCGACTTTTCCTGGGCCTGCACAGTGCGCTGCTCCTCTTCTCCCCCACCCCCACCCAGCAGGTCGGCAGCTTCAACTAAAGGCCACAGCTGTCACCCTGCTGCTTTTAAAACCAGGGTCCAGCCTCCCTGGCCAAACAGGTTCTCATGGGACGACACTTCTGGCCCAGGCCATCCTTCACTTTCATCCTCAGTGGAAGATGGAAGGCCTTTTTTCCTGGCAACCTGAAGTCACTCTTCTGGGTTTTAAAGCTGGGTGGGTGTGAGGCCACACTGAACCAAAGGACTCACACTGATATTCCAGGAAGGGTGTTTATAGCATTTCTACCAGGGGGCTGTGGACATAAATGTTTTTGTCTGAATGGGGAAGACTTAACTGTATTGCTGATTGGAAATGGCCCAAAATGCTATAATTCTGGGTGATATGAGTGGACTGTTGCCACGTGCCTCACTGTCTGGTCCAGGGCAGCTGTATAGGGGCAGGTCTGGGGCAGTCTGAGGAGTATTCGTGCAGGCAGCCACACCGCTGGGACCTTGCTTGGGAAGGGAACTGAGGACCACATGCCTCTTTGGCAGGACTTGCTCACACCACCCAACTGCTGGCCTCAGTCTGCCTGGGCCAGCTGCTGGGGCTGCCTTCCCCGTGTACGGTGGGTGGGTACAGTTCAACTTGGGCATCTCCGTGTGGATTGGAGAGTCCGCAGCTTTAGCATGAAATGTGACAGTGGCAGGAGAGGGTGAGCACCCCAGGTACCGCCTCCTGAATAGTTGTGACTGGTCACGTGGTTGATTTCCAGGGGAAGACTGGTACTCCCAGGAGGATCCTTCAGATCCTGTCCACCCTCTGCAGGAACTCTGACGTTCGCCCTTGGGGGTTGCTTTGTCAACTGGGGATTGTTAGTGCCAACTTGAACACCAACAGAAGTCCCCACTTCAGGGTGCTGGGAGTAAAACTTAGTGCCGACAGCTCCAAGCATGGAACAACTCGATGGTGCTACAGCAAGGCTGTGAGGACAGCACAGCACAGCACAGCCATGAGGCGGCCCCAGGGCCAGGCAGGCCCCTTGTCAGTTGGGACCTTGTTCTGTTGGTCTGCTCCACTCTGCTCTGGTCTTTGGTAGAAAGTGTGATACCCAAGCCAGAAGGGAGCTGATTTAGATAGACAGAAATCCCCACCCAGCATCCTTAATTGGCCCATCCTCATGCAAATGAGGATGCCAAATCCTCACAGTTTGATTGGTGCAAAGACACTCTCCTGGTTGGTTAGAATAGAGCAGCTTTCATTGGAGAGCTGCGTAGCTGTGATTGGGTGGGGAAAGCCTCAGTCCTATTGGTTGGAATAGAACTCCAGAAACTCCTCAAGGGCTCAGCAGGCAGACACACAGTGCAGGCGGGCAGCTCAGCTTTACAGGGGCTTCTTCACCCCTCAGATCCTGTCCAAACCACACTTTGAACGTGTAGTTTTCATGAGACTGTCCTGTTCAGACATGGCTGCTGGACTCTGTGTTTAGTTTCCCCCCCCTAAATTTGAGCCCAGTTAGCCACTAGGAGCCCTCCTTAGTAGGTGTCTTTTTTTTTTCCTTCAGGTTTCACAGTAGGAAATATAAAGGCACATTTATCTCTTCCCAAAATGACTATTCTGTCTCCCCCAAATCCTTTCTTTAGAAGTCATGTTTACCACATTGATTCGAGATGCCACCTGTCACATGTGCTACTTTCTCATGTACGTTCTGGGCCTGTCTGGGGCCTGGCCTGTCCCACTGGTGCACTAGTCTGTCCCAGTGACACACGTCCTCATCGCTGAGGCTGTGTACTCTTTTCCATGGCCTGTCAGGACTGGTCTCCCTTCCCTGCTCTTCTTCTTTAAAAAACTATTTCTCAGGTTTTATTTGCTTGTTTATTTTTTCATATAAACTTTTAAGTACTGGGTCTGTTTCCAGGGGAAAACCAAAACCCTTGGGTGTATGATTGGGATTGTATTCAGTGTACAAAGTAACCTAAGGACGGCTGACCCTTTCATGATGTTGAATCCTCCCATCCAAGCCCACAGGTGGGACTGGGGGCGGGGAGGGAGGAGGAGCTCCAGCTGCAGGTTCCTGAGGCGGATGCTGAATGGGGCGACAGCACAGCACGTCTCAGTACTGAGTCTGACGCCACCATTTCCCCCAGGCCATTCCCCAGTTGTTCTAGTTCACTCTTATGATTTCAGATTTTATGAAGGGACATAAGGGGCACTGAGGAAGTTTATTTAGCAAGATGCACTAAACACGTGACCTTGTTTCACAGTCTTCTGAACACCCATTTAGGGCTGGGATTGTCCAATGACACTGTGCGGGGAAAAACGAAGGGAGACAAGTAACACGTTCAGTGGTGCTTGTTCTGTGCTAAGGCTGGGGAGGGGTTTTCCAAGGAGGTAAAGATTTCCAGACACCCTAGAGCATGTCGCTGGGTTCAGCAGCTTGCCACTGGTTAATGCAGGGGTGGGGTCCTATGGCGCTGACCCAAAGAGCACGTGCAAAATGGGCTCGCGGCTTTCAGGGTTAGAGAGAGAGCCGCTTGCAGATGGCAGAGCTGGGCCTCAGCAAGACCTGGAGATCCATGCGCTTTCTCCTTGTATTTCCACGTAGGCCCTTCCCTCCATCCAGATCAGCCCCATACTGGTGCTGGACCCTTTGTAGTCCAGCCACACGGATCAACTCACAGTGATCGGGGCGGCAATGGCTCTGCTGGGGTGCCCTTCTCAAAGATGGCTGCCTGGCATCTCTTGCCTGCTCTTCCAGACTTAGCTCCAGCACCCACCACCACCATGAAGCACCTGTGCCTTTCCGGACTGTCTTGGGGGTGCTCCAGTGCTGCGTGCTTTGGGTCCTCACCCTGAATACTTCCTTCTCCAGGCTACACCCACAGGGTGAGCTTCAAAGAAGGCCTCCCCAGTAGACTCCAAGCTTCTCCAGGGCAAGGACTTGATTTGAGTTTCAGTGCTGGATGCATAGAAAGTATCCAATGTGTGCCTGTAAAAATGGGCAGGTTAACAAAGCAATAAGCAGGAAGCCCAGGTTCAAATCCCAGTCCTCCATCACCACCACTTACCCCAACCAGTGACCTTGGACAAGGTGTTAAACCTCCGTTACCCTCAGGGTCCATCCTTGTAAAACTCGGAGAGTAAAAACCCCTCCTCACTGGACTGTTAATAGGATTAAATAAGACACTACAGGTAGAATGCCTACAAGGCACTCAATTAATGTAGTTACTCTCCTGGCCACTAATGAGATTTTAGTTAACGAGGTTTGAAGCTTGAGCAATACTTTTAACAGGAGGACGGAGGGTTGGACTGGGGCTGATGTTTTTTACAGGAGAGCTCTTTCTACCACACTCCACCCGTCGAAATAGATGGTCCTGCTCTGGCTGAAGCCAGTGCTAGGAGTGCTGGGCCTGTCCAGGGACTCAGAGTGTCCCAGTTCAGTGTCCTTTGAGCAGTCACCTTGGTGACAGACATTACAAGCACCCTCCAGAGGCTCTGCCACCAGGGTTAGTGCCCCGTGGAGTCCGGTAGGGCAGGCGCACAGTCAGAGCACCAGGGGCTTTCCAGAGAATTCATCAGAAATGCTTAGTGAACACCAAACCCCAGCTTCACGGAAGGTCCCATCAGGAAAGCACCGGCAAAGGCCTGTAACCAAGACAGCAAATAACTAGCACACACACTCCCCAACAGTGGTGGAGGACACATCCCATAAGGCCTGAGTCATTCCCCGGGAGGAGACAACAGAGAGAGCTGTGTGTGGCAGCCCAAGGGCAGGGAAAGGCTTTTCCTCCTGAGAACAGATGTCACCGAAAACCCTCCGATCAGCCTGCTGACCCACTGGAGGAGGCCAAGGGCTGGGGATCTTCCGGAGGGGCTGCCGAATATTTCTTCCCTTCCTAGGAAGGTGAGAGGAGAGAGTGCGGGGACAGAGTTTGTGGGTACCAGTCACACACATGGCAAGGGGAAGCCCACACTGTTGGCTGGGCTCCCCTGTGGTCAGCACATAGTGAGCCCTGCGTGAATGGCGTTGAATGGACACATCTGTCCTGCATTGGAGGCTCTGAGCCTGCAGGTTTTTCCAGAGGACCAGAAGAAGTAGGTCATCAGTGGGGGTGGGGCAGGCGGATCCCCTCCCTGTTCTGGGTGCCCACCTGCCTCCTTGAGTCAGCAGCACCCCTGGGCCTCCGTCATCCTACAGCCAAGCGACCTGAGCTGGGCTCTGACCGGAGAGTGACGTGTGTCTTGTAGCTAAGGGTTAACACCCAGCTCTCAGCAATGAGGAGCGAGTTACCGCATAGATGATAAATCAGTGAGGGCTTCATAAAGAGCTGCTAAATAAATAGGCTATGCGTTAAAAGCCCGTCAATGTGAAATTAATTTTCTATTGTGATTCGTGTTTGCAAAGTTGCCTAATGCCAGTCGTGTGAGTCCAGTGGCCACTCCTCATGGACATGTGTGCCTATGCATGACACAGGTCCGGAGGCAAATGGCACGACCTTGACTCTCCACACGTGGCCCTCCCTGACCCTACCTGGTCAGTGGTACTGTTCTTGGCAACACTGCCTGTCTGAGCCTTTAACTTTGAGCCCAGCCAGGAGATAAGTGAAGGCCCTCAGAGCTGGCCCCAGAGTCCCCCTGATTCCATTGGCCCTTGGAATCCCTGGGCAGAGACCGGCTCACCAAAAGGCCAGGCCCTCTCAGTTCCCATAGGCGGACCCAGTGGGATTCAGGCTCTGACCGCCACAGCAAACTTGAGAGATGGTGCCAACTGCTAGACAGGGCCCTGGTGGCATCTCACCAGGCACAGGGCCAAAAACCCTGTTTTTATCTCTGCTGGGCCATTGCGATGGAGAGTGGGGGCCACTGGTCAGGCCAAAGTCAGGGGCAAAGGCAGAAGTTCCTCACTTCCAGGCAGGGCTCTCAAAGCTTCTAACGTGAGAAGACAAGGAGGGGACCAGGGAGCCCCACCCAGCCTTTAACCTCTTGCCCTCACAGAGCACCCAGATGAAAACACCTGCCACCTGCTTCATAGGGACTGGGCGAGGGCGCGATGAGATCGTGGCTGCGAACAGCTGTGGAAACCTAACGCTCCGCACCCACACAATGTTCCACCACTTTGGCTTCAAGACAGCGCCCGGGGCTGCGTGCTCAGAGGGCGGGGGCACCTCTGCCAAAAGCCGGGTCAGCAACATGACCGAGGGGATGGTGTGCCCGCCTGATGTCAGGAGTCCTGAGTCCCAGCCAGCCTGGCTGCCCCGATTTCTCCCACTGTGAGATGGGAGTCAGACCACCTGACCTCAGAGGCCCATCCCACGTCCCTGTGCTGAGAGCACTGTCTGACGCATGCCTGGGCACTCCCACCGCTGACACCGAGACGTTCGTTCAGAGATCTGTGGAGCCCCTGTGCCCAGCAGTGCGCTGGGCGGCCAGCTATGCAAACGGAGTCTCAGGCAGGGGCCTGGCGTTGAGGAACTGCCGGGGACGTCGAGCCGCAGAACCCATCTGACGCCTGGCTCTGCCGGGACTTTCTGGGCCATTAGCGTTGGCTGAGCACTTCCTCCAGGCCAAGGGCTCACTTACTCACCTCTCTCACCAGGTCTTGTTTATGTTCCACTGCCCTCTGAGGGGAATCTCATTACCTGTGGGCTTTTTGATGTAATTTTTTTATTGTTTATTCTATTACAGTTGTTCCCTCCCCCCCTTTTGCCTCCCTCCACCCAGCCCACCCCTCTCNCTGGGCGGCCAGCTATGCAAACGGAGTCTCAGGCAGGGGCCTGGCGTTGAGGAACTGCCGGGGACGTCGAGCGGCAGAACCCATCTGACGCCTGGCTCTGCCGGGACTTTCTGGGCCATTAGCGTTGGCTGAGCACTTCCTCCAGGCCAAGGGCTCACTTACCTCTCTCACCAGGTCTTGTTTATGTTCCACTGCCCTCTGAGGGGAATCTCATTACCTGTGGGCTTTTTGATGTAATTTTTTTATTGTTTATTCTATTACAGTTGTTCCCTCCCCCCCTTTTGCCTCCCTCCACCCAGCCCACCCCTCTCTCCCACAGTCAACGTGTCCATGGGCCATCCATGCGTGTTCTTTGGCATTACTTCCGTTTTTACAAATAAGGCAACAGAATGTCAGAGAGACGAAGCAATGTGCCCAAGCTCACACAGCTGGCAAGGGACAGAGCCAGGGAAACGTGCGCCTGGCTTTCTCCCCACGTCTGTGTTCCAGAGCACAAGGTGCTCCCTGGGTGGGGCTGGCGTCCCTTTTGTGGGGGGGGGAGGTGCAGTTCTTTATCAGTTTTACACCCCCGCCCACGTAATTTCAAAAAGTGTTGAGGTCGTCTTATAGTAAAAGGTGTGCAATAATGGTAAAAGATCAAAGTGTGAAAGATCAAACCCCACAGAACAGAAGGGAAGACGATTACACCCTGAGCCGAAGTGCTGTGTTTAGCCGTGTGTTCGTCCATTCAGCTCCCCACTCAGCAGACAGGTACTGAGTGTGTCCGAAGTTCAGACACTGGGTATTCTATTCAGGGTCTGCTGAGCAGATCCCACTCCCCGGCTTCCAGGAATGTAACGTGGTGTGTGTGCCAGTGTGTGCACACGCATGTGGGTGCTTGTTGAAAGAAGGGAAAGAGATGGTGTTCTGTGGGAGGAAAGCGTGCAGGCCAGGAGCACTGCAGTGGGCCCCTTTCCCAGACAGGGGAGTCAGAGGCCTCCCTGAAGGACGGGAGGGAGGGGTCGGGAAACACCGTATTTCAGGCGTTATAGCTCCTGGCAAGCGAGGCACACGGAGAACCATGATCTCTCCCACGGTGGCCTAACACCCAGAAGGCTTCATTTCTCCTTTCCCGAGATCTCAGATCATATACACCCACATCTCAGGGACGCCGTCTGTAACAGACGGTGTCTGCCAGAAGGGGTGGGCAAGACAGTGCATTCGAACCTTCATCAGTGTCTGTGACTTCTAGCCATCTCCTGAGAGAGCTGGGAGTAGTTGCTAGGATGTCTCCCGGTGTAAACTTATACAGGGGGGGTCACAGAAATGCAGCCTCTGTGTGGCTTTCCAATTTTCGAACCTGGTGCAGCAATTGAGCAAGAAGAATGTAGGGGTGGGCAGCGAGGAAATAAGGGAATGAGAAGGAAACCTACTTCGTTAGGAGCCTACCATGCCCCAGGCTCTGCACTAGGGACTTCCTGCGCATTAGCTCATTCCGTACTACCAACTTTTCAAAGGGTCACTTAACCTTCTTTACAGGTGACACACTGAGACTAACAGAGGTTAAGTGGCTTCCCAAGGTCCCATAGCTGGAGCTTATTGTTGAAAGATCTAGAAATTGAGCTGGCCCACACTGAGGCGGCCCATCTGCTCAACTTGGCCACCCACAGCTCTCCCCATCCCATTCATTCTAGGCTGCCCGATTGCCTGGCCCAAACCACTCATTGGATGAGCAGGAGACTGAGGCAGGCATGAGGCCAGTGAGCTAGACCAGGACAGGGACCATAGCCTTGCCTTCCTGACTCCCTGCAGATAGGCACCTTCTCTCCCACACCTTTCTCTCCAGGCCCAGCGGGAGGCCTTGTGCATCCTGGTTAGGGCAGCCCCTTGCCCCCCGCCCTTCTCAGTGGTGGGGAGGTTGTTAGATCTCCTCAAGGACACCACCACCACAGTCCCACCCTGATGGCCATACACAGAATTCCCCAAAGGGGCTCACATCCCAGACTCAACCACAGGGATGGGGGTCCAGATCCACTGCCCTTTTGTTTTAAGGCCAGCTCCACCGAGCAAGGGGACGCCCAAGAGGGTGAGCAGGGAAATCCCTCCTCCAGACCCCTCTGTGGATGCTTCTCTCTCCATCCACTCTCTCTGCCCTCGATTTCTGAAGAGCTTGTGTGCAAATAGTTAATGGCATTTTTACAAGCCAAACGAGGGGCTTAGTAAAAGTCATCACCAGTTGCAAATGATCACAGGAAGTGTGCCGTAATGGGGCCATGGGAAGAAGCAGCCCTGGACCGGACAGGCTCAGACGGAGTCTGAGACAGGAAGGCAGGTGGACAGGCAGCAGGACCCACCTGCAGAATGGGCCTCCTCCAGGCCACTGCCAGGCCCAGCTGTGGTCCCGTGGTCACCTGAGACCGCAAGAGCTGGGTGGGGGGGGGTGCAGGGCTGGGCCAAGGAGGCTATTTCTAAGGTAATTTCTCAGTCTACTTCCCTTCCATTTGTTAGTCAGTCGGCTTCCCACACAGGGACTCAGGGTTTGGTTCAGAGAACTGTGGAGGAGGAAACAATTCCATCCTGTCCATGTTCTGTGAACAGAAACTTCTACGTGTGTGCACGTAGATAAACCCACCAGTGTGTCTGCACCCTACCACCCCTCCCTGGGGAGCAGGGGCACAGGGAGGGGGAATGCGTGGGGCCCTCAGTCCCGACACTGGCTGGTCGGAGACACACTGCTCCAGCAGGCAGCGCTACCTGCAGGCCTCTTAGACTCGGCCACCCCAGAGAGGAGATCAGTGTCCTGTGCACACTAAGCACTTAAAAAAACTTCATCTGAGGACATGTTTATTGATTTGAGAGAGAGAGAGAGAGAGAGAGAAACATTGATTAGTTGCCTCCTGTACATGCCCCGACCAGGGATTGAACCTGCAACTTTTTGGTGCATGGGATGATGCTCCAACCAACTGAGCTACCTGGCCAGGGAGCCCACTAAGCGTTTTTTTAAGTAGAAGATTGTCAGTGACTTAGGACACGTAAGACCAAGGGCTTGCCGTTCCTGGTCCCTCCCTTCTCCCTTGCCTCTAATGGTCAGCAGCTTTGGGGCCCTTGACTCGAATGAGAGGAGCCTTAGTTTCCGTCCCTCAACCCTGGCCCAACTAGTGCCCCCCACTGTCCATCACGTGGGGTGGGGGACAATTATCGTGGAAAGACTGCTCAGCCAAACAGACCTCCCTGTGTCTGTGCACCAGGGCACAGCGGAAGCTTTCGGTTTTATCATCCTCTGGAGAGATATCTATTTCCTCTCCATTTTGAGAGGCAGCTGTTGATCTGGTTATAATGGCCTGGTGATTTCTACAGGCTCCTCGCCCCTCTGCCAAAAGGCCTTTTCTCAATCACATAGCCGAACAAGCAAGACTTGGTTGTCCCTGATTATTATCCGTGGGCCCGCTTTGTAAATAACGCCCCTCCCCTTCTTCTCCCCCTCTGTCCAGGCCCCTCTGTAACCCCTCCAAGCTCAGGTTTGTGCACTGGGTAGGTTTTTCCTCACTAGCTTCCTGGTTTGTTTAACAGACGCCCAGCCGAGGTGCAGGGCAAGTACGCCTCTCGGTGCAAATTCAGAAAGACTCTTGGATGCCTGGCTCTTTGTGCTGGGGCTTTTTTTTAACCCAGTGAGGGGAGCCTGGGTAAATGGGGGCAGCAGTTATCTGAAGGAAGAGGATGGAGAAATCCAGACAACTGTCGGCTGGATGGTGAGATGAGCTTCCTGCAGACTCCCTCCCCACAGGCTCTCTTCAAACACCCACATCAGATCCGACCAGGTCTAAATCCACTGAGAGTTCCCTCCGTCTGTCCACCAGAAGAGAGTTTGCTAAGAAAACTATTTTTTTTTTAATTTGAGAGGCAGAGAAAGGGGCAGTGATTTATTGTTCTGCTTACTGATGCACATTGGCTGGGTCTTGTATGTGCCCTGACCGGGGATCAAACCTGCAGTGTTGGTGCCTCAGGATGACGCTCTGATGCACTGAGCTGTTCTACAAGGGCTGCAAATGAATTCTTTTAAATGTGACTGCAGGGTATGTATGTAACCACCTAAGAGAAGAAGTCATCTTCTAGGGTGGAAGGAAGGACTGGAGTAGGGTGCTGGTGTCAGCCCTGGTGTGGAGGATGAGCTTGTGGCTGGGATGAGGGGTGGCCTCTGGACTTCCTCAGCAACAAGGGAAAGCTATCCCAGGCCAGACTCCCAGGGCTTCTGCTTTCCTGTACTAGTTCAAGATTCCCTCTGTTCCTCCCCTACTCCACGTTCCCTCAGGGTGCCACCTGCACCCCCCTTCTGAGACCCAGTGAAACTCCATACCTACTTTCTTTCACTCAATCAACAAACAATTGCCCCTCTCTGCCAGGCACTGTTCTAGGTGCTGAGGAGGCAGCAATGAAAACAACAAGAGATGAAGATCTTACCCTTTTGGAGCTCACATCCTGATGAAAGGAGGTAGATCATAACTGAATACCCAACACACAACCTCCCTCCTGCACCACGAACGTATATCTATACACATGGTCTGTGTCAATGTGGTAAGTGCTTTGGAAAAGTAACAGGGAATGGGAGTCCTGAAGTAGGGGCGGGCTTCCTGGACAGAGGTCTCTTTAATTAGCTGATATTTGAGCAGGACCTGAAGGAAGGGGAGAGCTGGAATGACTAGAAGAAGAGTGTCCTGGACAGATGGAACAGCCACTGCGAGGACCCTGAGGTGGGAGCCATGTGGGGGTGTTGGGAAAAGGGCACTCTCAAGGACACCAGAGTGGCCAGAGCAGGGTGGGCAGGGGCAGAGCCAGTGGAGAGGAGGCGGGAAGGGGAGCCGGGCCAGACCCTGGAGGCCTTACAGGCCATTCCAAGGTGTCCACCTACCTTAAAGAGATTACACTATGTTTGTTCAGCAAGCCTCGACAGTTCAGATTTTTAAAATTCATTTAGGTGAGTCTCCCTTGATTTCCTAGTTAGTTCAAATGAGAGGACTTTTGCCCCAGATTGATGGAGAGATGCAAGAAAATGTGCAAGGAAATCTGAAGAGGCTGATACTTTGGAGGAGCTGTGATATTTGGGCAATCACGTGAGTGGGACGAGGATGTCTAAGGCGCCGACGTGCACCTTCTAGCTTCCTGCCTCAATCCTGCTCCTGGTGGAGGGGCAGGACCCGTGAGGGGTGGACCAGATGGTGGGGGAGTGAGGGTGGAAGGGGAGGGCAGCTGGTTTAGGGACTTTGGGTTTACAGGTACCCAGGATGCTGCTCCTGGGAGGTCCAGCCACAGACAGGAGAGAGAGTGGGACCTGAAGCAGGAAACAGGGAGGAAGAAAGGTCTTACTCCTCCAGAGCTGACAAATGCTGAACAAACCACCTGTGCCAGAAGGTGACACTGGAGAAAACCAGACAGCCAGAGAGAAGTGGAGAGGAGGGGCAGGGAAGAGGGAGTTCCTGGAACAGGATGGCTGTGATCCCCAGTCTGTGCCAAGCTGAATTCCTAACAGAACACGGCCACTGGGCCGCTGCTCATCTGTACACACAGCCTGAACTGCACCTGGAGCCCACCCCTGTCACCTGAGGGGCAGGCTTCTTCGTTCAGCAACGAAGAAGGTGTCCATAGCCACAGCCCTGGCCGGACCACAGAGGGTAGAACAAGGAGAGGAAAAGAGGTGGGTCTCTGGGGAGTGCGGGTCCTGAGGGAAAAAAGATAACCTACTGAGAGAGGCTCCTGGTGGCTAACTGGGCTCAACCTAAAACAAACAAACAGACAAAAACCAGAGCCTGGCAGCCACTTCTGCACTGGGGCTCTCATACAAACTATACTTCGTGGACAAGCCTCTGCACCAGACTGCGGGCCTGCACCGTGTGTCTGCCCGCGGAGCCAGTCCTTATAAAGGAGTTCCTGGAGTCCTATGTCAATCAGCCAACAGGACTGAGGCTTTTCTCAAGGAGCTATGTAGCTCTGACCAATCAGAAACCTCAATGGGGAACTTTAATCTATAAAAGCCAGCTTCCCTCTGGTTCAGAGTTCACTTTCCAGGGAAAAATGAAGACTGCATTCACTTTCCCGGCTGGACCTGAAGCACCAAAGACTTTTTTTCTCTTGCTGGAGCAGAACCGTGTAGCTGGCCTGGGCAGAGCAGGACCGTGCAGGTGGCCGATGTAGGCCAGCACAGAACGAGGCAGAGTCGAGCTGCCTAGCCGAACAGGGGACTGCCCCCGGGGCACCTCATGCATGTGCTGTTTTCAGCTGTGACGTATTATCAAGTTTTATGTCCTAAGTAGCTTCCTTTTTCAGTGCACCCCGAGCTGGGGATTCCTGTTGGCGTTTGAACTGGTGTTGCCAACCATGGGTTGTTGACGACACCGTGTGTGGCGAAAAATCTCCAGTAGAGCACACTTAAATAAAAGTGTTGTAAGGAAACTTGAGGGTCCCTTTGCTGGGGACGGCCTTTCTAACTATAATTCAAGATCTAGAAGCCAAAGAAAAGGTGGATAAATTTGAGTCCATAAAAGAAAAAAAGTTCCTGTATGTCCAAACCACCGTAAAACAGAGGGAAAGGGAGATGACCAAGTGCAGAAAAAAGTGTGGTGTGTATTGCAAAGAGCTGATTCCTCGGATGTGGAGAGAACTCGAAATCGGGAAGATCCAAACCCGATAGAAAAATGAAAATGAGATGTGAACACTGAGTTCACAAAAGAGAAATACAAATGGTCTGAGCCCTTTGAGGAGACACACAACCTGTTCCTAGTGAAGAGCTGCAAATTAACACAGCACAGAGACACCAGTTCTCGCTGCTCAGAGTGGGCAGAAATCCAAAATCTTGACAAAACACAGTGTTGGCAAAGTAGTGGGGAAGCACGCAGTCTCTGCCTGGTGGAGCGCGAGGTGCCGTAATTCCGTGGAAGTAACACTGGAGATGTCTGCCAATGCAAAGCGTGTTTACCTTCCATCAGTAAGCCCACCTATGGAAGTCTGTCCTACAGATCCACCTGCGCAGGTGAGCATTACACAGGCACAGTCAGCCATTGCTGTGTGGCTTGTGGATGGGATGCAGTGCCTGGAACACAGTGTCTGGAACAGGGGCTGGGTGAACAGAGCAGCCACATGGACCGAGTGGGGAGTGCGGTGGCGAGACAGAGAGAACAGACTCTCCGCCTGCAAACACCTGGATAGATCTCTGGGGTAAATCTGCTCAGCAAGGAAAGCTCGGTGCAGGGCGTGTAGATAGAATCACATCTTTTGTGAAAGGATGCGGCCATACAAGATCTGCTTTCGCTTGTGCTTATGTTGATGTAAAGCAACATTGGAGAGACAGGCAAGGAATGAATGAAGGATTATGTGTGGTGGGGGGCCAGGGAGGCTTCTCTGGTGTATCCTTTCGTTTTGCAGGGGCTTTTGGTGAATGCAGATGTGTTTACCGACTTGTCCTGGAAGCCAGTCGGTCCCGACCCAGCCTGATCAGATGAGTCGAGTTTGGGCTACTCCTTAGAGTTAGCCTCGATCCCAGGCTCCTGTGTGTGCAGGACCCCGGGAGTGTGTGTCTTCAGGTCATCCTGTGAGGTGGAGGTTTGGGGAAGTGCCGAAGCCCATGCTTGTCCCCAAGGAGCCGACAGATGAGACGGTGCCCGAGAGGGTCCTGTTACAGAGTCAGAACCCAGGTTCTGAAAGCCCGGGTCCAGTGATGGGTGTGAAAGGCCCGCTGCTTCCAGGGTCTCCTGCACTGCTGCCCCCCACCACTGCTGCCCCCCCGGGGGGCTGTTGTCCCATCTTGTACAGAACCACCACAGGATTTGGCACCTGTGTTCAGCCACCAGAAACATGTCGTTGGATTTTATTTTCCACAATTTGCCTTATGAAAACAACATAAATCCGTTTTGTGTTTGAGGATAAAATGTTTTACTCCTGAATATACCTTTCACACCACCCTCTGCCCTGACCCACCCCCAGGAAATGCTGATGGAAATCTCTGTCCACCAATCCAGACAGAGAGACCCTCTCCCACCCCTAACTCATTCATGAGGCAGAGCTGCTCTCCCCCCAGAGGCATTCCCTCAGCTCCTGCAGAGGAGGTGATGCAGAGGGAGACCCAGGGGCTGACGGGTGGGCTGGGGTTACCAGGGGGTTTCTTGGCCCCAGGCCATCTTCCCTTTCCTTTCTTCTGGAGCTCTTCTCTCTGTCCTGGGGCTGCGTGTCCCAGGGGCTGTGTGTGCCATAGGCTTTGTGTCGCCTAGACAAGTCATCTCTGCTGCCTCCGTTCCTCACTGACCCTGGAGCACATATGACACATTTTTCATTTCAAGGGTTTTACTGCTTGAGGGAGCAGCAGGGAGCCACCTGAATAGTGACCAGGTGGGAGGCAGCGGCCAGAGAAAGGGGCGGTGGTCTTGGTCCGCTGCAGTCCGGAGGTCCTCTTTGAGGGGCTGCCTGGAAGTTAGGGGGCTCTGGCTGAGAGGCTTGCCAGCGAGGGCTGCCTGTGGGCCTGCCGCCGAAGTGAGGAGGCGCTGAGGGCCGAGCGTTGAGCACGGAGGCTGGCTGCCCACCAGGACAGCAGGGGTTCTCCGCCTTCCGCAGGCGGGCCCCTTGCCCTGCCCTCTCCTGGCTCCTCTTTTCCAGCTTGTTTTCCCTTTCTTTCTGGGATCAGGAGAAAGAATTTCCATTTCTTTCTTGTTTCTCTCTTTTTAAAAAATTTTTATTTATTGATTTTTAGAGAGAGAGAGAAACACCTATTTGTTGTTCCGCTTATCTCTGCATTCATTGGTTGATTCTTGTACACGCCCCGAAGAGAGATGGAAGCCGTAACTTTGGCGCATCAGGACGATGCTCTAACCAACTAGGTACCTGGCCAGGGCCTCTCTTACCTGTTTCTCCTTGCAGTTCCAAGGACTGATGCCTTGAAAAAACTTGGGGTTTTAGGTCTGCTGCTGCTGCTGAGGAACTGTCAATGGATGAGACCCACCAACCCCACCCGGGGTTGGCATCGTATGGGAGGTGTTCGCAAGAGCAGCGCCCGGCCCTTGGTGCATTCTGCCTGGTGCCCTGCACCCTGCTGGGCCTCCTGGAGGAGGGAGAAGGAGCTCTGAGGCAGGCGCTGCCCCTTCTCCTCGGCAGCCTCAGTTTTCCCCCAGTGAAATGGGGGGCTGCTCCAGGCCACCTCCAGAGCCCTTCCTGGCTGTAACTCACATTTCTGCTTGGCACCCCCCCTTCACTGGGACGTCCCTGCAGCAGACACTCGGGGTGAAGGGGAGCCCTCCTGAGACAGCACCTCTGGCCCTGGGTCCTGGAGGACAGAGCAGCTCTTGTTGGACTTCCTGCCACGCCAGGGCCAGACAGTGTCGTTGGCATTGTCCTGGCAAAGCCTGGGTGACAGGGGCCCCAACAGGAGGCTCCTCCAGAGCAAGAGGGGGTGGGCGGGTGGGCCAGCTGCCCGGGCTGACAGCGGTGCCTGTAGGGAGGCCCGGCCGTGCTCCCACACTGCTCACTGGTCTGTTCTCAGCTTGGCTCTGCTCCCCTAGCCCGAGGGAGAATAAACAATGTGTCAGGCCTCCGACCCCATCTGGCAACAGATGTTTGCCTTCTCACTATCATCTTTAAGGTTTGCAGGAGTCCAGACGAGGTTCCTACCACCCTTTCACTCTCTTAGCTGGGTAAGGACCAGCCTGTTCGCTAAGGTCCTGGAGCCACACCTGGGAGGGGGGTAAAATCCAGGCTGACAAGGTTCACCGGGATCCTGCAGTGGGGGACGTCTGCCCTGTCCACCCTTATAGCACGGAGGGCGGGGGAGGGCAGTGAGGGAGGAAAGTCCTTGTACTCACGGCAGCACGGAGGGCTCTGAGCTGAATCAGTGGACCTGCAGGTAGAAAAGGTGTTTGGAGAGGGCTGCTGCCCTCAGGGACCATTTTGGGGTGGCCAAGGATGTCTTTGGAGCATGCCCACCTTCTTTTGTTACCCTCTCTCAAGCTCTTAGGGCCTCCTCTCTCTTTGACCCCGTCTTTACCTCTCCTACTTGGTGACACCAGCGGTTTCCTGAGGTCCCTGCCACAGAGACCTACGCCCAGTGTACTGTGCTCGTTTGTTCCTTCTGTGAACCTGGATGGGGTGCTGGGGCACACAGGGGACACAGCGGTGAGTGAACGGCCAGGCCTGACTCTGGGGGGCTGAGCGTGCCGGGTGGTGGTGACCAAGGGGTGAGCACAGTCCCTGGGGCTCGGCAAAGGCCCCCACCTTCCTGCTCCATCATGCTCCCCTTCCCACGGCGTCACCCTGTTTGCATGAGAGCAATCTATTGGGAGTACTCACGGTGAGGGGCGAAGTCCCCCTTACTGCTCCCCGGGTGATGTCCAGCTCACGGGGGAGCTTGTTACCCCAACCTGGGGGCTGCCCGTCCCGGAGGGAGGGACCCGACCGCCGTGCCTCCCCACACTACCAGCCCACAGCCCACTTCTGAAGTGCAGCCAGGCTCTCATCTAGACGATCAGCATATGGTGTGCCGTTTGAACACTATTTTTGGAAGGAGGCTGAGGCCAGGAGTCCAGAAACTCGGATTCAGATGGCTGTTAATTAGCTTTGTGACCTGCAGCGATTCAGCCCACCTCACCAGACCTCCCTTTTTTCCTAAAGAACGGTGATGCTGTCTGGCCTGTCTGCTTCAGGCAAAAGCCACTGGGAGAGGGTTTGGTGGTATCTGTGTCGGAATGGCACCAGCGTTTGACAACGTCCCCTCTGAACAGGAGGGATCACACTGACTTTTCCTATGTGCTCAGTGCCGCGGGCCTCCTGCCCCTCGGGGAGTTGGAGCCAACGAGGAGCTTCCATTCCCTCGGACGCCCCTTCTTCGAGTGCTTCTGCGCGGCCCTTCCTGGCCCAAGGGAGCTTTGGCCCCAGCACCCGCGACCGAGGAGGGCAGCCCTGTGGATCCGGGAGCTGCTTCTCCAAGTTCTAGGGTCCCAGGGAACCACCTGTCCCCCTCCCCTGCCCACCCTTTGTCCACGACTGGAATGTCAGGCCCAGCTCCCTGGTGGTGCTGTCAGGGCATCTCACGCATGGAACTGTCTGAGGTATCTGCTGAGGTCACCCTCCTGGGACGTGGTCTCAGCCATGCCACTGGGGTTGGCCCCTCTCCCTTCCACGTTCCTCCTGGGGCACTTCCTGCGTCAGGCACTCCCTCCAATGGTGTGCAGTCCGGCTCAGCATAGCAGGGGCCTGGTCTGGGAGTGTGGCCTCCGGCGGGGAACCTTTCTGGAGATAATAAAGATAATGGGCGATTACATTTTAGCAAGGAAGGAAGAGAGAGTTGCTAAGCTACTGAGCAATTATTAAGCGTCTCTAGAATGCCGGGCACCGTACTCAATGTTGAATATTTCACCTCACCCTCAAACAACAGTCTGTGTTACTGCTCTACCTTGCGTTTTGTAGTTGAGGGAACTGGAGCTCAGGGAGGTTAAATGACACCCTCAGGTAGTGAAGTTATTGAGTGACATGTGAACTCGGCCCCCACTCTTTGTCTCATTCTGTTACCTTCTTGGCGTGCTGTGGTTTTGGGGTGCCTGGGCTGGCTTTGGGGGATGCCTGTGAGCAAGGCATCTCCACAGGCCTGACTGCAGCACCTCATTGTCATATCCCTGAACTTGGGACAAGCTTGGGAGCCTTTCGTTTCTTCCCTGGAGAGCAATGTGTGTGTCCATATGCATGCATGTGTGCATGCGTGTGTGTGAGTTGTGTGACGAGTGTGTGTAGCATAGAGGTTGGGGCTGGGAGGACGGTGTCTTTCTACCCTAGGGCTGGGGTTTATTACCAGCTGCCTTTCAAGGGCTTTGAAGGCAATGACCTGGATGGAGAAGCTGGTTTCCAAGTGTATCCATCATAACCCACTCTAACACCAATTGGATGCCTTTGTCTCTCTACCTTCCCTGTTAGCGGCGGGTTCTTACTCTCCACTGGCCAGCACACACCGCTGCATCTCCTGCCAGCAGCAGGGCGTGGAAGAGAGACGGGTGTTACCTTCTATTTCCTCTACCCTGTCAAAACAAAGGCAGTGTATGTCCTCTTGGGGCCCAGAAGGAATGATGAGCAAAATGCTCTGTGACCTTGAGTCACTCTCTGCCTCCTGGGCCTGTTGGCCCTTCTGCACAATGGACACGACCCCACCTGCCTGGCTTTCCTCGTGGAGCCGGCGGAGAAAGAATGAGAGGGCAGGCAGAGAAACCTCCGCAGGGAGCTGCCTTGCAGGATGGCCAGGGCTCCATCTGCACTCCCACCTTCTAGCAGGACGCGGGGGAGGGGCCTACCGAGGGGGCAGGGCTTCGAGGCCCTGATGCGGGGGCAGGGCCTCCACAGCACAGGACACCCTGCTTCTGTGCAGGCCCCGCAGGCTCCTCTGCTCGGTCCTGTAAATTGCTTGGGTGGAATTCTGCACACACCTCAGAGGAAGGGGAGTGACTTGCCGGATATACGGTGTCTGGGAGAAGGGTCTCTTATGAGCCAGTGTTCAAATATGTTACTGGCTCAATAAATAGAGATTGGCTGTAAATTAAGGGAAGGAAGCCAGGGGCCTGCAACAGCCCCTGTTCATTTATGTTTTCTATTAGCAACACTTTCCCCTAAGTGGTGCGTAATTCCTTGGGAGCTGCTGGGCAGGCACTTGGAGGAGGTGTAATTACATGCAGTTGTTAGGTAGCCGGAGCTACACAGTAAGGTCAAGGGCAGCCCTGGGAGGCTTGGTTGGGCTTCCTGGATAGAACATGGGTTCCCCAACGTCCTTTGGGCAAAGTTAGGGCAGGGATGGTGAGGGGAAGTTGGGGTTGGTGAAGGGAGGGGCGGCCAGGGCAGGGGCGGGGGCGTCTGGAAAATAAGGCTCGTCGCTGGGATGGGGAGGGGAACCCTGTGCCTGTGGGTTGGCAGGCTGTTGGCAGGTGTGGCCGTGGTGGGCAGAAATAGAAGGTGGTCACTGAGGCTGCCAAGACACAGGTTGAACCTGGACGAGTGAAGCCAAGGGGAGGTGGGGGCACTTAAGGTGAGGACCACAGCGGGGTGGAGAGGAGTTCGTGTGTAGAACTCGGGCTGAGTCCTGTCAGGCTGCGGCCGCCTCAGGAAGGACTCTCCGGGGGGCAGGCTAGCCTGCGGGGCTTACTCTGGGAGGCCTTTTCTGGCATGTTCCCCTCCTCCGCTCTTTTCAGGCTGGCCCAGTGGGCTGCATCCTGCCCACAGCTCCAGATGCTGAACCAGTCCCTCCCGAGGCAAGAAGGTCGTAGGTGTGTCAGCCACCCTCTCCCTTCTGGCCCCTCTGCCCCTCGGGACTTTAGGAGCCCCCTCATGTTCCAGGTCCCAGGCTCCTAAAACGTTACATGGAACTGTGGGGTATGGGGTGGGGGAGGGGCAGCCCGTCTGGTCCTGACACAGCCACTTGGGTAGGTATCCACTGAGCTGCCACCGTCCCCGGCTGTCCCCAGGCTCCCATCCATGAGCTCCCACCATTGGCCCTGTCAGAGGTGTCCCTCTCCACTCCCCTCAGCTGAAGGAACATTGTTTAGGGAGGAGGAAGGGCATCCCCCAGCCCCTAGTCGTTTGGGCAAACCCGAGGTCCTCTTGGCGCTTAAGGGCCCAACCTTTTGACACTGCGGAGGCCAACCTGAGGGGGCTTCCAAATGCCAAAGGTGGAACAGTTTGAGCAGCAAATAAATAACATGGCATTGAAGTATAACCCAAAGCACAAAATAAATGCCATGATCCCCAACTGACATAAAACGTGATGAATGAATGACTGAATTCAGGAATGAATGAATTGGAGTGTGGAGAGGTAAGTCTCCCACAAAGAACTCCAAGTCATTGGTGTGGACACTGACCCCTCCAGGAGAGGGGTCTGATTACCTCTCCCCCTTTTCCTGACTGTGGGCTCCTCTCCATGTCTTGTTTCCAGCGGTCAGAATATGGAAAGTGAGAAGGAAAACATCACTGTACAATGGACAAACCTGGCAAACCCTGCCTCAGCTGAGTTACCAAGGTCAACCTCGACAGTGATAAATGACACTGATCTCATACGCTCTTGACACAACATGATGAGAAGGGCATTCACCTCCATGTGGTCTCCCTGCCCTAAACCGAGAGTCCCACCTAAACAGGAGAAAAACATCAGGCCAACCCGGATGGAGGGGGTTGACAACCCTCTCCTGGGGGAATAGCCAGTGCAAAGGCCCCGAGGTCCGAGCCTGCTGGTGTGTATGAAGAAGGGCAAGGGAGCGCTCTGTCTGGAGTGGAGTGAGCTGAGGGGGTGGACCTCTGAGCTGGCGGGGCCTGCAGGCCATTGAAAAGATTTAGTTGTTACTCTGAGTGACATGAAAAGACTCTGGAGGGCTGGTGGAGGGGAGCGACATTTTAAAAAGATCAGTCTGGTTCCGGGTTGAGAATAGATTCCAGGTGGCTCAGGAGGGAGGCTGGGGCTGAGCTGCGGAGCAGTGGTGTTAATTCAGATGAGGGATTGGTGGCTTGGAGCAGCCTGGTGTCAGCAGAGGTGGTGAGAGGTAAAGGGCCAGGGTCCAGGTGTGTTTGGAAGGTGGAAGCGACAGGATGTCCTGATGGACTGGTGACAGAAAGACAAGACTCAAGGGTGACATCAACATGTGTGGCCTGAATAACCAGAGGAAATCAGTGCCAGCGTCATAAAAATGGAATGTGGAGTTTTCCAACCAGCAGAGGGGAATTTTACCCGTCCAGTGGGGAGGAGGAAAGAGGGAAGAGTATGGCAAATGACAAATGCGAAGTAAAATGGCAAACATAATCCTTAACGTTAATTTACAATGATATGAGTGGATTAAACTCATAATTCAAAATAAAGAGAATTTTAAATTAAATGAAAAGCCCAAGATTTAGGAATATACTTTTTACAAGCAACATAAGGGGGTGAAAACAAAGGAGTTAGTAGAAGATGTGCCCAGAGAGAGATCTAATAAGGAAAAAAGAACGCTCTATTAAGAGGAATGAGATCATAATACCATAATAATCGTACAAATACACGCACACCTAACAATATGCCATCAAATGTATGTTTGTTTTATACCCAAGCACACATATAAAAATAGCTATAGCTCCATAGGGCAAAATAGATAAATCATCTGTTTTAGCTGAATATTTTAACATATTTCTCTTATAAGCTGATAGAGCAAGCAGACAAAATTTAAGTACAGAGATCTGAAAAACTTGCTTAATAAGCTTAAACGTATGTATATAGTTACACACACATACATGATCTTGTACCTAACAAACAGAAAATACACATTCGTTTGATAAGAAGAACTTTCACAAAAATGGCCATAAATCAGGCCAAAAAGGCAACCTCAGTAAATCCCAGAGGACTGATGTTTCACAGATGCTCTCTCTCGCGGTAGATGATGAAACTTGAACTCAGTAAAAACCAAAACCAAAAACAACACACCCAAATGGCACCACTGAATAATAGTCTTTGGATTGAAGAAGAAATAAACATGGCGGTTGCAGAAGATACAGAATTAAATGACTGACTGAGCCACGTGCAAGCTTTTGGGGGCCCAGCTAAAGCAGCGCTTTGGAGAAAAGGGTTGCCTTAAATGCATTCATTAGAAAACGGAAAACAAACGAGCAACACACTCATCTCAAGAGGGTAAAAAAGCAGCGGCAGAGTGGGCCTAGAGAAAAAGGAGGAAATAATAGCTATAAAGGCACAAATAAATTAATAGCAAATTACAATTAAACATCACAGAAGCTTAGCCAAGCTGAATGGAGGTCTTTTGGAAAGATTAATAAAACAGAAAAAGCTCTGGCAAGACTGCTTGAAAAAAAAGAGATATAATAAAATAGAGCTGAATGAAAAAGGAAAATGACAGGCACAACAGATTGCCAGGAAAATAATAAAATAGTATTGTGAACCCATTTTATAAAACACCGATAAATTTGAAAAATTAGGTGAGTTGGAGAGCTCTCTGGGAAAGTGGGAAATGCCAGAATTGGCAAAGAATAAAAAGCAAACTCGAAACAGACCAGCGGTGAGTAAAGACCTGAAAATCACAGCCAACACCTCCCCTCAGAGCCCCGGCCGCACTGCCTCACAGCCGGGCTCCACCCAGCGCTCACGGGGAGGCCGCAGCTCCCATCTCTCGGAAGCTGGTCCAGAAAACAGAACAACAACAGCAACCACAAAACCCAACCCTGTCTCATTCATTGAACGGAGGTAGTTGAAGTTTGTTACTTTTAAACTAGACAAGGACAAGGGAAAATACAGGCGTATTTCACTCACCAGAATAGAAGAAAACATAACTAAACAAAACATTACCTAACTGGATTGAGTGCATTAAAAAAAAAATCGCCAGAACCCTGTGAGGTTCATGTGGAAAGTGCAGGGGCGGTGTAATGGTGGAGATGGGGCAATCCACCCCACCGGCGGACCAGAGGAGAAACGAAGTCACGGGAGTAGCCCAAGAGCTGCCCAAAAGTATTTGATGGTGTTCAGTATGCACTTACAATGGTAATAACAACAAAAAGGTGAAGTTCAATATCCTTTAATAACAGTAGTCATCCGTAGGATACATTTTTTTAGGAAACTAGGAAGAGACGAGTCCTCCCTGGCTCTGGAGAGGCTGCTACCCCACACTCACAGCCGCCTCCCACTGAATGGGGCCCCGTGAACAGTTTTCAACCTGCGCGCCAGGCTGGCTGGCCCCACACCTCACGCCGTTTCCCGTGTGCGGGCTAAGGCTGAGGCATGGAGAAGCCCTGAACATTCTTGTGGCCCTTTTGGATGATTAGAACAGAAACTCAGGCTGAAAAAGGCGAGAACTTGATCATGGATACGACAGGGACAAAAGTGGCAAATTATAAGCCTTAGGCCACCACGAGCCTTGCCTGTCTGAGCTGCCATTGGCTCCCCGAGGCTCTCACCCAGTGCTGGGGGGGAGTGAAGGGGCCACTGTGTCTTGCATGAGAGTGGCGGTGAGGGAGACACGGTGGCAGATGCCAGGAGACAGGGTGTGATCCTCTGCAGGTGCCCTCTGGGACGGCATCCTGTGCGGGGCTCTGAGAGGAGAAATCCTTGAGTGTTTTTAGAAATTTTTGTGTTACATGTAGCCCCATTTCCCTTAAGTCAGGGGTGTCCAACCTGTGGCCCGTGGGCCGCATGCAGCCCAGGATGGCTGTGAATGCGGCCCAACACAAAATTGTAAATTTACTTAAAACATTATGAGGTTTTTTGGTGATTACATGTCACAGTGTATTTAATGTGTGGCTGAAGACAACACTTCTTCCAGTGTGGCCCAGAGATGCCAAAAGTTTGGACACCCGTGCAATCCCCCAAAAGACCTTCAGTCACACACTAGTGTTTATCTTTGGATCTCTTGGTGTTAAATGTGTGACTTTGCTTTCCATTGTATACTTATAATAAAACAGGAATCACAAAGCCAAACTGTATTTGGGCCACATCATGACAAAGGTCCTCAGAGAACCCGGGGCAGAAGGCGGAGCCTGGTTCCAGAGCCCGGAGTGGTTGGCTCTGCTTCCTGCTCCCCCCCCCCCCCGCACTGGTCCTCTCCTCAGTGCGCTCCCTGACCCCCGGCCTGTGCCCACTCTTCACTCTTGCCCATCTCTCCCTCCCCTCCTTCCAGATCCCGAAAGCCTGGGAGTTGTGAGGCAACGATCCTGTGTAAAGTGCACGCAAATTTCACTTCCTTAATTACAGAAACCAAGAGAGGCTAACTGGTGACTCTTGGACTCAAGTTCAAGTTTTTGTAAGAAGGACACTGATCGCCCCTGCCAGGGTCAGGTGTCTCCCTTGCCCCAACCTGTGTGGCCGGTGAGGGTCAGTGAGAGGGGGTGGAACAGGTCCCCGGTGCAAACATGGCTCCAGGGGCTCATTGGACAGGTGGGAACTCTGGTCTCAGACACAAATTCACTCTCTACCAGGCTCAAAACACAAGAGAACAAAATTTTAAAAGACAGAGTCAGGTTAAAGAAGGTGACATGGGCCCACACATGGGAAGTGTGACTCTAGGACGGAGGCAATGGGACAGAAGCAACGTTCGGTGGTCTGCCAGGTGATTTCGGAGGACACAGAGCTGGCTCTAACCAGGAGGAGGAGGCATAAAAGAAAAGAACTCATAACAGCTTAACACTTCCAGACTGCACCCAGCAATCTTATTTTTATGTGTTCAGAAGGGGGAAAGAGTCGTTGCTGATTTCACAATTACTTAATTCCGGAGAACTTGCGAAGATGACTTCAAGTGTGAAATATTGTCTACTAAAGAATTAACTTAGTAGATCATTTGGATTCAATTATTGGCTCAATACTAAAATTTGCTGGGACAAGTGCAGGCAATATTTTATGACTGTCACATGATGCAGCGATTGTGAAATTAGTTATGAATAACTCGTAAGAGAGACAGTTAAAAAAGAAGGCAACCAGGGGGAGAAAATTTGTCACTTGCTGTAGGGCAGGCCAAGTCAGGAGAGTCATCCTGCCCCATTTCTCAATTGGCTCCTGTTTTGCTGACTGAATCCCTTGGCTTGGCTTTTGTCCTTCTTCTCCCCATGTGTGTGATTTTGGGCTCAATTCCTAGGTGAATTTTGGGGGAGCAATTAGAAGCTGGAGGTTGCTGCTACCCATCAGGGCGTGGGCGCCGCCCCCACCTGCACCAATGGCTGGGCCGCCTCCTGCCCCTGTTCTAGGCCATGCCCTCTCTCTGGCCGGCGTCGTGTGGGCAGCAGAGGGGCGTTTGAAAAACAGAATGAGCCGCAGGCGGTTTATAACCATCACTTTCCGTCTGTCACCTGCTTGTTAGTCAAAGGGGAAGTTTTGTTGGATTCTCCTCGGTGCTCTCTGTGGGGTGAAGATGATATAGCTTCATTAGCTTCTTTAAACTTATGACAGAGGCTTCCTTCTAAATTCAGTTTGAGTGGCGTTGGTTCTTCAGGCTCCTGTTCCATTCCAAGCCTGGTTGGGCCATGTGGGAGGAGGAGAAGTGTCTAAGATTTTCTTCACCCGCACCTAGGGCCTGAATGGACAGCCCACAAAGCAACACAGTGACAGCACCTGGGGGAGCAGGGAAACTGTCCGGCTGCACGGTGGACACAGGCGATGCCCGAGGGAACAAACGGCCTGCGGGGTGGGGTGCTCGGGACAGGGGCGTGCTGGCCAGAGGGGCGGTGGGCTCTCTCATTCCGCACACAGTGCCTTGGGTCTGCTCAGGGCCCAGGGAATGTGGTGCGGCTGTGGGTGCCGGAGACCCTGAGGGGACCAAAGCCTCATGGGAGGCTTGTGTGTGGGTGGGTGTCTGCGTGTGTGGCGGGGCAAGAGAGACAACTGTAATCAATAAATGCTTAGTAAGTAAATGATGGGGTCTATTAGGACACAAGTGCTGTGGGAAAAAAACACAGTGAGGTAAGAGGGATGGAGGTGTGGACAGGAGGGGCTAGGGCTCGCGTTCATTTGTTTGTTTGTTTAAATTCTCACCCAAGGGCATTTTTTTCAATGATTTTAGAGAGAGGAAGACAGGGATGGGGGGAGAGAGGGAGAGAAACATCGATGTGAGAGACAAACGTCGACTGGTGGCGTGTCCTCTGTGCCCCAACCAGGGAACAAATCCACACCCAGGCATGAGCCCTGACAAGGAATGGAACGTGTGACCTTTTGGTTCACAGAGCAAGGATGCCATCAACCAGGCCACATCCGCCAGGGCATCTGGGCTCACTGGGACAGTGACAGGCGAATAAGACTTCCAGGAAGGAGGTGGGAGACTTGGATTTGTGACTCTCTGGAAAGAAGTCTTTGCCCGCAAAGGGACAGCCAGGCTCCCGTCCCCAAGGCAGACGAGGGCTTGGCGGGGCCCCAGAGCANGCTCGCGTTCATTTGTTTGTTTGTTTAAATTCTCACCCAAGGGCATTTTTTTCAATGATTTTAGAGAGAGGAAGACAGGGATGGGGGGAGAGAGGGAGAGAAACATCGATGTGAGAGACAAACGTCGACTGGTGGCGTGTCCTCTGTGCCCCAACCAGGGAACAAATCCACACCCAGGCATGAGCCCTGACAAGGAATGGAACGTGTGACCTTTTGGTTCACAGAGCAAGGATGCCATCAACCAGGCCACATCCGCCAGGGCATCTGGGCTCACTGGGACAGTGACTGGCAAATAAGACTTCTAGGAAGGAAGTGGGAGACTTGGATTTGTGACTCTCTGGAAAGAAGTCTTTGCCGGCAAAGGGACAGCCAGGCTCCCAGCCCCAAGGCAGGCGAGGGCTTGGCGCGGCCCCAGACCAGCAGACGGCCCTGTGACTGGAGCCCATGGAAGGGCTGGGCGGGGAGAAGGGGTGGGACTGGGGCCGAACGGGCTGGACCGCAGTTCAGTCCTGCAGGTCACTGGAAGGACTCGCCGCCCTCTCTGAGTAAAATGCAGAACCGTGGCCAGTGCTGGCCAGAGAAGTGGTCAGATTCTGGGTGTACCTCTGAATCGTAACGTGTGGAGGGGTGAATGGCTCCAGAGCTCTCCCTCACCCACTCGAGAACACTGGGGGCTGAAAGGTACCCTACCCGAGGAAAGATGCACGAGGCGCCAGTGTGGGCACCGATGGCTGCAGCGGGCGCTGGACTGCTTAACAGGCCCTGCTAACAGGCCCAGAGCCCTCCCTGGACTGGCGCCCTGGCTGCCCGCTGCTGCGAGGGCTGGCGGGCGCTGCAGGCCGCAGCTGCCTTTTTCCCCAGACAGCTGCCCTTGGCACGCCCCTCCATGGCCAGCACACAGGAACCCCGTCTCTGGCTTTACTTCTGAGGAGCCTGAATGGAGACTGCCAGCTCTGATCAGGCTGGCTCATTCGTGTAACCTCCGTCCCCATCCAGAAGCCGACCAGGCCAGGCTCCTTCCCAAAGGCTGCCTTGAACCCGAATGAGAGCACCATGGATAGGTTTCATCCGACTTAAAACTTTGTATGCATGCCATTCTATGGAAAGTCCTCTCTCTCGTCTGATTTCCTCTCTCGAAATTATGGTGTTTATTCACGGCGTGTGGAGAGAATTCACGCCGCTTCACATTGCGCGGCATGGTGTGAACAAACCGTGACGTCCCCTCCAGTGTAATGTCGACGGGCATTTTGAATTCTTTCCAGGTTTCGGCTGTGACAAAAATGATGCCATGAATATTCTCACATGTGACTTTTGTCGCACATGCGGGCATTTTTGTCAGATGTATACAAAAGTATGGGATTTCTAGGTCGTGGGGTACCCAACTATGTTTAGTTTTAACAGGCCCTGCTAAGCAGTTTTGCGCGGTGTGTGTGCCGACGTGCTCCCTGCCAACCGCACACGGCTGTTCCGTCTCACTCCGCATCGTTGATCCCGTTCAGAATTGTCTTTCCGGCCATTCCCTGGTGTGTGGCACTGTCTCCCCGTGGTTTGGTCTGCGTTTCCCTGGGGACTGAGACGGCGGAGCAGCCTTCCCTGTGCTTATTTGGCCATTTGTATTTGTGGTTTTTTTGGTAAGATGCCTGGTCATGTCTTTTGCCCATTAAATGAAACGGGCAGCCCGTCTTTCTTTACTCGACTTTTGGGAGTTCTTGAAGTATTCTGGACACAAGTCCTTTACTGATTACATACAGTGAAAATGTCATTTCCTCTCAAATTGTCCTGCACTTCCTTAATTAGCTTTTCTTAAGAAAGAAGTCCTTACTTATGCTGTGACCAGCATTTCCTTTGTGATTAGCACAGGTTGTATCCTGCTTAGAAAATCTTTGCTGAACCCGTAGTCTTGAAAATATTCTGCTACATTTTCTTCTAGAAGCTTCATAACTGTTTTTGACCCGAGCAACAGGAAGCGTGGAGTTGCTTCCATCTGAGACGGGGAGGACTGAAGTTTGAGGCAGCGGAGTACAGCTTTGGACATGTCAAGTCTGAGCTGTGGGCTGGACATCCACGTGGGATTCCACGGAGGCCCTCGTGCATCTGGACATGTGGGTAGGAGTTCAGGGGCCGGCGGTCAGGAAGACAGCGTTAAAGCCTTAGAAAAGAGCAGACACAGAGCCCCACGGCATGACCACGGGGAGACATCTGGGTGAGGAGGAAGCCAGAAAGGTTCGAGGAGAACTTGGGTGGGTGCTGTGCTGGAGGGATGGCAGGGAGAAGCAGATCGGCAGCAGTGCTGTGTGACAAGCTGCTGACAGGTCACAGGAGGGTGGGGATCAAAGGTCCCCACCTTTGGTGGGGGACACAAAGGTCATTGGCACAGATGACGAGCCCACGCCAGAGGAGGGTGGGGATCAAAGCCCAATTGAAGGGGACTGGGAGAGGAGCCATCTAGATCAAGCAGAAGACCACTGCGGGCAGCCCTGATGGGTGGGCAGGACATTTGGGAGCAGGCCGTTCAGTAATCTAAAAGCAAGGGGGGCACCCGAAAGGCAGAGCAGCAGGCCCAGGGGGGAGCCCATTGCGGCTGACAGCCCCTCAGCAGGCGGTTGTGTTGCTAGCTGCCTGCAGGACCCAGGAGCGCTGGTGGGAGGTCAGTGCGGGTGGCGGGGGAGGGGAAGATAGCTTTGCGCAGGTCCTGGGCACACCACACAGGGCTTCCGAGGACTTGAGCTTTGGCTGTTCTGCCTCATTCCCTCCTTCGTCGCTCTCCTTGGTCTTTGCGTGTTGAACTTTTAATTTAGAGGGTCCTACTGCTTCAGTTCCTTCACACACCTGAGCTTTCACTTAGTCTGTCTCCTCTCCTAGACTCTGTCCCACCACCTCTGCCTGACTGATTCCTACATGGCCTTTTAGACTCAGACACCACCTCCTCCAGGAGTCCACCAGGATCGTTTCGCATCCAGCTTCTATTTCCTTTATAGCACCTCCCTCACAGGGTTTAAATGGTACCTTGATCTCTGTGACTGCTATGTGAGACGTTGCCTTGTTCATTTCTGTTCCCGGTACACACTGCTGCACAGTGCTGGCTGGAAACTGTGGAGTAGGATCTGGATTGGCAGACAGGAGGGGGAATGGCATTCCAGGCAGAACAGTCTCCCAGCAGCGCAGTGATGGGGGTGGGGCATGCTGTGGGGTCTGAGAGGGGCCTGGCTGAGGGTTGGAGTTGGGAAAGTCAGGGGCGGTGACAGCCCAGTGGGTGCTGGACTCATCTGAGGAGGCAGCAGTTGGGGACATGTTTGTGAGTGGCAGGTGAGGAGAACCATTACGACCTTCAGATCAAGCCAATTTCCATGGATTAGTGCAGCCCTGTGAGGCTTGGCTTGGGGGTCTGATTCCTTGAGGGCAAGTGGGGATTGGGCAGGAACTCCCTTGGGTGGGCAGCAGGGCCGGCTGTATCAATCATCCTGCGTCAGCCCCAACTAGAGCCTGGGCCACTGTTTAGTGCCAGAGGGGGGAGAGGTGGGGGATTCCAGAATGATCTCAGAGAGAGGGACCTCTCCCCTTGTTCCCTTTCTGGAATACTGGAGGACTCATTTTTTGTAAATAAGCCCGATGGCTTTAAATTTCTAATTATAAAAGTGAAATATGTTTCACTTTTACATAAACACTTAAAAATTATGTGTTTATAATTTCTAATTATAAAAGTGAAATATAAAGAAAGGTATCAAGACAAACATCAAAATAACTGTAATTCTACCACCCAGAGATTACCAGTATTAACATTTTAAACAATTTCTTCCGGTCTTTTTTCCATGCACAAATACATACCCCCTCGCCCCCCAGAACCCCTTACTTAGTAATTTCCCAGTCTGTGCTGGGATTTTTAAAAGGTAAGATAATATTGTGAGCCCTTTCCTGTGCCATTGGCCTCAGGTGGCTGTAATCACCTGCCTCGGGACACACCATGGTGTTTTTAACCTGCCCCGATTAGTGGGCATCAGGCGTGTTTCCGATTTTTTTCTTCTTGTAAATAACATTGCAAGAGAAAACACTGTTCAGAAGTCTTGCCTCTATGTCTGGTCATCGAGGCCACATTCCCAGAAGTGAGACTCTCGTTGCACTCTGTCAGGTTACTTTCCAGAACACTTGTATGTTTTGTTTTTTTAAGAACCAATTTACACTCCTATCAGCAATGATTGAGGATGATCATTTTATGGCACTAGATGCGATGGTTAAACACGTTTAGTGGCCATTTGGGTTTTTATGCAGTAATCTATATCCTTCAGCTATTTTTAACTGGTGTGGTTTTCTTTTTCTTTTTAAATGTGAACTCTATCAATAATGTACAAAGGATTGTTTAATTACATGCTTATTCCATTTCATTTCAGTGCGTTGCTTGCCTGTGCATTTAGGACAGGGGTTTGACAGGCAGAAACTGTAATTTTTTCCTTAGAGTGTTTCTCAGTCTCTCTCTTTACAATGAGATGGTGTTTCCCACCCCAAGATGAATTAAATAAATTTTCACTTATGTTTTTCCTGCTCATTTTATAATTTCATCATGGTCTATGTGTTATAAAATCCATCTGGTTGGAATTAATTTTGATGAAAAAAACTTTTTTTTCAATTATCAACCAAATAATTAACCATAGGTCTCAAGTAACCCTTTTTTGACAGACTGGTGATCACATCTACTTTTTGAATAAATTCTCATATGTGTGTGTGTGCACTTATTTTCAGACTTGAGTTTTTGGCGAACTTCGTGTTGATCCTTCCATCGGTTCCAGAGCCATTTCTCCCTGTGGGTACGGTCAGTCGGCACCTGCCCCAGGGAGTTCCCCTTGTCACTCTTACGTTTTGTAATGTTTTTGAGAATTAGTGCATGTTTATTTTTACAGATGACCACTGAAGTCACTTGGCTAAGCTTTAAGGAAAAAGATCCCCTGGGATTTTGATCGGAGTTGCACTAAGTTTATACGTTAACACTCAAAGAACCAAGTATTCTTTACGATATTTGGTTTTCCCACGCATGGGTGTATAATCCCTGTTCAAGTTTTCTCTCACTAGGACGTTGATTTGTTCCTACAGAATTAGGGTGGCCCTCCTGGCTCATCACCAGGACAACGGGAGCAGGAGACAGAGGGGCACAGACTCTGGATGCAGATTGTCACCGTCCACTCCCAGGTTCGAACCCACGTCCTCTCCAGGAGACCCACAGGGTCCCTTCAGGGGGGCCCTTGGGCTTGCCTAGAGGTCAGGACCACTCCCACCTGATCTGGAAAACTACACAGCTGGTCGCTATGCCTGAATCTTTGGTTGTCTCGTTTTCACTCTCTTTGTTTCTGATTGATTACCTGGCTCTGGATCCACACTTTTGCAGAGTCCTGGACAGACGGGTGATTAGCAGATTCTTGCTCTTTTCCGTGTGGAAGCACATGGTGCGTGTAAGGCTTGACCTGACGCAGGCTGTGTCCAAGCAGGCGAAACACGGGGTGTGATGGCCCAAGAGAGCCCAACTGTACCATCCTGGCCCCGCTTCCCCTCTTGGGTCGGGAGTCCAGCTTCTTCCCTGGACACTGCTTGTCGTCTGAATGTCTGGACTATCTTCTTCGTCTGTCTTTCAGTCTCCAGATCAAGCCAGAGTTGCACTTCCTGGTGCGCGGGGCTGTGTGCGCAGCATAGGAAAACCCCGTCTAGGCAGCCCGACACCGGAGCCTGGGTAGGCCCTGGTCCCCACTCTTGATCGGCAGCATCCTCTGGCTCCTCGTTAGCTCCTTTCTCTTTGAGGACATTGCTCAGTCTCGTGGAGCCGAGAGCTTGCATGGAGCCGCAGCAGGGGGGGCTTGGTCTGGGTGGAGACCGTTCTGGTCCTGGAGGCAGTCTTGAGACGCAGGCTGGTCCCTGGGAAGCACCCAGGCACTCAAATCTGTGCTGGGTTTCCATGCTGACAAGACCTTAACTTTGACGAGACCCAAACAGTCAAACTCCTCCGCTCGAGACACCCTCCTGACGGAGGGTTCGGGGGGGTTTCCCAGGACTTTCTCCAGACCTGCAGGAGGAAGGGCCCTTGTTGCCCTGCCAGCTTCGTCCTGCGTCCTGCCTTGAGCTGACCTCAACCCTCGCCCCCACCCAAGGCCACTCTGGGATGGCAGTTGGGGTGACTCTCGGTGCTGGGTGTCCCGTCCACCCGGGGTTTCCTGGTCCTGGCAAGAGGGAAGAGTGGAGGAGGGGGCGAGGGCAGAACAGAGGGCTGCAGGCCAGCTTCTCCAGAGTTCTTGTTCCTTCAGAGACACAGCTTCTCCAGAGGGTTCGCCCCTCTGAGCAGGAGAAGGAAAGAACTTCTCTAGGGGAGGAGAGGGAAGGGCAGGGGAAGGAGGAGTTCACCGCTATTTATTTTCTTTCTTATCTGTAGTTTAAACTTCTGGTTTCAGCGTGAACTTCTTTACTCACAACGCTCTGTCCACCCACCTCAGCCCTTCCCCGGCACTGCTGGCCTGAGCCTTGGCCACCTCCCTCTGGTCCTCGGACTCACCTGCCACCTCCTCCCTCTTGTTCTGCCATGTGTCCCCACAGCTGAGGGGTGCCCCTCGCCTCTTTCCTGTTTCTCTGGAGACTTGGGCTCCGTGTCAAAGGCACACTGGATTGTCGAATTATAACAGGTTAATCCATTCGGATTGATGCCTTTCTATTTACTGGCTGGAATGATCCCTTTCACAGCTGTGGCTCCCACGTCGAGCCAGCTAGCCGGCAATTTAAATATAGAAAGCAACTGAACCTCGTGGGACAGTGAAGCTTCTTGCTTAATGTGGCGCATATATTTTGGAGCTCTTTGCTCACAGCCCTCAAAAGGGTGGCCAACAGTTTCGTGTCTTGAAAAGATAATTTGGCTTTTCAGGGAATTTACACCCCCCAAAGGGGTCCTGGGTACTGGATTAAATAAAAAGGGAGTCTTTCGATGAGGTCAGGGGCTGGTTTCAGGTCAGTTCTGCTTTTTCTTCCTCCCCTTTTGGAGATGGCTATCTCCCGCTTAGCTGAGCTCCACAGGAGGCTGGCGGCCATAGGAGGCCTCTCGTTTTCTGCTCTCCGACCCTCACTCCCTGCCCGTTTGAGTCAAGTGTTGTGCCGGTAGCCGGGGTCACCCTGCCTGTGCAGAGCTTGTCATCTGATGACACTGTGTCTTAATTCTCCCAGTTCTCCTTGCCCCTGGCCCAGCACTGAGCTTGCTGCGGACTCATCAGATGTGTCACAGCTGGGAAAAGGGGACAGGAACGGCCCTGTGCCCTGACAGACCCAACTGGAAGCCCAAACCAAAAATAACAGTGATCAAGACACACGGACTAAGTGTGATTCTTCCACTGCGTTGACACAGGGCCGCCTCCCTTTTGGGGAGGAGATAAACAGAGAGGGTTGTTTTGCTGAGAAGAAAGGACTAGGAGGGACCTGGTGAGTCTTCAAGTCCTGGAAGAACTGCCAAGAAGATGCGGGACTGAATTTTCCCTTTTCTTTTCCCCATGGCCCCCGAGGGCAGAAATATTAGCCTAAGGACCAGGAGTTATAGGAAGAAAGAATTGCCCTTGACTCATTTATAGGAAGAACTTGGCTTTGATCAAATTTTTTTCTTTTAAATGGAACACTCAACTTAAAGAGGTGATACAACTATCTCTGCTTAAGCAGAGGCTGGACGGCCACAGGCAGGAGGCTGCGGTGGGCTGTAGAAGCAGGCAGACCTGGAGACCTCGGATGTGCTGTCTGTGAGCTTTAGGGCCACGGCTCCCCTCCTCTGTCTGCAGACAGTGGACCTGGAAAGTGGACTTTCTTCCTTCCGGCAGGTGGGGAGAGAAGACCACAGACCTTGGAGGGGCCTGGAAGCTTGCTTAGCTCATGGTCCCTGAGCCGAGAAAGGAAGTGTAGGTTCTCTTGGGTCCTGCGCTGGCCCAGTGTCCCCCAGACAGGGTGGTAATGGAGGCGTGAGGGTGGGGGTGGGTCAGTTGCCTGCGGCTGCCATGACAAAGCACCACAAACTGAGTGGCTTAAACAATAGAGATGCTGGACGTCTGGGGTCAGGTGTCGGCAGGTCAGCGCTCCCTCCGGAAGCACCAGGAGCGACCCGCTGCAGTGGCTTCTCGGCTCATAGCAGCGTCACCCCCTCCATCACATGGCATCCTTTCTGTGCGGGGGTGTCCAAAGTTCTGGCTTTCTAGAGGACACTAGTCACATTGGTTGGGGTGGCTGGTGTGCCTCTAGCCCCCAGTGGGGGCTTTAATTTTTTTGATCGGTGTAAAATAACTCTGGAGTGTTCTAGGTTGAACCAATCCTTAAGCTCGCCAATATGACCTTTTTAAAACTGAAAGGGCATGTGGAGTAGTTCTCACAGCTTAGCCCTTAATTATATCTGTGTAATTATGCTTTGGTTTATATACAGCAGCTTTGATAGAGCACCTACTATATATGAAGCATGTGAGATAAATAGTATTTCAGTTAGCCATGGTTCTTTAAAACAGAGATTACTAATCTCATTTTACAGGTGAGGAAGTAAATGCTTAGAAGGTGTTCTGGAGCTTGCTCAGGGCCATACAGCGAGTAGGTGGCAGAAGTGGGACTCAAAACCCTGTCTCTTTGCTCTAGAGTTTATTTTCTCTCTGTGATCCCACATAACCCTCCAACTTGCTAGCAAACTCCTTGAGTGAACGGACTTCTCACTACCCAGACCGGTTAGAATTTATTGCAGACATCCCTCACCGTTAGTTCTCTGCGATGAGACGCCCCTTCGCTTCTAACGCTCTGTGGTGAGGGATCCCCCTTTGACTGGTGCACTGGGCTGCTTTGAGTCAGGTCCCTGGTGGCCCCAGAGTTGATGAGTAACATGGCGGGGCGCGGGGTAGGAGCAGCTTGGTGCTGGGCGCCTGCCTCGGGGTGACCTCTGGCGGCCCGGCTCCTTTGTTTTGATGTCAGAAACGCTCTGTGTCTTCATTTCTTCATGGGGACATCAGGCCTTGGCAAAAATTTGCTCTCAATTCATGAAAGTCTTATTGATAAGTCAGAATGCTGGTTTGTCAATATATAGTGCGATACAGTTGCCAAGAAGCCTGAGCCATTGTGACGCTGCTCACCCTTTGAGAAGCGATTTAGGCCTGAAGGTTAGTCAACACCGAAGGAGACCAGCGTGACGGAGAGATTGTGAGGGTTCATTGTTGAGTGGCAGGCACCTGACCCGAGCATCTCTCCAAGCTCCGCCCACCACATAGCCAGTGCATTCAGGTCGGTAGGTCCGGACGCCCTCCTCCCCCGAGATGCTCACACTCAAGCTCTTGCTCTTTCAACCAGTGGGGTCACAACCCCATTGGATACACTATAAGCAGCCCTCCCTTAGGTAGTAGATTTCATGACATGAAGGGCGTGGTCTCTCCTTAGGTTGCCTGTCTGAGATGATCAGTATTTATTGAGCGCTGCTCATGAGCTGGGTTCAGGGCCCTGCCCTGGTGGGGGCCAGGGAGACTGACTCTCAGGTTGTGTGCATATTACCGCACATGGTGAGTCGCAGATGGGGATGGGCGCCGTGTTTTGTGGGAGCGCTTGGGGGCATGGCTGGGGCTTCAGGAAGGCCTCCAAGGGGAGAGGGTGCTGGAGCTGGCTCTTGAAGACTGAGTAAGAGTTAGCCAGGACCAAAGAAAACTAAACAAAGGAGCAAAAAACTGCCAACCAATCCTGGCAGAGGAAAAAGTATAAACAAAATCATGGGTGAGTAAAACAAGGCATGTGGATTGGATTAGAGGTGAAGTGGACAACAAGCCACGGAGAGCTGTCTGCGCCACATTAAGGGACACAGACTTACTTAATTAGCCCTGCAGATGTGACAGAAATGTTTCAAGTGAGGAGGGACATGGCCGATGGCTGTTCCCTGGGATCTGGCTGTGCAGAGGGCGTCCTGGAGGGATTCCTGAGACTCGCTGCTCCCTCCCGCCAACACATGTGTGTATGTGTGTGTGTGTGTGTGGCCAGCCACTCTGGAGGGGTCGCTTCTTGGATCCACGTGCTCTGCTGGCATCTCAGGAATGCAGCGAAACTTTCAAGTTCATTTTCTGTTGGAGGTTTAGAGCTCTTGGCCCCTGAGCACACTGTGGGCTTTTGGGAGCTGCTGCAAGGCTGGAGGAATGTGTGCCCACGATCCTGTGCAGCTGGGAACCGGGCACTAACCGGCCAATACCTGAGTCGTTCTCTCCTCTCTGTTCACTCGGTCTGTTCCAGCTCTGCTCACACTGTATTTGTAAGCTTTTCTGTGGGCACAGACCGTCTTGGTCACTTCAGAGGGAACCCCCACATGCGGTGGCTCTCAGTGAATGCTGTGGGACAGACGGGTGAAGGAAGGGCGAGGGCTCGGGTGCTCCTGGGCGCCGGCCCTGGCCTGGGGTCTCAGGTCGAGTGAAGGAAGGCACTGTGGCCTACCCTAGGCGGGACGCCAAGGGCGTTAAATGGTTTCAAGTAGGGGACGAAGTCTTTGATTAGTGTGTTAATTATTTGATGGGGAGACTGTATTTTGGAGACAGGAAGGTCACGTGTCAAGCAGGCCCCAGGGTGCAGCTCTGGTTACTGCATAGGCCAGGCCTTGTGGTGGGCACCAGGCTCCCTGGCGGTGCTGACAATGCGGAGGGACTGCAGACGGGAGAAGATGGGACAGGCTCCTCTGGGCCCGTGCTCCCCGTGGAGGCTGCCCTTCCGAGGACCGTGCTCGCTCTCCTATTTGACAGGACACGTGCCGGGGGTTGGTGTATCCCGGAAGACCGCGGAGGCCAGGTATTGTAAAAAACAGAAAGAGAGAAATCAAAGGAAACATGTACAGCTTCAGCATGGTGTTGTAACTTGAAGTACGTGAAGGTGCGCTTCCTCGGCAATCCTTTGAGGGAGGGTCACGGCCCGCCCTTTGGACACCGGCCTGCTAACTTCCCTTCCTCTTTCTGGTGTCAGCCACCCCGGGGGGCACCAGGAAGTCTAGTCTGGGTTTCATTTCAAGTGGAGCAAGAACTTCAGGCTCATGTGAAACCTCAGGGAGGCAGAATTCTAGGGTCTTAGGGTCACTCTCACCACTTCCCCGTGCTGCTCCCCAAGCCCCAGGGTCAGCGCCACCGGTGCCTTACAGAACGTTTGTCACGCCTGCCTTCGCAGGTTTCCCCCAAGGGTCTGACAGGCCACACTCGAATCTTCAACTGCCTTTTCACACTTAGAATTTATTACCTCACACACTATTTAATCTGGTGGCATAATCAATAGTAATAAACACAACTGGCAACAGACTCCCAGTAAGGAGGCGATTCACTGCCCGGGGGTTGAGGGGGGGCCCAGGTGTGCTGGGAGTCGCCCAGTGATTGCTGGCGCCCAGCGGGCTGTGGGTTTCCATCAGCGGAGGGGCTGAGGGAGCACCTGGCCCTGTCCCTTGCCCTGGGGACACCAGGACAGGCTACTTCTGCTGTCCTCTTCTCCAGTCTTTTAGCTTGTCATTGGTGCGGGCCTGGCCCAGGGCCTCCTGATCTTCCTTTTGTTCTCGCGCAGACTTCTCGGCCCTCACTGGAAACACTTCTTCTGCCTCGTCCCTGCCTCCACCCAGGCTCCTTGCCGAGGTTGCCGCACACCTTTCTCCCCAGACACCCACAGCGTCAGGGTTTTTATAAGTCACACAGATAGGGAATGGATTCCCAGCTCTATCACTTAACAGGGTGTAACCTCAGCCAACACACTTAGCTTCTTCCAGCCCATCACACAGGACTGTCGGGGGATTAAGTTAAATCAGATAACTAGCATTGTGCCAGGCTTGCTGTAAACCCTCAGAGCTTTACATAGATTACTTCATTTCATTTTGGCAGAGCCCAGTGAACTCGGAGCTACTGATCCCAAGTTACAGCAGAAGAAACCGAGACCCAGGGAGCGAAGCCTCACTGTCAGCCAGCAGAGCTGGGGTGCAATCCCGGGCACTGGCTCCTGCACCCACACCCTTGGTCATCAGGAAGTACTCTCTCCTACGTGACCATCCCAGTCACGTGGCAGATGCCCCATAAATGCACAAAAATGCGTAAGTGCGGGTGGATGCACCTTCTACTCTCAAATCCCTGCCGTACTCCCCTATCCCGGGAGAGCAGGGCTGAGTCTCCTGCATCTTTATAGACGACAAGGCCAAGTTCAGTGTGGTAGAGGTGGTTGGGTATCTACCATTGATATATCCTTCCCTTTTGTAGTCTGGTGCTGTTGAGGTTTCCAGCCAGGAACTGCATTTCCCAGCACCTCTTCACCCAAGAGTGGCCGTGTGGCAATCCTAGCAGCCTACTCATGGCTCCCCCAAAGCCGTAGTAGAATGAGCGCCATAGTAGAATGTTTTCTGATGTGTGTCTTGTCAGACACCACGCTCCTAGATTATAGAAGCTGAAATTGCCAGTAAAGCCGTATTTGTCGTAGCAGGGTGTGGGGAGGACAGGTGCTTCGGGATCCAGAGTGCTCAGTGCCCGTTCCAGCCGGGCCACTGTCCAGGCGTTGTGCCTCGAACAAATGAACTGACTCCTGGCTTCTCTGCTCCTTACAATACTCCCCTTAATACTAAATCTCTAAAGAGGTGTAATATCTACCCAGGAGGGTGGTTGCAGGGTTAGATGAAAGCAGTCATACTTGATACAGTGGACAATCCACTGGGGGCAGCTTTTGTTTATAATTCATTCACTTGAATCATTCAATTCATTCAATTCATTTCATTTCAGGTATGAAATTTGATGAAAACCTACCATGAGCTCCAAACTGCTTGAGGAGCGGAAGACACAGTGCCTGTCCTCAGGAGACAGCCCTCTAACTGAGGAATGTGCTTGACACACATGAAACGGTTGAGTGCCATCTCCGGGTGGCACGGGACAGGTGCTGGAAAAGTGGGGGCGTACTCAGAGCTGCCCTGAGAAGCTGCCCTTGGCTGGAGGGAAGCTTCCCTGAGGAGGACGTGGGGGAGGACGTGCCATGGGTGCTGGAGAAGAAGGGAGGCGGAGGTGGCTGCTCAGGACGGCCGCCTGCGCTGCCCTTCTGGTCCCCTTTGTTACCCATTGCTGGGAGACCAGAGCAGAGATTGGAGGAGGTTGGAGGTGACGGATGGGGATGGCTGGGCTGAAAGCTGTGCACTTGAACGCATCCTGCGTGCCAGGCCAAGAGCAGGTCAAGGTGCTCTGACTGCCTGCCACCCCATAGGGGCCAGGGAAAGCGTGTGCCATGAGGGGTATCACCACGGTAGCCAGGTCAGCGAGCCCTTCGCCAGGACGGGAGCAGCTTCATTCTAGTGTCTGTGGGGAGAGGGAACAGTGTTCACCGGGCAGCTGGCTCTTTCATCACCAAAGTGTGGAACACGGCCTCTGGCCTTCGGTGAGGCACCAAGAACAACGGCACAAAGGGATGCGCATCTCTAGGCCCGTTTTCCCTTCTGCCACCATTTCCACCGGATCCGTCTCGAGACAGACTCCACGACAGGGGCCCAAGGCTCTTGGCACTTTCAGCCAGGAGGCCGGAGCAGCTCCTGCACGGACTGCGAGCAGCACGTGGTCCTACCCGGGCAACCGCAGTCCACCACGAAGAGGCTCCTCATCGGTGACACAGGCCAGCAGTTTCCCTCTCCTCGGGCTCCAGGCTCCCTGGTGGTTGTTCAGCTGTCACAGATCCCTCTGTGATCAGTGTTTTCCAGGTTAATTAATCCTATTATTGTCACTGTGGTCTATAATTAGACTCACTGTGCAATTATATCATCCGTTCTGCATTATCGATGTGCAACCTACCAGCCAAAGATGACTTTTAATTATTACCCCATTGGGTTGTGCTGCACACAGCCATGATGCACCATTGGTCCCGATGCTGTGTGGTTGGCTTGGGTTTGGGGCTCCCGGCTTGGCACTGGGTGAGCTGGGCTGTTGGAGGATGATCCAGTGAGCATGGGTGGACCACTCGCTGGGGCCGGTCTCCGTGGGCTAGGCCAGCAGTCAGAGCATCATCAGAGACTTCAAATCGGGAAGAGGAACACAGCCTCTAGCCCTCCCCTTCAGGCCTTTGCCTCCACGGGTGGGCCCCTTGCTGCCCTCAGGGCCCTGCTCAGCTCTGATCCCACAGGTCCTCAGCACCTGCTTCAACAGGCTTAGGAACATAAAGGTGCCATTACCTTTCTTTTGTATCTGCTATGTGCCAGGCTTGTCACGTCTGTAGTCATACCTGATCCTCAATAATGTTAGGCATGACTCCCATTTCACAGATGAGAAAGATGAGGCTCAGAGAGATTTATAACAGCAACTTTATCAGGAATTGTGGAGAGGAGATTTGAACCCCAACTTGCTTCACTTTGGGGCCAACACCTTCTCAGTGCAAAGAAAGGAACTGCATTTCATCAGGAATACAGGAAGATGGGCATTGAACAAAGCTCAGTGTTAAAGAGAGGAAGAATTTAAAAAGGGGTTTATGCATTAGCTCCAGGGAATGGGGAGACAAAGACATTCAGGCAGCGGGGCCTCTGGGACCTCAGTGTTACAGTCGTAAAGGCTTCGGTTTTCAGAGAAGCCGGGCTGGGCTGTGTCCTTGAAAGAGTGTGCTGTTCCTGCCCTTCCTGCCGTTCCTGCCCTTCCTGCCCAGGCTGGGGTTGGGGGAGCTCATGTAGTGAGCCATCCTGGGGAACTTGCTCACCACTCTGTCTGCTGTACACCGTGGGGCTTTGATGGGGGACACAGTGACGTGAGGGGCAGAGATAGGCCCCACTGCCTGAACTCTGTGTCCTTAAGTACATGTGGTGTGGTGGGTGGCACCCTTTACTGGTGGCTTCTGGCTTTTGGAAGACCAATGGGGGAAGTATAGGACCATGAACAAGTCACACTGTATATATATATCTCTCTTTCTCTTGCTTTGCATGTCCCCACCTGCTCTAATCCGGGTGAAGGGAAGGTATAGTGATAATAAAAGACAGGCCCGACTAGGAACAATGAAAACCAGTGCGAAAGGGTAGCTTTCTGCCTGGGGGAGCTTGAGGAGGGGCTGCCCTGGTCCGGTTTGCCTGCTGGACCCCCATGTGGAGCTGCCAGTCACAGTGCTGGTGGAGGTCATGTGCCTGTGAGTGTCCGGACTTTCCTGTGCCCCACACCTTGCCTCCACCACTATATGAATCATGTTTTTTGTTTGCAGTGCTTTCTGATGGCATCTTGGTTTTCTGATGTCTCTGATGGTTTTCTTGACATCTTGGCAGCCTTGCTGCCTGTGGAGAGACTGTAGTGAACAAGGAGTCTGTGAACATACCTTCCATAGACAAACCAAGCGCAGGGCCACACCCTCGGCTCCCTCCTCTGCCAGGCTCTTGCCCACTGGGTCAGTAATCCTGGTCCTCACCGCCCCAGGGCCGGTGAGAGCACTTCATAGCCCAGAGCACACCGACGCTCTTCAAACCAGCCAGCCCCTGGTTGGCTTCCCTGCCTGCCTGGTCCTGGAAAACACCGCAAAGGATGTAGCCGAGCGTCCTCCCCATTCTTGCTCCTGCCTCCTGCCTGGCCCTGGTGCCTGCCTGTGTGGTCCCGTGTGTCATGCCCTCGTCTCTGGAGGGTCTGCCAGCAACCACAAAACCTTTCAATGGCGTTAGCCTCCCGTGTCATTGCCCAGCACCTCCATGAACTGATGTTGTAATACCAGCACCACCAGGGAAGGCCCTGCTGCCCAGTCCCTGAAGGAGCCCTGCCTGGGGCCCTGATGGTCCTTGTCACCACTGGGGATGGCTGACCGAGACTGTCACTATGGGTTGATGACACATAATCTGAGTAGGGATGGGGTGATGGGTCTTAATAGCCTTTTTTAGTTTATTTGGGAAGTCATGTTTGTACATCTGTATTTTGCATGCATTTTCGAAAGGTTTGGAGCCCCTGGGTTAAAACCCCCCCAGGGTGGGAATAGCGGTGACCTGGATGTCTCTTTGGGTGGGGGACAAAGGGAGGAGGGCGACTCAGTGCATGCGAGCGAGGCAGCAGAAACAAAGTGTGGCCCAGCCGTGGCCCCTGGAAGCAGACGCCTCTTTTGGTGCCCGTTTTGCCGTTTGATGGGTCCCACAGCATCTGCCTCCTGATGTCACAGGATTTGAGGCAGGTGACTCTGACAATCAACACAGAGGTTTTAGAAAGGTGTAGAAAGTGGTCCCAATCAGGACAGGCCCATTGGGGGAGGGTCAGGGGCTGCTTTGGGGAATGGGAGGGGGCAGGAGTCCTCCCGTCGGTTTGGCAGACGATCTGTTTTTTGCGTCAGTTTGGTGGCTGCTTTGGTCCTCCACAGACCCAGCCCTCTGATTGACAGAACCGTTTCCCTGGGGCATCATTTCCAAAGAAAGAATGAGGAGTTTAAAAAATTGCAGTTGGGATAATAAAGATGAACACAACATAAATAAACGAGGGAATACACTCTGATAGTTTGTGCAAACAGCAGTCAGGATGCTCCAGGCTGGTTCCAGGACCCAGATGGGTTGGCTGTGAGGAGGCGCCGATGCAGACGGGAAAGTGGCAGAGTGATTTCCCTGCGGCTTCTGCTCTCTGCATGAACAAGGTTCCGCCAGAGAGTCTGGAGACCTTTCAGGCTGCAGCATGGTGCGGGGCTGGCCTGGTTCGGTGGTGGTCGCTGGCACCAATTCAATGCCAACGGGACTCCCTACGTTGGGGTGTGGTGAAGAAACTTTATTTGGTGTGGGCAGCTCCACAGTAACCCAGCCACACCTGTGAAAACAGGGCAGCCCTGGGGCCTGGCCCCTCTTCACCTGGGCAGTTCCGCTCCATGACGGTCTGCCCATCTGCCCCGGTGAGCCGTCTTCACAGCTCCACCTCAGGTTGGGAAAAGGCAGTCCCTGGTGGAGAGGGTGCCCTCTGAGTTATAGATGAGCTGGCTTATGTAGACGGAAGTCCCTGCCCCCGGTCCCTCATTGGTTTGTCCTCATGCAGATGAGGATGCCAAATCCTCACAGTTTGATTGGTCCAGTGGCACTGTCCTGATTGGTCAGAACTGTGTAGCTTCAGTTGGATGAGGAAAGCCTCAGTCATAGTGGTTAAAATAGGACTCCAGGAACTGCTTTATAAGGGCTGGCTCAGACCACAGACACACAGTGCAGGCAGGCAGTTCAGGGTCCAGGCACACATCACAGAGCCTGCTCCACAAAGTGAAGTTTGTGCAAAAGGCCCCTGTGCTGAAATGGCTGCTAGGCATTCTTTTTCTTTTTAATTTTATTTATTGGAGCCCAGGTAGCCACCAGGAGCCCTTTTTAGTCCTCAGGGTTTACACGTGGGCAGGGGGCATAGTCTGGGGTCTTTTTGTTGAAAATGCCCAGTGTGGCCCTGGCCTGGGCACGGTTCTGTGGTGTTAAGCTGCCCACACTCATGGGCACCCAGAAGAGGAAACAGGCGCTCAGCAGTTTATCATATAGTCAGGGGCTTGAAATGCTTCCTTCGGGCCCAGAAAAATCCATAGAAACTTCCCCCTCCTTCCTTCTTTCTCTTCCCATCTTCTTCCCACTCTTTCTGTCTCCTCCTTTTTTACCCTTTCCCTCCCACCATCTTCTCCTGCTTCCTCCCTCCTCCCCTCCCCGATTAGTATCCAGGACAAAGTTCCCGGTGCAGGGAGGTGAATGAGGCCCAGCCTTTGCCCTTGAGGAGTTTTCTAGGATGACTAAGTCTGTAGAGAATTACTAAAAACTACTGACCTGAAGAAAAAAACGGAGCTTCCCTTTATCTGATTAGAAGCATCTCACCATCTGAAAAAGCCCAGGGTGGCTAGTGAATTCCTGCCCCTCCCACAGGTTCTGGTGAAGATGCCTTCGGGCTGTGTGAATTCAGGAAAGGCACACTTAACCCACCTGGCTTCCTGGAGGTAGTGGCCCCTCAGCTGAGTCCCCAGAAGTTCCCAATGGCCCTGTCCCAGCCCACTCTCATGTCCTGCTGATCCCCAAGGAGATCAGTGTCCATGCTGCTGGGATAGACTACGAGTGAGGGCTTGCACAGCCAGTGTGGTTGTGCCTGCTTTGGCTGTGACTGTCTCCCTGCAGGAGGTGGTCTTCTGCTTCCCCAGGTTCCTTGTCTCCAGCTCAGACGCTTTTCTGTGCTCCACTGTGAGTATTTCACTGCTTCTTGGATAACACTGCGTGTGATTGATGTTTATCGATACCCTGGGCACTGCTCTCTGACCGCAGGGACCTTGCTCCTGATCTTCACTATCTTGTGAGGCCAGGCACCTAGGCGCGGGCTGAGTTGGCCTCATTCACCTCCCTGCGCCCAGCATGGCCTCAGAGCGTATGGTTCCTGGTGGTTCCCCTGGTGCCCAGACCCAAGTGTGGGACATTGCACTACTTTCTGCCTACCCTTCCCGATTGGCTCCTCCTCCAGTGCCTGCTGCCACTTTCTGTCCCCACTTGAATGTTTTGCTTCCTTTCTCCTCATCTCAGCTGCCCTCTGCGTCCCAGTTGCCAGCATCAACATCAGTTGCTGTTGACGGGTCTCCTCCGGGTGGTGGCTGTGGTGCTAGAACTCCATGTATGTGAGCTGTAATCCTGGCAGCCACTCTGTAAGGCAGAGGTTGTGACCTTCCCCTTCCTTCAGCACATGAGGACCCTGTGCCCTGGAGAGGTGAGGAGTGCACCCACAGCCTTCTTGCTAGCGGGCTGCAAAGATGGGATATGCACCCACATTTGGCCCCTGAATGCCTGCTCCTTGCCACTCTGCCAGGGTGCCACCCTCCTTGCTATCCTCCCAAAGCCAGTTAATTGTACTTCTGTAACAGGGTGCAGCCAAGGAGGGCCCCAAATAGGGATCTGTAATGGGGTCTAGAACTTGGTGTCCAGGAAATATTAGGAAAAAATATATATAGGATGTTCTCACCCCCACAAGTCTGAGCTGGGGTTGGGACACATGGAGCAGGGCCATTGAGAGCTGTTTTGAATGGCAACAGTTTTGTAGATAACTTCTAGAATGGTTGTTTAACATATCTCTAACCTTTAACTGGTTTCATAGATTTGTTAAATAGCCGTGCCATGACTTGAGCCAGGGGGATGGGAGTGACTTCAACTCCTGATGTAACTGGGAGGCAACTCCCCCTGGTTGGAGAGCCTGTGTGAGAGCTTGGAGATGATTGGCCACCACAGGGCCACACCTGCCCAGACTTACTATGGCAGCCCAGTAAAGCTGGAAGAATACGGGAATTCTGGTAGCTGTGGCCAATTGTGGGAGGAGCTGGAAATAGTGCAGCAGAGGGAGATTGGCGCTGGAATTTAGACTCAGGTTGGCAGCCCTGCAGGGTCTTTTTCGGGCTACGTGGCTTGGGCAGAGAAGAACCATAGACTTCTACTTCTTTTCCTGAGATGTGGTACCCCAGACTGGGCAGAGGGGGAAGGAAGGATTGTGTGTTTTGGATACTCTAAAGTATTTTTAATGAAGACATTAAGTCATTACTCTAAGTCTATGTAAGTTTTTAAATAAATAATCCCTTTCCTTTTCATCAATCTCTGGCACTGAGAGACATCTTTCCCTGGAGGTGGGTGAGGAGAACCTAGTACAGGGGGTGAGGACCCCCAGAGCACAAGTGTGGGTCCATTCAGCAATAGCATATCATTCCCCTTCTCCTCTGGTCTGTTTGTAACACTTCTGCACACAGGCTTCTGACCCAGCCCTGTGGCAGATGGAATAATGCCACCCTACCACCAGATGTCCATGCCCTAATTCCTGGAGCCTGTGGTAATTGGTTACAGGGCAAGTGGTAGTTAAGGTTGCGAGGTTGTGAGTGGAAGTAAGGTTGCTAATGAGCTGAGATGGTCCTGGATTATCGAGGTGAGTCTTGTAATCACAAGGGCTCCTGAAATGTGGAGGAGGGAGGCAGAAGGGGCAGAGTCAGAGAGATGTGAAGCTGCTGAGCTACTGGCTTTGATTATAGAAGGAGCCAAGAAATGAAATGTGGGTGTCTCTAGACATTGGAAAAGGCAACCCCCAACCAGATTCTCCCCTAGAGCCTCCAGAGGGAACACAGCCCTGCAAGCACCTTGAGTGTGGCCCAGGGAGACCCATTTTGGATATCTGACCTCCAGAACTGTAAGAGAAGGAATGTGTGTTGTGTTCAGCACTAGGTCTGTGGCTACTTGTTACAGCAGCTGCAGGAAACTCATATAGACCCACAGCCTCCAGTCCTGACCTCATCACCTCTCTTGGAACTGTGGCCTCCACCTGTTCATCTTCCTTCTAAAGGGCACATACTTGGAGTCAGGTGTGTGCAAGACTTACCGGGGATCACTTTGTAAGGAATATAGATGTTGAACCCACTATGCTGCACACCTGAAACTAATATAATACTGAATTGCAAAATACTAGTGTAAAACAAAATAAAGGAAAAAGAGGGTTTATGCTTCATCTGTTTAAAGCAAAGATTGTGTCCTCTTGGCCCCGAAATGATCATGCCTCCCACCACCAAATCTGCAATGCTGCCAGCCTGTGCACCCCAGCTCCGCCTTCCCTCTCTCTAGTGCGGGGCACATCCTGCTCCTCTCAAAGGCCAGCTGTCCATGGCTGCTCTGGGTGGCCACTTTCTGAATTGTCAGTTTCTTGCTCTCTCTGCACTTATTTTTTTATATTAAAGTATGATTTGCATACAATATTATATTAGTTTCAGGTGTACAGTACAGTAATGTGACGTTCATGTACCTGGTGATGTGATCACTAAGTCTAGTAGGAAGTCACATAGCTCCTGCTTCCATCACCTTCCTCATGGCAGGGCCTTTGCATTGGCTGTTCCCTCAGCCTGAAATGCTGTTCCCCATGTATCCGTGTGGCTCACTTCCACATGTTGTTCAAGCTGAGGTACAGTTTGCCAGGTTTGTCTGTTATACAGTGACATTTTTCTCCTCGCTGTCCATATTCTGATTGTTAGACTCTGGTCACCAAGAGGAGCCCACACTCAGGAACGGGGGAAGGGGAATCGGACCCCTCTCCTGGAGGGGTCAGTGTCAACATCAATGATTTGGAGTTCTTTGTGGGAGATTTGTCTCTCCACACTTAGTCATTCATTCATCATTCATTTGTGTCATTGTGGGACCGTAGGCATTTATTTCGCACTTCCGGTTACACTTCAACACCATGTTATTTATTTGCTGCTCAAATTGTTTCACCTTTGGTGTTGGGGCTCCCCCGGGTTGACTTCTCTGTCCATTTCACACACCCCATCTCTGTTTTCTTTTGAACAGCTCCTTGCTTCCTGGCACTACAAGGTGCTGGGTGCTCGTCTGCTGTGCTTCCTGAGCCAGCCTGCAAGTCCGCTGTTTCCTGGAGCCCTGGGTCCTCTCATCAGAGAGTAGTATTAGAAATAAAGGTCTGAGGGGAGGGTGTGCTCACTGACACTGTGCCAAAGGACTTTTAAAAACCACAAAACAGGGACTTTCGCCAAGATGGATCAAGTCAAGATGGAGGCATAGGTGGAAACACTGTGCCTTCTCCCACAACCAAGTTTGAATAAAACAAAAGTTTTGGAGAACTAGGACACACCTAAAGACCAGAAAATGGAATTATATGGAAGTCCGACAGCTATGAACCGTTCAACGAGGACGGTAAGAGAGGTGGAGCCAGCAGTGGAGCTAGGTCGGGCAGGACAGACCTAGGAGCTCAGGCAGCCCAGAACTAGTCGGGGTGCGGGGCAGACTGACCAAGGTCGCACATTCGCGCGCAGTGAGACGGACCACACAGGCCCCAGGGGGCGAACCCAGTGGTGGAGGGCTGACAGCGGTGGCACACTTGCGTGCAGTGGAACGAAACGTGTGGGCCTGGTGACGGTGGTGGCTGTGGTGCCGGTGGGGGTCGCGGCAGCAGGCGGCAGAGGGAAGCCATTGTCCCTCTTTGACCCCGCCCCCACATACAAGGTCACAACCCAGCAACTGAGTTGCCCTGCTCTGGTGAAAACCTAGGGCTCTGATCCTGCTACTTAACAGGCATGAACAGCCCAAAAGATGGCACAAAAAGAACTCAAAGTCCCAGAGCCAATAACTCTAAGCGACCAACAGATTGCCAGCCTCTCAGAAGCCCAATTTAAGACACTATTTATCAGGATGCTCACAGAATTGGTAGAGTACAGTCACAAATTAGAGGAACATATGAAGGTTAAACTAATTGAAATGAAGGGAGATGTCCAGGAAACCAATAGCGATGGAAAGGAAACTGAGACTCAAATCAATGGAATGGACCAGAAGGAAGAACGAAACATCCGACCAGAAAGGAATGAAAAAATGAGAATTCAAAAAAATGAGGAGAGGCTTAGGAACCTCCAGGACATCTTTAAACGTTCCAACATCCGGATTATAGGGGTACCAGAAGGGGGAAAGAAACAGCCACGAGTGGAAAACTTATTTGAACAAATAATAAAGGAGAACTTCCCCAGTCTGGCAAAGGAAATAGACTTCCAGGAAATCCAGGAAGCTCAGAGAGTGCCAAAGAAGTTGGACCCAAGAAGGAACACACCAAGGCACATCATAATTACATTAGCCAAGACTAAAATGAAGGAGAGAATCCTAGAAGCAGCAAGGGATAAGGGGACAGTCACCTACAAAGGAGTACCCATCAGACTGTCAGCGGATTTCTCAAAAGAGACCTTACAGGCAAGAAGGGGCTGGAAAGAAGTATTCCAAGTCATGAAATCCAAAGACCTACAGCCAAGATTGCTTTATCCAGCAAAACTTTCATTTAGAATGGAAGGACAGATAAAGTGCTTCTCAGATAAGGTCAAGTTCAAGGAGTTCATCATCACCAAGCCCTTATTATATGAAATGCTAAAGGGACTTATATAAGAAAAAGAAGATGAAAAATATGAACAGTGAAAGGACAGCAAACACACAGTTATTAACAACCACACCTAAAACAAAAGCAAACCAAGAGGACAGCTAGATCAGGAGTGGAACCATAGAAATGAAGAACACGTGGAGGGTTAGCAACAGGGGGGTGGGAGGAGGAGAAGGGGGGAGAAGGCACAGAAAATAGCATAGATGGTAGGTAGAAAATAGATAGGGGGAGGGCGAGAATAGTGGGGGAAATATAGAATCTAAAGAAATTGAGACACGTGGTTATAAACTAAGGGGGGGAGAATAGTGGGGGAGGGAGTGTGCAGGTGGAGGGGAATGAAGGGGGGGAATAGAACAACTATAATGGTATAATCAATAAAATATATTAAAAAAAATAAAAACCACAAAACGAGATACCTCTTTCTTCACTTAGAACAAAGTGCATGGTCCTTGCTGTGGTCACCTGGCCCCTGGCCACCATTTCAGCCACCATGCAGCTGTGATGACTTCTCTCTTGCTCTTCAGACAGGGCTTTGCAACGATGTTGATCTCCACCTGCACAGCGGGCATGAGCACATGTCCCTTCTCTGCCTTGCCTGCAGTGGTCTTCCAGCTCTGGGAGAACCTCTGGTACCTGAACATACTGAACAACAAGGCCCAGCACTCCATTCTGCATGTGACCACCTAGATGGAAAGCTGGTCCCTCCCCAGAAAACTTGATTCTTCTCATAAGGTGCATGAAGCCCCCACCCCCTGAGACCCGCAACACCATTCTTCCTTCTGTTGCTCTTGGAGTGTTTGGTGCATGTCTTCAGGAGAGCACCCAGCATGGGGAGCTGCAGGTAGCTCGCAAACACCCCCTTCTTGCTCACAGGGTGAGCTCCATGAGGGTGCCAAGGTTCTCAGTAAGTATTTGTCAAATGAAGTCTGGGGCTTTTCATCAGGGCTCCCCCGACTATCTTCAGCATAAGCTGCCTGGGAAAGGATGAGCAAGTCAACAGGGGCACCCTCAGAAAGGACTTGGAGGAGTAAGGCAAAGGTGGCCTCTCACTGGCTTCCCCTTCTCACCCCTTCTGTAGTGGAAAGAGCTGGAGGGTGGCGAGACCACTTCTAGCAGAGCTTGCTGATATTTCACAGGCTATAAAGGGTCCGGTCATCCCCAGTCTTATTTTAAAATCTCCTTGATGTCTGTGTCTTTATTTTTGCTCCATCTCTGAAGATCAATAATATTGCAGAAGTGAGAGATCAAAGTCAGCGTGTGAGCAGGTGGTGGGCGAGCAGGGGTAGGGCTGGGGGTAGGGGTGGGGGTAGGGGTGGGGTGCAAAGAGTGCTCTCATTAAACTCATCCCTGGATGATGCTTCCAGATGCACCGGAGCTTCTTGTTACCTGCTCTCCTCTCTCTCACTCACTCCCCTCTCTGCACCTTCTTCCCTCCCTCCCTCTCCCTCCCTCTCCCATAAACAAAGCCACCGCCTCAAACAACACCTTGTAAAGCACATTATAAAATGCTTCTAATAAATCCTGAACAGCCTCGGCTATAACTGGCTGAAAGAAAGGTGATTATGACACCAAAGTGTCAGGTTAGAACAACAAATTGGGCCACCTGAGCAGGGATTTATTTGTCTTTGTAAGTGTGCTATAAAGGTCCCTATAATTTTGCAAATAAATGCGGATGTGGCTTAGTAAATGGCCCCTGGGTTCTGAGCCCCAGGGCCATGGGAAGGAACACATTAGCACTGGCAGTGCAATTTTAGGTGTGGGGCAAATCAACCTGGGGGCATCAGCCATGACCCTCAGCCCTCCTCTACCCCTTCTCAGATGGGTGGTGCATTCCAGGCTGGAACAGCAGGAGGGATGGGGGCTCCCAGGGCCCAGGACCAGAGCTGGAGGTTGGTGAGGACAGATGGCCCCAGGGCCCTCAAGACAGCCCCGGAGGCCAGGGCGACAGTGGAGGTCAAGGAGGAAGGCAGGCAGCTAGCTCTGTGTAGGTGGGTGGGCAGTTGTCAGGGTCAGCGGAGCTGGCAACTCCAGAATTAGGGTGAGCAACCTCCGCATTTGCTGGACTTGCAGTTTTAAAATCGGGACAGCTGGTCTCCCCATTAGTCTGGGAGCACCTGTCCTGGACACTGCTTTATCACACACTGCCTCGCTCCAGTGACGGGGTGTGGGGAAGGGAAAGGAGTCAGGGGCTTCAGGAGAGTGGCATTGGATTTATATCTGTACTTTACAACTCTGGGGACACTTGCAGTGCTTTTAAATCCCATTAATTTCTGGCCCTGTCTCAGACCACTAACTGGGACTCTCTGAAGAGGGTGGGTCTGGGCACAGGTGCTGTGTCAGGCTGCCCAGGCTGTTCTGATGAGTGTGGGGCATGATGCAAAAGGCTCGGAGGACCACCTCCCCCAGCCCACCCAGTGCCGTGGCTGGACCAGCCCTTCCCAGTGCCTCTCGGAGCTGCCCCTTGGTCCATTTCCCCCCTTTTCCCTTGTTGCCGTCACTGTCCCTCTCCCCAGCTAACTGCCATACCAGACAGGCTCAGACAAACCATACAGGCCACCGGAGTCTCGACTCCGTCAGGAAGGCAGGCTGACCTTTCCCAGTCGGTGCTTTTGTCTTGCAGACAGCACCCAGGTAAGAGATGACCTGCATTTTTAAACCAGCGGTGTTACCAATAGGCATGTGCCTCCTAGGGAGCATTTTTCTAATAACCAAGGTAATGAGGTTGTGATGAACTTGGGTGGAACATGCAGCATCTCTTTGCCACTCTCCCCAGTCTGCGGCTAGGGGTGGTCACCTGGTGTTGACTTATCATTTCACTTGCTGGCCAGCTGGGCTTAGCTGGTGGGACACCAGGCACTATATTTAAACCCAGTATGTTTTCCTGTGCACTTGAAGTTTTTGTTTTCCGACTGTCTCACTGCATGGGGCGGAGATTTGGATTGTGAGCACCAGACCGGGGGGCGGTGGGGGCTGTCTGGTATGGCCCGTAACAAAGGCTGGATCTCAGCTCCTGGAAGAGGCAGTTTGGTCTCCATGGAAACACGATTTGGGTGCCCAAAGATCTCGGCGCAGGTCTCGCTTCTGCCATGAGCCTTCCTCACATTTGTCCTTCCAGACTGCCATTCTCTGAATCCACACCTATTGTCCGCAGCCCAAGCCCTGCCCCAACCCTGTGACAATAACGCCGTTACCACCCAGCGCTCTGTCCGCTCTCAGAGCAGTAGGTGTCCAGGTCTCACGTGATGCTGGCTCACATTCTCCTCTCATGTTATGAGTGGGAGAAGCACGTAGAGATTTAGAATTGGAGATCGGGTCCCTGACCCATTCCATTTGATGGCTCTCTGACTGACCTCCGACAGGTCACCCACCTCCCTTTATCCTTGGTTTCCCTTTGTGTGTATTCGAGTGATGGGACTGAGGTGTGTAATGTTTCAGACAGTGCCTGGCACGTCACAGGTGCTTGCTGTGTTTGCCGCCTCTCTCCCAGCTCCCTTCACATGGGACGATCATAGGAGCTCATGTGCTGTGTATGAAGACCTCACGTAAAGTGCCATACTCGTAGCCAGAACTGTTCTACTCATCACTCTGATCCCTATCAGCCTTTCTCTCGGGCTGTTTCTGCAGCCTGGAACCATTCACCCATCTGAACTAGACCCTGACACGTCTCTCCTGCTTTGTCATCTCTCAAACCCCACCAGCAGACACCAGCTCTCCTCAGTCCCTCCTGCCTTTTCGAGGCCTTGCCTTCTCCAAGGGCCTCCTCTAAGCCCAGCCTTTTTAGGAAGGAAGGCTGAGATCTCGTGATCCTGGGGCTGGTGAGGGAAAGAAGGCTGTTGGGTCCCTGCAGAGATTCACCAGGCTGCCCACCCTGGGGGCCTGCTCAGCTCCAACGGTTTGAGTTATTTGGGCCCTCTGCCCTCAACTCTGCCATGCAGTCCAAGGGTTCTCCTCCTTCCCTACCTTCCCAAAGAGCACTCACCCTCCAGGACTCATGCCTAGTCCTACTGCCCTCAGAGAGGCCCCTCCTGCCCCAAGTACCCTAACCTCCTTCACACTGACCATCTGTGATGCTTAAGTGCTGGTCCCTGGGCCAGATGACTTCCCTTAGTCCCTCCACCTCCAGCCTCCCCTCCCCCTCCCCTGCACTCTGTGCTGGGAAGGTGACCCCCTGGACTCTCTCTGGCTTCAGGTTGGGTTTAGCCAAAGGGATGAACCAGCGGGGGAGCGAAGGGTGGGCCAAAGAGAGTGAGCTGGGGGCCCGTGTCCCTGGCTCTCCTTCCCTGCGGGGCTGCGTGCAGTTGCTACAACTCTTGTTCAAGTTCGCCTTCCCCCACAGCTGTCCTCACTGCTTCTCTAATGTCTCCTTCCTCGGGCTCCTCAGGCCTAGGGCAGTGGTGCCCATCATCCCTTAGGGCTTTCCCTAAGCCCTCTCCCACATATTGTAAAAAGCTACTTTCATTAAACTCTTCTCCGTCATCAAGCTTGGAGGCACCATCTGTTTCCTGCTGAGACCCCCGCTGCTAGGGCTTCTGATGGTGCAGCATCCCATTTAACACATTAGTACACATACGGCTTCGTGTCACCCTTCAGTGGTTTACCTCGCGTAATTCAAGGTTGGGGACGTAAAGGAAGACATGACTATCCTCTAGCCATTTTGGGTGTCCCCAGCCTGGCTGAGTGCTGGCCTCATGCTGGGCATAAAGCAAATGCCCACAGATTTGCCTGGGGAAGGATCGTGTCCGTCCCAGGTGGGTGGGCCTGGTGGCTGAGAAGAGGAGTTCTGAGCTGGGGGGGTTGGGGGCGGGGGGGTTGGACTTGGAAACCAAACTCTCACTTTGGCCTGAGAGTGGCACCAAGGCAACACCCCCCGTGCTTGGGGATCGGGCAGGCCAAGCCTCACCTTCGGGGTACCAGGAATAGCCCTGGGGATAAAGTGCAGTCTGGGGAGCTTAGCAGAGCCGGAGGGGAGGTACATGTCCTGGAAGGAGGGGAGCCAGAGCCTGGGGTAGAGGCTCTGGTGTCAGGTAAAGAGCGGAGGCACAATCATGGAATCAGAAGTCACCCAAAGGAGAAGGGACTAGAACCATCTAGTCCTCCATTGTCCAATACGGTGGCTACCTGACGTACGTGGCTACCGAGCAGGTGAGGAGCAGCTGGTCTAGGCCGGCATGTGCTGTAGGTTTCAAACAATATGAAAAAATGTACAATGGTCTCATTAAAAACTTTTCTATTCCTTGTATGTTGAAATGATAATATATTGTACATGTTACATTCAATGAGAGGCAGTATTAAAATGAATGTCATACATTTCTTTATGTGTTTTTAATGTGGCCACTAGAAAATTTGAAACGATCTGGAGGCCGCCTTGTGTTTATATTCGGCAGCTCTGGCTTAGTCCAACCCTCTCACTCACAGATGGGGAGACTGAAGCCCAGAGAAGAGCAGTTTCCGAGGCCACGTGCCCGGCAGGGTTAAGTGGGGGCTGCTGGAAGGCTCACAGCTTGCTTCACGCACCCGTTATTTTTGCGCAGACTGTGGTGGGGTGGGGAGAGAAGACTGGCCACAGGAATTGAGACAAGTTGGGCGTGGGCTTGGGCCTCTGCCTAAAGTTGCCTCAGAGACCGAGGACCTTCTTTTGCGATCAGTGGCATGCCACTGCCCACAGAGCCCATCCCCGGAGGAGTGTCTCTGTGGGGGCGCTCGGTGTGGTGGGGCAGGGAGGGGCCCTCCCAACACATGGCCTTGGCTCAGGCAGCAAAGGCAGGACAGGAGGACTGAAAGGCAGTTTGGAGAGAGCGCTCCTCAGTAGCCACCGCTACCACAACGCTGTTGAACAAGGCTCGCCCATCCCCTGGGGGAGCCCACTGAAGATACAGGCCTCGGCACCCTTTGAACAAATTCTGAGAGATTTCTCGAGTGTGTCCTCTGCACCTGGGCCAAGGAGAAGAGAAGCCACAGTTCCTGGGCTCTGTGACTTACGGTCACAAGATAACCCGCTCTACATGAAACAACTCAGGAACAGGGGCAGAGAGCAGAGGTGAAGTCCCAGGCGGGGAGCCCAAACTGTCGCTGAGATGCACTGGGTGCTGTGGTCATGAGCACAGCCCGGTCTAGGGAAAGCCTGGCCTGGTGCCCTTGCCTGGTCTGAGCTCTGCTGCCACCAAATCCAGGGGTGGGGCAGGTCACACTCTCTCTGCCCTCGTTGTCCTCTTTTGCTCAGTGGGATAACACCTGCTGACCGGCTCCTGCTTTCCAGCCTGGCGGCGCTCCCATCAAACCCTGGGAAGGGGGGCCACCCAGGGAAGGTTTCAGGACCCTGTGGGCAGGGTGCAAGCAGCTGATGGGTGCCTGTGAGGGAGGCTGGGCGTATCATTTATCTCCCAAAAGGGAGTGCTTCTGGGGGTGAAAGGAGACGCTAGTGATGTGAAAAGAGTTGGAGAGAAAGATGGTTCTGAGTGGGCACAGGGTGCTGTGCTGGGAGAGGGGCCATATGGCACAGCTCAGACCCGGGGTCCCAGCTCAGGAGGCCAGCCGTGGGAGACGGCTTTGTACGAGAGGTGGGAGGATGGGAGATGGGGGGTGAAGTTAGGTAGGGGCCATAGCAAAGGGGAATTTGGGGAGAGCACAGACTCAGGCAGAAGCAGGAGTACAAGTAGTGTTGGGGTGCTAGCCTGGAGCCAGGAGTGGGCCACGCTGCTGCCGGATGCCTGTCTCCCAGGGCTGGTTCCTGACTGCCAACCGAGGGACGCCTGCTGTGTGGACTCCCATGAAGGAGTCCACGAGCACTGCCCAGTGAGGCCACTGTCCCTGGCCTGGTCCTTGGGCACCCTGCCCCCACCCTGAACAATGGGCCTGTTGAGCCAGCAGTTCCTGGGCAGCAGGAAGCCCTTGGTTTGAGCCCCACCCGTGAACAGAGCCTTGGAAGCGGTGCCTCTGTGACCTCTAAGCTGGGGAGCTCAAAGGGGCCATTCTTCATGGATGGGGGGGCAGGGGCGGGGCAGGAAGGGCACTGTGTCTTTGACCCCGGAGAAACAGGCCTGCCCCAGTGTTCGGGCCTCTGCCCTGCGGCTCTCTCAGTTGCATCTGCTGACCTCATGCGATTGTCCTTTGAGTCTGTCTGGGCCGCTGTGCCAGGCCAAGGAGACAGGGCCTTTTCTTCCCTCACTGCAGCATCTGCCGGTCGGGTGGTGGGCACTGGCTGCCCACACCTTTCTTGCTGCGTCCTGAATGTCCCAGGACCCCCCCCCCCCATCGGTCCTCCCCACCGCCCCTCTCAGGGCCCACAGGGGTTTCAGGAGGATGCGCCGGGCCCACTGCCAGGCAAAACAGTGACACCTTCTGTATTCTGCAGCCACCCCTCGCTCTGTGGGCTGGACCTCCACTTCACACACTCATTTAGCAGACAGATAGGCAGCCCTGATGCCGGACATCATCTCTGGTGCCGTGGACGGGTCAGTCCTTGCCCTAAGGGAGGGGGATGTCTCCTCCTCGGGAGCCGCCCATGTGGAACCCTTGGTGCTTCTTGGCTGTCCTTAAATCGACCCAAGGGCTGGTTCTTTGGCACTCTCTCTGTATGCAGGCCCAGGAACCCGGGGACTCGCACAGCTCGAAGAGGTCTGTGATAGCTCCATGCACTGCTCTGCTCCGTCCTGAAATGGAGGCCAGCCAGACCCATTTTTCAGAGTCTCCTCTTCGTTCCCTGGCTGCCCCACAAGAACCTTTCTGGAGCTTTCCATTGCTTGTTGGTTCCCAGAGCCTGCCCAGCCTGCCCTCGCTTCAGGCAGGCTCCCTGTGTTCTGGAGGGTCCGGGGTTTGTCTGAATCACGTATGTCAGGCACGCAGACCCAGAAATAACTGCCATGAAGGAAGCAGTTTATGCTCACAGGTCCCTAGAAGCAGGAGGCACAAAGGCACTCAGGGCCACCCACGGAGGCACCAGGGTTGGGGAGGGGCAGAGGGATGGCGGGAAAACAAACAAGGGAGCCTTTACTGTGGTTTCCCAGGAAAGGATGAGGTGAGGCAGGGCTGGTTTGAGACTGGCTGGTTTGAGTGATTTCATGGGCTGTGGGGCGGGGGATGTCTCGAGTCATCTGGTACCTGGCCCCGGCTGATCAGGGGGGGCGCAGAGGGGCCTGAAGTGGAGGCTCACAGCCCAAGAAAGGGGGAGGTTAGGACTGTGAGCCCTGGCCTGGTTGGTTTGCTATCTCTGGGAATGAATTAATTAGCCCTGGGAGGGGCCGTCCCTCCAGGTTCACTGAGACCCCAAGATGACAGAGCATCAAAGACAGAAACTGGAAAATGTGGTTATCACTCCTTGTCTCCGTGAAATCCCAGGGAGATTCTGGCCATTCTCAACAGCATGTTTTCTCTGCCTTTCGGAGTCTGGTTTGGACATCAAGGCCTCCTGTAGGAAGTCTTCTCTACTCCTGCCCCTGGGGTCCCCCAAATGGAATTGTCTTCTTCCCTGCCTATCCCTTCCAGCATCCCCTCAAGTGCACCATTGCTTGAGGGGTCCTTGCTTGCCTCCTCCCCAGGAGACCCCGAAGAGTCAACTGATCTCTCACTCCCCGCAGTGCCCGCCGTGGGCTGCGCACCCTGCAGGGGTTCCTTCTGGTGCAGAACACTGACCTGCAGGCCATTCGCATGTGCCCTGTCTCCAGGGGGTCATTGGCATCTCAGGGGAACTCTGGGAAATGTCTGCTGTCTTGGTGTCCCCTGAGAAAATGGAAGGAGATATAAAGTGTGGGCACCCAGTGGCCACTTCCATTCTCATTGCTGGCACCACAGGGGAGCGTTTCTGTGGGTGACATCTGGCTGCTGCTGGGCTGTGCCGGGGGGGTTCTCCTCTAGTGCTCATGCGCTCGTGGGGGGTCCTTCAACCCCTGAGCTTTTACACAAGAGGTAACAGGCATTTTCCTAGGGTCGAAGATCCAGGACCTTAGTCTGATGTTGGAACAGGTTAAGAGCCTTAGAACAGATGGCCCCTGCCAAGGCCATGGTCCATAGCCGGTATCTGGGAGCCTTCCACTGCCTGTCTCAGGGTCAAACCTGCTAAGCCCCCAGTTTCCTCCTGGGCCCTGCCTGCACCCGCCTCCTTCACTTACAGTCAGGCCTCCGGGTCCCCTTGCGGGGTGGGTGTCCCGGTCCCCAGACTGACCCTGCCTGGGGTAGCACTGATTTAAGCCCTGTAATATATTGAATGTAACATGTACAATATATTACAGTGCTGTTTTGATTGACAAAAACAATGGTGAAGTCGCACTGACTGCGGGCCTACCCCGGGCTTTCACATGTTCGTTTTCCTGTGTGATTCCCGTGGCAACCCTGTGAGACAGGAACTTTCTTTTCCACCCCCATTCCACAGAACGAAGGAGAGGTGCAGAGAAGTTTCTAGAGTGTGAGCTCCGTGAGGGCAGGGCCTGGCTCACCCTTGTCCTCCGCTGTAGCCCCCGAGCCTGGCGCAGCACCCGGCACTCAGCAGATGCCCCTCTCAGTGGAATCAGTGGACCCCCTGAGTCTTGCCTGGCTCGTCTCAAGGTGCAGCCTTGGACTTGGCCCACGCCTGGCCACCAGCCCCTGACTCCCGAGGAGCCTGGGAGAGAAGGCAGGTAGTGACGACAGGGTTAGGAGCATGTCACGGGCAGCCCCTCTCACAGCTCTCGGTGCTAGACCTCGATGGGAAGCGACATCTCCTCTCGTGTCCTGACCTCTCCATTCCCTCTTCCCTGGGGACTCAGAGCCCAGGAGCTGATTGAGAAGGACAGGCCTAGTCCTACCGGAGCAGACATGCACCAGCAGCCTCTCTCCACCAGGATGCAGGGTGACTGTGCCCATCGGGCTGTGCTGATGCAGAGCCCCAGGCCTTGGGGTTCCTGATGGGGCCTGCAGAGGCCTCTCAATTTGGGCCTGGGTGCTGAGGGCTGGGCTGCCTCTCGAATTTCCCAGTTCTTAGGAGTCTTGTCCTGGTGGTCTTCTCTTCTTGCCCCCTGAGCTGAAGCAGAAATGACTGGGAGGGTTTGCAAACCACGCTGCTAACCTGGATGTGCCAGAAGCTGTGGATGTGCCAGAGGCGTCAAATTGGAGCCAACACCCATTGCAGAACCAGTCACTGCTCCCACCAGCTGTCCTGGGCTCTGACTCCATCCTTTAGGAAACCCACTGCTTCTGTGGGTTCACCTGGCAATCTGTTGGCCTGTTGAGCACTTGCGATGACCAGCAGGGCTCATAGCACCCCAGGGATACTCTTACGCTTCAGCTGGAGAGACAGGGTGCGTGGGTGCACCTGCATACCAACCAACAGGGACCTGGCCATCTGCAGTGAGGTGTGGGACTGGGCAGGATGCTTGTGCAAAGTGTTGCCTGGACGGGCTGATGACACTGGGAGAAGTCACAGAAGGGTTCTGTGGTATGGTGTGCTGGGGGTGGATGGCGGAGGGGTCTGGAAGGGTGTGGTTCTGTGAATAGGAGACCAGAGCCCCCAGGTTGGATGGAATCATGCCATGTGGCTCAGGGGTCACCATGGCCCCTGGCTCCACTCTGATCATGACCTTGGCATTGCCACAGCACCAGGCACAGTGCTGCCAAACACTGGCGCCCACCCCGATGGAGTAAGAACAGTGGGCATGGAGACAGGATGCCCAGCCTTTCCCTCCCTGCCGGATGTGCCAGGCACTGTTCATGCCGTGAACATAAGAGAGAAAACTACTGCCCGTCGTGGAACTGACATCAGTCTTTGTCACCGCCTCCAGCCTTCAGTTCTTCACCTGTAAAATGAGACTGTTTCTGCCACCAAAGCTTTCAGATCAGTGGGACTTAGAGTTGTCAGCTGGGCTGGTTGCTGCTGTGGAAGGAATGCAGAGGACTCATCCGTCCTGGGGACACACGCCACCACTGCCGAACTAGGGGGACCTGGGGGTGGCCCCAGAAGCCCGTGGGGTCACCCCCCGAGTTGCCAGGCCCTGGCCAGGTTAGCGCGTCAGGCGGGGCCTCCTTGATGCTCACATCACACATCCCTACGTGTGGCGCCCCTCGCCCTGTCTTACTTTGCCTCCGGGCATGGTGACGAGGCCCGTGTGACCACGTGTTAGTGAGCCACTTTAGGGCCATTTCTAATCCACCAGTTCTCGTCTGTGCTGGAGACTAAACACTGAAACAATCATTGTTTAATTTCAAGTGAAAGGAGCACCGAAGGAGACATGGTGTGACCTTTTCCGTGTGTGTATCTATAGATAGAGATATATAGACATTGGGACTTATTTCCCCGAGGACAAAAGTGCCACTGTGCTGCCAGTGGGGTTTGTGTTTGGAGCTGTGTTTGCATACGGCGTTCTGTGCAATTTATTTCCCCAGGGAAGATCAGCAAAGATGGTGCATTTGAGTCTTAGCAGAGGTTTCTTTCTTTCTTTTTTTTCAAAGAAACCAATCTAACCCCCACACCGAAAGGAAAATTGTTTCCTGCAGCCTGCTGCCTTATTTGGCTGGTGCTTCTGAACTTCATGATGTCTCTGCAGAGGGTTTGGACTCTGGCCTCTGCAAATCCCCTAGGGCCTCACCATCAGCAGCCCCTTTCCGTTGCAGTCTTGGGTGGGGGTGGGCGGGAGCGGATTACGGAATGAGTGGGGTCCTGGACACCCAGCGCTGGGCTGGCCCTGCCTCCTGTGGCTCAGGGAGGCTCCCAGCGAGAGTTCAGTGACTTTGTTCTCTTCGAGAGCTGGCTGTGGCCGCGTTAGGGAGGGCTGGCGTCATCTGAGCCACCTGTGAGCGATTCTCTAGACCCCCAAGCAAATAAATAGGAGCCCCCGCCCTCTGCTCTCTGCTTCCCTATCCTCCTGGGGCTTGAGGGCTGGGAGATTAGAAATACTTAGAAGGCATTACTTAATTACTTAGCAAATGCAATGCTTACTTTAATTTTGTAAATTCAGTAGGCACACACAAGCACCCACCCACCTGTCCCGGTTGCCATAACAACTTTAAATTTCGTCTGTGGCCTCTGCTGATATTTTCTCTTTGTTTGTGTGTTTGTGTTTTCTGTGTGAGAGTGTAGGTTCTCTGCCCATCCTCCTCTTCCCTGCGCCCCGCCTTGGTGCCTTCTATGGCCACCTCCTTCTCTTCGAAGCTCGTCTTCCATCTTGCATTTCCTTCCAGTGTCCCTCTGTCCCCTTCCCTCGCTGCTGGGGTTTAGGGTCGGAAGTACCTTCATCCACAGCTGGAACCTGTGAGACAAGGCTTCTCGCGGGCTCTCTCAGGTGCTCTGGGTGTAGGGGATACGTGGCTGTCTGTGTGATGTGGCTTCAGGGACACTGAGAAGGGCCTGGGAACCTCAAATATAACCTGACCCAGCTGTCACAGTGCCTGAAATGTCTCCACTGAGAATTTGTAACCCTGGTCCCCTCTCCTAAAGGAACGACCCAATGGGTGCTGCTGGTTTGGAGAGGCCCCTGCAGGGGGTGGAGGAGTGAAGGGAGGGAGTGCCAGCAGAGGGTGGACCTGAGGTCATGCTGCCCGCTCCGCCGGTGGCTGTCCAGGAGAAGTCTCCCTCTTTGGCCTACACCGGAAATTCAAGCAGGCTCCAGGTCTGGCTGCAGGCGGTGGCTGCCCCAGACTTCTGGGACCCTGGGGCCAGCTTGCCCTGACACCTGGGTGACACAGGAGGCTTCCATGGGGGGGGGGGGGGGCTTCTGTGCGCAGGGAGACCTGACTGTAGGGGTCTGTCTGGAAAGTGCCGTGAAAGCAGAGAAGCTCAGAAGCTGCTTCCACCAGGGCAGTGGAGGTCGTCCACAAGGGAGCCTGGCGCTTGAGCCCACCACGGGGGGCCCCTAAGGGTGGCTCCAGGAGGGGCCCTGGAAGTGCAGTCACAGGGAATGTGTGAGGGTGAGCTCCCCACAAACACACCCTGAGCCGATAATCTGAGTGCAAGGGGTTTGTCTGACAGAAGGTGATCCCAGGTCGAAGGGATGGGAGGGGAGGCGAGGCAGGGCAGGGAAGAAAGCCGGAAAAGGGTGAGCTGTGAAGCAGGTGACATCTGTGGGAAACAGGCTCATCCGCCGGGGGCTGTGGGAGAGCGCAGAGCACAGCAAGGGAATTGCAGGCAAAGGGAGCGGTGTGAACCGGCACCTCCAGTGCTCCAACGTGGGCTGCTGGTCGAGGCCGCTTCCAAGCACAGTGATTTCCAGGCCTTCTGGAGAGTTGCGGGGAGAGCCGCAGGGCTCCGGGGCTGCAGTCAGGGAGAGGACCTCGAAGGCTGTGACCCACCCACCCCTTTCACGGCTCAGCTCACTCATGCCCAGTTAAGTTTACTGTTTGCACTGCTTCCTCCAAGTGAGCACTAATTATAATTTCTCCTCTTTTCTTTTTTTTTTAAAGACAGCTGGAGCGTTAGTGAGAGAAACTGAAGTTCGCTGCTGCAGTTGGTTCTGAGGCTGCACGTGATTTCCATCACATTGCTTTTCTCCCACCTGTTCTAACTTCTCCTCATGGGCAGCCAGTGTTTCTGCTGTTCTTTGCCTGCCTGGTGGGATGGGCCAAGCCGTTGTCCTCGTGAGGCTGGACCCCTGGGCCTGGCGACTTTGTCAGACCACTGGTGCCTTAATTGCCCGTTTACAGTTACCAAGAGATGCTCTAGTGAGTCACTTCAGTTGGCCTACTCTCTCTTCTTCTCTGTGGGGCAGAAATCCTGACTCCTCAGGATAATTGCGGTGGTGGCAGTACCCCTGCTGCTGTGATAACTTCTCTCTTTGCCGGCTGGCTCGCTGGCATGAGGGGCCTGGCGGACCAGGCAGCAGCCCTTTGCTGTGAGAGGATCCCTTACTCTGTCCTGCTGGAGGTTTCGCCCACCTGTAGTCACATTAATCGGATTCTACAGTTGCAGGGACAGGATGAAGGAAGTCCCCAGGTGGGTCTCTGGGTGTGATGGTGAGAGGGACCACTTCTGCTGGTCTTTGGTTTTCAGACTCATGCATTTTAGTTTCAGGACGGGGACTGCATCTTGCAGGCAGTCAAGACCTTGTGGGGCCATTCCAGGGCTCCATCAGATTGGCAGCTTCAGAGCGGTGGGCACGTGGCAGGACCTCGGGATCCTGTGGTCGTGCTCTCCTCTCTCACTATCAAGTGAGCCTTACCCATGGCAATGTCAGGCAGGATCCCATGATAGTGGGTTAGCTATTCTGTGAGCTTTTGTGCAGTGGTTCTGACCAAGACACCGTGGATCAAAAAGGCAAAGCCATTCCTAGAAGATGTATTGATGCAGCAAAAGTGAAACACAGTTTCCGGGGTGGGGTGGATCTACAGACTCGACCTGCCTTGAAGTGTCTGCTTGGTCTCCTTGAGGGACAGGACTGTGTCGAGGGCTCAGCATCTGTCATGAGGCTCCATATTAGTCTCTGGAGTAGCTCCATCACCTTTGCATGAGGGAGTCCATGCTGCTGGGTTCACGGACAGACTTCTTCACTGTTACCATGGCTCTGTTCACCAGGGAGGTCAAGGGCAGAAGCTGGCTGACCTATTCAGGATCCTGTCCATTTGGTTGTTCAATGCCCACTCTTAGCTCTCTGATGGGCATTGAGAAGGATCCACATACTTTCTCCCCATCTTCCAATCATGTTCCTCCTTCCAGGCTCCTGACTGTAACTAGATGCAAGCCATTCACCACTGCCCAAGAGCATGTACACACAGCTGTGGGTCCCTTCTCGTATCACGCCAGGCTGGGGAACACTGAAGTGCCTGAGGCTCACCCCCCGGGACACTTCCCCTCACTCCTGACATTGGGGCCACCTGAGTCAGGCTGTAGGAAGAAGGAGGCCTATTTCTGCTTCACACCAGAATATGGAGTTAGCTCCTATGTGAACCTAGCCCAGGGTTTCCTTTCTCACCAGCAGGGAAGGGGGCTCCCTGGAGGCATGAGGTGTTGGGAGCACGTTACGCAGCAGCAGGAGGTGACCAGGGACATGGGTTACTTGTGTGCACCCTCTGGACTTGCATGAGCCTGGTCCCAGACGTGCCATTTCTAGTCAATGACAGAATGCTTCAGTGTCCACGGCTTACGACTTGGTGGGGCTAAAAACACCAGATCGCCATGGACAGCTTGTATCATGGTTCTCTGATGTCCCACAGTCAGGCACTCTGTCCCCTCGTGGGATACGTGGAGATGATGCTTTGCTGCAGGTAGCATAGCCTTGCTCTAGAATCCTAAGATTTTGTTCTGTGATTCCTCTGTCTAAGCTTGCCAGAGACCCCAAACAACATGGTTATCTCCCCCAGAAATTGCAGACATCATGGGGCCTGCCAGGTCTTTGGGTACCAAGCAAGGGCCTCTCTCTTAAAGATGGATGTTCAAGGTCCAACGATTTCTCCTTTACTTTGGAGGAAAAAACTCAATGTCCTCAGACCACTGGACCTTTTCATAGTTTACCGATATGGCAGAATTCTCTCTGTGTCTTTGTGATGCTTATCTCTTACCCTGGTGCACATATCTTAGCAGGGCGTATGAGTACTGGCCACCCCCTGCTCATCTGACCTGTTATTGGTATAATGGGCATGTCCAATATTCTGTGGCATGTTCAGAAAATCGAGGTACCTTTGAACTATATGGTGCCAGAGAGCACAAGAGCTAAATTGATTTGGGAAAGACCATTAATATCTAAGCTGTACATACGAAGGGAATGCAGACTTTTTCCCATCCTCCTTGAAGGGGATTGAAAAAAATGCACTCATCAGCTCGGGAACCAGGCATGCACATATCGGGGCTGTGTCCATTGGCTCTGCTAGAAATATCTGGAAAGAGTTGCAGTTGAGGTCACCACTTGGTTAAGTTACAGCAGTCCATTGTCATGCTCTGTGACCCATCTGAACCTGAATTTGTTGATGAATGAAATGGGGGTATGACAGGGACCACTTCCTAGTAACCTCTAAGACTTCGAAGGTGCTCTGGTGTCTCCCTTTTCATCGAAGATGCAGTGTTGCTCCAGGTTTACTCTCTTGGCCTAGTGCATGTGTGTGTCTGTCTGTATGTGTGAATGTGTGCTGTGTTTGGGTGTGTATATGAGGATGGGTATAAATGTGTGTGTGTGTGCGTGGTGGGAGAAGACTTGCACTTGGCCATTCCTACCCTAATGACTCTGATACACAGGTCAGGGAGAGTTCTGCCAACTCCTAGGTGCATCCATCTGGATCGTGTACTCAGTGGCCTCGGAAATAACCACAGAGAGAGGCCGTGCCCCCTGGACCCTCTGTGAAATGGCCGTCAGCCAGTGGTCTATTTGCTACACGGCCTCTCAGTGTCTCTTGATGTCAGTGTTAATATACTCAGACCCTGTACCTAACAGCCTTGGAATTTTCTGGACATTCCCTTGTCCCTGGTATACAGTTATCTGGTAAATGGCCCAGAGTTCTTTTAGGGGAAAAGATGGGAGCATTGCTACTGTGTGTATTTTCTGAGACATTTTTTTCTGAGGGTCCTTTGTCAAAGGGGCAGAGTCTTTTCTTCTGTCGATGGTTTCTGGGTCTAAGGACTAGCTCAGGTCTGCAAACTGGATGGGTTTCCATTTATAATTTTCTTTTTTGACTTTAAATACTTTCTTTTTTAAATACAGTTAGCATACAATATTGTTGTACAACCTGGTGTACAACATAGTGATTAGACATTACACAACTTACTAAGTGATCACCCTGATAAATCTCGTACCCATCTGACAGCATATCTAGTTCTTACACTGTTATTGACTCTACGCCCTATGCTGTACTTCACATTCCTGTGTCTATTCTGTGACTACCACTTTGTGTCTCTTACTCCCTTCACCTTTTTCACACGCCCCCAACTCCCTTCCCATCTAGCAACTGTCAAAATATTCTCTGTATCTATGAATCCGTTTCTGTTCTGCTCATTTGTTTATTTTACTTTTAAAATTTCACATGTAAGTGAAATCATCTGGTGTTTGTCTGCCTCTGCCTGGCTTATTTCACTGAGCACATTACCCTCTAGGTCCACCCATGTTGTTGCAGATGGCAAGATTTCATTCTTTTTTATGGCCGAGTCATATTCCATTGTATATATGCTCTACTTCTTTTCCAATAATTTATTGATGGACACTTAGGTTGCTCCCATATCTTGGCTATTATAAATAATGCTGCAATGAACATATAAATGTATATGTCTTTTCTATTTAATGTTTTGGGTTTCTTTGCAGTGAAATTGCTGGATCCTTTTTTGTCTCTTATTATATAGCCTTTGTTTTAAAGTCTGTTTTGTCTGTTATAAGTATTGACACCACAAAAATATAAGTATTTTTGTTTGTTTCCATTTCTATGAAATATCTTTTCAATCCCTTTACTTTCAGCCTGTGTGCATTTTTCAATCTGAAGTGAGTCTTTTGTAGACAGCTTAGGTAAGGGTCTTGTTTTGTTATCCACTCAGCATACATTTATCTTTTGATTGGAACATTTAGTCTATTTGCATTTAAAGTCATTGTTAATAGATATGTATCAACCATTTGTATGTATCAACAATACATACATAAAAACCAGTATGTATTTATTGCCATTTTATTATGTATATATTTTAATTTTCTTCTTCTTCTTCAAGAAGACCCTTTAATATTTCTTGTGATACTGGTTTGGTGGTGATGAACTCCTTTAGTTTTTCTTATCTGGGAAGATTTTATCTGTTCCTCTAAATGATAGATTTGCTTGGTGGAGTAATCTTGGTTGTAGGTCCTTGCTTTCCATCACTTTGAATATTTCTTGCCAATCCCCTCTGGCCTGCAAAATTTTTGTTGAAAAATCAGCTGACAATCTTATGGGAGCTACTTTGTAGTAACTAACTGCTTTTCTTTGTGTGCTTTTAAGATTATTTGTCTCTAACCTTTGGCATTTTAATTATGATGTGTCTTAGTGTGGGCTTCTTTGGGTTCATCTTGTTTGGGATTCTCTGCACTTCCTCGACTTGTATGCCTATTTCTTCCATCAGGTTAGAGAAGTCTTCCATCATTATTTTTTCACATAGATTTTCAATTCCTTGCTCTCTTGCTTCTCTTTCTGGCACCCCCATGATACGAATGTTGGTATACTTAAAGTTGTCCCAGAGGCTCCTTATACTATCTTCATTTTTTGGATTCCTTTTTCTTTTTGCTGTTCTGATTGGGTATTTTTGCTGCCTTATTTTCCAAATCTCTGATTTGATCCTCTGCTTCATCTACTCCATTACTGATTCCCTGTAATGTAGTCATCATTTCAGTTAGTATATTCTTTATTTCTGACTTTTTTGTTTTCTATCTCTGTTTTTATGTTTTCTGCCTCTTTGTTGAAGTTCTTGCTAAGTTTATATACTCTTCTTCTAAGTTCATTGAGCATCCTTATAACCAGTGAACTCTGCATCTAATAGATTGCTTGTCTCCATTTTATTTAGTTATTTTTGTGGAGTTTTGTCTTGCTCTTTCACATGGGGCACATTTATTTGTCTCCTTGTTTTGACTGCCTCCCTGTGCTTGTTTCTATGCATTAGTAGAGCTGTTACATTTCCTGGGCTTGGTAGAGTGGCCTTAGGTGTCCTGTAGGGTCCAGTGGCACAGCCTCCCCAATCACCCAAACTGGCACTCCAGGTGCACCCCCCATGTGGGCTGTGTAAACCCTCTTGTCATAGCTGAGCCTTAATTGCCTTTGGCGCCTCAATGGAATAGATTTACCCCTGGGCCCATTGGCTTTGAAGACTGGTTGTGGTGACCATGGAGGTTCCTTACCAGCTGTTCAGGTACCCACCCTATGGAGCAGAAGTTATGTCAGCAGGGCTCTGGTACCTGCTGAGTCCACCCCTTGAGTGCATCCCTTGCAGAGGAGTTTGGGTGGTGCTTTGATGTGGCCTGAATCTGTCCACTGGATGCACTGTCTCTGGGCCTCCTGGGAGGTACAGGCCAAAGCCACCTACTACTTGTGCCCTGCCCAGGGCCACCCAGACTGAACCACAGAGTGATCTGCAGATGGCTGCTACATGTGCTGGGCTTGGAGATGCTCAGGAGAGGCCAAGTTGTAAACCAAGGTCAGCTGTTGCTAGTGTCAGGCCAAGAGCCACTTAGTGAGAGGTATGAAGCACAACGAGGCCAGATGCTGCTTGTTTGAGAGATTTTAGGAAAGTCTGAAGCATGAGCCAAGACAACCCATTTGTATGGAAAAGCCACTGGAAATGGCTTTGGTGGGCCCACAAGTTGGATGGGGTAGGGTCTCAGGGAATCATCAGGGCTGGGTATAAATTTTAGCCAGGTTGATAGAGAATTGGATTTGGCTCCCATCTGCAGGCTCTGTTGGGGGAGGAGTCAGAGAAGGAACAATGGCCTCTGTCAGCAATTCTGTCTGGGAGAAAGTTGCCCCTTCAGTTCTCACCCTAATGTCAAACAACTTAGTTCTTCCCTGTATGTTCCTGCTGCCCCAGGGCTGGAACTTAGAGTGAGTAAGTCCGAGTGAATCTGAGTAATTCAGTGCATGGGTCCTTTAAGTGGAACCGCCTGGGACTCCAGAAGCCCTCTGTCTCCCTCAGCCACAATCTCCACTGGTTTTTTACAGCCAGAAGCTGTGAGGACTTCTCTTTTTGGCTCTGGAATCCTGGGATGGGAGGCTTGGTTTGGGGCTGGGACCCCTGTGCCCATCAGAGGGGACCTCTGCATCTGAGATATTCCTCCCAATTATTATCTGCCATATGTGAGTGTGGGCCCAGACTGTTTTGGTCTCTGCCTATCCTACCAGTCTCAGTGTGGCTTCTTTTTTATATCCTTAGTTGTAGGACCTACAATTTTCTATTGCGGAGGCCAACAAGAGGCCTCTGCTCACTCCCTCTTGATCATTTTTGGATAGATAAGTCAAGCAACACCTTTGCTGGCAGAGAGCATCTATCTCGCCTCTGGTAATCACATGGGTTGTTAGTCATTGCAACAAATTCCAGCAGGTCAAGGTTATCATTCCAGCCTTGCTGCCCATCCCATAATTGCATTCACTCTGATTTTGACTTGGTCCTGTTTATTACATAATCTTAGCCCTGTTGACATTTGGGAGCATCATCCACTGTTTTCTTGGGCCTCAGGCAATTCCCACCACTGACCTTCTGACCACAGCACCCATAATTTTACTGCGCTAGTGTAGAGGATGTCCTCCGGGCCCTCCAGGGGCACACGGTCAGTGAGCGTGTTCTCTGGTCAAACATAGTAGATTCATTCCAACAAGAGTACCTCTCTGAACTTTTTGTTCTTTCTGTCAGTACTCTGCCAAGGCAGTTCTGGCATTTCCACCTCATATGCCAGAAACATACATAGTACAGTATTGTTTCTGGCCTTTGAGAAGCCATGCCCACAATGTATTAGAACTGGCCTTGAGTGTCCATGCCAGGGCACCATGTCCTGAGTCATGGGAAAGTGCTCTGTCATCAATGAGCTGTGCTCAACCCAATCTAACATCTGTTCACCCCGTACTGTCCCTCTCAAGACTCACCCTAGACATATTCTCTAAGCTCCTTGCAACAGCTCTTTGCTGAGTGATCTGTTTCCTTCCATAAACAGTGACACACTTTCCTTGTCAAGTCATGCTGAAAGTTGGTCCAAGGTGTTGGTCTAGAAACAAAGAGGGGAGGGGCAGGCATGCATCCCTTGAGGATTTCCCTTGTGGAGACTAAGAATCATCTGTGGCCTAGTAGGCTTTGGTGAGACTTTTGCATAGACCCAGACAGATAAAGACCTGACCCTCTCCTTTGTAAGAAGGTACTTCTGCTGGCCCAGAGGATTCAGGGAATCTGTGACTTCAGTGTTCTCAAAGGTACCAACCCAAATGTCCTTGTCATGGGTCTCAGGGTCCCCTTCATTCTTTACCAGGGCCTGGCCATCAATACTAAAGGCTGTGAGGGCTGTAAATCTAGTCACCTTCATAACTCTGCTACTCTTACAATCAGACATTGAGCCTGGTGCCTGGCTCAGCCTGCCTTTCAGTCACAGGAGACAAGAGTTGGAGTCCTTCTAGTTTTCTGGTTGACCACTTGCCTGATCTAAGCCTGCCAGATTTTCCCTTCAGAACCTGGGTGTCAGCTGACGTGAGTTAACTAGGTTCATAATTGTCATCATTAAAACCTCCTCCAAAGTTTTTAAGTCCCAGCTAGTGCTTCTCAGACTATCTAATGCACAGGTGGCCAACACAAGGTCTGCAGGCTGAATCCAGCCTCCACCTTGTTTTATCCGGCCTGGCACCTTGTTTCTACCCAGCAACAGCACCGAGTTCCTTGCCCCTAGTGAAGGAGTAGTTACATTTATACAGTCCTAAAACTACATTTGGCTCATCATGAGGCTGATGTGGCCCCTGGTGAAAATGAGTTTAATACCCCTGATCTATTGTGGTGAAATCATTTTTAAAAAAACTTTTGTGGCATGATGAATTATTAGAAAAATAAAAAAGATGTATATAATATAATATCATTTTTATAATCATTAGACTCAACAGATATAAACTTACTCTGCTAAATTGCTACAAGGGTTTCCATATGGTTCCTCTCAATTTCTGTACTTATCTTGCCAGAGACTGTACAGGGTCAAACAGGTCATGGGCTGCAGCTGGCCCGTGGATCGTGCTTTGAGTAACTGCCCATTGTATAAGTCAGTACATTCTCTTCAGTTACAATTTCATCACACGTGAGAGTGTCAGCAATTGTGGTGCTAGAGCATGTTAGGGTTGCCACCACTGCCCTTGTCACCAGCAGTGCGGCCCTCATTGCTCTGGTTGATGTGTGATCTTACTCAAGGACCTCACGCTGAAGGTCTGCTTCCTACCCTCATTCTGGCACCAAATTCTTCCATGGGGTTCCTCCAGAAGCATTACCCAAACCAAAGATTTACATGCATGGAGCTTCTCTGGAAGCTGACCTTGGGAAGCACTGGCACAGGGAAGGGAAGAAAGCTGAAGGGGGTGTGTCCCCATGGAAGTTACTACTGTGGGAACCTGGGCTCAGTTCTACTAGGAGACCTGAGAACGAATTAGGGCATTCCTCTGAGTTGTCTCACCCACTAACTCAGTGTTTCTGGAGGCTGAGTGGAGTTGCAGACTGAAAGGGAGCCCTCAGGCAGAGAGGGATGAGTGCTTGCTGTAGGGTACCACCAAAATAGGGACGTGGGAGTCATCGGCAGCATCTGTTCCAGAGAGACACCAGAAAGTTTATTCAAAGAGGCAGAGGCACAAGGCTGTCCTCAGGCATGGCCCTGGTTTGGGTGAAAACCACCAATGAGAGCCACCCATGTTAGGCACTGAGATGCTGCAAAGCAGGGTGCAGGGAAGACCATGGCTGGTCAGAGAGTGTGGTACAGTCCAGGTCTCTCAGTGACCAAAGCTTTTTGCAACTGGGGGAAGCAGTCTTGCTACTTAGGTTTTGGGATGGGGGACATGTGATTCGGTAAGGATAGCTTGGGTGGGGCTATTTACCTGCCAGAGAGTGAGGTGGGGCAGAGATCCACAGACCATTGGTGATCTAGTGGATTTTAACTTTCTGAAAACCCTACTGCACAGTAGGGGTGCCTCCGAGGCCTGGGATCAGCCAAGGGTGGGCTGCCGGGCCCCCTGTCCTGCTCCGGGCACAGTAGCTTTATATTCACCTTCTGCCAAATCAGGTTTTGTTTGAAATACTGTTTCTGCTCCTGAAAGTGTGTTTGAAAATCACTACTGTAATCAAGCCGCAGAGCTCTGACTTACTTACTTTTGGGTGACTCCATTTGCCATGTCAGAGGGTCAGGCCTGGGGCCAACTGGTGTCCTGTGCTGGAGGCCCTGCCACTCGGGGGATGTCCTAAGTGTCCTTGAGAGTAATGGGGCCATTTAAAATTTTTGTTTCTTCCATCCTCTGTAAACCCAGAGCAGTAGTCATTTTGTATCCCCCGAAGGACACATATTTACCTTGGAAAACAACCCTGCTAGGAGTCCTAGATGAAGGTGTCAGTCCATTTCCAACTAAGATGGATTTCAGGGGGTCCCTTCTCTGCCTTTGCTCCAAACCCAGCTTCTCTTCCCCTCTGCTTTCACAGGAGGATACATTTGGTCCCCCCACCAGTCACGGGCAGATTCCTCACCGCCTCTGCCCGCCTAGCACCTTGGACAGGGCCACGTGAGGCTGTTTCCAAGACTATTGCTCTCTTGGGGACAATTTACTCTTCGCTCTGTGCATGTCAGCAGAGCTTTTAAATTTTGAGGACAGTGGATGAAATTGGATGTAGCCAATTTGCATCTTCAAATCGATTTTGCACATTTGGATGTGTGTACTCACACTTCTGGGGACAAGGGAGGTGGCGTTTGACAGTCCATGGGCAATGGGATGGCAGTTTGCCCTGCTTGTCTTTGAGCATGGGCCTACTTAACCTTGTGCCTCAGTTTCTTTGATAGAAATGGGGGTGGACTGGTTGATCTCTGAGGTCTCTTTCAGCTTTACTGTTCAGTGGTTGTATATCCGTGGGGAAGGAGGGTGGTAAAGAAACCCAATGGAGCACACTGCACTCTTTAGCTGAGTGGCAGCTCCAATGGCAAGAGTAAAAGTGCACTTTGCGCGGTCTGGGCCTCAGCTCCAGGCTCAGGGTTTGGACGTCATGTGGTGAGCAGCTGGGGAGGTGCAGAAGGTGAGGGCACAGCCTTCTTGCGCTCAGGGTAACCTGCTGCCGGCTAGGCATAGCTGGGATTGATTGCGGGCAACACAGAGGGTCGTCATACTTCTCTGAGCCTCTGTTTCCTCCTCTGTAGGATGGAGCCAAAAAATAAGTCCTCTCAGGGTGGCTGAGAAGAGTAACCAGAAGGGGCTTTGGACATCACAGGCCCTCTCAGTTTCAGGTTTCTGGCCTTGGATCTGGAGATATGGAGGGACCTTCCATATCTAGATTCTTCTTACCCCTTCATCTTCATCTCTTATTGGTCCCACTGCTCAAGGACTTCCCCCCCCTGCAATTGTCCTTTCTCTTTCTCTGTCCTGCATCATTAATTTTTACTTCTCTTCTTTCTACTAGAGTGTTCCCATCAGAATACAAACATGCGATAATATCTTCAATCTAGAAAAAAATCTCCCTTGACCCCTACATCCCCCTTCAGCCTCTGCTCAATTTCTCGGCTTGCTTTGATGGCGAAACTCACTGGTAACTTGCTGTTCTCACTTCTTCACCTCCAATTGTTCCACCAGCCCATCCCAGCACAAGGTGGTTTATTGCTAAACTCAGGGGTCAGTGCCGAGTGCTCACTTGGACTTGTTAGCAGCATTTGTTACAGCTGATCACTGTTTCTTGGAACACCTTGTTCCTTTGGTCACGTTCACTGCGCTCCATCAACAGCCTGTTTTCTCCTCTTCTTCAGGACTTCTTGCTGTTGCAGGTCCCCAGTGCCTGGTTCTCAGACCCCTCTTCTCTGTTCCTTCTCACATTTCTGTCTCTGGCCCCAGCTCTGACCTCTCTCCCCTAATTACAGACTCATAGAGCCAGCTTGCTCAATACTGCTGTTCAGCTGTCTAATAGGCACCTTGACCTTAATGTATCCTGTGCCAAACATATCTTAGAAACTGGCAACTTAAACTTCCCCCTTTCAATAATAGGCAAATTAATTTTTTCAGACATTTAGAGCAAACCTTACAATCGTCTATGACTTCTCTCTTCCTTTCATTCTCTTCATCCAACATATCAACAGAACAAAGCAGCTCTATCTTTGAATCCCCTGTTCTCATCACTTTCCCCATCTGCCCCAAAACTACCCTGGAGCAAGTCACCATGATCTCTTGCCTAAGTGTTGCAAGAGCCCACTGATGAGTCTCTTTGCTCCTGTCCTCCCTCCTAATAGGTTAAAATGATAGTCATGGTTTAGAATGATAATTGTATGTATGTATGTATGTATGTACGTATTTTTATTGTCACCTGAGGACACTTTTTCATTGCCTTTATAGAGAGAGGAAGGTGGAGTGGAGTGAGGGAGAAACATTGATCAGTTGCCTCTTCTAGGCTCCCCAACCGGGGATCAAATCTACAACCTGGTAGGTACCCTGACTGGGAACTGAACCTGCAGCATTTTGGTGTACAGGGAGATGTTCCAACCAACTGAGCTACACTAGCCAGGGAAGGATGATCATTTTCACACAGAAGTCAGATCATATCACAACTCAGCGTCAAACAATCTGGTACATCCTCCGCTCTCTCAGAAAAATTTCTGCACGACCCGGGTCTTCTTCTCTGACCTCTCCTGTGCCCTTTGCTCTCTCTGTTCCAGCCGCGTTACACTCTGGTTGCCAACCATGGTCCCACTCCAGAGCCCTGGCAGCTGCTGGTCCTTCTGCCTGGACTGTTCACCACCTCAGAGAGCCGATTGTTCACTCCCTGCTCGGGTCTGAGCAGAGATAGGTGGTCCCTCTGCAGAGAGCCTTCCGTGCACCTATCTGAAAGCACCTTTGTCATTCTTCCTTAATTCTTCATTTTCCTTTAAAGAATGTGTAGCTTTATTGAGGTATATTTGGCACATGATAAACCAGGCATACTTAAAGTGCACTATTTTGATAAGTTTTGACAAATGTTATCTATCCGTGAAACCTTCAGCAAAATCAAGATAAAGAGCCCGTTCATTACTTTCAAATGTCTACCCATGCTGCTTGGTAATCTCTTCCTGCTCCTCTCCCCGGGCCCCCCACTGCCTTCCTTCCCCGTGGATTAGTTTGCACTTTATAGAATTTAATATGAGTGGAAGCAAAGAGTAGATATTCTTTTTGTCTGCCTTCTTTCTTTTTAAAAATAAAAAATATATTCTATTGATTATACTATTACGGTTAGCCCATTTTTCTCCCCTTTATTCCCCTCCACCCTGTACCCCCTCCCACCATCATTCTCCCACCTTAGTTCATGTCCGTGGGTCATACATGTAAGTCCTTTGGCTTCTCCACTTCCTGTACTGTTCATAACCTCCCACTGTCTATTTTGTACCTACCATTTATGCTTCTTATTCTCTGTACTTTCCCCCCATTCTCCCTGCTCCCCCATGCTGCTGACAACCCTCGATGTGATCTCTATTTCTGTGACTCTGTTCCTGTTCTAGTTGTTTGCTTAGTTCATTTTTGTTTTTTTAGGTTCGGTGATTGATAGTTGTGAGTTTGTTGTCATTTTACTGTTCATACTTTTGATCTTCTATTTCTTAGATAAATCCCTTTAACATTTCATATAGTAATGGCTTGGTGATGATAAACTTTTTTAACCTGACCTTATCTGGGAAGCATTTTATCTGCCCTTTCATTTTAAATGAAGACTTTGTTAGACTGAGTAATCTTGGATATAGGTCCTTGCCTTTCATGACTTTGAAACTTCTTTCCATACCCTTCTCGCCTGCAGGGTTTCTTTGGAGAAATCAGTTGATAGTCTTATGGGAACTCCTTTGCAGGTAGCTGTCTCCTTTTCTCTTGCTGCTTCTAAGATTCTGTCCTTATCTTTAATCTTGGGTGATGTAATTATGATGTGCCTTGGTGTGTGCTTCCTTGGGTCCAACTTCTTTGAGACTCTCTGAGCTTCTTGGACTTCCCGGAGGTCCTCTTTCATTATATTTTCAAATACATTTTAAATTTCTTGCTCTTCTTCTTCTCCTTCTGGCACCCCTATGACTCAGATGTTGGAATGTTTAAAGTTGTCCTGGAGGTTCCTAAACCTCTCCTCATTTTTTTCAAATTCTTGTTTCTTTGTTCTGTTTTGCTTGAGTGTTTCTTTCTTCCTTCTAGTCCAAATTGTTGATTTTCATTGCAGTTTCCTTCCCTTCACTGTTGGTTCCCTGTACATTTTCCTTTATTTCACTTTTCATAGCCTTCACTTTTCCTTCCATTTTGTGACCACACTCAGCCATTTCTGTGAGCATCCTGATTACCAGTGTTTTGAACTCTGCATCTGATAGGTTGGCTATCTTTATATTGCTTAGTTGTATTTTTCCTGGAGCTTTGATCTGTTCTTTCATTTGGGACATATATTTTTTTTTTGTTTGGTGTACCTGTTACATAGTAAGGGGTGGAGCCTTAGGTACTTGTCAGGGTGGGGTCAGACTTCCAGGCAGTTCAATTCTCTGGAAATTTTGGTTATTTTTTTTATTTTACATTTGTTGTTGTCCTTCTTTTGGTTGTATAAGGAAGCAACGTGTATTTACCTATGCCCTGATCTTGGCTAGAAGTCCCAACTTATTGTGTGGCTTGTTTCACTCAGCAGAATTATTCTGAGATTCATCCACGTAATGGGTATCAATAGTTCATTTCTTTTTACTGCCTAGTAGTAGTTTATTGCATGTTGATCCACTCACCTCCTGTAGCATAGCGTATTTTTAGCTTTGACTATGACAAGTAAAGGTATTATGAGCATTCATGTACAAGGCTTTGGGTGAACTTGATTTCCTTTCCCTTGAGGCAGTACTTCTGACAATACTCACTGGGTGATATGGTATATGGTTAATTTTCAAGAAACTGTCCAATTGTTTTACAAGTAGGCTGTACCATTTTACAGATCAACCAGCAGTGTATGCAAATTTCAGTTCCTCCACATTCTTGATAACACTTTCCTTAGTTCTAAAGGGTGTTCAGTGGTAGCTTATTATGGCTTTATTTTGAATATCTCATTACTAATCATGTCTAGCATTTTTTATGTGCTTATTTGCCATCCGTATGACTTACTTGCTGAAATACCTGTCCAAAACTTCTGTCCATTTTGTTACTTTCTGCTGCACCATAACAGATGATTACAAACTTAATGGCTTAAAACAACACATGTTTATTATCTTGTGGTTTTTGTGGGTCAGGAGCCTGGGCATGTAGCTCTGAGTTTGTTACTATTTTGTTCATTCATTTATTTTGTTTTTTTTTTTTATATTCAACATGTAAGTGAAATCATGTGGTATTTGTCTTTCTCTGTTGGACATTTCCCTTAGCCTAATATCCTCTAGGTCCATCTGTGTTGTCACATATGGCAAGATTTCATTCTTTTTTCATGGCCAAGTAATATTCCATTGTAAATATGAGGGGTATAAGGTTGCTGGGTAAAAAAGATGAAGGGGTTAAGAAGTACAACTTGGCAGTTATAAAATAGTCATGGAGAGAAAATGTACAGCATAAGGAATATAATCAATAATATTATAGTAACCCAGCAGGACATCAGGTGAGTATAGATTTATTGGGGTGATCACTTTGTGACTCATATAAATGTCTACTTACTGTGTTGGACACCTGAAACGAATACAATGTTGTACAGCAGCTGTAATTGAAAAAGAAATAAGAAAGGAAAGAAGTCTGGGCACAGCTCGGCTGGGTCCCCCGCCCAGGGTCCCCAGGCTGCAGTCATGACACCAGCCCAGTGGATTTCTGGACTGGTGGCCTGCCTAGGGAAGAATCCATGTCCAAGGGGATCAGTTTGTTGCCAGATTTCATTTCCTTGTAGCTCTATGAAGGGCCCAGATGCTTACTAGTTGTTTCATCTGGAGGTCGCTCTTGCTAGTCTTCAGGACTAACAAGTGAATCTCTCTCTCCCTCCTGTCTGCTAGATGAGGTCTTATGCAACATTAGATCATTAAGGGAGTAACATCTTATCACCTTTGCCATACATAGTCTATAGGTTAAAAGCCAGCCATAGGTCCTGCCTGCACTCAAGGGGAATTAGACCATGCCTCACTGGGGATCACCCTAGGGTGTGTCCGCCAATTATTTTATTGGGTTATTTATTTTTTATTATTGAATTATGAGAGTTCTTTTTATACTCTGAATACAAGTGTTTAAATATGTAATTTTCTCCCAGTCTGTGGCACATCGTTTTGTTTTCTTAATAATTTCTTTCAAAGATCAGAAGGTTTAAATTTTGATGAAGTTCAATTTTCCAATTTGTTCCTTTATAAATTATGCTTTTGGTATTGGATACAAAAAAATCTTTGCCTAACTTAGGTCAAAATTTTTCTTCTAGAAGTTTTAGGCTTATATTTAGGTCCGCAAGATCTTCTAAGATAATTTTGTGCATCAGGCCAAAGTGGGGACTGAAATGTGCTTTTTGCACATGTACATCCACTCTTTGGGGTGTCGGTCCGTGGTGTGGCTGGAACATCTCAGCCTGGTCCTGGTGTCACCAAACCTAACCCCAGGGAACGAGTTGGGCAGTGACCCTCCTCTTCAAATTTCCAGGACAGTTTGTATAGAATTGATATTATTTCTTCCTTAAAATGTTGGTAAGAGTTGCCAGTGAAAACATCTGGGCCTAGAAACTTTCTGGGAAGAAATTTCTTTGATAGATATAAGGTCATTCAAGTTTATAGATATAAGGCAATTTGAGGTTCTATCAATTTCTTCTTGACTGAACATTGATAGTTTGTGTGTTTTAAGGAATGCATCCATTTTATTTAAGTTGTCTAGCTTATTGGCATATTATCTTTAATAATATTTAATTATTATCCTTGTAGTATGTATAGAATCTGTAGCGATATTTTCTCTTCCATTCCTGATGTTCATTATTCTTTGGGATTTCTAGTATATGTATTCAACATAGTCCACCATAGGCGGTGTATGTGTACCTACACCACATCTACACGTACATATAATATATATGCACTCAACAGCGGTGTACTTCCATTTCCTTCCTGACATCCTTGTGCTATTGTTGCTGCACGTTTTACTTCCACATATGTTCTAAAGCCCATACTACATTGTCATTATTTTCATGCAACCAGTTATCTTTTAAAGCTATTCAAATAAGGAGAGGCAAATCTAATATACTTACATACACATCAACCTCACCTGGGCTCCTCATTCCCCTGTGGAGACACATCTCTATCCGGGATCGCTTTCCTTCTGTCTGGAGGACTTTCTTCGCCATTCCTTGTCTTCTGGGGTTGCTGGTGGTGGATTCTTTCTATTTTTGTATGTCTCAGAAGTCATTGTTTTGCCTTGGATTTTTCAAGATAGTTTTTCTTGTATAGAACGTTAGGTTGACAATTTTTTTTTCAGTTAGTTAAAGGTGTTGCTTTGCTGCTTTCTGGCTTGCATTTTTGCTGATGAGATAAGACATTGAGGGTTAGAGTCAGAGTGCAGGGAAGAAAAGGGGGGACATTTCGGGGCAAAGAGCAAATATTTGGTGAGAATTTATTTTATCTGGTCCCTTTGTCATGATCACTTGATACGCTAATATTAAGGCTGACATAGGCAAACAGTATTGCCTTTTAACGAAGAGTGATGCTAGAGAGAGGTTGGACTTATGGCAAACGTGCTGCTATGACTGAATCTCCCCTCCCTTCATACGTCGAAGCCTAACCCTCACAGTGGTGGTGTTTAGAGGTGCGCCTATGGGAGGTGATTAGGGTTTGGTCATAAGGGTGAGGGCCCAGGATGGATTCATGCCATTAAAAGAAGAGATGCCAGAGTGCACACTCTCTCTCTCTGCCCTGTAAGCACAGAGCAGTACGGAGCCAGGAGAAGGCTCTCCCCAGTATGTAACCACTGGCACCCCGATCTCAGACTGCCAGCCTCCAGAACTATAAGAATGAGTTTCTCTTGTTTAAGCTTCCAGTCTATGGCCTTTGGTTATGATGTCCTGAGCTGAGTAAGACACATGCCCAGTGATGTGTCATGACTTGAGACTGGCGAGAGGAAGTCACGTCCCAGGAGAGACTAGCTTGTCACTTCCCTTGCTTGGCCTTGATGAAGAATCATGCAGTGTTTATATTCCCCATACACACCTAAGAGTCACCCCATTATATTGCCTGGTTGCTCTGCTGTCCTTCCTGGCAGGGCAGTGGGGGTCACCCTGCAGTGTGTCTCTTCCCTGGCCCCTCGCCCTGTCACTGTGGCCAAGGCTGCCTTGACTGAGGCCATACAAATGGGCTGGATGCCCTCTGGCTTTGCAGGTCCAGGCAGCTCTGAGGAGGAAGCACCCTCCCCTGTTAGATCACGAACTCCGTCAGCACATCGTACTCTGTCAGCACGTCGTTAGCCCTGCGGGTGGGCAGTATACATCTTCAGCTTCACTAACTGATGGATGACAGAATCCCCAGAGGGCAGCTCAATCCACCGTCAGCTCCTAAGCCACACGGATCACCCTCCAAGACCTCACCAGCTTCCACACAGTGCCTTACCTGGGATGGCTTTCTCCTAATAGACTTTGTTTTCCTGCCTCAGTTGGCTGACTCCTCCTCCTCTGCTGCCCTGAAACACAACCACAGGACCCCTTCCCTGGCTCCCCGACTGAGGGATGGTCTTACTACCACCTTAAGCTCGCCCAGCAGAGTCCCCGATGCTCCTCCTGATGACAGCCTGCCAGCACGGCCCTTTGTCTGCTCCCCCAGGTAACGTTTCCAGGGTGTTCTCAGCCCCTCAAACACCCGCCCTCCTTTGCCTGGGATAGACTTCACCTGCCAAATAGGAGGCCTGCTGGGTGATAGAAAGAAGGCGCCTTGAAAGATGCCCAGCCAACTAGAAAAACCAGTGCCCGTCTTTTTAAAGCCCGTGCTGAGGATCGCTCCACAAGAACTTTTTTTTTTTTTCCTGGGAATGTGGCCATTTGGGGCCCCAAAGATAACAGCTTAGAGGTTTTTGCTGCATTGAAGTTTTTTGTTTTCAGTAATTCTGTTTGAAAAGAACCTGGATTTTATGAATTCATGCTTATGGTTTTAGGCCTTTCATCTGTCTAGCCATCAGGGGAAAAGTAACTTGTGCAGAAGTGAGGGTGGACTGGCCACGCTGATCTCTGCCACACGCACGGGAGATGCTGTCAGAGCGCACATGGCAGGCACAGAGCTCTCCTGGGGTTGATCTTGTTCCTGGCACATTGGGCGTGATTTGTCTTAACGCTCAGGTCCCCCTGCCAGGGCGGCCGTGACACGTTTAGACTGAGGGCCTAGTACAAATATTTTGATCTCTATTTGTTTGTGCTCCCCTTGTGGCTGGTCCTTTTGGGGGGTCCTGAGCACCTGAATGGGCAGCAGCTCTGCTCGGCCTGCGCTGGCAGCCGCTGGGAGACGGGCAGACCATTTCTCTGTGTGACAAATTTTTCGAGAGTGTACTGATTGCAAGAGAAATTCCTCAACAATCTCATTTATGAACAGAGCTCACGGTGTTGAATGAAAGCTTACGGAAAACATTTGGGGAAAATTTTAGGGGCACCCCTCCTCTGCTGGTCACCTCTGGCACTACTGACTCTGTGGGAGCTCATTAGGGGTCAACAGCCTCCGAAGGACCGGGGCTTGGGCTCAGGGAGAAAGGGAATGTATTTCCTGTGTTTCAACCACGGGCATGCCTGTTCTGGAGTCCAGTGGTCTACAGCTTCGTCCTGGGGCAGGGCGGGGGCTGCGAAGGTTGGCACGGCAGGGGAGCTTTCAAGCACTTTAGAATCTCGACACAGTTTCTCTCCAGGCCCTCGAGGTAGGTGCCTCACTTACTGGCAGAGCGTAGAAAACATAAAATTGGGCTTAGCGCCATGTGCTCCAGGGAGAGTGGGCCTTACCCTCCTGGACTCCAGTTTGACCAGAACTGCTTCACGGTTCAAAGCAAAGCAAAGCAAAGCACCCCCAGACCCAACCCCAAACAAAACAACTACACACACACACCAATTAATCGGGTTGGTGAAGGTCTGTGCAAACAAAAAAAATCAGAAGCAACCAGTTGGGACTTTATAAAATTTAAAGCCTGTTATACATTCTCCTCTGCCTGGAAAACACGTATATGTAATGGAGCTTAGTGGAATGGTCTACATGCTGCAGACGGAGCTGGCAATAAAAGGAGACTTCAAGACAGTCACTGGAGGCACAAACTTGGGGATCAAGGACACGGGTCTCTGGTTCTAGGCGAGTGCTTCGTGCCGTGTTCTCCCAGCTGTGAGAGCCTCTGGCCCCAGGGTTCGTAGAGTGCACATTGCTCCTGGGGAAGGCCCTCTTGTCTGTAAAACACTGTGGCTGAATGCCAGCCAGATGCAAATTGTTGGTGCCTGGAGCCATGAATGAACTTTCTGAGTGATAGTTCTCAGCCCTGGGGACTTACTTTTACTGACTCTGTGAATGTCTATCAGTGAGTTGGCCAATGATGACAGTTGATGTCATCTTAGACAGCAGATGTCTCCCTGTTTCTCCCAAATGCAGACTTACAACTTTTTGGATGTGCCCCTGAAAATGTGGCCTGATGGCCTCCTCACGCCTGGTGTTTGTGGGCTGGAATTTTAGTGAGGAGCAGGCAGGCTTTTCAACCACACACCGCGTTTCTAACTCAGTCCCACCTTGGGGTGAAGTCTACCAGGAGCAATATCAGAGCACGTGCGGTTTTGCTGACTCTTCCGTGGCCTTCATATTGATCATGAACTCGTACCTGAGCTCATCCAAGACCCACAGTCATTGCTACCTGTGCACCCTTGGTACTATAGTTTTATAACAGCAGGCAGGGTCGGCAGATGTAGCAGGAAAATCGGGAAACGTAGTTGAACCCCATCATTTCAATTCGTTTCTCACTGGTTGGAGGTCACCTCCTGGGTGAATGGGACACGATCCCACTCCGCCCCCACTCTGATGAATGGGAAGGCACACGTCGTTTTCCCTTCCGTGCATTCCCTGCCTTGAACTGGTACTGACCTGAAGAGATGGGGGCGGGGGTGTGTCTCATACCCACCTACTACCAGAAGGTGACACCTGGAGCAATGACCGTAGGAACACTATAACCAATTTCAGTAGGTATTTCTGGCGATTTAAATCACTTTATAAACAAAAAGGGCCTGTCGTTAGGAGTGTGGACACTGCTTGGGTTCAAATCTGGCTTTTGCCTCTTATTGGTTGTGGGGCTCTCTGCCTCATTCACTTTGTCAGGAAGCAGGGGCCGGGTCTAGCTCTTTGGTGAGTTCATGCAACTTACTCCATGCCAAGGCCTGCGAGGAGCCTGGCCTAGGAGCCTGGCATGGTTTGCTGTGAAAGCCCACGCACTTTGATGCTGTGCACATCAACTTACAGTTTCCAGGCAAAAATTCCCCTGGCCACTCTCCCTGTGTGGCCTTGCTCCCTTATTCATCTGTGTGCTGGGATCCACCCGAGACCCTTTCAAAGGAGAATCTTTGCTTTGCCTGCCTGTTGGTGTCTCCAGATGGGAGGGGGCTGGGTCCCCCCTCAGCCATCCTTACCGGGGCTCCTCAGCTCAGCTCCTCCAAGAGTATACCACCCTTACTTACTCTTGGCTCTGCTGGTAGTTCCAGTGCATGAGTTTGAAACGCAGCCCAGACTGGTTGAACCATAGGTGCTATTTGCAGTGCCTGAGCTTACTGTCCTCAACATGGACTTAACAAACCTCTGCTGAGAGGTACAGTATCTGAGGAGATTGTTCACAGGACAGCCTGGAATCTAAAGTCTAAATAGTCTAGCCCTGGCCAAGTGGCTGAGTTGGTTGGAGTGTCATCCTGTAGGCTCAAAGGTTGTGGGTTTGATCCCTGGTCAGGGTACGTATGGGAGGCGACTGACTGATGTTTCTCTCTCTCCCTCACTCTCCCCTTCCTCACTCTCTAAAAAGAATTTTTAAAAAGTCCTTGGATGAGGATTAAAAAAAAGTCTAGTGTAAAATTTATCCCAGATCAAGTTGTATCACTGGTCCCTCCCACGTCCCCTTCTCTTGAATCCTGTTGCTTTCACTAAATGGGTCTTTGGTGGGTGATCCCAGTCTACATTGGGAGTGGCTGAAAGCAGAAGTCAGTGGTGTTTACTACAAGGGGGTCGCTCAGAGTATCATGAAAGGTCCTCCTTAAGAGGCTTCCGTGGAGACTTCTCTCTGCTCTTAGCTTGACCTTTGGTCATCTTAGGAGGGCCTGTGAGGTCATGTTTGTCTTAGGAGCCCCGTGAGTTAAATAAATAAATGGCTGACTCTCCCTTTCCACACTGGCTTCTACATTTGGGGTCAAGTGTGTGGCCAACTCGCAGATCTTTGTGTTTTCACTTTTCCAGCCTTGTTTCTGGCCTCTGTTCTATTTTTACCTTTTTTTCTTTTCTTTTCTTTTCTTTTTTTTCTGTCAGTGTCAACCTTTTCCCTGTTGCCCTAGTAGAATCTCCTAAGCCTCCTGGAGACTTCCCTGGAGCAGGGTGGGGCTGTGTGTGAATAAAGAAGTAACTCGAAGGAGCAGGTACTGTTCTTCTCACCTTAGAGATGAGGAAACGGAGGCCCTGGAGGGTCCACCGACTTGCCCAGCCTCATAAAGCTAGTAGTGAGGAGATGGCCAAATCCAGCCCAGGCCTGGCTGACTCTGTAACCTGTTCTCTTTCCCTCCCCTCCTGTACAATATTCAGAAATATTCTCAGAAAGAGGTGTATCGGGGCATTAGAGAGCCACTGGTAGAGGAGGCTGGTGGGAGGAAAGGGGTGAGAACTGAAAGTTGTACTCTGTTTTACTTCTATGAAGGACATGGTTGCCTTTATGGGACCTTTGGTCATCAGGGCATAAGCAATCAGTATGGTCAATCCTAACTGCACTGTAACCTTGATTAACTTAGACTGTTTAGCTTGCCTAATTGGATTGTCAAGTTAACTGAGAGTCAACTCAGCAGAATGCACCTTTCCACCCTGACCATGGAGAGTTCTCTGTTGTCTCTGATGCTCCGCTGCTTTAGTGAGCATACCACAATGCACAGGGGGTGGGGGGGAGCATTGTTATAAATCTGACCCCCTTCAGCAAGCACCTAATGCACCACTCGGAACAGCAGGCTCCCCCCATTATTATTGATTCTGTGGGGTTTTTGGAGTGCTTTTGGCCTTGGGGTCATGCTTGTATTTATCTGTGGTCTCCGAGCGAGATGCAGGCAGACACGCGACTCCATGGTGGGCCCTGACCCACCACAAACTTGCGTGTGCCTCCCCGCTCCCCACCTTGGCCCCGCACCCCCGCTGGTTAATTAGTCCCCTGACCTGAGAGGAGTCCCCATGACGTAACAGGCAGAGACAAGAGTATTTTGTTGTGATTTGCCCGTTTCACTTAAAATAGAAGCTCAGCAATTTTGCTTCACTTGAGAGTCCATGCGAGGAGTCTGGCTAATGGAGATTTGTTTGTCCCTATGACTTCCTCATCATCCATAACCATCTACTGAGTCCCTTCTGTGTCCAGAAAAGCGTGCTTGGCTTCGAGAACACAAAAGTGTCTGAGGACCGGAGAAGTTTGAGTTCAGGGTGATGAGCCGACCACGCCGCCTGCGGTTGGTGTTACCCTGCAGGCCGCAGAAGCCCTCCCTGACCTTCCATGCTCCCGGCGGCTCCTTCACCTGGCCGAACCTCAGTTTCCTCCTCTGCATGGTGGGGATGCTAATGTCTATTCAGGGCTTGGTTAGAAAGGTGAGAGATGATATACGTGAAACCCTGGCACATACTGGTGCTTAGTGCATTGTAGCAGGTACTATTGTGCCTCTGAGCATTCTCTGCACAGAAAAATGTGGAGAACTCCCTTTTGGAACTGTTGACAATGGGTGTAATTTCTGTGAAGTGCCCTTGGATGGCAGGTCGAAGGGCCAACACCACTGTAAACAGTCTGGGGACACACACGTCTAGACGCAGCAGTGTAAGTGCCCGACTGAGTGGAGCCACCCGCGCCACCAGAGACGTGTGGGCGCTGCTGTCAGGCTGGGTGCAGCAGCGGTGCCCCTCGCGCAGTCGTGGGGCCGCACAGCCGCCTGACAGAAAGAATACCGCGTCTTGCATGCTTTGAGCTGAAACAGAGCAAATCCATAGGAGAAAATGGGGATTTTTTCCTGCTGATCCAGGGGTGGGAGGGGAGGGGTGGGATTGCAGACAGTGGTAAGTAGGGGGGAAAGGTGGAGAAAGGATGCTTAAGAGAAGGTGGCCGAGAGGGGTCCCTCCTTTCGTGGTGGGCCACTTCCTGAGTTTGGGTCACCCATTGAAATGACCCCCACAAAACCGGGGTAAGGAACGGAGGAGCTGCCTTGCTCTGGCCATGCCCCCCCCCCCCCCNTCTGCTCGGGCCACCCCCCCCCCCCCCCCCCGCCAGGGGCAGCCTACCTCTTTCATTTCTCTCTCCCTCTCTCCTTCCATGTCTTTTCTTTTTCTTGCTTTTCGGTTTGATTTCCCCCTCCCCTCTACTCTCTCCCGTGCCTCCCTGCACTTCTTCCTCCTGCTCTCCTTTCCCAAGCCCCAGGGCTGGCACGGAGGTATCTCTCTCACTAACTGAATTCATCTGCTGGTGCCCCCTCCGCCCCCAAGCCATGGACCCCAGCTGCTCCGTGGGATGCACACTCAGTCTGCTATTAACTTCAGCTCAGCTGCTAACCGAGTCATGTGCTGACTAATCCTGCAGGGAGGGGTGGACGTGAAGTCTGGGAAAATGAAGGCACCTGGGACCAGAGTCCAGGCATCCCTAAGCCTTTGGGGTAGGACGAGGGGCAGGAGGCCTGTGGAGATGGTGCCGGTAGGGAGAATAGGGTGTGATGGGAGTGAGGCAGTCCCCAGCCCCCACCAAGGCCTGGCCCATGCTGTAGAGGCAGCCTGGGCCCTCGTGGTACAGATGAGAGACTGTGCCCCGGGTGAGCAGATGGAGAGAACGTGGTGTGGAGGAAGGAGCCTGGCATGGGGATTCTGGAGGCCACATCCTCCCAGGCTTGTCTTCTTTGAGCTTCAATTCCCTACCTTTAACAGGGGAACGATGATTGGTGTCCTGCTGCTCTTGGAGGCTTGAAGGAGGTCAAATGCGCTCAACGACGGGCAGCCTTCTCTACAGTGAGGTGTGGCCTGTGAGCCAGCTCAGGTCACCAGAATGAAGTTCCACAGACTGGGGGACTTGAACAGTGGGAACAGATTGTCTCCCAGTTCTGGAGGCTGCAAGTCCAAGTGCAGGTGGCGGTGGGGTTGGCCCCTCCTGAGGCCTGTCTCCTTGGCTTGCAGATGGCCATCTGCTCACTGTATCCTTACGTGGTCTTTCCTCTGTGTGGGTCACATCAAAATTTCCTCTTCTTATAAGTCGTATCAGACCAGGGCCGCCTTAGTGACCTCATTTTAGCTTCATCGCCTCTTTAAAGACTCTCTCTGCACATTTAGTCGTGTTCTGAGGTTCTGGGAGTTAGCACCTAACATGTGCATTTGGGGGATGCATTCTGTCCATGATGTGTGGCTATCTCTATTGTGATCAGTCGTGCCGGGATCAGGGTCTGTCTAGCAGACAGGAGTGTGTCCCCCTGTGTGGGTGGGAGGACGGGAGCAAGACCCCAGTAGTGTCTACCCAGGCTCCTGTCCTCGGTGGCTCCCCCTCCTGCCATGACTCCACTGTAACAGCATGTCCGGTGGGACTTCTGGTGCTGAGGACTGGTGGTTTCAGCCACTCTCTCCGGGGCCTATGAAGAGGCAAGAGACCCAGTCCTGCCACCGCCAGTCGGGCTCCAGCCTCTACCCCCTCCTGCCTGTCAGGCAAGAAGAGGGATTGGGGGGCGTGGCTCATTGTCCATGAGAAGTCCTGAGGCTCCTTTTGTCCCTTTATGTCTGGGTGGCCGGGTGACCCCTCAGAGGGAGTGGTGAGAGGTGGAACGACCCCTCCTAGAACTGGGGCTGTGCAGCTGTGGCCCCCGAGGGGCTGTGGCTGAGCTGGGGTGCTGGCAGGCTCTTCTCAGTGTTACTCTCCCAGGGAGGGTGTGCAAGGGGGCCAGAGAGCTTGAGGGGCAGCCTGTGTATGTTGCAAAGAAGTGGAGGTGAACGAGAATGCAGAGTCTGGTGCCAGCTTCTCACTGATGGTCCCTGGAAGTGGGACAATGGCTGGGGTGGCTTGTGGGTGGGAACAGGGACAGTAGCAATAGGCGGTTACCCAGCTGGGGGCTGGGTAGCCGGGTTCCCAGGGTTCTGTGTGAAGGACCTTGGAGGGTAGGATGGGAGGCTGTGACTTGGAGAGGATTTACCTGCTGGGAGAATGGGCTGAGGGCATAGGCCCCTGGAGGGTAAAGAGAACCACCCGTGCCCCTCTCTGTTGTGAGCAATGGAGGGCTGAGCACATCCGATGCAACGTGCTGGGTTGTGGGGGAAGGGCCTCCAGGAACCTGGTATCTCTGGCTTCCCACTGTATCCTGTGAACAGCAGGCACCCAAACCCAGCCGGCTTGGCATCGCAGTACTGCACTCTCCCACACTGGGCATGGCGCTCCACATCTACCCTGTTCAGTAGGAGATCAGCGAGAGTGGGCAGCCGTCTCCACAGCCACAGGGACCACACACTTCCCCGTCTGGCGGAGCAGCAGGGCAGCTCTCTGGAGGCAGGTGGGGCCTGTACCTTCTCTTCTCCGGCTGACTCAGGCTTGTAAGTGTCCCTTTCTCCAAAAAAGCCTATGCCTTGATCCACGCCATGCAATGTGGCAGAATTGTCCCTACCCCTGCTATACCAGGTGCTGACCCACAGAGGCTCACCTGGCATGATGTTTCCTAAGGAAACTGGGTACTTGGGTGGAGGTTGCCATGGCTCGTGGAGTCCAGCTGCACAGAGAGAGACCTGGAGGCTTCTTAGCTCAGGCCAAGGCTGTCGTTCCAAGATAACACAGATGCTTATTTCTCGCAGTCCTGGGGGCTTCCAGGCCAACAGCAAGGTGTAGGAAGAGCGGTTCTGGTGAGGCGGCTCTTCCTGGCTGGCAGCCACTTCCTCGCTGTGGTCTCACCTGGCCTTTGCTCTGTGTGCCGGGAGAGATGGCTCTCTGGTGTCTGTCCCTCTTCCTACTAGGAACCCAGGGCTATAGAATTGGAGCCCTGCCGTCAGTGATCTCTGTAAGGACTCTGTCTCCAAATACCACATCCTTTCACTCCTTTTGGTCCTAGAGCTGAAGCCTTTTCTGGCCTGAGGAGGAGAAAAGCTTTAAATGGACCCACATCCAAGTGTAAATGGACTGAGCTTTTCAATAATCGCCACAGACCAACGAGTTAGAGAACGTGCCCGATGTGCCGTTAAGGGGTCTGCTGCTCATGGAGAAAGAGAGATGGCCTTTAGCGCTGCATTGGAGGCAGACGGCTAACTGACCAGCTCCATCACTGTGGGAGGCAAAGGCCTTTGCGATCAGAAGAACTGTCCATCATGCACAGACTCACCTGACACGTAAACACTCCAGGAACGCTCACCCTCTTAAAGTGTGGGGCTTGGAGGACTCTGCTCCCAGGGCACAGAGCCTGGCTGGGGTGGTTGGGAGGTGCTGGTGAGCAGACAGGGCCCAGGACAGGCTCAGGGCTCTCAGCAGTTCCTGGAGGAGGAACCGGGGAGGGAATGAACAATCCCAGGATGCTGGGGAGACACGTCAAGGACGAAGGGCACTTCCAGCTGAAAGGGCTGGAGGCAGGAGGGCTTTGACCTGTTTCAGAGCCTACGTGGGTCAGCCTCGGATGGCAGCGTCCTAGCTCTGGAGTCAGACACCGTCAGCCGTAACTGCTGGCTGGAAATCGATTCAGGACTACCAGCCTCGTGTTTTGCCAAGAACGGACATGAAGAGACCCCCTGACCTGAGGATCTGTTGTCATCACCCTGTCCTAAAAGAAAGGAGATTTTAACACCCCCTGCCCAAACAAGAGAACAGAGGGGACCTAATCTCAGAATGACATGTGTGCCTGTAAAATGAATGACTAAAGCATTGGGGAAGTTCACCGCATTGCCTTTCCCCTCTTTTTTAGACAAATTTTGCTGAGACTGATGAAAACTTTAGTCATCGAGCAGAAGCTCCACCGACCATGCCTGTGTGTGAACGACTGTGTGAGTGTGAGAGCATGTGGTGGAGGGAAGTGTGGAAATGCCTCCATACGTGGGACAGTGTGTTTGTGTGAGGGCGTGGGCAAGTGTGTGTGTGTGGGGGGAGGGGGCGGAGGGGGAGATGTATGAGTATGATGGGTAGAATTGGGGGCCACCGCTGCGAGCGCTGGATTTTGCATGTGATCCCAGGGCCCTGATTGCTTAGAGCCATCCGTCTGTAGTTACCAGGGACATTTCCCCTCTGCCCCGTCTCTGTCCTCACCCCCGTGTGTGCTCTTTTCACCCCTCCCCTCCCCCACTCAACTGCCTCCGTGGGCCGACCCCCGACCTGTGCCCTGGGCAGAGCAGAGGCCAGTCAGCAGTCCCGCCAGACTTCTCACATCCTGCCAGAAAGGATTGTTGTTCTGTAAAGGAGCCTTCGCATCCTCTTGACACACAGCCACTCGGGGAAGCAGAACTGGGCCACGTCCTTATTCAGCAAAGGGCTCAGGTCCCTTGGGGCCCGGGCCTGCCTGAGCTTCTCACATGCTTTACGACCTTGAGTCAGCGACACTGCCCTTGAGCTCTGCTGCCTGCGACGGAGCCACAGGGGACCTCAAGCTTCCTGGTGGGACACCTTGACCCTCTCTCGCTGTTCCATGGGGAAGGATGACCTGACCTTGGTCCAACCCCTGGACTGGGCTTGGGGTTCACCCTGGCTGGTCCCAAACCAAGTCTTGGCCCCTCTGTGTCAGTCTTCGCCTAGGGGATCAATTTGCTCCCGACTGGCTGAGTGCCACCCAAACCCTCCCAAATTCTGCAACACCTCTTGCCTCTATTACTGTACAGTTATCCTCTCCTGAGGAGAGTACCCTCTCAAAGGGTAGCCCAACTTCAAAGGCCAGCTAAGATGCTACTTCCTCCAGGAAGACTTCCTGCACTACTACAATGGATGCTGACGTTACCCACCAGGGTGAGGGGGGCATGGGAACTGAAGCCCCGGCTCTAAATACTCCCCATCTTTTAAAACACTTCCTCCTGGTACCAGGCATCTGGCTTGCCTTTCAGACATGTTTTATGGTTTCAGATTTTAAATTTCAGAACCATCTCTTTGGCTGTGCTGATGTTGCCCAATTGTTTTTTCAATCCATACTTTTGTCTTTAAAAATTTGTCGTTTTATGGAGTTGTTTTTCAAGCGTATCATTTCTCATCAATATTACTTTCCCGTTTAATGTTTACACTGTAAGAGAGAGACCAGGAAAGGGTGGCAGGAGGGGTGGGGAATGGCAGGCTGGGGTCTCTGGCCTGGTGAGGGATGGGTGGGGAGGCAGCCAGGCTTTGAGTACGAGGGAGCCAAGTTTGGTCCCAGCTGCACCCCTCAGCCACTCAAAGCTGGGGGTCCACTTCACCTCTCTGAGCCTCAGTTTTTTTTTCACCTGTGAACAGAGATGAAAAATACCCAGTACACTGAGTTGTGAGAACTCAAGTGGATAATGCCTGTATGGAAGGCAGCCCAATGTGTGGGCCTACTAGGCACTCACAAAAGAAAAATTTTTCCTTATTACCATTCCCCAAGTGGGGTCCTGAGCTGGGCTTAAGGAAGCCCTGGCTTCTATGTGAGGCAGGGCCTCCAGGGACCCGCCCTGTGCCTTTCAGTGAATTAGAGAAGGGTGCCCCCTCTGGACAGACCAGGCATAGCACCGGGTGGCCTTTGGAAGGTGGCTTGGCAGGGACCCAATGCGCAGGCACAGCAGCAGCCTCAGCGTGACAGCTGAAGTGGGGCAGCCCGGGCAGGTTGATCAGCACGTGAGCCATGGAGCCAGCCTCAAAGGTGGCTTGGGCGAAAGGCTGGGCAAAGGTGTTTGTGTGCAGAACCTTCTGGGCAGGGGCCAGGGGGCAGGGGCCCTCCACACACTGTATTTTCCACGCTCTGTGTCTGCCATGTTCCTCTGTGTGAGCGATTTTCGACCGGTGCGCCACAGAATTTTTAATACATGCAATCCCTCTTCCGTCAGGGCCCCTGACCTCTTTTCCCTTAGATCGCCAAATTAAAAAAATGACAACAGCCAATATAACAATAGCTGTCCAATGTGAATGAATCAAAATTACACTTTTTGGGTCAGATTGGCAGAAAATACGTTTTTTGGCGTGCAGCAGAACGTTAGTAATTAGTTGATGTGTGCCACGAGGTGAAAAGGTTGAAAGTCACTGCTCTGGGAGCCCCAGCTCCTTGAGGAAAGGGGCTTTGCTCACTTCGCACACTCCTTGCGTTGCCTTCTACTTCCTAGCAAATGCGAGGCACTTGATACATGATTACTTTGCAGGGCACAGGGTGAGGGGACTGAAGCAGAAGCTGAGTAGGAAAGGGAGAATGGTCTGTGAAGCCCCCATGGGACACCAGCTCAGCACTGCCCAACTTCAGTTTCAAGTCCACATGCATCGCAGAGTTTCTGCTCTGCAGGTGTGCCCTTGCATTCCGACGACCTCCACCATGCACCTGAGCGCCACTGCGTAACACAGTGGTGAAGCACCCTGTGGGGCCAGAAACCAGCTGCACCACTTTGCTGGCTGTCCCTCCGGCCTTCGTTTCCTTGTTAGAAAAGTTAAGTTTTTAGAAAAAAATGATACCAATCGTAACTTTCTCATAGGGTTATTGTGAGGATCAAAAGCAACAATCCAAAACAAGTGTCTAGCACAGGGTCTGACGAGCTCTGACAGACACTCCTCCCATTTTCATTACTAATTGATATGCGTGGAGAAGAGCTTGGTTGGATGTGGTGGGCACCAGGGAGGGAGCACTGGCTGTGCATGACCCCTTCCTGGTGGCCCTTCGGAGTGTGCGGAACAGAGCGGGCTGGTCTCTCTTTTTCACGGAGGCCACTGCGGCTTCAGGGAAGCCAGGCTGGAGTCACTTTGCTCCCAAGCAGCGCGGAGTTCTGCAGCCAGGCAACTCGGCTAAACGGCTGGTGCTTTGCCTCTGTGTCCCTGGATGAGAGTACACAAAGGGAGGCACGGGAGGCTTTAAAATTTTTTCTTATAAAAGTATTGAAATTATTTCCCCACATTTAATAAAAACCACATTAACTTCAGTTGTCATCATTTTCCACAATGTAACAAAGATGCCCATGAACTTTCCTCAGCATGTGAGTTCCTTGGGTGGTTAATTGTTAGCCATTAATTTGAGTGAAGCTTTCTGCAAGGTGACAGCGGCAAAGAGCCACTTACCTGTTTATTTGCATTTTCTACCAAAGACCTGTTTTTTCTTTACAACAAACCCAAAATAAAATATGCAGCCGGTTTTATTTATGTTTACAAAGAAACCCTGACCTGTGAAAGCCCTTTTTCTTTTCATCTTGGTGTCAAAACAATTCATTCATGCATTTTAGAAGCTATGGACTTCTGGTCAAGATGGCAGTGTAGGCAGTAATGGCTTGCCTCTTCACACAACCACATCAAAATTACAACTAAAATATAGACACCTGTCACTCAGAACCGTCAGAAATTGTGTTGAGTGGAAGTCTGACAACTACGGAATTCAAGAAAACACATCCATCCAGATGGGTAGGAAGGGCACAGATGTGGAATGAGCTAGTCCCTCACCCATGTGTGGGGGATAAAAATTCAGGAGGGGGATCTTGGGAGTGAGGAGTCCCAGCCCCACACCAGGCCTCCCAGCCCAGGGTTCCAGTGCCAGGAAGGTAAGTCCCCACAACTTCTGGCTTTAAAAACCAGTGGGGATTGAGCTGGTGGAAGAAACTGCTGGAGCCCCAAGCAGTTCTTCTTAAAGAACCCACACACAAACCGACTCACCTATACAAGAGCACTCCTTCTGAGCTTCCAGCACTGGGGTAACAGCTTGAAAGGCACCAATGGTATTTAGGGAGAAAATGAATTGTCTGGCATCAAGGCAAGCAGAGGCCATTGTCCCTTTTCTAAACCCTCCCCCCACAGAGCCAGTAAGCTGGTGCCATACGTGAGACTACATCAACCTGGCTGATACTGTTTGACCTGCCTTGGGGATCCCTGGAGGCTCTGTCCCACCCAACTTACAGGCCCACCCAAGCTGCTTTTCTCTATGAATGGCTGGTCTTGGCTGATGCTTCACCGTTTCCTAAATCCCATCAAATAAGCAGCAGCTGGCCTCAGTGAGCCCCGGGCTTGGGACTAGCAACAGCCAGCCTTGATTCACAGATTGTCTTTGCCTGAGAATCTCCAAGCCCAGCATAACTAGAAACCATCTCAGATTGCTTTATAGCTCAGGCAGGGTGACCCGGACAAAATAAAGGTAGGAGCTGACCTTGGCTTGCATCACCTGGGAAACCCCAGGGCCAGCATACCAGGGGACAGCTACAGACCATGTCAGAGTACCACCACCCTGTCCCTGAGCAGCCGATACTCCATGATGGGCAGAGGTTGGTGGTCAGTGATCACAGCCAACCCTTGTAGCTGACTGGCCTATGTAAATCCCTCCCATTGACCTTCCAAGAGCAATCAAGACTCAACTGAAAGGGGAAGGTGTACTCAGCCCACACAAAGGGTATACCTCGAGTACCCAGCTTGGGTGATAGGGACCCTGCAGGACATCTGCTATATTAGGTCATGCTACCAAGACACAGAGTCAAAGCAGCTCTATCTAATACATAGAAACAAACACAGGGAGGCTGCCAAATGAGGAGACAAAGAAACCTGGTCCAAATGAAAGAACAGGCCAAAATTCCAGAAAAAGAGCTAAATGAAATGGAGATAAACAATCTGTCAGATGCAGAGTCAAAACACTGGTTATAAGGATGCTCAAGGAAATTAGTGAGGACCTCAGCAGCATAAAAAAGATCCAGTCAGAAGTGAAGGATACACTAATTGAAATAAAGAACAATTTAGAGGGAAACAACAGTAGAGTAGATGAAGCTGAGAATCAGATCAATGATTTGAAATATAAAGAAGCAAAAAACAACTAATCAGAACAACAAGAAGAAAAAAGAATAAAAAAAGTCAGTATAATATAAGCAGCCTCTTGGACAACTTCAAAAGGCCCAACATTCGCATCATGGGGGTACCAAAAGGAGAAGAGAAAGAGCAGGAAATTGAAAATCTATTTGAAAAAATAGTGAAAGAAAACTTCCCTAATTTGATGAAGAAAGTAGACATGCGAGTCCAGGAAGCACAGAGAGTCCTAAACAAGGTGGGTGAAAAGAAGCTCAATCCAAGATACATGATAACTAAAATGCCAAAGTTTAAAGATAAAGAAAGAATCTTAAAAGCAGCAAGAGAAAAGCAGTTAGTTACCTGCAGGGAAGTTCACGTAAGACTGTCAGTTGATTTCTCAAAAGAAACTTTGCAAGCTAGAAGGGAAGGCAAAAAATATTCAAAGTCATGAAAAACAGGGACCTACAGCCAAGATTGCTGTACCCAGCAAAGCTATCATTTAGAATAGAAGGGCAGATAAAGTGCTTTTCAGGTGAAAAAAACCTAAAGGAGTTCATCATCACCAAACCATTATTATATGAAATGTTATTATTATAATAAGAAACTTTTAGGTTTTTCTTAGATTTTATTTATCTTTAGAGGGGAAGGGAAGGATAGAGGGAGAGAAATATCAATGTATGGTTGCCTCTCGTGTGACCCCTGCTGGGAACTGGCCTGTAACCCAGACATGTGCCCTGACTGGGAATTGAACCGTGATCCTCTGGTTGGCAGGCTCCCACTCAGTCCACTGAGCTACACAAGCCAGGGCATTAAAGAAATTTACTGAAGAAAAAGAAGATCAAAATATGAACAATAAAATGGCAAAAGAAAAGAGGTTATGCAGATGAGCTTTCCTTGATTTTAGGGGATTTCCCTGGAATTGATTTTGGGATTCTGTGTTATCAACTACTACCCAGGCATAGGGGCTGTCATGTAATGAACATATTTAGCAAGAATAACGAGGCTGATAATTACGCACAAGGAACCTTAGAACAGGGAATGTTTACTTTGATATTTAATTTCAGCAGACTTCTTTAGTTTGTTCAACTTAATCAACAGTAATCAAAATACACTGGTGTGAATTACACCAAATTAATTTTAAACCAGTGGAAAACATCCTGTCTTTCAAATGTGGATACTGAACTGGTGCTTCTGAATGAACCACTCAAGGCAAGGAACAGGGAAGTTTTTGAGTGTGCGCATTTGCTCAGGGCTTGAATTAGGATATGGAGAGGACTGGGCAGGATTCCATAAAGCATTGAGCTTTAGTCAGAATGACTAAAAACTTAGTTCTTTGTGGAATTGAGGGTCTGGGAGTGACCTTCCTTTTGGGATTTAAGACAAACTCACTCTGTGACTTAGACCCAGCCTCTCATGGCCTCAGGTTCCTATTCTGTTCAACAACCTAATTCTTGCCTTGCTACTATTATCTGTAAAGAACAACTTACCTGTACGGCATTTATTGAGTGTACCCTATGCTGAGTTCTCTGAGTTACCTTTACTCCCTTAAACCTGCCAGTGGCCCCCTGAGGCTGGTGTCACTATTGAACAGACAAAGACTTGCTTGGTTCCAAGACACTTGGAGCCCAGGTAATTCTGTTGCAGTTTATGACTCTAGGGATATTTTGTTTAATTCAGCAAACTTCTTTGATTTGACAACTTAATCAGGAGCAATCAAAATATGCTTATGAACATATAGAAAATTAATTTCAAGCCAATGCAAAAGATTGTATTTCCCTACTGTGGAGAATCAAGTGAGGAAACGAATGTGAAAATATTTTGTAGACTGTTGACTGCTGTGCGAATGAGCAGTGTTAACAGTGAGAAAACAAGTGTAGCTGAGGCCAGGCCTTCAGAGGAAGACGCTCAACTCTTCCAGCTCATGACTCATTAAAGGAGGCTGAGTTTTATGAGATTCGCAGTTCAGTGGGGCCACTGAGCCACTCTATCACTGACTCACTGAACACATTTTCTGAGTTTATCTACCAAGATCAAGGTCTGAGGAGAGAGACACAGAGTTTGGTAAGATGTCATGTTGAGCTCTGGGAGCCCAGGATGCAGCGATAAACAAATCAATTGCTCACGATAATTGAAGAATTTATGAAATAGAACTGAATGATGGTACTCATCTGGCACTGTTTTAAGGATGGGAACTAAGTCTGCCTCATTTAGCAGTGTATCCCAAGCACGAAACACTCAGTCTGGCCACACAAAGTATTTGATAAGTTCCTAATATCCAGGACCCCTTTATAATTCATCCAGACATCCAGAGTGGACGGCAGTCAATTGAACCTTGTAAAGATTTACTTAGTGATTATGGGTGGGGAGGTTCTGAAGGACACCCCAGGCTGAAGGAACAGTGGGAGGTGTCAGAGTGGCTGGAATAGCTGGGTGTGGCTGAGACACAGGGTGTGTGGATCAAGGCACTGGAAGAGCTCGGAAGGTTGATTGTGCTCAGCTGGGGTGGGGCTACAGCGGGTGGAATTCATTCTTCACGTTTTGGAGGAGGGGCGTGACCTAACCTTGTGAGACAGTCTGGTAGGTAATTTGAGGGCAGACTGCCCTGGGCTTGAATCCGTCACACCCATTGCTAGCTGTGTTAATCAGGCAAGTTATTTAACTCCTCTCCGTCTTGAGTAGTCCAGTGTAAAACGGTGTGAAAGTGCCTTGTTTCAGGATGTTATTGTGAGGATTACGTGACCTGATAGGCGTAAAGGACTTAGAATCACATCAGCGTGTAGTTGGCCTGGAGTGGGTGCTGGCTGTTATTGTTTGTTGGTGCTCAGTGGCCCGAGTGGGGACCCTACCGTTGCCACTTGTGAGCTGCTCCTCTATCCTCACTTCCCTCTTTTGTAAGTGGGGCAATGGCAGTGCAGCTGTAGGAGGGGTCAGATGAGCCCAAACCCTTCGCCCAGTGCCTCCTTGAGAGCAAATCACACCAGGCAGTGGCCGGGATTAGGGAGATGGCTTAGTGATGAGAGGAAGGTTGGATGGGATGTGAAACAATGGGGGCCACTGGGCAGCTGTATGAAATATTTGTTTGAAAGACGCTGGGCTGAAGCAGTGACGGGGGTGAGCAACAGAAGGGGAGGGTGAATTGGAGGGACCTGCAGGCTTATTGGGGGGAAGAGAGAGGGACAGTGAGAATTTTCACCTGGTTCCCGAGAGTACGTGTGTATGTGGACTGAGAGGAACTCGGCGGAAATGGGTTGGGGCGGGTGCCCTGACCAGGAATCGGACCTCAACCTTTTGCAGGTTGACACTCAATCCACTGAGTCACACCAGCCAGGGCAGAATCTGCATTTTTTAAGGAGGCGAATTTATCCGCAGTACTTCTTTTATTTATTATGGTAAAATATACATACCAAATGTACTATTTCCATGTGTCCCGTTCAGTGGCATTAAGTACACTCGCATTGTTGTGCACCCATGGCTCCCATGCATCTCCAGAGCTTTTTCATCTTCCCCAACGGCAAGGCTGTGTCCCGTCACCGCCCAGCACCTGGCCCCTCCAGCCATCGAGACCTTCGGGCTCTGTTACCATATGATGACTCTAGGAACCTCATATAAATGTAATTGTACATTATTTGTCCTTTTGTGACTGGCTTATTTTATTTAGGATAATGTCTTCAAGGATCATTCATATTGTAGCATATGTCCGAATTTCCTCTATTTTAAAGTTCAAACGATATTCTATGTATAAACCACATTTTGTTTATCCATTCATCTGTTGATGGACATTTGGGTTGCTTCTACCTTTTGGTTATTGTAAATAACATTTTTATGAATATAGGTATCTGCATATCAATTCAAGTCCCCACTTTCAATTCTTTTGTGTGTACAACCCATAGAATTGCTGTATCACATGGTAATTTTATGTTTGACTTTTTAGGGAACACCGTACAATTTGCCACAGCAGCTACATCATTTTTCATTGAGAGCAGGCTCTGATTTCTCCACATCCTCACCATCATTTAGTATTTTCTGTTTCATTATTTTTATTTTATTTATTTATTTATTTAAATATTTTATTTATTTATCTTTAGAGGGGAAAGGAAGGAGAGAGGAAGGAAACATCAATGTATGGTTGCTTCACGTGCATCCCCTGCAGGGAGCTGGCCCCTGCCGGAAACTGGCCTGCAACCCAAGCATGTGCCCTAACTGGGAATCGAACCGCGATTGTCTGGTTCGCAGGCCCGCGCTCAATCCACTGAGCTACACCAGCCAGGGCTTGTTTCATTATTTTTAAATAGCCACCCTCATGGGTATGAAGTGATGTGTCATTGTGGTTTTTATTTGCTTTTCCCTGATAATTAGAAGTGTTGAGCATCTGTCTATGTGCTTATTGGCCACTTGTACATCTTCTTTGGAGAAATGTATTAGGTCTTTTGCCCATTTTTGAATTGGGTTGTTTTTGGTTGAATTGTAGTTCTTTCTATATTCTGGACATTAGTCCTTTATTTGGTAAATAATTTGCAAAATTTTCTCTCATGCCTTTGGCCTTCCTGATAGTGTACTTTGGTACATGAAAGTTAAAAACATTTTGATGAGTAAACGACAATTTTACTTTTTAAAGATCTTTATCGTATTTTTTCCCCATTGCCATTGACGAAACGTAAGTTATCTGTTGTTACCTATGCTTTGGTGTCAGATCAAGCCACATTACTTCTCCTGTCATGTAAGAAAGAGCTACATTGTTATGCTAGGTTTCTGGGACGATATTTCAACCACACATCTGAGCAAATCTATTTTATAAATCTCTGGGTTATGTTAAGTATTAAACAGATGGATGTACAATGCCAAGCTTGTGATCCTTGTACTTTTTCTTCTGAATTTTCTTCTAGGTATTATCCATTTTCTAGTTCCCAGAATGGAAAATGGATTCTTGACCTCCTGTCTCCTTCCTTTCATAACCCATTGTAGAAACTGGGAAACTATTTCCCTCATTCTCCTGGGCGGCTAGACTACGTAGTTCTTCCTAGCCTCCCAGCACTTAGATGAATGAGCTTTGGCCAAGAAAATGTGGGCAAAAGGATGTTTACTCCCTTCTGGGCTGGTAATAAAAGCTTCCAACTGCCTTCCTATGCGCTCTGTCCCCTCATCGATAGCTGTGTGCCGAGTGGAGACATAACCAGTGGAGGACTTTGTGAACCGTGTTGGAGCCAAGAAGCAGAAGGGACCCAGGCCCCTGGTTGGCGGCAGGGATCAAGACCCTCCATTCACCCACATTGTACTGTGATATGAGTGAGAAATAAACCTCTACTGTTAAGCCACTTAAGTTCTGTGGTCGCCACGGCAGTTATCCCGTGCAGACCAATCCACCAATTCAGAAGTCCCGTCAGGGCTCTGCTGGCCCCTCCCTGACCTTCCTGTTCAGACCATTTCCGTCTTGCGGCTGCTCCCCTCACTCCTAAACTACTATGACAGCTCACTAACTGGGTTGCCTGGTTCTAAGTTTTCCTCCTCTGGTTCACCATGCATGCTCACAGAAGAGAAATCTTTCTAAGAGGATAAAAACATCGTATGCTTTTGTTTGAAAATCTTTGTCACTCAGGGCCTTTCCCAATGGGATGGATGCTTCTGTCCTCTCCTGCCCTTTATCTGGGGAACACTCATCACCTCTCAGGCACTTGTGATTTTTTTTCAAAAAGTTGGCTTCATCTGTCCCTCTTCCCATCTCCTTCTGTACAGCCCAACTATCCCTCGAGTTCCATGCTCCCCTCATCCAGGGAGCCTGCAGTGATCACCCGTCTTACTCTTCATCTCATACCCTTGTCACTATTGTGCTGCTCTCTATACAGAGTCCAGCACAAATAATGCACCTTTTTATTACAAAATCTTTTATTACAGAATCATAAGCGTGGCACTCTCTAACATAACAATATCACACTCAAGCACAGCACATGACGTTTTAGGTGAAATGTTCAAATGAACACTATAAAGTGCACACCCATGTTATTGCCCTACCCACCGCAGTCAAGCGGGCCTCCCTGGGGCCAGACTCTCTACAGCCAGCTCCAAGCTTCATGTCTTCAGTTAGGCCAGAGATTTGTAACTTTGGGGTCATCAGAGGGTCACGAGAACCTCCCAAAACTGAGAAGCCACCTTCTGTGTGTGTGTGCATGTGAGTGTTTTGTTTTTTCCCATAGGGGCTGGACTTCACAGATCCCTCCTAGGGTTGAAAGTTCACAAGACAGAATATCCATTGTTTTTGGAAACTTGGAAAACATTCACGGGAGCAGAAGGGAAGCAAAACCTCCGCGGGAAGAAAAGCACGGAGTGAAGGGATTCTCAGCTCCCCGAGGGAGGCCTTTGGCTTCATTCTGCCTTAACAGGAACCCCTGCCAAATTTCCTGGAGGGCATCGTGGCCTCGCAGGTGTGACTCACTGTCCCTGGCAAAGCCTCACATTGGGTCCCAGCCCCTTCGGTTCACACCAGGCATGAGTTGACAGCAATGAGTCCTTTCAGGTGCTTTCCTCCCTCCCCACTTCCTAGCGGCCTTCCGGACAAGGGTGTGTGGGGGGGGTGGGGCTAGGAGATCTAGTTCTTGACAAATGCCGGGCCAGGAGAATAGTTCCCCTGACCCGGCCGTTGCTCTAGGAGAATTCTGCACAAGCCAGCAGCCTTCTTTCCGTGGTTTCATCTCCATTCTCACAAGATCCACCTTCTCTCTAAGAGCCCGTGATCTAGGCCGGGTGGCTCCTGACACTCACCCACCCAGGGACCCCCCCGGCACAGCCCTGCTGGGCCCCTGCTCTGCAGCTCTTCCTGTTGGCTCAGCGTCCACGGGCAGTTAGCCGTGCCTTGCCATCTTTTTCCCTCTACAGCTCTTCGAATGTTTAATAAATTCTTAATTAAAAGCTGGGTGCCTCATCTATTCCTGTCAATTGCTTCTCCGTTGCGAAGAAGAGAAGCCTGCAGGAGCGGATATCTGCGCTGCACTCCGCCCTCCTTTCGCGCCCGCAGCCACACACGTGCGCGCGCACGGCAACGGGGCTCAGCGCTGTATTTACATAATTCTATTGACATTTTGAGGCTAAAATTATGTATGCTACTTTAATTTGCTGCTAAATTAAATTATGAATGTTTGGAATGCAGTAATTTCTTTTGTTCTATGAACAGATTGTTTTATATATCTGCCTATATTACCAAGTTATTAATTTAATGATTTCATAATAGCAGCTCATTCCTCTGGGTAATATAAAAGCCGAGGTGCATGCTCCGCACAGCACAGGCAGACGCTGCTTGCCCTGTGCGAATGGGAGGTTTTAGGAATAGAGATATTAATTTTGGCAGAATGTTTAAGTGTGCGTGGGGAAACTGGAGGGATATGTCAGGTCAACTCCAGCTTCCCAATCTCCTTTTCAAAAGGCAGGACATAGTCCATTGCCCATGAAACAGAATGAAAAATAATTTTCTTAGATAAAGCCAAGCACCTTGTTGAACACTCGTAAGCTGGAGAGCCGCTGCCTGCCCACTTCCTCTGGCCGCTCTGGACACAGTGTGGGTTCAGCTGTGGTGTTCCCTCCTGTGGGCTGTTGGGCTGTTACCCCATCAGCATCCTGAAGACGTGCTGCTATGGCAACATGGCGTCCGCTGCGTCCTTGCTGGTAACCGCCCTGTTGTGGGGAAAGGGCAAAGGGCCAGCTGCTGTGTGTTGAGGGGGATGAGCGTGGAGTCCGGATTCAGAGGAGGCTTCCTCCAATCTCTGAACTTACAGCTTTGGCCCTCTGACCCTCAATTCCCCTAATCAATAAAATGGGGGCATCAAACCAACCGCCCAACCAATTTTGTAGGAGTTGGGTAGCTCAATGGAGAAATGAGGTGAGGATGAGAAAATGCTTTATAATCCGCCACAGACAGACCTCTTTGGGGGATGTCGTTGGGGGTGTGGGCAGGTCCCACCAACCACCACCTACGATGTTAGAGCAACGATCATTGTTGTTCTTATAGCCTCAGGGGGTTCACTGCTTTCTGGGTTGCAAGTTGTTCAGCTGACCCCTGAGATTCGAGCTGCAAGGTCGAAGACCTTCCAAGGTCTTTCCCCCACCACTTTGGTAGATTTAGATTCTATTACTTTTCAGGGGAAACCACCACCATGCTTTATAACAGTGGGGAAGCCCATGCCGAGGGAGGAGCTTTACAAGGAATCTCAGCACAGCCAGTTTTCCCCTAAATATCAGGCGCCTCTCGCTTAGCAAGCCCTGGTCTGGACCTGCAGACCCACCGGTCTCCAACACAGGCAGCACCTCTGCCTTCTCCAAGCCCACAGGCGGATGGTACTCAGGTGACGGGACAGGCAGCCATGATGCCCCGTGATGAAGGGGGAACTCACCCACCCCAGCCTAGGGCCAGGAAAGGGCACGGGAAATCTAGGCTAGACCTCAGGGCTGGCTGACTCCGGGTCAGCACACACAGAAGGTAAAGCGGTGGGAGGAGCAGAGGTGCTTCGGNCCAACCAATTTTGTAGGAGTTGGGTAGCTCAATGGAGAAATGAGGTGAGGATGAGAAAATGCTTTATAATCCGCCACAGACAGACCTCTTTGGGGGATGTCGTTGGGGGTGTGGGCAGGTCCCACCAACCACCACCTACGATGTTAGAGCAACGATCATTGTTGTTCTTATAGCCTCAGGGGGTTCACTGCTTTCTGGGTTGCAAGTTGTTCAGCTGACCCCTGAGATTCGAGCTGCAAGGTCGAAGACCTTCCAAGGTCTTTCCCCCACCACTTTGGTAGATTTAGATTCTATTACTTTTCAGGGGAAACCACCACCATGCTTTATAACAGTGGGGAAGCCCATGCCGAGGGAGGAGCTTTACAAGGAATCTCAGCACAGCCAGTTTTCCCCTAAATATCAGGCGCCTCTCACTTAGCAAGCCCTGGTCTGGACCTGCAGACCCACCGGTCTCCAACACAGGCAGCATCTCTGCCTTCTCCAAGCCCACAGGCGGATGGTACTCAGGTGACGGGACAGGCAGCCATGATGCCCCGTGATGAAGGGGGAACTCACCCGCCCCAGCCTAGGGCCAGGAAAGGGCACGGGAAATCTAGGCTAGACCTCAGGGCTGGCTGACTCCGGGTCAGCACACGCAGAAGGTAAAGGGGTGGGAGGAGCAGAGGTGCTTCGGGAAGAAGAGCACCGAGAGGTGGAGGTAGGGGAGAATAGGCAGCGTGGCTGGGCGTCCTGCCTGGTTGGGGCAGTGTGGACAGATGCCAGCTGGCGGACACGGAGAGCCTCGTTAGGCAAGGGGTAATGGGGAGCCACTGAGGAAGAGGAGGAATATGATTTGTGCTTCAGAAAGGACCCTGGCTTCCATGGGTGAAAAATGAGAAGAGGGACAGATTGGAGGCTGTGGGGAGACCATTTGAGAGACTGATGTAGTTAGTCTCTCAAGGTGAGAGATGGTGAGGGTCCCTTTTAGGCGCTGACAGCGCAGTGGGGAGAAGCACACAGATGCAGGAGATACTCAGAAAGTAGAACTTCGAAGGTCCCCGTTAGGCTGTTGGTTACAGGGGCAACCAGACAGGAGAGCTGTGATGGGGACTAGCAAAGGTCCTGGAGGCTGTCCGTTGCCCTTTGAGCGTCCCCTCTGGGTCTTCTATCATTTCTGGAAAGGAAACTTTGACACTGACCCCTCTTTCCACAACCAACACACACTGGCACGTGTACAAATGCATGTACTTAGACGTACATAGACATGCACACATCCTGTCTGCTCTGTGTGCTCACTAGGGTAGGTAAAAAGTATTTCACTGCAAAGCTGGCAGATTCCAAGATAAAAGTATCATTGCTTACACTTTTTCACCTGTTTTTTTTTGTCTCTGCATATCACCTCTATGAAATATTCCTGACCTCCTTCAGGAAAAAAATGAATTCCTTTCTTCTGTGCTTTATCTACAGCCTTTGTTATCCTCTCTGCTTTATCACACGCTGTAACGCATCTTAATTATTTTTGGATTCCTGGCACAGAGCGCCATGTCAGATGTGGCCACAATCATCCCTGTGGAATGAGCCACTGGACCCCAAGGGCAGTGGGTCCAGTCCCTCATGAAGGCAGCTCTGGGGTATCCTTCCCAACTTCTCCCAGAAAAAGCCTGAATCTTCTGTCCTGAGATGTGAGGCACCAAGTCATCAGAATCTGATGCCAAGCATCCTCCCCAACTATAGAAGTGCCAACCCCAGGCCCTTGCAGGGCCACAGAGAAGAGTTACAAGTAGCTGCTTTGTAGACGTGAATTAGTGTTGGCTAACTCATTAGCTGGAGTTGGGCACGGTGCAGACAGAAAGGGAACGAGAGGAGCAGGGTTGGCTGTGACTCAGGAGGGATGAGGGGGGAGCTATGAAAGATGGAAACGTCTGCTCAGGCACAAGAGGGAGCGATGGTGAAAAATAGAAAGGGGCCGGAATAGTGACAACGATGGTGCAGATGGGCTCGGGGTGGGCCAGGAGCCAGAGCCAGAACAGAGGTCGGCAGCAGAGGCGACTTTCCAACACTGCCGGGGAAGAAGTCAGTGTGGGACTTGTCAGCTAGCATCCAGGGGGGTGGGGAGCCATGATTCCGGACATTAGGGGAGATGGAGAGCAGGGAAGAGCTTGGGGCAGAATATCTGTAAGGACAAAATGGGTGTGTCTCGTTAATGGCTATGTACCTATGCTGAGGCTGCGACTACACAGGTGGCCCATGTGGGTAGAACGTGTGCTGGGTGCTGTCTGTGGGAGCCTGCAGAGGTGGAGGGTGCAGGATGCCAGCAGGTGGAAGGAGTGTGCAGCCTCCAGGAAGGAGCTGGGTCTCAGGATAGCCTGCAGGCCGAGCAGCAGGAGGCAGCTTCGTGGTCTGGGTTGCACTCCAAGCCAGGTGTCCCGAGACTCCTGTCAGTGGTACATTATTGCTTTTCTACTGCACGTCATGGACCTCAAGAATGATGGCTCAGAGGCCCCCAAGGAAGAGCAAAGGGCAGGAGTCAGGGTCTCCTAAAGAAGGGGGTGGAGGTGGGGTGGTCTCCAGGGGAGTGTGGTTGTGGGGGGTTTCATTTTTATTGCAAAATGTAGGGTGTCGTTTTTTATGCCTCACATGGAAAGACCACCTCTGTGGGTGAGAGTGGAGTGGGGGAGGGGCCGCAATTAAAACGCAGGATGGGGGGGTGTTGGGAGGTTGGGGGGTTGAGGGGACTCTGCCTTCCCACTGTCTATTTCGAAACAATAACAACAGAAAACTGTGGACACTTGTGTGAAGCCATTCGGAGCAATTTGAAGCCTGGAGCCCTGGGCTATTTAATGTTTCCAGCAATGAACTAGATGATGAAACAGAGCACGCTCATTAATTTCCTAGATGACACCCAGCTGAGGCTGGAGGGGCACCTTGGAGGGTCGGATTAGAATTCAAATTGACTCCAGTAGGTCTTAGAGACTGGTCAGAAACCAGCCAAATGAGGTCTGAGGAGGACAAGGGCAAAGGGAGGGAAAGGCAGCCACGCAAATGCTGAGGCCCACTCCCTGAACCCTGGAAACGTCCTTGACCTCCCTGCCTGATTCATCACGGCTGACATTCCCACACAGCTTACAATGGACTTGCACAGTTCTCTCCTTCGAGCCTCGTGACAACCCTCTGAGAGAGGAATTGTTACAATAAGTTCATGGGGGTTCAGAGATGATAAAAAATCTGCCCAGGGCCATGCAGCTGGTAGGTGTCAAAGCCAGATGCAGACTCTGTTAGCACTTTGCAGTGTTCATTTGACACTTACCTCAGAGTGCTGTACTGTGTCATCCTGTCTGACGTTGTCCTCAGGTATCCTCTTGATCCTTCCCTTTGCCCACGGGCTAGTCCCCACCTCCTCTCTGGCATCAGGGTCTTCTCTGAGTAGCCAGGGTCCTGGGGTGCATCTGTAACCCAATTCTTCTTTTTTTAAATCCTCCCCTGAGGATATGTGAGAGAGAGAGAGAGAGAAACATCAATGTGAGAGAGAAAACATTGATCAGTTGCCTTCCGTACACACCCCAACTGGGGATCGAACCTGCAACCTTTTGGTGTATAGGATGATGCTCCGACCAACTGGGCCACCTGGTCAGGGCTGTCCAACCCAATTCTTAACCAGCACAAATTCTCGTCAACAACCTGGATTCACTCTACCTACGCTAGACCCATTCTGACAGTTTTCACACCTTGGGTTGATCCAACGCTTCTCACCCGCCTTCCTGGGAGCTCGTGGACGGAATCACTGGATGTCATTGGAGAGTAAGTGGAAGCCAGTCCAGAAGCCCTGGGCTGGCCCTCAGTCCTGCTGGCAGCAGCCTTTATGTGTCTGTGGTCAGGTCACCCTCCCCAAGGTCCTCACCTCAGTGCTGGCCCACTTACTATCATGCTTATTCTACTGAAGGGCAGACGGGGTCATCGGGCACAATCCCCTCCAGCTCCTCATTCTCATTAGCTTCCAGCTCATCCACGTCCACAGCAGCCCTCACCTCCTCTCCTCTTGGCTCGGGGCAAGGAATGACTTTTCCCTCCAGTCATCTTTCTCGTGCTCATTTCCCTCCCTGTTCCACTTCTTGCTGGCGTGGACCCCCCAGACGCCCGCCTACTTTGCTCACTCCTGCCTCATGCTCTTAACCTGCTCCAGCCTGGGCTAGCTTGTTAATCTCCCCCTGGGTGGGGAGGCAGTAGGGAGAGCAGAGGCTCTGGGATCTGGTGCTGGCGATGTTCTGGTTCTGAGGTTAAATGAAGTGTTCACAGGCACTTCACATGCATTCTGTCGCAGGTATCCATTATTGCATAATTGAAGAAATCAGAGTGAGTGAGAGTAGCTCTCCTTCAGCCACGCTACCAGCATCTCATTCCTCCCCTCTCAGTGAAGTTCCTTGAAGACCATGTAGCCTCTTATCTCTATCTTCATTTCGTCTTTCCTCTTCAAACAGCCATTCCAGTGACAAAGCCAAGCATGACCCCTAATATGACCCTTTGCAGCCTGCACCTCGCCCGACTATTCTGTTGCATTAATTAATCAGCTACTCATCTCCTAAAAGCCCTAAGGGCTGACCCTGGCCTCTCTTCTGCTTCTTTCTCCCCTGAGCTCTCTGACTGTAATTGCCGCTGTCTTTGTTGGCTCCTCTTCTGCCGAGTGTGTGCACACCGAAATCCCCCAGAGTCCTGTCCTGGTGTCCTCTCTCCCTCTCTTCCCACTCTGTCAGCAGACCAAGGTTCGCCCATGACCTTAATCCTACCTACCCACACACTGATTTCCTAGCCACTCCACTCTCCTGAGCCACAGACAGACCTTACCTTGAACTTCCGGCTAGATGGTTCCACCCAAGTGCTTCTCCTCTCACCCACCCTGCCCCCAGCTGGACTCATTCCCTTGCTGACACCAGTTTGCTTTCCTCTTGGGTGACAGCCACTAGGAGTTATCCAAGACTCCTGTGTCTCTCTCACTTTACCCACATCAGATTGGGGGGGTGACTTCACCCCCAGAGTTAGGACCTCTGTTCACGGCCACGGTCTTCTACCTATCTCTCTGTGTCCAGCCTTCTTCCTGTTAGTCTGGTGCTGATCTTGCCAACGGGCAACTGTACCCTGTTATTCCCCTGCTCAAATCCCTGAAATTCCTCCTTGTTACCACAGGTCTAGGTCCAGACGCCACCTGCCTCTTCGGTGGCAGTTCCTGCCCTTGCCCTCCTTGGCTGCTGGCAGGTCCTGAGGACACCACTCTGTGCAACCTCCCTGCCTCCGCACGTGCCGCGCTCGTGCCTCAGACAGCCTTCCCCCGGTTCCCACCCTGGAGCCACCACTGAGACCCTCTTGCTTTCCCTTGTGGGCAGTGGCACAGCTCGGTGGCTTGGATGGCTGGTCCTGGAGTTGTGCCACCGAGGTTCTGGTTCTGGTTTCACCATGTTCTGGCTGTGTGATTGGGCCACATACCCTGCAGCTCATTCTCCTTGTCTCTGAGGGGAAAGCGAGGACAGTGCCTACCCTGCAGGGCTGCTGGAGGGTTAATCGGGGCACTGTGAAGCCTTGTTCCAGTGCTCGGTGCACGGAGAGTTCTGACGCTGCAGCCCCTCATCAGCTGAAGGGGTCCTGTGTGTCCTCACAGACTCAGATCCATGGCCACCTGCTCTGTGAAGATGTCCCTGACCTTCCAGACAGACTTAATGTTACCACTGGTTGGTCCTTGGACTATACCGATCAGTGTGCGTCTCCGCAGGGACGCTGAGCAGTGCTTGTCCTCAGGGCCTGACACTGGAGTTAGGGTCAGACAACTCCCTCACTCATGCCTCACAGAGGCTTAGTTACTTAAAGGCTATTGTGATTTTGGACAAGTCTTTGGTCAAATTTACTCATCTACAAACTGAAGCCACAGTGAAATGTCTGTTGCATTCTGAACTGGGGTTCTTAAATTGGGGGTAAAGTTCACAGGTACACCCCAATCCCTGAAATGATCAGATAGACTAGCTGGGAATTAGGACTAGTGAGCCCAGTATGCACTGGCCACTGGGAGCCACGTCTGCGGGGCAGACTGGCAGCTGGCCCACGGGGTGTGTGTGTGAGCGTGCGCCCGTGCACCCTGGCTGGTGGGGTGCGGCGGGTCTGCTGGGAGCTGCCTCACTGCTCTCGGCCCCAGCAGCTGGTTGTGGGTGGCTGCAGCTGGCCTGGCCATCCTCCCTAAAAGTGATCTCAGAGGGCAAAAGTCACATTGCTGCAGTGAAGGCCAGAATTTGGGGCCCACTAATAGGCATGGGAGAGGAGGCTTGCAGACAGACAGGCAGCCTTTGTGGGTCCCCCTAGCACTGAGCAGTTGTGAACCGCCCCAAGGGCTGCCAGGACATTCTCATGCCTGGCTGGCTGGGGAAGCAGCAGATGTCAGTCCTGGATGGGTGCCCACCCAGGCCCCCCCAGTGGGGGTGCCCCAACGACTCCCCTGGGCTTTCTGCCTGGGTTCCAGGGTGTAGTGGGAGAAGTGGGGAGAGAGCACTGGCTCTTGTCCACTGCGGGGTCCCTCTGCTTGGCCAGCTCCCGTCCACCTTGCTGAGGGCTCCGTGGTGTGGAGTGTGTCCTCACGGGGACTACAGGACCAGGAAGCAGCTGTTCTGCCTGCTTTTGGCACTGCTCTGCGCCTGGCACTGGGCAGCCCGCTCCCAGATGCCCCATGTGGAGTTGGCACTGGCTCTGGCTTTACTGGCCCCTTGGGAATGTTGTAACCTGCCTTCGATGGCTCCTTTGGGGCCACCTGCAGGAAGGATATCACTGCCCCCCATTCACTTACACATGGGAGGTGCCAACCCCACTCTGGAGGAGGCCTGGGCCTGGCACACATTGCCTAGCTTGCACAAGGGCAGTTTGGGTGCTCAGCTTGGTCTGCTCTTTCTCCAGCACAGACCCAGGTGACCCACCGGCCTGTCAAAGACGGGCTTGTGCAGTGTAGTCAGGCCAAGTTTGTGGGCCCGGAAGTGGACCCTGAGGACCAGCCCACATGGCACTGAGGCAAGAGGAGGGGCAGGGCTTCTGGGTAGAGGGACCTGCCCTTGGAAACGGCATCTCAGCTGCACTCCCACCGCTGCCAATTAATGCCGGCCAGGTGAAGGCCACAGGGAGAGGAGGACTATGCCCCGAGGCCACCCTAGATGCACCGCTGCCTTCTAAGCTGTGCCATCCTCTCTCAGGCTGGCTGACTTGTCATCTTCGGTGTGGCCTTGTCGAGTGAAGGCACTGAAGCTTGCCTTCTCCTAATAACCTTCAGCAGAGAACTCCAGCAGCCTCAGACGCAGACATGTCCCCGCGTCGGCCCTGCCTCTGCCCAGGCCATCTCAGCAGTGGCTGTAATTCTCTGTTCCCACAGACCCCCCTCCCTGCTCCCAACAACCCTGTTGAACAAGAGTCTCCATAGGAGACGAGAAAGGGTCTGTCTGGTGTGACAGCAGAGGTGACAGGGGTCTGGATGAAGGGGCCGCGGGGCTCAAATCGCTACAGATGCTATTCTGGGAGCAGAGGTAAGACAGCTCCTGGGGGGGGCCACAGTACCCTGAGAATAAGTGAGGGTGACACCCAGAAGATAGGAGGTCCTCAGGACCACTATCCCCCGGGCGGGCCCCAGGCCCTGCCAACAAACCAATTGGCTCCCAGGTGCTGGGCCCTGCCGTCTGGGCGGGGCCTGGACTAACCCGCCTTGGGGTGTCCCATGCCCTGAACATGGACAGGGTGGCCTGTGGGAGCACAGATCCCTGGGTCTGCGATGGGGCCCTGGCCCCCGCACATGAGCTGTTTTCTGCCTTGCGGCCCCGAAGCAGCACCCGTGGCTGGCCCAGGGAGTCTGGTCCCAGAGGAGAGAGCCTATTTTGTGCTGGTGAGATGGTTAGCGGCACTAATCACACATTCTCAGCCCAGACCCTTCTGGCCTACTTTCCGCAGCTCTGAGTTCCCCAGCCCACAGCCTCGCTCCACTCCCAGCCTTGCTCTCCTCTGGAGCCAGCGCCCCTGCCTTCTCGTTCCCTCTCCTCCTCTCTCCACAGGAAAGCAGACCCTGGGAGATCCTGGAGGCACCAGCCTGCACCTCCAGAACCCCCAAAGCTTTAAAATCACCCCAGGAGCTTCTACGTGGAAATTACCCTGACCCTAAGCTGACCCAGGCATATTCTATACAAGGGTGTTAATAAATACAGAAGGAGGGAGGGGGTTCTCATGAGGTGACAGAGTCGAGGGTCTGCCTTTGGGAGGTTGGCTGGGGAAGGGGAACCGAGGTGAATGGGGGGTGAAGTAGCTGAGAGGGGAGGGTCAGAGGAGTGGTCCTGAGCTTGACCCGTTGCCAGCTTTCTCAAGGCTGCAGGAGGCATTTGTGAGTGACTGAAGGTAGAGATGTGTTGTTGGGGCATGGGGAAGAAGTGACAAGGTGCCTGGGGGCCTGGCACCTTCAGGAACATGGACCAGTGGTTGACCCTGGTGTGCTTGTCTGGCCGCAGGTGAAGGCTGCGCCCACCCTCATCTGCTCACTCAACAAATAGGCATTGAGCGCCTACTACCTACCAGGCCCCGCCCCGGGTACCTGGGCAAAGCAGATAGAGAAATGTATGAGACAGAGAGAGGGTGTTGGAATGAAAATCAATGGGGGGACCCTACTCTAGAATAGGGGGCAAACCTCTCAGCGGTTGTGACATTGGAGCTGAGGCACGAAGAATGAGCAGGGCCCTGGCCGGTGTGGCTCAGTGAGTTGAGCCTCATCCCACAAACCGAAAGGTCACTGGGAAAGGTCTCTGGTTTGATTCCGGGAGTGTCTAGGGTCATGGGCCAGGTCCCTGTCAGGGCGCCTACGAGAGGTAACCAATCTCTGATATTCTCTTGAACATCGGTGTTCCTCTCCTCTTTCCTCCTTCCTTCCTCTCTTTCTAAAAATAAATAAATAAAATCTTTAAAAAAAGCAGGGTGAGCAGTGGGAGTGGAGGGGTAGGTGGGAGCATGAATGGGGCCTCTGAGACGGGCAGAAATGGGGCTGAGGAGGCCCATCTGGGTACACAGGCCAGGTTTGGGGGGAGCGGCGTGCTAGGCAGCGTGGGTTTGCCTGTGGGACCACGGAGACGCGCCCCTTCCCGAGCCTGCTGCCCTCTGACTCTCCGCTGGCCCCGGCCCTGCTCTGCTCCCCGTGGCAGAGGCTGACCCAGCAGGCTGGGTTTCCACGCTCTGGGCCGGCAGGTGTATGGCTGGTCTCAGCTCATGGAAGACGCCGGCAGGGGAGGGACAGGAGGAAGAGGCCAGGGCGTTCCTCCCCATGGGCCCCAGCAGAGTTTCTGACACTGGCTGCTGCACTTCCAGGTTTTCGGTCCTCGGTGAGTAGGTTTGCTAGCAGTTCACGCCTGCCAATGACCCAGGTCCCTGGGCCCTTTAACCCAGCCATTCCTTTGTCTCATCAGCCCAGGCTGTTAATGGCCTCTTGTGGTCAATGGGCTCTGGGTTGTCTCATTGTTCCTGTTTGGCTTCTTGGCCTCCTTGAACTCCCTCTGTTTCAGACACTCATTGAACACGGGCATGTGGCAGGTCCCAAAGTGAGCTGCTTCACTAGATCTCCAGTAAGGTTCTGTGAAGTGGATTGTGCCCGTTGCACTTACAGGGGACGGAACCACAGGGCACTGAGAGCGGCTACCTGGCAGTGTCCGAGCTGGGCGCTGAACCGCGTGCTCCAGCCCCGGGACTGGAGTGGCCCCCTCTCTCCCACTGGTTTGTGCTGTCCGTGCACCAGGCCCCGGTGATGGACTGGCTCCCCCTGTCAAGATCCAGTTACTCCAGATACAGGGCCTGGTTCTGGAGCGAGACTCGGGACTAACTCCCGGCTGCCCTGTGACAGATTCTGTCATCTTGCGTCAGTCACTTTTTCACAGCGAATTTCAGTTTGCCCGTCTATTACCCGGGGTCCTGAGAGAACTGAGTTCATAGGGTTTTTGTGGGATCCAATGAAATAATGCACAAATAACACATACTACAGAGCCCGGCACGTCATAAGCACTTGATAAAGGTTTGAGTCCATTCTTTACTTTTAGAGCCCCGCCCTGACCCAGGGGTCCAGCAGATGAGACTGGACAACTGGATCCAGGTTGGGTGGAGTGGAGGCTCCCCTCGAACCAGCGGGGAGGGCCTGCGTCAGAGGGCTTGTCTGTAAAGGTGTCCTCAGGTCTCCAGGCTGCCCTGTCCTCGGCTACAGCATTTTCCATATCCTGGGCGTGTCTCCCAGAAGTCTCACCCTGAGCCTTCTCTCTCTTCCCAGGGTCTTCTTTCGTGTGGGGCCCTCCCTGTGGCCCTTGGAGGGCTTTCTAGACTGAATTAGGCTGAGAACCCCCAGATCAGGCCCACATTTTTGGGACAATCTCAGCTTTTGGAGAACTTGAAGTGCTCTGTTTTTCTTCTTTGTTTTGAGCCTCAACAAAATGTGGAGCATGCTCACACACACAGACACACACACACACACTCTCACATACTCACATGCATGCCACTAAAATCAATGACCTGGCAGCCAACCTCGGTGAGTTGCTGAGCCTTGAACAATTTCGGCTGCCTGATGAAGATCCCAGATAATTTCCATTCTAATCTATGTTGCTTGACTTCTGAAGAGGTAATGGCCCCTTTGGTGACACATTGTCCTTTCTGTACACAATTTATGGCTGTTTCTGTCCTTTCTGAACTGCTACAAAGTGTGGAGAAAAAACAGCCTTTGAATTGCTCCTCACCGCTCCTTGCTCCTTTTGGAGGTGTGGGGCTGTGGCTCCCAGCCCGGGCGGCCAGGGCGGGGCCGGGGGGAGACAGCTGGGAGGAGATGGAAGGCGGCCTGAGCTGGAAACCCAAAAGGGCAGTAATGGTGCAAACGGCAACAGTAGCTCACATTTACACACTTCACAGCTGGAAAGCACATACATAAGTATGACTTCTAGGAAATCTTGTTATGACCTGACATTGTAGGAGAGACGAGATTTCTGTCCTGTGGCTGGTCCAGGGACACCTCTTCAGTCGGCAGAGGCACGGTCACGACTCGGACCAGGTCTTCTGATGGTCCTGCAGCGCTTATGGTGTGGGGCAAGGCGGTAAGTGCAGTTGGCTCGGGTGGTTGGCGCCTCCCGGCTGCATAGAACAGGACCCGAGGTCATGTGTTTAGTCCTGGAGTTGAATAATTCTCTGGCCTCAAGCTGCGACCCATCAGGGTTGGCCCGCCAGCTCCTGGGTGGTGATGTCTGGGGAGGCGGGACAGACTCTGAGTAAACTGGTCCATGGGAGTCTGTGTTCTTCGGAAAGCGACTCAGAGTGGATGCTTTGCCGAGCTTGAGGAGGCTAGTCTTCTAGCCTCTCTCTAAACATCAGCTCCTTCCTCCTGGTGAATGGGGTTGGGACTACCAAGTCACGGTGAGAATTACACGAGATCGTATGACTGTGAAAGAGCTTTTTACCCGGTAAAGCCCCAAAGGAAGGTAGAGAAATCTTATTCTACCTAGCACCATGGCCACCTGCACCACACCACCATCGTCTCGTAGGAAGGAGAGTAGAGGTAAATAAAAAACTACTGGAAGTGTGGAGCGACACAGAACCAGGTAGGGCTTCCCGGCCGCGGCCCCAGAGACTCGGAATCAGATGGTCTCAGCAGAACCCAGAACCCCCCCTATTTAACAAGTGCCCACGGTGAGGCTGCTGTGGGCTGTCCGTGGACGCTACTCCGAGACACGCTGCCTGAGGGCTGTGGGATAGACACAAACTGCGCGGCCCCTGGGTTTGGTGGTGCTCACAAAAGCTGCGAGCCCCCGTACCATGTGTGAGTGGTCTAGGACCTTTGAAGGGGGATCGGTCAGTGCCAGTGTGAGGTCACTGTCAGGGGTCTAGCCACCCCCACCCAAGGCCAAGGGGGAAGGAGTCTTCCCAGGGCTCTGGTCTTGCTCTGTCTGGTTTCAGCCACCTGAGGCGAGAGCTCACAGGTCTGACATGCCAGTGTGGGGTCGGGGTTTGGGATGGAACCGGCGATGTTAAGACTAAGGAAAACAGTGTTTGTTTACACTCACCCACTACTGCTGGTCCGCTTTTTAGACTTCATTAAATCACCCTCCCCAGCTCTCAGCAAGGGTTGCTGCTACTCTGTCCCCGATGATTCCAAATTGCTCCTCGCGCTGTGGCTGGCGAGCTGTCTTCACCAGCTGGCTTTATAAAAGGCCAGGCTCCTTCTGCCACAGAACACATGTGGGTTATGCGTGAAGAAGCCCGCCTAAGCAAATGTGTGCCCGGGTCCAGGGTGGCCTGCGGGGGGCTCAGTTTATTCTGCTATGTGGAGTCAGGGACTACGCTACAAATGAAACTTCCATGTGCTGATTTGCATGGGGACCAGAAACTTCCTGGGGAAACTTACTCCAGCCACATCTAAACTTGGGGTTCAGCCATGATGAGACATGTCTGGTCAACTAAAAATGGGGGCCAGGCAGCAGGGACGGCCCGGGACCTGGCTGGTAGGCGTGTAGAGGGGCACTCAGGCTGACCTGACGCCCACCTGGGGCTGACAGGGGTTTGGGAATCTAGGGCTGTCATTCGCCAGACTCCAGCCCCACCACTGTGTGTGGGTGTGGGGGCGGGTAATGCTGGTTCTTCGGAGGAAGAGATTTTAGAGGGTTCCCTCAAATTCTGTAGCTGGGGCACCCCCACAAGGTAATGTGACTCAGAAGAAAAGGAATGGTAACAACCTGGGGCGCAAGGACGGTGGGTGGCAGCTGGATAGTGGCACTGAGGGCTCCGTGTGGTGGCAGCGTAGGTGGGGCGTGGCAAGCAGGCAGCCGGGCAGAGCAGAGCGGCGAAGGCGGCCTGGGCTGTGATCGGAGAGACTGTGGCAGGTGGGGTGCACTCCCAAAGGCAGCGCGTGGGAGTGGGGCCTGGAGGGGCTGGTCCCAGCACTGTCATGGGGTGGGAGGGTGGGTGGTGTGGGGCAAGAAGGCAGCTACTGAGCTGGCCTCACAATGTGGGGATGGGCCCACCTGCTCCGGCAGTCAGTGCTGGTGAAGCTGCTGTGGGCGCCTTGGGATGGGTTTTCCTGCCAAGTCCCCCTATGTTTCTCCCTTCCGAGTCCCTTCCTCATAGAGAGAAGACTCGTTTTCTTTGGAAATACCTGTGCATTCCCGGGGGTTCTGGGCCACCCAGCTCTGCAGGGCCCAGTCTGGCAGCTGTGGGAGACACAAGGAAACCAGGGAACTTACTGCAATGCCAGCCCTCAAGGCCCAAGGCCCTGGTCTGACCCTTTTCCACCTTTGAGGGCAATTTCTTGATCCCTGCTGAATGACTTCCAGAGCGATGTGTTATCTGGGGGACAGGAGCAGGGGAAAGGGGGCCCATGGCACCCTGCCTCAGCACTGGGACAGCCAGGTGGGCACTGGTGGGGGGCTGGTCCTCCAACTGAGTGGGAGCTCAGCAGGAGTGGGGCTGCTGGTGGCATTGCAGTGGAGGCCGGCTCATCTGGAAGAGTGTGCAGAATCTCACCGCCTGCCTCTCTCTGTGACACCAGCCTCGAGGCCACTGCTGGGAAGGGCAGTGGGCCAGCCGCACCAGGTCTGAGCCGGTGTGGCCACGCCCAGGCCTCACAGCTGCTGGGGGAGGGGACGTGAGGCTGTGTGGTGAAGTGATCCACCCCTCGTCAGTGCTGACAACCTTTGGGAGTCTTGTTCTCTATCAGAGCTGCAACTTAAGTGCCGACTGGGGTCTGCGAACAGGCATGACGGGGAGAGGGCCTTGCGTTCCAGCAGCTTATCCCCCCGCCAGAGAGGAGCAGGCCCTTCGATGTCCTCGAAGGATTCGTGTCACATTTTAAAGTCAAGTTTCTGTCCCGTGCCCGGCACAGTGTTTGGTGTTGTGGGGAGTCAGAGATGAATGAGACAGTCCCTGCCTTTGGGGACATCGGCAATGATGGCGAGATGTGACATTGTCCTGTAGGGGCCTGTGCAAAGGCTGTGGCCCCTCCAAGGGGGTGGCCCCTTCACAGTGGTGGTGACCATTTGAGTTGGACACTGAGGATGCCAGGGGGAGTCTCCAGGGAGACAAGTTAGGGGACCCGCCTAACCGACACCCTGCAAATCCAAGACAGGTGGGTGAATGCGTCTACGATGGAGTTCGAGGCAAAGAGACTTTTCTTCCCAGGGGTGCCGGCTGACTGGGGAGTTGGACCAGACTTAGCAATGAAGTTACCACTTGCTCACTGGCACCCCACTGTGAGAGATTTTCAGGCAAGATGTTAAAGTGTTTGTAGTTTGAACCTTCTTCCTCTGTGCTGTGATGGAAACTTCTCTCCAGGTTAGCAGATTTCCAGGACCCTCCAAGGAGGTACTGGAGTGCGTGGGAGACTTGGAGGAGGGGCAGGTACGGCTTTGGGTGCAGGGAGCTGCCAGGCTGAGGGGCAACGACCCCGTGTGGTGTGAGTGTGTGTGGGTGAGAATGTGAGTGTCTGTGTGTAAAATCTAACCTGACTTGAGACAGTCTTCCTTTCACCTTCCGCATGACATGGGTTCCCACCTGGCACAGTGTCGGTTTCCAGTGAAGGGGTTTTAGTGTTGGCTGCCATCAGGACCTGGGTGACAAAGGTGTCTTTGCTCCACAGGAAGGAGATGGCAGAGTCTGTGTGAGTCTACAGTGTTGACAGTGGCAGCTTCCCTGGCGGGCTCCATGCTCTTGGAGGGCAGGTTGCTCTGCGTCCTGATGTTCGGGAGCTGGGCTCAGAGGAGGTCCCGAGAGGACTCTGCTGCTTGAGTTCCTTCATTACCTGCCTCCTAGGCTCATCTTCTGCCACACGCCCTGGGTTCCAGTCGTCCACAGATCTCTCTCACTCCTCGGTGCCTCTGTTTGTGTGGTTTGTGCCACCTGGAAGGGCCTTCCCCTCCTTGCAGGGACAACTACTACTCATCCTTCCACACACATGTCAAATGTCACCTCCTCTAGGAAGCTTTTCTTGGTACCCCTCACCTGGGTCAGGTGGCCCTTCTGTGCTCCCCCAGCTCACTGAGCTTCCATCACGGTATGAGTGCAGTTGTATCTCGTAGCTGTTACTCGTTGCTTTACTTTTCTCTCTGTCTTACTGGACTGAGAATTCCTGGTGAGCAGAGACTGTGTTTTGTTCCTCTCTGATTTCCGAGTGCCTAGAAGGTGACTGAGCTGTGACTGTGACTGAGTGCTTTCTCCATCCCAGGTACCATTGCTCTTCTGCTAAATGAGGAGCATCTGCGAGAGCTATGAGGTTCAAAGAGCCCCGATGCACGTGAAACAAGCCAGGGCACCTGGAGCACTGAGTGTGGAGCAGCAGATGTGAGATGGGGCCGGAGAGGCAGGCAGGGCTGCGTCACGCAGCGGCCTGTAAGCCTAGGGAGAAGAGGCAGGTGTTAAATTCGCTGATGCATCTGATGGGCGGGCCACATATGTAGCAGATACAGAAATGCTAGGTGCCGCTCCTTCTAGTATTTCGGGAGAGGCAAACCACTCCCCTTTCAGAGAGAGGGAGGGCAAGTAGATCAAAGCTGTAGGGAAGGCAACTAAAATGGTCAAGGACAGGGAGCAATGAGGTTCTTAAGTCTGGAAAGATCAAGTCTGACGGGACGAGATGCAAGGTTAGCTGATCATGAAAGAGAGCGTGTCTGCTGAAGCCCTGGAATCTGGGACCTAAATTCCTCCTTCTCCTCCATCCGCATAAAACCTGACAGGAGACGATTTTAGGAGAGCTAAAGGGAATTCCGCTTTGCCCAGTGAATGGTACAAATTTATGCAACTCTTTGTTCCCAAGAGGTGTTATTGGAGCTGAACATATAAGTAATGTTAGGAAGGGTTTACAAATGTCAGAGATTAAAGTTCCCTAATGAGCCGAGCAGTGGAGTTGCCATGCTGGGATGAGGCCCTTAATATTGCATCCATCCCCTGGACCGGGCTCCTTTTTTTCCTCTCAGGGGTGGAATGCATCGAACCTTCCAGACCTGAGAGTTAGCCGTACAATTTTGGGTTTCTTCAGCCAGGCAGCCTCGCTGTCAGTGAAGTGCGCCTCTGGAAGGGCATAGCAGGGCACCCGGGGTGTGCCTGTGTGGGGTGGTCTTCCAAAGGTGCCTGCAACCCATGGGAAGGAGTCTGCACTGGGCGGTGAGGGCCTGGACGTGATGAGAAACCGCGAGTTGGGGTGTCTGCACTGTTTCTCTTACTGTGGTAAAACGCACACCACGTGAGAGCCATCATCTGACACTATCACAGTGCACCATCGCGTGGCACTTAGCACATTCATGAGACTGTGTGCCCATGACCACGGTCTGGTTCCGGGACATTTTCTTCACCCCAAAAGGAAACCTCATGCCCTCAAGCAGTTGCTCCCCGTGCTCCCCTTCCTCCAGCCCCCGTGACCACTAATGTGCTTTCTGTTTCTGTGGAATTTCTGGGGTTAAGTCCACTTCCCAGGCCTCTATGGCTGACCAGGCCCTGCCTCTGTCTCTTTCCCCATCTGGATCTATTTGCCCCTCTGGCTGTGACTGTTCAGTCACCTTGCGTTCGGGCTCTTTATAAACATGATTTTTGGGCCTCATGGCTGTGGTCCAGGTGAAACCTCCTTCCTGCCTGATTCCAGCCTGGGATCTGAGACCTCCCCCACCCCCTGTGCTGGAACGGGCCTCCAGGCGGAGGTGTAGCTGGTCTGGCCTGGGCCTGGGGTGGGAGTGTGTGTGTGAGTGTGTGGGTAGAGGTGTGAGTGCAAGTCCTGGGTACACTGCAGAGGTCTGTTGCAGTGCAGGTGGAGAATTATTAGGTGCTCCAAGAATGCACTTCGCCCAAGGAGCTCCCACAGGACTGGCTGCTTTGGGAATCCCATCAAGGCTGGTGCCCATCTCCAGGGAAGTAACGAGAGACACGTGGCTCCAAGAGTGCAGTCGGAGGAGGGGAGTGGGTGTGGCCGCACAGACCTGAGGGAGGGAGAGTCCACAGTGCCGGGTTTCTCACGGTGTCTGTTGGTTCTGGTGCATTTCTTGTTTGCTCACAGCTGAGGTGGGAGTGCACTGTCTTTGGGACCCTGAGATTCCTGCAGACTCCATCCCCTTCACTGGCTGACTCCAGGACCCAGGGTGCGTGGGGAGGAACTCTGGAAAGCAGTGAATCGCAGTGAGTCAGGCAGGGTATTCTCACCCTGGCGGTAATTGTGAAGTCTCCAGCTCTGGGTTGGGGGCTGGTGTGGCACCTCGAGTGGATTTTGTGATGAGCCTCTCTGAGGAGCTGAACACGACCTTTGTGACGGGTCCAGGTGCCACAGCTATTCGTTACTTGTGCTGGCTGGTTCGTGCTTCCGTGCGTCTTCCCAGTGTGGGCCTAGGAGCAGAATGTACCACCCGTGACATGGGGATTCATGTGACCCTCGAGGGTGCTTGTGGATGTGAGTGTGCACGCATGTTTTCCTGAGATGCAACTTTCCATTTGGGGAGCCCTTGCAGCCCCCTTGCTTTGTTTTCTCTGGCTGTAACTTTGGAGGCGGTGGCAAACAGGGAGATGAGATGGGAACATCTGGGCACAATCCCTCTGGAGACTTTCTGTGGAAGGGCTCGCCCGCCTTACACTTTAGAGCCCTGCCTGGCCTTTGCCCTCTCCCCCGCACTGGTCTGCTGCCCGCGTCAGGCTGCGGTGGTGTGGGAGAAGCCCTGTGAACAGGGAGGACTTCCGTCACTGCCCAGTGGCCACAACGCCACCCCCTCACTGTGGTGTCGGGAGAGACCACCGAGAGAGGCTGGAGGAGGCACTCTCACAGGTCCTGCTGGCCTGGGTGGTTTCCGGGAGGCCCTGGTGAAGAGCATGGACTCTCAGCCCCTCCTGCAGTGATGACATGTCCCTCCCCACCGGTGTGTCCAAGTGGGGAGCCTGGACTCTGCCCTCCAGCAGTAAAGAGCTCCTCCCTCCTCAAATGGTGCCAGAGCAATAAAAATTCCCTAGTTGGAATGAAAAAGAGAGAATAGACTGAAAAAATGAGCGGTCAGTGCCTTGTGGGGCGCTGATGAAAGATCTAACATTTGTTCATCGGGCCCCAGGAGAACAGAAGAAAGAATGTGGGTGGAAGAGTCTTTGAAGAGATAAAGGCTGAAAGCTTCCTAAATTTGGTGAAATTTGAATCCTATAGATTCAAGAAGCTGAGTGAACCCTAAGTGAAACAGCCAATCTGGAAAGGTCCCATACTGCATGACACTTTATAACATTGTTGAAAACTATAGACGTGGAGGGCAATTTAGCGGTTGCCGGGGCCCAAGGGAGGTGGTGGGCAGGACGTGGCTGTGTGTATGCAAGGGCAACACGGGGGGCCCTTGGGATCGAACGTTCTGTGCCTTGACTGTGTCAATGTCAGCATTCTGGTTGGCATGTCGTAAGGAGGTTTTTGCGAGATATTACCATTGTAGGAAGCTGTTTCCAAGGATCTCTCATTGCTGCATGTGCATTGGCAATGATCTCAGTTAAAATTAAAAGCTTTATTAAAGCAAACAACTATAATTCAGGTTGATACATACTATCATAAAGCTATGTACACAATTCTTCAGAAGCCCTGTGGATGGATTGGTTACTTCACAGAGCATTTATGTACAGCAGGGTCTTGGAGAAAGAACTTGACCTCGTCTTTCATTCGCTTCCACCTTTCTACCCAACTCCCTGGTGGGGACGCCACCATTTATTGACTGATGGCCTAGTAATAGCCAGGCACTATGCCAGGGGCTTGATGTACATAATTAAAAAAGATTGATACAAAAATTTTGGCATATGGGCACTATTATTTATAGATACGAAGATTCTTGGGGAGTCTCAGACACTTCCCCAAGGTCACCAGGTGGCACACGGTGGTGCCCAGTTTCCAGCACTGTGCTGCCTCAGACCAGTGCTTAGGTTTCCAATGAGAGTTTTCTTTTGTTACTTGTTTAAAAATTACTTTTTCTTTTTGTTCTTTTTTCTTCTTCCTTGGATGCCTCCTTTTGGGCTAATAAAGTATTTTTAATCTATCCTCTCTATTTACTTTATAGCCATATGTATTTTTGAAAAAGTCTTTTGTCTAGGAAGTATAATATGCATCCTTCACTTAAAATCACAGTCTACCTGAAACTGGTACCGTACTACCCTTTGTTGAATGAAAGAGCCTTACAAAAAGTGTAATTCCACTTACCCCTAATGTCCTTTGTTCTATTGTTTTTATACATTTAATTTTACATATTTGAATACCTCGCAATGCATTATTATTACTTTGCTTCAGTCAATTTTCGCTTAAAGACTCTAAGGAAAAGAAGGCATAAAAACATTTACTGTTTTCAGTGCTCTTTGCTCCTTCCTGTGCATTCAAGTTGCCGCCTGCGATCAGGTCCCGTCCGCCTGAACAGCCTCCTTCAGCATTTGCTGAGGGGCCGGTCTGGGCGTGATGAATTCCTTCTGCCTTTAAGAATCTGAAAACATCTTTATTTTACCTTCAGTTTTGAAAGATATTTTCACTAGATAAAAAATATCCGAAGTTTTCTTTTAATCCTCCCAGCACTTTAAAGTTGCCCTCACATCATGTTCTGTTCTCTGTTTTTTTGTGATAAGGAGTCAGCTGCTATTCTCGTTGCTGCTTCCCTGTTGACAATATGTTTTCTTTCCCCTGGTTGCTTTAAAATTTGTTTCTTTATCGTTATTTTTTTTCAGCAATTTGATTATGCCATACCTCAGTGAAGTTTTCTATTTCTCCTTTGTGGATTTTGCTGAGCTTGGCAAATGTTTTATTCAGCTTCAGAAAAACTTTGCCCGATATTTATATTCTTTTCTTCCTGACAAAAATAAAGGCCAGATCAATATTTTTACGCCCACCCCCCATCAGGCTACAATAAGGCTTAGCATGACAGCATTGTTGATTCTGCTTTCATTTCCATTTTTGATATTTGGTTCATCATGGATTTCTTCTGACTTAATGTTAAGACCCTGCATTATATTCTTTTCATTACTGGGTTTCTTGGGTAGCTCCTTAAATTTTATACCCAAAGCAAGTGCCTCCGCTATTTCATCTTAGCAGCCTCCTTTTCTCATAGTTACTTTTTGAAAATCATTTTTATTGTTATTCTGGGATAGTTGTCTCAATTTTTCCCCTTTTGCTCTCCTCTGCCCCTCCCACCCCAACTCCCACGGTCAATTCCCCCACTGTCGTCCATGTTCTTGGGTCACTCATACATGTTCTTTGTCTGATCTCTTCCCCTTCTTTCCACCGTTATCCCCTCCCCGCGCCCTGGGTCACTGTCAGTCTTTTCCATGTTTCCACGACTATGGTTCTATTTTGTTCAGGCTCACAGTTGTGGGGAGGGGAATGACGGGGCAGAGAAGGGGAAAGGTTGTCAAGGAACATGTATTAAGGGCCCGTGGACAAAGACATCGGGGAGGAGTAGGATTGAATGTGGGAGGTGGGGGTAGGCAGGGTGGAGGAGAGTCATGGGGGATAATGGGGACACTTGTAATTGAACAACAATAAAAAAAGAAAAATCTTTTTAATATCTGTGTTGCCTATAGGTCTATTTATATGGACTATTTTATTTCTTAATTATTTTCCACATTTTCCTACCTTTTTACATGTCCAATAATATTTGATTATTTACTGAACGTTATGGATGTTATATTCTAGGAACTGTGGATTCTGTTTTTTTTCTCTGTATGGTGTTAAGTTTTGCTTTATAAAGCAGTTAGTCCCTGACAGATCACCCCAACTTGTGAGAACTTGATTTTCGGCTCTTCTAGGATGGCTTTATTTCAGTTTTGCCCTAAGTTGGGGGCCCAAATGTCATCTCTGCTCCTAAGGTAGGGCCTGTATGGGTTTCAGTAGGAAAACTTCTGGGGTTTGCCAAAGACCTCTACCTTCGGCGAGTTTGAACCCCAAACTCTGTGCCCTCCGACTGAGGCAGCTACTGAAATGTCTCGCTATGGCCTGAATGTTTGTGTCCTCCGGGGTGCGCACGCTAAAGCCCCAGCCCTCAGTGGGTGGCGTTAGGAGGGGGAGCCTTCGGGAAACAGCTAAGTGGTGACGCTGGAGCCCTTGTGAGTGCGGCTGGTGTCCTACAAGAGGGGGGGAGACCCTCTTCTCTCCCCACCACGTGAGGGCGCGGCAAGAAGGTGTCTGCCAACAGGAAGAGGGCTCTCACCAGGGACAGAACCTACTGGCCCTCGATCTTGGACTCTAGCCTGCAGACCATGAGAAGTACGTTTCTGTTGTTTAAGTCGCCCAGCCTATGACATTTTTGTGACAGTGGCTGAGCTAACTAAGAAAATCCTTTTACTCTTTTAGCCTACAAGTTACACGGCTTTCTGCTGGATTCCTTAGGACCCACTCAGCGCATGAGCATTTCAGAAGTCAGCTAAAATTTTGAGGATGGCTTTTAATAAATACATCCTTTAAAAGGTTGTATGTATTGATGAGAGAGAGAGAAACATTGATTTTTGGTTCCACTTATTTATGCATTCATTGGTTGCTTCTTATATGTGCCCTGACTGGGAATTGAACCTGTAACTGTGGTGTATTGGATGGCATTCTAACTGAGAGACCTGGCCAGGGCGTTGAGAATAGTTGTATGCATATCTCTCGGCTCCCCTTATTTTCTAGCCACTTGGACCACGCTACCTTCTAATTTCTGACTTTGCAGCCCAGCGAGTCTCTCTTTCTTCGTGAACTCTGTTTCCCACCTGCCATGTGGACTGGGGATGCCTTTAGGAGGAGCGTCAGTTAAATGCAGTTATCATCCAGGTTTTCGACTGCTGTGTGTAGAATTGTGTCTCCCAAAATTCGTGTGTTGAAGTTCCAACTCTTAGTGCTTCAGAATGCGACCTTATTTAGAGACAGGGTCTTGAGAGAGGTGAGCACGTTAAAACGTGGTTACTACGTGGGTCCTAGTCCAATGGGACCATCTTTTTTTTCTTTTAAAGGGAAGAGGTGGACACAGACACACACATGGGGAGAGCTCCATGGGAGCACGAAGGCGGGGTCTGGGGCGATGTTTCTACAAGCCAGGATGCCACTGTGGCCAGCCAGCTGGCCCCTGTTCCAGGGGAGAGAGGCCTGGGACAGACCCTTTCTCAGAGCCTCAGAAGCGCCCGGTCCTGCCTCACACTTCGGTGTCTGTTGATCGGTTAAGCCAGCACCATTTACTAATGATAATTCTCACTACTCACTGATTTGAAGTTTTACGTCCCTATATTAAAATTTCATATATAAATACATTTTAAAAGAAAATTTTCTCTTGTGTAAGTACTGTCTTCGAATGTTGCTGTTAGCATTTTAATGTGTTTTAACACTTTACAGTGCTGGTCCTTCCTCCATTATTCTTATTTTTCAAGATCCTTTTATTGTAAAAATAAAACCCAGCAGATAACCCACTTATATATAAGTTTGAGAATGACATTTAAATTTATAAATTAAATTTGGTAAAGAATTGTCCTCTTTACAATGTTGGTTCATTTTGGGGGGAATATGTTCTGTCTCTCCTTTTATCCAAGTTTTTTCTAATCGTACCATTGATTTCCTCCTTCATTCTGTAATTACTCAGGAGAATATTTTACAGTTTCTAGTTGATCTATTTTATATGTGTGCATCTTCATTGGCTTTCTGGTCTTATCATAGTGTAAAACAGAATGAGGATGGTTATTTTTGTTTTTTTTTAACATTTATTTTATTTTTGGAAGATTTTATTTATTTACCTTTACAGAGGGAAAGGGAGGGAGAAAAGGAGGAAGAGAAACACCAGGATGGGGTTGCCACTTGTGCGCCCCCTACTGGGGACCTGGGCCACAACTCAGGCTCCTGCCAGTGACCCTTTGGTTCCCAGGCCGGGGCTCATTCTGCTGAGCCACACCAGCCAGGGCTAATTTTTGCTTTTAAATAAATTTTTGAGGTTTTCTTAAGGGCCTCAATATGGTCAAATTTTATACATTTTCATGGACACTGGAAAAGGAAGTGTGTTTTCTATAAAGTGCCAGGTTAAATAAAGAATTTAAATCAATCTTCTTAATTACATTATTCAAATTTCTCTTTTTTATTATTTGTTCTATCAAGGCCCTAAAATATGTGTCAGGAAACCTTACACTTCTAATGTATTCCCACCAATTTCTCCTTGTCTTTTATGTAGCGTTTATTTCATGTATTTTGATGCCTGTGGTTCAAAACATAGAAGATTCATATGATTTTGCCTGCACGGTGGGTTTTGCCCTTTATCTACCAAGTACAAGCCCTTTTACCTTTCATTCCACACAGTGTTGAGTTCTACTTTAATACCGACCCTGCGGGCTCTGTTTTCACTTTGTTCACATTGGCCTGATACATTCCGGTTCATTTTTTATTTTTACTGTTTCTGTGTCATTTTAAATGTTTGTCTTGGAGATGACTTATAATTGGATTCTTTTAAAAATCCAACCCGAATGTCTTAATTTTAGAAAGGTGAGTTTCTCAATTACTATTTACTACATCACAGTGAGTTTTGTTCTTCTTCTGTCATCTTGTTTTTATTGGCCATTTATAAATATCTTTTGTTTTATTTTTGGTAAGTTAATTAGCCCTTCTTTTATTTTCTTCTCTACCTTTAATTAAAAGAACCTACTTGCCCCTAACTTTTGTTATCAATGTCATTAAGTATTATCTAATAAGCAAGTACCTAATACTATCAGTATTGTCTAATATTGTCTAGTGCCTTCTTATATATTATTTAGAAATGAGCATATTTTACTTCCTTCCATCAACTATTTTCTCACCTAGAGTGTGTGTCAATTTAATCTGTAATGTTTAGACTATTGTGTATTTATTGTGAATTTGCATGATTGTGTATTTGCTATTATTTATTATGTGTTTACTATTACACAAATAATTATTGTGTATTTGCTATTATTTTACATGATGCAGTGTATTTTTGGCTATTTTTGACATTTCCTTTTTTTGGAACTATATTGAAAGCAGATGTTTTCTGATTACAATATTTATCAGTTTTTTTTACAGCATGCCTTCTTCACTGTTGAGATCTTTTTAAAATTTCTTTTTATCAGCTCTTTTGTTTTTAACTAGTGTTTATTTCCTTCAAAAAGTTTTTTGCAAGTGGCTTTTTTGTGTGTCCTTGTGTGTGAAGAACTTTTTCTTTTGCCGTCTTGTGTAAATAACAACTAGCGCAGCTTTCTCAGGTAGCGACTCTTTTCTTTCGAAACTCTGTTGCTATTATCCCATTGTCTTTGGCGTTTAAATCTAGGAAGCACATTCTGAGGTTCGGTTACTCTCTTTTTCTGGGGCAGTTATCTTATTTTCCTTCACTAGATTTTATATGATTCTTTGTTTCGTTCTTGAAATTAAACATGTTCGCTAAGGTGTTTCTCCGTGATCCCTTTACTCACCCTGACTCTGCCCGGGCACCTCCAGGTGCTCCCCCAGCAGGAGTGCGCTCTTGTCCTTGGCGACTGCTGTTCCCTGGGTGCTGTCGGTTTCCCTCCTTTTGGGGAACCAGGTGCACTCGCTTCCATCCGCCCCCCCGCCCCGCCCCGCCCCGCCCTTCATCCTCGGGGCTTTGGACTTTCCCCTCTACAGTCAGACTGCGAGGCAGTAAGTCGGTCAACGGTGAGCCACATGCACGCGAACAGCTAACGACGAACCACATATGTGACGGCGGTCCCACAGCACCGTCACGGAGCAGAAGAAGTCCCGTCACTCAGTGGCGCCGGGCGTTGCTCCGGGCGTTGCTCCAGGCATTACTCCGGGCGTGCGGGGATGCTGCGGGGAGGCTGCAGGGACGCACGCTCTGCCCGCCCTGCCAGTCGTAGGGAAGTAGAGCCCATGCGGCCGTGCACAGGACACGGTGCTGACCATAAATGGTCACAAACGGCCACGTAACCGGTTTCTGTGCTTACTCGACTGCACTTAGGATTGTCGCTGTGAGAGCGCACTCTTCCTGCTTATAATCAAAGCTTGTCCTGCCACAGTGCGCGGGTCAGGCCAGCGGCGGCCGCAGACGTCTCGGTTTACTGTGTCTCCCATGTGTGTCCTTTTCTCCTGTGCGTCCGTTTAACCTCGTGTGTCCGCACAGGAACGGCTGCGGCCTGGGCGCGCCAGGCTGCTCTGCGCACTTAGGTGTAGGGCGCGCTGTGCCATCAGGGCTCGTGTGAGTGAGCTCCAAGGTATCCACACGACAAAGGCACGTAATGACACATTTCTCAGGCCGTGTCCCTGCTGTTAAATGCCCCCCAACTATATTAGAAAAGGCTTCTGATGTGTGTATTTCATAGTGCTGTTTTTTTTTTTTTAGCAGAATCAGGACTGCTTTTTATTTATTTCTGTCTCTTTAATTTTGATGCCATATTTAAAATTGTCCTCCAATTTCTCTTTCATTTTAAAATTTTAATAGATTATACTATCTATGGCATATAGAATGTAAGTTGCAAATCACGACAGTAAAACAGGAACTTGTGACTGACGTGGGGCATCTTCCCACAGGCTATTTGCCATCTGTCTGTATATATTCTTTGGTGAGGTGTCTGTTAAGGTTTTTATCATTTTTTTAATCAAAGGTTTGGTTTCTTATTGTTGGGTTTTAAGAGTTCTTTGTAGTTTTTATAAGAGCCCTAATAAGATGGTCTTCTGCCATTATTTTCTCCCAGTCCATGTCTTGTCTTCTCATTCTCTTCATAGCGTCATTTGCAAAGTGGAGTCCTTAAATTTTAATGAAGTCCAGCCTATCAGTTCTTTATTTCATGAATCATGCCTTTGGTGTTGCATTTAAAAAAGCACCATTGTATTCAAGGTCATGTGGGTTTTCTCATATGTTATCTTCTAGGAGCTTTATAGTTTTGCATTTTACATTAAAAACTATAATCCATTTTGAGTTAATTCTTTTGAAAGGTGGGAGGTCTGTGCTTAGATTCATTTTTTGCACATATGTCCAGTTATTCCAGCACCATTTTTGTCATTTCCTCATCATATTGCCTTTGCTCTTTCGCCAGAGATCGACTGATCTGTTAGTTCATTATTTCAGCAATGCCACACTTTGTTGATTACTGTAGCTTTACATTGTCTTAGAGTCAGGTAGTGTCAGTCGGTCCTCTTCAGAATAAATTTGTTGATACTTGCTAGGATTTCGGCTTGAATTGTAGGTCAAACTAGGAAGAGTTTGTAACAGGGCGAAGCCAAGAGGGGGGCCCCCAAAAAAGGATTTGGAATGGGGTCCAGAACGCAAGGTGTCCAGGAAATATTAGAAAGATGTATAAGAGATCCTCACCTCTTACCCCCGCCCCCCAACACGTGTCAGTTGGGGGAAGGGACAAATGAAGCAGGGCCATCGAAAGCTGTTTTGCATAGCAATGGTTTCGCAGCTAACCTCTGGAATGGTCATTTATCATATCTATAACTTTTAACTGGTTTCATAGATACGTTACATAGCTGTGGCCATGCTTTGAGCCAGGGAGAAGGGAGTGATTTCCACCCAGGATGTAACTGGGGACTGGTCCCCTGAGTGACAGTGCTTGCGTGGGAGCTTGGAGAAGATTGGCTCTAGGACATGGGGCCACACCTGCTCAGATTCACTATGGCAGTTTTGGTAGACGTGTGCAAACTCATCATGCAATTTTGGCCAGAGTGCAGACCCCCGCAGCTCTGGCAGAAGAGGCCCACGTGGCTTTGGGGTGCTCCCTTTGGCTGCGTGGCCTGGGAAGCAGGAGAGACTTTGCCTGGAAAAATGGGTACAAAGAACTCTTTGCCAGTGGACCATGAGAAGGTGCCACATGACTTTGGAGTAATTAGAGATCCTGCCTGGATGGCGACACAGCTGACGGTGCCAGTGGCCTGAAACACGGACGTGTGCTTCTTTTCCTGAGATACAGTACCCCAGATTGGGGCAGGGGGGGAGGAAGCGCTGTGGGCGTCTGTGGTTATCCTAAAGGACTTTGATATATTAATGGGACATTGGGTCACTACTTTAAGTCTGTATAGCTTTAAATAAACCTTTCCTTCCCTTTTCACACATCTCTGGTATTGAGAGATGTCTTTCCTCTGGTGGTGGACAGACGAGCCCAGTAGGTGGTCAGACGAGCCCAGTAGGTGGTCAGGACAGTATTAGTATACGTCCTTGGGAGGGGCCCCTGTTTTCTGTAGCAGTTTTTGGCATCCCTGGGCGGGCCAAATATTGCCCCCCCGCCCCTTAGACCTCTGTTCTGTAACAAGTTGACATTTTGACAAAGTTGAGTCTTCTTGTCCAGGAATATGGACCATTTCTGTGTTTACCTAGTTCTTTGATCTCTTTCATCAGAGTTTGGTAATTTCTCCAGTAGATCCTGTGATGTTTATATTTTATTTCTGCTGATTCTTAATCATGGTAGCTTATTTCTTTATGGGTTTGTATAAAATATTTGGACCTTGGTTTAATAGAATATATTTGGGTTCATTCCCCCCAGTGAATACCTATGGCCACAAGTTTAGTGCCTTGGTTGTAATGCATATACACACAAGCATTTAATTACAAAGTAACTCTGGCTTTGTATCCATCAGTTCCCCTTAACTCAGGTTAACCGTCTCTTCTTCCATCTCTCATTCCTGTGTAGATTTCCTTTTCTTAAGAACTCAAAATGCTTTAAAAGTTGATTTTTACAATTCATCCAGGTCTAGTTCATCACAATGCTGGAAGATTTGTAATCATTTCTGTATTTTTTTCATTTTCCCTTTCCATTTCATTATCTTTTAAATCTTAGCTTCTTTTCCTTCTGTTTTATAAGAGCTAATGACTTGTTACATTCTACTGAGGATACAAAGTTCCAGAAATTTTCTCCTGGTGCCTGAAGGTGATCTTTCAGAGCTAAATTCTTCCTTTGAGTCTTAGACGACATTCTATTTCTCTTGTTTAGCACTTTTCTTTCATTGGATTAGTTTCCTGTATTCATCTTCAAACAAATTAAAATCTGTATTATTTATTTGTTAATGATTTGTGGGTAGATATTTCCCTGTTTTTGTCCACATGAGGCACAATCTCTAATCCTCACTCTCTGAGACCTAAAATTGTTGGCTGGGTTTGTACGTAAATCTCCAGTCTAACTGCCAAAATCTAGTCATAATTTACCTAAAAGGCATCTACTTTTTCTTGCTATTTTCCTTGCTCTCTATAAGCTGAATGGATGGAACACACTAAAAAGGACATTCCCTAGCTGCCCTGCACTTCTGATGAGAAGCCCCTAGTTCTTGCTGAAGAGACATAGACAGGTGCAAGGTGTTAGGTTGGGGGCCGATGGCACAGGGAAGGGATTAGGCAACAGTTCTCTGGTCTAAACCCTGATCAGCCCCAAGGGCTGGCCCCTCAGGTTCACACTCAGGGTGACCTGGGTTCTGAGCCTCTGAGTCAGAGGCCTGACCATGAGGAAGCTCGAGGTACATTCCTGTGTTAAAGAAGAGGCTTGGCTTCATGGGACACAGGACCCTTTTCATCAGAAGGCAAAGCTTGACTACGTTTTTTCCTCTAATATACTTCCATCTACTTTTCTGTAAACCTCGTTATTTTTCTGTGTTGTGAGTTTTCTCCCACCTCCACCCCCCGCCAGTATCTTTGTAGGCATTTTAAGGGGATATTGGAAAACCCGCATTGGGTACCATGTTGACCATAAATCCAATAGATGATTTCTAAAGGAAAATTTAAAAAAAACATTTGGTACTTAAGCTCGCTCACAACTATGAGTGCTCTATTTCTACCCTGAATTGTTTTTGCTTCAGTGGCATTTTCAGGCTTGCTCTTAGTCAGGTGGGGGCATACAGGAAACAGAGCAACCAGGTGGGTGGGGAAGAAGAGGCCTTCAGGCTTTTGCTGGCCTTGGGCTATCTGAACTCTGGTTCAGTGGAAATGTGGTAGGAGTCTCCATGTTAAATTGCTATTAATATTTTCCTCCCTTTCAGAACTGTCTGGAGACAGCCATAAACACACGGCACAATCCTGGATCCTTCCTTCCTTCCATTCGCCCACCCCCCGCTTCTGCGATCCAGCTGTGGCCCCAGTGGAAGGAGTGGCAGTTCCTCCTGCTGACCGCTGTTGGCTGGGGGTAGAGGTATCTACTTCTGTGGTAAATGCCACTGCAGAAATGGGCACAGCGACAGACAATAGAAGGACTGATTCAGCCTCACAGAGAAAGATTTTTGATCAGATTCTTGAAGTCTGAGTCATCCACCAACAGGGAGAACAACATGTACGATGGGAAAAGGGTTGTTTGAAGCATGGCATGCTGGGAAGCTAAAGTCGGGGTGTTTGTGTGTTTGTGGGAATGAGATGGGGTGGTGAGCCTGGGCCTGAGGGGCCTGTGTGTTGGGCTGCTGTGGGGTCTCTGCCCTGGGCGTGGTCAGGGAAGGGGCTTCCGTCAGCCCCGACTGGCAGCGCACAGTCCATGGATGGAAAGTCCCAGATCAGAGTGCCAGCGTGGTCGGTTCTTGGTGAGGGCCCTCTGTCTGGATGTGTCCTCACGTGGCCTTTACTTGGTGTGGGCCTGCAGAGAGGGAGAGACAGAAACCTGGAGTCTCTCCCTGTTCACACAAGGATCATCTCCATGGTCTCCTCTTGCCCCTGGGGCCCCTCAAAGGCCCCGCCTCCAGCACGGTCACACCAGGGACTGGGCTGCAACCCAGGAGGCCTGGGGCGGCCCTCCGTCTGCTGCAGAGGGTTTCAGCTCACAGTGGCAGGGCCAGGTCTGCATTCTAATACACAAGCAGAAAACCACCTACAAGCAAAGCAAAAGTACATTTGCAGAGTGCTTTTTAAAATTCCAAGTTCCTTTCTCTGTGCTATCGGATTGGCTTTGTGCTTTGAAGCCGCTGTGTGATGGATTATTAGCCCCATTTTAAAGATAAGGAAACAGAGGCAGAAAGGTTACCGACCTGCCCAGGTTGGCTCAGCCAGTGGGAGGTGGCGTGGAGTCATAAACTTAAGAACTTGGAAAAACAACGTAGCAGAAGCATTTTCCCAGGGCTCGGCTCTGCGGACTACGCCCTGGTACTGATTTCCATCTCCAGTGCGGCCCGCAGGGAAGTTGAGGAAGCTGCTCGGCGCCTGGAAGAGCAGTTCAGGGAGGGGCTGGCAGGTGTGATTCCCAGCCAGTGCTCATTCCCACTCCAGGAGGCATGTACGTGGGTTTACATCTGATGTCAGTGACGGGTTCCCCGGGGACGAGCAGCTGTACGTCATCAAAATCAGTCTGGAAAACCTCCTGGGGAGGTGCCATGTTGGAGCTTTTAAAAATTCCCTCCAGTGTCTGAACAGGACAGTGTGGGTGAAGTACACATTTGGCTCACCTTTGGGAGTCTGCTGTGGGTGAGTACTTGTTACTTATTTCCAGCGGCCAGGATCCTGCTCCATGTGTTGGGGTCCTCCCAGCAGGAGATACGTAAGGGGGCTGAGGACCCGTCACCCCTTTCTTCCAGGCCATGTGCTCACTGAGTGTGGAAACGGGTAGAATCACCCACATGTAAACATTGTTTTCTGTCTTTTCATTCGTGTAGGGCCCAGATGATCGCATTTGAGTGAATTAAATGTGCTCATAATGGGACCCCGCTGGATGCACGGAAGATACTATGCAGTAGCCTCTGGACCCTTTCCCACTGAACCTGGACCTGACCTCAGAACTCGCTCTCAACTCAGAGCAGCCATAACCCATCAGTGAACTTGGCATCGTTGGACTATATTAACCCTATCTGTTTTCAAAAATATATTTGCCATGTTTTGAAGATTATTAATTGCTAGGAAAACAGAAATAAGCACTATTATTCTAATTACAGGGGGCGATGGACATCCCCACACTTCTGGGTTTGAGCCCTGTGTCTGTGGGAGGCGGGTGGGGGCAGAGCTCGGCCAGAGGAGCACACAGCCCCCGTGGGGCGAGAGGTGGTGGAGTGTGTCCCTGGCGCAGGTCCCAGAGGGACAAGGAGCAGGACACAGGGAGAGGGTCAGGCAGCGGGGGCCAGGCTTTCGGCCACAATGCCGGCTCTGCCCTTAGCTGGGCAGCGGCGTGCCGGTCTGTGAGGTGTGGGTAAGAGTTCCCCTCTCCCTGAGTACCTGAGAGGAGTAGGTGAGTGGTGACGGCAGGTTAGAATGAGTCACCGCCCCAGGATGGCCCCCCTGCCCAGGGACCTGGAGCTGGGGGTGAGTTCCCCAGAGACCTCCTCACCACCCTCCGCTCTTGCATCCTCCAGGGTCCTTCCTGCCGGATGCTTCTCCACCCCAATCTGCCTTCAAATAAATCAATCAGGGGACAGATGAGCCAACTCTGGCATTAGAATGTTTGCAAAGGGTGGCTCTCAAGACAATGGATGCGTGAAATAATCATTTCGGCATCAGGTGACTTTGTTCTACCCGAAGGGCTGTCACCAGTGTCAAAGGTGGTTAGCGTCACGCTGCCTCTGTATCTGTGTCTCGTCAGCTCTCCAACCTGGGACGGGAAACACATTTCACTGTTTCACAAACCTCCCCGAACAAATACTCTGACTGCGATGTTGACCATCTTCCTCCCCTTGCACCAGTCCTGCCTGTATCTTTTTCTTGCTCGCTCTCTCCCATTCTAAAACTTCTCAAGTTCAAGACCTTGGAAGCCTGCTGAGTTCAGGAAGAGGAGTTGAGGAAAGTTCTGACAGAAAATTGTGTCTCTTGATCTCCTTTCTCTTCACTGCAGCTAAAAATACACATTTCTCCACCCCACCCTGTCAACTCCCCTGTAATTAGGAGGGCCGCCAGGTTTCCACCCGCCAGATCCCTGCCCAGAGCAGAGGACAGGGAGCAGGCGGGGAGGCTGGGGGGGGGTGGTCGGCGCGGCTCCGAGCTGACGGTCAGCGAGGGAGAGGCTGGTGCGGGAAGCCTGGGTTCCTGCTCCCGGAGGGCAGATCTGTCTGTGTTTGGCCAGACCCTGCAGCGGGAAAACCTGGCGGTATCATTTCACCAGGACTTTGCCAGCCTTCTCTGGCCAGGGAACTCCTCTCCCCCCTTAACACCTGCACCAAGCGTTGCCTGTATGGGGCCCACGGCAGGGAGCTGGCGCACCCCCAAGGCAGTGACTGAAAAAGGGTCAGAAAGGGAGCAGGTGCAAAAGTGCGGGCCGGGTTTCATGGGCGGGCACCCCCTGGGCCAGCTGCCTGGAGCCGTCACCACCCATCCTGATGAGCAGGGGAGGTACTGGGGACACCTGCAGATCAAATGTGTCAGCCGGGTCAGTCGGCCTCCATCCAAAGTTCCCCACCGAGGCTCAGCGTGCTCCTCCTCCGCCTCCCGTCCGAGGCCTGGTGGGGTTGAGGCGGCCCACCACCACTCCCTGGTGCCGGGCCTCCTCGGCCCAGTGTCGGGCTCCGGGCTGGGCTCTCACCGCTCCTGCGCCGGGATAGCTGCAGGAGGTGAAGGACTTCAGTGCGGCCAGAGAGCCTGGGGTTCTCCAAGTATGTTCGTAATGGCACACTCACACTCGCTAGGGATGGAGGAAGAAGGAATGAGAGGATGGCCATTCTCAGGCAAGTAGGGTCCCGGGACATGGGGTTCGGACTGAGCCACGATGCCAGAAGCCTGGCCAGGGACCCTGGGGTGGAGACCCTTCTCTAGAAGCTCTGGTCCCTGGAGCCAAGGGTGATGCCTAGCATGCCCGTCAGCGGACAAGTTGCCAGCCCGGAGAAGGGCAGTGAGGAGGTGCTGTAAGGCGGTGGGGCGGGGGTGGGCCGGCCACGCTGGAGTGGGCAGGAGAAGGGGGAGCAGAAGCCGGTCTCGGAGGCGGAGATCCTGGTTGGAACCAGGATCCCCCGGAGCGGGTTTTGATGGTTTCTCAGTCCAGCAAGCGGGTGGGGGTGGGGTGGTGGGCAGCCACTCAGGCTGCTGGGCTGCATCCGTGTGATGGTCCTTTTTAGGGGCGTGCCCCTTTTTTTGCGGGCAGCTCTCACATTCTCTCTGATCTCATCCCCACTTCCTTCTCCCTCTGCCATTCTGTCCTCTGGTCGCCCTCTTTCTCCTGTCGCCGCTCAGCTTACTGACCACCTCTGCCTCGTTAACTGAGAAACGGTTAACACCGCAGTCAGAATATTTGTTTGGGGAGGTGTGTAGAGCAGTGAAATTTGCGTACTGTTCAACACTGGAAAGGCGAGACCTTTTAATCTGGAGAAGGAGGAGGTGAGGGAGGCACTGTTGTGTTCCAGGCTCTTCTCCGCGTTGTGATGCGATTTTTGTATCAGGCTGAGCTATCTATGTATTTTATATCCCAGAGGTGTATCTGCTAATTGTACTTTTAGGGAAATAATTACGCAAGTTAGGATGATTAGATAATGAAAGCGTTCTCTGCGGCTGGCCTCTTCACAAAATGATGATGGGCTGGTGATGGGCATGGGGATCGTTTGCACTTGAACTAGCACAACGGTGCAGCTCTCACCAGAGCACTTTGGAACATCTGGAGCACAATCAGATCCTCCCAGAACTCGGCCTGGGAGCTGCATCCTGGGAATGGGGTTGGACACCCTGTGGCCTTCCAGGGCGGGGGAGCCACGATCAGGCAGCTCCGTGACTGGGTTTGGGGCTCAGGACTCCATGGATCTCTGTGACAGGACCCCATGGATTTCTGGGAGCCAGGTGAAAATTCCGAAGACACTGGAGTTCCTGACGCGCATGCACACTCACACGCAGGGCAAGATTACGGGCTCCCTCAAGCAGAGGATTTTGTAGACACTGAATTGCTGAAACACATCAGCTCCGGGATTGCTTCACCGAACACTGATGGTGGCCATAAGCTTCCCGCTCACTCGATATTGTCATGGAGAAAATGCTCACGAGACACACACTTTCCTTCCCTGGACTCCGCTCTTGCTTTAGAACCAACAGCCCTGTAGGACCCTTCCGGCTCTCCTGGGCCAGGGCAGCTGCCTGCCACGACCTGGCGTCCAGTGGTGTGCCCACCACCGAGGCAGGCAGAGGTGAGTGCTCTGAGTCTCAGGCCCTTGGCCCAGAGAGAGGCAGCAGTGACAGGGAGGTTCTGAGGTGGGAAGGGGCAGAGGGAAAGGGTTCAGATGGTGCTGGGTGTCTGGGGTGGGCAGGGGCACGGGGCCAGGAACATGTCCCTCTGCTGCAGACCAGAGACCCGGGATGGAGTCCTTGCTGGGAAGAATGGAAAGGGAGGGAGACGAATTTGGTGAGGCTGCTCTCCTGCAAAGGGAGGGCGTGGTACCCAGAGAGGGGCAATTGCACGCCTGAGGCACTTGGCCGGCAGATGGAGGTGCAGGAATTCAAATCCCGTGCTCTTCGCCCTTGGATTGGATGCCTGCCCAGGGAATAGGATTGCCACAGGTGTCAGTTAAATTGATGTCCACCCCCCACCTCCACAACCTCAGGACAAAGGACATTTCAAGACCCTCCGGGAAAGAAGCGCCCCTGAACTTTGTGAGCAGGAAATTGGTGACCCACCTCAGCCTTTCACCACAGAGAGGAAGAAAGGGCTCCCCAGATTAACCAGAAGGTTTCTCACTGAACTTGAGGGCCTCTGTGTCGCCCACCTTCCGTAACGACAGTGTGGGCTCGACTGTCCAGCAGGAGTCTGGGCCTCGTCAGCTGCCTGCAGCGCCGGTCTCGTGGGTGGGCCGCGCAGGAAGTGGTTCCACACCTGGTGTGGTGACAGGAAGGAGATGCGGCTGAAGGCGCAGCAGAAGCAGGTGGACGGCTCAGCTGATGGACTCCCACCCTTCCGGCGCGTTTTGTTCTTTTATTTCTTTAATTTTAATGTTCCCATTACAGTGTGCATTCACTATGATCCCATGTTAGTTGCAGATGTAAAGCAAAGTGGTTAGAAAATCATGTACTTTACCAAGGGGTTCCCCTGATGTTCTAAGCGTACACCTGGCCCCTACACAGTCATCATGATATTATTGAAAATATTCCTCATGCTGTAATTTACATCTCTGTAAATTTGTAGTGATGTGCATTCGTATTCTTAATTCCTTCACCCTTTTCTGACTTATTTTTAAATGATCAGGCATAAGCACAGAACAGCCCCACATGGGTGCTCCTGGTTTCAGAATTCTGCACCACTTTCTGCCACCTCCATCTGGTGAGGAAACCGCTGAGCTGAATTCCTCCAGTGTCCTGCCCCTGGGTCCAGATGGCCTGCGAGTCCCAGAGCCCTGGACCACATGTTCTACAGGCAGGATCAGCCAATGAAACTACTGTATCAGACAGGAATTTCAGAGAAAAAACAAATACATGTTTGGTATAAGCATATTCCATGTGAGGGTCAGGGCATGCTTAGGCTATGAAAGTGCCGTTGGTCTTTCTGAAGCGACCTGGTGAGATTTTACTTGTCAGTTCTGCAGCCGGGGGTGCCGTCAGCATGACCTCCCCTAGTGAGTCCAGTGAGATCCGACTTAGCTTTCCGGGGCTCAGGATAAGTGCCCACCACAGGGTGCTGCGCCCCCTCCGCCGTCTGGCCTGAAGTGCTGTGTCTGTAAGTCCATGGTCAAGGTGAAACAAACGCACAGCTGACTTTCCGGAGCTGTCTGTACAGACCGCTTTTCTCTCATCGTCAGTGAGCATTCGCTTTTCCGATCTGTAACTCATATGTGTTCATTGTTAAAAATTTGGGAGTCACGGACCAAAGAACAGAAGCATGAGCATTCCCGTCACTGCCGCATGTGAAACCTGGAGCCAGGCTGCCTGAGTTCAAATCCCAGCTCCGGCACTTGCTAGCTGTGTGGTTTCAGGCAATTTCCTTACCAGCCCAGGGCCTCAGGTTTTAGTCTGTAAAATGAAGGTGGTGATAGTAGTTTACATGAGTGTTTGAAGATTAAATGAGTTTCTGGGTGTTCTGGTGCTTAAAAAGTGCCTGAGGCATAGTAAGCACGGTGTAGGCTTTTGACAGATCAAATTTAAAATTCTGGCAGCCAGCAATAGGTGTAAAGGTTGTTTTTCTGTGCATTTCTGCACCTTCTGTCACACAGGTTTACACCAGACGGCGGCGGATTGCATTTTCCAGAGTGGGACGTAACCATTCTCCCGCCCAGTGTGCTTTTTGGCGATGAGGTATGGACGCGTCCTCATCAACAGGCAGGGTGGGTTCCACTTGCCCGAGACTGGGCCGTTCTTGTGGCGGCAGTGGTGTCCTGGGACTTCTAAGGCCAGGTCACAGGAGCCTCGTGGTCTCTGCCTCTCTTCTCTGGCATGCTCACCTTTGGGCACTTACTTTGGGAAACCACCACATGCCAGAGAGACCTGCAGAACGTGGACGGACCCAGTGTCGGTGCTCTGCCCCCTGCCCCAGCAGAGTGGTCTTCAGCTGACGGTGTCCCCTGCCAGCCATGGGGGTGGGTCAGCCCTGCTGAGCCGCCAGTGACGGCAGCCTCAGCTGCCACCCGCCCGCAATGGCGTGAAAAACCCGTGGGCAAGCAGCATGCGACTGAGCCCCGTTAAAGCACAGAGCTGTGAGGGGTAATCATCCTTTATTGTTTGAAGCCCCTAAGTTATGAGATGGTTTGTTATGCAGTGATAGCGAACTGGAAATATATTTAAGGAAACTTCTAAAGATCCTGAATTTTAAGTATGGACCAAAGGGCCTTCCGTCTGTAGTTTCATATTTATGTCCATAAACAAGGGACATTTTCAAACAAACCACCCCGACTGAGCAGATAGAGTCCTCTCTCTTTGGACACGTGAATGGCCAGCTGGGCTTGCGCTCTGGGATGTGCGCATGTGAAGGCCGCTCAGAGGTCGTCTGATGGCCACCTGACCGCCTGTTGGCCTTACAGATGAGAATCAGGGCGGCCCCCCAGTGCTAGCTGACAGAACCTGGGCGGCCCCCCAGGGGTCGAGACCCCCAGCTCGGTGCTCTGTGTAACGTTGTGCTACCTGTGCCCTGACGTTAGGGGCGAGGCTGAGTCGGGAGCTCCGTGGCCTGGTGAGAATGAGGGGAGGGCTGGGGCCCGAAGTCGTCTGGATCCTTCCATGGCTACGTCCAGTCCCCGCTCCTGGGAAGACCCAGTTTCCTTAAAAAGTGCTGTTTCATGCTCTGTCTAGTGAGAACACTGTGAAATGTGTCAGGGCCAAGTCTGTGGGGGAAGGGCCTCCGTGGGGAGGCAGTTGTGCCGATGAGGGTCAGGAGAGTGGTGGGCCCAGGACGCCCTGTGGTCCTGGGATTGAGAGGGCCTGGCAAGAGTGAGGCTGCGGTGAGCACGGCCCCCGGCTGGGGCTGGGAGGGTCAGTGCAGGGACCGTCCCTCGTGCCCACTACCCGTCCAACTGAGCCATTTACGTCTGAAGGCCGGCGGTGTGTGGCTGGTGCAGGAAGCAGCTGTCCTCCCCCCAAGAGGAGGGCGAGTCGGACTGAGAGGTCCCCGAGGAGAGAAGGTCAGGGTGCTGGTCGACTGTGTCCCACGGCCCGGGGGGCGAACTCCTTCCTCCTGACGCCTCAGACTGTGGCCTCATTTGGAAACAGGGTCTTTGCAGACATAGTGAAGTACGATGCGGTCACGCTGGGACAGCGTGGGCTCCTACTCAACGCGAGTGGTGTCCTTATGAAAAAGAGGACATTCGGGCCCGGACACACACACAGGGGCGGCGCCATGTGAAGGTGAAGGCAGAGGTCACAGTCACGCTTCTTCAAGGCAAGGAGCAGGAACAGCAGAGGTGGCCGGCAGACCAGCAGGAGCCAGGAGGAGGAGTGAACAGATTCTGCCCCAGCCCCCAGGAGGAGCCGCCCCTGCCCACACCTTGGTCTCAGACTTCCAGCCTTCGTCACGGTGAGACAGTAAGCTGCCACCGTTTAAACGGTCCCATTTGTGATACTTTGCTATGGCAGCCATGGGGAAGTATTAAGATGATATATAGGTCAAGGCAGAGTGTTGAGATTTAAAAACAAGAAAGAACGGGGCAAGGCAGTCATTGGTTGGAGGAGGGAAGGGTGGGAGGGAGCGACCTGGGCCTGCAGCACACATACTGGAGAGTCGCAGTGCAGGCCCTGGCACGCTGGAGCGAAGTCCTGCCGTCTGCAGTGGGGAATTGGGCGCCTTTAGAGAAATAGCTCTTGGCGTGTTGCCGGATCTTCATAGAGACAGGACACTTGGCCTTGAATATGCTGGGTTCTGTCAAAGCTGCCAGGTTACAGAGGTGACAGGGAGGAGGTAACCTTCTCCCAGGTTACTTTGTATGGAAGCAAAAGTGGCCTGAGGTGACTGGCCAATGACTGTCTAAGGTTGGAAAAGAAAGGGAATAGATGCTCATAGGCAGGGAGGTCTGGGGAGGGGCGTGCATGGGGCACCTGGGAGAAGGCATGGGGTATAAGGATGTTTGTATTGCACCACCAGTGAGTGTATTTTTGTAAACACTCACCAGCAAGTGTCCACTATCAGCTTGACAGCGAAGTACATAAAACGACTTGTTCTGTTGACATTCACCAGACTTCATCCTCGGCCACCCAGACTGGCGCGGTGGGCTCATGAGTGCAGCGCCACAGTGTCAGAGAGGGAGACATGTGCAGACCCCACAGCATGGACCTCCCCCCTTAACAAGGTTGACCAACTGCTACCACTTCCAAATGTCCAAATTGTTAGCAACAGTAACTAATTCATGCAGATGCTATTCCTCAAGGACACCAGATGGTCACACAGTGCCAACTTGACTGTCCTGGCCCTCTTCCATCCTGGGTGGGCCTGTGGTTCCTTCTCACAAGGACTGGTACCTTTGCTGGGGGTGGCTTGCCCCCTCCTGCCCTTGGGGCCTCGGCCAGCATTACTGTCTGGGCTTATAGAATGCCTGGTCCACCAGCCTGGAGTCCCCCACAGAGTAGTGTCCCCTGGAGGGTCCACTTCCCATTGAAGGCAGGGGACCATGACTGCAGGATCCCCTAGTCTCATCACATGTTTGGCCCCTCAGAGCCATCCTTGTGCAGTGCTGGTGCAGCCTTCCCTGGGTACAGTGGAAGCCCTAGCCTAGGTGCCATCCCTCAGGACACAGTGCATTTTTAAAACCAGTGACCCTTATGTGGTGATGTGTCTCCAATAGAAGTGACACAAGGGTCCAGGGACAAAGGAGCAGAAAGAGAGGCGACCCCACTTACCCTCATGTCAGTGACCCGTGGGGGTGTTCTGCGCCTGCGCCTGCAATGTTGGGTTCTGCGTGTGGAGGTTCTGGTTGCCCTAGAGATGTGCACTTGCCGGGGGCCACAGTAAGGGCACCACTGACCTACAAGTATTAGCTGCTGCAAGGACACTTGGGACTCATTGCGCCCAGAGACAAGGGGCGAGGAGAAGAGTCATCACACCTACAGGAGCAGGTGGCCTTGATCGTCAGTGAGACGCAGATCTGCTCCTGCACAATCCACGGGGGGTCCGGACGTCGTGGACTGAATGCCTGTGCACTCCCCGCGGCCCCTGCAGAAACCATTCTTTGGAACTGACCTCTAGTGTGGTTATATTTGGAGATGGGCCTCTAGACAAATAATTAAGTTTAAAGTCATAAAAATGGGGCCTTGATCCAGTAGGATTAGGGTGCTTATAAGAAGAGACACCAGAGAGCTCCCTCTCTCTCTTCATGTGCATGCAGAGGAGAAACCACGTGACTAGAAGTGGAGATGTGGCCATCTACACCGGTGAGGAGAGCCCTCACCGGACACCAATCCTGACAGCACCTTGATCGTGGACTTCCAGTCTCCAGAACTGTGGTAAATTTTTGTTTTTTAAGTGACCCAGTCTGTGGTATTATTTTGTTATAGCACTTTAAGCACACTAGCACACAGGTGATCCACTTGGATCTCTGGTGCTCCATGGCCTCATTGTAATGGTGAATGGAGACACAAAGCTGCCTCGGACTCAGATGAATGGTTACATGGGCTCATAACTCTCAGGAATGAGGGTTTGGGTCACCAAGGCCTGCCAGAGTCTTGGTGAGCCATTGCTGAGGCTGAGGATAAAGGGATGATGGAGAAGGGAGAGGATAGCCTTAATTGTGGCCTCATGGTCCATGGCAAAGATGGGGGCAAGAGTTTACCCCACTGTTCTCCTTCTTCTCCACTATTTTAGTTCTCCGTCAGGACTGGAACCCGGGAGAGCAGCTGCCCACATCTCTGTGGAGAAGTAGTTAGGTTTGGTGCAGGGGTGGACTGTAGTGGCTATGAGAATGTGTTCTGTGGACCCTGAGGAGTGGAGAGCACCCCTGTTGCCAGCTGCTGTGATGTAAAGCTCATCATCACATGGACACTGAGGTCCCACCCCCATGGGCTGCTCCCAGCCAGTGAACAAGTGTGGCAGGCATAGTGAGGACGGTCCATTGCTGGGTGACATGTGACCCTCTAACGACTGACAAAGAAGTTGTAGACTGTGCACAGATCTGGCTGGGGCAGCCAGAGGAAGCCTTGAAAATGAGGCAATGTGGGACAGAGACTTACAGGAAGGGAACGAGCAAGCCTGTAGTTTCCTGGGAGAGCCGTCAGTGCAGCGGGAAGAGCATGCGCAAAGGCCTGGCGGGAGGAGTGTGCTCGGCGCTCTCATTAGTACCTGCTGTCTATTTACGGTCCCCCCGCTCAGCCCCCTGCACGCAGACAAGCTGGGAGGAATTTTTTGAGTTTCAGGGCTTTGTCTTTCCAGGCTATGTTAATGTTATCTAACTGTGGCATCTCACAGGCCAAGGAGTTATTTTTCATTATGGCATCTGGCTAAATGTCCGTTATCTCAGGATCTGCATCCGGTTCAGAGGCAGAGGATGCTCCTGCAGTGGAACTATTCAGGGGCACTTTTTCTTGATGTGGAGTGAGCGCCCTGTCTTTTGGAATCACAAAATCTGGGTCCTGCTTCACTTACCAACTGCATGGCCCTGAATTGTAACTTAACTTCTCCAAGCCTTTGAGCGCGCGCATGTGCGCGCGCGCGCGCGCGCACACACACGCACACGCACACACACACACACACTTTAACTTATAGGTGGAGATAATAGCAACATCTACCACGCAAACTAGGAAGAAAATCAAATAAGACTGCATTTTAAGGTGTTTATGAGTGATTGGCATTGATATAGCACAAATATTCTAACTGGACCATGAGTCTACTTTTTGATATTTTAGTTATTATTCTTATACAACGAACCATGTGAAAAAAGTATCGCCTTAAAGCAGCAATCGTGTGTTTGCTCAGGGCTCTGAAACGTGGGCTGGGCCGGCTGGGCGGTCCTTCTGCTGGTCTTGCTGGGTGTCACTTTTGGGGCTGTAGTTATCTATGTCCCAAGAGAGATCTCCTCACATGCCTGGCTTCCTGCACGTGCTTTCAGCTTGGGCTTTGAGCTGGGGAGTCTGGCTGTGCTCTGCGTGGCTTCTTCCTTCTCAGCAGCAGAATCGGTTTTACGTAGGGATGGCCACTGTTCAGGAGCGTGAGCGTGGCAGCTGGTAAGGCTTTCGAGGCCTGGGTTCAGAAATCACACCCCATCTCATTTGTCACATTTGACTGGGCCAGACAAGTGGCGAAGCCAGCCGAGATTCAAGGGGTGGAGAAATGAGTATCACTGTAATGGAAGGAGCTGCAAAGTCATGCTTCTGAGAGGCATGCGACATGGATGAGTGAAGTGGACCCTCTTTAGAGCCAGTGCCCCACAGTCTATCCTCTGTCATTTGCAAAACACACTGGCCCTTCCCCAGACTCCCAAAGGTTTTATCTCATTCTGGCACCAAGTTCAAAATCCATTACATTATGATCTGCATCAGGTTATCCTGAAGATAAGACTTCTCAAGCATGGCTTGTCGGGTGTAGCTGCCCTTGATACAGAGGTTTTGAACTTAAAAGGTACGCATTCCTCCCCCATGCCCTTGAAACACAGCAGTGAGACAGGAAGTGGATAGACCCTAAAGGCACTCCCATTTAAAACACAGAGGATGGGAACCACCAGGCAGTCCCCGGCCCACAGCAACTGTGAAGCCGGGCTTGTGGCACGTTAGTTCCCCCGAATGAGTCAGAGAATATTTCTTGAGCAGGGCTTGATTCTGCTCCCTGAGAGGGCTATCACGTAGTCCGTTGTTTGCCGTGGCATTTCAATCTCCCCTCTGGCTGTTTGCTTCACCCCCTGACGTTTTTTTCTTTCCTGTAGGAAATTATCTGTGTCTGTGGCTACGTAGACTGCTCAGCCTGATTCTTGCTTGTAGAAAGTGAAGGCCCAGCAGTCCCTCTTCATTTTAAATTGTCTCTTTCACTTTTAGTCCAACCTTGTACTTTCACTGACAGAAATCTCTTAAAATTTTTGTGGGTTTCCTATGAATCTTCCTGGAATCACGCCATGCCCCCACACTTCATCCATAATTGTTTCTGAGACAGAACTTCTTGGCTGGGTGTGTCAAACTGTGAGACAATGGTCTCAAGATCTTCAGAAGCCCTTTCATCTGGCTGAGAGGGTTTTCTAGGCCCTTCCTTTTAGAGCTCTTACAAGGTCTTGATTTGACCTTCATGCCGAGGCTATGTCTTATCGGAAAAATCTTTGCCTGGCTGAAGATATTAGGGATTAAAAACAGTTTAATTTTTTCTAAACCAGGAATTTTGGGGCTCCCTGTATTTCTTCTAAAATATGCTTGGATAGCAGACAATTTCTTCCTTACTTTGTCTCTCTCTGGCAGTATCTTATCATGTACAACTGGAAGCATCCAATGGATGCTTCCAACATTGTGTCTAGGATTTCCTTAGCTGAATCCACAATTTGTTAAGTATTTTATGTGTTTTCAGTTATTGCAGGCATTTCTTTCTGTATAACATAGATTGTTCTTTTTTAGTGTCTAGTAACAATGTCCTCCCTACCCTTCAAGCATACACTGAAAGATGCTTCACCATTTCTCCAGCTTTCACTAACGACCTGTTCACTGCTTTCCCAGCTCCTGTCTGCTGTCTCGTTCCAAAGCCAACACCACACCTGTTAGGTGTTTGTAATGGCAGTACCCGTTCTTGGAGGGATGAATTCTGTAGCAGCTATCTGATGCTGTGCAACAAATCACTTCACAGTTTTGTGGGTCCAAACAAGAACCATTTATTTGCTCATTCTTCTGTGGTTCAGTAATTTTTATCTCTGTCCCACCTGGTGTTGGCGGAGTTCAAGGACATGCTTGCACCCTGCCGTCAGTGCGCCCGGGAGCTGGCTGCTGGAGAGGCCTTGGACACGCAGCTGTCAGCTGGCTGGGGCTCCTTGCTGGGCAGCCCCTGTTCTTTTCTGGGCGGCCTCTCCAGCAGAAAGCCTGGGCCTCCCACCTGGTGGTGGCAGCATTCTGAAAGAGCAAGCCTTAATGTGCAAGTACTTACCAATCTCGAACTTTCCCCACATTTGCTGATGTCCCTTCTTTTGTCCGTTGGTCAAAGAAGGTCACATGGCCAAGCTCAAATTCAATGTGAGAGGGGACTAAATAAGGGAATGGATTCTGGGAGGCATGATCCATGGAAGGGCCACTAATGTAACATTGTGTTACACTTGACGCTCCTCAGTGATCTGCTCCTGCTGACTTCTAGACTCTGTTTGTGGTGAAGAATTCTAATGCTTTACTCTTACCTTGATCCTCTTCTTCCAGGCACAGGGGGGATTATCGTTACTGCCCTGTCCCTCCTTGTGGTGGGGTCAGGAGACCTGTGGACCATATGGGTTGTGAGTAGAGCTCATGTTATTTCTAGGCAGGGGATTTGATTGCTGATGCGAATGCCTCCACTCTCTCATCCTCTGCATACTTGATGAACCCTGAAGTCTCCATTGAAAGTGTGGTGGTTTCTAATGGCTTGGGAGGTGACTGAGAAATGACTACATGGAGGACACTGTAGCCACACCCGCCCCATCTTTGCACTTACTAGCAGGGCAAAGAATCAGCAATTAATCTTTGCTTTTTAAAAAAACTTTCACCCAAGGATATATTTTAAAAATCATTTTGGAGAGACAGAGAGAGAGAGAGAGAGAGATGTGAGAAATATTAATTGGTTGCCTCCTGCACACCTCCCGACCAGGGACTGAAACTTCCACCCAGGTGTGCACCTGACTGGAAATCAAACCAACAGCATTTTGGTGAATGGGACAACACTCCGGCCAACAGAGCCATGCGGCCAAGACAAGTCTTTATTGCTTGAAGCCATCGAGATTTTACTGGGTTTATTGGTCACTGCACCTAGCTTATCCTGATAGATACGGGAGACAGTCCTCCCATGCTCTGTGGCGAACTCTAGCTCCTTCCTTGGTGCGCACTTCAGCGTGACATAAGCAGCAAAAAGGGGAGATAAAGACAGCAGTGTCTAATGGAGAAGATGGGGGAAAGGGGAAGGAATAAAAAGCACGGAGCCAACAAGGAGCTGACTGTGTGCATTTACCAAGCGTTTGTGATGTGCTTCCTGGGTGTCAGCTTCTGTGCCTTGCCTGGGTGTGCAGTGGTGAGCGAGACACACACCCTGGAGGGGCCCTGGGGAGGCAGACACGGCAACAGTGAACCTCACTGGACAGCCAGGCATGCCACCAAGTGCTGGGACTGAGGTTCTCTTCCTTCGGTGATTTGCTAATTGTCCCTGTAGGCAATTACATAGAGAAATGCCAGGCGAGGTGTCTGGGGTGGCAGCCTCATTGGAGTAAGGAGGTGGCCAGGCTCCCAAGGTGACATTTCTGAAGACCAGCCCTCATCTGAATTCGTAAGTTCTGAGATTTGTTTAAAAGTCAGTCTCATTACTTTATAATCCCATATCAGATTCAATCCTTACAGATGACAAATACGGGGACAACACAAAACTCTTCTGAGGCGGCGGTTAGCAATTTTGAGGCAGCAACTGTGGTTGAAATGGGAAGATTCTTTTGGATGTTTGGTGCCAGCTCAGAGCTAAAGGCCATGGGAGGTTGGACAGCATTCAGAATGGAGCTCTGGGACGCCGACACGGTGAAGTCACAGTGCAGTAAGGGATTAACCCATGAAATATTAACTGCTAACCAGTGCTGGCTCATGCATTTTGAAGGCAGGTCTGTCTTGGGATGTCTGGGATGCAGCAGGCTGAGCTGTTCAGGTGCTTGGGAGGGCAGAAGCAGGTGGCACTCCCCGAGGTCACACCCAACAGGGTGCTGTCAGCCACCGTCCAGGGACTTCACCGTGACGTGTCAGCCTGGTGTGGGCTGTGGGCGGGGCAGAGTTGAACTCTCTTCATTGGGTATGAATTTTACTCTACACACAGCATAAGATGTCAGGAAAGTTTCTTCTCATGAACTCTAATTGAATTTATTCTGAGCCCACATCCTGCCAGGCCAATGGAAAATACAATCTTAGTCACAATTGGGGCTCTTTTCCCCAACTCTGTGCCTTCCTTGACTTGTGAGTGGTGGCATCGTAAACAGCGCAGAGCACCAGCTGGCACCCTCTGGGCTCTAGTTTGCCGAGTGTGCCCAGGCTGTGAGCCCACGCAGCCCTCTGCAGCTGCGACGCTCTGTGCCACAGGCGCGTGGGGCCTTTGCCCAGATGGGGAGCCCTGGGTACAGGTCTAATCTCCTAAACTCGAGGCTCAGAGTCCTTTCCCTCTGAGGCCCGGCCCTGCCTGGGGCACACCAGGGAGTAGGAAATGGAACCCAGCAGGTCTCTGCCCTGCCAGTCTCGTACATCCTGCCCACCCTGTCCTGGGTCTGCTTGTGTTGGGCTGTGTCCCTCTGTGGTCCCATCCCCAGCCCTGGGTCTACTCGCCTTCTTTCCAGACAATACTTTCCTTCTTTGTTTTGTCTCTAGGATCACATACTTTTATTATTATTATTATTTACTCCTCACTGGAGGACATATTTATTGATGAGAGAGAGATGTGGGAGAGAAACATTGACTGGTTTCCTCCCATACTCCCCCAGTTGGGGACTGAACCTGAACCTTGGGTATGTGCCCTGACCAGGGACAGAACCCACAACCTTTTGGTGTATAGGACAACATTCCAACCAGCTGAACCATCCGGCCAAGGCAAGGATCACGCACTTTTTTAAAAAACCCAACATTTTTAACCCTGACCTGTGGACAGAAGAATGTTTTCTAGGACTCAGAATCCTACCCACTTCCTTGAGAAGAAAAAGAGGAAGAGATAGGACCTTTCTTCTTTCTGATTTTTTCTACAGAGGTAAGACTAAAATGCCATGTATAGCTATACATTTTTTCTCCCCCGCGCGCAGGCATTGAGTCTGGCCCATTCTGCACGGTGGCCAGGCAGACCTGACGGTGGCAGAGTGCAGAGCCAGAGCAAGGGTGGGGCTTGTGGACGAGGCTCGGGAAACTGCACGGGGCCTGGGGAAGTCGCTGGGGCAGACGGACTCCTTCTAAAAATGCAGAGGCCCACCAGGCGCTCTACGGTGGGTACCGGTGGTCGTTGACCAGCTGCGACTGGCTTATAAAGAATCCCACTGGAGTGAGTGGGGCTGAGTATCTTGGTCCAGGAGGAAACTGCTCCCACTGACAAGATGCGAGTGTGGCCCGTTCTAGTCAGTGGTCTTTTCGACAAACATTGACCTAGGACCTGCCCTGTGCCAGGTGACGCGCAGCATGTGGAGGGGTGGGACGAGGCAGGAAAATGTGCCACGCGGTGCATTTCAGCGGCAGGAGGACACCCAAGCACAGGTGGATCGCTGCGGACCACCCAGGCAGCACCTGGGGACCTGTCAGGAGAGACCCGGGGCAGCCACACAGACAGCCCCCCGGGGCAGATTCTCAGGACACCTTCGAGCATGGTTCTTTAACGCCGCTTCAGACTTGTCACTGTTGTCTTAGAGATAAGTTTTCTGAGTTGTGTTTCTTCAACTTTTGATTTGTTGTGATAAAACAGTTGCTCTCTTCCTTCCCAGTGGAGGAGAGGTTATTGTGGTCGTGAGGTCTGGAGCTCTTATCTCCTGATGCTTCTGAAACTGGAGGGTGGAGAGTGAGGGGCCCTTGTGCCCTCCCATACCACCCCCTAGACATCCTTGTCACATTCAGATGCAGACGGAGGGGGCTGAGGTGGGGGCCACCCTGTGTCCCCAGCACCGCCCAAGTGTGGCCCATTCTGCATGGCGGCCAGGCAGACCCTCCCTGGGTCACTGTGGCCACATCAGCCCTGGCTCCTCATTTCTTGGATCTGGCTTCCTAGGTCTGGGTGTGGGTTTGGCCTTTTTCACAGTTGTCTTGTCTTTTAAACTGAATCTCGCTGCGTTTTCTTTTTCCATCTGCCTCTGGGATACCAGCCTCTTCACGACGTAGTGAGAGTCCCCTCTTCCACGGACATATCTCCTCTTTCTCCTTCTCCAGCTCATCTTTCTTCTCCTCCTCCTCCTTTTCCTCTTTTTAATCTTCCTATTTACAGGGCGGGTCTCAAGGCTCATAAGATTCCTGACCACTGGGGAGCTCAGGTCTGCAGCCCGCCCAGAGTGGAGAAGCCAGGGTTTATCTATGCGTAGATGCTAGGAGAGGCTATATTTAACCCCACTGTATGTTACTGTGCTTAATTAACTGGTTTACATGATTTCTGAAAGGGTCTGGAAGTATAGAAATGTTTCGGCCTTGTAATTACCTGCCTCATTCAGTGTTCTATTTATATGTCATTTTCTCTTTTTGGTTAATTTATTTCGGAGAAATCAAACCCGGCCTCCCGAGGCCAGCCTCGGAGCGGGCTCTCCATCATGCGGGGAGCCAGGCTGAAGCAGGCAGGGGCCCCTCGGCTCCAGCTCCAGCGGCAGATGTGGAAGGCCAGAAGCACTCCTGTGGAGGCACCTCTAGAAATAAAGACACCGGGAGTTCTTGGGAAGCCTTAGACGTGTCAGGCGCCCGTCACCAAGGAGCGGCTGAAATGCGGGGCTCTGTCTGGGCCGCAGTGCGTCTGGGCCTCTTGCTTTCATTACTGGTGCCTTCCCGTCAGTGCCACGAAGTCGAGGCTGGTTCTGACACGTCTTCGTCCAGCTCAGTATCACAGCCGGGCGCTGGCCGTTTATGATGGGAAGCTGTCACGGAGCCAGGGATTCTGGTGCTTCCGGCCAAGTGGCCAGGCAGACACTCCAGGACCTTGTGCGTCAGAGAGGGGAGCAGTCCTGTGCGGCCAGGCCTGGAGTGACCCGTTACCCGTCGCTTCCTGGTCTGTGACAGCCATGGGATAAACCCCATTCCTTCTCCTCACTGGCTGACATGATGCCTCTGTGGCGCCGAAACTGACGGCCAGAGGGCATGTGGCCATCACTGTGTGTCACGACCCGCCACGCAGTAGGTACTTCGTAAATGTTCAAGCTTCTGGGCACGTACTTTCCACATCAGAGCAGCAAGTTTCTGGCTCCCCCTGTCATTCCCACGGACCCTGGGGATCTGGACTCCAAAACCGAGATTGGCCCAGTGAGTCCCAAATAGAAACAAAAAAGTTTTAAAAGTAAGTGTTTGACGCGCGTGTTAGATTACCGGCTCTTTCAGATGGTCTCACAGGGGAGCAGGGGCCCTGCCACCCCCCCACGGGGGCGATGCCAACCCAGAGAAGCGGTGAGTGGTAATGGCAGGAGGCAGCAGACCCACGACTGATTGGAGCATTTATTTCTGGGCACAGAAACAGCTGTCTCCTACGCAGCTCGTACCCCTCTCCTTAGGTCACGCACATTCCTTTGTTGTTCCCGTCGTGTTTGGATGACATATCAACACAGAGGTCGCACCTCGACCACTCGCCAGCCCCAGCGCCAGGACGGCGGCCCCTCGGGAGGCTGGCGCCCCCTGCGGGCGGCTCCCGCAGCAGAAGCAGCGGCTCAAACTCTTGACTCAAACAAGGCGATTAATTATGGATCTCATCCAGCCGCTCTATCCCGTCTCTCCCTGTCCCCAGTAATTAAGAGCTGACAAGGCAGCTGTTTTCAGTGAGATTTTTCACTGGGGAAATTCAAAGGTCTTTAGAAAAATCATTTGAAGACCCAGCTTAACACCCTGCCAGCAAAGCATAATAAATCCACTGGATTCTGGAATGTAAAATCATTTGAGAACGTATTAGAGAGGAACAAGTGTGTTACCGTGGTGAGAACACGGGGCTCTGAGGCAGAAGACATCGAATTTCGAGTCCTGGCGTCCCGAACACTGGTCCTGTCGTGTGGGGCAAGTCACTGAAACTCCTGGACTCTTTCTTTTCTGAGCTGATAATAAAGTACCCGGTAGCATTTAATGGAGGTGATTAATAGCTCCGACATCTTGAGCCCCTCCCCCTGCTGTGATATGTTGTTACATTTTGTTATCTGTCATCTTACACTAATCTACAAAAGATTTAAGCAAAATCTCAAATGTACACACACACACACAAACAGAGTTCAAGAAACGAGCATGAGCAGGTCAGAGTAAATGCAGGGAAACACCAGAGGCAGGAGCAAGACCGCTGCCCAGACTGCGCTGGGAGGCGTCTGTCCGTCTGTGTCTCACTGCTGCGCAACTGTGCCCTGTCCCTCTGGCCACCCCTGCGCTCCCCCGCCCCTCAGTCCAGTCACCGTTCCCACAAGCAGAAACACAGAAACTGTTGAGACTCAGACCAGTTCTGGCATTGCAAACAGACCTTTGCTATATGGACGTAAAAGTGAGGTCATCCTTTGAGAGAAGAGGGTGGCTGGGAGTCCGAAGTGGAAGTCCTGAAGGATGGATGGACGCAGGGCACAGAGTGTCCCAGAGGTCACACAGGCAGCCCCACCGTCCCACCCTGCGGGACTCCTCCAAGACGGAGCTTCCCCAGGCAGCAGGCAGAAGCTGGCGGAGCTGTGGAGGTGAGGCCGCTGGTCAGAGCAGCAGCTGTGGGGTACTGTGCGTGATGACGAGGCAGCAGCAGAAATGACCGAACGTCCAGGGATGCCACCCGGACAATGAATGACCAGGGCTGGGGCAGCCCTGCCCCTCCCTGCTTGTCAGGGTCTTCCCCCCCCCATCCCTGGGTTGGAGCCCAAACCCCCAATGTGAGGGTCTCTGAAGGCGGGTCCTTACATGGGAGGCAATCAGGTTTAGAGGGTGTCATGGGGGTGGAGCCCAGTTGGAGCATTAGTTTCTCGATAGGGGGAAGCAGAGGGACTGAGCTGTCCCTTTCCATGCTCACACAAAGAAGAGGGGACACAGCCTGAGGGTGGCCATCGGCCAGCCAGGAAGACGCCCTGGGCAGGCACGGGGTCTGACAGCACCTTGATCTCGGACTCCCAGACTCTCGCACGGTGAGAAGGAAGCCCCTCATCTGTGGTCTTTGTTGAAGCAGCCGAGTGGGCTGAGCCCCTGCTCCAGAACCCCAGACATGGGTGGCCCCGGTGGGAAGGCAGAAGAGCGAGGAGGGAGACACCTGGAGAGCCGGACTGCTCGGAGTCGGCTGGAGGCAAATTCCCCTTAGTCGGCAGAACCGAGGCTTGAGACAGAAAATGGCTGAGTTATGAAAACTGAAGAAAATTCCACATTTGAATACCTGCTTTTGTGCCCTGAGAAAGGAACACCTTGGTGAGGTGTTGGCACCTGGCTGCCGATACTGATGGGCACTGGGGTCAGCTAAGGCGCCTTGCTGTTCGGTCACCGTGCCTCCTCGAGTTTCCCGGCCCTCCGTCAACTGCGTCTGAGGGTGGGGAACATCAGGGCTCCATCACTCTGACCTGCTGGGAGCTCACGGGGCTGCCCCTCTGTCGTGGCATGCTGACATGGGAGGTAGGGGGCCCTACATGGAGAGCTCCTCCCAGCCTGCACCCAGGCCTCTTCTTCTCTTGGGTCAGTATTCTCATTGGCCTGGGGCTGGGGGAGGGGAGGGAGATTAGGCTGCGAGACTCCCAGTCTGGATACTCACCAGCTTGGTTGTCTCTGCTTCTCACCACACATCGCCATCCTTCAGCCTGTGGAGATGTCAGCTGGTCACACCAGGACAGGCTGGCCCTTTATTGGTTACTTCCAAATGGACTACTTATAGCAGAGGCTTCATGCTGTGATTCCTTTAGGGGATAGCATTATGCCCTAGGTACTGACATGCCAGGATTTTGAGACTTAAAAATGCCTCCTCTCTGCTCTAAGCCTCAGCAGTCGATTCTGCACTCAGAAGCTGAGCCTCAGCACTGTCTGTTGGTTTGTTTTCCTGCTATAACGGTGCTTCCCAGACGTAACGGATGGATGCTCCTAGTACAGTGTGAATGGAGAATAGCTAGAGTCGTCCAAAATATTATTTGGCCACAGATGCCTGTCATACGTCCTCAGTGACGTCTAGGAATAAGACATAAAGTTGTTTTTTTGTCTTCTGCAGCCCATGTTTCAGGATTAATCGTGTTTGAAGATGTAAGTTGCTTAGGCATAGCACGTCTTTTTCTGATCCGAGGTCCATAGGGATCCTATCAGGGACCCGTGCGGACGTGCACAGTGATGGAGTTCCTGGCACGCAGGAAACTCCGACAGTGGCCCAGCGCCCAGCTCTGTGCGGCACCAGCGGCGTCATCTTCCACGCGAGCCACTGACGTAACCGAGTGGACTCCACCCCGATCACCACACCTCAGGCCAATCGCTCAGGGTCTTGCCTCTGATGGTCTTATTTGACCCGACGGGAACGTTATGAACTCCCAGAGCATTTTTTCTCAAAATGCAGTGTGTTTTAACACCCGTGCCAGTATCCCACGGGTTGCTGTAAAAATGCAGATTTCTGGGTCCCACCTCTGACCAACTGAAGGGGATTCTCTGAGGGGAAGGCTCGGGACTCTGCATTTTCAACACGTCTCCTTGGTGACCATTATGTACACTCGATGGTCTGGGACAGGGGTTCTTCACCTTGTGTTGTGCCCTAGACATCTGCAGGCGGGGGAAGGCTGTTAGCCGGAATTCCGTGTTTAAATGCAGGGAATCAAATATTCAAGATTACAGAGAAACTGATTAGATTGAAAAACAATGACCGAAATATTCAACAAAAATAAATAAATTTCTAAGCCAATGCCTGAGCTTTGTCAGTAGCGCATTTATAAGAAGGCCTTGTAGCAGGTCTAACAGCCAAAAGCGTTCTGGAGAAATGATGAGCGTGAATGCCACTTTGAGGTGATTGCAACCCCTCTCATGTCACATGAGACAGAGTCTGTGATTTCTGCTGGTGGCAGAGTCAGAGCTTCTGGTATTCCTGGGCATGCGCGTTGTTGCCTACCTTCATCCTGAAAGGAAGTGAGTGAAAAGCTAAAGAGAAGTTTTTTCTCTTTACATTCCCAGACCGCTCCTCAGCCACAAACCACAGGTTAAGGATGGCTGTGTGGCGGGGTGGATGGAGTGCACGTGCTTTGGGACACCTTGCCCAAACAAATGTGGGTGTGTGCACTCAGGCACACACACAATTCTGTAACTCTGCCTGACACAAACTGAACAGAGACTATTTAAAATTACAGTCCTGGTAAGAATGAGCACCGCTCGCCCGTGTTGGCGTTAAAGGCAGAACCACGTGCATGGGCACCCTGCCAGGCCGAGGAGAGGGGCTGGGTTTACTAAGGAAGCTGAAGGGGTCTGTCGGGGGCTGGCTCCCTGGGCCTTGTCCTTTCGCACATCCTCTGGGAGCGCATCTGATCTATTCCAGGACACGCGTGGGGGTGGGAGAAGACCAGCTCTGCACGCGGAGCAGCACGGCCATCATGGCCGCCTGGAGCGATTTCCACGTGGGCGTCACCCTTTCATCTGCCCAGACCATAAAACCCCAATGATACAGCAGCGCTTTCTGAAGTGTGCCTCGCTACACACGTGCTCGGAGAAGGCGTTCCGTAAAAGATGTGTCCTTATGTTTTTTCAAAAAACGGCTCTGCAGTCGGAGCCGTCTCGGAGATTCTGCCCCTAAACATCTCCCAGCGGTTCCCAGTGTGTTGGCCCTGCCGGGAAGTTCATAGGTTCATAGGAAACCTGTTCGATTGGTTCATTGTGTGTCAGAGTCTCCTGGATGTCTTAAAGAAACACTGTTAAAATGCTCGTCACTCTCAGACGATGATTAAGCGGCTCTATGGTATGGCATTAACAAGAATCCCCTCGGGTGGACAGGCGCTGGTGAACTCATCCCTCGTAATAGGTGGTTTCTCCATAGACCTTGGATTAGTGTTCTGGGGCTGCTGCGACCCAGGGCCACGACCGGAGGCCCCGGTGCTGTCACAGCTCCGAAGGCGAGGCGTTGCAGGGCTGTGCTCTCTCCAAGTCTTCTTCCTCCCAGCTCCCAGGGGTGGCCGGCGGCCCTCGCCCTGCCTCAGCTTACACCTGCGTCACACTGACCTCTGTCACGCTGACCTCTGTCTTCTGTCATCACATGGGAGTCCCCGTGGGTGCCTCTCTGTTCTTCTTATAAGAACCCAGTCATATAGGATGGAGGGCCTGTCCTATTGCATGCAGTATGACCTCATCTTAATTGGTTAAACCTGTCTCCAAAGAAGGTCACAGGAACTGGGGTCAGGAATTCAACATACCTTTGGAGGGGCAACGTCAACTCCATCCAGAGGTACTTGGGGGTGAACCCTTGATCACACCTGGGATTGCTGCCCGCTGGAATGCTTGATTTTGAGCACGCAGCTGCCTGGTGAAGGGGCCACGACGCGCTGCTCACACACCCCCTTCCCTGATGATGGAAACATTCGCACCGTGGTGGAGAGGACTGAGGGCACTAGAAGGCCGAGGGATGCTTTCCTGTGAGGACAATTTTGGGGGGGGGGGTTAAAGTAGTTGATCTAAAGCCACTTTCATGGCTGGAATGAACTGCCAAACAGGGTCTGCTGGGGCCACGCCTCCTCTGGGCAGTCAGGGCTCCCAGCGGCAGAGAGAAGGGTGTTGGCTGCGTGTCCTCAGCCAAGGTGGCCTCCTGCCTGCACACCCATGAGCAGCAGCACTCCGCGCAGGTACATGTTCAAAAAAAAACAAGCCCCCAGCCCTGGCCGGCATGGCTCTGGTGGTTGGGTGTCCTCCCGCACACGGAAAGGTCAAGGGTTCGATTCCCAGTCGGGACACATGCCTGGGTTGCGGGTTCAGTCCCTGGTCGGGTTGCATACAAAAGGCACATGGCTGATGTTTCTCTTCACACACTGATGCTTCTCTCCCTCTCTTCCTCCCTCCCTTCCCTTCTCGCTAAAATCAACAAACATGTCTGGGGTGAGGATAAAAGAAGGAACAAGCCCCCAGACACACCTGGGCCTCAGTCCTTGAAACTGTTACCTGGGCTGAGAGGAGCTGAGCCCCTGATTCTTCTGAAACATTTCAATAGAGGCCGTTCTTCTCTGGGAGGCAGAGCGGCCCAGCAGAAAGGCAGCGCAGTGTTAAAACTCAGCCCCTGTCTCTAAGGTCTTTGCCCTTTCCGCCACTGAGCTGCATTTCTCTGAAAATAATACGGACTGTGAGGCTTCCATGAGCTGCTGTGGGTGAGAATGCCTGTGAATTATAAATTCAGAAAGAACAGGATCATTATGGAGGATGATCGGGCCAGCTTAAGTGTTGGTATTATTACTGAGGAGCAGAAAGCTGACAATCAGCCTTGGCTCTGGGCAACGTTATGGAGTCAAGTTCATGGCTGCCCGCCTGCCCACTTCCCGTCCTACAACCTTTCTCTCCCCAAATCTTACCTGCCCTTGCTAAATGCAGCACTGTGGTTGACCTGCTGATTTCGGTTTGTGTGGTTCTGGCTGTATAAAATGGAGCTGCTGATTTCAACAGCCCTGTTATTAAGGTCAGAGGAGAACTCTGGTTAGGAAATGGGAGGAACCAACTCCTTCCTGTAATCAGAGGCTGAGCTGTCAGCAGGGGCTGCAGTAAGGGGAGGCACCGGGCCAGAGTCCTGCTTGCCCTTGGAGAGAGCTGTCTTATGCCCCGCCCTGAGGATCCTTCTGGATTCTGGTGGAATGTGTCCCAGGGGAGCTGGAGACGGGGGGGGGGGGGGGGGGGGGGGGGGGGGGTGGGNGGGGGGGTGTGGTGGGAATGCTCGGCTTGGTCACCGAGGAGAGCAGCACCTTGGCTCAGGGGTACGTGCTTGGAGTTCACGTGGCCAATCCCTATCCAGTGGATGTGACATGAGAAGAGAGGGAAACTTGGTATCATACAAAATTTGAAGCCCTGGCCGGGTGTCTCAGCTGGTTGGAGCATCGTCCCAGGCACTCAAAGGCTGTGGGGTTGGCTTCCCTGTCTGGGTGCGTAGAGGAGGCAGCCGATCTCTCTCTCTCTCTTTCATCAGTAAAAATATATCCTCAGGTGAGGGTTAAAAAAACAAACTTGAAAACATCCAAAGGCAACCGTTGTCCCAAAGGCCTCCTCAGCAGGACTGCTCCACAGTCTGAATTTCCATCGCCCGGAGCCCTTCCTTTTGGGGTGAGATGTTGGTGGCAGGGTTTTCTACCAAAAGGAAGGTAGTTCTGGGGTGGGTGGGTGGGTGGGTGGGTTATGTCTTAATGTCTCTGATCCATAATATTTGGGATCAAGTTGTTGGCTTAAGAGCCTTGGGACCCTAACAATGAAGTTGTGAGCCCAGTGTGGTCCCTGTAACAGGGCCTTGGTGGGTGTTTATGGGGTTACCTCCAGATTCAAAGAGACAGTGATGTGTAAGGCCACAAGGGGATGCAGGGGGGATGGAATCCATGTGCAGTGCCACTTGGGGGCTTGATAATTTGGGGAAAAGAGGGGTTCGAGAATCCACAATGAGAATGCAACGTGATATAGAAGCCTTGAAGAGAGATTTGAGTTTGTGTTCTGATTCTGCCACTTACTGTGTGATTATATGCAGGCCATGTTCACCTGCTGGCCTTGGTTTTGCCAGCTGTGAAATGGGAGCTCTGGTACCTAACACCTCAGAGAATTGTGGTGAGAATAGGAAGTTATTGTGGCAGTGCAGTTTCTTTACAGACTCATCGCTATTGTTGTTATCGTTGTCGTCAAAGGCAGGATGCGCTCAGTGCTAGAACACCTCACTGCATGTTTGCCCGGAGTGACACGCAGCGATGCTGACTAGCTCTTGCCCCTGGGGGTGTGTGTGAATGTGTCACACAGGGCCTCTTAGTGCCCTGCACAGTGGGGACTCCAGGCTGGCCTGGAGTCCAGGGAGTGAGCTCCTTTCAAACCAACTCTAGCTGCTTCATGACCCTGACCCCGGAGACAGACACAGAGGAAGGTTGCTTGTTAGAGATACAGAGACCCACAGCCCAGAATGGCCACCTCTGTCCAAGTGAAGAGGGCAGCCAGCCATTGGCAAAGAGCCACGAGGGAAACCAACTTGGCAGGGCGGTGCGGTGCGGGGAGAGTAGAGGTGAAGGCTCAGCAGTGCTGAGGGCAGTGCTGTGGCTCAGCGCCAGGCCCAGTGGCAACCCGAATGGGTTCCAGCGCCAGGGATCCCAAACAAAGAGGGCCACGTCAGCCTGGCATGGGCAGGAGGCGATCTACGCAGACGTAGCTCTGCCTCACCCAGCGTTGGTCAGGCCCCCAGCTCCGGGTGGAGGGGCTGGATGCTGATACCAGGCCTGCTGTATGGCCCGGCAGTCACCTCTGGACTGGTCTGTGTGAAACGTCGACAGTTCCCCTCAGAGTAAGCATGAGCTCACCTGGGGCTAATCCATTGGTCATTCTCATGAGATCCCAAGTGCAAGAACTCTGTGAATCTGACCCAGCTGGATGTTACGGACTCTCAGACTCAAGATATTGGTGCCCCTGAAGGTGTCTAGGCCAGGTCAGGAGCTTCCCTTTAAGAACGCTGTCCTGGACTGACTTGTTTCTGCCCGAGAGAGCCACTTATCACATGATAATGGGGGTGCAAAGGGTGCAGCACCCAAGGACGACAAAGGAAATCTTAGCCCCAGCTGGGGAACTGGGGAGGCTTTGTAGAGGATGTGGCGCTTGAGATGGGTCTTCAGAAGACAGTGGGGTTTTGACACATAGGGATACGCTGAGGTTCAGAGAACGAGGCAGGGTCCTGGGGAGGTGAAGTGGGGTGGTTTGGAATGGGAGGTCCTGAGACTTGAGTGACAAGGGGAAGGAGCAGGCTGGTGGCCAAGGTTGGGAAGAAGAAGCAGGAAGGCTTGGTGGCAATTTTGTCCTCTAGTGGGAGAGCAGAGGTTGAGGCCTTGCCTCCTGGAGTGACAGGACTTAGAATCACAGGGAGGGGGGCTAATGGAGCCAGCGATCCCAGGGAAGGAGTCTGGGGCTTCCTGCCTTGGTCAGAGGCCTTGCATGGGACACAGACATGTCCCTGACCTCCCATGTGTCTTCTGAGACCCATCTTCACATGACGGCCCTGCGCCGCTAGTAAAACAGATCTGGTATCTTTCCTGGGTTGGCCAGAGGAAGCTCCTTATGCTTTGCCAATGCTGAGTTTGCTCACTTCTGCTCAGCAGATGGGGGTGAGCCGAAAGCATCTGCAACAATGGTGAGGAAGAGCTCTGTGCTGGTGGTCTCCGGTGCCCGGGGCTCACCTCCATCATGTGCCACTCACTCCCTGTGACTATCTCCCCTCTCTGTGTCCTCACCTGTCAGCAGAGAAGGCTGGACAGGGTGGCTGAGAAGAGGCCTTTCTATTCTGGAAGTCTGAGCATCTGTGTCCTATCTCCCTGGTGGCAAGGGCATACCTGACTGCCCCAAAGCATGACAAAGGCAGACTGCCTGCCCTGTGTGTGCATCCTCAGACACAGTATGCCTTGGGAACCAGGCTGTTATAAAAATAAAGCAAACAGCAGCTTGCTGGTCACCATCTAGATTGCTTGATTTCACTTGACCCTGAGTCTGCAGTTAAAGTTTTAGGAAGTACCACCTCCCCAAACTCCAGCAGAGGAAGGAGCTGGTGCAAAAATGGAAAGATGCTATGTGGGAAGAAAAGGTCTTTGTTGATGCCTTTGGACTTTGAGAATTAGAGGTCACACGGCCATGTCAGTCTGACCTCTGGAGCTGCACATTTCTGGGGCGAGTTGAGTCTTAAGTAAGTGGTGTGAGTCATCTTCCCTCCTTTGCATTTTCCCAATGAATTTGTCCCTCAAAGAAATTCTAGTGGCGGAAATGATTGCGTAATTGCAGCCCTGTCCTGCTGTCGTGATGTTTTCCAGCAGCTCTCACTATTTATTTCCCCTCAGTACCTGTTTACTGTACTGGAGAAAAGGCTGCTCAATAAAAATGTTGCTGAAGAAAAGTCCCTTCCAGGGAGCAAAAGCAATGCAGTCTGCATTGAGATTGTCCCTTGGGTGTCCCCACTTCTGAAGGTGCGACAGGCTGGGCCGTAATGGCTGGGCCGTAATGGCTGGGCCAGGAGCTGCCTCCACTAACAGCAGCCTTTGCCCCTTGCCTTCCCTCTCCCGCTTCCCACAGAGGCCAGGGTTGGCAACTGTGGATGGCCAAGTCGGAAGTCCACAGAAAACATCCCACTTCCTGGCATTCCCCAGGGGCTCTCTGACATGTCAAGGTCACCTTGAACAAAACACAGAGGGAGAAATCTATTTATTGCATTTGAGTCACCACTGTGATATCATCTGAATACCAATCTGACTCTATTAATTTGGACTGTGTAGGCACATCAAGCATCAGAAGACAGTCAACACGTCCAGCAACAGAGGCACGGGTGCTCAGACACAGATGCGCACGGGACACGCACGGATGCCAGTGTGCCCACCGGTCTAATGCGCCTGGGCAGAGGTGGAAGGTCCTACTGCTGGAACAAGTGGGTGTGGAGAGAGAGGGCTTTTTTTGGCAGTACTAATGAGTGTGACCTTTGGGTAGGATTCACGGGCTGCACAGAACGGAAGGGAACTCGAGACCCCAGCACCCCTCTCTGGAAAGCATGGCAGGCTTACACAATTAGGCATAATTATGCCTGGTCTTCTCTGATGTACTCCACGGAGGTGGAGTCCGGCTTTCCCTCCCACACCTTCCACAGCCCCTCTTCCTGGTGTACTGAGCTCCACGGGCCTCCTGCTGTCGTCCTGCGAGCCAGGCCTACAGGCCCCCTGAGAGGCTGAAAGCTTGCTTCCTGCACTACCTGGGTCCTCTCTATTCCCAGGGAAGGTGAATCTCTGCCTCCTGCCTGATGGGTCTTCATGGGGCTTCCTTATGACTCGAAGGTCCCTGTTGACAGAAGCCAGTGGGTTAGCTGGTGTTGTGGCCGTAATAGCACAGGGCTGGCTGGAGCCAGGACACTTGAGCACACGTCTCAGTGCTTCTCCTGACCTCAGTTTCTTCCTCTAAAGTGGGAGTAAGAAAGTCTCCCCAGGCTAGAGCACCGCTCGGGCTGTGCACCGAGCAGGTCGTGACTCGGGGAGGCATGGGCTTCTGTTGCTCACGGAGCTGTGCGGAGCAGGGGCCCTGCCTACTGCCTGCCTGCCTCACAGCCGGCGTGTATCACAGGAGACAAATGGCTATTTCCTGTCTATTGCTCCCTGCCATTGGCTGACTTTCCTAGAATGTGACCTCTGGCCAGCATAAACCCATCATCTCCTCTCAGTTGAATCCTCTCTCTTGCCTCTCCTGGTCAACCTGGGATCTGCTGTCTCCAAAAGCAGAGGAGAGGCAAAGACACCCCCAGTGCTGGTGGCTTTGCTGGGCTGACCTGGGAAAGTTACTGCACGTCATGGAAGGGCTGGAGGGAGGCAGCTTACAGAAAGCGAAGATGAACTTAATGCCAGGATGGAAAAGGCCACACAGGCTGCGGGAAAAACCAGCACGTCGTACCCGTCAGCCCACTCAATGGGCCCATCAAAGGCTCGTGCGCTGGCATACACTGCTGTCTGCGCAGTCCTCCCTGAGGCCTGGGACACAGGGGACAAATGAGACACTTAACTCATTGTCACCACTGGCTTCCACCTCACCCTTCGGTCACTCTTAGTGTCCCCCCAGCCCTTCTCCCATTGTCCACACAGGTGGTGCCCAGCTGGTCTGGCAGGGTGTGTGGAAGGGTATATGGGCAGTGCTGCACACAGGCCGGGCAGCGCCGGGGGTGACCACCGCTGCAGTGGGCCCCTAGTGAGCCCCACAGTGCTTGGAAAATGGGAGCTGGAGCACCCCAGGCACAGAAGAGGTCCTGCGGACATTCAGTGTTGGGAAAAAGAGTCTCCAGAAAGAGGGGAAAGCAATGCCCCCCGCCCCACAGGGCTGTGCAACAGAAGTGCTCCAGGGCTTCCGAAAAGGGTTAATTCCACAGCCCATTTCCAGAAACTTCGATTCAATAAATCTGGAGTGGGTCAATGAATCTGCATTAAAAAAATCAACATTTAATTTGGGGATAATTTTAAGTTTACAGAAAAGTTGCGAAGACAATTTGTATTTTAATCATTTTAATAGTGAAATATAAAGCACACAGAGATAAGCACCCAAACAGAAAGGGTACCTTGGTGATTTATGACAAGTGAACGCCGGTCTCATCACTACACGGTGGAGAAAGTGCACAGGCCGGTCACCCGAAGCCCCCCCGGAGGCCCTGCCTTTCCTTCCCACCCAAAGTTTTACTGCTTAAGCACGCACCACTAAAGACTGTGGTTTAATTTCTCATCCCTAAATACTTAGTATGATTCTGCCTCCTTCCGAACTTTCCATAGGTGGCCGCACGATGTGCTGGTTTCTCTCACTGGGTGAGGCCGGTCCCCGTTACTGTGCACAGCCGGCCTTCCCTCTCTGTCACTGTGCTGTCCACTGCAGGCACCACTAGGAACAACGGGCTGTTCAAATTGATCAAAGGGAAGGAAAGTGAAAAACTCAGTTCCTGTTTTGCACTACCCACACTTCAAGCGCTCAGCAGTCACACGTGACCAGTGGTCACTTCTTGGACACGGAAGACGTGAAAACTTGCGTCATCACAGAGAGCTTTGGGGGAGCTCTGCTCTCCAAGCACGATTTTCCGACTGCATCCGAAGTCACCCATTGGACTGTTGACGGACGTTTTGTTTATTTGCAGTGTTGGGCTATTGTGGAGAATGCTGCTGCGGATGTTTTGTAACGGCCTCTTGGTGCACGTGTTTGTGTTGGATGGACACCCAAGTGCAGAATTGAGGGCCATGGGTGTACCCATGTTTAGCTTTAGTAGGCCAGGCTACCCTGTTTTCTTAAGTGGTACACTAATTTATACTCCCACCAGCATCTCTTTTTAAATGTGTCCCAGGCAATTTTGACAATCAGCCAGTTGTGGAGTCATTGTTTGATTTCTCCAAGAAGGTAGATTTTGTCTCTCTACAAGAAAGAGCCTTCAAATGACTCAAATTGTGTAGCTGTAGAATAGACTCTCATGAGAAACACCTCCTTAGGTAGTGAGCGTCTTGTCTTTAGAGGTATTCAAGTGGATTCTACACAACTATTAGACACAATGGCACTAAAAAGAACCTCTAGACTTAGTAGAAAGCCTTCGTGACTGATGTAGAAGGTTCTTTCAGCTGGAACAGTCTCTGATTTCATGACTTCTCATGGCCACGTCTGGTGAGATACCTGCTGGACAGCGAAATTCTTCATGGTTAGGCAGCAGCACAGAGAAAGCGCTGGTGCTGGAGACCCAGATTAAACACAAATTGGACTGTTGGCCCCAGAATCATTGAGTCGGTTGTCTAGATGATCAATGAAGCACCTAGTGTTCACTTCACCCTGCTGTTCCCACCCACGCTCTTGGGCTAATGGGAATGATGGCTGCCTTGGTGACACCCTTGGCAGACATTTATAAGTCCTCCTTATTTCTTGTTTAATGGCTTTATTCAATACTTATCTATTATTGTAACTGTTTTAAATCATTTTGGGGAGCAGGTGCGGCCTAAATCATAACGCTGTGAAACGCCTTTTCTCCCCCGTTGCCCGGCAGTCTGTTTGCATCTGTTCCTGAGCTCTCTCTCCATCCTTTCCGCCGGTTCCCCCTGGACCTCCTGCCCATGAGGGGTGTGAATGTGACAGATTGATTCTGGGTCACAGACAACAGTCCTCAGCCTGGGCACTCAGGGGCTGCCCTTCGGGATGGAATGGGTTCCTTGTGACTCCCTTGAAGACTGATTGTTTCTTGTAAGAACGCTGTTAGGGGATTTGGGAAAAGGCCTTACATCTCCCCGGGCGGAGGTGAGTGATGAGGTTTCAAAGGGAAAATGAGAAGTGGGCAGATCTGATAACCTGAGCCGACGCGGGGCCCATGTGTGGCCGCCATCTCTGCTCTACTAATGAGGTGTGAGCGACGTTTGCCTCCGGGTCCCCGCTCAGGTCACTGACAGCCCTTTTGGTAAATTGGTTGTAAAACCCATGCAGTTAGGATCCCAGAAACCTGTGTGTGTGGCTACAGTTGGGCTCCCGAGTGGGACCACATCACGGTGCCCAGGGGTGGTGGCAGCTATCATTCAAGCTCAAATAGGCTTTGTCTGCCCGTTTTTGGATGGAAGGAGCCGGCGGGGACCTAAGAGAGGACCCCAGAGAGATCGCCGGGGAGCCTCAGCAGAGGCTGGAGCTCTTCTGGTTCCAGTGTTTTTTGTTTTTCTCTGTAACTACCTTGGGAGGTTGCGGAGAGAAGATGTGAGAGGGGACCCGAGGCATCAGCACGGTCAGCCTCCATGCCCAGGCTGCATTCTCGGTGGCTTTTAGCTTGTCACCCCTCTTTCTTGGCCCTAGGTTTCTCTGAAACTTCAGGAACAAAGACAATCAAAGGGCTGTGTCTGAAAAATGCCCTCTGTCCCAGGAGACATACGAGGCTTAATTAGCTGGTACCCACAGGACGTTCTGAAAATGAGAAATGCCTAGGATTATTATCTATCAAATGTCACATACAAATATGCTCATGTTCCCGTTATGAATGTGTGTGTTGCAGTCTTGCTCAACCAAGCGTGACCCGTTTGGTGGTTTTAATTACAAATATCAATAAAATCGGTTGATATTTGTGGGCACAGACCCTTCAGATCGGGGGAAGGAAGCTAATTGCATCGGACAGCGCTGTGATTGAACTCAGAGGGAGGCTGGTGCCCCTGCTAGCTGGGTGTGATGCTGACACTCCTGTCTCCCTGTGTTAATTAAATGTGATGAAATGATATTAACTTGTAAAAAGAGTCAGAGGCACGGCTGGTTTGCCTGCTGGATGGGGCTGAGCCGGGCCTGGGGTTTGGAGGGTGGACTCCAGGGCTCCCGTCCTTGGGAGAAACGATGTTTGCAGAGTGATTCTCAGTCTCGGCTACAAATAGCAGCACCTGAGGGGCTTTTCATGTCTGCTGGCCTGGACTGAACTGCCAGGGATTTGTCTGGGGTGGAATCTCCCAGGCTATTCTAATGACCGGGGGCACTGAGGACCATGTAGATGTGGTGTTTGAAGAAGTCCCTGCTGACCAATAAGACATTGAGCCGGCAGTGTGTCCGTGAGTCTTTTACTCTGAGCCTCAGCCTGCCTTCTTCAGTAGAAGTGAAGTCACGAAAGCTGTGGTGTGCACCTGTGATGCTAAAGTAAGGTCAAAGGAGAAAAAGCGCTTGGGACCTAGTGGGGTCTCAGGAAAATCCCTGTTGGTTGTGGCTGTCAGGCTCTCTTTACTACTAGAAACATGGCCATCAGTGTCTTTAAATTAATCACACAAGAGAGTCCATTCCAGAAATCTCAGGCCAATTCAGGGAATTCATCCTTAAAATTCTGTGACTCAAGAACCATTCCTGGTACCAAATCAGTATCAGTCAGGGTTCTCTGGAGAAACAGAACCAACAGGGTATCTATGTATGCATGTACATGTATATGTAAATGTACATGTATATGTACATGTATATCTATATCTCTACATCGATCTCTGTACCTATGTCATTTACCTATGTATATGTATGTATACACTCATGTGTATATATAAATACATATACAAATCCTCTTGATGTATATATATATGTGTGTGTGTGTGTGTGTGTGTGTGTATGAAGAGATTTATTATAAAGCATCAGCTCCTGTGCCTACAGAGGCTGAGACGTCCATGGTCTGCTGCGTGCAAACCGGAGATGCAGGAAGGCCTGTGGTGTAGTTCAAAGGCCTGACAGCCTGAGCACTGAGGGCAGGGGAATCAATGCTCCAGGTCAAAGTCAGGCACAGAGAGAGGGAGAGAGAGAGAAGATCCTCACCGACACACCCAAAGCAATGTCCACCCAGGCACCTGGCGCCTACAATGTCACCTTCACTTGCTAAGCACCAAGTGCGTGTGGGCCAGGATGAGCTTGGAAGGCCTCTCTCAGAGCATGGCCTTTCAGCTCTGATGTGTCTTGTGTCAAGGTCAACCCTCTTCCTGCTATGTAGTCCAGCGCTGGGGCAGCCCGTCCTAGCCTCGGATCGTAGCATCGTCGAGCAGGACTCTGCCGTGGGTGTTCATGTTTTGTCTTTTCGCAAGTCTTTGAACTTGGCACCACGGAAGCCCCTTCCACACTGTGTTTTCCAGAATCAGGCCTGGATTCCTCTCTACCAAATCCTTACCTGACTCCATTTCCCTTATCAACCTGCAGATCACCTCTCATTTGTCATCTGTATTAGCTTTTAATCTCCCATCAGTTTAGTGCTGGGGTTTAAGAGTAGGATTAGTGGGGGGGCTTTAATTGCATGATCCTCCACGGCCCCTTGAACATTCAATAAAAGTTTATGAAAAGATAACATCGCAAAAGGCTTTATTGCCCCAGACAGAGCAAAAGACAAGCGAGTACATGGTAGCTGTTTTTCAACTTCAAATAATCCGTGTTTGGACTTGATTAAATGAGGAAGTGAGTTTTCCCGTCTGCTCTCTCTTTCCCCTTCTCCTTCCTTGGGTCCTATTACCCTTTCCCGCCCTGTGTGAGCAAGAAGCCACATTCTGCCCTGCTCCCCTCCCCTCGCTCTGATTCTTTCTGACAGGAAGACTAATGAAAGCTGGGTGCTCCAGAAAATAACATTTATTTCACGCAGAAATATGCTGCACCACCGCCGAAGGCAGCCAAGGTGGTGCCTTGGTCGGGGAGGAGGCCAGTCCTCTGGAGGGGCCAGGTGGTCCACGAGGGAGGGGGCCAGAGAGTGCTCCCTGGCCGTGAACTCCCACCTACTTGAAATCCACCTTCCTCCAGGCTTCACCCCCCCCCTCCCCCCCCAGTTTGTGCCCTGTTGTGCCCTAGCATGAGTGTGGTGTGGACTGTGGAGTCGTTTGTGAGTTTATTCATGTATTAATTCAGCAAACACGTAATTGCGTGCATACTATGAGCCAGTGGCCATGCTACACATGGGAAGCTGTGGGAGCCCGCCAGGCCGCAGGGGACCAAGGACAGAGTCCCCCACTGTGAAAATGGTGGAGGGACTTGGTTTCTGGTCCCTGGAGCCGGCGGGTATCTTGACATCTTCCGGACCTTCTCCTTCTCAGCCTTGAAGGAAAGAACAAGATCTTGGCATATGCGTCATGTTCCAAGAAAGTGATAGTCATGAGGACACTGCTATCTTTGGGCTAATGTTCTCAGGATATGAGAACATCTTGCCCTCTTGATAGCTTTCGGGAGTGTACAAACTTTTGTAAAACAACATTGTTCTCAGGCCACTGCAGTTCTGCATATAAGCCAGCAGTTCCTTGAATAAAGTTGCCATTTGCCAGCAGAGCTTATGGTCCTCTCCATTCTTTAAGTCCCTCGCCTCACCTCGCGACCAGCCTTGCTGCCGCGGGCGTCGGCAGGAAGCATAAAGGTGAGTAAGGTCCCTTTCTGCCGTCAAGAGAAATGCCGTCTGGGGCAGATGCACAGTGTTTAAGGCAATTATTATTGGTTTTTTAATTTTTTTGTAGCCATGACCACAGTAGAAGGAAGGGATGCACCCAAACGGGCTTTGTTATGTGGATGCAGCAGTGTTTGGCTTGGGACCAAGGTGAGGAAGGGTTCTGCACCGTGAGGAGTGTGGAGTTTCTGACGGGATCCCAGTGGGCATCAGGGATTGGGGAGCAGGGGAGGAGAAGTGAGGGGAGGGGCTCCCCCCCCCGGTGGGTGGTGATCTGTGGACTACCTCGGGAAGATGCAGTGGAGATTTCCTGGTGGGGACGGCCTAAGGGCACTTAAACAGCAGTCACTACTCACAAACACTTTGTGTGGCTATTTAAGTTTTTATTCATTCATTCGCTCAGTACAAGGCGAAGTCCGCTGTTGCTGGTGGGCGAGAGGATGTGGCTTCCTGGGTGTGCACAGAAACCTGCAGCTGGGTCTGTGGATTTCTCCTGGCTATGCACTGGGCTCAGGCTGACCTTAGACTCCAGAAGACCCCTGGTGATGAGTCACTTATACAGCTTTTATGAATACAAGGTCTGGTAACAGCAGTGGCAGGCATCACGGGCCCACCTGGGGCAGGGGTGGGTTGGGGTGTGCTGGGTGTCCAAAGGTCTCCACAGAGGGCCCAGGCTAGGTGAGGCCCTGAAGGATGGGTAAGAGCTTGCTAGACGAATGGGATGGAGATAGGGTTGGGGGGCAGGGCATGGGAGTTGGGGTGGCAGTGCTGTCACATGAGACTTGGATGCCAAACGAAGGAGCTGATGGTGACAGCTAGTGGAGGGTCCCTGAAGGGTGTGCTCCCAGCAGGGTCGGAAGAATGCTTCATTTCAGAGCTCGGGTCCTGGCTCAGCGTGGAGCGTGGGTCCAAGGAGGGGTGATGCTAGAGTCAGGTGCCCCGAGGTGACGTGGGCGGTCACCATGCAGATGGGGTGAGGGTGTGCTGGAGGCATGCTTCCAGTGTGGAACAGGAAGGCTCTGAAACCGCTGAGTGTGGGCTGGGCACGGAGGAAGAAGTCCAAATCCCCACAGGCTCTGCCTGGGGTTCTGGGTGTGGAGCTGGGCCCGCTCTGGGAGAGGGTGTCTGAAGAGACGGTTCGGTTTGGGTTCTGTGGGATCCAGTGTCTGTTAAGTAGGTGTTAGGTAGGCAGTTGTGCTTGAAGCCATGTGAGTGGACGGGATGACCCAGGGAGAATGTTTAGTGTGGTAACAAGCAAGAGAGGAGAGAGGAAGGAGGATGAGGGGGAAGGGAAGGAGAGAGGAAAAGTGACCCATGCGTTCCTGATCTCTTTCCTGACAAAGTCCTAGGTCCCGGCCTGCTTCCACCCACCTGCAGCTGGGGACCTTTAAAAGATGTTAACCATGGGCAGCAGGGGAGACGACTCTGCGTCGTTGACGGACATGTGCGGGTGGGGTCTGGGGGTCCAGCCCTTGGTGGCTGGCCCAGTGGGCTGCCACTCCTTGAGCTGAGCCCCATGGCCACACAGTGCCCATGTGTGGCTCGATGTGAGACTAATTTGGTTTGGGAGCCAAATGTTTGATTGGAACTGTTACAGGGGGTGGATCTGAGCTTTGGGGAGCGGGAAGCCCACACGACCTTCTAAGGAAGAGACCCCGGAGCTGTGCCCGGGAAGTTGGATGCCGGTCTTTCGAAGGGGCCATAAAGTAAACCCTCAGAGGGCTCTGAGGCTTGAGCTTCATCAGTTTCATGACAAGTTTCCTTTTGTTTGTGAGATTTGAGAGAGTGCAGGAGAGGCACACGTGTGTGTTGTGTGTGTGCACATGCACGTGTGTGCGTGTACTGCACGAATTTGTGAGGGTGAACTAGAAGAAGCGGGAGCTCAGGCCTCGGAGCTATTTGTACCTTGTCCCACCTGGCCGGGGTCTCCCGTGGAGAGGGATCCTAAGAACATGCACTGGAGGTCACCTGTCCTTTAAGATCGGGAGAAGATTGCCATGAACTCCTGTTCCGTATTCAGGGAGGATCCCAATGCTGTCCCCAAGATTTCTGTAGTTCCTGAACTTGTGTTGCCACCAAATTAGCCGTGGACCCTCTCAACGTCCCTGCCCATCCCCTTTCTGAGCTCGTTATGCATGCTCACATGCATTTACTCTCATCCACAAGGCCCTGAGGGGTGGGGCAGACTTGACTGAATACAGAACGGCTACACCGAAGTCACACCGACAATTTAAAATGGAACGCTAGCTGTCATGAATATTCAGTCCTGCTGCCACCTCACCTGGCCTTCCCCTCTTTCTCCCTGCTCCACCTTCTCCACTTTGCCCTTCCCTTCCCCCTAAGCTGTTCCTTGCAGTTTAACAAACCCTCTGGCCCTTGTTAACCAGTGCCCTCTGGGGCTCACCTTCCAAGCCAAGTGTGTTAACGGACTGCTGCCTTAGAACAAACTGCCCCCCACTTCTACATCTTACACAACAACCGTCCCTTACTTCTGGTGAGTCTGTGGGTGGTCCTGCTGACCTTGGTCTTGGTGGGGCGTGTTCTTGTGTGGGCCATTAGCTGGCCTTGGGGATGTCTGCTCCAGGATGGCGTTGGCTGGGATGACTCAGCCTCTTCCGGCAGGCTAGTCCTGGCGTGTTGTCTGGGGGGCGGTAAGACAGAAAGAGGCGGTGAAAATGTGTGCGCACATTTTTCCAGGCCTCTGTTGACATCACGCCTGCTGGCCTGCCGTTCCCGTGGCCCAGCCCAGAGTCAGCATGGGAAGCACCGCGGAGAGGCACGCCCACCCCCGCGAGGCCACAGTGCTGGGGCCGTCCGTGCCATCCTCACACATACCATGTCCTTCAGGGGGTATTGTCCTGGCAAAGACGGTTCCCTCTCTAAGAGGCATCCTGGTTCCAGCTGTTCACACAATAATTTGCTTCCTTTTGCCACATCTGGTTCCTGCTTTGCATCTTATTAAGCGGCAAAATAGCCCAGGGTATGACATTTTATAGGGACTTAAGCACTTCCACATGAAAGGGAAATTTTGGTACGTTTTTTATTTATTTTCTTAAATCTTATTGGCAGATCTAACCTCTATTTTCAGAGGCCCGCTTCCGTTCTGATGGAGGGTTGAGCAGAGGATGGGGAGAGAATGAAAGCGTCTCTGCCCGTCCTTCGGGTTCCTTGGCCAAAACGGGGAACCAAGGCTGCGAGGGGAGTGCCGATGGCTCTGAACATGACACGCCCACGCCACACACGCTCCCCCAGTTAGCTCGAGGGCACACGGGGCACCCATGGTCAGGGCAGGGCCCTGGGGAGGTCTTTAGAAGGGCCTGTTTTGAGAGTCGGGTGGGTGAGAGGCAAGGTTTCTTCCTCACTATTCCCACTCCACGGGGAAGGTGTGAGACCGGGCAGGTGGCTCTGCTCCACACCTCTCCTTTCCTCACACGCTTCTTTCTCAGATGTAGGGGTGTGTGTGTGTGTGTGTGTGTGAGAGAGAGAGAGAGAGAGAGGGAGAGAGAGGGAGAGAGAGAAAGAGAGGGGGGGGGAGAGAGAGAGAGAAGATGGTGTGTGTATACTCACAGCTCTACACACACATCACCACACCTCGGGGCCCTCTGCTGAGGAAGCTGCGGCTTAGACACTGCTATGCTCTGCTGTGTATTAAGCCAGATAATAAAGGATTTGATTAGGGGTTTTCAGAGCAAGTCCCTGACATTAGGGAGAGGTGAATGTGGGCTGATTGAAGCCCCATTCACCCCCTTCCTGCTGAGCAGGGAAAGGTGGGCTGTGGATGGCCCAGCACCTGCATTTTGCAGCGCGAGTCCCAGGATAAAGTCTCCCCCTCGCTCCTCCTCCCGACTCCCCGGGGCCCTCGGGGCTGGTTAAATTTAGTGTTCTGGTGTATCCAAATCCATGCGATTTCTTCCAGGACTGCGACTCCAAATGTCACCTCACTGCACAATCGCTAACACATCGTGCTGCTGATGGTGATTGCTCAGAGCTGTGTGGTTGGGAGGAGGGGGAGGAGGAAGGAAAGGAGGTTTGGAGGGAGGCTGAGTGGGCTCGCTTCTCCCCCAGTGCCCCGGTGGAGTCAACAGGAAATGGCCCCCTAAGCCCCCCTTGTCTGGCTGCAGCGCCTCTGCACCAATCTGTAGGAAAAGTGGGCATGGAGCTGGAGGTGGGGTGCTCCTTTATGGTCAACCCTCTCCTCCCCCCACCAACTCTAAGAACAGGTCCACTTGGAGTTCAGTAGGACCGTGGGCAGACTTGGGTGTTCTCCTGAGAGGTGTCCCCTGGGCTCAGTGGGGACAGGGGACAGCGTGGCACAGTATAAACAGCCATGAAGGGAAGCAACCTGGGCATTCACCTGGGTTCAGGCACCAGTTAGCTGGGTGACCAGGGGCTAATCCCTGGTTTTTCTTATCCTGTTAAATGGGGGTAAGATCTCTGCTCTGCCTGCTTTGTAGGGAGGTTGCGAGGGTTACATGAGATGCATGAGATGCATGAGATGCATGAAAACCCTTAGAGACCCCTCTGGGCCCTATCGGTAAAAGGGAGACAGGCCACCACCCAGATGAAGCTGCGCAGACATTCCCAAACCCAGGGAGGCAGCAGGGCCTCAGCTCTGGGACCAGACTTCTGGGAGGAAATGCAGCACCCCGCTCCCGCCCGCCCCCCCCCCCACCCCGGCCTGGCCGTGGACCTCAGGGAAGTCCCCATAGCCTTGCCCCGCCTCAGCTTTTGTAATCTGGAAAATGGGAGAATGGCCACGCCGACCTCACAGGGTCCTTGTGAGGTTTAAGTGCAATGCCGTGTCTGAGTGCTCAGTCAGGGCCTAGGGAAGTGTAAGCCACAGACACTCACCATTGGCTGCTCCACGTCTTTCGTGGGTGTCCTGCCTGGTTGTCCAGACACATTTTTATGTGATGACTCTGGGAATGCGAATGGGCACACGCAAAGTTTCTAGCCCCATGGGGGGCACGTGGTTGGTTTTCTGTCTTCTTTCCTTCACACTCCCCTCCTCATCCTCCTAGGGCCTGGCCTCCTGACTCTGCATTTCCAGAGGAGGAAGAACTCCCGGAGACCCTGCTGGAAAACGCTGGCCAGTGCCCTGCTGCCAGGACCCGCCCCACAGCCCCGTGCTCTCAGGCCCCCCCGAAGACTTCTCCTCCGTGCTCTTTGGGCTGCACGAGGAAGGAGCCCCATGAAGAGCACACGGCAGCCGTCCTCCTCCACGCACAGAGCTTGAAAGAATTTGCCGCCCCCCCCCCCCCCGTGCTCAGTTTCCCCATCTGTTAAATGAGACTGTCTCCAGGATCCTTCCAGCAAGTTATGTCACCTTTGACCTTGTTTTCCCCACACATGACAAGCCTGACTCCTTTCGGTGCTGGATCCCTGGCTGTTTTGTTTCTTTTCTCTTTGTGTCTCTCTCTTGAACATGCCAAGTGGTTATGCCATTTCTGAGAACGCCGTAAAATGCATCCTGGGGAGGAGACAGGGAATAACTCACACAGGCAAAAATCCGCCGTGTTCACATGGATGCTTCGGGCAGTCAGCCATGATGGGAAATGAAACGTGTGGAGAAGCACAGGGTGAATAAAGAGGGTGTTAGTGAAATGATGGGCCTTTTATCACTTGTGTCTGCACGTGACGTGGTGGCTGTCAGCCGGCAGCTGCAGCGTGTCCCCGGAGTGGCTTTTGCCCCAGAGGTCTTACTTGCAGACTGCGTTTTGACATGGAAGACCCCATGGCTATTCACCAAAGGATACCTCGGAGCTCTGCTCAGCCCCACTGAGAATAAAGCAAGGAGTGGGGAGGGCAGGCCCCATGGCAGGAGGGGTTCAGATCCGCCTTCGGGAGGTAGAAGGTGCTAGACACTGGGCAGAGCCTTCTCTGCTGACTGCTAGACTGGAAAGGGCTCTCAAAACCCAGTCCGCACGACCTCAGGCTGCTCTGTTTGGTGTCAGGATGGTTTAGTACAAGCTCCAGGGGTGAGATCCAAGAACTGGGTTCAAGTTCAGCTCGGATCCCCACCAGCCGTGCCATCAGACGAGATGGCCGTGCTGAGTCGGCCCACCTTCGGCTCCCAGGGGCCGCTAATTCAGGTGCGCTTTGCGGATAGAACCCTGCCTATAGAGTTTTCACCCTAGGTATTTTTTAAAGATTAAAGCCTTTATTATTTTTTAGAGAAGTTTTAGGTTTAGAGGAAAATTAAGTCGAAAGTACAATGACTTTCCGTATATTCCCTGTCCTTCTTCAGTTTTCTCTGTCAACATTCTGCAGCGGGGTGGTGCGCCTGTTACGATGAAGGAGCCGATGTCGGTACGTTCTCACTCCCTGAAGTCCCCAGTGCGTGGCAGCGTCCCCCCCTGGAGTTGTGCCTTCCCTGGGTTTGGACAGATGTGTCCGCCAGGGCAGCATCCCACAGTGTGATGGTTGCACCGTGCAGGAAGGGGCTTTGGCTACGTCAGCCGGCGTCTTGTCCGTGCCAGGCAAGGTTCTAGGCACTGGGCACGCCGCAGGGAGCGGAGAGACCAAAGTCCCCCCGCTCTGGGCTTCCATCACAATGACGTGCAGGAATGCCAACAACAACAATAAATGAACACACGCTTTGCATTTTCTCTTTCAGAAGGCAGAGGAGTGCCATCCTATTTAGAAAAATGTCCACCCTGAACACTAGAAAGGAAATGAATTTGGGGCCAAGAGGGTGCACCGGAAGCATCACATAACATTGAAGGTGCCAACACAGAGGCAGCGAAGGCTTTCTTAGGGGTCCCGCGGGGCGCAGGGGGACCACGGGAGCCGAGCTCCTCTGGGGGCCACAGCCTGGTGCATCAGGCCTGGTGCCCGGCAGGCTCCCCAGCAGCCTTTAGGGTCACAGGGCTCCCAATTTCCAGTTGTCTGAGGTGGAGGGGGCCTCTCGGGAGACCTTCCTTCCGCTCTAAACCAAACTTCCAAGCAGGAGGCCCTGGTCCCTTGGTGGAGCAGTGTCCACAGCAAGTGGGCTACAGACAGAACCCGTGGCAACAGCACACTTGGAGCTGTGGGGCTCCGGCCCACCGCTGGTCTGCCCGTCGTGCTCCAGGGAGATGATCACACCCACCTGAAGGCTGAGTCATTTCACCAGATTAAGAGTTGAGTGTAAGGAGCAAAAAGAGTCTGGGAAGGTGAGGAGATGTTTATCGGTCTGTGAGCTGGTGAACTCTTTCTTCGCTGCTGAGTGGTTTGGAAATGGCTTTCTTCACAATGGAGTGAGATAATTTCTTTCTTTCTTTCTTTTTTTTTTTTACCCTGAAAACTTCCTGGGAGTGACCTGGGCTCCATCAGCAAAGGCAGGGGAAAAGCTTTGGATTACAGACGGGCTGTCCTGCAAGACTCGAGGGTCATTGCAGGGTCTCTGGGCACCCATGGGGCTGTCCCTGAGGATGGGGCAAGGACAGGCAGGACAACGGTGAATGTCACATCTGGCACAACCTCAGCGCTCCTCTGGCCACTTGGGGACCTGGTGGAGCCCTATATGGCAGGTCTAGGGGAGACCAGGGCTGTTTACGTCTACGAGTGCCCACACGAGGGGCACAAGCATCAGAGTAACCTCTGGTAGTTTACAGAGAAGTGAAAGAGGGAGGGGGTGTGGCTGGACCAGAGTCACCCAGCTGGGAGGCGGAGGAACTTGGACAGGACCCCAGGCGCCCAGAATGGCAGCTGTGCCTTTGTGATGCCTCATCTTTTTGAAGACCAGGAGGGGATGCCCGCTCGCCAGCAGGCTCTGGAAGTCCTTAAAGGTCATCTTTCCTGAACAAGGTCCATTTGCTTTTTTCTGTTTAATCACTCAATTACAAATATGTATACATCTCTCTATATACCCAACATTATGGAGGCTTATAGGAGGAACAAGTAGTGTATGAGCTAAAAGGAAGGATGCAGCTTTTATACATAAAACAAATAGAGTAAATTAGACTCTGAGATGCTAGCATGTCATAGGCTCTGAATTCTCCCTGAGTCCAAAGGGGAGAAAGAGTGCTTTGGGTCCTAATGGTCAAGGAAAGCTTCTTGGAGGAGGAGGTGTGCTCAAACTGGGCTTCGAGGGATGCATAGGATCTGAAGGGGTGGAGGGCATAGGCAGGTGGGCTCCAAAGCTGCTGTCTGTCACTTACGCCTCCCCTTTCACTGTTGGGCCCTCCCCGCCAATCACTCTCCATCTCTTCTCTGTTGGTGTCTTCTTCCTTTCACTACTTTTCTTAGCCCTCTTTCCCCTGCTGTGCTCTCTTCCTTTGCTCCCTTTTCCTCTTAATACCAGAATATAAGCAGAAAATGAGGGATTTATCATCCAATACCTTTCCTTACCTGTTTAGCTTAGCAACCCTGTGAGAAAGGAAGCACGATGTGTGATGCCCATTTAACAGATATGACCAGTGAGGCTCCTATTAGGGGGCTTTCTTGGGGTGTGCAGCTCTCATAGTTAGAACTGGGACAACCTTGGGCAAACAAGATGAGTTGCCCTCTCCCCACTCCCCAGTTTTGTCTTTATTTGCCAGTGCCTTGGGCAGGCTGTGTCTGGGCCTATGGGTCAGGCTCAGTGGGCCACATGCTGGACCAGCCCAGTCCGCTTCCTTTCCCTTCAGGGTGGGGCTCTAGCCATACAGCATGGAGACTGGGCACAGGACAGGGAGGCCATGGGACTCTGAGCCTGTCCGCAAGCACGCGTGGGACAGGGCGCTTCTGCACCTGGACCCTGCCCATTCCTGGGGTGTCCTTCCCCTTGAATCTGAGCAACCCAGCTCTTCCCCTTTCCTCATGTTGGCTGAACACTCAGCCTTCCGGAGCGATGCAGTTTCTCCTCTTTGTTGTCACTATACAAGTGCCTCCCTCCTCGTATTAACAGGACAACTCCAAGTGTAAGTCTGTCCTGTTAAAACGACTCAGATGTGGGCACTGAAAAGTAATGGAGGGACTATGCAAGTGACCGATGGATGTCCGAGATGGACGCAGGTCTTCGAAGCCTGTTTCTGGCAGGGCTCCCTGAGCCCTCGGAGCTGCCCTCTGGCTCAGAGCCCGTTTGGCCTGTTTCTGGTTTCACTACTTGCGGTCTTCCTCAGCCACAGCCCCCTGAGTCTTGCTTGCAAATGTGGACATAGATTTGAAAGCAATGAGAAACCCCACTTCCCTGCCCTTCACTGGGACAGACCCACGGGGGGAATTGCTCAGGCTGAAGACAGAAAATTTGAGTCCCAGCTCTGCAGCTCAGTGCCTGTCTGAACTTAGACAAGTCGTTTCCTCTCCCTGGGGCTCTGATTCCTCATCTTAAAGTAGAGAATTGAACTTGGTGCTTCCCTAACTTCAGTCCAGCTCCAGGAGTCTCCGCTTTGGCAGGAAGGCACATGGCTCCTGGTTAACATGCCAGGCATGGACTTCCTTGGGCAGGTGGGTTGGCAGTGAGAGCTGGGCTGGAGTGGGTGGGGGACAGGGAGCACTGTGAGGGCCGTGGGGCGAGGGGCTGCGGACGCTCCATCTGGCAAAGCGCTCAGCAGTGGGAGAGTGGGAAGCAAGGACAGCTCTTTTGGTGGGACAGGGCTGTCACGTGCAGGGGCTGAGGCTCTGATGCCTGAGTCATGCCCCAGTGCAGCTCCGTGGGAGCACCGGACACTGAGGAGTCTGAAGCGTTTTCACAGAGGTGACCCTGTGTCCTGATTAGTGACTGACGGAGGGGACAGCTCATCCTGGCTTTAATGATGAGAGATTCAGGATGCGCATGTGTTAAGGTGCAGAGGGCGGACCACAAGCCTTCGGCGTGGGCCCTGCTCCAGTCCCTCTTTGCCGGCGAGGTGGCCAATCACGGAGTGCACAGCAATGATGGCGTCACCACGTATGGAAAAGGACTTCCGCCGAGAGTGGTCGAAGTGGTACGAGTTGATGTTGAAAAGTGTAGGCTTCAGTGATGCGGAAACAGCCCACACAGAATCCTGCTCTGATTTCAGTCGAAGAGGCATTCATGAGGCACCACTGTGGATGCGCGTCGCCCTCAGTCCCCCTCTGGATCACCGAGACGGGGGCACAACACACACACACACACACACACACACACACGCACCGTAAATCACGCATTCAGGGACACACAATGGGGGGCAATTTGACCCAAAGTGAAGAAATGTGCCCACCCTCCTTCGCTTCCCCTGGACGTGGTCTCAGCAAGGGCAGTGGGCTGCATCTTGCAATCAGGTGTGGGCCTGTGAGGAAGAGGATGATAAGACAGTGGCTGAGGGGAATGATTGCTGATCAGGGAACAGGCAGCCCACTCACAGGTCCATGCGTTGTTATTCCCATTGTCCGAGCTGCGGGACCTGAGGAACCAATCCATGCGCAGGCCTGAGGCTGACGTCCAGGTGGACGCCTTCCTCCCCTGCCTTGTAGAGACATGGACTTCTGCTTGGGGCTTGGTCAAAATTTGAGTCCTTGGGCCACTGTTTCCTTACCTTCCTTCCTTCCTTCCCCCTTCTCATCTTCCTTCCACATTTCTTGAGTGTCTACTGATCCCAATCGGCATGCACGGTTCTAGAGTTGGAGAAAGAAGAAATGATGGCCTAGGGGATGGAAAGTCCAGGCAGGGATGGTGTGGGCAGGAGGGTGCGGGCATGGACAAGAGTGGAAACGCACTTATCAGCTCATTTCCTTCCGAGAGAGAATGAAGGTTATGTTAGAAGGGGAACGTGGACTTCCTGTAACAGGTAGGTAGAGACAGAACGTGGATGGACGATGGGTGGGGGGTGGGGGTGGGAAAATATACAAGGATTTTAACAGCTTTGAAACTCAGCTCATGCTGGGCCTGGTGCAGCCTCCTCTGTGACCCTCTTTGTGGAACTGTTTCCTTCCAAAGATACGGGGACCTGATGCCTCGGAGGAGTTTGGGCCATGGACCCGGCCGATAGAGACAGTGCTCACGAGCAGGCAGGAGGGAGGTGGCAGGGCTGTGCTCAGAGAGGAACTGGGTTGAAACGATAAACTTTTCATGCGAGACAAGGTGACAAAGGAAGAGCACTTGGCTCCTGAGGCCCAAGGCTGTGGATCCAAGGCAACCTTTCTGGGAAGCACCAGCACCTCTCATCAGCCAGTTAATTCACGGATGTTTCTTCAATGCAGGGCGGAAGCAGGTTGGGACTTAAGTGCGGGGAAGGGAGTGGAGGAGCAGAACTCGGGCCCACCTGCAGGGCCCTGCAGTCTGACAGGGGTGAGGAGGCTGGTGTGTCTCCAGGTGTGGGCTCTGCTGTGTGCCCGGTGGGCAGCGCCCAGATGGGATAAGTGGGAGTGGGGGTGGACACTGAAGAGAGGGCGGAACTGGGCTGGTAGTGGAGAGAATATTTGTGTCAAGTTTCTGAGAAAGCAGTTCCTATACCCCATGGGCTCTGGGAGCGGGGAGGCTGAGGGGATGATGGGCAGAGGTGGGAGGAGGGGGTCTGGGGAACTGTGCCTCCCTCCAGGGCCAGTTATGAGGCCCAGGGCTCACTGCCCGATGTCCAGTGAGGATGGAGTGGGTCCACATAGGGATGAGAGATTGGGAAATGTTCTTGGGGTCTCGGGAGGGAAGTCTAGTCTGGTGGTAACAATAAGCCTTGTTTTGTGAAGATGCCCAGGAGAGATTCCTGTCCCTCTGTTTCCATGTCACCAGAATGGCAGGACGGGCCTGGCGAAGGCCTGGGGAAGCTCATGGCCCTGGTGGAGAGGCAGTATCCATGCCTCAGTTGCCGGGTCTGTCCCTCTGCCCCTCTCCTAAGTCCGTGTCTGCTTTGTGCTCTGTTGGCTGGTCTGTAGGTCCGTCTTCACAGGCCTGTCTTTCTCCCACTCACTGCTCACTTTCTATTTTGGACTGTCGTCTCTCTCCCTGCCCGCCCCCCGCCCCCTCCTCTCCAGGCTCTTTCCCAGGTTTTGTTCAGTGCACCCTGTCCCTCGTCCTTGAGGTGTGACCCTGCACCTCCTTGGTGTTCAGTCCTGCTTGTTTCAGTAATGATGCTCACAGGAAATAGAAAGGGCTGCCAGTGTCCTCTTTTCCTGTCTGGAAGGATACACAGGGATCTGCCGGGACCGGGGGTGGAAGTGGCTCCTGCACCAAAGTTCTGGGCATCAGGAAGGGAGCTGGTGGGCAGCAGCTGGGTGCCTTACAGCAGGTGGGTGCTGGCGACGTCAGGTAGATGCTGATTCCTTGGTGCTGGGCAGGCAGGACACAAGGGGGTGCAGACATGGGCTGGAAGGTAGGAGAGGAATGGGGGTGTGTCTCTTCTCTGTATAATAGCCTTTCTGACAAGGAGCTGCTGTTTCCCCCTCCACTGGAAAGCTTTTAAGAGCACTGGAAAGGACAGGCAATTACAGGAAGGTTAGGTGCGCCTGATTGGCTGTTGTTACAAATCACTCATTGTCATACATGGGTTTGCAGAGGAGGCCATTGGGGGACTGACTGCTGTTTAGGGTAAGTGATTTCTGTTTAGAGGAAATGAGCAGATGGAGGCTTGACTGGCACTCATTGCCCTCTCTGCCTGTTTGCTGTTGTGTTGATGGTTTTTCTGGGCAAGGAGGGGCTATTTGAGATGATCCCAGGATGGATGGATGGAGAGGGGCTAGAGATCAGCCCGCTCAGCCCACCCCGCCTCACCCTAAACCCCATATTGACCTGATGGGGAAACAGCCTTCAGGGCAGAGAGGAGACTGGTGCAGCCTCACACAGAAGGCTGGGGGAGGTGTTGGACCAGAGCTCACGTCCACACCCCAGGCCAACGCTCTCACTCAGAGCAAGGCCTGAGCCAGCAGTCCACGCAGACCAGGGGTCCCATTGACCTGCCCTGGGTATAGTTGTGCGGTGTGAACGCATCTCCTGTGGCAGTCCTGCCGCTTCAGGCCCCACACCCAACCTAACCCACAGCCTCTTCCTCTGGGTCCTCTCACACAGTGTCACTAGCAATGTCCCTTGAGCACATGACGTCCCCATGAGGCAGGAGGCAGAAAGCAGGAAATGTATCTGGACTGTCTGGATGTTCTGGATTCCACCTCTGTCTGTCTGTCTGTCTGTCTCTGTCACACACACACCCCTCCTTTACCTCCTTTATCACAGAAACACCGACATAATGAGGAAACTTCCTCGGATCTTGAAATCTGTTCCATCTCAGGCATCTAAATTAACATGCAAGTTCTGGGAAGGACCGAACCATAAACAACCAGGAGACAGTAACAGTCAAGGAACCCACAAACGATGAATGAAGGTTTAGAAGAAAGGCCAGCACAAACAAACTTCAGCAAATCCACAATTTTCCCAGCAAAAGTTCTTCCACAATTTTGCCAAAGAAAAAACTGAGGCTGAGGATGGTCGGAGAGCACACTGCAGCTGTGTGCCTTTGGTCGGCAAGCTGTGAGGGTGGACTCTTCAGGGCTGACTTGCGTGCCCTCAAGAGGTATGCGAAATCCTCACCCCAGTGCCTCAGAGTGCAAGCATTTTTGGAAACTGGGGATTCAGAGAAGTAATCGAGTTAAGGTGAGGCCCGTGGTCCTGGGAGCCTCCCGCTTTGACAAGAACAGCACTGCCGGGCTGGAACTGCTGTGTCTCAATGCAGCGGGATTGTGTTCTGCTACCAGTTCTCCTGATTATGCCCTGAGGGCGTCAGTTGGGCCCCCCCCCCCCCCCCCCCCCCCNCCAGCCTGCAGAGAGAAAGTGCAGGGCCAGGGAGTGGTGGTTCCCTCCCCATCTCTAAGTTCTGGGAATTTACGGAGAGCCAGGCTCCTGGCCCTGCAGATATCTGCCCTCCCAGGAGCCCCCCAGGCCATCTGTTATTCTGACCCTGTGCCAAGTACCTGCTGCCCACAGGCCTGGGCTCCTCTGTTGTCCCTGTGCCCTCCTTCAGGGGTGGGGGCCCCCCAGCTGCTTCCCTGTCAGGCTGGAGTGACGGCCATGGCAAGGACGACGTAGATCAGAGAGCCCTGCTGTCAGACCCCTCTCTGTGCCCACCCACTTCTGCCAACCCATCTGCTAGGAACTGAGTGGTAGCTCCCACATTTGTGTGTTGAAGCCTTAACCCCCAATGTGGCTGTATTTGGAGACAGGGCCTTATTTAGGGAGACAATTAAGGTTAAATTAGGTCAATAAAGTTGGGGTCCTACCAGACTGGTGTCCTTTAGGAGGAAAAGACTTCAGAGAGCTGACTCAGTGAAAGCCCAGAGCAAGGCCACATGAGGACATGGCAAGAAGCAGGCAGAGAGGCTTCAGCAGAAACCCACCCTGCTGACACCTTGATCTTGGACTTCTAGGCTCCAGAGCTGTTTTTCAAGTCACCGAGTCTGTGACACTTGCTGTGGCAGCCGGAGCAGACCCCTCCTCCTCCCCCTGAAAGGATCTGGAGTGTCGAGTTCCTCTGTTCTCCTGTCCTGCCCAAACCTCTGATCCTGAGGCTGCCCCCCTCCCCCAGCTCAGACAGTGTGCTGCAGCTTGGTTGCAACAATAAGAATGGAGTCAAGTGGTAGGCTTAGAAAAAATTTGTGCTGATACAGGATTCATAGCTATCATATGCAAAGAGCTCTTAGAAATGAACAAAAGGACAAAGTGGGAAACAGGCAAAGGACAGGCATCAGCAGCTCACAGAAAAGCAAATCTAAGTGGCCAATAAACACACTAAAACATGCTAAAGCTTACTAGGAGTCCAGAGAATGAAAGTTAGAGTAGTAGTTATGTTATCACTTTACACCTACCAGACTGGCAAACATTAAAAAGATCAGTACTACCCACTGTTGCTGGCGGGGGTGATTTGCATTCCTTGTGGAAGGAAAGGAACTTGCCCATAGGTGGAAGCGCTGGTGAGTAAGTTATTTGAAAGGAAGGGCCCTCCATGGGGACTGGGCTCAAACGCAGTAGACCGCCACAACAGATACTGCCCAGGCATCACAAATGGATGAATTTCCAATTCATAAATTTGGAGAAATTTGCACAAAGCATGATACAAGCCGAATACGGAGAAGTATGTAAGATGATACTTTTAGTGAAATAGAAACAAGCTCCTCTTAGGTCAATAAGTGGAGCAGGAGGGGGAGGGGGAAGGTGTGAGTCCCCCCAAATCCCCGAAGAACACTGATCTAACACACACACACACACACACACACACACACAGCACATCTGTGATGAAGTGAGCGATGTCAGGTGATTCTGTTAAGTACTGTGGGATGCAAACTTACACCAAATGAGTGGTCACCAAATCATTGTTTCACAGTGGAGAAATTTCAGGTAATTTATTTCTTTCTTATACTTCTGTGCACTGTTTGAACAGATTCAGTGAGCATTTACTTTTATGGTAATACTCTACTGTTTCAATCACAGTGGATTAGCCCACCTCTGACCCTGCCCCCTTCACCAGCCCAGTTCACGACAGTCCTGTGCAGGTCCCTGACCTGCCCTTGGACCCTCCTTCTGGGAAGAGGCCTATGGGGACCATTTAGAGGCACCTTCTCAGAAACTCAGCCTCAAGCCCCAGATCACTTGCTGGCACTTCCTGTCATCTCCCCTTTCAGCCCCATCTCCTTCCTGAGGACCCCAATGCGGGTGTCTCAGCCTTGGCAATGACTCCATTGGTGTTCCATCTCCTGTCTCCTGTCTCCTACTCTGCACCGTTGCACCGGCTGCCTGTGGGGCTCCGTAGGAGCTGGAGCCCAGTCTTACCTGGCAGCGTGTCCCTCCATCCATGACTGGTGATCCTCTTTGGCGAGCCCTCACAAATCCTGCTGTGCTTTTTACCAGAACGTGCCTTTTCAGAAGAGTTCCTTCATTTCCTTAATCCCCAAAGTCCTTAACTTCCTCAATTTCCTTGATCTGAATTTTCTGAAACTCCTCTTGTCAGAGGTACTAGCTGTTTGGGCAGGGCTGGGAGGGGACTCCTGGAAGGGCTCATAAAGAACCTCCATAGGAGGGGAGGAGGAGAAAATCCAAGCCAAAACCTGTGGGTGGAGCATGGGGCAGGAGTTGAAAGAGCTGAGACACACAGCGAAGTGAAAGGCAGGAGCAGAGACCTGGGTGACTGACCATGAGGTGAGGAACAAGCTCAGGGCAGGAGCAGGTTGGGAACAGAGGTGCGCTGTGGGGTCAGCCTCCAAGCTGCAGGGTCGGGGGGCAGGCTGAGGGGACAGGAGTCAGGCTGTACCCAAGGTGCAGTGGATTGAAGAAACTGGGGAAAATTTTTAGGGAATTGGAACTCAAATTGAATGCTGGAGAATGTATAATTTTTTTCTTTTATCTTTTTCTGTTTTGTTTCTACTCCTATACTTATTTGAGATAATCTTATCACATTAGAGCTGAAAAGAACCTTAGAGCTCATCCGACCCTGTGTTATCTAGCATAGTAGCCAAGAGCTGCCTGAAACATAACTGGCTGACCTGAGATGTGCAGCAAGCACAAACTATGTCTCTGACTTGGGAAACTTAGTATTAACACAGTAATGTAAAATATCGCACCAAAAGTACAGTGGAAACTTGACCAGTGTGGCAGTTGGGGCGCTGACTACCAGTGCAGTCGAAAATCTGCATGTAATGTAAGGTGGCCCTCCACACAGGTGGGTTCCCCATCATGTGCTGGAAATAGGGTATTGATGACACACCGCATTTGGGGATACATTTCATGAGATACGATCTATCATGAAAACATATTTTTGGGAACCAACTGTATGGGAGAATATGTTTGCCAATGATACCTTGGACAAGAGTTTGATCTCCAAAATATATAAAGAACTCACAAGACCTCACACCAGGAAGACAAACAACCCAACTAAAAAATGGGCAAAGGACCTGAACAGACACTTCTCCAAGGAGGACATAAAGAGGGCCCAGAGACACATGAAAGGATGCTCAGTGTCACTAGTCATCAGAGAGATGCAAATTAAAGCCACAATGAGATACCCCCTCACATCTGTCAGAATGGCCATCATAAACAAATCAACAAAAAACAAGTGTTGGAGAGGTTGTGGAGAAAAGGAAACCCTAGTGCACTGTTCGTGGGAGTGCAGACTGGTGCAGCCACTGTGGAAAACAGTATGGAATTTACTAAAAAAACTAAAAATGGAACTGCCTTTTGACCCAGCAATTCCACTGCTGGGATTATACCCTAAAAATCCTGAAACTCCAATTCAAAATAACCTGTGCACTCCAATGTTCATGGCAGCATTATTTATAATAGCCAAGTACTAGAAACAGCCTAAGTGCTCATCAGTAAATGAGTAGATAAAAAAACTGTGGTACATTTACACAGTGGAATACTATGCAGCAGAAAAAAGGGAACTCCTACCCTTTGTGACAGTATGGATGGAACTGGAGAGTATTGTGCTAAGTGAAATAAACCAGGTGGTGAAAGACAAATACCATATGATCTCACCTGTAAGTGGAACCTAATGAACAAAACAAACAAGTGAGAAAAGTAGTACCAGAGACATGGAAATAAAGAACAAACTGACTGTGACCACAGGAAAGAGGGTGGGGGATGACAGGGGAAAGAAGGAAAAGGATCAAGTCAAGGAACATGTATAAGGGACCCATGGACAAAGACAACAAGAGCCGGAGGATTGAATGTGGGAGGTAGGGGTGGGTAGAGCAGGGGAGAATAATGGGGGAAAATGAGGACAACTGTAATTGAACAACAATAAAATAAAGAAGTAAATAAAAACAAAACAATGTATTTTATGTCTTTCTTTTTATTTAACATGGTTACTAGAGAATTCAATAATTCATCTCTGGCTTGCATTGTTTTTCTATTGGACAGTGCTTGCTGCTCTAGACTAGGGCCTGGCAAATCTTTTCTGCAAAGGACCAGTCAGTAACTATGAAGCCTAGGGTTTTCGTTCCGACCAGCCGACTCTGCCTTGGCAGTGAAGCACCGGGACGGTCCATAGATGAATGTGTGTGACGGCGTTCCAGTGAAACTGTGTTATGGACACCAACATTTGAATATTCCTTAATTTTTATGTGTCGTAAAATGTTATTTTTATTATTTGATAAATTATTTGAAAATGTAAAACATGTTCTTTGTTCATGAGCCAAACAAAAATAAATAACAGGTTGTATTTGGCCTGTAGGTTACAGGAGCCGACCCCTGGCCTAGTACAGTCCCCTAATTATAAAGTGGGGTAATTGTGCTTGGAAAGGGAGATGGCACCCAAGGACATTGTAAGCTAATACTAGAGTTTACTAGATTGTCTGCCTGGTTTATTTACTTCCTTTTTCTGTAAGTGAGCAAGACAGTAAGTATTCCTCTACAGATAAAACTACTACTCCATGAATGTTTAGAGCCCATTTAAAGATGGGTTCATCATGTCTATCCTTCATAAAAATGGGTATTTGTTTATTGTGATTCCCCAGAGACACTTCTCCAAGTGTAAATCCAACTGAAAGAGGTACAGTTGTTTCTTTCAATGGTGCCCAGGTCTGCAGCAGCTCTCCTGACCAGTGTTAAGAGTCTCCGTGACTCATGCTTACTAGGCACGCTTAAGCTCCAATGAGAGCACGAGGCCTCTGTGGTCTCAGGAAACACCTGGGTGCTCCAGGCAGCTGGGCTTGGATACATCTGTTAAACACAGAGTGGAGGTGAGGGCTAAAAGTTTACCTTGACTCAGTTGACAAGAAGTACCTAATGTGCCCTTCTTGGCCAGTGGACCCCCCTCCCACGGGGCCCCTTTCCACCCTCATGGCCTTTGCTCATCAGGATAGATGGGTGCACCAGTATGCTGATGCTCCTGGCTGGCCTGGGGACTGCTCCAAGACTGAGTGTGGCTCAATATCACGGCAGGGATCACAGATATGAGCCACTTGAAGTTCAGGTACCTTGCAGGTAGAGACTTTAGCATGACATTTCATGGTTCCCAGAACCCTTCATCTGGACTGTATCCCCAGTGTCCTGGCCTGGGCTTCTCTTCTGTGACCATTTCAGATCTCTCCTTTGAGAAGCAAGGGGTCTTACTGAGGTGTATTTCTTCCTGAAAATGTGATGGTTCTCAATTAAAAAAAAATACATTATGATATACTAAAGCCATGAAAGGCCTACATATTGGTACAACAAATATCTGAGTTCCCAACACTCACAGTTAAGTGTTCCCTGGGCGTGATTCCCCACTGCATCTGCCCACCCTCTGCACAGGTAATCTCTACCTTGACTTTGGTATTCATCGCTCATGAGTTTCATTTTTATTTTTAGTTTATTTATTTTTGGATTTAATCTTTATCGTACTTTTATCCATTACCATTGAGTCCCTATATCTCTCCCTCCCCTTAGCAATCACCACACTGTTGTCTGTGTCCATGAGTCCTTTTTCCTCAGTCCCTCTGCCCCTCACCACCCCACTAGCTGTCATCCTACTCTCCATGCATCTGCATTTCATTTTTAATATATATATATGCATCTCTAAATGTTATATTCTGTAGATACTAAAATTTTATAGTAATTTAAAAAATACTATAATGTATGTATTGTACTACTTTTTAAAATTTTGTGTTGGTTTTGATTTTTACTCAAAACTATGTTTAACAGATTTATCCACATCATATATTAAATTTGTTTTTACTGCTGAATAATTTCTCATATGCGACTACATTTCAATGTGTATGTCCATTCTCTTGCTGATGAACATTAGGTTGTTTCCATTTTTTGTTCTATGAATAATGCTGCACTGAATATCTTGGAGCATATTTCTCAGAATTTAGGGCAGATGCCTCAGAACTGAGTTCCTGGGTTCCATGGTCTGCGCATCTTCAGCTTTGTTATGTGGTTCCAGGTGGCTCTCCGATGTGACTGTGCCGATGCATGCTGTATAAACATTCTTCACCAACACCTGGTGCCTCGTTCACTTTTTGTTGTCATTATTAATATGATGGTTACAATATGGTAGCATTTTAGATTATGCGTTTTTCTGATGTCTATTAAGCTTAATTTTTTGTGTGTTTTTTTTCATATTTTAAGAGGGTATTTTTCTTCTGTGAATTGCCTGTTCATACACTTTGCCCATTTTTCTATTGGGCTGTATTTTTCTTGACATATTCTAAAGTGTAATCCTTAGTTGATTTTATGGGTTGTAAATGACCTCGCCCAGGTTTTGGCTTGTCTTTTTCACTTTAATAGACTGTTTCGACAAAGAGAAGTTCTTGACTGGAACACGGTGACAAGCTCCAGTGCCATGTGGTGTCCTGTGGAAGCCGGGGTGGGGTGCCGAGGCAGGGGACTCAGGAGCACAGATTTCTGTGGCCTCCCTCACGTTTCCGCCCAGCGAACCTCTGTGCAGACAAAACGGAGGCTCGGACTCGAGGGAAGGATGGCAGCCTGTGTTCCCTGCTTAGTGATTTTCCAGGCACTTAGTGCACTACTTTGAACCCCATGGTAATATTTTCAAAAAATCACAGTTGTCAAATAACTTAATTAAACATTACTTAAAAAGTTTAATATTCATTATTTGGCTGCGATTACTGTCTTTGCCCCCTCCCCTCCCTCTCTCCCACTGAAGTGCTCTCTCCCCTCTCTTATTCCGAGGGTCTAATTAGGCTAATGGCTGCTGCTTGCAGCGACCTTATGTCCGCTGAAAGACAGAAAAACAGAAAGGCTCTCTTCGGTTTGCCCTCCCCGACGGTCTTCGCATGCAGCAGCCCAGCTCCCAAATACCACGTTTCTTTTCTTTCTCAGATGCCTGATTCCACTTGTGCCACATAGCAGAATTAATGATGTGTATTTGCAAAAGGCTTGGCAGGCAAATGGCAACTAACTGGAGAGAAGGCCAGGGCACTGGGGAGAGGGAGGAATGGGAGAAAAACTCCGGCCCTCCCAGCGCCAACTCACAGGAAAGGCTGGGCTCCGCAGGCTGCTGGCGGGGAAAGCTTTCACAGGAGGGGCAGGGGCGCAGAACGAGGCGGCTTCTTTCTTACTCTTTCTTTCCCTGTCTTGGGGCTTAATAGCATCCTCGGCTCCCCTCTAAGCAGGTTTCTTCAAAGGCTTTTGTGAGTCTTTGCCCAGCCCTGCCCCTGGTCTGTACCTGCTACCTCTGGTTTCACCCCATGGGGGGCGGTGTTGATCCCACCAATCAGGCTTGTGTGCGAGGAGGAAGCCGGCTGTGGGGCTGTTCTCTGCTCTGGCTCCAAGGTTGAGTCCACACACGATGGAGCCCCTTTCAGGTGCCATGCGTGGGGGCGTGTTGGGGTGCAGATGTGGAGAGTCCCATCTCAGGGGAGACAGGTCAGCCCTGTGGGGGATGCGCTCCCAGTCAGGTCCGGACGGCAGGCAACAAGCTTTATGGAAGAGCACTGGGGTCCCCGAGGAGCAGCGAGGAGCAGCAGCCAAGGAGAGGGTCTGATTCCGACAGAGGCTGCACGCAGGGTCGGGAACCAAGGGAGACTGACGGCGGAAGGGAAGTGATGGCCCTGGTGCGCCCTAGAGTGGAGGAGGTGTTTGAGTTCAGCGAGGGAGGAATGGCATTCTTGGCAGTGGAAAAGAAGACCTGTTCAAAAAAGCATGTTGTCTTCGGGATGCAGGGCTGAATCCTACGGGGCTGGGATGCCAGGGGCACTTTGAGGAAAGGGGAAGGAGGTGTGCCTGGGAAGGCAGGAGACGACGAGGTGCAAAGCAGTTGGATGCCGGCGGGGCAGACCTGCAAGGCTACGCCAGGGAGTTTGGATTTTTACATGGGGGATGCACCACGGATTTACACAGGGGAACAATGGGATCAAATGTGCGTTGCAGAGAAGGGGGAATTCAAGGGGAGAAAGTAAGAGACAGAGCACAAAAGAGATGGGAGCTCTGAGACCAGCTGGGTGGGGAGTGTCAGCACAGCTGAGTGGAAGCCGCAGGGGTCCCAGTGTCACATCTAAGGCATGTGAGCAAACCCGAGCCGAGTCCAGCCTATCCCTGGGGTCTGAGGAGCAGAGCAGGGCCCAGGGAGGGGCTGAGGGCACCAGGACCTCCATCTAATTTGGGGTTCGGGGTCTGGCTTCAGAACTAGTGAAGAGCCCAGAAGGTAGCGGTGGCTCAGACAACCTCCACTCTCTGCTGTCAGGAAGCAGACTGTTGCTTCCGCATGTCCCTACAGGCCAGGTGTACCCCAGAGCACCCAAGCCACCTGGATGAGGAGCCGCAGGAGAGCTCTCGGGCCAATCTGCAGGCAGCAGAGGATCCTTTTCCATCAAATTTCTTTGCATCCGCCTGCTTATGTTTGGGACCCTTTGCAGAGGTGAGTCTTTGGGTAGCTGGTTGATATTGGGGCCATCTGGGCAGTGTTGCAGGTGGGACGGCCTAGCTGCACACCAGTAGGGTCCAAAGAGGAAGTGAGGGGGGTTGACGCCCCTAGGACACAGTAACCAAATAGCAGAACTGGAACTATTTCTTGGGGCTTGTAATGGCTCTTGCTGTGATTCTGTCTAACAGAACAGAGAGAATCTTCTTGACTCCCCCTAGGTCTTGGACACGCAGGCCACTGGTTGACAGACACCTGGGCCTGCCTGCACTAGTGGCAAACCTGTGGTAGAGGCGTATACCCGGGGGGGGGAGGGGCCCTTTATTCTTAAGGCGCGGTCCCAGAAGGTGGGGCAAATCCAGCCTGGCAGAGCCTGGTGGCTGCAAGCAAGTGCTCCAGGTTCAGGTTTGTTTCTCCTACCTCTGGGGCTGGCCAACACGTTTGTTTCGTTTTTTCTGTAGGATGGCTCTGGTAGTGCTTAGTTGTGTTTACGCCATTTGAAACAATTTTGTTAGAGTGTATTGTGACAGCCGTCATATCAGTGTGTATTAAAAATATCAAAATGGGTGAATATTTATGTGGCCATTTTAATATCGAAGGTGGAAGAAAATAAGCAACATGTTTGGCATATTATGCTTTATTATTTCAAGAAAGGTAAAAACTCAGCCAAAACAAATAAAGATTTGTGCAGTGTACGGAGAAGGTGCTGTGACCGATTGTGTCAAAAGTGGTTTGCAAAGTTTCTTGGTATTGTTGACACTTTGGCCAAGTGCCGCTCTGCTGTGGGGCTGTCCGATGCACTGGCAGACGTTTGGCCGCACCCCTGGCCTCCACCCACTGGAAGCCAGTAGTGGGAGAGAGCTGACATACTCAGAATATCCAGATCCATAAAGCTGTTGGCGAAAATGAAAATGTGTCTTTTATTTTATGGAAAAAAACTAAGTGGACTTTTTTGGCCAACACAATATTCGCCATGTATCCCCAGGCAAGTTACTTCATTTTCTGCACCTCAGTTTCCTCATCTGTAATGTGGTAGGATGACGGTATAGGTATCTTGGCTGATACCTGTTCTAGTGTAATTATTAATGGTACCACTTTCACTGCCAACAGTGTCTTTGCTCAGATAACAAATCATATGTTTACCTCAAATGGGGGATGACAACGGTATCTGTGGATAATACAACCAATAAACTTATAGAAATTAAATACGTGAAAGTTAGTGTCTGAAAATACACAGGCGTCCACTGTGAATTAATAGTGTGCATTGCATGAGTTTCCAAAGGCTGCCATGATGAATGATCACGGAGTAGATAGCCTAAAGCAATAGGAATTTATTCTCTCACAGACCTGGAAGCTGTAAAACCGAAACCAGGGCGTCAGCAGGTCTGCAGTCCTTCAGAGGCTTTGGGAGGGAACGCGCTGCCTCTGCTGCTCTCCGAGGGTGGCCTGCACTCCTCGGGGTCCGTGGCTGGCGGTGGATCACTTGAGTCTCTGCATCCATCTTCGCCTGGCCATTTTCCCTCTGTGTGCACCCGTGTCGAAATTTCCCTTTTCATTTAAACATGCCGGTCATCGGGTTAGGGTCCGCCCTAATGCACTGTGACCTTGTCTTAACTGGACTATACCAACAAAGACTATTTCCAAGGTCACGTTCACAGGTTCCAGGTGGACAGGAATTCTGCAGACATTGCTGTGCATATCTTACTTCCCAATCACATGTCACTTGACTTTAATGCCTAGCACAAAACTCCATGTACTAACAAGCACATAGTAGGTTGTCCATTCATTGTTGGTGGAGACACTGTTCCTAAAAGGTGGTCTTTGTTGGTTTATTGCGGAGCAAGGCTGGGCAATGGAATTAAGGAAAACAAAGAGGAGAGAAAACAATGTTCCCTCTTGTCAGGTCTTCCCGGCGGACTCAATGCCGAGTCCCGGTTCCCAGGCGCGGTCCAGCTCATTGGACCTCGCTCAGCCTCTGCATAGTCTTCTAAAAAAACAAAACAAAACAAAACAAAAAACAAAGAGAGAGAGAGAGAGAGAGAGAGAGAAAAGAAAAAGACAAAAAAATCTTCAAATCACCTTTTAAAAAATTCAACAACACAAATCAACAACCACACACACAAAACCCAACAAAAAGCCCCCTCGGCACATCACAAAGATGCTGATACCGAGAGCTGAAATAGCTTTTTCCATAATGCAATGAAATATATTAAATTCAATAGACATCAAAGGAACTTTGGGAGCAATTGCTGAATTTCCGAAATAAACAGGGTTTTCAAAGGAAACGAAAACAGCACTGGGATCTTGGGGGAGCAGGCACATTTTTGAGGGGGCAAAGCATGGAATCCTCAGGCTCCTGATCAAAGGGTGAATCCGTTAAAGGGTGGGAATAAATGAAGCCTTGAAAACTGGTTTTGATCCAAACAGCCCCAGGTACGGGTGCTGCCTGCCAATGACAAATCCATTCCCTTCCCCGGGAAGCCGGCAGTATCACTGTTTTCAGCCTTACATTTTGCAGTTATTCAGAACGAGGAAATGCTCCCAGACAAAGGGATCCAGATAAGTAAAATACGGCCCCGTGTGGGCTGCAAGCGCAGAGGGCTTTTGTGTCGGGAATGGCTTGATGATAATTCCGGCACCCTCAGTCTCGGAGACATGAACTTTTTAAGTTTCCCAATCTCAGTGTGTGTCTGTGCGGGTGCACACCTACTCGTGTGGCAGGCCGCCTGCCAGAGAGGAGGGATGGTGCTCCCGGGAGGGATTAACTGTGGTGCGCAAACCTGCCTGTGGGGTGGATTCCACCCTCTCAAGAGGGGGCGTCGGTCCCTTGGGGAGGTCTTTGAGATCCTATATGTACAGAGCCCTGGGGGCTGGGACTCACTGAAATGACCAATGAGATAGAAGTGAGAGCCAGAGAGGTTGCTGGGCCTGAGCAGCATCACACAGGCTCACTCAGCGGTGGCCCCCCACCAACTAGTTACCCACTTAATTCAGCTCTGCCTTCCATTGGCACAGCTATCTGAAGAACAAGAGGGTTCTCTGGGGCAGTCAGAGACCTCCCAAATCCACAGTGCGGTGGTTCCCAACCCTGGGTCCTTATCAGAGCCCCCCCCCCCGACACTGTTTTTTAAAACACACGTTCTCACGACAAGTGAAGCTGCTATGAACACTCCTGAATGAGCCCATGGTGTGTGGACGGATGCTTTCATCCCTCCTGGCTACGAGGAAGGGGCTGGGTCATGCGTAGGTGTGCGTTTCCCAAGTGTCTGTATCCTTCTGCCTTCCCATCTGGGGTGTGGGGTGTTCTCGTTGCTCCACATCCCCACCAGCACCCCGAGCGACTGGTCTTTTTAAGCCTAGCCATCCCAACAGGTGTGTAGCGACACCTCATCATGGTTCTAATTGGCATTTCCCTGATGATAATGGTGTTGAGCATCTTTTCATGGGCTGATTTTCCAGCTGATACCTTCCTTGGTGAAGTGTCTATTCAAATTTTTTCCTCAATTTTTAAATTGGGTTGTTCCTTTTCTTCTTCTTTGAAAAAATTCTCATTCAAGGACGTGTTCATTGATTTGGGGTGCGGGGGAGAGGGAGGGAGGGAGAGAGAGAGAGAGAGACGTCTATCAGTTGTGGCCTCCCCCGTGCGCCCCGACTGGGGATATGACATGTAGCCTAAGTGTGCGCCCTGCCCGGACTCCAACTGGTGACCTTCCGATGCACGAGACAAATGGTCATCGAGACATCGTGGAACAACAATGGTCAGGGAAGGGTGTTTACGTTCTTTTTATCAAGGTTTGAAAGTTCGAATGCCGGTGTTCGTAAAAGTTTTATTTGTAAGAGCTGGAAAGTGAAAACACCCCAATATTCACTGCCAGGTGACAGGGTAAACAAATGGTTGCGTATCTTAGAATTTAAGGCACTTGGCAATAAAAAGATGAGTCGACACACACAACTACATGGCAGAGCCTCGCGATGACCATGCTGAGTGACGGAAGTTAGGCAGAAAGAACACCCACCGCACGATTGCATAAACATAAAATTCCATAAAATTCCAACTAAGCTACTGGGACAGAAAGTTGGTTGCGNTTTTTAAAACACACGTTCTCACGACAAGTGAAGCTGCTATGAACACTCCTGAATGAGCCCATGGTGTGTGGACGGATGCTTTCATCCCTCCTGGCTACGAGGAAGGGGCTGGGTCATGCGTAGGTGTGCGTTTCCCAAGTGTCTGTATCCTTCTGCGTTCCCATCTGGGGTGTGGGGTGTTCTCGTTGCTCCACATCCCCACCAGCACCCCGAGCGACTGGTCTTTTTAAGCCTAGCCATCCCAACAGGTGTGTAGCGACACCTCATCATGGTTCTAATTGGCATTTCCCTGATGATAATGGTGTTGAGCATCTTTTCATGGGCTGATTTTCCAGCTGATACCTTCCTTGGTGAAGTGTCTATTCAAATTTTTTCCTCAATTTTTAAATTGGGTTGTTCCTTTTCTTCTTCTTTGAAAAAATTCTCATTCAAGGACGTGTTCATTGATTTGGGGTGCGGGGGAGAGGGGGGGAGGGAGAGAGAGAGAGAGAGACGTCTATCAGTTGTGGCCTCCCCGGTGCGCCCCGACTGGGGATATGACATGTAGCCTAAGTGTGCGCCCTGCCCGGACTCCAACTGGTGACCTTCCGATGCACGAGACAAATGGTCATGGAGACATCGTGGAACAACAATGGTCAGGGAAGGGTGTTTACGTTCTTTTTATCAAGGTTTGAAAGTTCGAATGCCGGTGTTCGTAAAAGTTTTATTTGTAAGAGCTGGAAAGTGAAAACACCCCAATATTCACTGCCAGGTGACAGGGTAAACAAATGGTTACGTATCTTAGAATTTAAGGCACTTGGCAATAAAAAGATGAGTCGACACACACAACCACATGGCAGAGCCTCGCGATGACCATGCTGAGTGACGGAAGTTAGGCAGAAAGAACACCCACCGCATGATCGCATAAACATAAAATTCCATAAAATTCCAACTAAGCTACTGGGACAGAAAGTTGGTTGCGGTGGCCGTAGATGCGTGGGACGGGGCGGGCAAGGGACACAGGGGAGGGCTATGGAGGGGTCTGGGGACGCAGCTGGGAGACAGGTATAGTCACTGTCTTCAGCGTGATGGTGGGTTCATGTTTCAAAACGTACCAGATTTCCACTTTAAACAACAGTTTATGTAGAAAAAAACCTATACTAAAATGAAGATTCCTAGACTCCATCCTAGAACGACTGTATTATAAAGAATCCAGAAATCTGTGGCGGAAAGTGATTTAAAGTGAAAACATACTACTTTAGACACCAACGCCCCCCCCCGCCCCCCGCAAAACCCAGGATTGGATTCTCCATCCACCACTCGCCAGCTGTGTGCTCCTGAAACCAAAGTCGAGACCACACGATGACCTCATAACCTCTTAGCACCTCAGCATATGTACAAACACGATACTAACTAGAAAAATACTTTTCCAGTGCCCTTCTGAGGCTTAAACTAAGTCTCCACATGGAAGTGCCTGGTATGAAGGAGATCTCTGTAAATGTGGGTTTATTGAATTATCATTTCCCAAGAACCCCCTGAAAAGGAGTGGCTGGCTCCGGGCGTGAAGGCAAGGTGGGGGCCGGAGAGTGTGCACCCGGTGGGGCTGCGCCAGCCACTGGCACCCGCACGAAGGTCCCTGAGGCTCAGGGAAGGGGGATTATTGTGGCAGCTGCATCTGTCGACTTCACGATTTCCCCAGCGAAACGCAGCAGGGAGCAGCCCCAGCTCCCACGGGGGCTGCAGTGATTAATGTTTGCCTCCTTCTGCACCAGGGCTCCAGGCTGCGAGCTGCTCTCCCATTCTGCCGTCCTCTGCCAGAGTTCACTGGCTAACCTGCTCGGAGGGGGCAGCCGAGGCCCAAGGAAGGCAGCCCGAGGGGACGCTTTCCTTTACTTCCCCGCCTTTCCACCCCCTTTTGAGCTCTCTGCCTTTGCTCCACTGTCAGAGGAGCTACAAAGGCCCCCCGGGTGCGTGTGCGGGCCAGGGTATGGCACACGTAGTGACACGTGTGCACACACACAAGCTCGCACACATCCGGGGCCAGGGTGATGAATAGCGGTGCTCGAAAGTGTCCTTATCGCAGCGGTGCACATGGCTGGACGTGTGTGCGGGGGGAGCAGGAGGAAGGCCTGGGAAGCCCAGAATGAGAAAGCCCAGCTCCTGGCTTCCCTTGTCCCGGCCTCTTTGTCTCGATGAAATTTCAGATGCTGTTGGGTGTCTTGCCAGCAAGTCTTTTGCAAAATAAATGGAGGCCATATATATATATATTTTTAAAAAGCTGATTTGCCCAGGATTTAGCCTATGGAGCAAACGTGTACAAATACCAGTGTGATGCTTGCTCCTCTGCGTAGGTGTGAGCCTTGGTCCAACACATGAAGGACAGCCAAGAAGGGAGAAAGAAACCTTTATCCAGTGCCCACTGTGTGCCGAGTCCTTTCATGCACACACGCTTTGGTGGCTCTTGGCACCGCCCCTTTGTGGAAGGTGCTCAGCAAACACTGCCCGGCCTGAACGAGGGAAAAGCTGGAGCGTCACCGATGTCCTCCCGCACGTCCCCGACCACCTGGCAGACAGACATGACCCTACCCCGAAGAGGTTGGGCCACAGGGGGCTGGGCCTGCAAACAACACCCTGAATCCATACAGCACTGTACTTTCCCTGTAGATCAGACCACTATTTAGAAACTTATTAACTGGCCTCATTAAAGACACCTCCTGCTTAACCATTAGGCTGCAGGCCACTCTAACAGGGTTTTTAAAAGAAAAAAACAACCCTGCAGGCAATGAAATAAATACGTTTGTTCTGGAGACAGCTCTGGAAAACAGGATGCATCATCTTCAAAGACAAGAGCCGGGATGTGACAGAGACCCCCTCGTCACCCACTCTTCCCACTGCATCTCCCTTTGGGGGCAGTTCCAGCTCTTCTGGAACTTTCCATCTTAGTTTTGCATATTGCCAACTGGTCTTCCCAACTCACTCCAGTAACAGTTGTACTAGGAGCGTTTGATGCATGTATTTCTTGTCAAAATGTCACTACTTGAGGTGGCAATTTTATGGAAAGCTTGAGGATGTTTTCCCAATAAACAGGGTGAGATGAATGCTACACAGAGGGAATTGTCACCTGTTTCTACCTCTTGTAGCTGCACTGTAACTCAGGCAGGTGGTACCAGTCCCATTTTACCAGTGAGGAACCTGAGGCTCAGTTTAAGAAAGTTTAAAAAATGTGCTGATCCCCAGCCAATGTGGCTCAGTTGGATGGAGCGCCAACTTGTAACTGAAAGGTTGTGGGTTCAATTCCCTGTCCAGGAGGCAATCAACTGATGTTTCTTTCTGCATTGATGTTTCTCTCTTTCCCTCCCTCTCTCATGAAAAGCAATGAAAAATGCCCTTATATGCGTATAAAAAATGAATAATTTAAAGAGTGTGCTGTCAGATAGCAGGGAAACCTGAACTCTGGTCTGGGCGTCCTGATCCCTAATGCTGTTTCCTAGGTGCCTGGGCACCACTTTTGCTGAACTGGAACTCCAGGATCACCATTCGAGAAGACTGAGTATTGCAATATGTGTCTTAGCTTGATCCTGGCAAATTGAGGGGTTCAGCCTTCACAAGGACCCTACGCTGCTGGGCTCAGCCCCGCACCCGGGGAACTGACAAAGCCTCGCCCACCGAGGGAGGGCAGGCTCAGGCTGACCTGTAAAGAGGTCCAAGTGGGTGCAGATTCTTGGAACTTCCGCCTCCTTTGGCCTCTGGCACCATCCAGGAAAACACCACTTCTTCTCCTTGGTCCCCAGATGGTTTCCCAGTGTCCGTGTCTTCACATACAACAGCTTGGACTTGGGTGTCTGATTCACATGGATGATTGGCTTTCAGCTACCTACTAAAAATTGTTGGTGGTTGCCCGATCCGTCCTGGGCAGCCTGGTCCTGGGTGCCTGGCAGCCAAGTCCAGAGAAGGATTAAACGTCGAATTCCCCACTTTCTTGTCTATTGACACAGGCATGGCTTTGTTCCCAGGTCACTGGAGTGATCTGCCTTTGGTCCTTCATGGAGGACATTGCATGAACATTCTGGAAGATTGGTGGCACCGGTAGTGGCCAGAGAGTCCTTTCTACATGCACAGAGCTTTGGAACGTGTTTGCCAGTGCCTGCTGAATAGCCACACGAGCTCAAATTCAACCGTCCAAACAGCAGTTCCCTTTGCTGCTCCCGCCTGACTCTCAATCTGATGATCCGTTCTGCTCTCCACACCCAAGCTGTCTCCCAGGGATGGCAGTTCTTCCTCCAGGCTTTTCAATTTATCCAGTTTTCCTGAGTGGCCACCCATTACTCCAAGCCCAGGTGCTGGGAGCACAGGACCAGTCTCTTCACATGCAAATGGAAAAGTCTAGACTCGGGCTCCCAGATCCAGGCAGCTGGGCTGTGCGTACTGACCTCTGGGCAATGGGATGCTCCCTTTTGGGACTTGGAGTTTGGAGTAGAAGTGGCAAAGAAAGCAGCGGAGGTGAGGAATCAGTTGTAGTGGCCACAGGGGCTGCCTCAGCAGCTCGCTCACCTGCATGGCAGAGCTAGGGTGTCGCTGGCCCCGCAGGACACCAGCCGCAGAGCATGGGCAGCCTCCTAGCCGCCTGGCCTCTGAGCTGCTGTTGCTGGGATCTGGGCTCCTTACCTTCTAGGTGCCCACTTCTTTCTGTGTCAATTTTGTGAGCTTCCCCATGGCACGATGGTAATTACTTATGTTAAATAGGTTTGTTTCTGTTGCTTACAGCCAGGACCCTGACTAGGACCTGCTCCTCATATTGTGCGTCAGGCACTTCCCAGGCTGCTATGACAACAGTAATGAAGGGTGAGCCAGGCTCAGGGGCCTCTGAGCACAGGTGCCTGTTGACCGCTGTCTGGGGCCCAGGTGGGCCACACTGATAAGGACTCAGCCTCACCCCCTCCAAGCTTGTCAGAGTCCAAGGAAGACTCAGAGACACGGCCTTTAAAACACTGAGAGAAGTGACAGAAAAGAGGATGTTTACCTGCAGAGAAGGTTTAAAAGACTGGCTTTTCAACTGGAAGGTATGATACCTATTTGTGGGGGGGAAGCACCAGCTTCCCAAAGTTACCAGGTTTACAGTTAGTCTGTTCCTAGTGGACAGAAACAATTTTCTTCTATGATGATTCTGCTGCCCAAGAGCATCTACCTCTTCAGTCATCAGCTTTGAAAAGTCAGGAGTGAAGCTGCTTCTGTTACGGAGTCAGTAACTTACAGGAAGGTTGCAGATGACCTCTGTTTCTGAAACTGGAGCTAGACAGTACCGCCCTGGTTTTTGTTTTGTTCTGTTACGTGTGTGTGTGTGCAGTCAACTCCCGTAGTCATGGCCGCCCCCTTCCCTGGAGTTGCTGTGAACACTGAATTAGTGAATGCCCAACCGCCTCCTCCAGGAGAAATAAAGGGTGGATTCCTGCTGACCTCTGGTCACAACATTTCTGCTCACCGATAGATGCATAAGCTTATTTTAGATGTGTTTGTTTAATAGTGGGCACGTGTATGTGGTGGTGACTCAGTAGCGGAGCACTCACAGCCCGCGGCACAAAGACTCGTGCCTGAATGCGGCGAACCCCACACACGTCATTTCCCCATGAGGCCCAGCACAGCCTTCTTGTGCTCAGGAGCCCTGGGCAGCACCCCAGCGCGATGCTCTGGGGACATTTTTAAACAACAAAATCACCATGAAGAAGCACAAAAATGCAAACATGTGGCGCAAGATAGACTTTGAGAAGGGCATTGTTTGCAGCACAGGAGTTAAAACAAGAAGGCAGAGTGAGAGCATCACCTTGTTCGATCTCCACCGGGGATAAGTCGTTGGATGATCTCTGACCCCTTTGCACTGGGACCCCTCCTTCCCCTCCTGACCCTGGTTTGGACATGTCCTGGCTGCCTTGGGTTCTCCTTCCCGCCAGGCACGCCAGCTCTGGGGGACAGTGGTAACCATCTTTCTTCGCTTTCCTTTCCAGCCTCTGGCACATGGGTGGCCAAGCCCTCTCCAGGGTGTCCTTGCCAGGCAGGGGCACCCAGGAGTCCTAAGGACCTGGGTGAAACAGAGGGGCTGCCTCTGCATGGTAGGGCTGAGGCCAGAGCCCAGGGCAGCCCTGTGGTTCTGGGCAAACAGACCTGTCCCCGCCTGCGGTGCCTTCTTCCTGCTCTGCATCCCCCCTCCAGACCCCTCCCTTCCCTCTTTCCTCTCCCATCTCTCCTTGTTCTCACTTGGCTTTATCCAAACAGGCAGCCCAGTGGATTTGTATCAATAAGAAGCAATCAGGCGCAGCTATAATACTTGCAATCAATATATAATTGCATCAGGGTTATTCTATTACCTCGGGCCTCCTGCGCTGATTACCGTAGAGGCCTCCTGATTCCAGCAGCTGTTTCTCCTGGATTCGGGGTTTGGCAGAAAAATTCGGAGTCAGGGTTGCTGTGCTGAGCCCCAGGGAGCCTGCCTCAGGCCCTGCAAGCCGCTGTGGGGCCTGGCGGTATGCAGGGTTAGGTCCGACAAGGGGGCCCGATATGGGCGTGACAGTCTCCTGGGCCAACAGGAGGTGGCTCCAGGGATGGCCTGGGGTCAGGCTGCAGGGTCAGCAGGACTGGGACCGAGAGGGGGCAGTTGGACCAGGCCCAAGGCCCCCTGTTCCACATTAATTGATTTAACTCGTATGGCGTGTTTCAGTAGAGACCATGCCTTTTCATGCATGATCCCCACCAGCCTGTGGCTGATTAGGACCATCCCCATTTCACGGATAAGAAAGCTGATCCCAAGAAGGGACAGGACTCAGCGCCACTCAGTCTGGAAGCAGAGAAGCCAGGACTGACATTTCGTATTGACTTTAAGGTTTGAATTTAAGGCTCAGCCTGGAAGCAGAAACAAATTATGAATCTAAGGAACAGAAACACCATGGCCTTTGGACAGCACTCCCGGGAACAGTTCATTCGGCTTGCCCAGCAGCTCCGCGAGACAGGCAGCACAGTGGGCTGGGCCCGTGGAACGGGTGAGAGGGGGAGGCCAGGGCGGCCCACGGCCCCAGCTTGTCCTAGCCGGAGGCAGCGCTCCCGCAGTTCTCAGGGCTAACCTGCAAGTTCTGGGACGTTAGTTCAGGTGAAGCTCTGTTGGTTTATTACAGTGCCAGAGGGGCCAGTGTCCTTTTTCCATGCCCCTCCACCTTCCAGACAGCTGCCAGCACGCCACTTGTCTGCCGGTCTGTGGAGACAGACACAATAATGAAAACAATTGCCATGATTCTGTGAGGGCTCACCACGCACGCACAGTAGCCAACGCTCGCACAGCACTTGCTGTGCCCCGGGCACCGTTCTCAGAACTTCACGAAGGTCGACTGTGTGTGTGCCCATCTGCAGCGAGCCTTTTATAGAGGAGAGAGCTGAAGCGCAGGTTAGGGACTTTGACCAAGATCATAAAGTGAGTGAGGGCTGAAACCAGAATCGGAATGGAAGCCATCTGGCTCCCGAGTCCGCCCTTGTCTCCTGCCTCGCCAATCTTGGTTCAATGGCAGACGACAGCAGGTGTTGTTAATGTGATCTCACAGAAAGCTGAACCGAGGCGGAGGGTAAGTTCTGGTTGAACGAATGACTGAATGGATGAGTGAATGAATGGGAGAGTCCTAAGACTTCCCCAAGAATACAAAGTGGATGATGCCCGATCCTCCCAAATTCAAGGAAATACTAGGCAGCAATGAAAAAGAGAGAAAGAAACAACAAAGACGAAAGTCACAAAACCATATGTTGAGGGGAAGGAGCCTGACACACAGGGCACATTCTCTTTTATAAGATTCCATTCACATGAAGTCTGAGAATTGAGCAAACGAACCTACAACGATAAATTTCAGAACCACAGTTGTCTATGGAAGGTGGGATTGGTTAGAAAAGGACAGGAGAGAAGTTTCTGGGGTGATGGAGACGTTCTCTATCTGATTGGGGGGTTGATCACATGGCTGTGCCTATCTCAGGACCCTTGTTGAATTCTACGCTTAAGACCTACACATCTCATCTGTAAGTTTTACCTCCGAAAAATAAAAAAAAAACCATGAAAGAACAGATGAAATAGAAAAGACAGGATTTGCGACATGGGGTGTCTGATGCCAGAGCCGTGCTCTACCTGCTGTTTGCATGTAACACACTTGCATGCACCGTCAGTCACAGGTGGTGGTCCAGGTGGGCCACCTGCATTAGGGTGATGCTCGCATGTGGAGCAGTCACGGAGCGGGAAGCCCATTGAGCTGCCTCAACTGCACACCTGCCCCTCTGGGCCCTGCTGAACCGGCGGCCCCTGCCAGACGAGGTGGACCCCGCCCCGCCTAGGGCAGCTTCCGGTCTGGGAGGTGTCAGTACCAGAACGGTCGACCCAGGTGACAGCCTGGCTGGGCGGGACTCCAGTCCTGCTCCATAGGACCAGGGGTCCTGAGCATGTTACAAAGACAGAGCCACGCTGTAGGGAACAAGGATGGATTTCACCTGCTGTGTGCGAAACATAAGGTTGGAATTGGTTTAGGGAAGAAGCAGAAGCTCAGGAATGAGAGTGGGGCACAAGGCGGGAGCTGGGCTCTCAGAAAACCTGACTTTGGCTGAGTCATGGGCCCTGGGTCGGTGTGGTCTGGCCTGTCTCTACTACTTACTAGCCCTTGGCCTTGAACTGGTTACTTACATCCTCTGTTCTTCAGTTTCCTCATCTAAAAAGAAGGTGGTGGGAATAATGACGGTACTTACCTGTGAGATTAAACTGTTTAATATACGCAGGGCAGTTGGACATCGGAGTGGTGATTATCGCAGGGCTTATTGAATTCGAGCTCTTAAAATGTGCTCACTGAAGGCGCAGTGGCTGCTGGTTCTGGGCAGGGATTCGCCTGGGAATGGTGGGGAGTGGTCCTCGGGGTTGGCTAGGGATTGAAGAACCGCACCGGGCTGTTCATAATAGAAGCAATAGAGCAGATGTCCTTGTGCCATTTCACAGCACAGGGTATGAGGCGTCAAGGCCCAGGGAGGTCGGTATTTGTCTGAGATATTGTGGCTAGTCCAGGGGAGGGCCAGGCTCCTCGTCACTTCCCCTCCTCCCTCGGCAGGACTGCTCACTGGCTGGGAAGCTCGCCACCCTCCCCGGCCCTCCAGACTCACTACCTGGCCCTGTGTGGGGCGAACTTGATCGGGAACCAGGTCCCCTGTGATCCTCAGTTTGTATCATGGACGGCACCCTGTCTGGGGCTTTCCTGCTAGGGAGGCAACCTCCTCGTTACATTCTGGCCTGTGTCTATGTCAGAGGCGCCCGTCACCATGTCACTTTGTCACCTTGATCACGTATCTAGCTGTCAGAGGCAGAGACTCAGGGGCTGACAGCCTGCCATGTTTATGAGACACACCATTCTTCACTGTGCGTCTCTGATCCCGACCCCAATCTTTCCTTTGGTCTTTGTGTCCCTACACCTGGGGGTGTCTATATCTGTAGCAAGTCAAGGCTCACCTTTCTGGAGAGTGAGAGAGAGAGAGTGAGAGAGAGCAAGCCCAGGAGGAAAGCCTTTAGCTATGACCAGGGCAGAGAGGTGCACAAAGCACCCCTCAGCCCCCAGAAAGCTGCACAAGGAAGAGCTATGAGGAGTGTGTGGGGGGGGCAGATGCTGGGTGGCAGTGGACACTGAGAGGTGGTAGCAGCCACGGCTGGAGAAGGGCTGGGGCAGCAGGCAGGCAGTGGCTGGCCCAGCTTCCTGAATGCTCTCGCTTGGTGGGACTCAGGGGGTGTCTCCCAAGAGTAGCCACCCTAACATTTGCAACAAGAGAAATTTCAGAGTGCTTGGCTCCTCCCGAGACAGAAAAAAAAAATAAAGGGAGTCATTATACTCAGGCAGAATTGGTTTAGTTGTTAGTTTCCTGAGCTTGCTCATTTGTGTATTCATTCATTCATTTATTCATTCAACAATGTAGGAGTAGTGATTAAAGCACCTGTTTTGCATCCAGAAATTAGAAAAAAATTGATTTTGGCTCCATTTAGAGAGTTAAAATAGTTAAAATGGAGATTGGAAAACCTTAATGTGGAGGGTGGTAACTCAGAACTTGAAAGCATAAATTTCCTTCTGTGAGATTAAGAAATATCTTAATACATAGTTAACAAGATCCATAAAACTGTGTGTGGTGCCACAGAGCAGCGTGTATGAGACCAGCTAAGCCTGGCTTTGGCAACAGGTGTGAGCTGTGGCCAGAGAAGCTACGCTGCACCTCTCTGCTGAATTTGCAGGAAGTGGTTGTTGGGAAAATCCCCCTGGGCCCCACGAAACTAGCTTGGTTTTCTGCCAGGACTCACGGAAGCCCCCAACTCAGTGGTCTTGGGGCTCTCGAAAGGAGACTAAGTGCTGTGCATGTATCCTGTGGCTCTGTATCAAAGAACAGGCTCTACGAATGCCCCAGTGCTGACTGGCTGGTGGATAGTCTCTAGTTAGCACAGAGTCTGTGGGTCCAGGATACCAGTGCGTGCTGTGATGGAACTCGGTCTCCCTCTGAGCTTGGCTGTGTGCTGCCCTGCTGCGGGCTGCGAGGACACGGGAGGGTGAGCCTTACCATTTGGCGTTTGTGTTGAAACTCTGCAGCCCTGATCAACTGTAGGTGGGGCAAGGCCAGGGCAAACCCCGTATCCTGCCTCGTAGCAACCACTGGCCTGGGTGGTTTTGTGTCATGCTTGGAAATGAATAAACAAAAGGGGACATTCTATAAAGGGTCCAGGCATAGAAACATTAAGAAGAAAAGCAGGTTGAGATGAAAGTCGGTTGCAGAAAAGATGGCTGAACTATAAATGAGATGGAATTTCATTTACTTATTCTACCTAAATCCAGTAGAATAAGTAAAACTCATATGCATATTGTAAAGGCAGGTGTTAACACTGGTAAAATTCAAGCTGCTGAGGAGAAGAATGGACTCACCTTGTCTTCAGAGGGAAAATAATGAGAGTGAAGGGGGATAGTGGGAGTGGAGAAGAGAGAAAGAACCAATCTAGGAATTACAGGTATTGCTGAGAATGAAACCGGAACGACCTATTCAGAAACAACAATCAAAGTCGTAATTTAAAAACACATCTTGCAAAATGGCCTAAATATTCAGGCAAAATCAACCTAAAGGGAGTTGTATCTATATATATCCCGGCTTAAAATTTGAATCAAAAAGACTAAGTATTGTAAGTACTCTAGAACAAAAGAACAAAAACAATTAAAATAGCCCCAAGGCCTCTGTAAATCCTCCGGGACGACGGGGCACCATCTGCATGGCCCACGGACCTGAGCCCTGTTTGTCAGACCACTTCGCTTTCCTCTCGCACGCACAGAAAGACAAAGTTTCCCAGTTCCTCCTGTACAGATGGGCTGATGGACTGTGGGCAGAAGTGGCATGTGTCACTTCTGGCTCCCAAAATTTGCTATTCGATCTGCTGTGTTCTTCTCCTCTTTCTTCCTTTCTCTGCTCCTTGGTCAGCCAGATGCAGAGGGCATAGCAGGGGACCCCTGGTGGCAGTGGAAAGAGCCAGGGTTCCTGAATCATCTTCTGGAAGACCGCCTTTGACCCCCCAATGGGCTCTGTAAGGGGCATCACTGGAATTTCAAGGTTGTTTATTGTAACTTACTCTAGTATAAAAGGCTACAGAATTTTGGGAGAACTGAATCTAGATTCAAGTATTTTAAAAATATTTAGTTAATTTGTCATTTAGGCATGAGCACAAGAGAAATACAACTTTAGGAATATAGGAGTTTAGCACAGATAACAGGACTGTTTCCTTCCTGAGAAAAGTACTTAAGAATATGTTTCACTCTGGCTGGTGTGGCTTAGTGGATTGAGTGCTGGCCTGTGAACCAAAGAGTCACCAGTTCAATTCCCAGTCAGGGCATAGGCCTGGGTTGCCAGCAAGGTCCCCAGTTGGGGGCGCACAGGAGGCAACCACACATTTATATTTCTCTCCCCATTTTTCCCTCTTAAAAAAAAATAAAACCTTAAAAAAAAGAATATATTCCCATCGATAGAGAGATGTATCAAAATAAAGACCCAAGCACATGGAGGTCATTAAAGAATCAGTGTGGTGGTGAGCACTGAACTTGTTAACTGTGGGCAGAGTCTACCTAACTTTTGCTAACATGGGTAGGAAGTACAATGGAAAGTAAAAAGTCATTCTTAAAAGTGATACAACAAACAAAATAAATAAAAAACCAGAACTGGATCTACTACCCCATTTTATCTCAGGAAAAGGAAGAGCAGAGAATGGTAAAAAGGACCCAGTTTCCTCATCTTAGGGGGAGAAGTAATTTTTAATATTATTAGAATTAGGAGAAAAATTATTTTTAAAACCAAAAATAACCACTGAAAGAGATTAACACATGCTTCCTCCCATGGAAGCTGTTAGAGAGAAGAATCAAATCAAATAATATATGGTGTTTTTAGTAAATAAAAATTTTAAAGGGATAGAAAGCTACAAGGAAAAATTAAGCAAATAAGCTAAGAAAAAGCAAGAACGTCTATAGCCAGAAATAATAAGATGAAGTGGCAGCAACAAATCTAGATGTGTCATTTACGGCAATAAATGGAAAGGGTGGCCCCTCCCACTAAAATACAGAGCTTTTCAGATCAGGTCAAATCATGGATGCCAACTACATGCTATTTACAAGATATAAATTGAATACAAAATGATTGACAAGGGAAGCCTGAAAACATACATGAAAAGCTTGGAAAAAGATACCAGCAAACACAAACCACGAGATCGACAACATTTATACAACAACTGAGAACTGGAAGCACAGAGAGAATCATGGATGGAATATAAAGTCCAGAAAAAAATGTAGCAATTATAAACCAAACGGTAGATGATGCCATATAATTTAATACCAAAATATTGAAGGCAAGGCATTAGAAAATATGAGGAGAAAATAACAACAAAGTATTTGTAGGTGATAATAACATTTTTTCTCAGAACTTGGCCGATGAGACAAGTGAAAAATTAATGATGGAGTAGTATTCATGAGAACTGGAATTAATAACTTTTATTTACTAAAATATATAAAAGTACAAAAAAGAGATGCGTCTTTCTTTTAACCACTCTTAGAACAGTGACAAAACTGAAAAGATCATTGAATATTGAAAACCAGTATTTGTGTAAAATATGTTTACTGACTGCCATGGAATAATAAGTAGATAAAATAACAAAGGTTTTTAAAAGAACATATTTGAGATATTGGCAACTAAAAACTGCCCAGCTTAATAATGGTTGGGTCAAAAAAGAAATATAAACTATGAAGTAACAAAATTAGAACACTTTACATAAAAACTTGTGGGGTAAAGTCAAAGCTACACAAAGGGCGAATTCATAGACTAAATGCCTTTATTAATAAATTAGAAATAAAAATAAAAGAATTAAATACATAAGCAACAGAAAGAAACTAAACAAAAACAGGTGAAAAGAACAGGGAAGCTCTCTTGAATGAGAATAGTAGTGTATGGAGCTAAAAGGTCTAATAGAGAAAAGAGAAAAGAAATGTGGAAATTTAGTGTTAGACAGTGGGTAAAACCACAGGTACTAAAATTATAACGCATTACACAAGATTGGTATATTGTATTTTATAGTATTTTAAAAAATTTGAGCATAAAACATGATCTTATAGCAAGGTATTAATCACTAAAATTGACTAAAAAACTATAAGAACATAAGAAACATAAGAAAATTATAAAAAAATAACTGCTGTAAGAATTACCTTCCACAAAAATGTTCTTGATTTAGTGTTATTGATCAGTTCAGTTGATCGTATTTCAAGATACATGTAATTTTGGTGGGAAATTAACCATTTCCAATCATATAAAAAGATGGAAACCTTTCAAAATGATTTTATGAAACCAATGTAGCCCTAATAATGAAACAAAAGAAAAGAACAGTTTGATTTCCTTTATGGAGAGGAAATCACCATCTTTAAATAAAAGATCATCAAATCACACTCATTGCTATACTAGGAAATGAATACTAAAACATGTCCAGTTAGGCATTACCTCAATAATGCAAGAATAACCTACTATTATGGCATTAATTCTATTAATACAATCCAGGGATCAGTGAGGCAGAGAACATTTCAGTTCGTGCCCTAAAGGCATTTGGTAAAATAACAACCATTAAGAACATCTCTTGGTAAAAATTTAATGTAAGATTAATATAAGATCATTACCTCAGACAGATAGTCCAGTGTTATGCACGACGGTGAAGTGCACAGGGAATTCTCCCTGAAGTTGTAACAGGGTAAAGATACTGCAATGCTACTGTCACCTAGCAGCGTGCACACACCCCAGCTCCATCGCAATAACAGAACAGCGTCGAACGTGGTGAAGCACCTCGGGGCCGCGATTCTCAACTGGGGGCCATTCTGCTCCCCTGGGAAGCTCTGGAGAGGTCTGGAGATGTTTTTGGTTTTAAAGACCCAGATGAGGGTTGCGACTGGCACCTAGTGTAAAGGGACCAGGGGTGCTACTAAAATAAACATCCTCTAAGGCGCAGGACAGACTCCCTGACAAAGAGAGCCCACTGGTTGGCTTTCTTGAACAGCCGCAGCCTCGAACCAGACCTGTCCGAAACTGAGCTCTTCCTATGTGCCAGGTAGCATGTGAAATACTATATTTAATCTGATTTAACTCTCACAAAACCTCTATAAATCAAGGGCTATCAGGACAATCTTTTCACATATGAGGTTGTTGAGACATGGCCGATGGTATTTGGGTCACACAAATACTAACGAGAGAGGCAGGGTTTGAACCCAGGCAATCAATCTGGCTCCTTTTTAAAGATCCCAGTGAGGTAACCTGTTGTCATTAAGTGAGGGAGAGGATTCAGAATGACACACACACACACACACGCACACAGTATGGCCCATCGCAATGTTATAAACACCATACACAAGTATGTAAGAGTGACTACATTCTAATTGTTCACAGTGGTAGGATTTCTACAGTATCTTTAATGGACATATGTTATTTTGTAATCAGAGAAAACCAGGAATCTAATAAGTCATATAAGTGAATTGATGGAGCTAAATGTAGTTTCGATATCCTGTTTTTAAAACTAAGTCTAAAGAGAGGGTTATACTGTCTCTAGGTCGATGTGTCCTAACTTTGAACACACATCATAATTCGAGTGTATGCACTAGAATCGATTGGGGGCTGGAAATCCTGCCTGAAACTGGTGTAAACAAACAGAAGCAAATTGGCTCCTGTAACTGGAAAGTCTGGTGAAAGAGCTTTGTTAGCTTCAGGCAAGGCTTGATCTTGCAGCTCAAAGTGCTTAACCTTGACTCACTTTCTGCACTTCTTGACTATGCTTCCCCCACATTGGCTGTTCTGCCAGCAGGCTCTCTCCTCTCTCACATCCAGCAGGGGAGAGCAGGTCTCTCATTCACTGTTCCCAGAGAGAGTCCAGATGTTCTCTGTGGCTGGGCCATCTGAGGTCACATGGATGTACTGATTAGCCTGGACTTGGGCTTGGGTCCCACTTCTAGAAACAGAAGTGAACTCCACTGTGCTACAGTCCCTCCAAATCGAGGGTGGTGGCCACTGGGAAGTAGGCGTGTTGACATCCTTTGGGAAATGGATGGTGGGGGGATTCACCCAACCCAGGTACACCCCATTAAGGGACTTCCAAGAATGGAACAACTTTATTAAATGTCTACTTATGCACATTTATTATCTAATATTTTAGATACTGTGTCCACTGTGCTCAGAGTAAGGTGAGTCACTGAAAGATGGATTTTTAAAGGAAGGCTTCCTGGTGGAGGTAGGTCTCTGTAGAGGTGTCCAGCCTTTTGGTGTCTCTGGGCCACGCTGGAAGAGGAAGAGCTGTCTTGGGCCACACACTAAATACACCAACACTAATGAAAATTGATGAGCAAAAGAAGGTTTTAAGTAAATTTACAATTTTGTGTTGGGTGGCATCCACAGCCATCCTGGGCTGCATGTGGTCTGCGGGCTGCAGGTCGGACGCCAGTGTGAGCTGGGTGGGCGGAAAGGAGACAGTAGTGTTTGGTGTGTAAGAACAGCATGGCCCTGGCCTGGTGGTGTATAGGGAATGCATGTGTGAACATGAGGAAGAGCAGCAAGGAGCTGCTGTGCAGAGGAAAGGGCTTGGCCTGAGAAGTCGAGTGGGGAGATCTCGGCTCTGCAACTCCGTACCTCCCAGCAGAGAAGCAGTACCACCAGGCAGAGCCTTTTCGTGCAGGGTGTGCACAGGCTCACTGTTAATAGTTTGTACTACCAGGCTGTTTTCCTCTTCTAGCCTCATTTTCCACATCTGCAAAATGGACATAACAGTACCTTCATAGCATTGATAGCCAGATTAGATAAGACGAGGTCTTTTCCAAGACTCTGCAACAGTGAATTAATAGCTGTTGTAGGAAGGGGGTTTAGTGGACCCAGGAATGTGTTTAGAATATAATAGGGTCCTGGAGGGCAGAGTTAGGCTGTAAAAGTTAGAGGAGTACTTGGGTTCCCTCTTCCTCCTCCGTGGGCTGTCCTGACTTCTTGGGACTTTAAAGTTCTTTTTCTGTTTCCCCATGACACAGCCAACTCGTGTGACTGTCGGAGCGGGGCTATAGAAGGAGATGGGCCCTGGCGGGGCAGGACAGCCCAGCTGGGCTTCAGGGAGGAGGGGCCAAGAAAAGCCGTGTTCTGTGGGTTGGGGGGGTTGCACCTTAGGAGGGGATGAAGTGACTTCCTGGACTGAGACTGCTAGAGACCACTAAAACCCCAATATACAAAATTAGCTTGATTCTGTGAAATAGTTCCATCAAGGCGGCTGTCAGGAAATCCATCGCACTCTGTAATTACGTCCACAAACATGCTGAGGAAGCAGGAGCGGTGGGAGGCGACTGGCTGCGGCCCAGCCTCTGACGCCGTGACTCCCGAAGCTGTGGGCAGGGGTGCGTGCTGGAGCGGCCAGCTCCTCGCCTCTGCCACCGACTAATCCAGAAAGACAGAAATTCAATTTGGCAAATATTTATTGAGCATTTCCTTCAGGCCAGGCCGAGGGCAGCAGCAGCAGGCTAGGGTTGGTGGCTGATGACCCTCTGTCCAAGTCGTGTTCAAAGCATGCAGAATGGGAAGTTACTGGAACTGACACAGGATCAGCGAGGATGGGCTTTTGCGGGAAAGAGAGGAGAGGCATTTGAAGATACTTTGTCATGTTTGGACTTACAAATACAGCAGATTCTGGTGCCAGGGTTATGCCTGCCATTCAGAGGTGGATACAAAAGCTCCTTCTTGAAAATTTAATACCATGCTCTTTGGAGAAGGAGGACCCAAACTCACAATTCCCTAGCATTTTAGCTCTGTGCCTACCTCTGTTATTTCATCTTTTCAAAAATATAATGAGTTAGGAATTTGTATCTCCATTTCATAGCTGAAAAATTGAGACTTGAGCTAAGGAGGTAGTCTTATCAGCATCTTTCTGAAAGGAATGGACGTTTCTGGATGAGTCATACCTTAGCCTGAATTGTTTTAAATTGTCATAGTGGCAATCAAATCAAGCTGGTGGCTGGTAATGATTTTGCTCAGAAATTGGAATTGGAGAAGCGGAGGTGCTTGTGTGGAGCCTGGGATTGCAGCTAGAAGCAAGATGGTAACTGGGAATAGAAGTGGGGGAGGAGGCAGGCAGGTTTGGGTGAGTTTGGGGGTGAGCAGTCTAGATAGACGGAGTGCAGGGAGCTCAGTGGGAGGGAATCGAGGTGTTGAGTGGGGAGTGGGCACGCTGGGCTCTCCTGCCCGGGGGCAGTGGGGGGCTCTGAAGACTCCCGGGTCTGGGGCCTGACCAGTCTGCGCCACGGAGCATACTCCAGGCCGATCTCTTTTTCAGCTTCTCATAGGAAAAGCCTGTGATTTTCCAGTAGCTGAGGAGTACCAGTTGAGAAAATGGGAACACGGTGAAAAGTATTTAAGTCTCCTGTGAGAACTTAAGCTTACCAATCAATATACAGACACTATTGCTTTGAGAGAATCCACTGACATGAAGTCAAAAGCAAGAGCAGAAAATGCTGACCTTAAAGGTGAGGGTCAAAGTTTCTAGTAAGCAGGATTGGAGCTGGTAGGCCAGCAGCACCCAAGTCACACTGGTCAGTCCTGCTTGGGAGGAGACTTGCATTTGTCCCCTGGTCTGCTGCTGATGGTGAACCGTTGTTGTAAATAAAAGAAACATACCAGTGAACTTCACATCCATGGATACTTTATGGGTGGTGTTCAAAGAAATAATAAGTTTTGGAAGTGAAATACATCCTTAAATTGGCAATTATGACACATGATTCTAGTGTGGTGCTGTTGGGAGTACTTGCTAGGAGCTCTGGATGGTATTTTGTTCCATTACTGCCCTAAATGTTCATGTCTTGAATATTCACTGTAGGTTATAGTTCTCTGCAAATCCTTGAACAGAGAAATGCAAAGGAAGATGTGAATGCTGTTGTGGGAACACAGCAACATTAAATCAGAAATGGATTTAGAAATCTGAATTAGCAAAAGCAGAAGTGAATTTACAGGCAAAACCAAAAGCAGACTGAGCAGACAAATTTGTTTTTGCTGTTAAAAAAAAGCTTATATAAAGCAACAGTTACCTAACAGTCAACTTGAACTTGCTTTTGGACACATTCTTACCAATTTGCTCAAGGTCACTTGCAAGATGGAAAAAATTATTTATGTCTGCAATATTTGCATCCCACAAAAGAGAGTAAGGCTTGGGGACAGGGCAATTAGTGCTGTGTGTGCTTTAAAATTTCATTTTGGGGGGGCGGGTGGAGATGGAAGAGGGTATGAAGGAGATAAATGGTAACGGAAAAAATACAAGAAATAAAAAAGAAAAGAAAAACGTTGTAAGACTGGTAACCTTAAATATTAAAAATTAAATATTGTGGTATTTTTTGAATTTTTAAATGGTTTTATTTGGCATTTATTTCTGTTACAATTCCTTTCTTTTAATGTTTTTGATGGCCAGATATCTACATTAGGGAGAGATGATCTGGACATACCCTGTAGTATATACTCTTGTCATAATATACTGGCTCATAATAAAAATCAATCGTGCATTTACTATATACTTTTAATTGAAAACTCATGATGATACCGTGACCCTAAACCAATTCATTGTCTAGTTACTCATGATTATTATTTAAAACACACACAGTGTTATGAACTCTGAATGGCTTCTGACTTGGGAGTTCCCAAGGATTACCAGGAATTCCGATTTGTTGTTCTCAAACCCCGAAGATGCACATTCACTGGGAATTGGAAAACTGCCCCATGAGGACGGGGGCGCCCACAGCCGTGCGCCCACAGCCGTGCGCCTGCTTTCAGCCGCCCGGCTGAGTCACGCCGGCCTTCACAGGCTCAGCGAGGGGACAGCAGATGGGGGAGGGGCGGGCACAGGCAAGGCTTGCGGCTGGGTGCTGTGTGCAGCCAACTCTCTCAGGAAAAAGACCTGCTCTGAGGGGGGAGTTGGGACCGGCTGTGCCCCTGAGGTCTGGCTTTATGTGGTGTGTGTGAGCTGCTCATTTTCTGGAGCCGTTGTGAACCCATTTCACTTCTTCTCTCGACTTCACCTCCTCACGCGGGGCATCTGGCACGGATGCTGGGTGACCGGTGAGGGGACATTGTCTGCCCCCCTCCCTCCCCGCTGTCCCTGCCCCGCCCCACTTCTGCACATTCTCACGGCTGTGGCCTCGTGGGGCCTCGTTGGGTCCGTGAAGGGGCCAAAATGGTTCCCGTTTGCAGAGGCCCAGCCAGGCTTTGCGCTCCATCTGTTTTGTGACCCTTTAGAAACACAATCTAGGACTTGTCGGGATTAATCCCAAAGAACCTTTTCATAACCAGACACCCAGTAGCATTAATAGCAGCTGATTCAGAAGTGTAGGAGCTAACAGTTGAGCCTATTCTAAAGCTTACCGGTCAATGTTTATAAGCTGATATTTTAATGAGGTGCTGCTGGCGGAGGTGTCAGTTCTTCAAGGCGGCCCCTGGAAGGGTTCAGGGGTGTCCAACCGGCGGCCTAGGGTGGATATGAATGTGGCCCGGCACGAAACCACGAATATACTGACAACATTATGAGATTTTTTTTTATTACGTGTCCCAGTGTATTTAAGTGTGGCCTGAGGCAGCTTCTTCTCTGGCCCAGAGACAGTGACAGGCCCGACACCCTGGTTGTTCTAGATCCTTGTTTCCCTCCCGAAAACTGGGGCTGTGCGCAGACACTGTTGGTTTTCCTTTCTGCCTTCTTCTTGCTAAAGGAACCCAGATCTTATTCAACGACCGGGGTGAGCGGTGCTTCACGGACCCTCTCCTTCTCCCGGGCTGGTCGGGGGAGAACGCTGAGCAGACAGGGCCCATCAGGGGAACGCCATGTTTCTCAGCCAGGTCTGGTCGGGCCTGGGCTGTGCCCCTGCCAGGGCTAATGAGGTCTTCGGGGATGGTTGCTGGGAGGTGTCTGCAACATTCTCTTTAGCTGTACGACGGAGAGACTCTTTTCTTCCCCGCTGACCGCAGCTGTATAAGGAGACACTGGGCACTGCCGGCTGCAGCTGATCTGAGAGCAAAAAGGGAGCTGCCAGCTTGCTGAGGATGCAGAGTGGAAAGATGGAGAGAATACGGGGCCGTGGGGACCACTCTGTGTGACTTTATGGCTGCCCGGGAGCTGCTCCACCGCTGTCCTGAGTCTTCCTCACACACGAGTGCCCGGCCGTTCTACCAGCGCCGCCTGCACTTGGTGGGGAAGGCAGCTCAAGGGCAGGCGCCCTCCACCCTCTCGTAAGTGACTTTTGTGGCAAACGTGTGAAAGGATTTTGAAAAGTTAAAAACTCTATGCATGAAAGCCACTGATCTTTAACACACACACACACACACACACACACACACACACACAGTATCGGCGGGGACAATGTCACGGCTGGTACCGGTCAGCCAGTGAGAAATCGGGAGGTGGGAAGCCTCAGCAAGGTCCCTCAGGCCAGATCCTGGTAGCGCTGCTGCTGTGCTCCCAGGGGAGGCCGTCTCCGCCTTCACCGGAAGCCGTGCGCTGCAGGGGGGCGGGGGGAGGTATCTTGCCCTGGTGGCCAGAGGAGCTGGTTTTGAGTTTATCTCTGCGAATAACTAGCCACGTGAGTCTGGATGAGCGAAATAACCTCCTTGAGCCATAAGTGCCTTCCCTGGATAATAGTCCGCATTCTTCTTAGGGCTCCTGCCAGTGTCCCGTGAGAGAGCAGGTCTTTTTCAAACTGCATGATGCCAAGGTGATGGTGAGCGTGACACCCTGAATGCTGTACCCCTCAGGGGTGCGTCTTGAAGCCCTAACCCCCACAGTGGTGTTATTAGAAGGGGGGACGTTGGGAGGGCATTAGTGCCTTCATGAAAGAGACTCCCTCACCTCTTTGGCCATATGAGGACACAGCAAATAGATGGCCGTCCATGAACCAGGAAGCCTGTCTTCATTAGACATGGAATGTGCTGACACCTTGATCTTGGACTTCCTTGCCTCCAGAACGGTGAGAAATAAATGTGTGTTGTTTATAAGTCTTCCAGCCCAAACATGCTCCACGGTGATGATGGAGATGGTAATGGTGATGGTGATGATAACGCCGACAAAGATAAGTTTGCTCTATCTGCCATCTGTCTGAAACCTCTGAGGGAGTAGATCTCGGTGCATCCAAGAGACGGGTTCAGAAAAACGTGGTGTCCTCCCCACAAGGCCACACGGTGAGGTTCCTCTGGATATGCCCAGTGCCTCCTTCTGTTCTCCGCTCTGACCCGTGCGGAAAGGTCTCAGTTCAGGTGGATTGTTAGTCCTGACCCACGTCCAGGCCAAACGATGGTAGGCTCAGGTCAGAGCCCCCCTTTCCTGGGCTGCCCGTGAGGCCAGAATAGCCTTGGAGGCCGGCAGAGCCTCCTCCTTTTCTTCATCCTGAGTGAATGCCCAGACTTGACAATCCTTTCCTTACACAGGCGCCTCTCTCCACAAAGTAAGTGAGTTTTCCTAAGTATATAGGTCAAGTGTTTGTAAATTGAGTCATATTGTCAGTGTGGTGGGAAAGCCTGCTACCTATGGGAATTCCACGGGGGACCTCTCAGGCGGCTCAGCCCGGCAGGTGAAGGATAAAGGTTTGAGTCTGGCCGAATCCGATCCTCCAGTGTAAACCACGCTGCCTGTCCCAAATATTTCTCTCCATTTCTCTTTCAGGATCCTTCCCTCACCAGCGTTCCAGGGCTTATATGTGGGCACAGTAGATCCTCATTATGCTGGGCAAAGCCACAGGGCAGCTTGGTGAACTTCTACTCAAACATCAAGGCCCACTCCAATTGTCCCCTCTTCTGCAACCTTCCTTGACCATTCCATTATTAATGAATTGTTTGGTTTATCTTGATTCTCCAGAGAATTTCAGTACATCTTCACTGTAGCACTTATCACATTGGTGGGATATTTGCTTACTTGTCTGTCTCCCTCCGTTAGAATATGAGTTTCCTAAGGGCAGGGATCATGTTTTAAATATCTTTGTTATCACCTGCACTGGCAAGATGCCCTGCATGCAGAAAAGAGTAATCAATAAACATTTGTTGAGTTAAATTGAATTTGTAAATTAGATTTACTTGAGAACACACTTGTTTTCATTTCACAAAAGGATTCTTGGCTCTATAAATTATTTCACCGTAGGATCTCTTTAAAGGGCATGTCCCCTGGCGTATCTGCAACAGGATGCAATTTCAAGCGAGCCACATTCTGCATCGTTCTCTGCAGGACAACAGTCCCTGCTTCGAAAGGGATGGGCCGAAGTTCACCTCTCAAGTTGGCAATCCAAGCCTTCCTTACGCGGAGGAAGAGCCTTCACGAGGTTGAGAGTTCATAGATCCGTAGATTATTCCTTCCGCCCTTCCGCCTGTCAAGAGAACCACAGGGCCTGCAGCCCTGGTGGATGGGGGCATCTGGGGCACAGCCTGAGCTTCTGAAACAACCCGAGTCCACTGCAGACCTGGGGCTGGTGGGGGAGGGGCAGGGCTGGAAGGCCAGTTCTCTGAGGGGAACACACACGTTGCCTCTCATCGCTCAGCCCTCGTAATAGCCCATTTCAATTCCACCAGCGATTGTCGGTCTGTCATCACCCGTGAAAGGCGGTGTAAGGAACTGTAAAACATCGAGGCTGGTGCTTTTTGGCACTCACGTTGCTATTAGTACCGATATCCCTTGCAGCACCAGCATCACAGGAACAGAGGTCCTTGCAGGATCCCCAGACACTGTCCTTTTCTCCACTCTGTGACCCCAGACTTGCCCCGCACCTTCTTTTTAAGGATTTTGAGAAGTTATCGATCACACAATAAAAGGGAGCAAGAACTCAAGCCTGGCTTTTATTTGTCTGTAATACAGTGTGTGCTGGAATGGTTCTTCCTTATGCTAAGCCGGGGAGGGTAGCGCTCCTCTTGGACCTGATGGAGCTTGGCAGGTCTGCGATCACCCATTCATCCTCTGGAAATGCACGGGACACAGTGGTTTCCCCGGTGCTGTGCAAGGTGCTGGGGACCTAGAGACAAGAAGTCAGGGTCCTGCCTTTCTCAGGGTCAAGGTGGCGTGGGGCTCAGTGGTGAGAGGTGCAGAGAGGAGGTGACCTCACCTGGCTGGAGGCAGGAGGCTTCTGTCAGGAGTGACTTCCTGGAGTTGCTGGCAGCAGAGGACAGTCTTGATGGGAGCTGATTTATGTCCCCTCCGAATTCGAACTCCTGAGCTCCAGAGTGGAACTGTGTTTGGAGATAGAGTCTTTAAGGAGGCGATCGAGGTAAAATGAGGTCCCTAGGTTGAGCTGTAACCCAAATGACGGTGTCCTTATAAGAAGAAGAGGTTACACCAAGTGAGGACATGGGGAGAGGATGGCTGTCTACATGCCAAGGAGAGAGAGGCCTCGGGAGAAACCAGCCCTGCTGAGACCTTGGTCTTGGACTTGCAGCCTCTGGGACTGTGAGTAATCAGATCCCTGTTACCGAAGCCGCCCATCCGTGCCGCTTTGCCAGGGCTGCCTGAGGTAACAACACGGGCCCTACGGCTGACGCAAGGAGAGCTGACTGGGAGGCAGCGCCCATCCAGGAGGGTCTGGGAGTCAGAACATAAGCTGGGCTTTGGAGCCGGAGTGGGAGACAGGATCCACGGGAGAGGCCATTACATAGGAGAGTGAGGGGACCAGCAATCCTTGAGAACAGGGCTTCTCAGATGTCTCTTTTTCCCCAAACCCTGGTGAAGGACTCAGCAGGAGCTCTGAGCTACCTGGAGACGTCACCATCAGCAGGCCTGTGCTCACCAAGGTCACTTGGAGCTCACATGAGGTCACCGAGGCTCGGAGCGCTCCCTTCTGGTGGGCAGAGCAAGAACACAGGCCATGGCAGTGTGCTGTGGTCTTTCCGGCCACTGGTTAGTGGCTTCACGCTTACAGCGTTTCTGCCCATTCTTGGTCACACACACCCACGCTTGGCGTCATCTATCACCCTCAGTTTATGGATATGGAAACTGAAGTTCAGAGAAGGCCCTCGGAGGACCCATGTCCTCTTGGTGGATTGCTTGTAGGAACACCTTCTGTCTGTGATCAGCAACGGGACAGGCCTGGGTCCCCCGGATGACCACTGCCTACCCCATGCAGACTCTGCCCCACGTGCCCCCCCCCTTTGAGGGCACCCTGGCCCGCAGCAGAAACTTAAGCAATTACTCTGTAGTAGGATTTAGGAGCTATCGCTCCCCCTCATTTTCACAAGGGGAGGCTTTTCTCACAAAACTGTCCTGGTCCAGCAGGCTCCCAATTTTCCTGGCCACCTCTATTTTAAGTTCTTACGTTCCTCACACTCCCTTTCTTTAAGCCTCCCCATCTGGGCCTTGACCTTCTGCCCTGGACGTCCTGCCTCTGCTGACCATCCCCAGCAGATCCGGCCCTAAGCCCTGTGTCTGGTGTGTGCTGCTCCCCTGGGGTCCAGGCTGACGCCCGCAGGGTGCTCACGGCTGAGCCTTCACTGCCCTAGAGGGGGCCGGAGATGGCAGAAGACGGAGGAGCCTCAGCAGCTCCAGCCTGGACCTGTGTTTCCGCTGCGGAGCCGCAGCTGCTGCCCTTCCTGGGCTCCCAAAGGCCCCTGGAAGCTGCCTTCTTGAACACGCATTTCCTCACCAGGCGCCTCTAGTCTGGGGAAAACAAGCTAACGCGTCCCTGCTCCCTGAGAAATAATAACCTCGACCTCCTTGTGATAAAGGCTGATTCTCCTTTGATAATGGTTTTCATTACAAGATGGTCTTGTATTAACTCAGGGCCGTCTGGGGTGGATGACACTATGTGTGGAGTTCCTCTCCAATCCCCGGCTTCTCTTCTGAGGGTGGAGAGGAAATTGAAGTGCACCCTCCCCCTTTTATGAAGGTCCTTCCAGAAAGTACCCGGCTACAAAAAAATGGAGGCATTTCTTGAAGAAGAGACAGGGAGGATTGCACGTAGGCCAATGATGCCTCGATCCCCTTCAAAGGTATGACCTGCTTGAGTTGGCAGCAGTTGGAATGAAGTCAGCAACTGCAGCGCGATGTTCCTTCTGCTCTCGTAGCAGAAGCTGCGGAAACATTTTGCCACAACCTGTTTCACGCCAAGATCCTGTGTCAAAATCTCGGGCACAGTAGTTTGTGGCATCCCAGGTCAGCTTCTAGTTCTCACACTGTCAGTCACCGATCCCCGCTGACTGCAGCCTGTACACATGCAGCGTTCTCAGGGGTTCTGCTCGTTGCAGACGCTCCAGAACGTGGACCACTTTCAGCAGACTCTCCACCATCTTTGAAGCGTTGGTGCCACACTTTTATTTGTACAGCACTCACTGCATCGTCCCCAAAAGCCTTCTGAACGGTCTGAGTAGTTTTTGCAGAGGAGTTCTCCCGCTGAATGTGAAATTTGATGCAGATTTGTTGCTCTGCTCACTCAGTCAGCTTGAATGTGACAGCCAGACGGGACACGCGCTCACTCAACGCTTCCCTCACCGCCAGTGACTAGTACAGTGAAGTTGTCGTCGTTCACGCACACGTATTCCAGTCCACTCCCCTTGGCTGCCAGGTTACAGTGATGTCATGCAAACTGTTCTCGTTACATTAACAATGGCTGCACTTACTCCGGGCAGACCTTGTAAGCTGGGGCTCGAAGCCAGGTTTTTAGGTCCAGGCCCACGTCCTTTCTTGCTTGCGTATTTGGAAGCCAGATGAGTTCTGGCTTGGTGGTAGCTGTTCAAATCCCAGCCCATGAGTGACTGCTCATAAATCGGGGCTATAGGACTTTTGCACCTCAGATACCAGGTAGTGTTCTATGTGTTGGCGGTACCAAGATAAGAAAAACAAAGTCCCTTCTTTCAGGGAAATTACATTGGAGGTAAGAAACACGTGAATTAATAACTGCAATAATAAGTCACAACTCCCTGTGAGCCCCTCACACCTCGGGGTGGATGTTCTGGAGAGACTCAGACGTGGACAGGACCATCCCTTCACGTTACAAATGCAGGATCCCAGCCCAGACAAGGGAGGAGAGGAGGGAACCTGGGGAGCTTGTGTGGCCCTCCCGTGCACAGTGACTGGTGGGACTGGCTTGGTGTCAGGGGCAAACCAGGGACCAGACGTGCAGCCCCGTGCTCCCTCCGGGGTTGGAGCACACTCTGCTCTTCATTCAGGCTTGTGTGTGAAGGTCCCTCCCTGCCGGGCCTCCAGCCACTTCCTACACCTCCAAGGTCCCGTGCAGGGCTCAGGAGCTGACTGGGCGTTCACATTTTGCTGGGAGCGCCGCTTCCCCGAAGGTCCGTCTGGGAGCAGCCCTGCTAGTCCAGCCCAGGTGGAGTCCTTGTCAGGTGCCTTTCAGGCTGTGCAGTCCACCTTTGTCTCTGCCCTCTCACATCTCCCACGCCTGAGAGGTGGGGCTGGGGTTTCTCCCTCTGTCTCCCGCTGTCAGACAGGTGGGGAGACAGAGACCTCCCCTGGGCTCTTAGCCAGTGGGGTTGACGGCTAGCATCCACCCTTAATTTTAGCTCCATTTCTGAGCTCTCCTCCCTCTAGCCCCAGGTCTAAGACCCCCTTGATGTGGCCACACTGAGCCCCACAGCCCAGCACTTGTTAGCTGTGTGTGTCCAAGCTCCCATGGGGCCAGCGGCAGCTGTGAGAAGCAGACTCCCAGCTCCACTTTTCTCTCCCTTCTCCAGGGATGAAGCTGCAATTCTCCGTCCTCCCCTCCCCGCTCCCCCCCGCCCCCTGCCAGTGTGCTCAGCTCTCTGCCTCCCCAGCGTGAGGGCCCAAGTGCAGGCACACAAGACACCGTCCTGTTGGTACAATGATGCTGATCTGAGAGGGAAACCACAGTGGATTTGGGGCTCTTTCCATAGGTTGGACAAGAGGGCCTCTCTCCTCTGCTGCCCCTCCGGGAAGGCGTGAGCCTGTGTGGCTGAGCCTTTCCTTTGGTCCCGCCTCAAGCTCAGGCTTTATTATTTTTCCAAGCACAGTGATTATGCCCCTCATCATTCCAGGAAATGAAACGCCACAGATGTTTTCGGCTCAACGGCCCAGTGTGTCTCTGCTGTATCCTGAATTTGATACAAAGTTGATTGTACCAGGGAAACAATTGGAAGGCAGAATGTCCACAGTGACCTTGATAAGAGGAGGCCTTGCTCAAGGTCTAGGGCAGCTCAGGCTGCTTTGAGAAAGGGACCACTGAGGTCTGAGAAGCGTGAGGTGCTGTAGCCAGGGGCCTCAGGACTCCTCCAGCTCAGCCCCCAGGAGGCACAGAGGAGGAACAGGCTAATCCCTGCCCCTCCTCGATCAGCCTACATGTTCCAGCTGCTCTACTTCCTATTCGGTCTGCCGGGAAACGGGCCTGCCGCAGGACTGCCTCTCTTCCTCCCGCAGGCGGGAGGCTTTCTCCGGTTCCCCCCGTGGACCCCCAATATCTGCTCTCCGGGTAGCGCTTGGACTCGATGTGCGTCTGGTGAATGCATGTCCGCACTATCCATGCAGGAACGATGATGGCAAAGAGAATGTGTGAGTAACACCGGCCATGCACTTGGGTGTTTCGAACATCACAGCTAATTCAGTCTTCACTTCCAATCTCACAGAGCCCAGCTTTACTGTTCCCAGTTTGTCACCTTTTCAGGTCTTCTTTCCCAAACTCCACGCTATTTTATCAAGATCTAATTGCAGGGAAAATAAAGGAAAGAGAAGGCTTTCCCCGCTTCTTATCCTTAATCTGAAATAAAAATCTCTGCCAAAGAATTACGGCTGATTTCCTTTCTTTTCCCGTCTCTGCCTCCATGCTGGGGTCCATTTCTCTTCCCTGCCTCCCCCCGCCATGTCCCCAGCTCCCCTGCCTGCCTCTCTGGATGGCCTCAGCTCCCCCTTCCCACACTGTACCTGCTCAGGAGTCTGCACTCTCTCTGCCCTTGGGCTCCTGCATGAATATCTCTGATTTCATTGTTTATCGCCTGCCTTCCCAATTGAAAGTCACAAGCGTTGTTTCCGTTGACTGCCTGCTCCTTTTTAAAAGTGCATGTGCTGTTCTGTGGGCGGGAGTGCACATAAAGAAGACATCCCGAGGCCCAGCCTTCCTCCCAAAGACGGTGAAGAGCAGCAGAGATGAAGGTGCCACGTCCTCACAGGGCGGGGGAACCAGGCCCACTCACCCGGGCTGGGTCTGCAAGGGCCCCTGCCCCATGGCAACCCCAACATCCACAGCTTCCTAAAGCTGTCTTCCCAGGCATATAGCAGGAGCTCACTCAGCACATATGTATTGAGTATTTTTTGTGTGCAGGGCTCGGTGGGCAGACCAGGGAGAAGTCCTGCCCCTTATAGCCCAGGGTCCGGCTTGGAGCGTGGGGCTGTGCTCATGGCTTTCACGAGCCAGGTGCTGTTCCCAACGCTTGGCAGACAGGCACTCACTGGATTCTTTCGACAGCCTGAGCAGCTGGGTAGTGATAGTATCATCCTCAGCATTTTACAGACACGGAAACCCAGAAGGAGTGAGGTTAACTAAGTTGCCCAAGTGCGCAAAGCTTATGGCAGAGCTGCGAGTGAAACCCGGCAGTTGGAGGCTGTGCAGGCTTCCTGTCCAGGCCATGCTGGAGAAAGCAGTGCCGAGGGTGTGAGTGTGTGAGTGTTGCACACGGGCGGTTCGTGAAGTCCGAGAAAAGAGCTCTCCTGGGCTTGGGGAGGGCAGGGGCGGCATCTCGGGGCAGGAGGCACTGGGGTGAGGTCTTCGTGGAAGGGCGGGACTCAGGAGAAGGTTTCAGACAAGAAGAATGAAAATATCAGAGATAAGGGTTTAGAGGAGATGGAGTGGGGGAGGGTGTGTGCACACACATGTGTGTACATGCGCACACACGCACACATGCGTGTGATGTGTGTGTGTGCACTGGCCTGCTGGGGCTACGAGGAAAGAACAAGGATTCAATTCATGCATGTCTCCTGGCATTTTGTTGAGAGGAGGTTAGGGCATATAGACTCTTATTTGGGGGTCAGGCCTTAAGTGGGGGGCCTGGGGCAGGCAGGCTGGGTGCCATGACCCCCCTTTAATCCCACTGCAGGTTTGCTTTGTGTTTTCTGTTTTGTCCCCTGCCTTTCTAAATGCAAGCCACCTGCCTGGGGCAGGCTGCCATTCCGTTTCTTTTCAGCTGTCATGGTATTAAGTATTAAAAAACCAGCCACATATATTTATTTTAGGTTATTTACAAATGGTAATGTTCAGCAGGAAAACAAATTGAGCTTTTTGGGCAGAGAAGCAGCGTCTGATGCTGGAGAGCGATTTCTGGTGGTTCTGACTCACGGGGACTGTGGTGGCAGATGCACTCGGAGGAGATGCATTTCGGAGGAGGGGCCCTGCCTGCTGTCAGGAAGCAGGCAGTGAGGGCAGGAGCAGAGGACAGGGACCGCAAGGCAGGCAGAAGGTGGGCAGTGAGGGCCTTGTGTGGCATTGCAGCGTCCAGCCACCTGCACACGCGCAGGACATCTGGCGGTGCAGACTAGCAGTAACCACGCCCCTGTGGGCGGGCCCAGCAGAACCCTGCAAGCCCACTGCCGTGTGCCCTGTGTGTGTGTGTGTGTGTGTGTGTGTGTGTGTGTTCGGGTGATGCGGCCTGTGCCTACCCCTGCCTTTCTTCCTGAGGTAGTCTGACCTACCTTCTTCAGCAGGAATCAAGCAGAGCGCTGCTCAGTTTACAGCTATGACACCCTCCCCCGAGGGGGAGGTGCAGGAGGAGAGGAAGGGCGGGAGGAACGTTTCAGCTCCCGTGGTACGAAGCTGTGTGACTAGAACCCCAGAGCAATGGCAGCCACTTCCCCTGGAGTGGTTGCTTATCCCTCTGGGCTCCAGGCTCCTCCGAAGCACCAGGATGCCTACCTCTGTCTAAGCTGTGCCCCGCCCCCTCCTCCCCTCCCGCAGGGCTGGCTCCTGGCCTTGGCAGATCTGGGACTTTCGCGGGAGTCATGCGAAGAGAAAACATCAAGTCCTCCAGGAATTGAACCGGCAAGCGTTTAGGGACTGCCGCCGCCTAGCCCCTGGAAGGAAGACTGTCTGAGAAGGAGCCCGGAGCAGGAGAAGTCGATTGTGACACCTTTTGAGCAGCAGGATAAACCCAGGCGCAACGCTGGTCAATCTCGGACTTCTCAGTTGGGTTCGGTGGTTGGTTCTGGTGCTCTCCTTTCCGCACCCGGGAAGCTGTCCCAGACGATACTGTGCTGACCACAGTTTGGTAAACGGAACAGCCGAACGTGTGTGTGTGGGGTGGGGGAGTGGCCTAGAAAAGGCCTGCAAGTGACATCCGGCTGCTCGCGTGTCCTTATCTGGAGAAGCGCTCTCCTGCTCAGGCGGAGCAGGCACCCGGGACCAAGTGTGAGTCTTGGCCCCTCCATGCCTGTCTGTCAAGATACTGGTCGTGGCTGAGTGGAGGAGACAAACACTGTCCAGAACCTTGGATGTTGTCCCAGCTCCTAGTTTTATGGCTGTGAAACTAGAGACCCAGGGAAAAGGCACGGCTTGTCCAAGACCACACACTGCCTAAGTGACAAATTCTTTATGTTGACTGGATTTTGCTGGGGTATGGAGTTGTCTGGGACTCAGGGAGAGCAGGTATAAATAGTTATGAGCCCATGTTCACGTCGTTGGAGGGGATCCTGGACTGGGAAGCCCGCCGATGTGGGTGCATTTCTTACAGGGTGGGCTGCAGGGAGACAGTGTCAGGGCTGGGCTGGCGGTGCAGCATCTCATAGAAGGAATTGGGTCTGCAAGGTTCTGGCCAGTCGAACCTGCGCCTGCCGTGGACTTACTTTTAAAGCAAGCCCTTGCCGCTCTCCCTTCCCATTACAGGACTGCCTGGCTCCGTCTGGAGTTCACACTGCCTCCTGGCCTCTCATCCTTTCCTCTGAGCAGAGTGGGGCTGTATTAGCAGCTGGGGTGAGGGTACCCCAGGCTGGGTTCAGCAGGGAACAGGCTGTGGGCTGATAGCCAGGGAAGGGAGGGCCAGGCAGGAGTGTCATTGGACAGGGCTCTGTTCAGAGTGGCTTCTGCTTCCCAAATGGCAATGCTAAGCTTTCACGGAGGTCCAGGTCATGTCCTCTCAGAACCCCTCTCTTGGGGAAGGCCATTTGCCCCACCTCAGGTCTAAGTTAGCTGCCTCTTGCCTTCTAGAAGAGAAAAGCAAAGATACAAATATGTATACACACACACACACCAATATAAATGCACACACACCCCCCACACATACACACACGCAAACACACAAACATACAGGCACACGTGCACACACATGCATATATACGGGTGCGACACACACATGCACATTCTGACGCACATGCACAAACACACGCCGAGTGTGGGAGCATTCGGCTGGAGGACTGCCTTTTCGTCCCCCTCTCCTTCTGGAGCCTGACTCCAGGTCCAGGCCCTCCTGCAGTTGCTGACAGACCCCGGGGCTGGCGGCCGGGACTCCTCAGAGTGTTCACACCATCAGCAATTCATTCTGTTGCTCTCAGTGCTTCCGAGCCTCTCGCGTCTGGATGTTTGGCAGAGCACCGGGGCTTTGCAGACCGCCTCTGGCTTGCAGAGGCTGTGTGAGCCCATCTGTCTGAAAGATCTGAGGAGCCAAGGGGCAGCTAGCTCTGTCACTGCGATGCCCCGGGCAAACCACTGCCTCCTCCCGGAGGGGGTTCTCCTCTTTCTGTTCATGTGTTCCTTCAAGGTCCTCGGCTCTGATGCCCAGTCTCTTCTCCCATCAGTAAGTTTTGGTTTTCACACCTGGCTCCCCACAGCTCACCTGGCCAGCCTGCCTCAGCAGATGGGAGAATGTCCCCCCCGGAGGCCTGGGGTGCATGGGTGCTGGTGGCCAGAGCTGACAGACAACACTCAAACCTCAGAAAGAGCCTTGCTGGGCCTGAGCAGTGTCCCACGAGCCCGAGGGGCCCTGGGATGAGCAGGGCAAGGCTGAATCAGGAGGGGCAGACAGTGCTCAGGTTAGTTGCTTCTGATTTTGAGTCCTGCATGGGCAAAATCCAGCACAGACGGTTTCAAACTGCCACATGCAAGTTAGTTGGATTCTGACCTGGCTTCTGCAACTTGAGTGCTGCACGTGTGCGTGTGTGTCCACATTTATAATCTCTTCACTCAAGAAGTTATTTGCGCCTTCTGAAAGGAGAGGCCGAGTCGCTGATAAATTGCTGACTCCTTCGACATGAATACCATTCAATTATTCTGGGATGTGTTTGGCTCGACAAAAGCCTTTGCTTCAGCACATTTTTCCTGTTAACCAAACCATTCATGTTAATGTAGAACCAGCCATCGTTAGCGCAGACTTTCAGCAGCTTTCAACCACTCCTGTGTCTTCTTTCTTCCCTCTATCATTTTCTCTTATGATTTAATTAGAGCAAGGCTGGAATCCTGGGCTCTGAATTTACCCAGGAAGTTGAACAAACTGAATTTCGACACCTGCTGAATTCCGAACCAGGCCAGCTGTGTGCTCCATTCCTCACCCGCTGCACTCGACGGTGGCTGTTGGCTCTGGGGCCTCTGAAGCAGGCCTTAGTGGCAGCGGTCTGTGGACTGGTCCAGAACTCGGGATTCAAGTTCTCCAAAGACTTCCTACTGTAGTGTGTTTTCACCCCTTCAGGCAGGGTGGCTTTTGTCCTCCCCATGCCATGGTCTGTGTCATCCATTTGATCTCCTGATGTCCGAGGAGGGCGGGTGCCTTAGAGACCACCAAGGGCAATGGCTTTCAAGCTTGTTACTTTTAGCAGTGCAGCGTTTACCAGAGAAAATTCTGTGCACGATGCTGAAGGCCCAAGGGAGAAGAGCAAAGCGACTCTTCCGTCCTCTACCTCCCAGACCCAGGAGCCCCTTTCCGGAACTCCAGGGCTCTGCAAATGCAGCCTGAACTCCGTGACCAGTCAAGGTCCCACCGAGAGAGACTGTGACCGGGCCAAGCTCAGAGACAACCATCCGCAGGCCGGATTGCATGGCAGCCGCTCCAAGGGCTCTTGGCAGTGTTCTGTTCGCCCCGCCCCTTCTTCCTAGACTCTTCCCAAATACCACGTTCTTCACGAAGGCTCTCTCCACACTTACAATACAGTTCGCTCATTTTTTACTCCCCAAATACTTGTTGAACTCCTCCTATGTGCAAGTACTGCTTTATGTTCTGGGGAAATAGCAGGAGGTAAAAATGTAGACATTGTCGCCCTCTCAGAGCTTATGTTCCAGTGGAGAGAGAAACAATCCAATGGTTAGCTTGCTAGGTATTCAGAAAAAAATAAAACAGAAAGGAATGCTAGGGATGGGGTGGAGTTGCAGTTTGAGACTGGTGTCCTCTTACAGGAGGAGGACAGTGAAGTACTGACTTGGCAGTACAAGGACAGAACATAGGAGTATCTGGCTGAAGACTGTTCAGGGAGATGAAATAGCAAGTACAAGTGTGCAAAGGTCAGGTGCAAGTAGAGGATCCAGGAGGAGTGATGAGGCCACTGTAGCCAGAATAAGGGGTTCAGGGGGATGACAAGCAATAGGAAGCCTAAGAGGCGATGGGGCCAAAATCATTCAGGAGCTTTTGGGTCATCGTGAGGGCAGTGCTTGGACCTGGGGAGTTGGAAGCCACTGTGTGGGTTGAGCTGGGGGACACCATGAGCTGCCTGCATGCTGAGGGGATGGCACCCACCTCAGTGTTGGGGAGCAAGTTTGAGGTGCCAGTGTGGGGGGCAGGGAGACTCCCCATCAGCAGTGGTGTTAACCTAAACCTGGGTGCTCAAGAAGGTGGAGATGGGTGCTTGCATTCCACACGTATTTTCAGGGTCCAGCCAACAAAATTTGCCAAAGGGTTAGTTGAGCAAAGACTAGTTAAGGGTGATGGTGCAGTTTGTAGCCTGAACAAGCAGAAAGATGTCATTAACCGAGACAGAGAAGATGGTGGAAGGAACCTGTGGGGGTCAGGGTACTGGAGGCTCAGTGTCAGAAATGTTACCTGTAGGAACCTGTCACACGCCCGGGTGTTGAGGTAATGTGCAGGGTCTGTCCAGTTGCAAAATACTTCAATCCCCAAAACACTGAGGTCCTTTTCAAGAGTTACTTGACCCTGTTCTGTGCGGGGTCACAGTCCTTTATGCAGGTGTCCGAGCGTCACAGGACAGTGTATGCATTGTGGTGTGGGGACCTTCTGCATGCGATTTCACCCACTGTCTCAGCACAGCGTTGGGCAGATGGCTGCACTTAATAAATGCTTATTGCCTTGAAGGCAGTGAACATTCTGGAAGAGTTAGAGAATTGGAAGAGCAATAAGACATAGGCTGGCGTCTTCCGAGTTGTTGTCTGCTGAACATTAATCCCGTGGGATGTTCACTGAAAAAGCAGATTCTGCAGTCCGACGGGGTTGGGCAGCTCTGTACTCCACTCCCTCTCTCTGAGCATCCCAAAGCTCAGCTGCATTTTAAAAGGGATTTTTAAAATCCTTCAAAAGCTATCTAATGCTGTCCACCTTCACATGTGGCAGTCACTTCTGGCTACTGATGTCTGTCTTTATACAAACCTCCAGCACCCCTGGGGCCGGTGGTATGTAGGACACGCCGTGAGGTGTGTGGGGAGACAGAAATGATGCTGGAAGTTAGAAATCCGATGACCTAGATTTGAACTCCCACAGTGGAAATTAGCCGAAGAGCATTGCCCATCTGGATTTTGTCTCCTCATCTGAGAGTTGGACTAGTCAATTCTATGGCTTGAATGTGCAACATGCAAGTTTTATTCATTTCTTTCATTAATGTTTCTCCCTGGGGCAGGGCTGAGTTTCAGCAAGTTAGTCAGGACACTGTAGATTACATTTAGCATCTGACGCATCTCTTCTTGCTGCCACAAACCCCTCTCAGCTTCCTTAGGAAGACCCATGCTGCCCCCTGGCGTCGAGCCTCCCGCCCCCAACACTATACGTGTCTCTGACCTTAACCCCACCCTGCACTTTCCCTCCCTGGGAAACACGCTGGGTGCCTGAACTCTCTTGGTTCTAAAGCATTGTGGCTGGTGGTAGAGATTGCTAGATTGTAGAGTGTGACACAGGTGGGTCCTGTTGTCCTCCCTAGCATGCTGGAAGGGGAACCGTCTTCTTGGTCTGTGTGTGAGGGGTCTGGTTGGCATGTTAAGAAACTGGCCGTGGAAGTCTAGGGAGGGCAGGAATAGAGAAAAGATGTTCGGAAGAACTTGGCTCAGTCCAGCTTAAACTGGATTTAAAACATAAGTCTTTCAAATGCATGGCTGAGCTGGTGGAAAATAATGGGATTCCTCAGAGGCCAGGTACCAGAGTGTCTGAATTCATCCAAGTCAGTGAGCTCCAGAGCCAGCATTCGTCCTTTTCAGCTGCATACATAAGAAATGAGAGAAAAGGGCTGGGGTCCAAACACAGTGGGAAGAGCCACAGTTAAGGCTGGGTCTCTCAGTGGGCGACCTAAAAAGTTGCGCAGTACACAGAGAGCTGACGGGAAGCCTGCCCCGCTCTGTGTAGAACAGAACAGAGAACATCTCTCCCTGGAGAGCTCTCTACAAACCCTCCCTCACGCAAGATCGGTCTGAATTTCTATAACACGTGACCTGGAAAACTGTATCCTGAACGTTCGGTTTTAAGTAGACCCAGGTTAGAGGTGCCTCTCAGTGTTTGGAAGAAACAAACATAAACACTCTCTGGAGAAAAACTCTAAATGCCAGCCTGGGGAATTCCTTCAGCTAAGCATCCCTGGAACATGAGCCCACTACGAGAAATCAATAAACCTGAGTTCACAAACCACCATTAGCAAGAGCCAGCAGAAACAACCAACTACACAATCGGAACCACGGAGACTGTGGATACTGGACTTGGCAGAGGATGTAAAGCGAGGATGTTTAAAACATCGTTGGGATTGAATAAAATCATGTTAAAAATAAAGTAAGAGATTGTAAAAACTGATTGGGAGATTTAAAAATAAACCCAAAGATAGCCTAGAGGTGAAAAACTCTTATAAATGAAATTGGTATTTAGTGGACGGTTGAAGAGAGGCTGAGTGAACTTGAAGACGGATCCGAAAGACAGTCTGAGAGTCAGGATGGTTTGGGAGGAAAAGCTAGCATCTCTAGTATTAGAATTTTTAAAAATGTTCTTTTTAAAAAAGATTTTATTTATTTATTTTTAGAGAGGGGAAGGGAGGGAGAAAGAGAGGGAGAGAGACATCGATGTGTGGTTGCCTCTCGTGCACACCCTACTGGGGACCTGGACCTCAACCCAGTCCCTGACTGGGAATCAAACCAGCGATGCTTTGATTCTCAGGCGGGCACTCAATCCACTGAGGCGTACAAGCCAGGGCTCTATTATTAGAATTTTAAAAAGAGGAAAAGAGAGAAGAGAGGAGAAGCCACATTGGGCTGTATAATGACTGAGGATTTTGCAAACTGGCCAAGAGACACCGAAGCTGAAGTTCATTAGACCCATGCCAGGTACCCCATGATGAATCTGCAGGACACCAGAGAAAGGGACCTTAGAAGCAGCCAGGAGCAACAACAAAAACATTACCTCAAAGAAATAAAAATTAGGCTGACAGATAACTTTTGAACACTGACTGCCAATCACACTGAGAAACTAGGGGAATGAAATCTTCAGATTTAGAAACGAACATGATTCTCAACTTGGAATTCTGTGTCTAATGAACTTCTTTTAAGATTGAGGACAATAAAAGAAAAAATTCCAGACAACCAGAAATGGACTTTACTGACAGGAGGCTAACCAAGGGAAATTTCTTAAGGTTTTTAACTTAGACAAAAAATATTTCAAAAGAAGAGTCTAAAATTAGGAAGAATGGGGAGCAAAGAAAATAATAGACAGATAAATTTAAACAAACATAGCCCATATAAAACAATCCTAATTATGCCTAATTTGTGGTGTTAAAGAAATCAGTATAGAATGAAAATCCTGGATGATTACATACATCAGGATGAGAGTGATGGGATGTAAGTCCTTCTGAGATCTTTGTTTGCTGAGAGAAGAGTGAGGATAGTAATTTATGTAGTAGGCGCCGTGGCTGCAGTGCAGTCATCGGTGACCTCGTGTGCACACTGACAGCCCCCACCTCTGAGGCAGCAGGCTGCTCGCCGTCTCCAAAGCCACGGGAGACCAGCAGGCTCCTACACAAGTGCAGTACAAAGTTCTGAGTGAATTGTTGCCCATGGGGGCAACTTAACCAATGAGGAATGAGAGGCTATAGAATACTGCCCAACATTCAGATGTCATTTCTGGAAGTCATTTATCACGCTTCTCAAAAACCTGGCAGATTCAATCCCCCATGCTCATGGCAGTGACCTTGATGGTGACCCTTAGAAGGGCCTCCTTGCCTCCCTCTCTCCCCAGTCCCTCAGTCCTGCTTCTTTGGGTTGCCCACCAAACGCTGTTTGTCTCTGTTTGCCTCTGAGCCCTTGTCTTAGAATCTGTTGCCCGGGGAGCGCATACTAAGACAACAAACCTTTCAGTTTAATGTCTGTTAAATTTAATTTAACAACTGTTAAAAGAATAAAAGTAGAGGGGATAACTTTTAAAACTAGTATAAGACAAAATGGAATGGAAGGAAAATTCAGTTGATCTAAAGGAAGGAAGAATAAGGTTTTTAAAAAAGTTTAAACCAATCAGCCCTGGCTGGTGTAGCTCAGTGGATTGAGCGCGGACCTGCGAACCAGGCAATCACGGTTCGATTCCCAGTCAGGGCACATGCCTGGGTTGCAGGCCAGTTCCCTGCAGGCCAACTCCCAGCAGGGGACGCACAAAAGGCAACCATACATTGATGTTTCTCTCCCTCTCTCCTTCCCTTCCCCTCTAAATATAAATAAATAAAATATTTAAAAAACAAAAAACAAAACAAAACAAAACAAAAAAAGTTTAAACCAAGATGGTAGAAACAAACCCGAATATATGAGGAGCCACAATCAGTGTGAACGAGCTATGTGACCCTGTTGGAATAGAAAGACCGCCAAACCGGACTGAGCAGATAATACACACATCTGAGGTGTATACGTCTCTCAGCTAGAACAGCCTTTAAGACCGAGACATTTTTCGAGATGACAAAAAGCTCACTACACATTGATAAAAGGTTCAATTGACTATAAATATGTAACAATTTTAAATCTGATATATCTAATAGTGTAGCTGCAAAGTACATAAGACACAAATTGATCCACCATGAGGACAAATTGACAAATTTGCCATCTAAGTGGGAGATGCAAGTGTCCTGCTCTCAGAGACTGGGTAGGTCAAGTGGATTGGAGTCAGTAATGACAGAGAGAATCCGAACAGCACATTTAACAAGCATGATTTAAGAAATGTATGGAGAACACTGTACCAATAATTGGAAAATGCACACTTTCTCTTCAGGCGCACACAGAACATGTACAAAAACTGATCAAGTACTAGGCAGTGTGCACCTAAAGACTCTGTATCTAACAGACCATATTTTGGGTAATAGTGAAATTACACTAGAAATGAATAAGATGAAATCATAATAAATTAAAGAGAGGTTATAATGACTATATAGTGAAAAAAGTGGAAATATGAAAAAATTTGTGGAATTCAGCTAAATTAGGGCCTACAGATAAAATTATGGCCTCCAATGCTTTTATTATAAGAAGAGAGGCTAGAAAGAAATGAGCAGCTAAGCATCCAACTTTAAAAGGTAGAAAGTAATACTAGAGGAAAACCCAAAGAAAGAAGTAAGGAAATAGTAAATAATAAGTCAGAAATGAAGGACATGGAAAACAAAGATTCCATTGAAAAGAGCAGCACAGTATATACATCATTTCTTGGAAAATCCTAGTTAAATCGACACAGCTCTGCAAGACTGATCACATATAAAAGGGAAAAGGAACAAGTCAACAGCATCAGGAATGAAAAGAAGCATAACTATGTATGGAAACAGCAGAGATTAAAAAGTAATAAGAGAATATTATTAAAAATCATGCTAATAATTCCCAAGCTCATACGACATGCATAAATTCCCAGGAAAAGAAAAATCATTAAAACTGACTCACGAAGAAATGATTCTATATCCAAGAAGGGCTCTGATCCAATATTTTAAACCATCTCTTTGGAGAAGATGCCGGTCACAGACAGTTCTGTGAGTTAGGTGAGCCCGACAGAGCTTCCCAGGAACAAATGACTCTACACTTATGTGATGTTTCAGAGAGTCGGGAAGAGCTCAGCACGTCCTCAGTACAAAACTCTGGTACAACCAGGACGGGGCAGAAAGGGGCAGGCCAGGTGAACTGCCGGCTGCTGCTGCGAACACCCTGCACAGAAAACCGGAAAATGGGATCTTAAAACCGAGGGTAACACAGCGTGACCATGCTTGTATATTCCAGAAATACTAGGTTAGTACGACCTTGAACACACATATTAATGCAATTTACCACATTCGCCAATTAAACACATCGGATAAAATCACTCTTTACTGTAAGAAGCCTCAGCAAACTCAGGACAGAAACAACATTCTTAGCTGATAAACTGCATCTGCCTGATGTCTATCGTCAACATTTTACTCAGTGGCAAAGCGTGTGAAGCATTCCCTTTAAAGTCAGCAACAAGAAAGGACTCTGGCCACCGCTACCCCAACAGCATGCTGAGGGTCCCCGCCAGGGTAATAGGTCAAGAAAAAGGTGCCTAGGGCCTGGAAAGGAAAAGGGAGTACTATTAGCAGATAATAGGATAAGAAGGTCAAAATAATCAACAAAACATGATTAGAACAAGTAAGAGAATTGAGCAGGTTTTCAGATTTTGGTTAATACGAACGTCGATTATATCTATAGACATTGGGAAGAATCAGAAAGTGTAATTAAAGTGCTATTTATGGTAAGATAACAAGCTATGATGTACCTGGGGATACTAAAAACAAAGACTTCCGTGGTGCCATCACGAGCCCCATGTCATTTTTACGACAAGTCTATGAGGTGGGCACTATGAATTAGTCCCATTTTGCAGCCACAGGAACTGTGTCAAAGGGATTGTGTCCATCGTCCATTCACACAGTCGGTAAATCGTAGGGCAGGGATTCCAGTGCAGCATCAGTTTTCAGAATATGTGCTCTTAACTACTACGCCACAATTTTATTTTTGGAGAAAATTACAAACCTTTATTGAAACTTTTTTCAAAAGATCTAAATACACAGAAAGGCATATATAGCACGCATTTGGATAGGAAGACTTAATATTATAAAGACACCGATTCTTCCCAAATTGGTCTATGTATTCAACGCAGTTCCAATAAAAATCCCAAAAGGGTTTTTATGGATCTCGACCAGATAACAATAAAATTTATATGGATGGCAAAGGGTCAAGAAGAGTCAGTACTTTCCTTAAAAATAATAAGAAAAGATGGCAAGACTACTTACTTTACCAGAAGGCAACTTTAAATGCTAATGCTATAAAAATAAAGATGGCGGTGTCCCCACAGTGGTAGCCAGGTAAATAGACTGGTGAACATGACGATGAGCTCACAAATGGATCTGCACATGTGTGGAGACTGGCAGGTGACGGAGTAGCTTGGGGAGAGAGGGGCTCTTAAGTAGGTGGTGCAGTTCATCCAGGTGGAACCCCCTGAAGACTGATTCCCACTGCTTACGCTACACAGAAATCCATTCCAGATGGATGGTCTTCCCGTGAAAGGCACAAGTTTAAGACTTTTAGAAGAAAATGAGAAAGAATATCTTTATGATCTCAGAGTAGTTTTTCCTTGAACACAGTACAAAGCTCCCTAAGGTGAATAAAAAGCATGTGATTTTTATAACAGTCTTTGTGCAAAAGCATTCTTCTGGGTTCATTAAAACTGGAGACTCCAACTTATTAGAGGACAGCGTACACAAGAAGACTGGCCAGAAACTGAAGGAGAGATTGTCAACATGCGTGACCAACACCAGTTCGCTGTCAGAACACAATGAAGGACTTGTGTGAGTCCATACGAAGCTGACTAACAGCTCAAAAGAAAGTTACACGAAAGGTCTGAGCAGAAACCTCACAGCAGAGAATGTGATGGCCGATCAGCGTATAAAAAGATGCCCAACCTTTACAGGAGTCACGGCTGCATGTTAAAATCATATGCAATACGTTCTCACTGTCCACACAGACGGCAACCGGAAAGCCTGCTCACAGCAGTGAAGTTAGAGAAGATGCGGGGGCTCGGAAAGGTGCCTGTCCTGCGCGTGGGAGGGTGCGCCGACACTGCACTTCGGGAATGACAGTCACCGCCACTGTCAGTTGAAAACGCGGGTGCTCTGTGATCCAACGAGTCCGCTCGCACGGGCGTTGTGTCAGGACAGTGGTGCAAGAATGGTAACGGCAGCACTTTCTTGATATTAGAAAACTGGAAACAGTCCACGTGTGCACCCATGGCAGATGAACAAACAAAATGATGGTTTGTTTATGCAGAGGACCACTGTACAGTGATGGGAGTGAGTGAGGTACAGCTCAGCGCTCCCGATCCAGAAATCTCAAAAGTGCGATACTGAGCCTAAGAAGCATTTGCAGAAGAACAAATAGGGTATAATTCTATTTGTATAGAGTGAAATCAGGAAAAACGAAACATTATTTTGTTGAGGAATGACAGGTATAAGTAGTAAAGCTGTAAAGCAAAGCAAGGTAATGGTGAATGCAACTCAAAGTAGCGGTTCCCTAGGGGAGGAGGTGGGGGTGGGAGACAGCAGGGGCACACTCGGGGTTCTCACGAAATTGGCTACGTTCTATTTCTTCATCTGGGTAATGGGTACAGCTTGTTGTATTGTGTTATCTGGTTACTTTAATACTTTAAACTTTATATATACTTTGTATATAATGTTTACTATATAGGCTATTTTTCCGATGAAAAAGAGGGAAAAAAGTCTGTGGAGACGGTTTCTATTTTAGATTGTGGAGTATCCCATTCACCTTCACCAAGCTCCTGAGAACACCACAAAAAAAGAAAACCAAAAAAACCCCCCAAAACCTGGCTGCACTTAATGACACGAGGAAGCTGCCTAACCCCTCACAACTAAGTGTGAAGCGTCGCTGTCGGACAGGGGGCACTGGGCAGAGCAGAGCAAGTGTGCCGAAGCCTGCCACCTGCCACCCTGGGCTGTGAGCTGGACACGGGCTTCTCTGATGTCAAGTGTCTCTACCCCGAAAAGTGTCTCCATCAGGCCTCCCTGATACTGGGTGAAAACCCTGAGACCCAGGGCAGTGACCTGGTCCCAGGAGCAGTGGGACTGGGCGGACTGTATGATGCATGACTGAGTCTACAGAAGGGAAGGTTGCGGGGGGCAGAAGGAGAGGGGGGTGGCAGGTCATTTGTACGACCAAATGACTGCTGTCTTGGCCATCTATTGCAGGAGGGTGGCCTGAGACATAGTGAGCTGGAAGAGGGGGAGAAGAAGGTGATAGGGAAAGCCCAGACAGCTGTTACCAGGCAGTACTGCCGTTCCACAGTGGTGGGACTGTGGGGTGCTATGGGCCACAGCAGCCACCTCCAGAAAATCTCTCACTGCGTAGGAGGAGCTGCCTCACACTGAGACGCCTGGTGGGTTACACCCTATCCCTGGGCTGGGGTCAGGATGCGGGGGGACCCTCATACCGGACCCTCCTCCTTGCTGCCGTCCACGCTCCAGAGCTCCCCAGGGGCCCGCCTGAGACGCGACTTTAGCCGGAACCACACCCTGGCTGAGCCTCTTCCTCCACTCTGCCAACGTCCTCACTCCCTGCAGGTTCCTTGCAAGAATTTTCCTCCTAGTCTCTGCTTGTAGGGAAGCAGATGTATGTGAGCTACAGTGAGCTCCTAAGCACTTAAAAGGCAGAGTGAATCTGCTTCACGTGAGGAGGACAGGCCAGATTTGCGAAACGAAATTGTTCACAATATACCCAAAGGCCTGGTGGGAGGGCCCCAGCTCTCCCCTCCCCTCTTGCATTGTTCTTCAGCAGGTAATGAGCCTCATTCCCATGTACTTTATGATTTTGTAAGAGGAAACAAATAGACAATCTTTGACTAAGAATGGTAAATGAAGGTAGGGTAGGGCCCAGAGGGATAAAAAAGCTAAAAGCCAAAAGCGGATGGAAACCATACGTGCCTAAAGGAAAACTTCAGGTCAATGTCAGATCGAACCGTGTGAAATTGTGTTTGACCACGGCTGACTCACAGAAAGACAGCGTCACATGCTCCAATATGAACAGCTGTCCAAGTTCTTAGAGAAGTCACAGACAAGTCAATCTCTCTAAAACAGAGCTAGAAAAATAAATGGTTTAAAGAGAGAGTAAGAAGGAAATGGCACATAAGTTGCTTCTGAAGAAGAATGGAAGATAAAATCATAACAGAGATGAAAGCTGCATGAAAAGCAATAAAAGTAGAATGAAACCAACACACACAATGGCATGTGGCTTGAAGAACTCATACTAAACAAAATGGAAAAGTGCAATGATATAATCATGATGATGGAGGTGATGGATGCCGTTATCTCGGACAGGGTTCCCTAGTAACAGGCTCTGAGTGGAGAGTTGCGTGCAGAGGGCTTGATTGGAGAGCGTTCTCAGGGCAAACGCAACACAGAACTGGGCAGAGGGAAGGCCGACTGGGGATGCAGCTACAGCTGAGGTTTAAGAGGATTCCAGATGGAGTTCTAAAGCAGAATGGCCCTTCAAAGCTGTTCACGATGGGAGAAAGAGGGCTAAGCTTTGTTTCCTCCCATTATTCTGGTCCACTCTTGGCCATGGGCTGACCTCCAGGTGCATCTGTTTCCAAAGGCTGAGAGCTAGTTCCAGGAAGGGACACAGGGGCGAGCCCTCAGCGGCTGGTGTACCTGGCAGCTGGGAGGCAGTGCCTTGGACGAAGAAGGAAGCTGGTGGAGCAGACTCTGTAGTATCCGCTGGAATTCACCTGTGCTACCTCTCAAACCCACTTGCTTCTCATGGTAAGTTTGCCCCCTCTGGGAGTCATTCCTTCAGGATTCTCATTGCCTTTGCTCCCATAGGTCTCACCTCTGCTAAATCATATGACTTGCAGGCATGGCAGCCTTGATCTGCTATGGAGTCCCTCCTGCTGTGGACATCACTCAGTGCTGGCAGCCTTCTCTGTGTCCTGAACTCAAAGAGGTGTGGGTAAGGATTGTGCTGCTTTCTTAGGGACATTATGAAATACAACAATTTGTCCTTTACTTTTGAGAGGTCAAGCCTGTCCCAAATCCCTGGCTGTTAAATACTTGACTGAATCATAGACGGGTCCTTCTCTCTGTAGGATGCAGGGATCTTGCTGAGGGGGCCAATGAATTGTACTGTCTGCTTACTGCTCACGCAGGGCAGGCCTGTCTTTGGTGTTCTGTAGTTATGGGATCTGATCTTCGTTACTGGCCTGGTTGGTAGGAGGGGAGGTGGGGGAGACTCTGAGAGGGATGGACATTGTCTTGGTCTCGTTTGAGGCTCCTGCATGATCTTCAAGAAAGGGAGACTCACGGTCTTCTACAGTGGGTCACTGCATGTCTAGCAAGTTCTGAGGATCTGAAAGTTCAGGATCGCCCAGTGTGGTGTCTACCCATGCCGTCCCAAGTCTCAGGCTCCTACTGCCTGCCCCTACTCCTTTCTCGGTAAGGCCCTGACTTTTGCATAGAAGACCTGCTGGAGCTGGGAATCCAACTTTCTCTGAATCTCTCCTGAGCTTCTGATCCTGGTTCTCCACTCTGTGCCCAGTGGCTGCAGTAGATAAAGGTTTTCTTAGATGCTGCCAAGGAAACCATTTCTGGTTTCACATCTTGTCTTGAAATGTGGGTAATCACAGTGAGCCAATCATCGCTCTTCAGCACTCAGCGGTGGCTCCACAGCTGCCCCAACCCATCGCCCTTAGAGTTGCCTCTTACCTCGTATTCTTGTGTTCTTCCTCCAGCATTGCTTTTGCCTGAAACTCATCTGACCATGTCCCTGACGAGTTGCTCTGTGTGACTTGCATGTCTTCTGACCCTGAAGACAGGCTGCACGTTTTATCATGTTGATTTTGGCCCATTAGCCCACCCTGACAAGATGCTGCACCTCGATCTCCCTTTCACGGTGTCATCCTCCCAGCACTGCATCATCCTGATTTAGTTTATTGATAAAAATATTGAACAGGACAGGGTCAATGTTGATAAAAATGTTGACCAGGACAGGGTGAATGAAGATGGGTTCTTGAGACGTGCCATTAGGACACATGCCTCATTAGTCTCACTAATTCAACAAATAATATTTATTGAATACTTAATGTCTTTGGGGCCACCTGCCTTACCTTGGAAACAAAAAGGTGAACAAGAAACATCTTATGACCATAAGCTTCTATGACTCTTCATATAGGTTTACAGCGATCAGTTTACCTTTCTGTGCTTGGATATTCAGCTAGGCCATGAATGCACTAAAAATATACTATTGTCTAACCTTGTGGTTCTCAGTAATGTTAACTTAATGGCTCAGTAAGAATCTTAATACAAATAATAAGAATAAGGGGGGATACAAACAGGGATTTTTTTCAACTAGGAATATTACAAAATAAGAATATTATTTCTAAAAATTCTAATAACATTATTATTTCATAATCTAAAAGGCACAGCCCCTGCTCTCATGGAGCTTAGGCTAGTGAGAGCCATACCTGAAACATAGAAACAAAGGGACAAATACAGAGCACATGTTGGGACACTTGTCACTAAGGAAACTAACTGGGCACAGAGTGGGGACAGGTGGAAGTACCTAGGAAAGGCCCTTCAAGGATGTGACATTTCAGCTTGTTCATGAGGGAATGTCAAGGACCTGGCCCTCAGGAGGGTCCGAGGCAGGACAGTGTGTGCAACAGGGGAGCTGGGTGTGCTGGAGACTGAGAGGAGGCTGGTGGAGCTGGAGCGTGGTGAACGAGGAGGGGCATCCTTGGACAAAGGCGGCCGAGTGTGGGAGACAGCGGGATTGGCTCTGAGTGGCTGCCAGGATGCTGCCCATGCGGCCATCGCAGGTGACTCGCCCTTTAGCATTATCCCACAGGACCACCAGGTGACAGCAGGACTGGGCTGCTGGCTGTCCCAGCAATAGTATGCAAGTCCCCTGAGCGTCTTGTTCCTTCGAGGCCACATTCGCAGAACCGAAAGGAAAGGGGTTACAGAAGAGGATGGTGGACAACCTAGGATGCACCAGACGAGAGTCCTCCACAGCCCAGCGGCAGAGCCTCTGCCCAAGAGTCTGGCTGGCACTGTGTGGTTTTCCTGAGCCCTTCACACTACCAAGAGCATGGCTGAGTTAGAGCAGGTGGGGCTCACTCAGTCAGAATGAAGGGTTTGGCTTTTATTCTAGGTGCCAAGGGAAACCATCCAGTGGATTTGAAAGAGAAAGTAACACAATCTGAAACATGTTTAAAAAACTTCACTCTGTGCGCTGTGGGGGGAATGGATTATACGAAGACACAAGTCAAAGCAGGAGGACCAGTTGGAGGGTTGTTGGACGAATCCAGTGAAATAAAGTGGCTTGAGCAAGAGTGTTCACACTGGGAATAGAGAGCCATCAACCAGGCTCAGATAGAGTTAGGAAGTAGAAACGATGAGACTTACTAATCCACTAGATGCTGGGTAGTACGTGGAAGAAAAAAATCAAACCTAATGCCCAGATACCTTGTTAGAGCTGCTGGGTATATGGGGGTTCCATCTCCACTGATGAGAAAGAAGGGAGAAGAAATAATTTTAGGCGAGAACAGCATGGGTTTCCCTTCAGGAATATGAAGTTTGAGATATTGTAGGACATTCAAATGTCACCTGGGCTATTGCATGTATTAATCTGGAATCCAAAAGAAGGGTTCAGTAAATGACTGGATCAAAAAACTATGGTACATTTACACAATGGAATTCTATGCTTCAGAAAGGAAGAAGGAGCTCCTACCCTTTGCAACACCATGGATGGAACTGGAAAGCATTATGCTGAGTGAAATAAGCTAGGTGGTAAAAGACAAATACCATATGATATCACCGTTAACAGGAATCTAAACAACAAAACAAACAAGCAAGCAAAATATGAGCAAAGACACTCAAATATGGAATAGGCTGACAGGGACCAGAGTGGAGAGGGGAGAGAATCACAGGGGAAAAGGGGAAGGACTCCCATGAACAAGTATAAAGGACACATGGACAATAACTAAGGTGGGGGGCAGAAATGGGATGGAGGTGGGGAGCATTGGGGGGCAGGGCTGGGAATATAAGACAGAAAACGGTATTTGAACAGAATTAAATAAAAAAATGAAAAAAACCCTCAAAACAAAAGAAGGGTTTAGGCTACAGGTAGAAATTTTGAAATATTTATTGTATACATAGGACTGAGCCATGAGGTTGAGGAGACTATAGTGAGATAAAAGCAGAAACAAGTACAGAATGTTTGAGAATGTTGTACAGGATGTCAGACGGAGGGAAAGAAGAAGTGAAGGAGAAAAGAGAGGACAGAAGAGAAGAGAGAAGACAGATCCTGTCAAGTAAGAGGAAACCCCAGAAACTGGAGGTTTGTGGCAGCTAGAAGGGGAGACTGTTTAGGAAGAAGATCCTGGGCAACCACATGTAATGCCAGTGAGACTCAGAGGAAACAAGACAGAGCAGTGGGGAATTCAGGCGGTAGTGATGCAGAGTCAACTTGAAGTGGCTTAGTGAGCAGTGAACAGAGGGCCGTGGCTAGTGTGGCTCTACTGGATGGAGCATCACCCTGGACTAGGGGTGTCCAACCTTTCGGTGTCTCTGGTACACACTGGAAGAAGAGTTGTCTTGGGCCATGCATTAAATACATTGCAACATGTAATCACAAACAAAATATCATAATGTTTTAAGTAAATCTACGATTTTGTGTTAGGCCGAATTCATAGTCACCCTGGGCCTCATGCAGACTGCAGGCCATGGGTTGGACAACTCTGCTCAATGGAAGGATTGCGGGTTTGATTCCCAGTCAGGGGTTGGGTTGTAGGTTCGAACCTGCTTGGGTTGTAGGTTCGATTCCTGGTCGGGGTGCCTATGGGAGGCAACTGATTCATGTTTCTGCCTCACATCAGTGTTTCTCTCTCTCTCCCTTCTTCTCACTCTAAAAGCAATGAAAAAAATGTTTTCAGGTGAGGATAAAACAAGCTGTGAACAGAGGGGGAAAGACAAAACAAGAGCAGTGTGTACAGTAAATTCCTGTGGGAGTTTGAAGAGGGGCAGAGACAAGACTGTCAGCTGCAGACCCGTGACAGGTGACGGAGGGTTTCCAGAGGATGACAGGTAGCAGGACGTTTCTGTCAGCCACCAGAAGAGACACGGTGGGGAGCAAGGTTGTTGACCCATGGTAACAAGTCAGAGCTTTTCCTGAAGTCTTTTAGAAAGTCAGACTGTTTGTCTCTCTGTTCTTTGAGCATTTAAATATACCACGAGAGGCACTCTACCCCCACTCCCAGGTTTTTTCAGTGACCTGTGATGAAATTGTTCTGAGTCTAAACCTGGAACTCACCGAGCATGTCTGGGGGCGCTTTTCACCATCTCTCGCTGCCCCCTGACCGATATGTTCTGGCTGATGGTCGCTCCATCTCCGGTGAAGACAGAGGCGATGCAGGGACTGAGTGGCAGTGCCTGTCCTGTGTCTTTGGCTGACATTGCACTGTTGGCCCCAAGCCGGGTGCTTCTCTGTCCTATTAACACAAACGTATATGGGAGAACATCCGTGCTGTCCTTTCCAATGTCGCCCAGCTCATTATCAGCTGTGACCTCTAGACACTGCTCTTATCAACATATACCACGCTGGCATTTCTCCCTGGTGAGGAGTCCATTTGTAGTGATTATTCTGGCGGAGGCCTCAACAGGTATTCTATCCCAGAGGATGGTTCTGCTATGCTTTTATGGAATGGCTCTTGCCAGTGCCTGGGTTAGGGATGACCGTATCGTCCGGTTTCAGGGCGAAGCCAGGACTCAGGGGAGGGTGGACTGAGGAAGTCCCAGGAAGTGGCCCTCTCACACCAAGCCTGGAGCCCATCTGCCCAATGAACTGCCATGTCATAATATGTTCCTTCCTTTAAGTTAATTTTTAAATCCTCACTCAAGTGTGTGTTTATTGATGAGAGAGTGAGAGAGAGAGAGAGACATGTGAGAGAGAAACATTGATTGGTTGCCTCCTATATGTGCCCCAATGAGGGACCGAACCCATGGCCTTTCGGTGTCTGGGACAATGCTCAACCAAGTGAGCCACCTGGCCGGGGCCCTTTACGTTAACTTGAGTTGGTGCTGACCCTGTTTTTCAAAGTCGTCCTTTCTCTTACACCTTCCTTCCACTTTTCTCCTTATATCCTTTGAAAGCTACGTTCACAAAGAGCTCCCTGCACAGGTATCTCGGTTTCTTTGGATGTCTCCATGCCTTTTTAGTTAGTATCAATTATAATTACATTCTGAGAATTTCTTGTTTTGGGCTTCCCAATATACAGGGTAGGACCAAAGCAGGTTTACAGTTGTGAGTACATGAAATACAATTTATTCTTGTATTATTATTTATTAATTACTGTATTATTTTCTAGATAAACAAGTGCAGACCTACTTTTGCCCTACCCTGTGTTTTTTTTTAGTATGCCAGAGTTTTAAAATTTGAGACATCCAAACTTTAGACAATCTGTCCTGTTATTCCCATAGACTATTGAAATGTGTGCTAGAATGATCGTTTTAGCATTCTTTTCCTCAGAGTACCCACTGCACCAGATGCCATATAAAACCTGGTGGTCTGTGATACCTCTTGATTTTGGGTTTGGAAATGTGGTCACTTTTATTTAATTTTTTTTTCTTTTATCCTCACCCGAGGACATTTTTTTCATCGATTTTTTTTTTGAGAGAGAGCAAAAGAGAGATACTGGTTGCCTTCTCGTACATGCTCTGACTGTTACAGAACAGACCCGGGGCGGGGGGGGGAATGATATAATATTACCAAATGAACCCACCCTTGTGCTCCAGGGGTTGCCTGCCCTGTACTAGGTTTGTCTTGCTTGCCACCAGGAAAAGACGTCTCTCAATGCCAGAGACTGGTGAAAAAGAAAGGGATTATTTATTTAAAGAGTTATACAAACTTAAGAGTATTAACTTAATGTCTTCATTGAGATCCCAAAGTCCTTTAGAACACCCACAAACACACAAGCCTTCCTTTCCCTATATCTCAGAAAAAGAAGTAGAAGTCCGTGGTTCTTCTCTGCCCAACCCACGTGGCCCCCAAAAGCCCCTCATGGCTGCCGTGCCTGGGCTCAAATCCCAGCANAAGTGAGCCACCTGGCCGGGGCCCTTTACGTTAACTTGAGTTGGTGCTGACCCTGTTTTTCAAAGTCGTCCTTTCTCTTACACCTTCCTTCCACTTTTCTCCTTATATCCTTTGAAAGCTACGTTCACAAAGAGCTCCCTGCACAGGTATCTCGGTTTCTTTGGATGTCTCCATGCCTTTTTAGTTAGTATCAATTATAATTACATTCTGAGAATTTCTTGTTTTGGGCTTCCCAATATACAGGGTAGGACCAAAGCAGGTTTACAGTTGTGAGTACATGAAATACAATTTATTCTTGTATTATTATTTATTAATTACTGTATTATTTTCTAGATAAACAAGTGCAGACCTACTTTTGCCCTACCCTGTGTTTTTTTTTTAGTATGCCAGAGTTTTAAAATTTGAGACATCCAAACTTTAGACAATCTGTCCTGTTATTCCCATAGACTATTGAAATGTGTGCTAGAATGATTATTTTAGCATTCTTTTCCTCAGAGTACCCACTGCACCAGATGCCATATAAAACCTGGTGGTCTGTGATACCTCTTGATTTTGGGTTTGGAAATATGGTCACTTTTATTTAATTTTTTTTTCTTTTATCCTCACCCGAGGACATTTTTTTCATTTATTTTTTTTTGAGAGAGAGCAAAAGAGAGATACTGGTTGCCTTCTCGTACATGCTCTGACTGTTACAGAACAGACCCGGGGCGGGGGGGATTGATATAATATTACCAAATGGACCCCCCACTTGTGCTCCAGGGGTTGCCTGCCCTGTACTAGGTTTGTCTTGCCTGCCACCAGGAAAAGACGTCTCTCAATGCCAGAGATTGGTGAAAAAGAAAGGGATTATTTATTTAAAGAGTTATACCAACTTAAGAGTATTAACTTAATGTCTTCATTGAGATCCCAAAGTCCTTTAGAACACCCACAAACACACAAGCCTTCCTTTCCCTGTATCTCAGAAAAAGAAGTAGAAGTCCGTGGTTCTTCTCTGCCCAACCCACGTGGCCCCCAAAAGCCCCTCATGGCTGCCGTGCCTGGGTTCAAATCCCAGCACCAATCTTCCTCTGCCGTACCATTTCCAGCTCCTCCCACAGTTGACCACAGCTGCCAGCATTCCCGTATTCTTCCAGCTTTACTGGGCTGCCATAGTAAGTCTGGGCAGGTGTGGCCCTGTGGTGTGGAACCCATCATCTCCAAGCTCTCACACAGGCTCTGTAACCAGGGGAGTTGCCTCCTTGTTCCATCATGAGTTGAAGTCACTCCCATCCCCTGGCTCAAAGCATGGCCACAACTGTCTAACACATCTATGAAACCAGTTACAGGTTATTGATATGTTAAACGACCATTCTAGAGATTATCTACAAAACTGTTGCTATTCAAAACAACTGTCAATGGCCCTCTTCCATGCATCCCATCCTCCAGCTCAGACTGGTGGGGCTGAGGACATCCTATATATATATTTTTTCTAATATTTCCTGGACACCGAGTTCTGGACCCCGTTACAAATCCCTATTTGGGGCCGCCCTTGGCTGCACCCTGTTACATGACCTGCGATCGAACCTGCAAGCTGGATATGTGTCCTGACTGAGAAATAAACCTTCGGCCTGTTAGTGTAAGGGATGATGCTCCAAACACCTGAGCCACCTGAGCCCCCCCGCCAGGGCAGTCGGTGTTCTTCTGAAGTCTGTCCGTGGCACCGATTGATCTGAACATTTCCAAACCTGCTTTTCAAAAGCGACATGTCTGACTGCCTTCGATGTTTCTTTCATTCACAATAAGGACCTCCAGCATGACACGGTCCCTTTCTCCCAAGGTTCCCGTCACCTCTGCTTCTCCAATTTGTTCTTCCTTCTTGTTCAGAATTAAGTCCACAGCAGCAGCTCCGTTCTCATGTCCTTCCCTTTTTGAGAGACAAAACTGTCAGCACTGCGAGTCAGGTAGCTCAATTGGGATGAGCCCAAGAGACATAGTTGCAATAATTCACATGTCTAAAAGAAAAGAGTTTGATGTGAGCTTCAGATCAGCAGAGAAACTGCATTGGTTTTGAACACCGTACTGGAAAGAAAAGGACCAGAGCCACTGGGAGAAATTGAGGTGATTGACTAGATCAGACTGAGGCTAAAGGCTGTGTTGCCTCTCTTCCAGAAATGAAATACTAGTTACAGGAGATGCTGTGTCTGCCTCAGGAAGACACTGTACAGTGTTGACAGACCTGAGAACAGGTGAAGGTCACCTGGGGGCCTGGACTGGTGCACGTCATTGTGAGATCAGGCTGTGGTGGGAATGGCTGTTGCTAGACACTCACCTGGTACTTTTCAGGGCCAGCCAGGTAGATCTGCTGGTGGAGGGTTCAGTGGCGCATGGCCAGCCAGGGGTGGAGGCAGGAGGATTGGGGCACAGCAGAACTTTCTGTACAGATGGTGAGAAGCAGGAGGATGGGGTGGATTTTAGGGCCAGGCAGCCCTGGGTGGGAGTGGGCCCAAGGTTGGTAAATCACAATTCCTTTGCGTGTCCTGACCCTCCTGTGGAAGATGTGACTACAACACCTGTTGTGTAGGGGGCGAAGATTTGATTCTGAGGCATGGAAAACACTTAACACAGACTGGCACAGAGTCTCAAGAAATGAGAGGGGCCAACGAGAAAGGAGTTTGCACCTGGAGTCAGAAGGTTCCAGTGAGCTCTACAGGAAGTGGGAAATGGAATTGGGGGCAGCAAGGGACGGAAAAAATGGAAAAGGATGAGAGGAAGGCATTCAAAGGGAGTGGAGCCTAGAGGATGGCACCCAGCACAGGGCCTGGGGGATGGCCGGGCGCAGAGAGAGGAGAGAACCGAGCCACAGTGTGGGACATGCCTTCTGTGGGCAGGGAGGGCTGGAGGTATAAATGTCAAGAAGTCTATGCCCATCCTCAAGGAGCCCATGCTCCAGAGAAGTTTTCTGCTGGCTGCGGGTATCTCACTGCAAAGAGAAAATGCAGAAACAGGAGAAAGGTACAAAAAGGAAGCCGATTTAGTGTGCCTATCAGTATGAGCGGCCTCAGCCAGCAGAACCTGCCATTGGAAGGATAAGGTCCCCGAGCGGCCCGAGTCTGTGCCCAGCTGGAAACATAGGCGGACCTCGCAGATCGGGGCCGATGAGCAGCTGTCGGAGCAGCTATGAGGACCAGGATGATTCCTGTCACTACGAGGTTTTCCCATATGCACGTTGAACTTACGGAGATTGTGCCAACATGCTTTCGGGGGGAAAGCCATTTAAACACTACTGATCCCAGCAGCTGTCCCACACAAGGGGCACATGTTCTAGAGTAAACCTGCGCGTGGAGGCCTGGAGTGCGGGTTCCTGGTCGTTCGCAGCTTCCATCCCCGTGCATCCTGGAAGGCACGCCTTCCCTCGGTCACAGGTGGTTCTAGTGCACGCAGCCCTGAAGAGCTGTAGTTTACATGGAGACATTTTATCATAACTGTACATCACCGTCACCGTATTGCTATCTATGTTACATTGTAAAAGGTCGAAAGTGCAGAGGACACACAAACATTTAAAGAAGAAAATTGGCTCCAGAAAGCTTCCGCCCAGGTGAAGAAGCAGATCAGTGCCTGTACCTTCCAGCCTCCAACGTTCCCTCCCCCTGACACTCCCTTCCCTCCCCCCGAGGCGAACTCCATCCCTTGCTTTTCTGGATAGTTCCCATATTCCTATCCACACTGTCCATCTATCCCCATATTCCTAAATGTTATACTGTTGGGTCTTGTGTGTCTTTTAAATTTATATATTGAGTTGGCCAAAAAGTCTGTATGGTTTTTATTTTGTACAAATAGACACATTTTTATTGTCTCCAATGACTTTATTGATTTAGATATTTTGAGTATGTCTGCTACCTCCTGTGTGGTTTAATGTTGACTGTTGTCAATTAATGTCTTGATTTGATTGCTACCAACTTCAGTTGATCTGCCCCACTGTGGAGCATCATCCTCCAAGAGAAATCTCTAGCAAGGAACTTTACAAACCACTTTTGACACATTTGTTCAGTCACAGCACCTTCCCCATACACTGCACAAATCTTTTGGTGTGTGTTCAGTTGCATTTTCACCTTGAAATAATAAAGCATCATGTGGCAAAAATTTTGTTTTCTTCCATCTTTAATAATAAAATGGCTACCACCAAATTCATCAGTTTTGATGAGTTTTTTTACTTCACACTTATATGACAGTTGTCACAATAAATATAACACAACTGTTTCAAGTAACATTAAAGAAAATTAACCACTATTAGAGCCAGCAAATGGAAAAACCAAATGAACTTTTTGGCCAACCCAATACATGGCGCTCTACTGTGTGCATTTCGTGGTGTCTTCCTTCCTTGGCCTCTCATTGGGTCTGCAGGCCACAGCCACTAATCTCATGGCCACTCACTCTTCCAGTGTGTGACCAGCCCATTGTCCGCTAGTCAGCTCTCCTGGTGATGGACATGGTGGGTTGCACGGTTTTTTATCACTGTGAACAGTGCTGGTGTGAGCATTCTTTCATGGTCCCTGGTGGACAGGTAAGGAGTTTATCTGGGATGTGTTCCCAGGGTGGAATTTCTGGGATCTAGGGTACTTGCCTGTTCCACTTTACTAGGTCAGGGCAACCTGTCAAAGTGGTTGTACCAAAATCCATAGTCTCATCAGCAAGGAATGAGGGTTTTCCGCCCCTACACCTTCCTCACCTGACTCTATTGATTATGCATATACGTGTACACATTTATGTATACATAGAAACAATTTTTATATGTGTATATTATGTATAATAGATATGCATGTATATAAATACATATATAAAACCAAGGTGTGTATATAGTAAATTCATACTTATAATAAACAGAACTATAGTTTTCAAATATTGTATAAGTATTAAATAAAGTACTTTATGAAAAACTAAAAAATTTTAAATTTAAGTACAGTTGGTACATAGAAATTTTAAGGAATTTGCAAGAGTAATATTGTCTTTATTCAATTTCCTTTGTCTCCTTTGGTTCTAGAATATGTTTCTGATATGAAATAGCAGCTTCTGTATTTGGGGAAGTCGTATTTTGGTGAGTCTGTGAGACGTTCTGTGGTAGCAGCCCCAGGACTTCATTGAAATGCCCTTCTACTGCCGTTCGGTCCCTGGTCAGTGTCTCCCCAATGCACCGGGAATGTGCCGAGAGGGCTTTCCCGGCCAGGGGAGCTCAGCCACCCTGGTGAGAAGTTTGGAGCCTTGGGACCCGGTGGCTCCCCTCATGGAGGCATGAAGGGACTTCCGAGGTCGTAAATGACTGGCACCCAATGACTTCGCAAGAGACCCAAGGCCACAGAGCCACGCAAACCGGCCGGAACATGTGCCCTCCTGGAACATTATTTGCCCTTCGTATTGTACGACTGAATTGCAGGGGAAGGTGCACTGTGTGTGAGTGTAGAAGCATTTTCATTGGCTGCTGGTTGGTCAGAGAACTGCAAGCATTAAGAGAATGAATACATGTGTTACAATAAATCAGAGTGTGCTGAGTGGCACAGTAACCCATGCATACCTATATATTTTTGGATTTCTTAAAAATGTTTAGCTTTAATAGCAGAAGGTTTCACATGAAGTGTAATGGGAAGTTTGATATATAGAACAGAGCTGTTACTTTATGGGGAAATGTTCAACACTTACTTGTTATAAAGTCAGTAGATGAGAATAGTTATAAAATCTAGAGTTATATATATATATATATGGTTGCAAATGGTAATACTTTCCTTTATTTTGTGCATAGACTTCATTCTTTTAGAGCACCCTTAGGTTTATAGCAAAATTGAGCTGAAAGTACAGAGAGTTCCTGTATACCCCCCTTGCCCCTCCTCACAGCCTCCCCTGTGCCCCTCCACACCCTCTGCCAGAGGTGTGCGTTTGTTACAGTTCATGCACCGGCACTGACACAGTGTTGCCCACAGGCCATCCTGGGGTTTGCTGCTGGTGTTGTATGCTCTACGGGTTTTGACAAATGTAGAATGACACGAACCCACCATTATCATATCAGACAGAACAGTTTCCCTAACCTAAAATTCCCTGTGCTTAGACCAGTCATCCCTCCCCCACCCCTGCCTTTATTTTGTAAATGTAACTCCAGACTTAGAATGTGAAGAGTAGAAGTTGCTATACGAAAGCGAAATAGTAACAATGTGTAACACCATTTGCATTTTCAGAAATCAAAAAACTGAAAATTCCATTAATAAATTAAAAATACAAGCCACAGGCTGGGTGATAATATTCATAATACAGGTATCTGAAAAAGCACTTGTATCCAGAATATAAAATAGAGCCGCAATACTTCAGGAATAGAATGACAAGCAAGACTTTTCAGGAAATGGGCAAAAGTCTCGAACAGACACCTCACAAAAAAGATATGCAAATGAGCAGTAAGTGCAGGAAAAGAAGCTCCACAAACAAAAACTGAGACACTGAATGTACCTGCTCACCCCTTTTTATCTAGCACAGCGGATAAGAGGAAAAGACCGACAGCACCAAATGCTGGCAGGGATGCGGACCCACCTGAATTCTCATACTTTGCTGGTGGCAGTGTTCCAGTGCTTTGGAAAACTGTTCACAATTTCTTATAAGGTTGAACATTCACCTCACCTATGACTTAGAAATTCTATTCCTAGGTATTCATCCAAGGGAAATGAAAACATATGTGTCCAAAACTCTTGTATAAGTGGTGAATAGTGTGAATAGTAGCTTTCTTCATAATAGCCCCAAACTGGAAGCAACCCGAGGGTCCACATCCAAGTGCGTGGGCAAACAAACTCTGACACATTCATATGGTGGGATGCTACTCAGCAATGAAAAATTTCGAATAAGCATGGGTCTAGGTAACAGCACAGATGAGTCTCAAAAGCATTATGCTGAGTGAAAGAAGACAGACACGAATGAGGACATATCATGTGATTCCATCTCCCTGAAGTTCGAGAACACAGAAACGCTCATCTAGGGTAACAGAAATCAGGCACAGGGAGGTGGGGATGAACTGGAGGGGAACTGGAGGGGGACATTAGGGAACTCCTTATACTTAATTTGGGTGTTGTTTCCACATGTATGTATACATGTATGTCAACACTATCAATTAAACTGTTAAGATACATACATTTCATTGTATGCAAATTTTACCTCAACCAAAAATACCAGTTACAATCAATCACTTATCAATTATCAGAAGCACTTAAACTATCACTGTACGATGTCACAGAGATGCTGTGGGTCACTGCTTGTGGCTGCACGGAGATTACGCCACAGGGGAGAGGAGGCTCCGGCTGCAGACCCGGAGCCCGGCCCCGCAGGGACCAGCCACCACACACCCACCGGCGGGCTGCGTTTCCCCGGTAACTTCGCACAATGAGACCCAGGAAGATCTAAGTTTAACAACACAAAACAATGGGGAAAAAGACCCCAAAGCAGCACCACATCCCTAATCGATGACACATTTACCAAAAGTTTCAGCATTTGTCACGGATGTCAGAAACGGTTCTGAGGCCTACACCAATGGTTTGACCTGGCGTCACAGGTTGACTTGCTGGACGTCTTCCATGTACTGGAACTTGTGAGGTTGCACCCTTTCATGCTTTTGCTGTTTGGCACTATGCTTCAAAATGTTTACATATGTTCATGAGAAGAGTCGATTGTTCGCACAGCCCCTGAAGTACCTCTGAGGTTGCAGAGCACGGGTCTAGCTGCACCGGCTCTGTGCTGGGGGCTGGGACACTGCCTTCTGTTCGTGCTAGACAGCTTTGTTAATGGCTGAGCTCAAGTGCAAACAGTTCAGTGGCGATGGGTAAGCAGGCTGTCTGGGAGGCTAAATGGATCCTGTTAGAAAATTGTTAATGGCTTCTCCTGGGCAGGCGCAAAGGACGGATAAATAGAGTGGTTCTGAGGCCAATGACTTAAATCGGGTGATATGCATTAAACCACTCTTTCAACCCATTCTTGGCCGTGTGAACATTTTCTGGGCCTCAGTTTTCCCGTGTGCCCTGCCTAACTCAATGGGATGGAACGGTGCTTCTGAGACTTTAATACACACAGGCCCCTGCTTTTCTTGTTAGAATACAGATTATGATGCAGCAGGTCGGGGCGGGGCCTGAGGTGCTACACTTCTGACAAGCTCCCAGGTGCTGTCGGTGCTGCTGGTCTGAGGACCACATGTGGAGTAGCCAGAGCCTGGGGGACTCAGTGGGCCCTGGGAGTCGAGAGTCGGCAACAGCACTCACACTCCTGCCTTCTGAGTGGGGCTCGCAGCGATAACTCAACAGACTAGGGGCGGAGAAAAGGCAGATATGGGAAGGAAATACAGATGATTAGGGCTGTGCTGTCCAATAGGGTAGCCAGTAGCTCCAAGTGTCTATTTAAATGAAACGAAATTAAGAAACTCAGTTTCTTCATTGAAACAGCCACAGTTCAAGTGCTCAGTAGCCACATTGGGGGGACAGTGGCCGGTGGTTCGATCGACAGCAGAGAATCAGAGCTTTTCCTTTACCGCAGAAAATGCCCTGGTGTGCCGCCATGTTGGGGCACCGAGACGGAGACCTGGGCCCAGGAGCAGGCGAGGGCCTGGGGACGGGCCGTCTTCCTGGATGAGGAATCTTGCACACACGATTTCTCCTCTTAGCGAGGCGAAGCCGGGCACTGCCTCTATCGGTAATTAATTAGTGTCATTCTAACCTCTGAACCCAGAGAAGACTGTCTGCTCAGCTCAGCCTGGGGTTGGAACCTGACGATGTGCTAAGCCGTAAGTCCATTCCACTCACGTAGCTCACGTGTTTTGCGTTGGAGCAGGGCTGGTGGACCGCCAGACTACTCAGAGCTTAGGGGGCCATCCTATTGCAGTGTTTTCTAAACTGTATTCTGGGGAGGCTGTGACATCCTAACTCTGGGGTCCTTCTGCAGCTCAAATGGACCAGCTTTACTTTTATCTGTTTTATATACTGGTTCCCTTGAAATCAACCCTCTGGAGAAAATATTGGTCCTGCTTTTAAACAAAATTTCAAAACCACAGATTCTAGTTCAGCCATCTTACTTTATAAATGATGAGATTGAGGCCCAGGGAGGTGCAGGGGCTGACCTTTCCAAGTTCATATGGCCAATTAGCAAGAGAGCTGAAGTGAGAAGTCATGTCTCCTGACCTGGGCAGTGTTTCTTTCACCGGCCCCCTGTTCATTAGCTTCGAGTGCTAAGTGTCTGGCTGCCCCCGTGCACCTGCTGGCTGCTGGGGGGAGGGGTGGGCCACGGTGAGCTTCTGGCACCACCATTGGTCCATTGCCCGGCTCGCTGCTGGGAACAGAGTGCCAGCAAGTTGATGGCGGGTTGTGGTTGCTTCCTGGGAGCTGAGGTGCTGGGGGGAATGAGTGGACTGGACACCTGCCTGCCTCATGGCCTTCACGTTGACAGATTGGAGGTGATGCTCTCTCTACAACGAGGCTTTCCAGGGGACTGGGACTTTTCAACTCCCCAAACCAGGAATATTCGTGGTTCTTTCTTCCCCTGGACTTGAGCCTCTGCCCCAGAACTGGCCCCTGAGCCAGGCTCAAGCCCCCGAGGATGGAACGCAGCTGATTTCCCACCCTCCTCCAGAACCCCGCAAGTTCTCATTGTCGGCCTCATTAACTATTCAACGATGATAGCTGGCTCCCCAGCTGGCTGTCTTCCTCCATTCCTGTTTTTATAGTAGATCTTTCTTGAGCCTATATCTGTCCCTCTGGTAACACTTCATCTCTATATTCACACGTGTTAACCACATGCCGAGGAGCGGAGTTTCGGAGCTTCTCCTGAGCGGCACTGACGAGGAGCTGGGTCCAGCCAGGCCCCTGGGTGCCGGGTGGGGCTGCCAGAGAATGATGTGAAAAACAAAGTTCTGGCGGCGGAGCCTTCCTCTTAAATCGTATTCTGCCCCAGAGACCTGGGATGGATGTTCCAGACAGACAGAGCTTCTTGCTTTACAAAAGGCCCCCGTTTACCAGCATGTATAATTTAGGTTAATTAGAAATTTATTCTAAATTGAGTAGTCTCTTTGCGTACTCCCAACACAAGGACGATTTACTGGCACATGCATAAATCATGGGATCCCATGAATCCACAGGGCATTCATACTGTGCATGCCAGAGGCCTTCCTCGGGAGTTCTCTGTGCCTCTGGGTGCTTCTACATGCCCCCCCCCCACCCGCCCCCTCTCTCTCTGATTTGGAGGCAGGTCAAGCTACTCATCCAGGTACCTGGCCGGCCAAAGGTGGGATCAAGAGCAGGCACGAGGAGGCAGAGTGCTAGGTGGTAGCGCACACCTTCTCCCCGCTTTGTTTCCTCTTTTGAAAGATGTGTGATGAATACTGTGGGTGGGTCACTGAGACCCATTTCATTTTCTTCTCTTATCTTTCCATCAGACAGACTCTAGAAAGAAAAATCCTCAATGTCTAGGCTTTCTTGTCACATGGTCATCTAAACAAGTCTAGGGTGGCCATGGGACAGTATCGTGGAACCTGGATGTTGGCAGGGAGGACTGACATTCCTGGGTAAAACAGCAACCTTGTAAGAAGAAAGTTTCTGTCTTGTATTTTAGCCTATCTCTTTGCTTCCTGCATGTAGCAGGGATGCAACGCCCGAAAGTGCGGCTGTGGTTTTGCATCCGGGAGGGAGAGCGTGAGAGCCACGTGTTAGAGACGACAGAGCACAGCTCGGGGCAGAGCCGGGCTCCTGATGGCCGCTGTGAGCAGCTGACCTGCCCCGGACTGACTCGTTACCTGAGGAAACAGACCCTACTTCTTTAAACCACTGTTGCTTGGGATTTGGATGACTCTCAGTCAAGTACATTCCCAAATGATGAAGAATACATGGAGTTTTTTAACATCCCACTTTTCTCACAAGGGGGTTTCTTGCAGAAGCCATGTGGTGATCAATAAGAACCCTAACTCAGAATATGCTTAGTGAAGTAAGCCAGTCAGAGAAAGACAAATGCCATATGACCTCACTTATAATGTAGAATCTGATAAATAAAAAACTAATGTACTTGATAAACTAAGTATATAAAACTTTATATATTAAAACTAATATATGAACAGAAGCATAGACACATGGAACAGGCTGACCCCTGTCAGAGGGGAGGGGGACTGGATGAGGAAAGGGAAAGGGAGTAGCCAAAGAACACACCCGCGTCGCCCACGGACACAGACAACAGTGTGGCGATGGCCAGGGGGAAGGGGCTGAGGGTGAAGGTGGGCAAGGAGGGAAAAATGGGGACATCTGTAATAGTGTCCACAACAAAAATAGAAAAAAGTCAGAGTCTAAGGTTCTAGTTTGGGATTTCCTGTAAACTTGGACTCGCAGCATGTTAGAAGTGTGCATCCTTCTGGTGTTTGTTGGACAAATTTCTGGACCCGCGCCTTCTTCTGTAAAGGGAGTATGTCGGACCACTGCTGACTCCCTAGCATGACAGGACACGGTCCCAGCCCACCGGGATGGGATGCACAGCGAAGTCCTTTCTCTTAGCACCACAGAGGCCCTTTCTGTGAATGGCGTTCTATGCCTGCAATTTCTCCATCTAATCTGCAGACAGTTTAGAATACAAAAGGTGGATGAGGTCAGAATATAATCCTTGTGACCCCCCTCCCCCAACACTTATTGGTTCAAATGGAAACAACAACTATTTGTCATTTCCTATGGCCGAGTGGCAGCAGCCAGCCTCCCGAACAGCCCCACTCTGACAGTGGAGTGTTCCTCTTAGTCTGTCTTGGTGCTGGTTGTTGGCTGGACATCTGGATTCTCTCTACTTGGCTTCTTCACCAAGAAGGCTTGGACTCTTTTATGTGATGACTCCGGGTTCTGAGAGGGTGAAAGAGAAGCTGCAAGACATTAGAATACCTGGGCCCAGAGGTTCTAGAATGTCACTTCCACTTCATTCCATTCACAAGGCCCCTGCGGCCTCACTGTCAGAGGGTCAGTACTGATGCCCTTGAGCTTGCTCTGCATCAGGTGTAGGCAGAGATGAGGCCCCATAGTTGATGCGTCTAGTGATGAAGAGAACTGTGAGTTAAAGAGATAAGTGATCTGCCATCCAACACTCACTGGGCCAAGCACAGATATACAATGGACACGTGGAGAAAGGACGCTCTCCAGCAAAAGGCTGGAGAATGGGGGACACACACTGGTCCATAACATTCTGAAATCCAGCCAAACTTGTGCTGCCAGTCTCCCCAGCTCCAGGGGCTTGAGGGCTCCCTACACGAGAGCTCAGGTGTGGCTTTCAGGGTGGCTTTCTCATCCCTGATCCCTTTAGCTCTGTCTCTGTCCTGGGTGCTTTTGGCTTCGTCCTTTGGACTCTTGATGCCATGCCCCGAGACCTCTCCTTTTCTGTGAAACCTGGCCCATGCTCCTGACTGCCAAGCTTTTTCAATCTGCTTCCTTCCTGTAGGAAGTTGGGAGTGGGGAAGAGGCCCCTTTTCACTGTGATCCGTCACTGTCGGTTTAGTAGGACTTGATACACACCCTTTAAAAACCATAGACGTTTTCTATGTATGAGATTATTGGCCACTCCCTTTGATAAAGGCCACACCCCCTTCAGGCCTTCAGGCCTGTCTCTGTCTTGGGCTGTGGGTCGTGGTGCTCTGAGATTCTCAGAGATCCTCCTGTTCTGCTGAAAGGGTCTACAGTTCATTGTCATCAATCTTCCCGAGTTCTCAGTGAGGGGGCTTATGGCCACACCCTTGACTTGATCTTCATTGTGAGGCCATTTTTCACATTAGAGTCTTTGCCGGCTAGAAAGAGACTACCTTGGGCTTTCTGCTTTTCTTTAAATTTTTTCTTGAAAACCATTTCTTATTCATTTCTTTCTTTATGTACTTTATATAGTTAAAAGAAGTTAAATGACACTTTCTACATTCTGCCTGGAAATCTCCTTAACCAGATCCACACATTCATTGTGTGATGGTTAATTTTATGTGTCAACTTTACTGGGCCAAGTGGAGCCCGGATGAAACATCGTGTCTGGGTGTGTCTGCGAGGGTGTTTCGGGGTGACATTAGCCTGGGAACTGGTGGTCTCAGCACAGTTGCCCGGCCTCCCCAGTCTGGGTGGGCTTCACCCAGTCCCCTGAGGACTTTCCTCCTTCCTGTGTGAGCTGACACACGAGTCACCTTCTGACCTTGGACTGGGACTTACACCAGTTGCTTCTCTGGTTCTCCCTCAGGACTTCAAGTTGGACAGGAATTTCACCACGGGCGCTCCTGGGTCTCCATTTTGCAGAGGGCGAATTGTGGGGCTCCTTGGCTGCCATGATCATGTGAAACAATTCCTCTCAGTAAATCTCTTCCAGTGTATTGGTTCTGTTTCTCTGGAGAACCCAACTAATACAATCAAGTATTATTTCTTTCTCCCAAAGTGTCATAGTCCCCGGGGTTGCCAAATATTTTGCTTCTGCCTCACCTGAGTCCGCTCTGTTCCGGCCTGCAGAGATCGGGACCTACAAGTAGAGTATTGCCCTACCGAGACCTAAAGCATGTGGCCAGCAGAGGCAGGGAGAACAGCATGGAGAGTGTTAGCAGAGACTGGTGGGGAGTAAGGACGCTGGTTTGGAGGCTGCCATCCCGCTTGCGCTGTCTGGGCTGTGTAGAAGGCCGACAACTGGTCTTTTTGCTTCACACATTTCTGCATCAGCTGCATCTAAGGAGTGGGGCCCGAGCATCCTCTTCCCCCTCTGGGTCTGCTCTGACGAGTCCTGAACTTCAGGCAGGTTCTGTGATGAGGATTAGACTTGGGGGACAGAGGTCCTCGTGCTTTGCACATTCAAGGGGTGTGAATCATAATGGTCAAGGGTGGACCGTGGTAGATCGTTTGCAAAGACCTGTCCACAAAAATCCTGTCCTTGTGCATGCTTTCATGCTTTCTTGCAATGTGACTTTGCCATTTTTTCCTGCGAGAAGCAGAGTGTATTTTATCTCCCTTTGAATCTAAGCTGGCCCTGGCTCTTGTTTTGACAATAGCACGAGGTGGAATAGAACTTGCAGTCTACTTTCTCCTCTCTCTCGGGGCCTTAAACCACCTTGCGAAGACATTTAGCTGTCCTTCTAGAGAAACAGCCTGAAACCAAAGGCCTGGTCTGGCAGAAATGCTAACCAGATGAGTACATGCAGCCACGCGGAGTCACCCAGCCCTGAATCCAGCTTCCCCAGGACTGCAGCCATGTGGATACCTCCAGTCAGTGGTGCAGGGAACAAACGGGCTGCTCAGCTGAGCCCAGGCAGCCCTACAGAATCAGGAGAGATGAATCGTCTTTACCTACTAGGACTGGAGTAGCTGTTATGTACCATCGAGTCACTGATACAGGGACGAAGGCCTTGGTGTTGGGATCTCACACTCTCAGTCCTTTGAGTGCTTGTGAGAGCAGTTTTCTTTGCCCAGCCCAAATTACCTGGAGCCCAGAAATTATCTTCCTAAACTTTTGGATGGGGGCACAGCAGGTACAGCTCTGCCTGAAGCCCCTACCCTGCCCTGCCCAGCAGCTTGTTCCCCATGGACTTGAGAGGATATAGTGAGAACAGGCACCACAGCTGTGGGGACAGCTGCAAGGCAGAAAGGCACCGGGACTACACTCACTCAGCCAGGAGCGGGTGTTGGGCAACCAGGCTGCCCCCCTGAGCAGGGACTGGATGGCCCTGGGAAGGCCTGACCCCTCGGGGTTCGTCACGGTTCAGGGACTCTCTCTTCCTTGGATAAACCCTGTACTTTCCTGTCTCCTTGCCTTGAGCACCTCACCTTTCTTGGTGACTGGAGGAAACCTAACTTCATTTTAGGGACTCACTCACACACGTTCTCGGCGATGCCTCGCTTTTTAACCTGCCCAGGCAAACACAGTCATGTTCACTAGCTCTTACTCAAGTCTGACTTGTCTGTTGGGTGTTTTGCTATTTAGGATTCTATTTAACTCAGTGTAACAGAAAGTTCCAGAATAATAGCATCTAAAACAAGGTTGAACTCTCCATCTCATAAATGGGAAGCGTGGAGGCAGGGGATCCAGGGCTGATAGGTGCCCCGCGGAGTCAGGGTCCAGACTCTCTCTATTCTGTGCTCTACTGCACCCAGGTTCCACTCCAAAGGCCACCTCAAGGGCAAAGGTGGCTGCTGGAGTCCCAGCCTTCATGTTCACATCCCAGCCAGCTGGAGGCAGGAAAGGTTAAAAGGGGCACATTCCTTCCTTTTAAGCACATTCTTTAGAAATTGCACATGTCTCTTCTGTTTATGCCTTTGGTTTGAGCTCCAGGCAAGGCTGGGAAATACGGTCTTTAATCCCAGCTAAAATTGAGAGTTGTATTTCTAAGAAAGAGGGAGATGATTAATATAAGGGGGACAATTAGTGGGTTTTGTCAAAGTCCTATCTGTCTTCCTCATTTGAATGACCTTCTTGACACCAGAAAATATACCCCTTTCCTTCATGCTCCCCCGTCATGACCCACTCTGTCTGATGGAAGATGGGAATGTGTTCAATGAACAAGGACATAGCAAATCTCCTTGCTGATTGGCAGCTAATGTGTCTGCTGGGGGGTGGGGGGTGGANGAAAGAGGGAGATGATTAATATAAGGGGGACAATTAGTGGGTTTTGTCAAAGTCCTATCTGTCTTCCTCATTTGAATGACCTTCTTGACACCAGAAAATATACCCCTTTCCCTCATGCTCCCCTGTCATGACCCACTCTGTCTGATGGAAGATGGGAATGTGTTCAATGAACAAGGACATAGCAAATCTCCTTGCTGATTGGCAGCCAATGTGTCTGGGGGGGGTGGGGGGTGGAGCACAATTCAGAATTAATAACTCCGTAGAAATTTGCCTCTGGTCTCCAAATCCTGGCTTCCTGCTCTCCTTTCTGCATTTTTGTGTTTCTTTCCGATTTTCCCATACCCGTGCTCTGCTGTCCTGGGGTTCCAAGGCCCTGAACGATGAGCCAGGGAAGCTACAGACAGGGAGGTCAGAGTCGCTTTCATCAGGCGTGGAGACGGTGAGGGGTGCTGTGCATCTGAGCCGGCTGTCAGGGAACCTGGGCCATGGGTTCAGTTTGGACACCGGGCACATCTGTTACTCTGGGAAACCACGCTTCTTATCTGTGACTTGGTCTATTTTTCTGTAAAATAATAAAGATACACACTATTCTCATCCTAGAGGTTCAGAATGTACAACAGCATATTAAGGGCCATGTCTATTATATATACATATATAATATATATAACATATATACACACATATACATACATACACATACATACTGGGGGTAATTTTGGCACAAACCCAGCACTAGATATATACAAGTTGCAAGTTATTATTATCATGTGTGGATATGGAAGAAGCAAACAACAAATAAAAATATTCCTTGTATCCTCCCTCACTGAAACTGGTTTCCAAAGCAGGTATTCGCTTCAAAGGTATAGGAGGAGCCTTGACCTTGACCACCTCCCTCTTTCCTCAGTGTTTTCTTCTGAGCATCCTGTGCTGCAGCTCAGAACCTAGGAGCCCTTCTGGGCCCTGGGGTGTTCCTCCCAGTCATTCCCACCGATGGGCCTGCTATGACAGGGTGATGGATGTTGCTGCCGCTGCACTGTGATGGGGACATGTTTCTCTGGCTGGCCCTGGAACCCTCCCTGCCATAGCTTTTTCTTGGGGCTCAGGAGCTTGACAGATTTGAACCAAAGGTGGCCGGCAGGGCCCTAAGGGTAGACTGTACCAGTTAACCCCTTTTGGGTGTTTTTAAGCACTGTTTGGCCTGTGAAGCATCTAATGTGTCCTACAAGGTTAGAGAAGAAAAGAGGAAATAAATGATGGAGGAGAACTGAGGGCCGTGCAGGCAGAGGGTCTGAGCTCCGTGTTCACTGCGCTCCCTTGACTCGGGATGCGGCAGAGCGGGAGCGAAAGGAGTCCTCCCGGGAAGTGCGTGAGTTCCACGAATGGTCTCGTGAGCTGGCCCCAGGCTGCCCTGCATTTCGGCAGCCATGACCCTGCCTGCTGTCCATCACTGTGTTCGTAGAAAAGCAAGTGGGAGACCTGGCTGGTGTGGCTCAGTGGATTGAGTGCCAGCTTGTGAACCAAAGCGTTGCCAGTTCGATTCCAGGCAGGGCACATGCCTGGGTTGTGGGCCAGGTTCCCATTTGAGAGGCCACCACACATTGATGTTTCTTTCCCCCTCCCTCCCCCTCTCTCTAAAAATAAATGAATAAAATCTTTTTTAAAAAGAAAAAGAAAAATGGGAGAGACGGCGCAGTGGTGAGGCGCAGGCAGGGTAAAGGTGGAGACTCGGGTACTGAGCTGCAGGCGTGGCTGAGTCTTGGCAGCCAAAGCAAAGATGAGAACACAACACAGTGCGAAGACTCATCACGTCCACTCGTATGGTCAGCATCCTACCGCCGCCTGACTCACTCACGGGAGTGCAGCGAAATGGGTTCTTCTGAAGGGTTCACTGCGACTCCCTTAAACTCACTGCTGGTAAGCACAGAGCAAGGCGCTCTCTCCTGTTTCACTTCTCCAAGGGCAACGTACAATGCCAGTAAAAAAATCAAGCAGAGAACAAGCCACGTAATTGTAACCTGGAACAATGACAGCCCTCTGTGGCCTTCCTTTCCCCCCAAATACTTCTGCTTAGATATTTACCCATTGTTAGTGCCTGCAAGTCCCTATTGGGTCCTTAAGGCTGAATAAAAACCCCAAAGAATATTCCGTCTAGAAAGGGCAGCCAAAGTGAGGGATGTGGCCCTCTTGGGAGCTCTGTCGAGAGAAAGTATAGAACTCCGGAGGCTCCCATTGCTCTGACAGGAAGGGGTTGTGTTGGGGAGCTTAGTGAGGTCCAGTCCTCTGTCTCCCCTGCTGCCTCTGGCCACCTCCTCTGGGTCTTGACTCGGTACAAGAGCTGGGCAGAGACCCTGAATGTAGGCTTGGAGGGGAGGGGAGAAATCCGCCTCATCTTCTTCTCTGCTCAGGTGTGCTAACCTCTGGGATGGGCAATGCTGGGCTGCAAAGAGGCAGATACTGATTCCAAACCCTCGTCCCACTGGCAAGTGGGGGGGATGCAGGCCGACCATGCTGCTGGAGCAGATGTGGGCTCTGGAATGCCCTTGAAACGTAAAACTGTGAGTGTGAAGGGAGCTCAGGGAGCAGCAGGCTCTGCAGAGAGGAGTTAATTACATGGCCAGTTCCACTAGATGAAACAAAGGGACCACGCTGCGTGACCCACTCCCTGGCAACACGGCCTGCTGACAGCCTTCCCTCACCAGCCCTGCTCAGTCCTAGGCTGGCAGGGGCTGCCGGGGGACGGTGAGGTCACAGCCAGGTGTCTGGAGAAGTGAGGGTCTCACAGACAATTCTTTGAGGGTCAGGTGAATGCTATGGCACAGCCAGGAGGTTTGAGATGGTGCACTTGGACTTGGCCGGCTGTACTGTCTATGCTAAACAGGGCAGAGGGAGGGAGGGGGTGGGAAGAAGGCAGGAAAGAGACCGAGGAGCAGGAAGGTCTAGGGCACAGGGAGGTGTAGCCAACCAACAGGGAAGGGGAAGGCTGCCTAGGAAGGAGGAAGAAAACTGGGGGCACATTTGGCATAAACCCATCAGTTTTGGAAAAGAAATGCAAATAGGTGGCTGAGAAAAATCCTGGAAAAGCACTTAACGTTTTGAGAATGTTATGGCTCTGCCGTGTAACCTCTAAAGGCAAGGCAGACCTGGGCATCCCAGAGGCCCTCCCTTGCCCTGAAGAGTTTAGTCATGGTGGCTGCTGCAGCTCGGGGGGCAGAAGCTGGCAACCAGGACCAGCCCAGGGCAGCCAGGCAGGCTAAGCTGGGGCTGGGGCGGTGGCAGGCTCTGAGAGTCTCCTGCAGAGGGGCAGCATGCAGCCCTTCAGGGGAGGGGTCCTGTGGGAGGAGCCAGGACAGAAACACAAGAGGGCAAATCACTCAACTCCTGGTATCTCAGTTTTCCCACCGGTCAAATGGAAAGTATAATGACTCTCTTACTCTTTTCTTTGAACTTTGGCAAAGACCAAATGAGACTATTGTCTGCATTCTCCCTCCCTCCCCTGCTTCCTCCCTCCCTCCCTCCCTCCCTCCTCCCCTCTATCCATGCAGACAGGTGGGCTCCCACCTCTGCACCTACCTTTATATTGCTTTCCAAGAGTGAAAGGCCAGCCTCCTTCCTGCTCATTGTCCTTAGCCTGACTTCCAGATTCGCCTCATTAGTCTTCTCCTCCACAGTCCCTGGTGCACTCCTCCCCACTCGCCTCCCTGGGCTAGGTTAGATGCCGTTCATCTTGTTTGGAAACGCTTTTTCCGTGACTTCTTCTCCCACTACTGTAAATGCAGAGAGAGCAGCGCCCCGCCCTGACTCATTCTTCCTCTCAGTGCACACACACACAGCAGAGGCAGGGTTGGATGAACGCTTATTGCACTGAACTGAGCTGCCCTGACATCGCCGGGAAAGACAGACTGGGAGTCAGGACAGCCACGCACACACTGAGTTCTGATGTGCGACTAGGGTTCGAGGGAAGAGTAGGAAGGGGAGAGTGTTCCAGGGGGGTGGGTGGAGATGTGTGTGCAAATAGGGATGTGAGACCAGGTGGTTTGGTGGGTTGTGGGAGGTGGAGAAGGGGCAGAGGCCAAGTTGAAGTGTGTGATGGTTAATTTTATGTGTCAACTTGATTGAGTCATGGGTGTTCAGATAGTTGGTCAAATATTATTCTGGGTGTGTCTGTGATGGTGTTTCTGGATGCGATCAGTGTGAGAATCGGCAGACTGAGTAAAGCAGACTGCCCCTCAGGATGTGGGTGAACCCCGGGAATCCATGGAGGGCCTCGATAGCACAGAGACTTGACCTGTGTGTTTAGGGGAGACACATTCTCGCTTGACTGCTTTGAACTGGGACATCTGTCTTTCCTGCCTTTGGACTTGAACTGAAACACTGGCTCTTCTTGAATTTCAGGCCTGCTGGCTTTTAAACTGGAAGTTCACCTTCAGCTTCCTGTGTCTCAGGCCTTTGAACTTGGACTGGGACTGTACCATCAGCTCTCTTGGGTCTCAAGCTCAATAGTTGTCGATCTTGGGACTACTCAGCCTCCAGAATGTTGTGAGCCAATTCATGATAGTAAATGTCTCTCTGCCTCTCTGTCTCCAAACACACACACACACATGCTTCCTGTTGCTTGTGTTTCTCTGGGGTGACTCTAGGAGGTTTCTGGGCATACTAAGGTGGTGCAGAAGCACAGAGGGTGAGTTGGGGGTGGTGGGAGGAGGGCATGATGAGTTCTCTGCTCTGAACCGTTGGGACCAGGAGCAGGAGGACTCCAGGGCCATCTTCACTGTCCCGACCCCCAGAGCTTCCCTCAGTCCCAGTGATTATGGCCCATTTCCCTCTTTGTCCGTGAGCCCGAGCCACCACTGTTGCCAGTGGGCTGGGAGGCCTTTCCTTTTTCCTCTGGGGCACCCTGGCCTCAGCTTGGCTGCGGAGGTTGGCTGTAGGGGGACCCTGGAGACCCTTAAAGGGGCGGATCCTGTAAGCCCTGATTTGGACTCACTCTGGTGGGATTAGAAGCCCATGCTTTGGATGCCAGTGTTTTTATGCTCCCTCTGTTCTCATTTGTTTTTCCTGCAGTGTTCGGTGAAGTCTCCAATTTTGTCAGCAGTTCAAGGAGAAACCAAAGCCACAATGTGGGTAAATGTGTAAACTTGTACTTCACTGGTCCCTTGGGGCAGGGAGGTCAAGCAGGCTGTGGGAGGCAACGCCCCTAAGGACAGGGCTGTGGAGAACAACGCCAGGACCCCTTGCTCCAGCCACCCAGAGGCTGTCCCAGCTGAGGGAAGACCTTGGAAAGTGCCATTTCATCTTAATGAGGGAGTCCCTTTAGAGCCTGTCACTTGGCAAAGCCATCCTCCTGGCAGAAGGACACCCCAGTCTCCCTCCGGCTCTGAGTCAGAGCTGCTGCCAAGCCCTGGGCGGCCGCAGCACCTCCTCCAGCTCTGTGAGCCTCGTGTTCCCGCCTGGCAAACAGACGCACTGATCTCAAGCCCTCACTGCTGGCGAGGATCGCATAACGAGGCGCCTGTGTGCAAGCACTCCCTACGCGGGACCTGTTCCGTGGCACCGCATTCCCTCTCCCCTCGACTTCCAAATCTGGCGAAAATCTCGCTAGATAAAGTGATCCATCCTACCCTAAGGACCCCCTTAAGAATTCTTTTATTTCTCTGTTTCATTTATTCTGAAAATGTTTGCTTCCTTCTCCACAATGGAATCTGAGCTAACGGCTGCAGTGCGGCGGGCCTGGGGGTCCTGGGCGGAGCCTGCAGCCAGCCAAGGTCGGGGAAATAGATGGAGCATTTAAACTCATTTTTAGGATACAGCTAAGTACTTGGATGGCCAAGACCAGACTGCTCCGCTGAGGCGGAGCCTGGCTGTGTCGGGCCTTCTCCTACTTCCGTCCAAATGTTAAGGGCCCAGAGGGGGAAGCCAGCAGTGCGGGGTGGGGGTGGGGGTGGGGGGGTGGAGAGATACTCAGATGCAGGCCGGTGCACACGGCACACGGCTGTGCAGCCTCCCGATCATTCGCTCCAACTGAGTCTGTGGTGTACCTCCACTCGTTCACTGATCAACCGCCCTGCGTGTGTGGAGGTGGACGTCTTGGCCTCCGCTCTAGGCTCAGTCTGATACTTGGAAGAAGACCCAGCAAGAGCGCTAGTGCCTGCCGAGCAGAGTGATAAACCGCGGCGGACCCGCGGTTCCCAACCTTTTCCGTCCCAGGGCACATGTAAACGAATGACTAAAATGCTGCAGCCCACCAAAAGATATCTCTTTTTTTACAATCTGACAAAAAAATAGGTGTGCTTTCGATTCATTCTCACCAGATGGCTGTTGCTGTGTTGGCTGTTGTCATTTTTTCTACTTGACAGTCTAAGGGAAAAGAGGTCGCTGCCCCTGACTAGTTAGATACTGCATTTGTTAAAGTCTCTGGCGGCACAGGGGTTGAAAGTGGCTGTGACAGAGGCGTGTGCTGGACAGGGGTGATCAGAACACGGAGGAGGATTCCCAGACAAGGTGCGGGGGCAGTGGGGGCTGAGCTTGAAGAACAAGCCGGAAGTTCGCTGCACAAAGAGGACTGCACCGGGGTGGGTGGGGAGGCAGCTCCGAGACGGAGGCGATCTGCGCAAAGCACCGAGGCCTGTGAAACGGTGGCCCGTTTGAAGGACTGGAATGAGCCATAAGGCCTGGAAGGCGGGGGCGGGGAGAAGGCCGTGTGCATGTGGGATGTGTGCGGGCACAGGGCTTGCACCCAGGTCTGGGCGGGCATCGGGGGCCTGGTGGCAGTCAGGACCAGCGTGCCCCACGCGTGGGACCGAGGTTGCAAAGGCTGAGTCCAGATGATCCCAGGTAGTTTGATCTGGTTCTGTGGGTAAAGGGAGCTTCCGGAGGCTTTTAAGCAGGATCATACTTGTGTATTACCTGTGTGTTACTTGTGCTCTGTATGCAGGTGTTAAAAGAAGTATGATGGGGTTTTTCTTGCTTTTATGGAGTCTAAGATTTGATTGAAACAAGTACACTCAATACCTGTCTCTCCTCTCATCTCTGTCTACTTATTTGCAAGCGGACTGTCCTCACCAGGGTTCCCAAGTGTGAACTTCAGCCCATGGGGCTGAAGCCACAATGTCCAGCTGGATTTGTCCTGTGCCTTCCCAGAGCATGGACCTGCCCCCTACCTGCCATGCACTGTCACCGTTTGGAGGTCTGCTGTGAAGGACCAGACTCTTCCCCAAACCACAGCCAACAGGTTCCTGGCGCCTGCTGAGCCCACCTGTGGTCAGTTTACCAGGAATTGTGACCGCCCAAACTACCTCGGTCAGGTGTGCAGGGACATCTAGGGTATGAAGTTAGTCCCACTGTCCCTCCTAGGGCCCAGAGTCAACTGTGGCCTCCTCCCCCCTTTGGGGAGCTTTCTAGAGCCTGGCATGTTTCCTGGTTGAACTGTCTCCTCTCCTCAGCATGTAATTTGTCACAGCCCGGGCAAGGCAGTTTCCAACACTCCACTGAACCTCTGGGCAAGGCTAAATGAGAGAAAACAAAGGCATGAGCACTGTCACAAACCATTAGGCGAAGAAGAGCCGCAGGGTGGAGGAGTGTAGAGATGGGTACAGTGTTGGCTAGGTAAGTGCCGACTAGGTGATCCTACGGTGTGCTTCCTTGCCCTCAGGGCACTGTGGAGACCTGCCCACCAAGTGCCTTCACAAAGGAAAACATACCTGCTGATTTCTTAGGGAGGATGAAAGAATTTCTCTGGGTGCCTTAATCCCTGTGGGCTGTTATCACAAAACCCCGTAGACTGGGTAGCTTAAATACCCAGTTTATCGCTTACAGGCTGGAGGCTAGAAGTCCAAGATCAAGGGGACAGGAGACGTGGTGTCCGGAGGGGCTTGCGTCGTGGTTCGTAGACGGCATCTTCTCACCGTGTCCTCACATGGTGGGGAGAGAGCTCGCTGGGACTCGTTTAGGAGGGTACTAATTGTGCTTACAAGGGCTGACTTTTATCTTCAAGTCTCCATCTCCTAATACCAAGCCCTTGGGGATCGGGCTACATCCTATGAAATTTGAGGGGACAGGACATTTAGACCACAGCGCCAAGTCCTACTTCTGTGATTCAGAATGCAGGTATAAAGCTCACTTGGGAAAAGTACGGATCTGTGAAAAGTGCAGGGGTCTTACAAATATATTAGTCTGAGAGTCAAGGGTGGTGAAAGACTCTTCTGCGCTGAGGTCAGGAAGGGCTGTCTGGGGGTGTGTCCTCTGTCCCCTGCCTCTAGTCCCCAACCTCAGCAGGTAATTTTGGGTCAGGAGAAAGCCCTGGCCTGGGGAGTGAGCTGCCTGCCCCTCCTTGGCCTGAGGACTTCCAGGACCTTCGTGGTCGATGCCTGTCGCAGTGGGCAGAGACCTCCTCTGAGGTTCGGTGTGGCGATGGTCTTGTCAAGGAGACGGTGCCTCCCGTGCACTCCCGGGTGAGCAGAAAAGGCTGAAAGACCCTGAAGGGCGCTGGGAGGACCCCTGCTTCAGAATAGCTGTCAATTGCCAGAACAACCTCGATCAGTATATTCCCCACACGGCCCTTTTATTATTTTTTTAAAATATTAATAGAACTAATTAAATATAGAGGTGTGCTCTGGCCCTAATCTGTGGCTTCTCATCTCTCCTCACCTCCCTCCTTCTTCCCACTGGGCCCCCCTATATATTGTCAAAGTGTCAAGTGAGGAGGCAAGGAGAAAACCGGGGAGATAACGCAGAATTTGTATGCTGGGCAAAGGCTGCAGACACAAGGGACTTCTTTTAATCCAGTCCATTAATCAATTTCTCCATAGAAATTGAATTAACTGTCTTTCATCAACATCACATCCCAGGCTTGAAAACACTGTGCGCACAGGGGAATGTCAACGCGGCGGGTATGGAGGGGAACATGTGGGCTCTTCTTCTTTTGATCAAGTGCATGGAGAGCGACGGGCCTAAAGGTCAAGGGGATGGTTTTGGTTGAGTGACCTTGAACCTGGGCCACCGAAGCAATCTGCCTTTTTTTCCTGCCCCTCCTTTTTTCTTGCTCAAAGCCACTGGAGAGGCTTCTGACCCCCACCAGTCCTTTAACCTAAACTCAGTTCACCACTGAATATCAGTTTGGCTGCAGTGTTTTCTCTTTGGGCTTGAGTTGTATGCAAACCCACCAGCCCTGCTCCTCCGCACCCTAGCTGTGCCCTCCCCCTCACTGACACAGGCTCTTCTTTCTCTGGGTCCGAGGACTCTGGCTTGCACTGGGACGCTACCAGTGCAGGTATGAGAGACTCTCTCTGTCTTCAACAGGAAGATCCGGACATGCCTGTATTTGCATAGAGATGCAGCTCCAGAGAGAGGTCAGCGCAGGGAGTGCTCCACAGAGATTTGGGTATTTCATCCCTTTAATCAGTAACTAATGGATATTTGTTGGCTGTCTGCAGGGTTCCAGGATGCCCGCTAGCTCTCAAGGGCACAGGGACAAAAAACCAAAATGAAATGAAGAACAGTGCCGTCCCTCTCCTAAGAATCTACTGGGGGCAGAGTGGTAGAACAAGAATTCACAGTGCAGTGTAATGCACATTAAAGCAGCGTTTTGCAGTCTCCGGGGTGAGGATGAGGAGCAAATGAGGGAGTGGTTACCTGGCGTGATGCGTCAGGAAAGGCCCCGTGCGAGGCAGGCTTCGGGAAGACACACAAACCCTTTGCTGTAGGGAGGAGGGATGGGAAACAGATTCCAAAGGAAAGGATGTTGTTCTCCCTCATGTTCCATTCTTCATACAACGATCAGATAGACATTGCCATGTCAGTCCCACGTCTATAGCCCTAGTGGCAGTCTATTGCCCTCAGAATGGCATAGAGCACACTTGACCGTGGGGGTCTCTGCAGTCACGTCTCGGCTGTGTCTGCCGACGTCCACCCCAGTGAAGGCCTATGTGGCTTCACTGACTCGGGCCCAGCCTCAGGCTTCACACCTGCTGTTCCTGCTGCCTGGACACTTCCCCCCGAAGCTCCCCATGCCTGTCCCGTCGTTGCCCGCTGTGCCTGTCTCACCTTTCAGGTGTCAGCAGGTGTCATCTCTCGGCCTCTCAAAACGAGTAAGCCACCCAGTGACACCTCAGAAACCACACCCCTGGCTTCTCCTGACAACTGTAATTATTGCTGTAATTACGGCTGAAAACCTACCTCCCCCTCCAAACTTCAATGACCAAGGACCCGCAGGGGAGTGGGGACTGTGGCTGCCACGTGGCTGGCTCAGCACAGGAGGAGCGGCCTTGCCACAGTGAACTGGGCGAGACCGCACCTCACGCTAAGGAGTTTGGACTTTGTCCTGTGGGCAGAAGGAACCATGGAAGGCTTATGAGCAGGAGAGCACTGTAATCTGGTTTGTGTTTTAGAAAAGCAACTCTAGGACCATAGGCTCCCAAGTTAGCCACCTGGAGTTGTGGGTCATTTGATTTCCCAGGTTCTCTCGCCTCCAGTTCAGCAGAAGGAAAGAAAACAAGTTTTGGGTTGCAGTGTTGGGTGGGGTCAGAACTGGGTGGGGGCACAGTGCTTTCTGCTCGTCACCTCCCTCCACACCGTAGAGTCTCGGGCACACCTCGCCCTGCTGTTCCCGCTCACCTGTCTCCCTGCTGCTCCCTGCGTTGTTCCCCGACCAGGGAAGGGGCCCTCCCCCGTGTTTGCCTTTCCCAATGCTGCCTGTCCTTCTCGGCCCGATTCAAGGCCCACTCCCTCCGAGGAACCCCCTGACCACTCTTTTGCCTCACAAAACACTCCTGTTTTTGACCTTCAAACCCCCCTGGAACCCCAGAGCCAGGCTGTAGAGGTCTCTTGGGCTCACCTCATTTTCAGCAGCGGGGGTGGGGTTCTGAAGAAATATGAATTGTTAGGGTTGTACAGCTGGGGAGCCACCGAACTAGAACCACACTCCAATGGCCTGGCTCAAGTTCATTCCCCTCCCCCAGCCTCACCCTACAGCTCTGCCTAACCAGGCCCTCGACTCAGGCTCTCTTGTATTTAACTTCTCTTCATAAATCCAGTTTCTACAACAGAATCATGAGCTCCTGGGAGACCTGGACTCCAGAGAACCCCGTTAATAAGTGTCAATGTCTGGCACGTAGTAGTTATTGAATAAAGTACTGTTGACACAAGACATTTTCGAGAAAGACTTCATTGTTCTCCACTAGCTTCTGCTCTGTTCATTAGGGCGGCGATGGCCTGGGGACAGGACCACTGGTTTGGGAGCACACAGTGACAGCCAGAGCAAGGGTCTGACTGGGGAGGAGGGTCTGGAGCATCATTTCAGAGTGTCCCAGGACCCTTAGAGGGAGGGGTCTGTGCCGGTTTTGCTTCACAGCCCCTCCTCCTCATCCGTGTCTTTCTCTGTCCGCTCTGTCCTGGAGGCTGATGTCACTTGAGGGCAGCTCCTGGACTCCCCATGCTTAATTTCCAGTGACTCAGCCAGGAGAGAAAGGAGTGCAGGCCGGGTGGTGACAGCCCCTGGCTCCGCCCCTGCACCCCTGCCTGCCCTGCCAGCGTGCTGTGCTGCGTCCTTACTGGCAGCCCTGCCTCCAGGAGGGTGGGGGGTGGGTGGCACCTCTCAGGCTCCAGCTCTTACCTGGTTCAGGTCGCTCTGGTCTCTCCCCTCTGCCCCCTCAGGTGTCACGGCAGTGCTGGCTTCCTACTGTTGTTGGTCCAGGTGCCTTCCCTCCCTTATGGGTTCCCGACTGGCTCTAATAGGCCCTATGTCCAATTCTCCTCCAAGTGCGCCCTCTGTCCACAGAACTGGACTGGTGGGGAGGAAGACAGTGTGGTGCCAGGTGCTATGGAACACCTACATGTACAGCGTGCCATTGAACCCCTGCCCTTGTGATTGGCCATGGAGGAGGGTGTGGGGCAGAAGAGCACTCCCCACCCTGCCCATTCTTAGCTCATCCTGTTGGGGTCACCTGCTTTTGGGTGGCTTGTTTCCACTGAAGACACATTCATTCAAAAATGAGTAAGATATCACTACTCTTCAAGGAGCGCACAGTGTAGTGGGGATGAGAAACACGCAAACAAGTCCCACGCAGTGGTGAGTGAAGGGGACAGGTGGGAGTGTCAGGTGTGGCTGGATGTGGAAGCTCCCCCTGCCCCCAGACTGGGATGGGCCCTGGTGCAGAAAGAATTCTGACTTTGGGGAATGGACGTATGCTTGGCTCCTGTGGTCCTGAATCGCCCCCAGTCTTACTGGTTGACAGGGAAGAATAACACCCTGTTTGTCAAATGGTTTCAAGATATAAGAGAGATGTGATGCACCAAGTGCTAAGGCCAGAGACTCCTCAAGGAGTGCCTGTCGTCAGCGGGGGTGTGCAGGGTGGGAGGGTGTGACACAGCGGAGATGACATAGAAACACTTGGATGAGTGAACAGACAGAAGAGTAGCAGCTGTCCGGTGGGTGGCCAGAGGGTGACCCCAGCACTGGGGGAACAATTCCCCCCCACAGAGGTGTCTGCGGGTGCCACTGCTCCCACGGAGGGGGCTAGAGCAGAGGGGGGCAGGTCGAAGCCCAGGTGACTGGTTCATTTATTTCGTTTGGTTGGGAACCAAGACAATGGAGGGTGGAAGATACCAACTTCATGAGGACGACAATGTCTCTCCCCCCTTTTCTTTAAAAACCCTGGGCAACTGACCTAGTTAGTTTTTCATTGCCTTTGAACACGACTAGGGGAGATTTTATTCAAAGCAGGGTTGTAACCTTCAGGTTCTTTGCTTAATGTGGGTCATGATGAGTCCTCTAGTCACTGAAGAAGGTGGAGGAACAATTCCACCTCTTTAAGCTCCTTGGTGCCCAGACCTCTCCTGGAATTTTCTTGTCTACCTTCCTCCCTTAGCCCCAAGTGCTTAAATCACGACAATTAGCAGGAAAAGTGTGGCAAAGAAAATGCACACTGTTTGACTTTTGTTGTACCGGATTACTTTTGGGGGTGGTGGCCAGGACAGACCAGTTCTGCTGGGTGTCCTCACCGTACTCTAGTGCCTGGCCGTGGTGGGGAGTCTCCTGTCTCACACGGTGAACAGAACACCTGACCAAAGTTCAGGGGACCAGTGGTGCAGAGCGTAGTTTGGGAGGAGGCACCAACGTATTTGGAATTCTTTTAGAGAGAAACATCGATCTGCTGCCTCCTGTACGCACCCTGACCAGGGATCAGATTCACAACTCAGTCACGTGCCATGACTGGGGATCGAACCCACCACGGTTTGGTACACAGGATGATGCTCCAACCGGCTGAGCCACCTGGCCAGGGTCACATGTGTAATTCTTCATCTGAAAAGGTCCGTTACAGACCTTTGGTTCTCTGAAAGGTCTGCAATTTTGATGTGGGTTGGGGATAGAAGAGCATCCTATGAGGAATTGTGAAAACAGAGACACCCCCCCTTTTCCAGGCAGCACTGGTATGTCCTGGCTGCACGATTCCTGCAGGAATCAGGGCTGGGAGAACGCACAGTGGGGCAAGCAGTCTTCTCCCAGTAGGATCTGAGCTGGCTCATCTGCTCCCTAATCGCTCCTGGACTGGTGTGCTTCTAGCTCAAAATTTCATCATTAGAAAGTCATTCCTTTGAGTGGGACATTACTGAATTCAGACATTTCTAGTTAAAAAGAATTTTGACACCACTTATCGGTGGAGTTTATTTTATTATGCAACTTTCCAGAGAGGTGGCTGACTGAGGACACGGCCAATGAGGTAGATACATTCTGAAGGAGCTGGAGCAAGACCCCTATTCTTGTGACTGGGCAATCTGGCCCGATAGCCCAGTTAGGCTGAAGCCTGCTGGCCCTCCTCCAGTAGGAAGTCAGCTCAACATCCTACTTCACACCCTTCTCCTCCCGGCCCCACTTTCCACCCCCATCTCTAGGACCCTAAACTCATGAACAGAACCTTGGGGAGGTTCAGCCTCATATGCTTCTCACAGCTACCCCGCCTGCAGCCTGCCCTCAGCTCCCTCCCTGCTGGCAGCCAAGGGCCCAGGTGTGTCCCCTCCGTTCTCTAATGCAAAGTTCTTGAAACACTATTACACATTTTAGCAAATAACAGGAGCATCGAGGTGAGGGCTGTTACCGCAATATGAGCACTGTAATTTCAACCTGTTAGAGCAACCAATCTATAGAATCGAGTTCCACAAAGAGGCTAGGATGCAGGGCTGAACTTCCACAGCGAGCTGCTGTGGCCAGGTGGAGGGGTGCTCTGCAGAGTTGGACCAGAGGCCAGAAGGGGGCCCTCCTGGTGCTCAGTGCTGCTGAGCTATGTCGCTTTTGGAGCTGCGCCAGCTGTGTCAGTCTGAGAAGGCGAGCGTCGTCTCATTCATGCCATCACACGTGGACACTATTGATCGCTTACTGTGCCCAGCCTTGCAAAGTGCAGGGAAACCTCTGCTGCCACCAACACGAACACTATCCCGGCAGCAACTAATGTGGGCGAGTAGTGACCGAGGGCTTCCCAGGCACTATGCTAAGTGCTTTACACAGATTGCTATAGCGAATGCCCAGAACCCCTCTGTGGTGTAGGGGCTTAGTCCATTTTTCCATAGAAAGACAAAAGGGGTCACCTGCCTAAGGGCACCTTTTGAAAGTAGGAGAGCAAGGGTCTCACACCCAGAGAGCTGAGTCGGCAGCCGGTGCTGCAGGCTGCCCTCCGCTGCTCCCGGCAGAGACAGCCAGCATGGGCCGCAGCATCTAGCTTCCGGGGGAAGGGGGAGATGAATGTGAAACAATTGCAGCACGTGGCATAGACGCCGTCCAAGGGTTTGTTCCGAGGTCCATGGGAATTCATTCAGTTGTCTAACAGATGCTCCTCCAGAGTCCCAGGCTGTGTGCTGGAGGGGCGATGGTTATGGGGGTGAGCCCAAAGAGTGTTCGTACGCGCTCATCTGGATTTCGGGAAGATTCTGAGGCAGGCACAGAAGGTTGATGGTAATGGAATAATTTCATGAATCAATGCAGATTTACCACTGAGGGGAGTGAGAGTTAACTTCCCGGTGGGCTCCAGTCAGTCTTTGAAGAGGACACCTGTGATGTGGCCCAGGCACAGGGCGGGTTGCCTATGGAGAAAGTAGTTAGTTGCTCTGGGATGTGCTGGGCTGCAGGGTGTGGACGAGCAGACAGCGGTAAGAACAGGCACGGAGCCAGTGGGTCTGCCTGGGGCACGGGGCATGTGGACCGGAGAGGCTGGAGTGCTCAAAGGACGCCGTTTGCTGGGTGAGGAGTGGTGGGCACTTCATCAGACAGGTTGGAGTGGAGGATCGGGTAGGCCAGGGAAGAGGCCCCATGTGTTAGACATTTGGGGAGGAGAAAATTCCAAGTTACCTCTTCTCGTTGTCCTTGGACTCAGTGGACGAGGATCTTTTGGTACTCAATTCAAAGACAAGAGTCGCTATGGGGAGAACTGTGGGGATTACGGCTGGAGGAGCATTAGACATCAGGCAGTCCAACTTCAGGATGGTACAGAGGAGGAAATTGAGGCCCAGACTGGAGAGTGATTTTACTGAGAACTAGGGACACAACATGTGTCTCGGTGGTCAGTCCATTGCGCGTTCTAATTCATCCTTTTATTCATCAAACACCCTCTGAACACCAGCAACGTTTCCTGCACATCTGAATATGGGCTTATCCAGAGTTAGGAATTTCTGAATGATTGGCGTATGCCCCCCCCCGCCCCCCAAGGCCAGAGGGAAACTTTTTCTTGGGAATGCGACAGCCTTGCATTTCCCATTTTGGGGGGTGTCTATGCAGTGTCCTACCAGCACTTCAAACCCAGCATCCCCAAATCAAGCTCATTTTCTTGACCCTCCGATCTGGTCGGGGTCCGTTTTCTGTTTGTATACAAGGAGCCACAGTCTTCCTAGTCCCTCAATATAACACCTCGAGAGATGGCACATAGGAGATGACACTAGGTACTCCCTGCATAACAAGTGACTTGAAATGGTTGTTCAAAGGTGTGGGGTGTGGGATGGTGACGGTGGTGCGGCCACAGGAGGATGCACAGATGAAGCCGGGGAGGAAGTGTTCCTGATGCTTGCGAGTCCTGGTGGGGGTCACCCCACGCTGTGCGGGGCCACAGGGGCAGTGTCGGCATTTGGTCTGGAGGCAGACACAGGAGTGGGGGGGGAGCCTGAGCCAGAGCCCTTACTGGGGTTTCCATGAAAACGACAGACAGCACTGGCTTAATTTAGCAAGTTCTGGGCTACCGGGATGGTCTCCTGTTGCTTGGCACTTGGCCTTGGACTGATTGAGGTGTGTCAGCTCTCTTTGGTGCATCAGATAAGGAAGTGAGTTGGGGAGTTCAGACTCACTGCGAAAATGTGCTCCCTGTCAGTTCTTTATAATCTCTAAGAATTGGCCAGCCTTGGAGGGGCAGGGTGGCTCTCCCCTGCCAGCAAGCATTTTAAGATGTCAAAACATCATAAAATAAAGTAAAAATCTTGTGATTAATAGCAATGATTCTTCCTTTCCCTTTATTCCCCACAGCCAATGTCTGATTGGTTGTTATCCTCTGCTCCACACCATCGGATGCAGGCAGCCCTTTGGAGACTCTCCTTTCTTTGCGAGGTTAGTGATGTGTGCACAGGGGAGAAAGCCAGCTGGACATGGCTTGGGCAGAACCTGCTCCATGCTGGCCCTTCAAGGTGATGCCTCTCATTTCTCCTCCAGCCCACCTGCTGTCGGATTAGTTTCTTCTTTTTTCAGTGTCTGCAAGCCATCTTCAGACTCTAGTGACAAACCTTCCTGGAAGTTCTTAGTATTTAGGACCCTCCACCCTCTGACCCCAGTGCCCAGTGGGGCTCATCTCCCAAATTCCTTTTCCTCAGACAGCATTACTGGCAGGCCACCCCCTGAAAGGTCTTCTGTTGACTGTATCTAGCTATCCAAATGCTGTCCCTACAGAGAAGCTCAGTTAACGTTCACACGGCTTACCTCAGCTCCCAAAACAGAAATAAATAAGCCCATTCCCTGTGCCCTGTGGCACAGCTGGTTTGTCAAACACTTTGTGATGATGATCCGGGTGGGGCAGAGGTGTCAGGATGCAGGGCAGAAAACTGCTCTGCTCACCTCCCCTCCAGGGCCCTGAGCCCCCTCTGCACTGGGGGCCAACTCAGGCTGGCACTGGTCCAGGCTGGGTCCCAAGAGCCGGGGCGAGGGCTTCTGTGGGTCCCAGCCCTTTGTTCTCCCTTCAGGGGCACTGTTTGCCCCCCACCTCCTGCAGAGGGTTGAAGCAGTGCATGGAGTAGCAGCAGGACTCGTGTATGCACGGGCTGTTCTGGGGCCCTGAAGGGCGTCCTGATGAGTAGATATCTCCCACTGGCCAACATGGTGTCACTTTCTAGAGGTTACGTGACTTGGGCGACTGAATTCAGGTGGCTGTCACTCATGTCAGACTGAGCTCTGAGCTCTGGGCTCCCTGTGTCCATGCCCAGGCCTGGGGCTTGAGTCGCAGCATGGGCCTGTCCACTGACCCTTGCCCAAACACATTCTGCCTCTAGTGCGGCCTGTGGTCCACAGCCCCAAGATAGGAGTGGTGGCAGGTGACTTTTACACTGTGCACCCCTGCTCTTGGCACCCAGACCCCCTCTGTGCCATGTGACAAGCAGTCCTCTTGGGGTGGCTTAAGACCTGTGTTTCACATTGCCAGTGGCCCTCCTGATGTTCTCTTTAGCCCCTAATGATGTCTTGACACTGTGTCCTATCACACTGGCCTGAAGCCATGCCTTCTAAGCAAGGGACTGCCCTGGTGGGAAGGAGACAGTCCTATTTTCTTACCTGCCTGAAACAGTCGACTGTCTACCTTTGCCCCAGGAGGTAGCACAGGAAGGCAGGTGTGCGGTCAACACTCAGAGAGATCAAGACATCACATATTGCTGGTTCGGTAATGATGGGTTCAAAAGTTTAGTAGAAGACATAGTTGGAAGATGTGTTGTTCTTCATTTACGTCGTAGAACTCCCAACGGTGAATCTCACGTGACCAGAGAAGGCACGAATAGTGATGTTTTCCTGTGTGCTCCGGACAGACTCGCACCCCTGACCCTCGTCAGTGAAGGCTGGTCCAGCTTGGAGGGTTATTAAAGCCAGTTCTCAGGGTGGCGTGGGAATCAGGCAGTTCGGGTGCGATGATGGAACCTGCATTAAAATCAGGATTTTAGAAACCTGAAGAGGGAAGAAAGATCTTTATTATTTCAATGCAAATGAGTTTCAGAGAACTACCGCGCTGTGAGTAAATAACAACATCGCTATCTTTTTCTGAAGGTGGGAGATGTAAAATTAGCCAGCAGCGGCGCATCTAATAATAAAGAATGCGGGGAGCTGGTAACCAGACCTGAAAAGGGTGGGATGCTACTGGGGCTTCATCAAGAATCTGTTTTTTAAAGACTTAATGTTTTTAGAGCAATCTTAGATTTACAGTAAAATGGAAATGAAGGTACAGGGTTTTCACAGCTACCCTTGGCCCTCACACAAACAGCCTCCTCCATGATCGACCTCCCCCACCAGAGAGACCACTTGTCACCAAAGATGAACCTGCATTGACACGTTATTCTCGCCCAGCGTCCATGGTCACGTTAGGGTTCTCTCTTGGTGTTGGGCCTTCTGTGGGTCTGGACAGATGTGTGATGACACGCATCTACCGCTGTTATCATACAGGGTATTCGTGGGAAGAGTCTCCATGCTCAGTAATTGGGCAATAAAGAAACACCCACTGTTCCAAGTCAGGGGTTGGCGATGCAGCCTGTGCCCTCCTCACTGCCCGTGCTTGTTTGCGTGTTTTCTCGTTGCTTTCTGCAACAGTGGCAGGGGCCAGGTGGTTTGCGAAGCAGTGAATATTTATGACCTGGACTGTGTTCTGACTCTCTCAATCAGTCACTACACCTCATGTGGATGCATGGATTATTTCTTAGCTTCCTATTTGGAAACTATTTCAAACTTACGGGGAAACAAAGCACACCTACAGTACAGGCGGCTCAGGTGTTCTCCACGCAGGAACCCTTCCAAGGCTCCCCAGTGGTCCCAGCAATGTCCTTCATCGCAAAGGGTCCAGGCCCAAGGCATGAGTTGCACCATCACGTCTTGCCTGTCGCCTTCCAATTGGAACAGTTTCTTGGCCCCCCTTTACTTTCATGACTGTGACGTTTTTTTATCTTTTATTTCGAAATAATTATAGAATCACAGGGAGTTTCAAAAATAGTACAGAGAGGGCCCTGTACCCTTTGCCCAGCTTTCCCTCTATTAGTTGGGGTTCTCCAGGAAAACAGAACCAACAGGGCGTGTGTATAGATGTAGGAAAAGATTTATTACAGAGACTAAGCCTACATGATTATGGGTGCTGGTGAGTCCAAAACTGCAGTGTGGACGGGCAGGCTTGGACCCAGGAGGGCCGGCGGTGCAGATGAAGTTCAAAGGCAGCCTGCTGGAGAATTCTCTCTCACTCCGGGCTGATCGTTTTGTTCCATTCAGGCCCTTGACTGATTGGATGAGGACCATGCAGACGATGGCGGGCAATCTGCTTACCGAAGTTCTCCCACTCAAGGATCCATTCGAAATCTCAGTCAGAGGGACTCACGGACCTGGACAGACAGCAATGCGGTGATCGCTGGGGGTGGGGGTGGATGTAAGGGGACTAAGTAATAATGGAACAAAATACTATAAAGATTGAATGAAAAGACAAAAACAAAATCTCATTCAAAATACTCTTCAAGCTGACACTGAAAATCAGCCACCACAACTTTCATGGTAATGACTCCCATAGCTATAGCGTCTTGTCAAACCAGGAATGGACATTGGATCCGTGAATTTTATAGTGCATTTAAAATAAAAAAATATAAACAGGACTCCACAACAACATATTTGCTAAGGTAGCCCCACCTGGAGTTTTCAAACTCGGCTCCAGGACCCTAGGGATGCAATGGCACTCCCCCCCCCCGCCCCCCGCCGCTGGCTGCCCCCAGATAGGGGAGGGATCGAATGGGCACGTCCCCACCCCCAGCAGTTGCTCTCTCCGCTGGGTTGCTATGGAGTTTCACTTGGAGGAGGGGCTTCCCTGCTAAAACCACCTGGGTTTCACCCTCTAAACCATTTTCGGCACCCTGCCTGGCTCAGGCACATGTTGCCAAAGTTTGCTCCAGACCTGCTTCTTATCCAAATTCTCGCTTCATCTCTTGACTTTGACACCTATTTCTGACCTTCCACCAGGCTTCATCTTCATCACTTGAGTTTATCACCTTGTGCCTTGGCCACCTTTCTGTCCCTCTCTGACCTCCAGGTGTCCTGTTGTCTTCAAGGAGCCCTTTCTGTTCCACTCCTTAGCCAGAGGGAGCACCTCGTCCCCCCTTGCCTATTGCTCCCCCTTCTTGAGAAGCAGAGGGTAGGTCAAATACCTTTTCTTTGATAGCGAGAATTACTTCTTCGTACAAAATATCTCCAGTAGACGTCAGCTGTACTCACATATGACAGGCAACAGCCACAGAGGGCATTTCAATAAGTCATTTGCAGGCTTTGATCAAGTAGATTAAGGCAGGAATTTAGAGGCTTGACTGATATAGAAATAACTTTGTTTTTGTGAGGCTTTTGACACTTGGTACTCAAGGTTTTTTTTAATCATGCCTTTGGTAAATAGATTATATATTGTTTGTTTTCATCGTCTGCAATGATTTGATAGAGTTAATGGGCAGTTTTAATTACAGTAACGGGTACCTTAGAGCTTAGAAAGCCTTTACATTTCCAATTGTTTTGAGTCAAAGCCAGAAGCAAGGGAAGCAAAAGCCCCCCAGTTTAAACTCTGACCTCCCTATGCACTGGGGGCTTTTGCTTCCCTCGCTTCTCCTCTCTTTCTGCTTATTCTCACCTCGGTTTGTCTTTTTGCCTCAGCTTTATAAGCATACAAAACAAATTATTTAAACCTATTTCTACTTGGTTTCGATGTTCATCACGAGGCTTTTGGAGGGTTTCCCCACCCCCTCCAACTTCCCTGTTGTTGATTCCAGTGATCTGGAGAATGAATATTTTAAATAAATATTGTTGAGAAGGAGAACACAAGTATATTTTCAAAACAAAATATTTAGCCCTGGCTGGTGTAGCTTAGTGGATTGAGCTCGGGCCTGCAAACCAGACGATCGCGGTTCGATTCCCAGTCAGGGCACATGCCTGGGTTGCAGGCCAGTTCCCTGCAGGGGCCCGTTCCCAGCAGGGGATGCACGAGAAGCAACCATACATTGATGTTTCTCTTCCTCTCTCCCTCCCTTCCCCTCTAAAGATAAATAAATAAAATACTTAAAAAAATATTTAAACACTGATGTCTTTGTGTGTAAAATAATTGGGTCATATCTTTTTTTTCTCGGTATACTGTTTTCTTTCTGGTTAGAGATTGTTATCAAGTCTATCCTTTAAACAATGCTTTTTTTATGGAACCGAATCCGATGTGAAATATAACTTAGTTATTACATTTCTGCATGCAGTTTCTAATTATTTTGTCTAAAAATTGCCAAAGCCCTTCTGCATTTTCATTTCCAACACGAAAAAGGTATTTTTTTTATCATTTCCTTCTGGTCCTACAGAGAATTCACTTCATGGTGAGGATTCTTTTCTGACAACTGAGCACTTTGCCCTTCTGGTTGCAGGTGCTTTGAGGTTTTCACTTTCATTTAAGGGTTCGCCTGCCAAACACAGATTTAGCCTCACGCGCCCGACTCTGTCCTGGGCACTGGGGACACGGTAGTTAACAGAGCAGAAGAAACCCTTTGCCCTCACGGAGCTCGCCCTCCAGCGTTGGGTGTGGGCACCAACTGGAATGAAATAAACAAAATATTGAGTGTGTTCAACAGTGATGGATGCTGAGGAGAAAAATAAAGCGGAGAATGGCAGCAGGCAATGCTGGAGAGCGTTGAAATTCTAGAGAGAGGGGCCCTAGGAGCAGGTGAGATGGAACGGAGACCTGGAGGTGGGATGCCTGTGGGGAGAGGTCTCAGAGCCAGGTGACGGTACAGAGGCCCTGAGCCGGCACTGGCCTGGCGGGTGCTAAGGAGGGCAATGGCGTCGTGCGTGAGGCTGAGCCGAGGCAGCGATGGAAGAGTGATGGGAGGGAGGTGAGTGGTGCAGCAGGGGCTTGAATTCCACGGAGAGACATAGGCATAGGATGTCAGACCTGTGCTCCAGCCCTGAGCACGACGGACCCCTTGGGGGGTGTCAGGGCAGAGGTGAGACATCGTACTGAACACTCACTCTGGCTGGTGTGCCGAGAGCAGACTGGTGAAGACAGGCAGAGGCTGAGGAAGCACATTGGAACCCACTGCAACAATCTGGGAAACACCCGAGTGGCTCGGGAAGAGGGTGCGCAGTGGGAGCTGTGGGAGATGGCCAGATTTTACATCCCTCGTGAAGGCAGAGTGTTTGCTGATAGGCTGGCTGTAACGTGTGAGATGGGGAGAAGGTTGAGACTCACTCCAGGGTCTTTGGGCGGAGCCACTGAAAGGGTGGTGTTTCCACAGACTGAGTTGGGAGGGAAAGTGCAGCAGGTTTGTGAGCGAGAATAGGAGCTTCATCTGAGACAGACACCTGAGATTTATCAGACACCTGAGTGGGGCGATGAGGGAGCGAGCAGTCACGTGCTTGAGTCTGGAGTTCGAGTGCAAGGGTCAGGCCGGCATGCGAATACAGGGTCATCGATTGGTCGACAGTATAGAGATCACCATCTATTAAAGCCACGAGACTAACAGAATCCGGCTAGTGACTGCAGGTAGTGCCAGAGAAAGGGACACTCCCATTTGTACGGGACACCTGGACGTGTCACAGTGAAAGAGATTGAGAAGGGGTGGTGGGAAGACTGGCAGAAAACCAGGCCATTGTGGTGTCATGGACAGCGAGGAAAAGGGCGTGATGCTGGAGACAGTGACCAGCTGTCCCAAATGCTGTGGACAGGTGAAGTGACTGAGAACTGAGGCAGACTCCTGGATCTGGCGACAGTGAGGCCTTGGTGATTCAGATAAGAGCGTTTCTGCACAGGGATGGGCGTGAACGCCTGCAGCCAGGGGGCTCAAGAGAACTGGAGGAAGTCTGAGACACAGGTCAGTCCACTCTGTTAAGGCCTTTTGCTGTTGAAGGGAAGAAAGAAAAGGTGGTGGGACCCAGAGTAGCCGTGAGGTCAGGAGAGGGTTTTCTCTGTAGAGGAAATAACGACGTGGTCCTATGCAGTATTCGTCCTCTGTCGCCGACTAACAAGGCGCCACAACCTTACGGGCTTAGGGCATTGTACACATGTTAACTGATGGTTCCCACACACAGGTGGCTGAGGAGCTGGGTCCCCCGACACAGGGCCCCTCACGGGGCTGCCCGCGTGGTGCCACCTGGCCAGGCCCTCCGAGCTCCTGTGACCAAGGCAGCTGGCTGAATTCGGTCCTTGCACACGTGCTATGGAGGGGCCTGTCTCCCTGCTGTCAGCCGGGTTCCTCTCAGCTCCCAGCTGCCACAGTCCCCTCTCACGCCCTGATGGCTCCCTGCAAGGCCAGAACCTATCAGCTCAGCAAAGTCTGATGCCCGTGTTAACAGACTTACCCCTGATCGGGGCAGGCCCATTCTGCATGAGCTTCCTTTGATGGACTCAGAGTCCATGGAAGGCGGGAGCTCGACCCCCTCAGTAAGACCCTTCTGCCTGTGCCAGGTAGTGTCATATAATCCAGGAGTCATGTCCCTTCACCTTTGTCATAATCTGTCAGCTGGAATCAGGTCACAGATTCTGCCTGCACTCAAAGGGGGGGATTTCATGGGAAGGTGATTCACCGGGAGCCACCGAGGGTGTGTCTGACACGGAGAGGCAGCTGTGGGGATAGTGCAGTGGAGAGGAAAACATCGGGTGACATAGGTGGGGAAGAGGGAGAGGCTAGAGCAGTGTCCTCGAGTCTGTGAGAACAGTGGGATTCCGTGCACAAGCGGAGATGTCAGTCCGCACAGCGGTTCAGGAGGGGAGGCCGAGGAAGTGGACGCCTGTATGACCGTGTGCGGCGGCAGAGTGTGGGGAAGCCTTTCTCCAATCCGCTTCAGTGTTTTCGGGGAGAAAGGCAGCAGCAGCAGCAGCTCAGATGACGGATGCTGGAGGGGGTGTTGGAGGTTGATGTCCTATGGGTTCATGTTTCTTATCACCAGGTTAGTATAGAAATTCATCTGTTCGATATAATGTATTTCCACGATCACTTTAATTCATTCTGTCCTGCCATCTCACAAAGACAGAAAGGAGAGTCTGCATCATCTCCAACTCAGAGAGCCTCTGACTTGGAGGCCCAGGATGGGGGTGAGTGGGTAGCCCAGGGCCCCGTCCCAGAGTGGCCAGATGCCAGACTGGCACAGCGCTGGTGACGACGAGATGATGAGAGGACGCACTCACGCCCAGAGCGAAAGGAAAGTCAAACCCAGTGCAGAGTGCACACTGGAGGCAGGCTGCCTGTCGGGGGCCGAGCCAGGGTGGGGCTGGCGGTGTCGTCACCAAGGCTGGTGACGCTTAGGGATGGGGGGCGCACCTGACACATGGTTCCGGCTGGCGCCTTGGGGCTAAGAGACGTCGCGCAGCCAATATTCTCATTCATGGCTCACCATGCAGGGCTTGTCCCAACTCACAGACCAGATGGGACACCTGCACCACATTGCCTCTTCCCACAATGTTTCCGGGTAATCGGCTTTATGGGCTTTGCCGTCTGGCACATCTCCCCCCCTTCCCAAGCTTTAACTGGGGGTACTTTAACTGCTGAAAAGGAAGTCTGACAACACAGGTATATGTGGAACTTAAATAAGCAAAAATACTCCATAGTATGAATATCAAGCATGACATGCACAGTCCGTATAGAGAAGCCAATTCCCTGCCAGTGCCAGGCTTAGAAATTAATCCGCCGCACCCACAGCTGTTGGTGTGTCTTCCTTCCATCCCCAGAGCGGCACGGAAGACCTGGGAGAGGCGTGCTTGCTTAGCCACGCCGTCCAGCCTCCAGGTTTTTCTAGAGAGCCATGCACCCACTGCACTGCTTCCCTCCTCTCCCCCCGACGCGTTCTGGGATGTCCCGCCAGACCTTCCCCTGCCCCAGCCTCTGCAGCAGCAGGAGAACGCCCTCCCGGTGGCCGCTGCTCCTCTCGGCAGCAGTTGGGTGGCCTGGCTCCCCGGGCCCTTGTTTGCTGCATTCAGTCCATCATGGACCGAGCAGCCCGTGGTCTGTGGCCACGTGTGATCTGTACCTGACCCCGCTGCCTCCTGGCATTTGTGTTGTGATGTGGAAGATGATTTGAACTTGTCTTCTTTGTGGCTGTAGCTTCATTCCAGTCTCCGCCCTTCTGTTCTTCTCAAAAGTCACTTTTGGATCCTCTAGAGCAGGGGTGTCCAACCTGCGCCCCACGTGACACATGTGGGTCAGGATGGCAATGAATGCGGCCCAACACACAGTCATAAATTTATTTAAAATCCTTTTGTTTGCTCATCGGTTTTCACTCGTGCTTGTGTATTTAAGGTGTGGCCCAGGACAACTCTTCTTCCAGCGTGTCCCAGAGACGCCAAAAGCTTGGACACCTCGCCCGAGGCTCGTAGCGAGGAAGGCCTCCCATCACACCCAGTGAAGAGGAGCGCTCCTGCCGATGGCCAAGCTGAGCGTCCTCGTGGCACTGTCAGCACGTGGCCGGGAGGTCACTCATGTCTCAAACAGCTTCCAATGAAGTTCTGCTCCCCTGCCCCAACCCCCTGCGGCTGAGGTCAGCTCTGAAGGTATCAGGGTAGAGTTTCCAACCTTCTTCAGCCAACGGAGGGTGACTGGAATGGTTCTTCCGGTTTTGCAGAGGCCCGTAGGGTTCCATTACCCTGGAATTGTAGAAACTTTGGTAATTTGGTTTGTTCCCTAACTGCTGAATAAGAATGTGGTTTGACTTGCATAAAGAGCTCCAGGGTCCAGGGGCAGGAATAGGATGGGCCCCTCCGATCCCTTTTCCTGGGCACTGGGCCCGGGGAGCCCTGGATGGGGTGTTTGAGGAGCAGAAAGGGCCACTCATGCCCTGGAGGAAAGCAGTGTCAAGGAGAAACTGCTGAGGCTGGGCTGGGTCTGTCGCAGAAGGAAAGCTGTCTCGACACAGCTTGTGGTGGATGGTGAAAGCCTTTCTCGACCTGGCTTCCCCACAAAGTGCTTAGTTTATTCAACAAATATTGATTGGCTGCTCATCAGATGTACCAGGCACTTGCTGGGCTTTGCATGGGCACTGATGCATAAAGCCTCTATCCCGGCAGTGTTAATGGTGTGGTTGTGCTCAGAGGACCACTGCTAAGCACGTGACCAAGCCAGGGGCCAGCCCAGGGCTTCCCTACCACTCCAGAGGGGTCCGGGTCCTCACGGCCCTATGAACCCGGCCCTTTTGCATGAGGCCATGTCCAAGTACACCGGTGGCACCATGTGGCAGCTGGAAATGTCAAGTGGTAGTGGACCACAAAGCCTTCCCAGCGCCATTTGCTCAGAGAGGAAGGGTAGGAGCATTCTACGCAGCAGAACCAGCCTGTGCTGAGCACCTGTCTTAAAGGGACTAGAGGGGGGTGAGCTCAGACAATGGGGAGACAAGGCTGGCCATGCCGAGAGCTGAGGTTGGGCAGATGAGCAGGGCTGTGGGTGCAGAGCAGACAGGGGCATGCAGGAGGTATGGGGGCGCTGTAGGAGTAGTTACTGTGGTTTAGATTAGACTCTAGCAACTAAAAAAAATCGAGCAGGTGACACCTAAATAGGTATTTGCTCATTTATTTCTAAAAAGTATAGTGATACATATTGTGGTTTATAAAATACATCTTAGATAAAATTAACATCTATGTAAAGATGAAATAACACCTAAAATGCTTTTGTTAGTTTATTTGTTAATGGTTTAAAACAATGATTGAATATACTCATTGTGTTTCATTTTGTGAGGTATAAATTCAATTTTAAGTCCAGTTTATTTCAATATTTACTTTTATTCTTTGTCCATTTCTGGAAAAGACATTTTGTAAAGACATATAACTCCAAATAAAAAAAAAACACTGGCTGCTTTTTCTGTACTGCAATAGTTGTTATTTTAGTCCTATCTACCAAATATACAGTAGGTTTTTGTTGAAATTTGGTGGTAAATTTATATTTTCCTTCATGCCTGCCTTTGTTCTTTAAAACAAATCAGAGGGCATTGTGTTTTTGTTCTTTAACAAATGGATGAAAATTAAGTACTTCATTTGAAAGATTCGAGACAGGCTAGAACAGTGCACTTCCCATTTTAAAAAAATGTGTCTATAGGGTACATTTCAGAAGTGAAACACACATCATCCTGGGCAGCAAAACCGCGTAACGACATTAACATTTTTAAAGAGCCCTTCCCGATGCTCTCTGCTTGGCTGGAGTTGTGTTGAAAGGGTCCTCTTCTCGCATTCCCGAAGCCCCGGATGCGGAGGAGCTTGAGGCAGTGCATTGTTGTTGCGAAAGCGTCCGCCAGGAGGCGTTCTTTACGCAGCCTCGTGCCGTCCCAGAGGGTCAGCGCACTGGAAACACGGGCCTTTTTTTTGTAAAGAAAAACTAAGTGATCCCCATGTTAGATGACCCCGTGCACTTGGGCAGGTGCCGATCTCTGAGCGGTAAAAAGAGTACAAATGATTTCCACGGTCACTTCCCCTCCCATTAAGAAGGGTTGGAAAGATTCTGGTACCATCCAGAAAATACTGTTGTTAACCAAGACACAGCATGGGCGGAGAGGAAGAGCCAGGGTGCTGCCCGCTGTCTGCAGAGCCCCGCCGCCTGCTTCCTCAGAACACCCGGGGTTCTGAGGCGACCGTGGTGTGGGTCTCGAGCTCCCAGAGGTGGAGAGATTGGACCGACACTCAGGAGGCAGCAGTGAGTTGGGGCGAAGTGAGTGGACTCGAGTGCAGTTTGGGGTAATGTTGGTGTCACCTGCTGAAGGGTCGGATCTGGGGTGTGGGGGGAGGGGTGTCAAGGATGATGTCTACGTTTCCGGTGTGAACACTCTGTGGGGGAGTGGGGCCATGCCCTGCAGGAGGGAGCTCAGGAACAGGATCCAACGTGCAGAGGAGGTGCTGTGTTTGGGTTTAGGGTTGTTATGTGTGAGCCGCCTCCGAACTGCCCTGAGGAGGGGCTGCCAGGCAGATGGGTGCAGAGCGGTCTGGTCCGGAGACCCTCTGGTGGCTGGGTGCGCCCAGGGGCTGTGGAGAAGACCTTGCTGGGGGCACGCGTCCTCTGGCTCTTGATTCTCCCTGGATGGCATGTCCTCCCTAGATATTTTTCTGTTTTGAAGAGACAGGATGCAGAAGAGAGAGACAGAGGACTTTCTGGGGTCGAGGCAAAAGACACGTCACCAGGGGCTGCCCGGGAGTCTGGCCATCACAGTTATAAAGTAGAACTTGGCTGCCCTTGTCTTCTGCAGACAGATTTCCCTTGTGACCCTCACAGTGAGACACGACCTTGATGGAGCTCGATGGTTGCTCAGGTCCTGGGATCCCAACATCTGTCTGCATGAGATGATCAATCTGTCCATTTACATCCCCATGTGTTATACATAGGCCTCTGCTTGTAGCTCTGCTAGGTCTAATCCACCCTCCTGGGAATGACTTGCATTTGGGCAGCTCATGCCATTTTTCAATTGTGTGAGGGTGCACATATGTGTGCATGTGTCTTCAGGTGTGTGTGGCACAACAGTTTAGCTGTGGGGCTAGGACCGCAGGTCGTGACAGCTGCGTTGGGAAGCCAGCTGCTCCTCTTTGGACATGTATTTTCTTGTTTAATTCACTCAACTCTCTGCATATCAGTTCCCTCATGGGCAAATGGTGACAATACCCGCCCACCACAAGAATCTTTGCACATGCAAAATACTTACCATGATGCTTGCCTTGAAATAACCGGTCAGTGCATGCACGTGTCCACCCACCCCCGGGCTGCATAAGTACATTAACAATGTTTCCCTCATAGCCTGTCCTCCCCACAGGCTGCCTGCCCTGCCTCTCTGATGGCTGCGCCCCAGTGAAGTATTTTTATGCTCTGGTCAGCAAGAACACAGTTTCTCATTTGATGCCATTTAGAGTCAAATTTACACTACTCTCCTCTCACCACCAGTTATTTCCTCCTTTCGCTCATCTGACTCCAGCGACAGGCCAGGGGTTGTGCTTAGTGGAGGCTGCCAGAGTTGAGTGGACGAGCAGGCTTGTTCCAACTAACTCCAGTTCGAGGGACAGGGCAGAGGAGGCCCTGGGCACCCACGGCTACTGCAAGTCGACAGTGACCCTGGCCGTGGCCCTCGGCCCCTCACAGCAAACCCGAAGTGCCCTTCCTGCCAGGAAGCTGTGGGGAGGCTGACGGCCGATTTGGAGATCATCAGGCGATCGGAATCATGGGCTCATTCTGGGGGGGCCAGAGAGGGGACAGCGGAGGACGGGGTGGCACGGACGCACCCTGCCTCCTGGTTTCCACGACTGGAGAATCTCTCTACCCCAGACACGAACACAGCCCTCACCCAATTCTTTCCCAGGGGTTGACACTGACTTTTTGTGGAGTGGCCACTGCCTGTCGCTCAGTCTCATTTCCATCTCAACAGCCTCCATCTTAGCCATGGAGAGACACCTCTAGTTCTCCGGTGTCTCAGCTCTGCTTGAGTTGTTCTCTTCTCCTGATGGCTACGCAGCCCCTCCCCTAACCAGGCTGCTCAGGTGGGCGTTTCCTAACTGGCCTACCCTCCCCGCTCTTCCATGGCACCAGGGGAAGGTCTTTATCGCCACACGTACCTACCTGTGTTGCAACGCTGCCTTTTCTGTGTGTTTGAAGAGACGTGAGCTCCTGCTCAAGCCCTCTGAGTAAATGGGAGAACGTATGAAGGCACCAGGCTAGGGACCTGCAGGCTTCTCTTCTTGTCGACACTAAAGAGCACCACAGTTTTGAGTGGGCCAGTGTGGCCATCAGAGGCAGCGCAGGGGGCGTCTCTGCCAGGGCCTGGCTGGCACTCACCATCCCAGCCCCTTTAAGGTGGATGCACCGTGGTACCAGCCTGAAGGAGAGGGCCACTCTCTTCACCCTTCAAGTCCTCTCTTGCCTGATGGCAAACACCAATGAGAGCTATTTTCTTCCAGACACATGCCATGCCCTTGACCTTTTCCGGTGCCTGTTCCCGCCTCTCCATCACAGCGGCACAAAGTCGTCTTGCTGTATTCAGCGCGGCTCCATGGACTGGAGCTTTCACGGGCAATTGCATTTATCTAAAATTTGAAGAACTCGCTTTGGTAACAGTTTTTTGGACTGGAGCTTTCACGGGCAATTGCATTTATCTAAAATTTGAAGAACTCGCTTTGGTAACAGTTTTTATTCTGACCGTGTGTTTTCAAAGCTATTAACTGTACTTTGTCCTCAAAATGGATCTGAGTGCATTGTCGCTCGAAGTGGGGCCCTTGCGGTGTAGCAAGGAAAGCCCTCCAGAAGGCTGCAGGGAGGATGAGGGCCAGTGATAAGATGTATTTGTGCCCCCAGATGCAAAGTCAAAGGCGTTCCCCTGGGGTTTCAATGCCCCATCTCTGTCCATCCCGCATGGAAGAAGCCCAGTCACCAAGCCCAGAACTAGGGCATTGTCCAGGCCTTTTGCACCACGCCAAGGCTAGTCCAGCCCAGCCTTTCTCACTGCCTGGCTAGCTTGGCGTGTTTTCTGGCTGTGCCTGGGCTGGGGCCCATGGTCAGAGTCCATGGTCACTGGGGCCATAGGTGGCCAGTAAGTGTCTCAGCCCCAGTCCATGTGGCTTAGCACTGTTCCCAGCGGCCATCCGATGTTGTGCGGTTGTACTCAGGTCCCTGCTTGGTGCCCACAGGCCCGAGACTGCCAGTCTCCCATGGCTGCTGTGGAGAGGGAATGCACAAATGAACGGGGTGAGTGTGTGCTGCTGGGGAGGTGGGGGAGCGGGGGGGGAGAGAGAGAGAGAGAGAGAGAGGGAGAGAAGGGCTTTGTTAGCTGGGTTACATAATCTCAGGGAAGGACCAGGTGCTTTTGCAAAATAACCAATCAACTTCCCAAGTTTTCATGGGCTTGCCCTGGGTCCGCTCTCTGACCAATCCATTCCTTTCCCAGGCTAGACTGACAGGCCTCTGCGGTCGCCCTCCTGGCTCCTGCTGTGTGTGTGCTTACCTCTGCCATCTATTCCCTCAGTGAAATGCAGGGAATGGGGAGTGTGTGAAGCTGTAACGTCCTAGGGAAGCAAGCATGCTCCTGCTTCCTAATTTATTAGGCTTAATAATGTCCGATTCCCTCTGCTGTCTTTCTTTATTAATATCCAGCTACCTACGGTAACATTACTAGGGGTCAAATGCTTCTCGCGGGTAAGTCTCGCTCTGGGAGAGCAGTGGGCCCCTCCTACTCCTGTCTGAGCTCCGAGTGAAGTGGAAGCACACATTCCCCACCCCTGACTGGACTGCCCGACCCTCATCTCCGAGGGGTGCCAGTTGGCACAGGCTTACCAGGGAACACTGTAAGCGGCAGGACCTCTCCGGGTCTGGACTTTTGTCAAGTGCCACAGCGTGTCTCTGATCCTCGGAGATGCCCAAATTTCTAAGAATAACCCAGATGGCCTGCAGATCTGCTGTGTGTACAGGAGGCTTGCATGCTTGGGCAGGAGGGAAAGCTTTACCTATAGTTAGGTCTATAGGTAAAGAGCAAATAATGGGAGGAGCTTGGAAGGAATAACACAGGAGCTATCTAATAATGGGTCCTGCTTCTCCAGCCCTCCCTGTATCCACTCTCTTTACCATGCAGCCTTGAAGTCCCCCCCACCTCCGACCATGGGCAGTGCATTTCCACCACTTGACGTTGGACCAGGCTCATGGTTCACTTCGGCCAGAGGAATATGGGTAGAAGGCCAGTGCACCAGTTCGGAGCCTTGCCCATAAGAGAATCCTCTGTTTCTGCTTGCTCATCTTCTCCATGAGATGAGCTTCCTCCACTGGCCACACCTACCCAGCTGACGTCTTAGGACATACGTTAAGTGGAGCCAGCCTGGGTCTAAACCATAGCAAGGAGCCGAGTCTAGCCAGATCCACAGCTTGAGCAGAGATACCCCGTTTACCTTGGCCTATCCACAGTCATCTGAAGAAAACAATGATTGCTGTACCGAGTTTTGAGGGTGGTTTCTTATGCACCAGTGACTGGCTGATACAATGTCTCAGTGTAAGATTTTGAAATCTTACATTGTGTGTATGCTCACCATTGTTCAACCTTTTTTTTTTTTTTTTTTCAAATTCCCTTCTCTCCTTGGGTAAGAACATATCTTTCTGTAATAATAATACAAATGTGATTAACTACAGCACCGCTTATGGACACTTGTCATGTGCAAAGTTCCGGTACAGGAACTTACACGTATTAATTACCCCACTTCGTCCTGGCAATAAACCCTGTGAGCAAAGTATTATTGCCAACCTCGTCTTACAGATAAGGGACCTGAGGCCCAGAGGGGTGAAGTAATTTCCCTGAATTCACACAGCTAAGAAGCAGTGCAGCGAGGATTCAAGCCTGGGCAGTCCAGCAGCCACATTTTCGGCTGCCACTAATGGTGACTTTACTGTTCTCTCTCTTATCAAGGATCGAAAAAGAATTTGGGCTCAATTCTGTTGCTTACTGTGACCCCGAGGTAGTATCTGTGAAGACCTTACCGTGTAACCTTGAGCTCTAGGATTGGAGTTGGAGGGTGTGCTCACCTGAAACTTTCCTGAGCACGTTGGAGCAAATGGGCATCGTGGGGGCTTCCCTCTGCTCCTGAAACCATGCTGCCAAGGCCAAGGCTGACTTAGTCCCAGTGTTCCTAGCCATGCCTGCCTTCTGGCTGCCGGGCCTTTTGGGCCCCCTGGAAAGCACAGACCAGAACGTGGGTGTGGCCCTCTCAGCTGGGGGCTGTGTGCGACAGGTATGCACGGTGCTCCAGGTGTGGGCCACCATCGATGGGGGGTGTAGGGGAGGATTCGGTTAGTGCTAACCAGTGCTCATGGAAGCCCCAGTAAAAGCGGCTTGGAAAGTGAGAAAAATATAGATGCTAATGATTATTATGATGATCGCTAAGACGTAGAGCGGGAGGAGGGAGATGCAGCTCTTTCGCTCAGCCAGAAAGCACTAGAGGCTTGTTGTCACCATCTCATAAAGCTTACTTTCATCCTCCCCTCCCCCCCCTCCTTCATTTATTCAGCAGCACTGATTATGCTGGAGGTGCCTGTTTCCAACACAGGCCTTGTGGAGGGCGATGCAAAACCAGTGCCTTGCAGCTCCAGCTCCCTCAGGGTTGTTCTCCCCACCTCCTCCCCAGTTACTGGCTGTCGGGTGCACGTGGCTTGCAGTTCTTTTTCTCTGTGGAGAGCCAAATTCAATTATGGACCCAGTTTCCGAGTCGGAAACCTGGGGACCGCTTTCCTCCCATCCCACCAGGCCTGAGTAATAGAGGCTGACTGTTGGCCACACCTGTGTCCGACGGGAGCCTCAGCCTCGGAGGAGAAAAGAATGCTGGAGAAGGACAGAACGCATGTGACATCCTGAAGAAGACAGAGAATAAATTGCCCGAGACATAAAAGGAAGGGAATTGCATACATTGTAACCTAATCTGCTATAAATAAGGCAGACGTGGCTGTTCTAATAGACTCTGGAAAACTGAAGAGACCCGAAAGGGAGAAAGCACTGGTAACAAATGAGATGCAGAGTTTGTAAGAGAAGCTGACAATAGCTTATGTCTAGAGAAAGCTGGAAGATGGGGTGTTTTTCAATTAGGCTAAAACTGGAGACGCCCAGCCAGGCGGAGTCTGGGGAAACAGAGGGGCCCCACGGAGGGGCAGCTGGAGCTGGCGGCCCCTCTGGGACAGTGACCGGGTTCTGAATGTGAGCGGGCCACAGTCAGCCTCCAGCGGCGTCTGGCTAAGCCCCTGAGCCTCACGTGCGAGGGGACACCCCAAGGCCCGAGATTGACACCGCCTGCCTCTGGCTGCCAAATCTGAGGAGGTGACAGAGCAAAACTGGGTGAGAAGGTTCAGGTGAGGGGGCTGGAGTTTGGACAAAGGGACATTGTGAGAAGGCAAGCAGAGTGACTTGAGAGGCGTGGGCATGGTGGGTTTCGGCAGACCCACAAGGGCAGACTCTGTGGGGTCTGCGTGGGCAGAGGTGGGCTTTTCAGAAGGTCTTGGGGCTGATCCTAGGCTAAATGTCCCTGCAGGTCTAAGTGCCTTGTCCTGAGCGCATCAAGTGTAATTGTTGTATTCGTCGCATAGGAGGTGGGCTTCTGTACAATCAAAGCAACTGGAGAGTGAGGGCAAGCTAAGGCTGGGGGCCTGGGCGAATGGACGGCTTACACCGTTCATTTCCAAGCCAGGATGTCTGGGCAAAGTCAGCAGGGGAAACAGATCTCGAGATGGCGTTGGTAGCGACCGGGAGTGGGAAGGGAGGAGGCAGGAAGGGTGGTGAGAAGACACCGTGTCCACAGCGGGGGAGAAGAACCGCAGCACGACATTGGGGGTGTGGACTGGGGAGACAGCTCTGAGCTGGAGTCCTGGCCCTGCCACTCAGGGCCGTGTGGCCACGGGCTCGTTACTCACACTTCTCACGCCTTAGTTTCCGGATCTGTGAAATGAGGGCTGGAGTGAGAACTGAATCAGCAGATCTTTGCAAAATGCTTAGGCTACTGCCTGGTACACAGTAAGCCTTGCGTAAGTGTTTGCCGAGTAAAAGATAATAATACAATTTAGAAAGGAAAAAGATACCAGGGCTTATTCCCCGTGAGAGGAGACGAGGTGTGGGGAGTGGGGCCCGATGGGCCCGAGGAGGCAGGGCCCCTGGGAGCCCTCCCCAGGGGTCGCAGGCCTGGCCTGGATGCCCCTCCCCCAGGCATCACCGTCAAGTCCTTCATGTGGTGAGTGAGGTGGAATATTTTGAAATCTTTTCTTTTTCCCTCCCTCCCTCCCTCCCTCCCTCCCTCCCTCCCTCCCTCCCTCCTTCCCTTCCTTTCTTCCTTGCCCAAATTTGAGCAGAAAACCGAGATGAGAGCGCTGAGGCTGGGGAGGCAGGAGGTACAGTGACCTCTCTGTGACCTTATAGGCTCACAGATAAACCTTGGCCTAAAACCAGTCAACCTGCCCACCCACCCACCAACCAGGCAATCAACCGACCAGGTGTCTGTTTCAATGGCCAGCAGCTGCAGGGGCTCTGCTCGGACAGGCTGGCTTTCCCAGGGGCCTGGAATCCAGATCCTGGAGCTGCTGCTCCCTGGGCCAGAGCCTCTCCTGCCCTCTCTCCCCTCTCTGGGCCTGGGCCCGCCCCTGCTTCTGGTTGCTCTGCAGCCCCAGCAAAGAACAGGAGTGAGGAGCCTGGGGAGTGGGGCGCTCGGCCTCCTTCCTAATGACTCTCTCTTGTCACGGCTGCTAGGAGTGGTTGTGAGACGGCAGGGAGCCAACCTTTGAGAGCAAAGGCTCCTGATGGTGGATTTTGTTTTCTGGAAGTAAATGAATTGATTAGCCATGTGAACAAAGTGAGAGCCAGTCAGTCAAGGAGGAAAGAAAGAAGGTGGAAAGTACGTGAAACGTTCCAGTAATTGTGATGGAGATTAGCAGTCACAATAAAATTCACAGTTCCCTCAAGACCATAGCTAGATTCAAGTTCATGGCTGTGGGAACATCAGCTGGCTGTTGAGGGGCAGCTAGAAGCTCCTGCTAAGCCAGAGACCCTGGAATGAAGATGGAGAGTCTCCCTCTGGGACTCCCTCCTGCCAGGTCCTGCTGTGGCCGCCTCTCTCGTGACACCACCCTGACACCCCCCACATTTGCCCCCTATCCCCATGGGAGGCCTGGCCCAGTAGTTCACATGTGTCCCTATCTTCCTGCCTTGGCCTCTGAGAGTTGGAAAGAGGGGCTATTAAACACCCTGTGGGAAGAGGGCTGGCCACCCCTCCCCCTCCCCAGCTGGGCTCCAGGAACATGCAAACACCCAAGCTTGGGGTCAGGACAGAGGAAGGAAAAGTGGGGTTCAAATCACGAGCAGAGCCATTCTGGAGTTTGTTTTGGCCATTGTGTCTGCCTTTTCTGTCTCCACCCAAAGGCTTGGGGGACCTCTGTCAGTGTCAGGGAGGAAGCTCAGCTTCTCCCGGATCCTAGGGTATCTTTACAGGGAAGAATCACATGGGAAATACACACCTAGGCAGGTAGGTAAGTCAGGGACACGTGGGCTTTCCAGTAGGGACAGCAAGGCCAGGACATTGACAGGATGCCTTTGGGAGGACCAGAGGTGCAACCTCTGGCCTCGAAGGCGGGGGTTTCTCCCAGCTTTCCTCCATGGAAGCAGCTCTGGTCCAGAGATAGGAAACCTTGAGTCTGTCATTCCAGGTCTTGCCGAGCTTGCAGACGCTACCGTACCTGTCTGGGTCTGAAGATCCCTCCCCTTAAAGATGAGGGCTTGGTGTTGGCCAGCAGTCCTGGAGACAGGCTTTGGCTCTGGGAGCCCCCATGCCACAGGGAACACTCTGTGTTGGGGATTTTACATTTGCACCTTTTCAGGGGCACAGGTCTATGCTTCCATGAGGAGGCCCTTGGCGGAGGTCTTTCTCTGTCCCCGTGAGGCTCGAACTCTCGAGTCGACAGTGCAGGACTGGGCCGGTTCCAGACCGACCTCGGTCCCCCTGCTGGACCTTTTCCTCAACTCTTCTAGTGGAATTCTTCTCTTAGTTTTCATTACTCTGGTACTTTGTCATTTTTTTCTCGTTAACTGGGACGGGGTTAAAGCAGGAAGGGGAAGAGCGCCATCGCTCCAGTGGCCACGTGAGAGCTCACACTCATTTGGTGTGAGTTGGGGCTGCGCTGAATGAAGTGGGGCCGGGACTTGGAACAGGCAGAGGGGCCTGAGTGCCAGCCGTTCACTGACCAGCCGCGTTACGTGGGCCCAGCGTTCACACTCGCTGAGTCCCTGTGCCCGTGCGCAGAGGTGAACTGGTGACCGCAGGGCTTGTGCCCCAGGGGTGTCACGGGGATCCCAGGAATGGTGACCACAGAACACAGCATGCGGTGCCTGGCCCACTGTGGCGCTGAGCACTCGGCAGGGGGTGCTATTGTTTGGGGAAGGTCAGCACAGAGACAGGCACACACCCCCCTCCAACGTGGAACCGTGGCCTCTGCCTCTCGGCTGGAAGTTACTAGAAGATCCTAGAGCAATGGCAATAAAAATCAGATACAGAAGAAAGAGTAAAAATCTGAGCTGCTCCCAACTCAATTTATAGGTGAAGATTTTGAAGGTCAGAGTAAAAAAGCAGTTTTGCCCAAGATGCACAGCTATTAAGAGGTGGCGATAGGGTGAGTAATGCATGTCTCACAGAGGGATGTCTCAGAACACAGGGCTTTCAGGCCTAAAGCCGCGACAATCCTGGACAAACCAAAATAGAGCCGCCACCCTCGGCAGTGACGTGACAAGAGCCTGTCCGCGGGGCCTCCAGACCAGCAGCCTTCTCTCTTAGGAAACAAACACTCAGTACAAGTGGCTCTTTGCCCTGGTGCTTACTGTCTGGGTCCGGAAAAGACCCTGCCCCGATGCACCTGGTCCCCAGGCCGTCCTCGCACTTCACCACCTCTGCACCTGTCCCTGCAGCCTTTCCGAGCTCGCAGCCCTGGGTGAGCCTCGGAGCTGTGTCGGGGCCAGTGTGGGGCCCAAGCCCTGGTGAGGATGCCTGGGTCTGCTAGCGGCCCCAGGGCCCGTGGGATGTGATGTCGTGGGTCCCTGCACCCAGGCCTCATGGATGTAAAATAAGACAGGCTTGGGGGTCCCTGGCTGAGATCAGAGAGAATGGGGTGGGTGACGCTGGGCCCAGAACAAAAGTGGGAGATGGATGAGAAAGAGTGAGGTGCTGAGGTCAGTGGCCTGGAGCTCTCTCTGTAAGTGGCGTGTTATACTTTCTGCCTGGATACATAGAACTAACCAGGAACTTGTCTCCAGAATGTAGAAAGAATGTCTATAAATCAATAAGAAAAAGACAGAGAATCCATTAGAAAAAATAGGCAGCGGCCTTAGTAAAAGCTATGCAAACAGTCGCATTCGGCAAGGTGGGAGCATGAGGAAGCAGAGAACTGCAGTCTAAAACCACATGTGCTCACCAACGGGGCGAAAGGAAAGCCCCGTGGGCCGGAGGGAACACGGAGTTCTCGGACTCCGCTGGGGGCAGGACAAGGCGCTGCAGACCCTTCAGACCCTTCAGACCATGGCTGGGCAGAATCTACTAAAGCTGACTCTTCACAGGCCCCACGGATGAGCAATTCTGCTCCAGCAATTCTGCGCCCACACGGAAATGAATCCTTATGTGCGGCAAGACATAAAGCATGTATGTGCACAGTAGCATTATTTCCAAGAGCCCAAACTGGAACTAACACAAATGTCTGTCAAAAGCATGATGTGACCGTGAATTGTGACATAATTGTACCGTGGAATTCTAGACACCAGTGAAAGTGAAGGACTCGTTGCCACGCCCAACAACATGGACTAGACACAGAAAAGTGCATATATGATTTCATTTATATAAAGAACAAAATGAGGCAAAACTCATCTGTAGTTTTGTAAATGGCAGTGATGATGCCTTTCGGACAGTTAGAAGCTCAGGAGCCTGAGCTGGCTTCTTGAAGTGTTTTTACTTTGACATGGGTGGTGGTTGCGTGAGTGAGTTGGCGTGGTCAAAATGTATGGAGATGAATCTGAATTGGCATGAATTTGTATGCTTTTTTGCACGAATGTAATTCTTCAACAAGGACATTTGTTTTAAAAATGGATACCGTGTTTCCTCTAGTGCCTTCCCTCTGGTACCCGAGCCGCTGGAAAGCAATGAAGAAAACATCCGGGCCTGGTTGCCCAGGACACTAATCCTTCCCTCCAGAGCTACGTGGAAACAAACTACGTGCCCCACGGCACTGGCCTGGGCCCCCTGAAAGCTGGGCGCCCTGGGGCAATGGGCCCCTCCCAGCCCCAGCACCACGCAACTTCCTCTCTAAAGAAATAAACACATTTTCTGTTAGTTCTGGGCCCCGGCAGCACCAAGCCACCTGTTCTAGAAGTTTAACAAGTTGACTCTTGCCAATCCACTGGCTTCCTCCAGCCGTTCCACTTCATTTTCAGGCCACTTAGTCCATTTTTCCTCCCTTTGTCCTTGGTTTCAAGACAGCCCATTTGGGCTGAACCCTATTTGGTGACAAGTTGTCAGAACAGCTCAGGCCTCAGTTCTCTGGTGTGATTTAAGCCAAAAAAAATCTGACTGGGGAAATTAGATGGAGGTGATTGCAGCGAAAGTGCCTCTTACTGAAGCTTTTGGAAAGCGTAAATGTCATCAGTCTTGTCAAAGCCGGACACGAGAGAAAATAACAGGACTGGAGGTGGACCAGGGTACACGCTGGGACCGCATAAACTTAGAATTAGCCTCCTGTTTGCTATTATTTTTCTCGTAAGTACTGGGGTGGGAGGGGAGGAGAGGAGAATAGAAATAGGAGGGCAGAGTAGGGCGCGGCGGGAACATGGGTGAAAAATGCCAAACCTGCGCAGTTTATCTCTTTTTTATTCCGTGTGAGTGCTGGCAGCGTCCCCGTGACTCCCAGACAGCTGAGATGAGAGCAGCTGAGGGCTGACAGCATGATGCCAGGCTGGGACTGGGAGTTGAGGACAGTGGACCCGGTGGGGCTGGCGCAGGAGACGTGCGTGCTCTGGCCCTGGGGCCACTATCCCAGCACTCAGAGGTGGGCCCGCTCATTCCATGTGCCCTTGTCTCATTCAACGTGACCCTTCAGGAAGTGCGCCCATGTGTATGGGAAGGACTTGCCTGTCACTCAAAGACCCATGGAGAATCAACTCCTCATGAGACACTTGGTGGGAGAAAGAGAACACGATGACGTAGCCGTGTTCCGGAAGGGTGGCTGCCCAGAATCTAGAACTGTAGGTCAGTCGCCCGAAGGAGTCATGCACATGGAGATGAGCTGACACTTGGGTCTGAAACCGATAGACTAGAAGGGGAAAGGGCAGGTGACACGTGAGTTACTTAACCAAGAAACCAGCAGATATGGGGTTAGGGCATCTACTCAGGCAAGGCCCAGAGAGCTGACCTTAGCCGCAGAGGGCCAGACGGGTGACAGTCAGCTCAGGAGGGGCAGGCAGTGAGCCACACTAGGGAGGTGGGCCTTCTGGGAAGGAAAGCTAGCCGTTGGCTCCAGGTCAGCTATAGTCAAAGGAAATGAAGGAGAACTCAGTCCTGGGTTATGGGGAACAAGGCATGACCTTGAAGAGCAAAAGCTGAAGCTGTTTCTGAAGAGTAGAGGGCCAAGTTCAGAGTGGGGTCCAGCAGCAAGATTCCCTTGCAAGAGAGCCCTGGGACAGTGATCTGGGGGTCCTCCCGGGTTACCTCGCTGAGAACAACATCAGTCCCCAGTTCCACAGGGAAGTGAGCCTGTATCTGCGGGTGGAGCAACTACGTACGGCTCCTGTGGTGAGCAGGATGCAGGGCTCGTCCGTGAGAGCTGCCGCTGGCCAAAGCCAGTTTGTTTAGTCTGGGTGTTGGGACAAGCAAGAGCTTTCAGTGCAGAGCAGGGAGGCCATCGGTGACAGTTTCACAGAAGAGAGACGACTCAGACTCGAAGTGCCACCCCCCTCCGTCCGTCGTCTGGGGCCGAGACCAGGTGGCAGTGGATGGAATCACGTTGTCATTCCACATCTGAATTTAACTGTAATGACTCAATTCCCCCTTTGAGCACGTGCGTTCCTTTTTTGAGAAGTGAGAATTTGTACTAAATAGTCTTTTGGACCCCTTCCTCAGGCCACCTTCTGCCACAGCACTGCCTGGGGGCGCCATGCCAGAGTCCGTCGCTGGCCATCTTGCGTGTTCCGGGTTCGGGTCTGCTTCCGCGGATGTCCGCGGGCGGGAGCCGCTCTCTCCCAGTTGTGGCATGTGGATAGCAGAGAGCTCTCAGGAAGGGCGCGCCGAATGTATTCACTGAAGGAATGAATGAAGAGCAGGGGCTCTCTGCCCCTGACCGACCGTAGGTGTGAGCCACGAGGCCATCGAGACTCAGCTCCTTCCCCTCCCCCACCAGGACACGTCTTCCTCTGAGGCCCCTGGTGTATGAACTATGTTTTTCTGGGAAGGTGTGATTTTTAAAGAAGTTGATTTTCTACCTCATAAGTAGTAAATCCAGATGGAGTTAACCTACAGCTCAAGGTAGATGTCTGCAGAGGGCAATCCAACTTCGGTACGTGGCTTGTGTGACCCACAGCCTCTTCCCACGGTGGCAGGGGACAGTGGCAGTGCACCTGGTCAATGGCCCTCATGCCAGCCTCAAGCCTTCTGTCTCTGACGGCAAAGGCGACACCATCCCACTGGCACCGTGCGCTTTCCTGGCCTGCCCTGCCTGCATTCTCCGAGGCGGCATCCTACCTGGGATGGTCTTGCCCTGGGATGGGACTCCAGTGTGGCCCTGTGACCTCATCCTTCTTAGAAGTGAAGTCAGATTGAGTTCCCAGAACTTCCTTCTGGTGCCCCATTTCTGACTGGGAGAAATCTGCAAGAAATCTTCGCTCCCCTCCCCTCCTTTCCCTTCCTCTGTCTCTCCCACTCTCTTATAAATCACAGCCCCAAGGGCACTGCTGTGACAAGGCCTGGCTGCAGGTCTCCGAGTGGCTCCCTGGCTGAGGCCCCCCCACTACTTCCTAAAGCCAGCAGATGACCCTGCCCTGGGCTGGCAGAGACAATGCAAGGCTGGCCAGAGGGTGGATCCTGTCAGGCCCTTTCTCTCTCTCTCTCTCTCACATACACACACACACACACACACACCCTCTTGAGTCTGAAAGTGGATCTTGGAGAGCTCTGCACTCATGTCCATGCAGAGCACCTGCAGGTGCTATGCTTTGTGCATCTGTCACCTGCAGATGGCTGCCGGCCTGGGAAGAAAAGGCTGGGGTGACTCTCCGACGTTGCTTCTGTCCTCCCCTCCCATCCTCCCTTTTCTTATATCTCATTCTCCAACCTGTCTGTCCACTTCCTTCAGTGAGTATCTCTCTTCCCCAGTCAGTTACCTTCTCTGCCCCCTTCACTTTCCAATCATTCCCTGCCTGCAAACTCCTGCCCAGCTCAGCCTCCCCCATCTCCATCTCTCTACTTTGCACATTGGCCACCCATGCTCTCTGGGGGCCATCTCCCTGTGCCCAGACTGACCGTGCCCTCCGTGTGAAGTGAGACACGGTGCTGAGCTCCTGACCCGGTCCCTTCCACCGTGACCCTGCGGTCAGTTGCATTAGTTTCGTTTTCTAGATGAGCACCCTGAGAGAGAGGTGCCAACTCTCCAAAGTCGACCAGATTCGAAACAATGGTCTGGGCTTTTTGTCAAGAACTTCCCAGGCCAAGTTCAATGCTCTCACTGTTACATAACAGCTGCCAAGGGCCAGCGAGATAATATGGCTGGGACACGTCATAAACTTTCTCTTAGAATAAAAAACCAAAGGTTGTTCTCCGAGCAGCCATTTCCATTTGTGACTAGTGTTTGGAGGCATCCTCGCCCAGGCAGCTCCTTCTCCGTCCACCGAGCAGCCCCCTTAGCCAGTGAGGGCAGTAGGGGGTGGGGGTGGGAACCCTCCTGCCCCACTTTCCCTCCGCACGTGGTGGGAGTTCACAGTCAGATGGGGAAAGGGAGATGACCTGGCCAGCAGGCACCTCAATTAGCAAATGTACTTTAATTGTTAAATTCATTATTGCAGATTAATTGAAAACTGAGAATGAGGCGAGATGGTGCAACTTAACTGCGCAATTGGAAAAGCACACCTCCTGGCCCCGGAGACGCAGGAGGCTCCCGAGGCTGCGGCCCAAAACCTCGTTTTCTCCTCTCTGATCTGCTCCTGAATTTGTGAGCCTGAAGTTGTGCAAGCGCAGCAGAAAGGCACTTGGTGAGTTAGTGCCTTTCCTCTCCAGCAGCTGGCCGCTCAAAGCGGGGCCCCTGTGGCAGAGGGCTCGGTTGGAGTCCGGCTTTCACCTCAGGCGTCTGTGTGGCTATCTCACTCAACACTCCCATCGGCGGCTTGTTTCATCACAGGCCCCGTCCCACAAGTAGAGGTTGGCCGGCCGGAGGTGCCGAGAGTTTAAGGGCTCACATCAGAAACTGCAAGGACGAACAAACAACGCAGAAGGAAACCAGGCCCACGGAAACAGAGACCAAAGGGGTGGTTATTGGGGGTGAGTGAAAAGTGAGGAGGAACAACGTCGACAATGTTGTGATGAGCCTGCACAGTGACAGATGATGGCTGGAATTAGTGGGATGGTCACATCGTAAGGTATAAAAACGTTGAATCACTATACTGTACACCTGAAACTAATATAACCAACATAAGATTGTATACCAACTACACTTAAAAATAAATTAAAACAAAAGGAAAGAACAGGGATATTAGAACCACACCGATTCAGGTGTGAGTCCCACTCTCCTGCCTCTGAGCTGTGAGGTCTTGTTAATTGCACATGGAGAAAAAAACAAGGACCTCCAGGATCATTCTGAAGAAGAAACGAGGCCACCGATGTGAACTGCTCATTCCTCCAACCAGCATGTGATAAAGTCAGCAAGTGCGCCTTCTCCTTCTCCTGCCCCTTGGGCCCAAACCAGTGGGGTCATACATTTGAATATTATTTTCCAGGTCCAGGTACATTCCCCTCCTCTTCTCTTTTCATTTCTTCCTGTCAATACACACACTTCAAATGCCTTAGGAACACAAAGGCGAGTTTGTGCCAGCTTGATTCCACGACTTTGTAATTTGCGGTTAACTCTGCCCTGCACTTTAAGACATGGATCCGTAGAAGGTAGCAGTGTGGTCTTAGGGTCCAAGGGCCTCGCACTGACCGGAGAGCACGTTTCCTGATACTCTGGGTGTTAATTACTTTATGTGGATGATCTCACTCCTTACCACGTTTTCGGGAAGTGTGCATTGTATTATAGGGTTGGCCAAAAATTTCTTTTGGATTTTTCTGTAAGATGGCTCTAGTAGTGCTTAGTTCTTTAACTTCATTTGAAACAATTTTGTTAGACCATATTGTAATAGCTGTCATATATGCATGCATTTAAAAAACATCAAAACTGGTGAATTTTTGTGTGGCTATTTTAGTATTGAAGGTGGAAGAAAATATGCAACATTTTTGGCATGTTATGTTTTATTATTTCAAGAAAGGTAAAAACACAACCGAAAAGCAAAAAGAAGACGAGTGGTATATGGAGAAGGTTCTGTGACCCATTGGACATGTCAAAAGGGGTTTGTGAAGTTGCATGCTGGAGACTTCTAGCTGGACAGTGCTCCACGGTCAGTTGGGTGGACAGTGTTCCATGGTCAGTTGGGTAAACAGTTGAAGCTGAGAGCCATCAAATGGAGACACTAATTGAGAACCATCAACGTTATGCCATGCGGGAGAGAGATGACATACTCAAAATATCCAAATCAGTAAAGTTTTTGGTGAAAATAAAAAATGTGTCTTTGATTTTATGGGAAAAAGCATACAGGCTTTTTGGCCCACCCAGCAGTTTCAGGAGCGCTTCCTCTTCTATAATAGATAACCCTGAAAATCTCAGAAACCTAATACAATATACCTTTATTTCTGGCAAAGGAAAAGCCCAGAGGGTGGGCCTTGGGGTCAGAGGTCCTTCTCTCTGTACTCAGAGACTTGGGGAGCAGTTCTGATCAAGATGGTCAGTCATTCTCTGGAGAGAAGGGAAGAGAAAGAGGGATCTTTCAGAAAGTTGTTTGGCTTTTGTCTTGCCCTCATTGCTATTCCTTTGGCCGGAAGTCAGCCACATGGCCGCTGTACCAGGGGATCTGGGCTCCCCAATGGAGGGGTGTGCCCACCACAGGCAGCGCAGAGGACAACACAGGTGAGCACACAGGGAACAGGCCAGCCTAGCGGCAGACATGGCGGTTTTCTCACTTGTCTTCAACCCCCTGAGAATTATCTTTTTGAGTTTTCAAGTATGTATCAGAAATATGTATATTACTAAATAAAAATCCAACTAAGGCCAAAGGAACGGAAAAAGAATAATTTTAGTGACTCTTCTCAAAATGAAGTATATAAACCAGGGGATGCAAGGCCTTAGTATAAGCATCTGAAAAACATGCATTTTGGCTGAAAAGTGACACATTTAAAATGATTTTCTATGAAAAGAAAATCTAGATACATAAACAGAAGAATGCGAGTTTATATGAATTTTTAAGATTCAAAGTCGAACTTATCAAAACAACTAGCTTCTGGTGGCCGCTTGTGCCCTTGAAAACCTGGGGGCCTGGAGTCCCCGCTTGCAATCTTAGTGGTGGAAAGTTGGAGATGTTTCAGGACTTTTTTTAAATGAAGAAATGTATGTGGTACACGTAAATGTAATTTCTAACCAACTCTAACTGCAATTCTACTGAATAACAACTATATTATGTTTTGGCACTTGCCTCAAATTTCATTTCGGTTGTTAAGGTTCCATACCAGTTCCTGGAGCCTGGGTTTATGAGATTAGGACTCCAAAGGGCTTTAAACATCNTGGACAGTGCTCCACGGTCAGTTGGGTGGACAGTGTTCCACGGTCAGTTGGGTAAACAGTTGAAGCTGAGAGCCATCAAATGGAGACACTAATTGAGAACCATCAACGTTATGCCATGCCGGAGAGAGATGACATACTCAAAATATCCAAATCGGTAAAGTTTTTGGTGAAAATAAAAAATGTGTCTTTGATTTTATGGGAAAAAGCATACAGGCTTTTTGGCCCCACCAGGGGATCTGGGCTCCCCAATGGAGGGGAGTGCCCACCACAGGCAGCGCAGAGGACAACACGGGTGAGCACACAGGGAACAGGCCAGCCCAGTGGCAGACGTGGTGGTTTTCTCACTTGTCTTCAACCCCCTGAGAATTATCTTTTTGAGTTTTCAAGTATGTATCAGAAATATGTATATTACTAAATAAAAAATCCAACTAAGGCCAAAGGAACCAAAAAAGAATAATTTTAGTGACTTTTCTCAAAATGAAGTATATAAACCAGGGGATGCAAGGCCCTAGTATAAGCATCTGAAAAACATGCATTTTGGCTGAATAGTGACACATTTAAAATGATTTTCTATTAAAAGAAAATCTAGATACATAAACAGAAGAATGCGAGTTTATATGAATTTTTAAGATTCAAAGTCGAACTTATCAAAACAACTAGCTTCTGGTGGCCGCTTGTGCCCTTGAAAACCTGGGGGCCTGGAGTCCCCGCTTGCAATCTTAGTGGTGGAAAGTTGGAGATGTTTCAGGACTTTTTTTAAATGAAGAAATGTATGTGGTACACGTAAATGTAATTTCTAACCAACTCTAACTGCAATTCTACTGAATAACAACTATATTATGTTTTGGCACTTGCCTCAAATTTCATTTCGGTTGTTAAGGTTCCATACCAGTTCCTGGAGCCTGGGTTTATGAGATTAGGACTCCAAAGGGCTTTAAACATCTCTCTCAGCTGACAATTTGTCTCCTTCTTCGGGGTCGGCTCCCTGTTCTTCCCCAAACCAAGGACCGCTTTGTCTTGTTTCTGCAGGGCGGAGCTGCCTGGAGCTTCCTCTCACTCAGCGGCAAACCGCTTCCCCGCCCACTGGGAGGGGCAAAGCCTAGCCTGCTTCTCTTACCCCTGCAAGAGACCGTCACTCCAGCCTCTCCTGTCTGCTCCCTATATTGAGTTAACCAATTTAATCTGCATACCAGGATGGGGGCTAATTAATAGTTTTCCCACTGCTGGTTCCCTCTAGAAATATTTAGCAACCGCTTTCTAGTGGAAGCTGCCCTAGAAACAGAGTTCAGCTCAGAGTGCCCCTTCGGAAGAGAACCGGGCATTTCCCTGTTCACTGGCTCTACTTCGAGGCGCAGGAGGTACCCTTGGGGCTGCGGATCACGCGGTCATCCTGCATGAAACTCACAGCGATCAGAAGGTGATGGGCCAAGTTCCCTCAGAGTTACTATTTATTTTGTCCCTTTCTGCTTCATTTATTTATTTTATTATCTTTTACCTTCCCTCCCTCAACTTGTCCCTTACTCTTCACAAGTGACCTCACATTAGACACCATCTTCATCAAATTCCTCCCCCTCTTTCCTATATTTAAACTCTGTAGGGACCTTGGGTGTACAAAATGGAATTAATCATATCTTGAACACATCACTCACTGTCATCACTGGAGTGTGGGGTTGATTTAGCTATTTTTGGTCATGTCACGAGCACTCACAGAACCCTGACGCAAACGAAAGCGTGTGAACAGCAACCTGCGCACCCCCCCCCCCCCCCCACCCCCCCCCCCCCCCCCGCCCAGGGCCTCTCGGGCCCCTCCCACTGAGACGAACCCTATCCTGGATCCTGTGTTCCTCCCATCCTCCCTTTGCTTTTCAAATTGTTTTATTTCATTGATTGGTAGTCTTCAAAAGCCTGTTTTGATTTTAGTTATTTTAGACTCTTTAAAAGAAATCAAGATCTATGTAATTTGGGGGTTTACTTCCACTTAACATTAAATGCTAAGATTTATGTGTGTTATTGTAATTTAATAACATTTATTCACTTTTGCTTATAACCTATCATTTTGTAATTGTTTCATCCATCTCCCATTAATGAACATTTGGGTAGTTTCAAGTGTTTCCTATGATGAACAGTGACTATATGATTGTTTTAATATATCTCCTTCTGTACATGCTCAGAAATTTCTTCTAAGTACACAGTTAAGAGTGGAATTGCTGGGTCATAGAATATTATAAATGGTCAAATTTAGGTTGCATAGAGTTATTACATCAATTCTAGCAGCTATATAATCCTGTGTTTTTTTCTATACTTGATTTTTGTCAGGCTTTTAAATAATATTGCTAGTTAAATAACTATGAAATGTGGTCTCAGTTTTATTTCTGTAATTAAAAGCATCTTATGTTCCTTGGCTGTGCATTTTTTGTGTGAAATGTCTATTTGTATATTTGTCTATTTTCCAACCAGATCATTTGTGCCTTTCCTATTGATTTGAAAAGATCCTTACACATTTCGTATGTTAACTGACTGTTGGAGCTAAGTAATAAGACATCTCTCAATTTTAACTTTATTTTCACTTTCCTTCATTAATATTTTGAAGAGTAAGACTTGTTCTTTATTTTAACCTGTTCAAATCTATCAATCTCTTCATTTGTTTGATTCTTTAAAAATATCTTAATTGCAATCTTTAATGTCTTTTTTTGAATAAATTTTTGGGCATTCTTTGATACTATTTAAAATTATGTCTCTTTTTACTATTTTCTCATTATTTTCTAATGCGTTACAGATAGATCCAGCTATTTGCTAAATTCCCGTGATCTAGTAATTTATCTGTGGATTTTTTTAGGCTGTCTACTTAAAAAATCATATTATCTATAGGGCCTTATGAGTCTAATTTCCCTTTCTTGGTTTATTTTGCCATCTATGACTTCCAGTGCAATCGGGAATATAAGTGGAAATTATAATTATTCTGCAATAATAAGAATGGTATAATATGGTATTTTCCTTAGAAGTTAGGATAGATATTTTTCATGAGATAAAGAAGTTCTGTTATTACTAACTTAATGAGAATTAGATGATTGTTGAATTTTAATCATTTTTCCTACATTTACTAACAAATTATATGTTTTTCCTATTGTTTTCTTCAGATCATGAATTGTAGTTCTTGATTTTCAGAGTATTACATCATCCTTGTCCACCTGGGATAAAGTCGGTTAAGGTGTGTTACCTTGGTGATGTTTTGAGGTTAGATTTGCTAGTAATTTAAAGTATATTTGCAGCCAGGCTCAACGTTGGAGGGCAGGGCTGTCGTTCTCCCGCCTGGGAACACCTTTGCGCGGTGTCGGTGCCGGGGCGGCAAACGAGCTGGTGCGCATGCGCCTTTCCGGTCTCACGGAGGGCAGTGTTCTTGGAGAACTGGGGTAGTCCATTACTTAAAAGTCTGGGGGAAATCTCACCTGTGAAATTGAATCTGGTTAAAGCACAGCTTCTATTTCTTTAATAGTTGTAAGTCTATTTAATGTTTTTATTTCATCTTGAGTTGCTGTAGTAAGTTATTTTTCTAGGAATTTATCCACTTGACCTAAGTTTTAAATATTATTGACAAATAGCTGTTGATAGTATTATTTTATTATCACTTATTTTGTCTGGAGTTTTTTTTTTTAAGATTTTATTTATTTATTTATCTTTAGAGGGGAAGGAGAGGGAGAGAAACATCAGTGTATGGTTGCCTTTCGTGAATCCCCTGCTGGGAGTTGGCCTGCAGGGAACCAGCCTGCAACCCAGGCATGTGCCCTGGCTGGGAATCGAACCGCGATCCTCTGGTTCACTGGCCCGCGCTCAATCCACTGAGCTACACCAGTCAGGGCTTGTCTGAAGTTTTTAAAATAGATTGTCCCCTTTTTATTGACATATTTTACATTTATGTTTCCTCTCTTTGTAGAGTTCCTAGGTTTTTCAAGTTTTCTGTGTTTTATTCTCAAAGAATCAACTTAAACTTTGTTAATATACTTCATTATATCTTCCCTATTTTGTTAATTTCCTCTCCTATTTTCATCTCTCTTATTTATTACTTTTATGTTCATTCTTTTGTTCATTAACATGAAAAAAATTAACACAGTAACTCGAGACTTCAGTATTTTCCAACACAGGTGTTTACAGCAACGAATTGCCCTCCAGGCTGAAACTTACCGGCTTTGATTTTCACGGCTGCGTTTCCCTGTGTGATCAACAACCCATTTTTAGGTGTTTTCATGATCATACAGTTATGAATATTTCAGATTTTTATTGTAACCCATTCTTCAACTTATAAACTAAGTGCAGCTCATTTTTAGATGTTCAAATTGTGGAAATTTATGCTAATGATCTGTTATTAATGTGTAACTTAAATGAGCCATGTTTGGAAATCATCAGTTCTATGATACATGGTTTGAAATTTGTTGCGAATTTTCTTATGAGCCTAGTACATAATTAGCTGTTGTAACTATTCCACATAAGCTTGAAAAATCTATAGTATAGTTGATGGATACAGAAGTCTATAAGTGCACATCAGGTCAAGTTGATTAATTGTGCTGTTTACATTATCTTTATTTTTGATAGTTTTTCTCTACTTGACTTATCAATAGTGTAGACAGGATGGTAAAATCTTCTGCTATAATAGTGATTTATTATGTTCGCTTAGAAATTCTATCACTTTTATGTATTTTAAGGTTATTTTATTAGATGAATGCATTTTTAAAATTTACTATATACTTTTGGTGAATCAAAACTTTTATCATCATGAAATAGCTCTCTTTATCCCTAATAATATTTTTCCTGGTAGTTCAGCTTAAGCCATAATAAAATACCTCTATCATCTCTCTTTGGTTAGAATTTTACTTGGTACACTTTCTTCCATTATTTTTAACCTTTTTCTTGAAGATTTAGTTTTTTTCTCTTTTAGACAGCGTATGTCAGAATTTGAAAAATTCAACATGTCCATTTTTGTATAATAATAGCCTAAAATATTTAATTATTGCCTATTTGGGCCTACTTATAGTATTTTAATGTATTATTTCAATTTTCCAATATTTTCTTTTTATGAACGTTTTGGTCACCTGACTTCACCAATCTCTCGCAGCATCCTTTGGATTTTTCTCTTCTTTACTGAGAAGCCATACACTATTTTCAATGGCAGTTTATCTGAGACTTTATGTACCTAGAATATAATTTGTCACACCCTTACATCTGAAACACAGTTTGAATGTAACATTCTAAACTTTATGTTCTTTTGCTCAAGACTTTAAAATCACTACTCCCTTGTCTTCTTGCATTCAGTATTGTTTTTTAAAAAGTCTGATTTTGATCCCTTTTTTAGTTTTTATAACTTCTCTCTTTTAAAATTACATATACATAAAAAGGAATAAAGATGAGGAAATAACTTATTACTAATTTAGATCCACTATTTAAGAAAGTCCTAAAATTAGAAGAAACTCGGAAAATTCAACTAGGCACTTCCCTTCATTCACTACGTATACTATGGGGCTTAAATGAGATCCCTGAACAATTTTTAAAAGATTTTATTTATCTTTAGAGGGCAAGGGAAGGAGAGAGGGATAGAAACATCAATGTATGGTTGCCTCTCGTGTGTCCCCTGCTGGAAACTGGCCTGCAACCCAGGCATGTGCCCTGACTGGGAATCGAACCTCAATCGTTTGGTTGGCAGGCCCCTGTGAACCATTTTTTTAATGTGACACTTAAAAAACTCAAATGTTTTAAAAGACATCATTTTTTAAAAATATTTTTATTTATTAGATGGGAAGGGAAGGAGAGAAGGAGAGAAATATCAATGTATGGTTTCCTCTGCCGAGGACACAATGTATTATGTGTCCCCTGCCGGAAACTGGCCTGCAACCCAGGTATGTGCCCTGGCTGGGAATCGAACCGCGATCCTCTGGTTCTCAGGCCCGTGCTCAGTCCACTGAGCTACACCAGCCAGGGCTTTAAAAGACATCATTTTTAAATCATTCCATTATCTCCATTATGGTGTAGGGGGACTGACAACCCATTGAGTAGAACATAGGGTTGGGCAAACTTTTCCTATAAAAGGCTAAATAGTAAAAATTTTAGGCCTTACAGACCCCCCCCCCAGAATGTATAGATATACCCTTCAGTTTCTGTGTAGCGTGTCTGGATGTGGTTCCCCTTATCTGCTCTCTTTGGCCCTTTGTACGTTTTCCTCTACCCGAGAGATTCACCCTTTCTCTATATCCCAGAGACCGTGTCCTCACTAGTCACATATTCTCCACTTTCTATGTGTGTTTATCTCTCTCTCTGGGATTACAAAAATCTAAGTATAAGCACTTTAACTTCTATTTTCCATTTCCCTTAGCTTTTCTTTTATATTTTCTATTAGTAATTCTTTATTTTGAGCGATTTTTAAATCTGATCTTCTAAACCACAAAATTCTTTCTCAGCTGACTTCCATCTGCTATTCAATTTTTTTATTTAACAACATTTACAGATTGTATGCCAAATATCCCTGCCTTTCTATTTTTGCTTTTTCTGGTTTCTGTTTTGTATATTTAACATCTTCTCTTATCTCTCTTAAGGACAGCTACAGGAAGGTTGGAAGGAAGGCGAGGACAGCAGCAAGCCCTCCCAGTGTCAGGTGAGCGGAGCCTGGCCCCGCCCAGGGATTAGCGAGCTCTCCACAAAAGTGCTCGCTTGCCACTTACAGCCCATTGCGGTTTATATTGTGTGAAGTTACAGATTATTGCAACGTGGTGGATAAATACAAGCTAATTTCTGTCTGGTAGAAAAAGATAACCTGAAGGGTTATGGTTTTTTTTCTCCTTAAGACCAATTTTGTGTGGAATTTAGCAATCATATTTCATTAATCTTCCTTGCATTGACTACACATAGTCAGTCCCTCGAATTCTCATTTGAACCATCTTTGCCATTCTGCTGGTTTCAATGGGCTAAACAGATCGGAGCAAAATATGTGTCCACTGTAATTTTTCTGTGTGCTATATTCTTAATTTTTGAAAATTATTCTTTGCAATCTTATTTAACGTTTTTTGACTAACTTGAAATGATTGGTTCCTTTCTTCTAATAATTCTACTTTCAGTGGATGCAATAACCCAACTTATTTTATTGTGAGAGGGTGGTACCCCTCGCTGTCTTATCTTGGTGTGTGTGCCTCCCCCTAGAAAATGGATTTTGTGGGGGGTCAGGAAATGATTTTTGGAGGAGGCTGCACCAGAGCACCTGTGTGATCTCGCACAGACGGTCAGCCTTCCTACTCGTTTACCTTCTTGGAAGGAACAGGATCAGCACCAGAAACTTGAGGTGCCTCTGTACTGTTCCCCTGCCGTCCAGGGAGGAGGTTCCTGAGGAATCACTGTACCCTGCATCCCAGGACTTCCTTGCCTCTGCTGATCCCATTACCTTTGGTGCCCTGTGGACCTCCACTGTGCCCGCCACAGTCCCTGTAACTCCGGCCGCACAAGTGTGGACACTGCTGTCCATTTGTTTACTTTGTCCCAAAGGTGGTGTGATATCTGGCTTTGATTCTTCACACTGAACTCTAATAAGTTGAATGGCATCCCCTCCAAAATGAAGGAATGAATGAATGAATGAACACTGGAACCTGTGAATGTGACTTTTTGGAAAAAGTGCTCTTTGCAAATATAATTAAGGATCTTCAGATAAGCGCACCCTAGATTGCACAGGTGGGCCAAGTGCTCTTACGAGGAAAAAATGAGGAAAATAAACAGAGGAAAAGGCCACGTGAAGACAGAGGGAGAGCGGAGTGATGCAGCCGAATCCAAGGAGCCGCTGGTGCCAGACCCAGAGATGTAAGTAAGGATTCTCCTGACACGTTGGAGGAAGCACAGTCCTGCCAACACCAGGGTTGCAGACTTTTGGCCCCCGGCACCGTGAAGAAATTGATCTCTGGGGCTTTAAACTGCCAAGTCTCTGGTGATATTTCCCAGAAGCTCTGGGAAATGTATTCAGATACCCAAGACTAGACTGTAACCGTTCCATGTCTTTACTAAAAGTTTGGGGACAACAGAAGCAAAGAATAACACAGACAGTAATTACAACCACTACACAGGGCCAGAGGTGTGGGAACCTCCTGGGACTGGCTCCTTACCAGGGTCATTTCCTGCGCCCAGCCTGGACACGAGGAAATTCTCTCCCTCCCAGCTGTCCCAGACGGGCTGCTGGCAACCTTCTTCCCAGCGCCAGGACGGACCCTCCTCTCCTTCCACAGGAAGTCAGTCGCAGCTGCAGGCCCAAGCCCTGCACCATCTCTCATCAGACTCTCTGACAGCACCTTCCCAGCGTCTGGGTTTTTCAGTCATGTCCCGGTGGGGCTGCTCTGAGGCCCGCCCACTGTTTTAGGTTTGAAAAAATTCTCGGAATTGGAGTCGCTCAGGGTCCCCTTGTTACGTTAAGTTCACTTTAGAATGCCCTCCTACGTTTGAACGGTTTGGAGGGATGAGGCCCTTCATGAAACTAGTTTCACTAATGACCGTCACACTAGGCGAAGTCAGTGTGAGCGGAGGAAGATGGGAGGAAGTCCAAATGCTGCTAACAGTTTCATTAGGGTGGTGAGACTTTAATTAAAGTCACGGGTGCAATGATGGGTTTTTCGCTGTTTAAAGTATGGCTTTCAAGTTTCTTTCTGCTGTTTTTACAGTAAATAAGGATAGTCATAAAGTTTTGATGGTACAAGAAGGGAAATATATTCCCTTGCCCATCTCTTCATCACTTGGAGGGAAAAATTGCCACCCGTGGCTGGGGACTCATTTCTCCACTGAGAGGAACTCTTACAGTTTATCTGCATTTCAAACAGTTGAGGATCTGTTTGGGAGAATGCTTCCCTTTCTTGTTAGTAGGGAGGACGCATTTTCCCTCATCTTGTGAAAGGATATCATCGTGAAGCATCGCCCGGACTGAGTGAGCTGAGCGAGGGAATGGGAGCGAGAGCAGAGAGAGAGGTGGGGTACAGAGAGGTGGACGGACACACAGATTCAGAGACAGAGCTGCAGAGAGACAGAGAACACAGATGGGGAGGGAGGGGCAGGAGAACGTGAGCGTGCCAGACCCAGGGAGGGAGTGGGAGGAGGGAGGAGGGTGGGGACTTAAGAAGAAAGCCAGAAGGAACGTCGAGGCCATCATCCCTTTAATTGACTGCAAGCCTAGGGGGCCAGGGCAGAGGCCAGCCGCTCGTAGGAACCAGAGCGAAGACCGGTTCAGAGGTTATGGGGGAATCTGGAACATTCTGCCCAGACTGCTGTCCACCTGGAATGCATCTCTTCATCTCTACCTGTTGGCACCCAAAGGGTCATTTAAGGCTCATCCCAAACGACAGCTTGTGTGAGAGCTTTATTGATTGCTCCCTCCCCCACCACACCCTTAGTTGGGAAGTGTCCTAAAATATTCACTGTATTCTCCCCAGTGCTTGGCTCATCTCTTGCCTTAGCCTCTCTCCTTTCCACCCTCCATGTGGCCCCCACACGTTACATTACGGGATTCTGAAGGGCAGCAATGGGTACATTCTCAGTGTCTACATTGTGTCTTTCACGTTGTCAAGAAAAGTACATTTGTGTAAGATAATTGGAAGCCCAGAGATAGAATGAAGGTTAGACTGTTCACAGAAATTGGTGAAAAGAATATCAGACTTTTATTCTCCATTCATTTTTAACATGAGTTTGAGAGTATGCACATGTATTTTAAAAAGTAGTTACAATTTACACAAAGCTGTATTTGCGTTAAAAACACAACAAAATAAGAAGACTGAAAAATTATGCTACTGCCTATTAATGATGCCTACAATCGTCAAAATCTGGTGTTTGCAGTGCATAGCCACGACACGGTCCCCACCACGAGTGGGTGGTAGCATAACAACAGCCCAAAGGAGGCTGTAATGAACAGTCACCGCGAATTTCAACAGTCTGGTGTTGTGCTGGACACCGACACTGCCTGCGGGTCCTTTAAGCTCAAAGGGCTCGTGATTCTAGGATTATTACTATTGAGAAAACAGTAATAACGAACATGTATTGTTGCTAACACAGTGCCAGACACTTTTTAAAATGCTCTGTGTGCTTTCACTGGTTTCACATTAATAACCACAGGAGACGCTTGGGCACAGGGAGGTTGGACGCGGCACCTGCTGGAGCCCAGAACCAAACCCAGGAAACTCCTTCCAGGACCCACACTCTTCAGCACGGTGGCCCACTGCCTCTCATGCCTTGCCTCTTTCCAAAAGCGTTCTGAGGTACGTGATGATCAATGACAGAAGGCAATGAATGATAAAACCGTGAAAGCAGTGGCTGCATTAAAGCTTGGAAACGCCCCCTTCCAGAGAAGCTAAAGGCCGTAGGAGAAAGCTCAGTGGTGGACCCCAATGCAGCTGTGTGACTGTGAGCAAGGCACTTAGCCTCTCTGAGACCTAGTCTCTCCATCTGTGAGTGGGATGGTTGTCAGGACTGCATGGGCTGACATATGTGAAGCACCTAGCTGAGGACTGAGCCAAAGAGAATGCCATAGAAAGGTTTGCTGCTGTTCATTGGGCTCACTGGGCTCCACCGTGCCCAGCGCATCGTGCTGGGCTGGGGGGATGGAGAGACGGAGCGAAGCCCTCATCCCCAAGGGCGCACTCGACCTGGTGGTGGGGAAAGGGATGTGCTCCAGGAATTTTAACAGAAGGCGACAGAGAGCAGTGTGGAAGAATTGGAGAAAGTGCACCTGAGTTGGTGTCAGTGGAAAGAAAACTATCTGGCCATGTTTGTTCTCAGACAGAAGCAGATTTTTCCTGTCCCGTCTACCTCCCGTCTGGTTTGCTCCACTCCTAAGTCACTGTGCCTGAGATTTCAACATCAGAGATTTACTTATTCCGGTCAAGCATTGCCCTTTTCTCGTGGGCTTCTGTGAAACTGCAAATTAACGTGGGGTTTGCATCAGTGTCCTAGTGACATTTCGGTGGCACCTTGCATGACAAATTGCAAAGAATCCCATCCCGAGAATCTACTCAGTAGGTCTGGATGGGGCCTGGACACACCTTGGCTGGCTCTGAGGCTGGTGCACCCATGTGCTGGGTCCCGGGCGCAGGCTGGGGCCCCAGGACACACTGGTTGTCCTTCTGCCTTTGGGACAGACACGCCTGAGGGAAGTAGCGTCATGCACCTAAGTGCAGGGCCGATGGGGGAGCATTCATCCACCCTGTCACTTCAGTTGGCTTCTCTGTTCCTGTCGGGACAAAGCTCACTTGGAGACTCCTGGACCGGGACACCTGGGCCCTGCATCTACCTGCTCACCCCCTGTGCTTCCCCCGAGCCCCACCGCCTCCTGTCAGTCCCCAGACATGTGGCTGCTGAGAGGCCTATTCCGACCTCGTTAGGACACCAACTTGGTTTCTTCCGCTTGCCAAGGCTAATTATGCCTCTTTCATTAGTTTAATTTTGGCAGTTAATGTATCTCCGTACACACAAATGGCTGTTTGTTTTTAATCTAAGTGACATGTGTGTGGCTGTCCTTCGCTGCCTTGGCCCACGTTTGTCTCTGTCTTGTCTCCCTTTCCTGGTAATCCTGTTGGTCAGGCTCCAGTTTTGAGTGACAGAAACCAACGGGACAAACTCCAGAGCTCCAAGGGGTTCATGGTAGAGAACTGGGCAGGGCGTGGAAGAAAAGGAAGCACCGCATATTTGCTCCTGAGAAGCCAGAGGAGGCAGGGAAGCCCAGGGGGCCCGAGTCCTTAAGCAACAGGACATTTTCATCTCACATTTAAGACTCACCAGGCTCAGGAGCCGTTACACTGAGCAGCTCCATGAGGTCTACGGAGACCGCGACACTTCGGCTTGTCACCTCAGCTCTGTCCGCCTGGTTCTAGGATGGCTACAGCAGGCTTGCGGGGCGTGCAGACAACCACCCTGAAGCTGCTAAGGAAGTATTCCCCTCTCCCCTCCTCCTGTCCCCCCTCCACTCCCCCTCCCCCCTTCCCTGCTCATTGTCTCTCACATCTTCCACGCATGAGGCTGTGAGGCAACTGTTGTCTTTCTTGTGACTTCCACGCATGTACCAAACCAACCCATCTTCAAGCCAGGCTTTTCCTTTGTCAGCTGATCATTCGGACCCCCTTGTGGCTAAAGGTGCAACTGCAAGTGTTGACCTGTGGTTCTGGGCCGCTGACACACACAGCCTAACTTGTGCCCTTCGATCCTGCTCAGACTCTGGTGTGCCACTTCCAACATCAGACTGCTCTGCACGTATCTTACCTTGTGACTTGGCGTGTCTGACAGAGCCCAGCCCACGACGGGCAGTTCCAGAGTGTTCTGTCTGGACCAAGGCCTGGTATCACCTCAGGAGCTATTTCTCAAAAAGATATACAAATCTCTGCTGTGGATACCCTGGCCTGTTCCAGACTCTGAAGAGCCTGTGGGGCAGTTTTCTCACTGCAGCTTCCCAGAAGCCCCACCCCGAGTCTTTCCCCAGCACCGCAGGGTCTGCCAGATTGTGTGGCCCAAGGGTCAGGGCCTCTTGACTGCAGGCTGCAGCCACCACAGGGCCTTAACTGCTCCTGGCCCTGGTTGAAGCTGGTCGCCCTCCGTATTACCCAGTACACCGGTTGGACAAATACGCCTAGGTAAGGAATGTGTTGCCTCCAGAACCCACGAAGTCCACCAGGCACCTTGCTTCCTTCTTGTAATTGAGATGTAAGATTCAACAACTTGTCTGTTACTTTGAAGGGGATACCATGGCACACCCTGGCCGTCGGGTACGCATCTGTGAAGTTGAAGGCCACATACGATGCACTTGAAGCCTTATTGACCTGCTCTAACAAAAGCACTAGGTCCAGCACAGCAGCTATGATTAAGGCATAATCAGGATAAGGCCGCATTAGTTTGCAGTTCTGCAGTGTTTGTCCGTTTTCTGCCAAGTGTCGTCTAGCTTCTGGCCAATGGGAGTGGAAGTATCCTGGTTAGGGGCCTTGCCCCGTTCGTTCTTTGCGTCTTTAAGAATGGCTCCAACTTTTATCATTGGATCTGCAACATTTTAAATTACTTAACTAATTAATTAATTAATTATTTTGGTAAGGACATTTAACCTGAGAGTTACTCTCGTAGCAGATTTTAAAGTGTATAATACAGTATTGGCATCTATAGGTGTTCCATCGTAAATCTGACTTCTATATAACTGAAGTTTCACACAAGCTCCTTTTTCCCTGCCTTGGGCCCTGGAAATGACCATTCCATTCTTCGTTTCTGTGAGTTTGACTGTTTTAGGTATCTCATGTAAGGGAAATAATGCAGTATTTGTCTCATGACTTATTCGTTTCACTTGGGGAGTGGATGCCCTCAAAGCTCATCTGTGTTATTGCGTATTATGGAACTTTCTTTGTTTTAAAGGCTTATTAATATTCTGTTGTGTGTATACCCCAGATTTTCTTTATCCATTCATCTTTTCACAGACACTCAGGCTGGCCCCACACCTACACTCTTACGAACAGCACGGCGATGAACACGAGAGTGCTTTGATGTCCTGAAATCAAATATTTTGGATGAATACCAAAAAGGAGAATTGCCAAGTGATATTGTGGTTCCGTTTGCAGTGTTTTGAGGAATCTGCATTCTGTTTGCCAGCATGCAGCTGCACCATTTTGCCGTCCTCCCAACAGCGTACGGGGTTCCAGCGTCTCCACATCCTGGCCAACACTTACTGTCTTAAAACAATTTTAATAGCCATTCTGATAGGTGTAATGTCATATCTCATTGTGGTTTCGAGCAGAATGTCTTGATGGTTACTGAAGTTGAGCACCTTTTGGGGGCCATTTACATGACTTCTTTCAAGAATGTTTATTCAGACCTTTTGCCCATTTTTTAATTTCTCTCTCTCCCCTCCTCCTATTTTTTCTCTCTCTCTCTCCCTCTTCTACTGAGTTGTAGCACTCTTTACACATTTTTTAAAACAACCCTTATCAAACAAATGCTCTCTCCCATTCTGGAGGTTGCCTTTTTGCTTTCTTTGTTGTTTTCTTTGCCATGCAGACGCATGTCCCCTGATGTAGCCCCACTGGTCTAATTTTGCTTTGGTTGCCTGTGCTTTTGCTGTCCTAGCCATGAGATCACTTCCAAGACCAACGCGATGAAGTTTCTTCTCTGTTTTCTTCCAGGAGTTCTGCAGCTTTGCATCATGTTTAAGTCCTTGTTTCACTGTGAGTTGATTTTTTGTGGATGGGAGGGTCCAGATTCATTCTTCGGCACGCGGGCACCCAGTCTGTCCAACACCATCTGGGGAAGAGGCCGTCCTTTCTCCGCAGTACATTCTTGGCACCCTTGTTAGATCAGTTCGCCACCTGCGTGTGGGTTTATCCCTGAGCTTTCTATTCTGTCCCATTGGTCAATGTCCCTTTATGCCAGTATCATACTTTTTAATTACTGTAACTTTGTAATATGTTTTGAAATCAAGAAGTGTGATGCCTTCAACTTTGTTTTCATTTTCCAAGCAATATTGTTTTTGATTTACCATTGTGGCTAGTGGTGGGCAGTTCCAGAGGTTTCCACTGGGCCTTCCCTACTATAAATGTTGCTTCAAATACCAAGCGTCTCAATTCTCATTACTCATCCTGGGCAGAGAACTACTGGGTAGGTCCCTGGACTCAGGCAACAGTGGGAGTGTTGAACTAGAACTAGAACTAGAACTCTGTCTACTGCCAGGTCCCTCTAAGCCCTCACTCTAACAAGAGGTACAGGTTAATGCTTTGAGTCTTTGAATATCAATATTAACTCTGACCCCATGTCTAACACTCCTCAAAATATCTTGATTTTCCCCTTTCCCCAGTACACAGTCACCCAGGCAAATGGCCACAGGTCCCTTGGGGAAGGAACTGAGGCAGTCCTCACAGTGTATACTTGTCCGGGTACTGTAGGGTCTTTTCTCCTTAGTCAATAGGTTTTGGGTCTCAGATTTGAGACCTGAATAAGGGCTTGTGATTTCTTCTTATGTTTTATTTTTTAAAAATTTTTGACTTTATTTCCTCCTTTCTGATTTGGATGCCTTTTATTTCCTTTTCTTGTCTGATTGCTGTGGCTAGAACTTCCAATACTATATTGAATAGAAGTGGTGAAAGTGGACAACCTTGTCTTGTTCCCGATCTTAGTGGAAAAGCTTTTAGTTTTTGTCCATTGAGTATGATGTTGGCTGTAGGTTTTTCATATATGGCCTTTATTATATTGAGGAATGCTCCCTCTATTCCCACTTTGCTGAGTACCTTTATCATAAATGGGTGTTGTACCTTATCAAAAGCAACCTAAATGCCCATCGGTCGATGACTGGATCAAAAAGCTATGGTACATTTACACAATGGAATTCTATGCTGCAGAAAGGAAGAAGGAGCTCCTACCCTTTGCAACATCATGGATGGAACTGGAAAGCATTATGCTGAGCGAAATAAGCCAGGCAGTGAAAGACAAATACCATATGATATCACCTTTAACAGGAATCTAAAGAAAATAAGCAAGCAAGCAAAATGTAACCAAAGACACTGAAATACAGAATGTGCTGACAGGGTCCAGAGGGTAGAGGGGAGAGAAGCACAAAGTAAAAGGGGACGGACTCACATGAATAAGTATGAAGGACACATGGACAATAACTAAGATGGGGGGCGGAGATGGGAGAGGGGTGGGGAGCACTGGGGGGGCAGGGCTGGGAATACAAGAAAGAAAACTGTACTTGAACAAAAGTTAAATAAAAAAATTAAAAAAAAAATTTTGACTTTAGAGAGGGGGAGAGTGGAGGGAGAAAAGAGGGAGAGAAACATCAATGTGAGAGGGAAACGTTGATTTGTTGCCTGTTGTTCATGCTCCGACCAGGGACTAAACCTGCACCCCAGGCATGAGCCCTGACCCGTTGAACCAGAAACCTTTCGGCCTGCAGGATGCTGCCTGACCAGCCGAGCCACACTTTTAGAGCTTGTGACTTCTTACTAGGATGACCCCTCGGGCCCTCTCTTCCTCCATTGTTGCTATTTTGCGGTTATTCGTGCCGTCTAAGCAGCACCTTTGCTGGCTGCCTCTCGTTCCTGTGGAAACCCTGCCCTGTTGGCAGTGCCCTGTGGGTCGGGCTTTCTTGGCTGCCTTCCGGGCCCTTCCGTGACTCCAGTTCTCTCTATTTCTCCCTCTATCCTCTGCTGGGACAACTAGGGCATCTCCACGTTGTCCGTTTGGTTCTCTCATTTCCCGGGATCCCAAGGGCTTTCTACTCAGCAGCAAGTTTGCCTCAGCTCATGGGTCCTTGCTAGGATGTTAAATCCTGTTTCCCAAGAGAGCACCCTCCAGTCAGGGAATTCCTCCTTATACAATCTTACATGAAGCACCCTCAAAATTTAATCCTGGTTGTACCCCCTGGTTCCTGCTGGTGCCTGTAAGCTAGCTCTCGGATCGTTGGTATATGGCCTTTTTCCTCCCGTGTTGGACTTGGCATGTCTGTAATCTGGAAGCCAGGAGAGGATGTGTGAGTAGCTCCTGAGGGAGGCACCTGCTGCCTTATGGGAGGGAGTCCTGTAGAGCACCTCCCACCACAGTGAAGGGGAAGGGCGGCCGTCTGCAGGCTCTGAAGGGTCAGGGGAGCCCCCAGAGCAGCCTCAGGGGTGTCTGTCCAGATGTGTCATGGCCCCAGGTTTGGTGCACCAGTGCCCCGGTCTCGGAGCAACAGACCTGACTTGTCTGAGGTTCCAGATGTTGGGGAGCCCGTTGCTCAGCTTGGTCTGCTACAGCACTGCAGAGCATCACGCGTTTTGGTGAGCTTGCACACGTAGCCATGAAGTGCTTGCTTCTCCTTACTTCTTTGTAGGCGGCGACACAGCTTGTCAATCACCAGCCGACTCCATTTTCTCTGCAGGCACCGTTTCCCCGTATTCCCAACACCTGTGCCATTGTCTGTGCTACGGTGCTCCCTCCACCAGGACACGTTTCCACCTGCAAGGGAGTCCCCTGCACTAAGATGTTGTCCCAGCTTAGCACCAGCGAGACTCTGAGCAGTGGGACCACCCCTTTGGCTGCAGCCTGTTCCTGAACCGATTGCTGATCAGGCTGGAGGAGAGGGCCAGTCCCCAGTCCCCAGTCCCCAGCCCACTGCCCGTTTCCTCAACCCTGCCCTCGGCCCTGTCGTGTTAGGTTGGATCCCCAAAAAGCAGAGGCCAAGGCCAGACTAGAAGTGTGAGAGCTTCACCGAGAGGAACCTCTGTCAGGGAAAAAGGAGGAAGCTGAAGGGGCAAGGAGAGCCATCCGGCTGTATGCAGGTCTGTGTCAGTTCCTGTTCCCGCTGTCGCGAACTGCCACTAACTCAGTGGCTTGAAACAACACGAACTGACCCTGTTATAGTTCTGGACGTGAGAAGTCTCACTGGCTGAAGTCAAGGTGTTGGCAGGGCTGTGTTCCTTCTAGAGGCTCCGATGGAGAATCTGCTGCTTACCTTTTCCAGCTTCCAGAGGTCGCCTGTGTTCCTCCGTCCATGGCCCTCTTCTGTCTCCAAAGCCATAACTGTGTCACTCTGCCTTCTGATCCCATTGCCTGCCCCTTCTCTGTCCCTCCTGCCTCTCTTACCAGGGTGATTGTGCCTTGGGCGCGGTCCAGGATCATCTCCCATCTCAACATCCTGGACTTAATCTCACAGGCACCATTCTGTTTACCAGGTAAAGCAACATGTTCTCCGGCTCGGGGGACTAGGAAGCAGGCATTCTCAGGGGGCATTCTTCCGCCAATAGCAAGTCTTGCCTCCCTAAAGCAGAGGGAAGGAAGGAGAACTGAGTACTAAGAGTTTCAGACTGGAGTACACTTCTGAGTGCCCTTTGGCTGGGCTAAGAGGGTTGGGGGTCTCTGAGCCCCAGAATGTCCCAGCTGCGGGTCTCTGCCTCTCTCTGCAACTGGGTGGTGGACGCCGAGTCTCCCGCCAGTTCTACTCCGCACTGCAGGGGGCCGCTGTGCACCAGACCACCGGGCCCTGCATTCTGGCTCCACGGCCTAGTTAAACACAGGAGCCCGAGCCACTCGCTCTCCCTTTCCGTGCCTCAGTTTCCCAATCTGTTAAATATGGGTGGTAATGGTGCCAGATTAATTAACCAACAGATAGCAATCCAGTCATTGCGTGGGAAAGTTAAAGAGCTCTTTGTGACACTGTCTGTGTGTGTCCATTGCTCGGGGCAGAATTGTCGCTCGCACACTCCCTGGAGTTACGTCATCTCTGTCCGTCCTGCCTCGTCTCCTCACGCTGTGGAGAAGGCTCCCCGGTGGGCGGTTAGGCCACCGGGTCTGTTGCTTTCTGAGTGAGGGCCTGCGGACCCGCTGGCAGAAACAGCGTAGGGGAGATTTGCACGTTAGAGGGGGCAGGGGAAGTGCCCCCCATTCCTCCTCTGCTTGGACGCTCTGGCCCCCGATGTCTGCTGAGAGAGCAGCCTGCGTGATTCAGGAGCGGATTGTCCTGGGAGTCCCATCCCTGGCTGACAAGCCTGCTCTTGTCATGCCATCTTGGATTTGTCACTCGACCTCTGGACAGCAGTTTCAGTCAATGGAGATGATCCCATCTGACCTGCTTACCCTCCTTTTAGAGCTCTGGTGATGAGCAAGGGGCCTCCTTGCTCATTCCCCCCCAAATGTCATCATACATACGAAGCTTTAAAAAAACTCAGGTACTCCTTCCACCGCTGGGTTAGAATATTTTTATTGTATCATTACTTCTGTATTTGCCAACATAAAACTAGGCATATACTCCTTACGCTTATACTTATATCACTATAAAAGCAAATCAAATTTATAAATTAAACACAAATAAAATCAGAGAACTAACAGCACTCAAGTAACCGAAATTAACTGAATGGGAGGGTTGATTTAAAAATGAAAGTTAATTGCTGCCTGCAGTGGTACTGGCTGCCTTAATGCCCGTTCTTTTGAGTGACAGCATTTGGCCTCCACTCGGTAACTAAACAACATGTGTTCTTTTTTCATTAATGCAAAACAATTAGCATAGTATTTCTTATTATTGTTCACACAAATTAACACTGGGCATCAAAAAGACATCTCAGATATATTTATAAGTGATTATCTATTTATATGAAATATATTTTTATTTGTTCTAGAGTGTACAGACAAAAGCTCAGATAATAAAAATGACATTTTTGGAGAAAACATGGGCTCTCTGGGAATGTTATCCATGATCAAACACTGAGATAATGAATGTGAACATGCTCCCTGAAAGTTAAAAGGAGTCTATGGTTGCTAGGAGCAATTATCGAGACAAGATTGCAAGCTAAAAACAGCTTCCCAAATCACACGAAGCCCCCCTTTCTCGTCTTGCCCCCCTCCTGACAGTGACCCCGTTTTGCAGCATCTACCAGGTGGAGGGGCTGTTTCATCTCAGCGGTCCCTGGATCCCTGGTCAGACGACGGCTCTCTACAGCTGTGGCGAGGCCACCAGGGTCTGCAGGGGTGAAGCGGGGTGAGGCTGCCGAGCGAGCCGGGGAGGCGGCCGTCTGTCAGGGAGCAGGAGCAGAGCAGCCACCTGCACCGAGCAGACCAATTCTGCACATGGCCCCGTTTCCCGGTGCCCAGCGGGCAGGAATGGTTTCTCTTCTCTGTGCCAGGTGCTGGTCTGGCCTCTCAGGGAGGGGCTGTGGGGTGGGGCGCAGGGATCAGGTTTATGGAACTAGAATAAATAAATTACAGGGCCCCGTGGTATCTTCAACGCTTCTGTTGCAAGGTTGACGACACTGGAACGGCTTTAACGCTGTGTTCCGGTTAAATGAATTTTGAGAACTGTTCTTTTCTTCTTTCTCTTTCTTTCTCCTCTTTTTCTGTTTAGTTTCCTTTTCCCCCCATTGCTTTTTAATTTTAAATTCTCACCTAATGATTTCTTTTTTTTTACTGATTTTTAGGGCTGTGTGTGTGGAGAAAGAGTGAGAGAGAAATTGAGAGACTGACTGGCTGCCTCTTGCACATGCCCTGACCTGAGATGGAGCCGCAGCCTTCGGTGTACGGATGAAGCTCCAACCAACTGAGTCACCTGGCCAGGACCTTTCCTCTGCTTTTTTCCCCCTCTTTTTTCCCCTTGCTTCCTGTGATCTTCTCTTTGTCAAGGACATAGTTCTTCCAGGTGCTTTATCCTGATTTTTTTCTTATCCCTGACTTTTCCCCCAGACATTGCATTTGAGATTAATGTCTGCTAAAGGAAGAAAACAATGATAAAGGAATATTAATATCAGTACTGTGCTCTCCTGTGTGTGTAATGTTTTAGAATTTATAAATGCTATTATATATATCACTTTGTTTGATCGTCACAACAGCCTGTGATGGAGTTACTATTTTCTGCTTTACAAATGTGAAATTGATGTTTGAAGAAGTAAAGAGGTGCTTCACCTTTCTCTTCTCCTTTCTTATTTTTTCTAATCTCCTTCTTTCTTGAGGAACTCAGTCCTAAGCCCATAGGCAGAGGTATGTGAGTTGAGGGCCCATGCCAGGCTGGGTGGGCAGTCAGAGGCTGACCAGAGTGGCTACGATACATTCACAAAACCTACCCAGTGTCAGCAACAGGAAAATGAAGCCAGGAAAACAAAGCAGAACAGATCATAGAAACAAACTCTAAGTGGGCTCAGATGAAATATTTAACAAGTACTTAAAAGCAGCTTTTATAAATGTTTTTCAAAATAAATGATAACAATGGTTCAACAATCAAAGAATCTCAAAATATTTAAAAATACTTTAAAAAGAACAAGTGAAAATTTTGGAGTTGAAATGTGTAATTGGATAAAAACTTGGTCTCCGGGCTCAATAGCAGACTTGAGATAGCAGCGGGGTAGGAATCAATGGGCTTGAGGATAGGTCAGGCAAAAACAGTCAAATTGAAAGATTTAGAGAGGAAAAAATAGAAGAACATGAGCAGCGCCTTAGAGACCTGCATGGCAACATCAAACATACCAAGATACATGTAATGGGAGTCCCAGGAAGAGAGGGAAGTGAATAACAAAAAATATAAGAAATAATAACAAGAATTCCCCCAATATAGTGAAAGGCATTTAATATACATATCATAAAAATTCAATGAATTCCAGGTAAGATTAGCCTAAAGACATAAACACCTGAGCACATTATAGTTAAGTTGTTGAAAACCAAAGCCCAAAAGGAAATCTTAAAAGCCACAGGAGAAAGGTGACCTGTCACATGCAGGGGAACGACAATAGGCTTTACTTCTGATTTTTCTGTCAAAACAACATAGTCCAGAAGGCAGTGCAGCGACACGTTGAAAGTGCTGGGAAACTATGGCTAATTGAGAGCTCTGCACTCAGCAGAAGCATGCTTCAGGGCTGAGTGTAACCTGAAAACATTCCGAACACGAGGGCCGAGAGTGTTACAGGAGGTACTGAAAGAAGTTACTCAGAGTGTAGGAAAATGGTACCAATGGCCCCGGGAATCATAAATATGTGACTACAAACAGGGGGTAAGCAAAAGTAGGTTTACAGTTTGAGTTTGCAAAACACTTTATTCTTGTGTTGCTATTTATTAATTATTGTATTATCTGATAAACCTACTTTTGCCTAACCTTGAATAAAAGAAAATTTACATACATTTTCTTGACCTTTTCTGCTGTTAATTTCCACAAGGGACAGAAGATTTCACACAGTGGTCCTTACAACACTGTATTTTGGATGTGTGATGCGTAGATGCGATGTGCATGAAACGATAGCACAGAAGAGGAGGGGGAGGGGGGCCACACCGCAGCTGTGTTGCTGTGTTTTACCAGAATTTAGTGAGGGCAACCTGATACATGTTGTGTTAAGGTGTGTATTATAATTCATAGATCAACCACTGAGAAAATAAATGAAAAATATAATTCCACATAGGATTTAAAGTGGGGAATTAAAGGCAAAAGAGAAACTAAGCAAAAAAATAGTTTAAAACTAAAACAAAGGTATAAATGGAAAACAGAGGGAGAAAAACGAGATGCATAGAAAACAAAGACCACCCTGTCACCCCCCTGCATGCAACGAGTCCCCCTTCTCCTGTGGCTTTTAAGATTTCCTCTCGGGCTTTGGTTTTCAATGATTTAACTGTAATGTGTTCAGGTGTTTCTCTCTTTGGGCCAACCCTACCTGGAGTTCATTGAATTTTTCTGACCTGTATATTAAATGCCTCTCCTCAAATTGGGGGAATTCCTGTCATTACTTCTTTAAATATTTCTTGTCCTTTTATCTCCCTCTCCTTCTGGGACTCCCATAAAGATGACGGGTGTGCGACCAGACGTAATAGTTGTCTCAGGTTTGGATGCACGGTGCTGTCCAATAACAAGGGAAATGTCTCAGACTGGATAAAACAAGAAGATGCAACCGTATCCTGTCTGCAAGAGACGTGTTTCCCATTCAAATCCCAACAGTCTGAAGTCAATAGGATGGAAAAGATAGAACGTGCCGACAGCAGTCCTGTGGGAGCCGAAGTGGCTATATCATCACCGGGACACGTAGATTTTATTTCAGTATTAGAGAGGAAGGGGGACACTTCATAATACTAAATAAAGGGGCCAATGTATTAGGGGGCTGTGATAGTTAAAATGCATGCCTACGAGCCTAACGAATAGCCCAAAATACACTGATATCACACCAACAGTTTACAGGAAGGAGAAGGAGACGACTCAACAACTATAGTTGGAGATTTCAACACCATACTTACAAAGTTTGTAAAAACAGCTAGGTAGAAAGTCAGCCAGGGTATATGCAAACAACACTATTGACCAGTGTGACCGATTTAATATTTACAGAAAATACCGCCCCCTAAAAAATTGTGCATTTTCTACAAGGCCATATGGGACATCTTCCAGAAAGGCCACATGCTTGGCCTTAATTTAAGCCTCAATCACATAAAAGGTTAAAATTATTCAAAATATGTTCTCTGTCTATAACATAATTAAGTTAAAAATAAAAACATCAAAAGAGCTTTCATATTTCAGCAAATATTTTAGAAATTAAACAAAGTAGCTTCTTAATAACTTTTGGGTCAAGGAAGGAATCCTAAGGGAAGTTAGAAAAAAATTGAACTGATGAAAAAGAGAGTATGATTATTGAAATTTATGAACCCAGCCAACACAGTGCTTAGAGGACAATGTATATGCTCGCTTGTCTGTATTAGAAAATAAGAGTCTCAACTCAATAATCTAAGTACTCACTTTACAAACAGAAGAATAAGAGCAAATCAAACTTCTTTTGAGCTTTCAGAAGAATTTCGGCCACTGAGTCTGTTTTCCCGCATGAAAACACTTACTGGAGTGGGTAGCAGCTGCCTCCCTGGACGGCAGGATCGGCCAGGGGAGTCTGCCTGGCCCCTCACCCCAGCCCAGCAACCACCTGACCCTTTCAGGCACCGGAATTCAAGACCCCGGCTCTGCATGCAGTTCTCGGAGCTGCCACTAGGGTATCGGGCTTTAAAGTAAAAAGTGGTAGTTAGCATCAATAAAAAAATGATTGTTTTTACCTATAAAAATAAGTTATATTATTTATGTATGGATTTGTTATGCTTTAGCTAGGTTTCCTCTATGTAACAGAAGTAAACACAAATGCTTCATGATAAATATACTTTTGAAAAAGAAGAAATACTTAGGAACAATGCCTCCACATGCTGATTGTCAATCGTTTCCCTAATGAACCTCTGAGGTTTTCTGGGAGCTAATGGCTCACCAGGATGTCATCAGAAATGGGCCCTGGCAGGCGAGCAGGGCCTGGCTGGGTGAGGAGCGGTTGGCAGGTCACAGGCGTCAGAAAGGCCAAGAGTCAAGCCCAGAAAAGAGGGGAAGAAAAGCAGGTCAGTAACCAGCCTTACACCCGACCTCCCAGCGGACAAGAGATCGAGCGTTCTAGAAGGAGATCTTGGAGATATGAAATTGCCTAGTGTGTTGGGGGATTTAAAGTCATTCTGCAAGTGATGGGGGGAGAATGACCCAGATTTTGAAAAGCCTGACATAGCAGGACAGGCCGTCGATTGGCATTTGTCTTGCAGGGGTCAGTGAAGGACTTTCGGCATGGAGAGAGAGACGGTTAGACGTGCCGAGCAATCGCTTCTGTGCTGCTGGGGCAGATGGGTTGGAGGAGTGGAGACAGTGGGGCCAGTGAGGAGACTGTTGACACCTCCTGGTGAGGGATTCGCCAGCCCTAAGGCAATGGCTGTGGGTGTGGACTGGGGAGAGGGAGTAGTGACAGACGAGGTGTTTTGGAGGTCAAGTGTACAGGGCTTGGAGACTACTGGAGACAAGGTGGTTGGAGGGCAGAGTGACGCCCAGCTCTCTGTGTACTCCACCAGACACGGGGAGCATGGGAGGAAGAGAAAGTTGAGTGTGAGGTTGGGCAATGTTGGCAAGATGATTTTCTAGAACATACTGCATTTGAGATACCTACAGAGAATTCATTCAAAGACATGGAGTATGTGGATTTATAACTGACTTTATCCTATGTGGGTTTTATGTATTAGGAGAGTGGTCTTGATGGAAATAAAGATCTGGAAACCCTAAGTAGCTAGGTGTTAGTTCAAACCACGGGGATGAATGTTATCTTGTATGAAAAGGATGCAAAACAAGGGGAGAAGGTGGACAAGTGCAGCATCCTTGACAGTGCAACGAGGGTTTGGGTACAGGGGGAAGTCCAGCCCTCACAAACCGCCAGAGAGGCAGGGAGAGAGCCAGGAGAGGCCAGCCCCAGGTAAACCCGAGGAGGCGAGCTTTAAAAAGAGGGGAGTGGCCAGCCCTTCTAACCCAGCACAGTGTGAAGATCAGTAATGGAAATGCTCCTTGGAGTTGGCTGCGGGGAAGCTGATGATGGACGTGGTCAGAGGCTTCCGTGGAACAGCAGCGAGGGAAGCCAGAGCGCTGCCTCTAGAATTGGCTGGGAAAGGAGGAACGGAGCCAACTAGTGCCAGTTGTTTTTCAAGATGCTTGCCTGCTCGGGAAAGGAAGCCAGGCGTAGCAACACAAGAAGAAGGACTGTTCCCCTTTTAGTGTGTTTTAGGACAAGGCAGACTTGAGCAAGCTGTCAAGCGGAGGGGAAGGAGCCAGGAAGAATGTCTGATGATACAGAAGAGACACGTGAAAATGAATGAAGAGGAGCCTCAATTTGGTGCTACTTAGGACCACATAGGCCCCTGGATGTAGCTCAGGAAATGGGCCTGGGACTTCTTCTCCGGGGCTTTCCGGGAGGGCAGCTGAGGAGCAGGTGGAGGCACAGTCTGTCTCCGGACGTCATGGCCATCCATGCCTGTACCTCAGAAGCGAGCACCTGCCCCACATCAGGCGTCTGCCGGGAGGATGCAGAGACTGATGTACAGGCTCAGCATCCTCTGGCCTTGTCCTCCAAATTTACTTGGCCTGTGTGCTCCGTCCTTCTTTAACCACAGAATTTTTTTAAAAGTTATACTACAAGGGTACCCAGAAACTATCTGATGAGTTGTTTTTCCAGAGGAGGAAACGCTTGTCTGAAGAGCAGTTAGCCCGAGGCCGCCGGCTCGTCTGGGAGCATTTGGCCTGGGCGCTGGCTTCCTGCTCTTTCAGCTTCTCCAGTTCGGCCTTTGAGGCTCACTGTCACTGGCCGGGGATGGGCATGGACTCTGTTTCCCTGATTAGTAGTAGCATTGGTAGTTTTGTCACCGAAGCCCATTTTTGTGCTCGGGGCAGCACGGGCCATTGCTGCTTTGCTCTTCGCTCCTCTGTCACAATGCTCGCTCACTCGGCAGGTTGGGCATGCAGCTCAGCAAAACATTTCTATGGAAGACAAACGCCATGCTGCCATGATCGTGCCCATTTATGCACAGATGGAGTCTGCCAGTGACAATAACAACTATTTATTTAGCACTTACTATACACCAGGCACTGTGCTAAAAATCTTCAGTTAATTCTATGCATTGGGACAATTATTGAGATGTTTGTCACAGAGGAGCAAACTGAGGCATAGAGACATTGAGCAACTCGGTCAAGGTCACCCAGCAGAGCAGAAAGAGACCATCTGGCTGCACGGTCCACACACACAACCTCTGTGACCTTGGTGTCCAGATGGGGTGGCCAGAAGGCAGTCACCTCTGCTCAGTGTCCCAGCACGTCCACAGGGCTTCTTGGCCCAGGCCCTGCTGGCCTCCAGCACCCCAACCCTGACACCCCTGGCAACCCACCCCCTGAGTGGAGTTCTCCCCATGTTCTGCTCCCCCTGAACCCTCCTCCAGATGGAAATCATCCTAGCAATTCAAGCCTGGTGTCTGGTGAATTATGTTTCTCCAAATTACTACATTGATAAGGACCGTGTGTTCCTAGAGGATCATTAATTACAGACACATTTTTACTTCACTCTGAAATACGACCGGGTTTCTGCTCCACGCAGCTTGGGTACGCTCTTGCCAAAGTGCCCGTGTGTTGCTTTTGACATCTGTCCCTGGCTTTCCAGCAAGCAGCCCTGGCAGTTCCCTGCTCTTCACACCTTCCTCTCCCCTGGTGTGCATGTCTTTCCCCGAAAGCTGGGAGCCCCCATGCAAACCTGGATGATGTGAAGGCCCCTGCCCTTCAATCTCCTCCAATCGAAGCTGATTGCCATTGCACCTGGGAACACGCAAGAGTGAAAACGCCTGAGAAGTGACACCCTGTGGGTGTGTCCCTTTCCCAGGCCTCCCTGGCCATGCGATGTGGTGCCTTGGATTTAAGGTGAGTCCAGTAATTGGGACATTCTGGGTGAGGGAGAAGGCACAAAGCTCCCCTTCACTGGACCTCCTGATGGAGCCTGCTGTCCATCCCAGGCTCAGAGCCACAGAAGACGGGGGCAGCAGCCTGCTCCTTGTCAGCTGGGCTTGGGACGGCCATTCCAGCAGCACGTTCGCTTCCCTGGGCTCCGGGGCACTGACACGGGCGCCCCCTATGTGCACAGACAGAAGCTGAAGCAGTTCCTGCCCCCTCTGTCCCCTGCATGGTCCTGTCCCTGAACATTGGCTGCCCCTGGATTGGCTTTCCTGCGTCGACTGGGATACCCGCTTAGAATGCCAGTCTCCTTCTGCTGCAGAGATTTGCAACCATGGCTGCGTTTTAGAATCACTAGGGAAAGTTTTAAAAATTCTGCTGCCTAGACCACCCTGGAGTCTCAGAGAGGGAGTTCCTGGTCCCAGTTGTTTTTAAAGCTTCTTGGGTGATGGCCCTGCGTGGCCAAATTTAAGAAACTGTTCTAATCCTCGCTATTCAGAGCGGAATCCAGGGACCAGCAACATGGGCAGGCCTGGGAGCTTATTAGGAATGCAGAATCTCAGGCCCCACCCCAGACCCTCTGCATCGGAACCATGTACATTTTAACAAGATCTCCAGGCAATGTGTACACCCTTTAGAGTTTGAAAAGCACTTAGCTCAAAATGTGTTTCAAACTGGAGTGTGCGAAAGAATTACCCAGAGAGCTTGTTAAAGATGAAAATGCAGTTCGGGCCACCTGGGATGGGCTGGGGTCTGCGTCACTAACAAGGCCCCCGGCTCGTCCTGACTCAGGAGGTCATTCCCTGAGAAGGTCCGCATCTAGGATTTGGGTTGGGGCCTGTTGGGCTGTGGGCCTGATACCCGTGTGGCTGGGGCCTTGCTGGGAGACGAGAGGCCGCGGGGGCTGGGGAGCTGTCCGGCTGCCCACCCTGCCTGGGAGCCTCTCGCCTTCCCTGAGCGGGATGAGCTGCCCCTGGTCCCGCTGGGCCGGTCCTCTGCCCGCAGTGCTCAGTCAACGCCCTGACTTGCCGTGATGGGCTATATATTTTTGAATGGAGGCATAAGGCACAAAACATAAAATTCATCATTTCAAAGTGTACAGTTCAGTGGTTTTCAGCCTATTTACTATGTTTTGCAACTATTACCGCTATCTATTTTCAAAAATTTCTGTCACTCCACATAGACTGGGTCTCATTAACAGTCAGTTCCAATTTCCCGCCCTCCCTCACATTCTGGCAACCACCAATGCACTTTCTGTCTGTGTGGACTTGTCTATTCCGGACTCTCGTATAAATGAAATCACACAATATGGGGCCCGTCCTTCTTTCCCTTAGCGAAGGTTACGAGGTTTGTCATGTTGTTGCAGGTAACAGGTCTGGAGTTTTGCATTCCCTGCCTCCCTGCCAAGGGCATGACTGACCTTGCATTGTCCTCAGGAAAGCTCCTTCCTCACGTCTGACGCTGACTTCCTAGCCCCTTAGCCCCATCCAACAAGCCTCTGCAGACAGCAGCGGTGGCTGCAGGCTGGGTCCCACCAGGGGTCACTGGAACAGGGGCCCCCCTCGAGGTCCTGTGGCCCAACCTCCTTACTTCCTAGATGAGGAGACTGGGGAGTCTCCAGAACACTGCGGGGCTCCCCAGGATGCTGAGGAGCGGAAGCTGAGGGAATGGGGAGGACCGGCTGGCAGGGAATGACAAGAGATCCTGGGGACAGAGCAGGGGGAGTGGGGGATGGGGGCGGCCATGTCAACATCTGAGCTGCCCTCCCTCCAAGGACACGATCATGAAGCCCGACACCGAGAGGTATGTCTAGAGTTTTCAGGTGTTCTGAAGACACTTGTGAATTTCTTGTGAGACGATAAATTCCCTCTCTTTAGATTTATTAGAACTTGTGTAGAGTTGGATCATAGATTTTTTGGGGGGGCGGCAAAAGCCCTTAAAATTTTATGTCCCATCATAGTGGTAGATAAAGTCCAGCAAACAGTTGAAATGATTCTTGATTAAATGCTCCTTCCCTGCTGCCTGTTCCAAGTCCCTGTCCCCCTACCCAGGCCAGGCCAGGCCTGTGGAGGAGGCGTCTGTGGCCCCTGGGGGGCACATATGAGGGGACAAAGCCCCGAGAATAGAAAAGAGTCGCTTCAAGTGAGGCCCCAGGAGCTACGGATGGAGAAGCTAGAGAGCGCACAGCGGAGGAGTAAACACTCGCGTTGTACTGGTTTCTCACATTGGATGTCTGCTGCATGGTGGCTCCTTCAAGATTCGGCATCTAATGATCTGCCAAGTAGATTTTCTCATACGAATTTCCTTTCTCTCCCCCTCTCTCCCACCCCTCCCCACTCCGGCTCCCCACTGGCCTCCTTGCTGGTCCCGCCCCAGTGCCTCCGCACCTTCCATGTCCCTGCCAGGAAGCCCCTCTCTCAGATACTTACGGTTTGCTTCCTTACTTCCCTCAGCCTTCTGTTTAAATACCACTTACCTGGAGACCTTCTCTCTAGTCACCCTACCAAAAACAACCCTCTCCAGTACTCTTTCCCCCTTATCCTGCTTTGCGACCAATCACAGCACAGAATCCAGTGAAAAAAATGGGCAAAAGAGTTATAAAGCACCTCACAAAAGACTGCGTACGGGTGGCAAACAAGCACGTGAGAAGGGGGTCAACATCATGAGTCGTTAGGGAAATGCCCCCTCGAAGCCCAGCGGGACAGCACTGCACGTCCTCAAGGACAGCTCCAGTTCTGCAAACACTGACCACGGCGGCAGGTGCTAGTGAAGACACGGTGAACCAGGACTTTGCACACTGCTGGTAGAAATACAGTGGGTAGACCGCTTTGGAAACAGCTTAGAAAGTTAAAGCTACACCCAGCCGTTCCTATGCATCCAAGAGGAATAACACTGAGTGACCTTGAAAGTCTGGCACTGGGATGTGCACAGCAACTCTGTTTGTTACATGCAGCTCGAGACGGAAAAAATCCAAATGTCCATAAATTAGTGAATTGATAAATAAATTGTGTTTTATGTATCTGATGAAATATTACTCAGCAATAAAAGAGAATTGGTTGCCAATACACTAAACGATATTAATGAATCTCAAAAAATTATACTGAGTTATGGAAGCCAGACAAAAATGATGATGTGTTATATAAATATGCTTGTATAAAATTCTAGAAAACATAAAGCTAATCTACAGCGACTGAAAACAGATTAGTTCAGGCCTGTAGTGGGGCGGGCATTGGGGCAGGAAGGGTAGGGGGGAGGGATTATGAAAGGGAAAGTGGGAACTTCTGGAGGTGGTGGATGTATTTGTATCCTGATTGAGGGGGTAGTTTTGTGGGCATATACAAAGTGTCTTAAATCTTAGAATTTAAATACAGCCGTACCTCGGTACTCGTCAGCCTCAGAGGCTGTACGGGTCGCATTTTGATGAGAAGAAAATGTTTCACCCTGGGCGCTTGCTCGGGACTCATCACACTTGCTAGAACCTGTGTGAGTCATCACTGCCCCGGGATAGAAATGTCCCGTTGTTTGGTACTCGTCAGTTTCGACCCTCGTCACGCATTCTGGAATGAATTAGTGATGAGTACAGAGGAACCACTGCTGGGCCATTTATGTAGGGCAGTCAGACCTCAAGAACGTTGCAAAAGAAACCGCGTTTCCTTCTCTGGGAGCCATAGGTCACGGGGCGGGAGGACCTCACAGGAGGGCAGCAGAGCCGCCGTCCAGAACGACAGCCTCTGCTGGGACCCCCTGCCCCGGAGACTTCCAGAAGCCAAGGCCTTCAAGCGAGGGGGATGAGAGAAGGGCAGAGAGGGGGTGCCCTCCGTCTCCTGAGCTCTCCTTCCACAGCCTACGGTGGAGCTATGACTTCCCTCTCAGACCGGAGTGCTCTGGTTGGTTTTAAGCCCCTTTTGTGTGTACCTGGGCCTTGGCGGGTGCGACACGTGCCCCATGATCATTGGGCTGTGGCCTCTGACAGCAGTCACAGATGCATCTGCCTCTTCAGTTCCACACATGTTCACTTCATGCATTTCGAGGCAATGGTTTTAGGTGCTCACACGTAACTGTAAGTCTTCCTCACAAACCAACTCTTCTGCCTAGATGAACTGACTCCCTGTACCCCCGGCATACCGTTTCCGCTGAGATCACGCGGTCAGGTGTCCAGGAGTCCCTCCATTCCAGGTTTCCTGTGCAAGATATTAGCACGGCATCTTTACTCCCACAAAGGTTTACTTTTAAACTAGTGTGTCGTTATGTGTAAACTGAATTTCTTATAGGCAGCATCCTATAGTTGTTTTGCTTGTTTATGCAATCTGGCAATATGTATTTTAGCTGGGGTATTTGTACCATTTATATTTAATCCAATGAGTGATACGGCTGTGTTGAATCCACCTTAAACATTTTCTGTTTCATCTTTTTTGTTGCCCTTTCTTTTGGGTTAATTCCTATTTTTGCATTTTTATCTCCTTTGTTGATGCATTGGCGACATTCTCCCTTTTCAGTGTTTACCTGAGTGTTATATGTTTTTAACATGTCATAGCCTGTTGTCAAGTCACACAGCACACGAGCCCTGTAGCAGTGCACCCCCGTCTCCCGCTCCCGGCCTTCGTGCTATCCTTGTCCTCTGTCTACTTTTACATGTATCGTAAAACAATCTTACGTTATTGTGATGGATTTAGCAGCTTATTATCTTTAAAACAGTTATAAAGTACAGATGAAAGTATTTCGTATTTGCCTACATACTGACTATGTCTGATGCCTTTCCTTTATCCGGGTAGATTTCTGAGGCCATCCTCAAAACCGCGAATCTCCCCGTGGTTCCTACGGATTAGCAACTGTGCTGCGTGGCCCTGACTCAGGGTCTCTCAGGAGGACCGGCCAGGTTGTGGACCAGGGCAGCGGTCACCTAAAGTGCTAGAAAATGGCTCCTGATTGCTCGTGATTTTGGCAGGAACCTCTGTGTCTCATTTTGTGGGCTTCTGCTCAGAACTGAACCCAGGTCACAGCCCCTAACTTCCCCTGGGACAAGTGATGAGAGAGAGCAAGACCGAGAAAGAGACTGAGATAGAGGGAAAGGTGATAGAAAGACAGATAGACAGATGGACAGAAAGATAGACAGGCAGATACTCCAAGACGAAAGCCCCCTTCCTATGAAACCTGCTATCCTCACAGCCATCCCTGTCCCAGGAGCTGCTGGGCACACAGAGCAGCCCTGGAACAGGCGGGAGGGGCTCCACAGTGTGAGTCCAGGAGCTGGCGATCACGTGCGCCATCCTAGGCCCGTGAAGGCTGCCCCCACACTGGGGTCTCCCTGGGCTCCCAGCTCTGACTCCTCTTCTCTCGGAGACGATTGGCTCTGTCTGGGCTGCCCTTCCCGCTCTGCCCTGTGGGAGTGCTGGCCAGGTGGGAAGGCGGGGCATTGCAGGCCTCCCCCGGCTGGTGGCCCTCCTTCAGGGATCCTCGTCCTTGCTGCCCAATGTCCAGTGTCTGAGATCCATTATTTTATATATTTTGTTGTTTTTTTGTTTGTTGGTTGGTTTCAGAAGGGAATGTAATTCTGGTTCCTTTTACTCCGTATTTTCTGGAAGCGGAAATCTTGACATTTTAAATATAAACTCAGTTGCTGGCTAAGCCTTTAATCTGAGAACAGATGTTTTATGGGAGAGAGATGAAATGGATGGAGGGCCCGGGAGGCCTGCGGAAGCAGGCCTGTGGAGAGAGGGCGGGCTGAGGCCATGGGAGGGAAAGAGCGGGGGGCGGAGCACTGTGGGGAACTGGGGTATGGGTTGCGGACCATCAGGGGTTTGGCCCTCCCGCATGGTGTCCCTTTGACAGGCTTTTCTCAGAATTGACGTAGTTGACATGTAATCTTGTGGATTCCTCTGAGTGGCTCAGAGACTCGGTGGGTCCTGCTCAAGTGGGCGAAGGGTGGCAAGAAGGACAAGCAGGGCCAGCACTCCAAAGGACACCTTGCACCCATGGGTGACAGCAGGAACCTCCCGACTGAGGAGCACATTCACCTCTGTCCTTGCCACTCGGCTGCCTTTGCTGATGCCGACACTGTTATTATCTCTTTTTAATTTTCTCTGTTTATTGAGCATCTACTACATGCTAGAAACTCGGAGTGCAGAAGTGAGCAAAACATGTACACCCACATCCTCCTGGGGTTTACCTGCAGGTAGGGGAGAAAGGTACTAAAGCCTAATCACCCTGTCACTTTATGACAATTGTGGTCATGGCCAAGGCCAAGGAGTGGCCCTGGGTGCCAGGCAAGCACACATTAGAGAGGACGGAGGCTGTGAAAAGATGTGCCCAGCTTGTCGCAAGTCACCGTGCCAGGCTCCTCATGGCCTCCTACCCTCCACCGGGGTCTCTGTCTCCTGGGGGGGGATCCTTCCATCCAGACACTGAGGTAAGTAAAAACCCCCAGCTCCTGGGCACCGGGTGTGGCCTGGGAGGGTGCCCTGACTCTGCAGAGTCTGTTTTCCTGGCGGTCGGTGTGCGCAGGATGAAGGCACTCACGAAGCCTTGTCTGACAGTCTCCCAGGAGCCCCGGAGGCCTCAGTTTTCTCTGTAAATATGAAGTCAGTTGCCTCTTCCTGACCCCATGTTTTATCAACAGAACTTGGATTTCTTACCCCATTTCCTTACATCAGACATCTTTTGCTGTGGAGAGAACCAGGCCAGAGAGACCTCGGGATGCTGTGCTTGAGCGTTGTTTGTGTGCGCGCCTCTGTGGCTGCTTGTCTCTGAGTCTTCGTGTGTGGGTCTGTCTGTGAGTGCCTCTGTGCCTGTGTGCTGTGTATGTTCATGTCTCTGTGTGTGTCTGTGTCTCTATGTGCATGTCTGTGTGTCTGTGAATTGCTGTGTGTGCCTGTGTGTGTCTGTGATTCCCTATGTGTGCCTGTGTCTTTCTGTGTGTCTCTCCGTGTGTGATCTCCTGTGCATGTGTCTCTTCGTGTTTGTGTGTGTCCATGTCTGTGTGTCTGTGTGTGTCTGTGACTTTCTGCGTGTGTCTCTGTGTGTGCATGCACACACGGAGACTACTCCGATGTGGCCATTTGGGTGCAGGTGTTTGGGTACAGTTATGGGTTTATTTTCAGTTTCATTGGATTGTGGTCCTCACCCATCCCTGACATTGCATGTCCCTGTGTCTCTTACTGACACGTGGGGGCCCTTCCTCATACCTGCTCCGGCCGCCTGCTTTACCCCACCAGCTCCGTCCTGCTCCACATGCTCAGTGTGAGCCGACCCATCAATTCTGTGGCCCTGTTCTTTCCTGCCCCTGGTGGGATACAGATGCTGTGTCTGTCCCCCTCTTCTGGGGACCAGCCCCTCTTGGCTACGTCCACTCCCTGTGACATCGGCCAACCCAAAGGAAGCTGCGTATGCGTGTGTGCGTGTGTGAGGATGCACGCTCACATCCATGTGTGGAAGTGCTTTTCCCATTTTGGGACCCAAAACTAAAATATTCGAGTCCCCACGGCCCAGTCCTGGTTTATCTTCCAAATCAGCTAATGTAGATGAGTCCTTCCCACTACCACCTTGCACATAGTCAGACAGCACAGCACTGCAGAAGGAAACGCAGGACAGAGAGTAACGAATGTTTTCCAAGTGCTAAAATGAGCTCTGTGTATTTGAACTCATGGGAATCAGAAGGCCACTCGGTGGGGTAAGTATGGGGATTGTCTCCATTGGCAGATGAGGAACAAAGGCTGAGAGAGGGTCAGCAACTTGTCTAATGTCACCCAGCTAGAAAGCAGCAGAACTGAACTTTGAGCCAAGTAGTCTGGCTCCAGACCCGAAAGAGCCAGTGTGGTGTGTCGCTCAAAGGAAGCGGCTTCCTGGGAGGGGGTCATCAGTTCCAGGTCAGAGGTGAAGCAGAGGAGTCAGCACTTGCCTGCTGCTCCCTGGGGGGTGATGGGAAGTCCGTGCCTGCACCAGGGGGATGGCAAGGGAGGTGCTGGGGGTCTGGAAAAAGCACGTAATTTGCAGCTGGACAGACCCGCCTCATGTGTCCGTGGGGTCCTGGCCAGCTGTGTGCCCTGGGTCCAGCTATTCACACTCTGTGGGACCATCAGCTTGGGTGCCTGAGATGTCGGCATATCTTAGGTGCCCAGTAGGTGACATCTCTGATCATACAGATAAACTGAGAAGGGGTCTTCAGTGTGGTCAGGGCTGTGGACACACCCCCCTCCACCGGTGATGTTTAAATTGGACAATTTATGATTTTTTTTCTGGCCCTCACATCTTCCATTGCGTCTCATCAGAAGAAAGGGCATTCTGCTCAGGTTTAGAAAACCCTAATTCACCTAAGTATGGACAGTTGAGGTGGGGGTGGGGGTCAGTGGGTTTGAATCACTCTGTACAGGGTCCTGGTCCCCTTGGACCTGCTGAGTCACACAGTGGGGTCAGGTTCCTCCTGAGAAGCTGCCCTCTACCCCCATACCCAGACTGAGTTTGGAAGGCCATGCCCTCCTCCAAAGGGGCACCCCCTCACCTTGTCGGGGAGCCGAGGGTACCTTGCCTCAAGGAGGCTCTTGGGCCTGAAGGTACCTTCCTCTCACACTTCTTCTGGTGGCACATGGGGGAAGGGCCATGTTCACCACACCATTTCCCCACTCTGGCCACCTGCTCTCCAGGCCCCTGGGGATGGGACAGGGACTGGGCTGGGTTGCAGGGAAGGACAAGGAGCATCCTCGTTCCCCTTGGGCCTGCGCTGGCCTGCAGCCCCTTGACCCACAGGGAGGCTGGTGCCACCTGCAGCTTTGACTCTTCGGCCCCTCACTCCCCCGCAAGTGCGTCTGCGTGAGGGAGGCAGTAGCCTCACCGCGGGCCAAGGCCACGGCACACGAGGAGCACGCTGGGCTCAGAGCACCGGGAGGCTTTTCAGTGTGCTGAATGACTTTTTCCGAGTTGGGGTGGAACTAGCCCACTCCACGAGCAAAATCTATAGTGTTGGCAGTGGCAGCAAACTGGCAAGGCTTAATAAACCTCCTGCCTGCCGCGCTCCTGTGGCTATATATCAAAGGGAAAACAAATGTATTGACTAATTCCTCTCGGAAGAACATCCATAAATTACAGCTGTTTGAAACCCGCCCGTCGTGAAAAAAGGTTACAGATGATGTAATTTGCTCCATTATAGGTGTAACTGCAGTGCGCCCAGGTTTAACGACTGTAGCCTCTTAGCCTGATTGCGGGAGGGCCCTGTGTCCCGAGGACAAGTGGTTTGGGAAGGAGGGTGACAGTACCTTTCATTTGCCTTCTCGGGGCTCCCTCCTGCGGAGGGCTCTGTGTGACTCTCCTGGCCGCCCCACTGGGAAGGGTTGGCTTCCCAGACGCAGAAGGAGGGCCCTGCCTGCAGACTGGGAAAATCAAATTGGTTGGAGGGCAGGCTTATGAACCCTCTCGGGGTCCCGTGCTGTGGGCAGAGGGCCTTAGACAAGCCTGTGCCCCGTGTGTGGGGTTCCTGCTGCTGTCACAGGGTCACTGCAGGCCCTGTCGCTTCGTTCCCTGGGCCCACATTGTTCCCACAGGCCTTGTCTCTCCAGACCCCTGTGTCTCCTAAGCTCATCCCAGATGTGGACAACAGCAGCTGTCCACCAGTGTCTCCTTTGGCTTGGAGAAGAGCTATGTTTCTGTCCGAAAGTGCCCACCGAGGAGCCAGAGGGCCTTCCAGTATGCTCTTTGTACATCACCGTGTAAGCCTTCAACGCAGCGGTGGGACACCTGCAGACCCAGCCCTGCATTCTGTGGTCAGGTGACACTATGTTGTCGTCCCCATGTGACAGGTGAGAAAGCCCGGCCCAGCAGGGCTCCAGTTCTCCCTGCAACCTATTACCCCAGTGGGCCTGGCGCTCCAGTGTCCTGTCTTCTAGGCCCATAGCCTGTCCTCATAGATTGTTGGCTTCCAGGCTTAGGGGACACAGAGTGTCCCGGGTGCTTGAGAAGCAGATTCCAGAGCTCCTGTCTCAAGCAGTCAGCACGTAGCCAAGTCAAGGAGCCTTGTAAGTGGCCAAAGGGTATTTTGGTAAAAGCTGGCTCACAGTGCCCTTCCCCAGCGTCCCTTACTGACCAGGCACGCGGGGCCACAGTGACTCTGGTACTGGTTCTGCTGTACCCTGACTAGCTGATTCCCCAGGTTGTACAGAATGAACCCCTTTCTGGGAGCTCTCACTACTGACTCGGAAGCATGGGAAACCAGAGACCCTTCCATTGGCCAGACTCTGAGAAAGGGAGGGGACAGAGGGAGGGTGTGGGGACAGTGCCTGTGTCAGACAACCAGGACTCCAATCAAGCTTCATTCTGTGGCTTGATTTACCTATTGGACAGGGGCGGCCACATGCGGAGTTTCTAGGGGTTGCATTCTCCCGATGTCAGGAGGGGCTGTGACCCTCAAGAAGCCTAGAGAAGCCCCTTCTGGCCCAGCCTGAGACCCTTCCGGTGCGGAGCGCACAGGGCCCCCGAGCAGCCTGCATGGGGGAGCAGAGAGAACGCTGCTGACGCAGGCAGACACCCTATGCGTCTGATTACAGTAATTGCTCACTTGATGTTTTGTACTTGGCTGCGTACACCCGGCAGTGGCAGCCACCCACTCATTTTCTCTCGGAAAACCTCTTGCTCACCCCTCTCTCTTGCATATGTGTTTGCACAGACACACAAATATACATGGCTACCAGCCCAGCTTGGCCCACTCCCTGCCGTGTATTCACAAGGCGAAAATAGCCACAGATGCTCAGGAATGAGTCTGAGCAGACTTGTTCTCTCCTCCTCCTCTGACAGCCCCGAAAGCCACCCACCTCTCCTGGTTTCCTTAGAAGGTCCAGCTGAGAGGCAGCATGGGATGGGAGAGGGGTGTGTGTGGGTGGGCTCCTGCTTCCTTCTGCCCTGCTTCCTGGAAACTTCAGGGGCCAGATAGGCCCCTGATAGGAGCAGATAGGAGCAGGGGCCAGAAGAGGACTTTTTTGAATTGTGTTTTGAGAAGGGAGGCTGGGGCGAGTGTGACTAGCTTTGTGCAAGGTAGCAGGAGAGTCTAGAGACTGCCCAGAGAGCATGGTCCGGTGCCGAACCTGGGTTCGCAGAAGCCGAGCTGTCATCGCTGAAGCCTTGCCTGGCCGGGAGAGTTTAGTCATGCCCTCCTCCCAGGCATCATGAGCTTGCTGTTTAGTTTTAACTTTATTTTTTTGAAATCGTGATACGGTAACACTGAATGTGTTAGGGATATACAGCTCTGTGAGTTTTAGCACAGGACTATATGTGTGTAGCCCACACCACAGTCTGCGACTGGGTACAGGACAGTCGCATCCCAGAATGGCTCATATCATGACCAGTTTGTCTTTGATCTTGTCGTATGAATAGATCAAGTTGTACAGGACGTAACTTTTTGAGACTAGTTTCTTTCATTCAGCAGAATGCCTTTGCAATCCATCCTAGGTGTCCCATGTATCAATAGTTTGTTCTTTTTTATTGTTGGTACTGTTGGATTGTGTAGCTGTACAATAATTTAAGTATGCATTCATTCATCGAAGGACATTGGGCTGGTTTCAGTTTTTGATCATTATGAGTGGAACTTCTGTAAACACTCATGCACAGATTTTTGTGTGAACCTAAAATTTATTTCTCAGGTGTCATTTTCTTTAGAGAATGGTATTTCTCACATAGATCATATTCCTGGTGTGGATTTTCTCCAATGTTTTCTTCTAGAAGGTTTGTAATTTTATTTTTTGCACTTAGGTTTATGGTATGTTTTACGTTAATTTTTGTATAATGATATGATGTTTAGGTTGAGGCTTATTATTATTATTTTGTAGAAAGATTTCTAATGGTTCCAACAACATCTGTTGAAAAACTATTCTTTCTCCATTGAATAGCTGTTGCATCCTTACAGAAAATTAGTTGTTTACACTGGTGGGGTCTGTTTCTTCTGTGTGCCGGACGCTTAGCTGCGTCTCGCTGATCTGCGTATGGAGCCCTGGGTCAGCGCCATACTGCCTTGGTTGCTGCGGCTGCGCAGTGGGTCACAGGGCAGTGGGTCACAGCTCGGTGGGTCACAGACAGTGGAGCTGGGCTCGCCTGACTTTGCTCTTCTCTCTCAAACTGTTGTCCATTTAGTGTCGTTCATATTTTAGGGTTAGCCTGTCCATTGTACAATGCAGCTGCAATTTTTGTGTGTGAGTATTTTAATAGAATTATTTACATTAAAATCAATTTGGGGAAATAAGCGTCTTCACTATGTTGAATCTTTCAATTCATGAACAGAATATGCCTGACCATTTGTTTAGGCCATCTTGGATTTCTTTTAATCAGCCTTTTGTAATCTTCAGCATCAGGTTCTGTACATGTCATATTAGATTTATACCAAAGTGTTTCATGCTTATGGAGCTCCTCTCAATGGCATCGCTTTGGTTTCAAGCCCGGCGTCGTCAGCGCGCCGAGGTGCAGTGCGTTTCTGTGTGTTGATGTTGGGTCTGCAGCCTGGCGAAGCTCTGACGCCAGTTCCAGGAGGGTTGTGGTTGTGGTTGTTGTTGTTGCAGTTTCCTGGGAAATTTCTACCTAGACAGCCATGTTGTCAGCAAGTAGGGACAGTTTCAGTTCTTCATTTTTTTACCTTTATGCCCTAACTTTATTAACTTTAACTAACTATATGTTAGTTGTAGGTTTTTATAGATGTCCTTTGTCGGGCTGTGGGAGTTCCCTTTTTTCTTAATTGATTGAGAATTTTTTTTCATGGATGCATGTTAAAATTTTCAAATGTTTTCTTCTGTATCAATTGATAAGATCATATAGTTTTTCTTCTTTAGATGGTTTATATGGTGGGTTAAATCAGTTGATTTTCAAATATTAAGTAACCCTTGCATTTCAGGGATACACCGGACCTGACTACAGCATACTGTTCTTTGTATACACTGGTGGATTTTATTTGGGGATTATTTTGTGGATAATTTCTGTGTCTGCACTCATTAGAGATATTGATCTATCATTTTATTTACATTATCTTTTTAAATTTATTTATTTATCTTTAGAGGGGAAGGGAAGGAGAGAAGGAGAGAAATATCAATGTGTGGTTGCCTCTCACGAGTCCCCTGCTGGGAACTGGCCTGCAACCCAGGCATGTGCCCTGGCTGGGAATCGAACCTAGATCATGTGGTTCACAGGCCCGCGCTCAATCCACTGAGCTACACCAACCAGGGCTTATTTATATTATCTTTGTTTGATTTTGGCATCAGGATAATGGTGACCTCATGAGGTAATTTTGAAATATCTGATTTTTTATTTTTTAGAGGAGATTATATAGAATCCTTAAATGTTGGTAGACTTTGCCAGTGAAACCATCTAGGCCTGGGATTTTCTGTTTCAGGAGGTTTTTAAACTACGGATTACATTTCTTTAGTAGTTACTGTTTAGATTACCTCCCTCATGTGGGTGAAGTTGAGTAGTCTGTGGCTGTTGAGAAGTCAGCTCATTCGTTCGAGATGCTGGTTTGATGCGTATCGGGGTGTGCATGGTAGGTCCTCACTTCGCTTCTGACATCGGTGGAGTCTGATGTCCGCAGTAGGTGTTTTATTGATTTGACTCCTCTCTTCTTTTCTAACAGAAGCACTTAATGCTGAAACTTTGTTTCTGTCTAAGAGCTACTTTAGTGCTTACATATTTTGACAAATTATGTTTTTACATATTTCAGTTTAATTCCAACTATGTTATAATACCCTTTAAGACTCCTTCTTTGGCCCGTGGAGTATTGAGAAGCACGTTGGGAATTTCCAAGTGTCTGATAAATTTCTTATTATCTTTCTGTTACTTATTTCCAGTATAATTTTATTATATTAAGGTAACTAAGTTTGCATGGTTTCAGTGATTATATTTGCTAAGATTTGCCTTATGACCCAGGATATGGGCCATCTTAACGATTGTCCACGCGTGTTAGAAAGGAACACAAATACCAGTTGGGCTCCACTGATTCGTGTCTGTTTGCCTCTCCTGTGTCTCCGCTGGCTCTCTGTGTATCGGTTCTGCTCTCCAACAAGAGAAGAGCGTGGACGTCTTCTGCTCCATTTGGGAATCGATCGCTTGTCCTGCAGCCCTGGGAGGGTTTGCCTCACCCACTCTGAAGCTCTGCGGCTCCGTGCAAGCACGTTTAGGGTGGTGACACCTTTGGAATTGGCACTTTTAACCCTGGGTAGCATCTTTCTCAGTCCCTCATAGTTTTCTTTGCTCCAAAGTCTACTTTGATGTTAAACTAACCACTCCATCTTTCTTATTATTAGTATTTTTAATCTCTGTTCCCATTGATTTATTGACTTTCTCATGTAATTATATTTGAAATGAATTTCTTATAGACAATACATAGTTAAGGAATACTTTAAATCTATTTTGACAATGCCTGTCTTTTAACTTATGGGTTTACACCTTTTATATTTAATGTAATTATTGCTATATTTGGACTTAGGACTGACATATTATTTTTTTGTCGTTGTTCTATTTTCCTTTCTCTGACTTCTCTTATCTTCCTTTGGGTTATTTAAACTCAGATGTATCCTCATCAGCTTACGCTTACTTTCTAGATATTTCAGTATCATTTTTACTTTGACATCTATATTATAATGTCCTTCAAGTCCAGGATAAATTGCGTTCTGCTGTACTATGTTTGTTCTTTCTCCTCGGTCACTGTTGGGCTGGGACAGTGTGTTCCATGTGGTGGCTGCTTGGTAACTTTCCACTGCAGTGAATCAGCGGATACTGAGTGATTTGAATTCATGTTTGATATATGTGATATTTCATGCTCAGAGTGTCTTTTCCCTCTCTGAGAGGGGCTGGAGTATTTTCCTTTCCTTCAGGTACACGGGTTACCTTTAAAATCTGCTGGCGTGTATTTTGGATTTACATTTAATGACATCTGTGGATATATAGATGGAGAAGATACTGTTTCATTTATGTCTAAAAAAAGTGTCTTCATGAAAAGTGCTAGAAATTAGTCTTCTCTCCATGTGTCACATACAGCGCCAACTCATGACAGGTTTTAGTGATGTCATACTAAGTCCTCCCAGGTCAGTCAGACTTGTCTATCAATTACTTGATGGAAAATATTAACACATTGAAAGAAAGGCATTAGTCACAGAGGGCTGGCGTAAAGAGGAAGTTTAGGAATGGAAGAATCCCAGACGAGGACACTGGCGGCATTCGTCAGAGTACAGTCCAGCGGGTACACAGACTTTCCTTATCCGCTTCTTATTGGCTAGACCGCCCATCCCTGGAGACAGGTGGTTCGGACAGGTGCCTGAGGCTGATTCCACTAAATGCTTCGTTTGCTCACCTCTGCTTGTTCTAGCTTTGGTACCACCAAGAATACTTCTTACAAGCAATTTCTCTGAGTTATGTAAACAAGAACTAGAGGATAACAATGGAAAATTAAACACATGCATCTACTCTGGCCTCCTTCTGAAACTCTATTGAATTATCAGGAAAGGGATTTTTCAAAAAGCATAAACCTAAAAGCAAAGTGAAGTGAAGTGAAGAAATAACAGCAACAGAACTTTGAAGGTGGAAAGTCTGTGGATGAGTAATCGATGAGCAGATCTGAGGAAGCAGAATCTTCTAGAGGCCGTAAGAAACGGAGAGAGGCAACCAGAGTTACTTTTTTCCTTTTCTGTTCTCACCCAAGGGCATTTATCGTTGCTTTGAGAGAGACAGAGAGAGGGAGAGGGAGAGAGAGAGATTGGTTGCTTCTTGTATACACCTCAACCAAGGTTCGAACCCACAACCTGGGTTTGTACCCTGACTGGGAATCCAACCTGTAAACTTTCGATCGATGGGATGGTACTCCAACCAGCTGAACCACACTGGCCAGGGCCAGATTCACTTTTACAAACCCTCAAACAGCTCAAGAATTGGCTACAGCTGGCATGCCTTGAACCAGGGGTAAAGAGGGGTTCTGGTATCAAGAGGACTGGTTAAAGCTTCCTTATAAGTATTTAGACCATCAGATCCTCTTTCCTACTCTGTCCAGTGCTGCGCCCCTGCAGAAGACCAGCAGGCTGCTCCCTGCGGAGGGGGGGGGCGGTAGAACAAGTTTTCGGGTTTGGGAAGCCGCAGCAAAAGGGATGGTGTGGGTGCGTGTGAAAATGGGTTTGCTTCCCCACGTGGCTCCAGTGCACTGACACCTGTGACTTTATCTTTCAAGCAAGAAGCCAGAAAGCCTTTTCTGAAGATCTGACCCGTTCAGGGAGAATGATATAAATGTACAGAATCAGAGTTTCCCAATGAACCGTGCCAGCCAGATTATCCTAGCATGACAGGGCCTGCCAACCAAGGTCTTCACCCCTCGGTGCTTGTGGACTCCCAGTCTTAAAGGTTACCAGGGGTCTGAGGAAAACCTCCGAGGGAAAAATAGACACCAGAATAAAGAAATAGAGCAAGGCCACTTGATGGGACAGAGACTACGCAGAGAGCACAAAGGTAAAATTAAAGCCATCCGTAATGTCTTTAGAGCAAGAAGAGACTATGCTGCAGCCCTAAAACAAGACATGGTATTTAAAAAAGGAACATTTGGAGGACAAGATTGTTTAGAAGTAGAAAGTGCAACGGCAAAAAATGAAAACTTAACAGAAGGGCTGGGAAATAAGGTTGAGGAATTCTCAGAGAAAGTGGAGCCGAAGACGAGAGAGATGGAAAACAGGAGGGGGGGGAAAGTTGGACAATGAGAGGGCCCTTTGCTGGAAGACCAATATCTGAGTAACAGGTCCAGAAAGAATAGACAGAGGAGGTAGAAGGGATAAAAACATTAAAGAAAAAACTTGAGGATTGTCCCATAGTTGGACCTCTATTTTTTCAGATTTGAAGAGCCAACAAAAGCTTAACGAATGAATGGCAATGCACCCACACCGTGGTACACACACCATCAAGACATTCTGCAGTAGAAGGACTAGCAGAAGAGCCTCCATGGTCCCAGGCAGGGTCACATGCAAAGGATAAGCAGCCAGAATTATACTGACTTCTCAACAGCAGCACCAGAAGCTAAGATGACTCAAATTTTGGTGCAGAATGATCTGTACCCTGGAATACTATATTCATTCAAACAATCAATTATGGGTATGAATGAATAGAGACATTTTCATACATAAAATGTCAGAATGTATTTACTTCCATTTCTTGGTACCCTTTCTTGGGAAGCTGTTGGAAGCCATGCTCCACCAAGATGAGGTTCTGAAAGGAAGAGAAGGGAGTGGCTTCAGGAAACAGTGTTCACGCACAGCAGATAGGCCTGGGGGATCCCGGGACAGTGGTGGAGTAAGAGCCCAGCATACACCAAGGATAAGCAACCCCCCTCTGGAGTCGCTCAGGAAGCTCTGGGGGAGATTTCTCTAAGAAAATGAACCTGGTAGAGTACTTGACAGGTCCAAATACATTCATGGGCTGATATAGTATCTCCATAGGGGTGATAATAACAGACACTCAGTGGCTACACCAACCGAAGTTACTGTGTGTGTGTGTGTGTGTGTGTGTCTCCACACTGGGGGCTGTGGGGACTGGCCAGGCATGTGTGTGTGTGGTAGGCTTCAGGGGATGGAACTCATAAGTCAGGAGCCTGGCTTCGCACTCTGCACAGAGACCTTCCTTGATGGCTCCATCTGACTTTGGACCTTCCCAGTATGACACCCTACCCTTTGGCTTCAGAAGGACTTACCACTATTTATAACGCCTCCCTTGATGGTGGCCCTGATTTTCATGTCCGTCTTGCCCACTGTTGTGTCAGCCCTGTGCGAGGGGCACTCCCAGGTGTCTTCTCCAGGGAGAAGTAGCTGGTGTCCCTAGCCCCCAGCTACTTGCCTTCTTTTTGGGGGTTTGTCATTTCCTCTTCATTTTATTTGTGATATCTTTTGATCTTCAGACATATTTTAATCTTTAGTCAGGCTTATGATTTTTTTCCTTTATAGTTTCTTCCTTTATTTTTATGCTTAGAAGGGCCTTTTGTACATGAGAACAGATAAATATTCACTTAAATTTTCTTCTAGCTGTGTTATTTTTTTAAATGAAAAATGTAGTGCTTTTTTCCATTTGGAGTTTATATTGGTTCAGAGTGGGAAGAGTACAATGTAAAGCAACTGTATTTTTACAGTTAATAAATTACTCTACCTCCATTTGTGAAATAAATCCATCATCTCCTTGCTGGTTAGAAATTCCGCCTTCACTGGACACTGACTTCCCACGCACATTAAGTTCTGTTTCCGGGCTTGCTAGTGGCGATGTGTTTATTTCAGTGCCGGTAGTGTGTAGACCAAAGAACTTCTAACTGCAGTGATACTGTGTATGTAGCGCATTGTCATAATAGAAACAGTGACAAGAGTGTTCCAGTCTTCAGTCCTCTTTCTTTGTCCTTGCAAAGTCCTCAGCAGCCACCATGCCATGCTCCACCCCTGTCACCAGGCTGGTGAGCCAGAGCCCGCCCGCGACGGAAACACTTTCCCTGCGTGGGCTTCGGGCCTGCGCTGCGCCCCGAATGCTGCTCGCCTCTCAAGCCCTGTGGCAGGTCTCACGTTCAGTGCTTGGAGCAGGGGTGGGTGAAGTGGGCTGGGTACAAGATGCCACGGAGAAGTGGGCTCTCTGGAGAATGTGCCCGTTCAGAGATATTCAGAGGGTTTCCGATCAAGGCGTGGTGTGCACTGGACGTGGCAGGACACGGGTACTGGACTTCGATGTGGGGAACAGCCATGTGGCACCAGAAAGTTTATTTACAGGGCGTTTCTACAAGTCACTTCCAGGTAGATATTAACCGATACGCCCACTTAGAGGGCACACACAATGTCTCCAAAGAAGCAGAACAATGTGCAATAGGCTTTAGAGCCAACGCTTCCGATAAGGGAGCCAGAGCTCTGACCTGATCCCAGACCCTGTTCTCTCCCCTCTGCACCACGTGACAGTGCCGCCCACTGTGAGTGTGCGTGACAGGTGAGAGTCTTTCATGAGAGAAGAATGAGCTATTTTTTGGTATTGAATCTAAAAATACCAGAATCTAAGTGACCTACCAAGCCTGCCTCTGGCTGAATTCCGAATATCAGGGCACAGAGCAGGGAGAGGCGGCACCAGGCAGGCAGGACTGCTGCTGACAGGCACGCCCTGTGCGCATCTGTCTGAAGCATCTGGAGTCGGCCTGGCCAGAGAGGCTGTGGGCTACACAGTCCAAATGCTTCTCACCCACATCGTCGCAGCCATTCAGGCAACTCCCAGAGAGAGCTGGATGGGGAGGCTGCAGAGACCTTCACATGACCAGATTTTCTCTTCTCTCACTCCCCGCCCTTTCCTGTCCTGATCCTCAAGCACCCTAAGGGTGGACCACTACTACCCGTCAGCTACTCAGAGTGGGAGGAAGACTCTTCTATTTGCAACTCCAAGGTCCAGCAGTTACAAGTCTTTCTGAGCAACTTGCTCGAGGTGGTGGGGAAGGCTATAAAAAGACTGTTCTTTCCCAAGCCCGCTCTCAGCCTCTGGCCCGGCACTGTCCCGGGCCCCGTCATTCAGGCTGGCACAGAGGCTCCCAGCACAGAGAGCTCCTCCACTCCATTTGAAAGGAGAGGTTAAGGGCAGCTGGAGAATAAGAAATTCTTTGGTAGAGACCCCCTGCCTTTGTCTGGATTTGGGAGCCAGGGCCCTAATGAGCTTGGGTCTGGAGGGAGACCATCCCATTTTGCTGGGCAGTCACTGCCTGTGCACTTGTCTGAGTTGATGACTTGGTGAGGACATTGGGGACAATGTAATCAAAGTTCCCTTCCAGTTAAAGAAAAGAACAGCGCCTTGGAGTCAGCCCAGGGGGATGATGCCTCAGGGCCTTCCTTGGACTCAGCAGGAGTTTCCTGACCCTGAACGAGTGCCTATCCTGAAGCCTCTAGTCTCTGACCTGTGAATTACAGGTGCTCCCGACCCGGACATTTACAGCAGCGGCAGGACAGCTGCATCCACGCAAAGGACATTCCACCTGCGTGGGCTGAACTGTCTGAACCGGGAGGGATGGGCGGCCGTAGACTGAAGAGCCTTAAACCGCCGCAATGGTGTACAGCTGTAAGCAGTCTGCAGCTAGAGAACAGATCTGACAAGAGAGAGAAGAGCTTTTTTTAAAAAATTGTGGTAAAATTTATATAACACAGAATTTACTGTCTTAACCATTTTTAAGTGTACAGTTCAGTAGTACTAAGTATATTCACATTGTTGTGCAGCCATCTCTACAGCTCTCCATCTCGCAAAACCCAGACTCTGTCCCCGTTAACACTAACTCCCCACTCCCCTCCCCCAGCCCTGGTGCCCACCCTTCTACTCTCTGTCCCATGAATTTGACGCCTTTGGGGGTCTTATGTCAGTGGGATCATAGAGTGTTTGACCCTTTGTGACCGGCCCATGTCACTGAGCATAACGTCTTCAAGGCCCACCCACGTCAAAGCAGGTGCCAGAGTCTCCTCCCCTTTTAAGTCTGTTTTTGTAGTCATCTGCTTGTGTACTTGGGGTGCTTCACCTTTTGGCTGTTGTGAACAGGGCTGCTATGAACATCGAGTGCAAATACCTTTTCAAGACCCCACTTTCAATTATTTTGGGAATATACCCAGAAGTTGAATTGCTAGATTATATGGTAATTCTGTTTTTAATTTTTTGAGGAACCTTCATACTGTTTTCCACATTGGCTATATCATTTTACATCCTCACCAACAGTGCCCGAGGGTTCCACTTCTCCATATTCCCTTCCTTCCTTCCTTCCTTCCTTCCTTCCTTCCTTCCTTCCCTGCTGATGTATTCCCTCCCATGTGTATTTTTTCCTGAAATGTCTCTTTCTGACCTCTCCCATTTTTCGTTCTAAATGCTTTGAAATGCCTGTCAGTCTTAACAAATCCCTGCCACTCATTTACTATATTCAGTCAGTCACATCTGTTTATTGTGTTTCATAAACATCCCTCAAATCGGCCTACATGACTTCACCCTCACTGCTTCTGTCCCAGCTCAGCCTCCATAGTTTCTCTGGCAGTCGATGCATCAGCTCCTAACTGGACACTTCACTTTGACCTTGGCCCTTCCCCACCCATTCTCCACACAGTGAGGAGAGTNTCCTTCCTTCCTTCCTTCCTTCCTTCCTTCCTTCCTTCCCTGCTGATGTATTCCCTCCCATGTGTATTTTTTCCTGAAATGTCTCTTTCTGACCTCTCCCATTTTTCGTTCTAAATGCTTTGAAATGCCTGTCAGTCTTAACAAATCCCTGCCACTCATTTACTATATTCAGTCAGTCACATCTGTTTATTGTGTTTCATAAACATCCCTCAAATCGGCCTACATGACTTCACCCTCACTGCCTCTGTCCCAGCTCAGCCTCCATAGTTTCTCTGGCAGTCGATGCATCAGCTCCTAACTGGGCACTTCACTTTGACCTTGGCCCTTCCCCACTCGTTCTCCACACAGCGAGGAGAGTGAGCATTTCTGAGTGTAAATCTGTGCACGGCAAAATCCTACCTAAAACCCTGTCAGGGCTTCTTGTCACCCTTGAGGTGGAAGTCCACACTCCCTAACCAGCACCCAGAGAACCTGCTGCCTCCTCTAACTTCCTCTCTCTCTGCTCTCCACCTTCAGACGCACCCTCCTGCAATGGCGACCACTCCCATGGTTTAGGAATCACTCCGGTACTCTTCCATCTCCCAGCCTCTACACATGCTGCTCCCTCTCCCTCAGCTGCCCTTTGCCTGTCTAACTTCTCGTCCTTCAGAACTCCACTTAAAACCACCGCCTCCAGGAACCTTCTAGGGCCCCTGGAGACCAGGACGAACAGGTTTCCTTGCTGGATATCACCCTGTCGCCCCCCCATTGTAAAGTCACATTCCATGAGTCTTGTCGGTTGGCCTGCCTGTTTTAATGTGTGCACACTCCTTTCTCTTGCGCCCCTTTTATCCCTAGAGCCCAGCGCAATATCAGCACAGATCCCGGGTAGGGGCTTGTCGAGTGAGTAAAAGTGCTTCTAGTGGACATTTATTGAGGGCTCATTAATTACTAGATGAGTAATGTATAGCCTTCACCTCATTCAATCCTCACCAACGACTCTTTGGGTGGTTCCGCTCAGTCTAACAGCAGAGAGGAAGGAAGGCTGGAGAGATTGCTCAGCGGGGGCGGAGTGCCCACCTCGGCCTCCGCCCAGCCACTGTGTGGGGGCGGGGCTCCACCTCGGAGCGGGTCTGTCTGGGTCCTTTGTATCTGAAGATCATCGCATCTCTGTCCTGTCTCTTCCTTGCAAATATTTCCCCCAGGTTTTGATGCTTCCTAATTTCCTATTTGATCGTCTTGAAGTTTGGAATCTTTTAATTGTTAAATAGTAAAACCGGTCACTCTTTTCTGTGATAATGTATTCCATGGATCATGCTTTAAGATTTTTTATCCTTTCGAAGTTCAGTTGGTCACCTGTAATGTTAGTCTATATTTTAATTGTCTCATTCTTTTAAATTTAACTATTTAAGCCTTTGCTTTCATATTTCTTTTTTTATTGTTGACACTATCGCAGATGTCCCCATATCCCCCCACTTTACCCCCCTCCCCCCGTCCTCACAGACCCTTCCCTCTGGCCTTCACCACGCTGTGGTCTGTGTCTATGAGTTATGCACATGTGGTCCCTGGCTAATCCCTGCACCTTCTTTCATCCGGACCCCGGCTCCTCTTTAGAAGCTGTCAGTCTGTTCCATGTATCCACGCCTCTGTTTATATTTTGCTCATCAGTTGGGAGATCATACGGTATTTTTCTTTCCCTGACTGGCTTATTTTACTTAGCATAATGCTCTCCAGGTCCATCCATGCTGTCGCAAAAGGTAAGCTTTCCTTTTTGGGTGTGTCCAAGTAGTATTCCATTGTGTAGATGGACCACAGCTTCTCTAGCCACTCATCCACTGGTGGGCACTGGGGCTGTTTCCAGAGCTTGGCTATTGTACATAATGCTGTAATGTAGGGGTGTATATGCTCTTTTGAATTAGTGTTTCAGGATTCCTAGGATATATCACCAGCAGGGGTCAAAAGGCAGTTTCTTTTTTAATTTCTTGAGGAGACTCTGTACTGTTTTCCACAGAGGCTGCACCAGCCTGCATTCCCACCAACAGGGCACTAGGGTCCCCTCTTCTCCACGTCCTCACCCGCACTTGTTGTTTGTTGATTTATTGATGATAGCCATTCAGACAGCTATGAGGTGGTATTTCATTCTGGTTTTAATTGGCATTGCTCTGATTATTAGTGACATTGAGCATTTTTTCATATGTCTGTTGGCCATCTGTATGTCGTCTTTGAAGAAGTGTCTTTTCAAATCCTTGGTCCATTTTTTAATTGGATTGTTTGTCTTCCTGGTGTTGAGTTGTATAAGTTGTTTATGTATTTTGGAGATTAACCCCTTGTCAGATGTATCGTTGGTGATTATGTTCTCCCGTACTGTGGGTCCCCTTTTCATCTTGTTGATGGTTTCTTTTGCTGTGTAGAAGATTTGAGTTTGATGTAATCCCATTTGTTTAATTTTTCTTTTATTTCTCTTGCCTGAGGAGACATATTGGCAAAGATATTGTTATGAGAAATGTCTGAAGTTTTACGGCCTATGTTTTCTTCTAGGATTTTTTTATGGTTTCACGACTTACACTGAAGTCTTTTATCCATTTTGAGTTTATTCTTGTGTATGGTATAAGAATACCATACACCTGGTCAGCCTGGTGCTGGCACAAGAACAGGCACGTAGATCAGGGAGAAAGCAGAGAGCTCGGAAGCCCACTCACGCCTGCGCAGTCAGTTAGTGCTTGACTAAGGAGGGATGAGCATTCAATGGGGGAGAGACAGTCTCTCCAATAAATGGTCCTGGGAAAACTGGGCAGGTACATGCAAAAACGTGAAATTAGACCACCAAGTCTTTAAGCCCTTTAAAATTTACGTAAACTTTGTTGGGTGTTTTCCTAAATCCATTTATTGAATAGTGCTTCTTATTAGGCAGTGATACAGACTATATATTTATAGTCTGTTTGGGGGAATTTTACTGATTGGTATGTCAAGTCAACTGTTGCACTATTATTACCATTGTATTTTATCATTTATTTTCTGTTTAGCAGGGTGAGTCCTGTCTTTTGTGCACACCCCCTCAATACATTTTCTCTTCCACATTACCTTGGCCGATCTCACATATTGTTTTAATAGGATCTTTAAAATATTTCTTATCTCTACAATGTTTATTGGCATAGTTTAAAACATATGAAAATACTACATGTTTATTATATACAAATTAGGATACATAGAAAATTCAAATAAATGAAATACAGAAATATTTTATTTTCTTACAGTTTTTATTCTTTGTGAATACAGATAGGTATCACAGTCGGGACCCTGCCACAGTGCACCTCGGGGCTCTGCTTTGCCCCCCAAGTTACCGTGTAAGCATTTTCACATCTGATTAGATTTTGGAATTATGAGTTTTAATCTTGTGTAATTTTCATGGATATAAAAGCCTGAGAATCTTTTTAGTGATTCCTCTATTGTTGGACATTTGGGTTATTGTTAATATTTTGTTTCCTTTAAACAGTCTGGTAATGAAAATCTGTGCAAATACAATTTTCTTCACATTTGATCATTTCCTTAGGGTATATTTCTAGATCTGGGTCAAAAGGAGTGCACATTTTTAAGGCTTTCAATTGCTTTTTAAAAAGGTTGCACCAATTTAAATTCCCATCAGCAATGTATGGAAATGTCTGTTTCCACCATATTCTTGCCAACACTTGGTTACTATTATTTCATTGAGACTTTTATTGAGGTTATGTTAAACCTATAAATCAATTCATAAAAAATTGCCTCCTTTATAATATTGATTCTTCTCTTCAAGGGAAATGGTGTGCCTCCATTTGATTGCATCTTTATTTTATATCTCCCAGTGAAGTTTTGTTGTTTTCTTCATATAAATCCTGCACATTTATTACTGGGATTGGTTCTGGGTGTATCATAGTATTTGTTGTCGTTGTTGGTTTTTGTTTTGTTATGTGACAGCCACTTCAAATTTTCTCTTCCTTCCCAAAGTGTGTTTTTGAAGCACTTGAGCCTCCAGATGCTCTGTGAAAAACAAAGGGTTCTGAGTTCACGCTTGCTCGGGATGGCCTGTTACCTTCGCTCAGAAATGCTCATGCCATATCTGTGCAAGCTTGAGGAGTCCTATTGTACAGGAGCCAGCTGAACAGTGTTTATTGCTCCACCCAGCACATCTCAAGCTTGTTTGATCATGGGATATTTTTTATGTAAACATGAACATTTTTAATGTACAATCTACTAGTAGGCAGTGGAGCTGATATTTGACCTGACAAATGGCCCCAGTTCTTCACTCCTCCCTGTAACTATGCCCTTGGCCCTGTAACTCTTGGGTGTCCATCCACCCGACTCTGAACTACACCATATGGTTTGGCCAATGGGATGTTAGCAAACGTAAGCCCATACGTTTTCAAAGTAGGATTGATCACAGTAGCATCTTCCATAGCCATAAAAATACCTACCTGGGGTATCCTGTTGGAAGATGAGACAGGTGGAGCAGAGCTGAGCTACACCAGCCACCCCAGTTGAAACCATGCTGAATAACTCAAAAACATAGTCAGTTCTTTTTACGAAAGTGAGCCCTGCCAGGACCAGAAGAACGCCTCAGCTGGATGTCAGGTCTATGAGCTAAATAACTTCCGGTTGTTTTGTAGCAGTGAGTTTTGGGATGGCTTGTTACATAGCATTATTGTGGCCACGGATAACTGATACACCCCCCCCCCCCGCCGCCCTTGGGCGATCAGCTTAAGCTTGACAGGCTTTATTTATAGTAAGAAAATTCCTTTTCATTTCTATTTTTATAAATACTTTTCACCAAAAATGTTATTGAATAACATTTGGGCAGCCATTGAGAGTATTTTAAGCTTTTCCAGTTGAACCTACTGATGTGATATTTCATACGAATAGACTTCCTGTTAATAACCTGTCCTGACCTCCCTACACAAATCACGCTCAGTAACAGTTGATTGTTATTTTAATTTGTTATGTGGTGCCATGTGCTACTGTTCTCCGTAGGGATTTAGTGTTTATAAGTAAAATTAGTTTGTAGTTTCCTAATTTTGTCTTTTTCATTTTTGGTATAAAACATAAGTCAGCTTCACAAAATGACTCAGTTAGCTCTTAGTCTCTGCCTGTTCTCTGGACCAATTTTTATAACATGAAAATTATTTGTTCCTTGAAAGACCACTAGATTCCACTGCTAAAGCCATCTGGTCATGGATCCTTTTTGATAGTTTACTTATTCAATCGTTTTGTTTAATTTTTAAGTTTTCCCTCTGCTCTTTGGTTTTCAAGTTTCCCACTTACTTCTGTGTATGTGTTTGGGAACTCAAATTGCTTTTGTGGTGGCCGATAATGTATATCCTGTGCTTCGTGGGTGTATCTGCAAGCTGCCCTTCCATCAGTTCGGACAATACTGGTGCGAGGCGCTAACTGAATAAGCGCACACCCGGCCGTCTGTTTAGTGACTACAACTTGGTGCCAGACCTCACGTGAGCTGACGGCACAGTTGCTCACACGTGTGGCCCCATGTCCTCTCACTCGGTGGGGGTGGGGTCGTGGGGAGCCAGTCTGACCACAGTTGGAAAGGGAGCTCAGGGCGGGGGGAGCAACCTGGAAAAAGTCCTCTGGATTCGTACAGGTTGGGCTTTTTAATACCTTTCCATGATTTATGTCTGTGATGTAAGAAAACACTTGAGAGTGGAACTGTTTTAAAAATCTTGGAACTCAGTTGTCCTAGTAATTGTCCCAAGGTATGGCTGCCATGGGACTGAGGTGTAATGGGAAATGAGTGGGAATATCTTGCTGACCTCGCCATTTCCCCAGTGGCCTCAAGAGAAACAGAGGCAGGAGAGTCGCTTGCTCTCTGTGAAGCGTGACCAACCTTATGCTTGGGCTGTGTAGCTCTGCTACGGGCTCAGTTCTCAGGTTTTCAACACCTTGCTCTGCTAGAAACAAGAGTAAGGATGATGCAGCGCCCCCGCTCGCCACACCCAGGCACTGCCGAGAAACACTAGCGTCATCCGTTTCACAGACTGGGGAGGGAGGCACCGAGAGGCTCCGGGGCATGCCCAGGCAGTGGGTCCCCATGCTCTGTGCTGTCATCCCTGGGCAGTGTCATCTCTTATTCTTCCTCGTTTGCCTTTCTTGCCACCTGTCACCAGCATGCCTGGCTCAGTGTTGGGCTTTAGTAAGGGTTGGACATTATAGGTGAGGACAGAAGAGGTGGAAAGAGAGAGAAGAAGTAAAAGAGAAAAAGGTAATGGGGTGTCACAGAGGGAATTCATGGATTCTGACTGGAGACTGTGACCCCAGCTATTAAAACTAAAAATAATAAAATATTTTTCCCATAGGGTCCTTGTGAGGTTTTTCTGGGCAAAGGGCCTGATACATAATTAGCACTCAGTAAGGACTAGTGAGTCATAATAATGGTAATGATGGTTATGAAGGATGACGACCATAAAACCAAGCTCTGCTACCAAGTGGCTCTGGGACCCTCCTCAAGTCACTTTGCTTCCCTGGGCCTCAGTTTCCTCATTTGTTAGATGGAGGATGACCTTGTGGCTGTGTGACCATGTGGTCTGTGAGCCACAGTGCAGGTGGAGCAGGAGACAGAGTCGGGGGCAGACGGCAGAGGTCACTGTGGAGCAGGCCATGCTCAGGGGCTGGAGGAGTCTGCCTGCTCCTGCCGTGAAGGTCGCGGTCTGCCCCTGGCTCGCTGCCCTCCCCTCCAGCATCTCACAGATGGAGGACTGAGTGAGGGCCAGGGGGACATTGCTCAGTCCATTCACCATCCATCAGGTCTGGGGTGACAGACTAAGCATTGAGCAAAGGCAAACAGTTTCTCCCCAGGTCAAATGTCAGTTTTACATAAACCATGATATTCTTGTTTATGTGTGTACGTCTCAAATAGTGTATGAAACACACCTGTATTTTTTGCACTATGAGACATACTTCCCCCCCCAAAATTTGGGAGGAAAATGGGGGTGCCTCTTATAGTCTGAACGTAGCTTGCCTGGCTCGCTGTAGGGGGAGCAGTAGTAGAGCAGGGTCCCAGGTTATTAAATATTTTACCACATTTTTGCTTCAAAACTTTTTTTTTTCTATTTTCCTCTTCTAAAACCTAGGTGGGTCTTATAGTCCTAAAAACACGGCAGGTATACTAAACAATTGTTTGTTATTGGAACTCAGTTCTCTGGGTTGCCCTGCGTGGTCCGGGGTTCAGGTGCCTCAATGCGAAGCCACCAGACCAAACTGTTTCCTTAAGTCGCGGGTCTGCATTCTAGACTCTGCCTTCCCTGCTGCTTCTTGCTTCTTTGAGAGAAAAAGATGTAGCAACTAACTGGGGAAATTTGTTTGCCGTAAATTACCAAGTGATGAGCTGCTCCAGATTCAATAAGGAAATTATTATATCCTGAGTAAAGAACAATCGATTATTCCAAACAAACACACCAGGCTGTGGTTTAACGGAAATCTGTGTCTATAACCTGCTGTAGTTGTTAAGTCAGAAGTAAATATGTTCTTAATAACCAACTGCTATTTATTTAATGTACGATAACTTGCCTGCGAAGCTTAAATGAAATGCACAGTTAATTAAAACTATCTCTGCGTCAAGTCCTCCAGGGAAAACGCGTCACCCAAGCTCTGACTTGAGGTTATTTTACACCTTCCTGTCCCACTGGCGCCCAGTCGGTAGATTTTAATGCGGTCTGTTGGGAAGTCCACAGTATTTTTGCTGGGCAACTCTCATCCTGCTCAGACATACAGAAACTCTGCACATTTACCCAGAGTTGGGAAATCTTTAGCCAGGCCCTGAGCTGAGGCTGCATGGTTGGTGCCCCAAAGCCCGCTCCGGCCCCTGGAAGGTGGGGGGCTGCTTCTGAACCTGCCCACCAATTCGCTGTTCGAAATGAGCTGTGTGCATTTTGCCTCTCTGAGTGTGAGTTTTCCAATCTGCGGAACCAGTGAGACCACTCACAGTTTTGGTGACAGGTCAGAAAAAAGGTTGGACAGGATTTGGAAGTGGGGGCTCACCTTGACCTGTTCGGTGGGTCTCCAAGGATACCAGGCTCTGCTATGGGAACCCCCATCTGTGAGAAGCTCCTCTGCTTCCCGCAGGCTCACTTCTTTGTTGTTGTTGTTATGCAACAAGGGTTTGATGCCCGCGTGTCTCCTCGCCCTGAGATCTCATGGGGACTGGGACTGGGGAGACAGAGGCCCCCCCTCCCACTGTGTCTCTTGCATAAGTGTAATAAGCTCAAATGTGTAAGCTCCATTCTAGCTTTCATTTCGCTCCTCTGAATTTGTTGGCTTTTCTGCACAGTGAGGACAGTGCCTTCCCTCCCTACAAATCGCTGAGCGATTAGAAGTTCAAATGAGAAAATGTATGCTCAACTGCTTTCAAAGTCTAAAGAATTAACATACAAATGCATATTCCCCCCAGTAGTGGTGGTTCAAGACAGTTCTCAGGGGCCTGCTGGGAGCCAGAGCGGGACAGCCTGGGTGTGCCCAGGTGCGGTGGGCCGGCCAGAGGGACGGGCAGCTCAACCTCTGAAATCCCCTGCCAGTGAGAGCTGGCCAGATACTTAATAAAGACTGACTGCTAGGTATGGGGATCCTTTGGAGGGTTATCAGCTGGGAGGGGGGAGGGGGAGGATGGGGGGAAAGGTGCAGGGATTAAAAAGCATACCTGGTGGGTACAGAATAGACAGGGGGTGTAAAGTACAGCATAGGGAACGGAGTAGCCAAAGCACTTACATGCATGACCCGTGGCCATGAACTAAGGAGAGGATGCTGGAGGGAAGGGGGCACAGGGTGGAGGAGACAAGGGGGGGAACATGGGACAGCAGTAATAGCATAATCAATAAAATACACTTTAAAAAAAAGCCTGCTGAGTGGGATGTGAAAAGGAGAGATACTTCCAAGACACGGTCTCACCTGATTTGTGTGCGTCCCTGGGAGGGAGGCACAGCAGCTCTCCTCTTCCCCATTTTGCTGCTAAGGAGACTGAACTCCGGGAGGGAAAGTGGCTTGGCCCGGGGTCAGTCACGCAACTGGCGAAACCAGGACCGGGGTGCCCATCTTTCCTTTACACCATGGTTACGGTCAAGATAACAGTGCGTTCCCCATCCAGCCCAGAGCCAAGAGCCTGGCTGCCCCCAGACCTTGGGGAGTGTGTGCACTGGCGCGGCTGGAGCTTCTCAATTAAAGACAGACTTGTTCCATGGTGCAGAGCTTAGCAAGTGAGCCCGGCTGCATTTCAGCCCCATCGGCCCTCTGCTGGACATGCTTATGCAGAACAGAATGGAAACAGGAGGGTGTGGAGGTGGGTCCCAAGCCCTGGGGCGGGAGGGTGGGCGGTGGGGGCGCTGAGGGAGGTCACTGGGGCCACTGACCTTCTGGGGACAACCTCAGGCTTCCTTGCTTCCCTGATGCTGTGGTTGTCTCTCTGGGGCGCTCTCAGAGGGTACCATAAAAAGTGAATAACCAATTGCAGTGGGGAGCCATATGCCAGCTATAATTACTCGGGTGTGTAGATATTAAGGGCCACTGTAATTATAATTCCAAGGTAAAGGGGGGGGGATAGGGGAGCATACTCAGCAAGGTTTTTTGCTATTGTTGCCTTTCCCCTCCTTGTCTCTCAAATTTCCTACATGAATCAGATAGACAAGCTCTGCTGGTTCCTGGGATGCAGCTTCTTTGACACCCCTTTTTACAACAGTGGGTGTTCTGAGGTGGGACCCGGGCCAGCTGGGGGGCTTCTGGGGCTGCCGAGTGTGTGCTGAGGTCCTCGGGGTTTAGCCTTTGCCGTTTTAGCTCTCTTCCCCAGGGCTGGCAGCGCCACTACGGAATAGTGGGGCCTCTGTCGCCTGTGCCGCCTGGCCCTCAGAGTCGCTGCCTCGGAAGGAAAGAGGGGCATGAGGATGGTTTCCCAGGGCTGCTGTCTCTCTGAGCGTGTCGTGTTTCTCAGAACCAGGGCCGCGCCCAGGAAATGCAGGGTCCGGGCCCGGAGGATCCCCTGCCCCAAGGGACAGAAATAAAATAAAAATTAAACGGAGACTTCCATTTCTAGTCCCACTGGCTGCTGTCACTCGAGAGCTTGGTTGCTGCGTGGGGCTGGTGGCTGTTGTGTTGGAGACCGGAGGCATGGAGCAGGTCCATCATCGAGAAAGTTCCATTCCACAGTGCTAAGTGGGGTCCCAGGGGCAAGCTGGCTGTTGTGGGCTTCCTGGGAACGGGGTGGAAGGGATGGGGGAGGTTTGTGGTCCGGCCAGTCCTGGATGACTGTCTTGAGCTGCCATTTAAAGTTCGGTGACGCTGGGCACCCCACCTGCCTTTCCCACACCTCTGTAAAATGGAAATTATACTACCATTTGGGAGAGTATTTTGAGTATTAAGTGACTTAAATATCAATATAGTCTGTATTCAAATACAGACACCAAGGCGAGGTTGGTGGGGCCACTGTATTATCACCCTTTTTGTCAGCTCCTGCCCCAGGGCGGGTCCCGCTGAATCAACCTGGGAAGAGGGGTGTGTGGGGAGGACGCCCCCAGGCCCTCACTGGCTCCGCCACCTTGACGTTTCAGAAACTAACAAAAGTGCTTGACTGAGTTCTTTGCTGTTCATGTTCACGAAGGGACCTGTGGCTTGCCCACTTCTCGCCCCTCTTCCCTCCCCACTGCCACCCCCCACCTCCTCTCATGCTACTGGGGTTGCCAGATTTAGGAAATAAAAACACAGGATTCCCAGCTTAATTTGAATTTCAGATAAGCAGTGAATACTATGTGTAGCAAAAACACGTCTCACGCAATATTTAAGACATACCAAAAATTATTTGTTGTCTCCACACTTCTAGCTTAACTGGTGTCTCTCTGTATTTTACCCCCACCCTCATCTTCTCCCAGGTAGCCTGGCTGGCGGGGGGCAGCCCCGGAGGGCCTCCGTGTGCGCGAGACCTGGGGAGCAGACAGTGGGCATCCCCTTGCTCTGCGAGAGTGGCTGGGGTGGGTCTGTTCACGTGACCAGGGTCAGGGTGTGTAGAGGAAAGGAGTAGCGCTCGCCAGGCATGACGACTCTGTGTCTGAGTAAGGTGTGCGGTCTCTGTGGGTGTGTCTTCCTGTGTTTCTCCCGGTGACCAGTGTCTCCATGGCTCAGGCTCCAAAAGTGAGCTGAGGGAATTCACTGTTTGACTTGCCAGTTCACTGATGGTTTGCCTGGGATGTTTTCCTCCATGAGGGCACCCAGCTGGCAGGGCCACCACCTCCGAGGGCCCGTGTCAGGGCATGGCGAGGGGGCTCCAGACTTGGCGCCTGCGGGGCCCCTCTCCCCCCTCCCGCTCTGTCTGTGTTCCCCTGGGGTGGTGGGTGGCCCCGCCCACACCCCAATCTGTTCTCCTCTGCTCTCAGGTTCTGCCTCCTGTTTCTGCCTCAGGCTGTGTCTATGGGTGGGGACTGGAGGATGGGCAGTGACAGACAGAACTTTGTTATCAGTGGGACTCCTGCTACTGGAGCTCACTCTTGGTCCAACCATTTCTCTCTCCCTTTCACCAACACCCTCCTCTTCTCTCCACCCAGGTGGACTTCCGTCGAGTTTAGGAATAATGCGGTCCAGCATCCGTCACTCATTCAGGTCCCAGCGGCCCTGCTTTAGTGCTTTTGGGTTCCCTTTGGCCACCTAAATCTTCCAACAGACTGAAAATGAGTCTTTAAGAAATATATAAGACTGACTTTTATTGTCTATGAAATTCAACTGACTATTTAGAGTATGGTTGCTCTCTGCTTGCAACAGTGGAAAGATGGGCTAAATAATAGCTCCACTTTAATGTATGTGCATATTATTTCAATTAATACTCATGGTAGGCCCGCAGATAAGATATCACCAACAGAAACTTTTAACAGTTTCTGTGTATTTTGTTATTTTATTTTATTTATTTATTTATCTTTAGAGGGGAAGGGGAGGAGAGAAGGANCCAACACCCTCCTCTTCTCTCCACCCAGGTGGACTTCCGTCGAGTTTAGGAATAATGCGGTCCAGCATCCGTCACTCATTCAGGTCCCAGCGGCCCTGCTTTAGTGCTTTTGGGTTCCCTTTGGCCACCTAAATCTTCCAACAGACTGAAAATGAGTCTTTAAGAAATATATAAGACTGACTTTTATTGTCTATGAAATTCAACTGACTATTTAGAGTATGGTTGCTCTCTGCTTGGAACAGTGGAAAGATGGGCTAAATAATAGCTCCACTTTAATGTATGTGCATATTATTTCAATTAATACTCATGGTAGGCCCACAGATAAGATACCACCAACAGTTTCTGTGTATTTTGTTATTTTATTTTATTCATTTATTTTAAGATTTTATTTATTTATCTTTAGAGGGGAAGGGGAGGAGAGAAGGAGAGAAATACCAACATATGGTTGCCTCTAGTGTGTCCCCTGCTGGAAACTGGCCTGCAACCCAGGCATGTGCCCTGACTGGGAATTGAACCCTGATCTTTTTGTTCGCAGGCCCACACTCAATCCACTGAGCAAGCAGCCAGGGCTGTTATTTTAAATTATTATCAAATTTTATTGAATTTATTGGGGTGATATTGGTTCACAAAATCATGAAGGTTTCAAGCGTAAAACTCAGCAAAACGTCACCTGCACACTGCATCGTGCGCCCACTGCCCCAAGCAAAGTCTCTTTGCATCCCCATTTCACCCCTTCACCCACCTCCACCTACTCCCCACCCCCCTTCCCTCTGGCTGTCACCACACTGTTGTCTGTGTCTATGACTTGGGCACGTACGGTCTTTGGCCAATCCCTGCACCTTCTTTCATCAAGTCTCCCCAAACCCCTCCCCTCTGACAGCCATCGGTCTGTTCCCCATGTATTGTGCCTCTGTTTCTATTGTGTTCATCATTTTATTTTGCTCATTGGATTCCCCATATGAGTGAGGTCATAGGGTATTTGTCTCTCTCTGACTGGCTTATTTCACTCAGCGTAATAATCTCCAGGTCCATTCATGGTGTCACAAGAGGTGAGATTTCCTTCCTTTTACAGCCAAGTAGTGTTCCATTATGTAAATGGACCACAGCTTCTTATCCACTCACCTGTGGATGGGCACTGGGCTGCTTCCAGATCGTGGCGGTTGCACATAGTGCTGCCATGAGCAGAGAGTGCGCATATTCTTTGTTCCTTTGGGTGAATTCCCAGAAGTGGGGTAATAGGGCAGTTCCATTTCTAATGTTTTGGGGAAACTGCATTTGGCGTCCCACCGTGGCTGCTCCGGTCTGCGTTTCTGCCAACAGTGCACGAGGTTCCTGGTTCTCCACACCCTCGCCAGCACTTGCTGCTTGTTGATTTACCGATGACAGCCCCTCTGACAGGTGTGAGGAGGTATCTCAGAACTGTGGACTGCTCCACGGCACATGCGTGTCATCCTCGCGCAGGGGCCGTGCCGATCTTCTTGGCGTGGCTCTAGTTTTGGTGTGCGTACTGCCAAAGCGAGCCGTAGACCGGAAACGGTTCTCCCCACCTCCCCACCTCCACACCTCCCCGGGGGCCCTCTGCTCCCAGTTCTTCTGCACCTTGCTCCCCAGACACTCGGCCAGCTGGGCCTTACCTTCCGTCCCAGACACCAGGCTCCCTCGCTCCCCTTTCCACTGGATTCTCTGCTTTCCTAGCGTCCTGTCTGGCAGGCTCTGCTCCAGCCCCACTGCTTCTGGGAAGCCTTTGAGGGTCGCCCAGCCCTCTGTCCCTCTCTCCTCTGGGCCTGGCCCGCATCCCTGGCAGTCAGCACCTGCTGCCTCAGTGTCAGTTCTTCTTGTCCATCTGTCCCTCCTGAGCCACCCGCTGGGCCTTACGAGGGCTTAGAAGACTGGATCTAAAACCTTTAGTCTTTCTGGGAGCTGGTCCCGTGTGCTCGCTGCACAGAAATGTGGATGTAAAGTAACAGCAGCAATGAAACCGTGGGGCGTCTTTGTAGTGTCCGGAAGGCGGCGTGGACTTCCAAGCTGGGCCTTCTTGGGCCGGACACTGCCAGTGTGGATTGTGTTGGAGCTTCACAGTTTTATTTACGGACATCCATGCTTGTAGTTGGAGAACCTCATCTCTCAGTGGACCCTGACGCGGAGCTCAGCACACTGAACGAACAGGTACCAGCTCCACTAATGGGGGAAGGGGGAGGGGGCCCAGAGCCTGTCCACCTTGTCCTCTGTCCCTGAGGGGGTTCTGCACAAGAGCACTGTGGTGGAGTCCACTGCCTTCCTGGAAGGAAGGCTCTCTGTGTGCCCTTGGCCGTTTGGTGAAAATTTGACGTTGCCAGTAGTGCACCATTTCCCTATCAGTGTCTTTTTGGAAGAAGTAATGTGACAGGGACTTATGACAATTTACAAAGGGTCCAGCTCAAACTGCCTCCCCTCCCCTCCCCCTGCCAGGAGCCCTGGCTCGTGCCTCAGAGGAAGCCCTGGGTGTTGCTGCTGTTGTCTTGTTTCATACCAACCCCATGCCTCAGCCTGGACTGTCCATGGCAAACTGGCCCCTGACAGGTTGTGACAGGCTCTAGGGCTGGGGATTTCTAGCTGTCAGGAAGGACTGGCGGATGGGTCTGCTTCTCAGGACATTTATGGGGATCCAGCATCTTTCTGGGGGCTGTAGAGATACCCCACTGGCTCTGGACAGGTGTCATCTGCGAGCTTCTGCTCCATGCTCTTTCACTGGGGGCTGGGCTGGTCCTGGCAGGAGCGGGGAGATGCAGAGGCTTTTGGGGAAAGCACAGCTAATGACTTGCTTCCTGGTGGGGCCCAGTAATGTGCTTGTCCTGAGCAGAATGTCCGAGAAGAGGATCTGGCCGGGGTCATTCCTCTTGGGAGAGCAGAGAAACGATGCTGTTTCCTGCGGTTCGAAGTCCTTTGCAGCCTGCAGGGCACTCCTGGTGCATTAATCTGGTCATGTCCACTTGGAGGTCTAGCATCCTGCTAACCCAGGGTCCATCTGAAGGAGGACTGACTTTACTATATACCAGGCTCGATAGCTGTTCACACATATCAACTCACTTATTTCTTACAACGAACCAACGATGCAGACATTGTGTTGTACCCGTGTCACAGAGGAGAAAGAGGCCGCGCAGAGAGGTTGGCCCCTGCCCGGGGTTGCCAGCTGGAGGAGGCAGGACTGGGGATGCAATGCAGGCAGCGTGCCTCCTGTAGCTCTACGGCCTCCCCAGCAGTTCTTGCTCTGCCTACTTCGTAGAGTTGACATGAAGTTCAAATGAGCCCGTAGATGATAAAGTACTTGGAAAAGCATAAAATTATTATGCAAACGCAAGGTGTTTTATGAACAGCTTGCCCCTTCACCAGATACTGGGATGACAGTCAGATTTGACTTTTTAATTAACTTGAAGGCAGACCCGTCAGCGGGAGGCAGAGAATACAGGCCCAATCAGCCTTCGAGAGCGGTTGTCTTTCCCGGTGCCTTTGGAGGGCTTTGGTTTTTTTCCTTGCTGAATCCCTCCGCCCTGGTTATGGAGGGTTCCCCTTGCTCTGGGTGTATCTTCCTTAGTTAGACAGTGAGGTGGCCTTGCAGAGCCACAGAGGGGAGCAGACGCTGAGACAGTGGCCCGTGTGGCTTAAGGTGCATCCAACCTGGATGGATCTCTGCTTTAATAACTCTATGAATGTGTCCTTCATGGGTTTTTCCAAACCCTTGCAAAATGTACTCTCTATGTGTTATTCATATATAAATTACAGGCTCTCCCCCTTCAACACAGCCTGTCCACCCACGGGCTCTCAGGGAGGACTGACATGGAACTTAGGAATCAAATCAGCTGGGCAGCAGATCGTGGGGCTGGAATACAGAGAAAGAGCCATAGTGTCAGCCTGTGCGGGCTCTTCGTCCTTTTCCCGTCGGCTCTAAGGGAACAGCCATCGGAGTGCCTGTAGCAAGGAGGAAGGCACTCCCCTGGGACCCCCACCCCAGCAGGTCCCTTCTCTTGACCCAGATGGAGTCAGAACACATGTAGAGTCAGCCTTCTAACTCCCTTGGAGGCCCCATAATTTTCCTGAGTGCATCCTGGGTCTTGCTTCCAGTAAGAAGGGTGAAATAGCCAGCAGTACCCACGAACCTTACTTTAGAACCACATCCTTTTTTTTTTTTTTTGAGGGGAGGAGGGCCTGGTGGACAGAATTAGAGGCTGAATTTCCTTGACTTAAGGGCTGCCTTGACTTGTCCCTGATTGTTCTCTCGGAATCTCAGATTTCTATACCCTTCTCCACTGCCCTTCCAGGAGCATCCTTGAAGTTCTACCTCCAGGTTGTTGCTCTCCAGCCTGCCCCCACCTGTCTTCCTTTGGATTTGTCACACCTGCTTGTCCAGGTTTTCCCTGCTGTCCAAAAGCCAGTAGCACTCTGCTTGGCAAGAGAGAGCAACGAGAGTGTGAATCTGCCAGAATGACCTTAAAAACAACAGGCTGGGCTCTGTCTGTGACCAAAGAGCCACTCTGATCACGCTCACGGTCTGAAACCCAGACACTTAGAAGGCAATTTGTGAGGTCAAAGCCATGCTTCATCTACTTTACAGAAGCATCTTTATTTCCTGTTCTTTTTCTTTTCAGCCCTGGGCACCTAAGCCAAAGGCCCCAAAGAAATAGAAATCATATGACAAGTGAATAAAAAGTCTTTGAATGCTTATAATAAATAATCTTATGAGAGAGTCAGGACTATAAATTGAGCATCTGTTCTGTGCCGGACTCTGCTGGACACATTACCGACTTCATCTAGTTTAATAACAAAAAATTGATCAGCGTGTGAGGATCACACAATTGGGAAGCCGAAGAGTCGGAGTCAGTGCTGTGAGTCAGAGAGCTGCTCTGAGTTTGATTGAGGACCATTGACTCCTTATCACAAAATGGGAATCCCCTGACCATGTGGCCCAGTGGTTGGGCGTTGTCCTGCCAACTGAAACGTCCCCAGTTCAATGCTGATCAGGGCACATCATGCCTGGGTTGTGGGCCAGGTCCCTGGCTGGGTATGCGAGAGGCAAGCGATCAATGTTTCTTTCGAACATCTTGGGCAATGATGTTTCTCTCCCTTTCTCTCTCACCTCCTTCCCCTCGCTTTAAAAATAAACAAATAAAACCTTTAAAAATGAGAACACAAAGGCTTGTCACTCACTGGAGTGGGGCTGGCATTCTCACACAGTACCTGGCACAGGTCAGCGACAGAACAAGTAGTGAGGAAGGTCCCCTGTGTGTGCCCCACGTCCACGTGCAGCCCCAAACCGTACAGGTCAGCAGGCATGAATGGGGAGCCCGTGGTTTTTCCTTAGTCATGGCTCAGCTACTAGGGAGGTAGAGTCGGACCCAGAGTAAAACTGAAGTCCTGGTACCCCTCTGGAGGACTTTATAGGTGTAGGAGAAACAGTAGAAATACACACAAATTATTAGAAGTAGACGATGTCAGTGAGCGGTACAAGATGCACTGGGATATGGGATGTTCAGGAATCCAAATAAAACTCAGTGGATTGAGCCAGCCACATTTCAGTTAAACGCTGGTCAATATTTCTAGCAGGATGCAAAGTGCTGTGGGAACAGGCAGCACTGTGACAGGTGGCCCTGCTCCGACAAGGGTTTACATCTAATAAGAGAGAGAACATGCACTCCTGACCCCAAGCTGCACTCAGCAGCACAAGTGACGGACTTGGAGAGGTGGTCTCCAAGGCCATTAGGGCCCTGGTTGGGGGTGATGTCCCTTTAAATTCTTCTGCTGCTCTGTGTCTGCTCACAGCGTGTTGCTGGCAGGATATGCCCCTCTCAAGCACAATTGGGGAGCCATAGTAGGAGGGGGCTCTCAGATGCCACCTGCCACATGTAGCAGGAACTTAGGCTGGCTGATGAGCTCCATAGCTCATCCTTAATTAGGAAAGCCGCTCAAAACGCCACCAGAGAGCCCTGCCCAGGCTGCGAGGCTGTCTGTTTGCTAATGCCAAGTTGCTTGGGTTGATTGATACTTGTTTTGCGATTCCTTCCGTCAGCTTTCTCTGGTCCGGCCATCTGCTTTCCACCCAATAAGAGGCACGTTGGCTCTGATCCATGCCTGATTTTCAGTGGATGTGACTTAACACTGGGTTGGGGGCTTGAGTGGGGGCTGGGCAGTGGCGAGCTGTTGGCATAGCATCAGCCCTGTGAGAGTACAGCCATCGTGTGCTGGGAGAGCCTTCTGGGCTTTGAGTTGTCTTGTTTGAGCTTCAGAGCTGAAGTTCACAGAGGGCCATAGGAGCCCCTGGTGATGCTTCTAGGGCTTTTGTAAGAAAGCTCACCTGCCTTCCTGAGTCCACTCACCCTATATCCCATCTACCTGGACATTTTCAAGTGTGCCCACTGGAAACATCCACACCTAATTCCTCTGAGCCAAAGCCTGTCCTTCTTTGGCAATAATCATATAAAGAACATTGTACTGGGAAGGGAAACAGGAAAGTAAGGTATAGCTCCTGTGTTCAGAGAGCTTGTATCTGGGTTGGGAACATACACTTGCACTTACATATAAAAGATCTGAGAAAAATACAGGAGAGTTTATGGTGAAATCAAGGTTTAAATTATGTCATCAATAGCAGACCCAAGAAATGAAGGGTTAAAAATGGTCAATAGAATTTAAAATCATTAAAAAGTTTTTTTCCAAGGAAGCAACTCATGATGTGAGCCTTATAATGCCTGAATAATATTTGAGTAAAGAAAGCAAGAAGGCATGGATAGAGCAGAGGGGAACTTAATGCATTATACATATGTATACAATGCGTATGGACTGAACTTGGCTTTTGAATAACCGTCTGGGTGAAAAAGAAAGTCAGGCCAGAAAAATGCTAACTTGCTAAACTCTGTTGGCTAAATTATCTGCCCAGCATCAGTCTGAGAATGTTGCTGGGCTCTGCAGAGCAGGAGGAAGCTGCCCAGCGCTGCAGGGAAGGTGCAGAAGGAGCTCATCAGTGCTGGGCCGACCCTGGAGGGAGAGCTGGAGGGGAGGAGCGGGGCTGGCTGCCGAGCCTGGGGCTAGAGGCTGCTGGGCAGTGGGGCGAAGTCACCAGGACACCAAGCTCTGGCTCTGTTCGGTGGGATCCAATAAACACAGGTAAGAGTCCCATTCATAGAATGCCTGGGATGATGTCCTGATGTCTGGCAATGGTATAAGCATGGACTGTATTTATGTAGGAAGTAGCACACAGCTCTGGGGACTCGTAACAGTGGAGGGCCCCAAGGCCCCGAGTGTTAAGTGGGGCATGTGACATGTTGCTGGTGGTGGCGGGAAGGATAATGCTTCCCCACGTGGCTGCTCTCTCCACTCGAACTCCCCCAGTGGTTGGTGGCCTGTCACCCTTCCTCATGGCCACAGGGAGCAGCACATGTATGTGAGGCTTCTACCAGAGCTTTGCACTTTGGCAGAGGCTGATTGCAGACCAGCCCAGCATAGCAAACGAGCCCGGAATATTACACGTCCTTTTACCAAAGTCCTTTGGCCATTCCTGCTGCTATTTTGTCACCTACCTCTGTCCTTATGCCTTCTCCAGGTGTGTGCCCCCCTGGCTGGGCTACAAGCCCCAAATCAAGTTCTTCCCACTTTCTCAAACAGAGAAAGTTTACTATCTTCATTGCAACCTTTCTTTTCCCAGCCCCATCTGAGTGAGTCCTTCCTTTATTAACAAAACCATTACCTTTGTTTTTTAGACATTAGAATATCTACTCTATCTCCAGCTTTCGTATCATAAAGAACTGCTATATGGCCTGGCCAGTGTGGCTCAGTGGGTTGGGTGTCATCCCACAAAGCAGAGAGTCGCCAGTCTGATCCCTGGTCGGGGAAAATGCCTGGGTTGCAGGTTCAGTCCCCAGTTGGGGCATGTGGGAGGCGACTGATGGAGGTTTCTCTTGCACATCCATGTTTCTCTCCCTCTTTCTTCCTCCCTTCCCCTCTGTCTGAAATAAATAAATAAAATACCTAAAAAAAAAGAGAGAGAAAGAACTGGTATGAACTTTGAGACAACACTTTTCCACCTTGTCCTTTTTTAAAAACGATGCCAAACTCTGAAGCTAAGCTCCTTTCTAGCCAATGATGTCTGTTCAGTGACTGATGTGGTTCTCTTTGACCTGGCCATTCCTTCTGGGGGGAGCTTTGTTTTGTTTTGTTTTCGTTTTCCCCTTTTTAAATTTTAATGTTTAATTTGTATTAATTTTATTGGAGTGCCATTGGTTAATAAAATTATGTAGTTTCAGGCATTCAACTCTGTAATACAGCGTGTGTATGTTGTACTGTGCGTGCACCCCGCCCCCCCGCCCGCAAGTCGAGTCTCCTTCCCCCACCCCTTATCCCCACCCCTTTTCCCTCTGGCAATCGCCGTACCATTGTATGTATCTGTGTCTAAGAAGGAATTTTTTTTTTCTTAATCCCTCCATCTTTTTCCCTCAGTGTCCCCCACCTCTCTCCCCTCTGACAGCTGTCAGTTTGTTCTCTGTGTCTATGTGTCTATTCTCTATTCTGTTTGTTTATTTTGTTCACTGGATTTCACATGTAAGTGAAATCAATATGGTGTTTGTCTTCAGTGACTGGCTTATTTCACGTAGCATAATACTCTTTAGGTCCATCCATGCTGTCGCAAAAAGTAAGATTGCCTTCTCTTTTTTTGAGCTTTACAAGTTCTTTATACATTTTGGATATTAACCCCTTATCAGATGTATCACTGGAAACCCCCATTCAATGGGTTGTCTTTTTATTTTGTTGATGTACGAATACCTTTTTAACTTGATGTAGTCCCACTTGTTTATTTTTTCTTTTGTTTCCCTTGCCCAAGGAGCTATGTCAGCAAAAATACTGCTAAAAGAAATTTTTGAGATTTTCCTGCCTATGTTTTCTTCTATATTTTTATGGTTTTGAGTCTAACATTTAAGTCTTCAATTCATTTTGAGTTTATTCTTGTGTACGGTGTAAGAAGGTGGTCTAGTTTCATTTTTCTGGCCACCTTTCTGGCAGGTGTCTGCCCGATTTTCTCAATGCAGTTTATAGAATAGTGTATCTTTCCTCCATTGTATGTGCTTGCTTCCTCTGTCAAATATTAATTGACCTTAAAGGTGTGGGTTTATTTCTGGGCTCTCTGTTTCATTAATTTACATCTGTTTTCATGCCAGTAGCATACTGTTTTGATTACTATGGCCTTGAAGTGTAGTTAGATATCAGGCGGCATGATTCCTCCAACTTTGTTCTTCTTTCTCAGGATTGCTGTGGCTATTTGAGGTCTTTTGTGGTTTAATATAATTTTTTGGAATATTTGTTCTAGTTCTCTGAAATATGCCATTAGTATCTTGATAGGAATTACATTGAATCTATAGATTGCTTTGAGTGGATGGACTCTTTTTTTTATATTTTTTTTTATTTATTTACCTTTAGAGGGGAAGGAGAGAGGGAGAGAGACATCAATGTATGGTTGCCTTTTGTGCGTCCCCTGCTGGGAGTTGGCCTGCAGGGAACCGGCCTGCAACCCAGGCATGTGCCCTGACTGGGAATCGAACCGAAATCCTCTGGTTTGCAGGCCTGTGCTCAATCCACTGAGCTACACCAGCCAGGGCCTGGATGGACTCTTAATAATGTTAATTCTTCCTATTCATGAACAGGGTATATACTTCCACTTATTAGTATCTTCTTCAATTTCTTTCTTTAGTGTCTTATAATTTTCTGAGTACAGGTCTTTTACTTCCTTGGTTAAATTTATTCCTAGATTCTTTGTTTTATTTTTTTGATGCAATTGTTTCTTCATGTTAAGTATTTGTGTGTGCTTGACAAACACAAAATTCAAAATTTCCATTTAATCCATATTTATTGAGGACCTACCATGCTCCAGGTATACTGCCAGGTTCTCAATGCACAGAAATGAATAAATACCTGGTAAATAAGCCCTGTTTAAAGAGCATAGAATCTGGTGGGGGAGACTGACTGAAAGGGAAATGTTTAATGTAATGTGGTAAATGTGGTGCTCTAGATATGCACAGGATGCTATGGAAGCCCATAAGATGGGATTTAGAATATTCTGGAAGTTCAGGCATGTCTTCTAGGAGGAGCTTAGGCCCTGGCTGAGTCTCAAAGGGTCATTGCAATCAGCCAGGTGCCGAAGGATGAAACGGCATTCTAGGCACAGCAAGTTGTATGGGAAAGAATGTGCAGGCATTTGTCAGCAAAGGGTGTGCAGTCAAGTTTGGTGTTATTAGAGCATAGAGAGCAAGGCGCCGTCTTGAGGGACATGAGACAGAAAAGGAAGCCTGGAACTAGTCATTGGAAGCCTCTTAGCCTGCTAAGAGGCTTGAATTTTACCCTGTTTACAGTGGGGAGCTATTAAGCAGGAGATGGACCATGCGGAGACATTGACCTCAGTTTGCTCTCATGGCAATGAGAACAACAAAATGGAGCTAGGCTGAGACTAGTAGGAGAATTAGTTAGAAATTTAGTTGTAATGGTTCAATCAAGAGGTGATGCAGCTCAGCCCGGATGGGAAGAGATCTAAGACTACTGAAGAGATGAAAGTGCCTTTGGTGATCCGTGGGCTATTGTTGAGATCTGGACCTCAGATGGGAGGCTGTGTGCTGTCCTCTCTCCAGCAGCATTAGCACATCTCACAGTGGCCTGCCTGGTGCAGTGTCAGCAAGCCCCACCCCCAGATGTACAAGATGATGATCAGGGACTGAGAACCCCCTCCATGGAAAGTCATGGGAGTTAGTGAGTCCCTGGTGTGCTTCAGGCTGCAAGTAAGAGAATATCACAACTCAAATCAACCTAAATGATAATAAAATTATCACAAGTGACAAGACGTGCTGAGGCAGGGGTCTCACAGGCTGGCTAATTCTGCAGCTTAGTAGTGACATGGGCTCTGGGCACAAGAGCTTATCCTTGCCAAGGTGTCCTCATGGCTAGGCATATCATTCACACCTGAAGATGTCCAAGAACAAATAGTGGCTTTCTTCCTTATGTCTCTTTTTCAAAATAAGAAAACTTTTCCCAGAAGCACCCAGAAGACATCCCTTTGTCTCTTCCTGGCCATAACTGATATGCCCTTGGTTCAACCATTGGAAAGGGGTATAGGACCACCATGATTGGCTTAGACCAACCAAAACAAACCGCTTGTACATGGGGGAAGGCGACAAGCCTGTTCTCCCAGGAGGCACATGGCTGAATGAAGGACAGTAGGAAACCTGACCATATTCTGACTCCTGTTAGGAAGGAGAAAAGAAGCCTTCTGATGTTGGGTGGACATTTAATATGACTGCGAAGGCAAGTAGGTATTTAGTGTGCAATGAAGAAGCAGGCCCCTTAGTTCCAGAAGGTGGAGTCCACAGACTTCAATCCTTGCAGCTGGGACGTGTAGACCCAGGAGAGCAGATTCGAGATGGTAGAAGGTGTCATTCTAGAGACCCATAGCACTTCCCTTTGCAGTCTAGGGGAGCTGAGAGTCCAGCCGCTGGTGAGTAGAGCCTGGGAGAAGATCTCAAGCTTGCCCAAGTGAGAGGAAAAGGAAGCGACGTGTTTTCCAGGGTTTGCATCACAGAGAGCACAGGCAGGAAACTGCATCTCTCTGCGGCGCCAAACAGATTTCCACCAGGAAGATGTCATTTGCTAGTGCAGAGTTGGTCACGTCCTTGGGTCCCATCCCCCCCAGGCTTAGCAATGCCCTATGCTCCAGCTGACAGCGGTCCAGGCAAATGTGAATTACAGAAGAATGTCGCAGGCCTCTGGAGCCCTCTGGCAATCCTTCGTGTGCTGTGCAGTTCACTCCGAAGTCTCACTTGTGTTTCTTGATGAGGAAGCACCTCAGCCCTTCTCTCCCTCCTCCAGGTGAGGACATGAGTCTTAGAAAGAAGCAGGTGACTTAGCTAAGGTCACGCAGCTGATATGTGGTGGAGCAAGAATTGGATCCAGGATTCCCGGTGCACTTCTCTGCTGTTTCAGCTCACAGTATGACCCCCTAAGAGCTCGGGGAAGCACCAGAAATGGTTCTATTCACAAGGAAGAAAAACAAACTAAATGAGCATGAAACTCAGAAATGGAGAGAGAGAAAATAGCTGAGATCCCACCCTGGATGACTGTCCGGCTGCATCCACACCACCTGGCTTAGTCCCTGGTGTTGAGTGTTGAGTGCGTTCAGCTAAGAGGAAAGAGCCCATATGGACCAGACTGGTGGGAGCGAACGCACAGAGCTAGTCCTGTCTTTGCGGTCCTTCCGAAAGACTTTCACACGTCATTTTTTCTCTCCCTTTTCTCCTAAGAAGAATAAAGTGAACACACCGCTCTGGTGTGTCTCTCCAGCCCCGGCCCCTGGGTTGCCTCCCCCTCCCCGCCCCCACATTGCTTCTCTCTTTATCCCTTCACACCAAACACTTTCAAAGTTAATTTCAAAGAGCTGGGAACACTTGATAGTTTTAATTAATCCTATGCCTGGGGAAATATGATTTCGTGCATCCGAGTCCTCTCGGCTTCTCTGGATAGATAGCTTGTTCTGGGTAATGCCAGCATTTCCAATTTAGCTGTAATTATGCCAGTGGTTCTTTCATTTGTTTGTTTGTTTAATACCTAAAAGAGAAACTAATGCTGATGTGTGTGGCCTCAGGAAGAGCTTTCTAGTTTTCCTAATAGTGCTTCCTCGTCAAGCAGCACTCTAGGCCTTCCATGGAGCTCTTGCCTCAGCCTCTTTTTCAACCCTGTAAGGCCGGGAGGGAAGGCACCACCTCCACACAGAGAGGGAGAAGCTGAGGCCCACACGGGTTGTGGTTTGCGGCTGGGCACACAGTTAGGGGGAGTGAGATGCAAACCACACGGACAGAATTAGAGGTCAGGATTCTGTGCACCACAACTCATTTTTCTTTCTCTAGCAATTCCAGTGAGATAATGTGTGGCCGACTGACAGGAGGAGCAGCTGGGAAGGAGTTGCCTCCCAGTCACTGTGGAGCTGAAGGGGCTTTTGCTATTTGGGAAACATATTGCTGCCACACTGAGCTTTTGAAGTTCAAACCAGTGAGGCGCTAGATCGGCGTCCCAATTCTCCATGCTCTTCCCCGGGCCTCTCCTGATCAGCCAGCCCCACTGCACAGCCAGAAGCATGAGGCATTTTACTAAAATACAGGAGATTCTTAAAGGGCAGTAAACACCAGTAGTTAAGCCATGCATAAATAGTCCCGTATTCTTGGCCCCTTTGTATTATCTTAAGGGTCCCAACTTAAGCTATCTTTTACAAGAGTTCTATTCCACTGTTGCATAAATTAGGTCTCGTTTGGTTTAAAGTGGTGGAAGTTCAACATAAACTGGCTTCATCCTAATAGAAGAGTCCAGGCCTGAGTCTGGTTACAGAGGCTGCTCAGTGCAGGAGCTCAGTGTCGCCGTGGTTGATTTTCTCTCCACCTCTCGGCTCTCTTTAACACTGCCTCCAGTCTTGGGCCAACCCTCCTCTGCCTCGTGCTTAAGAGGTGACTGCACCGGCTACAGTCCGCTTCAAGTTTTTGAGAAAAAAGAAAGGTTTTTCCTGGTGGTTCCCACAGAAGCCCTGGGAATTCCTCTGATTGGCTTAGTGAAGTCAAGTGCTCTTTCTGTAACAGTCTGTAACTGGTCAGGTCAAGGTCATGTGCTTTACATCCTGTGCGGGTGATGAACTCAACCACACCCATAGCTCATGGGCTAAAAATGAAAAAAGGATCCCCCAGGAAAAATTAGAATGAAACAATTGAGAAGGCATAGATGCTGGAAGAACTCCCTATCCCGTCAAAATAGAAATATATCCCACTTTCCTTTTCTCATTTCTACTTTTGAGCTAGAATAACTAGAATGGTTATAGGCATACCTCATTTTATTGCACTCCACCTTATTGCATTTCATAGATATGTTTTTTGTTTTTTGTTTTCTTTTTACAAATTGATGGCAAGACCCTCCACCAGCAAAACAATTACTACATGCTTTATTGCAATACTTGCTTTATTGCAGTGGTCTGGAACTGAATCTACAATATCTTTGAGGTGTGCCCGTGCACTCATCTCCCTTAAAAGCAGAGGAAGCAAAATTTTTTTCTGAATGCATTCTCAGCCCACAGCTGGCTCTTAGACACCCGATGTTAGTGTCCCGCTTGGATTCTTTCTACAGAATCTTACTAAACTGAACTTTCATTTTCTACACCTCTGAGATAAGGAACTGTAAATTCTTCAGTTAAAAAAAATAGCATCCCCCCTACTTCTAAAAACCATGTTAACTCATAATTCAGGCCTCCCCCCAACCCTGCACCTGAAGCATCACCGGCTGCAGCCGAGACTCTTCCCTCCTGCCCCAACTTGCTTCTGCTTCCTCGGGAAGGCTCCTTTCTTTTCTTTTTTTCCTTCTTGAGGCAGTTCTCTTCTCTTCTTTATTGCCCTAAGCATGCACGCTCTCTTGGAAACATAGAGGTATCCTGGGGCACCTAGAACAGGTCTTTTTCAGCTTCTCTACACGCCTCACTCTGCTGGAATAGAAAATAAACAGACTGTCACCCACTGAGCCAGTAGAAAGAAGGAGCATACACGCAGTTATTATTGGGGCTGAGCCAACTACTTCAACCAAAATGAGTCTCAATCTTCTCTTTTTATGGAATCAGAAAATTATAAACAGGTTTAAGACTTCCTGGGAGATGCTGCCACTTTCCTTGCCTGTATATTCTGTTGGTTGGGCCACTAGCTGGATTACAGGGGCAGCAGAATCCATCCTGAGAGAGACACTCTGACGAAGACGGCCTTCTGAAGCTCATCCCTGCTGGCTTCTAATAAGCAGGGAGATAAGAGTCCTTTCATTTATTTACTCAAACACCCATTCAAACAACTAAAATTTATACGCCCTAAGTTTTTCTCACTATTTTCTTCCTGATTCAGGAGAGCCTCTGATATTAGGGAGGGTGTTGGTTTGCATGGGGTTGGAGAACATTTTTTTTCAAAGATTTTATTTATTTATTTTTAGAGGGGAAGGGAAGGAGAGAAGGAGAGAAACAGCAATGTATGGTTGCCTCTTGTGTGTCCCCTGCTGGGAACTGGCCTGCAACCCAGACATGTGCCCCGACTGGGAATTGAACCACAATCGTGTGGTTCGCAGGCCCTGCACTCAATCCACTGAGATACACCAGCCAGGGGAGAATATTTTTTCAATGAAGCATATTGATATTATTGGGGGAAAATGAAAGCTGGTGGGCAAAGGCCGAGAGTGCAGTACCGGAGAGCGGTGAATCCACAGGTCCAGATGAGACGGGTCCTCAGGTGGAGCTCAGGAGCCTGAGGCTACGCTGCCCTGAGTGCAGGTGGCCAGAACTAGGGTTCCGGTGCTTGTGTCATTTCCCTTAGCGAGATGGACTGTAAAGTTCTCAATGGCAGGAATAGCTTCTTCTTTATTTTATCATTCTCCCAGAGGACAGCATACACATTGAGAGTTCAGTGCACATTGATTAAGGTGTGAATACCTTACTAAGTGCATGCAGGAACAAATAAACGAATGAATAAAGAGAGCTATTCTAAGAGTCTGGTCACTATGATAATTCACTGAGGCCAGCCTGACTTCTGCTTTATTGATTACTTGTACATGAGGGACCTAAGGATACATGTAGTCAAATGTGTCAACTCTTGCTGTGGTAAAACATGCCTTAACCAAATGCCTTACGTGAACGCTGAGGAAAAAAGACACTCACCAAGAAGGGCTATTGGTGGCCAGCTGGGCTCAACTTAAACAAAACAAAACAAAGCATAAACAGAGCCTAGCAGCCATGTCTGCACAGAGCCTGTCACGCAGCCTGCAGACTGCATTTCGAAAAGAAGCCTCTTTCAAGCTAGACTGCCTGCCTGCCCTGTGTGTCTGCCCTCCGAGCTAGCCCTTATAAAGGAGTTCCTGGAGTCCCAGTTTGGCCAGTGGGATTGAGGCTTTTCCCATCCAGTGGGAGCTACACAGCTCTGACCAATCAGAGCAGCACTATTCTGACCAATCAGGGATGGAGCAGGCCCTTCTGTCTATATGAGCAGCTCCCCTGTAGCTCAGGGAGCACACTCTCCATCCAGGTCTGGTTTCCCTCCATGGAGCTGAAACAGAGACATCTTAACTGGAGCAGAGCAGAGCAACAGATGGGGGCCATCACCAAACGGGGCCATGGCTGAGCGAAGCTGCCTAGCTGAAGAGCTGCCTGGCCCTGGGGCGGTTTCCTGACCATGCTGTTTTCACAGCTAGGCTGCGCTGTATCACTGTTGAGCTGTCTGCACCAAATAAACTGTCCTTCTTCGCCCCACCCCAAGTCAGGGATTCCTGTTGGCATTTGAATTGCCACTGAGGAACATTGGTGGACACTTATTTTTCTTTAAGACTCATTCTTTTCTCTTAAGGGCCCTTTTGCATCACTCTTCCTGCCTCCCAGGAGTGCAGTAAACAGACCCAGTGCCGGGACTCTCCTTTAGGTAACGGCTCCTCTTCTCTGTGTAATGGCTCTGCCCTGGTTCGGAGGCAAAGTTGGCATGACTGTTGTCAGCCAGGAGCTCCTTCCGCTCTTCTGGAATTCTCTTCTACCCATTTATGAGACGGCTAGTGGAAAGCCAGGAACACGGCTCTGCGTAGCCCCTCCGTGATGGCACACTCCGGAGTGCACCACCCACTGAGTTAACAAGGGACTTTGGAAAGGACACTGAATTGTTTCCAGCTGGAGCCACACTTGAATCTGGTCCAACACCTTCCTGTAGGGCCTTCTTCAGAGCCATGTGCTAGGGCTTGGGTCTCCCCCTTGTGGAAGAACGAGAGGAAAAATGCAACACCCTCCACCGCCCTTACCCTCTGTGATCCGAGCCTAAGGATGGAATGTCACTAATGATAGGGTCTCACCCCGACTCTCCCCTCCTGCCTTCCTTGCAGGCAATTTGTTCTGACAAACATACAGCAGCTGGGTAATGGGACATGAAACCTTCAGGCGGCAGAACAGGAGGATGCTAATTGATAAATGTTGAATTAAACCAGAAACTCAGGCAAACGATCAAGGGGCATAGGACAATCAAAGGCTACAGATCGGTCCCTGGTGATAGAATAAGGAAGGAGCCGGGTGTGGGATGCAGATGGACCGCTAGAAGTTTAGTAGAGTTGGGCAAACCTAAGTCGGAACCCTGGCTTCATTCCTTAATAGTTATGTAACTTTAGACAACTCAATCGACTTTGCAGAGTGCGTTTCTTTATCTTAATATGAAGATGATACCTACCTTCCAGAGATAACAGAATTAAAAGAAACAGCCTTTCATGCATTCATTTATTCTTTCAATATAAAGCATATATCAGGGTCCGGTAAATGCCTATCAAAGTTCCTGCCAGATATTAGGTTCTCAAAATTATATATTTGACCTCGTTCTTTGGACCTTGGTGTCCTGCCGGGAGCATGAAGGGGGACTGGTCTCTAAGGATTCCTCCAGCTCTGACATTTAGTAATATAGACATCACGTCCCAGTGCAGGGAGAGTCCCGCCTCGGTAACCTGGGCTTTCTGGCTGAGCGCAGTGCCACGTGCCTGCCCCAGGTGCGGACCTGCCCCCCCGAAGCCAGCCCCGCCCCCGCACACTCCTGTGCCTGAGTTCTGCTGTCCGCTGGCTTTTGGGAAAACTGCACCAGTGCAGAAGTTTGGAGCCAGTTAGCATCAGCTGGCATTTACAAGCGACATTTAAAGGTCACCTCAATCCTCCTGCCAGGGAATCTGGGATAGAAGGTGCAGCAGAGAATGTGGACTTGGGTTGAATCTAATGAGCTCGGGCAAGAAGCTGGGAGGCTGAGAGCAGCAAGCAGCGTAGTGGGGGTGGGCAGGCTTTTCTTAGCCTTACTCGTTGGCGAAGTTCAGGGGTAGGCGATCTGAGTAGGTAGGGAGGGTCTGTTCAGCTCTATGAAGAGAGAGAGGCTCATTGGTGCCATCCTCACCGGTGTGGGCATATTTAGGTCCTTGGCTTCATTCCTGTACAAAGTGTGCTCATAGAGGACAAGGTTGTTGAAAATGCAGGGAGAAAATAAGTCTAGGTCATGCCCTAGAAATCCTTGCCCAAGGGACAAGCCCACCATATGGTTAGAGAGGTTCATTAAGCATATTTTTCTGAACCAACAATTAGGACACATTACCATATAATCTGACCAACCGACACTGTCTCACGCAATGGAGAGGTAACGAGCATCCTATTGGCAGTCGAGGCTGCCTTGAAAAACAGGGGACAGTTAGAACCCACGTAAACAGATGACTGGGAATAGAGTGTTGCTCTTCCTAGTCAAAGGAGACACCACTGCTGATGGAAGCTGAAGGCAATGCACAGAGAGCCCTCTGACGGTGAATGGGATGGATGATGTGCACTCTGTCCTTAGCCTGGCCAGCTGCTAGCTCCCCATTGGCTTTTCCTTTCCTCCCTGTGGACAGTCCTCAAATGTGGCCCAGCAGTGTGAACCCTTAGCTACCTTGCTTTCCCTCAGTGCCCTGAAGATGACCCCAGCAGCTGCTCCTGCCTCGCCCTGTCTTGGGAGGCTGTCTCATGTGCAGACTGACCTCTGCCACCTGAGGTGTGGCCATGGTAGTGTAGGTAGTCACCCTACCCTCTCTCCCTGGGGAGGCCCTTATCACAGGGGTCTGTGCTCTAGGGGTGGCTTTTGTGATCAGTAAGAAGAGGGTCATGAAAATTGGCTTGCTTGCCATCTTTTGCATAAAGCCTACCCGTTGTTAACTCACCCCTGCCATACCGTGTAAACCTAGACAGGTGTTTATATTAGATGGAAAACAGCTGGTGCTTCCCAGCCCTCCCCAGCCCCCTCATTCTTTTGGTGCTCAGTGGAGTGTCCAGCAGAGAGTCTGGGGAATGCTCAGAAATGGGCAGAGCCACTGGGTAGGAAGTCCCACTTGCCCTCAAGCCTTCTCTTAGCCCTTCCTCTTACTCCCAAGGCTGCGTCATTCCTGTCTTTGAGCACCATTTCTCCTCAGCTCAGGAATTCCCTGATAAAATGCAACAACCCCCTGGGGCGGGTCTCAAGCACATTGTGCTTAAAGCACATTAAGCTGCTGTCAGTTTTAGTAGGGACATTGTAGCGGGGATTAATTTATCAGGCTTCTCTCAGATGTGACACCTAGTTGAGAGGGATTTGGATTTAGGAGAGGAGTGTGACGGCAGGAAATGGAGAGACAGACAGGAAAGCCAGAAGAGGAGGAAGTGGCTTTCTTACGGCCCAGCCTGTGTGTGTTGTGGGGCGCACGGGGTGGGGTGTGGCTGACATGGTGCTGACGGTGATGAGGCTGCGGTCAGGGGCCCTGGGTTTTTGCCAGTTAGCAGGGAAAAGTGAGTGAAATGCACACCTGGCAGAACAGAGGCTGGATGAAACAGCTGCAGGGAGGGGTGTAAGGCGCAGGTGCTGGGCTGGCTCACAGCTGTGTGGAGAGGAGGGCTCCTACCAGTCCAAGGGGTCCAAGGGGTCCAAGGGGTCCAAGGGGCTGTGGACACCTCCTTCTTGGAGTTTCATGGCCCTGGAGCCAGGGTGGCCTTGGATGTCTCAGGAACTGTGCAACAGCAGTTGACAAGGGTGGGGGTCCCCAGAGAGGGGCAGACAGCATTCCCCACCCCCTCTGTTCACCGTTTTCCCTCTGATGAGCCAGTTGCTTTGTGTGTCATTGTTTTTATGGGCTAATCCCCAGAGGGACTTAAGTGGTTCATCTCCTAAAAGCATCCCTCATCCTCTCCTGTGCCTTCAGGGGGGACGGTTTCACAAACAGGGGCACCAGCATCTGACTACATTGTGTTAGACAGATCATCTGAGGCCGGGAACAATCGGGTCTATTGTTTAAAGAAGAGCTCTGTTTTCTGAAAAACCACAGAAGGAGAAGACTAGAGACAGGCTGAGGAAGAGGAGGGAGAGGCAGGGAGTGGCATTTAGAAGCCACCTACTATGTGCAATGCACCGTCCCCTTCACATACACCTCATTCTCCCCTGCCACGTGCGAGGTGACCCAGGTGCTCTCACCCCGGTTCTGCAGACGAGGAGTTCGTGTGACTGGCCCAGCTGGTCAGTGATGGGCACCGAATACAAAACCACATCTGTCTGACTCCAGATAAAAGGAAATACACCTGTTCTTTTCTCTGTTACCCCTGGTCCCAGGCCAGAGTCCTGGGGTGATGTCCTTGCTCACCTTCAACTCCAAGCCACACCCCTCATGTTCAGGTTTGCCCCCCTCAAGGTATCTGACTCCCTTTGGTGGGAGCTGGGGTCTCAGGACACCTCCCTATCAAAAAGAATTGGTCTGAGACTGCGATAGAGGAAATAAAGTGGGGAGGAAGGTGCGGCCCTGCTGCAGACACGCCGACTGCATCATGAGAACAAGGATCGCCTTCCCTCCACCGGGCTGCTTATTAACACTGGAACCCTCATCGGTTAATCTGTGTGGCAAGCCCTATCCAGTGACAGGTTAACTACTCAGTTCTGGGTAATTAGAAAGTAAATATATGTTAAGAGGACACCAATGTCAGGATGAAAACTGTCTGTTAGAAGGCCCTCTTGCATGGTAAACTCCACCTTATCTTTTCAACCTGAAGAGATCTTTTCATTGTTGTTGCTTTGAGAAAACTCTCCTGGGCTCATCCCTCCAGCGAAGAGGTACTTAGTAGTCCAGGCTCTCACCCATCTCCTGCGCCCTGTGCCGTCCCCTAAGTAATGCACCGTGCTGGTAATGCACTGGGCTGGAGCTCGGCTTCTATCCTGAGTAAATGTCTCTCCCATCAGAGCCATTGCCCCTGTGGTTTATGTCCCTGGCATGGCCTGGAAAGGTTTTGGAGAACTTCCTGATTTCCTGGGGATACACGAGGTAGAAAATTTCACTTCTGCTGCTGCCTGGCCGTGTGGGGTTGGGGGTCCGTCTCAGTCTGCTCTGCTGGGAAGTAGGGGTGCTGTTGGACTAGAATGACCCCCCCCAAGGGCCGAGAGTCAGGGAGGTCCTCATCCCTCAGGTCGGTCTGCAGTTGGCCTCCTCAGGGCTTTTCTCGTGCTTTCTCTCTCCCTGGGGGCCTAGCCACTGGGACCCAGGGTACACATCTCTTTGGGAAAGATCCGTGATGCAACCACAGGCTGAGACCCTGCCCTCCTGCACTGCCCCAGCCCCATCAATCCTGAAGGAGTATTCTGAGCAAAAACAACAAACAACAAACATGAAAATGTACTTATTCTCCACGATGTGTAATGAATGACCACCCAAGAGGAAACTAGGCTGCTTTTGCACAGGTGTCTCTTAGCTGGACTGTGCTCCCAGTAGTGAAAATGTCTGTGTGAGTTTAGGTGATGTGGTTCAAGTTGTTTTAGAATCAAGGTCTAGACTTTGTCTAAAGCACCATTCCTAGTTTGCTGCAGGATAGGAAATACTTAGTAAGTTCTGCTAAGCTCCAAACCTCCTCCATAAACCGTGAATTGGAGACATGAACAATGAACTCAAACCCTGAGTTTTCAGCCATTTCCGAATCTTTAACCTCCTCCTCCTCTTCACAAGCACAGGAGAGATCCATGCAAAGCCCAGGTGGTGTGTTGATTTTTATCTCCTCTCTTCCTTGAATTCATTCATGTATTCAACCAATGTTTACTAAGTATCAACTGTATGCCAAGTGCTGAGCTAGGCGCTGGATCCACAACTCTAAATTGGCCAATCCCTATGCTCAAGGAGCTGACGAACAGAGGGGGCACGAATACTGAAGGAGCAGACACTGAGGAGCACCTGACACCGCCCGTCTGTGAGAGAGGGAGAGGCTGGGGTCTGGGAAGGCTAAATGAAGAGATGGTGTTTTCCCTGAGCCCATTGCTCTTCTGCATAAGGTCATAAGGGCCAGCAGAACCAGGCCCGGAACCCAGACCTTCTGATCGGTTGGTCTAGGCACATCGTACTCGGTGCATATTGGACCCCAGCAGTGGCTGCGTAACTGTTGGTTCAATCCCAGTCTGAGCTCTGCATCATAACCACCAGTGCAGCTAGCAAATGGCCAAAGCTTCCCTGGTGGGGGATGGGGGTGGGTGGAGATGGGGAGTTGGTTGGCAGCGAGAGGGTGAGGAGGAGGTGAGGGAAGAGCTCAGGGCACATTGAGGTCTGGGTGGTCAGGGAGTGTGCCTTGAACCTGGATCAGTCTACAGGGCATGTGGTCGGGAAACGGCAGATGATGTTTATTCCCAAGGCTGCTCTCTGAGGCTGCCTGGTCAACCTCAGTGAGTGGTAGCCTGTGTTCTTTCCCCAGGGATTGCCCGCTTCCAGAAACATACCCACACATGAAGGTGTAGTGGGATATGGGACCAGGATGTGAGCTAGTTCCTGGTACAGATGGGGTCTCTCCTGGGGGGCCCTGCTGCCCCTTCCTGCCATGGAAGAGGGTCAGCCCTCCTGGCTCCCCTTCCTTTGGGTCTGGCATCTCCTGTCAGCACAGCTTAGGAGGCCCGCTGTCTGCCCCCAGTAGCTGCCTCCCTGTGGGACACCCCCCTCTAGTCTCTCCTGCCCAAGTGCTGTCAGGGGCCTTTCCAAATGGGGACGGATGCCATCTTCAGCAGCCTCGCTTCCCGGTGACATCTCCTGACATGGCATTAACCGAGAAACAGCACGATGGATCCCCTGGGCCATGGCACATTGATTTCTTGTTTAGGCCCCTTAGCTGTGTAGCAACAAGAGACGTGGCAGGTTTGATTAAATTTTCCCATCAGGGGGTTCAGGGTAGGGAAGGGAGGGTACTCAGGCTCGAAGGAATTGGGAGAAATGGGGAAGAGTGGGGTTACCTCCTTAAATGGTACGTCTGAAATAGAAGCAGGAGGCAGGTATACAGAGGGCCAATGGGCTACAAGGACTTGGTGTGAAGCCACTTCCTTTCTCCTTTTCCCACCCAAAACAAACAAACAAACCAAGAATCATGGGCTCCTTCTGAAGTCAAACACCTGTCAACGCCATAGACCCCCTCCGGGGGAAACCAGGAACATGCGTCTCTCTGGAGCTGGTCCCCGAACGCTGTCAGTCTCACCCTCTTGTGGGGTGTCAGGATTTTACTGAACCCCAACCTCCGCAGCCGTCCTTTATAACCAGCCAGGCTGACCTTCTCTTGAACAAAACTCTCCCTTCGAGGAAAGAAAACCCGACCACCGGGAAATACCCACTGAAGCTTCTACCGTTTAAAACTTTTTCTGGAGTTGGGCAGAGCTCGGTTTGTTCTCCACTGCAAAAACCTCCATTACCTTGAAATATGTGCCTTGCTCTGGCACCATAAATAACGCATTTTCACAAAAGAATAACATTTATATTATCGCCAGGGATAGAAAAGGAAACAGCAAGTGTAAGAGGCCGGTAGTAACAAGCAAGGCTATTTTCATTCTTTTTCTAGAAACTCTTAATGCAGCAACGCACCAGCCCCAGTGCCCGAGCCCGACACTTTTTAAATATACGTATCTCTATGCATGTATATATCTTACTCCCTGAATATACAGAGATAGATAGATATATTATCTCTTTAAAATATTAAAATAAATTACATCTTCGCCCAGAATACAGACATTAATTCTGCTTCTAGGAGATTTGTCAAATCAGTGGCCCGTGTTTGCATAACAAGCTCTTCAGTTACGTGGTGTGGAATGTAAATTACCATGTTGTCAGCTCCGGGTGAAAATCACCAGGTTTTCAGCAGTGGCGCTTCCACTGATGAAGGTGAGCTTGATACTGTGCATGCCGGTGACGTCTGTCGGTAGCTGGGTCTTCCTGGAAGTGGCTGCAAGTGCAGGGACGAGCAAAATCCCGGGAAGGTAGGGGATGGGAAGGATCAGACTCTGGTTGCAAAGCCGCCCACTCTCCATTTGTCAGAGACGGGAACGCCTTCCTTCACCACTTTCACTGCATTTCACACACACATGCCCCTTCTGATCTGGGTTCGGAACGATTTGGAACTGTGGATTATTTCCTGCCAGCTTTGGGACATTTTAATGCATGTGCTTGTCCTGAGGTTTAATGTGTGGAAAGCTCAAAGCCCACAGACTCCAAATTTCCGGGCTTTGTTGTCTCTAAGTGTTTAAGTAAAGCTTCTAATTATAGTTAATATTGCTTGACTGTTCCGGATGTGCCAGACACTGCCCTTCTCCCTAACGACCACCCTGTGGTAGGTGGTGTTGGGGCTTCCCCTTTGGAGATGAAGAATCTAAGATACATAAAAGTTAGGAAAGTTGCAGAGGGACAAGAAGCTGCTGACCTGGGGCTTGAACTCAGGTCTATCTGAGTCAGGAGTCCAGGATTTGGGGAGCTCAGAACATCGAGTTCTTGTGATATAGGAGGTGGCAGAAGGGTCCTTGCCCGGGAGGTGGACGTGAACAACAGCTCGTCCCAGCTGCTCTTGGGGGGCTGAATGGGGTGTTGGAGGAGACTTCTCAAACAAATCCACCTATTTAGTGTGGAGGTTTTTTAAAGAACCAGTTGACTTAGTCACTTCCTGTTGCCCCTCACCCCAGTCACTGCTTTTGTTCACCAAGCCCTACACGGACCTCTTCAGCGTTCCTGAAATCTGATGCAGAAGGGAGCTCTTCTTAACGGGTCTACTTGCTCATTTGATACATGAGGACTCTGAAGACCGGAGAGGGAAGGGGGGGACATGCTCAGGGTGAGGTGACTCAGTGTGGGACAGAGCTAAGGTTGGAACCTTCCGAGTTTGCTGCCTCCTTGTGTAAAGTCCAGAAAGAGCTCAGCTAGGCTGGCTTTGAAGTGCAATAGGATGGGGCAGGGGTAAGCTTTTGAAGTCAGCGTAGGGCTGCTGTGGGGTCTGGGCTGGACCTGGCGCTGCGGCTGAACCCGGTTGGATGACCCGGCTTTGTAAATGATGCAGGGAGTCCACACAATGGGCATTCGGTTTGCTCACCTAGTTTCCAGAATACCAGCTCCATAGGTGATTGTAAGATGGTTTGTTGCAATCATAGTATTTTTTCATGATCATTTATAGGTGAAAATCCATCTAGAGCTATTTTCACAAAGCTATAAAATTTGTCTCTGCTCTGTTTCCCCTTTGAAATGTTCAGTTCAGCAAGATTGAAGGCCAATGGCTAGAACCAAATTTAACTCAGATTTCAGCCATTTTTTCCAGTCTTGGTATTTCTCCTTCTAAATTACATTTATATTGGAAACATTTCTGTCCATAATTTTCATGACAACACATAAAGCTTGTTTCTTGGTTGAGCAGACACAAGGAAATGTCCCAGGTTTCTCTTCAATGCTCACTGTACCCCTTGTTCCACTGAGCCCCATTGTCCCCAAGTAACAGCAATGGTAAAGCAATCCAAATACGTTGCTTTTATTTTCCCACTTAATAGCAAGACTAGATAGAGCTAACACTGCATGTGTCCAAATGGGCCTGGGGAATCCTCAAACAGATGTATTTTAGGGGGTTTATGTTACTAACAAAGAACATAGACTGGAATTTTTAACTGTGGTGTGGCAGAGTCTCCTAGTTGCCTCCTGACCATCGTACTTTCCTTTGTGTAGTGACATAGCCCAGGTTTTAATTGGAAACACTGCTTCCCAGATAAAAGACTACATGTCCCAGAATCCCCTGTGACTAAGTAAGGCTTTGTGGCAAAGTTCTAGCTGGTGAGATGTAACAGAAGTCTAGCATGGGACTTTGAAGAAGTCTCTTAGGAAGGAGGGAGACTTTCTTCTCCTCTCTATTCTGTTCCTTGGACCATAGAGGTAATAGCTGTAGCTCTAGCAGTGTTTCAGGAACATGAGGATGAGGACATCTCCGAGACAGAGGAGCAGAGAGCTAGAAGGAGCCTGTCCTCGATGTCTATTCATCTGCCACGATGCCCTTTGACTTCTACCTTCAGAGTTATTTTAATTAGAAAAGATATTAACCCTTAGCATGAGATGCCACCATTTTTCAAGTCTTTGTTGGTCTAAATGGGGGCTAATTTTGGGTTCAGTTATCTTTTTTTTTAAAGTTAACTTTTACCATCTATAATTTTTAATTTATTTTATTTTTTAAAAGATTTTATTTATTTATTTTTAGATGCAGGAGAAGGAAAGGAGAAAGAGAGACAAACATGTGCCCTGACTGGGAATTGAACCAGCGACCTTTTGGTTCGAAGGCCTGTGCTCAATCCACACCAGCCAGGGGAGTTGTCGTCTTTTATCATAGTATTAATCTCTGAGCTTCATGTCCCTTAATTATAAGACTAACAGATTTTCAGTTTTATCATTTTCTGAGTTGTTCTAAGAATGAAACATTTTCTAGATGCCTAGTAGATGCAAAACACATAGCCCAGTTCTTGATATTTTCCCCCTTAATATTTTCGGGGTGCTATATGTTCAAGGAGCTGGGTATAAAAACCATGTGACAAGCATTTAGAGCAATCAAGGGACAGACCGCGTGGACCGGTGGCCAAACTACAAATGCAGAGTTGTACTGCTCAATTCAGTTTGACAAAGGTACAATAATTAACCAGGGTTTTAGTTTCTGTCTCACTTCAAAGTATTTTTAGCTATAGTATAAACTGTATCTTTTTTTCAAAGTTGCCCTATTTACATCTTAAAGAAAAACTTAGCTTTGCTCCGGTCAATCCCCTGATACTCTAATTCTTAAAGACACACAGTTTTCACTTGCTGCCGTTTCTCTGAATTTAGGTTTTCTCTATTGGTAGATTTATTTCTGCTTACCTGGGCAATGCCCTACTTCCGAGTCCTTTTTAATATTTTCTAAGTGACTTTCTGGTCAGAGCACCTTTTGGCTAAGCTTATGGTTAGTTACCCCAACTAGAATCTTAGTATTTTTAATTTCTCCTCTAACCCCCTGTCCTGCTACACTCAATCTGCTTAACACATTATGCTTTTAATTTAGGCATATTAGCATCACATATATTAAACTTTGTAATCTCCTTTAATTTTTACAATAGCCACATTTTTAAAAAAATATTTTATTTATTTATTTTTAGAGGGAAGGGAAAGGAGGGAGAAAGAGAAACATCAATGTGTGGTTGCCTCTCATCTGCCCCTACTGGAGGCCTGGCCTGCAACCCAGGCACGGGCCCTGGCTGGGTATCAGTGCCAGCCCTGACTTTGGGTTGCAGGCCAGCACTCAGTTCACGGAGCCACAGCAGCCAGGGCACAATAACCGCATTTTCAAGATGTGGTGGAGATTATTATGCTCCTCTTAGACAGAGGAAACATAGTCTCAGAGGAGTTATAGGTTTGTATTACATCGTACACATAATTTCTGGTGGGGCTTGAACCAGAAACTCATCTCCAGATTTCCAGCCCCATTTTTTTTATGGTCTACCACCATTCCCTCCCAAAATTTGAAAGCCACTCCTGTAGGCTGCCCATCAATCATCCCTCGCATTTTTATTGTGACTGCTGCTGCCTCCTCTAGACAGGAATTCATTCTGATTCACATATATATTTTGAGCATGAAGGATTTGTCACATTTCATATTTGAATAACATTTTTATACTTTTCCAAGTGCTTTCTTGTACATTATCTTATTTGATATTCACTGTAAGTCTGTAAGGTAGGCAAGGCAGGCATTTCTTTTTCCTCCATTCTCTGTATGAAGAAATAAATGCCTGAATAATCTAAGTGATAGACTCAAGAAAAAAAATAGTGACAGAATTGAGACTGTGTTCTCTGATTGAGGAACTGTGATTTCAAGGGGTGGCTATTGAGAGTAGCCCCTTTTGAATAAGGAGACCCCATCCTACCGTGAACACCAGATCAGAACCTGCCCACGAAACTCAGTGGCTCTCCTGCTCCTTTTGAAGTTGTGAGGGAAGATGGAGCCCCCATCTCTTTTTTCCTCCCCACTCCCCATTTCCTGGTCAAGCAATCAGTTGCCCATTGGAACACCAGCCAAGAGTCAGTAGGGAAGGCCAGATGGTTATCAGTACAAAGCTGTCACGGTCCAATGCTGAATAGAAGCCTTGGGTGATGAGCGCTGCAGATTCTCTGAGAAGTGAGGTGTTAGCACAAGTCCACCAGTCATCGGGGGAGGCTTCCTCTGGGCGGTTGGGGCGGATGCGGTTCTCTGGTCCCTAGAGTTGGTGTGGGGGCACAGAGTGAGTCCTAGAGTATAGGTCAGTGCGCGTCGCAGAGAGCCTCTGAGCACTGGTAACGTGCTTGGAGGCTGTGGGAATGCCCGTCAACCCACTCAGACGGCAACTTCTGGTGCTCTCTTGGCATCTCTGCCAGGAGAAGCCTGGGCTGGCTTGAGGTGCCTGTGTTCGTGTGCTACGGCCGTCGCAACAAAGTGTGCCAGACCGGGTGGCTTAGATGGCAGACGTTTATTGTCATACAGTCCTGGAGGCTGGAAGTCCAAGATCAAGGGCTGGAAGGTTGGTTTCTCCCAAGGCTTCTCTCCTTGCCTTGGGGGTGACTGTTTCTCCTCCCTGTGTCTTTACACGGTTTTCTCCTGTGTGTGTCTACATCCTACTCTCCTCCTCTTATAAAAGCATGAGTTTTATTTGGTTAGGGCCCATCTACATGGCCCCATTTTAACTTGATTTGTAGCTTAATATTAACTTAAAATATAACCTAATATTTGCTTATTTAAGATAGTCACATTCTGAGGGTTAGGATTTCAACATATAAAGTTTGGGGTACACCATCCACCTGTAATAGTGTCCATATTTGGTTGATCAGAACAATTATGCCAGAGGCTTTAAAAAAATAAAACTTTCTAGCCCTGGCTGGTGTAGCTCAGTGGATTGAGCGCGGGCCTGCGAACTACACAATCGCGGTTCGATTCCCAGTCAGGGCACATGCCTGGGTTGCAGGCCAGTTCCCAGCCGGGAACTCACCAGAGGCAACCATACATTGATGTTTCTCTCCTTCTCTCCTTCCCTTCCTCTCTAAAGATAAATAAATAAAATTTTAAAAAAAGAATGCTTTAAAAAAATAAAACTTTCTGAACCTCAAACCTAGTCTCTGAGGACCATGGGAGATGGACCCCGGGATTTACCTACTTTAATAGTTCTCCGCGTGATAGGTGTGCTTGGCCACATGTAGGTCTCTCTGGGCCCTTTGTCCTGAGTGCTCTTTGTATTTAAGAATCGGACAGCCAAGCAGGAAGGCATTCTTAAATGGCAGCTGTTGTGAAGAAGGGTGAGGGCACAGGTTGGGAAGGAGATGTCCACGGGGTGCCCCAAAGGGCTCCGACTGCCTTTTTGATGTACAGAGAGACTGAGGAGAGGGGGCAGCACGTCAGGTGGAGCACAGAGCCACCTTCTCTGCCAGTCACCCCCATGACCACTGCAGCCTAAATCTGACTTCTTTCTGCATGGACTAGCTAATGCCTCCGAACACCACTTTGGTGAGAAATTCTGAGCTTGAGAGGAAAACAAGGATCCCAGAAAGGGCGAGAAGAGACATTAAGTGAAATAACCAGAGATTCTTATTCAAAGAGTTTAGACGTGCTGATCAAACTGGACGGGGGTGGGGGGTGAATGTTAAAAAAGAGCGTGGGCTTCTCCGGCAAATGGACCTACTTCAGATTTCGTTTTTTGGCACTTGCCAGTTGGGTGAAGCAGGGTGGGTCACTTGGTGTTTCAGGGGTTTGGTTTCTTCTTTAACACATTGGCGAAAACACCGTGGGAAGAACGGGTGTGTAGGAGACCTCAGTAAGACCATGCTTGTAAAACGCTCCCTCCAGTGCCTGGTAGTCAGTGGACCCTGAACAACCCACCACTTGCTCTTCTAAGACCAGCTTTCCTCTCTTGGGCCAGCTTGTATTTCCCTGTTGATCACACACTTCCACAGAGGGAGAAAGGGAGAGAGAACGGGAGGCTGGGGAAAGAACACGGAGGAGAAGGGGGAGGAGGGGCAAAGAAAAGAGGAAAGCGCACCTGACAGCGCTGTGATCCCAGCCTGTAAGACCCGTCGCTGGGAAGAGGGAAGGATGGTGCTGAGCTGCTAAAGGCCTCCTGGTCCTTTTCTGCTTGTTACCACAGGTGTCTCCCACCAACCGCGCTCTTCACTTGTTACCTCGCACAATCCCAGGAAGGGCCCCATTGTCCAGTTTCTGCTTCTTTTCTGATCCCCCCTTTGACCACCAATGATAACAACTAATATTTGCATTTTCTAAATCACTTTAAAAATGATGTATGTACAGAGTTAACTTGTAAAATAAAGAGCTGGGTTGAATTGTCAACTTCAAGTTCACATTCACCTGTTTTCCAGCTGAGAGGCTGCCAGGGTGCCTTGTAGATCTGGGCATCTCGGTAGAATCTAAGGAAACCAGGAGGAAGATGGAGGGAGGGAAGCAGATTGCAGGCTTCAGTGGAAAGGGCACAGGACATGGCTAGAATTTGTTCCCTGGCCCTCACGTCAGCCTTTACCCTGCAACTGGGTCAGAGATTCCTTGAGGGCAGGTGCCCTGCTGGGGACATCTGTATGTCCAAGGGCACTTCTGTGCCGTACCACAGAGCAAACAGCTGGGCTGAGTGGGAAGGACACAGCCATGGGAGGTCAGGACAGGAGCACTGCCTGTTCTCGGAGGCTGTGCAGGGCAGGGCGGGGTTCAGGGGCGCCGACCTGGGGAAAGGCCCCAGAGCCCTGTGTCCACACCGGTCACGGAACCCGTTGTTGGGGCGGGGTGCAGGCAGAGGCAAAGCTCCGCTCTTCCTCCCCCACAGTCCCCTCCCAGCCACGTGAGCACTTCTGAGGAGCCTGGGGGAGCTAGTTACAGTTGAATTTTATCTCTTGCAATTTTATGAGTGAGAACCCCTGGGTAGATCAACAGGAGAGAAAATGACAATTTGCAAAGTTTCTCTTCCTCCCGTGCTTTCTTCCCAGCTGTTTACCGAGGAGGAAGCGTCTTCTTTGCGAGGCGCATTTGCCACTCAGCACATGCCCTTCTGTTATTAATTTTGCTTTATTTATTTATTAACCCCCTCTCCTGAAGGCTTTGGTGCTTTGTTTTGATGTCGTTCTCTGCCTTGCCTCTCTGTGGACTGGTCTCATTGTGCAGCATTGATTTTAGGCTGCGGTTTCTGAAGGAGAGGGATGGTACCCATCTGGTTAATAGTGTCGTGCATCTCCACTGGCTTTTGCTGGAGTCAACAGCCCTGACCTTAAATACTTCATATGTTTACACACAGTTAGTTACCCATGCACTTTCCTTCCCTGCGCCACACCCCGCAGGGTCTTCACAGCCTTGCTCTGCGTGGCCACCAGATGTCTTGGTGGAGAGGTGCTCCAAGAGCCTTCACAGGGGGCCTCCAGTGGCCTCCTTGCCTTCTGGCCCCTCGCCCACCCCTGCCCCCCTCCCCCCGGTCATGGAGAAAACAAAGGAAATGGCTTTAGGATCCGGCAGCCCTGCACCACCCATCGGGCTCCCTCAGGGCACCCTTAGGCTAAGTCTCCTTCCCTCCAGCCTCTCCTTCACTGAGAACACTGTCGGGGATGAGGTGGGTGGGGGGCGCCTTTGCGCGTGTTGCGTGGAGGAAGAACTGCTGAGTGTACTGCAGAGCTGGTCTGCGGAACATCACTGGAGCCCCCAGGCCAAGCCAGGAGCAACCGGCAAGGAGCAACGTTGGCCTGTGCCGTCTTCCTCTGCCTTGGGCTTTGGCCACACAGTCTCCTTCTTTCTTTGTTTCACTGGTGACTCAAAATATGGACTTAATCACAGCAGAAGGCACACACCAAAGAGGCGGTGACCCAGGACATCTTTCAGGGAAACCATCTCCTGCTCAGTATTGGAGCATCTGAAGGTGTGGCTGAAAGGGGCCCCAGAGCTCGGCAGAGCCTGTCCGCCGCCTTCTGCTTTTCTAATTAAATCCACTTTTCTTCAACCGCCGGCTTTTGTCTTGAATCAGAAACACTGTTCCTTATTGCACGGCACTTTTGTTTTGTTTTGCTTTAACTACCGGTATTGCAACAGCATTTCCTCTGCTCTTTTTCTTTACAAATATATGTTATTTCAGTTACACTGTGGCTTAAGTGTGTTTTTGAGTGGGGGCCAAGGCACCTGACCATCATTTTCAGTTGGTTTTTATGGGAAATGCAATACCCACTTCCAAACAACCCTCTGAAACAGGAATACACAGCCTGTTCCTGAGTTGACGACAGTCTCTTTGGCTTTTATTTCCCTAAAGCAATTTTGCATTATTTACCATCTTCCTTTGAGCTGGTACACCAGGACCCTGTAGTCCAGAGCACTTAGCTCAGCTGAAATAGGTCACAGCCGAGCAGGGCCAGGGTCTCCAGCCTCCCGACTTTTCAGCCACTGCTCCTTGCTGAGTGGGGGACTTCTCTACATTGGCACATACTAGAGCCGACTGAATGCAAGGGACTGCCTAGATTTAGTAGAAAATGGCCAGCTATGCCTGACTTATTTTAAAATAGATATATTTATTGATTCTGGGGGGCGGGAGGAGAGAGAAAGAAAGAAAGGGACGTCAATGCGAGAGAAACGTCGATCAGTTGTCTTCTATACACGCCCCAGCTGGGACTGAATTCGCAACCTAAGCATGTGCCCAGACCGGGAATTGAACCCGCAGATTTTCAGTGTAGAGTATGATGCTCCAACCAACTGAACCACACTGGCCAGGTTATGCTTAACTTCTAAGACTGTTCTCGCAGGCCCCCACCATCCCGTTTTCCGTTCCACCCACGACATTCCCCCCCTTGTGGGAAGCAGGGCCAATGCCACGAGGAGATCAGAGGCTGTGTGGTGGAGACAGGTGACGAATACCTCCCCGCCCACCAGGACACATCCCTGGATGCTGCAGATGCCAAGCTGTGCTGGTTCATTTGTTCAACAAATACTCGCCAAGGGCCTCTTACATTACTGTGCTGGGTGTTGAACGACCTAAAAGTGAGCAAATGCAAAGTAGGCCCCTGCTTTCACAGTGTTAATCGTCTGATGGGAAAAACACTTGAACAAAACAGCCACAGAAGGTGTAATCCGAATATGTTTTCACAGGAGAAGGTGCCTGTACAGGCGAGCTCACTGACACAGGGTTGGGGGATGGTGGCGTCAGAGCTCTCCTTCTGAGATTCGGGGTTTCCGTTCAGAACACGACCAGACGGGCACTCTGTGTGCAGCCCTGTGCTACACACTGCATTCAGTAGTAAGGCCTCACCCCGACCTCCCGAGTGCTCACAAAGGAGTCACAGAAGCAGGAAATGCGTGCCGTGTGACAAACCACCCCCAATACTGTGGCTTGAACAATGCACGTTTGTTGCTTCTCACAGTTCTGCAGGTCAGCCAGGTGATTCTGCTTGTCTGGGTTGGCTTGGCTATTGTCCGTGGTCAGCTGGTGGCCTGGCTGGGACAGGGTCGTCTAGGGTGAGCTCACTCACACACCAGGCAGGCTGGCTGGTGTGGGGGACGGCAGGCAGGCGGTTCATCTCTGATCCCCATGGTCTTCTCAGTCCCCAGTAGGCTGAACTCCTCACACGGTAGTCTCAGGGTTTTAAAGAACAGGAGGCATGGTGAACCCCGAGGCATAAACCCCTTTTAAGGCTCTGCTTTCATAAGCCCTGTAACTGGTGTGTTTGCCCAATTAAATGCCATGGCCAAACCTGGAGTTAGAAAGCATGTGGACCACACAGGGTGTGTGTAGGGAGTTGTATGGGGACCATATTCTTGAAACCCCCCAGAGGCACAGGAATAAAAGCATTAACGTGTTGTGATAAGTGCAAGGAGAGGAATAAGCAGAACCCATTGGTACCAAAGAGGTGGGAGCAACTACCAGGGGGGGAGTCAGAGAGGTTCTGAGCAGAGGCATTTCTCCGTCTGGTGGATGACAAAGAGTTTAGCGAGGAGAGAAGGCGACTCGGGGCACTGAGCGTGTGGATGATGTATCTCGGAGGTGACAGGGGCAGGACTCCCTACAGACTGTCTGGGGAAGCTAATTTCTCATTTGTCTTTATTAGCTATTTCCCACAAAATGACTCCATACTCTCCTTGTTTTCACAGAAAGTGTGCTTTTTGAAAACAACCAGTTACCCACTCTCTAGTTAAAGCAGTGCCGTGGGTGATCTGTGCAGTCAGGTTACCGAACTGTCCGACCTCAATCGCGGCACACAAATGAATTTTTTTTCAATCTCTGCCCTTAAGGATGTTTGGTGAAATTCTCCTTCTTGTCTGATAATAACACATTGGAATAAATCCAGATGTTTTCCGCCATTTATAATCTCAAAAACTAGCCCTCCCCAAAACACAAGGATAATGCAATACTGAGTAGTCGATTATCATACTGTCGACATAGCGTCTGACATCATTGCTCACATCCCTTTGTTTGCTCATTGACAGACACTTGGCTAGAAACCTGAGCTCCGTGAGTAGGGTACCCACGTCATTCGCGTACCTTCACTCTTGAATCGTGGGGTTTAGAAAGTGCCTCACATATATAGTAAGCACTCAGCACCTAATAGTTGAATGGAATAATGAATATAACTCATATTTACAGATAAAAATAAAAATCCTTTGAAAAAGGCATTTAGGATAGGATTCGCACTTCATTCATGATAAAAGTATTAACACAGCAAAAAAGGCAGATACCTCCTTACTTGTGCCAGGGTTCGGTGTCACAGTGACACTTTAAAACAGTCACATTGAAGGCAGAAACCAGAGAAGAATGTCCACTACTGGAGGAACTTGTCAGTGTAACTAAATAAAATACAGAAATAACTGGTATACATATTGGAGAGGAGGAGGTAATCCTATTAGTCATTGCAGATAGTATAAATGTACCCCTGAAAGGGCAGAGTGGATCAACTTAAAACAGCTAGAAACTGTAAGAACTAACAGAGAATTTGGTGAAGAGATTGGTAGAAAGCAACACTTAGAAGACTTCACATATACGAATCATTTTTGGAAGACACAAGTTGTAATAGTAATCAAAATGGTAACACACAGCTGTCGAAATATAGCTACAATAATTTGAGCGTGGGTACTGACGCAGGACTAGGAAGGCCAGCGGACTAGGGCAGAAGGCCCAGGACTGCTACCCAACGCATGGGGAAATAAAGTGCAATGACAAGGACGACAGTGGTCCCTGCAGGGAATTCACCGTGTGCTCTACCCAGACACTCGAGTCACTGAATTCAGGGCCTGGAAATCCTGCTCCTAACCACTGGGCTACCCTGCCTCTCTATCTTGCTCTAGGTGCATTTAAAATAAATTGCATCAAGTAAGTTCTTCAATAAGTAATGTTGGCATAGCTATGTGATGCTCTCGAGAAAAGAATAAAGTCTGTCTTCCAAATCATTCTTTACTTCAAAACAAATTCCAGTGAACCAGGTTTGTACCAGAGAAGACGCCAGAAGAACTTGTGGCAATTTTCTATGGTTGCCGCCACGATCTCGGTTTGAGGAAAGTCTTTTAGAGTTTGACCTAAAACTCGACATTCTCTAAAGTATTGAAGAATTAGATTATACAGATATAATATTGTTCCTTGTGGGAAAAACACAATAGAAATGGCAGACAGGAAGATATTTGTAACACGACTCACGTACGAGGGTGCCTGGGAGTTATTAAAAAGGCCTAATTGTCCAAGTCAAACATGGGAACAGGACATGACGCGTTCATACCACAGAAAATGCAGATAATTCCTAATATGAAAATATGTCACATCTGACATATAAGAAGAGACAACCAAATTAAAATTATAATAAGATACCTGTCAGACTGACAAAAATCAAAAAGTTTGACAACACAGTGTATGGGGCAGGTTTTGAGTACGGGGACTTCCTAATCATTGCTGATGGGAACATAATTCCTACAGTCTCTACCCAGATGACAGGTGTGTACCCCCAACTCTTCCACTTCACCTCCAGGGGGTCATCCGGTAACGGCTGTTGCACACGTGCACAGGTTGCTATTTGACGCACAGTTGTGCACACTGAGGAAAAACTGGGAACACCCCAAATGCCCATCAGTGGTAGCCTCGGTAAAGGATGACGAGCCCCGGACAGCGGGATCATCCGTGGGCTCAGACGGGCATGGAGGCTCTCAGGTACCGACAGGGAGGGGTTTCCACAAAATATGGTGTTGGGGCTGGTATAGTGTGAGCCGCTTATGTGGGAAAAAGGAAGAATTTTTATTATCTGCCTGTCTGTCTGTCATCTCTCTAGCTATCCTCTATAACCTACGTACCCATCTGGTGGTGAATGCATAGACTCTCTCTCGAAAGACACACGAGAAACAGCCAAGAGGAGCTGCTTTGGAAGAGGGTAAATGGGGGGGGGCTGCGGCAGGAGGGACACCCACTTTCACTTTCACATTTTCTACATTTGGAATCTTAAAACCTGATGGGAAGTGGGATTTATTTCTGTGCTCGTCAGGGATCACACCCTAAGTCTTCCTGAATGGGACGCCTTACTCTGTTGATGATACATAGGCTTGGATTTAAGAACTGATCAGAGGGAATCCTGCACAAGAAGAAAAGGAGAAGGAAAGAGCAGACGTAGAGGTGGGTACCAAAGTGAAAATCGCCACGAGGGTGAGAATTAACACGAAGGTGCCGACATCTCTGTGAGACCCTGACTGCAGATCTCTGGCTATTTATGGGAAGTGGGCTGGCAGGGTTACACGGCCGCCCTGTTTTCCCACCACCGCGTCGACTGCAGCATCACTCTCACTGGCCAAGATGTGGAAGTCATCCAAGTGTCCATCAGCAGATAAATGGACCAGAAATGTGGTCTACCCATACAGTGGAACATTACTCAGCCTTAACACAGATAAAAACCCTGCCATTGGCAACAACGTGGGTGAACCTAGAGGACACTATGGAGATGCTAAGTGAAACCAGCCGGTTGGAGA